>NW_027361793.1:15352500-17752500 GCF_039654945.1 Dendrobates tinctorius
TAGGGTTTAGGGTTTGGGTTAGTGTTAAGTATGGTTTGGTTAAGGGTTAGGGTCAGGGTTAGGGTTAGGGTCAGGGTTAGGGTTAGGGTCAGGGTTAGGGTTAGGGTCAGGGTTAGGGTTAGGGTTAGGTTTAGGGTCAGGGTTAGGGTTAGTTAGGGTTTAGGGTTTGGGTTAGGGTTAAGTATGGTTTGGTTAAGGGTTAGGGTCAGGGTTAGGGTTAGGGTCAGGGTCAGGGTTAGGGTTAGGGTTAGGGTCAGGGTTAGGGTTAGGGTTAGGGTCAGGGTTAGGGTTAGGGTTTAGGGTTTGGGTTAGGGTTAAGTATGGTTTGGTTAAGGGTTAGGGTTCGGGTTAGGGTTAGGGTCAGGGTTAGGGTTAGGGTTAGTAAAGTCATGGTTTGGGTTAGTGTGAGGGGCCACCTAATGTTTGGAAAAAACGCAAACGCGGTAAAAACGCACTAAAAATGCATACAAACGCATAAAAACGCTGCGTTTTTTTCATGCATGCTCATAAAAATGCTTGAAAAAAACGCAGCAGTTGTATGCTTTTGTATGCGTTTTTTCAATGCGTTTTTTTGCGGGAAAAACGCGCTGCAAAAAAAAGCAAGTGTGAAATTAGCCTTAGACAGTCTACATCTCTATGGGAACCTAATGTGAATCCTCTCTTAGACTGACGTCTATATCTCTGTGGAGGCATAGGATCCTGCTGTAGTTAAAAATGCCTGAGGCTAAGAAGTGGAGTGCTCAGTCAGAAGTCTAATGCATACAAATATCAAAAGACTGACCATCACATCCAAACAAAATTCGGCCTGAACAGGTGCTTACCTAGAGTAGCCAACTCATATACAATCAAACAAACAAAGCAGCAGTTTGTAGAGCCACTCGAATATAGCATGCAAACATGAAATAGGAAAATTGAATTGCATTACTGCACTAGAAATATGAAAAATTGAGAATACTTAGCAGAGTGCAGCTTTATTTGTTTGACTACAGCATGTCCAGACACAGTGAGTAAATGAAGTGATTGTGGATCCAGTTTAGCCCTTTTAGACTATAAAAAGAAGTTCCTTCATGAGACTTCTTTTTAAAAATATAAAGTCTAATAAAAAGAAAAAAAATAAGAAATTATTAATTTAATATTCTAAGATTAATACAAAAAATTGACAAGTAAATGAATAAAATTCGAACAACTTTAAAAACTTCAGTAGTGGGTTCTAAAAACTGGGGAAATTACTGAGAGTTACTGCAGTGTATGGGCTCAGTGTGTGAAGATTGCAATCTATTGTGGAATAAAATGGTATGCAGATGTGATTACCATTTTACATTTCTTTCATAAAAAGATATAGAAGAAATACTCAAAAATCATGGGTATATAAATAAATATATAAAAGTGGGTCCAATATTATCTAAATAAAATAATAAATCAAAATGAATAATTTATTGGATAAAAATGGAGTGCAAACCTCTGAAGCATTGCAGGTTGTGAAGTGCTAAGGTTAGGTTCACATTAGCATTTCTGTGCGCAGAGTATCACTGCATGCGCAAACGCATGCAAAAACACATACATACATCCGCATGGCCTGCGTTTCCAACGTTAAAGATAGGGTACACAGGACGCATGCAGACATAGGCGGAGCTGAATGAAGAGGTGTGGCAGTGGGCGGGGCTTAACGGGGGACGAAAGGAGGAAGTAGGCTGCCATCTGCAGCCCTGCCGAACGTTTGTATGAAACTAGCCCAACTGAATCAAGGAAAACATTTTGAGCGGTTTTTTTTTGGTTTACATACCCCCAGTACCAGTAATGTAACAATAACTGTGCTACACTGAATGGATGACTAACTGAATTGAGAGAAAAATTTTGAATGTTTTTTTGAGTTTTAGATACCACTGTAATGTAACACAAAGCACGTAATACTCTATGGATGACAAATTAAATCCAGAACAATTTTTGAACGTAAATATTTATAAGTGTAGTTGAAGTACTCCTACACTTTTATGGAGCTGTTATCATAACATGTCACAAAGGACATAGCCTAACAAAAAATTATGTAGTATTATAATAAGCACCGCCAACAATGGACATATAATAGTAACGATGGATAGATGGCTTCATTAAGGTAGCACCATACAGTGGACTGATAACATTTATCCATACAATAGGAACCCCTACCCGAACAAACTTGGTCACCATAAATTCACAGGTAGATATAGCAATATACACAAGAATCCCTACTATAACATTGTTGCCATTATTATAGGAATATATACATACATATAGTCATCAAGCTAAAATAATGGAATTCCTAATACAGTTGTATCTAAGAATCATATATAGATGCATATAAAGAAAGACACATAACAAGCATAATAGCCATGCCAGTATTATAGCACACATATAAATCATTGTATCAGGAACACAGGCACAGCATGACAAAATACAATATCAATCTATCTAAGCAAAAATACAGACCACAACATATATATATATATATCTCCACAACGGAAGAACAAGATGGCAAAAATCACCAGCACATACAATATACATAGCGACGATTGTAGAGTAGATCCAAAAGGTGGATAAGCGTCCATGCAAGTAACCGGATAAAGATAGCCATCATCAGTAGCACAAATCACTAAAAAAGAGACAAATACATAATTAAAACCAAATAAAAATAATGCATGCGGAAGCATAACCAAGCACAGTGAACCAGTGGGTAGAGAAATGGCGAAAAGCTGAGATTCTGGTTCAATCCGAATGGCTGAACAGTATTAAGGGTCCAGATCCATCTACACTCCAATTGACCTAAATGTTTGGACAAATTGCCACCCCTAATATTGATCTCCAACACGTCAATACCATGAACTCTGAAATCTGTTCCTGGGGCTGTGGGAGAGGGACCTCTTCCTTTCGGGCCGGGTGCCGTCGATAGATCGCGTCCCCTTTGGGACGCGGTATATCGATGACATCCTGTTCATTTGGCAGGGCACGGCCATCAACCTTGCGCAATTTATTGAGTGCCTCAACATCAGTGACTTGAACATTTCTTTGACATGTGAATGGGACAGTACTAGAATTAATTTTCTGGATGTCACGATTTCTAAGGATAACAGTGGCAATGTAAATACGGATATCTTCCGAAAGCCCACTTCCACTAATACATTATTACACGCATCTTCATGTTATCAGCAGCATATGGTTACTTCCATACCGGTGGGACAATTCCTCCGTTTGAGACGGTTGTGCTCATCGGATGTGGATTTTGATAGGCGGGCGGTGGAACTGAAATTACGGTTCCTTGAACGTGGGTACAGTAGGCGGACTATTAAGAAGGCCTATCATAGGGCCAAGCACTCTAAACGTAATCTTTTATTATATAAGAAACAGGCCAGGGAATCTGATACTATGAATCAATGTAGATTCATTACCACGTTCCATCCGTATTCAGATCGTGTTAGATCAGCATTAACAAAGGCATGGCCCATTTACAAGTAGACTCTGTAATTGGGAAGTTTCTACCTAAACGACCATTATTTACGTTTAGACGTGCTAGGAATCTACGTGATCTCCTAACTAAAAGTCATCATACGGGCTTACAGTCACAGACGTTTCTGGACATTGGTCCGTCTATGGGTGGTTGTTCTCCTTTTGGCCATTGTGTGGCGTGCCCCAACGTGGACAGATGTGATGATTTCTATAATTCGGCTGGCACAAAAAATTATAGAATCAAGAAACGGATTACATGTACCACAAGTTATGTAGTTTACTTTGCTACTTGTCCTTGTGGATTAATCTACGTTGGGATGACGACGAGACAGCTTAAAGTCCGGATTAGAGAACATGTTTTGGGCATTCAAGCCGCCGGCGGGCATGATGAGACAACCACCCTTAAAACTATTCCCAAACATTTTAAGTTATTTCATCAATGCAACAGCTCTCTTTTAAGAGTTCGTGGTATTGACGTGTTGGAGATCAATATTAGGGGTGGCAATTTGTCCAAACGTTTAGGTTAATTGGAGTGTAGATGGATCTGGACCCTTAATACTGTTCAGCCATTCGGATTGAACGAGAATCTCAGCTTTTCGCCATTTCTCTACCCACTGGTTCACTGTGCTTGGTTATGCTTCCGCATACCTTATTTTTATTTGGTTTTAATTATGTATTTGTCTCTTTTTTAGTGATTTGTGCTACTGATGACGGCTATCTTTATCCGGCTACTTGCATGGACGCTTATCTACCTTTTGGATCTACTCTATGTAACAACCTTGCTGGCATCACTGCATGGTCTCCCATCCCTCGCACACCAACTTACTTTCTGCTTCAAGCCATGCTGTGAAATCTGTCTGTTGCCAGCTCTGTGCCTCTGCTCTCCATGTTTCCAGACTGTGTGTATAGGGGGGCGGCGCCTGAACTCTCTGGTTCTTATGCGGTCTGGGTGCACCTGTGTAATCTGTCCCTGACCAACCACCTGGAGCCCTTGACTATTTAGTTTCGCCACTCCCACTGAAACATTGCCTGAGCAATGTCTATACTCAGTTAGTATTCCGCTGCTGAGCTAGCCAGGCCCTGTTCTGTTTGTCTCCTTCTCTGGAGGATTCTCTAGTCTTGCTTTGTACCCTGTCTGCCTGCCGGGAGGCTGAATATCCTGGCCCCTGAATCTTTGTCCCTGTGCCTCTGTCTGAACTCAGTCTTACCTCTGTCTGTCAGTCTCCTTGTTTGTGGTTCCTTCCCTGCCGTGTCCTTCCTTGTGTCCTCTTTATCTGTGCTTCTGCACGGCTCTGTCTGCACGACTCCCTAGCCGCTCTGTCTGCACGGCTCCCTAGCCGCTCTGTCTGCACGGCTCCCTAGCCGCTCTGTCTGCACGGCTCCCTAGCCGCTCTGTCTGCACGGCTCCCTAGCCGCTCTGTCTGCACGGCTCCCTAGCCGCTCTGTCTGCACGGCTCCCTAGCCGCTCTGCCTGCACGGCACCCCTGCGGCTCTGCCTGCACGGCACCCCTGCGGCTCTGCCTGCTCCGCACTCCTGCGGCTCTGCCTGCTCCGCACTCCTGCGGCTCTGCCTGCTCCGCACTCCTGCGGCTCTGCCTGCTCCGCACTCCTGCGGCTCTGCCTGCTCCGCACTCCTGCGGCTCTGCCTACCTGCACCTCCTGTGTGAACAGGCCCAAACCTGTTCCTTCATACTCCATTCCTTCCTGCCTATATCCATCCCTGTACCTCCTGTGTGAACAGGTCCAGATCCTGTTCCAGCATACACCACTCCCTCCTGCCTACACCTGCTGTGTGAACAGGTCCCTACCTGCTCCTTCTCATACCACGCCAATCTGTCCTGTGTCTCCAAGCCGTGCCCGCCTGTCCTGTGTCTCCAAGCCGTGCCCGCCTGTCCTGTGTCTCCAAGCCGTGCCCGCCTGTCCTGTGTCTCCAAGCCGTGCCCGCCTGTCCTGTGTCTCCAAGCCGTGCCTGCCTGTCCTGTGTCTCCAAGCCGTGCCCGCCTGTTCTGTGTCTCCAAGCCGTGCCCGCCTGTCCTGTGTCTCCAAGCCGTGCCCGCCTGTCCTGTGTCTCCAAGCCGTGCCCGCCTGTCCTGTGTCTCCAAGCCGTGCCCGCCTGTCCTGTGTCTCCAAGCCGTGCCCGCCTGTCCTGTGTCTCCAAGCCGTGCCCGCCTGCCCTGTGTCTCAGCCGTGCCTGTCGTATCCACCTGCCTGCCTGTCTATAGCCTCTGTCAAGGTGTCCTGTTCCCAAGTGGGATCAGCAGCCACAGCCAGACACCACCCTGGAGTGGCACCCGGCAGCTACCTGCCGCACAAGCCTGACCTCACCATCAGAGGCTCCAGTGAAGACCAAGGAAGCTGCCGTAGTTACGCCCCTTCCAGGGTAGTCTGGTTTGTGGCACAGTGGGGCCACAACCCCCCGGCTCGCGCCATTCAGCCTAGGCGCGAGCGTGACAGTTTGCTCAGGCCATGGTCCCCGCTGAGTCCCATGTCCTTCTGCTTGCAGAACATGATGAACTCTCTTCCTGCCAGTATGAGCCACCGGAAGAATTTGTTCCGCCTTGCGTGGTTCCAATTGTTGAGACGTCTGAACCACTCATTGTCTCCAGGGCTATGTATGAGCAACTTCTGGCCTATGAGGAGCACAACCCAGATGACCCGCCTAGGTTCTATGGGGACCCTAAAGAGTGCCAAGGGTTCCTGAAAAAGTGCCTGCACCAGATCCTGCAGAATGCAGCCTGGTTCCCCTCTGACCGGTTCAAGGTGGGATACATCATGTCCTACCTAGCAGGAGATGCTCTGATATGGATTACTCCCCTCTTGGAAGCAGGGGATCCTATTGTCATGAACCTAGGGGCCTTCCTGGTGGCCTTCCGTAAAGTCTTTGATGTGCCTCGTCCAGTTGCTCCTGTAAAGTCTTCCCCTCCAAGCTTCCAGAGAGAGACCAGACAAGAGGAACCTGTGGGTGAAACGTCTCAACTACCTATGACCGTCCAGCCATCACCTGTTCCACAGTCTGCCGGTGCAGCCTCCCGTGCAAGATCCAAGAGGTCTAAAAAGAAAAAGCGGGCCAAGTTGCAACCGGAATCTGGCCTCTGCCCTGTGAAGCCTGTACTCCAGAACCCTGGGCCAGTAGAAGAGGCTGCCCCTGGCGAGAGTACTCCCTCTCCATTAAACTCTTTGACTGTTTCTCTGCCTTCAGGGAGCTTTGGTGTGTTTAAGTCGCCAGTCAGACTGAGTCAGTGTGTGGTCTCTGTCATACAACTCCCGAAGCCAGCGTGGGCGTTGTCTCGAGGTGGCCGAGCCCTATTGGAGAACAGTCTAGTCCTGCAAGGACAACTACAGCTCCAGGTCGGAGCTTTATACATGAAGAAGTTCATCTTCCATCTGCTGACTGGTATGCCCATGGGTCATTCTGAACCAGAGATCCTGATGCCCATTTATGTTTGGAGACCCAGCAAGGCACCACACTTGAAACAACCAAGGGACAAGAGGAGTCTGGTTCCCTTGCGTCTCATTCAGTCAGCAAGTTCGTCTTCTTCGCCTGGTTTGCTAGTCGCCGAGTCAAGGTGTGAGGATGCCTCTGAAGAGGGGGAGGCGGTCTCAGTCTCCTCACACATCCCCAGTGACTATACCAGTGTTCTGCTCCCAAGAGCACCCCTGCCTCTTGATTGTCTTCCCCAGGATAAAGGGCTGAAGATGGATCCAGAGTGTATGCCTTCAGCTCCCCTGTGGCCGAGGGGTGAAGGTCCCAAGACAGAGCTTCACTCATCCTCTAACCAGGAGGATATGGTCCAGTTTTTTCAGGGTAACAGGCTGAAGTGGCTCCCTGTATGTATGCCTCCAGCTTCCATTTGGCAGGTGGGTGAAGAGGTTGGAACAGTGACCCACATATCTCCGATTCTCACCAACCGGGAGGAGGTCCAATTTTTCTGGCATGTCGGGCTGAAGTCGGACTTGGTGAAGGTGTCTGCTGTTTCTAGCTGGCCGGCTGATGTAGGGGTCAAAGCTTCCAGGTCCCTGCTCTCTGCCAATCAGGAGGAAGAAGTCTTTGTACCCTCGGTGTTGGAAACTGACTCCCTTAGGCACCAAGAAACCGGGCAATCTGTGATTCCTGATGGCACACATACTCCACCCTACCTGAAGGATGTCATGTCAACCTGGACTGTGTGTGGTCCCGTACTCCTTCTTCTGGTCATTCTGGCAGGCTTGAGGAAGAGGGGCCGTAAAGGGGGGGGTACTGTAACAACCTTGCTGGCATCACTGCATGGTCTCCCATCCCTCGCACACCAACTTACTTTCTGCTTCAAGCCATGCTGTGAAATCTGTCTGTTGCCAGCTCTGTGCCTCTGCTCTCCATGTTTCCAGACTGTGTGTATAGGGGGGCGGCGCCTGAACTCTCTGGTTCTTATGCGGTCTGGGTGCACCTGTGTAATCTGTCCCTGACCAACCACCTGGAGCCCTTGACTATTTAGTTTCGCCACTCCCACTGAAACATTGCCTGAGCAATGTCTATACTCAGTTAGTATTCCGCTGCTGAGCTAGCCAGGCCCTGTTCTGTTTGTCTCCTTCTCTGGAGGATTCTCTAGTCTTGCTTTGTACCCTGTCTGCCTGCCGGGAGGCTGAATATCCTGGCCCCTGAATCTTTGTCCCTGTGCCTCTGGCTGAACTCAGGCTTACCTCTGTCTGTCAGTCTCCTTGTTTGTGGTTCCTTCCCTGCCGTGTCCTTCCTTGTGTCCTCTTTATCTGTGCTTCTGCACGGCTCTGTCTGCACGACTCCCTAGCCGCTCTGTCTGCACGGCTCCCTAGCCGCTCTGTCTGCACGGCTCCCTAGCCGCTCTGTCTGCACGGCTCCCTAGCCGCTCTGTCTGCACGGCTCCCTAGCCGCTCTGTCTGCACGGCTCCCTAGCCGCTCTGCCTGCACGGCACCCCTGCGGCTCTGCCTGCACGGCACCCCTGCGGCTCTGCCTGCTCCGCACTCCTGCGGCTCTGCCTGCTCCGCACTCCTGCGGCTCTGCCTGCTCCGCACTCCTGCGGCTCTGCCTGCTCCGCACTCCTGCGGCTCTGCCTGCTCCGCACTCCTGCGGCTCTGCCTACCTGCACCTCCTGTGTGAACAGGCCCAAACCTGTTCCTTCATACTCCATTCCTTCCTGCCTATATCCATCCCTGTACCTCCTGTGTGAACAGGTCCAGATCCTGTTCCAGCATACACCACTCCCTCCTGCCTACACCTGCTGTGTGAACAGGTCCCTACCTGCTCCTTCTCATACCACGCCAATCTGTCCTGTGTCTCCAAGCCGTGCCCGCCTGTCCTGTGTCTCCAAGCCGTGCCCGCCTGTCCTGTGTCTCCAAGCCGTGCCCGCCTGTCCTGTGTCTCCAAGCCGTGCCTGCCTGTCCTGTGTCTCCAAGCCGTGCCTGCCTGTCCTGTGTCTCCAAGCCGTGCCCGCCTGTCCTGTGTCTCCAAGCCGTGCCCGCCTGTCCTGTGTCTCCAAGCCGTGCCCGCCTGTCCTGTGTCTCCAAGCCGTGCCCGCCTGTCCTGTGTCTCCAAGCCGTGCCCGCCTGTCCTGTGTCTCCAAGCCGTGCCCGCCTGTCCTGTGTCTCCAAGCCGTGCCCGCCTGTCCTGTGTCTCCAAGCCGTGCCCGCCTGCCCTGTGTCTCAGCCGTGCCTGTCGTATCCACCTGCCTGCCTGTCTATAGCCTCTGTCAAGGTGTCCTGTTCCCAAGTGGGATCAGCAGCCACAGCCAGACACCACCCTGGAGTGGCACCCGGCAGCTACCTGCCGCACAAGCCTGACCTCACCATCAGAGGCTCCAGTGAAGACCAAGGAAGCTGCCGTAGTTACGCCCCTTCCAGGGTAGTCTGGTTTGTGGCACAGTGGGGCCACAACCCCCCGGCTCGCGCCATTCAGCCTAGGCGCGAGCGTGACACTCTACAATCGTCGCTATGTATATTGTATGTGCTGGTGGTTTTTGCCATCTTGTTCTTCCGTTGTGGAGATATATATATATATGTTGTGGTCTGTGTTTTTGCTTAGATAGATTGATATTTTATTTTGTCATGCTGTGCCTGTGTTCCTGATACAATGATTTATAAGTGTGCTATAATACTGGCATGGCTATTATGCTTGTTATGTGTCTTTCCTTATATGCATCTATATATGATTCTTTAGATACAACTGTATTAGCAATTCCATTATTTTAGTTTAATGACTATATGTATGTATATATTCCTATAATAATGGCAACAATGTTATAGTAGGGATTCTTGTGTATATTGCTATATCTACCTGTGAATTTATGGTGACCAAGTTTGTTCGGGTAGGGGATCCTATTGTATGGATAAATGTTATCAGTCCACTGTATGGTGCTACCTTAATGAAGCCATCTATCCATCGTTACTATTATATGTCCATTGTTGGCGGTGCTTATTATAATACTATATAATTTTGTGTTAGGCTATGTCCTTTGTGACATGTTATGATAACGGCTTCTGGTTGCCCATCCTTCTGCCAGCACTTATAATGGTGTGTCCTGTCCTTTTCATTGCAGTGCACGTGCGCCCTGTTCTCGGTGTGTCGGCTGGCCCGCGGCTCGGCGGTGCGCTGACTTTCGGGTCACGTGGGGCCCCACGTGACTCCAATTCTCAGCTGCCCGCATGAGCACGATCCGGCAGACGTGATGTCACCGGGGGGCCGCGCGGCTGCAATGATGTTTTCCGGTATGTGATATATTTAAAGACCAGATTTATAACTTGGAGCTTAATACCCCTGATGAAGTCACGCCGAAACGCGCATCGGGGTTGGTAGGTCTGTCCGGGAGGGTTGTTCTCTTGTTTACAAGGTGCCTGTATACTTTCACTATTTGATGTGTCACTAGAGTTGAGCGACTTTTGGTTTTTTAGGGTCGCGTTTCGTTTCGTGAAACCCGACTTTTCCAAAAGTCGGGTCGAGCAAGATCGTCCGATTATAGGGAAAAGTCGGGGTCGTCCTGAAACACGAAACCCAATGTAAGTCAATGGGGAATAAAAGTCGGCAGTGAGAGGAGGACAGGAAACACACCTACAGTGCCCATTTGAATGCCAAAAGCATCAATTCTTCTTTCTTAAGCTTGTCAACCTTAATTAACTTCATAATACAAGTTCCGCACTGAAAAATGGGGGTTATTTGGCTACAAACTGTGGGGGGGGAGGGCTGGCTCCAGGTTTTCATGTGCCCTGGGCGAAAGAGCGCCCCTTTAACACATACCACAACTCATCATGCTCCGATAAGGCAGAGAAATAGCGGTATAGTACAATGAAAAATACCTCACTTTTTACATCTCATGACGAGGCCCATCTATTTCTCCATACAGAATCATTGGTCCCATATAATGTTTGAAACAGTATATGATGAGCTCCACATAATGCTACAGTATATGTTGGTCCCCATGGATGAAGCTCCACTGTCTTATGGGCCCAAATAATGCTCCAAACATAATGGACCCCATTTCTAATGCTCTAGTGTATAATGGGCCCTGTAAATGCTGCTCCAGTGTCTGATGTCCACCTTTGGAATGTTCCAGTGTATGGTGGGCCCCATCTATCATTCTCCAGAGTATAGTGCTCCCCAAAAATTGCTGTCCCAACATTGAAAACAATCAAATAAGTCTCCTCGCTAGGGAATCCCTGTACTTGTCTGGGCAGGTGCTGTAGCTTGCTTAACAGCTCGCCAGCCGTTCTCACGCCCAGTATGGATTACACGTGATTGCACAAAGGTGAGAAAGGGTACCGTATCCCCAGATAACATGTATGGATAGCGTACACATTCAAAATATATGTCTCAGGAGGCAGGCTCAGACGGTGTTAGGCCCAGTATGGATTGCACGTGATTGCACAAAGGTTAGAAAGGGTACCGTATCCCCGGATAACATGTATGGATAGCGTACACATTCAAAATATATGTCAATACAGCATGAGGCAGGCTCAGACGGTGTTAGGCCCAGTATGGATTGCACGTGATTGCACAAAGGTTAGAAAGGGTACCGTATCCCCGGATAACATGTATGGATAGCGTACACATTCAAAATATATGTCTCAGGAGGCAGGCTCAGACGGTGTTAGGCCCAGTATGGATTGCACGTGATTGCACAAAGGTTAGAAAGGGTACCGTATCCCTGGATAACATGTATGGATAGCGTACACATTCAAAATATATGTCTATACAGCATGAGGCAGGCTCAGACGGTGTTAGGCCCAGTATGGATTGCACGTGATTGCACAAAGGTTAGAAAGGGTACCGTATCCCCGGATAACATGTATGGATAGCGTACACATTCAAAATATATGTCTATACAGCATGAGGCAGGCTCAGACGGTGTTAGGCCCAGTATGGATTGCACGTCATTGCACAAAGGTTAGAAAGGGTACCGTATACCCGGATAACATGTATGGATAGCGTACACATTCAAAATGTATGTCTATACAGCATGAGGCAGGCTCAGACGGTGTTAGGCCCAGTATGGATTGCACGTGATTGCACAAAGGTTAGAAAGGGTACCGTATCCCCGGATAACATGTATGGATAGCGTACACATTCAAAATATATGTCTATACAGCATGAGGCAGGCTCAGACGGTGTTAGGCCCAGTATGGATTGCACGTTATTGCACAAAGGTTAGAAAGGGTACCGTATCCCTGGATAACATGTATGGATAGCGTACACATTCAAAATATATGTCTATACAGCATGAGGCAGGCTCAGACGGTGTTAGGCCCAGTATGGATTGCACGTGATTGCACAAAGGTTAGAAAGGGTACCGTATCCCTGGATAACATGTATGGATAGCGTACATATTCAAAATATATGTCTCAGGAGGCAGGCTCAGACGGTGTCAGGCACAGTATGGATTTGACGGCCCAGATTACACAGCGGAGGAGCAGGGAGAGGTAAAGATTGCAAATGCTGGGGCCCTGCCCAAGCAAGGGGGGCCCACTCGTGGGCGTCGGTACTGGCACTGGGCCCCTCATAGTACAGCGGTGTGTCTGACGGCGGGTGTGCACCACCACCGTCAGAGACACTTGATTGCACTATGAGGGACCCTGTGCCAGTGCCCGCGCCCAAGAGTCGGCCTACCCACCTGTCCAGGGCAACGGCACTCGCACGGTGTCGTGCGGTAGGTGGTGACCCCGGCCATGGGGGGGGAGGCAGCACAGTTAGGGAGTTTTAGAAAGTGGCATATGTTGATGTTGGACATTCAGCTGATGCAAAAGGCGAAATAGGTGAAGTACCAGGAAGAGGTGGACCAAAGCAAGCCATTTTTCTGTCACCCTATGTGTCATCAGGGGAAGGTGGGACAAAATCCTTGGAAACCCATGCGTGGTTCATTTTAATGAAGGTTAGATCATCCACATTTTGGGTTGACAGACGGGTCCTTTTTTCTGTCAGGATTGATCCAGCTGCACTGAAGACTCTTTCCGATAGCACACTTGCAGCTGGGCAAGCGAGCTCCTGTAAGGCATATTGGGCCAATTCAGGCCAGGTGTCCAGTTTAGCGGCCCAATAGTCAAAGGGGAATGACCTGTGTGGGAGAACATCGATATGGGAGGAAAAGTAGTTTGTAACCATAGTTGACAACTGCTGTCTCCTGTCACTTTCCATCGATGCAGTATTACCAGTTGTGTGAGCGGTATTTGAAAAATCAGTCCACAACATTGTCATGAAACCCCTGTCTCCAACGCCACTTCTGCTGTGTGCACCACGAACACCTCTGCCAAGCTGCCCCCGGCCCGTACGGCTCGTGTGAGAACCATCACCGCTGCTGTGTGCTGGGAATGCCTCAAGCAACCGATTTACCAGAGTTGCTTGTTTATTAGCCAATATTAGGTCAAGGTTCTCCTGTGGCATGATGTTTTGTAATTTGCCTTTATAGCGTGGATCCAGGATGCTGGCCAACCAGTAGTCGTCATCGTTCATCATTTTGGCAATGCGGGGGTCCCTTTTTAGGATCCGCAAGGCATAATCTGACATGTGGGCCAATGTTCCCGGTGTCAATGATGCACTGCGAGTGCTGGTTGGAGGAGCACTTTCTGGCAAATCCACATCCCTCCAGTCACGCACAAACCCTGTACCAGACCTTGCCACGCCAACATTTTCACTTGCCCCACGAGATGCATCCTCCTCCCCTAAGTAATCATCCCCATCATCCTCCTCCTCCTCCTCTTCTTCCTCCACCTCGTCCAGGAGAGGTCCCTGAGCAGACAATGGCTGAATGTCATCAAGGATTCCCTCCTCCTCTTCCTCCTCATCAACATTGGCTGCAGACGCCTGCTCCTTAAGGTGCGTCAAAGTTTGCATGAGCAGACGCATAAGTGGGATGCTCATGCTTAGGATGGTGTCGTCTGCGCTTACCAGCCGTGTGCATTCCTCAAAACACTGAAGGACTTTACAAAGGTCTTTCAGCTTCGACCACTGCACACCTGTCAACTCCATGTCTGCTCTCAAAGTGCCTGGCCGTGTATCCTCCCACAAATGCATTATGGCCTGCCTCTGCTCGCACAGCCGCTCCACCATGTGCAGGGTGGAGTTCCACCTTGTTGCAATGTCGATAATGAGGTGGTGGTTGGGAAGGTGGAGCAATCGCTGCAGCTTCTGCATACGAACGGAGTGTACAGGCGACCTGCGGATGTGCGCGCACAGTCTTCGCACCTTCTGGAGCAGGGCTGTTAACTCCGGATAATTTTTGAGGAAGCACTGCACCACCAGGTTCAAGGTGTGAGCCAAGCAAGGTATGTGGCTGAGTTTTGAAAGGGCTATGGCTGCCACAAAATTACGGCCGTTATCACTAACTACCTTGCCTGCCTCAAGATGTACACTGCCCAGCCATGACTCAGTTTGTCGCTTCAAGTACTCGGCCAGCACCTCGGCGGTGTGTCTGTCGCCCAAACACATCATCTGCAACACAGCCTGCTGACGCTTTCCACTAGCTGCTCGATAGGGGGACACATCGTGTGCAACAGTGGCAGCTGCAGATGGAGTGCTCGTACGACTGCGCTCTGTGGACGAGCTTTCGCTTCTGGAGGAGGAGGAGGAGGAGGGTCGAACGCCTACAGCCAACTGTTTCCTATACCGTGGGCTAGGCAGAACTGTCCCACCACCGCTGTCCCCTGTGGACCCTGCATCCACCACATTAACCCAGTGCGCAGTGATGGACACGTAACGGCCCTGGCCATGCCGACTGGACCATGCATCAGTTGTGAGGTGCACCTTTCCGCTCACTGACTGCTTGAGTACATGGACAATGCGGTCTTTCACATGATGGTGGAGGGCTGGGATGGCTTTGCGAGAGAAGAAGTGGCGACTGGGTAGGTCATAGCGTGGTACTGCATAGGCCATGAGTTCGCGCAAAGCTGTGCTTTCCACCAACCGAAAGGGCATCATCTCAAACGAGATTAGTTTGGCAATGTGGGCGTTCAAACCCAGTGTACGCGGATGAGAGACTGAGTACTTTCTTGACCTACTCATAGTGTCTGGGAGGGTGAGCTGGACTTGAGAGCTGCATATGGTGGAAGTAGCGGAGGACAGGGCGGACTGAGAGAGGGTTGATGATGGTGATGGAGTTGGTGTTCTTTCTGATGGCCTAGAATCAGTCTTTCGTTGATATAACAGTGGGATTCCCTGACTGCTGTGGTCTTGCAACGACACCTCAACATTTGCTGCTGTGCTAACCGGTGGGCTTACAGTGGGGGAAACAATGTAGCGTTGCTGACTACCTTCGTTGTGATCAGTTGCACATGTGGCACTTGAGGTTTGGTGTTGTGTCCACGCTTGCAAGTGCATGCTGGTTAAATGTCTAAGCATGCAACTGGTATTCAAATTTTTCAAATTTTTCCCTTGGCTAAAGGTCTTTGCGCACTTCTTACATATAACCTTGGCCTGATCATGAGGATTTTGTTCAAAAAAGTGCCACACTGCACTCTTCCTACTTTGGCAGACATTTTGCGGCCTAGCACGCTGTGATCTTTTGACCCTCTGGACAAGCTGTCCAGCAACTCTTTTGATGTTTGGAACCTGTCTTTGGAGTGCTCCGGGCCTGCCAGATAACAGCTGTTGCGATGTCGATGTCTGCTGTGGATGCTCCTCATCTGAGCTATTGGAAGCAGCACCCTCTTCCCCCAATGGATGCCAATCTGGGTCAACAACTGGGTCATCCATCACCTCCTCTTCTATGTCATGTGCACCTTCCTCTGTGTCACCGTGTATGGTGGTATAGTGTGCGGGAAGGGGCACCTGAGTCTCATCAGGGTCAGAATCTGGCTCTGTACACTGCGAGGACAATGTAGTGCTCTGAGTGAATGTACCAGCAGAATCATCCATCAGCGGCTGTGCATCAGTGCACTCCATGTCAAATTCATCTTGGCCTGGGTAATTCACCATTTGACTTGATAATCCAGGCATGGTATGTGAAAACAGCTCCATGGAGTAATCAGTAGTATGGCCTGCGTCATCCTTCAATCTTGGTTGGGGTGAAGGACACAAGGAAAGGTGTGGTTCATGAACATGAGCCTCCAATGACGACTCAGTGCTTTTACTTTTTACAACTGAAGAAGAGGAGGCGATAGAGCTGGAGGCTGAGTCAGCAATGTAAGACAAAACTTTTTCCTGATGCTCTGCCTTTAAAAGCGGTTTGCCAACTCCTAGAAAACTAAGCGTTCGAGGCCTTATGTAGCCAGACGATGACGCAGGGTCAGCACCTCCTGCATTCGGTCCTATTTTGCTCTTGCCACTACCATCAGATCCACCACCAACACCATCATTACCAGCTGCCAACCCCCGCCCAATTCCACGGCCTCTTCCACCAGCCTTCCTCATTTTTGGTAGAAATGTAGACAAAATCCAACAAACTATATAGTAATGTAAAACAAGGTACAAGGTGTCTATAGGACAGGGGAGATTTTGAATTTCTGCACACACTTTTGGACACTGGACACTTTTGGATTGTGTGAGGCCCACTGATATCTGAGCGCTATGTGACAGGCTCGATGGCACAGCTGTGACAAAAGTGACTAGAGGATAAGGGAGATTTTGAATCTCTGCACACACTTTTGGACACTGGACACTTTTGGATTGTGTGAGGCCCAATGAATATCTGAGCGCTATGTGACAGGCTCGATGGCACAGCTGTGACAAAAGTGACTAGAGGATAAGGGAGATTTTGAATCTCTGCACACACTTTTGGACACTGGACACTTTTGGATTGTGTGAGGCCCAATGAATATCTGAGCGCTATGTGACAGGCTCGATGGCACAGCTGTGACAAAAGTGACTAGAGGATAAGGGAGATTTTGAATCTCTGCACACACTTTTGGACACTGGACACTTTTGGATTGTGTGAGGCCCACTGATATCTGAGCGCTATGTGACAGGCTCGATGGCACAGCTGTGACAAAAGTGACTAGAGGATAAGGGAGATTTTGAATCTCTGCACACACTTTTGGACACTGGACACTTTTGGATTGTGTGAGGCCTACTGATATCTGAGCGCTATGTGACAGGCTCGATGGCACAGCTGTGACAAAAGTGACTAGAGGATAAGGGAGATTTTGAATCTCTGCACACACTTGTGGACACTGGACACTTTTGGATTGTGTGAGGCCCACTGATATCTGAGCGCTATGTGACAGGCTCGATGGCACAGCTGTGACAAAAGTGACTAGAGGATAAGGGAGATTTTGAATTTCTGCACACACTTGTGGACAGTGGACACTTTTTGATTGTGTGAGGCCCACTGATATCTGAGCGCTATGTGACAGGCTCGATGGCACAGCTGTGACAAAAGTGATAGAGGATAAGGGAGATTTTGAATCTCTGCACACACTTTTGGACACTGGACACTTTTGGATTGTGTGAGGCCCACTGATATCTGAGCGCTATGTGACAGGCTCGATGGCACAGCTGTGACAAAAGTGACTAGAGGATAAGGGAGATTTTGAATCTCTGCACACACTTTTGGACACTGGACACTTTTGGATTGTGTGAGGCCCACTGATATCTGAGCGCTATGTGACAGGCTCGATGGCACAGCTGTGACAAAAGTGACTAGAGGATAAGGGAGATTTTGAATCTCTGCACACACTTTTGGACACTGGACACTTTTGGATTGTGTGAGGCCCACTGATATCTGAGCGCTATGTGACAGGCTCGATGGCACAGCTGTGACAAAAGTGACTAGAGGATAAGGGAGATTTTGAATCTTTGCACACACTTATGGACACTGGACACTTTTGGATTGTGTGAGGCCCACTGATATCTGAGCGCTATGTGACAGGCTCGATGGCACAGCTGTGACAAAAGTGACTAGAGGATAAGGGAGATTTTGAATCTCTGCACACACTTTTGGACACTGGACACTTTTGGATTGTGTGAGGCCCACTGATATCTGAGCGCTATGTGACAGGCTCGATGGCACAGCTGTGACAAAAGTGACTAGAGGATAAGGGAGATTTTGAATCTCTGCACACACTTTTGGACACTGGACACTTTTGGATTGTGTGAGGCCCACTGATATCTGAGCGCTATGTGACAGGCTCGATGGCACAGCTGTGACAAAATTGACTAGAGGATTAGGGAGATTTTGAATCTCTGCACACACTTTTGGACACTGGACACTTTTGGATTGTGTGAGGCCCACTGATATCTGAGCGCTATGTGACAGGCTCGATGGCACAGCTGTGACAAAAGTGACTAGAGGATAAGGGAGATTTTGAATCTCTGCACACACTTTTGGACACTGGACACTTTTGGATTGTGTGAGGCCCACTGATATCTGAGCGCTATGTGACAGGCTCGATGGCACAGCTGTGACAAAAGTGACTAGAGGATAAGGGAGATTTTGAATTTCTGCACACACTTGTGGACAGTGGACACTTTTTGATTGTGTGAGGCCCACTGATATCTGAGCGCTATGTGACAGGCTCGATGGCACAGCTGTGACAAAAGTGACTAGAGGATAAGGGAGATTTTGAATTTCTGCACACACTTGTGGACAGTGGACACTTTTGGATTGTGTAAGGCCCACTGATATCTGATCGCTATGTGACAGGCTCGATGGCACAGCTGTGACAAAAGTGACTAGAGGATAAGGGAGATTTTGAATCTCTGCACACACTTTTGGACACTGGATACTTTTGGATTGTGTGAGGCCCAATGAATATCTGAGCGCTATGTGACAGGCTCGATGGCACAGCTGTGACAAAAGTGACAAGAGGATAAGGGAGATTGGATTGCTTTTAAAAAAGCAGTTTGCGGAGCAGTGGGTAAACAGCAATGCCAGCCTGTCAGGAAGCCTTAAAAGGCAGCCCAACAACCAACACCACTGATACACCACTATATAGCCTCCCCTTGCACTGCACACACAGTGACTGGTGTGTTGTGCAGGCCAAATCGCTAGCAGCAGAAGCAGTTTTTTTGTCTTCTTCCCTGCCTAACGCTCTCCCTACAGAATCAGCAGCAACCTCTCCCTATACTAAGATCGGCAGAAGTAAGATGGCGGTCGGCGTGCACGCCCTTTTTTTACCCCCTGTGACGCCCACCAAAGCAAGCCAATCACTTGCATGCCCTTCTGAAAGATGGTGGTGACCCGTGCCTATGTCATCACATTGCCCACAGTGTCCGTGGATCCTGATTGGCTGAAAAAGAGCGCAAAACAAACTTTTGAAACGCGACTTTGGCGCGTAAGTCGCCGAACTCGTGGCCGACCTCATCCTAGGGTCGGGTTTCGTTTCATGAAACCCGACTTTGCCAAAAGTCGGCGACTTTTGAATTTTTTCGACCCGTTTCGCTCAACTCTATGTGTCACTAGTGGTATTAACCTGTTTGATGGATGTGACCCAGTTTTTGGTCATGGCATATTTGCCTGAATTGGTACCCTGTAATGTATTGCCATTAGGCATGAAATTATGAGTGATTGATATGTTTACAATACTCTAATGTTTATTTAAACTCCCTTGTGACATACCTACCTTGGGCCTCCTGTGTGTGGTTGTTATAACCATTTTCCATCTTCTAGCCCTTTTCTGTGGATGTTTGTCTGTACAATTTTTTATGTACCAATAAAGTTGTTTTTACTTGGTGTTTGACCCCATGACTGTATTTGCCTTTTGATTGCATAGTCGGTAAAAGCAGGTCCCGGGAGGAGGAAGAACCTTACTACCAACAGACCCTCCGCAAGCTGGCAGCAGAACAGAGGGAGAAGGAACAGAGGAGACTGGCTGTGCTAGGCCCTGATCTGGACCGGAAGGAAAAGATCCGTGCTGGTCACTACAGTCCCTGGGACTCAGCTGGATGGGGCAGGTCCTCAATGTAAATCATGAGAGAGGATTTGGGTTCATTGCAGACCCCAAGAGGATCTGTGACTTGTTCTTTCGCAGGAGGGATGTCGAGTCCCATCTGAGGAAGGGACACCCTGCTAGACATCTGCAAACGGGGGAGTATGTGACCATCACCCGGCATGACGGGTTAAGAGGATGGTACGCCATAAACATCCACCGCATCCCTGAGGAATTTATTGCGGTCTATAAAAAGGAGAAGGCATATGTACCCCCAGCGGGTCTACCCCCTACAGTGGTGATCACCCCTGCCAAAGAACCTTAAGCAGCAATCCTCCAAGCTGTCACCACCTCATCATATGTGAATCTGTCTGCAGGAAGAGGATGTCAAGAAATTCTTCCATGGAAGCAGCAGCCAGGAAAACCAGCTTCCAGTACCCCAGGAGGGGACCCCCAATAAAGAAACATTCCATTAACTTTGTTACCCAGGAGGATATTTGCATCGTTGTGCCTTCTTTTGTTATCATGTTTTCTTTGGTTTTAAAAGCTTTTGCCTAGTTGCGTTGGCAGCATATTTTTCATGGAACTGCAGAGATCATGGACAACGAATGATCCAGAACTGTGTTTGTAAATAGTTTGCACCTCATTAGGTGCCCTTTCTTGGTTTTACATAGGTCTTTTATAAATAAGAACTACCTCATTGTGGAGCATGGCTCCATCCTAAGGACACTGCAAGAGATCCCGGCTGGGAGCGGTGTCCAGCACTTACAAGAATTATTGATGTGAAGTATTTTAAAATGTGCCTCATGACAGTATCAACCCCTTTCCTACAATGGACGTAATATTCCATCCATGTGACCTGGGACCTAATTCCCATGGACGGAATATTACGTCATAGCGATCAGCGGCGCCCACGTGGTGAGCGCCGCTGATCGCGGCCGGGTGTCAGCTGATTATCACAGCTGACACCCGGCACAATGTGTCAGGGACGGCCAAGGACCACCTCCAACACGTTAACCCCTGGCACACCGTGATCAAACACGATCGCGGTGTACCAGGGGTTAAAGGGAAGCATCGGCAGGGAGGGGGCTCCCTCCATGCTTCCCAGAGCCCTCCACAGCAGCGCAATGTGCAGCGCTGCTGCTGGGGTCTCCTTCCCTGCAGGTCCCCAAATCCAAGATGGCGATGGGGACCTTCGGGGGCCTGCAGAGAGCTGGCTTCCTCATTCCTGCAAAGGGCAGGCAAGGAGGAAGCCTGCAGCACTGCCTGTGACAGATCGCTGATCTGTCACAGTGATCTGTGATGTGACAGATCAGTGATCTGTCACAGGACAGTGATGTCCCACCTGGGACAATGTAATAAAGTTAAAAAAAAAAGTGTAAAAATAATTTTTAACCCCTTCATGACCCAGCCTATTTTGACCTTAATGACCTGGCCATTTTTGGCAATATTGACCAGTGTCCCTTTATGAGGTAATAACTCAGGAACGCTTCAACGGATCCTAGCGATTCTGAGATTGTTTTTTCGTGACATATTTGGCTTCATGTTAGTGGTAAACTTAGGTCAATAATGTTTTCATTTATTTGTGAAAAAAACGGAAATTTGGCGAAAATTTTGAAAATTTCGCAATTTTCACATTTTTAATTTTTATTCCGTTAAACCAGAGAGTTATGTGACACAAAATAGTTAATAAATAACATTTCCCACATGTCTACTTTACATCAGCACAATTTTGGAAACAAAATTTTTTTTTGTTGGGAAGTTATAAGGGTTAAAAGGTGACCAGCGATTTCTCATTTTTACAACAAAAGTTACAAAACCATTTTTTTAGGGACCACCTCACATTTGAAGTCACTTTGAGGGGTCTATATGGCAGAAAATACCCCAAAGTGACACCATTCTAAAAACTGCACCCCTCAAGCTACTCAAAACTACATTCAAGAAGATTATTAACCCTTCAGGTGCTTCACAGCTACTAAAGCAATGTGGAAGGAAAAAATGAACATTTTAATTTTTCCAATAAAAAATTTCTTTTAGCATCAATTTTTTCATTTTCACATGGGCAACAGGATAAAATGGATCCTAAAATTTGTTGGGCAATTTCTCCTGAGTACACCGATACCTCATATGTGGTCATAAACCACTGTTTGGGCGCACGGCAGGGCTCAGAAGGGAAGGAGCGTCATTTGACTTTTTGAATGGAAAATATGCTGGAATATTTAGCGGTTGCCATGTCGCGTTTGGAGAGTCCCTGTGCGCCTAAACATTGGAGCTCTCCCACAAGTGACCCCATTTTGGAAACTAGACTCTCCAAGGAACTTATTTAGATGCATAGTGAGCACTTTGAACCGCCAGGTGCTTCACAAATTGATCCATAAAAAAAAAAAGGACTTTTTTTTCACAAAAATTTTCTTTTAGCCTCAGTTTTTTCATTTTCACATGGGCAGTGGGATAAAATGGATCCTAAAATTTGTTGGGCAATTTCTCCTGAGTGCACAGATACCTCATATGTGGTCATAAACCACTGTTTGGGCACACGGCAGGGTCCCGAAGGGAAGGAGCACCATTTGACTTTTTGAATGGAAAATTAGCTCCAATCGTTAGTGGACACCATGTCGTGTTTGGAGAGCCCCTGTGTGCCTAAACATTAGAGCTCCCCCACAAGTGACCCCATTTTGGAAACTAGACCACCCAAGGAACTTTTCTAGATGTGTGGTGAGGACTTTGAACCCACAAGTGCTTCACAGAAGTTTATGACGCAGAAAAGTGAAAATAAAAAAATAATTTTTTTTCCTCAAAAATGATTTTTTAGCCCGCTATTTTTTATTTTCACAAGGCTAACAGGAGAAATTGAACCACAAAAGTTGTTGTGTAATTTGTCCTGAGTACACCGATACCACATATGTCAGGGGAAACCACTGTTTGGGCGCATGGGAGAGCTCAGAAGGGAAGGAGCGCAATTTTGGAATGCAGACTGATGGGATGTTCTGCGGGCATCATGTTGCGTTTGCAGAGCCCCTGATGTGCCTAAACAGTAGAAACCCCCCACAAGTGACCCCATTTTGGAAACTAGACCCCCCAAGGAGCTTATCTAGATGTGTAGTGAGCACTTTGAACCCCCAAGTGCTTCACAGAAGTTTATAAACGCAGAGCCATGAAAATAAAAAATCATTTTTTTTCCTCAAAAATGATTTTTTAGCCCGCTATTTTTTATTTTCACAAGGGTAACAGGATAAATTGGACCCCTAAAGTTGCTGTTCAGTTTGTCCTGAGTACGGTGGCACCCCATATGTGGGAGGGAACCACTGTTTGGGCGCACGGCAGGGCTCAGAAGGGAAGGAGCGCCATTTGACTTTTTGAATGGAAAATTAGCTCCAATCGTTAGCGGACACCATGTCGTGTTTGGAGATGCCCTGTCTGCCTACACTTTGGAGCTCCCCCACATATCACCCCATTTTGGAAACTAGACCCCCTAAGGAAGTTATCTAGATGCATAGTGAGCACTTTGAACCCCCAGGTGCTTTACAGAAGTGTATAACGCAGAGCTGTGAAAATAAAAATATTTTTTTTCCTCAAAAAATGATTTTTTTAGCCCGCTATTTTTTATTTTCACAATAGTAACAGGAGAAATTGGACCCCAAAAGTTGTTGTCCAGTTTGTCCTGAGTACGCTGGTACCCAATATGTGGGGAGGGACCACTGTTTGGGCACGCGTCGGGGCTCAGAAGGGAAGTAGTGATGTTTTGAAATACCGACTTGATGGAATCGTCTGCGGGCGTCATGTTACGTTTGCAGAGCCCCTGATGTGCCTAAACAGTGGAAACCCCCCACAAGTGATCCCATTTTGGAAACTAGACCCCCAAGGAACTTATCTAGATGTGTGGTGAGCACTTTGAACCCCCAAGTGCTTCACAGAAGTTTATAACGCAGAACCGTGAAAATAAGAAATCTATTTTTTTCCTCAAAAAATGATTTTTTAGCCCAGAAAATTTTTATTTTCACAAGGTTAACAGGATAAATTCGACCCCAAAAGTTGTTGTACAGTTTGTCCTGAGTACGCTGGTACCCCATATGTGGGGGGGGACCACTGTTTGGGCACACATCGGGGCTCGGAAGGGAAGTAGTGACGTTTTGAAATACCGACTTGATGGAATGGTCTGCGGGCGTCATGTTACGTTTGCAGAGCCCCTGATGTGCCTAAACAGTGGAAACCCCCTACAAATGACCCCATTTTGGAAACTAGACCACCCAAGGAACTTATCTAGATATGTGGTGAGCATTTTGAACCCCCAAGTGCTTCACAGAAGTTTATAACGCAGAACTGTGAAAATAAAAAAATCTTTTTTTTCCTCAAAAAATGATTTTTTAGCCCGCAATTTTTTATTTTCACAAGGTTAACAGGATAAATTCGACCCCAAAAGTTGTTGTACAGTTTGTCCTGAGTACGCTGGTACCCCATATGTGGGGGGGACCACTGTTTGGGCACACATCGGGGCTCAGAAGGGAAGTAGTGACGTTTTGAAATACCGACTTAATGGAATGATCTGCGGGCGTCATGTTACGTTTGCAGAGCCCCTGATGTGCCTAAACAGTGGAAACCCCCCACAAGTGACCCCATTTTGGAAACTAGACCCCCCAAGGAACTTATCTAGATGTTTGATGAGCACTTTGAACCCCCAAGTGCTTCACCGAAGTTTATAACTCAGAGCCGTGAAAAAAAAAAAATCATTTTTTTTCACAAAAATCATTTTTTTAGCCCCCAATTTTTTATTTTCCCAAGGGTAACAGGAGAAATTAGACTCCCAAAGTTGTTGTGCAATTTTTCCTGAGTACGCTGATACCCCATATGTGGGGGTAAACCACTGTTTGGGCACACGTCGGGGCTCGGAATGGAGAGAGTGCTGTTTGACATTTTGAACGCAAAATTGGCTGGAATAAATCGTGGCGCCATGTCGCGCTCGGAGACCCCGTGATGTGCCTAAACAGTGGAAACCCCTCAATTCTAACTCCAACCCTAACTCCAACACACCCCTAACCAAAATCCCACCCTAATAATAACCCTAACCACAGCCCTAACGCCAACACACCCCTAACCCTAATCCCAACTCTAACCCTAACTACAAGCCTAACCCTAATCCCAACCCACCCCTAACCCTAATTCCAGCCCTAACCCTAATTCCAGCCCTAACCCTAATTCCAGCCCTAACCCTAATTCCAGCCCTAACCCTAATTCCAGCCCTAACCCTAATTCCAGCCCTAACCCTAATTCCAACCCTAACCCTAATTCTAGCCCTAACCCTAATTCCAACCCTAACCCTAATTTTAACCCTAATTTTAACCCTAACCCTAATTTTAACCCTAATTCCAACCCTAACCCTAATTCTAGCCCTAACCCTATTTCTAACCCTAACCCTATCTGTAACCCTTATTCCAACCCTAACCCTAATTCCAACCCTAACCCTAGTTCGAACCCTAAATGGAAAAAAAAATATTTTTTTTTTTATTTTATTATTTGCACCTGGCTATGGGGGTGATAAAAGGGGGGTGTATTTACTTTTTTTTTCATTTTGATCACTGTGAGAGTGTATCACAGTGATCAAAATGAAAAATGAACGGGCAACCGGCAAATTCATGGGCGCCGCCATCTTGGACAATGGCAGGCGCACTGCGCATGCGCCCGCCATTTTGCAAGATGGCGGCGCCCATGATCCGGACGCCGGGAGCCACGGCGGGACACCGGGAGCACGATCGGAGGTCCTGAGGGCATCGGAAGGTGGGAGGGAGCGATAGGCAGGGGAGGGGGAGCAGATGATGACGGCGGCGAACGATTGCCGCCGTCCATCGGTGGCGGGGGCCGATCGGCCCCGCCAGTCGGTGTGTGGGGGGGTCGGGGGTCAGTGTCCAGCCATGTCCGATGCTATTGCAGCATCGGCCATGGCTGGATTGTAATATTTCACCAAATTTCATTGGTGAAATATTACAAATCGCTCTGATTGGCTGTTTCACTTTTAACAGCCAATCAGAGCGATCGTAGGCACGTGGGGGCTAAGCCACGCCCCCAGGGATTAACTGTAGAGTGTCCTTTGTGTGCGGGTCGGGTGACCTTTCAGTGACCCCGGTCACCCGACCCACAGGGGGGCTATTTATTGCATGACGCCTACGTAGGCGTCATAGGTCGTTTGGGCACGACTTTTCATGACGCCTACGTAGGCGTCATGGGTCGTGAAGGGGTTAAAAAGTCGCTAAATAAATTAAAAAAAATATATATATTCCCTAATAAATTCATTTTTTGGAAATAAAAAAAGCAAAAAACAATAAAAGTACACATATTTGGTATCGCCGCATCCGTAACAATCCGCCCTATAAAACTGTCCCATAAGTTAACCTCTTTAGCGAACCCCTTAAAAAATAAAAATAAAAAACGAAGCAAAAAATAATGATTTATTATCATACCGCCGAACAAAAAGTGCAATAACGCACGATCAAAAAGACGCATATAAATATCCATGGTACCGCTGAAAACGTCATCTTGTCCCGCAAACAACGAGCCACAAAACAGCATCATCAGCAAAAAAATAAAAAAGTTATAGCTCACAGAATAAAGCGATGCAAAAATAATTATTTTTTATATAGATTTGTTTTCATTGCATAAAAGCGCTAAAACATAATAAACGACATAAATGAGGTATTGCCGTAACCATACTGACCTGAAGAATATAACCACTTTTTCAATTTTACTGCACGCGGAACGGTGTAAACGCACCCCCCGAAAGAAATTCATGAAACGCTGTTTTTTGTTCATTCTGTGTCCCAAAAATCGGAATAAAAAGCGATCAAAAGATGTCACGTGCCCGAAAATGGTACCAATAAAAACAACAACTCGTCTCGCAAAAAATAAGACCTCACATGACTCGGTGGGTCAAAATATGGAAAAATTATAGCTCTCAATATGTGGTGATGCAAAAACTATTTTTACAATAAAAAGCGTCTTTTAGCGTGCGACAGCTGCCAAATATAAAAACCGCTATAAATAGTAAATCAAACCCCCCATTTCCAACCCCTTAGTTAGGGAAAATTAATAAGATTAAAAAAATGTATTTATTTACATTTTCCCATTAGGGTTAGGGCTAGGGCAAGGGTTAGGGATAGGGCTAGGGTTAGGGCTAGGGTTAGGGCTGAGATTAGGGTTAGGGGTGTGTTGGGGTTAGGGTTGGAGTTAGAATTGGGGGGTTTCCACTGTTTGGGCACATCAGGTGCTCTCCAAACGCAACATGGCATCTGATCTCATTTCCAGTAAATTCTGCGTTGAAAAAGTCAAATGGTGCTCCTTCCCTTCCAAGCTCTGCCATGCGCCCAAACATTGTTTTACTCCACATATGGGGTACAACTTTTGGGGTCCAATTTCTCCTGTTACCCTTAGGAAAATAAAAAAATTGGGGGCAAAAATATCATTTTTGTGGAAATAAATATGATTTTTTTATTTTCACGCCCGGGCGTTATAAACTTCTGTGAAGCACTAGGGGGTTCAAAGTGCTCACCGCACATCTAGATAAGTTCCTTAGGGGGTCTAGTTTCCAAAATGGTGTCATTTGTGGGGGGGCTCCAAAGGCAACATGACACCCGCAGACCATTCAATCAAAGTCTGCATTCCAAAACGTCACTACTTTCCTTCCGAGCTCCGACGTGTGCCCATACAGTAGTTTTCTCCCACATATGGGATATCAGCGTACTCAGGACAAATTGGACAACAAATTTTGCGGTTCAATTTCTCCTGGTACCCTTGGGTACCAGGGGTTTTCCAAACGCGACATGGTGTCCGATCTCAATTCCAGCCAAAAACGTCAAATGGCGCTGCTTCCCTTCCGAGCTCTGCCATGCGCCCAAATAGTCGTTTACACCCACATATGGGGTATCAGGGTACTCAGGACAAATTGCACAATAACTTTTAGGGTCCTGTTACCTTTGGGAAAATAAAAATTGGGGGTGAAAAGATCATTTTTGTGGAAAAAATATGATTTTTTAATTGTACTGCTGCACTTTATAAACTACTGTGAAGCCCTTGTGGGTTCAAAATTCTCACCACATATCTAGATAAGTTCCTTGGGGGGTCTAGTTTCGAAAATGGGGTCACTTATGAGGGGTTTCCACTGTTTAGGTGCATCAGGGGCTCTCCAAACGTGACATGGCGTCCGATCTGAATTCCAGTCAATTTTGCATTGAAAAAGTCAAACGGCGCTCCTTCCCTTCTGAGCTCTGCCATGTACCGAAACAGTGGTTCCCCCCAGGTATCAGCATACTCAGGACAAATTGCACAATAGCTTTTGCAGTCCAATTCCTCCTGTTACCCTTGGTAAAATAAAAAAAATTGAACCTGAAGTATTTTTTGTGTGAAAAAAAGTGAAATGTTCATTTTTTTTTAAAATATTAAAAAAATTCCTGTGACGCACCTTCAGGGTTAATAAACTTCTTGAATGTGGTTTTGAGCACCTTAAGGGGTGCAGTTTTTAGAATGGTGTCACTTTTCGGTATTTTCTATCATATAGACCCCACAAAGTGGCTTCAAATGTGATGTGGTCCGTAAAAATAAAATGGTTGCAAAAATGAGAAATCGCTGGTCGAATTTTAACCCTTATAACTTCCTAACAAAAAAAAATGTTGGTTCCAAAATTGTGCTGATGTAAAGTAAACATGTGGTAAATGTTACTTATTAATTTTTTTGGGTGCCGTATCTCTGTGATTTAAAGGCATAAAAATTCAAATTTGGAAAATTGCGAAATTTTCAAAATTTTTTGCCAAATATCCATTTTTTTCACAAATAAACACAAGTTATTTGAAAGAAATTTTACCACTAACATGAAGAACAATATGTCACGAGAAAACTTTGTCAGAATCACCGAGATCCATGGAAGCGTTTCAGAGTTATTACCTCATTAAGGGACAGTGGTCAGAATTGTAAAAATTGGCCTGGGAGTCAACGTGCAAACCACCCTTGGTAGTGAAGGGGTTAATAGAGAATAGCTTTTATATAGAATCTAGTTAGTAGCAATGACTAATAGGAATGTTTTAATAAAGAGATTTGAGTAAAGATGAAGATTTGGAAGATGCAGGTGACGAAACAGGTATCCACGGTTGCCACTTAGGGTTAATAAAAGAAAGTAGAAAATGTGTGAGAAGTGATAATGCTTGAAATAGCACTTTAAATTAGGTAGCATAATTTTAAAGATAGTTAGTTAAAAATTGTTTGCAACGTTCAAGGAGTGCCTCTCATATTGAGAAGATTAGATAAGAACTGTTTGTTTTGCATTACATAAATTTTGTATGTTTCTGTATTTGTCAACTTCTGTTTTCTTGCAGCCCGCGGATGTGCTGTGTTTAACGGGGGGGTATGTGGTGCCCCTGAGGGTTCAGTAGCCACAGAGGTACTGCACCTCCTCCTGAGGTGTAGTGCCCCACTATCCAGGTAAGGTGGAGACACCTGACCACACTCGAACACCTGCACCCCACACCACAAAGTAGTGTAGCAAAACACCTTCGGCGGCTCCCTGCTTGGAGTATAGCATAGCACCCCTTGGTGGCTCCCTGCTTGGAACACAAAACATGCTGGGAGGTGGGTGGAGTCTAGTTCACATTAAAGAGCGGGAAGAGTTGAGTCAGTCAGTCAGTCTTTCATTCAGTCAATGAGTGAGGATGTAGAAGGACAGAGAGTGAGAAAGAGAAGATCCCCAGGAGAGGGATGGAAGAAGGAAGTGCTGCAGCAGGCCACAGTGATCTGGGTCTGCTGGCACAGGAAAGATGCACAGAAAGGAAGCTTGATTCTCCATTGGGAAGAAGGATTAGCACGGAACGTGAGGAGAATAAGAGAACAAGGACTGTTATGAATGGGTCACCGAGGAGGAAAAAACCTAAACAAGCTAAGCCCAGAAAAACCAGAGAGGTTGGTAACTATGCAGATTGCAGATCCCTGATCCTAACCACACAACTAGCAGCAGCCATGGAGCGTACCTACGATGAACCTAGACGCCTCGTCACGGCCGGAGGACTAAATAAGCCTAAAGCAAGAAAAGGGGAAAACTAACCGCCCCAGAGCAGACCCCAAAGGAATAGACAGCCCCCACACATGTATTGACGGTGAAACAAGATGAAAACACAAACACAGGCAGGAAAATAGGCTGAGCAAACGATGGGGCCCAAACTAACTAGAAAGGAGAGGAAAGGAAAGACACTGTCTGCAATCTGCCCAAAACCCTACAAAATAATGTCCAACACTTCTGATAACAAAATTAACCCTGAAGTCACTAGACTTCTCCCACTATATCAGCACTCTGAAATATTCTGAGACAGAGCAAAAAGAGGCGAATCTAATAAGGGACAAAAAGCAAATTGGCAAATACAGAAAAATAAGAGTGGAAATTCAGCACAGCTCCTGCCGGGGCTGGCTGACCACACAAAAAAACTGAATAGAACAACAAAATCAAGTGTGACCATTAACAGAAAAACTTAGCTTGAGCTGACTGGAACAGAGCTGAGAAGCAAGACCTGACAAGCAGAAGGAATCACCAGCACCAGAGTAGGGCGTCGGCCGTCTTAAATCCAATCTGAGATTCCTGATGTCCAATCCTCATCCTCATTATCAGGTGAGAGATCTCTATTGATTAAATCACCCTCACTACCTCTTGTTACCACCAGAGGGAGCCTGGAAGGAGAACTCACAACTGGTAGACCAGAAAATGAACTCACAACAAAGGACCAGGGTTAGAGGAGAACCCTTTTCAAGTTCTAAGCGCAAGGCCGGGGTCCGGTCCCCGAGGTTGTACGGATACTAATGGTCCTGCAGCAGACACCAGAGGAATAGAAGTAGTGACCACTTTATTCCCACTCAAGCCTTGGGGGCACAACAGCAACATATTAGTGAGCCGGGACTTAATAGCAAGGAGTCCCCGAAGCCGGTTACAGCTGTCTGCCGTACAAGTAGAGTTCATAGGAGCATCTGACAGGAGGAACTCCAGTGTAACTCAGTACTAGGAGTACTTCACTCAAAGGCGCTATAAGAGGAGACATTCAGAAAAGGCACATATGTTGGCGGAGTGTTGGAAAGGAGTACTTCCTCTTGCCTGGAAGTTGGCTGGGCTCCTGACCCGGAGGACATGACACGCATGCGGGCACCTGTACCTGCAACAGACTGTGAGAAAAGCTTCGGAACTACATGCCCTGGTGTCCTCCACTTATTCCTGCGCCAAACTGCCCAGCACTGCTACATCCCTTGCGCCTGACACTACACCATCTACGTGTCACTTCACCTACACTGCCCTGGGACTACAGCCCTGCCTGTGGAGGGCTTTAACATCACTGCTGCACCACACCATCTGTCCCAGAGGATCTGTCTGCAGCGTCGGCTTACATCTTCATTGCCGAACACCACAGGTGGCGTCACGAATCACTTATAAACTTTCACCACCATAAGCACACTGAAACATCCCCTTTTGTAATGGAGCCCCAGGGCCATGGACCAGGTCACTGCCGCTGTGACAACCCCCGTTGAGAAGATCAACCGGACCGGTACCGAGTACCCCACGGCTCTGGTGAGTGAGGGCGCTCCATATATATCTATGGAGCAGCTTCTTGGGCGACCATTAACCCTTGTGCAGCATTGTATGGAGGGGGTTATCTATGGAGCATCTTTTTGGACCACCACTAACCCTTGTGCAGTACCACCCTCGGCTTATACATGAGTCAAGAAGTTTTCTCAGTTTTTTGTGGCAAAATTAGGGGGGTCGGCTTATACGCGGGTTGGCTTATACACTAGTATATACAGTAAGTATAAGATAATTACATGAACAAAATAATGATGAATGTGAGGTGGTGCATGAGTATGTGAAAAGAGCAAGGGAAATGTAAATGACTGAAGATTGAAGTGAAAAAAGTAAATTTGTGACAATGTCTAGTGAATGTCTAGTGAAATTAGTACGTGTAGTGATGCTCTAAATGAGAGTCCTGGGAGAGTTAAAAAAACAGAAATATGATAAATGTGAAAGTAATGCTTATTTTTATTCTCACTATGTGAATGTGGTCATAAAATATTCTTTTTTAGATATATCAATAAAAGTGAAGCTGACAAGTAACCATTTATGTGCAAATATAAACTTAAGTACAAATACTTTATATACTCGAGTATAAGCCAAGATTTTGAGCCCATTTTTGGGGGGTTAAAGGTCTCCTCTTGGCTTATACTCAAGTCATTGTCTCAGGGGGTCGACAGGGAGGGGGAGCATGGCTGTCACATCATACTCACCCCCTCCTGGAGTGGTCTCTGCACTCCCCTGCTTCTCGGATGGTCTCTGGCGCAGGCAGCTCTTCCTGTGTTCAGCAATCACATGATACCGCTTACTAAAGTAATGAATATGCATGCGACTCCACTCCCATAGGCGTGGAGTGCATATTCATTACTTTAATGAGCGGTACCACATGACCGCTCAACACAGGAACAAGCTGCTGGCGCCGGAGACCAGCGGAGAAGCAGGGACGTGCAGAGACCACGCCAGGAGGGGGTGAGTATGACAGGGAGGATGGGGAGAGCCATAAGATATTCACCTGTCCCTGTTCCACCGCAACACTGTGCTGTCTTCCGCGTCCTCTGTTTGAGACATTCTTCCAACTGGATGTGCAGCCATTTACGACCACTCTTTGGGTCCGATCACTAAGCCAGTTATGAATCCACCTAACTGTTGCCTTGTCCATTCCATACCTAGTCATTTTTTCAATAAGGATTGTGTGCGATACTTTGTCAAATGCTTTGCTGAAGTCAATATATACTATATCTACAGCATTTCCCTGATCCACCCAATCAATGATTCCATCATAGAAGGAAATTAAGTTAGTCTGACATGACTTATTAGTTACAAACCCATGCTGACTCTGTTTAATCACTTCATTCTTATCCATGTACTGACATACATGTTGTTTAATAATTTGTTCAAAGATCTTTCCTGGTATAGAAGTCCGACTCACTGGTCTATAGTTGCCTGGGTCCACCTTCTTCCCCTTTTTGAAGATAGGAACAACATTTGCTCTTCTCCAGTCTTCTGGGACTTCTCCTGTTCTCCAAGAATTTTCAAAGATTATGGAGAGGAGTTCAAAAATTTCTTCTGCTATCTCCTTCAGTACTCTGGGTGTAATTCATCTGGACCTGGAGACTTGAATTCATTTAGGTTAGCTAAGTGTTTCCTCACTATCTTTCTGTTTATAGATATCCTGGATTCTTCTATTCCCTTAATAGGACAGTGAAAAACAGTTGATGTTACATTTCCTTTTTGAGAGAAAACAGATGCAAAATAGGAATTTAAAAGTTTGGCCTTCTCAACACCCTGTCTTACCATTTTATCATTTTCATCCTTTAAAAATCCTATAGCATCTTTGACTTTTCTTTTACTTTTGACATGTCCCCAAAATCCTTTTAGCTTTTGACATCTCTTGCAAGCCTCAATTCATTGTCAGCTTTAGTAATCTGATTTGTGCCCTTCAGGTTCTACAGACAGCATTATATTCTTCTTTAGATATGCCTCCCTCTTTCCATTTTATAAACATTTCTTTCTTCCTTTTTAGCATGTGCTGAAGTTCTGTGTTCATCCATCCTGGTTTCCTTAAATGCTTCCTATTCTTCCCTCTTTTCAGAAATGTTAACAATTTTTTTTGTGCTTTGAGAATTTCATTTTTCAAGATTTCCCATCCTTCCTGGACATTTTTGTCTTTAAGGATATCCAGCCATTGGATCTTTCCAATTCTCTTTCTGAGTCCCTTAAAATCTGCCTTGGATCTGACAGAGTAAATGCCCAAAGTAACCTTTTTTTTCCCTTGGCTGTGTGCCAAAGGTGGTTTTGCACCCAGTGGCCATTAGGGTCATTGCACTGTGGTGATTTCAGCTGTAGTTTTCCCCCCGGTGGCCATTAGGGTCATTACACTCTGGTTATCTTAGTTTGTGCATGCAAATATGTAACAGGTGTGATAGCTCTATAAGAGAGTATCAGGTGTGTTAATCACTGTTGGTGATAAGGTATTCATTTGCAAGCAAGCCTGGGTGAAGGATGGAGCTAAAGGAGAGTCACAGGAAGCTCATTGAGATCCCTGGAGTGTCAGCTATGGTGTCTGCAAGGAGTGCTGGCATGGCGTGGTGGAGTCGCAGCTATGGTGTCAACAAGGAGTTTGTGCATGGATTGGTGGAGTGGCAGCTATGGTGTACAGCTGCACTCAAAATGCTGGATGTTGTTGCTGAAAGCTGGACTCAAGCATGCTGGACTTTTTGACAGAAAAGCTGGACTCATTTGCGGGACTCTGTTTCTGGACAGCTGCACACAGGTGTGGACTCTGTTTGCTCCAAGGCTGCATTATGGTGCTGAGAAGATCCGTTTCTGGACAGTGCACCCAGATGTCGGACACGGTGGAGGAAAAGATGCACGCAGGTGGGGGGCTCTGTTGCTGAGAGCGTAAGCAACAGGGCAAAGCTAAGTGGTGTTCCCCTGTTTTGTCACTTTTCCTTATGTGTGCTTAGTGCAGTGATGGGATTAGTTTCGCACCGACCAATTCCCTAGTGAGGGTTTAGGTGCAGGGCAAGTCAGGGTTTTGAGGTTCCTGATCGGTGCCCGGTGTGGAACCAGCCAAGGGAACGTTAGGAGTGTAGAGACACTGATTCAGGGGAGTGCAGGAGGTCTCCACATCCCTATTCCCTATTGCAGGGCCACCATTGTTATTGTTTCCCAGGTTTTCCCTATTCCCTTTGTCTTATTGTATCAGTTACCGGCCTGCGGGCCGCGTCACATAGGAGAATCACACGTGCCGTGTCCTGTTGTATCAGTTACAGGCCTGCTGGCCGTGTCACTCAGGACGGGGCACGTGACACTAACCTTGATGTCAGGTCTTCCTCCTCTAGTTATCCAAAATTCTAAAATAGCATGGTCGCTACCTCCTAGGGTCCCAGCCACTTTTACCTCCACAACCATTTCCTCCCTGTTTATAAGGATTAGATCCAAGGTTGCAGATCCCCTTGTTTTCTCCCCTACCTTTTGGATGATAAAGTTGTCAGCAAGTGAGGATAAGAATTTCCTTGACCTGTTAGTTTTGCCTGAGAGAGATTCCCAGCAAATGTCTGGATAGTTGAAATCTCCCATGACAACTATGTCATATTTTTTGGAGAACTTGGCCATTTGATGCATAAAGAGTTAATCCATATCTTCAGCTTGCACAGGCGGCCTGTAGTAAATGCCTACAATGATGTCCTTTCCATTGTTCTGTCCTTGTATTCTTACCCAAACAGTTTCCACAGAACTCCCCGTCTCTGAAGCTTCAATCTCTGTGCAGATATACGCGTTTCTAACATACAAAGCGACACTTCCTCCTCGTTTATCAAGTCTGTTTCTTGCAAATAAGTTGTATCCTTCTAGCCTTGTATTCCAATCATGTGTATCGTCCCACCAAGTTTCAGTGATTCCAATGACATCATATTTATTTTCCTGTGTTAGTAGTTCCAGTTCTCCTTGTTTATTGCCCATGCTTTGTGCATTAGTATAGAAACATTTTAGTTTGTGATTGGTTTCTCTTTCCAATATTTTTATCATTTAGATTTTTTTATCTTTGTTCTTTCCTCCCATTTCTAATATATTTCCACAATTATTGGGGGCCTGAACAAACATGGCACTTCCCAACAAATGTGTACACCAAACAGATCAAGGAAGCATATTGCCATAAAATACATATTGCTTTATTGAAATACATACAAAAGACACAGACATCATAAAAAGAGATGGGTATATCAATGGATATCACAAATACATATGTACTAATTAGATGTAGAAAGTGTACACCAGAGGTAATGTATCAGAAAGTCATAATAAAATACATCCAGCATGGAGCATAGGGGGTATACAGGACACAAAAAATCATAGGCGGAAAAGCTGTAGTCTACTGCAATAATGGTAATGCCTGACGGAGATGCTATAGGAGCATCCAAGATTACGAGATAATGTGTTAGGTACAGCCAAAACAGTTAACCCTGCAATGGAAGGGAGGCTCTCTACAGACTATGTAAATATGTCGCCAAAATCAGTGCATAACACTAACTAAATTTTGGGCAGAAAGCATATGATAACAATGTGCTAATAGTTAGTATTAATCTGCTACAATAGCAGTAGCACAGAAAGCATATAATAAAAATGTGCTAATAGTTTAGTATTAATCTGCTACAATAGCAATGACACTGGACAATAGTATTCCAATGGCATCCAAAATCATAAGATAATACATTTAAATATAGCCAAAGTAGTAAACATGAAATTGAAAATAGAGAGACTCACTCCAATATATGTAAGTATGCCGCCAGACTCAGTGCCCAACACTATCTAGATTGGGGGCAAAAGATATTTATATACTCAAAGTTGAATTCCATCAAAGCAATATAATGAACAACACAGATGTGCACATGGCATGTATTCCCCTGTTCAGAGTGTGTGACAGCAACTCCTAAGAAAAAATGAACATATGACCTGTGATACCGCGATCCCCGACGCGCGTTTCGCCTTAGCTTCGTCCTGGTAGGTAAGTGAGTATGGCTACGAGGTGCATAAGGGCATATATAATGGCATGATTACAACAGATCTCTCACACCTGAGAAGTCGCCCAGTGCCCGGCGTGTGACGTCATCATGGCGCGCGTCTCCCGGCCATACAGCCACTCCCCATCAGACACGTCACGATGTGGAGACGGCTGGGTTAGGCCAGGGAGAACGCGCTACCAAGGCAATGCACCACGCTGCAGGATGACGCTGCGGACAGGCAAGCCACTCCTCCGCCCGACGTGTCAGGGCAGAGAGGCGGTCTTGGCCCGTCCAGCAGACGTTTCCACACAGAGTGTGCACAGTGCACTGGGTGATACATTAAAATGTCGGTATGCCAAAAGTTTAATGTTATACCAGCAAATAGAGAGCTTTAATACTCAAATACATGAGATGCAAGTGCATATGAGATGCCGAAATCGCCCTACTAAATTGTGTTAGAGATCCATATACCCAATGGTCCCTCCATTTGGATGTATAATAAATAGATAATTTGTCATACAATACAACACAATATAGAGAGCAATTCCAAAGAAGTATATATATGAAAACCATGCTGATAACCCCTACAGGATGGATTCAATATTGCCATTTCATTTGTACCAGTGGTTGAGAATCTCTCCTACATAAGATATTAATCACAAGATACATGAGAAGTCATTATAACAAGGAATATCCCCTAATCCTCAGTATATTGCAAATTATACAGTATATAGCAGTATGGAAATGAATCCCTAAGGAACATGTAACATGCATATTAAAACCTGAAAACACAGGCCTGTTACTCTATAAGGACACTTTCCTATAGGCACAATTAATCCCCTAAACAAAATACATGAAAAATAATTGCAGCTAAAATGTCCATCAATTTTCAATATATTACAGGCTTCTCGGCACATAATGTGTCGAAATTGAAGGGATAAATCCCTCCAAAAAGTGTGGAATTTTTATTGTGAGAACCTAAAGAGAACACATAAGCGTGCTGATGTATACACCTTTTTGTTTAAAAAGGAAACCCCCAATTTTTGCATACAACAGTCCTAGGAGACAGACCACAGGATAATCAGGTTTTCTCTTGATTTTTCATAAATGTGGACCAAGTACTTTCGGATATTCTCCAATGTATGATGGCTTGTGACAACTTCTCCAACAATTTGCTTGAAGACGCCTTCCCAACCCATTGTCCATGCGCACCACGATATAAAAGACGATGTACTGAGAATAAAACTAAGAATAAAAAATATATGTTAAAAACAAGTAACCCTTCACCATATACCTATAGCATTCTACAGAAATGGGGCAAAGCGCAGAACCTCATTAAGTCCTCTTGGTTGGACCGTTCCCAGCTTGTATATCCACTCAGCCTCTTTTTGAGCTAATATTTTCCTCCAATTTCCACCACGATGGTCAATGTGGACCTTGTCTATCCCACAAACCCTAAGTAACTTGGGATTACTCCCATGGAACAATTTGAAATGTCTCAGAACTGGCTTGAGAGTTGTATTGTCCTCAGTCTCAGAGGCATTCCTGATGTCCCTATAGTGTTCCCTTACTCTGATTTTTAAGGGTCTGGAGGTCATGCCGACATATATTTTTTCACATGGACATACGGCATAGTATACTACACCGATAGAGTTACAAGTGATGTGCTGCGTGATATTATATGTTATACCCCCATCAATGGATAAAAAAGAGAAAGCCTGTTTCATATTGGGACATGCAATGCACTCCTTGCACGGAAAAAATCCCCACTTGGGACCCTTGGACCCAAATGTTTTCTCAGGCCTTTGGCCCGCATGATAACTGTGCACTAATTTATTCCGTAGGTTGCTTGACCTCCTATATGTGATAGAAGGATGTCTGGGGACATATTTTTCCAGGGTTCTGTCGGTCATGAGGATTGGCCAGTATTTGTCTAAAGCCTGCCTCATTTCATGCTGCTTATCATTAAACGAAGAGATGAATCTCACTTTTTGTGTTTCTGTAGGCCTATGTTTTGGAACAAGTAGATCTGCTCACTTTGCCTGATTGGCTTTCCTCATTCCTCTATGAATGCTGCATCTGGAGTAACCTCTAGACGCCAACCTTAATGTAAGATCCTCCACTTGCCCCCAATATGCTTCCTCGCTCGAACAAATGCGTTTTGCCCTAAGAAATTGTCCTGTTGGAATTCCTTCCACCAGTGGTTTAGGATGTGAGGAAGCAGCGTGTAGAATTGAATTTACTGCTGTTTCCTTCCGAAACATGTCAGTGTGTAAAAATCCATCTGGCCCCTTGAAAATTTTAATATCCAGAAAATCTATGTCAGACTGACTGTACTTACACGTGAGCCTGACATTGATGGAATTGTTATTAAGTATACTGAGGAAGCTGAGAAGGTCCTGTTCTGTCCCCTGCCATATCAGGAGAATGTCATCTATATAGCGGGCCCAGAACAGGACCCTCTCAATGAAGGCCACAGGGCGGGTGAAAAAGATGTCCCTTTCCCACATGCCCAAAAACAAGTTGGCGTATGAGGGGGCAAACGCCGCCCCAATAGCCGTACCTTGTTTTTGCAAATAGATGGTTTCTTTGAACATAAAATAATTGTGTTCTAGGGCAATTTATGTGTGCTTTTTGAGGACATCTCTTTGGGCATTCACTTGCTTGACATATGCATTTTTAGCAGGGATTCACCTGTCCTTGTGGGGGTTCTTTCTGTGTGGGCACCATTTTTTGGCAGAGCATTTTACCTCATTCTCCCTGGTGGTTTGTGCCATGTATTCTGTTAGTTTCCAATGCGCTTTTGCACTATAAGCGGCCCCTCTCTCTTTTTCTGCACCTGCGCTTTGCGCTTGTCACCTGGGCTCACTCCCCGTTCACCCTTCCTCCGCATGTGGGCAGACCGCGTTGACGGCTGGGCGCCAGCTAGTCATGTGGGTCCTATCCATTGTGGTGTTTGGTTGCCGGGGACGCATTGCCCGGGGCTCATGGTGCATGTGCCGCCATGGCCCTTTGGCCTGTTTTGCACGTGCCTGCCTATTTCCTGTTGGCACAACGCGATGCCTCGGACTCATTGCGCAGGTGCCGTTTTTATTTTTCTTTACTTCCATAGGGTCTTTTAGGTCATGTGACCACAGGTCCTTCTAAACTTAAGAGACACCTAGCTCCTTCATCCTGCTCCCTTCTTTCTCGGATCACATCCACCGCATGCCAGCGGTGTTTTCCCTCCATTTTCAGGAACGTGAACCTGGTTCCAGCTGACAGATCATGCAGCTTTTGAGGCAAGTGTTACGTCTCTACTACCTGGAAGTTGAACGATATGTGATGATAGGTCCCAAACTCTTCTATGGACCCCCATCTCTGCTACCGGTCGTACGTAACAACCTCCCTGTGATGCCAACTCTCGGTACCTTGCGGCTAGCGGGCCTGCTAGCATGTCTCCAGCCCAGGACCTGACTCACCTCCTTCCCTATTCCGACCATCCTAGGCCTCACAGTGTGCTCACTAGTTGCTAGCTCTACCATCTGCAGTCCGCAAGAACTTCAGTGGTAAAAGCTATGGCTTGGGTTAGGGCCTTGGTGGTTTCAAGAAAGTGGACCACAGGCTCCTGCCACCTCCGCTGTAGTGCCAGCTTCGTCTGACTCTGATTTTTCTCCGGTCTCCATAAAAACAAATCCCAAAAAACTATGTCAGAATTCCACTTTTTTTCCACAAATTCTCCGCACTTGAAATTTGTATCCCTTTTTCAGTACACTATGTGGTAAAATGAATGGTGTCATTCAAAAGTACAATCTGCTCTGCAAAAAACAAACCCTTATATGTGTATGTGGCCTGAAAAATGAAAAATGTATGGCTCTAGGAAGATAATGAAGAAAAATGAAATTGCAAAAACAGAAATTGGTCACATTGTGAAGAGGTTAAATTATTTTAAGATTAATTTTAATTTTATGACTGATGAATATATATTCATCATTAGAGATGATTTTTCCTATTTTGAAAACCTTGGACTGCATCAGACAGACAATTGATTTACCTTAATTGTAGTGGGTAATGCATTATCAGAGTAGACTTAGGGCCACTAACTCCTGAATATTTATTTAAGATTTAATGGCATATATTATTTAAAAGGTAAACCATCATATAATCTAAGGTTTTAATTTATCTTTTACAAACAAATTAATAATAAATGATTGAATGAATGATAACTCAGAGAGTTAAACCTCTATATCTGGGATGCCATTCTTTTAGTAGTGTAGCAACCGGGGGGCAGAGGGGGCGGTCATCCCGGGCCCTATGCTTTGAGGGCCCCCCACTGCTACACCACTGTATCAGTGTAAAAAGGAGAACCGGGTCGTGGATACCTGTCCTGTCCTGGGACTGGAACTGTCGGGGCTGTCTCCCCTGTTGTCCGGGGGAAGGAGTGGGGGAACGGACAGACCTTTGCACTCGGAAGCAGGGGGCAAGACTAAGCGGCAGCAGCCGCAGCGCGTGAAAGCAGTCAGTCTTGGCGGGAGCAGGCAGCACGCAGCACACAGAGAGGTGTGCTCCATCCCTTGAGAAACAGGACTGCGCCAGCTGTGTTCTGGTATTTCCGCCGACAACAGCGGGGACTACAGAGGGAGAAGCGCAGAGTGCCCGGTAATTAACAGAGAACGAGGTGCCGAGCGTGTCGCAACCGTGAGTACAGCACACGTGCCACAGAGGGAGAACCGGGTGCTGGATAGACGTCAGTGGCCCACCTTACCTGCATATCCCTGCCCGCCCAAAGTGGATCCTGAATGAGCTGCGGCCTTGTTTGTTCCGACTGCATATGATCATGGACTAGGGGCTCAGCGGAAGCTGCTGGAGACCGACCGATGTCGCCAGAAGACGGACCGCTATTGTCAACAAAATCTCCTTGGACCAACACCGCACCAGCCGTTGTCGGCGCCATGTCCCTCAAGTAATACCTGCAGTCTGAAGGACCCCTGACACGCTAAGTGCACCTAAGAACTGCTGTTGTTTTGTTTATTAACTCTTCATATCCTTTATGTGGTGCCCCTGAGGGTCCAGTCGCCACAGAGGTACTGCACCTCAACCAGAGGTGTGGTATCCCACCTTTCAGGTAAGATGGAGACACCTGAACTGGCTCTGACATAACACTGCATCCACCATACAGTAGGGCAAGGAAAGGGTGTTAGAAGGTGGGTGGAGCTGGAAGTTCCGAGCGGGAGAATAGAGGGAAGTTAGGATGAGTCTTCCCGTAAGGGAAGAAGGGGAAAGACATGCATAGGCAGCCTTCCCATAGGGGAAGGTGGGAAGAGATGGGTGGGAAGAGGTGGGAAAAAATACAATTGTGCAGCAGACCCTTGCTCTGTGGGGCTGCTGGCACGGACTGAAGGATTGAAAGAGTGCTCCCCGTGGGGCTCGTTTCACGCTGACGGATGCCAGGTGGGGGAAAATCCAGGTCACAGAAGGGTCTCGGCCCCTTAGCCTAGTGGAGTGGACATGAGGACTTAGCTAGTAAAGCTGACAGCTGTGGCAACTTTAAAGGCCACAGTCAACTACCACAGTTATCTTCTCCGGAAAGGCAGCCAGAAAGGATCAAGGAAACGCTCTGGGTCATGTTATCCAACAGGATCGGCTACAGCTGGCCTGGGACACTGACTGTGAGGTGCTGGAAGGTTAGGAAAGTGGAAATCAGCACTGTGGAGATGGCCAGGGAAGGCACATACTGACAGGGAGTTCTGGAAAATGTGTTCTCTATCTGCCTGGAAGTTGGCTGGATCCCTCACCTGGAGGACATAGCACCAAGCGGGCATCTGTGCATGCCAGAACTCTGAGTAAAGCTTTGGAACTGCATTCAGCTGTGTCTTCTGCCTTCTTCCTGCATCACCTTATCAGCTCTGCTACATCCCTTGCTCCACACTACATCACCATCTATTCCTCAACATCTTTCATCTGCCCTGGGACAAAAGCTCTACCTGTGGGGAGCTCTACCAACTCTGCTGCATCACCATCAGTCCCAGCAGTTCTGCACGCAGCGCTGGTCACTATTGATCAGATACCACAGGTGGCATCACGAACTCATTACAAAAACTCTTTATTTTTCATTCCCTTAGAATCATAGAATCGTAGAGTTGGAAGGGACCTCCTGGGCCATCTGGTCCAACCCCCTGCTCAAAGCAAGCAGGATTCGCTAAATCATCCCAGTCAGATGTCTGTCCAGCCTCTGTTTGAAGACTTCCATTGAAGGAGAACTCACCACTTCTCATGGCAGCTTGTTCCACTCATTGATCACTCTTACTGTCAAAAAGTTTTTTCTAATATCTAATCTGTGTCTCCTCCCATTCAGTTTCATCCCATTGCTTCTAGTCTTTCCTTGTGCAAATGAAAATAAAGTTGATCCTTCTACAATGTGACAGCCCTTTGGATATATGTAGACAGCTATTAAGTCTCCTCTCAGTCTTCTCTTTTGCAAACTAAACATTCCCAAATCCTGCAACCTTTCCTCATAAGACAGGGTTTGCAGACCGGTCACCATTCTGGTCGCTCTTTTCTGAACTTGCTCCAGTTTGTTGATGTCTTTTTTAAAATGTGGTGCCCAAAACTGGACACAATATTCCAGATGAGGTCTGGCCAAAGAGGAGTAGTGGGAAATAATGACTTCACGTGATCTAGACTGTATGCTTCTGTTAATACATCCTAGAATTGCATTTGCCTTTTTTGCTGCTGCATCACACTGTTGACTCATATTCGGTCTGTGATCTATTAGTATAACCAAGTCTTTTTCACATGTGCTGTTGCTTAGCCCTATTCCTCCCATTCTGTATATGCTTTTTTCATTTTTATTGCCAAGATGTAGTACTTTGCATTTTTCCCTGTTAAAAATCATTCTGTTAGTTGCTGCCCACTTCTCCAGTTTATTTATATCTTTTTGAATCCTCTCTCTCTTCTCTAGTATTAGCTATCCCTCCTAGCTTTGTGTCATCAGCAAATTTAATCAGTTTACCCTCAATTCCTTCATCTAAATCATTGATAAAGATGTTGAACAATACAGGGCCCAGGACAGAGCCCTGTGGTACCCCACTTGAGACATTCTTCCAACTGGATGTGCAGCCATTTACGACCACTCTTTGGGTCCGATCACTAAGCCAGTTATGAATCCACCTAACAGTTGCCTTGTCCATTCCATACTTGGTCATTTTTTCAATAAGGATTGTATGAGATACTTTGTCAAATGCTTTGCTGAAGTCAAGATATACTATATCTACAGCATTTCCTTGATCCACCCAATCAGTGATTCTGTCATAGAAGGAAATTACGTTAGTCTGACATGACTTATTAGTTACAAACCCATACTGACTCTGTTTAATCACTTCATTCTTATCCAGGTACTGACATACATGTTGTTTAATAATTTGTTCAAAGATCTTTCCTGGTATAGAAGTCAGACTCACCGGCCTATAGTTGCCTGGGTCCACCTTCTTCCCCTTTTTGAAGATAGGAACAACATTTGCTCTTCTCCAGTCTTCTGGGACTTCTCCTGTTCTCCAAGAATTTTCAAAGATTATGGAGAGGGGTTCAAAAATTTCTTCTGCTATCTCCTTCAGTACTCTGGGGTGTAATTCATCTGGACCTGGAGACTTGAATTCATTTAGGTTAGCTAAGTGTTTCCTCACTATATTTCTGTTTATAGATATCCTGGATTCTTCTATTCCCTTAATAGGACAGTGAAGAACAGTTGATCTTACATTTCCTTTCTGAGAGAAAACAGATGCAAAATAGGAATTTAAAAGTTCGGCCTTCTCAACATCCTATCTTACCATTTCATCATTTTCATCCTGTAAAACTCCTATAGCATCTTTGACTTTTCTTTTACTTTTGACATATCCCCAAAATCCTTTATTATTGCTTTTGACATCTCTTGCAAGCCTCAATTCATTGTCAGCTTTAGATAATCTGATTTGTGCCCTGCAGGTTCTGTAAATAGCCCCCTTTTATTGGATGCCCAGGGCCACGGACTGGGTCATCGCCGCTGTGACACTGCCCCCTTTAAGAAGCGGCCCGGTACCGAGTATACCCACTGCCCTGGCGGGTGCTCCATTTACAATTGGACTGCTAATCCCCCACTTATCCCTTCATCTCCCTGCGAGGAGTTTATCTCCTGTTAAATTAAAGCTGTTAAACTTGTTAACCCTTGCTCTGCCTTCTGTCTGTCACTGCATCCCGCAACCTGCTTTCACTTGGCCTAGTCAGCAGAATGCAGTCCACAGGCTCAGAAGAGACAGACCAGGTGGCCATGGGTACCCCAAGGGCCAATATAACTCTGGGAGCCATGTTGAGCAACCTCCCAAAGTTCACAGGGAGCAGCAATTACTATGGGACTGGACTGAGCAGGTCAAGGGCATGTTGATGATGCACCCAATGATCCCCGCAATGCAGGCAGAGATTGCCATGATGGCCCTGGACAGAGAAACAAGGTGCTCTGTCATGTTCCGGCCCCTGCATGAGTGAAACACCTTTACCAAGGTTTTGCAAATTCTAGAGGAGATGCACGGGGACCCTACGGATATTGGGGAAAATATGCATTCGCTTTTTTAGTCGTGTTCAAAGGTAGGGGGAGTCGGTGACCCAATACATGAATGCACTGCAGAAGATCCACGATGCGATTGCTAAGCAGGTTGATGTAGGCGTAGGGCCTCCTGACATCGTTTTGAAAGACCAGCTAGTGGCAGGCTTTAGAGATGCGCTGCTTAAACAGACTTTGCCGGAGTGCTTGCAGGGTAATCCACATATGTCCTTCCTGGAGATTGGTGCAGAGGCACATGCACACGAGCAAGAGCTGGGAATGACAGCCCCGGCAGGGAAGGTCTGGAGCGGGGAGGTATCCGCTCCACTTGCAATTATTAAACCAAGCTAAGTGAGCGAAATCTGGAAGGAAATCCAAGAAAAGCAATAAGAATAGTCTGATTAAAGGAGGAAACCTCCCCTAGCCCCGGATCCCTCCAGAGCTTGAACTAATCCCCAGCCTCACCAGGAAAGGAGACAACCCCGCGCAGAAGGACCGCCAATCTGCTTTGTATGTGGAAACATTGGACATTTTGCCCACGGATACGCACGCCGGGGGAGATCTCCCAAGCACCGTGCGTTAAACTAGCAGGCTCTGTGGCTGGGGGACGCCACCTGGAGCCTGAGCAGTCAAGAAGGAGTAAAGGAAATCCCACAAGTTTGGAGTCTCTTAGTCCTCTTGTATGGGCTGAAATGGATGGTTGGGCCGTCCGCTGTTTAGTTGATACCGGCTCCCAAGTAACTACTATGCCCGAGACTTGTTTCAGACGTCATTTTCCTGAGGCGATGCGGCCTGAATGGGGCCTAGTAATTAAATTGATGGCAGCTAATCAGTTACCCATCCCAGTCGCAGGGGTGGTCTGGATGCAAATCACTGTGTGTAGCAAAAATGTGGGCCAGAAGAGAGTTCTGTTAACCGCCGGGAATCCAGGCGATGGTCCCACTGTGACTTTAGGAATGAACGTTGAAAGAACTCGGGAGCATCCTGGTGAATGCATCAGCAGATGTGTCCTTGAGTCGATGGAGCCCTCACCCCCCAGAGAAAAGTGTTTCAGTAGTTGATATGAGTGGCCCAGGCCCAAGAGAAGTCGATTGAAGGATAGACATTGAGGAAGGTGATTGTTCCAGCCGCTTCCAACCTTGTTCTTCCCCCAGGTCAGACTGTGCTCACTTTGCCCATCTGAGCCTGCACCCCTCTTGAGGGAGTGGAAATTAAGATAGAGCCTGCTTTAATGAAACAACTACCTCTGGGGCTCCTCATTGCATGGACGTTAGCCACAGTTCATGACGTTAATGTGCAGGTGCGATGTGTCAACCTAGGAGAGGACAGTCTTATGCGCCCACCCAAAAGGGAAGTAGCACAGATAGTGGGTATGAAAGAGATGCTGGTGCATATGCTACAGAGTGGGGTCATCCAAGAGAGCCAAATCCCGTGGGCCACCCCCTTTGTTCTAGTATGGAAAAAGGATGGGACCCTGCGTTGCTGTGTGGATTACCGGAAGCTGAATGCCTGCACTGTGCGTGACTCATATCCGCTACCAAGAATTGAGGAGTCCTTGCCTGCTCTGGGGAAAGTGAAGTACTTCTCATCGCTGAGTCTGGCCAGTGGGTACTGGCAAGTGCCCATGTCCAAGCAGGATCAGGCGAAGGCCGCATTTATACTGCCTATGGAATTGTTCGAGTTCAATCGGATGCCTTTCGGCCTTACCAACGCACGATTGATGGAGAGATGTTTGGGGGACCTGAACATTTAAGCTACCATCATCTATTTAGATGATGTCATCGTCTATGCTGCCACCTTTGAGGAGCACCTGCAATGGCTGGAACAGGTGTTGAGTCAGCTGCAGAAGCACCGCCAGAAAGTGAAACCTCGGAAGTGTCATCTCTTTCGCAAGCAGATGGAATACCTGGGACATGTCGTATCCACTGAAGGGATGAGACCAGCTTAGGAGAAGATAGCCGCAGTACAGGACTGGCCCACTCCGAAGACCGTAAAGGATGTCTGGGCCTTTCTGGGACTTACAGGATACTATCGGCGGTTCATGAAAAACTTTACTCGTATAGTTATTTCGCTGCTGGAGTTGTAAAAGGGAGTACCATCCAGTGCAAAGAATCGGACTATCCAGTGAGTTGAGAGTCAAGAAGAAGCTTTTCGAGCCCTAAAAATGGCCCTGACTGAGGTACTCGTCCTGGCCTATGAAGGAAGCGGTATTTTCACCGCGAAACGTGCATTGGGGTATACAAGCCAGCGCCTTATCCACACCAGGGCATGATGGGTATGTTTACATGTAATTAATCCCCCTTTTTATTGCTAATGGGCTTTGTGCAATATGTATGTTATATGTGGAGCCAGCGGTGTCTCTGCTGTGATTACTTCTACCATCTACCAACTTCTGCTGCAACTGGAATGTCTTCTCCGGGCCAAAGTGGGCTCCTCTCTCATGAGCTTCGGTTGCCACCTCACTGATCAGTCTTTTGAGAAGCACCACTTGCCAGGTGACCCCCAGCTCTCGTGCTGGAAGCACTTTCTGGTACAACAAGCCATCTTCCAACTAGAGCCTCTCCTATTGTCGGAGGATCTGCAAGGTTCCCGAGGACAGGGCTCCCTCTCTTCTCGGCTGGGAAGTTGTTTCAATGCCACCCATTGCCTCAGGTGAGCGAGTTCCCCATCCTCTTGCTGCAGCTTGACCAAATCATCATGGGAACATCACAGAAGGTGTTCTACAGGCACCTCCCCGATCTGTCACTGCGTTGCCGCCAATGTCCTGGCAGGGTTCCGAAACCCAGAGATCTCTTTGGCCTCCAGCTCTTCATCCAAATTATGCTCAGGTCGGTCATGGGTCACTCTGGATAAAGCATAAGCATGTGTATTCTCAGCTCCTTTCCAATATGCAATCTTGTATCGGTACTTTGCCATACGGGCCACCCATTTCTGCCCAAGAGCCCCCAGTTTTGCATTTACCAGGTGGGCCAGAGGATTGCTATCAGTGCTCACTAAGACTTCAGATCCAGACAGGTACTCAGCGAATTTCTCGGTCATTGCCCACACTAGGGCCAGCAGTTCCAGCTAGAAAGAGCCGTTGTAATCTGGCTTTTGTTCAGAGTCGTGGAAAGAACAGCTTGCATAAGCAATCACTCGCTCTTTCCGGTGCTGCATCTGCGACATAACAGCTCCTAGTCCATGTAAACTTACATCCGTGTGGAGAATAAAAGAGAAGTCTGCATAGGCCAGGACGGGTATGAAAAAGAAACTCCAAAAAGACATCATTAATCCATAACTGTGAATACAGGAATTATGCCTCATAAAGTCTCAATCGATAGACGCACTCACACTGAACTGAGAAAAACAAGAGGACGCTCGAGTCCAGATCTATCTTAAAAATGCAATTTTTATTTGTAATAAACAGGCACATATAAGAGAAACACGACAAAAATTAGTAAAGTAGGCAATACATTATTATCCCGGAGCCTAAGAAGAAACAAACCAACAGCCAAATAGATATCATGTTACCACAAAGGACTTGGTCAGACCTCATCTGGAATATTGTGTCCAGTTTTGGGCACCACATTTAAAAAAGACATCAACAAACTGGAGCAAGTTCAGAAAAGAGCAACCAGAATGGTGACCGGTCTGCAAACCCTGTCTTATGAGGAAAGGTTGCAGGATCTGGGAATGTTTAGTTTGCAAAAGAGAAGACTGAGAGGAGACTTAATAGCTGTCTACAAATATCTCAAGGGCTGTCCCATTGTAGAAGGATCAACTTTATTCTCGTTTGCACAAGGAAAGACTAGAAGCAATGGGATGAAACTGAATGGGAGGAGACACAGATTAGATATTAGAAAAAACTTTTTGACAGTTAGAGTGATCAATGAGTGGAACAAGCTGCAACGAGAAGTGGTGAGTTCTTCAATGGAAGTCTTCAAACAGAGGCTGGACAGACATCTGACTGGGATGATTTAGCGAATCCTGCTTTGAGCAGGGGGTCGGACCAGATGGCCCAGGAGGTCCCTTCCAACTCTACGATTCTATGATTCTATGACTGCTGCAGGGAAAACATTAGATGGTGCAAATAAGTGATGCCATGGAATGCCTGCTGAGGGTGATCAATCCTATAACATATTGCACTAAATCCAGATGCTGTAAATGAGAGGTGCTGTGGTGGAGAGTGCAGCCCTGACTGGCATAAAAGTACAATCTATTACACAATTGTCTGTGACTAAAGGGGGTTTTACACATAGCGATATCACTAGCAATATCACGAAAGCGCCACAGATTTTGTGACGCAGCAGCGATATTGCTAGTGATATCACTATGTGTGATACTTACCTCCGACCGGCTCCCCCGCTGTCTGTCGCTGATCGCGTGAGATCAGGCAGCTCCATTTCTCTTCGGGCGCTTCCTGCTGGCGCCGACGAGCGACGCGTGGATGCGGGCGGGAGGACGTCAGGATCGCTGCGTCTGAAAGGTAAGCAACGACTGCTGCTGTGTCGCTACATTGCTGTGAGATCTGCCCGTGTGGCAGCTCACTAGTGACCATTTAGTGATGCACAAGCGATCCTGACCGGGTCATATCGTGGTCGGGATCGCTGGTGCATTGCTAAATGTAAAGGGGCCTTTAGATAGCTGTCATTTGAATGCTTGTTTAGCTGACAGATATTTCCCCTCACACCTACCCCCATACACATGAACACTTGTCTTGGCCAAGCTTACATGTGTTTTTGAAGGAAATAAGCCTCTCCTCTGATTGTCGCTTATGTCCTTTAAAAACAAAGGATCAGCCATGCTGAAATCTAACATCTGGTGTTAAGGTAAAATTGGGGGAAAGTTTCCCAGAATACAAAACCTCACACACCAACTACTAATAAGGCAGTAAGAAAAAAGATTTGAATTTTTATTCTGTTAAACCAGAGAGTTATGTGACACAAAATAGTTAATAAATAACATTTCCCACAAGCCTACTTTACATAAGCACAATTTTGGAAACAAAATTTTTTTGTTAGGAAGTTATAAGGGTTAAAAGTTGACCAGCAATTTCTCATTTTTCCAACAAAATTTACAAAACCATTTTTTTTAGGGACCACCTCACATTTGAAGTCAGTTTGAGGGGTCTATATGGCTGAAAATACCCAAAAGTGACACAATTCTAAAAGCTGCACCGCTCAAGCTGATCAAAACCACATCCAAGAAGTTTATTAACCCTTCAGGTGTTTCACAGCAGCAGAAGCAACATGGAAGGAAAAAATGAACATTTAACTTTTTAGTCACAAAAATGATCTTTTAGCAACAATTTTTTAAATTTCCCAAGGGTAAAAGGAGAAAGTGGACCCAAAAGTTGTCCAATTTGTCCTGAGTACACTGAAACCCCATATGTGGGGGGGAACCACTGTTTGGGCGCACGACAGGTCTCTGAAGGGAAGGAGCGCCATTTGACTTTTTGAATGGAAAATTAGCTCCAATTGTTAGCAGACACCATGTCATGTTTGGAGAGCCCCTGTGTGCCTAAACTTTGGAGCTCCCCAACAAATGACCGCATTTTGGAAACTAGATCCCCTAAGGAACTTATCTAGATGCATAGTGAGCACTTTGAACCCCCAGGTGTTTCACAAATTGATCCGTAAAAATGGAAAAGTACTTTTTTTTCACAAAATTTTTCTTTTAGTCTCAATTTTTTCATTTTCACATGGGCAACAGGATTAAATGGATCCTATAATTTGTTGGGCAATTTCTCCTGAGTACACTGATACCTCATATGTAGTTATAAACCACTGTTTGGGTGCACGGCAGGGCTTGGAGGGGAAGGAGCTCCATTTGACTTTTTGAATGGAAAATTAGCTCCAATCGTTAGCAGACACCATGTGCCTAAACATGAAGCTCCCCCACAAGTGACCCCGTTTTGGAAACTAGACCCCAAAGGAACTTATCTAGATATGTGGTGAGCACTCTGAACCCCCAAGTGCTTCACAGAAGTTAATAACGCAGAGTCGTGAAAATAAAAAGTCATTATTTTTCCTCAAAAATGATTTTTTAGCCTGCAATTTTTTTATTTTCACAAGGGTAACAGGAGAAATTGGACCCCAAAAGTTGTTGTCTAATTTGTCCTGCGTACGCTGGTATATGTGGAGGGTAACCACTGTTTGGGCAAACGTCGGGGCTCAGAAGGGAAGTAGTGAAATGCCGACTTGATGGAATGGTCTGCGGGAGTCATGTTACGTTTGCAGAGCCCCTGTGTATCTTCACAAGGGTAACAGGAGAAATTGGACTCGTAAAGTTGTACAGTCTGTCCTGAGTATGCTGGTACCCCATATGTGGGGGGTAACCACTGTTTGGGCACTTCTCAGGGCTCGGAAGGGAAGTAGTGACGTTTTGAAATGCCGACTTGATGGAATGGTCTGCGGGCATCATGTTACCTTTGCAGAGCCCCTGATGTGCCTAAACAGTGGAAACCCCCCACACGTGACCCCATTTTGGAAACTAGACCCCCCAAGAAGCTTATCTAGATGTGTGGTGAGAACTTTGAACCTCCAAGGGCTTCACAGAAGTTTATAACATACAGCCGTAAAATTAAAAAATCATATTTTTTCCACAAAAATTATAAATAATTTTCTAGCCCCCAATTTTTTATTTTTACAAGGGTAACAGGAGAAATTAGACCCCCAAAGTTGTTGTGCAATTTTTCCTGAGTACGCTGATACCCCATATGTAGGGGTAAACCACTGTTTGGACACATGTCAGGGCTCAGGGCTCAGGGAAGAGAAGGAGCACAGTTTGCCTTTTTGAACGCAAAATTGGCTAGAATCAATGGTGGCACCATGTCGCATTTGGAGACCCCCTGATGTGCCTAAATAGTGAAAACCCCTCAATTCTAACTCAACCCTAACCCCAACAGACTCCTAACCCTATCCACAACCCTAACCCCAACTCACCCCTAATCCCAACCCTAGTCCTAACCACAAGCCTAACTCTAATCCCAACCCCAACACACCCCTAATATTAACCCTAATTCCAACCCCAACCCTAATCCCAACCCTAACCCTAATTCCAACCCTAATCCTAATTCTAACCCTAATCCTAATTCCAACCCTAGCCTAAATTCTAAGCCTAACCCTAATTCTAACCCTAACCTTAATGGAAAAATAAAAATAAATATATTTTCTTTATTTTATTATATCTCCCTATCTATGGGGGTGATAAATCGGGGTTTATTTACTTTTTTTTATTTTGATCACTGTGATCAAAATGTACCTGGAAGGAATGAATGAATCTGCCGCCCGGCAGATTCGGCGGGAGCACTGCGCATACGCCCACCATTTTGGAAGATGATGGCGCCCATGAAGGATCCAGGAGGGACACCAGGAGGGACACTGGGACTCAGGAGCTACGGGAGGGAAGGCAGGGGATCAGAAGGTGGGGGGAGCGGAGGGCAGGGGAGGGGGAGCAAATACTGACGCGGCTGCAGATCGCCGCCCTTAGGCTGGTTTCACATTTGCGTTTTTTAGCGCTGGAAAAAAACGCATACCTGCGCATGCGTTTTTTCCCCTATATTTAACATGGGTGCGCATACCTGCGCGCTGGTAAGCGCATGTATGCGATTTTCATGCGCTGCGTTTTTTTGGGGTGTGCGTTGGTATTTTCCAGACGCATCATGTTGCATTTTTTGGCCCTGCAAAAAAGCGCATGCGCACATATGCGCACGTTTTGCGCTAAAAATGGCCATTATAGCCTATGGATGCGCATACATGCGCACTGGCATGCTCATGTATGCGTTTTTTTGCACATGCGTTTTTTTTTGTTAACCATGGAATTTAGGGGTTTGGGTTAGAGTTAGGGTTAGTTAAGGGGGTTTAGGGTTAGGGTTAGGGTCAGGGTCAGGGTTAGGGTTGGGGTTAGGGTCAGGGTTAGGGTTAGGGTTAGGGTTAGTTAGGGTTTAGGGTCAGGGTTAGGGTTAGGGTTAGGGTTAGGGTTAGTTAGGGTTTAGGGTCAGGGTTAGGGTTAAGTATGGTTTGGTTAAGGGTCAGGGTCAGGGTTAGGGTTGGGGTTAGGGTCAGGGTTAGGGTTAAGTATGGTTTGGTTAAGGGTTAGGGTCAGGGTTAGGGTTAGGGTCAGGGTTAGGGTTAGGGTTAGGGTTAGGGTTAGTTAGGGTTTAGGGTCAGGGTTAGGGTTAAGTATGGTTTGGTTAAGGGTCAGGGTCAGGGTTAGGGTTGGGGTTAGGGTCAGGGTTAGGGTTAAGTATGGTTTGGTTAAGGGTTAGGGTCAGGGTTAGGGTTAGGGTTAGGGTCAGGGTTAGGGTTAGGGTTAGGGTTAGGGTTAGTTAGGGTTTAGGGTCAGGGTTAGGGTTAAGTATGGTTTGGTTAAGGGTCAGGGTCAGGGTTAGGGTTGGGGTTAGGGTCAGGGTTAGGGTTAAGTATGGTTTGGTTAAGGGTTAGGGTCAGGGTTAGGGTTAGGGTCAGGGTTAGGGTTAGGGTTAGTTAGGGTTTAGGGTCAGGGTTAGGGTTAAGTATGGTTTGGTTAAGGGTCAGGGTCAGGGTTAGGGTTGGGGTTAGGGTCAGGGTTAGGGTTAAGTATGGTTTGGTTAAGGGTTAGGGTCAGGGTTAGGGTTATGGTCAGGGTTAGGGTTAGGGTTAGTTAGGGTTTAGGGTTTGGGTTAGGGTTAAGTATGGTTTGGTTAATGGTTAGGGTCAGGGTTAGGGTTAGGGTTAGGGTCAGGGTTAGGGTTAGGGTTAGGGTCAGGGTTAGGGTTAGTAAAGTCATGGTTTGGGTTAGTGTGAGGGGCCACCTAATGTTGGAAAAAAACGCAAACGAGGTAAAAACGCACTAAAAACGCATACAAACGCATAAAAACGCTGCGTTTTTTTCATGCATGCTCATAAAAATGCTTGAAAAAAACGCAGCAGTTGTATGCTTTTGTATGCGTTTTTTCAATGCGTTTTTTTGCGGGAAAAACGCGCTGCAAAAAAAAGCAAGTGTGAAACTAGCCTTAGTCAGTGGCAGAGCCATGGCCGATGATATTGCAGCATCGGCCATGGCTGGAATGTAATATTTCACCAAATGTCATTTGTGAAATAATACAATTGCTCTGATTGGCTGTTTCACTTTCAACAGCCAGTCAGAGCGATCGCAGCAATGGGGGGGCAAAGCCACCCCCCCGGGGTGAAGTGTTGTGAGTTAATTTTTCCCTTCACCATTGAGGTCTGATGAACTCCCTCCTCTAGTGAAGGAAGGTAGTGAGACTGATTACCAAACACCTGGGCAGCTAGATGATGACTGGGTGGCTGGAATTGAGGACTGGATATAAGGCTGCCGACGCCCTTCTTCCTGGTTGGTGATTTTCCTGCTGGATTCTTGGAGACCAGTCTGATTCCTGCATCTCAAAGCTAAGTTTTTCTGCTCTGCTTTGTACTCTTCAGTTTCGTTTTTGTTTTGCCTTGTTTTTTGGGAGTTCTGCCATCCCCGGCCGGGGGTGAGCTGAATTCCATTTTTGTCTCTGATCTGTTGATCTTTTGCTCTGTCTTCAGAATATACCTGAGTGCTGATATAGTCTTTTGAAGCCTAGCGACTTCAGGGCCTGTTTTTCCTATCAGTCGGTTGGCTCATTTTGATAGGGTTTTTGCGGATGGCAGACAGCAGCTTTCCTATCCTGTCCTATGTAGTTAGCTTGGGCCCCATCATTTGCTCAACCTATCTTTCTATCTGTGTTAGTGTTTTCATCTTGCTTCACCGTCATTATATGTTGGGGGCTGCCTATTCCTTTGGTGTCTGCTCTGGGGCAGTTTAGTTTTTCCCCTTTCTGTCTTTAGGCTATGTAGTTCTCCGGCTGTGATCGAGGGGTCTAGGGCACCATAGGAACCCCCCACGGCTACTGCTAGTTGTTGTGGATAGGTTCAGGGGTCTGCAATCCGATAGCTGCCAACCTCTCTGGTTTTTCTGGACTTAGCTGGCATTTTGTTATTTCCTCCTTCGGTGACTCATCATAACAGAAAAAAAAAATTCTGACACTTTTTTTCTTTTTAATAGAGCTAGTTCTGCCACTTTGATGTCACCTTTTTTTTGTAACTTTGGTTTTCACCCTCGATTTTCTTCAGGGCAGGTGGAGCCTTCTGCCTGCCCAGGCGTTGACACTGTGGTGGAGAGAATGCACCAGATCTGGGACCAAGTAGTGGATAAGTTGTCTCTCTCCCAGGAAAAGGCCCAGCGGTTTTCCAACCGGCGTAGGACCGTTGGTCCCCAGTTTAAGGTGGGTGATATGGTTTGGTTGTCATCAAAAAATATCGCTATGAAGGTGGCTTCTCCTAAGTTTAAGCCTAGATTTATTGGACCTTACAAGATTTTGGAGATTATTAATCCGGTCTCTTTTCGGTTGGCTCTTCCTGTCACATTTAAAATTCATAATGTGTTTCATAAGTCCTTGTTGAAGAGGTTTGTTGAACCAGTAGTTCCTGTGGTGGCACCTCCTGACCCTATATTGGTTGAAGGTAACATGGAATATGAGGTAGAGAAGATACTGGATTCCCGTCTGGCTAGACGGAGACTCCAGTATTTGGTTAAGTGGAAGGGTTATGGTCAGGAGGATAATTCCTGGGTCTCTGCCTCTGATATTCATGCCGAAAGATTGGTGCGTGCCTTTCATCGGGCTCACCCGGATCGCCCTGGTGGCATAGATGAGGGTTCGGTGACCCCTCCTCAAGGGGGAGGTACTGTTGTGAGTTCATTTTTCCCTTCACCATTGAGGTCTGATGAACTCCCTCCTCTAGTGAAGGAAGGTAGTGAGACTGATTACCAAACACCTGGGCAGCTAGATGATGACTGAGTGGCTGGAATTGAGGACTGGATATAAGGCTGCTAACGCCCTTCTTCCTGGTTGGTGATTTTCCTGCTGGATTCTTGGAGACCAGTCTGATTCCTGCATCTCAAAGCTAAGTTTTTCTGCTCTGCTTTGTACTCTTCAGTTTCGTTTTTGTTTTGCCTTGTTTTTTGGGAGTTCTGCCATCCCCGGCCGGGGGTGAGCTGAATTCCATTTTTGTCTCTGATCTGTTGATCTTTTGCTCTGTCTTCAGAATATACCTGAGTGCTGATATAATCTTTTGAAGCCTAGCGACTTCAGGGCCTGTTTTTCCTATCAGTCGGTTGGCTCATTTTGATAGGGTTTTTGCGGATGGCAGACAGCAGCTTTCCTATCCTGTCCTATGTAGTTAGCTTGGGCCCCATCATTTGCTCAACCTATCTTTCTATCTGTGTTAGTGTTTTCATCTTGCTTCACCGTCATTATATGTTGGGGGCTGCCTATTGCTTTGGGGTCTGCTCTGGGGCAGTTTAGTTTTTCCCCTTTCTGTCTTTAGGCTATGTAGTTCTCCAGCTGTGATCGAGGGGTCTAGGGCACCTGTAGGAACCCCCCACGGCTACTGCTAGTTGTTGTGGATAGGTTCAGGGGTCTGCAATCCGATAGCTGCCAACCTCTCTGGTTTTTCTGGACTTAGCTGGTATTTTGTTATTTCCTCCTTCGGTGACTCATCATAACAGTGAAGTAAAAGGACCCCTGTACCTGTGTGTTGAGTGATCTTTAATTGACCCCGGTCACCCGGCCAGCAGGAGGGCTATCAATTCATGACACAGTATATGCGTCATTGGTTGGATTGGCACTGACTTTCATGACACATACGCTTCATCAAAGGTCGGGAAGGGGTTAAAGCTGTTAAACTTGTTAACCCTTGCTCTGCCTTCTGTCACTGCATCCCGCAACACAACCTGCTTTCATTTGCATGTGCATTGCTCCCATACAGTGACAGTCTGTGGTAGAGCAGAAAGACTCGGTCGGTCTCCCTGGACTGCCAACTGGCCACTATGGGGCCCTTGAGGAGGAGGGGGTGCCTGGTTCTATCACCAGGCACCCTGCCCATCATTGGTGGTTCAACTGTATCAGCTGGAGACCAATACAGTTGAAAGCAATGATCAGATGGAGCACCATGCTCCCTCTCTCATCATTCCCCGTCAATGACGCAGACACTGACAGTGGGTGCGATGACGTCAGTACATGTGCTGAGATGAGCGGGCACTAGAAACAGCGGGGGGACAAGGAGGACAATTGAGTGTTGTAGTTTTTTATTTCTTATTGGGAGTGCAGTATACTGTATGGAGGGCTATGGGAAGTGCACTATACTGTATGGATGCCAATGGGGAGTGCATTGTACTACATTGTCCTTGCACCTTCTCGCCCAAGTCCCTTTCCCTTGCTATCACCCCTCACCTAACTAAAATATTTAACCTCTCTCTCTCTTCTGGTATCTTTCCCTCCTCATTTAAGCATGCCATCATACATCCACTACTTAAAAAACCATCTCTCGACCAAAACTGTGCCACTAACTATAGACCTGTCTCTAATCTTCCCTTCATCTCTAAACTCCTGGAACACCTGGTCCACTCCCGTCTTATCCACTATCTCTTTGATAACTCTCTTCTCGACCCTCTCCAATCCGGTTTCCGCTCTTTACACTCTACTGAAACTGCCCTCACTAAAGTCTCTAATGATCTACTAACAGCTAAATCAAATGGTCATTACTCCGTGCTAATTCTCTTGGATCTCTCTGCAGCATTCGACACTGTGGATCATCAGCTCCTCCTCACTATGCTCCGTTCCATTGGCCTCAAAGACACCGTTCTCTCCTGGTTCTCCTCCTATCTCTCTGACCGCTCCTTTACTGTTTCTTTTGCCAGTTCCTCCTCCTCTCACCTTCCCCTTACTGTTGGGGTTTCTCAAGGATCGGTTCTAGGCCCCCTCCTCTTCTCCTTGTACACTGCCCCTATTGGTCAAACAATCAGTAGATTTGGTTTCCAGTACCATCTCTATGCTGATGACACCCAATTATACGCTTCTTCTCCTGACATCACGCCAGCCTTTCTAGAAAACACCGGCGATTGTCTAAACGCTGTGTCTAACATCATGTCCTCATTATATCTGAAACTGAACCTGTCAAAGACTGAACTCCTTGTGTTTCCTCCCTCTACTAATGTACCTATACCCGACATTGCCATTTCTGTGTGAGGTTCCACTATTACTCCCCAGCAACATGCCCACTGCCTTGGGGTCATACTTGACTCCGAGCTTTCCTTTGCCCCCCACATTCGATCACTGGCTCGCTCTTGTCATCTGCACCTCAAAAACATTTCTAGAATTCGACCTTTTCTTAATTTTGACTCCGCAAAAACTCTTACTGTTTCTCTTAGTCATTCTCGTCTCGACTACTATAACTCTCTTCTATTCGGTCTCCCTCTTACCAAACTCTCCCCTCACCAATCGTTACACCGATGCCTCTACCTTGTGCCATTCATTACACTGGCTACCCATCCACTCCAGAATTCAGTATAAACTTATTACCCTCACCCACAAAGCCCTCCATGGTCAGCACCACGCTACATCTCCTCCCTCGCTTCAGTCTACCACCCTACCCGTGCCCTCCGTTCTGCTGATGACCTGAGGTTAGCATCCTCAATAATCAGAACCTCCCACTCCCGTCTCCAAGACTTTACACGTGCTGCGTCAATTCTTTGGAATGCACATCCCAGGTCAATACGATTAGACCCCAATCCCCACAATTTTAAGCGTGCCCTGAAAATGCATTTGTTCAGACTGGCCTACCGCCTCAACACATTAACCTAATCTATCCCTGGGTGGCACAGTCAAAAGTTTTACTAAAACCACATTCCCCGCATCATGTTCCCACATGCTTTATGCATCCATTAGCCCTCTGTGTCTGTACTGTTATACACTTAACATTATGTCTGGTCCAAACAATCAGGGCAATTGTTACCACCCACCTTTCGTGTCTACCTCTTTCCTCATAGACTGTAAGCCTGCGAGCAGGGCCCTCATTCCTCTTGTTATTTGTTATAATCTATGTGATTATTGTTATACTGTATTGTCTATTGTCTGTACAAATCCCCTCTGAAATGTAAAGTGCTGCAGAATATGTCGGCGCTATAGAAATAAAATTTATTATTATATTATTACTACTATACAGAGGCCTTTGGGGAGTGCATTATGCTAAATAGAGGCCTATGGGGAGTGTATTATACTATGTGGAGACCTATTCAGAATGAATTATACTATATGGAGGCCTATGGGGAGTGCATTATAATATATGGAGGCCTATGAGAAATGCATTATACTATATGTTGGCCTGTTGTGAATTCACTTTCTGGTCTACCTCTGGTTGCTAGTGAGGGTGGTGGAGCTGGTTGAATTGACAGAGGAGTCGTGAGTTCTTCTTCTGGGCTCCCTCTGGTGGTGGCAGGAGGTAAGGAAGCTGATCTAATTAACAGAGACCTGCCACCTGATAATGAGGATGACGATTGGACATCTGGAATCTCTGACTGGATTTGAGACAGCCGACACCCTCTATCCCTGTTGGTGATTTTTCCTGCCTCCTGAGGTCTTAGTTTCCAGTTCAGTCCCTGCATTCTCAAGCTAAGTGTTCTTTGCTATTGTTCACATTTGATTTGGTTTTGTCTATTCAGTTTTGTGTGGTCAGCCAGCCCCGGCTGGGGCTGTGCTGAATTTCCATCCTTGTGTTGCTGTTTGTGCCAGTTTGCTTTTAGTCCCTTTTTAGATTGGCCTCTTTTTGCTCTGTTTTCAGAATATGCCAGAGTGCTGATATAGTGGGTGAAGTCTAGTGACTTCAGGGTTTTTTTTTGCTATCAGAAGTGTTGGACATTTTTGCAGGGTTTTTTGGCGTGATTGCAGACAGTATCTTTCCTTTCCTGTCCTTTCTAGTTAGTGTGGGCCCCATTGTTTGCCCAGTCTATTTTCCTACCTGTGTTTGTGTTTTCATATTGTCTCACCGACAATATATGTTTGAGGGCTATCTATTCCTTTGGGGTCTGCTCTGGGGCAGTTTAGATTTCCCCTTTTCTTGCTTTAGGCTTATTTAGTCCTCTGGCTGTGTCGAGGCATCTAGAATCATCGTAGGCACGCTCCACGGCTACAGCTAGTTGTGTGGATAGGATCAGGGGTGTGCAATCCGTTTAGTTACCAACCTCTCTGGTTTTCTGTGGCTTAGCTTTGTCTTGTTTTCCTCCTCGGTGACCCAATCATAACAGAATCACCAGCCTAAACCGCAGATTCTAGGGTACTCGAAAGCAGGAAAGAATTGTAAAAAATAAAAGTGTCACTTTTTTTCATGTTTTTTTCCCTCTTTTTCTCTGGGGCCGTGGGAGGATTTCTTCTTTAATGGAGATTAAGCAATTGTCTGATCGTGTTGAGCAGCTCGTTGCTGAAGTGCGGGGAATTTCCGCCTATTTCACTCAATCACATACTATTGAACAAAAAATCCCTACTCCTAATGTGTTTTCTGGGGATGGGTCTAAATTTTTGAATTTTAAGAATAATTGTAAATTATTTCTTGCCTTGAAGCCTAACTCATCGGGGAGCTCTGTGCAGCAGGTTAAAATTGTCATCTCCTTGCTGCGCGGCGATCCCCAGGATTGGGCTTTTTCTCTGACACCTGAAAATCCTATTCTGACTAATGTGGATGCATTTTTTCAAGCCTTGGAGTGTTGTATGATGAACCTAATGCTATTGATCAAGCTGAGAAAACCCTATTGGCATTGAACCAGTGTCAGGATTCTGCAGAGTTATACTGACAAAAATTTGGAAAGTGGGCGGTCCTTACTACATGGAATGATGGTGCCTTGGCAGCTCTCTTTCGGAAGGGTTTATCAGAAACCGTAAAAGATTTTATGGTGGGATTTCCTGTTCCCTCTGGTCTTGATGATTCTATGTCATTAGCCATTCAAGATGCTCGGCGTTTACGTGAACGTAAAACTACACGAGAGGCGTTGCCACTTTTTGAACAAACGTCTGAACCCATGCAATGTGATAGGGTTTTGTCTAGGGCGCAACGTCAGGCATTTAGAAGGCGTAATAAGCTGTGTTTTTTCTGTGGAGATGCCTCTCATACTATTTCTGTCTGCCCTAAACGAGAGAAATGTTTTGCACACACATTTGCTGTGGGCAGTGTACAACCTAAGTTCCTTTTGGCAATTACTCTGATCTGCTCCTTATCCACATTTTCCGCTAAGGCTTTTGTAGATTCAGGAGCAGCTTTGAATCTGATGGATTTGGACGTTGCTAAACGTTGTGGTTTTCCCATGATGCCTCTGCGGATGCCTATTCCTTTGAGGGGTATTGATGCTACTCCTTTGGCGGAGAATAAACCTCAGTTTTGGACCCAGATGATAAAGCGGGTGGCCCCAGACCACCAATAAAATTCTAAATTTTTGGTGCCGCACAATTTGCATGATACTATTGTTCTGGTTTTTCCCTGGTTGCAAACTCATAATCCAGTTTTGGATTGGAAATCTGTGTCTGTGGTGAGTTGAGGTTGTCAGTGTGTTCTTTGTGACACTCCTGTTTTCTCCACCTCTCCTCAGTCTCATGATATTCCTGATTATTTGGCTGATTTTTCTGATGTATTTAGTGAGAGTAAGTCTGCGCCTTTGCCTCCTTATAGGAGTTATGACTGTGCAATTGAGTTGATGCCCGGGTGTAAATTTCCCAATGGTCGGCATTTCAACTTGTCGGTATCCGAACATGATGCTATGCGATCTTATATCAAGGAGTCGTTGGAGAAGGGTCATATTAGACCATCCACTTCACCCTTAGGTGCTGGCGTTTTTTTTGTGACCAAGAAAGATGGTTCATTAAGGCCTTGTATTGACTATCATTCCCTTAACAAAATCACGTTTAAATATCAGTACCCGTTACCCCTGATTTCTGATTTATTTTCCAGAGTTAAAAGTGCCTGCTGGTTTACCAAGCTTGACCTCAGGGGGGCGTATAATCTTATTCGTATTAAGCACGAGGATGAATGGAAGACGGCATTTGATACTCCGGAGGGACATTTTGAGTTCCTGGTGATGCCTTTTGGGCTCACTAATGCCCCTTCTGTCTTCCAATCCTTTATGAATGATATTTTCCGGGACTTTGTGGATACGTTTTTGATCATCTATCTGGATGATAATTTGATCTTTTCCAGTGATTGGGATTCTCATGTGGAACATGTCCGGACAGTGTTCAGGATTTTGAGGGAAAATTCCTTGTATGTTAAGGGATCGAAATGCCTTTTTGGTGTACAGAGGATTTCATTTTTGGGATTTATTTTGTCTCCGTCGGCTATTGAAATGGACCCGGCCAAGGTACAAGCCATTTGTGATTGGGTTCAGCCCACTTCTTTGAAGGCTCTCCAGAAGTTTTTGGGTTTTGCTAATTTTTATCGTAAATTTATAGGTAATTTTTCTGGTATTGTCAAACCACTGACTGATCTGACCAAGAATGGCACTGTTGTGCTGATTTTGTCTCCAGAGGCTGTTTCGGCATTTCAGGAGCTTAAGCGGAGATTCACTTCTGCTCTGGTTTTATGGCAACCTGATGTCTCTCTTCCATTTCAGGTGGAGGTAGATGCTTCTGAGATTGGTGCAGGAGCTGTTTTGTCCCAAAAAGATCCGGTGACTTCTAAAATGAATCCCTGTGCCTTCTTTTCTCGAAAATTCTCCCCATCTGAACGTAACTATGACGTGGGGAATCGGCAATTGTTGGCCTGAAATGGGCATTTGAAGAGTGGAGACATTGGTTGGAGGGAGCTAGACATCAAGTTGTGCTCCTCACCGACCACAAGAATTTGATTTATCTTAAATCAGCCAAATGCTTGAATCCTAGACAGGCTAGGTGGGCCTTGTTTTTCACACGTTTTAATTTTGTGGTCTCTTTTCTTCCGGGCACTAAGAATGTTAAGGCAGACGCACTTTCTAGGAGTTTCTTTGCTGATTCTCTTATTGTGACCGAGCCTACTACCATCCTAGGTGAGGGGTTAGCTCTTTCTGCCATCTCGCCCTATTTGAGATGCGCCCTGGTGGAATTTCAGGAGGACAAACCTGAGCATTGTCCCATGGGAAAATTGTATGTTCCTGACCAGTGGAGGAAGAGAGTGATGTCTGAAGTTCATTGCTCCGCATTGGCTGGTCATCCAGGTATTTTTGGTACCAGAGATTTGGTGAGTCGGTGTTTTTGATGGCCTGCCTTATCTCGTGATGTCAGGAATTTTGTGCAGTCCTGTGGGACTTGTTCTCGGTCTAAACCCTGTTCTCGTTCTAGTGGGTTGTTGATGCCATTGCCGGTGCCCAAGAGGCCATGGACCCATATCTTAATGGATTTTATTTCTGATCTTCCTGTCTCTCAGAGAATGACTGTTATCTGGGTGATTTGTGATAGATTTTCGAAGATGGTCCATCTTGTACCACTCCCAAAGTTGCCATCTTCTTCAGAGTTGGTGCCCTTGTTTTTACAACAGGTGGTTCAGTTGCATGGGATTCCTGAGAACATTGTGTCGGACAGAGGAGTCCAGATAGTTTCCAGATTCTGGAAAGCATTTTGTTCCAATCTGGGAATTCAGTTATCTTTCTCCTCTGTGTTTCATCCTCAGACCAATGGGCAGACTGAGAGAACAAACCAGATTTTGGAGTCCTATTTGAGATGTTTTATATCTGCTGATCAGGATGACTGGGTCTCATTTTTGCCCTTGGCCGAATTCACGCTAAACAATAGAGCTTGTTCTGCCACTTTGATGTCGTCCTCTTTCTGTAACTTTGGGTTTCATCCTCAATTTTCTTCAGGGCAAGTGGAATCTTCAGCCTGCCCAGGTGTGGACACTGTGGTAGAGAGAATGCACCAGATTTGGGACCAAGTGGTGGATAAGTTGTCCCTCTCTCAGGAAAAGGCCCAGCGGTTTTCCAACCAGCATAGGACTATTGGTCCCCGGTTTAAAGTGGGTGATATGGTTTGGTTGTCATCAAAGAATATTTCTATGAAGGTTGCACCTCCAAAGTTCAAGCTAAGATTTATTGGACCTTTATAAGATTTTGGAGATTCTTAATCCTGTTTCTTTTTGATTGGCTCTTCCAGTTACGTTTAAGATCCATAACGTGTTTCATAAATCTCTGTTGAAGACGTTTGTTGAGCCAGTAGTTCCAATGGCGGCACCTCCTGACCCTGTATTGGTTAAAGGCAATGAGGAATATGAGGTAGAGAAAATATTGGATTCTCGTTTGGCTGGACGGAGACTCCAGTACTTGGTCAAATGGAAGGGTTATGGCCAGGAGGATAATTCTTGGGTCTCTGCTTCTGACATTCATGCTGATAGATTGGTTTGTGCTTTTCACCGGGCTCATCCTGATTGGCCTGGTGGCATGCATGAGGGTTCGGTGACCCCTCCTCAAGGGGGGGTACTTTTGTGAATTTACTTTCTGGTCTGCCTCTGGTTGCTAGTGAGGGTGGTGGAGCTGGTTGTATTGACAAAGGCGTCATGAGTTCTTTTTCCAGGCTCCCTCTGGTGGTTGCAGGAGGTAATGAATCTGATCTAATTAACAGAGACCTGCCACCTGATAATGAGCACGACGATTGGACATCTGGAGTCTCTGACTGGATTTGAGACAGCCAACTCCCTCTATCCCTGCTGGTGATTTTTCTTGCCTCCTGAGGTCTTAGTTTCCAGTTCAGTCCCTGCATTCTCAAGCTAAGTGTTCTTTGCTATTGTTCACATTTGTTTTGGTTTTGTCTATTCAGTTTTGTGTGGTCAGCCAGCCCCGGCTGGGGCTGTGCTGAATTTCCATTCTTATGTTACTGTTTCTGTCAGTTTGCTTTTTGTCCCTTATTAGATTGGCCTCTTTTTGCTCTGTTTTCAGAATATGAAAATACAGCACCTAGTGGAATATAGATCCACAATTTCTCATAATACAAAATGGCAAATCAGCAAAGAGAAAATAATTAAAACATAACTTTTAATATTGTGTAAAAGCTACCAAACGATAAAGTGCGATTAAAAAAAACACTAAATCAGTTGCCACAGACTATACAGTGGAGTGTCTGTTTATATTTCCACACCAGATCACCCAAAGTACATACATGTGGCTAATTCCATGTCCAAAAGTAAAAAAACCTGGACAGACTGATATAACTAGATAACAGACAATGTGAATAACAACCACAGTCTTATCATGAATGGTTACTTAACCAGAGGCATATATGGCCCCTATCATACTTAGCTTAAACAGGAAAAATAACCCATTCATGTCTAAAGAGGAGACATCAAAAACCAAACCAATAATCCATAAATATACTGAATAAAGGAAGGATCTCACCCATATGTCTGGAAGATGACAAAAATCAGATGTCCATCAGAGTCGAGACAGGTCAGGAAGCAAGGAATTACCCTAATCAAACCCTGTAGGGGCTAGCAGACCTGACACCCATGACTCCCGCCCTAACAAGGGCAGTCCACATCTGACCCTCACAAAAATAGCCCTGCAATGTCCCTATGCATCCCATGTGAATTGAGGTGGGAAGATTAAACCCTCGAACACAGAATAATTAGGTAGCCAAACAAAAAAAATTTGAGTGGGTATTTTACAGTATATACAAAGAAGATAAAATCACACAGTTCACGCATATACAGTCATGGCCAAAAGTATTGACACCCCTGCAATTCTGTCAGATAATACTCAGTTTCTTCCTGAAAATGATTGCAAACACAAATTCTGTGGTATTATTATCTTCATTTAATTTGTCTTAAATGAAAAAACACAAAAGAGAATGAAGCAAAAAGCAAAACATTGATCATTTCACACAAAACTCCAAAAATGGGCCGGACAAAAGTGTTGGCACCCTCAGCCTAATACTTGGTTGCACAACCTTTAGCCAAAATAACTGCAACCAACCGCTTCCGGTAACCATCAATGAGTTTCTTACAATGCTCTGCTGGAATATTAGATCATTCTTCTTTGGCAAACTACTCCAGGTCCCTGATATTTGAAGGGTGCCTTCTCCAAACTGCCATTTTTAGATCTCTCCACAGGTGTTCTATGGGATTCAGGTCTGGACTCATTGCTGGCCACCTTAGAAGTCTCCAGTGCTTTCTCTCAAACCATTTTCTAGTGCTTTTTGAAGTGTGTTTTGGGTTATTGTCCTGCTGGAAGACCCATGACCTCTGAGGTAGACCCAGCTTTCTCACACTGGGCCCTAAATTATGCTGCAAAATTTGTTGGTAGTCTTCTGACTTCATAATGCCATGCACACGGTCAAGCAGTCCAGTGCCAGAGGCAGCAAAGCAACCCCAAAACATCAGGGAACCTCTGCCATGTTTGACTGTAGGGACCGTGTACTTTTCTTTGAATGCCTCTTTTTTCTCCTGTAAACTCTATGTTGATGCTTTTGCCCTAAAAGCTCTACTTTTGTCTCATCTGACCAAAGAACATTCTTCCAAAATGTTTTAGGCTTTTTCACGTAAGTTTTGGCAAACTCCAGCCTGGCTTTTTTATGTCTCGGGGTAAGAAGTGGGGTCTTCCTGGGTCTCCTACCATACAGTCCCTTTTCATTCAGATGCCGACGGATAGTACGGGTTGACACTGTTGTACCCTCGGACTGCAGGGCAGCTTGAACTTGTTTGGATGTTAGTCGAGGTTCTTTATCCAACATCCGCACAATCTTGCGTTGAAATCTCTTGTCAATTTTTCTTTTCCGTCCACATCTAGGGAGGTTAGCCACAGTGCCATGGGCTTTAAACTTCTTGATGACACTGCGCACGGTAGACACAGGAACATTCAGGTCTTTGGAGATGGACTTGTAGCCTTGAGATTGCTCATGCTTCCTCACAATTTGGTTTCTCAAGTCCTCAGACAGTTCTTTGGTCTTCTTTCTTTTCTCCATGCTCAATGTGGTACACACAAGGACACAGGACAGAGGTTGAGTCAACTTTAATCCATGTCAACTGGCTGCAAGTGTGATTTAGTTATTGCCAACACCTGTTAGGTGCCACAGGTAAGTTACAGGTGCTGCTAATTACACAAATTAGAGAAGCATCACAGGATTTTTCGAACAGTGCCAATACTTTTGTCCACCCTCTTTTTTATGTCTGGTGTGGAATTATATCCAATTTGGCTTTAGGACAATTCTTTTTGTGTTTTTTCATTTAAGACAAATTAAATGATGATAATAATACCAAAGAATTTGTGTTTGCAATCATTTTCAGGAAGAAACTGAGTATTATCTGACAGAATTGCAGGGGTGTCAATACTTTTGGCCATGACTGTATGTACATCCTAAATATAGCAGCTATAATTAAGTTGATCATTAAGCCCCCTAGGGGTCATAGTGTCTAAGCAAAAAATCCATTTTGTCTCCTTTTGTAGAACGATGCAATCCCAATTACCGCCTCTGAGTGGTTTTCTAACTCTCTCAATGCCCAGGAAACGAATGGAATTAATATTTCCACCCTGGCACTGATGAATATGGCGCGAAATGGGGGTATCTCTTTTGTGGGTGATATCCCCAATGTGTTCTCCCACTCTACGTTTGAACTCCCTGATAGTTTTACCCACATATTCCTTGCCACACAAACAGGTGGCTTTATATATTACTCCTTTGCTGCTACAGTTAATGAACTCTCTGATTTGAAATTGCTGTCCTGTGACATTACTAACAAAGTCACTGCCAGAGACAATATGGGGACAAACAACACAGTGACCACATATATAACAGCCCTTAACATTCGCAGACAACCAGGTAGTATTAGTGGGTCTGGAAAAATGACTATTGACCAGACGGTCTTTCAATGAACGGCCTTTTCTATATGTAATTAAGGGTCGTGTAGACAGTTCTCTTCCGATATCTTTATCCATCAGCAGGATAGGCCAATGCTTAGCGAGGATGGCCCGTACCTCCTCGGACCCATTGTCAAAAGTAGTGATTAATCTCGTTTCACCCTTATTCTCAGTTATAGGTCTAGATTTAAGGAGTTCTAATCTATTTTTGCCTTTCGCATTTTTATATGCTCGTTTCAAAACATCAAGTGGGTAACCTCTATCCAAGAATCTGTCTCTAAGTTCCTTCGCCTGCCTCTCAAAAGATTTTTCTGTGGAACTATTTCTGCGAATTCTTAGATATTGACCCTTAGGTACACCACGTTTAAGATGCACCAGGTGACTACTGTCCCACTTCAAGAGAGCATTTGTAGCAGTAGGCTTCCTGTAAGTACATGTAGAAATAATGCCATTGCTACCCCTCTCGATCAAAATGTCAAGAAAAGATAGTGAACACGAATCAATCACTGCGGTAAAGAAAAGACCACAATCATTATGGTTTAATAAGCCAACGAATTCCAAAAAACTATCAGTGGAGCCCCTCCATAATATAAGGATGTCGTCTATATATCGGACCCATAGTTCAATGCAACCCATGGCCTCCAGGCCACTCCTAAAGATCAGAGTCTCCTCCCACCAGCCCTGGAACAGGTTCGTGTATGCCGGGGCACACAGGCTCCCCATGGCAGTGCCCCTGAGCTGGTGGTAGATCTTCCGATCAAATGTGAAGAAGTTCCTGGTAAGACAAAATCGAAGTAATTTAATGACAAATTCACTATGGGTCCGATATTGACATCCTCTAGTATTTAAAAAATACATGACGACTTCCAACCCTTTGTCATGAGGTATGGAGGTTTACAAGGCCTCGACATCAATACTAGCCAAATTAACCTCAGAGTCGATACACTGTCCCTTGATTCTCCGAAGAAGATCAGGGGTATCCTGTACAAAAGACTGCAAGGAAGCAACAAAAGGTTTTAGGACACGATCCAAATAAATGCCAATATTATGGCTTACACTGCCGATACCGGACACAATAGGCCTGCCTTTTAAAGGCGATAGGCCCTTGTGTAATTTTGGTAAGCAGTAAAAAGTAGCCAATGTTGTATTCTTTGGCATTAAAAAATCAAATTCAGATTTATCAATGACCTTCAGAGATAAACCTTGATCCAGGATGTCTCTGAGCTCCATCAGATATTCAGAGGTGGGATAATGAGCCAGAATTTCATCGCTCACTCTGTCTTCAAGCAATGTTTCACACATTTTGGAATACTGTACACTATCAAGGATGACCACATTGCCACCCTTATCTGAGGGTTTAATGCCAAATGCTTGAATCCTAGACAGGCTAGGTGGGCCTTATTTTTCACACGTTTTAATTTTGTGGTCTCTTTTCTTCCGGGCACTAAGAATGTTAAGGCAGACGCACTTTCTAGGAGTTTCTTTGCTGATTCTCTTATTGTGACCGAGCCTACTACCATCCTAGGTGAGGGGTTAGCTCTTTCTGCCATCTCGCCCTATTTGAGATGCGCCCTGGTGGAATTTCAGGAGGACAAACCTGAGCATTGTCCCATGGGAAAATTGTATGTTCCTGACCAGTGGAGGAAGAGAGTGATGTCTGAAGTTCATTGCTCCGCATTGGCTGGTCATCCAGGTATTTTTGGTACCAGAGATTTGGTGAGTCGGTGTTTTTGATGGCCTGCCTTATCTCGTGATGTCAGGAATTTTGTGCAGTCCTGTGGGACTTGTTCTCGGTCTAAACCCTGTTCTCGTTCTAGTGGGTTGTTGATGCCATTGCCGGTGCCCAAGAGGCCATGGACCCATATCTTAATGGATTTTATTTCTGATCTTCCTGTCTCTCAGAGAATGACTGTTATCTGGGTGATTTGTGATAGATTTTCGAAGATGGTCCATCTTGTACCACTCCCAAAGTTGCCATCTTCTTCAGAGTTGGTGCCCTTGTTTTTACAACAGGTGGTTCAGTTGCATGGGATTCCTGAGAACATTGTGTCGGACAGAGGAGTCCAGATAGTTTCCAGATTCTGGAAAGCATTTTGTTCCAATCTGGGAATTCAGTTATCTTTCTCCTCTGTGTTTCATCCTCAAACCAATGGGCAGACTGAGAGAACAAACCAGATTTTGGAGTCCTATTTGAGATGTTTTATATCTGCTGATCAGGATGACTGGGTCTCATTTTTGCCCTTGGCCGAATTCACGCTAAACAATAGAGCTTGTTCTGCCACTTTGATGTCGTCCTCTTTCTGTAACTTTGGGTTTCATCCTCAATTTTCTTCAGGGCAAGTGGAATCTTCAGCCTGCCCAGGTGTGGACACTGTGGTAGAGAGAATGCACCAGATTTGGGACCAAGTGGTGGATAAGTTGTCCCTCTCTCAGGAAAAGGCCCAGCGGTTTTCCAACCAGCATAGGACTATTGGTCCCCGGTTTAAAGTGGGTGATATGGTTTGGTTGTCATCAAAGAATATTTCTATGAAGGTTGCACCTCCAAAGTTCAAGCTAAGATTTATTGGACCTTTATAAGATTTTGGAGATTCTTAATCCTGTTTCTTTTTGATTGGCTCTTCCAGTTACGTTTAAGATCCATAACGTGTTTCATAAATCTCTGTTGAAGACGTTTGTTGAGCCAGTAGTTCCAATGGCGGCACCTCCTGACCCTGTATTGGTTAAAGGCAATGAGGAATATGAGGTAGAGAAAATATTGGATTCTCGTTTGGCTGGACGGAGACTCCAGTACTTGGTCAAATGGAAGGGTTATGGCCAGGAGGATAATTCTTGGGTCTCTGCTTCTGACATTCATGCTGATAGATTGGTTTGTGCTTTTCACCGGGCTCATCCTGATTGGCCTGGTGGCATGCATGAGGGTTCGGTGACCCCTCCTCAAGGGGGGGTACTTTTGTGAATTTACTTTCTGGTCTGCCTCTGGTTGCTAGTGAGGGTGGTGGAGCTGGTTGTATTGACAAAGGCGTCATGAGTTCTTTTTCCAGGCTCCCTCTGGTGGTTGCAGGAGGTAATGAATCTGATCTAATTAACAGAGACCTGCCACCTGATAATGAGCACGACGATTGGACATCTGGAGTCTCTGACTGGATTTGAGACAGCCAACTCCCTCTATCCCTGCTGGTGATTTTTCTTGCCTCCTGAGGTCTTAGTTTCCAGTTCAGTCCCTGCATTCTCAAGCTAAGTGTTCTTTGCTATTGTTCACATTTGTTTTGGTTTTGTCTATTCAGTTTTGTGTGGTCAGCCAGCCCCGGCTGGGGCTGTGCTGAATTTCCATTCTTATGTTACTGTTTCTGTCAGTTTGCTTTTTGTCCCTTATTAGATTGGCCTCTTTTTGCTCTGTTTTCAGAATATGAAAATACAGCACCTAGTGGAATATAGATCCACAATTTCTCATAATACAAAATGGCAAATCAGCAAAGAGAAAATAATTAAAACATAACTTTTAATATTGTGTAAAAGCTACCAAACGATAAAGTGCGATTAAAAAAAACACTAAATCAGTTGCCACAGACTATACAGTGGAGTGTCTGTTTATATTTCCACACCAGATCACCCAAAGTACATACATGTGGCTAATTCCATGTCCAAAAGTAAAAAAACCTGGACAGACTGATATAACTAGATAACAGACAATGTGAATAACAACCACAGTCTTATCATGAATGGTTACTTAACCAGAGGCATATATGGCCCCTATCATACTTAGCTTAAACAGGAAAAATAACCCATTCATGTCTAAAGAGGAGACATCAAAAACCAAACCAATAATCCATAAATATACTGAATAAAGGAAGGATCTCACCCATATGTCTGGAAGATGACAAAAATCAGATGTCCATCAGAGTCGAGACAGGTCAGGAAGCAAGGAATTACCCTAATCAAACCCTGTAGGGGCTAGCAGACCTGACACCCATGACTCCCGCCCTAACAAGGGCAGTCCACATCTGACCCTCACAAAAATAGCCCTGCAATGTCCCTATGCATCCCATGTGAATTGAGGTGGGAAGATTAAACCCTCGAACACAGAATAATTAGGTAGCCAAACAAAAAAAATTTGAGTGGGTATTTTACAGTATATACAAAGAAGATAAAATCACACAGTTCACGCATATACAGTCATGGCCAAAAGTATTGACACCCCTGCAATTCTGTCAGATAATACTCAGTTTCTTCCTGGAAATGATTGCAAACACAAATTCTGTGGTATTATTATCTTCATTTAATTTGTCTTAAATGAAAAAACACAAAAGAGAATGAAGCAAAAAGCAAAACATTGATCATTTCACACAAAACTCCAAAAATGGGCCGGACAAAAGTGTTGGCACCCTCAGCCTAATACTTGGTTGCACAACCTTTAGCCAAAATAACTGCAACCAACCGCTTCCGGTAACCATCAATGAGTTTCTTACAATGCTCTGCTGGAATATTAGATCATTCTTCTTTGGCAAACTACTCCAGGTCCCTGATATTTGAAGGGTGCCTTCTCCAAACTGCCATTTTTAGATCTCTCCACAGGTGTTCTATGGGATTCAGGTCTGGACTCATTGCTGGCCACCTTAGAAGTCTCCAGTGCTTTCTCTCAAACCATTTTCTAGTGCTTTTTGAAGTGTGTTTTGGGTTATTGTCCTGCTGGAAGACCCATGACCTCTGAGGTAGACCCAGCTTTCTCACACTGGGCCCTAAATTATGCTGCAAAATTTGTTGGTAGTCTTCTGACTTCATAATGCCATGCACACGGTCAAGCAGTCCAGTGCCAGAGGCAGCAAAGCAACCCCAAAACATCAGGGAACCTCTGCCATGTTTGACTGTAGGGACCGTGTACTTTTCTTTGAATGCCTCTTTTTTCTCCTGTAAACTCTATGTTGATGCTTTTGCCCTAAAAGCTCTACTTTTGTCTCATCTGACCAAAGAACATTCTTCCAAAATGTTTTAGGCTTTTTCACGTAAGTTTTGGCAAACTCCAGCCTGGCTTTTTTATGTCTCGGGGTAAGAAGTGGGGTCTTCCTGGGTCTCCTACCATACAGTCCCTTTTCATTCAGATGCCGACGGATAGTACGGGTTGACACTGTTGTACCCTCGGACTGCAGGGCAGCTTGAACTTGTTTGGATGTTAGTCGAGGTTCTTTATCCAACATCCGCACAATCTTGCGTTGAAATCTCTTGTCAATTTTTCTTTTCCGTCCACATCTAGGGAGGTTAGCCACAGTGCCATGGGCTTTAAACTTCTTGATGACACTGCGCACGGTAGACACAGGAACATTCAGGTCTTTGGAGATGGACTTGTAGCCTTGAGATTGCTCATGCTTCCTCACAATTTGGTTTCTCAAGTCCTCAGACAGTTCTTTGGTCTTCTTTCTTTTCTCCATGCTCAATGTGGTACACACAAGGACACAGGACAGAGGTTGAGTCAACTTTAATCCATGTCAACTGGCTGCAAGTGTGATTTAGTTATTGCCAACACCTGTTAGGTGCCACAGGTAAGTTACAGGTGCTGCTAATTACACAAATTAGAGAAGCATCACAGGATTTTTCGAACAGTGCCAATACTTTTGTCCACCCTCTTTTTTATGTCTGGTGTGGAATTATATCCAATTTGGCTTTAGGACAATTCTTTTTGTGTTTTTTCATTTAAGACAAATTAAATGATGATAATAATACCAAAGAATTTGTGTTTGCAATCATTTTCAGGAAGAAACTGAGTATTATCTGACAGAATTGCAGGGGTGTCAATACTTTTGGCCATGACTGTATGTACATCCTAAATATAGCAGCTATAATTAAGTTGATCATTAAGCCCCCTAGGGGTCATAGTGTCTAAGCAAAAAATCCATTTTGTCTCCTTTTGTAGAACGATGCAATCCCAATTACCGCCTCTGAGTGGTTTTCTAACTCTCTCAATGCCCAGGAAACGAATGGAATTAATATTTCCACCCTGGCACTGATGAATATGGCGCGAAATGGGGGTATCTCTTTTGTGGGTGATATCCCTAATGTGTTCTCCCACTCTACGTTTGAACTCCCTGATAGTTTTACCCACATATTCCTTGCCACACAAACAGGTGGCTTTATATATTACTCCTTTGCTGCTACAGTTAATGAACTCTCTGATTTGAAATTGCTGTCCTGTGACATTACTAACAAAGTCACTGCCAGAGACAATATGGGGACAAACAACACAGTGACCACATATATAACAGCCCTTAACATGCGCAGACAACCAGGTAGTATTAGTGGGTCTGGAAAAATGACTATTGACCAGACGGTCTTTCAATGAACGGCCTTTTCTATATGTAATTAAGGGTCGTGTAGACAGTTCTCTTCCGATATCTTTATCCATCAGCAGGATAGGCCAATGCTTAGCGAGGATGGCCCGTACCTCCTCGGACCCATTGTCAAAAGTAGTGATTAATCTCGTTTCACCCTTATTCTCAGTTATAGGTCTAGATTTAAGGAGTTCTAATCTATTTTTGCCTTTCGCATTTTTATATGCTCGTTTCAAAACATCAAGTGGGTAACCTCTATCCAAGAATCTGTCTCTAAGTTCCTTCGCCTGCCTCTCAAAAGATTTTTCTGTGGAACTATTTCTGCGAATTCTTAGATATTGACCCTTAGGTACACCACGTTTAAGATGCACCAGGTGACTACTGTCCCACTTCAAGAGAGCATTTGTAGCAGTAGGCTTCCTGTAAGTACATGTAGAAATAATGCCATTGCTACCCCTCTCGATCAAAATGTCAAGAAAAGATAGTGAACACGAATCAATCACTGCGGTAAAGAAAAGACCACAATCATTATGGTTTAATAAGCCAACGAATTCCAAAAAACTATCAGTGGAGCCCCTCCATAATATAAGGATGTCGTCTATATATCGGACCCATAGTTCAATGCAACCCATGGCCTCCAGGCCACTCCTAAAGATCAGAGTATCCTCCCACCAGCCCTGGAACAGGTTCGTGTACGCCGGGGCACACAGGCTCCCCATGGCAGTGCCCCTGAGCTGGTGGTAGATCTTTCGATCAAATGTGAAGAAGTTCCTGGTAAGACAAAATCGAAGTAATTTAATGACAAATTCACTATGGGTCCGATATTGACATCCTCTAGTATTTAAAAAATACATGACGACTTCCAACCCTTTGTCATGAGGTATGGAGGTTTACAAGGCCTCGACATCAATACTAGCCAAATTAACCTCAGAGTCGATACACAGTCCCTTGATTCTCCGAAGAAGATCAGGGGTATCCTGTACAAAAGACTGCAAGGAAGCAACAAAAGGTTTTAGGACACGATCCAAATAAATGCCAATATTATGGCTTACACTGCCGATACCGGACACAATAGGCCTGCCTTTTAAAGGCGATAGGCCCTTGTGTAATTTTGGTAAGCAGTAAAAAGTAGCCAATGTTGTATTCTTTGGCATTAAAAAATCAAATTCAGATTTATCAATGACCTTCAGAGATAAACCTTGATCCAGGATGTCTCTGAGCTCCATCAGATATTCAGAGGTGGGATAATGAGCCAGAATTTCATCGCTCACTCTGTCTTCAAGCAATGTTTCACACATTTTGGAATACTGTACACTATCAAGGATGACCACATTGCCACCCTTATCTGAGGGTTTAATGACAATGTGGTCATCCTGTTCAAGCCTATTTATAACTCTCATCTCTGCCTTGGTACAGTTGTACCTGGAAAACATCTTTTTTCCATTTAAGTATTTCAAGTCTTGCGTGACTAAATTCTCAAAAATATCTATTGCAGAGATGTCTCCAGTAGGGGGAGGCATTTTGATGCTTTTATTTTTTAAGTCCGTAAAAGGACCCCTTCCAACATTGTTGGGATTAATATCCCCAATGCTATTTAACAGGCGTACATCCGACAGTAAATCCAACGAAATTCCCATATCAACACAAGTACGATTATCCTGCTGAAGAAAAAACTTCCTCCATCGTAACTTTCGTAAAAACAAATTCAAATCTTTCACTGATAGGAACAGATCAAAATCTGTACTGGGGACAAAGCTGAGACCTTTTCTCAAGACATGTAGTTCCTCCCGAGTAAAAACCTTGGAGGACAGATTCACCACCTGTATATCATTAGGAGCCGCAATTTTGGATACTTGGTTAGAAACACGATTGAGAAATATGGTATTAGTAGAGCAGTTATCCTCGGGAATAATCGCTATTTCCGAACCTGATTTTGGCGATTCTTCAGGGAATAACTTTGATCTAAAAAATGTGCTCCTGTATTAGTATCAGTTCTATCAGAGGGACCACGATTACCACGACTCCTTCCTCTACCTCTATTTCTCCCCCTATAATTTCTCCCCCTTCCTTCAGTATCAGAAAAATCCGTATCAGGAGAAGACAATTTTGTCTCAACATCAATATTATTCATGCGAGTACCTATAACTAAGTAGGCCTTGTTATCCTTAAAGTCTTGTGCATCCCTCAAATATTGACAGTGTTTACGTTCCTTTAAATGATACTGAAAGCGCTCGAGGTAAGTTTCCAGTTTACTTTCTTTTAGAGAGAAATCAGTCTCCGTGGAGAACTTTTTAGTAACCTCAATTTGATCTTTTAATCTATCATTCAAAAGACTCAAGGTCTTTTTTTCTTCCTCTAGGAGAAGCTGCATGAGGCGGAGAGAGCTACTCGTGGCCTCTTTTTCCCATTTAGTAATAAAACTAGGGTTCTTATGTCGTGTTCCTGCAGAAATATTAATCCTCAATCCTCGTGGCACGATACCAGCCTTCAGATAATTCTCTAGACTCTGTACTTCCCACCAGGATATAATCTGATCACGATAAATTTTTCCATCCTTGTGTTGCTGTTTGTGCCAGTTTGCTTTTAGTCCCTTATTAGAGTGGCCTTTTTTTGCTCTGTTTTCAGAATATGCCAGAGTGCTGATATAGTGGGTGAAGTCTAGTGACTTCAGGATTATTTTTGCTATCAGAAGTGTTGGACATTTTTGCAGGGTTTTTTGGTGTGATTGCAGACAGTATCTTTCCTTTCCTGTCCTTTCTAGTTAGTGTGGGCTCCATCGTTTGCTCAGAATATTTTCCTACCTGTGTTTGTGTTTTCATCTTGTCTCACCGGCAATATATGTTTGGGGTCTACTATCTATTCCTTTGGGGTCTGCTCTGGGACAGTTTAGATTTCCCCTTTTCTTGCTTTAGGCTTATTTAGTCCTCTGGCTGTGTCGAGGCATCTAGAATCATCGTACGTACGCTCCACGGCTACTGCTAGTTGTGTGGATAGGATCAGGGGTCTGCAATCCGCTTAGTTACCAACCTCTCTGGTTTTCTGTGGCTTAGCTTGGTCTTGTTTTCCTCCTCGGTGACTCAATCATAACAGTGGCCTATGGGGAGTACATTATACTATATGGATGCCTATGGTGGGGAGTGCATTAGACTATATGGAGGCCTATGGGGAGTGCATTATGCTATATGGAGGCCTATGGGGAGTGCATTTTACTGTATGGAATCATAGAATCATAGAATCGTAGAGTTGGAAGGGACTTCCTGGGCCATCTGGTCCCACCCCCTGCTCAAAGCAGGATTCGGTAAATCATCCCAGACAGATGTCTGTCCAGCTTCTGTTTGAAGACTTCCATTGAAAGAGAACCCACCGCTTCTCGTGGCAGCTTGTTCCACTCATTGATCACTCTAACTGTCAAAAAGTTTTCTCTAATATCTAATCTGTGTCTCCTCCCATTCAGTTTCATCCCATTGCTTCTAGTCTTTCCTTGTGCAAATGAGAATAAAGATGATCCTTCTACAATGTGACAGCCCTTGAGGTATTTGTAGACAGCTATTAAGTCTCCTCTCAGTCTTCTCTTCTGCAAGCTAAACATTCCAAAATCCTGCAACCTTTCCTCATAAGACAGGGTTTGCAGACCGGTCACCGTTCTGGTCTCTCTTTTCTGAACTTGCTCCAGTTTGTTGATGTCTTTTTTAAAATGTGGCGCCCAAAACTGGACACATTATTCCAGATGAGGTCTGACCAAAGAGGAGTAGAGGACAATAATGACTTCACGTGATCTAGACTGAATGCTTCTGTTAATACATCCTAGAATTGCATTTGCCTTTTTTGCTGCTGCATCACACTGTTGACTCATATTCTGTCTGTGATCTATTAGTATACCCAAGTCTTTTTCACATGTGCTGTTGCTTAGCCCTATTCCTCCCATTCTGTATATGCTTTTTCATTTTTATTGCCCAGATGTAGCATTTTGCATTTTTCCCTGTTAAAAACCATTCTGTTAGTTGCTGCCCACTGCTCCAGTTTATTTATATCTTTTTGAATCCTCTCTCTCTCTTCTCTAGTATTAGCTATCCCTCCTAACTTTGTGCCATCAGCAAATTTAATCAGCTTACCCTCAATTCCTTCATCTAAATTGTTGATAAAGATGTTGAACAATACAGGGCCCAGGACAGAGCCCTGTGGTATCCCACTTGAGACATTCTTCCAACTGGATGTGCAGCCCTTTACGACCACTCTTTGGGTCCGATCACTAAGCCAGTTATGAATCCACCTAACAGTTGCTTTGTCTATTCCATACCTAGTCATTTTTTCAACTTTGTCCAATGCTTTGCTGAAGTCAAGATATACTATATCTACAGCATTTCCCTGATCCAACCAATCAGTGATTCCGTCATAGAAGGAAATTAAGTTAGTCTGACATGACTTATTAGTTACAAACCCATGCTGACTCTGTTTAATCACTTCATTCTTATCCAAGTACTGACATACATGTATAGAAGTCAGACTCATCGGCCTATAGTTGCCTGGGTCCACCTTCTTCCCCTTTTTGAAGATAGGAACATTTGCTCTTCTCCAGTCTTCTGGGACTTCTCCTGTTCTCCAAGAATTTTCAAAGATTATGGAGAGGGGTTCAAACATTTCTTTCTCTATGGAGGCCTATGAGGAGTGCATTATACTGTATGGAGGCCAATTGGGAGTGCATTATACTTTATGGATGCCTATGGAGAGTGTATTGCACTATATGTAGGCCTATGGGGAGTGCATTATACTATATGGAGGACTATGGGATGCATTACACTGTATGGATGCCTATAAGGAGTGCAATTTACTATATGGAGGACTATGGGGTGCATTATACTATGGGGAGGATATTTAGGGGGCAATCATGTGGTGTGAGGATTACAGTAAAGGCACCATCAAACAGTGTGGGAGCTAATGTGGGATCTGTGTACAGTGTGGGTCATCATACAGTGTTGATGCCATCAAACAGTTTGGGGGCTACTAAAAGGCCAGTATAGTGTGGGGGGCATTATACTCTATGAGGGAGCATCACACTATGTAAATGAGAGCTGTACGGGAGGGCAGACTCTTAACATTATTAAAAGTTAATTGTGCACTTATTGTTATAAGGCACTCTGGTTATTGTGACTGTCAAAGGGGTATTCAGAGGGCATTATTACTTTCTATGGGGCAAAATGCGGGCACTGTTTCCTAGGAAACTTGCACAGGGCAATAATATATTCTAGAGGTTTATTTTACCATGTAGAGGGCATACAGTACCAGCTTACAAAACTTATTGTTAGTGACAATACCCCTATGAATTTACTGTCCTGATTAAACTGAAAAAAAAGGAACCACTCCTCCTTGTTTAAAGCAATACTAATTGAGCCTTGCCAAATCAATGGCCCCGAGCAGAGATATTAAAGAGTATGTTAAGGAAGGTGTAAAAGATGCAAAGATCTTTCCCCTGCAACACCCCTTTGTATCCCATTTTAAAAAAGGACCCAAGAGTTTGCTGACACATAAAGAAATGTTGTGAGTTCATTTTCCCCTTCATTACTGAGGCCCGAGGAACTCCCTCTTCTGGTAAAGAAAGGTAGTGAGCCTGATTATCAAACACCTGAGGCTGATGATGATGACTGGCTGAGTGGAGTTACGGACTGGATATAAGGCTGCCAACGCCCTTCTGCCCTGCGGGTGATTTCTCTGTGGGATCCTTGGAGACCAGTCTGAATTCCTGCTCCTCTAAAGCTAAGTTTGCTGCTCGGCCTTTTGCTTTTGTGCTTTGACTTTGTTTTGCTTTGTTTTTCTGGATTTCTGCCATTCCCTGCTGGGGTGTGCTGAATTCATTTAGCTCTGTCTTCTGAAAATAACTGAGTGCTGATTTAGTTTTTGAAGCCTAGCTGCTTCAGGGCCTTTTTCATATCAGCTTGTTGGCTTATGTCTTTGATAGGGTTTTGGCAGATTGCAGACAGCAGCCTTCCTGTCCTTTCCTATCTAGATTGTTGCGGGCCCCATCTTTGCTCAGTCTATCTTTCTGTCTGTGTTAGTATTTTCATCTTGCTTCACCGTCATTATATGTTGGGGGCTGCCTATTGCTTTGGGGTCTGCTCTGGGGCAGTTTAGATTTCCCTTTTCTTTCTTTAGGCCTATGTAATTCTCCGGCTGTGATCGAGGGGTCTAGGGATTCGTAGGAACCCCCCACGGCTACTGCTAGTTGTGTTGATAGGTTCAGGGGTCTGCAATCTGATAGTTGCCAACTTCTCTGGTTTTCTGGACTTAGCTTGTATTTCTGCTTTTGCCTCCTACGGTGACTCATTCATAACAGAATCACCCGCCATACCGCAGATTCTAGGGAACTCAATAGCAGGAAAGAATTGTAAAAAAAAAAAAAAAAAGGTGTATATTTTTTCCTCTATATCTCTGAGGCCGTAGGGGGAATTTTTTTTTCTCTCAATGGAGAAAAAGCAATTGTCTGATCATGTGGAGCAGCTCGCTGCGGAAGTGCGGGGAATTTCCGCCTACCTTGCTCATTCACATGCTGCTGAACCAAAGATTCCTACACCTGATGTATTTTTTGGGGATCGGTCTAAATTTTTGAATTTCAAAAATAATTGTAAATTATTTTTTGCCTTGAAGCCTAACTCGTCAGGGAGCTCCGTGCAGCAGGTTAAAATTGTCATCTCTTTGCTGCGTGGCGATCCCCAGGATTGGGCGTTTTCTTTGAAACCAGATGATCCTATTCTGACTAATGTGAACGCATTCTTTCAAGCTTTGGGGTTGTTGTATGACGAACCTAATGCCATTGATCAGGCTGAAAAGACCCTGCTGGCATTGAGCCAGGGTCGTGATTCTGCAGAATTGTACTGTCAAAAATTCCGAAAGTGGGCAGTACTTACTATCTGGAATGATAATACCTTGGCTGCTCTCTTTCGGAAGGGGTTGTCAGAAGCCATAAAAGATACTATGGTGGGATTTCCTGTTCCCTCTGGTCTTGACGATTCTATGTCACTAGCCATTCAGGTTGATCGGCGTTTGCGCGAACGCAAAGCTGCACGAAAGGTGTTGCCACCTGTTGAACAAATGTCTGAACCTATGCAATGTGATAGAGTTTTTTCCAGAGAGCAGCGTCAGGAGTTCAGAAGGCGTAATAAGTTGTGTTTTTTCTGTGGAGATGCCTCGCATATTATTTCTGTCTGTCCTAAACAAGAGAAACGCTTTGCACACACGTTTTCTGTTGGGGGTGTTCAACCTAAGTTTCTTCTGGCTATTACTCTGATCTGCTCCCTGTCCACATTTTCCGCCAAGGCTTTTGTGGATTCGGGAGCAGCCCTAAACCTAATGGACTTGGATTTTGCTAAACGTTGTGGATTTCCGATGACACCTCTGCAGATGCCTATTCCTTTGAGGGGGATTGATGCTACTCCTTTGGCTAAAAATAAACCCCAGTTTTGGACCCAGGTGGTAATGCGGGTCGCCCCTGACCATCAAGAAAACTGCAGATTTTTGGTGTTGCATAATCTGCATGATACTATTGTTCTGGGGTTTCCCTGGTTACAGATTCATAATCCAGTTTTGGATTGGAAATCGGTGTCGGTGGTGAGTTGGGGTTGTCGGTGTGCCTTTAGTGAGGCTCCGGTGTTTTCCACCTCTCCTCAGTCGCATAATGTTCCTGACTATTTGGCGGACTTTTATGATGTATTTAGTGAGAATGAGTCTGCGTCTCTGCCTCCTCATAGGAGTTATGACTGTGCAATTGAACTGAGCCAGGGGTGTAAATTTCCCAAGGGTCGGCTCTTCAATTTATCTGTACCCGAGCACGAGGCTATGCGATCCTATATTAAGGAGGCGTTGGAGAAGGGTCATATTAGACCATCCTCGTCACCCTTAGGTGCCGATTTTTTTTTGTAGCCAAAAAGGATGGATCATTAAGACCTTGTATTGATTATCGTGCCCTCAACAAAATTACTGTTAAATATCAGTATCCGTTACCCCTGATTTCTGATCTATTCTCCAGAGTTAAAGGTGCTTGCTGGTTTACCAAGCTTGACCTCAGGGGGCGTATAATCTTATTCGCATTAAGCATGGGGATGAATGGAAGACGGCGTTTAATACTCCGGAGGGACATTTTGAGTACCTGGTGATGCCTTTTGGGGTCACTAATGCCCCTTCTGTCTTCCAGTGCTTCATGAACGATATTTTCAGAGATTTTGTCGATAAATTTTTGATTATCTATCTGGATGATATTTTGATCTTCTCCAAGGATTGGAATTCTCATGTGGAACATATTCGGACTGTGTTCCAGATCTTGAGGGAGAATTCCCTGTATGTCAAAGGATCTAAATGCCTTTTTGGAGTACAGAGGATTTCTTTTTTGGGATTTACTTTGTCCCCATCAACTATTGAAATGGACCCGGCCAAGGTACAGGCCATTCACGATTGGGTTCAGCCCACTTCTTTGAAGGCCCTCCAGAAGTTTTTGGGTTTTGCTAATTTTTATCGGAAATTTATAGCAAAATTTTCTAGTATTGCCAAGCCATTGACTGATTTGACTAAAAAGGGTGCTGATGTGTTAAATTGGTCTCCGGAGGCTGTTTCTTCCTTTCAGGAGCTGAAGCGAAGATTCACCTCCGCCCCGGTTTTGCGGCAACCTGATGTCTCACTTTCATTCCAGGTAGAGGTGGATGCTTCTGAGATTGGTGCAGGAGCTGTTTTGTCCCAAAAGGATCCTGTAACATCTAAAATGAATCCCTGTGCTTTCTTTTCCCGAAAGTTCTCTCCATCTGAACGTAACTATGATGTGGGGAATAGGGAACTGTTGGCCATGAAATGGGCATTTGAGGAGTGGAGACATTGGTTGGAGGGAGCTAAGCATCAAGTCGTGGTCCTCACTGACCACAAGAATTTGATTTACCTAGAGTCGGCTAAGCGCTTGAACCCTAGACAGGCTAGGTGGGCCTTGTTTTTAACACGTTTTGATTTTGTGGTTTCTTTTCTTCCTGGAACAAAGAATGTCAAGGCAGACGCCCTCTCTAGGAGCTTCTTTGCTGATTCTCCTGTGGTGACCAAGCCTGCTACCATCTTAGGCGAAGGGGTAGTTCTTTCTGCCATCTCGCCCGATTTGAGACGTGCTCTGGAAGAGTTACAGGAGGACAAACCTGAGCGTTGTCCCAGTGGAAAGTTGTATGTTCCTGACCAGTGGAAGAAGAGAGTGATGTCTGAAGTTCATTGCTCTGCTTTGGCTGGTCATCCAGGTATTTTTGGTACTAGAGATCTGGTCAGTCGGTTTTTTTGGTGGCCCTCCTTGTCTCGTGATGTCAGGAATTTTGTGCAGTCCTGTGGGACGTGCTCCCGGTCTAAATCGTGTTCTCGCTCTAGTGGGTTGTTGATGCCTTTGCCTGTCCCCAAGAGGCCATGGACCCATATTTCAATGGATTTCATCTCTGATATGCCTGTCTCTCAGAGGATGACTGTTATTTGGGTGATTTGTGATAGGTTCTCTAAGATGTTTCATCTTGTACCACTCCCTAAGTTGCCGTCTTCCTCTGAGTTGGTGCCCCTGATTTTACAACAGGTGGTTCGTTTGCACAGGATTCCTGAGAACATTGTATCTGACAGAGGAGTCCAGTTTGTGTCTAGATTTTGGAGAACTTTCTGTTCCAGGCTGGGAATTCAGTTGACCTTCTCCTCTGCTTTTCACCCTCAGACCAATGGGCAGACAGAGAGAACAAACCAGACCTTGGAGTCATATTTGAGATGTTTTATTTCTGCTGATCAGGATGATTGGGTTTCATTTTTGCCCTTGGCCGAATTTGCTTTAAATAATAGAGCTAGTTCTGCCACTTTGATGTCACCTTTTTTTTGTAACTTTGGGTTTCATCCTCGACTTTCTTCAGGGCAGGTGGAGCCTTCTGCCTGCCCAGGTGTTGACACTGTGGTGGAGAGAATGCACCAGATCTGGGACCAAGTGGTGGATAAGTTATCTCTCTCCCAGGAAAAGGCCCAGCGGTTTTCCAACCGACATAGGACCATTGGTCCCCAGTTTAAGGTTGGTGATATGGTGTGGTTATCATCAAAAAATATTGCTATGAAGGTGGCTTCTCCTAAGTTTAAGGATAAATTTATTGGACCTTACAAGATTGTGGAGATTAGTAATCCGGTCTCTTTTCGTTTGGCTCTTCCTGTCACATTTAAAATCCATAATGTGTTCCATAAATCTTTGTTGAAGAGGTTTGTTGAACCTGTTGTTCCGGGGTGGCACCTCCAGACCCTGTATTGGTTGAAGGTTACATGGAATATGAGGTAGAGAAAGTACTGGATTCCTGTCTGGCTAGACGGAGACTCCAGTATTTGGTTAAGTGGAAGGGTTATGGTCAGGAGGATAATTCCTGGGTCTCTGCCTCTGATATTCATGCCAAAAGATTGGTGCGTGCCTTTCAGCGGGCTCACCCTGAACGCCCTGGTGGCGTAGTTGAGGGTTCAGTGACCCCTCCTCAACGGGGAGGTACTGTTGTGAGTTCATTTTCCCCTTCATTACTGAGGCCCGAGGAACTCCCTCTTTTGGTAAAGAAAGGTAGTGAGCCTGATTATCAAACACCTGAGGCTGATGATGATGACTGGCTGAGTGGAGTTACGGACTGGATATAAGGCTGCCGACGCCCTTCTGCCCTGCGGGTGATTTCTCTGTGGGATCCTTGGAGACCAGTCTGAATTCCTGCTCCTCTAAAGCTAAGTTTGCTGCTCGGCCTTTTGCTTTTGTGCTTTGACTTTGTTTTGCTTTGTTTTTCTGGATTTCTGCCATTCCCTGCTGGGGTGTGCTGAATTCATTTAGCTCTGTCTTCTGAAAATACCTGAGTGCTGATTTAGTTTTTGAAGCCTAGCTGCTTCAGGGCCTTTTTCATATCAGCTTGTTGGCTTATGTCTTTGATAGGGTTTTGGCAGATTGCAGACAGCAGCCTTCCTGTCCTTTCCTATCTAGATTGTTGCGGGCCCCGTCTTTGCTCAGTCTATCTTTCTGTCTGTGTTAGTATTTTCATCTTGCTTCACAGTTATTATATGTTGGGGGCTGCCTATTGCTTTGGGGTCTGCTCTGGGGCAGTTTAGATTTCCCTTTTCTTTCTTTAGGCCTATGTAATTCTCCGGCTGTGATCGAGGGGTCTAGGGCTTCGTAGGAACCCCCCACGGCTACTGCTAGTTGTGTTGATAGGTTCAGGGGTCTGCAATCCGATAGTTGCCAACTTCTCTGGTTTTCTGGACTTAGCTTGTATTTCTGCTTTTGCCTCCTACGGTGACTCATTCATAACAAAGAAAGGTTCATGACTTAAGGGCTATTAATGATGTTAAAGAGAGTATGACCTCAATTGTCCCTGATCCACACACATTTGTCACAGATCCCAGTGATGTCAAAATGTTTTACAATCATTGATTTAGCGGGTGCATTTTTCTCTGTACCCCTGCACCCTGACTGTCAGTATCTTTTTTCCTTTTACTCATAAAGGTAAACAATATTGTTGGACAGTCCTCCCACAAGGGGGAAAGAAATCCCCTGCCATCTATTCAGCAGCGATGGCAGGGATCCTTGAGTAGTGGCAATCACCTCATCCGCAGATTGTACTATTACAGTACGTGGATGACCTTTTGCTGTTCTGCCTGGACCAGAGGTCCTGCAGGGAAGCTACAGTTTCCTTACTATGTTTTTTTTTTTAGCAGAAAAAGGTTGCAAGGTTTCACGTGACAAATTACAGTATTGCAAACAAAAGGTGACATTTTTGGGACATTGTATTGCCGAAGGTACAAGACACCTGACTGAAGACAGGAAACAGGCAATTCAAAATCTCCCTCTACCCAGGTCACATCAGGATCTCCGCACTTTCCTAGGCTTGGTGACCTACTGTAGGCCTTGGATAAGGTCTGCTTCACAAATGATGCAACCACTTTATGACTGTTTGCCATCAGACCCCTATGATCTCACTTAAGAAGCAATTGATTCCTTCCATTCTCTCAAACTGCTCATTGTGTCAGCCCCGGCCTTAGGCATTCCAAACTATGACAAGCCATTTTTCTTGCTTTGCCCAGAGCAGGGAGGACATGCTACCATAGTACTGACACAACAACATGGAGGGAAACAGAGACCAAAAGCTTACTACTCAGCACAATTAGACCCAGTGATCAGAGGGTCACCTACGTGTGTCCGTGCGGTAGGAGCAGCTGCACTACTACTACTAGGAAAGAAAACAACTCAGCAAAAACACCAGTATCATAGCAAAAAGGTACATTATAAATAAGATAATAAAGAGACGATACTGAAATAATGGACAAATATAAGGACTGATCACAAAATATCAATACAAAACAAAGTAAAAAAGACGATCATAGAGTCCATAGTTTTTTACAAAAATTCATAGAAAATTGTTATGAGTCACTGGAGGAGGAAAAAACAAAAATGCAAGCTAAGTCAAGAAAACCAGAGAGGTTGGTAGCTAGCGGATTGCAGACCCCTGATCCTATTCACAACAACTAACAGTAGCCGTGGAGCGTGCCTACAGTGGTCCTAGGCACCTCGTCACAGCCGGAGAGCTAAATAAGCCTAAAGAAAGAAAGGGGAAATCTAAACTGCCCCAGAGCAGACCCCAAAGCAATAGACAGCCCCCAACATGTATTGTCGGTGAAAAAAGATGAAAACACAAACACAGACAGAAAGACAGGAAGAGCAAATGATGGGGCCCAACTAACTAGATAGGACAGGACAGAAAAGATGCTGACTGCATTCCGCAAAAACCCTACCAAAAATGTCCCAACACGTCTGATAGGAAAAACGGCCCTAAAGTCGCTAGACTTCAAAATCCCTATATCAGCACTCTGATATATTCTGAGGACAGAGCAAAAGAGATTAAACCGATCAGGGACAAAAATGGAAACTCAGCATAGTCCCAGCCGGGGCAGGCTGAACAAAAAACAAAGTAAATCAGACAAAATCTCATGGAACAATAGCAGAGCAAAACTTAGCTTTAGAAGGCAGGAACTGGACTGGAGGCTAGACCTCAGAGCAGGAGAAATCACCAGCAACCCTACAGGGCATTGGCTGCCTTATATCCACTCAGAGATTCCAGATGTCCAATCGCAATCCACCTGTTCAGGTGACAGGTCTCTCCCATCCAAATCAGTTTCACCACCTCCTTTCACCAGCAGAGGGAGTTCATCGGACACCAAAGGTGAATGAGAAAATGAGCTCACAACAGTACCTCCCCATTGAGGAGGGGTCACCGAACCCTCATCCACGCCACCAGGCCGATCAGGATGGGCCCGATGAAAAACACGAACCAATCTTTCGGCATGAATATCAGATGCAGAGACCCAAGAATTATCCTCCTGGCCATAACCATTCCACTTAACCAAATACTGGAGTCTCCGTCTAGCCAGGCGAGAATCCAGTATCTTCTCAACCTCGTATTCCACATTACCTTCAACCAATACAGGGTCAGGAGGTGCCACCACAGGAACTAGTGGCTCAACAAACCTCTTCAACAGAGACTTATGAAACACATTAAACACATCTTAAATGTAACAGGAAGAGCCAATCGAAAAGAGACAGGATTAAGAATCTCCAAAATCTTGTAAGGTCCAATAAATCTAGGTTTAAACTTTGGAGAAGCCACCTTCATAGAGATATTCTTTGATGACAACCAAACCATATCACCCACTTTAAACCGGGGACCAATGGTCCTATGCCGGTTGGAAAACCGCTGGGCCTTTTCCTGGGAGAGAGACAACTTATCCACCACTTGGTCCCAAATATGTTGCATTCTCTCCACCACAGTGTCAACACCTGGGCAGGCAGAAGACTCCACCTGCCCTGAAGAGAATCGAGGATGAAAGTCAAAGTTACAGAAAAAAGGTGACATCAAAGTGGCAGAACTAGCTCTATTATTTAAAGCAAATTCGGCCAAGGGCAAAAATGAGACCCAATCATCCTGATCAGCAGAGATAAAACATCTCAAATAAGACTCCAAGGTCTGGTTTGTTCTCTCCGTCTGCCCATTGGTCTGAGAGTGAAACGCAGAGAAGAAGGACAACTGAATTCCCAGCTTGGAACAAAAAGTCCTCCAGAATCTAGAGACAAACTGAACTCCTCTGTCCGATGCAATGTTCTCAGGAATCCCATGCAAGCGAACCACCTGTTGCAAAAACAAGGGCACCAACTCAGAGGAAGATGGCAACTTAGGAAGTGGTACAAGATGGACCATCTTAGAGAATCTATCACAAATCACCCAGATAACAGTCATTCTCTGAGAGACAGGCAGATCAGAAATAAAATCCATTGAAATATGGGTCCATGGCCTCCTGGGCACCGGCAAAGGCATCAACAACCCACTAGAGCGAGAACAAGGTTTAGACCGGGAGCAAGTCCCACAGGACTGCACAAAATTCCTGACATCACGAGATAAGGCGGGCCACCAAAAAGACCGACTCACCAAATCTCTATTACCAAAAATACCTGGATGACCAGCCAATGCGGAGCAATGAACTTCAGACATCACTCTCTTCCTCCACTGGTCAGGAACATACAATTTTCCAATGGGACAACGCTCAGATTTGTCCTCCTGAAACTCCGCCAGAGCACGTCTCAAATCGGGAGAGATGGCAGAAAGAACTACCCCTCACCTAAGATGGTAGCAGGCTTGGTCACAATAGGAGAATTAGCAAAGAAACTCCTAGAGAGGGCGTCTGCCTTAACATTCTTAGTGCCCGGAAGAAAAGAGACCACAAAATCAAAACGTGTGAAAAACAAGGCCCACCTAGCCTGTCTAGGATTCAAGCGTTTGGCCGACTCAAGGTAAATCAAATTCTTGTGGTCAGTGAGGACCACGACTTGATGCTTAGCTCCCTCCAACCAATGTCTCCACTCCTCAAATGCCCATTTCATGGCTAACAGTTCCCGATTCCCCACATCATAGTTGCGTTCAGATGGGAGAACTTTCAGGAAAGGAAGGCACAGGGATTCATTTTAGGTGTTACCGGATCTTTTTGGGACAAAACAGCTCCTGCCCCAATCTCTGAAGCGTCCACCTCTACCTGAAACAGAAGTGAGACATCAGGTTGCCGCAAAACCGGAGCAGAAGTGAACCTCCGCTTCAGTTCCTGAAAGGAAGAAACAGACTCTGGAGACCAATTCAGCACATCAGCAAGCTTCTTAGTCAAATCAGTCAATGGTTTGGCAATACCAGAAAAATTAGCTATAAATTTACGATAAAAATTAGCAAAACCCCAAAACTTCTGGAGGGCCTTCAAAGAAGTGGGCTGAACCAAATCATAAATGACCTGTACCTTAGCCGGGTCCATTTCAATGGATGACAGAGACAAAATAAATCCCAAAAATGAAATCCTCTGTACACTAAAAAGGCATTTTGATCCCTTAGCATACAGGGAATTCTCCCTCAAAATCCGGAACACCGTCCGAACATGTTCCACATGAGAGTCCCAATCCCTGGAAAAGATCAAAATATCATCCAGATAGATGATCAAAAATTTATCCACAAAGTCCCGGAAAATATAATTCATGAAGCACTGGAAGACAGAAGGGGCATTAGTGAGCCCAAAAGGCATCACCAGGTACTCAAAATGTCCCTCCGGAGTATTAAACGCTGTCTTCCATTCATCCCCATGCTTAATGCGAATAAGATTATACGCCCCCCTGAGGTCAAGCACCTTTAACTCTGGAGAATAAATCAGAAATCAGGGGTAACAGATACTGATATGTAACAGTAATTTTGTTGAGGGAACGATAGTCTATACAAGACCTTAATGAACCATCTTTCTTGGCCACGAAGAAAAAAACAGCACCCAAGGGTGAAGAGTCGAGTTGAGCGAAACGGGTCGAAAAATTTCAAAAGTCGCCGACTTTTGTCAAAGTCGGGTTTCATTAAACGAAACCCGACCCTAGGATGAGGTCGGCCACGAGGTCGGCGACTTACGCGCCAAAGTCGCGTTTCAAAAGTTTGTTTTGCGCTCTTTTACAGCCAATCAGGATCCACGGACACTGTGGGCAACGTGATGACATAGGCAGGGGTCACCACCATCTTTCAGAAGGGCATGCAAGTGATTGGCTTGCTTTGGTGGGCGTCACAGGGGGTATAAAAGGGCGTGCACGCCGACCGCCATCTTACTTCTGCCGATCTCAGTATAGGGAGAGGTTGCTGCTGATTCTGTAGGGAGAGCGTTAGGCAGGGAAGAAGACAAAAAAACTGCTTCTGCTGCTAGCGATTTGGCCTGCACAACACACAAGTCACTGTGTGTGCAGTGCAAGGGGAGGCTATATTGTGGTGTATCAGTGGTGTTGGTTGTTGGGCTGCCTTTTAAGGCTTCCTGACAGGCTGGCATTGCTGTTTACCCACTGCTCCGCAAACTGCTTTTTTAAAAGCAATCCCAATTTTTTTTTTTGTCCTGCTGAGAAGAAAAAAAAACTGCTTCTGCTGCTAGCAATTTGGCCTGCACAACACACAAGTCACTGTGTGTGCAGTGCAAGGGGAGGCTATATTGTGGTGTATCAGTGGTGTTGGTTGTTGGGCTGCCTTTTAAGGCTTCCTGACAGGCTGGCATTGCTGTTTACCCACTGCTCCGCAAACTGCTTTTTTAAAAGCAATCCAATCTCCCTTATCCTGTAGTCACTTTGGTCACAGCTGTGCCATCGAGCCTGTCACATAGCGCTCAGATATTCATTGGGCCTCACACAATCCACAAGTGTCCAGTGTCCAAAAGTGTGTGCAGAGATTCAAAATCTCCCTTATCCTCTCGTCACTTTGGTCACAGCTGTGCCATCGAGCCTGTCACATAGCGCTCAGATATTCATTGGGCCTCACACAATCCAAAAGTGTCCAGTGTCCAAAAGTGTGTGCAGAGATTCAAAATCTCCCTTATCCTGTAGTCACTTTGGTCACAGCTGTGCCATCGAGCCTGTCACATAGCGCTCAGATATTCATTGGGCCTCACACAATCCACAAGTGTCCAGTGTCCAAAAGTGTGTGCAGAGATTCAAAATCTCCCTTATCCTCTCGTCACTTTGGTCACAGCTGTGCCATCGAGCCTGTCACATAGCGCTCAGATATTCATTGGGCCTCACACAATCCAAAAGTGTCCAGTGTCCAAAAGTGTGTGCAGAGATTCAAAATCTCCCTTATCCTGTAGTCACTTTGGTCACAGCTGTGCCATCGAGCCTGTCACATAGCGCTCAGATATTCATTGGGCCTCACACAATCCACAAGTGTCCAGTGTCCAAAAGTGTGTGCAGAGATTCAAAATCTCCCTTATCCTCTCGTCACTTTGGTCACAGCTGTGCCATCGAGCCTGTCACATAGCGCTCAGATATTCATTGGGCCTCACACAATCCACAAGTTTCCAGTGTCCAAAAGTGTGTGCAGAGATTCAAAATCTCCCTTATCCTGTAGTCACTTTGGTCACAGCTGTGACATCGAGCCTGTCACATAGCGCTCAGATATTCATTGGGCCTCACACAATCCACAAGTGTCCAGTGTCCAAAAGTGTGTGCAGAGATTCAAAATCTCCCTTATCCTCTCGTCACTTTGGTCACAGCTGTGCCATCGAGCCTGTCACATAGCGCTCAGATATTCATTGGGCCTCACACAATCCACAAGTGTCCAGTGTCCAAAAGTGTGTGCAGAGATTCAAAATCTCCCTTATCCTCTCGTCACTTTGGTCACAGCTGTGCCATCGAGCCTGTCACATAGCGCTCAGATATTCATTGGGCCTCACACAATCCAAAAGTGTCCAGTGTCCAAAAGTGTGTGCAGAGATTCAAAATCTCCCTTATCCTGTAGTCACTTTGGTCACAGCTGTGCCATCGAGCCTGTCACATAGCGCTCAGATATTCATTGGGCCTCACACAATCCACAAGTGTCCAGTGTCCAAAAGTGTGTGCAGAGATTCAAAATCTCCCTTATCCTCTCGTCACTTTGGTCACAGCTGTGCCATCGAGCCTGTCACATAGCGCTCAGATATTCATTGGGCCTCACACAATCCACAAGTGTCCAGTGTCCAAAAGTGTGTGCAGAGATTCAAAATCTCCCTTATCCTCTCGTCACTTTGGTCACAGCTGTGCCATCGAGCCTGTCACATAGCGCTCAGATATTCATTGGGCCTCACACAATCCACAAGTGTCCAGTGTCCAAAAGTGTGTGCAGAGATTCAAAATCTCCCTTATCCTCTCGTCACTTTGGTCACAGCTGTGCCATCGAGCCTGTCACATAGCGCTCAGATATTCATTGGGCCTCACACAATCCAAAAGTGTCCAGTGTCCAAAAGTGTGTGCAGAGATTCAAAATCTCCCTTATCCTCTAGTCACTTTTGTCACAGCTGTGCCATCGAGCCTGTCACATAGCGCTCAGATATCAGTGGGCCTCACACAATCCAAAAGTGTCCAGTGTCCAAAAGTGTGTGCAGAAATTCAAAATCTCCCCTGTCCTATAGACACCTTGTACCTTGTTTTACATTACTATATAGTTTGTTGGATTTTGTCTACATTTCTACCAAAAATGAGGAAGGCTGGTGGAAGAGGCCGTGGAATTGGGCGGGGGTTGGCAGCTGGTAATGATGGTGTTGGTGGTGGATCTGATGGTAGTGGCAAGAGCAAAATAGGACCGAATGCAGGAGGTGTTGAAGGATGACGCAGGCCATACTACTGATTACTCCATGGAGCTGTTTTCACATACCATGCCTGGATTATCAAGTCAAATGGTGAATTACCCAGGCCAAGATGAATCTGACATGGAGTGCACTGATGCACAGCCGCTGATGGATGATTCTGCTGGTACATTCACTCAGAGCACTACATTGTCCTCGCAGTGTACAGAGCCAGATTCTGACCCTGATGAGACTCAGGTGCCCCTTCCCGCACACTATACCACCATACACGGTGACACAGAGGAAGGTGCACATGACATAGAAGAGGAGGTGATGGATGACCCAGTTGTTGACCCAGATTGGCATCCATTGGGGGAAGAGGGTGCTGCTTCCAATAGCTCAGATGAGGAGCATCCACAGCAGACATCGACATCGCAACAGCTGTTATCTGGCAGGCCCGTAGCACTCCAAAGACAGGTTCCAAACATCAAAAGAGTTGCTGGACAGCTTGTCCAGAGGGTCAAAAGATCACAGCATGCTAGGCCGCAAAATGTCTGCCAAAGTAGGAAGAGTGCAGTGTGGCACTTTTTTGAACAAAATCCTCATGATCAGGCCAAGGTTATCTGTAAGAAGTGCGCAAAGACCTTTAGCCGAGGGAAAAATCTGAAAAATTTGAATACCAGTTGCATGCTTAGACATTTAACCAGCATGCACTTGCAAGCGTGGACACAACACCAAACCTCAAGTGCCACATGTGCAACTGATCACAACGAAGGTAGTCAGCAACGCTACATTGTTTCCCCCACTGTAAGCCCACCGGTTAGCACAGCAGCAAATGTTGAGGTGTCGTTGCAAGGCCACAGCAGTCAGGGAATCCCACTGTTATATCAACGAAAGACTGATTCTAGGCCATCAGAAAGAACACCAACTCCATCACCATCATCAACCCTCTCTCAGTCCGCCCTGTCCACCGCTACTTCCACCATATGCAGCTCTCAAGTCCAGCTCACCCTCCCAGACACTATGAGTAGGTCAAGAAAGTACTCAGTCTCTCATCCGCGTACACTGGGTTTGAACGCCCACATTGCCAAACTAATCTCGTTTGAGATGATGCCCTTTCGGTTGATGGAAAGCACAGCTTTCCGCGAACTCATGGCCTATGCAGTACCACGCTATGACCTACCCAGTCGCCACTTCTTCTCTCGCAAAGCCATCCCAGCCCTCCACCATCATGTGAAAGACCGCATTGTCCATGCACTCAAGCAGTCAGTGAGCGGAAAGGTGCACCTCACAACTGATGCATGGTCCAGTCGGCATGGCCAGGGCCGTTACGTGTCCATCACTGCGCACTGGGTTAATGTGGTGGATGCAGGGTCCACAGGGGACAGCGGTGGTGGGACAGTGCTGCCTAGCCCACGGTATAGGAAACAGTTGGCTGTAGGCGTTCGACCCTCCTCCTCCTCCTCTAGAAGCGAAAGCTCGTCCACAGAGCGCAGTCGTATGAGCACTCCATCTGCAGCTGCCACTGTTGCACACGATGTGTCCCCCTATCGAGCAGCTAGTGGAAAGCGTCAGCAGGCTGTGTTGCAGATGATGTGTTTGGGCAACAGACACACCGCCGAGGTGCTGGCCGAGTACTTGAAGCGACAAACTGAGTCATGGCTCGGCAGTGTACATCTTGAGGCAGGCAAGGTAGTTAGTGATAACGGCCGTAATTTTGTGGCAGCCATAGCCCTTTCAAAACTCAGCCACATACCTTGCTTGGCTCACACCTTGAACCTGGTGGTGCAGTGCTTCCTCAAAAATTATCCGGAGTTAACAGCCCTGCTCCAGAAGGTGCGAAGACTGTGCGCGCACATCCGCCGGTCGCCTGTACACTCCGTTCGTATGCAGAAGCTGCAGCGATTGCTCCACCTTCCCAACCACCGCCTCATTATCGACATTGCAACAAGGTGGAACTCCACCCTGCACATGGTGGAGCGGCTGTGCGAGCAGAGGCAGGCCATAATGCATTTGTGGGAGGATACACGGCCAGGCACTTTGAGAGCAGACATGGAGTTGACAGGTGTGCAGTGGTCGAAGCTGAAAGACCTCTGTAAAGTCCTTCAGTGTTTTGAGGAATGCACACGGCTGGTAAGCGCAGACGACGCCATCCTAAGCATGAACATCCCACTTATGCGTCTGCTCATGCAAACTTTGACGCACCTTAAGGAGCAGGCGTCTGCAGTCAATGTTGATGAGGAGGAAGAGGAGGAGGGAATCCTTGATGACATTCAGCCATTGTCTGCTCAGGGACCTCTCCTGGACGAGGTGGAGGAAGAAGAGGAGGAGGAGGATGATGATGGGGATGATTACTTAGGGGAGGAGGATGCATCTCGTGGGGCAAGTGAAAATGTTGGCGTGGCAAGGTCTGGTACAGGGTTTGTGCGTGACTGGAGGGATGTGGATTTGCCAGAAAGTGCTCCTCCACCCAGCACTCGCAGTGCATCATTGACACCGGGAACATTGGCCTACATGTCAGATTATGCCTTGCAGATCCTAAAAAGGGACCCACGCATTGCCAAAATGATGAACGATGATGACTACTGGTTGGCCAGCATCCTGGATCCACACTATAAAGGCAAATTACAAAACATCATGCCACAGGAGAACCTTGACCTAATATTGGCTAATAAACAAGCAACTCTGGTAAATCGGTTGCTTGAGGCATTCCCAGCACACAGCAGCGGTGATGGTTCTCACACGAGCCGTACGGGCCGGGGGCAGCTTGGCAGAGGTGTTCGTGGTGCACACAGCAGAAGTGGCGTTGGAGACAGGGGTTTCATGACAATGTTGTGGACTGATTTTTCAAATACCGCTCACACAACTGGTAATACTGCATCGATGGAAAGTGACAGGAGACAGCAGTTGTCAACTATGGTTACAAACTACTTTTCCTCCCATATCGATGTTCTCCCACACAGGTCATTCCCCTTTGACTATTGGGCCGCTAAACTGGACACCTGGCCTGAATTGGCCCAATATGCCTTACAGGAGCTCGCTTGCCCAGCTGCAAGTGTGCTATCGGAAAGAGTCTTCAGTGCAGCTGGATCAATCCTGACAGAAAAAAGGACCCGTCTGTCAACCCAAAATGTGGATGATCTAACCTTCATTAAAATGAACCATGCATGGGTTTCCAAGGATTTTGTCCCACCTTCCCCTGATGACACATAGGGTGACAGAAAAATGGCTTGCTTTGGTCCACCTCTTCCTGGGACTTCACCTATTTCGCCTTTTGCATCAGCTGAATGTCCAACATCAACATATGCCACTTTCTAAAACTCCCTAACTGTGCTGCCTCCCCCCCCCATGGCCGGGGTCACCACCTAGCGCACGACACCGTGCGAGTGCCGTTGCCCTGGACAGGTGGGTAGGCCGACTCTTGGGCGCGGGCACTGGCACAGGGTCCCTCATAGTGCAATCAAGTGTCTCTGACGGTGGTGGTGCACACCCGCCGTCAGACACACCGCTGTACTATGAGGGGCCCAGTGCCAGTACCGACGCCCACGAGTGGGCCCCCCTTGCTTGGGCAGGGCCCCAGCATTTGCAATCTTTACCTCTCCCTGCTCCTCCGCTGTGTAATCTGGGCCGTCAAATCCATACTGTGCCTGACACCGTCTGAGCCTGCCTCCTGAGACATATATTTTGAATGTGTACGCTATCCATACATGTTATCTGGGGAAACGGTACCCTTTCTAACCTTTGTGCAATCATGTGCAATCCATACTGGGCCTAACACCATCTGAGCCTGCCTCCTGAGACATATATTTTGAATGTGTACGCTATCCATACATGTTATCTGGGGATACGGTACCCTTTCTAACCTTTGTGCAATCACGTGCAATCCATACTGGGCCTAACACCGTCTGAGCCTGCCTCCTGAGACATATATTTTGAATGTGTACGCTATCCATACATGTTATCCGGGGATACGGTACCCTTTCTAACCTTTGTGCAATCACGTGCAATCCTTACTGGGCCTGACACCGTCTGAGCCTGCCTCCTGATGTATAGACATATATTTTGAATGTGTACGCTATCCATACATGTTATCTGGGATTACGATACCCTTTCTAACCTTTGTGCAATCACGTGCAATCCATACTGGGCCTAACACCGTCTGAGCCTGCCTCCTGAGACATATATTTTGAATGTGTACGCTATCCATACATGTTATCCGGGGAAACGGTACCCTTTCAAACCTTTGTGCAATCACGTGCAATCCATACTGGGCGTGACACCGTCTGAGCCTGCCTCCTGAGACATATATTTTGAATGTGTACGCTATCCATACATGTTATCTGGGGATACGGTACCCTTTCTAACCTTTGTGCAATCACGTGCAATCCATACTGGGCCTAACACCGTCTGAGCCTGCCTCCTGAGACATATATTTTGAATGTGTACGCTATCCATACATGTTATCTGGGGATACGGTACCCTTTCTAACCTTTGTGCAATCACGTGCAATCCATACTGGGCCTAACACCGTCTGAGCCTGCCTCCTGAGACATATATTTTGAATGTGTACGCTATCCATACATGTTATCCGGGGAAACGGTACCCTTTCTACCCTTTGTGCAATCACGTGCAATCCATACTGAGCCTAACACCGTCTGAGCCTGCCTCCTGAGACATATATTTTGAATGTGTACGCTATCCATACATGTTATCTGGAGATACGGTACCCTTTCTAACCTTTGTGCAATCACGTGCAATCCATACTGGGCCTAACACCGTCTGAGCCTGCCTCCTGAGACATATATTTTGAATGTGTACGCTATCCATACATGTTATCCGGGGATACGGTACCCTTTCTAACCTTTGTGCAATCACGTGCAATCCATACTGGGCCTGACACCGTCTGAGCCTGCCTCCTGATGTATAGACATATATTTTGAATGTGTACGCTATCCATACATGTTATCTGGGATTACGGTACCCTTTCTAACCTTTGTGCAATCACGTGCAATCCATACTGGGCCTAACACCGTCTGAGCCTGCCTCCTGAGACATATATTTTGAATGTGTACGCTATCCATACATGTTATCTGGGGATACGGTACCCTTTCTAACCTTTGTGCAATCACGTGCAATCCATACTGGGCCTAACACCGTCTGAGCCTGCCTCCTGATGTATAGACATATATTTTGAATGTGTACGCTATCCATACATGTTATCTGGGGATACGGTACCCTTTCTCACCTTTGTGCAATCACGTGTAATCCATACTGGGCGTGAGAACGGCTGGCGAGCTGTTAAGCAAGCTACAGCACCTGTGGTTTGAACACGTAAGTTTTTAATTTTTTCAGGAATGACGGTTAGGCCTAATTCCGGAACTGCGGTTGACCTGCACTTACTGGGAAATCATCGTTCGCGGGTAATAATTGTAATCAGTGATCCCCATCACTAACGTTGTTCAGCGGGTTATCTGCACCCATAAGCGACAAACGCTGGCCTTTTCAGTGTAGCGCACATGCAGCCACGGACATGTAAGGGCATGACACACCAGTTATTGGCCAATCTCATGTGCCAGAGCCTCACGTGTCCCTCTAGTAAGCCGGACTCGGACCGCGGGGCATGACGGAGTCTCGTTCGTTAACGGAATTAAGCTTGCAATGTGTGCATCTGTTCTGTAGCTGGCATGGTTGAGGTTTCCCAGGTGGAGTCGAATTTAACCGTAGGCTCCACTCCTGGTGGTGCCCTTCTGGACATTCCTTTAAGGTTCAGCTTTGCAACCATACTGCCCACGTAAAACAAACATTTTGCCTTCATGAACGCTGTTTGGAGGGTCATGACTCGTGGGAATAACGCCGCCCAATCAGTTAACCTGCTAGAGAGATCCTTCGTTGCTCCCAAGCATGACATCACACTCCCTAGGAAGAAGGTAATGCCACTGTGGCGACCGTACTCCTGGGGGCGACACAAGTGCACTGATGCCCAGCCACTGCTCGATGAATCTGCTGGTACATTGACCCAGACCACTACATTCCCCTCGCACGCTACACGACCTGAATCTGACCCTGATGAAACTCAGGTTACCCTTCCCATATACAGTTCCATCTTACACGGTGACAAAGAGGAAGCTGCAGATGAAAGTGCAGGTTCGGCCCACCCGCCATCAGACACACCACCGTACTATCAGGGGCCCTGTGCCAGTGCCGTCGCCAACGAGTGGGCCCCCCCTGCTTTCCCAGGATCACAGCACTTGCAAAGTTGAAATACTGTGCAGTGAGATGGAAGATGGGGACGACGAGGAATCCAGAGAAGTACAGGGATTCCCTAGCGAGGAGACTTATTTGATTGTTTTCAATGTTGGGACAGCAATTTTTGGGGAGCACTATACTCTGGAGAATGATAGATGGGGCCCACCATACACTGGAACATTCCAAAGGTGGACATCAGACACTGGAGCAGCATTTACAGGGCCCATTATACACTAGAGCATTAGAAATGGGGCCCATTATGTTTGGAGCATTATTTGGGCCCATAAGACAGTGGAGCTTCATCCATGGGGACCAACATATACTGTAGCATTATGTGGAGCTCATCATATGCTGTTTCAAACATTATATGGGACCAATGATTCTGTATGGAGAAATAGATGGGCCTCGTCATGAGATGTAAAAAGTGAGGTATTTTTCATTGTACTATACCGCTATTTCTCTGCCGTATTGGAGCATGATGAGTTGTGGTATGTGTTAAAGGGGCGCTCTTTCACCCAGGGCACATGAAAACCTGCAGCCAGCCCTCCCCCCCCACAACTTTAGCCAAATAACCCCCATTTTTCAGTGCGTAACTTGTATTATGAAGTTAATTAAGGTTGACAAGCTTAAGTAAGAAGAATTGATGCTTTTGGCATTCAAATGGGCACTGTAGGTGTGTTTCCTGTCCTCCTCTCACTGCCGACTTTTATTCCCCATTGACTTACATTGGGTTTCGTGTTTCGGGACGACCCCGACTTTTCCCTATAATCGGACGATCTTGCTCGACCCGACTTTTGGAAAAGTCGGGTTTCACGAAACGAAACGCGACCCTAAAAAAACAAAAGTCGCTCAACTCTAGTGAAGAGGATGGTCTAATATGACCCTTCTCCAATGACTCCTTAATATAAGATCTCATAGCCTCGTGCTCGGGTACAGATAAATTGAAAAGTCGACCCTTGGGAAATTTACACCCAGGGCTCAGCTCAATTGCACAGTCATAACTCCTATGAGGAGGCAAAGACGCAAACTTATTCTCACTAAATACATCATAAAAATCAGCCAAATAGTCAGGAACATCATGCGACTGGGGAGAGGTGGAGAAAACAGGAGCGTCACTAAGAGCACACTGACAACCCCAACTCACCACAGACACAGATTTCCAATCCAAAACTGGATTATGGATTTGCAATGAGGGAAACCCCAGAACAATAGTGTCATGCAAATTATGCAACACCAAAAATCTGCAATTTTCTTGATGGTCTGGGGTGACCCGCATTACCACCTGGGTCCAAAACTGAGGTTTCTTCTTCGCCAAAGGAGTAGCATCAATATCCCTCAAAGGGACAGGCGTCCGCAGAGGAGTCATAGGAAACCCACAGCGTATAGCAAAATCCTAGTCCATCAGGTTCAGAGCCGCTCCTGAATTCACAAAAGCCTTAGTGGAAAATGTGGACAGGGAGCAGATCAGAGTAATTGCCAGAAGAAACTTAGGTTGTACACCACCTACAGCAAATGTGTGTGGAAAACGTTTCTCTCATTTAGGGCAGACAGAAATAATATGAGAGGCATCTCCACAGAAAAAACACAGCTTATTACGCCTTCTGAAATCCTGGCATTGCGCCCTAGACAAAACTCTATCACATTGCATAGGTTCAGACATTTGTTCAACAGGTGGCAACATTTCTCATGTAATTTTACATTCACGTAAACGCCGATCAACCTGAATGGCTAATGACATAGAATCGTCAAAACCAGAGGGAACAGGAAATCCCACCATAGTATCTTTTATGGTTTCTGACAAACCCTTCCGAAAGAGAGCTGCCAAGGCACCATCATTCCAGGTAGTAAGGACCGCCCACTTTCGGAATTTTTGACAGTACAACTCTGCCGAATCCCGACCCTGGCTCAATGCCAACAGGGCTTTTTCAGCTTGATCAATAGCATTAGGTTCATCATACAACAACCCCAAGGCTTGAAAAAATGTATCCACATTAGTTAGAATAGGATCATCAGGTGTCAAAGAAAACGCCCAATCCTGGGGATCGCCGCGCAGCAAAGAGATGACAATTTTAACCTTCTGCACAGAGCTCCGCGATGAGTTAGGCTTCAAGGTAAGAAATAATTTACAATTATTCTTAAAATTCAAAAATTTAGACCGGTCCCCAAAAAACACATCAGGAGTAGGGATCTTTGGTTTAGCAGCATGTGAATGAGCAAGATAGGTGGAAATTCCCCGCACTTCAGCAGTGAGCTGCTCCACACGATCAGACAATTGCTTAATCTCCATTAAGAAAAAAAATTCCTCATACGGCCCCAGAGAGAAAGAGGAAAAAATATACATACAAAAAAAAAAAATTCTGACACTTTTTTTTTTTTTTTACAATTCCTTCCTGCTATTGAGTACCCTAGAATCTGCGGTATGGCTGGTGATTCTGTTAAGAATGAGTCACCGGAGGAGGAAAAAACAAAAATGCAAGGTAAGTCCAGAAAACCGGAGAGGTTGGTAGCTAGCGGATTGCAGACCCCTGATCCTGTTCACAACAACTAACAGTAGCCGTGGAGCGTGCCTACGGTGGCCCTAGATGCCTCGTCACAGCCGGAGAGCTAAATAAGCCTAAAGAAAGAAAGGGGAAATCTAAACTGCCCCAGAGCAGACCCCAAAGCAATAGACAGCCCCCAACATGTATTGTCGGTGAAAAAAGATGAAAACACAAACACAGACAGAAAGACAGGCAGAGCAAACGATGGGGCCCAACTAACTAGATAGGACAGGACAGAAAAGATGCTGGCTGCAATCCGCAAAAACCCTACCAAAAATGTCCCAACATGTCTGATAGGAAAAACGGCCCTGAAGTCACTAGACTTCAAAATCCCTATATCAGCACTCCGATATATTCTGAGGACAGAGTAAAAGAGATTGAACCAATCAGGGACAAAAATGGAAATTCAGCATAGCCCCAGCTGGGGCTGGCTGAACAAAAAACTAAGTAAATCAGACAAAATCTCATGGAACAATAGCAGAGCAAAACTTAGCTTTAGAAGGCAGGAACTGGACTGGAGGTCAGACCTCAGAGCAGGAGAAATCACCAGCAACCCTACAGGGCGTCGGCTGCCTTATATCCACTCAGAGATTCCAGATGTCCAATCACAATGCACCTGTTCAGGTGACAGGTCTCTCCCATCCAAATCAGTTTCACCACCTCCTTTCACCAGCAGAGGGAGTTCATCGGACACCAAAGGTGAACGAGAAAATGAGCTCACAACAGAAAGTTCTTTTATTGATCATAAATAAATGAACAGGTGAAGACAATTAGAACACCACAATGTGAAAATAGCACAAAAACACGGGACACTCATATATCGACAGTATCACTGCATGAATGTATAATAAATTATTTGCTGATTAGATCAGTATCAAATAGTATATATACCCCTCTATGCCAGTTCCCAAGTCACATGTCCTGGAATTATATGAATAACAAATATACATTTATGACTCCTTCATGGATCATGATATAATAAAACCCATATATAAATAACTCCAGGCAGATGTATAATGCTTTGCCAAAACGCGCGTCGGGGAGACGCTCATGTACTGACAGCTCCTACTTTTCCCTCTTGTGCCGCTCTAATAGGAAGCTCTTACCGGTATGTTTATAACGTCTATTACCTACCGACTCTAATATGCTATGATCGCATCTACCTGGAGTTATTTATATATGGGTTTTATTATATCATGATCCATAAAGGAGTCATAAATGTATATTTGTTATTCATATAATTCCAGGACATGTGTGTTGGGAACTGGCATAGAGGGGTATTTATACTATTTGATACTGATCTAATCAGCAACTAATTTATTATACACTAGCTGAAGAGCCCGGCGCTGCCCGGGCATAGTAACTAACTGAGGTTAGTTATAACAAATTATAATAATCCTCCATCCCATAGTCCTGTGCCCATATACCCATCACACATCCACGATCCCATAGGCCCGTGCCCATATACCCATCATACATATCCTCCATCCCATAGTCGAGTGCCCATATACCCATCCTCCATCCAATAGTCCCATGCCCATATACCCATCATACATATTCTCCATCTCATAGTCCCATGCCCATATACCCATCATACATATCCTCCTTCCCATAGTCGAGTGCCCATATACCCATCATACATCCTCCATCCCATAGTCGAGTGCCCATATACCCATCACACATCCTCCATCCCATAGTCCCGTGCCCATATACCCATCATACATAGCCTCCATCCCATAGTCCCGTGCCCATATACTCGTCATACATATCCTCCATCCCATAGTCCCGTGCCCATATACTCGTCATACATATCCTCCATCCCACAGTCCCGTGCCCATATACCCATCATACATATCCTCCATCTCATAGTCCCGTGCCCATATACCCGTCATACATATCCTCCATACCATAGTCCCATGCCCATATACCCATCATGCATATCCTCCATACCATAGTCCCGTGCCCATATACCCGGCATACATATCCTCCATCCCATAGTCCCGTGCCCATATACCCGTCATACATATCCTCCATCCCATAGTCCAGTGCCCATATACCCATCATACACATCCGCCATACCATAGTCCCGAGCCCATATACCCGTCATACATATCCTCAATCCCATAGTCCAGTGCCCATATACCCATCACACATCCTCCATCTCATAGTCAACCATTATGACATCATAATGAGCGGCGGCAGGGCTTGCAACCTATGATGACATCAGCGTCGCCATGGCAACCATTGTGACATCATAATGAGGGGCGGGGCTTGATATGCACACACTGCTTCCCTAGTATGCAAATAGGGGCATTATGACATCATAATGATGGGCGGGGCTTGACGCGCACACCCTTTTTCCCCAGTATGTAGACGGGGGCAAAATTGTTTGGTGAATTGGAACGCGCGGGGTTAAAATTTCGCCTCACAACATAGCTTAGGACGCTCTCGGGGTCCAGACGTGTGACTGTGCCAAATTTTGTGGCTGTAGCTGCGACGGTGCGGATGCCTATCCCGGACATACACACATACACACACACACACACATACATACACACTTTGAGCTTTATATATTAGACTAGCTGAAGAGCCCGGCGCTGCCCGGGCATAGTAACTAACTGTGGTTAGTTATAGCAAATTATAATTATCCTCCATCCCATAGTCCCGTGCCCATATACCCATCATACATATCCACGATCCCATAGGCCCGTGCCCGTATACCCATCATACTTATCCTCCATCCCATAGTCCCATGCCCATATACCCATCATACATATTCTCCATCCCATAGTCCCGTGCCCATATACCCATCATACATATCCTCCATCCCATAGTCCCGTGCCCATATACCCTTCATACATATCCTCCATCCAATAGTCCCGTGCCCATATACCCATCACACATCCTCCATCCCATAGTGCCATGACCATATACATATCCGCCATCCCATAGTCCCGTGCCCATATACCCATCAAACATATCCTCCATCCCATAGTCCAATGCCCATATACCCATCACACATCCTCCATCCCATAGTCCCGTGCCCATATACATATCCGCCATCCCATAGTCCCGTGCCCATATACCTGTCATACATATCCTCCATCCCATAGTCCAGTGCAAAAATATACCCATCACACATCCTCCATCCCATAGACCCGTTCCCATATACCCATCATACATATCCTCCATCCCATAGTCCGGTGCCCATATACTCACACACATCCTCCAATCCATAGTCAACCATTATGACATCATAATGAGCGGCGGCGGGGCTTGCAACCTTTGATGACATCAGCGTCGCCATGGCAACCATTGTGACATCATAATGAGGGGCGGGGCTTGACACGCACACACTGCTTCCCCAGTATGCAAATAGGGGCATTGTGACATCATAATGAGGGGCGAGGCTTGACACGCACACACTTTTCCCCCAGTATGTAGACGGGGGCAAAATTGTTTGGTGATTTGGAACGTGCGGGGTTAAAATTTCGCCTCACAACATAGCTTAGGACGCTCTCAGGGTCCAGACGTGTGACTGTGCCAAATTTTGTGGCTGTAGCTGCGACGGTGCGGATGCCTATCCCGGACATACACACATACACACACACACATACATACATACACACATACATACACACTTTGAGCTTTATATATTAGATTCATGCAGTGATATTGTCGATATATGAGTGTCCCGTGTTTTTGTGCTATTTTCACATTGTGTTGTTCTAATTGTCTTCACCTGTTCATTTATTTATGATTAATAAAAGAATTTTCTATGAATTTTTGTAAAAAACTATGGACTCTATGATCATCTTACTACTAGGAAAGGCATGTGAGATCACACTGACTTTTCCTTTGACAATTTGTTCCCCACATGACATCTATTCCATGCTCATACAAGTTCAACCAAAACATCTGTCTATGGCCAGACAGCTCCGACTTGAATGCACTCTAATAATTCCTGAGTATGTCACCCTCAAATGGTGTAGCGTGCTGAATCCAGCCACCTTCCTGCCTGTGGATTCAGAAAAGGGGGAATTGGTGACCGTACTAGCAAATGAGGAAGAATACTTTGACATGACGCATGAACATGACTGCATAAAACTGATGAGTCAGGAGACAGTGGGTTTTGCACACGTTCATGAAAAACCTGTTCCTAATGCAGATTTTGAGGTTCTTTTGTAGATGGCTACAGATACCACCAGGATGGACAATTCTACACTGGATATGCAGTAGTATCCTGACATGAGGTAATCCGAGCTGAACCACTCCCTCCTCACATGTCGGCACAGGAGGCAGAGTTGAAGGCACTCACTGAGGCATGTAGAGCCGCTGCAGGTAGAGTCGCTAATATTTACACAGATTCGAATTATGCATCATTATGGCCCTATCTGGAGAAGCAGAGCGTTTCTTACATCAGCCGGTAAGCCCATTAAGAATGCAGAGCTGGTCAAACAATTGATGGAGGCATTGATGTTACCAGTCCAGGTTGGCATTGTCTAGGTAAAAGCACACAGAAAAGATGACTCCGTGGAGGTAGAGGGCAACAGAAGGGCGGACGAGGCTGCTAAAGTAGCAGCAAGACAGCCTAGGGAACAGTGGACGGTGGCGGGGAGTCAGCGTACTCCAGCCACACTGGGCCTAGATGTTCTGAAATCCCTCCAGCAACAGGCTGCCCAAACAGAGAAGGTACACTGGGGGAGACTGGGAGCTGAGCTGAACTCAAATGGAGTATGGGAGAATAAGGATAAATTGTGCCTACCAAAGTCCCTGTTCCCAATCATGGCGCAAGCAACACATGGCCCCACCCACACATCAAAAAGTCACATGTGTGCCATAGTAGATGCCTTCTGGATTGCTCCTGATTTCAGTTACGCAGTCTGAAAACTTGTACAATCAAGCCTCATCTGTGCACAGCACAACCCAGGTAAAACAGTAAAAGTCCCTAAGAAAAACGACACCTAGGCCTCGCTATCCATTTCAGAGACTACAGATTGACTACATACAGGAGTGTATGTAAATATCCTAGTATGTGTAGATCTCTTCTCTGGTTGGTCGGAAGCCTATCCGGTAAAATGTGAAAATGCTGAAACGACTGCAGACAAACTGATGAGAACTGATCTGCAGGTATGATGTCCCAGAAACCATAGAAAGCGATAGGGGTTCACACTTCACAGGAGAAATAATGAGGGAAGTCATGCAGGCCCTGGATGTAAAGCAAGCATTTCATACACCATATAGGCCACAAAGTAGTGGGAAAGTGGAAAGACTAAATGTGACACTTTAACTGAAAATTCAAAGATGGTGTTGAAAATTTTAGTACTTCTGGGTTTGTACCAATGTATACAGACCCCTGGTCTCGTTTGTGTTCTTCCAGAATGAGTATTCTTGGTTTGCGGACATCGTGCCTACAGGTGGGTGAGCCCAGACATAAGAGGGGGTTGAAATCTTGCCAAACTAACACCAGCCACTTTCATAGTTCCTCATAGTAAAATAGACATAGCAGCAATTCCAATTCATACTTTGTATAGAAGGGCTGCAGACAATAAGCCCCGTCCAAATGGTAGGCCGCATCTAGTAGAAATGGGGATAACAAATGAAATATTCAGTTATATTCTAATATACCCCTTCATAACACAAATGTGGGATAAATTAGTGGAAGCTACCGACTACCTGGATGATCAGATTTTCCAGATTCTTGAAGTTCTTAAACTAATACAATACAGAGACAATTAATCATAGTTACTAGCCAACATACTATAGTACTAGATTACCTGGCAGCAAAAGAAGGAGGAATGTGTCAAATAATTGATTCCACCTGTTGTAATTCTATCGACCCTGCTGGCAATCTCCAGATCAGGGCCAGTATAGACAAAATAGGTGAACTTAGAGACCAGTGGTTAAAACAACACAGTGCAAACAGAGACTCCTGGTGGGGTAACACATTCTCTTTTTTTACTCCAGCAAATTGGTTTAATGGCCTAGAAGGATGGATTTTTGCCATTTGTACAGACTTGTATGCAAATTTTGTTGTTTTGCTTATTGTTTTATGTAGCCGTAAAAGTGCTAATATATGTATTACTTAAGCTACTGAATAATATATGTGTGAAAAAAGGAATCTAAGGCTGAACCTTCTGTAGTGTATCATAGACCCCAGATAGCCATTGCTGATGGGGAAAGTGAGTGTCCACACTGAGGGTGGATGGGCGAAGCAGCTAGGAAGCCCCCTTATGGGTACTAGACCCATGAGACAGTAGCTCCTTTGTGAACATCAGCTGACCCTGTGGCAAAGGTTATACCATTTACAAAAGGGGGAAATTGATATAGAAGGGTTAATGGTTTGCCTTATATCCCTTTAACTGCCTTTAATTCTTCAATTGCCTTTTGCCTTTCATTGCTAGAATTTATTCTGATGACACAGCAAACTATTAGTCTCTGCTTCAAGGAGACTATACGTGTTATCATATATGTTCTCAATAGTCATCAACAACATGTTCTGGGTACATGGTAAACATGGTATGACCCTGGGATAAACGGTGGGGGCCACATGAGCTCCATAGAATTACATATTGTTGTAAATGGTGTAAAATATTGTCTTGTGTTTCATTACATCAGATAAAGTGATTTGCCCATGACCTGTGTTGTGTGCAGTCTCTTTTGTCTCCAAGCGCTTGTAAATTAAGGGCGTAAACTCCGAATTCGGCGTCACTGGTGATCTAGCATATCTGACTCTGGGTCAGAACGAAAACAGCTACGACAATTGGACAACAAGGGGGGGAAGGAAAACAAACAAAAGAACAATTGACACAAAAATAATTGAAAAATTACAAAACTTTATTGAAAAATGGAGACAGATAAAAATGGTTACAAATGGCGTGGATCTTAATAAACTTTCACATACAAGAGGCAGACAGAATACACATTGAAGTCAGATACAGGCCAATCATAGCCTGCAAAGATGCATGCAAAAGCCTCATGAAAATGGTAGTAGAAAGAGAATAATTGCCCACAAAAATGAATAAAGTGTGTAAATCACACTCATGAGGACAAAACATAAAGCATAGTTATACAAAAACTGGTAAGTTTACCTGCAGTAAAAAAGAGTCAGAGTCTGACAACAGAGGACCTGTCCGCCACCCCTACGTTCGTTTTGGGATGAATGCTCCTTCATCAGGGAGTATCAACAATTGTGAACACATGTGACATATATAGGAGAGGTTCAGATTTTTATGGAATAAATTCATGGACTTCAGTGCGCTGCTTGACAAATTCACGAACCCAGGTTATGAGAAAAGATTAACTGTTTTATTTAAAAATCTGAAGTTCTGGCGGTCACGGAGCTGACCTTTGGACGTGCAGCAAGCTGACTACAGATCTTACATGCCTGAATCCCTCCTGGAAAGGGTGAGTGAATTTTCATTTATTCGTTTAGCAATAACTCGGGTAAGACCCTATTGCACTTTCTGTTCCTATAGTTTATTTGCATATATAGGAGAGGAACAGGAAATGACAACTAAGTACAATTAGTGGCCATAGCAACCATGATGCCGTCCAACATCATAACTGAAGAACAACCAAGAGAGTGAGCATGAAAACGTATAATCTTGGCTGTCATTCATCATGTAGTAGAGGTACGGCAACATAGTGACATAAAAAATGCCCACAAACAATTGCGATCACAAAGACAAATACCATGGTGTATGTTTACATTCATGCAATTCTGGTCACATGATCCACAAGGGGAACGACCTTACTCTACATTGCATGTCTAGATGATCTCAAACAGTCTAACCCCACATAGTATAAAAATGGTAGACAACTCCCATAGTGTATATTTCCACTTTTGGGCATATGGCACATGAGTGAGGTGAAAAATTGTAAGCTGCTCTCATAGCGAAAAAATCAATAGAGACGGACCTATACCTACTGCGCATGTCCCGATGACATCACAAAGTCTAGTCCCTTACTGGTGAAAAGTCAGAGAACGGGGGCACCACCATCTAAAGGGATCCAACCCTGGCCTATATAGCAATGTATCAATATAAAAGAAGAAAAAAGAAATAGGCCACAGACAGGGGATGACCCGAGGCAGGAATTAGCATAAAATTATACAAACTTTATTTGACATAGAAAAAACAAGCAAAAAACATTTAAAAACATTAAAAATAGTCACACATGTGACATACAAACAAATCACACTAGACTCATAATAGAGCCAACCACCTGCAGCAAAAATACTCCACAAAGTACCAATATGTGTGATAGCCCTAGAACCATATAAACAGCATATCAAGATGTGATAGGTGTGAGGCCTATGGGGAGTGTATTATACTATGTGGAGACCTATGCGGAATGAATTATACTATATGGAGGCCTATGGGGAGTGCACTATAATATATGGAGGCCTATGAGTAATGCATTATACTATATGGTGGCCTATGGGGAGTACATTATACTATATGGAGGCCTATGGGGAGTGCATTATACTATATGGAGGCCTATGGGGAGTGCATTATACTGTATGGAGGCCTATGAGAAGTGTATTATACTATATGGAGGCCAATTGGGAGTGTGCTATACTTTATGGTTGCTGGTGATTTTTCCTGCCTCCTGAGGTCTGTTTCCAGTTCAGTCCCTGCATTCTCAAGCTAAGTGTTCTTTGCTATTGTTCACATTTGATTTGGTTTTGTCTATTCAGTTTTGTGTGGTTCTATCCTAATGTTACTGTTTCTGCCAGTTTGCTTTTTGTCCCTTATTAGATTGGTGTCATGATCCAAGGTGGATCTGACAAGTAAATGGACAAAGTGAACTTTTTTTCCTTTGGCTTGGTGCCAAAGTGGGTTGATTGCCCCCGGTGGCCATTAGAATTATTACACGTGGTGTTGTTTGCTCTAAGTTGTCCCGGTGGTGGTGAGTGGTATTACACTTTAGTTTTAATGTGTACGTATTACAAATCAGGTGTGAGGCTCTATAAAAGAGTTTCCGGTGTGTTTGATGATCATTGGTGATATTGATAGTTCGTCATTTGGGAAGCAAGCCTGGGTGATGAAGGAGGTGAATGAGAGTCCTGGGCAGCCCAGCCAGAGGGGTTGAGTCAGCTATGGAGTCTGCAAGGAGTGCTGGCATGGATTGGTGGAGTTCAACGCTGGTGTCTGCAAGAAGGGCTGGCATGGCGTGGTGGGGTTGCAGTTTATGGTGTCAGCAGGAAGTGCTTGCATGGCTTGGTGGAGTGGCGACTATGGTGAGAGCTGCACTCAGCATGCTGGACTTGGTTGCTGAAAGCTGGACTCAAGCATGCTTGACCTCTTGGCAGAAAAGTTGGACTCGAGCATGCTGGACTTTTTGGCAGAAGCTGGACTCATCTTTGGGACTCTGTTTACTGGGCAGCTGCAACTGGTGGTGGACTCTGCTCCAAGGCTGCACTAGGGTGATGGATCCGGTTATGGTGATGGATCCGGTTGGAGGAGAAGATGCACGCAGGTGGTGGGCTCTGTTGCTAGGAGCGTACGCAACCGAGCAAAGCTAAGTGGTGTTCCCCCTGTATTGTCATTTTCCCTTATGTGTGTTTAGTGCAGTGGTGGGATTAGTTTCTGCACCGACCAATTCCCTAGTGAGGGTTTAGGTGCAGGGCGAGTCAGGGTTTGAGGTATGCGTGCGTCGCCCGGTGCGGAACCAGCATAGGGAACGTTAGGAGTGCAGGGACACTGGCTCAGGGGAGTACAGGAGGTCTCCACGTCCCTATTCCCTATCGCAGGGCCCACCATTGTTATTGTTACCCAGGTTTCCCCTTTATTATTTAAATTCGCCTAGCTGGAGGCGGGGTTTCCAGACTACTGTATATATAACGTGTATTACCTAAATTTGCCAGTTGGAGGCGGTGTATCCAGCTGCACGTTTTAGTATTTAAATTCGCCCTACTGGAGGCGGTGTATCCAGGGTCACGCGTGTCATGGGTTCGCCTTTCGGTACTCGCTGCGTCCAGACACACGTGACCGTGACATTATCACCAACCCTACATTTTTTTTTCTGGTCAGCCTTGGCCATGTGGAGACCTGTGAGTAATTGCTGCTGGACCTCACTGAGGTGTGTGAGAAGCTGCATGGTGTGAAGCAGTTCCAGCAGCAGTATTCAGGGTCTGGGGCCTTTCCTTGGGCTCAACCAAAAAATCAAATGGCGGCTGTGGTCTGGCAAAAAGCCCCTAGAGTCGCTGCTGGGGAGCGGGACTTGCTCATGCATAAGGAGATACCCATGCAGGTGGGAAGAGTTGGTGCCCCTTGGAGCTGCCTGATATTCCCCGAGGTGAAGGGGTACATCCCTGTGATGAGCAGACTGGTGTATAGTCAGCGGGGCTCACACCAAATCTTCCATACCAGTGAAGAAGCCGCCCCCTCCTGGTTGTGTGGAGGCAACCAGAGAGTGTATTTTTCCTCCATATTCCTGTGGCTCTGGCAAAGTGCCCCCTGGAGTCGCTGCTGGGGAGCGGGACTTGTTCATACAGGCGGACGTACCCAGACAGGTGGGTGGAGTTGGTGATCCCCATGGTGCTGTCTGGGGTTCCCCGAGGTGAAGGGGTACGTCCCTGTAGTGAGCAGACTGGTGTTATAGTCCACGGGGCTGATGCCAAATCTTCTATACCACCAAAGAGGCCGCCCCCTCCTGATCGTTTGGAGGAAGGCGACCAGCGAGTGTATATTTCCTCCATATTCCTGTCCCCTTCTCCTCCTGGTGTGAGCGGCATGTGTGCTGCGGGGGAGTAGGGACAAATCTCACCCGCCATTAACCAACCCTGGGAGGCGCAGACCTCATGGTAAAAGGGTTGGAGGGTGGTGTCCCTTGGTGAATAGCGGGGGTGCAAGTGTGGTGACACAGGGGGACGCCTCTGTTGTCGAGTCCAGAATGAGTTCACCAAAATATGACAAACGAATGTGTGGCAATAAGCGTTCAGGTCCGGACCTGTGTGTGAACGAGCATGTGTGGGTGGCCACCAAAAAACATCTTGTGGAAGTGTGTTGTGGAGTCTGATCAGCTCATAGCAAACATACACATACATAAACTCATTCCCCAGGTCGGCGCTGTGGAGATGAGTGGTGCCTCCAGAACATGTATTGCTAATACCAGCGATGCATTTGTCTTAAACCTGAAGCTTCAGGTGGTAGTGGGGTGAACCTAGGATCTGGGCATCCCCGCTGTAGGTGTTTCCCTTATGATGAGTGGTCTTGAGGGTCCAGAGGCCCCTCATTAAGGAGGGGGTACTGTCATGATCCAAGGTGGATCTGACAAGTAAATGGACAAAGTGAACTTTTTTCCCTTTGGCTTGGTGCCAAAGTGGGTTGATTGCCCCCGGTGGCCATTAGAATTATTACAAGTGGTGTCGTTTGTTCTAAGTTGCCTCGGTGGTGGTGAGTGGTATTACACTTTAGTTTTAATGTGCACGTATTACAAATCAAGTGTGAGGCTCTATAAAAGAGTTTCCGGTGTGTTTGATGATCGTTGGTGATATTGATAGTTCGTCATTTGGGAAGAAAGCCTGGGTGATGAAGGAGCTGAATGAGAGTCCTGGGCAGCCCAGCCAGAGGGTTTGAGTCAGCTATGGAGTCTGCAAGGAGTGCTGGCATGGATTGGTGGAGTTCAACGTTGGTGTCTGCAAGAAGGGCTGGCATGGCGTGGTGGTGTTGCAGTTTATGGTGTCAGCAAGAAGTGCTTACATGGCTTGGTGGAGTGGCGACTATGGTGAGAGTTGCACTCAGCATGCTGGACTTGGTTGCTGAAAGCTGGACTCAAGCAGGCTTGACTTCTTGGCAAAAAGGTTGCACTGGAGCATGCTGGACTTTTTGGCAGAAGCTGGACTCATCTTTTGGACTCTGTTTACTGGGCAGCTGCAACTGGTGGTGGACTCTGCTCCAAGGCTGCACTAGGGTGATGGATCCGGTTATGGTGATGGATCCGGTTGGAGGAGAAGATGCACGCAGGTGGTGGGCTCTGTTGCTAGGAGCGTACGCAACCGAGCAAAGCTAAGTGGTGTTCCCCCTGTATTGTCATTTTCCCTTATGTGTGTTTAGTGCAGTGGTGGGATTAGTTTCTGCACCGACCAATTCCCTAGTGAGGGTTTAGGTGCAGGGCGAGTCAGGGTTTGAGGTATGCGTGCGTGGCCCATGCGGAACTGGCATAGGGAACGTTAGGAGTGCAGGGACACTGGCTCAGGGGAGTACAGGAGGTCTCCACATCCCTATTCCCTATCGCAGGGCCCACCATTGTTATTGTTACCCAGGTTTCCCCTTTATTATTTAAATTCGCCTTACTGGAGGCGGGGTTTCCAGACTACTGTATATATAACGTGTATTACCTTAATTCGCCAGTTGGAGGCGGTGTATCCAGCTGCACGCTTTATTATTTAAATTCGCCCTACTGGAGGCGGTGTATCCATGGTCACGTGTCATGGGTTCGCCTTGCGGTACTTGCTGCGTCCAGACACACGTGACCGTGACATTTGGCCTCTTTTTGCTCTGTTTTCAGAATATGCCAGAGTGCTGATATAGTGGGTGAAGTCTAGTGACTTCAGGGGTTTTTTTTTGCTATCAGAAGTGTTGGACATTTTTGCAGGGTTTTTTGGCGTGATTGCAGACAGTATCTTTCCTTTCCTGTTCTTTCTTGTTAGTGTGGGCCCCATCATTTGCTCAGTCTATTTTCCTTCCTGTGTTTGTGTTTTCATCTTGTCTCACCGACAATATATGTTTGGGGTCTATCTATTCCTTTGGGGTCTGCTCTGGGACAGTTTAGATTTCCCCTTTTCTTGCTTTAGGCTTATTTAGTCCTCTGGCTGTGTCGAGGCATCTAGAATCATCGTAGGTATGCTCCACAGCTACTGCTAGTTGTGTGGATAGGATCAGGGGTCTGCAATCCGCTTAGTTACCAACCTCTCTGGTTTTCTGTGGCTTAGCTTGGTCTTGTTTTCCTCCTCCTCGGTGACCCAATCATAACAGTGGCCTATGGGGAGTACATTATACTATATGGAGGCCTATGGGGAGTGCATTATACTATATGGAGGCCTATGGGGAGTGCATTATACTATATGGAGGACTATGGGATGGATGGATTACTCTGTATGGATGCCTATAAGGAGTGCAGTTTACTATATGGAGGACTATGGGGTGCATTATACTATGGGGAGGATATTTAGGGGGCAATCATGTGGTGTGAGGATTACAGTGAAGGGACTATCAAACAGTGTGGGAGCCATCAAACAGTTTGGGGGCTACTAAAAGGCCAGTATAGTGTGGGGGGCATTATACTCTATGAGGGAGCATCATACTATGTAAATTGGAGCTGTACATGAGGGAATACTCTTAACATTATTAAAAGTTAATTGTGCTCTTATTGTTATAAGGGCACTCTGGTTATTGTGACTGTCAAAGGGGTACCCATAGGGCATTATTACTTTCTATGTGGCAAAATGCGGGCACTGTTTCCTAGGAAACTTGCACAGGGCAATGATATATTCTAGAGGTTTATTTTACCATCTAGAGGGCATACAGTACCAGCTGAGTCCTGGCTGGAGAAGTTATTATGGCTGTCTGGGCTAGATAGAAAAGATGGGAAAAGGGAATGACTTCATGAGAAAGAACATCAATTGTAAGTCACTATCTGTAACTATACTGTAATCTCATATGTTCTGCAGTACTGGTATAGACCACTATTATGGTAACCGTATGGCGATAATATTAGTGCTGGTCTTTGTATAGAGATTTTTATTAGTAACTATCCAGTCATCTGCTGAGGTTCCCCAATATCCACTATTAGGGGTTGACACCATAGTTGTAATCATGGTTACCTGGTTAGGGGCTCACTCAGAAGTTTCACCCCACCAGAACTAAAACCCTAGCTACGCCTCTGCATTCTTTACTTCTTTCCCCAAAGTACAATACTTACGTCTCCCCATCCCTGAGCAAGACCCTGCTGCTACATCTTTTACACAATGCTGAACATTGTTTTTATGAGGTATAGTGGGCAAAGTCTCAGCCTATGCCTGGTTTTTACCTTTAGATAAAATAAAAAAATTGAATGAATGGGTGTTAAATTAAAATACTCATATTTTTTTCTGGTATTTCTAACATTGTCATATATTTTATTTTTCATTAAAAATTAGTTTTTCTATAGTCCTTTAAAGACAGAACCACTTTTGTCCTTATTGAACAAGCACTATTTTCCAATTCTTAAATATGTTAATAACTTTAGAATGCTCCTACATATCACAGTGATAATTTTTCATATGCAAATTGCCTCTTCAGAAAGGATGAGGACTAGCATTATAGTGCCACCTATTGGAAGTAGCAATCCTAAAAGTCAATATTGACACTTCAAGGATGGCACTCCAGTGCTAGTCCCCTTCCACTGAGGCAATTTGCATATTTAATTTCCCAGAGGAGCATGATGTATATAAAGGCCCCGTCACACAAAGCGATCTCGCTAGCGAGATCGCTGCTGAGTCACAAGTTTTGTGACACAACAGCGATCTCACCAGCGAGATTGCTATGTGTGACAGCGATTAGCGACCGGCCCCCCTGCCGGTATCGCTGATCGCTCTTGGAAACCTATGGACATTTCTTTCGTCGCTGATCTCCCGCTGGCCAGCACGCATCGCTGTGTGTGACAGGCGGGAGACCAGCGATCAGCGATAAAATAATAAACAAAAAATAAAAAATATTACTATTACTATTCTCACCTTCCGACGTCCCGCGCAGCATTTCCGCCTCTCTCTACGCTCTGGTCCCAGTGATCCTTTGCAAGAATGACCGCGAGACTTTGCGATCCAGCGAGAACGGACGTCATCGCGGTAATTCTCGCAAAGGATTACTGGGACCGGAGCGTGGAGAGAGGCGGGAATGCTGCGCGGGACGTCGGAAGGTAAGAATAACAATATTTTTTATTTTAATTCTATTTTTGACATGAATCAGCGCTGAACACAGCAATGCCGCACGCGCGGCGCCGCTGTGCTAATCGCTGGTGAAGCTGTCTGTGTGACAGCTCACCAGCGATCACATAGCGATTCACCAGCGATCCTGACATGTTGATATCATTGTCGGGATCGCTGGTAAGTCGCTTAGTGTGACGGGGCCTTTAGTCTCCTCATTCTGACATGCCAGGCCTGGCTGGTCACTCTCCCCTAGGAGAAAAATTACCCCTTAGATCCCAATTTTTTTCATGACACTTTAGGGAACTTTAGGTCAATTAAATTTGCATTCATTTATGAGATTATCAGAAACTTGGTGAAAATGTAAAAAAAATGACATTTTCAAACTTTAAAAGGAATCTGTCACCCCCCCGGGATGTATATGACCTATTAATATGGGTATACAGGTGATAGAAATGTTACACTAGTGCTACTGTATGCCTCATATTAGCGTCTTGTTGTGGAGCAATCTTATATTCTATATTTATGCTAATGATTTCTTCCAGGCACTGCAAATCCCTGCTTTCTTTCCTCATTACAATACTTCCCCCCTCCCATACACATCAGTTATGGCACCGGAATCCTGTGCCTGCGCCCTGCTATCCCTCCACAATACATACCTCTTCCTCCCTTCTGTGGGCACAGCATTTAGGGATCTGAATCCTTAAATGCAGTGCCCACAGAAGCCAGTGAGAGGGACATTCTACCTATACCGAGAACCAGAGCTGAAGTTATATCCGGTACCTGTGGGGAAGATGACAACCCGTTGGGTCTTGTCCTCTACATCTGCCTGTAAATACTGCTATTCACCATGTAAAAGTTTGGTTGTTTTTATGAACATCATGTCTCCTGGATTAATTGCTACCCTGATTCCTGTACTCAGAAGAAGAAGAGGTCTGCAGTCCTATAGTGTGATGCAGCTCACACATACAGTAGCAGCACACCAGGACTGGGACATGAGATGTCTGTAGGATGCCAAAGCGAGTGGGAACAGAAGCTTGCCCCCGACTACCTCCCTTGGGCATCTTACATCAGCATCAATTTTCCAACAATCTTTTATTTTGTTAGTATTAGAACATGAAAGGAATTAATTAGTAATGAGCGAGCGTACTCGTTGCTACCCATTGCTCACTCAAGCATCAGTGTTCTCGGAATGCTCATTACTCGGTGAGTATCTCTTGAATGTTCGAGCGGGAACTTGAATACCTGTCTTGCACGTTTGAAACTTTTTAGACAGCCAATGATAATGTGGGGATTGCCTGCCAGTCACTGTCATGCCTTAGCCATCATGGTTTTGGCATTACTGTAATTGGCTATCTATATAAGACTTGTGACGCCATGCTCGGCACCCTGTACTCCAGATACAGGCAGCATATAGAGGGGTGCTGATGAAAGATGGACCGAATTGTAGCTGCGTATTAGCCAGGGATTCAATCACATTTATATTTCTATTAAGTACAACAACAGTCCTTCTTAGGGCTAATTATAATAAATAGTAATAATGCTATTAGCAGCACTTAGGTAGAGATTGTACAGAAGGGATCGTGTAGGACAGGATAGGGTCAATTGCATATCCTTTATGCTACAGCTTCCAACTCATACCAAAACCTCCTTTCAGAGCTAATAATATTTTTTTTGCTCTTAATCCTGCAATTTTCTCTGAGCAGGGAAATATTATACACCATGTCACATACCCGCTTCTCAGCACGTGAGTTGGGGTTGCACCTGCAAGGGTTAATCTATCTCCTCTCACTCAGTCCAGCATTCGAACTCTGTCATATGCTGCAATGGGAGCATAAAACACACCCTGACACAGCCCATGCACCCCGCTCATACACGCTGCTACCACTCACAGAACACACGGGCGATGAGTTTGGGAAGTACTACTACTACTGTCTACCAATCACCAGAATCACACACTCTAAGGCTATGGATTTTTTCAGAGCATACAAGGTTCCAAATTATTAAAGTTTTAAGCTTTAATAGAAAAAGTACAGTGCTTACAATAAAAGGATATAAAAATATGGAAAAAAGTGACATACAAATATGCAAAACAGTTATTAAAATAAAAGGGAGAAACGTACAGAAATATCTAAACTTTGCAGTCTGGTATTCAGTTCCCTGAGGGAGGAATATGAAATGGATCACATCAGCTTGGCTGTCCCTCAACTGTGGACAACTTTCTTTGTGTTAGACCTAATTTATAAATTTAACCCAGAGATCAGCTTTCTAGACCAGTCTCTCGTGTTAATATTCTAATTCCTGGTTTGTGACTGGACCATGGCTTACTTTACCAATAAATACATTGTTTTTTTCTCTATACACTTTTTGTAACCTTTCTTTCTCATAGTAAATAGCAATTATCAGGCTGCAATTTGGTGTCTCCCTTCAAAAGGCATCAGTGGTGTGAAATGGTTCCAGTTCTGTGCCTTCCTAGGAGGGCACCCTGAGGTCTAAAACTGCCTTTTCTCGGGATAACATATGCTACTGTACATATGCTATCACCTTTGTGCGACGTGCCAACAGGATAGATGCTAGTTAACTGCCGGCCATATGTAAGGGGGTGAATAGGAAGAAGAGTCGAAAAGGGGTTACCTTTCCTGCTCCGTACCCAGAACCACCTAGCAAGACAGCAGGGTTGCCGGGGGGAAGACTTTCTGCCCTGGAACGACTGGACTATATGACTGTAATGGGCAGCGAGGGAAAGGAAGGGGCGGTGGACCGGAAGCAGTGCAAGGCAGAGGGTATGAAAGGAGAGCCCGCCAGGCACAGAGGAGAGCACACCAGAGACAGAGCAACACACGTCAGGTAGAAAGCAGGCTGCAGCACCGCTCTCCGAGAGAGAACTCCCTGTCAGAGAACTGGGACTGAAGGACAAGACATCGAAAGCACTGTATGTGAGTAGGTGGACTCAGTAGCCTCCATGACCAGAGGAGACTTCCCCCATGACAGTGCAGAAACAGTGACCCGAGTGCGCTGCCCTGGTGACCGCAGTGAAAGGCCAGAGCCCCTGAGTGTGGCAGGGAGACTTCCCAGTGTGTGCAGCTTCGTTCCTGCAGAAAGACAGATGGTGTGTCTTAAAGAGACTCAGAGCAGTGTAGACTCAGGTTTGCAGCATCTCCCTGCTCTCTCCTTTAACTCCTGAGGTTCCAGCTTCCTCAAGAGGGCAGACTACAGAGACTGCAAGCGCCACTGTTGTCGGTGCTAACGTGGGAGAAAGATACCCTGCAATCAAGCTTTCCCCGGACTGATAAATTTCAAGAATTCCAGTTTAACCATTTCAACTCTGCATAACTGTTTAATAGCTTTCCCTAGCCTATCTACTGTTTTACCTGTTATGATGAGTCACCGAAGGAGGAAAAAACAAAATACCAGCTAAGGCTGGTTTCACATTAGCGCATTTTCAGCGCGCGCACGGCCGGGGGTAGCTCCGCCCCCGAGCCGGCTCTCTGCCCGGCGTGCCCGCCCCTTGCTTGTAGCGCCGCCTACTAGCGGACAGCGGCGCCTGCGATCGGCGCACCCTATCTTTAGCATAGGGTGCGCAGATCGTGCGCAGGCCGTGCGCTAGTTGCGCTTTGACCTGTGCTGCGCACTTTTGACGGTGCGCCGTGCGCGCCAAAATCAAACTTTTCGGATTTTGGCGCGCACGGCGCACCGTCAAAAGTGCGCAGCGCAGGTCAAAGCGCAACTAGCACACGGCCTGCGCACGATCTGCGCACCCTATGCTAAAGATAGGGTGCGCCGATCGCAGGCGCCGCTGTCCGCTAGTAGGCGGCGCTACAAGCAAGGGGCGGGCACGCCGGGCAGAGAGCCGGCTCGGGGGCGGAGCTACCCCCGGCCGTGCGCGCGCTGAAAATGCGCTAATGTGAAACCAGCCTAAGCAACTTACTGTTGCGCCCAACTACTCTGTTGAGCCAACTCAATGGGTTAAGATCTGTTATCATGGTGAAGTTGCACCCATAGCGGTATGGTTGTAGTTTCTGCAGAGCTTACACAATTGCTAAACATTTCCTTTTTCTCTAGGTAGAAGTTTTTTGATTAGGTAGAGAATTGGGTGCTCCTCACCTTGCTGGTTCAGTATCTCCTCTACCTGTTCCTTCATTTGTGCTTTTACCTCTGCTGACACCCGTTATGCAGACTGCCGTACTTGGGGATTAGTATCAGTGTCCACATGGTGAATTGCTAAGTGAGTCTTCCCAGGCTTCCCTGTGAAGACTTCTGTGAACTCACTGAGAGCCCCCATCAGCTCAGACCTCTGACTGTGGGATAGCTCAGGGATAAACTCCGCTGACTCCAGGGACTCCATATACTGAGTCGAAGTGCCCATATCTAGTAACAGATCAGTCTCCCCCTCTTCAGGCATGCTACAGACAGGTAAGACACAGACGTCCCTGTCGTGATGAGCCTTCAACATATTTACATGGAATACTTTCTGATGCTTTGCATGGTCATCTAGGGTCACCAAATAATTAACATCATTTAGCCGCTTGTGTACAGTGTATGGTCCCTCCCATGCGGCCTGTAATTTATTCTGCAGCATAGAGACCAACACCCAAACTTTCTGCCCCTCCTCATAGACCCTCAATCTGGTATTACAGTCATACCAGACCTTTTGATTGATTTGGGCCTGCGTCACGTTTTCATGGGTCAGGTTGCTCAGTTGTTGCATTCTTTCTCTGAGTCGCAGTACATATTCAACCACAGAGACGCCCGTAGTTTTGGGATCGCCTTTCCAACAGTCCTTAATCAGATCAAGTGGCCCCCTGACCCTGCTCCCATAAACCAGTTCACAGGGGGAGAATCCTGTAGATGCCTGGGGTACCTCTCTATATGCAGACAACAGATGAGGGAGGTACCGCTCACAGTCTCTTCCTTCTGTCTCCACCAGCATTTTGAGCATTTGTTTTAATGTCCAGTTAATACTCTCTCAGAGTCCGTTGGTTTGGGGGTGATAGGTGCTGACCACAAAATGCTGCACTTGTATTTTTTTGCAGAGGCTTTCCGTCAGATTGGACATGAATTGGGGTCCCCGATTGGTTAACATTTCCCTGGGGAAACCCATACAAGAGAAAACAGTCAGTAAAGCATCTGCCACTTTGTCTGCTTGGATGGAGGACAGTACCACAGCTTCCAGATATCCTGTAGCATAGTCCACCACTGTGAGGATGAACTTTTTGCCAGACCTGCTAGGTATTGCAAGTGGCCCTATGATATTCACAGCCACTCATTGGAAAGGCTCATTGGTCACTGGCAGTGGTATCAATGGGGCTTTCTGTATATTCCTGGACTTTCCAACTTTTTGAAACCTATGCAGGATAGACAATAATTGGCTATATCTGTTGCCATCTTGGGTCAATAGAAGTTATGTGTCAGGCGAACATTAGTCTTTTGTATTCCAAGGTGTCCAGCCAGAGGAATTTCATGAGCAATTGTCAATAATTATTCCCTAAATAGATAAGGAACTACCAGCCGCTTTTCACAGTCCCAAGGTTCTGTAGTATCCTTACGTGGAGTCTCTTTATACAGTCTGCCCTGGTCCCAGTATATTCTTTGTTCGTCAGATCTCTGGGGTGGAGTCACAGCCGCAGCCTGACTCTGTATCACAGCGGCCACATACTGTATGTACATTCCTGTGCATTGGTACCTTTTCCCTCTTCGCACGGGATCTCAGGTGGGTCACTTGCTTCTACTTTCTCTGTAGCATTTATTTGCAAGGGAGGGACATAGTGGGACACCATTCTCCTCAAGTCTGTGCCTAGCAACACATTGGTGGGAATAGCCTCTGATACTCCCACTTCTCTCAATTCTTTCTCTGCTCCCCAGTCCAGGTACACATGGGCCATGGGCATGGCAGGGCTGACCCCTCCAACCCCGGTTATAGACATAGTTTTTCCTGGTATGATATCTGCAGGGTTTACTGTTGTGAATTCACTTTCTGGCCTACTTCTGGTTACTAGTGAAGGTAGTGGAGCTGGTTATATTGACAGAGGGGTCGCGAGTTCTCTTTCCGGGCTCCCTCTGGTGGTTACTGGAGGTAATGGAGCTGATCTAATTAACAGAGGCCTGCCACCTGCTAATGAGGAGGACGATTGGACATCTGGAGTTTCTGACTGGATTTAAGACAGCTGATTCCCTCTATCCCTGCTGGTGATTTTTTCCTGCCTCCTGAGGTCTTGGTTTTCAGCTCAGTCCCTTCATGCTCACCTAAGTGCTCTTTTGCAATTGTTCACATTTGATCTGGTTTTGTCTATTTCTGTGTTGTGTGGTCAGCCAGCTCCGGCTGGGGCTGTGCTGAATTTCCATCCTTATGTTACTGCTTGTGCCAGTTTGTTTTTGTCCCTTATTAGATTGGCCTCTTTTTGCTCTGCTTTCAAATATACCAGAGTGCTGATATAGTGGGCGAAGTTGAGTGACTTCAGTATTTTTCTATCAGATGTGTTGGCCTTTTTTTCAGGGTTTTTTGCGTAATTGCAGACAGAGTCTTTTATTTCCTGTCCTGTCTAGTTAGTGTGGGCCCCATCATTTGCTCAGTCTATTTTCCTTCCTGCGTTTGTGTTTTCATCTTGTCTCACCAACAATATATGGTTGGGGGCTATCTATTCCTTTGGGGTCTGCTCTGGGGCAGTTTCCTCTTTAGATTTCCTCTTTCTTGCTTTAGGAATATTAAGTTCTCCGGCTGTGTCGAGGTGTCTAGGATCATCGTAGGTATGCTCCATGGCTACTGCTAGTTTTGTGGATAGGATCAGGGGTCTGCAATCCACTTAGTTACCAGCCTCTCTGGCTTTCTGTGGCTTACCTTGGTCTTGCTCTCCTCCTCGGTGACCCAATCATAACAGTTTACCATTTCTGGGCGCACCAGAGTTACCTCTGCCTGTTGTGAATTCTCTTGATCTGACTTCTGAGTCGGGGCTCCCTCTGGTGGTTACTGTGGGTAGTAGAGCTTGGCCGGCTTGACAGAAGTCTGCCACCTGACGACGATGATTGGAAGTCAGGGGTTACTGACTGGGAGGATATACTGTAAGTGAGCAGACTTCCCTCAGTTGCTGCTGGTGATTGGACTCTCCTGTGCATTTTGAGGTCTGCTGTCTCCTGCCTGATCCTGAATTTTTCAGTTAAGTTGTTCATTTGCTAATCCTTTGCATCTGATCTGGTTTTGCCTCTTTCTGCTTTGCTGTTAGGATTCAGCGTGCTCCCTCCTGGGGCAGTGCTGGACCCCGCTCCATATGTTACAGCTTGTATCAGTTTGTTCAGTCCCCTGTTATATTAGTCTCTTTTGCTTTTCTGCCAGTTCACACCAGAATGCTGATATAGTGGGGGAGAGGTCGTGAGACCTCAGTGATTTTTGTACATCAGACGTGTTTGATTTTTTAGGGTTTTTGCGTGATTGCAGACAGTGTCTTTTCTTTCCTATCCTATCTAGACAGTTTGGGCCACATCATTTGCTCAGTCTATTTTCTGCGTGCGTTTGTGCCTCATCTTGCCTCACTGACAATTTATGTTTGGGGGCTATCAATTTCTTTGGGGTTCTACTCCGGGGCAGTTAAGATTTCACCTTTCTTGCTTTAAGCTTAGTTAGTTCTCCGGCTCTGCCGAGGCATCTAGGGCATCGTAGGTATGCCCCACGGCTACTGCTAGATTGTGTTGTTAGGATTAGGGGCCTGCAATCTGCTAAGTTACCAACCTTTCTGGTTTCCTGATGGCTTAGCCTATTCCTGCAATCCTCCTCGGTGACTTATTCATAACAGAATCACCAGCCAAAACTGTAGATTCTAGGGTACTCTAAAGAAGGAAAGAAATGTGAAAAAAAAAGGTGTCCTAATTTTTTTAATATATTTTTTCCTCTTTTTCATTGGGGCCATAGGAGGATTTTTTCTTTAATGGAGACTAAGCAATTGTCTGAACGTGTTGAGCAGCTCGCTGCTGAAGTGCGGGGAATTTCTGCCTATCTCACTCAATCATCTGCTGTAGAACCAAAGATCCCTACTCCTAATGTGTTTTCTGGGGATCGGTCTAAATTTTTGAATTTTAAGAATAATTGTAAACCATTTTTCGCTTTGAAACCTAACTCATCAGGGAGCTCAGTGCAGCAGGTTAAAATTGTCATCTCCTTGCTGCGTGGCGATCCCCAGGACTGAGCTTTTTCTCTGACACCTGGACATCCTATTCTGGCTAATATGGATGCATTTTTTCAAGCCCTGGGGTTGTTGTATGATGAACCTAATGCTACTGATCAAGCTGAGAAAACCTTATTGGCATTGAACCAGGGTCAGGATGCTGCAGAGTTATATTGTCAAAAATTCTGAAAGTGGGCAGTCCTTACTAAAAGGATTGATGATGCCCTAGCAGCTCTCTTTCGGAAAAGTTTGGAAGAAACCATAAAAGATGTTATGGTGGGATTTCCTGTCCCCTCTGGTCTTAACGACTCTATGTCATTAGCCATTCAAATTGATCGACGTTTACGTGAACGTAAAACTACACGAGAGGTGGTGCTGTCTTTCGAACAAACTTCTGAACCCATGCAATGTGATAGGGTTTTGTCTAGGGTGCAACGTCGAGTTTAGAAGGCGTAATAAGTTGTGCTTCTTTTGTGGGAATGCCTCTCAAACTATTTCTGTCTGCCCTAAACAAGAAAAAAGCTTTGCTCACTCATTTGCGGAGGGCAGTGTACAGCCTAAGTTACTTTTGGTGGTTACCTTGATCTGCTCCTTGCTTACATTTTCTGCTAAGGCTTTTGTTGATTCAGGAGCAGCTTTGAATCTGATGGATTTTGACTTTGCCAAACGTTGTGGTTTTCCCATGGAGCCCCTGCGGACTCCTATTCCTTTACAGGGGTATTGATGTTACCCCTTTGGCGGAGAATAAACCCCAGTTTTGGACCCAGGTGATAATGTGGGTCGCCCCGGAACACCAAGAGAATTGTAAATTTTTGGTGTTGCACAATTTACATGATATTATTTTACTGGGTTTTCCTTGGTTGTAAACCTATAATCCTGTTTTGGATTGGAAATCTGTGTCTGTGGTGAGCTGGGGTTGTCCATGTGTTCTTAGTGACACTCCTGTTTTCTCCACCTCTCCCCAGTCTCATGATGTTCCTGATTATTTGGCTGTTTTTTCTGATGTATTTAGTGAGAGTAAGTCCGCGTCTTTGCCTCCTCATAGGAGTTATGACTGCGCAATTGAGGTAATGCCCAGTTGTCAAATTCCCAAGGGTCGGCTTTTCAACTTATCGGTACCTGAACAAGATGCTATGCGATCTTATATCAAGAAGTCATTGGAGAATGGTCATATCTGACCATCCTCTTCAACTTTTTGGTGCTGGGTTTTTCTTTTGTGGCCAAGAAAGATGGCTCATTAAGGCCATGTATTGACTATCATTCCCTTAACAAAATCACTGTTAAATATCAGTACCCATTACCCCTGATTTCTGATTTATTTTCCAGAGTTAAAAGTGCTTGTTGGTTTACCAAACTTGACCTCAGGGGGGCATATAATCTTATTCGCATCAAGCATGGGGATGAATGGAAGACGGCGTTTAATACTCCGGAGGGACATTTTGAGTACCTGGTGATGACTTTTGGGATCACTAATGCCCCTTCCGTCTTCCAATCTTTTATGAAGGATATTTTCTGGGACTTTGTGGATAAGTTTTTGATAATTTATCATGATGATGTTTTGATCTTTTCCAGTGATTGGGATTCTCATGTGGAACATGTCCGGACTGTGTTCCGGATTTTGAGGGAAAATGCTCTGTATGTTAAGGGATCGAAATGTCTCTTTGATGTACAGAGTATTTCGTTTCTGGGATTCATTTTGTCCCTGTCTGCTATTGAAATGGACCTGGCTAAAGGTACAGGCCATTTATGATTGGGTTCAGCCCACTTATCTGAAGGCTCTCCAGAAGTTTTTGGGTTTTGCTAATTTCTACCGTAAATTTGTAAGTAATTTTTCTGGTATTGTTAAACCAATGATGGATTTGACCAAAAAGGGCGCTGATGTGATGAATTGGTCTCCAGCGGCTGTCTCGGCATTTCAGGAGCTTAAGCGGGAGGGGGGGTGGCATGGGGGGTGGGGATAGAACAGGTAATAAATTAAGAAAGAATAGAGGTACAGAGAGATACATAAAGTGCATGTATACTAATGCTAGAAGCTTCGCCAACAAAATGGAGGAATTAGAGTTAATTTTGTTGGAACATAATTATGACATGGTGGGGATATCTGAGACATGGCTGGGTGGTTAATTTACAGGGCTATAGTCTGTTCAGAAATGACCGTACAAATAAGCGAGGGGGAGGAGTGTGTTTATATGTAAAATCATCCTTAAAACCCATCCTGCGTGATAATATATATGAATCTAATGAAAATGTAGAGTCCCTGGTGGGTGGAGATAAGGGGAGGGGGAAAAAATAATAAATTACTGATAGGGGTTTGTTATAAGTCTCCAAAAATAATGGAAGCAACAGAGAATATCCTCATCAAGCAAATAGCTGCAACTCAAGGAGAAGTCATTATTATGGGGCACTTTAACTACCCTGAAATACATTGGGGAACCGAAACCTGCAGTTCCAGCAAAGGTAATAGGTTTCTGACAACTATGATAGATAATTACCTTTCACAACCGGTTCAGGACCCAACAAGAGGGGGGGCACTGCTAGACCTAATATTAACCAACAAGCCAGACTGCATATCAAAAGTAAGGGTTGAGGGTCACTTGGGTAATAGTGATGACAAAATAATAAGTTTTCATGTATCCTTTAATAAGATGTGCAGTAGAGGGGTTACAAGGACACTAAACTTCAGGAAGGCAAATTTCGGGGCGTGGTCTGGAGCTCGATGCAGCAGGCTGTGTGAGCTCTGAGCTCTGAGGAAGCCTTCCTCATTAAGCGACAAAAGAAGAAAACAAGAAGCATTTGGATATAAAAATTTATTGGATTTGAGAGCCCTCTCTTCCAGGATCATTTTGAGACCTTCCTGGAGGTTCTACGTTGGATTTTCCCTGAGAAATGGCCATCTGAAGCTGATTGTGGAGTGACTCAGCAAGTTCTCCCGCGCCTGCCTTCTGTTGCAGCGGCGAGCCCAGGCAGAGGAGAGCCGCGGCTAGAAAAGGTGGGAAAAAACAGTGGAGGAAGCCCGAGGTCTAGTGTGAGGAGCTGACTTCACAGCGGGGACCAGCGGCAGGCATCGGGAGGCCGGTAGCGGTGGTGAAACACAGCGACTCCGCTAAACAGAAAAGAAGAGGAACCCGGGGGCTCCGGTGGATGAAGGCAGCGGCCTGAGAAGAAGTGCAGGAGCGGGCAGGACTAATCAGCGGTGAGGGGATTTCCCGCGCTCGCCCTCCATTGCAGCGGTGCGCTCAAGCTGAAGGGAGGAGAGACGCTGTAAAAAGAGGCACAACTACCGGCAGAAGAAACCACAGCGACTGGCGTGTGGAACCAGCACTGCATCATCGGTAAACGGAAAAGAGGAGGAGGTCGGAGGCTCCGGTGGATGAAGGTAGCGGCGTCTGAGGAGAAGTGCAGGAGCGAGCAGGACTAATCACGTGGAGCGATTCAAAAAGATTTTCCCGCGCTCGCCTTACACTGCAGCGGCGTGTTCAAGCTGAGGAGAGAGACGCGGCAAAAAAAAAGGCACAAATACCGGCAGGAGAAACCACGGCGTCCGGTGTGTAGAACTTGCTTTGCAGCACTCACAGAAACCGGAGGCGGAGGTAGAAAACAGCGGCGCCTGGCAGTAGAAGCGGAGGGGAAGCCGGGAGAACCATTAAAGGAAGAAGAATCCAGCGGCTGCAGCAGAATCTGAGTGACGACAGAGGGGACATTGGCAGAAGCGGCGTCTACAAGAGTGGGAGCAGCAAGATAGCGCTGACTGCAGAAGGAGTGGGTTTGTCCTCTGGCACAGCGGGCGGCTGAAATAGCCCCACTTTAATCAGAGGGGAACGGAATCCAGTGGAGCAGGGGGAAACACCGGCAGTGGATGGCAAAAATCTCTGGCAATTACAGAAGGCACTGAGGATTAAAATACAACGAGCAGTGCAGCGCCAGATAGGATCTACAGGAGCGGTTTTTACCCAGCTGCAAGAAGAGTAGCAGGTTTACAACTTGACAGACAATCCTCATCCTTCAAAGTAGCTGCAGTTACAACGCCTGGAAAAGTCAGCGGTGATTGTATATTGTTAATGTCTCTTGAATAAGGTTGAATCTGATAACATTCTTGTTGTAATCGGTTGCCTAGTAATTACCTTCAATTTTCTACGCATTGTCACTTAATGGTAGTTGCTTGATACGCAGTATAACGTGCTTTGGCGTTGGTTAACCGATTGACTCATAAATATTAAGCAGTACAGTCCTATTTGACGCTTTGATTATCAGATACATATATTTAACCTGTAATATTAGCAAAGTTCTGATTCATTTAGAGGGCTGTGGATATTGATAAAACTCGTGATTCATAACTGATGTCCTATCCCCTGGTGCTTTGGGATTATCGATTCTAGATGTGGTCTATCTAACTAGCTATCTAGTACTTAATTTTCAGTTATTCAACCTCATTCTATATCATTTAACTGATTATTACTGGTATTGGGTATTGCTTATTGTGGCACTGGTTAGGTGGCTAATCCATAGAAACTAAGCAACACAGGACTATTTGAAGATTGGCCTACCAGATACATTTATTTAACTGTAATATTAACAAAGTGCTGCTTCATTCTGAGGGCATTGGATGTCAATTGAATTTAAGTTTGTATCATTATTTGAATAACATTTCTCTATTGACCCTCAACTGCTAAACTCAACTATAGTACTTTGCTTCTCGTCACTATTCCATTTTGAGTGATATACCAGAGCTATTAAGGAACAGTCCAGGCGCCACCTTTATAATTATTAAAATGAGCCAAAAAAACAGCAAAGCTAAACAGCAGAGAGACAAATCCTCTCGCAAACAAAACTCGACAGAATTAGATGAAGCTATATGCGTCAGCCCTCCTCCCTTCCCTAAAATAAATACTAAATTCTCATTTGGACAAAAAGATGATACTCATACTTTATTGATACAAGAGTTGGATAATATTCAATCAGAAATGGATACCTCTGTTAATAGAAAATCTAAAAGGGATGAGTCTAAGGGGGAGGGAAAATCCGTGTTGTCTGATGAGGAAGTATTTTATGAGGCTTCCCCGTCTCAGAGTCCAAAAAAAAGTAGGCCTAGAATAGACCTTAGCTCCGCAGATGAAGAAACTGGTATCAGTGATTATGGGGGTCTGGAAGATATTCAGGCATCTGAGAGGGGGGCCTCTGAAAAATATATTAGAGATTTGATTCTAGCATTAAATAAAAGTGTTGAGACTTCTATAGAAAAGCATGTCAGCCGTTTGCAAACCAACCTTGACACAATTACCACTAGGTTAGATAAAAACGATAAGAAAATGGAGGCCCTTGGAAAAACCTCTGACTCCCTCCAAAATCAACAAAATAATGCCCAAAAAGAAATCCTCTTTTTACAAAATAAATTAGCCGACCTGGAAGATCGTAGTAGGAGGAACAACATTAAACTGAGAGGGATTTCGGAAAAAATTAACCAGCATAATTTACAAAAATATGTCAAAGAAATTTTAACCAAAATATTGCCTTCTGTCCCTGAGGTAGAACTAATGATAGATAGAATCCACAGACTCCCGAGGCCTGCATCTATCTCAGCTGAGCTCCCTAGAGACACTATCTTAAGATTCCATTTTTACTCCACCAAAGAAAAATTCTTAAACTATTTTAGGACCAATAAACATCTTCCCCACCCCTATGATCACATCAAATCATATGCAGACCTTTCAAAAGAAACTATCCAAACAAGGAAGGGATTTAATGAAGTTACAACAATTCTGAGACAAAAGGGTGTGGTTTATAGGTGGGGGTTCCCTACCAAGCTTTTGATAATTCATGGTGGGAAAGTAGTAGTAATCATATCTCCACAAGAGGGGAAAAACTTTCTTAAATCCTTGGACAAGAGAGAAGAGGCTCCAGGGTGAAAAATGCAAATTTTAATTGCTATATCACTTACATTATTCTGTATGAGAGAGGCTTCCTGCGGAGTTTCACGAGCTTTTCCCCATTTTAGGAAGTTTACCTAAGATTGTGGTAATCTCTTCCTGTTTATTGTTCTGATTATATTTCTGTTTTTGTTTTTTTGTATTCTTTAGTATATGGTTAAGATATTATCACTCAATGTGAGGGGATTGAATAGTCCCGCTAAGAGGTATCTCACGTGGAGAGAGATCAGGGGCAGCAGAGCAGATATAATTTGCCTCCAAGAGGTGAAATTGGCTAGGGATGGACACCCCAGGATAGAGAATAAAAATTTTCCACATATATACAAATCTCTTAATGAAAAGAAACGGGCAGGAGTCCTCATACTAATTAAAGACACTATTTCATTCGAAATCATTAACGAATACTCTGACAGCGAGGGCAGATATTTGATTCTTACTTGTCTGATAGACAATCAACTAACGACACTTGTGAACGTTTATGCTCCAAGTAATGGTCAAATGCGTTTCTTCAACGGTCTCGATAGAAAAATCCAGGAAGTAAAAAAAGGTGTTATTGTTTTGGTGGGTGATTTTAACATTGTTCCGGACGGAGCAATGGATTCTACCTCTCTCACTCGCTCATCATTTCCTGAATTAAAAAATTGGCTTTGCAACCATGAATACCTAGATGTATTCAGATGTTTAAATACATCTTCTAAGGAATATACCCATTTCTCAGAGGCACACAAGTCTTTCGCTAGGATTGACTTGTTCCTGACAGATACGTTCTCAATTTCGAAATTTAAAAAAATTGAAATTCTCCCCAAAACATTTTCAGATCACTATCCAATTGTTGCAGAAATTTACCTTAGTAGGTCGGCAGAGTTCAGATCCCAATGGAGATGCGACTCATCCCTATTGTTCAACCCAAAATTTAAAAAAGAAATTGAAAAAGCCTTAAATAATTATTTCATAGAAAATGATATAAACAACATTTGCCCATTCACCCTTTGGAATGCGCACAAGGCAGTAATTAGGGGGGTTATGACTTATTTGGCCTACAACAAAAAAAAAATTTCCAAAGAAAAAATCCGTACCTTACAATTTGAGTTACAAAAATTGGAAACAATATTACAAAATTCATCCTTTCCTCCACCAAATATACATTCGGAGATTCTTAAACTAAGAATAGATCTTAGATCGGAGTTATTCAGTGAATACGAAAAATTCGCAAAACTAATGAAATCCAACTATTATTCTTCCTACAACAAACCCACTAGACTTATGGCACAAAAATTCAGATCAGTTAGGATCAAATGTAAAATCAACAAAATTAATCATGAGGGCAGTAAATTAGAACACCCTAAGAAAATCGTTGAAGCATTTGCTAAATATTATTCATCTATTTACAATCTTAAACTAGATGAACATACCCAGCAACCCGACGAACAAGGCATAAATGATTTTCTTGCCCCTCTGGGGTTACCTAAGATTACCCCCAACAGCTGTCTAAACTTGAGGCCCCTTTCTCTGCGTCTGAAGTCCTGGAAGTAATTAAATCATTTAAAAAAAAGAAAACTCCGGGCCCCGATGGTTTTTCGAATGAATATTACCAAGCATTCGCAAATATCATAACCCCACACTTAGTCCGCATCTTTGACAAGGCATCTCGGACCGGAGAATTTCCTCGGGAAATGTTACAGGCTAATATAATTTTAATACCCAAACCTAAGGGAGACCCGGAGTCAGTCAAAAATTATAGGCCTATCTCTCTAATAAATACCGATGTCAAACTATATTCAAAAATCATAGCAAATAGACTAAAAAATATTCTCCCAAACATTATTCATAAAGATCAACTCGGGTTTATAGAGGGACGCCAGACTACCGATGGCACTAGGAGAACATTGAACTTGGTGAATTTTATTAAAAGAAAAAAAATCCCCTCTCTCCTCCTGGCTTTAGACGCAGAGAAAGCCTTCGACAGGGTTAATTGGGACTTCCTCAAAGCAACTCTGAATAAATTTGGCTTCAGTGATAATATAATAAAAACTATAATGGCTTTATACACAAACCCTTCCGCTAATGTTTATACAAATAATCACACTTCAGATCGCTTCATGATAACTAATGGAACTAGACAGGGATGCCCACTCTCCCCACTGTTATTTGCGTTGATTATGGAACCCTTAGCAGAAGCAATAAGAACAAATGATGAGATCCATGGTATCCAAATTGAAGATCACCAATTTAAAATCGGTTTATTCGCTGATGACATTATACTGAGCCTATCAGATCCACTGAACTCTATTGGGGGTGTATTGTCTACTATCGAGGATTTCTCTAAAATCTCATTTTACAAAATCAATGAGAACAAATCTAAAATCTTGGATTTCTTTCTAGACGACCTAACCATCTCACGCATTAAGGAAATTTCCCGGTTTGATTGGGAGAAGGAAGATGTTTCATACTTGGGTATTCGTATAACCAGGAACTTTCGGAAGACAGTTGAGTTGAATATACAAAACATTACAAAAAAGACTCAGATCGAATTGAACAATTTTGCGACTCACGAAATTTCATGGGTGGGAAGGATAACACTATTTAAACTTTTTACCCTTCCAAAGATACTATATATCTTTAGAGCAATACCTTTACTTGTCCCCTTGAAATTTATTAGGAAACTTCAGTCTATTATAAATAAGTTCGTTTGGAATAAGAAAAGGGCGAGAGTGGCATCCCATATACTATATAGAAGCAAAGTCAATGGAGGCCTAGCCCTTCCAAATTTAATTAATTATTACTATGCCAATTTAATAAAACAATCCTTTTCATGGGTTAATTCAAACAACGTCCCAGCTTGGGTAGAAATCGAGACATATTTTAATAAAAACAAAACTCTTTTAAGCGCAATACTAGAGTGTTTGGGGTCATCTACTCCTTTACGTTATGACTCCCCAATAATCTCCGCAACTCTCTCTGCATGGAAACAACTGGCTAAGCCGCAGGTTAAGAGAAACAGAAGCCAGAGATACGCTCAATTAAAAAATATCCCTATCAAATTTCTTGGTTTACTAATGGATAAAAAAATTCCGAAAGAATGGATAAAATCTGGTATTAAGGTGATAGGAGATTTGTTCGATGGTAAGAAATTTATAAGCAACGAATCTTTAATATCTCAAAATAATTTTTCTTGCCAGGATTTGGAACTCCTTCCCTCGATTAGGAAAAATATCTCAAAATTTTTGAAAAGAAAATCTTACATTACAGAATCCACAAGTTTGCTACTTTGTAATCCTAATGTTAAGGTCCATTGGAGATCAAGAAATATATACGATTTTTTGAACGGTTCTGAAACTGGAGAAAAGACTCCATATATGATTAAATGGGAGAGCGATTTTGATACTCTATTCTCTCTGGAACAATGGGAGCAGGCTTTCAAACAGACATATTCATCCAACATTTGCGCATCTCTACATGAATCCTTTTACAAACTGACATCTAGGTGGTACTATACTCCTGTGAAGCTGGCCAGGATGTTCCCAGGTAGATCCCCAGATTGTTGGAGAGATTGCGGATTCACAGGTACACTATTACATGTATTCTGGGAATGTCCTAAAATAAGGCCCATTTGGATAGAAATCTCTAGAACAATTAATATTCTGACTAAACAAAGCATCACCCTTACGCCACAGATGGCATTACTGTCCATAGGTTTAGAAGTGATTCATACATCTCATATCCCAACAGTTATCCACCTTTTTCTAATAACTAAAAACGCCATAGCATCCTTATGGAACGAAGATGCTACTCCCAAAATTAGTGATATTGTAGACAAGATGTCATTACATTGCTCATACGAAAAAAGCCATGCTTTGGCAAATGACTACTTCAGTACATATAGCAAAAGGTGGAATTCTTGGATAAGATTTACCTCTGATCAGAATTTGTCCTAAAACTGCTCCTGGTCTCTCCCACTATGTGACTCTGTTATTTTTATTGCTGATATCTCTCCCCTCGGAATTCATCTGGTAAAAACGCGCATTACTATCTTAAAACAGAATACAATGTAACTCATTACGTTAGTTTATTATAGGATTATCTCTTGGTTCTCTGACAATATACCACACTACTGTTAAGAGTTTATATTATTAGGTGTATTGTTACTCCTACTGATCTACTCAATGTAACACATTACTGTTATTTTATATATTATCCTGAACCCTACTGTCAATAGTATGCTGTAAAAATACTACTGTTAACTTTATGTAAAATTTTAATAAAGTTATTGAAAAAGGAAGGCAAATTTCCAATGAATGAATCATAGAATCATAGAATCGTAGAGTTGGAAGGGACCTCCTGGGCCATCTGGTCCAACCCCCTGCTCAAAGCAGGATTCGCTAAATCATCCCAGTCAGATGTCTGTCCAGCCTCTGTTTGAAGACTTCCATTGAAGGAGAACTCACCACTTGAGAGATGATCTTGGTGCAATGAACTGGGACGATATCCTGAGACATAAAAATAAACAAAGAAAATGGGAGAGGTTTATTAGCATCCTGAATAGGACCTGTGCACAATATATACCGTATGGGAATAAACATGTGGCTAAATAGAGCTGTAAGGGGCGCAATAAGGAACAAAATAAAGCATTTAGAGAATTAAAGCAAGTAGGTAGTGATGAGGCATTAAACAAATACAGAAGATTAAATAAATTCTGTAAAAAGCAAATCAAGACAGCAAAGATTGAGACAGAGAGACTCATTGCCAGAGAAAGTAAAAATAATCCCAAAATATTTTTTAACTACATAAATAGTAAGAAACTAAAAAATGATAGTGTTGGTCCCCTTAAAAATAGTCTGGGTGAAATGGTAGATGAGGATGAGGAAAAAGCCAATATGCTAAATGACTTTTTTCAACAGTATTTACACAAGAAAATCCCATGACTGATAACATGATCAGTGATAAAAAATTCTCTATTAAAAGTCACCTGCTTAACCCAGCAGGAAGTACAGCGGCGTCTAAAAATCACTAAAATTTACAGATCCCCGGGCCCGGATGGGATACACCCCTGAGTACTGCAGGAATTAAGTACAATCATAGATAGACCATTATTTTTAATCTTTAAAGATTCCATAATAACAAGGTCTGTACCACAGGACTGGCGTATGGCAAATGTGGTGCCAATATTCAAAATGGGGACAAAAACTGAACTTGGAAATTATAGGCCAGTAAGTTTAACCTCTACTGTGGGTAAAATCCTGGAGGGTTTTCTAAGAGATACTATACTGGAGTATCTGAAGAGGAATAACCTCTTGACCTAAAATCAACATGGGTTTATAAGGGACCGTTCCTGTCAGACTCATCTGATAAGCTTTTATGAAGAGGTAAGTTCCGGACTGGACCAAGGGAATGTAGTGGACGTGGTGTACATGGAGTATTCAAAAGCTTTTGATACGGTGCCACACAAAAGGTTGGTACATAAAATGAAAACAATGGGGATAGAGGAAAATATGTGTAAGTGGGTTAAGATCTGGCTCAGGGATAGGAAAGAAAGGGTGGTTATTAATGGAGCATACTCAGACTGGGTCACGGTTAGCAGTGGGGTACCACAGGGGTCAGTATTGGGCCAGCTTCTTTTTAACATATTTATTAATGACCTTGTAGGGGGCACAGAGAGTAGAATTTCAATATTTGCAGATGACACTAAACTCCGCAGGGTAATCAATACAGAGGAGGACAATTTAATATTACAGGAGGATTTATGTAAACTAGAAGCTTGGGCTGATAAATGGCAAATGAGCTTTAATGGGGATAAATGTAAGGTCATGCACTTGGGTAGAACGAACAAGATGTATAATTATGTGCTTAATTGTAAAACACTGGGCAAAACTGTCACTGAAAAAGACCTGGGTGTAAGGGTGGATGACAAACTCACATTTAGTGGCCAGTGTCAGGCAGCTGCTGAAAAGGCAAATAAAATAATGGGATCTTTTTACTCTTAGACCTGTGACGGGGACAAGGGGGCATCCTTTATGTCTAGAGGAAAGAAGGTTTAAGCATAATCACAGATGCGGATTCTTTACTGTTAGAGCAGTGAGACTTTGGAATTCTCTGCCATATGATGTTGTAATGAGTGATTCCCTACTAAAATTTAAGAAGGGCCTGGATGCCTTTCTTGAAAAGTATAATATTACAGGGTATATACACTAGTTTCCTTAATATTGCATTGATCCAGAGAGCTAGTCTGATTGCCGTATGTGGAGATGGGAAGGAATTTTTTTCCCCAATGTGAAGCTTACTGTTTGCCAGATGGGTTTTTTTTGCCTTCCTCTGGATCAACATGTTAGGACAAGTTAGGATTGGATACGGGTTGAACTAGATGGACTTAATGTCTTTCTTCAACCTTAATAACTATGTTACCATGTTACTATGTTACTTCTGCTCTGGTTCTACAGCAACCTAATGTTTCACTCCCATTTCAAGTGGAGATAGACTCTTCTGAGATTGGTGCAATAACCGTTTTGTCTCAAAGAGATCCGGTAACCTCTAAGGTGAATCCCTGTGCCTTCTTTTCTCGAAAAATTTCCCCATCTGAATGTACTTATGATGTGGAGAATCCGGAATTGTTGGCCATGAAGTAGGCATTTGAAGAGTGGAGACATTGGTTGGAGGGAGCTAGACATCAAGTTGTGGTCCTCACCAACCACAAAAATTTGATTTATCTTGAATCAGCCAAGCGCTTGAATCCTAGACAGGCTAGGTGGGCCTTGTTTTTCACGTGTTTTTAATTTTGTGGTCTCCTTTCTTCTGGGCACTAAGAATGTTAAGGTGGACACCCTTTCTAGGAGTTTCTTTGCGGATTCTCTTGATGTGACTGAGCCTACTACCATTCTAAATGTATCAGGATCCTGTCAGTGCCAGCGAACTGCCACGGCTGAGCAGGGTCACTCACCCACACTGTGGGAGGGCCCGGGGTCAGATACTGCAGGGAAAGTTCAGACAGACGGGATCTGTGACGCTGAAGGTGGTAGGTAGTACAAGACCTACTATCATGTGACCACAGGGGGCGGGCTTAGCATCCCACTGCTGGAGATGACTGTAGGATTCTACTACAGGAATCTTGGAGTAGAGGCTTGGGGAACTCAGGTCAGACAAACGGGGGTCATACACGGAGAGGGCGGCGCAGTACCAGAGGGGCGAGCAGAGAATAGTCAGGTCATGTGCAATGAGTCATACACGGAGAGGGCAGCGCAGTACAAGAGGGACAGGCAGAACTCGTAACAGGGACAGAACCGGATCAAAACCAAGCAAGCAAAAAGTATCACATTCACAAAGCACCCCAGGGTCACACACACTCGGCCAAGGGTCTGAGTATAAGCGACGAGGAATGAGCCCACAATGAGACTATAAAAAGCTTCCCAGAATCTCAGAGTGAGGCTGTCCAGATTAACCTCTGAACTACTTAATCCCACAAACTAAGCAGATCATGACAAAATGAGGATGTAGCTCTTTCTGCCATCTCACCTGATTTGAGACGTGCCCTGGAGGAATTTCAGGAGGACAAACTTGAACGATGCCCTATGGGAAAATTGTATGTCCCTGACCAGTGGAGGAGAAGAGTAATGTCTGAAATTCATTGCTCCGCGTTAGCTTGTCATCCAGGTAATTTTGGTACCAGAGATTTGGTGAGTCGGTCTTTTTGGTGGACTGCCTTATCTCGTGATGTTAGGAATTTTGTGCAGTCCTGTGGGATTTGTTCTCGGTCCAAGCCCTGTTCTTGTTCTAGTGGTTTGTTGATGCCCCTGCCGGTGCCCAGGAGGCCATGGACCCATATCTCAATGGATTTTATTTCTGATCTTCCTGTCTCTCAGAGAATGACTGTTATCTGGGTGATCTGTGATAGATTTTCTAAGATGGTCCATCTTGTACCACTCCCAAAGTTGCCATCTTCTTCAGAGTTGGTGCCCTTGTTTTTACAACAGGTGGTTCGGTTGCATGGGATTCCTGAGAACATTGTGTCGGACAGAGGAGTCCAGTTTGTTTCCAGATTTTGGAGAGCTTTTTGTTCCAAACTGGTAATTCAGTTATCTTTCTCCTCTGCATTTCATCCTCAGACCAATGGGCAGACTGAGAGAACAAACCAGACTTTGGAATCCTATTTGAGATGTTTCATATCTGCTGATCAAGATGACTGGGTCTCATTTTTGTCCTTGGCGGAATTCTCACTAAACAATAAGGCTAGTTCTGCCACTTTGATGTCTCCTTTTTTCTGTAACTTTTGGTTTCATCCTCGATTTTCTTCGGGGCAGGTGGAATCTTCGGCCTGCCCTACTGTGGATTCTGTGGCAGAGACAATGCAGTAGATTTAGGACCAATTAGTGGATACGTTGTCCCACTCTCAGGAAAAGGCCCAATGGTTTTCCAACCGGCATAAGACCATTGGTCCCCGGTATAAAGTGGATGTTATGGCTTGGATGTCCTCAAAAAATATTCCTATGAAGGTTGCATCTCCAAAATTCAAGCCAAGGTTCACTGGACCTTATAAGATTTTGGAAATCCTTAACCCCATTTCTTTCCATTTGGCTCTTCCAGCCACGTTTAAGATTCATAACGTTTTTCATAAATCTTTGTTGAAAAGGCTTGTGGAGCCAGTAGTTTCCATGGCGGTGCCCTCTGACCCTGTATTGGTTAAGGATAATTTGGAGTATGAGGTAGAGAAGATATTGGATTCTCATCTAGCTAGATAGAGACTCCAGTACTTGGTCAAGTGGAAAGGTTATGGCCAGGAGGATAATTCCTGGGTCTCTGCTTCTCACATTCATGTCGAGAGATTGGTTCATGCTTTTCACCGAGCCCATCCTGATTGGCCTGGTGGCGTGGATGAGGGTTCAATGAACCCTCCTCAAGGGGGGTACTGTTGTGAATTCTCTTGATCTGACTTCTGAGTCAGGGCTCCCTCTGGTGGTTACTGCGGGTAGTGGAGCTGGCCGGGTTGACAGAAGTCTGCCACCTGATGATGATGATTGGAAGTCAGGGGTTACTGACTGGGAGGATAAAGTGAGCAGACTTCCCTCAGTTGCTGCTGGTGATTGGTTTCTTCCTGTGCATTTCGAGGTCTGCTGTCTCCTGCCTGATCCTGCATTTTTCAGTTAAGCTGTTCATTTGCTAATCCTTTGCATCTGATCTGGTTTTGCCTCTTTCTGCTTTGCTGTTAGGGTTCAGCGTGCTTCCTGTTGGGGCAGTCCTGGACCCCCGCTCCATATGTTACAGCTTGTGTCAGTTTGTTCAGTCCCCTGTTATATTAGTCTCTTTTGCTTTTCTACCAGTTCACACCAGAATGCTGATATAGTGGGGGAGAGGTCGAGAGACCTCAGTGTTTTTTGTACATCAGATGTGTTGGATTTTTTAGGGTTTTTGCATGATTGCAGACAGTGTCTTTTCTTTCCTATCCTATCTAGACAGTTTGGGCCCCATCATTTGCTCAGTCTATTTTCTGCCTGCGTTTGTGCCTCATCTTGCCTCAGTGACAATATATGTTTGGGGCTATCAATTTCTTTGGGGTTCTACTCCAGGGCAGTTAAGATTTCACCTTTCCTGCTTTAAGTTTATTTAGTTCTCCGGCTGTGCTGAGACATCTAGGGCATCGTAGGTACGCCCTACGGCTACTGCTAGATTGTGTTGTTAGGATTAGGGGTCTGCAATCCGCTAAGTTAACAACCTTTCTGGTTTAAAGATGGCCTAGCCTATTCCTGCCATCCTCCTCGGTGACCTATTCATAACAGAATCACCAGCCAAAACTGTAGATTCTAGGGTACTCTAAAGAAGGAAAGAACTGTAAAAAAAAAAAAAAAGTGTCCTAATTTTTTTTATATATTTTTTCCTCTTTTTCTTTGGGGCCGTAGGAGGATTTTTTCTTTAATGGAGACTAAGCAATTGTCTGAACGTGTTGAGCAGCTCGCTGTTGAAGTGCGGGGAATTTCTGCCTATCTCGCTCAATCATCTGCTGTAGAACCAAAGATCTCTACTCCTGATATGTTTTCTGGGGATCGGTCTAAATTTTTGAATTTTAACCCTTTCGCACCAGAGCCTGTTTTTGCCTTCGTGACCGGGCCAATTTTATCAATTATGACCAGTGTCACTTTATGAGGTCGTAACTCTAGAATGCTTCAATGGATCCTGCTGATTCTGACATTATTTTCTCGCGACATATTGTACTTCATGATAGTCATAACATTTCTTTCATATAACTTGCGTTTATTTGTGAAAAAAATGGACATTTGGCGAAAATGTAGAAAATTTTGCAATTTTCCAACTTTGAATTTTTATGCCCTTAAATCAGCGAGATGTGGCACACAAAAACCTTAATAAGTAACATTTCCCACATGTTTACTTTACATCAGCACAATATTGGAACCAAAATTTTTTTTTGCTAGGAAGTTATAAGGGTTAAAATTTGACCAGCGATTTCTCATTTTTACAACAAAATTTACAAAACCATTTTTTTTAGGGACCACCTCACATTTGAAGTGAGTTTGGGGGACCTATATGACAGAAAATACCCAAAAGTGACACCATTCTTAAAACTGCACCCCTCAAGGTACTCAAAACCACATTCAAGAAGTTTATTAACCCTTCAGTGCTTCACATGAATGAATGGAATGTGGAGGGAAAAAAGAAACTTTTCCTTTTCTTTCACAAAAATTTTCCTTTAGACCTTTTTTTTTACTTTCACAAGGGTAACAGGAGAAAATGGACTATACATTTTGCTTTGCAATTTCTCCTGAGCATGCCGATACCCCATATGTGGGAGAATATTACTGTTTGGGCACACGGCAGGGCTTGAAAGGGAAAGAGCGCCATTTGACTTTTGGAATGCAAAATTGGCTGGAATCGATAGTGGACTCCATGTTGCGTTTGGAGAGCCCCTGACATGCCTAAACAGTCGAAACCCCCAACAAGTGACCCCATTTTGGAAACTAGACCCCTTAGGAAACTTATCTAGATGTGTATTGAGCACCTTGAACCCACAGGTGCATCACAGAAGTCTATAACATAGAGCCGTGGAAATAAAAAAGCAACATTTTTCACAAATAAATCATTTTAGCTTCATATTTTGCATTTTCATAAGGGTAACAGAAGAAATTGCTCCATACAATGTGTTGAGCAATTTCTACTGAGCACGCCGATACCCTATATGTGGGACAATAATACTGTTTGGGCGCACAGCAGGGCTTGAAAGGGAAGGAGCACCATTTGACTTTTGGAATGCAAAATTGGCTGGAATCAACAGTGGAAGTCATGTTGCGTTTGGAGAGCCCCTTATGTGCCTAATCAGAGATTTACACAGAAACCCTGGTGTAAGCGCTCAGCGCAGAGCGCAGGATAAATGTGCGCCAAGCCTTACTGCGATCTTTGGGAGGCAGAATGACAAAACCAATAGCCTGTGTAGAAGTAGTTTTTTTATTTATTTTTTATGCCATTCCTTGTGCGGTATTTGTGATTAGGTGACTTTATTCTTCGAGTCGGTGCGATTACAGCGACACTAGATTTATACCGGGCTTTTATGTTTGGCAGCTGTCACACACTTAAAAAATGCTTTTTATTGCGAAAACTAGTTTTTGCCTCACCACATTTTGAGAGCTATAATTTTTCCATATTTTGGCCCACAGAGTCATGTGATGGCTTGTTTTTTGCGGAATGAGCTGACGTTTTTATTGGTACCATTTTCAGGCACATGAAAATTTTTGATCGCTTTCTATTCTGATTTTTGGGAGACAGAATGATCAAACGCCAGGAATTCTGGAAATTTTTTTTTTATTTAATGACGTTCTGTGGGTAGTAAAATTAATAAGGCAGCTTTATTCTTCAGGTCAGTATGATTGCAGTGATACCACATTTATATTTTTTTTTTACGTTTTGCTGTTTTTGCACAATAAAAACTATTTTATAGAAAAAAAAATTGTTTTTGCATCGCTTTATTCTGAAAGCTATAACTTTTTTATTTTTCCACTGTTGGAGCTGGATCGCGGCTTGTTTTTTGCGGAACAAGATGACGTTTTCATTGCTACCATTTTTATTTTGATATGACTTTTTGATCGTGTCGTATTCTACTTTTTGTGTGGCGACATGATGAAAAAGCAAAGGTTTTTCCTCCTTTTTTTTTTCTTTTTATGAAGTGCACTGAAGGCATGAACAAGTGTAACCATTTTATAGGTTGGCTCCTTCTGGACACGGCAATACCAAATATGTGTACTTTTTTGCTTTTAAAAATATATATATGTATTTATTGGTTTAATATTTTTTCTTTTTTTTAATTTATTTTGTGATTTTTTTAAATAGTTTTAAAACTTTTTTTTTACTATTTTACTTAGTCCCTGTATGAGACTTCAATTTTCATTTGTCAGATCACTGGTCTCTTACAAATGCAATACACATGTATTGCATTGCAAGAGACTGGTCAGTGCTGCAGAGGGAGATCGCTTGTTAGACCCAGCTACAGGCTGAGCCTAACAAGCCACCGTAGCTGACAGAGCCAGAGGACATCACGTGACCTCCGACTGCCAGGCAATGCTGATCTGACTGCGGGGGGTGTCTGAAAGGTAAAAATAGCAGGGGTGTCCTCCTGCTATCTTCTAAATGCCGCGATCGCGGCATCTAGAAGATAGCAAAGGGTTAACACCATTAGGACCTGATCTCAGGTCCCGATGATGTCACCTGTCAGAGCAATGGCTCTGCACAGGAATCCCAGCACTTGCAGGCTCCTGGGGGTCCTGAGAGCTGCGAGACCACCCACCGTAGACAAACGTCGGCGCTGCAGAAAGCCCAGCTAGCACCGACGTTTAACTACTGTGGGCGGTCGGGAAGCGGTTAAGAATAATTGTAAACTATTTTTCGCTTTGAAGCCTAACTCATCAGGGAGCTCTGTGCAGCAGGTTAAAATTGTCATCTCCTTGCTGCGCGGCGATCCCCAGGACTGAGCTTTTTCTCTGACACCTGGAGATCCTATTCTGGCTAATGTGGATATGTTTTTTTCCTGATGGCCTAGCCTATTCCTGCCATCCTCCTCAGTGATCTATTCATAACAGAATCACCAGCCAAAACTGTAGATTCTAGGGTACTCTAAAGAAGGAAAGAACTGTAAAAAAAAGGTGTCCTAATTTTTTTATATATTTTTTACTCTTTCCCCATCATTTGCTCAGTCTATTTTCTTTTTTTTTTTATAAATTCTTTATTTAAGAATGTTATTACAGGAATATTAAAAGAGTACATGTCAATATAATCAACATTCAGTTTTTCATATGGGGAGGGAAATTCAGGGAGGGTTGGGTAAAAAGGGAGGGAGGGGAGTAACAGGAGAGAGGGTAAAATTGGAAGGGAAAAGGGAAGATAGGGATGATAGTCCTGTAAGATAATAGCCTCTATCTATTTATTTACAATATCAAATAGTGAAGTGTATACAATCATATATAGCACAATCAATATATAGTAAGAATATTCTTTGCATTAAATCTTGATAGTATTTTGGTACAAGAACCATTGGTGCCATCTTCTTTGTAGTTTGTCCTGTTTACAGTAAGTCAACCGGATTTTTTCAAGAGAGTAAATACTATTGGCTTCGTTTATCCACTCCGAGAGGAGAGGTGGGTCAATATCTTTCCAATGCCTAGCTATGAGAATTTTAGCTGCATTAAGCAAATGGGAGCTTACAATATAATCACTTATATTTTTATATTGAGGACGAACATTAAGGAGGATTTGTTTAGGTGTCAAAGGAGGCATTGTTCGAAAAACATTTTTTATATGTAAGTGTATCATTTTCCAAAAAGGGGCAATTTTAGTACATTCATACCAAATATGAGAAGGCGTACCTGGTAATGAATTACATCTCCAGCAGCAAGATGAGTGAGATTTATCAAACCTATAAAGAGTATCTGGAGTTCTATACCAGCGAGAGATAATCTTATAGTTTAATTCTCGGTATCTTGTTGAAGGAGAGATGGAATGAACCTCTTTCCAGAGCCTAGAGATTTCTACTGATGTCAATGAAATATTCAATTCCCTCTCCCATTTACTTATGAAGTTAGGAGGTTCCCCTGAATCACAGAGTATTTTGTAAATTTTTTATATTATTTTTTTATTTGTCTTTAAGTCAAAAAAGATATCCTGTGTTTATTTTTCAATAGAATTGCTGGAGATATTAGGTATGTGAATTCTAACTGTCTCTTTTCTAATTTCTACATCTGTATCTGATATTTTGATGTCACTAAATATATTTTTGAGTTCGTTAATAGGAATGATATTATTGTTTTGAATAAGGTGGCCTATATGTATATAAGAGAGGTTTCCTAGGGTTTTGAGTTTGTTTTTAATAGCTCTATATCTGTTTGGGATCAGTTGTATCAGTGGGGTATGCGCACAGATATCTGGAACTAAGTTGTATTTTTTATTAGTCCTGTTCCAGAGAGTTATTGATAATTTAGTTAATGGGTTTACAATTTCACAGTATTTAAATTTGTTATATGTGATGACCAGAGATAATGGTTAATATTTTTATTTAAAAGATTAAGTTCAATGTCGACCCACAGTTTCCCATGGGGAAAGATTCTTGCCTCCCTGATTCTAGTCATATGTGAAGCAAGTCTGTATTTTTCAAAATCCGGCAAGCCCAACCCTCCTTTACATTTTCTTTTTATTAGAGTTGAATGTTTAATCCTACTGCTTTTTATTTTGCCAAATAAATTTGGATATCAGGGTTTTGCATTTTTGAAAGAAGGATTGTGGGATATCAATTGGTAGGACTTGGAGGAAATAAAGTAATTTGGGTAGGGTGATCACCTTTACGATGTTAATTCTGTCAAACCAAGAAATGGGCAACTCCATCCATGAAGAGAAATCGCATTCTAGGTTGCAGATTAGAGGTAAAAAGTTAAGGTTATATAAAGAAGAAATGGAGTTATTAATCTTGGTCCCTAGGTATGTAATATGAGAACAGTTATTTTTGAATGGGGATTTTTTGGATAAAACAGTCCAGTTTTCTTGATCCACATTAAGGTTTAATATTTCTGATTTAGAAAAATGTATCTTGAAGTTTGATACTGAGCCAAATTCGCGCATTTCTTCAATTAGTGGAATGATAGATTTCCAGGGGTCTTTGAGGTAGAAAAGAACATCGTCCGCAAAGGTGGCTATTTTGTGTTCCCTCTCCTCGCAGCTAACACCCCGGATTTTGGGATTTTGTCTAATTTTTTGTAGAAAGGTTTCCATGACTAGAGCAAACAGAAGTGGGGAGAGATGGCACCCCTGTCTTGTCCCATTTCCTATCCCAAAGCTAGGAGATAAGTCACTATTAATTTCAATTGAGCCGTTGGGTAGGAATACAGAGCCAGAATTTTTCCAATGAAGGATTCAGGGAAGCCGAATTTCGCCAATGTTTTTTCCATAAATTCCCAATCAATTCAGTCAAAGGCCTTTTCGGCATCAGTTGACAAAAGAGCAGTTTGAATGTTTTTACATTTTACAAAATTGATTATATTCAGGGCTTTAATAATGTTATCTTTGGCCTCCCTACCCAACACAAAGTCCACCTGGTCAGGATTGATCAAATCCGACAAGAGGTTCTGTACCCTTCCGGCCAAGATCCTTGCATATAACTTACGTCATGATCCAGGGTGGATCTGACAGATTAAATGCACAAGTAACCTTTTTTTTCCTGTGAGCTGTTTTGCTCAGGGTTGGTTTTGTTCCCCGGTGGCCAGTATGGTCATTGCACTGGTGTTTTTAGAGATAGTTTGCCCCCGGTGGTGGTTAGAGTAATTGCACGGGAATCACTAACAGGTGTGTTTGCTCTATCAAAGAGTGTCAGTAGTGCTCAATGACGGTGATATGATTATGGTTGGGCTTTCCAACCATCCTGGGTGAAGGAAGGAGGTGGAGGAGGGAGCTGGAAGAGAGTCCTGGAGTGGCAGCTATGGTGTCAGCGAGGAGTTTGTGTGAAGCATGGTAGAGTGGCAGCTATGGTGTCAGTGAAGAATTCCTGCAAAGCTTGGTGGAGTGGCAGCTATGGTGTAGAGCTCCACTCAGTTTGCTGGACTCTGTTACTGAGAGCTGCACTCAGTTTACTGGACTCGGTTGCTGGACAGTTGCACTCAGGTGCTGGACTCTGTTGCTCCAAGGCGGCACTCAGTGCTGGACGCTGTTGCTGTAAAGCTGCACCCAGGTGTTGGACACGGTGGAGGAAGATGCACTCAGGTGTTGGTCTCTGTTGCCAGGAGCAAGTGCATCAGAGCAAAGCTAAGTGTTTCCCTGTTTGTCACTTTTCCCTCATGTTGGTGTTAGTGCAGCGGTGGGGCCAGTGCCTGCGCCACCCATCTCCCTAGCAAGGGATAGGTGTAGGGTGTGCCAGGGCTACAGGTTCCTGAGCGGCGCCCGGTGCGGAACCGGCATAGGGAACGTTAGGAGCATTACGGACACTGACTCAGGGGAGTACAGGAGGTCTCCATGTCCCCCGTTCCTTATTGCAGGGCCCTCCGTTGTAAATGTTTCCCTATCCCCTTTGTCGGGTTGTATTAGTTACCGGCCTACAGGCCACGTCACACTGGACAATTACACGTGCCGTGTCCTATTGTAGTAGTTACCGGTCTGCTGGCCGTGTCACACAGGACGGGGCACGTCACAACTTAATGTCGTTATTAATCAATGAAATTGGCTTATAGCTGCCACAAATGGTTAGGTCTTTACCCTGTTTTGGGATAAGAGCAATGTGAGCAGAAAGTGCCTCTGTTTTGAATGGGTTTACCCTAGATATATTGTTAAAATATTTCAATAGGTATGGAGAGAGTTCTTCTTTGAAAATGTTATAATGTTCTGTGGAGTATCCATCTGGACCTGGGCTTTTCCCTTTAGGGCTTGATTTAATGACAGATTCTAGTTCGTCAATTGTGATTGGGTTGTCCAGGGTTTGTATTTGTTGGGGTGACAATTTAGGTAAGTCTGTTGTTTGTAGATAATTATTGATGAGTTCAGATCTCTTTTTTAGGGATGTAGCGTCTTCCCTCGCTTTTAGATTATAAAGATTTGAGTAAAATAAGCTAAACATTTTTGCTATATCTTCCGTTTTGTGGTGTATTTGGTCTTGTGAGTCTTTAATCTTTTGAATACATGCTGAGTTAATTTTTTTTTAACCAAATTCGCCAGATTTTTACCGCATTTATTCGCTTGAGTGTATATTTTAAATCTAGAATACTGCAAATATTTCTCAGAATCTTGTCTCAGCAATTCTCTGAGTTCTGCTCTAAGTCTAAAAAGATCTTTTTCTAACAAAGCTTCCTGGGTTGTTTTATGTTTCTCCTCTAGGTAATTTGAGATAATAAGGAAGTCGTGAGTTTCTCTTTTTCTTTTTTTTTTCCTGGAACCCATTTGAATGAAAAATTCTCTGAGCACCGCTTTGTGTGCCTTCCAGATATTACAATTGGAGATATCATCGCTACGGTTTTCTAGGAAAAATTGTTTAATATTCTTTCTTATGAGCTTCTGCGATTCAGCATCATATATTAAATTATTATTTAATTTCCAATTGAAGGCGCACTTTTTTATGTTGTTTAGGGCGATATAGGTAAACAATGGGGCGTGATCGGAGTATACTATATTATCATAGGTGGTTTTCCTAACCATGCTTATTAGATGGTGTGGTATGAATAGATAGTCGATTCTTGAGTATTTTTTATGTACTGATGAGAAGAATGAATAGTCTTTTTTTGAAGGGTGAATAACTCTCCAGGCATCTATCAAGAGAAGGTCCGTCAACGACTTATTAATATATCTAATTGTTTTATGTGGTATGGATGATTGCCCAATGGAGGTATCTAGAGGGTGGTTTAAGGGGATGTTGAAATCGCCTCCTAGTATTGGTGTGCCTTCAATGAAATGATTCAGAAGTCTAAATATTTTTTAAAAAAAGGGAAGATGGTTCGCATTTGGAGCATATATATTTATTAATGTGTACGTTTTATTATAAATCATACATTTAAAAAAGAGATATCTCCCATCTCCATCCAGTAGAACATCTTTAAAAACAAAAGGGAGATTTTTACTAACAACAATAGAAACCCCTTTATTTCTTTTGTTTGGGGAAGTAGAGTTGTACCATCTAGTGAATGTTTTATTCTTAGTTATAGGGGTATATGTCTTCTTGAAATGAGTGTCTTGGAAAAAGACTACATCAATTTTGTTCTTCTCTACATACTTCAATATTTGCGATCTTTTCTGCAGGATGTTTATGACTTTAGCATTAAAGGTTGCAATATTTAAGTTGGCCATAAGGACAGTTTATACTCGATAATTTTTTTGAAGCGGCATCCAACAGGACCAGGGGGGAAAAAATTACAACTGGGGGTAACAATTATTAACATCTCTATAGAGAACATGTTTACCAAGTTATTGGGGCGGATTCCCATCCCAATTCAAATTCACAGTTTGCTATTGGTTGGTTGAAAGGCCAGTATGGTGTCCAACCAGATGTCACAGCAAATAAAGATCGCCAGAACTATGGGGGCGTGGACCTGCCAATCAAAGGATTAATGAAGAAAAAATAAAAAAACAGATAGGAAGGAAGAGAAGGAGGAGGGGGGGAAAGGGCAAGAAAAAGTAGAGGAGACCAAGAAAAGGTAGAAAAGAGAGGTTAAGATTGACAATCTCCGACTGAGTCTCGCTCAGTAGAGGACTAAAACCAGAGTAGAGCACTTATTAATCTATGTTACTAGTTTTTTTTTGTTTTTTTTTTAATTATCCAGAGTGGTGAACTGCAAGAAAAAAAGAAAGGCAGTTAAACACAAAAACATATTATTCAGAGTTAGTGAAGAATCTATGATACCAAAACCAGATCATTTCTGAATCTCGAATTAACAAAATTCCCTCTTGTTTTGAGGAGACTCAGTCTTCACCTACTTTATTGTTACCAGTTGGTGTTTTGCTAATGTCTGTATTCATCCTTCTAATTTTTTTGGGCTTATTTGGCATGATATTAGACCATTTTTCATGTTTTGGTAGTGGTGGAAGTCTAAGAAGATCCTCAGCTGGTGCCCAATCCGGAAGTTGAAGCTGAATAAGATCCAACTTATTCAGAACGTAGGGAAATCTTGAGGTGTTTTAACAATTAGAGTTTTATTATCAAAGGAAATGGCGAGTCCAAATGGAAACATCCACCTGTAGGCTATATTCCTGTCTCTAAGGATCCTAGTCAAAGGCTGAATTTGTCTTCTGAGGTCAAGAGTGAACTTTGAAAGGACCTTGAAAATTTGGACCTCATTATCCTCATATTCAATTTTAACGGCTTGTCTGGATTTATGTTAGATCTCTTCTTTGATTTTAAAGCTTTGTATACAGCAAAGTATGTCCCTGGGTTTGTCCGGGCTTATGTTTATGGGTCTGTAGACTCTATGAGCCCTTTCAATGCATATGGTATTAGAGTCATCTTTACCCAGCAAGTCATTGACTATGCTGTTGAGGATTATAGGGATATCTTTATCCAGAATTTTTTCCGGGAGTCCTCTAATTCTTAGATTGTTCCTTCTTGACCTGTTCTCCAGGTCATCTATGTGAATTTTTTGAAGGAAGCCTTCCTTTTTATTGTCAATTAGAATTTCCATGACGCAATCAGAGTGTGTGGATAGCTGTTCACAGGTATCCTCCAAGGTCTGTAATCTTGTGTGTACTTGCTTGACATCCTTTTTAAGGTCTGCTATTTCTTCTTTAATGGTTTGGGTATAGTCTTTAAAAAGGTTTCTTATGCATTCCGTAGTAGGTATGTTTTTGATACTGTCACTGTCAGACCATTGGGCGAGAGAGGAAGAACTCTGTTTATGAACTTGTGAGGAATTATTGGATTTACTGGACTGAATATCAAGGGAGAGTTGTTTTCTGGATTTCTCCCTCTCCTGACCCTTCTTGGGGTTTTTTGTGGCTTTGGCTACTTCTTCGGTTTGTAATTTAGTAGATTTACCCATTTTTATATCTAGTCTCAATATAACTCAGTCGGGGAGAAATGGCAAAATCAAGTCATTTAAGTGTTTTTCATAGTTTTATAGACAGCAATTCCTAGATTCAAAAATAGGTTGCCATCTATATGTTATTATTGTCTCGTGGGGAGGTGTAAAACTTTCATTTAGTAGTGTATAGGATTGAGGGTTAATCTGAGGTAGAAATTAAATCCTATTTTCCAATTCTTCCCTGCTTGTTCCTCTGTGATGAGAGGAAAGTGCAGTATACAAAGACTGTGCAGTCCCTCTTAATAATAGAGTTACAGTATATTACCACAGCTGTACCTCAGAGAGGAGTCCCCACAGTCTCCTTGTCAGCTCCTCCAGCCATGCAGCAGGGCGGGAAAATATCCCTTCTCCAGCGTCTCAGACTCCCTCAGGACTGTCCCGGCCTCCTCCGTCCTGCAAGAAAAGATCTAAGGGATCCAGGAGGTCACCAGTCCTTCCAGACCATAGGAGAGTGGAATGTGGGGAGGAAAAAGGGTTTTTTTTCCCCCTCAGTCTCTTTTCTCCCTGTGTTTGTGCCTCATCTTGTCTCACCGACAATATATGTTTGGGGGCTATTTCTTTGGGGTTCTACTCTGGGGCAGTTTAGATTTCACCTTTCTTGCTTTAAGCTTAGTTAGTTCTGTGCCGGGGCATCTAGGGCATTGTAGGTAAGCCCCACGGCTACTGCTAGTTGTGTTATGAGGATTAGGGGTCTGAAATCCGCTAGTTACCAACCTTTCTGGTTTCCTGGTGGCCTAGCCTATTCCTGCCGTCCTCCTTGGTGACCTATTCATAACATCTGCCCCAGTGTCTCTGAGACCAATTGTGACTTGATAGCCAACAGTAACAGATTGACTGTTTTCTTTGGTCTTCACATCAGAGCTGGCCACAAAGAGGACAGAAGGTGGGGGCCCAGAGTGCATTGAGGTTTTAGTTGGGCATTTCTCCCTATCAGGGCAGACTGCGCTAACTTGTCCTACTTTGTTGCAGGAGAAGCACTGGTGTGCATCACCTAAAGAATGTCAAGTCCCCAGGACCCAATAGGAGGTGGGCTTGGACAGCACTGTGACCCGCCACCTAGGGAGAAAGGTCCCCGTTTGGCTTACCTCCCTTCCAGCTGAGTCCCGATGTCTTCCTCACCTCAGGCATCCTGTTAGCCACATAGCAGTCTGCAATCCTTGCAGCCTAATCCGTAGTTTGTGGCTCTCGATCACACACAAATTGTCGTACATCCATAGGGTACATATGAAGAAATTGATCCTTGACCATAAGATCCGTTAAGTCCTCAAAACTGTTAACAGAAAGTCCCCTGATCCATTGGTGGAACGTGGTCCTCAAGGTGTTCACGACATCCGCATAACTGTCAGTTGATCCACGTTGTAGGTTCCGGAACTTTCTCTGATACACTTCTGGGGTTAGGTTGTATTTCCTGATCAGGGCCTCTTTTATGGCCTCATAGTTCCCATCTAGCTCTGGTGGGAGGTCAGCAAAAACTTCCAAGGCTTTTCCTCTCAGCCTCAGTGACGTCAGCAGGAGTCCCTGCAATTTAATACAACAAATTAACCCCTAAAATTAACCCCTACAAGTCCAAAATTTAAACCACAAACCATCATCTAATTAATTGTGATAGACATAGCAAAAAAAACATGAAATGAAATGGTTAACTATATGTAAACCATGTGTCGTTTCATGTCGGGCAGGAGAATAGTTATACAAAAGCTGGCAAATGTTTCTTCGGCTATTCTGCTATGATGAACTGTATGAATTTGTAATATATATATTAATGTGTCTCTATGACATGTCTAAAATATATATATATATATATATATGTGTCTAGATATATTCATTCTTTGTGTGGGGAAACCTGTCATTGGGCTCCATTATATGTCCATTTAGCTACCCTGCGAGAAAATCTCGCCAGACGGATGTCAAACGGATCCTTACATGCGATTAAAATTGCATCACTTAAGAAAAATCGCATCAAAAACGGATCAATGGTTAAGATACCTTTGTGCGATTTCGGACCATTAAAATGGGACCGTTTTTTTAATGGTTGTGTGTGACTCCAGCCTTACTTTACTCCTTCCATTCTGGTGTTCCCTCTAGTAGAACAAAGTAGCAGAGGATTATATATATATAAAATGTTTAAAATAAAATAAATTCTCTTTTAAATACAGTGTTCCTCTGCTACAACATTTGAATGGCAGACCATTTGGTAATCATATATAGAGAAAAGGAAATAAATTCCCAGGGTTGAAAGTATAGAAATGGGACAAGAATCATAAGAATGATAAAAAACCTTTATTAATAAATCGTTATATAACACTGAATCCACACAACGACACCAAAATATAAAAACAAATATATAATGAATATAAAATTATTAGACCCACTATAATAAATATTTCTCCAGATAATTTCCTATACACTGTATGACGCACAAGCAAAAATAATAATTAAATAAAAAAGTGGACAGAGAACAACAAAAAAACAAAAAGTAATAAAATAAAAACAAAATTTTTTTGAATAAAAATAAATATAAATAATAAATGTATATAAAGTGCTAAGTGCTAATTCATACCAAGTGAATATATACCAAAAAATATATAAATTCACAAATAACCAATCAGAAAACAGTAACCAAGATGCAAGACATATAAAGTGCAAAAATTGTTCCCCGCTGACATAAGTAAACAATCACTCCAAATGGGAGAAAAAATGGTTATAAAATGTATAATATACTCCCAGCTGTGATAAAGAAAAAATTATCCCAAATATGTGTAATTTAAAGTGCTATTGTGTAATACACCTGCCAATATAGACATTTAATGTGAATTATATATATTGCCTGGAGTGTGCAAATTGCAATAGTGCTCTATGCTTGCCGCTGAACAATGAGAAGGAATCAATCTGAATGCAATTCATCCATTATACTAGAAGAAATAAAGTGCTAAGTGCAGTTTGCTCCTATTAATGAGGAGAGATTCCTCTAGTCGCATGAGATGAGGAAAAAATCTTACGTGAAAAGGACACAAGACATCAAAAACGCCTCCCCTTAATTACCTTAATGACCTGGTCAAAGAAAAGGACTTTAGTCCACAATAATACCTGAGTAGTGGGTCAAAGAAGATAATGGGGTGCGTACATGTTCCCTCTAGTGTCCGCCAACTCCAGTCCTCGCCAACCTCCGGTTGCCTTACCATACCTCTCCCGAGTGGACTGCTTGGTCCATCCTGACCGTAATGGTTGAATCCTTTACCCTGCCTTACTCCGGTCTTGTCCTCTCGCCTCAGGACACCTTACCCTTTTCTGCCTCTTGTGTCTCCTATGGGCCGTCCCTTGGTACCGGCCGTCACGGTGATAGTCTCCCCTGGGGTTTAGAGATGCCTTTTCTCAGGATAACATATGCTATCACCTTTGTGAGACCTGCCGCCTTTGGACAGATGCTAGTAAACTGCCGGTATACAATGCCTACAAATACATATTTCTACTATACACCATTTTTACTGTGGCAGTTGTGCATCAAAAGCATACAGAATCAAGCAAAAAACACACCACTCATACAACCATTATTGGTGCCCAAGTAGGGTATCCAGCCCGTCGTATCTATTGGTCAAAAAACTTAGCACTCATGGAGCAACTGAAGTGAGAAGGTTCCATTTATTGTACATCCAACAAAATATGTTAAATGTTTTCGGTCCACAAGGGGACCTTCATCAGAACTGGTTAAGTAGACTAGATGCAGAGTTTCAATATTCCACATATAGGAATCTTGTAGTATATACAGCTCTGATAAAAATTAAGAGACCACCACATCAAAACCCTGCCATGGGCAGCCCATTCTCCAGACCTGAACCCCATTGAAAACCTCTGGAATGTAATCAAGAGGATGATGGATAGTCACAAGCCATCAAACAAAGAAGAACCGCTTAAATTTTTGTGCCAGAAGCAGTGTGAAAGACTGGTGGAAAGCATGCAAGACGCATGAAAGCTGTTTTTAAAAATCATGGTCATTCCACAAAATATTGATTTCTGAACTCTTCCTGAGTTAAAACATTAGTATTGTTTCTAAATGATTATGACCTTGTTTTCTTTGCATTATTTGAGGTCTGAAAGCACTGGTTTTTTTTTTAATTTTGACCATTTCTCCTTTTCAGAAAAAAAATACAAAATCTATTGCTTGGAAATTTGGAGACATGTTGTCAGAAGTTTGTAGACTAAAAGAACAATTTACATTTTACTCAAAAATATACCTATAAAGAGAAAAATCATACAAACTGAACATTTGGAAGTGGTCTTTTAATTTTTGCCAGAGCTGTAAGTATTCCAGGAGAGGATTAAGATGCCTGGATCCCAGAGTAGAACATGAACGGAGCAGCGCATGTGCAGTATGCGACCGACTTCGCTTCACAGTTTACAAAAGTAGATTGTATGACAATTTCAGATAGGCTCACCGCATACTCTTACACCTTAACAATAAAACCAGCAATCTTTATTATAACATATTTAAAATTAATATAAAATATACCACATCATACCGCCAACAAATAACAATTAGAGATCACCATAGGGATGTGCCTATCCCTACACTGGCCTGAGCCTCCCTACCTACCAGCGGAGGTTGGCACACTAGAACTTGCGCAGTGGCGCCCCGGCTCCACGACTGCTCTCCCTGCTCACCCTATACAGGCCTATAATGGCAGGGGTGTGACAAGGTGTTAGGTAGGTGGGATAAAAATGTAGGAGGTGTCTAGATTTTTTGTATTGATGATATTAAGGTTTGTATATAGGCATAGATTTCTTTCACTAGACACACCTATGTCAGTACCAATTCTACTTCTTTTTGATTGATAAGCTTCACCTCTGTTCTGTTGTACTTCAACGTGGGATTTGACCCCCTGGAACCATATGATTGGAGTCCCCACTAATTGAGCAATCTTTCAATCTTATACCCTATTCTCAAAAGGAATGTGATAAGATATAAAGAGGGTAGGTACTACCTAGAAGTGTATCTGGGCATATACACATACACCTATCTAATGCACTGTATAATTGCCAATCGGCTCTGTCACTGCTTCCGGCGATTGTGTCGCTATCCCACAATCCACCGCGCCGCACCGGAAGTACGCCGACCAACTTATTGGAATACCCAAGTGATGGGTATTCCAATATGGCACCCGCTGGTGGTACAAGGCCCTTGCGCAGTACCACCAGCGGGACCCCTGCCGGGACACCCAGCGCCACAGCCGCCGGACTCCCGCCAGGACCCTTGCCGCCGGACACCCACGGGGACATCCACCTCCACTGCCTGACCCCCACCGAGACACCCGCCGCTGGACCCCCTACCGGAACACCCAACGCCGCCACCGAACCCCCGCCGCAGGACCGCCGCCAGGACACCTGCCGCCGCCACCATACCCCCGCCGCTGGACCCCTACCGGAACAACCACCGCTGCCAATGGACCCCCGCTGGGACACCTATTGCCACTGGACGCCCGCCGACGCATCCCGCAGCTGCCTGCCCACCCACCTCCGTGCAGTCACAGCCGGCAGGAAAGACCGCGGATTGCGGCCTGTGCTGGAGATGGGGTGCGGGCGCCCTCTGTACTGTTTGATCATTGTTTAACGGGCACACTATGTGGGTCACTATATTTATTTAGCCCGAACAGTGCAGTCATTGTGATTTGTTATCACCCTATCCTTTGTGCATTGCTTACATGGACACATGTTATTTAAACATATCATTGCTATTTATAATGAATTGCACTATGCACTTTTATTATAATCTCCATTATTTCATTGTAAATGGACAATGATTGGTCCAGTGTGATGGTGCTAACCATTGCTTAAATGGTTATGATGATGCGCGCCTGTTCTTGATTGTACTGTATACATTTTTACCACTTGTGAATTGTTGTTTGTACTTATGTAATTTGAATAAAGACATTGATTTTTCTATATCAGTCTTTAATTATATGTAAGTATTACTAATTTTTTGGACTTAAAAATGACTCTCTGGTAGTCCTTTCATGCATGATGTAACATATGTATGTATACACAGAGTATAATGTCCCCACATACACACAAGCACGCACATACACTCAAGTGCATACACACACCTATATACAGTATATACATGCAGTTACACACATATGCACACACACAGTGTAATGTCCCCACACACATATTCATGTGCACACACACACACACATGCAAGCACGCACATACAAACACACATATGCACATGCATACACACACAGTATAATGAAACCACACACCTACGCCCGTGCATACACACACGCAGATATACACATATAGATACTCACACGCACATACAAACACACATGCACACACAGTATAATGTTCCCACATGCACATACACACAAGCTCGCATACACACACAGTATAATGTCCCCACATACTCATACAACCACGCACATGCACGCACATATACACACACGCAATCACGCACATTCACACGCAAGCAAAAACATATGCACATACACATGCATGAGCATACACGCCTGTGCATACCCACACGCAGATACGCACATACACACGCATGCACATTCACACATGCATACTCATACACACAGTATAATATCCCCATACACACAAACACACATGCCCGTGCATACACTCACACAGATACACACGCACTCACAAACACGCATACGCACGCATATACACATAGTATAATGTCCGCACGCACACATGTACACACATACACACTTGCAAGCACGAACCTACAAACACATACACACAGTATAATGTCCCCACACATGCAGATACACAGACCACAGATGCACATAAACATGCAAGCATGCACATACATGTATACGCACGCGCATACACAGACACATACACACAGTATAATGTCCCCACACATGCAGATACACAGACGCACATGACATGCAAGCATGCACATACATGCATACGCACGCGCATACACAGACACATACACACAGTATAATGTCCGCACATACACATACGCACATAGACACAAACATACACATACACACAAACACGCAGATACACGCACACATACTGTGGTGCAGTCACCACTGTGACAGCTAGGGGGCGCTATATGGGTCATGCACAAAGGCATATCCATTGTGGTAATTAAGAGAGGATGAATGCCAGGATGGTAAATGACCGTTATGTATCCCAGGGTGGGTAGCTCTGGGATGGAAGCTTGAATATGTGTTAATCAGCAGAGGTACTGCTGAGGTTTTTGTTACAGTGTACCAGGGAAAGCTTCCAGGTGAATTGGTGAGATGGGTGGGACCAGTCACCTACAAACCCACCCAGGGGTGTGTGTCTAAACGCCCATAGTAAGCCTGTATATGAGTGTGTATGGCTGGGTGTCTGAAATAGGACCTGCGATGAGGTCATAACCATGTGATCTGGTGGGCGTGGCTACAGACCATATAAGATGACCAGGGTAGGTCACATGAGTGCCTGGATCTGATTGATCCGTGTGGAAGGTCCTGGAAGGCCGACATGCTAGAAGGTGTGCTGCCTTCCTGAAGCACACATGCCGACGCCACTGACCATGTGAGACCTGTTTGTAATGGCCTGTGTGTCTCAGACAGTCCCCAGGAGGGTAAGGATGTCCAGAGTGAGAAGCAGCTAAGAGGTAAACCCGGACAGGGGGGAGTTAACCGTGAGACTATAAACCCTGATTGCTGGACATAGCACAGCCTGTGTGACCACAGGGCTGAGAGAGAGTAGCCCTTTGATGAACATTGACCTGTCTGATATAAGACTGTTGCTGTTTATGGTTTACACCATCTAATAATAAACCACATGGACTGGCTAATGAGAAAAAACGGTGCCTGACCATGTTAATCTGCTGCCAAGGGAGTTTTCCCCAATACACTGAGTGAGCGCTACCTTAAAATACATACACAAGCACACACAAACATGCATATACACATGCAAGCATGCACATACACACAAACATGCACATACACACAAACATGCACATACACAAACATGCATACGCACGTGCATACACATACACATAAACACACAGTATAATGTCCCCACACACACGCAGATACGCACATACACAAACATGCACATACACACAAACACACACATGCAAACACTCACAGAAGTACGCACACACATGCATACACAAACACACATACACACAAACACGCATGTACTCATGCATATACACACATGCACATATGCATATACACACATGCACATACACACCCACATGCATGCACATACATTCACACATACACACATGCACAAACATACAGACGCATACATGCACACATATGCATACATACACATGCACATACATACACGCGCAGACATGTGCATACACACAAGCATACATGCACACATACGCATACACACGCGGATGCCCTCTTTGGACACTCAGGTATACAAAGATGGTGCCCGCATGACACATCACACCGCCACCCCCAGTGCCACAGAGCTGCCCCCATCGTAATGGGGCACAGCGGGCACCTGTTTGTACAACAGACTGTGAGTAAAGCTTTGGAACTACATGCCCTGGTGTCCTCCACTTATTCCAGGGTCAACCTGCCCGGCACTGCTACATCCCCTGCACCTGACACTACACCACCTAAGTGTCACCATATCTACTCTGCCCTGGGACAACAGCCCTGCCTGTGGAGGGCTATACCATCACTGCTGCACCACACAATCTGTCCCAGAGGATCTGTCTGCAGCGTCGGCCTAACATCTATATTGCCGAACACCACAGGTGGCGTCACGACTTATTCATTCACACTGAACATTTTCAATGGGTGCCCAGGGCCACGGGCCGGGTCACAGCTACCATGACAACTTCCATTGAGATCCACTGGGCCCGGTACCGAGTACCCCACAGCCTTGGGTGTGAGGGCGTCCCAAATATACTCCAGCTTGAAGAACCACTGGTCCCAGACTCACCCATTGCACGGGACGGGCTTAATTAAGTGGCTGCCAGGTCTGCGGCATTCGCCAAGTGCCATTCCCAGGGTTGTTGAGAGTCTTGCTGCTATAGTCCTGCAGCATGGGGATCAAGTTCAGGCTAAGTCCAGCCAAGTTCCTGTAACTTCCAGACACACACTCACCATGTGCTAAACCCCAACCTCCATTACATAGCCCATAACCCCTCCCACAAGTGAGGTAGACATCATATGGGATGATCACGTGACCATGACATCATCGCAGGTCCTGTCTTTAGGGAAAAATCCGGCCAAACATTAATCTGCTGGGATAAATGTATCTCCCACCCTTTACTGTACCACATACCTCCCTCCTATGTTCAACCCTAAGGGGGTGGAAAGTGCTGAGGAATATGTCGGCGCTATAAAAATAAAATTTATTATTATTATTATTATTGTGACATACAGTGAACTCTGGGCAGGGCATCTGCATTCCTCTGTAGTCTGCCTGCCCGATGTTCTACTGAAATTTTAACATTTTGCAGGGTCAGGAACCACCTGGTGACTCAGGCATTTCTCTCCTTAGCTTGACTCATCCACGTAAGAGGGAAACGATCTGTCACCAACCGAAATGTTCTCCCCAGCAAATAGTAGCACAATGACTCCAGTGTCCACTTGATGGCCAGGCACTCTCTCGTACCTGGTTTCAGCTGTGGTAAGCTTCCGGCTTAGGAAACTAACAGGATGCTCTTCCCCGTTAACCTCCTGAGACACCATGGCACCAAGCCCTATCTCAGAGGCATCCGTTTGCACAACAAACTCTTTTTTGAAATTTGGAGTGATCAGGACTGGTGTACCACACAGTACCCCTTTTAACTTTGTAAAGGCCTCCTCTAACTGATCGTTCCAGTGGACCATCAAAGATTTCCTCCCTTTTAAGCAGTCTGTTAAAGGAGCGAACAGGGTTGCAAAGTTGGGAATGAACCGCCTGTAATATCCCACCAAACCTAAAAAGGCTTTTACCTGTTTTATTGTGAGGGGACGGGGCCAGTTCTGAATTGCCTCCACATTGTTTTCTTTAGGCTGGAGAACTCCTCTCCCAATTACGTAAACCAAGTACCGAGCTTCCTCCAACCCTATGGAACACTTCTTTGGGTTGGCAGTTAGCCCTGCTTGCCGCAGAGAGTCTATCACTGCCTGTACTTTTGCTAAGTAGCTTTCCCAGTTGGTACTGTACACAATGTTATCATCTAGATAGGCTGAGGCATAGCGGCGATGGGGACGGAGAACAATATACATTAATCACTGGAATGTTGCTGGTGCACCATGAACTTGTGATGCATTATTTGATTTACTGGACTGAATATCAAGAGAGAGTTGTTTTCTGGATTTCTCCCTCTCCTGACCCTTCTTGGGGGTTTTTGTGGCTTTGGCTACTTCTTCGGTTTGTAATTTAGTAGATTTACCCATTCTTATATCCGGTCTCAATATAACTCAGTCGGGGAGAAATAGCAAATCAAGTCATTTAAGTGTTTTTCATAGTTTTATAGACAGCAGTTCCTAGATTCAAAAATAGATTGCCATCTATATGTTTTTATTCTCTCGTGGGGAGGTGTAAAACTTTCATTTAGTAGTGTATAGGATTGAGGGTTAATCTGAGGTAGAAATTAAATCCTATTTTCCAATCCTTGCCTGCTTGTTCCTCTGTGATGAGAGGAAAGTGCAGTATACAAAGATTGTGCAGTCCTTCTTAATAATAGATTTATATTCCCACAGCTGTACCTCAGAGAGGAGCCCCCACCATCTCCTTGTCAGCTCCTCCAGCTGTGCAGAAGGGCGGGAAAATATCTCTTCTCCAGCGTCTCAGACTCCCTCAAGACTGTCCCGGCCTCCTCCGTCCTGCATGAAAAGATATAAGGGATCCAGGGGGTCACCAGTCCATCCAGACGACAGGAGAGTGGAATGTGGGGAGGAAAAAGGGATTTTTCCCCCTCAGTCTATTTTCTGCCTGTGTTTGTGCCTCATCTTGTCTCACCGACAATATATGTTTGGGGGCTATTTCTTTGGGGTTCTACTCTGGGGAAGTTTAGATTTCACCTTTCTTGCTTTAAGCTTAGTTAGTTCTCCGGCTGTGCCGAGGCATCTAGGGCATCGTAGGTAAGCCCCACGGCTACTGCTAGTTGTGTTTTGAGGATTAGGAGTCTGCAATCCGCTAGTTACCAACCTTTCTGGTTTCCTGGTGGCCTAGCCTATTCCTGCCATCCTCCTTGGTGACCTATTCATAACATCTGCCCCAGTGTCTCTGAGACCAATGGTGACTTGATTGGCAACAGTAACAGATTGACAGTTTTCATTGGTCTTCACATCAGAGATGGCCACAAAGAGGACAGAAGGTGGGGGCCCAGAGTGCATTGAGGTTTTAGTTGGGCATTTCTCCCTATCAGGGCAGACTGCGCTAACTTGTCCTACTTTGTTGCAGGAGAAGCACTGGCGTGCGTCACCTAAAGAATGTCTAGTCCCCAGGACCCAATAGGAGGTGGGCTTGGACAGCACTGGTGACCGGCCAGCCTAGGGAGAAGGGTCCCAGTTTGGCTTACCTCCCTTCCAGCTGAGTTCCGATGTCTTCCTCACCTCAAGCATCCTGTTAGCCACATAGCAGTCTGCAATCCTTGCAGCCTAATCCGTAGTTTGTGGCTCTCGATCACACACAAATTGTCGTACATCCATAGGGTACATATGAAGAAATTGATCCTTGACCATAAGATCCGTTAAGTCCTCAAAACTGTTAACAGAAAGTCCCCTGATCCATTGGTGGAACGTGGTCCTCAAGGTGTTCACGACATCCGCATAACTGTCAGTTGATCCACGTTGTAGGTTCCGGAACTTTCTCTGATACACTTCTGGGGTTAGGTTGTATTTCCTGATCAGGGTCTCTTTTATGGCCTCTTAGTTCCCATCTAGCTCTGGTGGGAGGTCAGCAAAAACTTCCAAGGCTTTTCCTCTCAGCCCTGGGGTTGGATACTGTGCCCACTGCTCATGGGGTAGATGGTATTGATTGCAGGTTTTTTCAAACCCCCGAACGAAAGTATCAAAGTCCGTATCCTTCTACATCACAGAGAAATTTTCCAAACGTGGTCTTGGATTTATGTCCTGGGAGGGACTTAGCTGAGGGCTGTTATCCCTTTCTATTTAATACATATAAACTATAGGAAAAATTACTACCCAATTATTACCCAACGCATTTTGAAGTGTACAGCACTTCTTCCTCAAGGGATCCCCTAAGGAAGAAGTGCTGTACACTTCGAACCACGTTGGGTAATAAATGGTTAATCCTTCAACACAATTTGGATGTGATAGTTTGACAAGCAGTGCACGAAAAGTCCATAAATGTATTCCTTTTAAACTGATCCCTTTCTATTTGAGCCACCTGAAACTTGAAAGCTCTCTCCTCCAGCATTCTGCAGCATCAGCCTCTCGCTCATCCCAGTCCCGGTGTTCTACAGCCTCTCGGTACTGTAGTAAAAGCTGCAGGCGCACTTGTTCCCAGCTGTTGCAAGGCCATTTGTAAAGTAAAGTTCATAGGCTCCTCAACACTGGCATTACTGGCACCTTCTATCAGGTATCTCTGGTGCAAGAGCTGGCATTGCTGTGTCTTTTTGAGTTGGACTCTCTCTTTGGTCAGATGCTTCAGTATTTTGCTCTGTCCTGCTCGACTGAGGGGCGTATCAGTAGTTCCTTGGATTTGTCGGCTGTCTCTATTCCTCTCTGCTCACAGAGGTCGATCAGAGCCTCTTTGGTCTCTTTCTTGTACAGGGCTGCCATATCAATGAAAAGCTTTTTGCCAAATAAAAGATAGAAAAGAAAAACTGGGGAATGGGAACAATTTGCAAGTATGTCTAAGTAAGCACTGAGTTGAAACTTGTAGAACTGGTGCACTCCTCGCAAGGATACCAATTCTTTAGTACAGGGAATAATTGCTTACACCATGCACTAATGCTTTAATAGAAACGTATTCTATCCCACTGCTGCCACCAATTGTCACATACCCGCTTCTCAGCACGTGAGTTGGGGTGGCACCTGCAAAGGTTAATCTATCTCCTCTCACTCAGTCCTGCATTCAAACTCTGTTCTATGCTGCAATGGGAGCATAAATCACACCCCGACAAAGCCCACGAACCCCGCTCATACACGCTGCCATCACTCACTGAACACACAGGCGATGAGTCCCGTAAGTACTACTTCTACTGTCTGCCAATCACCAGAATCTCACACTTTAAGGCTATGGATTCTTTCAGAGCATACAAGGTTCCAACTTATTAAAGTTTTAGGCTTTAATTGAAAAGGTACAGTGCTTACAATAAAAGGATATAAAAAATATGGAAATAAAAAGTGACATACAAATATGCAAAACAGTTATAAAAATAAAAAGGAGAAACTTACAGAAATATCTAAAATTTGCAGTCTGGTATTCTGTTCCCTGCGGGAGGGGGAACATGAAATGGATCACATCAGCTTGGCTGTCCCTCAACTGTGAACAACTTTTTTTGTGTAAGGCCTAATTTATAGATTTAACCTGGATATCAACTTTCTAGTCAAGCCTCTCATGTTAATATTCTAATTCGTGGTTTGTGACTAGACCATGGCTACTTTACCAATAAATACATAATTTTTTTCTCTAAGCACTCTTTGTGTATGTCACATCTCTGGTCACACCGATCCGCCATACTTACATCGCCACAGCATCCTGACGTGTCTCTGGATGGAGAGAGCGCCGCTCGGTGTCCTTACTTCCAGTCTCGTGGCCGGCTCCGGGATCCCATCACATGCGCACGTGCACTACGCAGCTAAGGCTGCGGCCGTGCACGCCCCTGGTCCCTTATGCTGCAGGAGGGTCCTGACCCAGGAGCCTTGCGGTACATACCAGGTATATCATGCAGCCTCTTCCTGTAGAAGGCGCCTGATTGTCACTTGTGCACCCCTGTGATTTAGGCCTCTGTATGTTCCCTGCATCTCCGTACCTTCCGGTCCCCTGTTCTCTCTGTGTTCCTGGCGTTACCGTACTCCTTGTTACTTTACTCCTTCCATTCTGGTGTTCCCTCTAGTAGAACAAAGTAGCAGAGGATTATATATATATAACATTTTTAGAATAAAATAAATTCTCTTTTAAATACAGTGCTCCTCTGCTACAACATTTGAATGGCAGACCATTTGGTAATCATATATAGAGAAAAGGAAATAAATTCCCAGGGTTGAAAGTATAGAAATGGGACAAGAATCATAAGAATGATAAAAAACCTTTATTAATAAATCGTTATATAACACTGAATCCACACAACGACACCAAAATATAAAAACAAATATATAATGAATATAAAATTATTAGACCCACTATAATAAATATTTCTCCAGATAATTTCCTATACACTGTATGACGCACAAGCAAAAATAATAATTAAATAAAAAAGTGGACAGAGAACAACGAAAAAACAAAAAGTAATAAAATAAAAATAAATTTTTTTTGAATAAAAATAAATATAAATAATAAATGTATATAAAGTGCTAAGTGCTAATTCATACCAAGTGAATATATACCAAAAAATATATAAATTCATCAAATAACCAATCAAAAAACAGTAATCAAGGTGCAAGACATATAAAGTGCAATCACTCCAAATGGGAGAAAAAATGATTATAAAATGTATAATATACTCCCAGCTCTGATAAAGAAAAAATTATCCCAAATATGTGCAATTTAAAGTGCTATTGTGTAATACACCTGCCAATATAGACATTTAATGTGAATTATATATAATACCTGGAGTGTGCAAATTGCAATAGTGCTCTATGCTTGCCTCTGAACAATGAGAAGGAATCAATCTGAATGCAATTCATTCATTATACTAGAGGAAATAAAGTTCTAAGTGCAGTTTGCTCCTATTAATGAGGAGAGATTCCTCTAGTCGCATGAGATGAGGAAAAAACCTTACGTGGAGAGGACACAAGGCATCAAAAACGCCTCCCCTTAATTACCATAATGACCTGGTCAAAGAAAAGGACTTTAGTCCGCAATAATACCTGAGTAGTGGGTCAAAGAAGATAATGGGGTGCGCACATGTTCCCTCTAGTGTCCGCCAACTCCAGTCCTCGCCAACCTCCGGTTGCCTCACCATACCTCTCCCAAGTGGACTGCTTGGTCCATCCTGACCGTATCGGTTGGATCCTTTACCCTGCCTTACTCCGGTCTTGTCCTCTTGCCTCAGGACACCTAACCCTTTTCTGCCTCTTGTGTCTCCTATGGGCCGTCCCTTGGTACCGGCCGTCACGGTGATAGTCTCCCCTGGGGTTTAGAGATGCCTTTTCTCAGGATAACATATGCTATCACCTTTGTGAGACCTGCCGCCTTTGGACAGATGCTAGTAAACTGCCGGTATACATCGCCTACAAATACATATTTCTACTACACACCATTTTTACTGTGGCAGTTCTGCATCAAAAGCATACAGAATCAAGCAAAAAACACACCACTCATACAACCATTATTGGTGCCCAAGTAGGGTATCCAGCCCGTCGTATCTATTGGTCAAAAAACTTAGCACTCATGGAGCAACTGAAGTGAGAGAAAGTAGGTTCCATTTATTGTACATCCAAAAAAATATGTTAATTGTTTTCGGTCCACAAGGGGACCTTCATCAGAACTGGTTAAGTAGACTAGATGCAGAGTTTCAATATTCCACATATAGGAATCTTGTAGTATATACAGCTCTGACAAAAATTAAGAGACCACCACATCAAAACCCTGTCATGGGCAGCCCATTCTCCAGACCTGAACACCATTGAAAACCTCTGGAATGTAATCAAGAGGATGATGGATAGTCACAAGCCATCAAACAAAGAAGAACCGCTTAAATTTTTGTGCCAGAAGCAGTGTGAAAGACTGGTGGAAAGCATGCAAGACGCATGAAAGCTGTTTTTAAAAATCATGGTTATTCCACAAAATATTGATTTCTGAACTCTTCCTGAGTTAAAACATTAGTATTGTTTCTAAATGATTATGACCTTGTTTTCTTTGCATTATTTGAGGTCTAAAAGCACTGGGTTTTTTTTTAATTTTGACCATTTCTCCTTTTCAGAAAAAAAATACAAAATCTATTGCTTGGAAATTTGGAGACATGTTGTCAGAAGTTTGTAGACTAAAAGAACAATTTACATTTTACTCAAAAATATAACTATAAAGAGAAAAATCAGACAAACTGAACATTTGGAAGTGGTCTTTTAATTTTTGCCAGAGCTGTAAGTATTCCAGGAGAGGATTAAGATGCCTGGATCCCAGAGTAGAACATGAACGGAGCAGCGCATGTGCAGTATGCGACCGACGTCGCTTCACAGTTTACAAAAGTAGATTGTGTGACAATTTCAAATAGGCTCACCGCATACTCTTACACCTTAACAATAAAACCAGCAATCTTTATTATAACATATTTAAAATTAATATAAAAAATACCACATCATACCGCCAACAAATGACAATTAGAGATCACCAAAGGGATGTGCCTATCCCTACACTGGCCTGAGCCTCCCTACCTACCAGCGGAGGTTGGCACTCTAGAACCTGCGCAGTGGCGCCCCGGCTCCACGACTGCTCTCCGTGCTCACCCTATACAGGCATATAATGGCAGGGGTGTGACAAGATGTTAGGTAGGTGGGATAAAAATGTAGGAGGTGTCTAGATTTTTTGTATTGATGATATTAAGGTTTGTATATAGGCATAGATTTCTTTCACTAGACACACCTATGTCAGTACCAATTCTACTTCTTTTTGATTGATAAGATACACCTCTGTTCTGTTGTACTTCAATGTGGGATTTGACCCCCTGGAACCATATGGCACCCGCAGATATAAACATATAGATACTCACACGCACATACAAACACGCATGCACACACAGTATAATGTTCCCACATGCACATACACACACAGTATAATGTCCCCACATACTCATACAACCACGCACATGCACGCACATATATACACACGCAATCACGCACATTCACACGCAAGCAAAAACATATGCACATACACACGCATGAGCGTACACGCCTGTGCATACCCACACGCAGATACACACATACATACGCACGCACATTCACACATGCATACTCATACACACAGTATAATATCCCTATACACACAAACACACATGCCGGTGCATACACTCACACAGATACACACGCACTAACAAACATGCATACGCGCGCGTATACACACAGTATAATGTCCGCACATACACACTTGCAAGCATGAACCTACAAACACATATACACAGTATAATGTCCCCACACATGCAGATGCACAGACGCACATAAACATGCAAGCATGCACATACATGCATACGCACGCGCATACACAGACACATACACACAGTTTAATGTCCGCACATACACACAAACATGCACATACACACAAACACACAGATACACGCACACATTCTGTGGTGCAGTGACCACTGTGACATCTAGGAGGCGCTATATGGGTCATGCACACAGGCATATCCATTATGGTAATGGAGAGAGGATGAACGCCAGGATGGTAAATGACCGTTATATATCCCAGGGTGGGTGGCTCTGGGATGGAAGCTTGAACATGTGTTAATCAGCAGAGGTACTGCTGAGGTTTTTGTTGCAGTGTATCAGGGAAAGCTTCCAGGTGGCTTGTTGAGACGGGTGGGACCAGTCACCTACAAACCCACCCAGGGGTGTGTGTCTAAACGCCCATAGTAAGCCTGTATATGAGTGTGTATGGCTGGGTGTCTGAAATAGGACCTGCGATGAGGTCATAGCCATGTGATCTGGTGGGCGTGGCTACAGACCATATAAGATGACCAGGGTAGGTCACATGAGAGTGAGTGCCTGGATCTGATTGATCCGTGTGGAAGGTTCCAGAAGGCCGACATGCTAGAAGGTGTGCTGCCTTCCTGAAGCACACATGCGGACGCCACTGACCATGTGAGGCCTGTTTGTAATGGCCTGTGTGTCTCAGACAGTCCCCAGGAAGGTAAGGATGTCCAGAGTGAGAAGCAGCTAAGAGGTAACCCCGGACAGGGTTGAGTTAACTGTGAGACTATAAAGCCTGATTGCTGGACATAGCACAGCCTGTGTGACCACAGGGCCGAGAGAGAGTAGCCGTTTGATGAACATTGACCTGTCTGATATAAGACTGTTGCTGTTTATGGTTTACACCTTCTAATAATAAACCACATGGACTGACTAATGAGAAAAACCCGTGCCTGACCTTGTTAATCTGCTGCCAAGTGAGTTTTCCCCAATACACTCAGTGAGCGCTACCTTACATTACATACACAAGAACACACAAACATGCATATACACACCCAAGCATGCACATACACACAAACGTGCACATACACAAACATGCATACGCACGTGCATACACATACACTCAAACACAGTATAATGTCCCCACACACACGCAGATACGCACATACACAAACATGCACATACACACAAACACACGCATGCAAACACTCACAGAAGTACGCACACACATGCATACACAAACACGCATGTACTCATGCATATACACACATGGACATACATTCACACATGCACATACACAAGTACGCACAAACATACAGACACATACATGCACACATATGCATACATACACATGCACATACATACACGCGCAGACATGTGCATACACACATGCGGCATACATACAAGCATACATGCACACATAAGCATATACTCGCGGATGCCCTCTTTGGACACTCAGGTATACAAAGATGGTGGCCGCGTGACACATCACACCGCCACCCCCAGTGCCACAGAGCTGCCCCCATCGTGATGTTACTGCCCTCCCGATGCGATAGCATCGGGCTCACATTTAGTTACATATATTTGCAGAAAAATCTTCTTCATTATTAATAATCTTTTGGGGAAAAAAAGGATTTAGTTCAGCTCACCCCTCATTGATGCTGCAGCAAGGTCGGAGCAAGGACACGTCTCCACTTGGACGTCTTGGAATACTTCACAGAAAAAGGAAAGTCCAGCTCAAGGAGTAAAATCCAGAATTTTCTTTATTTGTTTCATTAAAATACAAGCATGGCTGCTATAGTCATCATTGCAGTTTTTACCCTGGCATGGGATAGCCGCACAGAGAGTGCCCAGGAGGTTCTCTGTGCGTTTCGAGCGGTATACGCTCTTAGACTCAGAATAACCCCAAAGAGCTAACACAGCAGAATATTAAGAAAGTGCACAGGTGCACATAATTAATTATTTAAAATAGACACAGAAAAAAAAAAAAAACAGGAATTTTTAAATAATTAGTACGGAACGTGAGGAGTAAAAGAGAACAGAGGACGTGGATGAGAAGAGACTCTTCCTAGAAGTTCTAAGCGCAAGGCCGGGGCCCAGTCCCCGAGGTTGTACGGATACTAATGGTCCTGCAGCAGACACCGGAGAAATAGAAGTAGTGACCACTGTATTCCCACGCAAGACTTGGGGGCATAACAGCAACTGGATAGTGAGCCGGGACTTAGTAGCAAGGAGTCCCCGAAGCAGGCTACAGCTGTCTGCCATACAAGTAGAGTTGATAGGAACATCCGACAGGAGGAACTCCAGTGTAACTCCGTACTAGGAGTACTTCATCTAAAGGCGCTATAAGAGGAGACGTTCAGAAAGGCACAAGTTGGCGGAGTATTGGAAAGGAGTATTCCATCTGGCCTGGGGGTTGACTGAGTCCCAGACCCGGAGGACACGGCACGGAAGCGGGCACCTGTTTGTACAACAGACTGAGTAAAGCTTTGGAACTACATGCCCTGGTGTCCTCCACTTATTCCAGCGTCAACCTGCCAGGGACTGCTACATCCCCTGCGCCTGACACTACACCACCTAGCTGTCACCATATCTACTCTGCCCTGGGACAACAGCCCTGCTTGTGAAGGGCTATACCATCACTGCTGCACCACACCATCTGTCCCAGAGGATCTGTCTGCAGCGTCGGCCTAACATCTATATTACCGAACACCACAGGTGGCGTCATGACTTATTCATTCACACTGAACATTTACAATGGGCGTCCAGGGCTACGAGCCGGGTTACAGCTACTGTGACAACTTCCATTGAGATCCACCGGGCCCGGTACCGAGTACCCCACAGCACTGGGTGTGAGGGCGTCCCAAATATACTCCAGCTTGTAGAACCACTGGTCCCAGACTCACCCATTGCACGGGACGGGCTTAATTAAGTGGCTGCCTGGTCTGCGGCATCTGCCAGGTGCCATTCTCAGGGTTGTTGAGAGTCTTGCTGCTATAGTCCTGCAGCACGGGGATCCTGTATACAAGTTCAGGCTAAGTCCAGCCAAGTTCCTCACCATTTGCCAAACCCCAACCTCCATTACATAGCCCATAACCCCTCCCACAAGTGAGGTAGACATCACATGGGATGATCACGTGACCATGACATCATCGCAGGTCCTGTCTTTAGGGAAAAACCCGGCCAAACATTAATCTTGTCACATCGAGCTCACCTGGGGGCGGGACCTCGGTCACGACGTCATCTCTTCCGGAGCCGTGGTCACTCCGGGGGTCCCGCCGGGTGTGCACGCACACCTCTCATACCTAGGTCCCTGTCTCCTTCATGTTATGTCTGCGCTTGGGCGCTTTTCTCAGTTCGGTCTCCAGGTCAGTCCTCTCTATGGTACTGGAGGACTTGACCCGGAAGCTCTCGTGATCATGTGCTATATCAGGCTACCTCTTTCTAGGGGAAGTGCCTGATTATTATTGTGCTTCCTGGCTTGGTCTGCCATGTCTCTGCCTGGCTGTGTGCTGTATTCAGGCCCCCTGCCTTGCACTCTGTTGTGCCTCTTGGCACATGCTCTGAACCTGCACTCTGCCTTGTACTCGGTTGTGCCTCCTGGCACACGCTCTGACCCTGTGCTCTGTCTTGTACTTAGTTGTGCCTCCTGACACACACTCGGACCCTGTGCCTTCTCTCATACTCAGTTGTGCCTCCTGGCACATGCTCTGTTCCTGTACTCTGTCTCTTACTCAGTTGTGCTTCCTGGCACACACTGGGACCCTGTGCCTTGTCTCTTACTCAGCTGTGCCTCCTGGCACACGTTCCAATCCTGTACTCTGTCTCTTACTCAGTTGTGCCTCCTGGCACACGTTCCAAATCCTGCACTCTGTCTTATGCTCAGTTGTGCCCTCTGGCACACACCCTGCTCCTGTACTCTGTTACACCTCCTGGCACACCTGCTGCCTGACACAGTGCTCTGATGTGCTCCTTGCACGCATCCTGCTTCACTCACACCCGGACGTATGAAGTCTCTGTATACCACGTGTTCCCATGTCCACGCTTTACACATTCCTGCAGACACACTCACCCACTCATGTCTCCTGTGAGCCGGCCACCTGGTGCCAGCAGTCGTGGTACCTAACCCCCTGGGGCTTGCCCCTGACACTCCCTGTATAGGGGGTGGTCTTCACTAGGTCAGCTCGCCCTGGGAGGGTTGGTGCCATGACCCAGAGGGTCCACTCCAGGAGTCATCACAAATCTGCTGGGAGAAATGTATCTCCCACCCTTTACTGTACCACCTCTGTTAAACCCTAAGGGGGTGACCACAAGACATACAGTGAACTCTGGACAGGGCATCTGCATTCCTCTGTAGTCTGCCTGCCCGATGTTCTACTGAAAATTTAAAATTTTGCAGGGACAGGAACCACCTGGTGACTCAGACATTCCTGCCCTTAGCTTGACTCATCCACGTAAGAGGGGAATGATCTGTCACCAACCGAAATGTTCTCCCCAGCAAATAGTAGCGCAATGACTCCAGTGCCCACTTAATGGCCAGGCACTCTCTCGTACCTGGTTTCAGCTGGGGTAAGCTTCCGGCTTAGGAAACTAACGGGATGCTCTTCCCCATTAACCTCCTGAGACAGCACGGCACCGAGCCCTATCTCAGAGGCATCCATTTGCACAACAAACTCTTTTTTTGAAATTTGGAGTGATCAGGACTGGTGTACCACACAGTACCCTTATAACTTTGTAAAGGCCTCCTCTAACTGATCGTTCCAGTGGACAATCACAGATTTCCTCATTTTTAATCAGTCTGTTAAAGGTGCGAACAGGGTTGCAAAGTTGGGAATGAACCGCCTGTAATATCCCACCAAACCTAAAAAGGCTTTTACCTGTTTTGTTGTGAGGGGACGGGGCCAGTTCTGAATTGCCTCCAATTTTCTTGAGGCTTGAGAACTCCTCTCCCAATGATGTAACCCAAGTACCGAGCTTCCTCCAACCCTATGGAACACTTCTTTGGGTTGGCAGTTAGCCCTGCTTGTCGCAGAGAGTCTATTACTGCCTGTACTTTTGCTAAGTAGCTTTCCCAGTTGGTGCTGTACACAATGATATCATCTAGATAGGCTGAGGCATAGCGGCGATGGGGACGGAGAACAATATACATTAATCACTGGAACGTTGCTGGTGCACCATGCAACCCAAAGGGTAACACCTTATACTGAAACAGCCCCTCGGGTGTTACAAAAGCCGTTTTTTCCTTCGCCACCTCTGTTAGGGGTACCTGCCAATAACCTTTTGTGAGGTCCAGAGTTGTAAAATACTGTGCCTGCCCAAATCACTCTATCAATTCGTCAACCTGAGGCATAGGGTAGGCGTCAAACTTTGAAATGTCATTAAGTTTTCTAAAATCATTAAAGAATCTTAGAGACCCATCAGGCTTGGGTATTAGGACTATTGGGTTGCCCCACTCACTTTGGGACTCTTCTAAGAACCCTAACTGTAGCATAGTTTTTACCTCTTCCGAGATGGCTTGTCACCAGGCCTCAGGCACCCGATATGGCTTTAGTTGGACTTTGGCCTGTGGCTCCGTGACAATGTCATGTTGGATTAGGGAGGTGCATCCGGGGAGCTCCGAAAAAACATCTGTATTTCGGCTAATGAACTCCCAGACCTCCTGAACCTGTCTAGGAGACAAAGTGTCTGCAATTTTGACTGCGGGTTGGGCTTCTCCTGCCTCTCACCGAGGTGATGGAGCCTTATCCATCTGAAACACAGGCAGCGGACTATCCCCACCAAGGTTTTCTCTATCTTTCCATGGTTTAAGCAAATTAACATGGTAAACCTGTTCTGGCTTTCTCCGTCCTGGCTGGTGTACCTTGTAGTCTACTGGCCCCACCTTTTCCATGATCTCGTAGGGTCCCTGCCACCTTGCAAGAAATTTGCTATGTACGGTAGTCACAAGTACCAACACCCGATCCCCAGGGTTAAAGGTTCTTACCCGAGCCTCCCGGTTATAGACCCGACTTTGTGACGTTTGTGCTGCCTCCATATGTTCCCGGACTAAGGGTAGGGCTGTCTCCATTCTCCATTCTTTCTTGCATTTTTGCAACATGTTCTATCACACTTTTGTGGGGGGGTAGGTTGATTCTCCCAGGCCTCTATGGCTATATCGAGTAAGCCCCGTGGATGTCTGCCGTACAATAGTTCAAAGGGCGAGAACCCCGTAGATGCCTGAGGCACCTCCCGCACTGCAAACAACAAATATGGCAACAAGAGATCCCAGTCCTTCCCATCTTTGGAAACTGCCTTTTTTAACTTGTTCTTCAGTGTCTTATTGAATCTTTCTACCAGACCATCTGTTTGGGGATGATAGACCGATGTGCGCAACTGTTTAACATTTAGCAAATGGCAGAGATCCTTCATAATTTTTGACATAAAAGGGGTTCCCTGGTCTGTTAAAATTTCTTGAGGAATTCCCACCCGCAAAAACATACCCATGAGTTCCTTTGCTATAAGCTTAGCTGATGTGTGGCACAAAGGAATTGCCTCAGGATATCAGGTAGCATAATCTAGAACTACCAAGATGTGTTGGTGTCCTCTTGCCGACTTATTGAGAGGCCCGACCAGATCCATTGCCACTCTCTCGAAGGGTACCTCTATGATTGGTAAAGGCACCAAGGGACTCCGAAAGTGAGGCTGGGGACTGGTTACCTGGCATACTGGACAGGAACTACAGTACCGTTTAACTTCTTCATGGACCCCTAGCCAGTAGAACCGCTGCGGATTTCGGTCTAGGGTTTTCTTTTGGCCCAAATGCCCCCCCAAGTACATGCCCTAAGTCCATTACCAGCCTACGATATGCCTGAGGTACCAGTAACTGTTCTACCATTTCCCCACGTATTTTCTCCACTCGGTACAACAAATCTTGGGTCAGCTCAAAGCGTGGCAACACTGTAGCTGACCCAGGTTGTTGAGGTTCCCCATTAACAAACAGTACATTTTCTCTGGCCCGTGCCAAAGTAGGGTCTCGGAGTTGCGCCGTACCAAAATTGTCACCTGCTGCATTCAAGTCTGGCAACTCGGGTCCTGGCGGCAAGTCTTCCACCTCTCCAGCCAATACTTCTATGGGAGAATTCTTCCCCTAATCCAGCGAAGGGAAGGTTACCCCTACCGCCAGCACTTCTTCCTCCGGGCCACCAGATTCATGCCCTACTTCTGGAGAATGTAACCTGGTTGCCTCTGGTGCCGGCAGTTGTTCCATGGGTGGGACAACAGATGGCCACAGCACAGAAAATAAAGGAAAGTCTCTTCCAATTATCACTTCATAATGCAGATTAGTCACAATCCCCACCTCGTGGCATTGCCTTCCTGCTGGCATGTTTATCACCACTAGTGCAGTGGGATAGTCTTTTAAGTCCACATGTATACACAATACCCCTATTTTCCGACCTGTATACTCGCTGGTTTGTATCCAGCTGGCTCGTACCAGGGTTACAAGACTCCCTGAGTCCAATAGGGCCACAGCCGGGGTGCCTTCCACTTGAACCCGACACAAATGTTCCATATTGGGATCTTTCGGGGTGCCCATTGCACACATCGGTTCAGCATAGTGAGACTGGCGGTACCCAAAGTTTGTGTCCATGGGCTCAGCCAGGTGGGGGCAATCAGCTCTCCTATGACCTGGTTCCTGGCACCGACAGCAGATTATGGGACCCATTACTTCCCCAGATAAGTCCTGAGCGGCCTTCCTGGGCTCCACTCGCCGAACCAGGGGTGGAGACTTAGGGAACCTTCCTGTTACCTTCCGGTGAGTCCCTCCCTGTTGCTCTTTGGTAGCCCCATACCTTTCTATGAGGTCTATCATCTGCATGGCATTAGTAGGGGATGCCTGTCCGACCCATGTCTGGAGGGAAGGGGCAAAGTCCTCCAAAACTTATCAGTCACTATGCGGTCCAGCATGGCCGTGGGGGACAACGCCTCAGGCTGTAACCACTTTCGTAACAGGTGCATCAGGTCATAATACTGGGACCGAGCCGGCTTGGAGGGGGTAAACTCCCACTGTTGTACCCGCTGGGCCCGAACTAACACATTTACCCCAAGATGTGCCATGCCAGTATCTCACCCTTGACAACTGTGTCGTCCGCCCTTTGCTCCGTGGGTAGGTCCTGATACGCTTTCAAAGGTCCTGGGGCCAGAAACAGAGCGATGATTTCTGCCCACTGGTCCCGGGGTAGCTTCTCTCTCTCAGCGACTCCTTCGAACATCTCCAGGTACGCCTCCACATCATCCGACTTCTCCATTTTGGGAACCGCTGTATGAACCACTTTCCGGACATCATGGATTCCCCAGCTAGTTCCTTTTGTCTGCGCTGTCGTGATATGCTGTATCAACAGCTGATTGGTTTCCTGCTGCTGCATAGCCTGCTGTCGCATGGCCTCCTGCTGCTGCCGCATGGCCTCCTCCTGCTGCTGTGTAGCCTGCTGCTGCATAGCCTGCTGCTGTCACATGGCCTCTATGAGTGTTTTGACCATGGCCTCCATTCCTGGAAAGTTCCCTGCCTGGGTCTGTGCCACTCGTTTCACCCAGGACATACAGTAGGCTGGGGTACAAATCAAAAATAAGAAAAACAGCCTGGCCTCACTGCATTTGCCTGCATTCAGCCCACCAATTCTAGAGATTTGCTCTGGTAGGTAATGGCAGGGCTGCAGTAACGAGGCAACACACAGGCTTAAAGTCCAATTTCAGTGGTTTAATGTCACGTTACAAACAGCATATTAGCAGAAAGTAAGGAAAAACATAAATATACTCCAGCTTGGAGAACCACTGTTCCCAGACTTACCCCTTGCACGGGACGGGCTTAATCTAAGCAGCTGCCAGGTCCGCGGCATCCGCCAGGTGCCATTCCCAGGGTTGTTGAGAGTCTTGCTGCTATAGTCCTGCAGCACGGGGATCCTGTATACAAGTTCAGGGTAAGTCCAGCCAAGTTCCTGTAACTTCCAGACACACACTCACCATGTGCCAAACCCAACCTCCATTACATAGCCCATAACCCCTCCCACAAGTGAGGTAGACATCACATGGGATGATCACTTGACCATGACATCATCTCAGGTCCTGTCTTTAGGGAAAAACCTGGCCAAACATTAATCTGCTGGGAGAAATGTATCTCCCATCCAGTAAAACACCCTTTACGGTACCACAGTATATAGGGACAAACTTTTCGCATGACCGGATACACCATGCATTCCACAATGTTGTGATGAGTGCATATATAGGGACAATCTTTGCGCATGACCGGATATGCCATGCGTTCCACAATGGTGTGATTGCTGCGCATGTAGGGATAGTCTTTGCGCTTGACCGGATATGCCATGCGTTTCACAATACTATTGAACGGAGATTATGCATCCCATCATCACTCATTGGTCGCGTATGTATTGGCGCGACCAAGTGGCTGTGCATACTACGCATATATAATAATTATGTGCTTCACCAACACCTATTAGTTGCGCATTTTTCAGAGTCTGTCCATTAAGACGGAGGTGTATTATAAATATATCTCACATGTTCCTGCCTTAATCACTACATAAAATTGGTGTACAATACCTTATAAAAAAAAGCATACGTTTTCTGATGTTTTCAATTTACAATAGAATATATGCTTTCATTAAATTAATCAGGGAATACAGCATGGTATATAAATATATACAGTTTTGCCTCCATCATAACGTAGACATATCCATATTAATATAGCTTATAGCAGAACACAACATAAGATAAAAAATTGCCTCATTGACTCCTTATATATTCAAATAAGTCATATAGGGGGGAAAAAAGATACATTTTGCCCTGGATAGGGAAATAAGATAAAGTCCACAATAGCCCATTCGGTCTGATACAGGTGGGTAGGTTTAGATACTGCAGATTCATTAAATGGGATGCCCTAAGGACATAGGAGATGTGTCAATCAGCGAGTATATTAAAAACATGACAGAATTCTCAAAGAAAACAATTGAACTGCATCTGTTCATTTAATCCAGTCGGGGATACTGTATCCAACCTATAGATCCATCTCACCTCCTTCTGCAATATCTTTTTGTTCCAATTTCTGCGGCGGACAGATGGAAAGATGACTTCAATGACACAAAAAGAAAAAGATTCCAGATCACCCTGATGTACTTCGCTGACATGTCTGAATATGGGTGTACCTCTGGCGTGACGAATATCACCTAGATGGTCACCAATACGCCTCCTTAGCTCCTGTCATGCCCGCCATGTCTGTTATGCCACATGAACCCTGGAGCAGTGTGCACGTGCACCGAACTATCATGCCCGCCATGTCTGGTATGCCGCATGACTCCTGGAGCAGTGTGCACGTGCACTGAACTATCATGCCCGTTATGTCTGCAAGATCCCTGGAAGTAGTGTGCACACGCACCTCGTGACTGTTGTGCTGCAAGATGCCTGGAGCAGTGTGCACGCGCACCTCATCTCATGGCTGCCTGTCATTGCCAGTGCACATGTGTGTTTTACCTCATGGCTATACACCATTGCTGTGTGACGAGCCGTCTCTGCTCTGCCTGCAGCAATCCTCTCTGTGTTCCTGGAGACCCTGATCATGTGACCTTTCCTATGTTCCAGCACAGTCTGATCCAGCTATCCTCTCTGTGATTCTGGAGACCCTGACCATGTGACCTTTCCTATGTTCCTCTCTATGGTCCTGGAGGACTCTACCATGTGGTCCTCTCTATGGTCTTGGAGGACTTGACCATGTGATCCTCTCTATAATCCTGGAGGATCTGAACCGGAAGTCCTCCCCTGGTCCTACCCGGAAGTGCAGGTGCTAATGCCCTATATCAGACCGCCCCTTCCTATGGTTGGGGCCTGAGTATCGTGTTGCTTCCCTGCATGGCTGCTTGGTCGCTCCCTGTATTCTGTGCCCCTGCACTCTGCCCTGTAGTGCATCTCTGCACACGCTCTGTGCTTGTATTCTGCCTCTTGTCCCGTGCCATGTCTTGTGTTGTCTCTCGTGCTGTGTTTTGTCCTTGTTATGCTTTGACTTGTTGTACTTTCTATGTTCTCTGCCTTTACCTATTTTCGCCATGTCTTGTCCTTGCCATGCTTTGCCTTGTAGTACTTCCTATGTTCTCTGACTTGCCTGTTTCCCCATGTCTGGTCTTTGCTATTCTGAGCCTTGTAGTACTTCTCATGTTCCCTGTCTTTGCCTGGTTCTCCTTACTCTGTCTTCTGGTGCTCGCTAGCACATTCCATGTCTAGTCTCAAGGTTCTGCCTTGACCCGGCTCTGGGCTTCGGCCTACGCTCCGCTGCTAGACTCTGTCCTATGGTGTCTCTAGCACAATTCCTGGCTAGTCTCAAGATTCTCCCTTGACCCAGCTCTGGGCATCGGCCTATGCTCCGCTGCTAGCCCTATACTCTCTCTGACCAGGCTCTGTACTTCTGCCTATGTTCCGCTCCTTTTTCTGTACTTTGCCTAGCCTTGTTTCTTGCCTTGCCTTGTTTCTTCGTGTGCCCTTTGCATGCGCTTGGCCTTCCCTAGCCTCCTGTTTGTGCCTCAGCCATGCCCGCCCTAGCCGTGCCCGCCTGCTTGTGCCTCAGCCATGCTCGTCGGCCAGTGACAGCTGTGTCGCCTGTTATGCCTCAGTCGGGTTCGCCTCAGTCTTGCTCGTCTGTCTGTGCCTCAGCCCGACCAGCTAGCCAGTGCCTCAGTGTGCTCTCTGTGATTCCTTGCACCCACGCTGTCTCTGCACTGTGCATTGCGTGCCCTCTTAGCATGCGCAGGCCATAGCCTGCTCCTTGGCATTCCTCCCCGTGCTTCTCTAAAAGTACGCACAGTTCTTGCCATGTACCCTGTCATGCCTTCTTGCACGTACAGGCCCTAGCCTGAACCCTGTCATGCCCCCTTGCACACACAGGCCCTAGCCCGAACCCTGGCATGTCTCCTAGGACTTGCAGGCCCTTACCTTAGCCTGAACCCTGGCGTGCCTCCTAGCATGCGCAGGCCCTTGCCTTAGCTTGAACCCTGGCGTGCCCCTCTGCACATGCAGGACCTTAGCCTGAACCCTGACGGCTCCTCTAGCGCTCCCAGGACCTTGGACCTTGAACCCTGGCGTGTCTCTACACATGCACCATGTCTCATACTTTGAACCCTGGCATGGCCCCTACACACGCACCGTGTCTCGTACTTTGAACCCAGGCGTGTCCTCTACACACACACCTTCCCTTGCACCTTGCCCTGGACCCTGCTGTGCCCCTAGCACGCACCCTGCCTGGAACTTTGCCTTCGACCTTGGCGTGTTCCTTAACACGCACCATGTCTGGAGATCTGTCGTGCCTCCTTGCCTGAACCTGGTTTGCCTGCCAGATGCCTGCAACCTGCCGATCGCTGCCAGAGATCGTAAGCCTGACGACTGCGGCCTGATGTCCGGAGCTGATGTCCACAGCCTGATGCCTTGATCATGTCGATCGTTGCCAGCTGTCCAGAGTCTGATGCCATTGAGCCCTTGCCTGTACCCAGGCATGCCACCTGGCACGTACCATGCCATGGACCTTGGCGTGCACTTGCACGCACCTTGCTGTGTTTTCCCTGTTATCACGTCTTGCACCTGATGTAACCCTGAGTTTGCTTTAATGAAGATACCTTGAATTCACGTCTTGTCTTGTCTTATTTCCTGCATGTCCTTTGTCGTCAGACACTCGCACTTAGTGTCTACCTGAGCCGGCTGTCTGGTTCCAGCAGTCATGGTGGCTCACCCCCTTGGTCTTGCCCCTGACACTCCCTGTGTGGTGGTTCCTCACAAGGTTAGCTTACCCTAGGTGGGTGGGTGCCACGACCCAGAGGGTCCACTCTGAAGAAAATGACTCCGTCACAGCTCCCTTTTTGTCTTTCCCACATAATTTAGAGGGCAGGAGCATTTAAACAGGTAGATCACCCCATCTATTTTGCAATTGTCAAAGTGTCTACTCTGGTATACTCTACCTGTCGAGGCGCTACAAAATTGCTTCCCAACCTCAATAAATTTGCAAAAGGAACAGCTACCATACTTGAAGGTTCCAAACTCCCTACTGTCCAGCCATGTACCCGTTTTAGGTGGTGGAGTGTAATTACTGTGCACCAACTGGTCCCCAATTGACCTTCCTCTCCTATATGTTATGGCAGGCGAATCATGTAGTAACTTACATATCTCACTATCAGCCTTCAATATCCCCCAGTATTTGCTGATGATCTTTCTAACCTCCCCAGAACACCTATCATAGTTGCCAATGATGCTTAGAGGTTTATCCAATATCCTCTGCTAGGTTGTAGGAAGCCAGTTCTTGTACACATTTCAGCTTGTTTAAATGCCTCTTGGAGTACACTCCTGGGGTACCCCCTATCAAGAAATCTATCTCTAAGCTCCCTGGCTTCCTTCTAACCCTAAAGTATTGTCCTTTGGGGATACCTTTACGTAAGCTCAAGGGATGATTACTGTTACAATCCAACAAACTATTTGTAAAGATCAGTTTTCTGAATATTTTGGTCTCCAAAACACCCCCTATTCACTTCTGGATATTAATGTCCAAAAAATTAATGGATTTAGAATTAATCTCCTAGGTAAACTTTAGACCAATATTATTCTGATTCAACTGTTGGACAAACCTATTGAAAGAAAGGACGTCTCCTGTCCAAAATATCAGAATATTGTCAATATAGTGCCCCCCAATAGATGATCTGGGGGCACCACCATGCTACTCTATCATCCTCGAACACGACGGTGTCCTCCCACCAGCCCAGGAGCAAGTTGACATATGTGGACACACAAGGGCTAATTGTATTTTGGTGGCGGTATGATGTGGTATTTTTATATATTAATTTTAACTACTGTATGTTATAGTAAGGATGAACGCTCATCCGCAGAGACGCTAGTCACATACCGCACATGCGCTGCTCTGTACAGGTTCTACTCCAGCAACCGGGCATCTTGATCCTCTCCGGGATTACTTATATACTACAAGATTCCTATATGTGGAATATTGAAACTCTGCATCTAGTCTACTGAACCAGTTCTGATGAAGGTCCTCTTGTGGACTGTAAACGTTTAACACATTTTATTGGATGCACAATAAATGGAACCTTCTTTCTCTCACTTCAATTGCTCCATGAGTGCCAGGTTTTTTGACCATCAAAAGCAAACAGCCAGACTTGGTTGGATCTCAATAGCATTTCTATATGGAAACTGCAATCTCATACATCCATCTGAGGTGTGCAAATTTGCCTAGCATTGTATTACTGTCTTTTTTTGAGCTGTGAAATTTTATATGGCATTTATTGTGCTAAGCAGGGCCTCAAAACTCCCCCAAAAGAAATTGTTTGCAAAAAAAAAATCGCAGTACAATATTTGTACTGCAGTCTCATATGTCCATCTGAATTGGGCAGACTTGGCTGTCATTGTAATATAGCAATTTTTTTGAGCTGTGAAATTTAATGTGGCATTTATCTTGGTACAGTAAGGCCTCAAACCCCCCAAAAATGAAAGAGTTTGCTAAAAATCGCATTGCTATATTTATAATGCAATCTCACAAGTTCATCTGAGGAGTGCAAATTTGCCTGTCATTGTAAATCAGCATCTTTTTTGAGCTGGGAAATTTTGTACAGTATTTATAGAGCTACAGTTGGGCCTCAAAACAATCTCCCAAAAAATTGTTTGTTAAATAAATTGCTGTGCTATATTTATACTGCAGTCTCATACATCCATCTGAATTGTGCAAATTTTGATGGCAATGTAATACTGCAATTTTTGTGAAAAAATACTGTGAAATTTTATATGGCAAAAATCTTGATATAGTTGGGCTTCAAAACCCAAAAATAAAAAAATAGTGTGTTAAAAAAATCACATTGCAAAATTGATACTGCAGTCTTATATGTACATCTGTATTGGGTACATTTTTCTGGCATTGTAATACTGTCTGCAATGTTTTCTCAACAGGGATATATCATGCTTAATTTAAAATGGGCAAGGCATATGGTAAGGGATGGGGAAGTGGGCATGATGCTGATGGTAAGCGCAGAAGCAGTGGACATAGGCAAGAAGAAACTGTGCCTGCCGTTTGAGCATGTCACCCTGTTCTGACATACTCACCCGGCCTCCGCTCCCACGCTGTCTCTGCATACTCACCCGGCCTCCGCTCCCACGCCACAGCCCCTCGCCGCCCGACAGCCACGGCGGTCACCTCTGACAGGCTTGTGGCCAACGCCATCTCTGCATGCAATGCGCATGCGCCATAGGCCACGGCCGCGCCTCCCTTCTGCTTCTTGTGCTCTGGCTGTGCCCTGACCCGGAAGCACGTTCGGACCAATGGCAGACCAGACGGGGCCATATCAGTTCGCTTCCCCTGTCCTCCGTCCTGCTCCAGTGTTCCTGTTCCTTCCTGCTCCTGTTCTGTTCCAGCTTTCCTGTTCCGTCCTACTCCAGTCCTGTTCCTGTGTTCCCGTGCCGTCCTACTCCAGTCCTGTTCCTGTGCTCCTGTTTCATCCTGCTCCAGTCCTGCTCCAGTGTTCCTGTTCCCTCCTACCTCTGCTCTGTGCCTGTGTTCCTGTTCCATCCTACTCCAGTACTGCCTCCGTTGTTCCTGCGCCATCCAGCTGTCCACACTCCTACAGTCCTACTCCAGTCCTATCTCCTGTGTTCCACTTCAACCATCTCTCCACATTCCAGCCTTACAGTCTACACTTCAGTCCCAAACTCCTACTCCAGTCCATCCTGAGCAGCCCCTCTCAGTACCGGCTACTGTGGTACTTGAACCCCTGGGCCTGCTCCTAACGGTCCCTGTATACGGGTCAGTTCCACCTGGCAGCTTGCCTGGGGCCCCTCGGGTACACGGTCTAGAAGGTTATCTCCTGGAGATTCCGGCTCCTGACCACCCACGCTAACAGTACGATCAGGACATGGACTCCACCGGTACTACTGTTGCTAGCCAGAAGGAGTTTCTCTTCCTGCGGGAGAATCAGGGATGCATTATGTCGGTCATGAAGTCTATGGACACCCATTTGTTGGCCCTGCAGGTGGCCGATCCTGGAAATGCCACTCAACTGGTCAGTCTCCAACAGGAGCTGGGTCAGCAACAAGATACTCAAGCCCACATTTTGTCTTACATGGCCTCCTTTGACAGTCACTTGTTGGCCCTCCAGGCTACCACCACAGCCCTGACTCCTCCTCCCGCGTCTACAGCTCTCCCGACGCCCCACCTCGCCAAACCGCCTCGCTTCACCGGGGATCCCAAGCTCTGTAGGGGGTTCTTGAATCAGTGTAGCCTCCACTTTGAATGGTTGCCACAGCAATATCCCTCTGACCGGGCCAAGGTGGCGTTCATCATGTCCCATCTGGAGGGGGAGGCCCTGTCTTGGTTGAATCCCCTCTGGGAACGTGACGACCCTGTAGTCTCGAGTCTCCCGGTTTTCCTGGATACTTTTCGCATCGTCTTCGATGTGCCGGGTCGGTTAGCCTCTCTCACTGAGTCACTCTTTAACTTACATCAGGGTTCTCTTATGGTCGGACAGTACGCTATTCGCTTTCGCACTATCTCTTCCGAGCTTGGCTGGAATAACGCGGCTTTGGTAGGGGCATTCTGACGCGGTCTTTCAGGCAGACTAAAAGATCAACTCACAGGTCAAGATACCCCGTCCACCTTAGAGGACCTTATCTCGCTGGCTACCTGCATTGACCTACGCTTCCAAGAGCGCGCTCGGGAGTCAGCGAGAGACAGGATGTCCACCAGGTCAGTTCCCCTTTACACCCGCTCTGCTAGCCCCCGTTCGGCCGGGTCCTCTTCTCCCTCCTCGGTAGAATTCATGCAGATAGATCGCGTCAAGTTGGCCGAGTTGCGTCAGAGAGAAAGGCGGGCACAAGGTCTGTGCCTCTATTGCGGTGATTCTTTACACTATATCTGCACCTGTCCTAAGAGACAGGGAAACTACCCCACCTAGGTCAGGTAAGAGAGGCCTCCCTAGGTGATGATGATCCCTCTCAACCTCTTACTATTTCTGTGCTTTTGGTTTCAGGGGAGAGATGTGGGTCCGAGGTGGCCTACGTGGATTCGGGCTCGGCAGGTAACTTCATTCGGCCTGAAGAGGTGGACAAATACCAAATTCCTGTGGTTACTCTATCTAACCCTATCCAGATTGCTGCAGTGGATGGCAAACCACTACAGGTGACCGTCACCTTGGTCACTGAAGAAGTGGAGTTGCAAGTCGGAGCCTTTCATCGAGAGAAGATAGTCTTTTACGTTTTGCCTAAGCTCTCCCACGCCATTCTACTCGGTCTTCCATGGTTAAGGACTCATCAGGCTGTTCTCGACTGGTCTTCGGGGGAGATTCTCCGCTAGGGGCACCTGTGCCAAGCTCGCTGTCTGACTCCTGTCCGCCTGGCGGTAGCTCCTCGGTCACCTCCAGACCTTCCGGGTCTTCCTCCAGCCTACAGTTCCTACACCGATGTCTTTGATAAGAAGGAAGCGGAGGTCCTTCCTCCACACCGGCTGTTTGACTGCCCAATTGAACTTGTTCCCGGTTCAACCCCCCCAAGGGGCAGAATCTACCCCCTGTCTCCCGCAGAGACCACCGCTATGTCTGAGTCCGTCTGAGAGAATCTCGCCAAAGGCTTTATACGGAAAACCACTTTGCCCGCGGGAGCTGGGCTTTTCTTCATCAAAAAGAAGGACGTAACTCTACGGCCGTGCATTGACTATAGGGGCTTGAATGAAATTGCCATCAAGAACAGGTACCCTCTTCCACTCATTCCGGAGCTGTTTGACCATCTCAGAGGGGCTCAGGTCTTCTCCAAGCTGGATCTCAGAGGAGCCTATAATCTGTTCCGTATCCGAGCAGGTAACGAGTGGAAGACCGCTTTCAATACTTGAGACGGCCATTACGAGTACCTGGTCATGCCGTTTGGTCTCTGCAATGCTCCTGCGGTGTTTCAAGAGTTCGTCAACGAGATCTTCCAGGATCTCTTGTACTCCTGTGTGGTCGTGTACTTAGACGACATCCTCGTCTTCTCGCCGGACTTCTCCTCCCACAGAAAGAGTGTCCGCTTGGTGTTACAGCGTCTTCGGGAGAATCGCCTGTATGCGAAGATAGAGAAATGTCTTTTTGAACAGACCTCTCTGCCGTTTCTGGGATACATTATCTCCGACGCTGGACTAAGGATGGACCCCGAGAAGTTGTCTGCCATTCTCAAAAGGCCTCGCCCCGTCGGAATAAGGGTGATACAACGATTTCTCGGATTCGCCAATTATTACCGGCAATTTATCTCACATTTTTCCGCAATAACAAGACCGATTTCTGCTCTCACCCGTAAAGGAACTACTCCCAAGGATTGGACTCCTGAAGCGGAAGAGGCTTTTCTGACCCTAAAACAGGCTTTCTCCATGGCTCCGGTCCTGCATTGCCCTGAGAGCAATCAACCTTTTGTTCCCGAGATGGACGCTTCATCAAGTTGGCCTTGGAGGAATGGCGTCACCTCCTGGAAGGAGCTGTCCATCCCTTTGTCATCTTCTCGGACCACAAGAATCTGGCCTATCTCCAGTCTGCCCAGAGACTCAACCCTCGTCAGGCCAGATGGTCCTTATTTTTCGCCCGATTTGACTTCGAGCTCCGTTTCCGTCCTGGCAACAAGAATACCAAAGCTGACGCCCTGTCCAGGGTCTTCCAGCCACACGAAACCACGGAGGAACCCTCGCATATCATTGATCCCACTAGGATCATCACTGTGGCTCCAGTGAACTGGCTTGCTCCTCCTCCAGGCAAGACGCTTGTGCCTGAGAACCTCAAGCGAAAAGTCCTCCTATGGGGGCACTCCTCCAAACTTGCCGGCCATGCCAGAACTAAGAAGACCCTTGACCTTATCACGCGTCACTACTGGTGGTCCACGCTTCGCTAAGATGTACTCAATTTTGTGGCTTCTTGTCCATCCTGTGCAAAAAACAAAGTGCCACGAAGTCCTCCGTCCGGCTTGTTGCTTCCGTTGCCCGTCCCTGCGGTTCCTTGGGAAAACATCGCCATGGATTTCATCACCGACCTACCCTGCTCTTCGGGCTGCAAAGTCATTTTGGTGGTGGAGGATCATTTTTCCAAGATGGCCCACTTCGTCCCTCTGCCCGGTCTTCCCTCGGCGCCGGAGCTGGCCAAAGTTTTCATTTACCAAATCTTCAGACTCCATGGACTACCTCAACGCATTGTGTCTGACCGAGGGGTTCAGTTTACTTCCAAGTTCAGCAATCACTTTGTAAGCTCATGAACGTTTCCCTCGACTTCTCCTCAGCCTACCATCCACAGTCCAACGGACAGGTAGAGCGTACCAAACAGACGTTGACTGGGTACCTACATCATTTCTCCAACGCCCACCAGAACGATTGGATTGACTTACTCCCCTGGGCAGAGTTTGCTTATAACAACCATGCTGGCAAGTCCTCGGCCAAGTCTCCGTTCTTCATTGTTTTTTGCAGACATCCTGGTGTTCTCCTTCTGATAACCCCTGCCTCCGAGGTACCCGCGGCCAAGGCCTTGTCCTCTGAATTTTCCAAGATTTGGGCCGAGACCAACACGTTACTCAAGAAGTCTGCTGATCAGATGAAGAATTATGCCGACAAAAAGAGATTGGATCTTCCACCGTATCATGTCAGGGACAAAGTCTGGCTCTCCTCCAAATTCATCAGGTTGAAACTGCCCACCTACAAGTTGGGACCACGCTACATCGGTCTGTTTGAAATTCTTGGACGTATCAACGAGGTCGCCTACAAATTGAGGTTGCCTGCTTCGCTCCGGGTCTCGAACACCTTCCACGTCTCTCTCCTGAAGCCTGTGGTGCTGAATCGCTTCCATTCCTTGCCTGATCCTGGTCCTCAGCCGGTTGGTGCCGATGATGTCTTTGAGGTGCAGGATTGATATGAATGGGTCACCAAGGAGGAATAAACAACAAAAGCTAAGTCTCAGAAAACCAGAGAGGTTGGTAACTATGCAGATTGCAGATCCCTGATCTTAACCACACAACTAGCAGCAGTCGTGGAGCGTTCCTAAAATGGTCCTAGACGCCTCTTCACAACCGGAGAGCTAAATAAGCCTAAAGCAGGAAAAAAGGAAAACTAACTCCCCCAGAGCAGACCCCAAAGCAATAGACAGCCCCCCACATGTATTGACGGTGAAACAAGATGAAAACACACACAAAGGCAGGAAAATAGGCTGAGCAAACGATGGGGGCCAAACTAACTTGAAAGGACAGGAAAGGAAAGACACTGTCTGCAATCTGCCAAAAACCCTACCAAAATAATGTCCAACACTTCTGATAACAAAATTAACCCTGAAGTCACTAGACTTCTCCCACTATATCAGCACTCTGAAATATTCTGAGACAGAGCAAAAAGAGGCCAATCTAATAAAGGACAAAAAAAGCAAATTGGCAAATACAGATAAATAAGAGTGGAAATTCAGCACAGCCCCAGCCGGGGCTGGCTGACCACACAAAAACTGAATTGACCAACAAGAGCAAGTGTGAACATTAGCAAAAACAAACTTAACTTGAGAAGACTGGAACAGAGCTGAAGTCCAAGAACTGAGAAGCAGACTGAATCAACAGCACCAGGATAGGGGGTCGTCTGACTTATATCCAGTCTGATACTCCAGAGATCCAGTCGTTATCCTCCTCACCAGGTGGCAGATCACTACCAATTAAACCAACCTCACTACCTTCTGTCACCACCAGAGGGAGAACGGAAGGAGAACTCTCAACTGGTGGAGCAGAAAATGAGTTCATAACACAGGACATTCTCGCTATGAAGAGGGTTAGAGGTAGGACATTCTTTCTTGTTGATTGGAAGGACTTTGGTCCTGAGGAGAGATCCTGGGAACCTCAGGAGACTATCAATGCTCCCCGTATCCTCAAGAGATTTCTTGCTAATATCTGGGGAGGGCGGCTTAGGGGAGGGAGTACTGTCACGCCGTTCCGACATACTCACCCTGCCTCCGCTCCCACACCACAGCCACTCGCCACCCAACGGCCACGGCGGTCACCTCTGACAGGCTCGCGGCCGACGCCATCTCTGCATGCAATGCGCATGTGCCATAGGCCGCGGCCGCATCTCCCTTCTGCTTCTTGTGCTCCTGCTGTGCCCTGACCCGGAAGCACCTTCGGACCAATGGCAGACCAGACGAGGCCATATCAGGCCGCTTCCCCCTGAGGGAGGCACCTGATCATTGTGTTACCTTGCACACTGGGCCCTGCTTCATCCTGTGCTCTCTGCAGCCTCTCGTGTTATGAATGAGTCACCGGAGGAGGAAAAAACAAAAAGGCAAGCTAAGTCCAGAAAACCGGAGAGGTTGGTAACTAGCGGATTGCAGACCCCTGATCCTATTCACAACAACTAGCAGTAGCCGTGGAGCGTGCCTATGGTGGTCCTAGACGCCTCGTCACAGCCGGAGAGCTAAATAAGCCTAAAGAAAGAAAGGGGAAATCTAAACTGCCCCAGAGCAGACCCCAAAGCAATAGACAGCCCCCAACATGTATTGACGGTGAAAAAAGATGAAAACACAAACACAGACAGACAGGCAGAGCAAACGATGGGGCCCAACTAACTAGAAAGGACTGCACAGAAAAGATGCTGGCTGCAATCTGCAAAAACTCTACCAAAAATGTCCCAACACGTCTGATAGGAAAAACGGCCCTGAAGTCACTAGACTTCAAAATCCCTTTATCAGCACTCCGATATTTTCTGAGGACAGAGCAAAAGAGATTAAACCGATCAGGGACAAAAATGGAAATTCAGCACAGCCCCAGCCGGGACTGGCTGAAAACAAAACTAAGTAAATCAGACAAAATCTCATGGAACAAAAGCAGAGCAAAACTTAGCTTTAGAAGACAGGAACTGAACTGGAGGCCAGACCTCAGAGCAGGAGAAATCACCAGCAACCCTACAGGGCGTCGGCTGTCTTATATCCACTCAGAAACTCCTGATGTCCAATCACATCTCTCTTCCTCAGGTGGCTGGTTTCTGCCATTTAGATCAGCTTCATTACCTCCCTTCACCAACAGAGGGAGTCCAGATAGAGAACTCACTACTCCTCTGTCAGCACAGCCAGCTCCATAACCCTCACCAGAAGCCAGAGGCAAACCCAAAAATGAGCTCACAATAGTACCCCCCCTTCAGGAGGGGTCACCAAACCCTCATCCACGCCACTGGGCCGATCAGGATGGGCCCGATGAAAAGCACGAACCAATCTATCAGCATGAATATCAGAGGCAGAGACCCAAGAATTGTCCTCCTGGCCATAACCCTTCCACTTGACCAAATACTGGAGTCTCTGTCTAACCAGACGAGAATCCAGTATTTTCTCTTCCTCATATTCCACATTACCTTTAACCAATACAGGGTCAGGGGGTGCCGCCATAGGAACTACTGGCTCAACATATCTCTTCAACAGCGACTTATGAAACACATTATGGATCTTAAACGTAACAGAAAGAGCCAATCGAAAAGAAACCTGATTAAGAACCTCCAAAATCTTGTAAGGTCCAATAAATCTTGGCTTGAGCTTTGGAGAAGCCTCTGTTATGAATGAGTCACCATAGGAGGCAAAAACAGAAATACTAGCTAAGTCCAGAAAACCAGAGAAGTTGGCAGCTATCGGATTGCAGACCCCTGAACCTATCAACAACAACTAGCAGTAGCCGTGGGGGGTTCCTACGGTGCCCTAGACCCCTCGATCACAGCCGGAGAACTACATAGCCTAAAGACAGAAAGGGAAATCTAAACTTCCCCAGAGCAGACCCCAAAGCAATAGGCAGCCCCCAACATATAATGACGGTGAAGCAAGATGAAAAAACACTCACACAGATAGAAAGATAGGCTGAGCAAATGATGGGGCCCAAGCTAACTAGATAGGACAGGATAGAAAAGCTGCTGTCTGTAATCCGCCAAAACCCTATCAAAACAAGAGCCAACAGCTGAAAGGGAAAAAAGCCCTGAAGACGCTAAGCTTCAAAAAGACTATATCAGTACTCAGGTATTTTCTGAAGACAGAGCAAAAAGGAATTCAGCTCACCCCAGCAGGGAATGGCAGAAATCAAGGAAAACAATGCAAAACAAATCCAAAACACAAATGCAAAAAGTAGAGCAGAAAACTTAGCTTTGAGGAGCAGAAATCAGACTGGTCTCCTAGAAACCCTCAGAGAGATCACCAGCAAGGCAGAAGGGCATCGGCTGCCTTATATCCAGTCAGTAATTCCTGTCACCCAGTCATCATCATCCTGCCAAGGTGCTTGGTAATCAGCCTCACTACCTTCCTTCACCAGAAGAGGGAGTTCATCAGAGCTCAATGGTGAAGGGGAAAATGAACTCACAACAGTACCTCCCCCTTGAGGAGGGGTCACCGAACCCTCATCCACGCCACCAGGGCGATCAGGGTGAGCCCGATGAAAGGCACGTACCAATCTTTTGGCATGAATATCAGAGGCAGAGACCCAGGAATTATCCTCCTGACCATAACCCTTCCACTTAACCAAATACTGGAGTCTCCATCTAGCCAGACGGGAATCCAGTATCTTCTCTACCTCATATTCCATGTTACCTTCAACCAATACAGGGTCCGGAGGTGCCACCCTGGTTCAACAAACCTCTTCAACAAGGACTTATGAAACACATTATGGATTTTAAATGTAACAGGAAGAGCCAAACGAAAAGAGACCGGATTAATAATCTCCAAAATCTTGTAAGGTCCAATAAATCTAGGCTTAAACTTAGGAGAAGCCACCTTCATAGCGATATTTTTTGATGATAACCAAACCATATCACCAACCTTAAACTGGGGACCAATGGTCCTATGTCAGTTGGAAAACCGCTGGGCCTTTTCCTGGGAGCGAGATAACTTATCCACCACTTGGTCCCAGATCTGGTGCATTCTCTCCACCACAGTGTCAACACCTGGGCAGGCAGAAGGCTCTACCTGCCCTGAAGAAAATCGAGGATGAAACCCAAAGTTACAAAAAAAAGGTGACATCAAAGTGGCAGAACTAGCTCTATTATTTAAAGCAAATTCAGCCAAGGGCAAAAATGAAACCCAATCATCCTGATCAGCGGAAATAAAACATATCAAATACGACTCCAAGGTCTGGTTTGTTCTCTCCGTCTGCCCATTGATCTGAGGGTGAAAAGCAGAGGAGAACGACAACTGAATTCCCAGCTTGGAACAGAAAGTCCTCCAAAATCTAGACACAAACTGAAATCCTCTGTCAGATATAATGTTCTCAGGAATCCCGTGCAAGCGAACCACCTGTTGCAAAAACAGGGGCACCAACTCAGAGGAAGATGGCAACTTAGGGAGTGGTACAAGATGAACCATCTTAGAGAACCTATCACAAATCACCCAAATAACAGTCATTCTCTGAGAGACAGGCATATCAGAGATGAAATCCATTGAAATATGGGTCCATGGCCTCCTGGGAACCAGCAAAGGCATCAACAACCCACTAGAGCGAGAACAAGGTTTAGACCGGGAGCAAATCCCACAGGACTGCACAAAATTCCTGACATCACGAGACAAGGCGGGCCACCAAAAAGACCGACTCACCAGATCTCTAGTACCAAAATACCTGGATGACCAGCCAATGCAGAGCAATGAACTTCAGACATCACTCTCTTCTTCCACTGGTCAGGAACATACAACTTTCCACTGGGACAACGCTCAGGTTTGTCCTCCTGGAACTCTTCCAGAGCATGTCTCAAATCGGTCGAGATGGCAGAAAGACCTACCCCTTCGCCTAAGATGGTAGCAGGCTTGGTCACCACAGGAGAATCAGTAAATAAGCTCCTAGAGAGAGCGTCAGCCTTGACATTCTTAGTGCCAGGAAGCAAAGAGACCACAAAATCAAAACGTGTGAAAAACAAGGCACACCTAGCCTGTCTAGGGTTCAAGCGTTTGGCCGACTCCAGGTAAATCAAATTCTTGTGGTCAGTGAGGACCACGACTTGATGTTTAGCTCCCTCCAACCAATGTCTCCACTCCTCAAATGCCCATTTCATGGCTAACAGTTCCCGATTCCCCACATCATAGTTACGTTCAGATGGAGAGAACTTTCAGGAAAAGAAAGCACAGGGATTCATTTTAGATGTTACAGGATCCTTTTGGGACAAAACAGCTCCTGCACCAATCTCAGAAGCGTCCACCTCTACCTGGAACGGGAGTGAGACATCAGGTTGCCGCAAAACTGGGGCAGAAGTGAATCTTCGCTTCAGCTCCTGAAAGGAAGAAACAGCCTCCGGAGACCAATCAACATATCAGCACCCTTCTTAGTCAGATCAGTCAATGGCTTGGCAATACTAGAAAATTTTGCTATAAATTTCCGATAAAAATTAGCAAAACCCAAAAACTTCTGGAGGGCCTTCAAAGAAGTGGGCTGAACCCAATCATAAATGGCCTGTACCTTGGCCGGGTCCATTTCAATAGTTGACGGAGACAAAATAAATCCCAAAAAAGAAATCCTCTGTACCCCAAAAAGGCATTTCGATCCTTTGACATACATACTCCCTCAAGATCCGGAACACAGTCCGAACATGTTCCACATGAGAATCCCAATCCTTGGAGAAGATCTAAATATCATCCAGATAGATAATCAAAAATTTATCCACAAAGTCTCGGAAAATATTGTTCATGAAGCACTGGAAGACAGAAGGGGCATTAGTGGCCCCAAAAGGCATCACCAGGTACTCAAAATGTCCCTCCGGAGTACTAAACGCCGTCTTCCATTCATCCCCATGCTTAATGCGGATAAGATTATACGCCCCCCCTGAGGTCAAGCTTGGTAAACCAGCAAGCACCTTTAACTCTGGAGAATAGATCCGAAATCAGGGGTAGCGGATAATGATATTTGATAGTAATTTTGTTGAGGGCACGATAACACTGGTCAACAGCATTTTTGGTGCCAAAGATATTTCATCGAATTTAGGGTATTTTTGGGGTGCTGATTCTGAATATGTCATCAGTTTTGCCAGATTGGCTCAAGTTTTTGAGATTTTTGGTATCTTATTTATAGCACTTGTTGGTAAATGCGACGCATCATCTCATTAATTTCTTTGGATTAGTACTTGAACTGAGCAGTTCTCAATATAGTTTTGTGTTAATTAGTGTTCTAAAAGTTTGTTCATAGCTTGATTTTTGCACTAACTTTATGTTGTTGTCTGTTTTCCAGTGAAAAGCATGAACTCATCATGAAGAAGTTGTCTTAACGATCCAGACTCATTCTGTTACATTTGTGGTGAATATACACTGCCAAAACATAGAAGAAACATAACACACTTCGTAAAAAAAGTGTATTTTGCCTATTTTGGGGTTATGCTTGGGGACCAAGACAAGTTTTGGGCACCACACATAGTGTGCAAAGCATGTATCGAATTATTACGAAAATGGAGCAAAGGACAAAGAAAAAGCTTCAAATTTGGTGTTCCAATGGTGTGGAGAGAGCCAAAAAATCATCATGATGACTGTTATTTCTGTGCAGTGCAAGTGCAAGGATTCAATAAGCATAAGAAACGAAAATGGGAGTAACATGGAATCTGCAAGAAGGCCTGTCCCTCATTGTGAAGATGTGCCTGTACCTGTGTTTACCATAAATAACAGTCATCATGATGATTTTTTGGCTCTCTCCACACCATTGGAACACCAAATTTGAAGCTTTTTCTTTGTCCTTTGCTCCATTTTCGTAATAATTCGATACATGCTTTGCACACTATGTGTGGTGCCCAAAACTTGTCTTGGTCCCCAAGCATAACCCCAAAATAGGCAAAATACACTTTTTTTACGAAGTGTGTTATGTTTCTTCTATGTTTTGGCAGTGTATATTCACCACAAATGTAACAGAATGAGTCTGGATCGTTAAGACAACTTCTTCATGATGAGTTCATGCTTTTCACTGGAAAACAGACAACAACATAAAGTTAGTGCAAAAATCAAGCTATGAACAAACTTTTAGAACACTAATTAACACAAAACTATATTGAGAACTGCTCAGTTCAAGTACTAATCCAAAGAAATTAATGAGATGATGCGTCGCATTTACCAACAAGTGCTATAAATAAGATACCAAAAATCTCAAAAACTTGAGCCAATCTGGCAAAACTGATGACATATTCAGAATCAGCACCCCAAAAATACCCCAAATTCATTAAAATATTTTGGACACCAGAAAAAAAATTTTTTTTCGTTGACCTGTGTAATCAATACACGGCCTTAATGAACCATCCTTTTTGGCCACGAAAAAAACCCCAGCACCTAAGGGTGAAGAGGATGGTCTAATATGACCCTTCTCCAATGCCTCCTTAATATAGGATCACATAGCCTCGTGCTCGGGTACAGATAAATTGAAGAGCCGACCCTTGGGAAATTTACACCCCGGGCTCAGTTGAATTGCACAGTCATAACTCCTATGAGGAGGCAAAGACGCAGACTCATTCTCACTAAATACATCATAAAAATCCGCCAAATAGTCAGGAACATCATGCGACTGAGGAGAGGTGGAAAAAACCGGAGCCTCAATAAGGGCACACCGAGAACCCCAACTCACCACAGACACAGATTTCCAATCCAAAATTGGATTATGAATTTGCAACCAGGGAAACCCCAGAACAATGGTATCATGCAAATTATGCAACACCAAAAATCTGCAATTTTCTTGATGGTCTGGGGTGACCCGCATTACCACCTGGGTCCAAAACTGAGGTTTATTTTTCGCCAAAGGAGTAGCATCAATCCCCCTCAAAGGGATAGGCGTCTGCAGAGGTGTCATAGGAAATCAACAATGTTTAGCAAAATCCAAGTCCATTAGGTTCAGGGCTGCTCCCGAATCCACAAAAGCCTTGGCGGAAAATGTGGACAGGGAGCAGATCAGAGAAATTGCCAGAAGAAACTTAGGTTGAACACCACCCACAGAAAACGTGTGTGCAAAAAGTTTCTCTCGTTTAGGACAGACAGAAATAATATGCGAGGCATCTCCACAAAAAAAACACAGCTTATTACGCCTTCTGAACTCCTGATGTTGCTCCCTGGACAAAACTCTATCACATTGCGTAGGTTCAGACATTTGTTCAACAGGTGGCAACACCTCTCGTGCAGTCCTGCGTTCACGTAAACACCGATCAACCTGAATGGCTAATGACATAGAATCGTCAAGACCAGAGGGAACAGGAAATCCCACCATAGTATCTTTTACGGCTTCTGACAAACCCTTCCGAAAGAGAGCTGCCAAGGCATTATCATTCCAGGTAGTAAGGACCGCCCACTTTCGGAATTTTTGACAGTACAATTCTGCAGAATCTCGACCCTGGCTCAATGCCAACAGGGTCTTTTCAGCCTGATCAATAGCATTAGGTTCGTCATACAACAACCCCAAGGCTTGAAAAAATGCATTCACATTAGTCAGAATAGGATCATCTGGTTTCAAAGAAAACACCCAATCCTGGGGATCGCCACGCATCAAAGAGATGACAATTTTAACCTGCTGCGTGGAGCTCCCTGACGAGTTAGGCTTCAAGGCAAAAAATAATTCACAATTATTTTTGAAATTCAAAAATTTAGACCGATCCCCAAAAAACACATCAGGAGTAGAGATCTTTGGTTCAGCAGCATGTGAATGAGCAAGGTAGGCGGAAATTCCCTGCACTTCCGCAGCGAGCTGCTCCAGACGATCAGACAATTGCTTTATCTCCATTGAGAGAAAAAAAAATTCCCCCTACGGCCTCAGAGATATAGAGGAAAAAATATACACACTTTTTTTTTTTTTTACAATTCTTTCCTGCTATTGAGTACCCTAGGATCTGCTGTCTGGCTGGTGATTCTGTTATGAATGAGTCACCGTAGGAGGCAAAAACAGAAATACTAGCTAAGTCCAGAAAACCAGAGAAGTTGGCAGCTATCGGATTGCAGACCCCTGAACCTATCAACAACAACTAGCAGTAGCCGTGGGGGGTTCCTACGGTGCCCTAGACCCCTCGATCACAGCCGGAGAACTACATAGACTAAAGACAGAAAGGGAAATCTAAACTTCCCCAGAGCAGACCCCAAAGCAATAGGCAGCCCCCAACATATAATGACGGTGAAGCAAGATGAAAAAACACTCACACAGATAGAAAGATAGGCTGAGCAAATGATGGGGCCCAAGCTAACTAGATAGGACAGGATAGAAAAGCTGCTGTCTGTAATCCGCCAAAACCCTATCAAAACAAGAGCCAACAGCTGAAAGGGAAAAAAGCCCTGAAGACGCTAAGCTTCAAAAAGACTATATCAGTACTCAGGTATTTTCTGAAGACAGAGCAAAAAGGAATTCAGCTCACCCCAGCAGGGAATGGCAGAAATCAAGGAAAACAATGCAAAACAAAACCAAAACACAAATGCAAAAAGTAGAGCAGAAAACTTAGCTTTGAGGAGCAGAAATCAGACTGGTCTCCTAGAATCCCTCAGAGAGATCACCAGCAAGGCAGAAGGGCATCGGCTGCCTTATATCCAGTCAGTAATTCCCGTCACCCAGTCATCATCATCCTGCCCAGGTGCTTGGTAATCAGCCTCTCTACCTTCCTTCACCAGAAGAGGGAGTTCATCAGACCTCAATGGTGAAGGGGAAAATGAACTCACAACAAGCCTCCTTCATAGAGATATTCTTTGATGACAACCAAATCAATAGAGGGAGTCCAGATAGAGAACTCACTACTCCTCTGTCAGCACAGCCAGCTCCATAACCCTCACCAGAAGTCAGAGGTAAACCCGAAAATGAGCTCACAACACTCTCGGCTCTGTCCTCGGTGTTTCCTGCAGCAGCCTCGCAGCCCTGTCATCCGTGTTCCCTGCAGTGTCCTCCGTCCTGCTCCAGTGTTCCTGTTCCTTCCGGCTCCTGCTCTGTTCCAGCTTGCCTGTTCCGTCCTACTCCAGTCCTGTTCCTGTGTTCCCGTGCCTCCCTACTCCAGTCCTGTTCCTGTGCTCCTGTTCCATCCTGCTCCAGTCCTTCTCCAGTGTTCCTATTCCCTCCTGCCTCTGCTCTGTGGCTGTGTTCCTGTTCCATCCTACTCCAGTTCTGCCTCCGTTGTTCCTGCGGCATCCAGCTGTCCACACACCTACAGTCCTACTCCAGTTCTATCTCCTGTGCTCCGCTTCAACCATCTCTCCACATTCCAGCCTTACAGTCTACACTTCAGTCCCGCACTCCTACTCCAGTCCATCCTGAGCTGCCCCTCTCGAGACCGGCTACCGTGGTACTTGAACCCCTGAGCCTACTCCTAACGGTCCCTGTATAGGGGTCGGTTCCACCTGGCAGCTCGCCCGGGGCCCCTCGGTGCCACGGTCCAGAGGGTCCACTCCTGGAGATTCCGGCTCCTGACCACCCAAACTAACAGAGCACAAGAGACACACACATCATATCGATCTAGCTTCCTGTCTCACTTTTTAGAGGGCCGTGGAACACCACTCTTGAAGCCAGATCAGTGTGAAAAAGGTGTTGGATGGATAGCAGATAATGCTTCCAGTCACTTTGCCACCACCACCCTGTCTACCATATGGTCCAAACGCAGTAGCCATGATTCTGGACCACATAATCCTCACTCTGATCCTCCTTCCTCCCACCATGCCAAGTGCCCGGAGACGAGTGATCCCACAGTTGCACATTCCAAAGAGCTGTTCACGTTTCCATTTATAGATTCTTGTCTTTTGCTCTGCCCACTTAAAACATGAAGAGATTGCATGTAGCGATGCTCAAATTTTATGAGCCGTCATGCTCACAAGTGGCAACAGTGGGAAAATGCAATTACTGTCCAAGAGCTGGATGATGATGTGACACAATTGTCAGCAAATGCTGTTGTAGCAAGTGGTGTAGCAAGTCAGGAGGATGACCAAGGTGCGGAAGAGTTAGACGAGGTGGTGGACGATGAAGTTGCTGACCCAACCTGGAAAAGTGACATGCAGAGTGAGGATAACAGTGCACAGGGGGGTTCCACAGCACCACAACAGGCAGGAAGAGGCAGTAGGGTGGCCAGAGACACAAGGCAGGCAACTGTTCCCCAGGGCATGAACATGGGTGAAGTTATAAAGCCAAGGGTTAGGTGTTCCCAAGTGTGGTGCTTTTTTAAAGGCACTTAACCCAAAAAAAGTCATTTGCAACATCTGCCATGCCAGCATCAGCAGGGGCAACATAATTACCAGCTTGACTATCACCACCATGCTCAGGCACATGCAAGCAAAGCACCCAACTACTTGGGCTGAACACTAGGTTACAAAAACAGTGCCTGTGAGTGATACCACTGCCTCTTCCCCTGTTCTACAGTATATTCATGCAGATCCCCTGATGTAGAAGATGCCTGTCACACTTAACCTGTCATTGCACACTTGCAACCACTGTAAGCAACACATCAACGTCATTGTCCCAGCGCAGCGTTCAGTTTTCCCTACCCCACTCCTTGAAATGCAAGCGTAAATACGCAGCTAGCCACCCACAGGTTACAATACAAAACAGCCACATTTCCAGACTGCTTGCCCTGGAAATATTGTCATTTAGGCTCGTGGAGATGGAACCTTTCCACAACCTCATATCAGCGGTAATTCCTTCGATACTCGGTCCCCACCCACCACTATTTCTCCTGGTGTGCCATCCCCGACTTACACAAGCACATGTCCATAACATCAGCTGTGCCCTGACCAATGCTGTGACTGCGAAGGTCCACTTAACCACGAACACCTGGACATGTGATTATGGCCAGGGATGCAACATTTTCTGATGGCACACTGGGTGAACATTGTGAAAGATGGACCCATTCAGACCCTGGGACAGAACATGAACTACAGACACCGAGGATTGCGGGCCTTGGTTCATTCAGGGTTGCCCCCAACTTCTACAGCAATTCCTGCATCTCCTCCTACTCACCCTTCATCTCAGAAATGTCAACATCAGTCGCAAGCTGGAAGCACTGCACCATTGCCTTGGTCAAGCGGAACAATGCTCTGCTGAAACTAATCTGCTTAGGTGACAAACCACACAATGAGTTGTTGAAAGGTCTAAAAGACCAGATTGATCTGTGGCTTTCGCCCCTGAACCTATAACCAGGCATGGTCATGTGTGATAAAGACTGTAATCTGGTGGCAGATGTGCCCAACTTTGTGATTCAGCGTTTTCTCAAAACCAACTCAGATCTGCCTCAGCTACTTGTGAAAGTATGCCATGTGAGTGCCCATTTCCACAAGCCAGCTATAGCCGCCCTGGCAGTGCTACAGCAGCATTTGCAACTTCCAGCTCACTGACTGGTGTGCGATGTCACCACACATTGGAATTCAACATTACATATGTTGGCAACTCTTTGTGAGCAGCAGGGGGAGTAGTTGAATACCAGCTACACCATGTCCATCTGTAATCTGGTCAACCTCTGCACATAAGAGCTAATGAGTGGGCATGTATATCTAGCATCTGTGTGGTTCTCCAAAACTTTGAGGACTCGTCCAAGATGGTGAGCGGCGTAACCATCCCACTCCTCTGTCTACTGAAACCCTTGCTGCTCACAATTGAAGAGGAGGGTTTGCAGGTGGAGCAAATGAGATGAGCAAGAAACTATACTGGGTGATGCTTCACAGCCCAGCCTCATCTTATCTTCTCAATACGGATTGGATGATAATGAGGAGGAGGAACAGGAGCTGGTGGTATTTGCTACCGACAGTACTGTCACAGGTTTACCATGACATAAGAGCTAGAAAACTGCAGTGTCTGATTTCTCCTACTACTGCACTGATTAAGAGCACTTCACCTTCATAATAAATGGTGCAGGTTTCTTTTTAGCAGTGCAGGGGCTAATCCACTCAGTTGATAGATCCTGGAAGTTTTCCTGCATTAAGGCTCTCAGCTGTTCACTGTTAGCCCCTCCCCTCTCCTATATATTGTTGGCCCTGGCAAACACTCATTACCAGAGATAGCTTCATGCTGAATTGTTTAGGAGATGGTGGTGGGTGTTGTTTGATAAGGCATTTGGTGAATTTATCTAACACTTTTGAGAGGTTTTGGTTGTGTGCTAATCCCCATCTTCTCCTACTTTGGCTTTTCCCCATTCTCCAATCCCCGGTGTTTACCTCTGTTGTTTGTGTGAGTATATTTTTATGACTGGTATTTTACTTTATCTCTGCTTGTATTATCTTGTTAGTCAGCTTGGTGTAATACAGTACACTGCTACTCCCTTCTTCCCTTGGGTGGTGGAAGGGTACAAACTGAGGGCGGATTCAGGAGCTAGGGCAAGGTGTGTGACCCCGGTGCCTTCACCATCAGAAGTAATCAAGGGAACAGGCAAGGTAGAGCGCCCCTAGAGGTAGGGACAGGGAAGGACTTGATGGTCCCAGAATACCCGACAACAGAGGCGTGACAGGTACTACTCATACCACCTTTGTCCGATCTGTTCAGCGTGGATGGCCTGAAGATAAGGAGGAGAGGGAGGATGAGGAGGAGGACAACATGACAGTCACCCTCTTAGTGGGGACAGGGAAGTCTTTTATGTTGGCAGTCTGGAACACATGGCTGAGTTTATGTTCTGCCACCTTTCCAGTGACCCGCATTTTGACCAACACTAATTACTGGTCGGTTACCCTTCTAGTCCAATGCTACAAGAAGAACTTAACATTTCTCCTTCCCGTGGCAGAGAGGTCTAATAAAATGTTGAAGTATCAGAAGGCCCTAGTTGAAGAATTATTTAAAAAATTCCCATCTGACAATGCTGGTGACAGAGGTCACAGTTCCTTGGGCAACCAAGGAGTGGAGACTAAGGAGACCATATGCAGCAGAGGCAGGGGAACACTCTCAAAGGTCTGGAAAACTTTTCTCAGACCCTCCCAGTTTCCAGGCCCTGATGCACAGGGTACTCTGACAAGAAGGGAAAAGTTTTTAAAGATTCTGAAGGAATACCTTGGCGACCGTACCAGCGTCCTCCGTGAATCCTCTTTTGGGTATCCAATCTAGACACATAGAATCATAGAATCATAGAATCGTAGAGTTGGAAGGGACCTCCTGGGCCATCTGGTCCAACCCCCTGCTCAAAGCAGGATTCGCTAAATCATCCCAGTCAGATGTCTGTCCAGCCTCTGTTTGAAGACTTCCATTGAAGGAGAACTCACCACTTCTCGTGGCAGCCTGTTCCACTCATTGATCACTCTGTCAAAAAGTTTTTTCTAATATCTAATCTGTGTCTCCTCCCATTCAGTTTCATCCCATTGCTTCTAGTCTTTCCTTGTGCAAATGAGAATAAAGTTGATCCTTCTACAATGTGACAGCCCTTTAGATATTTGTAGACAGCTATTAAGTCTCCTCTCAGTCTTCTCTTTTGCAAACTAAACATTCCCAAATCCTGCAACCTTTCCTCATAAGACAGGGTTTGCAGACCGGTCACCATTCTGGTCGCTCTTTTCTGAAATTGCTCCAGTTTGTTGATGTCTTTTTTAACATGTGGTGCCCAAAACTGGACACAATATTCCAGATGAGGTCTGACCAAAGAGGAGTAGAGGGAAATAATGACTTCACGTGATCTAGACTGTATGCTTCTGTTAATACATCCTAGAATTGCATTTGCCTTTTTTGCTGCTGCATCACACTGTTGACTCATATTCAGTCTGTGATCTATTAGTATACCCAAGTCTTTTTCACATGTGCTGTCACTTAGCCCTATTCCTCCCATTCTATATATGCTTTTTCCATTTTTATTGCCCAGATGTAGTACTTTGCATTTCTCCCTGTTAAAAACCATTCTGTTATGAACTGTCTCTCGCGTTGGAGCTACTGGCCTGCACTGCCACTGTCATTTTGTCAGAGTGGGTTTTTAGTGCTTCCGGGGATATTACAACCAATAGGCACTTCCACCTGTCAACTGAAAATGCTGACAGGCTGACTCTTATCAAAATGAACAAGGGGTGGATTGGGCCAGTCTTCTGTACACCATCGTATGACAGTAGCGGAACATAGAATCAAACCCAGTGTATTTTTTAATGGTCTAATCTTATGCACTCCTTCCCACCCAAACATGGGTATATGCTTCAGGATTTTGTCTTTTTTGTGTCATCCTCCTCCACCATTATATCAACAGGGTGATCATGCTACCCATGCTATAAATTTTAAAGGGTGTTTATGATGCCCTATTGACAATTTTTAGAGGTATACCATGAACATTCTTTTATATATATGTATACCCCTCAGGGGTAAATGTTTTTCTGTGTGGGCATTACCAGTCTAGGATACCCACTTCTTAATAATGGGGACAAAAATGTTTTTAGAGGCCCTCCACTATGCCTCTTTATAGGGGTATTGGAGTGCCTCCTTCTAATTTTTGGCATCCTTTGCACTTAGTGCATGCGATTTACCAGTGTAGGAGACCCACTCCTTAGTAATTGGAAAAAAAGGCTTTTCTGTGGATCCACCTTCTAGTTGATGGAACATTTTTTTGAACCAAAAGAGCCGATCAGTTCTATCAGTATATGATCCACTACCTTGTTATGGGCTGTCAGGTGATCATCACATAGGGAAATTCTCACACTGCATACTGGATTTCCAGCTGGGACAGGAGAGCTTGTACAGTAAGTACAGAAGATCCTGATATCCACCATATCAGGCTGAATAGATGCGAAAAGCTCCACTATATTACCCAGCAGAGTTTATGAAATAACAGTCTTTCAAGCTGCTACATTAAACTAATCCCTTTTTTCATGGCAAATTCAAATAGATTCTATCCTGCTATAATATAACCGCTCCTATCAGCAATTTGTTTATGGTGAGGTGTTGCAGTAGGTATAGCATATGGCAGGCATCTAGTCAGGGATACTGCCTTATAAATTCTAAGCTTTGCTGTAGATTTTTTCTATGGACTCATTGACCAATTCATGTTTTTTATGGTAATCTGTACTCAGAAATTCATCAAAGCTGGCAGGGTTACTTGCATTACTCCCGAATTTGCTGCTGTCACATACAAGAAAAAAAACTTTTCAGGGTCGATTCATATTCCTTCTACAATAATTCTGTTTTTCTCTGCAATTCGTCTACTGTGAGGTGAAGCAGTAGGAATAGCTTATGACAGGCATCTAGTCATGGTGTCATGTCCTCCCTAAATTAACCGGGATTCATGTAGCTTAACAAGCAGCTAAACCACTATTCTGGGGTCTAATAAGGGAGACTGTAGTTGAATCTGTGCTTTATTGAACGTAGGGTATATAGATGTGGTGAAACTACAAACAGAAACATATAAATGCAATCAGTAATGGGTTCATGGGAATACACATATACATAACAGATATCTGCACTACTAGCTGACCAAGGGAGCTACCTAAGCTGGCTAATATGAGATAGGGATTATATACAGGGAGTATGTTATGTACCAGCGATGCTGACGCAAGGGGAGTAGAGGAAATGAGATGTTCACAAAATGCAGGCTTGAGAGGAAATGGAAGAAATGGAGGGAAAAATGGGAGCTGCAGTTTACCATGATGCTTTGCAACTTACCAGGGTGCTTTGCAAACCTTCCCAAAATGCATTGTGAAGAGAGAGAAATAAATTTCAGGAAGTACAATGCATAATAATCATGTAGTTATGACTTTGGTCAGTAGATGGAGCCAAAAACAATGAAAACATTAAATCTATGGCTGAAACTAAATACTATGGATATTCACAGCAAATCGATGTATATATTATCAAAATAGACAGTTAAAGGTTGTGAATTATGTCAGAGACAGAACACTCCCCATCTGGCATCAAACGGATGTCAATATTCTTATTCTCCGAAGACAACAATAGGACCAGCTCAGTCACTGATCTGGAGAATTTCTTAAGTTCATCCCTTTTGGCCATCCTAAGTTCAACTTTGCGGACATTGCCATCTTTACTCGAGAATGTAAGTCACTAGTTCAAGTGGCCACTGGTTTTGATGGGCCTGACAGTCTTTCACAAGGACGTTGTCACCAATCCTCAGATTAGGCCTGGTAGATTGCCACTTCCTCCGTGGCTGCAGGGTAGACAAGTATTGTTTGCGCCACCTGTCCCAGAATGTATTGGCAAGACTTTGCACCTGTCTCCATTGGCGCTTGTAGAGCTCCATAGTGTCGACTCCTCCTGGAGGGGCACTGGATAGTCCTGTTTTCTGGGTTAGGAGAGTAGCTGGAGTCATTGTATGTAGACACCTGAGGGTGGATTTCAGCACCTGGGTCCTCTCTCACTAGTTCAAAGGTGTCTGGAAAACGTTCCTCAGTGTACAATGGTTTTGGTCCTGAGAGCCATGTTGTGCTCTCTAGTCGACTTGTGTCAACTGCTCTAGTTGCATGATCTGCAGGATTTTGGTTCGTGGGAATGTAATGCCACTGATTTGGATGAGCTGATCTCCTAATTCGTAGCACTCTGTTGTTGACATAAACATAGAATCGTCTAGTTTCATTGTGGATGTATCCCTGGACTACTTTGCTGTCTGAGTAGAACTTGGCTTGTGTCAGGTCGATGTCCTTCTCGGATGCAATGAACTCTGCTAACTCGACGGCTAAGACTGCAGCACAAAGTTCCAACCTTGGTATGGTGTGCAGGGGCGTATCTGGGGGGGGCAGCCGAGGCAGTTGCCCCGGGCGCAGCCGGCAGGGGGCGCAGTCTGGGCCGCAATGCAGCGGTCCGCAGTGTCCTCCCTGGCGGCTGCGTTCTGCCGCCCCCCTGGCCTGAGAGTCGGCGGTTCTCTGTGTCAGCTGTCAAGCTGACAGCTGGCGCAGAGAAGGTGCGCGTGCCGGCTCCCAGGGAACAATTGTACTGGCGTCTGTATAGACGCCAGTACAATTGCAGCTCTGACCGCCGGGCCAGAGCGACATTAGCAGCGTGACATGTCATGTGATCACGCTGCTGACGTCACTCCCCAGCGCCCAGAGTGCTCAGTGAACGCTCAGCACTGGTGGTAAGTGTGCTCAATGTGGAGCTGAAGAAACCACCGAAGATGGAGGGTGTTAATGTGTGGCGATGGGGTTAATGTGGGGGGGTTAATGAGTGGATATGAGGTTAATGTGGGGATGGGGATTAATGTGTGGGGGGTTAATGAGTGGGGATGGGGATTAATGTGTGGGGGGGTTAAAGAGTGGGGATGGGGTTAATGTGTGGGGGGTTAATGAGTGGGGATGGGGGTCAATGTGTGGGGGGTTAATGAGTGGGGATGGGGGTTATTGAGTGGGGGGGTTAGTGAGTGGGGATGGGGGTTATTGAGTGGGGATGGAATTAATTTGTGGAGGGTTAATGAGTGGGGATGGAATTAATGTCTGGGGGTTAATGAGTGGGGATGGGGGTTATTGAGTGGGGGGTTAATGAGTGGGGATGGGGGTTATTGAGTGGGGATGGAATTAATTTGTGGAGGGTTAATGAGTGGGGATGGAATTAATGTCTGGGGGGTTATGTATTGGGGATGGGGGTTAATGTGTGGGGGATTTGGAGTGGGGGGGTACATAATGTGTTGGGGGTTTTGGGAGTATGGACGGGGGGTTAATGAGTGGGGATGGAATTAAGGAGTGGGGATGGGGGTTATTGTTTGGGGGGTTAATGAGTAGGGATGGGGTTAATATGTGGGGGATTTGGAGTGGGGGGTACATAATGTGTGTGGGGGATTTGGGAGTGAGGATGGGGGTTATTTAATGTGTGGGGGATTTGGAGTGGGGATGGGGGTTAATGAGTGGGGATGGGGTTAATGTGTGGGGGATTTGGAGTGGGGGTTACATAATGTGTGGGCGGGATTTGGGAGTTGGGATGGGGGGTTACTTAATGTGTGTGAGGGATTTGGAGTGTGGATGGGGGTATTTAATGTGTCTGAGGGATTTGGAGTGTGGATGGGGGGTTATTTAATGTGTGTGGGGGATTTGGAGTGTGGATGGGGGTTATTTAATGTGTGTGGGGAGATTTGAGGACACAGAGTATGTATGAGGAAACAGTATGGGGGTTGGGGGCAGACAGTATGGGGCGCAAACGGGTTAATGTATGTGGACACAGTATAGGGAGTCAGGGTTATGTGTGAGCAGACAATATAGAGAGTGAGGGGGTAAATATATGAGGAGACAGTATGATGAACAGGTGGGATGTTAGAGGAGGGAGGGGAATAGTGTGAGGCGACCATATATTGCAGACATTTTTATTCAGGAGCATTATAATGACACTTCTATCTTTAAGGGCATCGTGTGGAGATTTGCTGCAGAAGACCGGAGAAGATGAAAGTCTGCAGGGACGAGATGTGGGTGAGAAAACTCATCATGGGGTTTGGACAAGAAGAAGAAAAGGAGAACGACTGCAGAGACGACGTCATCTATATGGTACCTGGATGTAAATGTTATTTGTGCTACTGACTAATTCTCATGTTTTTATTTGTTAGGAACATGAAAGGGGTTGTCCAGGTTTGTACGGAGTCTGCAGTCATTCTATGTGACTGTAGACTTCTGAATTCTCACAGTGCTCACTGAACGCTGTCAGGATTCTCTTGTGCCGGTAATTTACATACATGCGGTCACATGCTGACTAGACATGCGTGGCCTCACTCAATGAAAATGAACGGAGCGAGGCTGGGCACGTCTAGTCGGAATGTGGCCAGAAGTATATAAATCACATGCTTGTGCTGACATGACTGTACATCGGCAAGGGAGAATCCTAAAAGTGTGCAGTGCATTCGTTATGAGAATTCAGAAGCTGCAATGTCAGGATTCAGCTCTGCAGGTTCCAACAGTGATCACACGGACTCTTCCCTCATATGCGATTTTCATACTTGACAATGAGCTTCTCTTCCTGCTTACAGTTTTTTACTGAACATTGAGAGCATTAGGGAGAGCAGCTCGTGGGTACATGGCTAAGTGTGCAAGTCGCATATGTACTTGGGGGGGGGGGCCGAACCAAATTCTTACCCCAGGTGCCAGGAAGCCTAGATACGCCTCTGATGGTGTGCTCTGGTTGTGGAGCAAGTGTGGCCTTCCCCATAACAAAGCCAATGTGGCTCTGACATTTGGAGTCCACAGTTTTGAGATAGGCAACAGCAGCAATTGTTTTGACAGAAGCATCTGCAAATACATACAGTCTTTGGCTTTGCATCTATGTAGATGGCACAGGAGTGAATGGCCTTGGCACATTCAGGTTGGAGAGGGCTGCTAAAGAGTTCTTCCATACTTCCCACTGGATTCTCTTATCAGGTGGCAGAGGTGCATTCCATTCAGAAGTCTCCTTAGTTAAGTGTTTTAGTATGGATTTGCCATGTATAGTAACAGGAGCTGCAAACCCCAGGGGATCATACAGACTGTTGATGGTAGACAGGACACCTCTGCGTGTGAAAGGCTTTTCTTCCTGGTTGACCTGAAAGGTGAAAGTGTCTGACTGTAGATTCCAGAGAAGCCTGAGGCTGCGTCGCATTGGTGTGGGATCTGACCCCAGGTCCAGGTCTCTGAGACCATTACACAAGTCTTGTGAAGGGAATGCTTTCATGAGTTCTTGGCTTTTTGAGGCTATTTTGTGAAACTGGAGGTTGGAGCAAGCAAGCATCACTTGGGCTCTCTGATGGCAGTCTCATTTGAAGGCATGGCTTTCAGACAGTCATCAACATAAAAGTCTTTTTATGTGAATTGTCTGACATCTGATCCATACTATGTGTCATGGTTAGGACATGGTTAATGTCCTGTTCTCACAGGGTTAACTTTTGCCGGCCTCTCTTCGGATCTGGGAGGGGTATTTATACTCACTCCAAACTAGCATTCTCTGTCAGTTATACTGCTGTTCTGGTGTGTCTGACTCTGTGTGTGTACTCTGCGTTGTTTGTTTGCTTCCCGTGTATGACCCAGCTTGTTCCTTCACTCTGTACTCCGTCTCTCGTTTTGTAGTATTGTTTTTTCTGGTTCTGACCTCCTGGCTTGGCTATCGTTACTCCGTTACAGTTTACCCCTATTTTACCGTCTAATGCCCGTTCTGGTTTTCTGATCTATTGCTATGTCCTGACTATTCATACTGTCTAATCCTTTGGTACTGTATTGCTATCTCGTGCTTTGACCTCGGCTTGATCTGGTTTTTGTCTCTGTCTATGCCCCTTGGTAACATTGTCCTGTAGATACCTTTCTAGGAGTTTCCCTGCAGCTCCTAGCTCTGTGGAGTTTAGGCCACGCCCCCAGCAGTCACGTGCTTCAGGTCATTGTCACCACTACTGCCTGCTCCGCAGGTATCTTTGTGCACAGTCTTTGTACTCAGGACACGCGCACTGGCTCAGTGAGCAAGTGTAGTGCGGTGTTCCTGACATTATAGCTGACTGTTTCAGTTTTTTTTTCCTCTGAAGTGAAAAAAAAAGGTGTGTGTTATCCTCATGGATCCCATACAAGCTTTGGCTGATCAGGTCAAGCACCTGACCCAAATGTTCCATAAACTCAATGTGGAACAGCGCACAATGGCTCATACCCAGCAACAGTTGGTGGTTACTGTGCAGGGGGCTGTCGATGCAGGGGCTTCTAGTTCTGGGGGTAGAGATGTGTTCGTAGTGTCCCCTGAATCTCCTGTCAAATTGCCCGACCCTTTCTCAGGGGATAAAAAGGAGTTTAGGTCTTTCAGAGAAGGATGCAAGCTTTTTTTTTCTCTAAGGCCTCGCTCCTCCGGGGATGAGTTCCAGAGGGTGGGGGTCATTATTTTCCTACTTCGGGGGGCTCTGCAAGCATGGGCTTTCTCTCTGTCTTCCTCTGCTTCTGAACGTACTGTATGTCAGTGAACTGGTTCTTTGAGGCTCTGGGGCACATCTATGATGAGCCTGATAGAGTGCATCTGGCTGAGGATATGGTGACGAGTGTGACACAGGGGAGGCACTCTGCTGAATAGTTCTGCTCAGAGTTTAGACGTTGGACCGACGAAGTATCCTGGAATGACGCCGCCCTGAGGGGGTTGTTTCGCAGGGGACTTTCTGACCGTCTGCAGGACGCTCTGGCATTCCATCTTTGCCTCCTGATACCCTGGAGGACACCATGATGCAGGCGGTCCGTATGGACCGGAGACTCCGTGCTAGAGGAATGATGCAACAAGAATCTCCCTTGTACCCAAAATTGTGTGACTCTGCACCTGTATCTGAGCCCATGAAGGTTGGGTCAGTCTCGGTTAAGGAGAAAGAGAAAAGGCACCATAGAGACAATCTACTATGCTTTTACTGTGGAGCCTCTGGACATTGGAAAAGGAATTGCCCCTCCTGCCCTTCTTCAGAGAAACCATCAGAAAAACTTCTGAGTCTGGGCAACAATCAAGGAGGTTGTCCAGACTCCCAGGTACATTTTTTCTCACGTACAAAAATGGTGCTCCAGGTTGAATTGGAAATTGCTGGCGGTCCTGTTATGACCACCGCCTTTGTCGACTGTGGTTCCTCCATTAATCTGATTGATGCCCAAGTTGTGAATCTTAATAAGATAGGGACAGTCAGGATAAAAGACCATGTTAAAATTGTGGCTGTGGATTCATCCCCTCTTACCCGGAATGGAATTTGTTTTATGTCTGAAGTTTTTCTATGAAAGTGGGTTCCACTCATGTGGAAAATTTAAGTTGTTTCATTATGAATAATCTGCCTGCAGGACTGGTATTGGGAATGCCCTGGTTGCAACGTCACAATCCTTTTATTGATTGGGTAAAGGGGGAGATCACCCGATGGGGATGTAATGATAATGGTCTTTGTTGTAACCAGGTTCCTTTTGTCAATCCGATAAAATCCGTATCTGTGTCATCTGTCGGTCTGGAGGGTATTCCAGAGTACCTGAGAGACTTTAAAGATGTGTTTTCCGAAAGCGAGGCTGAGGCGCTCCCACCACATAGACCATATGATTGTGCTGTTGATTTAGTACCTGGAGCCAAATTAACCAAGGCTCGTTAGTGTAATTTGTCCAGGCCTGAGTGCCAAGCTATGAAAGAGTACATTAAAGAAAGCCTTCGCAAGGGGCATATTCAGCCCTCGGTCTCACCCGTGGCAGCAGGGTTTTTCTTTGTAAAGAAAAAAGATGGTGGGTTACGACCGTGTCTCCACTTTCGGGAACTGAACAAAATTACTGTTAAGAACACGTACCCTCTTCCATTGATTCCTGATCTATGCAATCAACTCACGGGGGCCAAATGGTTTTCTAAGCTTGATCTACGAGGGGCTTATAACCTTATAAGGATCCGGGAGGGGGACGAAAGGAAAACAGCGTTCCTGACAACTGAGGGGCTGTTTGAAAACCTGGTTATGCCCTTTGGCCTCAATAACACTCCTGCGGTTTTTCAGAATTTTATTAATGTTGTTTTTTCTGACTTGATTGGATGTTATTTAGTCATTTACCTGGATGATATCTTGATTTACTCTGAGGACAGTCAGTCACACTTGCATCATCTGCATACAGTGCTTATGAGACTCCGGGAGAACCATTTGTATGCTAAGCTGGAGAAGTGCTCATTTTTTATGCAAGAACTGTCTTTTCTGGGTGTAACTGTATCCGGGAAGGGATTCTGTATGGATCCAGGGAAGGTTCAGGCCATTACAGATTGGGTGCAGCCTCATGACCTTGAAGGGGTTGCAGCGATTTCTGGGCTTCGCTAATTATTGTGGGAAGTTCATTAAAGGGTTCTCGCAGGTGGTAAAACCCTTGACGGACCTCACTCTTAAAGGGGCAGATGTAAAAAATTGGTCCGTGGCCGCAAAAAATTCCTTCCTGGCATTAAAGAAGTGTTTTACTACAGCCCCTGTGTTGGTACAACAACCCGATTCGTCAAGACCTTTTATCTTTGAGGTCGATGCTTCAGAGGTGGGGGTGGGGGCAGTATTGTCACAGGGCCCCTCTACCCTGACTAACCTCAAACCCTGTGCCTTTTTCTCTAAGAAGTTCTCTTCAACCGAGAGAAACTATGATGTCGGTAACAGGGAATTGTTAGCAGTTAAATTGGCCTTCGAAGAATGGAGGCATTTTTTGGAGGGGGCCGCTCATCCCATTACGGTCATCACTGATCATAAAAACCTGGCCTATATCGAGTCTGCTAAGAGATTGACCCCCCAGACAGGCTCGGTGGGCACTTTTTTTTCTTGATTTCATTCTACCATCACGTTCCGACCAGGGTCTAAAAATGTAAAGGCTGATGCCTTATCCCGAAGTTTTGATTCTGTGTCCCCTCCAGAACCTCCTTCCTCCATTCTTCAACCAGGAGTGGTTGTAGCCGAAATCTCCTCTAAGTTACAGAGAGAGATTCTGGAAGCACAAGCTCCCAGGAATAAACCCCCAAGTAAATTGTTTGTACAGAACAATCACGTCCAACACTCTTTGAAGAATTTCATGACTCTGTGTTAAGTGCACACCCTGGTATTGCAGCTACCCGGGTGGTAGTAGCTAGAGGTTTTTGGTGGCCCTCTATGTGTACTGATATAAAAAGGTTTGTGAATACTTGTGGGGTGTGTGCGCGCTCTAAAAGCTTTCAGGTCCGGGGAATTGGTGCCTTTGCCAATTCCGGATAAACCATGAACACACCTGTCCATGGACTTTATCACTAACCTTCCACCTTCCAAGGGCAACTCAGTGGTATGGGTAGTGGTTGATAGATTTTCTAAGCAAGCCCACTTTGGGCCATTACCTGCATTACCATCCGCTGAAACCTTGGCCCGCTTGTTTATACAGCACATTGTTCGGCTGCATGGAGTGCCCGTGAACGTGGTGTCGGACAGGGGTGTGCAATTTGTGGCCAGGTTTTGGAGAGCGTTTTGTATGAAGTTGGGGGTCACGTTGTCATTCTCCTCTGCCTATCACCCGGAATCCAACGGACAAACGGAACGTGCCAACCAGTCATTGGAGCAGATTCTGAGATGGCTGGCCTCCTCCAGGCAGGAAGACTGGTGTGAGGTATTACCGATGGCAGAATTTGCATTTAACTGTTGGATTAATCAGTCTACCGGAAAGTCTCCCTTTCTGGTCAATTATGGGTTTGTTCCGCAGTTTGGGGAAATTTCTCGTATGGATTCGGATTGCCCTGGTGCCGAGGGGATGGTACAACAATTAAAAACCCTCTGGAAGGAGGTACAGGGGAACATCTCCAAAGCCCAGAAGTTCAAACATTTTGCAGACAGGAGGAGGGGGGTGGTTCCTGTGTTGACAGTGGGGGAAAAAGTCTGGTTGTCCACCCGTAACATCAAACTTAAAATACCCTCTATGAAGTTGGGCCCCAAATTTATTGGCCCATAAAAGATTGTAGAGGTGATCAACCCGGTGGCATACAGATTACAGTTGCCCACCTCCTTCAAAATCTCTAACGTCTTCCACAGGTCCCTATTAAAACCTGTGGGGGCAGTTAGAGAAGATCCCTCATCTGTGGCTCCACCAGTGTTGGTAGAGGGTCAACTGGAGTACGAGGTAGGGCGCATCGTTGATTCGAGGTGGGTGCGCCGGAGACTTCAGTACCTTATCCATTGGAAGGGATATTCCGTTGAGGAACGGTCGTGGGTTCCAGCCAGTTCGGTGCATGCTCATAGACTGGTGCAGGCTTTTCATGCCAGGTACCATGAGAAACCTGGGGGTCTAGTGGCCCCCCATTAAGAGGGGGGTACTGTCATGGTTAGGACATGGTTAATGACCTGTTCTCACAGGGTTAACTTTTGCCGGCCTCTCTTTGGATCTGGGAGGGGTATTTATACTCACTCCAAACTAGCATTCTCTGTCAGTTATACTGCTGTTCTGGTGTGTCTGACCCCTGGTGTGCGTGTACTCTGCGTTGTTTGTTTGCTTCCCGTGTATGACCCGGCATATTCCTTCACTCTGTACTCCGTCTCTTGCTTTTGTACTATTGTCTTTTCTGGTTCTGACCTCCTGGCTTGGCTATCATTACTCCGTTACAGTTTACCCCTATTGTACCGTCTAATGCCCATTCTGGTTTTCTGATCTATTGCTACGTCCTGACTATCCATACTGTCTAATTGTTTGGTACTGTATTGCTATCTTGTGCTTTGACCTCGGCTTGATCTGGTTTCTGTCTCTATCTATGCCCCTTGGTAACATTGTCCTGTAGTTACCTTTCTAGGAGTTTCCCTGCAGCTCCTAGCTCTGTGGAGCTTAGGTCACGCCACCAGCAGTCATGTGCTTCAGGTCCTGGAGCATGCATTGACACCACTGCTGCCCGCTCCGCAGGTATTCTGGTGCTGACCTTTTGAGTCCATAAATGGCGACTGCAGGAGGGCTATTGCCAAAGATGTGCACTCTCATGCGGTACTCTGTGAGTTCTTTAGTAGGATCATTGTCTCTGTACCAGAAGAATCTTAGGAAGTTCCTGTCTCTCTCTCTCACAAGGAAACAATGGAACATTTGCTGGATGCCAGCGATGAAGGCAATGGAATCCTTACGGAAGCGCATAAGTACTCCCAGCAGTTTGTTATTGAGGTCTGGTCCTGTCAGTAGAGCATCATTCAGGGAGACATCATCAAACTTAGCACTGGAGTCAAACATCACTCTAATCTGGCCTGGTTTCTTAGGGTGGTGTACTCCAAACATGGGTAGGAACCAGCATTCTTCAGAGTCTTTGAGAGTGGGAGCTAGTTCTGCATGGCAGTTCTCAAATATCTTTGACATGAAGGAGAAAAAGTGACCTTTCATCTCTGGTTTCCTTTGTAGATTATGTTTGAGGGAGGAGACACATTTTAATGCCTGATTTCTGTTGTTTGGTAGATGTGGTCTGTGGGTTCTGAAGGGAAGCGGTGCGACCCAGCTGTTGGTCTCATCTTTTATGAGCCCCTTGTCCATGACCTCTAAGAACAACTTGTCCTCTACTGACATTGCGACTTGGTTGTCTTGCTTAGTCCTCTAGAAGACTTTGCACTCCAACTGATCCTCATAGCTTCCTGACACCATACTTCTGTCATGAGTAAAGTCTATTAAATTATTTGGTAGTTGGATGCTGTGTGGTAGCTCCTTGACATGGAACTTGTTGTTGCAAGGTTGAAACAGAGATGGGCGTCCTTTCTCCAATGTATTTGTTAGCATACTTGTCACAGAAGATGGGGCGTGCATATGTCCCAAGCATACATTTCCTATTATGACCCATCCTAGGTCTCCCTTTTGGGCATAGGGAGCATTGTGGAGTCCATTGATATGACTTCTCACTGTATGAACCTGTAGGATATCTTCCTAACAGCAGTATTATCTGTGCCTGAGGGTCCAGTTCCAGTATAAGGTGTGCTATGCGTTTCAAGTGAGCATGATGAATTGCCACATCTGGTGCAGGGATTTCAGACCTGTTGTCTGGGATCTGATTACACTCGATGATTGTAGGTAGTGGCAGGTAGAATTGTCTGTCTAAGGACTCAATTTGGTAGTCAGTAGCTTTTCTACCTGCTGTAGTCACAGTACCTGCACATGTCTTCAATGAGTAAGGAGTGCTTGGCCCTTTGATGTTGAATAGGTCAAAGAATGTTGATCTAGCCAGAGATCAATTAGTTTGATCATCCAAGATAGCATACAGTCTCACAGCTTTGTCTCTATGACCCTTTGGGTACACTCTGACGAGGCATATTTTAGAACAAGACCTACTGTCTATTGTCCTTTTACAGACTTCAGTACATTGTGAAGTGATCTCTGGTGTAGCTGCCTCCTGGCCATGCTCACTGTCAGCTGGCATGTTTTGCGCACTCCATGGAGCTGAACCAGGGTGTAGGGCAGTGTTATGATCTGTGGTTCCACATTCTGTGCATTTTACATTGACCTTACAATCCTTGGCGAGATGAGTGGTGGATAAGCAGCACTTGTAGCAGTTGCCGTTCTCTTTTAGGAAGCTTCTGCGATCTGGCATAAATTTTCCTCTGAAGGCTCTGCATTTCAGGAGAGAATGAGGCTTCTGATGAAGCGGGCACTGCTTGTCAGGGTCCTGCACCATTGTCTCTGATTGAGAGCGGCCAGCAGACCTGTAATTGGAACTTGGAGAAGAAACATAAGTCTTGTGCACGGCAACAGATGTTCTGTGTGGGTTTGCTGATTGTCGCTTGTTCGTGTATAAAGTCTACAAAAATGAAGTAGGGAGGGAATGAAACACTGTGTTTGTATTTGTACATGGAAACACACGTGAGCCACCTCTCCTGTAGATTGTAGCGCAACTTTTGGACTATAGGGTTAACATCTTTGGCCGTGTCAAGGTATGCAAGTCCTTGTAGGTCACCTTCACATTTGGCAACTAGGACCTCCTGTAGCAGGTCACCTAGCCCTCTAAGATTTGGGAAACCTTTGTTAGATATTTTAGGAAAGTCATCGATTCTTTTGAACAAGGCTCTCTCTATTACCTCTGCAGAGCCGTAACACTCATCTAGCCTCTTCCAGATCTCTTTAAGGCCGATTTGAGGGTGGTTTATATTAATGTCTCTGATCCTTACTGCGTGTTTGACTGACTCTTCTCCCAGGTATTTGACTAAGAGGTCTAGCTCTTCCCTGTGTTGTAGCCCCCAAGTCTCTAGTGACATTTTGGAAGGAAGCTTTCCAAGCTCTCAAACCTTCAGCATGAGTCCCTTGGCAACCAGATCACATCGTGAGATGAGCTTAGCAAATTCTGATGTGAACCGATTGTCAGCAGAGTATACTGGTCATTCTGATAGTGGTGTGAGGTGCGTTCATACCTGTTAGTATCCTCAGGGTGGTGCCAGATGGTGTTACATTGCTTCAGTCTGAAGTGTGGTGTGTCAGCAAGGTGATTCACGCTGGTTACCTGGCGAGGGGTAAGGTAGACATTAGCAGAGTTGTTTTGCTCCACGTTTTCCTGGAGCTGAGCTTCATGATGACTCTCACTCTCTTCACTGGATATGTCGCGATCTTGGTTATAGTTTGGATCAGGAAGTTCATTAACATATTGAGATGTGCGTTGTGGTGAATCTTGCAATGGCAACTTCAGACTTGACGCACTGCCTTGGCTATGCAGCTCAGGGTTGTTCGTGGCTCCTAGTGCTTCTGCCTCTGCTAGTGCTGCAGCAGCCTCTCTTTTTACTGCTAGGCTCTCCAAGGTGGCATTCACACGTGCCTTCTCTATCTGTGTCTTTCTCTCTTGCTCATCTCTCTATGCATAACCTTCTCTCTTGCCCCTCTCTTTCTAAGCATGACTTCTCTCTGTCTATGCATGACTTTCTCTCTTGATCTTCTAGGCATGCTTTCTTTAATTTAAGTTGCATCTCTTCTTCAGCATAGCTTGCTCGCATTTTGGTGGCTTCCACATTTGCGCGGGCAATGGCGACCGCGCCGCTGATGGATACAGTCTTTGAGGAGATGGATATAGCGAATTTTATCCTGTGTGATTTGTGGGACATGGTTTCTTGGAGGGATGCTTGGCTGTGCAGAGATTGCTGTAGCTGTATTAGTCTCTGTGTAGCTGGTGACTTGAATCTCACTAGATGGATTTCTGCAGTTTACTAGTTCCTGCAAGCTGGATGAAGGGTTGTCTTTTCCCTAAACTGCACTAGCTGGATGGCGCTGTATAACTGGCCGGTGCAGGATGGAAGACTCTTCTATCTCTGAGTTCCACTAGCAGGAGAGCTAATGTTTCACTGCGGTCCTGCAGGATGGAAGGATCTTCTCTCTGTATTCCCACTAGCTGGAGAGCTGCCGTTTCACTGTCATGTCTTCACTAAATGAACCCGGATTCATGTAGCTTAACAAGCAGCTAAACCGCTATACCGGGGTCCAATAAGGGAGACTGTAGTTGAATCTGTGCTTTATTGAACATAGGGTATATAGATGTGGTGAAACTACAAACAGAAACATATAAGCAAAAAAGGAAAAATAAGGAGCATCAAATACCATATATAAATAATATTTTATTGAATATATTCATAAATATTGATTATCAATTACATAAAAAGATTTTTATATTTATTATTTTTTATATTAAAAATTCTTAACAATGTGAAGGACACAAGACATAATGTCCGACACAGATACTATAATTATAGATCAGGGAGACAACCTTATAATATCTTCACATGTACCACTAGTACCAGACATATAAAATCCTTAATGCCACTTTAGATATATATATATATATATACATATAGCATATGCCAAACTAGTATCCACAGAAAATGTATTAAAACAATCTGGATGGTATAAAAGGTCTCACCCGAATATATCTGTGTGACTGGTCACACCAAGCAGCACCAAGCTGCTTGGTGTGACCAGTTACACAGATATATTCGGGTGAGACCTTTTATACCATCCAGATTGTTTTAATAGATTTTTTGTGGATACTAGTTTGGCATATGCTATATATATATATATATGTGGCATTAAGGATTTTATATGTCTGGTACTAGTGGTACATGTGAAGATATTATAAGGTTGTCTCCCTGATCTGTAATTATATTAACTGTCTCAGACATTGATAATCAGTATTTATGAATATATTCAATAAAATATTATTTATATATGTTATTTGATGCTCCTTATTTTTCATTTTTTGCTTATAAGTTTTATTGGAGTATACCTTTTAGTGTATATTTTTATTATTTAGTCTTAACTCCTTTTTCTGGGATTTTTTAATTAAACAGAAACATATAAATGCAATCATTAATGGGTTCATGGGAATTCACATATACATAACATACATATCTGCACTACTAGCTGACCAAGGGAGCTATCTAAGCTGGCTAATATGAGATAGGGATTACATACAGGGAGCATGTTACGTACCAGCGATGCTGACGCAAGGGGAGTAGAGGAAATGAGATGTTCACAAAATGCAGGCTTGAGAGGAAATGGATGAACTGGAGGGAAAAATGGGGGCTGGACTTAACCATGATGATTTGCAACTTATCAGGGTGCTTTGCAAACCTTCCCAAAATGCACTGTGAAGAGAGGGAATAAATTTCAGGAAGTACAATGCATAATAATCATGCAGTTATGACTTTGGTCAGTAGATGGAGCCAAAAACAATGAAAACATTAAATCTATGGCTGAAACTAAATACTATGGATATTCTCAGCAAATCAATGTATATATTATCAAAATAGACAGTTAAAGGTTGTGAATTATGTCGGAGACAGAACACAGGGATTATTGCCTCATAAAGTCTAAGCTTTGCTGCAGTTTTTTTCCATGCACTTATTGACTAATTCATGTTATTTACAATGTTCTGGACTCAGAAATTCATCACAGCAGACAATACTAACTGATTTAAAGTGTTCATTCACTGTTTCTCTCTAGCATCTGTATGTAAGAGTTACTGGTGGGAGACATTATGATACTTGAGCTGCAATTACAACTCCTGAACTTTACAGGGCTTTTTATTCATCTATTTCTAGATGCTTCTTGAAGTATGTTTGGGGTCACTGTCTTGCTGGAAGACACATGACCTGCTACGATGCAAACTCAGCTTTCCAACCCCCGGACTCTACATTGCGACCCAAAAACCTTTGGGAATCTTCACATTTCAATGCACCCAGACCCATAATCCAGAAAACAACACCAAAATATCTTTGAACCTCCACCATATTTGTCTGTAACTAGAGTTGAGGGACTTTTGGTTTTTTAGGGTCGAGTTTCGTTTCATGAAACCCGACTTTTCCAAAAGTCGGGTGGAGCAAAATCGGCCGACTATAGGGAAAAGTCGGGGGTCCGACCGAAACACGAAGCCCAATGTAAGTCAATGGAGAATTAAAGTCGGCAGTGAGAGGAGGACAGGAAACACACCTACAGTGCCCATTTGAATGCCAAAAGCATCAATTCTTATTACTTAAGCTTGTCAACCTTAATTTACTTCATAATGCTAGTTACGCACTGAAAAATGGGGGTTATTTGGCTACAGTTGTGGGGGGGTAGGGCTGGCTCCAGGTTTTCGTGGGCCCAGGGCCAAAGAGCGCCCCTTTAACACATACCACAACTCATGATGCTCCGATACGGCAGAGAAATAGCAGTATAGTACAATGAAAAATACTTCACTTCTTACATCTCATGACTGATATCCATTTTAAATTCTCCAATACCTCGAAAAACGGACAGTATATAACTCCATACAGTATTAGGGCCAGCGCTTAGTGCGCTATACAGAGTAATGAGGCCCATATATTTCTCCATATGGAATCATTGATCCCATATAATGTTTCAAACCGTATATGATGAGCTCCACATAATGCTATAGAATATGTTGGCCCCAATGGATGAAGCTCCACTGTCTTATGGGCCCAAATAATGCTCCATATATAATGGGCCCCATTTCTACTGCTCTAGTGTATAATGGGCCCTGTAAATGCTGCTCCAGTGTCTGATGTCCACCTTTGGAATGCTCCAGTGTATGGTGGGCCCCATATATCATTCACCAGAGCATAGTGCTCCCCAAAAATTGCTGTCCCAACATTGAAAACAATTACATAAGTCTCCTTGCTAGGGAATCCCTGCACTACTCTGAACTCCTTGTCGTCCCCATCTTCTATCTCACTGCACTTGGCTGTTTAGGCCCTCCCACCGGCAGAGACACTTTTGCGTACTCTGCGGTGCCCTGTGCCAGTGCCATCGCCTATGAGTATGCCCCCCCACTTGCTCAAGGAACCTGCACTTTCATCTGCACCTTCCTCTTTGTCACCGTGTAAGGTGGTATAGTATGTGGGAAGGGGAACCTGAGTTTCCTCTGGGTCAGATTCTGGCAGTGTAGAGTGTGAGGGGAATGTAGTGGTCTGGGTCAATGTACAAGCAGCATCATCCAGCAGTGGCTGGGCCTCAGTGCACTTGTGGCGTCCCCAAGAGTACGGTCTCCACTGTAGCATTACCTTCCTCCTAGGGAGTGTGTTGTCAAGCTTGGGCGCAACGAAGGATCTCTCTAGCAGTGAAACCAACACACAACACATTTCCCACTCCAGGCTAGCAGGGAGACCTCTGAACCTGACTGCTGAGGAGCTGCTCTCTGTGGTCGGGAGGAGGTAAGTTAGGGCACTCTGTGCAGGGAAGGGGGAAGTGTGTGGACGTGAGAAGGGGAGCTGGAGGATGAGCAGAGCTAAGGCTCACTCCTAGCTGGAGCGCATGGTCCCGATTCCGGTCTCCGAGTTTGTAGGGACACTGACGTTCCTGCAGCAGAAACCGGGGGAAGTAGCAGCTATAAATGCTCTGTACCCAACCAAGGCTCGGAGGCCCCAGCATCGACATGTGGGAGCCAGAAGGAAAAGGCTACAGCTGTCTGCCATACAAGTAAAGTCTGAGGAACATCTGTTAGACAGGAGGCTCTTCAGTGAACCACGGTCCTGTGAGTGCTTCCCCCACAAGCGCTAGAAAGGAGACGTTCAGGAAGGTACATGTTGGCGGAGTGTTGGAAGGGAGCTTTCCATTTTGGTCCCAGAGGTTGGCTGAGGTCCTGACCCGGAGGACACAGCACGGAGGCAGGCATCTGTGTAACCTGCAGACTGTGAGTAAAGCTTTGGAACTGCACGCTCTGGTGTCCTACAGTTATTCCAGCACCGCTACATCTGGGTACCAGCACCTACACCGCCTGTGCCCTTTCCCCATCACTACATCTACACTTCCCTGGGACTCCAGCTCCACCTGTGGGAAGCTTCACCAACTTTGCTGCACAACACCATCAGTCCCAGAGGATCTGCATGCAGCGTCGGCCTAACATCTATGTTGCCGAACACCACGGGTGGCGTCAAACTATCTATATAAACTCTTTCCCATTATACCACACCATTTACATGGGCGCCCAGGGCCACCGTCCGGGTCACCGCTGCTGTGACACATCCCACTGACACCGGCCTGGTACCGAGTACCCCACAGCCCTGGGAGGGCGACCCATATGCCGACTGCTGATCGGGCGGCGTTATTCCCACGAACCTCCAAACAGCGTCCATGAAGGCAAAGTTTTTGGTTTCCGGGGGCAGTATGATTGCAAAGCTGAACCTTAAAGGAATGTCCAAAAGGGCACCACCAGGAGTGGAGCCTGTGGCTTAATTGGACTCCACCCGGGAAACCACAACCATGCCACATAAAGAAAAGATGCACACTTTGAAAGCTTTGTCGATTCTGTGTGTGGTGTGGTATGTGTGTTTGTAGTTGTGCTAGCGATTTCTCAGCTTTATTCCGTTAACAACTGAGACTCCGGCATGCCCCAGCAGTACGCGTCAAGCTTACTAGAGGGATAAGCGAGGCTCTGGCACGTGAGATCGAGCAATAACAGGTCTAGCATTCCCGTACATGTCCAGGGCTGCATGCACGCTACACTAAAGGACCAGCTTTTGTCGCTTACAGGTGCAGATAACCTGCTGAACTCCGTTAGTGATGGGGATCTGGGATTCAGATTATTCCCCGCGAATGATGATTTCCCAGTAAGTTCAGGTCAACCGCAATTCCGGAGTTAGGCCTAACCGTCATTCCTGAAAAAATTCTGTGTCCAAACCACAGGTGCTGTAGCTTGCTTAACAGCTCGGCAGCCGTTCTCAGGCCCAGTATGGATTCAACAACATTGTAGAAAGTTGATAAAGGGTACAGTTTCACCGGATAACACGTATATATGTAGCCTAGTTTACACATTAAAAATATATGTCTATAGATCAGGAGGCAGACTCAGATGTTCTCAGGCCCAGTATGGATTTGACCAGATTGTACAAAGTTGAGAAAGGGTACTTTATCACTGGATAGCAGGTATATATAGCATAGTTTAAACATGTAAAATCTCCGTGTTCTCAGTATGGATTACACAGCAATCTAAAAAGTGGAAAAAAGGAAATGCATTTGAGGCGTACACAACTATATACTTTTGGTGTTATTTTTAAATCTTCATATATATTTCTGTCTCAGTAATACAGTCAAGCCTCTCCGCAATAGGAAATGAGATGCATACAATTACTGACATAAAGGCTAGTGATTGCAGAAATCTAGGAATTATTATTCACGGGAAAAACTTCCGTCACAATTCTCATAGGCGATGCTGACCCTCAATTAATTTGTGTGTTGAAACAGTGAAAACATTTTTTTGTGAATAAAGTCTTGCTGTAACGCACTTCCGTTGATTCCATCACTGTTACTCATCTCAATCAAATTTTTATCACAGGGAGCGATGTAAACATGGTGCTCACTGGCTATCATGATCTGTCACGTAACTTTGGAGTGCAAAAGACAGAAGCCACAGGCCGTAGGTGATTCTATTTGATTGGCATGAGAGGGCACATTTTAAAATGTGCGCCGGAATGTCACGCGTTTGTGAGTAGGAAAACTGTGAAAGCTGATGATAAACCACCACTGCATGTCATTGTGAGTCGACGTCCATAAGAAATGGAAGCCATTGATCATACGGAGCTAGAGCCCGGCCAGCATGACAGGGCATAGCTACATCTTAACCATCATCTTTCAGTTCAATCAATTTGTAGTGGCACTCCCAGTGAAGGATTTGACAGCCCAGACTACACAGCGGAGGAGCAGGGAGAGGTAAACATTGCAAATGCTAGGGCCCTGCCCAAGCAAGGGGGGCACACTCGTGGGCGTCGGTACTGGCACAGGGCCCCTCATAGTATGGCGGTGTGTCTGACGGCGGGTGTGCACCACCACAGTCAGAGACACTTGATTGCACTATGAGAGACCCTGTGCCAGTGCACAAGCCCAAGAGTCGGCCTACCCACCTGTCCAGGGCAACGGCACTGGCACGTTTCGTGCGCTAGGTGGTGACCCCGGCCATGGGGGGGGCAGCCCAGTTAGGGCGGTTTACAAAGTGGCATATGTTGATGTGGGACATTCAGCTGCTGCAAAAGACGAAATAGGTCAAGTTCGCGGAATAGGAGGAGGACCAAAGCAAGCCATTTTTCTGGCAACCTATGTGTCATCAAGGGTAGGTGGGACAAAATCCTTGGAAACCCATGCATGGTTCATTTTAATGAAGGTTAGATCATCCACATTTTGGGTTGACAGACGGGTCCTTTTTTCTGTCAGGATTGATCCAGCTGCACTGAAGACTCTTTCCGATAGCACACTTGCAGCTGGGCAAGCGAGCTCCTGTAAGGCATATTGTGCCAATTCAGGCCAGGTGTCCAGTTTAGCGGCCCAATAGTCAAAGGGGAATGACCTGTGCGGCAGAACATCGATATGGGAGGAAAAGTAGTTTGTAACCATAGTTGACAACTGTTGTCTCCTGTCACTTTCCATCGATGCAGTATTACCAGTTGTGTGAGCGGTACTTGAAAAATAAGTCCACAACATTGTCATGAAACCCCTGTCTCCAACGCCACTTCTGCTGTGTGCACCACGAACACCTCTGCCAAGCTGCCCCCGGCCCGTACGGCTCGTGTGAGAACCATCACCGCTGCTGTGTGCTGGGAATGCCTCAACCAACCGGTTTACCAGAGTTGCTTGTTTATTAGCCAATATTAGGTCAAGGTTCTCCTGTGGCATGATGTTTTGTAATTTGCCTTTATAGTGTGGATCCAGGATGCTGGCCAACCAGTAGTCATCATCGTTCATCATTTTGGCAATGCGTGGGTCCCTTTTTAGGATCTGCAAGGCATAATCTGAAATGTGGGCCAATGTTCCCGGTGTCAATGATGCACTGCGAGTGCTGGTTGGAGGAGCACTTTCTGGCAAATCCACATCCCTCCAGCCACGCACAAACCCTGTACCAGACCTTGCCACGCCAACATTTTCACTTACCCCATGAGATGCATCCTCCTCCCCTAAGTAATCATCCCCATCATCATCCTCCTCCTCCTCCTCGTCCAGGAGAGGTCCGTGAGCAGACAATGGCTGAATGTCATCAAGGATTCCCTCTTCCTCCTCGTCAACATTGGCTGCAGACGCCTGCTCCTTAAGGTGCGTCAAAGTTTGCATGAGCAGACGCATAAGTGGGATGCTCATGCTTAGGATGGCGTCATCTGCGCTTACCAGCCGTGTGCATTCCTCAAACCACTGAAGGACTTTAAAGAGGTCTTTCAGCTTCAACCACTGCACACCTGTCAACTCCATGTCTGCTCTCAAAGTGCCTCGCCGTGTATCCTCCCACAAATGCATTATGGCCTGCCTCTGTTCGCACAGCCGCTCAACCATGTGCAGGGTGGAGTTCCACCTTGTTGCAATGTCGATAATGAGGCGGTGGTTGGGAAGGTGGAGCAATCGCTGCAGCTTCTGCATACGAATGGAGTATACAGGCGACCGGCGGATGTGCGCGCACAGTCTTCGCACCTTCTGGAGCAGGGATGTTAACTCCGGATAATTGTTGAGGAAGCACTGCACCACCAGGTTCAAGGTGTGAGCCAAGCAAGGTATGTGGCTGAGTTTTGAAAGGGCTATGGCTGCCACAAAATTATGGCCGTTATCACTAAGTACCTTGCCTGCCTCAAGATGTATACTGCCCAGCCATGACTCAGTTTGTCGCTGAAAGTACTCAGCCAGCACCTCCGCGGTGTGTCTGTCGCCCAAACACATCATCTGCAACACAGCCTGCTGACGCTATCCACTAGCTGCTCAATAGGGGGACACCTCGTGTGCAACAGTGGCAGCTACAGATGGAGTGCTCGTACGACTGCGCTCTGTGGACGAGCTTTCGCTTCTGGTGGAGGAGGAGGAGGGTTGAATGCCTACAGCCAACTGTTTCCACTACCGTGGGCTAGGCAGCACTGTCCCACCACAGCTGTCCCCTGTGGACCCTGCATCCACCACATTAACCCAGTGCGCAGTGATGGACACGTAACGGCCCTGGCCATGCCGACTGGACCATGCATCTGTTGTGAGGTGCACCTTTCCACTAACTGACTGCTTGATTGCATGGACAATGCGTTCTTTCACATGATGGTGGAGGGCTGGGATGGCTTTGCGAGAGAAGAAGTGGCGACTGGGTAGGTCATAGCGTGGTACTGCATAGGCCATGAGTTCGCGGAAAACTGCGCTTTCCACCAACCGATAGGGCATCATCTCTAACGAGATTAGTTTGGCAATGTGGGCGTTCAAACCCAGTGTACGCGGATGAGAGACTGAGTACTTTCTTGACCTACTCATAGTCTCTGGGAGGGTGAGCTCGACTTGAGAGCTGCATATGGTGGAACTAGCGGTGGACAGGGCGGACTGAGAGAGGGTTGATGATGGTGATGGAGTTTGTGATCTTTCTGATGGCCTAGATTCAGTCTTTCGTTGATATAACAGTGGGATTCCCTGACTGCTTTGGCCTTGCAACGACACCTCAACATTTGCTGCTGTGCTAAGCGGTGGATTACAGTGGGGGAAACAATGTAGCATTGCTGACTACTTTCTTTGTGATCAGTTGCACATGTGGTACTTGAGGTTTGGTGTTGTGTCCACGATTGAAAGTGCATGCTGGTTAAATGTCTAAGCATGCAACTGGTATTCAAATTTTTCAGATTTTTCCCTTGGCTAAAGGTCTTTGCGCACTTCTTACAGATAACCTTGGCCTGATCATGAGGATTTTGTTCAAAAAAGTGCCACACTGCACTCTTCCTAATTTGGAAGACATTTTGCGGCCTAGCACGCTGTGCTATTTTGACCGTCTGGACAAGCTGTCCTGCAACTCTTTTGATTTTTGGAACCTGTCTTTGGAATGCTCCGGGCCTTCCAGATAACAGCTGTTGCGATGTCGATGTCTGCTGTGGATGCTCCTCCTCCTCATCTTAGCTATTGGAAGCAGCACCCTCTTCCCCCAATGGATGCCAATCTGCGCCAACAACTGGGTCATCCATCACCTCCTCTTCAATGTCATGTGCACCTTCCTCTGTGTCATTGTGTATGGTGGTATAGTATGCGGGTAGGGGCACCTGAGTCTCATCAGGGTCAGAATCTGGCTCATTACACTGCGAGGACAATGTAGTGCTCTGAGTGAATGTACCAGCAGAATCATCTATCAGTGGCTGTGCATCAGTGCACTCCATGTCAGATTCATCTTGGCCTGGGTAATTCACCATTTCACTTGATAACCCAGGCATGGTATGTGAAAACAGCTCCATGGAGTAATCAGTTGTATGGGCTGCGTCATCCTTCAATCTTGGTTGGGGTGAAGGACACAAGGAAAGGTGTGGTTCATGAACATGAGCCTCCAATGACGACTCAGTGCTTTTATTTTTTACAACTTCAGAAGAGGAGGCGATAGAGCTGGAGGCTGAGTCAGCAATGTAATCCAAAACTTTTTCCTGAAGTTCGGGCTTTAAAAGCGGTTTGCCAACTCCTAGAAAACTAAGCCTTCGAGGCCTTGTGGAGCCACACGATGATGCAGGCTCAACACCTCCTGCATTCGATCCTATTTTGCTTTTGCCACTACCATCAGATCCACCACCAACACCATCATTACCAGCTGGCAACCCCCGCCCAATTCCACAGCATCTTCCACCAGCCTTCCTCATTTTTGGTAAAAATGTACACAAAATCCCACAAACTATATAGTAATGTAAAACAAGGTACAAGGTGTATATAGGACAGGGGAGATGTAGACTTTCTGAACACACTTGTGGACACTGTTGGATTGTGTGAGGCCTAGTGAATATCACACCGCTATGTCACAGGCTCAATGTCGCAGGTGTGAAAAAATGTCACTATAGGACAGGGGAGATGTAGAATTTCTGAACACACTTGTGGACACTGTTGGATTGTGTGAGGCCCAGTGAATATCACACCGCTATGTCACAGGCTCAATGTCGCAGGTGTGAAAAATGTCACTATAGGACAGGGGAGATGTAGAATTTCTGATCACACTTGTGGGCACTGTTGGATTGTGTGAGGCCCACTGAATATCACACCGCTATGTCACAGGCTGAAATTGGCTAGTGTATGACAAACTACAAGGTGTATATAGAATTGGGCAGAATAGGAATCTCCCTAGAGAGTAGGTCTGTAAGAACGGAACAAGTCCTCGACTTATCCTTACAGAGTCACACACAGATAGCTTCACTGTGGCCGTGATAACAGCCGTTACACGGTACTGAGAGAGGAGCGTGCACGTACACCGCTGTCCGGTGTCTGTAAAATTGTCAAGCTCCGTGTTTTTTAAGTATACGGACTGACACATGCTGTCTCTGTATAGTTTTGAATGTGATCAAACAGCAAATATGCTTAACTGTTTGAAAACCAGACAAAACTAGAAGGTGGAGGTCTGTAAGAACGGAACAGGTCCTCGACTTATCCTTACAGAGTCACACACAGATAGCTTCACTGTGGTCATGATAACAGCCGTTACACGGTACTGAGAGAGGAGTGTACACGTACACCGCTGTCCGATGTCCGTAAAATTGTCAAGCTCCGTGTTTTTTAAGTATACGGACTGACACACGCTGTCTCTCTATAGTTTTGAATGTGATCAAACAGCAAATATGCTTAACTGTTTGAAAACCAGACAAAACTAGAAGGTGGAGGTCTGTAAGAACGGAACAGGTCCTCGACTTATCCTTACAGAGTCACACACAGATAGCTTCACTGTGGTCATGATAACAGCCGTTACACGGTACTGAGAGAGGAGTGTACACGTACACCGCTGTCCGGTGTCCGTAAAATTGTCAAGCTCCGTGTTTTTTAAGTATACGGACTGACACACGCTGTCTCTCTATAGTTTTGAATGTGATCAAACAGCAAATATACTTAACTGTTTGAAATCCAGACAAAACTAGAAGGTGGAGGTCTGTAAGAATGGAACATGTCCTCGACTTATCCTTACAGAGTCACAGACAGATAGCTTCACTGTGGCCGTGATAACAGCCGTTACACGGTACTTTGTGAGGAGCGTACACCACTGTATGGTGTGAAAAAATGCACGCTCAGTACCTCACCAGGACAAAAAAAAAAATTTGGATTGCTTTTAAAAAAGTGGTTTGCAGAGCAGTGGGAAAACAGCAATGCTGCTATCAGGAAGCCTTATAAGGCAGCCTAAGGCTACTTTCACACTTGCTTTTTTTTGCAGCGCGTTTTTCCCGCAAAAAAACGCATTAAAAAAAGCATACAAACGCATACAAATGCTGCGTTTTTTTCAAGCATTTTTATGAGCATGCATGAAAAAACGCAGCATTCTTATGCGTTTGTATGCGTTTTTAGTGCGTTTTTACCGCGTTTGCGTTTTTTTCCAACATTAGGAGGCCCCTCACACTAACCCAAACCATGACTTTACTAACCCTAACCCTAACCCTGACCCTAACCCTGACCCTTAACCAAACCATACCCTAACCCTGATCCTAACCCTAACCCTGACCCTAACCCTAACCCTTAACCAAACCATACTAACCCTAACCCTTAACCAAACCATACTAACCCTAACCCTAACCCTTAACCAAACCCTACTAACCCTAACCCTAAACCCTAGCTAACCCTAACCCTAATCCTAAACCCCCTTGACTAACCCTAACTCTATCCCAAACCCCTAAATTCCATTGAATAACTAATGGTTAAAAAAAAACGCATGTGCAAAAAACCGCATACATAAGCATGCCAATGCGCACATATGCGCCCCCATAGACTTATAATGGGTGTCTTGCTGTAAAAAACGCATTGCGCGTGCATGTGTTTTTTTGAGGCAAGTCGGACGCCCAAAAAATGCAACAGGATGCATTTTGTGCGCCCGAGCGCATACCGCAAAAAAAGCATGCGCGGTAAAACGCATACAAACGCATGTGTATGCGCACATAAGTGCATCCCATGCAAAATATAGGAAAAAAAGCATGCGTTTTTTAGCGCTAAAATCCAGCGCAAAAAAACGCAAGTGTGAAACCAGCCTTACAACCAACACAGCTGATCCAGCAAAATATAGCCTCCACTTGCACTGCACACACAGTGACTGGTGTGTTGTACAGGCAAAATCGCTAGCAGCAGAAGCAGTTTTTGGTGTCTTCTTCCCTGCCTAACGCTCTCCCTACAGAATCAGCAGCAGCTCTCCCTATTCTGAGATCAGCATGAGTAAAAATGGTGGTCGGCGTGCACGCCCTTTTATACCCCCTGTGACTTCCCCCAAAGCAAGGCAATCACTTGTATGCCCTTCTCAAAGATGGTGGTGAACCCTGCCTATGTCATCACGTTGCCCATAGTGTCCGTGGATCCTGATTGGCTGAAAAAGGGCGGAAAACAAACTTTTGAAACGCGACTTTTGCGCTAAAGTCGCCGAGCTCGTGGCCGACCTCACCCTAGGGTCGGGTTTCGTTTCATGACTTTTGAAATTTTTCGACCCGTTTCGCTCAACTCTACTACTATGGATATTATGTATGCGGCTTGGAATCTAGCCAATCTAGCACACTCTTATTCCACCAATCATGAAGCCCCAAGGGTCTGAATTGAGAGCTCAGGGGTATAGAAGGAGGACTGTCCAGTGACCAAGTCTCTCTTGCTGCATGGTACCAATTTTGGATCTGCGGATCCGATTGGCAGGCCATAACCCCACATGGATTATAAGACTACATGGATTTCAGCATCGAATGCAAGGATTCGGCTGAGATATCAAAGACTACATAAGGATGGTATCCAACTTGGGACAATCCAGTCACCTGACTACAGAATTTGCGATAGTCAGTCAGCTTCCTAAATCTGGCATTATTCCTTTCTCGGTGGGTGCACACCGAAAGCGGGGTGCTTCTGGCTTGGAGTAAGTAGCCCTGGAAGCTCTGAGGAACGGATATTATAATCCCTGGTAAGCCAGTGGAAGGGTGATAAACTGTTTGCTGTTACATTTTGTGTTTTGCTGGTTGTGTGATATATGCCATTAATTGTTTGGGTATCCAAGAAAGTCCTAATATTGTGATTCACTCACCCTGTGTTGTCTGAGTAGTGTGCCACCCACTGTTAAGGAGGTCGGGCGTTCAGTTGAGATGAGCCATGGTCCATGCTGTCTTTGTAAAGGCGGCTGGGCAAGTGGACGAGAGCACCCACTGACCCCCGTGTCTACACAAGAACCACTATGTAAAGTTAAAAAAAAGGTTAATAATGACGTTACAATTACATATAAATAATTTGACGACATAAAACTTTATTAAGTGTAATTTCACACACAAACTTACTGTAGCATCTGTTCAACAACTCTTGAATTAAACATAGATTAGTGGGTTAAGCCCTTATGGAAACTTCAAGTAAGTTGTGATAGCAAACAGTGAGGTACCTATAAAATGTTTCACATGTGGAGTTAGCATATTTTGTATAATTCTTCAACTATACCTAGAGTTGTGAATTTTTTGGGCAAAATTGGTTAGATTGAGTGCGTTTGATTATTCGCGACATAAGCGATTTACGTGAATAACTTCCGAACTACACATAGAGTTGATTATTTTTTTGTCAAACATTACTCAGGACATTGAGCTGGTCATTTTGAGTACTAGTGGTCCAGGGTACCTCTTTTCAAATTGAACTTATGTACGATTGAGTGCGTTTGTTTATTCGCGACATTAGCGATTTACGTGAATAACTTCCGAACTACACATAGAGTTGATCATTTTTTGAGAAACATTATTCATGTCATTGAGCTGGTCATTTTGAGTACTAGTGGTCCAGGGTACCTCTTTTCAAATTGAACGTATGTACGATTGAGTGCGTTTGTTTATTCGCGACATTAGCGATTTACGTGAATAACTTCTGAACTACACATAGAGTTAATCATTTTTTTGGCAAACATTATTCAGGACGTTGAGCTGGTCATTTTGAGTACTAGTGGTCCAGGGTACCTCTTTTCAAATTGAACTTATGTACGATTGAGTGCGTTTGTTTATTCACGACATTAGCGATTTACGTGAATAACTTCTGAACTACACATAGAGTTGATCATTTTTTTGGCAAACATTATTCAGGTCATTGAGCTGGTCATTTTGAGTACTAGTGGTCCAGGGTACCTCTTTTCAAATTGAACTTATGTACGATTGAGTGCGTTTGATTATTCGTGACATTAGCGATTTACGTGAATAACGTCTGAACTACACATAGAGTTGATCAGTTTTTTGGCAAATATTATTAAGGACATTGAGCTGGTCATTTTGAGTACTAGTGGTCCAGGGTACTTCTTTTCAAATTGAAATTATGTACGATTGAGTGCATTTGTTTATTTGCGACATTAGCGATTTACGTGAATAACTTCTGAACTACACATAGAGTTGATCATTTTTTTGGCAAACATTATTCAGGTCATTGAGCTGGTCATTTTGAGTACCAGTGGTCCAGGGTACCTCTTTTCAAATTAATCTTATGTACGATTGAGTGCGTTTGATTATTCGCGACATTAGCGATTTACGTGAATAACTTCTGAACTACACATAGAGTTGATAAGTTTTTTGGCAAATATTATTAAGGACATTGAGCTGGTCATTTTGAGTACTAGTGGTCCAGGGTACCTCTTTTCAAATTGAACTTATGTACGATTGAGTGCATTTGTTTATTCGCGACATTAGCGATTTACGTGATTAACTTCTGAACTACACATAGAGTTGATCATTTTTTTGGCAAACATTATTCAGGACATTGAGCTGGTCATTTTGAGCACTAGTGGTCCAGGGTACCTCTTTTCAAATTGAACTTATGTACGATAGAGTAGGTTGCGCGACATAAATAAGTGATTTACGTGAACAACCCAGGACCACAAGAAGTCAAAATAAACATCTCACAATCCTGAACAAAATTTTACCCATCCACTCTATGAATAATTCATCATACATGAAAATCGAATAGCTAACTAATAACTAATAGCTAACTGCAGACTAACTTGAGTCCGGTGCAATATCTGTACCTTTACTTGATAACTGCAGTCCAGGGTCCTGATTACAGATGGTATTGGAGCAGGCTAGCCTGGAGCAACTCAGGGATTCTCTCTCAGCAGACAGGCTGTCTCCTTCCTAACGCTTGTTTGAATGAAACACTCCAGTACTAAGTTACTCTGAAGTTCCTCCTGTCAAATGTTCCCAAGAACCGTACTTGCACGGCAGACAGCTGTAGCCTCTCTCGGGGACTCCTCTCACTCTGAGTAATGGCTCTCTATCCAAGCTGCTGTTGTGCCTCAAGTCTTACATGGGAGTAGGGCATTTACAGCCTCCTACTCCTCTGATATCTGCTGTAGGACCCTTAGTATCCATACAGCCGTGGAGACCAGGCTCCAGTTCGTGCGTTCTCAAGCAGAGGGAGCTCTCCTTCCTAGCTCAACCACCTCCAGCTTCTTCCCACATGTCTGCACACTTCACCCTCCGCAGACTAACTGACCACTCCTTCCTCTTGGCCCTCAGAGGGCACCCCTCCCCTTAATCCTGGTTCAGAGTTCCCCCTGCTGGCCTGGAGTTCTGTAATGCTGTAGATAAGCCCTCGATGTAACCTGAAAGATAAGAAAAACATGTTAGATTATACTCACCGGGGGGGCGGTCCGGTCCGATGTGTGTTGCGGTCGGGTCCGACGCCTCCCATCTTCATACAATGCCGTCCTCTTCTTTCATAGAATCATAGAATCGTAGAGTTGGAAGGGACCTCCTGGGCCATCTGGTCCAACCCCCTGCTCAAAGCAGGATTCGCTAAATCATCCCACTCAGATGTCTGTCCAGCCTCTGTTTGAAGACTTCCATTGAAGGAGAACTCACCACTTCTCGTGGCAGCCTGTTCCACTCATTGATCACTCTAACTGTCAAAAAGTTTTTCTAATATCTAATCTGTGTCTCCTCCCATTCAGTTTCATCCCATTGCTTCTAGTCTTTCCTTGTGCAAATGAGAATAAAGTTGATCCTTCTACAATGTGACAGCCCTTTAGATATTTGTAGACAGCTATTAAGTCTCCTCTCAGTCTTCTCTTTTGCAAACTAAACATTCTCAAATGCTGCAACCTTTCCTCATAAGACAGGGTTTGCAGGCCGGTCACCATTCTGGTCGCTCTTTTCTGAACTTGCTCCAGTTTGTTGATGTCTTTTTTAAAATGTGGTGCCCAAAACTGGACACAATATTCCAGATGAGGTCTGACCAAAGAGGAGTAGAGGGAAATAATGACTTCACGTGATCTAGACTGTATGCTTCTGTTAATGCATCCTAGAATTGCATTTGCCTTTTTTGCTGCTGCATCACACTGTTGACTCATATTCAGTCTGTGATCTATTAGTATACCCAAGTCTTTTTCACATGTGCTGTCACTTAGCCCTATTCCTCCCATTCTGTATATGCTTTTTTCATTTTTATTGCCCAGATGTAGTACTTTGCATTTCTCCCTGTTAAAAACCATTCTGTTAGTTGCTGCCCACTTCTCCAGTTTATTTAAATCTTTTTGAATCCTCTCTCTCTTCTCTAGTATTAGCTATCCCTCCTAGCTTTGTGTCATCAGCAAATTTAATCAGTTTACCCTCAATTCCTTCATCTAAATCGTTGATAAAGATGTTGAACAATACAGGGCCCAGGACAGAGCCCTGTGGTACCCCACTTGAGACATTCTTCCAACTGGATGTGCAGCCATTTACGACCACTCTTTGGGTCCGATCACTAAGCCAGTTATGAATCCACCTACAGTTGCCTTGTCCATTCCATACTTAGTCATTTTTTCAATAAGGATTTTATGAGAGACTTTGTCAAATGCTTTGCTGAAGTCAAGCTATACTATATCTACAGCATTTCCTTGATCCACCCAATCAGTGATACCGTCATAGAAGGAAATTAAGTTAGTCTGATATGACTTATTAGTTACAAACCCATGCTGACTCTGTTTAATCACTTCATTCTTATCCAGGTATTGACATACATGTTGTTTAATAATTTGTTCAAAGATCTTTCCTGGTATAGAAGTCAGACTCACCGGCCTATAGTTGCCTGGGTCCACCTTCTTCCCCTTTTTGAAGATAGGAACAACATTTGCTCTTCTCCAGTCTTCTGGCACTTCTCCTGTCAAAACCAGGGGAAGAGTCTTGAGGAGATCATTTGCATATTCCCAGTGCCTTCTGGGATAAGTGAAGAGTCTCCACGAGCTCAACGATCACTGGGTTTTGGCTGTTGCAGCTGAAAAGAGGAAATCGGAAAACCAGGGGAAGAGTCTTGAGGAGATCATTTGCATATTCCCAGTGCCTTCTGGGATAATTGAAGAGTCTCCACGAGCTCAACGATCACTGGGTTTTGGCTGTTGCAGCTGAAAAGAGGAAATCGGAAAACCTTTCATTGTTTTTAAGAAATCTCAATATGGAAGAGGCCAGGAGCCATTTGGTGAGCTGCATTTCTTGCTACATGTTCACAGACTTACCAGTGGAAAAGCCAAACTTCACATGCTACAAATGCAAGCTTGTGTCCCTGTTGGAGGAAAAGTTGCAAAATCTCGAAGAGAGGTTAGCTACGTTGAAGATCATTAAGGAAGGTGAAGAGTTCTTGGACAGAGCAGAATTATCTCTTCATGTTACAGAAAGAGAAGAAATTCGAAGTGCACCTGAAGAAACAGAGGAATGGAGACATGTGACCCAGAGAAGCAGGAGGATCAGGAGGCAGTCAGCACCCATACTGCTCAGGAACCAGTACCAGGCTCTCACGCAGGAAAATGATGAAGAAATACATCAGGATAAGACTTTGCCAACAAACAGCAACCTTGTACGCCTTCAGAGTCCTCCTGGATGGAGAAAGAAAAATGTTGTGAAGAAGAAACGGAGAGTGGTGGTCATAGGGGATTCCCTGTTGAGAGGAACAGAGGCCGCTATCTGCAGACCGGATATAACTTCAAGAGAAATGTGCTGTCTTCCAGGTGCAAAAATTAAAGATGTGTCTGACAGGATATCAGGACTCTTCAGACCTACAGATGACTACCCATTCCTGCTACTACATGTGGGGACAAATGACACCGCAAGAAATGACCTGGAAACCATCTGCAGAGACTTTGAAGACTTAGGCAAGAAAGTAAAAGAACTGGGAGCGCAGGTGGTCTTCTCTTCCATCCTCCCAGTGAATGGCCATGGAACAAGGAGGTGGAATAAGATTCTGCAGGTGAACTACTGGCTACGTCGATGGTGCAGTCAGCAACGATTTGGATTTCTGGATCACGGAGTGAATTACTTATACGATGGACTACTTGCTAGAGATGGGGTGCACCTTACGAAGACTGGAAAGCATGTATTTGGAAGTCGCCTTGCTACACTTGTAAGGAGAGCTTTAAACTAGAACAACATGGGAAGGGAAGCAAAAGACCAGAAAAAGCCATACACCTGACAAATGCTACTGAGAACTCTGCTATTAGAAGTGGAAGGGAAGAACAAAGACAAAAGAATCTAATTAATAAAAATATTGGAGAAAGAGAAACCAATCACAAACTAAAATGTTTCTATACTAATGCACAAAGCATGGGCAACAAACAAGGAGAATTGGAACTACTAACACAGGAAAAGAAATATGATGTCATTGGAATCACTGAAACTTGGTGGGACAATACACATGTTTGGAATACAAGACTAGAAGGATACAACTTATTTGCAAGAAACAGACTTAATAAACGAGGAGGGGGTGTCGCATTGTATGTTAGAAACGCGTATATCTGCACAGAGATTGAAGCTTCAGAGACTGGGAGTTCTGTGGAAACTGTTTGGGTAAGAATACAAGGACAGAACAATGGAAAGGACACCATTGTAGGCATTTACTACAGGCCGCCTGTGCAAGCTGAAGATATGGATGAACTCTTTATGCATCAAATGGCCAAGTTCTCCAAAAAATATGACATGGTTGTCATGGGAGATTTCAACTATCCAGACATTTGTTGGGAATCTCTCTCAGGCAAAACTAACAGGTCAAGGAAATTCTTATCCTCTCTTGCTGACAACTTTATCTTCCAAAAGGTAGGAGAGAAAACAAGGGGAACTGCTACCTTGGATCTAATCCATATAAACAGGGAGGAAATGGTTGAGGAGGTAAAAGTGGCTGGGACCCTAGGAGGTAGCGACCATGCTATTTTAGAATTTTGGATAACTAGAGGCGGAAGACCTGTGAAGACTCAGACGTCAAGGTTAGATTTCAGAAAGGCAGATTTTAAGGGATTCAGAAAGAGAATTGAAGGGATCCAATGGCTGGATATCCTTAAAGACAAAAATGTCCAGGAAGGATGGGAAATCTTGAAAAATGAAATTCTCAAAGCACAGTTGTTAACAATTCTGAAAAGAGGGAAGAATAGGAAGCATTTAAGGAAACCAGGATGGATGAACACAGAACTTAAGCACATGCTAAAAAGGAAGAAAAAAATGTTTATAAAATGGAAAGAGGGAGGCATATCTAAAGAAGAATATAATGCTGTTTGCAGAACCTGCAGGGCACAAATCAGATTTGCTAAAGCTGAAAATGAATTGAGGCTTGCAAGAGATGTCAAAAGCAATAATAAAGGATTTACACCGATGGGTGTCGTGGTCCGGTCTGGCGCCTCCCATCTTCATACGATGCCATCCTCTTCTTTCCTTCCTGCAGTGGCTCTGGTGCAATCGCACTGCTCTGCCCTGTTGAGGGCAGAGAAGAGTCCTGCAGTGCGCAGGCGTCGGGAGAGGTCTGGCGCCTGCGCACTGCAGTATTCTGCTCTGCCCTCAACAGGGCAGAGCGGTGCACCTGTGACGGAGCCACTACAGGAAGGGAATAAGAGGATGGCATCGTATGAAGATGGGAGGCGCCAGACCGGACCACGACACCCATCGGACCAGACTGCCCCGTCCGGTGAGCATAATCTAATGTGTTTTTCTTATCTTTCAGGTTACATCGGGGGCTTATCTACAGCATTACAGAATACTGTAGATAAGCCCCTGATGTCAATGCTGGCAGCTGATAGTCAAAAAAAAGGGTGACAGATTCCCTTTAATGTCTTCCCGCCCGCCAAATCTCATAATATGTGGTAAGTCTAACAGAAACAAACTGAAACATAGACTTACTATGCATTGTGACTAAGCTGTGTAGATAAACAGAATCATATGGCAAGGCTGGTTGAATAGGTGGCAGTAGAGTTCAAGTCCTGCTCCTCTGTGAAGAGGCAATTTGCATATTTAATTTACCAGAGGAGCATTACGAGGCTTATAGGCCTCCTCACATTGACATGCCAGTCTAGGTGTTTCACTATCCACAAACAGAATGTTACCCCTTAGATCTGTAATTCTACACATATTTATGCACAGTATAGCAATTGAGATAAGTTGAGCTCAGGATAATGATATTGATACTGAGAGCAAAGTCCAATCTTGGAGACAGCAATGGGTTTGACCTGAAGAAATTCCCTAGATGCCTCTGACATCTCTAGAATAGATATGATGGTATGTGACTGAGTCAATAATGATAAGTAGCAGTGTAAAAAGCTGTCCATTGAGTCAGGATAGGACCCTTGCATTTCTGAACAGCGGCAAATGTGAGGCACCCTCGTTTAGAGGAATGTTATGTATATAGACAGGCCCATGTTTTGTCCCCAGTTTGTTTGTTTATTGTGATCTAATTCCCTGACCAACCATGATTGGTGACATATTTGCAAATATTGAATAATATAAGAAACTTTACCTTTTGACACTGTGTAGCAATGGTGGACTGTTCTGCTGCGTTCCTATCCCTAAAGACAACAATCACGCTATGTGTACAGTGTTATTTAGTTTATCTACCGTATATACTCGAGTATAAGCCGACCCGAGTATAAGCCGACCCCCCTAATTTTGCCACAAAAAAATGGGAAAACTTATTGACTCGAGTATAAGCCTAGGGTGGGAAATGCTCCATAGATTATTCCCCCATATGGTGTCCCCAGAAGAAGCTCCATAGATTGTTCCCCCATATGCTGCCCCCATTAGAAGCTCCATAGATTATTCACCCATATGCTGCCCCCATTAGAAGCTCCATAGATTATTCCCCCATATGCTGCCCCCATTAGAAGCTCCATATTGTTCCCCCATATTCTGCCCCCATAAGCAGCTCCATAGATTATTCCCCCATATACTGCCCCCATTAGAAGCTCCATAGATTATTCCCCCATATGCTGCCCCCATAAGAAGCTCCATATTGTTCCCCCATATACTGCCCCCATAAGCAGCTCCATAGATTGTTCCCCTATATACTGCCCCCATTAGAAGCTCCTTAAGATTATTCCCCCATATACTGCCCCCCATAAGCAGCTCCATAGATTGTTCCCCCATATACTGCCCCCATAAGAAGCTCCATAGATTGTTCCCCCATATACTGCCCCCATTAGAAGCTCCTTAAGATTATTCCCCCATGTGCTGCCGCTGCTGCAGCATGTAAAAATAAAAAAAATGACATACTCACCTCTCCGTCGCTGGGTATCAGATACTCACCTGTCCTGCGTCCATGGCTGCTCACCGCTATCTGCCACGTCATCAGTCAGTGACGTTCAGACTGCAGGGGGCGTGGCGCGCACTAATCACGTCACCACGCCCTCTGCTGTCTGAAGTCACTGACCAATGACAGACAGCAGCAAGCAGCCATGGACGCAGGACAGGTGAGTATCGCTATACTTACCCGTCCTGACGCTGTCTCTTGAGCCCCCAGCTTCTCCGCGCTCTCTCTTCCTGCGTTCAGCGGTCATGTGATACTGCTCATTAAAACTCATGAATATGCGCATATTCATGAGTTTTAATGAGCGGTACCACGTGACCGCTGAAGGCAGGAACAGAGAGCGCGGAGAAGCTGGGGGCTCAAGAGACAGCATCAGGACGGGTAAGTATGACCTGACACCCCGCCCCCTCTCCCCCTCCGACCCCCCGGTGTATATGACTCGAATATAAGCCGAGAGGGGGACTTTCAGCCCAAAAAAACGGGCTGAAAATCTCGGCTTATATTCGAGTATATACGGTATGTCATGTACGTCTTCTATACTGTGTGATGGTAATGCACAGCATATAAAATGTAAAATGTTAATGTACAATGTGAGAAGCACCTAGTGCAGGCTAAGCACTAGACTAGTGATAAAATAAGTACTGTTGATATAGTTAAGTGGTTTAGCAACTGCATAGGGCATAAGATAAATACAATAATTTTAGTTTATAGGACAGGATATAGCTAATGGATAGAGCTAGACCAGTGAGTGGAGACTAGTGTTAATTAAATGCGGGCACTTCCTGACAGTGTAAGGAGATAGAGAAGTGTAGTAACAAGTCCAAGTTCAAGTCTAGTGGGCAGCTGGGGTCAGCATGTGTTTACCAGTCGATGCAGTGGGACAACACACGGAATTCCGAGCAGAATCTCCTGTCGCATCCGGAATCCAAGATCTGGAAGATGAGCTGCCAGGCACATCGTGTCCTTTGGTGTACAGGTTAAGATGGACAGGAATCTGCCAAGAAGGAAGATAATGTAACCTGGGTGCACTGCGGAATGGGAAGGGAGATCCCTTGGGCTAAGGAAGCCAAAGAGTGAATGGATGCTCATGGAGTAACGAATGAAAAGGCTGAAGAAGTGTTGCATCAAGAAAGTAAGAAATATGAAGTATTGTGCCCTATCCCACATGTTACCCATTGATGTGTAAGGGAGGGACAGGACTGTAGTTGTATAGGAGTAAATATTAGCACAGCCAAACAGGGAGGTGCCACACAGTAGGTTCCCAAACCTTATAACCAAGTATCAAATACCCGGCACACTCAGGGATTTTTGGTGCAAAAAAAAATCAGAATTTCAATACATACAGTAGCCACTAGTTACAAATGTTTCGGTCGTGATAGACCTTCATCAGTGTACTACAAAAAGAAAAAAGTGCAATATAATAAACAACAAAAGTATATACAAAATCACAGGTCAAATAGATGCAGTAATACATAGATAACTGTAAGGAAGGACAATCAAATGAGTTTGTCAATTCCCTAGAGACTAAAAATAAATAGAGAGAAAGCCGAGGTAAACCTACCTAGGGTTAATTTCTAGATGCTAGTGTGAGTAAAACACAAATAGTAGCCACGCATCGCACCCGGGACGCCGGAAGTTACAGAGGGCTACCGCCGACATGAACTGGTTGCTCGCGGCATGTAACCCGTATCCTCCCTCCTTCCTTGATTGGTTTTCTTACCCACATGGCGGGATATTTAAAGCTTCTAACACTTCAACACACTGCCCCCCGAGGAAGCGGAAAAGCGAAAGGTACGTTGGGGCCTCGGCGTGACTTACAAGCATTAGAACATGGGTAAGACGATATATTTTTACTTTGCACTTTTTTGACTGTCCTTTACAATGTGATCAGTTAATGACCTGTAGGGCTCCTAGTAGGGCAGCTATCATTATCTGGCATTACTTAGTATCTCACTATTAACAAGTGCATGATCGCTGTGTATCGGGGGATTAGGGAAGCATTGGCAGGGAGAGGGCTCTGGGGGCCTCCTTCCCTGCATGTCCCTGGATCCAATATGGCCACGGGGGCCTTCAGGGGCCTGCAGGGAGGCGGCTTCCTCAGTGCCTGCAGAGCGCAGGCATAAGGAAGCCTTGTGCAGCGCCTGTCAGATCGCTGATATGTCACAGTGCTGTGTGATGTGTCAGATCAGCAATCTGACACACGACAGTGATTTCCCCCCTGGGACAATGTAATAAAGTAAAAAAAAAGTGCAAAAATAATTTATTAAAAAAATTGCTAAATAAAAAAAAATATTCCCAAATAAATTCATTTTTTGTAAATAAAAAAAACAAAACAATAAAAGTACACATATTTAGAATCGCCGCATCGAAATCGACCCGCCTATAAAACTGTTCCATTAGTTAACCCCTTTAGTGAACCCCTTAAAAAATAAAGATAAAAAACAAAGCAAAAAACAATGCTTTATTATCATACTGCCGAACAAAAAGTGCAACAACGCGAAATCAAAAAGATGGATATAAATAACAATATTACCGCTGAAAACGTCATCTTGTTCCACAAAAAACGAGCCACCTTACTGCATCATCAGTGAAAAATTAAAAAAGTTATAGTGCAGAATAAAGTGATGCAAAAGTAATTATTTTTTATATAAAATTGTTTTCATTGCATAAAACCGCCAAAACATAAAAAAGACATAAATGAGGTATTGCTGTAATCCTACTAACCCAAAGAATAAAACAGCTTTATAAATTTTACCACATGCGGAACGGTGTAAACGCACCCCCCAAAAGAAATTCCTGAAATGCTGGTTTTTGTTCATTCTGCGTCCCAAAAATCGGAATAAAAAGTGATCAAAAAATGTCACGTGCTCGAAAATGGTACCAATAAAAACGTCAACTCGTCCCGCAAAAAATAAGACCTCACATGACTCCGGAGAATCAAAATATGGAAAAATTATAGCTCTTAAAATGTATTGATGCAAAAACTATTTTTATATTAAAAAGCGTCTTTTAGTGTGCGACAGCTGGCAAATATAAAACCCACCATAAATAGTAAATCAAACGCTCCCTTACCACCCCATTAGTTAGGGAAAAATAATAAAATAAAATTTTTTTTATTTATTTCCATTTTCCGGTTAGGGCTAGGGTTAGGGTTAGGGCTAGGGTTAGGGCTAGGGTTAGGGCTAGGGCTGAAGGATCGCCCTCACCCAGGGCAGCGGGGAACTCGGAGCCGGGCACGTTGATTTCAATGGGAGATGTCACGGCAGCGGTGACCCGGTCCGTGGCCCTGGGCGTCCATTGTAAAAGGGGGATAGTGTCCGTGTAAATGATGATTAAAATTTTATAATGATAAGATTCGTGACGCCACCTGTGGTGTTCGGCAATAAAGGTGTTAAGACGACGCTGCAGACAGATCCTCTGGGACAGATGGTGTGGTGCAGCAATGATGTTGTAGCCCTCCACAGGCAGGGCTATAGTTCCAGGGCAGAGTAGATGAAGAGGGAAGATGTTGAGGAATAGGGTGTACTGTTTGGCACAGAGATGTAGCACTGCTGGAGAGATTGCAGGAAGAAGGCAAGGACACAATAGGGTGCAGTTTCTTTACCTTTACTTTGCTTGGCAAATGCAGTCCAGGGTCCAGATTACAGATGGCACAGGAGCTGGCTAGCCTGGAAGCAACTTAAGAATCTCTCTAGGCAGATGGGTTATGTAGTCTCCTTCCTAGCGCTTAATTTTAGGTACTTGCAGTACTGTGTTACACTGAAGTTCCACTTGCTTATCCTCTTTAGAACTCCCTCGTATGGCGGACAGCTGTAGCCTTTCTCTTCTGGCTCACACGTCGCTTTTGTGCCTCTGAGTCTTATATGGGAATAGAGCATTTACAGCTTCCTATTCCTCCGGTTTCTGTTGCAGGACCATCAGTGTCCATACAGCCTTGGATACCGGGCTCCAGATCATGCGCTATAGCTGGGAATGAGCCTGAACTCTCTGCTCAATCTCCCAGCTTCTCTCCTTACATCCACACACATTGCCCTCCTCATACGAACTCCTAATTCTCCCCTCCCGGCCCCCAGAGAGCAGCTCCTCCCCCAGGTTTTGGGTTCAGAACTACCTCTGCTGGCCTGGAGTGGGAGCTGTGTTGTGTGCTGTGGTTAACTGCCAGAGAGATCCCCTATTGCTTCCAAGCATGACATCACACTCCCTAGGAGGAAGGTAATGCCACTGTGGCGACCATACTCCTGAGGGCGCCACACTGAGAGTAGGGTTAGGGGTGTGTTGGGGTTGCTCTCTAAATGCACCATGGCGTCTGATCTCAATTCCAGCAAATTCTGCATTGAAAAAGTTAAACGGCGCTCCTTCCCTTCCAAGCTCTGCCATGCTCCCAAACAGTGGTTTATCTCCACATATGGGCATCAGCGTATTCAAGACAAATTGGACAACAACTTCTGGGGTCCAATTTCTCCTGTTACCCTTGGGAAAATAAAAAAAATTGGGGACTAAAAGATCATGTCTGTGGAAAAAATATGATTTCCCCCCTAGTGCTATTCAGTACTCCCGGACTGAAGGAAAAACATGTAAACATATAAACAATCTAATATATAAAGCTCAAAGTGTGTATGTATGTGTGTATGTATGTGTGTATGTTTGGTTTGTATGTCTGGGATAGGCATCTGCATCGTCGCAGCTACAGCCACAAAATTTGGCACAGTCACACGTCTGGACCCCGAGAGTGTCCTAAGCTATGTTGTGAGGCGAAATTTTAACCCCGCGCGTTCCAATTCACCAAACAATTTTGCCCCTATCTACATACTGGGGCAAAAAGTGTGTGCGCATCAAGCCCCGCCCCTCATTATGATGTCATAATGCCCCTATTTGCATACTGGGGAAGCAGTGTGTGCGTATCAAGCCCCGCCCCTCATTATGATGTCACAATGGTTGCCATGGCGACGCTGATGTCATCATAGGTTGCAAGCCCTGCCGCCGCTCATTATGATGTCATAATGGTTGACTATGGGATGGAGGATGTGTGATGGGTATATGGGCACTGGACTATGGGATGGAGGATATGTATGACGGATATATGGGCACGGGACTATGAGATGGCGGATATGTATGATGGGTATATGGGCACGGGACTATGGGATGGAGGATGTGTATGATGGGTATATGGGCATGGGACTATGAGATGAAGGATGTGTGATGGGTATATGGGCACTCGGTTATGGGATGGCGAATATGTATGATGGGTATATGGGCATGGGACTATGGGATGGAGAATATGTATGATGGGTATATGGTGCGAACATATAAATCCCTTAAAACGAATTATTTATTTTATTTTATACATTAAAAGACACCTATCCCAGTGAAAAATGGCCAATGCCTAATTAACCAGACCTACGCTGGGATGCTACATAGCCCTACTTCAAGGCTCACTGATACCTTCCTAGCCGTGGAGGTTGGCACCCTAAAAACGAGAATTGGCGCCCCCACTCAACGTGGACTATCCCTCACTCCCATACCAGTCCCTATTCAGACAGGAGGGAAAACAATAATGAAATGAAACTTCAGAATGCCCTAAGCTCAAGCAAAACCTCAAAAACAATTGATGTTATCCTGATAGAACCCCCACATAGGGGTATATTAACCAATAAATTGTTTGTCATATGTAGGTATGCCCATCTAATAATAGAGCAATGAACATTAAAGTTGCCTTAGGCTAAAGTAGGACCCCAGGATAATATAAACGATAAAATATCTAATACCTCCACATCATGATCATATGTGACAAACTGATATGTCCAACAGACAAATAATACAAACTAACCCCTCTCAAGGGTATACTCTGAATCATAATATAATAAGCAAGGTCACTTATCATGTGTAGGTCAACCCCGACGCGTTTCCCCGCCTATAGCGGTTCATCAGGAGGATCAGTCAATAAACGTCATATCGATATATGATACCCAGATGATGCATGATGGCACCGGTGGTCAGGAATGAGTGGATTTAAATAACCCCCATGATGCAAAGCCACAAATCAGCCCCAACCATTATCAGGTGGGTAAATCACATATGAGAAGGTAGTGATAGTCCCAATACATCCACATAATACCGTAGATAGTAACCGCCCTCAGCGTCAGCAGCTCACGTCATCACAACCGCCTACGATACATAGCGGGTGGATAGAGGCCCCACGTGCGCTCACAGATGGCGCCAGCGTCCCACGTCATCAAATAAAGCCTCAGATAAATAACGGATAGATGCAGCCCCGGCGTGCGCTCCACACTGGAGCGCATCCAAAATGGCGCCGGGACTTCCGGTTTGGGCGCATCCAAAATGGCGCCGAGACTTCCGGTTTGGGCACATCAAAAATGGCGCCGAGACTTCCGGATTGGGCGCATCCAAAATGGCGCCGGGACTTCCGGTTTCGGCAGACTTAATTAAGCTCCAATACCAGCATTCATTTAACCCTCAAACAGAGGGAGGAGCAAAAAGTATATGTATCACATGGCGGGGCACCCTGAAAATGATCCCGCCTCCGTGGCTACCATAGAAAGATAAGGCGCTGAACAGAGCAGATGATAAGATATTCAAAAGTGTAAAGTTTATAATTATGTCACTCATATATACCAAAATACCGCCAAGTAACTATTTATTAGGAAGACAATATTGGGAATGAAAAATTCTATATAAAGATGAACATCAGAAACAAATGTAATAGATATATACCGCTTTTCAATGCAGTGTATGCCTAAAAAGGCATCCTCAGATATGCCCTTAAAATAAAAAACCCCCATTAATCCAGAATACAAATGTATATTAGAGAACAGTCGCCATATCAGGCATACTTTTAATCCATTATATGAAACAGGTATATGACATGCACTCATTCATCCCGTCTGGGAAGAGGGACTGTAACCTGAAAATCCACTCACATTCTCTTCTCAGGATTATATTATCCAGGTTACCTCCCCTCACTTTCGGCTTTATTAGTTCAATCATAGTGAAGGAGATGTTGCTCACACAGCCTTGGTGCACTGCATTCATGTGTCTTGCGACCGGGGTATCTCTCTTATTTTTGATATCCCCCAAATGCTCCCCCACCCTAACCCTGAATTCCCTAGTGGTCTTACCCACATAGTCCCTGGGACATGTGCATGTGGCTTTATAGACCAGACCTGTAGATCTACAATTGCCAAAATCTCTAATGTAGAAGGTTCTCCCATTATGTGAACTTGTAAAGGTTTTACATTGCAACATATATTTACACCTGGAGCAATTACCGCATTTGAAAAAACCAAGGGGTCTCCTATCCAGCCATGTAACCGCCCCCTTTGGCCTTTGATAGAAACTGTGGACAAGCCTATCTCCAACAGACCTCCCCTTCCTATATGTAACACTTGGTTTCTGTGTTACAACACCTCTCAAATTGGGGTCAGCTAGCAAGATACCCCAATGTTTTTTAAGGACATGATATACTTTATCCGCCTGAGCATCATAAGTTCCAATAAGCCTTACAATATTTTCATTTGTATCATTCCTGGGTCCTTTTTTCTGAAGCAAGGAATATCTATCACTTAGTAACGCCTCGTGTTGTGGTCTATCCAATACCTGTGGGGGATACCCTCTCATCTTAAACCTGTTATACAGGTCCTTAGATTGTCTTCTATAAGAATTTAAATCAGAGCAGTTCCTTCGAATCCTCAGGAACTGCCCCTTAGGGATCCCCTTCTTCAATGGCTCTGGGTGATGGCTTGTCCATCTCAAGAGATTATTAGTAGCGGTTGGCTTCCTATATGTGCAAGTGCTAATACCTCCATCAGCCATTTTAGTAATCGTCAAGTCAAGGAAATTAATGCTGTGCATATGGCATTCATATGTAAATTTAAGTCCCACTGTATTAACGTTAATAAGCTCGATAAAGCGGTTAAATTCAGCCTCTGGGCCAGACCAAAATATCAATATATCATCAATATATCTGGCCCAGAGGCTGAGGAATGGAATCCACCACTCATCCTCATCTCCAAAAATGACAGTCTCCTCCCACCAGCCCAGGAAGATATTTGCATAACTGGGGGCACAGGGGCTCCCCATTGCAGTCCCCCTGAGCTGGTGGAAGTACCTGGAGTCAAAAAGAAAATAATTCCTAGTGAGGACAAATTTCAGCAAATCCTTAATAAATAAGTTGTGTGCCCGACATTCTACTGCTCTAGTTCGCAGAAAATGAGTAACTGCTTCAAGTCCCCATCTATGTGGAATACAACTGTATAATGCCTCCACATCAATGGACGCTAGCATGGTATTTTCTTCAAGCGTAACCCCTTCAAGTAAATTTAGTAGGTGCGATGTGTCACGTACATATGAGGGAAGTGCTGCCACAAACGGCCTTAGAATCCTATCCAAATAGACACCACTGTTCTGGGTCAAAGAGTCTATGCCTGAGACAAAAGGTCGACCCTTTAATGGATCCAGCCCTTTGTGCACTTTTGGTAATGCATAAAACGTTGCAATCACAGGCGATTTAGGTAACAAAAACTGAAACTCATTATGCGATATTAGCTTATTAAGCCTTGCCTCATCCAAGATTATCAATAATTCTTTCTTATATTCCTCAGTCGGGTCGCCATGCAACACCTCATATGTATCATCGAGATTTAACAAAGAGTAGCACATCGCACGATACTTGTCGTGATCCAACACCACCAGATTTCCACCTTTATCAGAGGCCTTAATTATTATATTAGCGTTCTTTTCCAACCCTTCAAGGGCTATATTCTCAACATGTGAAAGATTAAAAATACCATCACGATTGACACAAGGAATTTTCCGTAGATCATCCTCCACCATCTTAATAAATATATCAATACTTGTTACCTCCTTATTGGGTGGCATTCTGGTACTCTTATTTTTCAAGGTGGTGAATGGACCAACCCCCCACTGCTGTTCATTCTCCCTCAGGAGGCTGGTCAGGGCATCAAGACCCTCCATGTCCTCTTCTGATAAACCAAGCCTGAGACACTGTTCACGATCATGCTGCTTGAAGAAGAGTTTCCACTTAAGGTTACGACCAAACAAATTAAGATCCTTAACCCAATTGAAGCAGTTATATTTGTTTGTCGGCACAAAATTGAGACCTTTCTGCAAAACAAGACATTCATCCCCAGACAAATTGTGTGATGACAGATTTATGATCTGACCCTGATCAATTATGGTCTTTTCCTCAGATCGTAGCCCACTGCAGGGCCTCTGTCCAAAAAACATTGAGATACAGATGAGGAAGGACCTAAGGGCAGATACTGTGCTCCCCTTACCCTTCCCCTTTGCCTGTATTGATTTTTTGGTGGGCGCCATCTTGATCTACTCTGCCCTCCTCTTCCCCTAAAACCACCAGAATTCTCTGTGCGTTCGGTGTCAGATGTATCAATATCTGATGAGGATACCTCTATTGAGTTACTAAGCTGATACTCATATGCCCTGTTGTCTTTAAATTCAGCAAGATCACGTATAAACTGCGAGTGTTTTCGATCTTTAAGATTGGTTTGAAACTTCTCAACTGATGTCTTGAGAATCTCTTCCCTTCGTACAAAATCAGAGTCAGATCTCAACTTTTGGACTCTTTCAATAAGATTATTCAATTTTTTTGTAGATTCCTCGAACAGTTTTTTCTCCTCAATGAGGAGAAGCTGCATGAACCGGATTGATGAGTCAACAGATTCCTTAGTCCAGGCCGCCAGTAAATGAGGACTAGTGGTTCGGGGTGAGGGCTGTATGTTAATACGAAGGCCCTTAGGGACAATCTTATTTTTAATATAGCTTTCTAGGCCCCTAATCTCCCACCAAGATATAATATTTTCTTTATATGCATAATAAAGTTCTTTAAAAAGGGTTCTCAGAGGAGGATTGTCTGAATTTTCTGGGGATGAACTAATGGAAAAAACCTGATTGGCATCCTGTGCCCATAAGTCAGTATTAATGGGAGCCGATAAAAAACTGGCCATATCAAGAAAGAAATCAAAAAGTCGAACGTAAGAAATATAATCTCATGGGAATTAGAAGTAGTGCGAACATATAAATCCCTTAAAACAAATTATTTATTTTATTTTATACATTAAAAGACACCTATCCCAGTGAAAAATGGCCAATGCCTAATTAACCAGACCTACGCTGGGATGCTACATAGCCCTACTTCAAGGCTCACTGATACCTTCCTAGCCGTGGAGGTTGGCACCCTAAAAACGAGAATTGGCGCCCCCACTCAACGTGGACTATCCCTCACTCCCCTACCAGTCCCTATTCAGACAGGAGGGAAAACAATAATGAAATGAAACTTCAGAATGCCCTAAGCTGAAGCAAAACCTCAAAAACAATTGATGTTATCCTGATAGAACCCCCACATAGGGGTATATTAACCAATAAATTGTTTGTCATATGTAGGTATGCCCATCTAATAATAGAGCAATGAACATTAAAGTTGCCTTAGGCTAAAGTAGGACCCCAGGATAATATAAACGATAAAATATCTAATACCTCCACATCATGATCATATGTGACAAACTGATATGTCCAACAGACAAATAATACAAACTAACCCCTCTCAAGGGTATACTCTGAATCATAATATAATAAGCAAGGTCACTTATCATGTGTAGGTCAACCCTGATGCGTTTCCCCGCCTATAGCGGTTCATCAGGAGGATCAGTCAATAAACGTCATATCGATATATGATACCCAGATGATGCATGATGGCACCGGTGGTCAGGAATAAGTGGATTTAAATAACCCCCATGATGCAAAGCCACAAATCAGCCCCAACCATTATCAGGTGGGTAAATCACATATGAGAAGGTAGTGATAGTCCCAATACATCCACATAATACCGTAGATAGTAACCGCCCTCAGCGTCAGCAGCTCATGTCATCACAACCGCCTACGATACATAGCGGGTGGATAGAGGCCCCACGTGCGCTCACAGATGGCGCCAGCGTCCCACGTCATCAAATAAAGCCTCAGATAAATAACGGATAGATGCAGCCCCGGCGTGCGCTCCACACTGGAGCGCATCCAAAATGGCGCCGAGACTTCCGGTTTGGGCACATCAAAAATGGCGCCGGGACTTCCGGTTTGGGCGCATCCAAAATGGCGCCGGGACTTCTGGTTTCGGCAGACTTAATTAAGCTCCAATACCAGCATTCATTTAACCCTCAAACAGAGGGAGGAGCAAAAAGTATATGTATCACATGGCGGGGCACCCTGAAAATGATCCCGCCTCCGTGGCTACCATAGAAAGATAAGGCGCTGAACAGAGCAGAGAAAGCTATATTAAAAATAAGATTGTCCCTAAGGGCCTTCGTATTAACATACAGCCCTCACCCCGAACCACTAGTCCTCATTTACTGGCGGCCTGGACTAAGGAATCTGTTGACTCATCAATCCGGTTCATGCAGCTTCTCCTCATTGAGGAGAAAAAACTGTTCGAGGAATCTACAAAAAAATTGAATAATCTTATTGAAAGAGTCCAAAAGTTGAGATCTGACTCTGATTTTGTACGAAGGGAAGAGATTCTCAAGACATCAGTTGAGAAGTTTCAAACCAATCTTAAAGATCGAAAACACTCGCAGTTTATATGTGATCTTGCTGAATTTAAAGACAACAGGGCATATGAGTATCAGCTTAGTAACTCAATAGAGGTATCCTCATCAGATATTGATACATCTGACACCGAACGCACAGAGAATTCTGGTGGTTTTAGGGGAAGAGGAGGGCAGAGTAGATCAAGATGGCGCCCACCAAAAAATCAATATAGGCAAAGGGGAAGGGTAAGGGGAGCACAGTATCTGCCCTTAGGTCCTTCCTCATCTGTATCACAATCTTTTTTGGACAGAGGCCCTGCAGTGGGCTACGATCTGAGGAAAAGACCATAATTGATCAGGGTCAGATCATAAATCTGTCATCACACAATTTGTCTGGGGATGAATGTCTTGTTTTGCAGAAAGGTCTCAATTTTGTGCCGACAAACAAATATAACTGCTTCAATTGGGTTAAGGATCTTAATTTGTTTGGTCGTAACCTTAAGTGGAAACTCTTTTTCAAGCAGCATGATCGTGAACAGTGCCTCAGGCTTGGTTTATCAGAAGAGGACATGGAGAGTCTTGATGCCCTGACCAGCCTCCTGAGGGAGAATGAACAGCAGTGGGGGGTTGGTCCATTCACCACCTTGAAAAATAAGAGTACCAGAATGCCACCCAATAAGGAGGTAACAAGTATTGATATATTTATTAAGATGGTGGAGGATGATCTACGGAAAATTCCTTGTGTCAATCGTGATGGTATTTTTATTCTTTCACATGTTGAGAATATAGCCCTTGAAGGGTTGGAAAAGAACGCTAATATAATAATTAAGGCCTCTGATAAAGGTGGAAATCTGGTGGTGTTGGATCACGACAAGTATCGTGCGATGTGCTACTCTTTGTTAAATCTCGATGATACATATGAGGTGTTGCATGGCGACCCGACTGAGGAATATAAGAAAGAATTATTGATAATCTTGGATGAGGCAAGGCTTAATAAGCTAATATCGCATATCGCATAATGAGTTTCAGTTTTTGTTACCTAAATCGCCTGTGATTGCAACGTTTTATGCATTACCAAAAGTGCACAAAGGGCTGGATCCATTAAAGGGTCGACCTATTGTCTCAGGCATAGACTCTTTGACCCAGAACAGTGGTGTCTATTTGGATAGGATTCTAAGGCCGTTTGTGGCAGCACTTCCCTCATATGTACGTGACACATCGCACCTACTAAATTTACTTGAAGGGGTTACGCTTGAAGAAAATACCATGCTAGCGTCCATTGATGTGGAGGCATTATACAGTTGTATTCCATAGATGGGGACTTGAAGCAGTTACTCATTTTCTGCGAACTAGAGCAGTAGAATGTCGGGCACACAACTTATTTATTAAGGATTTGCTGAAATTTGTCCTCACTAGGAATTATTTTCTTTTTGACTCCAGGTACTTCCACCAGCTCAGGGGGACTGCAATGGGGAGCCCCTGTGCCCCCAGTTATGCAAATATCTTCCTGGGCTGGTGGGAGGAGACTGTCATTTTTGGAGATGAGGATGAGTGGTGGATTCCATTCCTCAGCCTCTGGGCCAGATATATTGATGATATATTGATATTTTGGTCTGGCCCAGAGGCTGAATTTAACCGCTTTATCGAGCTTATTAACGTTAATACAGTGGGACTTAAATTTACATATGAATGCCATATGCACAGCATTAATTTCCTTGACTTGACGATTACTAAAATGGCTGATGGAGGTATTAGCACTTGCACATATAGGAAGCCAACCGCTACTAATAATCTCTTGAGATGGACAAGCCATCACCCAGAGCCATTGAAGAAGGGGATCCCTAAGGGGCAGTTCCTGAGGATTCGAAGGAACTGCTCTGATTTAAATTCTTATAGAAGACAATCTAAGGACCTGTATAACAGGTTTAAGATGAGAGGGTATCCCCCACAGGTATTGGATAGACCACAACACGAGGCGTTACTAAGTGATAGATATTCCTTGCTTCAGAAAAAAGGACCCAGGAATGATACAAATGAAAATATTGTAAGGCTTATTGGAACTTATGATGCTCAGGCGGATAAAGTATATCATGTCCTTAAAAAACATTGGGGTATCTTGCTAGCTGACCCCAATTTGAGAGGTGTTGTAACACAGAAACCAAGTGTTACATATAGGAAGGGGAGGTCTGTTGGAGATAGGCTTGTCCACAGTTTCTATCAAAGGCTAAAGGGGGCGGTTACATGGCTGGATAGGAGACCCCTTGGTTTTTTCAAATGCGGTAATTGCTCCAGGTGTAAATATATGTTGCAATGTAAAACCTTTACAAGTTCACATAATGGGAGAACCTTCTACATTAGAGATTTTGACAATTGTAGATCTACAGGTCTGGTCTATAAAGCCACATGCACATGTCCCAGGGACTATGTGGGTAAGACCACTAGGGAATTTAGGGTTAGGGTGGGAGAGCATTTGGGGGATATCAAAAATAAGAGAGATACCCCGGTCGCAAGACACATGAATGCAGTGCACCAAGGCTGTGTGAGCGACATCTCCTTCACTATGATTGAACTAATAAAGCCGAAAGTGAGGGGAGGTAACCTGGATAATATAATCCTGAGAAGAGAATGTGAGTGGATTTTCAGGTTACAGTCCCTCTTCCCAGACGGGATGAATGAGTGCATGTCATATACCTGTTTCATATAATGGATTAAAAGTATGCCTGATATGGCGACTGTTCTCTAATATATATATGTATTCTGGATTAATGGGGGTTTTTTATTTTAAGGGCATATCTGAGGATGCCTTTTTAGGCATACACTGCATTGAAAAGCGGTATATATCTATTACATTTGTTTCTGATGTACATCTTTATATAGAATTTTTCATTCCCAATATTGTCTTCCTAATAAATAGTTACTTGGCGGTATTTTGGTATATATGAGTGACATAATTATAAACTTTACACTTTTGAATATCTTATCATCTGCTCTGTTCAGCGCCTTATCTTTCTATGGTAGCCACGGAGGCGGGATCATTTTCAGGGTGCCCCGCCATGTGATACATATACTTTTTGCTCCTCCCTCTGTTTGAGGGTTAAATGAATGCTGGTATTGGAGCTTAATTAAGTCTGCCGAAACCGGAAGTCCAGGCGCCATTTTGGATGCGCCCAAACCGGAAGTCTCGGCGCCATTTTTTATGTGCCCAAACCGGAAGTCTCGGCGCCATTTTGGATGCGCCCAAACCGGAAGTCCCGGCGCCATTTTGGATGCGCTCCAGTGTGGAGCGCACGCCGGGGCTGCATCTATCCGTTATTTATCTGAGGCTTTATTTGATGACGTGGGACGCTGGCGCCATCTGTGAGCACACGTGGGGCCTCTATCCACCCGCTATGTATTGTAGGCGGTTGTGATGACGTGAGCTGCTGACGCTGAGGGCGGTTACTATCTACGGTATTATGTGGATGTATTGGGACTATCACTACCTTCTCATATGTGATTTACCCACCTGATAATGGTTGGGGCTGATTTGTGGCTTTGCATCATGGGGGTTATTTAAATCCACTCATTCCTGACCACCGGTGCCATCATGCATCATCTGGGTATCATATATCGATATGACGTTTATTGACTGATCCTCCTGATGAACCGCTATAGGCGGGGAAACGCGTCGGGGTTGACCTACACATGATAAGTGACCTTGCTTATTATATTATGATTCAGAGTATACCCTTGAGAGGGGTTAGTTTGTATTATTTGTCTGTTGGACATATCAGTTTGTCACATATGATCATGATGTGGAGGTATTAGATATTTTATCGTTTATAATATCCTGGGGTCCTACTTTAGCCTAAGGCAACTTTAATGTTCATTGCTCTATTATTAGATGGGCATACCTACATATGACAAACAATTTATTGGTTAATATACCCCTATGTGGGGGTTCTATCAGGATAACATCAATTGTTTTTGAGGTTTTGCTTGAGCTTACGGCATTCTGAAGTTTCATTTCTGCACTATCAGATTATTGTTTTCCCTCCTGTCTGAATAGGGACTGGTAGGGGAGTGAGGGATAGTCCACGTTGAGTGGGGGCGCCAATTCTCGTTTTTAGGGTGCCAACCTCCACAGCTAGGAAGGTATCAGTGAGCCTTGAAGTAGGGCTATGTAGCATCCCAGCGTAGGTCTGGTTAATTAGGCATTGGCCATTTTTCACTGGGATAGGTGTCTTTTAATGTATAAAATAAAATAAATAATTCGTTTTAAGGGATTCATATGTTCGCACTATTTCTAATTCCCATGAGATTATATTTCATACGTTCGACGACATGATGGGTATATGGGCATGGGACTATGGGATGGAGAATATGTATGATGGGTACATGGGCATGGGACTATGGGATGGAGGATGTGTGATGGGTATATGGGCACTCGACTATGGGATGGAGAATATGTATAATGGGTATATGGGCACGGGCCTATGGGATGAAGAATATGTATGATGGGTATATGGGCATGGGACTATGGGATGGAGGATGTGTGATGGGTATATGGGCACTCGACTATGGGATGAAGAAGATGTATGATGGGTATATGGGCATGGGACTATGGGATGGAGGATGTGTGATGGGTATATGGGCACTTGACTATGGGATGGAGGATATGTTTGACAGGTATATGGGCATGGGACTATGGGATGGTGGATATGTATATGGGCACGGGACTGTTATGATTGAGTTACCGTAGGAGGCAAAAACAGAAATGCTAGCTAAGTCCAGAAAACCAGAGAGGTTGGCAGCTATCGGATTGCAGACCCCTGATCCTATCACAACAACTAACAGTAGCCGTGGGGGGTTCCTACGATGCCCTAGACCCCTCGATCACAGCCGGAGGATTAAATAGGCCTAAAGAAAGAAAGGGGAAATCTAAACTGCCCCAGAGCAGACCCCAAAGCAATAGGCAGCCCCCAACATATAATGACGGTGAAGCAAGATGAAAACACTAACACAGACAGAAAGATAGACTGAGCAAAGACGGGGCCAAAACTACCTAGATAGGAAAGGACAGGAAGGCTGCTGTCTGCAATCCGTGAAAAAACCCTATGAAAATAAGAGCCAACAGACTGACAGTGAAAAAGGCCCTGAAGACGCTAGGCTTCAAAAAAGCTATGTCAGTACTCAGGAATATTCTGAAGACAGAGCAACCGGCAAAAGGAGATTCAGCTCATCCCAGCAGGGAATGGCAGAATCCAGAAAAGCAAGGAAAACAAAAACAAAACATAAATGCAAACAGGCAAAGCAGAAAACTTAGCTTAAGGGAATCAGGAATCAGACTGGTGTCCTAGAAGTCCACAGAGAAATCACCCGCAGGGCAGAAGGGCGTCGGCAGCCTTATATCCAGTCAGTGACTCCACTCAGCCAGTCATCCTCATTAGACTCAGGTGCCTGATAATCAGGCTCATTACCTTCCTTCACCAGAATAGGGAGTTCACCAGACCTCAGTGACGAAGGGGAAAATGAACTCACAACATGGGACTATGCGATGGAGAATGTGTGATGGGTATATGGGCACTGGACTATGGGATGGAGGATATGTATGATGGGTATATGGGCACGGGACTATGAGATGTGGATATGTATGATGAGTATATGGGCACGGGACTATGGGATGGAGGATGTGTGATGGGTATATGGGCCCTGGACTATGGGATGTGTGATGGGTATATGGGCACTGGACTATGGGATGGAGGATATGTATGATGGGTATATGGGCACGGGACTATGGGATGGCGGATATGCATGATGGGTATATGGGCATGGGACTATGGGATGGAGGATGTGTGATGGGTATATGGGCACTCGACTATGGGATGGAGGATATGTATGATGGGTATATGGGCACGGGCCTATGGGATGGAGGATGTGTGATGGGTATATGGGCACGGGACTATGGGATGGAGGATAATTATAATTTGCTATAGCTAACCACAGTTAGTTACTATGCCCGGGTAGCGCCGGGTTCTTCAGCTAGTTATAAATATAACAAGATTTCCAAAAAATAAAAAATACAAAAACCAAAGCTCAAAAATAGTCCTGATGACGATTAGTCCAAGCGTCAATGTCCATGGTCCAATTCCTGAGCAAGTTGGTAACTATTTACAAGATAGTTTTGACCACACATAGTCCTGTGGTCCAGCTGTCTATTGAAACAAAATAAAATATCCAAAAAGTCTTACAGAGTCTCTGTAGGCACAAAACTTGAAACATTGCATATTTATAGATTAACATTTACTAAACTTATCTATATGCAGAAACTTTGGGGTGGAATACCTTGGGTACTACGGACAGACCTACGTAGCACTGATGTGGGTAAACTGGGTAGTAACCGTCTGTGAACTCTTAGACTCACCATGGGCATTACAGATTCATCACTGGCAGGGCAAAGGTTCTCTGGCTCCACTGCTGGTGTAACATCCACTGCCTGAACTTCTTGATTCTCAGAGTTCTCTTGAGTCTCTGCCACTTCAGTTGCAGTAGGCTGGGGAAAGATTAGGACAGGGACTACGATGGCTTGTCCAGTTTGCAGGAAATTCTCCAAGTACAGTGCTGACCTTTTCTTCCTCTTCCTCTATGGGCTGAAGGTTGTTTTGTTCTTCCATTCTGTCCATTAGTTGGTCAGGGCACAATTTCAGATGATCCCTCGATACTGCTGATGAGGTTTCTCCTCCATCCTTACTGATAAGGCACACTTTGGTGTTGTCGAAGTTTGATGGTAAGACGGTGTAGGGTTCAGCTTACCATTGGTCATCCAATTTAAGCATCCTTTCTTCTCCTCTTTAGGACTTGTTCTCCTGGTGACAAGGGGACGGCAGGTGTATGTTGATTGTAGTGCTTTTCCTGTTTTTGTCTCGCCTGAGCTAGACTCTTTTCTACACACTCTTGTACTCTACGGTACTACTGCTGCCGTTCTGTATCCCAGTCAGCATCTGGTGATGTTACCTCAGGTGTCAGGACTCCCATATCCAAATCAATAGGCAACTTGCCAGGCCTAGCTCTCATTAGGCAGGCTGGAGTGCAGTTGGTGGAATTCACAGGAATGTGATTGTAGAGGTCTACCAGATCTGGCAACTTCTCTGGCCACAGATTTCTCTCCTCCAAAGGCAAGGTCTTCAGTAGATCGATCATCACCTGATTCATCTTTTCACACATGCCATTGGTCTGTGGATGGTACTTGGTGCCTTGATCTACTTGCAACCGTACAAGATACAGAATTCCTGGAACACTTCCGCCTCAAATGTTGGACCTTGATCTGTAAGCACTCGTTCGGGATATCCGTGTGGTCGACAAAAGTGCTCTGGCTGCTGTCCTGGCTGTTTGATCCTTGACAGGCACGACTACAAGGAATTTCGAGTAGTGGTCAACAAAGGTAAGAGCATAAATGTAGCCTGAATGGCTTGGGACCAGCTTCACATGGTCCAGGGCGACCAACTCAAGGGGTTGTTTGGTTACTATTGGCTGCAAAGGAGCTCGCTGGCTGTTACGGTCCTTCTTGCGCAGGTTACATTGTCCACACTCCCGGCACCAATTTTCAATGGCCTTCCTCATACTAGCCCAGTAGAATCTCTCCCGAAGCACGGCCTCCAACTTCTTCCATCTGAAGTGTCCAGCTCCATTGTGGTATGCTTCCAAGACCATTGATGCCTCCCTCTTTGGGATTACCACTTGCCAGACCAACTCATGAGTGCGGGCATTGATTCTCCTCAGCACAGCTTTCCCTCATAGAGGAACAGCCTGCCTCTTTCCTTCCACAACTGCTGGGTTTCTTCAGGAGCATCTGGACCTGGGCTTGAGTCAGCTTGTGACAGTAGCTCCTTTACCAGGCAGACTGTGGGGTCGCTAACCTGGGTTTCTGCCCAGTCATGATGAGGCAATGGATTTAGAGTGGCCTCTTTCACGACAGACCGTCGGTTTCTCACTCCTTGGGCAGGTTGGGCCGCAATTGGCCGGTGGAAGGCAGGTAACTCTATTTCTTTGAGTGCCTCAGGGTCTTCTCCTGCATCTGGCAGATTGTGCATTCTGGACAGCGCATCAGCATTGGCATTCTTGTGCCCCGCTCGGTACTTGATGGTAAATTCATAGTTAGACAGCCGGGCCATCCATCGCTGCTCCAGTGCACCTAGTTTGGCAGTTTCCAAGTGAGTCAACTGGTTGTTGTCCGATAAGATGGTAAACTTGGCTGAAGCTAGGTAACGCTTGAATCGTTCAGTCACAGTCCAGACTATGGCGAGGAACTCCAGTTTGAAGAAACTGTAGTTGTCAGGATTCCTTTCAGTGGGACGATTCTTCCTGCTGGCATAGGAGATCACTCTTTCTTTGCCATTCTGTACCTGTGACAGTACTGCTCCCAGTCCCACGTTGCTGGCGTCAGTATGCAACACAAATGGTTGGTCACAATCTGGGTAGGCCAGAACTTGATCTCCTGTGAGAGCCATCTTCAGTCGAGTGAAGGACCTCTCCAGTTCCTCATTCCATTCAAATGTAGGACTCTTCTTCCTGGCTTTCTTGGGCTGGCCCACCAGAAGATTTTGCATAGGCGTGGCTATCTCAGTGAAGCCTTTGATGAACCTTCGGTAGTAGCTTACCAACCCGAGGAATTGACGTGCCTCATGGAGGTTGCTGGGCTTCTGCCAGTCCCGGATGACAGTGACCTTGTCACTGTCAGGATCCGGTGTCACAACTTCTGCACTCACTACATGACCAAGGTACTGTACCTTGGGTTTCAGGAGGTGGCATTTGGATGGCTTCACTTTCAGGCCAAAGTCGGACCAGGCTTCAAACACCTCAGCCAGGTGCTTCAGATGGTCTTCCTAAGTCTTGGAGAAAACAATGACATCATCAAGGTACAACAGGACTGTCTCGAAGTTCTTGTGTCCAAGACAGCACTCCATTAGCCGTTGAAATGTCCCTGGGGCGGTGCAGAGCCCGAACGGCATGTAGTTGAACTCGCAGAGACCCATTGGTGTAGTAAACACTGTTTTCTCCTTGTCTGCCTCTGCCACGGGAACCTGCCAATACCCACTAGTGAGATCTAAGGTGGAAAAATAGTTAGCAGTTTTAAGTGCGGCTAATGACTCTTCAATTCTGGGTAATGGGTAGGCATGCTTATGTGTAATGCTGTTAATTTTTTGGTAATCAGCACACATTCTCATGGTACCATCCTTCTTTTTCACAAAGACTATTGGAGCTGCCCAGGGGCTACAACTGTCTCTGATCACCCCAGCCTCCTTCGTTTCCCGCAACATACTTTTGGCACATTGATATTGTGTTGGGGGTATAGGTCGGTACCTTTCTTTAATGGGTGGATGATCTCCAGTGGGGATATGGTGTTGAACCGCTTTTGCCTTCCCAATGTCTAGAGAGTGTTTACTGAATGCCCGCTCATACTCCTGAGTCACTCGGTAAACCCCACTCTTTTGGTATGAAGAGGTGGAGTCAGTTCCCACATGCAGCTGCTGACACCACTCCTCCAGCTGCTTTACAGAGCCATTGTCCTCCACCTGGTCGGATGAGACCAAGGGCTCTGCTGCCTGTATTGCATTGTTACTGACAGTAAGCAGCTTAGAAACTGTGGCATACCGAGGTATTGTGGCCTCCTCTTCCCCACAATTCAAGAGGCGTACAGGTACTCTCCCTTTGCGAACATCAACTACCCCTCTGGCTGTCAGGACAGTGGGCCGGCTATCAGAGTACACTGGCTCTACCAATGCTTGGTAATCTTTTCCTCTGAGGCCTATGGCTGCCCGACACCAAATTAACATTTCACATCTGGGGGGTATCACAATGGCAATGGGGAAAGAATCACTCACTCTGACGCTGCCAATTTCTCCGCAAGACAGTTCTACCTGCTGTCTTTGCATCAGGGCCTTGATCTCCTTCTGCAGGACTCGTTGTTCACTGGAACCAGCAGTCTCAGCCACCTGTTGCAACAAAAGAATAACCTCGGCAAGACAATTTTCAATCACATTAGTACCTAAGGTCATCATTGGATTACATTCTCGTCGATCAATGTCTGCAACTATCAGACCTTGAGATTTTAACTCTACTCACCCCACTTTAATGGTAATCTCTTTACATCCTACTTGCGGCAAAGACTGACCATTGCTGGCAACTACTGTCAGTTCATCACTTGGACCACAGGTAAGTTCAGAGTCAGCCCGATACCGTTTGTAAAGGATATATGGCATAGTTGTCACCTGAGAGCCAGTGTCCAGCAAAGCGTTCAAGGGGATGCCGTCAATCACCACTGGGAGGACCGGTCGCCCTCCAACATACTTGGCTCGCCAGTTCTTTGGGCCTTGTGGTCCTACTCCTGGGGGTTGGCCCTCTGCCCCAGGGGTTGCTCGTTTAAATAACAGAACCTTGCAATGTGGCCTGCCTTGTTGCAGTGACGACAAATGGGACGTCCGTTCTGGTCATAGCAATCGTTGTCTCTCCCTCGGCGTGGCAGGATCCTCTTCTTCCGTAGCCGCGGGACATCCTCTGGACTGGAGGCCAGCTGGATCATCTCCTTTGATGACACCTGCATGGACTGCACAGTTTTGGCAAGTTCAGCCATACTTTTGGTCAGCTCTTGGAACTGAAGGTGCAGTTCTGTAGATGGATCATTATCCAGAGTCTGTGTGTCAGCCCCCACAGGGCTGGGAGGGAAAGATGCTGTTTCTTGGTGGTATGTGATCGCTGGGTGCCTAGGGGGCGCTGGACGGCTGACATTTGGTTCATGCAGCACCCGGATAGCCCTGTCCTTGAAGTCTGCGAAGTCTATGTCAGGGTTTTGTAGGGCTATGATGCGCAGCTGTGCTCTGTGGGTACTGGATAGGAGGCCTTCAATAAATTGCTCCTTTAACAGTCTGTCTCCATCTTTCACACTGTCTTGATAAATCTGCTTGATGGCTCGCAGCGCCTCCTGCAGGTTAAGAGCATAGTCCCGTATACTGTCCTGCACTCTTTGCTTACACCCAAAGAATCTCATCTTTATTTCAGCTGCAGACGGGTGTCAAAGGTGCTTCTTAGCTTAGACAGGATATTTTTAACAGTCTCTTTATCAGTGTCCTGCCAGGCTTTTACTTCCCTTTGCGCTGCACCAGTTAGCTGCCCAATAAGGATGTTCACTTTCTGGCTTTCAGACAGAGGATACACCTCAAACAAACTGCACAGTCTCTCTTTAAATTCACTCAGGGTATGCGACTCCCATGAGTACTGCGGTAGCCAGGCTGCTCCCGGTATATAGGGCATGGACAGCGGCATTATAGGGACTGCTGCGGAGGGTGCTGATTCTTGCGGTTCTCTGGAGGCAGCGCTGGCTGCTGGATTCTGCTGTGCCATTGGAGCCGCAGCTGCGCTGGCCCCTGCATCTTGCGGCGCTGTGTGGGGGTGCGGTGGCGTCCACCGCTGCATCTGCTCTTGCCTCAGACATTCTCCTCCCCCTTAGTGAATGTTGGCCAGGCCCTGTGCTGCGCTGGCTTACCGGCTGCCGCTCTGCAGGTGTCACGCGGGGCTTAGGTCGGCTAAGGCTGAAATACCCGGGGCCCCTGTGGTGTCCCTTGAACTAGGGGAAACCCTGACTGACCCTCAACCCAGGGTTTTTGCTAATGGTGGAAATGCCTGAGCCTCCAACCTTTCCTTATCTCCTGCTAAGCCATAAGCTTAACCCTCCACCCTCCAACCAGTGAGGAGACAAACCACCAAAGCCCAACACAGTAATGACAGATGGGGAGAACTTAAACTGCACCGCGCCGCATACACACAGGACTATACAGTAATGTGAACAGGGCACAACAAAACACAGATATGGGAAGGCGAAAAGGTAACAACGGATCATACGCCACCAGATACGAATCTCTCTCTCTCCAACAACTCCACTCCAGACCGGAACCACTTGGTATGAAACACAAGCTATAATCGGCAACGCCCATAGGCCAGCATGACTATTTAAAGACCGTGGGTGTGACCAAACATCCAACCTGATCTCCAGCAAGCTTAACCCCCAATAGCCTGAGACAATCAAGCCGGCGCCACTGAGGCTATAGTGGATGGAGGTGAAACTACCTCTGCCTGCCGGACGCTGTGGTGTGAATAGCGTCCGACATGACAGTACCCCGTCTTCTATGAGGGACCCCAGGGCCCTCAAGACTCATAGGACCCGGCTTGTCCGGATGACGACGGTGAAAAGAACTGACCAGCCGATCCGCATGTATGTCCGGGGCTGGTACCCAAGACCTCTCCTCCGGACCATACCCCCGCCAGTGTACCAAATACTGAAGAGTACGGCGCACTACTCGAGAGTCCACTACCTTGGAGACCTCAAACTCTAAATTGCCATCCACCATGACCGGAGGTGGCATCGGCGTCGTGTCCACAGAGCCTACCACCTTTTTCAATAAAGCCTTGTGAAACACGTTGTGTATTTTGTATACCGCAGGAAGTTCCAACCGATAAGCAACTGGGTTAATGATGGCAGCGATCTTAAAAGGGCCAATAAACCTTGGACCCAATTTTAAAGATGGAATTTTGAGTTTTATGTTTTTAGTCGCTAACCACACCCATTCACCCACACACAGGTCCGGACCTGGCACGTGTCTACTGTCAGCCACCCGTTTGTATCTCGCACTCATGCTCAACAATCGCTGTTTCACCCTCCTCCAGACCGATGATAATTGAGCTCCTAGCTGGTCCTCCTCCGGGACGCCCCCAGAGTCACCCTGACGTAAGGTACAAAATTGAGGATGTTGACCGTAAACACAAAAGAATGGAGACTCTCCCGATGATTCATGGCGATGATTATTTAACGCGAACTCGGCCAGAGGAAGGAAAGTAGACCACTCCTCTTTGTTGTCGGACACAAAGCATCGTAAATACTGCTCCAGATTTTGGTTCATGCGCTCAGTTTGACCATTAGACTGTGGATGAAACGCCGATGAATGTGACAACTTGATCCCCAAACGTGAGCAAAAAGCTTCCCAAAACCTCGCCACAAATTGAGTTCCCCTATCAGATACTATGTCCGACGGAACTCCGTGGAGTCTGACCACCTCCTGCACAAACACCTGAGCCAACGTCTTTGCATTGGGCAAGGAAGGCAAAGACACAAAATGCGCCATCTTTGAGAATCGGTCAACGACCACCAGGATGACTGTGTTCCCCGCCGAGGCTGGCAAGTCAGTGATAAAATCCATGGAGATTAGTGTCCATGGCCTATTAGGTACCCCCAGAGTGCTGGGTGGAGGAGCACTTTCTGGCAAATCAACATCCCTCCAGTCACGTGCAAACCTTGTACCTGACCTTGCCACACCAACAATTTTTCTTCCCCCCTGAGAAGCATCCTACTCCCCAAAATAATCATCCCCATCATTCTCCTCCTCTTCCTCCACCTTGTCCACGAGACTTCCCTGAGCAGACAATGGCTGACTGTCATCAAGGCTTCCCTCCTCCTCTTCCTCCTCGGCTGCAGACGCCTGCTCCTTAATGTGCGTCAAAGTTTGCATGAGCAGACGCTTAAGTGGGATGCTCATGCTTATGATGGCGTCGTCTGCGCTTACCAGCCGTGTGCATTCCTCAAAACACTGAAGGACTTTACAGAGGTCTTTCAGCTTCGACCACTGCACAACAGACAACTCCTTGTCTGCCTGCAAACTGCCTGCCTGTGTATCCTCCCACAAATGAATTACTGCCTGTCTCTGTTTGCACAGCCTCTGAACCATGTCCAGGGTGGAGTTCCACCTTGTTGTAGCGTCGATAAATAGGCGGTGCTTGGGAAGGTGGAGCAATCGCTGCAGCTTCTGCATACGACTGGAGTGTTCGGGCGACCGGCGGATGTGCGAGCACAGTCTTCGCACCTTATGGAGCAGGGGTGTTAAATCCTGATAATTATTGAGGAAGCACTGCACCACCATGTTCAAGGTGTGAGCCAGGCAAGGTATGTGTCTGAGTTTTGAAAGGGCTATGGCTGCCACAAAATTCCTGCCATTATCACTAACTACCTTGCCTGCCTCAAGATGTAGACTGCCCAGCCATGACTCAGTTTGTCGCTGCAAGTAGTCGGCCAGTACCTCCGTGGTGTGTCTGTTGTCGCCCAAACACATCATCTTCAACACAGCCTGCTGACACTTACCACTAGCTGTTCAATAGTGGGACAACTCGTGTGCAACACTGGCAGCTGTGGATGGAGTGCTTGTGCGACTGCGCTCTGTGGACGAGCTTTCACTTCTGGAGGAGGAGGAGGAGGGTCAAACGCCTACAGCCAACTGTTTCCTATACCGTGGGCTAGGCAGCACTGTCCCACCACCGTTGTCCCCTGTGGACCCTGCATCCACCACATTAACCCAGTGCGCAGTGATGGACACGTAACGGCCCTGGCCATGCCTACTGGACCATGCATCTGTTGTGAGGTGCACCTTTCCACTCACTGATTGCTTGAGTGCATGGACAATGCGGTCTTTCACATGCACGTGGAGGGCTGGGATGGCTTTTCGAGAAAAGAAGTGCCGACTGAGTAGGTCATAGCGTGGTTATGCGTAGGCCATGAGCTCTCGGAAAGCTTTGCTTTCAAACAAACGGTAGGGCATCATCTCTAACGAGATTAGTTTGGCAATGTGGGCGTTCAAAGCCAGAGTACGCGGATGAGAGGATGAGTACTTTCTTGTCCTACTCAGAGTCACTTTAGGGTGAGCTGGACTTCAGAGCTGCATATGGTGGAACTAGCGGTGGACATGGCGGACTGAGAGAGGGTTGGTGATGGTGATGGTGCTGTTGGTGGTGTTGCTGATGGCCTATATTCAGTCTTTTGTAGTAATATCACTGTGATTCCATGACTGATTTGCCCTTGCGACGACACCTCGACATTTGCTGGTGGTGGTGTGCTAACCGGTGGGCTTACAGTGGGGGAAGCGATGTAGCGTTGCGGACTACCTTCATTCGGAGCAGGTGCGCATGTGGTACGTGAGGTTTGGTAGTCCGTCCACGCTTGCAAGTGCATGGTGGTTAAATGTCTAAGCATTCAACTGGTATTCAAATTTCTCAGATTTTTCCCTCGGCTAAAGGTCTTTGCGCACTTCTTACAGATAACTTTTGCCTGATCTTTAGGATTTTGTTCAAAAAAGTGCCACACTGCACTCTTCCTACTATGGAAGACATTTTGAGGCCTTGCACGCTGTGCTAATTTGACTGTCTGGCCAAGCTGTCCTGCAACTCTTTTGGTTTTTGTAACCCATTTTTGGACTGCTACGGTCCTGCCAGATAACAGCTGTTGCGATGTCGTTGCCTGCTGCAGATCCTCCTCCTCTTCTGAGCTATTGGCATTGGCACCCTCTTCCCCAATGGATGCCAATCTGGGTCAACAACTGGGTCATCCATCACCTCCTCTTCAATTACATGTGCACCTTCCTCTATGTCACCGTGTAACGTGGTATAGTATGCGGGAAGGGTCACCTGAGTTTCATCAGGGTCTGATTCTGCCTCAGTACACTGCGAGGACAATGTAGTGCTCTGAGTGAATGTACCAGCAGAAAAATCTAGCAGTGGCTGTGCATCAGTGCACTCCATGTCAGATTCATCTTGGACTGGGGAATTCACGATTTGACCTGCTAACCCAGGCATGGTATGCGAAAAGAGCTCCATGGAGTAATTGGTAGTGTGGCCTGCCACATCCTTCACTTTTGGTAGGGGTGAAGGACACAAGGAAAGGTGTTGATCCTGACCATGAGCCTCCATTGATGACTCAGTGCTTTTATTTTTTGAAACTTCAGAAGAGGAGGCGACAGAGCTGGAGGCTGTGTCAGCAATGTAAGCCAAAACTTGTTCCTGAAGTTCCGGCTTTAAAAGTGGTTTACCTACTCCCAGAAAAGAGAGCCTTCAAGGCCTTGTGGAGCCAGACAATGACACAGGCTCAACACCTCCTGCCTTAGGTGCTATTGTGCTTTTGCCACTACCAGCAGATGCTCCACCACCAAAACCACCACCATCGGGACCAGCTGGCAACCCCTGCCCACTTCCATGGCGTCTTCCACCATACTTCCTCATTTTTGTGAAAATGTACCCAAAATACCACCAGCTATATGGTACTGTAAAAGAAGGTAGAAGGTGTATCTACTATTGGTGGGAATTTGAATCTCACTATAGATTGGAGGACGCTGAACTACTGTCTCAGGCCCAGGAGAGATTACACCTCAATGTAACAGGCTGAAATTGGATGGTGTATGACAAGGAGTAGGGTGTCTATAGGATTGGTGAGAATTTGAATCTCACTATAGATTTCAGGACGCTGAACTATTGTCTCAGGCCCAGGAGAGATTACACCTCAATGTAACAGGCTGAAATTGGATGGTGTATGACAAGGTGGAGGGTTTCTATAGGATTGGTGAGAATTTGGATCTCTCTAGAGATTTGAGGACGCTGACAATGATGCTCTCAGTCAAAGTATGGATGCAGGCAGCCTCATAAGCAGGACTGCTGCACACACAAAAATGTGGAAAAATGAAAGCTTGGTAACTGTGCAGAAAAGAGGAAGAAAAGTATTTTTGCTTTTAAAAAAGCAGTTTTCACAGCAGTGTGCAAACAGCAATGCAGCTATCAGGGAGCCTTATAAGGCAGCCTAATAACCAACAGAGCTGATGCACAAAAATAGAGCCTCCCTTGTCACTGCACACAAACTGTTGTGTGTTGTAAGTGGAAATCGCTAACAGCAGAAGCAGTTTTTTGGTTCTTCTTCCCTGCCTAACGCTCTCCCTTCTTCTGAATCAGCAGCAGCAACCTCTCCCTAATGCTAAGATAGGCAGAAGTAAGATGGCGGTCGGTGTGCACGCCCTTTTATAGCCCCTGTGACGCCACACAAAGCCAGCCAATCACTTGCATGCCCTTCTCAAAGATGGTGGTGACCGATGCCTATGTCATCGCGTTGCCCGCAGTGTGCGTCCTCCATCATTGGCTGAAAAAGGGCACTGGAAGCATCTTGTGAAACGCAACTTTGGCACTCTGGTCGCTAACCTCGTGGTCGACCTCAAGCTATGGTCGGGTTTCGTTTCATGAAACCCGACTTCAGCGAAAGTCGCCGACTTTTGAATATGACTGACCCATTTCGCTCAACTCTAATCAGGATTCATCCATCTACTCCGATTACATCCATTAATGCCCTTTATGTTAGCCACACAGAAGTAACAATCATCACTGTGATTCCTCTGTTCTCCCCAGACCCTAGGTATGCCAAATTTCAGACATTTCCTTGTACTATTATTTTCCACTGCTGAAGATGCTCAATATAAGTTTTACAGACAATGTGTGGAGCTCATGTCTTAACTTAAGGTCCCGTTACATTTAGCGATGCACCAGCGATCCCGACCACGATATGACCCGGTCAGGATCGCTGGTGCATCGCTAAATGGTTGCTAGTGAGCTGTCAAACAGGCAGATCTCACTAGCGAAGCAGCGATGCTCGGCAGTCGTTACTCACCTGTCAGACGCGGCGAGGGTGATGTCTTCCGCCCGCGTTCATGGCTCACTCGTCGGCGCCAGCAGGAAGCCGACGACAAGAAATGGACCAGGCCGATCTTGCGTGATCAGCGATAGCCAGCAGGGGGAGCTGGTCGGAGGTGAGTGTCACTTGTAGCGATATCGCTGCTGCATCAAAAAATCGGTGATGCTTTAGTGATATCGCTAGCGATATCGCTATGTGTAACAGGCCCTTTAGTCCCCTTGTTTTATTGTGAAATAGCTTATGTATGCCCTTTTTACAAAATTAGAGATGGATTTTCTTTGTTCCCTCAATGTGTACTCTTCAGAAACATTGAAAAAGCTATCGGGATGATTCAAACACGCCTTCATCAGGAGACAATGTTATCACCTGCAAGGGTTAAAAATATAAAGCTTAGATAAAATAGAAAATAAACTTAAGAATGGTCTTCTGATGACTCAATAGGCACCACACCTTTGAATTTTTAAGTATTCTAGGAAGGAACATACAGTGTCTAGTTAATACCAGCCTTTCTCTCTCAAAGCCAGGAGCACACTAACTCAGCTTGAAGTGAAAAGACAAGGTTGCCAAATGCTCTAGTGCATTGCCACACATTTCTGTGGAACACGCTGCCGACAGAGTCACTATTAAATGACGGATGGTCAGTTATGTATTTGGCTAGTACTTTAATACTTACAGTAGTTAAATACGCTTTGCATTTGATAAGTATTCAAGTATTTGTCACGTACCTTACAGACCATCTTTGATTCTACTGTATAACTAAATCCCATGTTGAGTAAAAAATCCCAAATTCATATGTGGGCAACTGTATGTTATCTCAAAAATTAGAGCTGCTATGAAAAAATGAATGAGCAAATAAATGCTGGAAAGCAAAGAGTGCAATAGTGTCTGATACGAGTAACATGAGTGGAACAAACAAGAGAGATGCTCATCCGATATGGTTGTGAAGTCATGCATACATGAGCCACATAAATGATGTGAAGAAATGCAGTTTATGTGATGCCAACGATGCATCGCCGGTGTCGCATAAACCGCATTTCTTCACATCTTTTAGTTGACCTCTGTATGTGGAACCAGCAGAACAGATTTGACTCACTCCTTTGCAGCTCTACGTTTTACAAAAAAATGAATGTCATATTATGATTTACAGTACTGACTATACCTAAAATCAAACCTAATAGCTGAGGCATGCACATTTTTGGCCATTTGCTCCTAGCAGCACAGCTGGGATGCTGGGTTTGATGAAAACCGGATAAATCACCGATGTAGAAGTAGTGGAGAACCGTTTTATGAACTGTGATGAAGAGCAACGTCAGAGAGATAGACTGCTCTGGAGGACCATGTCCATGAGTTATGCAGATTCACAGGTTGGCAATAAAATCAAACATATATTTTCATGGCAGAAAATCAAGGCTGACGCTAGGATTTGAGCCATGGATGTGCTGCGATTGGGCAGCAAAGCTGTGGCAGATTTGCCTGAGGATTATGTACATTGTTATTAGCATTTGAAATATGTAGCAACTAAGTTCTGCACTGGGAATATTAACGCAACTCCATTTTCATGCCTGTCTTGAGGAATCTGTGCCAACATCTGTGTTAAATGTGCCTTGTGTAAACAGACCCTTACCAGCACTTCAATAACATCAATAGCAATTATGTAATGCAATTGGACACACTGATCAGCCTATCATCCAGGGAACACAAGAAAGATTGTCCTAATCTGATAACAGGTCCATGATCTTTAGTACAATAAGGAAAGATTATCAGCCTATGATTTTACATTTTCAATTGAGTTTAAGTTTAAGGAACAAGGAAGTTATAATTTGAAATCTGAAATCTTTTTATCTGATTTTCCTGACAGTAGGTAATTTCCAGACCAGTTATATATCTTACCAGGAATATATTATATTTTACTACCAATGATAAGGATTTCAGCTAAATACATAATCATTTTCCCCATTAATGTTCATGTCTGTTTTTCAGTACAAACAGCTGGTAAAACATTTAGACCTATATGCGGATATTTTACACTTCATTATGCATTTAATGGTGTATAAAGTAATTTCAGTTATGTATTAATGGTTAACAATTTTGTTTACTATGTCATATATCTAATATCACAGCAAGGGTAAAGAACAGCATACTACAATCAATGTTCATAAATATGTGCGGTTTTCAAGAGAAGGACAATTAAGGACCCATCGTTACACCAAGTAGAACACAAGTGTGGAAACCACACAGAAAACGACACATAGGTCCAAAGTATTATAACAAAAGTCACTTTATTAGGAAAACAGGACTAGACAGGATAAAATGGGGGAGCAGGTGCAGAAGACAATAAAGTGCAACAGTGCTTAAAGACGCGCCAAAGACCTGACTAAAGATTGCATGGAATATTCTCTGTATAAAATTAGCTAACAACTCACAGTAATTCAATATATTCCATATGCCACAACAGTCAGGTGATATTGATCATTTGTCATATAATCAATCCTGCTCAAAACTACCATCAAAATTAAATAATAAATGACAATTTGAAAAAGATGGAGAAACTGTCCCTAAATAATGCCCCTAAAGATGAACTAACCCCTGCTAGGTAGCTCTATATATAAAAAGTAGAATGGTGGTCAGATCAGCAAGGGTAATATCCCAGTTTATATAATATCCATGTATCCCTATTGTATCCCCATTTGTTAATAGGAATCTAGCTGTACCTATAGGATACTGAGCCCCCACCGAAAATAAGTCAATGCGGTTAACACAGTATAGCCCAGAAGGGAGTGGTGAGAGACAGGGAGCAGGGCAAGGGAACAGAAGTAAAATACAGTGATTATTACCTGTGGGCAATCGTGCGGTCAAGCAGGAGGACGGCGCGTCTCCCCAACGCGCGTTTCGGAGCGAGGCTCCCTGTCTCTCACCCCTCCCTTCTGGGCTATACTCTGTGATAACCGCATTGACTTATTATCGGTGGGGGCTCAGTATCCTATATAAACCGCTAGATACCTATTAACAAATGGGGATACAATAGGGATACATGGATATATCAACTGGGATATATCAGCTGTGATTGACGACCTGTGGGAGGCAGGTCTAACCGCGAACCCCAAGAAATGTCACATCGGGCTAGAAGAAGCCCGATATTTGGGGTATGTAATTGGGAGGGATGTTGTTAAACCCCAGGTTGATAAGATTCAGGCGGTTCAGGACTGGCCACAACCTGTCAACAAGAAGCAGGTGCAAGCCTTCCTGGGGATCGCCGGCTATTATCGCCGGTTCATACCCAATTTTGCAGCCATCGCTACCCCCCTGACAGATCTTACAAAAGGGAAAGACTCCGTCATGATTAAATGGAGTTTAGCGGCTGAAGAAGCCTTCCATAGCCTAAAACGGGCCCTTTGCTCTCAGCCCGTACTGGTGACTCCGGACTTCCGCAGCGAGTTTGTGGTAGAAACGGATGCCTCTGATACCGGTATCAGGGCAGTACTCTCACAAGTGAGGGACGGAGTGGAACACCCAGTCCTCTATCTCAGCAGGAAGCTGAATAAACACGAGCAAAGGTATGCAGTCGTAGAAAAAGAGTGCCTCGCCATTAAGTGGGCTCTAGAGGCCCTCAAATATTACCTGGTGGGCCGAAAGTTCAGGCTGATCACGGACCATGCCCCTCTCAAGTGGATGCACTTGAACAAGGAACGGAATAGCCGGGTGACCTGGAGGTTCCTTGCCCTGCAGGCCTACACTTTTAAGATGGAGCACCGCCCAGGGGTACAGATGGGAAATGCAGATGTCCTGTCCCGAGTGCACTGTTTGGCGGGTGTCATTGCTCGACCGGAGAGGTCTGAGCAGAGGGGAGGGATATGTGAGAATCATGTGGGAATAGTGGATGAGGGCAGGTATATCTCGCCCAGATTCCTTTCCTATGTGGCCTAGTCTGGTCAGTATCGCACCTGTTTGCTAATGAATAATGGGAGGTGGATATAAAAGGATGCCAGGTGGTTGTGTGAGTGTCTCAGCCTGGGCACACAGAGAGCCTGTCTGTGTGAGAGACACTCGTGAGTGAAAGCAGTGCCCACTGCAACTGTGGTTTGGCTGGACGGGAGAAGCCCGCCAGTTGGTAGTTAGGTTGTACTTTGTTTAGTTAGTGCCGGACAGGCAAGGATTTGTTTTATGCTTTATTTCTTTATGCATTGCTTTCACCATTAATAAACCTGACCCAGTGTCAGATATACCCGAATCCCAGCTCTGCGCCTGAGTTTTATGCTGAACGCACGTGACCTTTGACCCCAGCAAAGGCGATCCCGGAGTGTTTTATCACAATATATACATACTGTATGTGTATTTATATTACATAGTCTCCTCTCATTATGTATACTGTCGCCCCTTATTACACAGTACCCTCTCTTGTTATGTACAGCACCGTTCCTTACATATCGGATTCTCTTGTTATTTGTCTTATTTATAGCGCACTGCCTTTATTTAATAGTGTCCTCTCTTGTTAGATATATTATGCAATAACGGCGGATGTAACAAGGTAAAGCTTCTTTTCTAATGGAGGAGCTGATGGACTGGCCTTCTGGTTAGAGGCTGCTCCGTTACCAGTCATTTTATATCTAACAAGAGAGAACTATGTAAGAAAGAAAGGGCATTGAAAATAACAAAAATATTTCAGGTAGGGCGGTGCTATACATAAGAAGATAATACTATGTAATAATGGATGGCACTATACATAACAACAGAGGACGCTACATAGTAGACCAAACCATGCGTAACCAGATAATGCTATGTAATAAGGGATAGTGTTATATATAATACAGTAAATTATGTAATTAAAGACGGCGCTATATATAGCAAGAACGTACACTATATACTAAGGAACAGCACTATACATAATGTGTCACGGTTCCACCCCTCAGAGTGTCTGGGATGCAGATACTGACAGCTCGACCGTCCAATTTGGTACAGGGGCGTGCTGAAGCTATCAGTACTTTGATGGACGGATGGACAGCATGGCCATCCAATCTGGTACCAGGGGCGTGCTGAGCTGTCAGTGTGTTGACAATCTCTAATGATCTTCTAATTGCTAAATCTAATGGCCTCTACTCCATGCTAATTCTCTAGACAGGGCTGGAATAGGCGCAGCTCACATGTAAGCCCCACATGACTGCGCTGGGGACATAAAGGGGTTTTTATTTTGTTTTAAATCTGGTGGGGGGAAGGATCGGATTGGTGGTTCAGGGATGGGGAGGAGAGCTGGGGGTGGGGCGCTATATAGGGTCAGGTAATTGTGCGGGAACCCTCACTCGGCCGGAAGGACAGCAGGAGCAGAAGAGGACAGACAGAGCCAGCAGCAGTCCTTACCATGGCGTCCATGGACTTGCTGCTGGAGAGGCTGCAGGACGTCGCCCATTCCAGGAGGGGTGGATGGCTGGAGGACCAGCTCTCCTCTCTGCTGGGCGATGCCGGGACTAGGGAGAGCGCGGGCAGGAGGAGGACCAGGCCACCGGAGAGGCTCTCACCTGAGGTAGTGACGTGCAGCCGGCGCAGGCCTAGGAGCCTCTCCAGGGACCCTGCGGTGGCTGGCGGCGGCGGCGCAGCTTCATCCCGCCCCGCGCCTCCCGGCAGGAATCCAACGAGCCGGCAGGCGGGCACAGGTCAGCGGGGAGAGGCGGAGGCCGCACCGTAAACGGGGGCCGCACCGGAAGTGCGGCCTGCATCGACGAGGAGTGCGGCACCCGGGGCCCACGACGGAGCAGGGAGGCAGGCGGCCTCCCGTCAGAGATCGGGGGCAGCGGCGGCACAGGCACGCAGGCCAGGGGAGATGGCCAGTGCCGCTATGGATGGGGCCTGCGGTAGCGCCACCACAGCAGGGGCATCTGGTGGCGGCCCTAGCGGAGGGCTGGCTGAGAAGAGAGCATGGGGGAGAGTCGCAGCGGGCCAGCAGCAGCAGCATGACCCTATGCTGCCGAGCCCAAGCAGTGATCGGCAGGCAGCAAGAGCGGCGGGCAGAGAAGAGGAGCTGCCTGGCAGGTCACGGGGGCATGGAGCGGACCGGGCAAATCAGCCTGGGTCTGGTGGGCAAGCACGGTTGAGATCAAGGAGGAGGTCGTTAGTGAGGGGTGCTGCAGGAGCTCCGGCCCCTCCTGGTGACGAGGAGGCCAGGGGCGTGGGCCAGTGGAGCAGCACTGAAGATTCAGAGGACAACAGTGAACAGCAGCAGGATTCGGGACGTCCGGCTGGCAGAGACACAGCACCCGCGCAGCCATGTGAGTATGAGTCCATGTCTTGTTTGTCGCCCACAGGGGCAATAGCACAAGAGGTCGGGGTTAGTCAGAGGTCAGGGTCGGATGGAATGGGGATAGGAGGTGTTATTGGGGTGGAGATGCCAGGCTTGCGGGAGGTTTTGTGTAGTTTGTCCCAAGTTTTAAAAAAATTGGGGGGCCGCGAGCGAGACTGGGACGTCACCTGTGGGGGCTTGGCTCCCGGGTGTGGGGGTCGGTCCACCTTTGGTCGGGGAGTCATTGAGGCCAGTTGGAGAGAACGGGCCTATAGGAGGGGTATCGGTATCTGTTCAGACTGAGAAGGATAAGGGAGATTCGGTAAAATTGGACGACAAGGCAAGAGGGGAAGTGTACGTGTGCTTCGAAGGACCTTTGGGGGCACTTTTAAAAAAGGAGGTGAAGGAGAAGATTTGGTGGGATGAGTACATGGAGATTTTCTCCCTTCTCCCCCTAGAAAAGTTTAATTTGGATAGGGGGAAGAAAGACGATAGCAAGAAAGAGGAGGAGGAAAAACGGAGGTGGCGGCTTATTCCGCAGACATCTGTGAACTGGTTACAAGCATTTGCGATATTGGCAAGTGTGATAGGGGAAAAGGCCCCCGAAAACTGTTTGGGTCTGTTTTGTTACCTCGATGTGATTGGCGAGGTGCACCGTCTGTTAGGAATCTGGTTTCTGACACGTCTAGACAGAAACCCAGATTCTCACATGCTGCAGTCTCTTGCCCATCTGCTGCAGCAGAAGGGATTGCTGAGGAGATTGTCTCACAACAACTGTCTCCAGAGGCTAAGTCCTTTATTCCATCTATTGGGCATGCTCACAGGACGAGCTCCTATTGGACTTCGGGAGTCAGGTGTTCAGGTCCCGCTCCGGATCCTATTGGCTCTTCCTGGACTCTTGGAGATTTCCGGAAGGTCCCGTGCGCTATAAAAAGTGCGCATGGCCGTTCCGCCATGCGCTAGTGTAGCCATACTGCTGCTGTATGTTTGTTGAAGGATGCATGGACTGGTGACTGACTTATTATGAAACCCCTACCCACTGTTACTACGCATGTGTGAGTGTTTGTGTTAGTGCCAGTACCCAGCACCCAGCGCCAGCGCGTTATGCTCTATATTACAGCAGCCTAAGCGTCAGCATTGCGCCTGCTAGTCAGCAGCGATTTGCAGCGGCCCTGCTATAGCCGCGCTGCAGTTGCAGCTCCTAGTGGCGTTCGCGGTTGCGACGCCTTGCACACATTTCCGGTAGGTCCTTACGGAGTTAGTATTGCTACATTGTGTTTCTCCGGTGACCGCATACCGCATGTGTTGCGCTGAGATTCTGTGTCCTGAACAGACTCAGCGTCTTTTTGTGTTACCATTTATAATTACAGCTCTGTGAGCTCAACAGAGTTTGTTCAGTGCACTTTGTTGACGCACTTTAACCTGTGCACTCTACCGCCTATAGCTCTGCCACCACCTAGCAGCGGTCGTTCCATCTACCGCACGGTGGACCCCGAGTGGCGAAGGCACTTTATTTATATTTTTATTTTAGTGTCTTCCGCCACTCCTAACATTACACTAGCGCCAGGGTCTGGCTAGTGATGGCAGAACAGCAGCAGCTCCTGCAGTGCATTAAGCAGCTTGGCGACCAGGTGGCCGCTCTTGAGAAGTCTCTCTCTGCTGCTCAAGCCACTGATGCTGCTGTCCAGGGGTTAATGGATGCAGTAGCGCGTTTGTCCATATCCACCCTTGCGCCGACAGTTACCCGCCTCCCGTTGCCTGATAAGTTTTCCGGGGATGGTGCCTCCTGTAGGGGTTTTATCAGCCAGTGCTCGATTCATTTGGAGCTGCTGGCTGCACAATTCCCTACGGAACGGGCCAAGGTGGCATTCATAATATCCCTACTGTCGGGCAAGGCCCTGGAATGGGCAACGCTGTTATGGGAGCGTGGTGATCCCGATATACGAACCGCAGCGCACCTGCTGATGGCCATCAAGCAGGTTTTCCTCGGTCCACGGGTCACGCACGACACCTCCCTGCAGCTACTCGCACTCACTCAGGGATCTCTCTCGGTGAGCCAGTATGCCGTACGTTTTCACACACTGGCGTCCGAGTTGGAGTGGACTGATAGGGCCCTTATCCCTGTCTTTTGGAAAGGGTTAGCAGAGCATGTGAAAGACGCTCTTTCTACCAGAGAGATTCCTACGACCTTGGAAGAGTTGATTTCCATCTCCTCGCGCATTGACCTCCGTTTTTCGGAGCGTAGCTTAGAGCGTGCTCACTCAAAACGGAAGGGTACTCCGCTTCCCAAATTTTTCGAGCCGCTGGAGCCACCTGAGCCTGAAGTCCTACCTCCTGAGCCCATGGAGGTGTCTCGTACCGATTTTAATACGGACTCAGACCAGCAATCTGTTTGTGGTTGTCACCACGTATGTGCGGTTTCTCCGGAAGCAAGCTCCCCGCAATGGTCTGAGTTTGAGCCGGTAGTCGAGACCTTTGTCCCTCCTCATCTTAGGGCTCAGGTACTCGCTTGGGCGCATGCGTCCAATGCGTCTAACCACCGAGGCTACATGCAGGTCTCGAAGCTCTTGGCCAGAGCATATTGGTGGCTTCATAGGGCTCGGGATGTTAAGAGGTTTATTCAGGCATGTACCTCTTGTACTCAGCATAGCCTCTCTAGGTGGAATGGGGCAACGACCGTCTATACACGGCGGCGTGCCACGGCCACTCCCGCTCCTGCCATTTCCCAGATTTCCCTCCTGAAACCGGGCGACCTTGCCTCCGCTGGTACCTTCCATGTGTCCCGGGTTACCATGTCACCTACCAAGACAACAAGCTCGTCTTTAGGCGAGTTTGAGCCCTGTGCCACTGCTAGGCACAGGGTGATGGAACGGAAGGTTCAGGGAGGGGGGGCCCTAGGAGGGGGGGTAATGTTAGGAATCTGGTTTCTGACACGTCTAGACAGAAACCCAGATACTTACATGCTGCAGTCTCTTGCCCATCTGCTGCAGCAGAAGGGATTGCTGAGGAGATTGTCTCACAACAACTGTCTCCAGAGGCTAAGTCCTTTATTCCATCTATTGGGCATGCTCACGGGACGAGCTCCTATTGGACTTCGGGAGTCAGGTGTTCAGGTCCCGCTCCGGATCCTATTGGCTCTTCCTGGACTCTTGGAGATTTCCGGAAGGTCCCGTGCGCTATAAAAAGTGCGCATGGCCGTTCCGCCATGCGCTAGTGTAGCCATACTGCTGCTGTATGTTTGTTGATGATGCATGGACTGGTGACTGACTTATTATGAAACCCCTACCCTCTGGTACTACGCATGTGTGAGTGTTTGTGTTAGTGCCAGTACCCAGCGCCAAGCGCCAGCGCGTTATGCTCTATCTACAGCAGCCTAAGCGTCAGCATTGCGCAGCAGCATCTTTGCAGCGGCCCTGCTATAGCTGCGCTGCAGTTGCAGCTCCTAGTGGCGTTCGCGGTTGCGACGCCTTGCGCACACATTTCCGGTTGGTCCTTACGGAGTTAGTATCGCTACCTTGTGTTTCTCCGGTGACCGCACACCGCGTGTGTTGCGCTGAGATTCTGTGTCCTGAACAGACTCAGCGTCTTTTTGTGTTACCATTTATAATTACAGCTCTGTGAGCTCAAAAGAGTTTGTTCAGTGCACTTGGTGACGCACTTTAACCTGTGCACTCTACCGCCTATAGCTGTGCCACCGCCTAGCAGCGGTCGTTCCATCTACCGCACGGTGGACCCCGAGTGGCGAAGGCACTATATTTATATTTTTATTTTAGTGTCTTCCGCCACTCCTAACCGTGTCCTTATGGGGGGCAGGCTGGGTTGCGCTATGACGAACAGTTTAGGCAAAGGAAGGCGGTGAGGCCAGAGATTAGGTGGGATCAAAAGGACATTGGGCTCTGGTTGAAAGTGATGGTGCCAGTCAGGTACGGGCAGTCCTTTCACGGGAGCGGAGGTAGGGGCAATCAGCAGGGGGGGCTCGGAAGCAGTGGTCAGTGTGCGCAAGGAGGAAAAGAAAAATCAGGAGCGTGCTGGCAATTCAATGAGGGGCAATGCAAATATGGGAACACCTGTAAATTCAAGCACGTGTGCTCCCATTGCAACGGTGGCTCACATGGGGCCTCAAAATGTTTTAGGAAAGCAAGGATTAAGCCAGCAGTGGGTGCCGGTCAAGGGGGAGACGCCGGTGAAGCTTCAAAGGATGGCCCCCTTTCTAAGTAGATACCTGGATCAAGATAAGGCCACGGTGATCCGGACGGGTTTTGCAGAGGGTTTTAGGATACCCCCTCCCAGCCACGTAGTACCTTTTTCTATTAAAAATTTGAGGTCGGCTGATCTGCACTCAGAAGTGGTTAGTGCAAAATTGCAGAAAGAAGTTGAGTTGGGTAGGATGGCGGGGCAGTTTGCGTCGTTACCAGTTGTTGGTCAACGATGGGATTGCCCAGGAGTTGTGTTCGGTGGTATACACATCTTTTGACACGGCTGTAGAATGGGTGCGCAAATACGGCACAGGGGCTTTGTTGGCAAAAAACGACATCGAGTCGGCCTTTAGATTGCTACCGGTGCACCTGGATAGCATTCCGTTGTTGGGATGTTTTCGGAAAGGGGGGGATTTCTTGGATAGGTGTTTGCCAATGGGCTGCGCAATCTCCTGTTCTTTGTTTGAAAAGTTCAGTTCCTTTTTGGAATGGGTGGTTAGGGATGTTTCCGGTGTTCCATCTGTCATTCATTACTTGGATGACTTTTTGTTGGTCGGTTTTATGTAGGAATACCTTGGCCGCCATGGAATGGGTGGCAGACTCTTTTGGAGTACCGTTGGCGAGGAAAAAGACCGAAGGCCCCTGTATGGTCTTGAGTTTTCTGGGCATATTGATTGATTCGGAAAGAATGGAGTGTCGGCTACCAGAGGATAAATTGTCCTTGTTGAAGCAGGAGGTTTTCAGGGTTAATAGATTAAGGAAGGTGACATTGGAAGAATTGCAGTCGTTGCTAGGCCGATTGAATTTTGCATGCAGGATAATGCCCATGGGCCGAATATTTTGCCGTAGGTTGTCCGGCGCGACAGCTGGGGTGTGATTGGCACATCATTTCATTCGGGTGACCAGGGAACACAGGGAAGATCTGGCGGTGTGGCAGCACTTTTTGGAAAATTACAATGGTAGATCTTTGATTCAACACGAATTTTTTAACAATTTCGATTGTGAGATTTATACGGACGCAGCAGGCGGGGTCGGTTATGGGGCCTATTGTAGGGGTAGGTGGAGCGTTGGCAAGTGGCCCGAGCAGTGGCATCAGAGAGGCTTGACAAAAAATCTGGTTTTGCTGGAATTGTTCCCCATTGTAGTGGCAATATGGATTTGGGCCGAGATGTTTGAGAATAGGAGAGTTAGGTTTCATTGTGATAACATGAGCATGGTGTTGGTGATCAACACTTTGTCCGCTTCTTCTCCCCCGGTGATTAAGCTGGTGAGGGAGTTGGTGGTACGGTGCCTGGAATTGAACGCATGGATTACTGCGGTGCATGTGCCGGGCGTGCAAAACTCTATAGCAGATGCTTTGTCTCGTTTGCAGTGGGAGCGCTTCCGGGAACTGGCACCAGATGCGGAGGCCTTAGGAGCGGAATGCCCTTTGCATCTGTGGCAAATTATTATGGACGGGCCGGAACATTGATTAGGGAGTCGGTTGCGAGTCAAACTTGGGCGTCATACGAAGCAGCATGGAACATATGGATGGCTTGGGTGTCCCGTTTGGGAGCATTGGAGTCCGAAGAAGACAGGACATCGGCGGTGTTGTTTCTGGTTGGCTGGGCAGCGGAAACGGGCTGGTCAGTTACGAGAGTTAATAAATTCATTGCTGGCCTGGCTTTTGGTTTTAAGTTGGAACGTTCAGTTGATGTCACAAAGAATTTCCTGGTTAGACAAGCGTTAAAAGGTTTCCGAAAAGGGACCCAGAGACGTGACAAGCGTCAACCTATTTCGTTTAGCACGTTGGAAGGGTTGGGGAGAGTTCTGGAAAGGATTTAAAGTTCGCGATTTGAGGAGGCATTGTTCAAATTGGCATTTTCTTTAGGGTTTTTTGGGGCTATGCGGATAGGCGAATTAATGTCACGTAGTAGGCACAGGGCTGGAGGTTTGCTGGCGGAGGATTGTGAATTTTGGAATGGGGGGATTATTTTTTGGATTCGGCGTTCAAAAACTGATCAGTTGGGGAGGGGTAAGCGAGTGGTGTTGGGGCGAGTGAAAGGGGCTGCGATGTGCCCAGAAAAGTGTTTGGAGTCATATTGGAGCTTGTGGTCGGGTTGAGTGGGCCTCTTACTGTGTCAAGAGGGTGGTGCGTTTTTGTCTCGTTTTCAGTTTATTGAGGTTCTTAAGAAAAGTTTGAGCATTCTTTTGGGATTGCTGCGGCCTCTGATGCAGATAGTCGCGGTTTGGGTGTGGAAGAGATCAAGCGTATCGGCCGCTGGAATTCTGATCGATACTTGACATATGTGCGGCATTGATGGGGCTGGGGGTGAATGGTTTGGGGGTGATTAACAATTGCTGTTTGGTTATGTATTTCAGGTCGGGAGCCGTACTTGGCCTGGATTTTCGGACACTCCTTTGTGTATTGGGGGGCGTTCCGGGCGGATGTGAGGCCGGATGGTAGGCAATTGGGTTTTCGAAGGAATCGAGTTGTCATTAGATGGTTGGGATTTCAGGGGATGGTCTGGAGCAGGGCTTTATCAGAATTTTCTAGATTTGCTCGTTTGGATAAGGCTCCCGACATTTTTGTTGTACATCTGGGAGGAAATGATTTGGGCGTCAAACCTGTCAGGGAGTTGATTAGGGACATTCGCTTTGATTTTTTGAGGTTGTGGGCATCGTTTCCTGGGGTGCTGACGGTTTGGTCTGATATTGTTCCCAGAAAGAAGTGGAGGGCGGCCCGATCATTGAAAGGGATTAACAGGGCCAGGGTGAAGTTGAATCGGACCGTATTCAGTTTTGCTTCCAGAAATGGGGGTATCTGCGTACGGCATTTTGAATTGGAACTGGGGGTTGGTAATTTTTGGAGGGACGACGTGGTTCATTTGAGCAAGATTGGAATTGATTTACGGGCATTGGCGATACAAGGTAGAATCGAAAGAGCACTGGTGGTGTTGGGGCACTCATGAGCCTGAGGTGGTCAGGTCTGTTCGTGGTTGGCGAGGGGTGGGGTTCTTGGAGTTGACGCCGAACCAGCAAAAAGGAATTGGAAGTTAAAATGCTGGACAGTTAAAAATTGTTTCGGTGGATCTGGCTTTTGGTTACGGCTCTGGAAGGGGTTTTGCCCGGGAGCTTTTGGTGGTTGAACTTCCCGGAATGGGATGTTTGGTGCCCTCGAGCTGGTTGTTTACGGCTGAGGGTAACGTGGATTTTTTAAGTTCTTGTGTTTTTGCCAAATATTTAGCCAGAAATTTTGGGGCTCCAAGAACCCTTCCCTCATGTCTTATAAGATTGTGTATTTAATACTTATTGTAAATGTTTATGTTATTTGTTAATAAACTGGCCGCTGTGGCCAAAATTATCCAGAGAAGATAATGTGTAGTGTCTTTATTCTAATAGGGTGGGTGTTTTTTCCTAGTACGGGAAGTGTATAGTGAGGGGTACAGGTTGAGGAAAAACCCCAAGATTGGCCATGCGCGGTAATGGATCTCTCCGCAGCCTTTGACACTGTGGATCATCAGGTCCTCCTCTCTATGCTCCGTTCTATCAGCCTGAAGGACACAGTTCTCTCCTGGTTCTCCTATCTCTCTGAACGTTCCTTTACTGTATCCTTTGCTGGCTCCTCCTCCTCTCATCTTCCCCTTACTGTTGGGGTTCCTCAAGAATCGGTTCTAGGCCCCCTCCTCTTCTCTTTGTATACTGCCCCTATTGGTCAAGCAAGCAGTAGATTTGGGTTTCAGTACCATGTCTATGCTGATGACACCCAATTATACACTTCTCCTGAAATCACGCCTGCCTTTTTGGAAAACACCAGTGATTATGTTACCGCTGTCTCTAACATCATGTCCCCCTCTATCTGAAACTGAACCTGTCAAAAACTGAACTCGTGTTTCCTTCCTCTACTAACCTACCTATGCCCGACATTGCCATTTCCGTGTGTGGTTCCACCATTACTCCCCAGCAACATGCCCGCTGTATTGGGATCATACTTGATTCCGTGCATTCATTCACCCCCCACATCCAATCACTGGCTCGCTCTTGTTATCTGCAACTCAAAAACATTTCTAGAATTCGATCCTTTCTTACTTTCGACTCTGCAAAAACTCTTACTGTTTCTCTTATTCATTCTCATCTGGACTATTGTAACTCTCTACTAATCAGTCTCCCTCTTATCAAACTCTCCTCTCTCGAATCTGTCCTGAATGCTGCAGCTAGGATCATATTCCTCTCCAGTCGTTATACCGATGCCTCTACCTTGTGCCAGTCTTTACACTGGTTACCCATCCACTCCAGAATTCAGTATAAACTTATTACCCTCAGCCACAAAGCACTCCATGGCTCAGCACCACCCTACATCTCCTCCCTCGTCTCAGCCTACCACCCTTCCCATGCCCTCCATTCTACTAATGACCTGAGGGTAACATTCTCAATAATCAGAACCTACCATTCCCGTCTCCAATACTTTTCAAATGCTGCGCCAACTCTTTGGAATGCACTACCCAGGTTAATATGATTAATCCCCAATCCCCACAGATTTAAGTGTGCCCTAAAATGCATTTGTTCAGACTGGCCTATCGCCTCAACGCATTAACCTAATTATCCCTGTGTGGCTCATTCAAAATTTTTTACCCTAGTGAGGTTCCTCGCATCATGTTCTCACATGCTTTATACATTTAATAGCCCTCTGTGTCTGTACTGTTACATATTTAGACTGTTAACTGGTTCATGCAGCAACAGGAACAACCGATTCTAACACTATGGCTGGTCCAAACAATAAAAGCAATTGTTACCACCCACCTTTCGTGTCTCTCCTTTTTCCTCATAGATTGTAAGCTTGAAAGCAGGGCCCTCACTCCTCTTGGTATCTGTTTTGACCTATGTGTTTATTGGTATGCTGTAATGTCTATTGTCTGTAGAAGTCCCCTCTATAATGTAAAGTGCTGCGGAATATGTTGGCGCTATAGAAATAAAATTATAATTATTGTTTTATTATTATTGATTGACAGCTCAACTAGCCAATCTGTGACTGGGAGGCGTCGGTTGTCTACACTTTTGTCTAGTGTTGAGCGATACCACCCGATATTGAAAAATAGTAGTGGGAATGTGGACAGAGCAGGAGACCTTGCCGGACGCACATCAGGGGATCAACTGACGTGAATGGGCCCCAGTTACACAGGAACAAGTGTGGATTGTGCAGACGCCACTTCTGAGCAGCAACTGGCGGGGTTGGAGGCCAGGGGAAATACTAGAGACAGTGGAGCCGGAGGCCATAGTGGAGCACGGTTACAATCAGTAGTAGTCCTAACGGGTGCCGAAGTGGAGGCTACAGGCAACCAAGTCTGCCCCCTCCCTCTCCCTCCTGTTTTGGCCGTTCGGGGAATCTCTTCCTCAGAGCTGCTCCCACCACCTTCCTGTTCCTCACGCCATGATGGGTCAAGGACCTCATCATCTACACTCCCCTCTTCAAACACCTGCTTCTCCTGGGTTGTCTCGCCAGCACCGTACGCACCAGAAAGCGGCACCTGAGTCTCGTCATCATCTGATGCGTACTGAGGTGTGCTGACCATAGGCACTGGCCCACCCGCCTCTTCAGATTCAGAGGGACAAAGAAGTTGCGCATCACTGCATACTCCCTCTTCTTCACATTCTGCTGCTTGGTTGGCCCCCTCTTTCCAAGCCAACAGATTCAGAGAACAGAAGTAGAGACTGAGATGGCTCCTGTCCAGGGCTCCCTGACTGCCTGGGCACTTTGGCAGGTGGTGAAGAGACAGATGGTTGCTCTTCAGTGCTCTGGCCCTGAGAGGACGTGGAAGTCATTGAAGTCGATGCGTTAGCTGCCATCCATCCGACAACGGCTTCAATTTGTTCCTCCCGCAGCAGTGGGGTACGGCGAGGTCCTACAAAGCTGTGCATAAAGGACTGTTGCCTGCTAAAACTGGAGGATGCTGACTCACTGGTGCCCGCAGCAGGCACAGAATCCCCACGTCCTCTCCCTGCAGAATCCCCATGTCCTCTCCCTGCTGAAACTCCACGCCCACGCGCCTTACTCCCTGCCTTCTTCATCTAGGTAGACTGATAAAGATAGGCAGAAAAGTACAAAGGGGGCTTAGTGTGCTTATTCCTGAACAGCTGGTAACAGGTATAAGAAACACTAATTTTATGAAGTGTATGTGTTGACTACACTTTAATAGGAGCTAATGTGACCTACACAACTGTCAAATGTAGTGTTTGGTGAACTTTATTTTGTTTTGTTTTTTTGAAAAAAAACTAAAGGATGTGACCAAAGATTTGTTTGCGATAGTATCACAAACTTTTTGGAGCTATTACAATGCAGGAAGATAACCTACAATGCAAAAGATGAGGCTCCAAAAAATAGGGTAATACTAATCTGGCTGCAGCTGAAGGGCACAAGCCGGAAAAAAGGCTCCTCTATCTACTCCTATATAGTGTTTGCAACCAACCAATGTAGATGGATACGGATGGATGCACACTAAAAGGAGAATAAAAAATGAGCTGCAATAAAAGAAAAATATGTGTGAGGCAGTGACGCACGCTGAGCGGCCTACAACCAGACGTAGCTGCAGGACACACTACTTAGCGTGAGCTGCACTCACACACAGAGACGCAGCTGTGAACAGTGCAGATAAGTGGGCACTAGCACTGAAAGGCTGCAGAGAGGCTCTGCTGTCTACTCCTATAGTGTTTGCAACCACCGTATATGGATACGAATGGATGCACACTAATAGGAGAATTAAAAATTAGCTGCAATAAAAGAAAAATATGTGTGAGGCAATGACGCACGCTGAGCAGCCTACAAGCAGACATGCCTGCAGGACACACTACAGCGTGAGCTGCACTTACACAGAGACCTTTCAGACAGCCGTGAACAGTGCAGATAAATGGGCACTAGCACTGAAAGGCTGCAGAAAGGCTCCGCTCTCTACTCCTATAGTGGTTGCAACCAACGTATATGGAAACGGATGGATGCAGTTGCACACTAATAGGAGAATGAAAAATTTGCAGCTATAAGAGAAAAATATGTATGAGGCAGTGACACGCTGAGCGGCCTACAAGCAGATGTGCCTGCAGGACACACAACAGCGTGAGCTGCACTCACACAGACCTTGCAGACAGCTGTGAATACTGCTGCAAGGCAAAAGAAAGCTACAGTGGTTTTTTATGTAGCCTAGGTAAAGCACACTATGATTGTGAGAATCGCTATCTCTAACTGTCCCTCAAAGTCTTGAACAGCAGCCTGTCCCTAATTGAATCCACAGCAGAGTGAACCAGAAATGGCGGCGGCGGCTTTTATAGTGCATCATGACATCATTTCAGCAGCCAATCACAGCCATGCCATTAGTTAACATGCCTACATGCCTAACAGGATGTGCCCACACTTTTGAGGATTGTCATTGGCTGAATCAAATCAAACTGGCTCATAGCATTATGGGAACTTCTGATTCCGGTATTCGATATGCTAAAAGTATCGGAACTCGGTATCGGAATTCCGATACAGTGAATATCGGCCGATACCCGATACTTGCGGTATCGGAATGCACAACACTACTTTTGTCTCTTCCTTCTGTTTATGACGTACCCTCCTGGCTTCTGACCTTGGACTCCTTGACCACTCCGACTCACTAGCATCACAATAAGGTTACATTCCTCTATCTGTGTGAAGTGTCAGTGGGCAGCCCAATGTTTTTTTCTCCGACAGCACACAGACCCATCTATTATGTCCTCAAAATCGGATCAAAAATAGACACGCTCTGAATCTTGCAGATCTCATTCATGGATCCGTGTTTTCAGGAATATGTGAATGGATATATGAAACTCTATGAGTCAGTGGAGGTCATTTTACAAATTACACAAATACTCCAAGTCATATAGTTTTAAAAATAAATACTTACATGGGGTGACCTCTGATGTGTCATCTGATTAGAGTCGTTTTCTGTTGTTTCTTATCTTCTGGTCAGACCTCATGTTGACATCTGCCAGCCACGACTTGTCTTGTTAGGATAATCACAGCAACCCTAGAAATAACAAGGTCATATACTGTATAATGTATACATACATTTGTCTACCAAATTAAAAAAAATTGCCCCCACTGTGCCTCTGAATACAAATACAGTATGTACCCTATTATTAATATACTATTAGCCACACGACATTCAAAATATAAGCTTATAGATGACTACCGCTGTGTCCCCATTAACTATAATTTCCTCATCCAATAAATATAAGTTAATTAGTCACTGTGAGTCTTCCCCAAATCATTTGAAGGCTATGTGCACACATTGAGTTTTTGTTGCTTTTTTCCGCACGGATTTGTTGTGAAAAATATGCAAGGCTTTACAGCACAAGCAAAGTGAATGAGATCCCTGAAGTCTCATACACACATTGCTTGTTTATTCCTTGCAGATTTGCAGCAGAAAAAAATCTGCATATTGTCAATTCTTGCAGCGTTTTTCACCCATACTAATGAGTATGGAAGATGTTCGGAACTTGTTCGGAAAACGTTCACCAATCTCAAGTTCAGCACGAACATTTCACATACCGATTTGTGTTCGGATTCCCTATTATTTTTCCTCAAAATCATCAAAATTCGGCCAAAGCTTAGTAAATCACAGAGTTACCACTAATGATTTTGTTAGGACTTTGGCTAGGATAGTGGTGCTGTATGATAAGCGGCTGGGGGTGTTTGATGAGGGGAGGGGGTGAAGAGAGATCACAGTAGCAGTAATTTTATTTTTTAACTGAATGTGTGAAGATTCCAGAAGCCAATCAGGGCACAGAAAGATCCACAACATCCAGACACAAGGGCTTCTGTCATTGACTGTCAAAGTCACATGTCTCTCTCCATATAAAAAGTGAACATGTTGTTTTGGCTCCATTTTGTGTGTGCTGGTTTCACACTTGCGTTTTTTTGCGCTGCGTTTTTGCGCTTAAATGCGCATGTATTTTTTTTCCTATACTTGGGTGCGCATAGTCATGTACGTGTTTGTATGCGCATGCGTTTTTTGTAGTGTGCGCCAGGGCGCACAAAATGCATCCTGTTGCATTTTTTGTGCACCCGACCTTTCTCAAAAAAATGCATGCGCACGCAATGCACACGAAATTCACGCAAAAACACATTATAGTCTATGGGTGCGCTGACATGCGCATGGTCATGCGCACGTCAGCGCAAAAAAAGCATGCTTTTTTTAAAAAAAACCATGCGCAAAAACAAGAAAACACATAAAAACGCATGATGCGTTTTTTATGTGTGTTTGCACTGCGCACGCAGCGCAGCGCCAAAAAAATGCAAGTGTGAAAGTAGCCTAACAGCGCAGAGAGGCTGCTCCTGCTGCAAGCAGTCACATAGTTCAGTTAGATAGGATACTGTGTGAAATCAACCTTCCAGCATCTAGCCAGCCACAAGTCCACATTTCCGAGTCTAAATCATTTTTGCTAATAGTGTGGGCCATACACCAGGCCACATTTCATAATCCAAATAGTTTGTGCTAATAGTGTGGTCCAGCGAGGAGTCCACATTTCTAAACCTAAATCCTTTCTGCTAATAGTGTAGACCATACACCATGCCACATTTCAGAATCTAAATCTTTGTGCTAATAGTGTGGTCCAGACACCGGCCACATTTCTGAATCTAAATGCTTTCTGCTAATAGTGTTGTCCAAACATCAGGCCACATTTCAGGATCTAAATCCTTTCTATTAATAGTGTGAGAAATACACCAGGTCACATTTCAGAATCTAAATAGTTTGTGTTAATACTATGGTCCAGCCAGGAGTCCACATTTCTGAGTCTAACATTTCAGAATCTAAAATTGTTTGTTCTAAAAGTGTGGGACAAGCACCAGACCATATTTTTGAATCTAAATCGTATCACAGTCTATCTCATCCTATCTCCAAGTCTATCACTATCTCGGAAATACTGATCATTAATTTAGTGACAGGTGGCCGACAGGTCTGGGCCTAGAGTTGTGAAACAACTAATTAAAAGAGGGGAAGAGTACATCTAACATAAGTAGGAGAAAGTGAATTTGTGGTGGAAGGGGCAATAGTCTTGATGTTCAAGGTTTATGAAGGTTAGGTGATAATGCTACTGAAAGCTCTACTGAACAAACAGCATCTCGTCCTTTCCAAAGACAACACACAACATCTGTTACTGGCGGGGCTTCTCAACTCCCTTTCTTTGCAACCACACAGCTGTATGCCTTGTAGATGAGGGTCAGAAAGAGCATGTGCTCCAGTGGATGGCAAGCGCTGAATCCAGTGGCCTCTCCTATTCCACCAACTTAACATCACACATAGTACAATTCGAGTGGCTCTCAAATTACCCTTGTTTCTGCCATGTCACAACTCTCAAAATACCCATCTGACTGTGTGGAACCACAGATGGACAAGTCTGCAGAGCTGTTCACACATTCTATTCCATGGGCAACAGAAGTCTGCTTCAAAGATTCACAGAATCAAGAGGATGAAAGTATCTGCTCCGATGAAAATTTTTTTTTCAATTGGATCAGGGGCCGGATGAAGTAGGGTTCAAGCAGAATCCAGACCCTCGTAACCAGATGTTCACCCCTGGGGGTGGAGATAATCCTGATGATAATCTGATACCTTAGGCTCATGCGGACTGTATGGTGTTATCAGGACAAGAAGAGGAGGAGGGTAACTCTCAGAGCAATGAATGTGAGAGAACAAAGAGGATGACGATGATGTTGTAGATCCCACTACAGGCGAATAGGTTACGTTGCGGCTTGCTGCACAGACACGGAATGATGCAACCATGACAAGCACTGCATCCTCAGCCACAAATCTGTCCATGGCAAGCAGGGGTCATGGGTCTGCAGTTTGCATGGGCGGAAAGGGTTGCATAGCCTGGGCCTTTATTGACACCACAAAGAATCGCCCACCTCACGCTGTCTACCAACTTTGTGGTAAAAATTTTCAGTAGAGGAAAAAATTGCAATAATTTGACTACTACATGCACGAACCATCATATCCGTGACCAACATTAGTCTATGAATATCACTGCACTAAAATACAGACTAGTGGGCCTCGCCAACCACTGGCTGTCCCATCAACCACATCTCCTGCTTCATCTTCCTCCTCCGTCACCGTGGTAAGTGTTGTCACACAGGCCTATGGCTGCAGAACCTCCACTTGTTTACCCCCTAAAGTCAGGAGTGAGAGCCCGTCAGCTGTTATGGAAGTGGAGATTCTTTTTGTTTCACGGAGTACACTACATCTTTCTCAATCCACCATAGCATCTCAGCCAACGCCTCGCTCACAGTCCAGCAGTTTGCCGTGTTCACTCTACTTCATCCTATTTCAGCACAGCAGCAAGCCCTCAGTCCCGAAGTTGTGGTCACAGAAAAAAACTGTTTCCTCCTACACATGCTAAAGCTAAGAGCATGAACTCCACCATCTCCAATCTGGGAGCCAGGGAAGGCCGTGTACGATAAAGGTGAGAACCTGGTGGTGGCCCTACACTGGGGCAACCTCACACATGTTCCTTGCATGGCTCACGTCCTCAACCTGGTAGTATAGCAATTTCTCAGCCACTATCCTAGCCTGCTACTCAAAGTACAGTTGCTATGTGCTCACTTCTACCATTCTCACCCTGCAGGTCATCGATTTGCATCGCTACAAAGGTCTTTTGGCCTACCGGTTACCCGTTTGATATGCAATGTGTCGACACAGTGGAGTTCTACACTGCACATACTCCAGAGACTCTGCATCAGTGATGAGCCCTTGTGCATTATGTCTTTTTGCACAGCCTGGGCCAGCGCAGTACAGACATGGTGTAAAACACGCTTGTGGAGTGGGCGCAGATGAAGAGCCTCTGCACCCCTCTGCACCCTTCTGCACAGTTTTGAAATGGCTACTAAGATAGCTAGCGCTGATAATTCCATCATTAGCATCACTATCTCAGTCTTCTACATGCCGGAGCACACCATGAATAGTCTGTGGGAGGAGATGGTGGTCCACAGAAAGAGGCGGAAGCAGAGGAGGATGCGGAAGGGATAACACTATCTCTATTTTCAGAACTATCGTCGCACAGGCGGGTGACATGGGAGGGTGGATTACAGCGATCGAGGGGGGCTCATGGTACCAGATAAACTGGTGCAGTAGCTGAGGAACAAATGGAGGAGGACAAGGAGAAAGATGTGATGGGAGCACAACAGTCAGGAAATGAAGAGGTTAATGACACCCACTCTGTTGTCTGCGGTTGATGGGAGTGGACAGAGGAAACACGCTTGAGTGTTACCTCACCACCAACACACTATGAACTTGGACCTCATGGAATCACCCAACACATGAGCGCCTTCTTGTTGCACTATCTGCAACATGTTGCCCATATTCTTTGGGTTAGAAACAGCGCTAACTACAGGGTTGCCACTCTTATAGATCCATGGTACAAGAGTGAAGAGACGCGTGCATGCTGGAGTATCGAAACACACTCGTAAACAATATTTAGAGTGGTTTTCCCCAAGACAGCGTGCATCGCAGTAATAGACTTCCAACCAAGGGAATGTAGAGTCATCCACACAAAAATATTAGCAGCAGCAGTATAAGTGGCAGAAGCAATTTCTGTGAGTCATTTCACACATTTTTTTAGACCAGCCCGTGCACCAGCAGAACAGAGTACAAGTCTGACACGTTGTGAATGACTGGAGAGGATGGTGCAGGAGTATCTCAAGCTCAATATCAATGCCATTAGTGGGGGTTGCACCCGTTTGCATGTTGATCTTGAAAAATGGAAGAGTAGCATGGGCTCGCCTGTCATGGCTTGGAGGTTTTGTCATGCCCGGCAGCCAGTGTTCTCTCAGAATGTGTTTTCAGCGCTACTGGCTGTGTCCTGACGGATAAGCACATCCAGCTGTCCCCACAAAATGTAGACCTCCTAATTTTCATCTAGATGAGCAAGTCATGGATCTGCATTGACTTTTGCACCCCAGTCGCAGGCTAGGCGATAGTGAAGTTTTTAGTGTGCTTCATTGATCTAGTGTTATTTAAGTCTGTGACACATTTGTTGTGGCTTCTGTGCCTGCTGTTGCTACTGCTCCTGTGCCTGCTCCAAGTTGGGTCTCCATCTGTTGGGTTGCCTGTAGTGGAAGGAGTGTCAGAGTCCCATTATGCTATTTCTACTCTGGGGAAATTAATGCCACTTGATTGGTGTGTAGCAACAATTTTTTAAAATGTGAAGACTTCAAGTTGGGTCTCCATCTGGTGGGTTGCCTGTAGTGGAAGAGGTGTCAGAGCCCCATTATACTATTTTCACTCTGGGGAAATTGATGCCACTTTAGTGGTGTGTGGCAATAATTTTTTGAAGTGTTTGGACTCCAAGTTAGGTCTCCTTCATGTGTGTTGCCTGTAGCAGTAGGGCTTCCCGACCGGCAGGTCTGCACTTACTTTCAGTCAACTACCTGTGTTACCATCCTTATATTTTTCTAACAGTAGTAGTCTACAAAGCTGATATTTGTGCCACCTGAGTAAGAAGTTGCCTTAATTTAAACTTAAATTCAAAGCTCTAAATTCTGGCTCAGACTCTGATGCGTCATGTATGGCCCATGGCTGACTGATGCTCTACTGTGGGTGAATTGATCAGTCAACTACCTGTGTTACTATCCTTAAATTTTTCTAACTATAGTAGTCTACGAAACTGATGTTTGCGGAACCTGAGTGTGGCTAAGGCCTCTTTCACACATCAGGTTTTCGCCGTCAGGCGCGATCCGGCGCTTTTGACAGAAACCGGATCCGGCGAAATGCAATGCCGGATCCGGTTTCCCCCCCATTGACTTGCATATGCGCCGGATAGCGCCGGATGGCCATGCGTTTCATCCGGTTTTCGCCGGATCCGGCAATCCGGCGCGTCCGGCTTTTTCACACAATGAAAGCCTATGAGTGCCGCAATGCGCGGATCCGGTTTTTTTGGTCTGAGCATGCTCAGTAGCTCTGCCCACAAGACATATATAAAAGCAAGACAGTGGGACCCACAGCCACACCCAACATGCCACCCAAGAAAGCAACCAAGCGCAGCAGGAGAAGGCAGGAGACAGGAGACCACTGCAGCACCATCAGCACCACCACCACCCCAAATGGAGCAGCAAATGGAACATGCTGAGGAGGGGAGGCCAGCTGCAGATGAGAGACGGTAATTATCAAATCCCCCATTCCTCCAAACTAGGGCTATTGAATATCAAGATATTCATTGGCCCTTTGTTTCTCTTTATTCAACAGCCGCCCAATAGATGCAGCAGCAGCAGCAGCAATGGCAGCAGGTGGAACACCACCCACAGGCATGGAGTGTGGCCACCAGGAAGACAGCACATCATCTTCTGGGAGCCCTCCCTCGCATCGTCAGCGTTTGACGGTAAGTTTTTATTTCCAAAATCCATCATCTCTGTAATATATGTCTATTCATTGCCTTTTATTTCAAAACAGGATTCACAAGATGAAGAGGAGCTCCCAGAAGAAGAAGGAAGGGGTGGACAGACACTTGGAGTGGGCTCACAATTGGTAAGTTTTTTGCATCAAACGCAGAAACACAACATCACACTACACACAACACATAGAAAACAATGTTCTGCAGACCACACACAGCAAACAAATGCCTACATCCAAAGACATAACATTTTTTGTTTTCTTCTCTAGTCTTCCCAATCTGGTGCTCGGCCAAGAGGTCCTCGCAGTGCCTCCCAGGGTCGTCGGCGACAGCAACGCGGCGGTCACCAGCGTGTAAGTATAAATATTTTTGCTTTGTTTTTTTGCACTTTTTATTTCATTTCTTTTGTGGAGGCTAATTATGTTATTTTTGTCTTTTTCTTTAAGAGCCTTCACAGCGTGCTCCCGACTCTGACGGTGAGGATGGAGGACTCGATGTGGACCACCTCATCGATCTCGTCAGAGAAAGGGAGCCGCTCTGGAATATGGCTGACCGCCGCCACGCTGACCTTATCGTTACCCGACGACTCTGGGAGGAAATCTGTTCGCTCCTTGTGGGCCGCTGGGAGGACCTCGATGTTCGGGCCCAGATTAAAGAGCGTAAGTATATACAGTACCGGTTGCTTGATGTAAACCAGTGTTTCCCGAACTCCAGTCCTCGTGGTCCCCACGGATCATGTATTCAGGATTTCTATTTACTATGGAAATCCTGAAAACATGACCCCTGGGGACCATGAGGACTGGAGTTTGGGAAACACTGATGTTGTATACTAACCACTTTGTCCTTTCTCGTTTCAGGGAACAGAATTGTGAATCGGTGGCGGTCTGTGAGGGATCGTTTCAAGAAGGAGTTCAATAAAGAGATGCGGGCCCCGAGTGGATCTGGAGGACGCAGGAGCAAGTACAAGTACGCAGAAGCCCTGTCGTTCCTCCGGGAAACAATGGTCACTAGAAGGTAAATATTACACACCACATGTGAAAAAAAATGTTAGATGTAAATTTTTTTTTTCAGCCAGGGCCATACCATGTCAGTATTTTAATTGCTTTTTTTTCTCTTTAGTCCACAGCACGGTGAGCAGCACTCGGGCGCCTGCACGATTGGACCCTTCTGAGGCGATCCCTGAGGAGACCGGCACCGAGGGACACTTCGACCGCCCCGGTACATCTGCACCTTCCCAGCCTTCCCACACATTCGACCCATCTGTCCCATCCACCAGCACAGGAGCATCGTGGCCGCCTACATTACATGAAGCTGCTGGTGAGGAGATCGCTTTCCCTTTACCCCACCCTTCTGCCCCTGCCACCTCTAGTACACCTGCGGGTACTGGGCGGCAGCGGCAGAGGGGTCAGGAAAAGACTTATGCGCCAGAGTTCTTGCATCTGAATGCATCTTTCCAGAACTGTCTAAAAGTCTTGTCAGAGCAAATCTCCGCAGGCTATCAGCAGATCAACTCCAGCATTCTGGAGGTGAAGACACTTCTGCAAACCATGCATTCAGAAGCAAGATCTTCGCCAAACCACACCTTTTTCAGGTCTGTTGTGGAGCGCATGGAAACGCTCTCTCCTGCCCAGCAGATGCATGTAATGCATTCATGCCACGCTGCTCTCCAGCAAGTTACCTCCCAACCTCCTCCTCCCACCACAGTAGTTCCTCCACCTGCACCCCCTCCAGCCACTTTCCATCCTCCCCCTCCTATTACATCTACACCCCCTCCAGCCACTTTCCATCCTCCCCCTCCTATTACATCTACACCCCCTCCAGCCACTTTCCATCCTCCCCCTCCTATTACATACCATCCACCTCCCCAGCACCATCCACCTCCCCAGCACCAGCAACCTCCCCAGCACCAGCAACCTCCCCAGCACCAGCAACCTCCCCAGCACCAGCAACCTCCCCAGCACCAGCAACCTCCCCAGTACCAGCAACCTCCCCAGTACCAGCAACCTCCCCAGTACCTGCAAACTCCCCAGTACCAGCAACTTCCCTAGTACCAGACATCTCCCCACTTCCAGCTACCTGCCCTGTACCAGACATCTCCCCACTTCCAGCAACCTGCCCCGTACCAGACATCTCCCCACTTCCAGCAACCTGCCCCGTACCAAACTCCTTCCCCATACAACTTGCCATCAACATCATCTGCTCCTACAGTCCCTGCCCAACCCTCCACTCCACCACCTCTTCTGCTTCCCACATGTCCACCCATTCTGTAGTTTTTTCCACACCTTCACCTCTAACTGTTCCTTCCCCACCACGATCCCAGTCCTCTCTCCACACTCCCAGTGTCGAAGTGTCCCGCAGCCCCTCCAGCAGTATTTCCACCACACACTACACAGATTTATAATGTGTGTATTTAAATAAAAATGACCAGTTTTATGGTTTCAAAGCTTTATTAAACAAGTTTATTAAAATTTTAAAAAAGTTTACTAAAAAAAACATTTTTCAATAAAAGTTAAATTATTTTACACTGGTTGTCTGTCATTTCTTTCTGCGGCGAAAAAGGTTAAATACAGGGTATTTAAAAGGTGAAATGGTATTCAAAACTAGGTATATAACTGTGGGTAAATTTTAGCTTTTTGCCACAGTTGTGTTCCTGGTTGTGTTTGAAGCAAAGTATTTCACCTAAAAAGTTGTGTTTATTGTTGGTGATTTCCTAACAATGTACACAACTTTTGTTAAAAGGTGAAATACTTTGCATAAAACACAACCAGGTACACACCTGTGGCCTAAAGCTAAAAATAGTAAGACCATGACAAGATAGCCAACTTTGGTTGGCAAAGGTATATACTGTTGGTCCAGAAGGTACACAAGTTTGGTTAGGGCACAAATCTTTCACACTCTGTCATCCTGCCAGTGTACTCTGCCTTGAGGTGACATAAAGTATATTGCAAAATTGTCCCTCATTACTGAAACCGTCACAGAACTTCTAGTGGTAATGTCATGGTAATCTTGCAAGGTGGTTTCTTCAGAGGTGTCCTCAATGGAAATGGGTTCCTTGCAGATAACAAAATTGTGGAGTACCACGCACGCTTTGATCACCTCGTCCACAGTTTCTGTCTTGAGGTTGATCGCAGTCAATAGGACCCGCCATTTGGCTGTCAGAATACCAAAGGTACATTCAACCATTCTTCTTGCTCTTGTGAGGCGGTAATTAAAAATGCATTTTGGTCTTGTCAATCCTCTGCTAGAGTACGGTTTCAAAAGGTGTTCTGACAGCTGGAAGGCTTCATCCCCTACACAGACAAATGGCATAGGTGGACCAGATGTTTGCGGCAGCGGTCTAGGTGGTGGGAACTGGAAGGTGTTTCCATACAGTTTACGCCCCATGGCAGACAGTTTGAAAACTTGAGAGTCATTGGAGCGGCCATAGGCCCCAATATCAACCGCAATAAATTTGTATTCCGCGTCAGCGATGGCCATGAGGACAATTGAAAAATATTTCTTGTAATTGAAATATTCCGATCCCGATCCAGCTGGCTTTACAATGCGGATATGTTTCCCGTCCACAGCGCCCAAGCAGTTTGGAAACTGACATATCTGTTGAAACTTGTCAGCAATTTCAATCCACCTCTCTGTTGTGGGCTCTGGTAAAAACTCTTCAGCTAAGGAGTCCCACAGTGCACGGCATGTGTACTTCACAATTCCAGATATGGTGGAAATCCCGAGTCTGTACTGGAAATGCAGTGACGAAAGGGATTCTCCAGTTGCAAGAAATCTTTGGGGAATTAAAAAAACAATAAATTAGTTTTAAATCACAGCATTACATACCAAAACTGACCTATAACACTTGGAGATACAAACTACCACCAACAAGATTGCAGTGAAAGTGTGCTCTGATGCGAGCATATCCAATAAATGTGGCTTACCTTAAAGTCACCATCAGACGCTCTGCGGGTGAAACAGAGAAGCGGCAATAGGTGTCCGCTTTTCTTATGAGGTGTGCAATGCGCTCCACCAAGTAATCAAAATTCTCCATTTTCATCCTAACATATCCAAAAAATTTATCCGGGTTTCGTCGAAGGTCCATGCAGAGTGTAGAATAGACCCCACGCGTCATTCTCTTGGCTGTGATGGGGTGGATCCACAAACGTCGTCTACGATGCCTGATGCGCTGCTGTCTCGCTCTCTCCTTCTCCAGAACAATCACCCTCAAACGATTCGCCTCCGCTATAAAATCCGCCAAATTCTTCAAAATATTTCCAATGACAACATCCATCTTCGCCAGTAACTTGCTCTTCTCTCCAACCTGCACTTTCTCCTCTACAACCTGTCAAAGAAGGGCTGTAGGAACATGCTATATATAGTTTTCCAGTAGCCAATCCCGTTCGGAAGGCCACAAGGGTCAATTTTAAAAACCGGATCCGGCGTAATCCGTCGCAAAACGGATAGAAAAACGGATGAACCGGATGAGACGGATCCGGTTTTGTCTGTCAAGAAAAAGACGGATCCGGCAGAAAACCGGATCCGTCACATCCGGTTTTACGAAACATTTGCCGGATCCGGCGTTCCGGCACGACGCCGGATCGCGCCTGACGCCGAAAACCTGATGTGTGAAAGTAGCCTAAGCAGAAAAGCAGTTTGAGTTGCTGCATGAGGTATCTGGGCTCCCAGCACAGCAGGTTTACACTGGTCCCTCACCCACCTCATTTTAGTTTAAACTTAAATTCAAAGCTCTAAATGCTGGCCCAGAACCTAATACCTCATGCATTGCCCATGACTGACTGCAGCTGTAGGTTTCTAAAATTTCAACTGTCGGTGTATTGATCAGTCAACTTCTTGTGTTACTATCCTGCCCCTAATTTTTGAAATGTATGGACTCCAAGTTGGGACTCCTTCATGTGCGTTGCCTGAATTTGGCAGGGTTCACTCATCTCTAGTGGAGAAGAATATACAAGAAAAATGTATGTAAAAAAACAAGCATTTTTCTTGCCAATGCATCAGAATTAGCAGCAGAATTTTCTGCTGCATATCCTGAACATGTGCACATAGTCTTAGTCCCTGTCCTGTGTCTGCCCCCCACACACATTCACTATTTGTCCCTGATAGCGTCATAATGAATTAGAGGATGGTCCCTTTCCTGGGGTAATGTGCCCTATCCTGGTTCCATTCCTGGGGTAATGTACTCAATGCTGGGCCTCTTCATTGGGTAATGTTCCCCATCGTGGTCCCGTTCCAGGGGTAATGTGACACATTCTAGAGTAAAGTATAGTGATGAGGGAGCACTAAAATGCTTGGGTACTCATTACTCGAGTCAAGAAAATAGTAATGCTTGGGTGCTTGACCTGAGTAACGACTATAATTGGAAGTCAATGGGAAATTCAAGCATTTTTACGCCATCCCGCCCACCCAAAGTCTGGAGGGGGTCTAAAAATTTTAGTAAACAATGGAAATAGCATTGAAATTGCACGGGAACTGCATGTGAACGACTCCTGGAAGCATCTCTGAATCACAAGTCACTACTGACAACAATGTTGTCAGAGTATTACGCCACTTTTACGGACTGAAAATCAAACATATAAAACCTATGTTAAAATGGATTTGACTGGAAAATAATGTTAAGAAAGATTCTTTCCAGGATAAAGTCTTCTATATACCAAAAAATAAGAGAATAAAAATTCTCTTCCACACCTTGGATTATGTTTTCATGTAGTATTTTGGCGTTGTTTTTACACTTTTGAAATGCTTTGAATGGTGAAAAAACATTCAACAGGAAATTAAATGTTATCATTTTAATACCTTATCTGGCCATGTGGTGTGTGAGACATGATCAGACATATCTTGTTTAATTTATGAAAGTGGGACTCTAAAAGTCACACATTTTTTTTCAGGGCTATCAGGCGGCCATCACTATTTATAGAGGGCCATCAGGTGTTCCTTACTATTGTTAGAGGGCCAGCAGGCAGTCCTCACTCTAATTTTAGAGTGCCAGCAGCCAACCCTCACTAAGCATTTTTGGAGGGCCAGCAGACGGCTATACTTTGTATAGCTGGTTATTGCTACTGAAAAGATTTTTTCAGTAGCAATATACTGCTATATACATATCATTCTACTTTGTATTGTTCAAGAAAAATTACCTAGGATTTCCCCCTTTTTGTTTAGAACCTTTATTATGGATTAGCATAATTCACCTTGATCTAGACCTATGTTCCCCAACTCCAGTCCTCAAGAGCCACCAGCAGGTCATGTTTTCAGGATTTCCTTAGTATGGCCCAAGTGATAATTGCAGTACCTGCACAGACAATACTTCCATAACCTGGGCAATACTAATGAAATCCTGAAAACATGACCTGATGGTGGCTCTTGAGGACTGGAGTTGGAGAACACTGATCTAGACCCATGCAAGGGCAGGCATTTTTGATATAGTCTTGTGCTGGGCATTTGTTACATTAGCATAGGCAAATTTTTCACCTTTGTATACCATAGATGATATACACTTCCCACTTCTGGGCACTTTGCCTTTTTTATAGATTTTCTAAGTATTATTTCAATGTGCTAAATAAAAATTAATTTTATATTTATACTCTGGTTCTCTTCATCGGCTGTGTTTATGTAAGTCTGAGTTTCTGGTTGTATATTGTGATGTGAAGTGCCAGCCTCTTTATATATGGACAATATTTGATAAATTAGTATTAAAATGCAGCAAAATTGTCCTACTTCAGATGGACGTGTGAGACTGCAGTTTCAATATAGCAATGCTATTGAGATTCTAACCAAGTCTGGCTGTATGCTTTTGACGCACAACTGCTGCCTTAAAAATGGTGGATAATATTTCCCTGCTCAGAGCAATTTGTAGGAATAAGGGCAGAAAGAATATTATTAGCTCTGAGAAGGGGTTTTGCTATGATTTGCAGTCTGCAGCATAAAGGACATGCAACTTACGCAATCCTGTCCTACACAATTCCTTCAGCACAATCTCTCCCTAAATGTTGCTATCAGCAGTATTACTATTTATTATATTTAGCTCTAAGAAGGGCTGTTGTTGTACTTAACAATTGTCTCTTCTATAGAAAGTTAATGAGTGAGAGCCAGTCTATTGCAGTTTATGTCCATGTGACTACAGAAAATAACAGGAAATATGAATCTAGTATTAGGGTTAATGGGCCAGTTTGAAAATGGGAAGATTTTTGTTAGCTTAAAAGGAGTCAGTCATCTCAAAATGCAATTCAAATGTGCTATACAGAGTTGTAGGAGACAATAACAAACATATTAGCACTACAATGCTTGAGAAAATAACTTTTAAATCAAATGCAAATGAAGAGACTTCAGTGTACCCCTGGCATGACCAAGAGTTTGGTGTGTACAGTAATGACTCATTTGCATATTGGGGCTCTTCCTCCACTTCTGATTGATAGTGCTTCCTTCCAGAGTGAGTTCTCCTCCCCGTCTCCTTTTTCTGATGCCACGTACTACATTTCCTGGTGTTGCGAGTGACGTCAGAGAAAAGGAGGAAAATATTAGCGGCCACAACATGCATGTATAATATGCAGGTGGTGGGATGCAGTAATACAAATGCTGCAGAGCAGGGGTGAACTATTATTTAATTGTTCAACAGCAATGAACTCCTCGCAGGGAGATATCAGGGGAAACGGGAGGCTAAACTGAACTATATAACAGTTATTTAACTAGACAGTCTTTTGTTAACAGATTCACTTATTGTGGCTCCACAGTACGTCACTGTCTGAGGGTCCAGTGGGTAATTGAATGCCGGCGGAGGTCGGTGTAACGCTTTCAGGCTTCCCTGCCCAACACATGGTCCTGCTTCTAGCGGCAGCGGGCGGTCTCCGGTTCTGCCCGCTGAGCCCCTAGTCCATTTAACTGCGGAGCCGAAGGGTAGAGCACACCGCAAGGTTCTGCGTGGCCCACGTCTTTCTGAGCAGCCGCCATCACTTTAATGGCTGCCCTGCAAAGCTCTGCTCGGCGTGCGCTTCTCTGTGTGCCAGCCAAAACCTGGACGTCCGTGCTGCGGCTATGGATTCGGTTTTTTTTTAACTGAGCATGCTCTGATTACTATCTCCACCTCAAACTATCTTAATTTATAATTCTTTAATAAAAATTTTTTTTTTTTATAAAATGCTTCATTTTCTTTCTTTTATTTAATGATAAGGTACAATACTTTGTGTAAGGTACAATACTTTGTGTAAGGCCGGAGTCACACTAGCAAGAAATACGGACGAGTGCTCTGCGAGAAAAAATCAAATAGCACACGTCCCAATGTTAATCTATGGGTCACCTCTCATCATCCGATTTTATTCTTGCCAGTATATTATACGTGTGGAGTCCCTGGCTGACGTGAGGTGAACTGACAGCGTGGGAAAAAGTTCAGAAACTTTCCCACGCTTATGAGTTCATCCCTGGTCAGCCGGGGCGCCTGCACAGATATGATTTCATTCATTCTGCAGTGGTTTACAGCCAGGCCAGTAGCATTAGCACTGGTCCCGGTTGTAAACTAGTTAACCCCTTATGATGGATTGCAGCAGGAGACCTGACTGAACTGGGGAGAGGTATGGATATTGCTGTTTTTTATTTTTTTGTCACAGGAGAACAAGGGAATCTTTTGGATTGGCAGCATAATAAATAAAGGCAATGGGTATAGAGAGGCTAAGTGCCAAAAAAGGCGCATCTTATAGATGCACCTTTTCTGGGGTGGCTGAGGGCAGATTTTTTTAGCCAGGGGGGAGGGGCAATAACGATGGTCCCTCTCTAGGCTATTATTATCTGCCCTCACTCCCTGGCTTTCCCTCTCTGGCAGAGAAAATACCGCGGGAGCACACACAATTTTTTTCAGCGAATTTACCATCTACATGTCCCAAATTTGACACACATACACTACTCTAATTATTAGTCAAAGATATATAAAAAACTAAATTAAGTGAAATGGTTTACTGTATGTAAACCATGTGTCATTTCATGTTGGGTTCTGTAATGATTTTGCGGAAGCCAGCAATTGATTTAACGGCCAATATGCTATGTAGAACTCTATGAACTATATATATATATATATATATATATATATATATATATATATATGTGTGTCTCAATGACATGTGTATATATACAGTATGTATTCTATGTGTATATATGTATTCTTTCGTTTGTGTTTTAACCTGTCATTGGGATCCATTATATGTCCATTTTGCAAGCCGGTGAGAAAATCTCGCCATACGGATGACATACGGATGTCACACAGATGCTTAGATGCGAGAAAATCGCATTTGGCATTACAATCGGATGATATACGGATCACAAAACTTTGGTTAAAATAGTAAAATTTTAAGGTTTAAAAAAAGGATCCGTCGAAAAACGGATGAAAACACTGATGCGACGGATCCGTTTTTTGCCAGATACGCTAGCCGGATCCGGCGAAAAAATGGATCCATTGCATCAGTTTTTCACAATCTGCGATGGATCCGTCGATCTGTCGAGCCAACGGATTGTGACTGATGGCAAAAAACTGAAACGGGTCTTTGTGGGGAGCCATTGACTCAACCAATAGCGTAGCCACTGGGGGGGCGCTCCGCGCTCTGAGGGGGCCCACCCGGAGCTACGCTACTGTAACTGTATCGGCGTGCACAGCACGCCGATACAGTTACATTCTGTGGCTGAGCAGGGAGAATCGATCTCCCTGCACTGCCGCTATGGGCCCCAGAGTAGGCGGGGGGCCCGGTGCCAGCAGTGGGCCCCCCACCTGTCATCAATTGCAGGTTCACTTCAGTGATGAGAGAAGGAACGAGTGCTCCTCCCATTATCTCCCTCTAGCTGACATTGGGCGCTATGACGTCACTACCCGGCACCCGCTGTCAGGAGATGAGCAGTGAGCAGCGCAGGAGCCGGGAGCAAGAGAGGTGAGTATTGGATTTATTTATTCTTTTATGGGGCTGCATTATACTACAGTCTGCCTATAGGGGATGGGGAGGCTGCCTTATACTACAGTCAGCCTATAGGGGATGGGGAGGCTCCCTTATACTACAGTCGGCCTATAGGGGATGGGGGTCTGCCTTATACTACTGTCTGCCTATAGGGGATGGGGGGCTGCCTTATATTACTGCCTGCCAATAGGGGATGAGGGGCTGCCTTATACTACAGTCTGCCTATAGTGTGGGGGTGCTGCCTTATACTACAGTCTGCCTATAGGGTGGGGGTGCTGCCTTATACTACAGTGTGCCTATTGGGGATGGGGGTGCTGCCTTATACTACAGTCTGCCTACAGGTTGGATGTGCTGCCTTATACTATAGTCTGCCTATAGGGGATGGGGGTGCAGCCTTATACTACAGTCTCCCTATAGGATGGGGGTGCTGCCTTATACTACAGTCTGCCTATAGGGGTTGGGTGGGCTGCCTTACACTATAGTTTGCCTATAGGGGATGCGGGGCTGCCTTATACTACAGTCTGCCTATGGGGGGGGCTGCCTTATACTGCAGTCTGTTTATAGGGGGGTGCTGCCTTATATTACAGTCTGCCTATGGGGGGAGTGCTGCCTTATATTACAGTCTTCCCCTTGATAGAGCGGCATTCTATGCCAGCAAAACACACATCGGGACGGACAGGGTGGACATCTGGTGAGGAAACCTCCCTTCCATTGTTATTTTCTCCTGGTAAGCCTGCCTACTACTTGTGCTGGGGACTCCTCTTGACATTACTATGGGTTATGTTTAGGGCTTCTCTCAGGTGTTATTGTTTATGGGACCAGTATTTGTCCCTCATATCTGACACGTATACTATGTGGAGGATCCTCCCCCCCTTTTCCTGTCCGTATTGTCTGGGACTATACTAAACACTGTGACTTGTGTAATTTTATATTATTGAATAAAATTTGTATTACTTTTTGATATATGACCCCATTTTTCTCTTGGTTTCTATGCTAAATGGAGTTAGTTTTTCTTAAGGGTGGACCACCATTGGTTTGGTCTCCCCACTCGCTTTCTTGTGTTATAATATGCAGCTGGAGGTGTTATCACTTATATTACAGTCTTCCTATAGGGAGGTGCTGCCTTACATTATTGTCTGCTTATGGGGGTCTGCAATATACTATTGAATCTGCCTATGGGGGGGCTGCATTATACTGTCGAGTCTGCCTATGGGGGATGCATTATACTATATTGAGGACTATCTGGTGTATTATACTGTATGGAGGCTATCTAGGGGGCCATCATACAATGTGGAGATTACAGTGAGGGGGCCATTATCACAGTGTTGGAGCCATCATTGGGGGATACTAAGGGGTCAGTATGTATACAGTGAGGGGGCATTAAACTGTGTATAGGGCAGCTGAACTGTGGGGAGACCCAGGACATTATTAAGTGTAAAGTGGGCACTTATTGTTATAGGGGAACTCAGGTTACTGTGACTGTCAAACGGGGCACACAGAGGGCATTATTACATTCTAGGGGAGAAAATGTGGGCACTGTTTTCTAGGGCACTTGCACCCGGCATTACTATATTATACTGTAGAGGGATGCTTTAGAATTTAGAGGTCACACAGAACCACAAAATAGGTGAAGTAATAGGGACACATACACCAGCAGCGGCTCCGCATTGGGGTATCAGGTGCAGTAATAGGGACACATACGGCAGCACATGTAAATCCCAAAATAAGTTCTAGCAATTTTTACCCGGTTCACCATAAAGGCACACATGTTGAAACTTACTTAAGGAACTACGCTCCTTCCCCCCTGTCTCCAAAAGATTGCCCAATCTTAGTCCTGCTGAAAGAACATCAATAAATTCATTAAGGGCCAATAAAGGCATAATTATAAAAAGTGCAGATAAAGGAGGAGGGGTTGTAATCATGAACAGGGACTGGTATGTAAAAGAGGGTTTTAGAATATTAAGCGATTCCTATTATTACGATAAACTTGTCTATGATCCATCACCTACCATCTTTTCTGAATACACAGTATTTATTAAGGAAGCTAGGTCCCTTGGGATTTTAAATGTGAAAGAATTCAAGTTTCTCAATATTTCTAAATTCAAATTTTTTTATTTCTTGCACAAAATCCATAAAGACCCCATTAATCCTCCCGGCCGCCCTATTATTTCATGCATTGGTTCCATCACGTGTAACCTGTCCCATTATGTGGATTTATTTATACAAAAATATGTGTTGAATCTGGCATCTTACCTTAACCCCTTCACCCCCAAGGGTGGTTTGCACGTTCATGACCGGGCCAATTTTTACAATTCTGACCACTGTACCTTTATGAGGTCATAACTCTCGAACGCTTCCATGGATCCCGGTGATTCTGACATTGTTTTCTCGTGACATATTGTACTTCATGTTAGTGGTAAAATTTCATTCAAATAACTTGCGTTTATTTGTGAGAAAAACGGAAATTTGGCGAAAATTTTGAAAATTTCGCAATTTTCCAACTTTGAATTTTTATGCCCTTAAATCACAGAGATAAGGCACACAAAAAACTTGATAACTAACATTTCCCACATGTTTACTTTACATCAGCACAATTTTGGAACCAAAATTTTTTTTTGTTAGGAAGTTATAAGGGTTAAAAGTTGACCAGCGATTTCTAATTTTTACAACACCATTTTATTTTTAGGACCACATCACATTTGAAGCCACTTTGAGGGGTCTATATGATAGAAAATACACAAAAGTGACACCATTCTAAAAACTGCACCCCTTAAGGTGCTCAAAACCACATTCAAGAAGTTTATTAACCCTTTAGGTGCGTCACAGGAATTTTTTTGAATATTTAAAAAAAAATGAACATCTAACTTTTTTTCATAAAAAAAATACTTCAGGTTCAATTTTTTTTATTTTACCAAGGGTAACAGGAGAAATTGAACTGCAAAAGTTATTGTGCAATTTGTCCTGAGTACGCAGATACCTGATATGTGGGGGGGAACGACTGTTTCGGCGCATGGCAGAGCTCAGAATGGAAGGAGCGCCGTTTGACTTTTTCAATGCAAAATTGGCTGGAATTCAGATTGGACGCCATGTCACGTTTGGAGAGTCCCTGATGTACCTAAACAGTGGAAACCCCCTACAAGTGACCCCATTTTGGAAACTAGACCCCCCAAGGAACTTATCTAGATATGTGGTGAGAACTTTGAACCCACAAGGGCTTTACAGAAGTTTATAACGTACAGCGGTACAATTAAAAAATCATATTTTTTCCACAAAAATGATCTTTTCACCCCAATTTTTATTTTCCCAAGGGTAACAGGACCCTAAAAGTTATTGTGCAATTTGTCCTGAGTACGCTGATACCCCACATGTGGGGGTAAACCACTATTTGGGCGCATGGCAGAGCTCGGAAGGGAAGCAGCGCCATTTGACGTTTTTGGCTGGAATTGAGATCGGACACCATGTCGCGTTTGGAAAACCCCTGATGTACCAAAACAGTGGAAACCCCCCACAAATGACACCATTTTGGAAACTAGACCCCCTAAGGAACTTATCTAGATGTGTGGTGAGAACTTTGAACCCCCATGGGCTTCACAGAAGTTTATAACATAAAGCCATACAATTAAAAAATCATATTTTTTAAACAAAAATGATCTTTTCACCCTCAATTCTTATTTTTCCAAGGGTAACAGGACCCTAAAAGTTATTGTGCAATTTGTCCTGAGTACGCTGATACCCCACATGTGGGGGTAAACCACTATTTGGGCGCATGGCAGAGCTCGGAAGGGAAGCAGCGCCATTTGACGTTTTTGGCTGGAATTGAGATCGGACACCATGTCGCGTTTGGAAAACCCCTGATGTACCAAAACAGTGGAAACCCCCCACAAATGACACCATTTTGGAAACTAGACACCCTAAGGAACTTATCTAGATGTGTGGTGAGAACTTTGAACCCCCATGGGCTTCACAGAAGTTTATAACATAAAGCCATACAATTAAAAAATCATATTTTTTCCACAAAAATGATCTTTTCACCCTCAATTCTTATTTTTCCAAGGGTAACAGGACCCTAAAAGTTATTGTGCAATTTGTCCTGAGTACGCTGATACCCCACATGTGGGGGTAAACCACTATTTGGGGGCATGGCAGAGCTCGGAAGGGAAGCAGCGCCATTTGACGTTTTTGGCTGGAATTGAGATCGGACACCATGTCGCGTTTGGAAAACTCCTGATGTACCAAAACAGTGGAACCCCCCACAAATGACACCATTTTGGAAACTAGACCCCCTAAGGAACTTATCTAGATGTGTGGTGAGCACTTTGACCCCCCCAGTGCTTCACAGAAGTTTACAACGCCCGGGCGTGAAAATAAAAAATTCGTATTTTTTCCACAAACATGATCTTTTAGTCACCATTTTTTTATTTTCCCAAGGGTACCAGGAGAAATTGGACCCCAAAAGTTGTTGTCCAATTTGTCCTGAGTATGCTGATACCCCATATGTGGGAGAAAACTACTGTATGGGCACACGTCGGGGCTCGGAAGGGAAGTAGTGACGTTTTGGAATGCAGACTTTGATGGAATGGTCTGCGGGTGTGATATTGCCTTTGGAGAGCCCCTAATGTACCTAAACAGTGGAAACCCCCCACAAATGACACCATTTTGTAAACTAGACCCCCCAAGGAACTTATCTAGATGTGTGGTGAGCACTTTGACCCCCCCAGTGCTTCACAGAAGTTTACAACGCCCGGGCGTGAAAATAAAAAATTCGTATTTTTTCCACAAACATGATCTTTTAGTCACCATTTTTTTATTTTCCCAAAAGTACCAGGAGAAATTGGACCCCAAAAGTTGTTTTCCAATTTGTCCTGAGTACGCTGCTACCCCATATGTGGGAGAAAACTACTGTATGGGCACACGTCAGGGCTCGGAAGGGAAGTAGTGACGTTTTGGAATGCAGACTTTGATGGAATGGTCTGCGGGTGTCATGTTGCCTTTGGAGAGCCCCTAATGTACCTAAACAGTGGAAACCCCCCACAAATGACACCATTTTGTAAACTAGACCCCCCCAAGGAACTTATCTAGATGTGTGGTGAGCACTTTGACCCCCCCAGTGCTTCACAGAAGTTTACAACGCCCGGGCGTGAAAATAAAAAATTCGTATTTTTTCCACAAACATGATCTTTTAGTCACCATTTTTTTTATTTTCCCAAGGGTACCAGGAGAAATTGGACCCCAAAAGTTGTTTTCCAATTTGTCCTGAGTACGCTGCTACCCCATATGTGGGAGAAAACTACTGTATGGACACACGTCGGGGCTCGGAAGGGAAGCAGTGACGTTTTGGAACGCAGACTTTGATGGAATGGTCTGCGGTTGTCATGTGCGTTTGGAGAGCCCCTGATGTACCTAAACTATTGAAACTCCCCACAAGTGACCCCATTTTGGACACTAGACCCCCCACGGAACTTATCTAGATGTGTGGTGAGCACTTTGAACCCCCAAGTGCTTCACAGAAGTTTATAACACTCGGACGTGAAAATAAAAAAATCATTTTTTTTCCACAAAAATGATATTTTTGCCCCCAATTTTTTATTTTCCTAAGGGTAACAGGAGAAATTGGACCCCAAAAATTGTTTTGCAATTTGTCCTGAGTAGGCTGATACCCTACATGAGGGGGTAAAACACTGTTTGGGCGCATAGCAGAGCTTGGAAGGGAAGGAGCACCATTTGACTTTTTCAACTCAGAATTGGCTGGAATTGAGATCAGACGCCATGTTGCATTTGGAGAGCCCCTGATGTGCCCAAACAGTGGAAACCCCCAATTCTAACTCCAACCCGAACCCCAACACGCCCCTAACCCTAGCCCTAACCCTAGCCCTAACCCTAGCCCTAACCCTAGCCCTAACCCTAGCCCTAGCCCTAGCCCTAACCCTAACCCTAGCCCTAACCCTAACCCTAGCCCTAACCCTAACCTAACCCTACCCCAACACACCCCTAGCCCTAACCCTAGCCCTAACCCTAATGGAAAAATGGAAATAAATACATTTTTTTTATTTTATTATTTTTCCCTAACTAAAGGGGTGATAACGGGGGGTTTGATTTACTATTTATGGCGGTTTTTATGTTTGGCGGCTGTCGCACGCTAAAAGACGCTTTTTATTGTAAAAATAGTTTTTGCATCACCACATATTGAGAGCTATAATTTTTCCGTATTTTGACCCACCGAGTCATGTGAGGTCTTATTTTTTGCGGGACGAGTTGACGTTTTTATTGGTACCATTTTCGGGCACGTGAAATTTTTTGATCGCTTTTTATTCCGATTTTTGGGACGCAGAATGAACAAAAACCAGCGTTTCATGAATTTCTTTTGGGGGGGTGCGTTTACACCGTTCCGCGTGCGGTAAAATTGATAAAGCGCTTTTATTCTTCGGGTCAGTACGGTTACAGCGATACCTCATTTAGGTCTTTTTTTATGTTTTTGTCGGTTTTATGCAATGAAAACTATTTTATATAAAAAATAATTATTTTTGCATCGCTTTATTCTGCGAGTTATAACTTTTTTATTTTTTTGCTGATGATGCTGTGTGGCGGCTTGTTTTTTGCGGGACAAGATGACGTTTTCAGCGGTACCATGGATATTTATATGCGTCTTTTTGATCTCGCGTTATTGCACTTTTTGTTTGGCGGTATGATAATAAATCATTATTTTTTGCTTCGTTTTTTATTTTTATTTTTTAAGGGGTTCGCTAAAGGGGTTAACTAATGGGACAGTTTTATAGGGCAGGTCGTTACGGACGCGGCGATACCTAATATGTGTACATTTATTGTTTTTTTTTTTTATTATTTTAAAAAAATGAATTTATTGGGGAATATTTTTTTTTTTTTTTACTAATTTATTTGGCGATTTTTTTTAATTTATTTTTACACTTTTTTTTTAATTTTTTTTTACTTTATTACATAGTCCCAGGTGGGACATCACTGTCCTGTGACAGATCGCTGATCTGTCACATCACAGATCACTGTGACAGATCAGCAATCTGTCACAGGCAGTGCACAAGGCTTCCTCATGCCTGCGCTTTGCAGGCACTGAGGAAGCCAGCTTCCCCAGGCCCCCGAAGGCCCCCGTCGCCATCTTGGATTCGGGGGCCTGGAGGATAGGAGTCCCCCGCAGCAGCGCTGCACATTGCGCTGCCGTGGGGGGCTCAGGGAAGCACGGAGGGAGCCCCCTCCCTGCCGATGCTTCCCTTTAACTCCCGGTACACCGCGATCGCGTTTGATCGCGGTGTGCAAGGGGTTAATGTGTCGGGGGCGGTCCGTGACCGCCCCTGACACATTGTGCCGGGTGTCAGCTGTGATAATCAGCTGACACCCGGCCGCGATCAGCGGCGCTCACCACGTGGGCGCCGCTGATCGCGGTAGACGTACTATCCCGTCCCCGGTCATACGGGCCCGGGTACCGTGGACGGGATAGTACGTCTCATGTCAGGAAGGGGTTAAGGACTCCTCTCTTTAGATTGATCTCCTTCTTTCCCTACCTAATATGACCAACTGTTTTTTATTAACTTTGGATGTCCAAGCCCTGTACATTAACATTATTATTATTATTATTATTATTATTATTATTATTATTATTATTATTATTATCCCCCATGATAAAGGGTTGGAAGCGGTTTCTCAATTCCTTTGCACCGATGATCAATTACCCCCCTTACAAAAGGAATTTTTGAAAAAGGCCATCTTATTTGTTCTGGAGAACAATGTTTTCTCTTTTGAAAAGGATTGCTACCGCCAGCTGAGAGGCTGCGCGATGGGGACAAGATTTGCCCCCAGTTACGCTAACTTGTTTATGGGGGCATTTGAGTCCTTTTTCATCGCGCAGTCCCTGCTGGCGGTTGGTAAGATTTCCGTGTATCGACGCTTCATTGATGACCTATTCATCATATGGACCAGGTCTGAATCAGAAGCACTTAATTTTGCCTATTCTCTGAATTCAAACTCCTGGGGTTTAAAGATTTCCGCTAATATATAGAACACAGCGATCCAATTTTTGGACCTCATGATAAAGGTTGACTCACTCGGTTGTTTCTCCACCTCTACGCACATTAAGCAGGTTGATGTCAATACTTACCTTAGTTTCACCAGTAGCCATCTTCCCAAATGGATATGAAATATCCCTTAAGGGCAATGCTGGAGAGTCCGCAAAAATTGTACAAATGATGCCGATTTTTTAGAAGAGGCAGAGGTCCTGAAACATCGGCTTCATCATAAGGGTTATTCGAAGAAACTGATTCATGATGCCTATACCAGGGCCAGTGTGTTCACACAAAGAAGTTGCCTTGAGAGGATCAAACGCAAAAGTGACACACCAGATAAATCCCCTGATTTTGTGAGATGGAGTCTCATTACCACCTTTAATCGGTCCCATGCTTCGATACGAAATCTGCTTAAAAAATACTGGTTCATCTTGAAAGGGGACCCTATCTTGTCACCACATATACCCGTACAACCTATTACAATTTTCAGAAAAAAGCAGACTCTTCGCAATCTCGTGGCCCTGAGTAACACACAGTTGTTAAGCCTTCAGCTCTATCTACCAACCAAGGACACTCTAAACCAGGGTGCTTTGCTTGTAAGGTCCCAAAATGTCTATGTTGCACTTCCATTCTAATTGGAGCGCAATATTTTAAATCTCATACCACTGGCATTAGCTTCAAAATAAATTTTCCTGCCGAGGAATGTCTATTGGTCACCCTGAGGTAAGTAATTTGGAAAAAGAAACACCTGGCATTAATATGATTGCTAAAAAAGCCATGTCCCGACTTTTTTTTTTCAATTTTCTGTTCCGCAGATTCCTGGCTACTGGAGAGACATTATCATCACTCCATTTTCAATTCAGGATTGGAGTGTCCACACTTTGAGATCATTGGAGACAAATGTTGTGCTTTAGGTGACATTCTGTAGCAAGAATTCCTCCCCCAACCCAAAACTGAACTCTGGCTGGAAAATTCTGAAAAATTCCAGGAAATTTGTAATATTCCTAACTGTGTGGGGGCAGTGGATGGCAAACACATTAGGATTACGAAACCTGCTGGAAGTGGAACAGAGTACTTCAATTTAAAAAAAAACATTTTTCCATTGTTCTAATGGCTATTGTGGATGCCGAGTGTAGATTTGTTGCCATGGACATTGGCTCATTTGGACGAGGAAATTACTCGCAGACTTTCGAAAACTCTGACATGGGCCAACGTTTGTATGGGAATGATTTTAATTTTCCGCAGCCATGACCTCTTCCCAACACTGAAGGACCGCCAATGCCTTGTATTGTTATTGGGGATGAGGCGTTCCAAATGTATGCCAACCTCATTAAACCATACTTAAGTCGGAACTTAAATCACACAAAATAAATTTACAACTACCGACTGACAAGGACACGAAGAACCGTGGAGTGTGCCTTTGGATTGCTGGTATCTAAATGGCGCATTTTGTGCACTTCCATTAATCTAAAAATTGACACTATTGATGAGGTTGTGAAAGTGTGTGTTGTTCTGCACAAATACATCATGGTAAAAGAGCGACCAACCTTACAACCTGAGGAACCTGTTACATTGCATGATTACCAATTTCACCCTCTGAGAACTACAGTGGAAGTTGCCCAGATGAGGGATAAGTTTGCTGCTTACTTTGTTTCAGATAATGGACGTGTGGCATGGCAAGGCAAATTAGAATCATAGAATCGTAGAGTTGGAAGGGACCTCCTGGGCCATCTGGTCCAACCCCCTGCTCAAAGCAGGATTCGCTTAATCATCCCAGTCAGATGTCTGTCCAGCCTCTATTTAAAGACTTCCATTGAAGGAGAACTCACCACTTCTCATGGCAGCCTGTTCCACTCATTGATCACTCTAACTGTCAAAAAGTTTTTCTAATATCTAATCTGTGTCTCCTCCCATTCAGTTTCATCCCATTGCTTCTAGTCTTTCCTTGTGCAAATGAGAATAAAGTTGATCCTTCTACAATGTGACAGCCCTTGAGATATTTGTAGACAGCTATTAAGTCTCCTCTCCGTCTTCTCTTTTGCAAACTAAACATTCCCAAATCCTGCAACCTTTCCTCATAAGACAGGGTTTGCAGACCGGTCACCATTCTGGTCGATCTTTTCTGAACTTGCTCCAGTTTGTTGATGTCTTTTTTAAAATGTGGTGCCCAAAACTAGACACAATATTCCAGATGAGGTCTGACCAAAGAGGAGTAGAGGGAAATAATGACTTCACGTGATCTAGACTGTATGCTTCTGTTAATACATCCTAGAATTGCATTTGCCTTTTTTGCTGCTGCATCACACTGTTGACTCATATTCAGTCTGTGATCTATTAGTATACCCAAGTATTTTTCACATGTGCTGTTGCTTAGCCCTATTCCCCCATTCTGTATATGCTTTTTACATTTTTATTGCCTAGATGTAGTACTTTGCATTTTTCCCTGTTCAAAACCATTCTGTTAGTTGCTGCCCACTTCTCCAGTTTATTTAAATCTTTTTGAATCCTCTCTCTCTCTTCTCTAGTATTAGCTATCCCTCCTAGCTTTGTGTCATCAGCAAATTTAATCAGTTTACCCTCGATTCCATCATCTAAATCGTTGATAAAGATGTTGAACAATACAGGGCCCAGGACAGAGCCCTGTGGTTCCCCACTTGAGACATTCTTCCAACTGGATGTGCAGCCATTTACGACCACTCTTTGGGTCCGATCACTAAGCCAGTTATGAATCCACCTAACAGTTGCCTTGTCCATTCCATACTTGGTCATTTTTTTCAATAAGGATTGTATGAGATACTTTGTCAAATGCTTTGATGAAGTCAAGATATACTATATCTACAGCATTTCCTTGATCCACCCAATCAGTGATTCCGTCATAGGAGATTAAGTTAGTCTGACATGACTTATTAGTTACAATCCCATGCTGACTCTGTTTAATCACTTCTTTGTTATCCAGGTACTGACATGCATGTTGTTTAATAATTTGTTCAAAGATCTTTCCTGGTATAGAAGTCAGATTCACCGGCCTATAGTTGCCTGGGTCCACCTTCTTCCCCTTTTTGAAGATAGGAACAACATTTCATAGAATAGAATCGTAGAGTTGGAAGGGACCTCCTGGGCTATCTGGTCCAACCCCCTGCTCAAAGCAGGATTCGCTATATCATCCCAGTCAGATGTCTGTCCAGCCTCTGTTTGAAGACTTCCATTGAAGGAGAACTCACCACTTCTCGTGGCAGCTTGTTCCACTCATTGATCACTCTAACTGTCAAAAAGTTTTTTCTAATATCTAATCTGTGTCTCCTCCCCTTCAGTTTCATCCCATTGCTTCTAGTCTTTCCTTGTGCAAATGAGAATAAAGTTGATCCTTCTACAAAGTGACAGCCCTTTAGATATTTGTAGACCGCTATTAAGTCTCCTCTCAGTCTTCTCTTTTGCAAACTAAACATTCCCAAATCCTGCAACCTTTCCTCATAAGACAGGGTTTGCAGACCGGTCACCATTCTGGTCGCTCTTTTCTGAACTTGCTCCAGTTTGTTGATGTATTTTTTAAAATGTGGTGCCCAAAACTGGACACAATATTCCAGATGAGGTCTGACCAAAGAGTAGAGGGAAATAATGACTTCACGTGATCTAGACTGTATGCTTCTGTTAATACATCCTAGAATTGCATTTGCCTTTTTTGCTGCTGCATCACACTGTTGACTCATATTCAGTCTGTGATCTATTAGTATACCCAAGTCTTTTTCACATGTGCTGTCACTTAGCCCTATTCTTCCCATTCTGTATATGCTTTTTTCATTTTCATTGCCCAGATGTAGTACTTTGCATTTCTCCCTGTTAAAAACCATTCTGTTAGTTGCTGCCCACTTCTCCAGTTTATTTAAATCTTTTTGAATCCTCTCTCTCTCTTCTCTAGTATTAGCTATCCCTCCTAGCTTTGTGTCATCAGCAAATTTAATCAGTTTACCCTCAATTCCTTCATCTAAATCGTTGATAAAGATGTTGAACAATACAGGGCCCAGGACAGAGCCCTGTGGTACCCCACTTGAGACATTCTTCCAACTGGATGTGCAGCCATTTACGACCACTCTTTGGGTCCGATCACTAAGCCAGTTATGAATCCACCTAACAGTTGCCTTATCCATTCCATACTTAGTCATTTTTTCAATAAGGATTGTATGAGAGACTTTGTCAAATGCTTTGCTGAAGTCAAGATATACTATATCTACAGCATTTCCTTGATCCACCCAATCAGTGATACCGACATAGAAGGAAATTATGTTAGTCTGACATGACTTATTAGTTACAAACCCATGCTGACTCTGCTTAATCACTTCATTCTTATCCAGGTAAAGACATACATGTTGTTTAATAATTTGTTCAAAGATCTTTCCTGGTATAGAAGTCAGACTCACCGGCCTATAGTTGCCTGGGTCCACCTTCTTCCCCTTTTTGAAGATAGGAACAACATTTGCTCTTCTCCAGTCTTCTGGCACTTCTCCTGTTCTCCAAGAATTTTCAAAGATTATGGAGAGGGGTTCAAAAATTTCTTCTGCTATCTCCTTCAGTACTCTGGGGTGTAATTCATCTGGACCTGGAGACTTGAATTCATTTAGGTTAGCTAAGTGTTTCCTCACTATCTTTCTGTTTATAGATATCCTGGATTCTTCTATTCCCTTAATAGGACAGTGAATTACAGTTGATGTTACATTTCCTTTCTGAGAGAAAATAGATGCAAAATAGGAATTTAAAAGTTCAGCCTTCTCAACATCCTGTCTTACCATTTCATTATTTTCATCCTGTAAAAATCCTATAGCATCTTTGACTTTTCTTTTACTTTTGACATATCCCCAAAATCCTTTATTATTGCTTTTGACATCTCTTGCAAGCCTCAATTCATTTTCAGCTTTAGCAAATCTGATTTGTGCCCTGCAGGTTCTGCAGACAGCATTATATTCTTCTTTAGATATGCCTCCCTCTTTCCATTTTATAAACATTTTTTTCTTCCTTTTTAGCATGTGCTTAAGTTCTGTGTTCATCCATCCTGGTTTCCTTAAATGCTTCCTATTCTTCCCTCTTTTCGGAATTGGTAACAATTGTGCTTTGAGAATTTCATTTTTCAAGATTTCCCATCCTTCCTGGACATTTTTGTCTTTAAGGATATCCAGCCATTGGATCCCTCCAATTCTCTTTCTGAATCCCTTAAAATCTGCCTTTCTGAAATCTAACCTTGACGTCTGAGTCTTCACAGGTCTTCCGCCTCTCGTTATCCAAAATTCTAAAATAGCATGGTCGCTACCTCCTAGGGTCCCAGCCACTTTTACCTCCTCAACCATTTCCTCCCTGTTTATAAGGATTAGATCCAAGGTAGCAGTTCCCCTTGTTTTCTCCCCTACCTTTTGGAAGATAAAGTTGTCAGCAAGAAAGGATAAGAATTTCCTTGACCTGTTAGTTTTGCCTGAGAGAGATTCCCAACAAATGTCTGGATAGTTGAAATCTCCCATGACAACTATGTCATATTTTTTGGAGAACTTGGCCATTTGATGCATAAAGAGTTCATCCATATCTTCAGCTTGCACAGGCGGCCTGTAGTAAATGCCTACAATGGTGTCCTTTCCATTGTTCTGTCCTTGTATTCTTACCCAAACAGTTTCCACAGAACTCCCAGTCTCTGAAGCTTCAATCTCTGTGCAGATATACGCATTTCTAACATACAATGCGACACCTCCTCCTCGTTTATCAAGTATGTTTCTTGCAAATAAGTTGTATCCTTCTAGTCTTGTATTCCAATCATGTGTATTGTCCCACCAAGTTTCAGTGATTCCAATGACATCATATTTCTTTTCCTGTGTTAGTAGTTCCAATTCTCCTTGTTTGTTGCCCCTGCTTTGTGCATTAGTATAGAAACATTTTAGTTTGTGATAGGTTTCTCTTTCTCCAATATTTTTATTAATTAGATTCTTTTGTCTTTGTTCTTCCTTTCCACTTCTAATAGCAGAGTTCTCAATAGCATTTGTCAGGTGTATGGCTTTTTCTGATCTTTTGCTTCCCTTCCCATGTTGTTCTAGTTTAAAGCTCTCCTTACAAGTGTAGCAAGGCGACTTCCAAATACATGCTTTCCAGTCTTCGTAAGGTGCACCCCATCTCTAGCAAGTAGTCCATCGTATAAGTAATTCACTCCGTGATCCAGAAATCCAAATCGTTGCTGACGGCACCATCGGCGTAGCCAGTTGTTCACCTGCAGAATCTTATTCCACCTCCTTTTTCCATGGCCATCCACTGGGAGGATGGAAGAGAAGACCACCTGTGCTCCCAGTTCTTTCACTTTCTTGCCTAAGTCTTCAAAGTCTCTGCAGATGGTTTCCAGTTCATTTCTTGCGGTGTCATTTGTCCCCACATGTAGTAGCAGGAATGGGTAGTCATCTGTAGGTCTGAAGAGTCCTGATATCCTGTCAGACACATCTTTAATTTTTGCACCTGGAAGACAGCACATTTCTCTTGAAGTTATATCCGGTCTGCAGATAGCGGCCTCTGTTCCTCTCAACAGGGAATCCCCCATGACCACCACTCTCCGTTTCTTCTTCACAACATTTTTCTTTCTCCATCCAGGAGGACTCTGAAGGCGTACAAGGTTGCTGTTTGTTGGCAAAGTCTTATCCTGATGTATTTCTTCATCGTTTTCCTGCGTGAGAGCCTGGTACTGGTTCCTGAGCAGTATGGTGCTGACTGCCTCCTAATCCTCCTGCTTCTCTGGGTCACATGTCTCCATTCCTCTGTTTCTTCAGGTGCACTTCGAATTTCTTCTCTTTCTGTAACATGAAGAGATAATTCTGCTCTGTCCAAGAACTCTTCACCTCTTCTCAAGTCTTCTGGGACTTCTCCTGTTCTCCAAGAATTTTCAAAGATTATGGAGAGGGGTTCAGAAATTTCTTCTGCTATCTCCTTCAGTACTCTGGGGTGTAATTCATCTGGACCTGGAGACTTGAATTCATTTAGGTTAGCTAAGTGTTTCCTCACTATCTTTCTGTTTATAGATATCCTGGATTCTTCTATTCCCTTAATAGGACAGTGAAGAACAGTTGATGTTACATTTCCTTTCTGAGAAAAAACAGATGCAAAATAGGAATTTAAAAGTTCGGCCTTCTCAACATCCTGTCTTACCATTTCATCATTTTCATCCTGTAAAAATCCTATAGCATCTTTGACTTTTCTTTTACTTTTGACATATCCCCAAAATCCTTTATTATTGCTTTTGACATCTCTTGCAAGCCTCAATTCATTGTCAGCTTTAGTTAATCTGATTTGTGACCTGCAGGTTCTGCAGACAGCATTATATTCTTCTTTAGATATGCCTCCCTCTTTCCATTTTATAAACTTTTTTTCTTCCTTTTTAGCATGTGCTTAAGTTCTGTGTTCATCCATCCTGGTTTCCTTAAATGCTTCCTATTATTCCCTCTTTTCGGAATTGTTAACAATTGTGCTTTGAGAATTTCAAATGATTTAAGCCTCTAAGTAAAATGTACCATGTTATGTTTAAATTTACCTGTAATGTAAAAATTACATACCTGTTATGTTTAAATGTACCTGTGATGTAATAAAAATGTACATGTAATGTTAAAATTTACCTCTAATGTTTGCTGAGTTAAATAATAAAATACCTCCAGTAAAATTTACAAGTTCCCTCAAAAATACAATACACGTGTGTGTGTTTGTGGCGGCGGTGCATAAAGATACAAATAAAACAAGATATAGTGAAAACAAAATATAAGTTTTATTTCGCAAAATTTAACAAAGAAAAGGGTTAAGGTCGGGGTGATTGGGTTTAGCGTCGGGGTTTACGTGAGGGTGAGATGAGGTAGACCTTGGGGGGTGTGGAGCTTTGAGGATTGGGTGGTAGTTGATGAGGAAGGGGTTACAGGGGAAGGGTCTACAGGGGAAGGGACACAAATTGAAGGATTTGATCAGTGATGGCAGTGGAGACATTGGGGACAGATGACAAAGTGGAATAATGGGAATCGATAGACAAACTGTAAGGTACAGACAAAGACACAAGAGAAGGTAGTGCCAAATTGGTAGGTGAGGGTGGAGATGGTGGGTTCAATTTGGGAATTTTTTTTGGCTCTGGGTTTTCGTTCTGGTGGAAAGATGTTTTTTTTGTCCTCAGTTTTCTTGGCCGAGTGGGAGTGGTGGCCTCTGTAGCAGTCCTCTGGCATGGTGCTGGACATGGCAGCATCATGGATACTGCTGACTTCAGGGGTACTGGACTGGGCAGGGGTTCTGGAGTGGGCAGCATTGTGGACAGTGATGGCTACAGGGATGCTGGACTGAGCAGGGGTGCTGTACTGGGAAGCATTGTGGATACTGCTGGCTGCATGGGTGCTGGACTCTGGAGCATGGTGGATGCTGCCGGCTGCAGGGGTCATGAATGCGGCAGCGTGGTCGATCTGTGAACTGGAGGCGGTAGTGGTGGAGGATAGTCTGGTGCTGTGGGAGTTGGAAAATAGGCTGTGGGTAATATCCTCAGGCCTGTGGATTGTAGCTTTGGAACTGCTGCTGGGACTGCTGCTGCTGCAATGCGTGGCTGTAAGCAGCCTGGCAGGCCTGCATGATGTTCAGCTGGAGTTGAAATATAACTTTTTCCTACACGCTCCGCTGTACTGCAGAAAAAAAATGCCACGCCGGTCTCTCAAGGTCAGCTTCCAGGTGGTCAAGGCATTTGTTGACATCCTTGAACCCACTCTTCACTCTGTCACCAATCAATCTAATCCCATCCTGGAAGACTGAGCTTAAGTGCATAAACTCAGGCATGCCTGGCCTTTCCCAGGCCCTCTGCCGCTGATGAGAAGACCCAACAAAAAGCAGCAACAGAGGGCTGGGAGAGGGGAAAACCAGATGGACCGGCTGCCTGTTCCCCAGCCTGTGATGCCTGCAAGGTTGCTCCATCACTGGTGGATGATGGATGATTGGGCATGCGTCTGTTCAGTGTCTGGTAGATGAGGGGCCGCTTCAACAGAGGATGATCCAGGTTGTGTTGTGCAGCACCTGGTTGTGTGTGGAAAAGAAGAGAAAAATATTAATGAAAAAAATCCAGGTTGTGTTGTGCTGCTCCAGGTTCCCCCTGTGAAGGGGGAAAAAAATGAAAGAATTAATTGGAAAACAATGCACGTGCATTAACATGTTCACTGCCGCATCAGGCCACATTGCAGTACTTACCAAAATCATTTCTTGCACGTGGCGTGGCATGGTCCCAATAAGGCAGCAGCGATGTTGCCACTTCTTCCCAGAGACGTCGAATCATCACATTGTCAGAGTGCTGACAGTCACGGGTCTCCCACAATGGTACTCACTCTTGCACAAGGTGGATTAGTTGCTCATTGTCAGCATGGATTAGTTGCTTATTATAACAATTAATGACATCACACTTTCCCCAGTACCAGAAGTCTGCTGCCTCGGAGTAACCTTTGACTCTGCCCTGCACATCCATGCTCTTTCTACCTCCTGTCGCCTCCAGCTCAAAAATATTTCCAGAATCCGTCCTTTCCTCAACCCTCAATCTACTAAAATGCTTGTGCATGCCCTCATCATCTCCCGCCTCGACTACTGCAACATCCTTTTCTGTGGTCTCTCTGCTAACACCCTCGCACCTCTCCAGTCCATCCTTAACTCTGCCGCCCAACTAATTTATCTCTCTCCTCGCTACTCCTCCACTTCTCCCCTCTTCAAATCTCTTCACTGGCTCCCATTCCCTCAGCGTATCCAGTTCAAATTACTAATTCTGACCTACAAGGCCATCAATAACCTGTCTCCCCCATATGTCTCTGAACTAATCTCCCGATACCTTCCCTCACGTAATCTCCGGTCCTCCCAAGACCTCCTTCTCTCCTCCACACTTATTCGCTCCTCATCCAACCGCCTCCAAGACTTCTCCCGAATAGCCCCTATTCTCTGGAATTGTTTGCACCAACAAGTCCAACTATCAACCACATTTGGATCCTTCAGACGGAACCTGAAAACCCACCTCTTCAAGAAAGCCTACAGCCTGCCATGACCCCGCTACCTCCTTCTCTCTCACGACTAACGGTGATATCACCTCAACCAACACCGGAACTGCTGCAACCCACCAACCTACTGTCTCCTTCCCCACCATCCTGTAGCATGTAAGCCCGAAAGAGCAGGGTCCTCTCTCTACTCTGTATCAGTCTGTCATTGTTAGTTTGTTAACTGTAAGTGATATCTGTAATTTGTATGTAACCCCTTCTCATGTACACCACCATGGAATCAATGGTGCTATATAAATAAATAATAATAATTGTCAATATCCAGTGTAGCTTCTTCTCGTTGTGAAACCTATACATAAAATAGAAAAAAAGAATTTTAAGTAAAACCGAAAAAAAAATTCTATTACAACTCTGATGAAAAGACTACTTACACCCCGTCTTTCCTCCTGAGACACATGGGTCTGACGATCCTAGGAAGCCTCATTTCCTCTTGACTGCTCCTGCTCTTCATCACTGGAAGGTACCTGTAAAGAAATTACATGATTTAACACATGTGTAGTATTGCCAGTCAATACATACCAATCAGTATAGCAAATGTGATTACATAATCTTGGTCAGGTCCGCCCTGCGAAGAAGTCAATTCTTCACTTGAGGACATGTTTGAAGAGCAGTGAAAAATTAGGATGAATGAACTCATGGAGATCAACATCCAACACTGCGGAGACACCATCACATGTTTCTCAACGCAGTGATTCTAGAGCAATGCCCCCATCCCTTATGGGAAATATGCAAAAACATGCAAAACACAAGCCGCGGAGACATCATCACATGTTTCTCAACGCAAGCAATGACTAGCCAGGTCTTTCCCCGGGAAGGAACAACGACGGGAAGGGCAGTCTCCAATGAAGGAAACCACCTATGCCAAAACATGGTATCCATCCACAGACAGATGTTTCGGGTAGAGTTGAGCGAAACGGGTCGAAAAAATTCAAAAGTCGCCGACTTTTGGCAAAGTCGGGTTTCATGAAACGAAACCCAACCCTAGGATGAGGTCGGCCACGAGGTCGGCGACTTACGCGCCAAAGTTGCGTTTCAAAAGTTTGTTTTGAGCTCTTTTTCAGCCAATCAGGATCCACGGACACTGTGGGCAACGTGATGACATAGGCACGGGTCACCACCATCTTTCAGAAGGGCATGCAAGTGATTGGCTTGCTTTGGTGGGCGTCACAGGGGGTATAAAAGGGCGTGCACGCCGACCGCCATCTTACTTCTGCCGATCTTAGTATAGGGAGAGGTTGCTGCTGATTCTGTAGGGAGAGCGTTAGGCAGGGAAGAAGACAAAAAAACTGCTTCTGCTGCTAGCGATTTGGCCTGCACAACACACAAGTCACTTTGTGTGCAGTGCAAGGGGAGGCTATATTGTGGTGTATCAGTGGTGTTGGTTGTTGGGCTGCCTTTTAAGGCTTCCTGACACGCTGGCATTGCTGTTTACCCACTGCTCCGCAAACTGCTTTTTTAAAAGCAATCCAATCTCCCTTATCCTCTCGTCACTTTGGTCACAGGCAGCTGTGCCATCGAGCGTGTCACATAGCGCTCAGATATCAGTGGGCCGCACACAATCCACAAGTGTCCACTGTCCACAAGTGTACGCAGAGATTCAAAATCTCCATTATCCTCTCGTCACTTTGGTCACAGGCAGCTGTGCCATCGAGCGTGTCACATAGCGCTCAGATATCAGTGGGCCGCACACAATCCACAAGTGTCCACTGTCCACAAGTGTACGCAGAGATTCAAAATCTCCATTATCCTCTTGTCACTTTGGTCACAGGCAGCTGTGCCATCGAGCGTGTCACATAGCGCTCAGATATCAGTGGGCCGCACACAATCCACAAGTGTCCACTGTCCACAAGTGTACGCAGAGATTCAAAATCTCCATTATCCTCTCGTCACTTTGGTCACAGGCAGCTGTGCCATCGAGCGTGTCACATAGCGCTCAGATATCAGTGGGCCGCACACAATCCACAAGTGTCCAGTGTCCAAAATGTACGCAGAGATTCAAAATCTCCATTATCCTCTCGTCACTTTGGTCACAGGCAGCTGTGCCATCGAGCGTGTCACATAGCGCTCAGATATCAGTGGGCCGCACACAATCCACAAGTGTCCACTGTCCACAAGTGTACGCAGAGATTCAAAATCTCCATTATCCTCTCGTCACTTTGGTCACAGGCAGCTGTGCCATCGAGCGTGTCACATAGCGCTCAGATATCAGTGGGCCGCACACAATCCACAAGTGTCCAGTGTCCAAAAGTGTACGCAGAGATTCAAAATCTCCATTATCCTCTCGTCACTTTGGTCACAGGCAGCTGTGCCATCGAGCGTGTCACATAGCGCTCAGATATCAGTGGGCCGCACACAATCCACAAGTGTCCACTGTCCACAAGTGTATGCAGAGATTCAAAATCTCCATTATCCTCTCGTCACTTTGGTCACAGGCAGCTGTGCCATCGAGCGTGTCACATAGCGCTCAGATATCAGTGGGCCGCACACAATCCACAAGTGTCCACTGTCCACAAGTGTACGCAGAGATTCAAAATCTCCATTATCCTCTCGTCACTTTGGTCACAGGCAGCTGTGCCATCGAGCGTGTCACATAGCGCTCAGATATCAGTGGGCCGCACACAATCCACAAGTGTCCACTGTCCACAAGTGTGTGCAGAAATTCTAAAACTCCCCTGTCCTATAGACACCTTGTACCTTGTTTTACATTACTATATAGTTTGTTGGATTTTGTCTACATTTCTACCAAAAATGAGTAAGGCTGGTGGAAGAGGCCGTGGAATTGGGCGGGGGTTGGCAGCTGGTAATGATGGTGTTGGTGGTGGATCTGATGGTAGTGGCAAGAGCAAAATAGGACCGAATGCAGGAGGTGCTGACGCTGCGTCATCGTCTGGCTACATAAGGCCTCGAACGCTTAGTTTTCTAGGAGTTGGCAAACCGCTTTTAAAGGCAGAGCATCAGGAAAAAGTTTTGTCTTACATTGCTGACTCAGCCTCCAGCTCTATCGCCTCCTCTTCTTCAGTTGTAAAAAGTAAAAGCACTGAGTCGTCATTGGAGGCTCATGTTCATGAACCACACCTTTCCTTGTGTCCTTCACCCCAACCAAGATTGAAGGATGACGCAGGCCATACTACTGATTACTCCATGGAGCTGTTTTCACATACCATGCCTGGATTATCAAGTCAAATGGTGAATTACCCAGGCCAAGATGAATCTGACATGGAGTGCACTGATGCACAGCTGCTGATGGATGATTCAGCTGGTACATTCACTCAGAGCACTACATTGTCCTCGCAGTGTACAGAGCCAGATTTTGACCCTGATGAGACTCAGGTGCCCCTTCCCGCACACTATACCACCATACACGGTGACACAGAGAAAGGTGCACATGACATAGAAGAGGAGGTGATGGATGACCCAGTTGTTGACCCAGATTGGCATCCATTGGGGGAAGAGGGTGCTGCTTCCAATAGCTCAGATGAGGAGCATCCACAGCAGACATCGACATCGCAACAGCTGTTATCTGGCAGGCCCGGAGCACTCCAAAGACAGGTTCCAAACATCAAAAGAGTTGCTGGACAGCTTGTCCAGAGGGTCAAAAGATCACAGCGTGCTAGGCCGCAAAATGTCTGCCAAAGTAGGAAGAGTGCAGTGTGGCACTTTTTTGAACAAAATCCTCATGATCAGGCCAAGGTTATCTGTAAGAAGTGCGCAAAGACCTTTAGCCGAGGGAAAAATCTGAAAAATTTGAATACCAGTTGCATGCTTAGACATTTAACCAGCATGCACTTGCAAGCGTGGACACAACACCAAACCTCAAGTGCCACATGTGCAACTGATCACAACGAAGGTAGTCAGCAACGCTACATTGTTTCCCCCACTGTAAGCCCACCGGTTAGCACAGCAGCAAATGTTGAGGTGTCGTTGCAAGGCCACAGCATTCAGGGAATCCCACTGTTATATCAACGAAAGACTGATTCTAGGCCATCAGAAAGAACACCAACTCCATCACCATCATCAACCCTCTCTCAGTCCGCCCTGTCCACCGCTACTTCCACCATATGCAGCTCTCAAGTCCAGCTCACCCTCCCAGACACTATGAGTAGGTCAAGAAAGTACTCAGTCTCTCATCCGCGTACACTGGGTTTGAACGCCCACATTGCCAAACTAATCTCGTTTGAGATGATGCCCTTTCGGTTGGTGGAAAGCACAGCTTTCCGCGAACTCATGGCCTATGCAGTACCACGCTATGACCTACCCAGTCGCCACTTCTTCTCTCGCAAAGCCATCCCAGCCCTCCACCATCATGTGAAAGACCACATTGTCCATGCACTCAAGCAGTCAGTGAGCGGAAAGGTGCACCTCACAACTGATGCATGGTCCAGTCGGCATGGCCAGGGCCGTTACGTGTCCATCACTGCGCACTGGGTTAATGTGGTGGATGCAGGGTCCACAGGGGACAGCGGTGGTGGGACAGTGCTGCCTAGCCCACGGTATAGGAAACAGTTGGCTGTAGGCGTTCGACCCTCCTCCTCCTCCTCCAGAAGCGACAGCTCGTCCACAGAGCGCAGTCGTACGAGCACTCCATCTGCAGCTGCCACTGTTGCACACGATGTGTCCCCCTATCGAGCAGCTAGTGGAAAGCGTCAGCAGGCTGTGTTGCAGATGATGTGTTTGGGCGACAGACACACCGCCGAGGTGCTGGCCGAGTACTTGAAGCGACAAACTGAGTCATGGCTGGGCAGTGTACATCTTGAGGCAGGCAAGGTAGTTAGTGATAACGGCCGTAATTTTGTGGCAGCCATAGCCCTTTCAAAACTCAGCCACATACCTTGCTTGGCTCACACCTTGAACCTGGTGGTGCAGTGCTTCCTCAAAAATTATCCGGAGTTAACAGCCCTGCTCCAGAAGGTGCGAAGACTGTGCGCGCACATCCGCCGGTCGCCTGTACACTCCGTTCGTATGCAGAAGCTGCAGCGATTGCTCCACCTTCCCAACCACCGCCTCATTATCGACATTGCAACAAGGTGGAACTCCACCCTGCACATGGTGGAGCGGCTGTGCGAGCAGAGGCAGGCCATAATGCATTTGTGGGAGGATACACGGCCAGGCACTTTGAGAGCAGACATGGAGTTGACAGGCGTGCAGTGGTTGAAGCTGAAAGACCTTTGTAAAGTCCTTCAGTGTTTTGAGGAATGCACACGGCTGGTAAGCGCAGACGACGCCATCCTAAGCATGAGCATCCCACTTATGCGTCTGCTCATGCAAACTTTGACGCACCTTAAGGAGCAGGCGTCTGCAGCCAATGTTGATGAGGAGGAAGAGGAGGAGGGAATCCTTGATGACATTCAGCCATTGTCTGCTCAGGGACCTCTCCTGGACGAGGTGGAGGAAGAAGAGGAGGAGGAGGAGGAGGATGATGGGGATGATTACTTAGGGGAGGAGGATGCATCTCGTGGGGCAAGTGAAAATGTTGGCGTGGCAAGGTCTGCTACAGGGTTTGTGCGTGACTGGAGGGATGTGGATTTGCCAGAAAGTGCTCCTCCACCCAGCACTCGCAGTGCATCATTGACACCGGGAACATTGGCCCACATGTCAGATTATGCCTTGCGGATCCTAAAAAGGGACCCCCACATTGCCAAAATGATGAACGATGACGACTACTGGTTGGCCAGCATCCTGGATCCACGCTATAAAGGCAAATTACAAAACATCATGCCACAGGAGAACCTTGACCTAATATTGGCTAATAAACAAGCAACTCTGGTAAATCGGTTGCTTGAGGCATTCCCAGCACACAGCAGCGGTGATGGTTCTCACACGAGCCGTACGGGCCGGGGGCAGCTTGGCAGAGGTGTTCGTGGTGCACACAGCAGAAGTGGCGTTGGAGACAAGGGTTTCATGACAATGTTGTGGACTGATTTTTCAAATACCGCTCACACAACTGGTAATACTGCATCGATGGAAAGTGACAGGAGACAGCAGTTGTCAACTATGGTTACAAACTATTTTTCCTCCCATATCGATGTTCTCCCACACAGGTCATTCCCCTTTGACTATTGGGCCGCTAAACTGGACACCTGGCCTGAATTGGCCCAATATGCCTTACAGAAGCTCGCTTGCCCAGCTGCAAGTGTGCTATCGGAAAGAGTCTTCAGTGCAGCTGGATCAATCCTGACAGAAAAAAGGACCCGTCTGTCAACCCAAAATGTGGATGATCTAACCTTCATTAAAATGAACCACGCATGGGTTTCCAAGGATTTTGTCCCACCTTCCCCTGATGACACATAGGGTGACAGAAAAATGGCTTGCTTTGGTCCACCTCTTCCTGGTACTTCACCTATTTTGCCTTTTGCATCAGTTGAATGTCCAACATCAACATATGCCACTTTCTAAAACTCCCTAACTGTGCTGCCTCCCCCCCCATGGCCGGGGTCACCACCTAGCGCACGACACCGTGCGAGTGCCGTTGCCCTGGACAGGTGGGTAGGCCGACTCTTGGGCGCGGGCACTGGCACAGGGTCCCTCATAGTGCAATCAAGTGTCTCTGACGGTGGTGGTGCACACCCGCCGTCAGACACACCGCTGTACTATGAGGGGCCCAGTGCCAGTACCGACGCCCACGAGTGGGCCCCCCTTGCTTGGCCAGGGCCCCAGCATTTGCAATCTTTACCTCTCCCTGCTCCTCCGCTGTGTAATCTGGGCCGTCAAATCCATACTGTGCCTGACACCGTCTGAGCCTGCCTCCTGAGACATATATTTTGAATGTGTACGCTATCCATACATGTTATCCGGGGATACGGTACCCTTTCTAACCTTTGTGCAATGACGTGCAATCCATACTGGGCCTAACACCGTCTGAGCCTGCCTCATGCTGTATAGACATATATTTTGAATGTGTACGCTATCCATACATGTTATCCGGGGATACGGTACCCCTTCTAACCTTTGTGCAATGACGTGCAATCCATACTGGGCCTAACACCGTCTGAGCCTGCCTCATGCTGTATAGACATATATTTTGAATGTGTACGCTATCCATACATGTTATCCGGGGATACGGTACCCCTTCTAACCTTTGTGCAATGACGTGCAATCCATACTGGGCCTAACACCGTCTGAGCCTGCCTCATGCTGTATAGACATATATTTTGAATGTGTACGCTATCCATACATGTTATCCAGGGATACGGTACCCTTTCTAACCTTTGTGCAATGACGTGCAATCCATACTGGGCCTAACACCGTCTGAGCCTGCCTCATGCTGTATAGACATATATTTTGAATGTGTACGCTATCCATACATGTTATCCGGGGATACGGTACCCCTTCTAACCTTTGTGCAATGACGTGCAATCCATACTGGGCCTAACACCGTCTGAGCCTGCCTCATGCTGTATAGACATATATTTTGAATGTGTACGCTATCCATACATGTTATCCGGGGATACGGTACCCCTTCTAACCTTTGTGCAATGACGTGCAATCCATACTGGGCCTAACACCGTCTGAGCCTGCCTCATGCTGTATAGACATATATTTTGAATGTGTACGCTATCCATACATGTTATCCGGGGATACGGTACCCCTTCTAACCTTTGTGCAATGACGTGCAATCCATACTGGGCCTAACACCGTCTGAGCCTGCCTCATGCTGTATAGACATATATTTTGAATGTGTACGCTATCCATACATGTTATCCAGGGATACGGTACCCTTTCTAACCTTTGTGCAATGACGTGCAATCCATACTGGGCCTAACACCGTCTGAGCCTGCCTCATGCTGTATAGACATATATTTTGAATGTGTACGCTATCCATACATGTTATCCGGGGATACGGTACCCCTTCTAACCTTTGTGCAATGACGTGCAATCCATACTGGGCCTAACACCGTCTGAGCCTGCCTCATGCTGTATAGACATATATTTTGAATGTGTACGCTATCCATACATGTTATCCGGGGATACGGTACCCCTTCTAACCTTTGTGCAATGACGTGCAATCCATACTGGGCCTAACACCGTCTGAGCCTGCCTCATGCTGTATAGACATATATTTTGAATGTGTACGCTATCCATACATGTTATCCGGGGATACGTTACCCCTTCTAACCTTTGTGCAATGACGTGCAATCCATACTGGGCCTAACACCGTCTGAGCCTGCCTCATGCTGTATAGACATATATTTTGAATGTGTACGCTATCCATACATGTTATCCGGGGATACGGTACCCCTTCTAACCTTTGTGCAATGACGTGCAATCCATACTGGGCCTAACACCGTCTGAGCCTGCCTCATGCTGTATAGACATATATTTTGAATGTGTACGCTATCCATACATGTTATCCGGGGATACGGTACCCCTTCTAACCTTTGTGCAATGAAGTGCAATCCATACTGGGCCTAACACCGTCTGAGCCTGCCTCATGCTGTATAGACATATATTTTGAATGTGTACGCTATCCATACATGTTATCCGGGGATACGGTACCCCTTCTAACCTTTGTGCAATGACGTGCAATCCATACTGGGCCTAACACCGTCTGAGCCTGCCTCATGCTGTATAGACATATATTTTGAATGTGTACGCTATCCATACATGTTATCCGGGGATACGGTACCCCTTCTAACCTTTGTGCAATGACGTGCAATCCATACTGGGCCTAACACCGTCTGAGCCTGCCTCATGCTGTTTAGACATATATTTTGAATGTGTACACTATCCATACATGTTATCCGGGGATACGGTACCCCTTCTAACCTTTGTGCAATGACATGCAATCCATACTGGGCCTAACACCGTCTGAGCCTGCCTCATGCTGTATAGACATATATTTTGAATGTGTACGCTATCCATACATGTTATCCGGGGATACGGTACCCCTTCTAACCTTTGTGCAATGACGTGCAATCCATACTGGGCCTAACACCGTCTGAGCCTGCCTCATGCTGTATAGACATATATTTTGAATGTGTACGCTATCCATACATGTTATCCGGGGATACGGTACCCCTTCTAACCTTTGTGCAATGACGTGCAATCCATACTGGGCCTAACACCGTCTGAGCCTGCCTCATGCTGTATAGACATATATTTTGAATGTGTACGCTATCCATACATGTTATCCGGGGATACGGTACCCCTTCTAAACTTTGTGCAATGACGTGCAATCCATACTGGGCCTAACACCGTCTGAGCCTGCCTCATGCTGTATAGACATATATTTTGAATGTGTACGCTATCCATACATGTTATCCGGGGATACGGTACCCCTTCTAACCTTTGTGCAATGACGTGCAATCCATACTGGGCCTAACACCGTCTGAGCCTGCCTCATGCTGTATAGACATATATTTTGAATGTGTACGCTATCCATACATGTTATCCGGGGATACGGTACCCCTTCTAACCTTTGTGCAATGACGTGCAATCCATACTGGGCCTAACACCGTCTGAGCCTGCCTCATGCTGTATAGACATATATTTTGAATGTGTACGCTATCCATACATGTTATCCGGGGATACGGTACCCCTTCTAACCTTTGTACAATGACGTGCAATCCATACTGGGCCTAACACCGTCTGAGCCTGCCTCATGCTGTATAGACATATATTTTGAATGTGTACGCTATCCATACATGTTATCCGGGGATACGGTACCCCTTCTAACCTTTGTGCAATGACGTGCAATCCATACTGGGCATAACACCGTCTGAGCCTGCCTCATGCTGTATAGACATATATTTTGAATGTGTACACTATCCATACATGTTATCCGGGGATACGGTACCCCTTCTAACCTTTGTGCAATGATGTGCAATCCATACTGGGCCTAACACCGTCTGAGCCTGCCTCATGCTGTATAGACATATATTTTGAATGTGTACGCTATCCATACATGTTATCCGGGGATACGGTACCCCTTCTAACCTTTGTGCAATGACGTGCAATCCATACTGGGCCTAACACCGTCTGAGCCTGCCTCATGCTGTATAGACATATATTTTGAATGTGTACGCTATCCATACATGTTATCCGGGGATACGGTACCCCTTCTAACCTTTGTGCAATGACGTGCAATCCATACTGGGCCTAACACCGTCTGAGCCTGCCTCATGCTGTCTAGACATATATTTTGAATGTGTACGCTATCCATACATGTTATCCGGGGATACGGTACCCCTTCTAACCTTTGTGCAATGACGTGCAATCCATACTGGGCCTAACACCGTCTGAGCCTGCCTCATGCTGTATAGACATATATTTTGAATGTGTACGCTATCCATACATGTTATCCAGGGATACGGTACCCTTTCTAACCTTTGTGCAATCACGTGCAATCCATACTGGGCGTGAGAATGGCTGGCGAGCTGTTAAGCAAGCTACAGCACCTGTCCAGACAAGTACAGGGATTCCCTAGCGAGGAGACTTATTTGATTGTTTTCTATGTTGGGACAGCAATTTTTGGGGATCACTATACTCTGGAGAATGATAGATGGGGCCCACCATACACTGGAACATTCCAAAGGTGGACATCAGACACTGGAGCAGCATTTACAGGGCCCATTATACACTAGAGCAGTAGAAATGGGGCCCATTATGTTTGGAGCATTATTTGGGCCCATAAGACAGTGGAGCTTCATCCATGGGGACCAACATATACTGTAGCATTATGTGGAGCTCATCATATTCTGTTTCAAACATTATATGGGACCAATGATTTTGTATGGAGAAATAGATGGGCCTCGTCATGCGATGTAAAAAGTGAGGTATTTTTCATTGTACTATACCGCTATTTCTCTGCCGTATCGGAGCATGATGAGTTGTGGTATGTGTTAAAGGGGCGCTCTTTGGCCCAGGGCACATGAAAACCTGCAGCCAGCCCTCCCCCCCCACAAATTTAGCCAAATAACCCCCATTTTTCAGTGCGTAACTTGTATTATGAAGTTAATTAAGGTTGACAAGCTTAAGTAAGAAGAATTGATGTTTTTTGCATTCAAATGGGCACTGTAGGTGTGTTTCCTGTCCTCCTCTCACTGCCGACTTTTATTCCCCATTGACTTACATTGGGTTTCGTGTTTCGGGACGACCCCGACTTTTCCCTATAATCGGACGATCTTGCTCGACCCGACTTTTGGAAAAGTCGGGTTTCACGAAACGAAACGCGACCCTAAAAAAGCAAAAGTCGCTCAACTCTAGTTTCGGGGTATTGCCCGTCATCAGTGTGGAGTAGGAAACTGGCTAGTAGGAGCAATGCCTAGGAAAAGACTGAAAAATGAGGATGAATGAACTCATGGAGATCAACATCCAACACTGCGGAGACACCATCACATGTTTCTCAACGCAGTGATTCTAGAGCAATGCCCCCATCCCTTATGGGAAATATGCAAAAACATGCAAAACACAAGCCGCGGAGACATCATCACATGTTTCTCAATGCAAGCAATAACTAGCCAGGTCTTTCCCCGGGAAGGAACAACCATGGGAAGGGCAGTATCCAATGAAGAAAACCACCTATGCCAAAACATGGTATCCATCCACAGACAGATGTTTCGGGGTATTGCCCCTCATCAGTGTGGAGTAGGAAACTTGCTAGTAGGAGCAATGCCTAGTAAAAGACTGTGAAAAATGAGGATGAATGAACTCATGGAGATCAACATCCAACACTGCGGAGGCACCATCACATGTTTCTCAACGCAATGATTCTAGAGCAATGCCCCCATCCCTTATGGGAAATATGCAAAAACATGCAAAACACAAGCCGCGGAGACACCATCACATGTTTCTCAATGCAAGCAATGACTAGCCAGGTTTTCCCCTGGAAGGAACAACCACTGGAAGGGCAGTCTCCAATGAAGGAAACCACCTATGCCAAAACATGGTATCCATCCACAGACAGCTGTTTCGGGGTATTGCACCTCATCAGTGTGGCGTTGAGAAACATGTGATGGTGTCTCCGCGGCTTGTGTTTTGCATGTTTTTGCATGTTTGAAGAGCAGGCAGCAGTCAAGTGAAACACTACAGAAAATAACAGAGAAGAAAAATTTAACTTGCTAAGATCCAAACACAATGTAGATAAAAAAAAAATCCATGGACACCAATACTTACATTACAGGCAGTAGTCCAACAGCACAGCAGTAAGCACAGGCCAGGGACAGACGGCAGCACCAGGAGACAACCGCAGCACCAGGAGAGTCGACCAGTCTACAAGGAACAGGAAAAGCATTGAGAGAGACAGACATTTTCAAAGCTTCTATACTTACATAGACAGTGTTGTCCTCACCAGGACAGAAAGCAGCACCAGGAGACAACCACAGCACCAGGAGACAACAGCAGCACCAGGAGACAACCACAGCACCAGGAGACAACCGCAGCACCAGGAGACAACCGCAGCACCAGGAGACAACCACTGCAGCAGGGGAGTTGACAAGTAGAAAAGTAACAGAAAAAAATTAGTACAAAGTACAAACGGCAGTGAGAGAGACAGACATTTCCAAAGGTTCTAATACTTACATAGCCAGTCTTGTGCTACCATCCAGAGTCCAGAGAGTTAAGGCCTTGCAGTTGTAGGGAGGGGGTCCTGATGGAGAGGGATCTGCCTTTAGTGGTAGGCAGAGGGATAGCTCAGTGTAGGAATGGAAGCACTGAGATGAAGAGGAAGTAAGTGGGTGCTGTGCTGTAGAGTGACCATTAGAGGGCAGTGGGGAGCGAAGAAGAAAGTGGTTATGTAACTGCCAGGGGTCAAGGTCACTGTCATTGGTCAGAGGTCTCGGTCAGGTGATAGTGGGCAGAGCTACCAGGGCAGGTAGTATAAAGGCTGGCTGAGGGAAGATTCCAGAAGCTTCAGTCAGCCAGGGGAGCTCACTAGAAAGGAGGGTCTACTGTAAAGAGAAAGGCATTAGAGAGCCCTCAGTGAGGATCTGACAGTAGAGACGGTCACGGGGGGTGACCAAAAAGGACAGTGACGGCAGACAGAGACGGTCTGAGAGCAACAGATAGCGGTGTACTTTGAATGGCGAACCGCTGAGGTGAAAGTGCCTAGGGCAGCCACAGTGGAAGAAGTCACAAAGGACGCCACGACAGTGAAACAGAGAAAGTGAAGGTACCCGGGTCTGTGTAAAAAGGAGTTGTGAAAGTCCTGTCGTGAAGTGTGGAAGTCGTCAAAAGGCAGTGAATAAACACGGATCTGTTGAATTCAATTGCTGTCTCAGTCTCCAGTCTGTCGGCGTCAAGAAGTGGGTCACCCCCCCATCTCTGTTGGTCAATCTCTCTGATCTCCTCTACCTCCGCCGCTAACCCTACATTTGGCGTAGTCGGCAGGATCTTCACCGCAAATACAACATCTTCAGCGGTAAACCTGCCTTGAAGATTCAAAGGACCCAAGCTGAACGGGTTGAAGATCTTTTCCTGTGGATTACAAACTGGACTGTGAATTGCTGGATTTCTGCAGGTAGATCTGGAGCGAAAAGGCCTTGTTAAAAATTACTGTGGCAATTTAGCGCCAAAAAGCACAGGAGTTTGCAGCCACCTTGGACTACCAGGAACAGCTGCTGGAGGAGCTGTTGCCGACCGTCTGCACGGAGTCATCGGGCATGGAGGCTGGCCCTGCCGGATGGCGGGGTGAAGAACATCGGCTGCTGGAGGAGCTGCGGGATGGACTGTCGGGAGTCACGGTGTTGGGGAAGGCGAGCGTTACTCCGGCTCAGCCGGCGGCACCGCAGGCAGACCCCGCCCCCATGCCCCGTGTACAAGACAGGCCCCAGGGTCCTGACACCGGCCCCCGGGCTCCCCGCCTGACCTTCCGTTCTTCAGCGACCCCAGCCCTGGATGACTTTGCGGCTCCTGTCAGCGATCCTGAGCCGCCCCGCCCAGCGGCACCTTGTTCCGTGTCGCCGGCACAGAACCGACCTGTGGCTGCCCCTGCCGCACTCCATCTTCCGGCAGTGGCCTGTCCATCAGGGCCTGCCGCCATTTTGGCTCCTGCTGCGGCCTTCTTGCCGGAGCCTGCAGCCGCCTTGATCCCTGCTGCGGCCTGCTCCGCAGCCTACCCTCCGAGGCCGGTGGCCGCCTCTGTCCCGTCCGTGACTCTGGTTGTGGCCTGCTCCCCAATGTCCGCGGCCGCCTCAGCCCCATTCTTGACCCCAACTGCGGCCTGCCCACTGGACTCTGCGGCCTACACCGGACCCTCCGCCTTGGATGCAAAGATTAATGAACAGAAGGAGGCCAATGAGTTGGAGGTGTGGGCACTGTTACACGAGAAGGAAGAGACAACCATGACTACCCCTCAATCATATGGGCGGCATGTATATACTAACACTGCAAAAGGCTATGGATTTATCCGGGACCTCGCCACCGGTCACAAGCACTACCTCACTGTGACCCCATCAGACATGGACGGGCTATGCGAGAGGGAGACCCGGTTTCCTATTACAACGAATAATGCCCCTGCGGCTGCTATGCGGTAGCAGTCATCACCTACCCTGAGGGGTATGAGCCTCCATAAAAAGAGACAAGGACTCCTGGGTCTCGTGCATCAGGGACACTCAAGGCCTAGAACATTTCAAGCATCCCGGGGAATTCACAGCTGTAGAGTTCCCTGCTAAATGGCGAAACATCGGCCGCCAGGAGGTGACCCGGAGTATCCTTCTAAATGGACTGCTGGGAGTGTTGTGCGCTGTTGCATGACCTAGGGACAGTTTGAAGTCCCTCAGTAATAAGTGCCCACTCTTGGTGTAGCGGGGATGCATACGGGGGAGTGCTCTCCTCAAAGGAAGAGGAAGCACCAATGTTTATAATATTTAAGTTTTGGTTAAAAGGAAAAATGTTATGCCTAAAAAAAAATTAACTCTGATAGAATTAAGCATGGCATAGTAAAAGCTATAGATAGTTTTGAAGATGTTATGCTTTGAAAAGTGCTAAATGGAAAATTTACAAAGTGATAGTCTAGTACGGTTAGAAGTAAGCATAAGATCTATAGTTAAAAAAAAACAAAAAAAACTGTGTTTAGTATATATAGCCAAATTTGAAATGTTAAAGTGATATTTAAAAAAAAAATGTGTGTCCAACAGGTCCCGGGTACGTGACGTATGACGACCAGGACTTAGTCACGAGGACAGAACTTCAAGACAGAAAGAGTGTAGACAGACCAGGGTACAGGAGTCAGGTCCCTAGTACCATGCCAGGGTCTACTGTGAAAAGAAAGGCATTAGAGAGCCCTCAGTGAGGATCTGACAGTAGAGACGGTCACAGGGGGTGACCCAAAAGGACAGTGGCGGCAGACAGAGACGGTCTGAGAGCAACAGATAACGGTATACATGGAATGGCGAACCGCTGAGGTGAAAGTGACTAGGGCAGCCACAGTGGAAGAAGTCACAAAGGACGCCACGATGGTGAAACAGAGAAAGTGAAGGTACCCGGGTCTGTGTAAAAAGGAGTTGTGAAAGTCCTGTTGTCAACTGTAGAAGTCGTCAAAAGGCAATGAATAAACACGGACCTGTTGAATTCAATTTCTGTTTCAGTCTCCAGTCTGTCGGCGTCAAGAAGTGGGTCACCCCCCCATCCCTGTTGGTCAATCTCTCTAATCTCCTCTACCTCCGCCACTAACCCTACACAGTATCCACACTTCCTTTTATGGAGCTATCAATTAGCACGTGGTTAAATCACTTCCTAGACCAACTCATTAAAAGTACGCATCGTATCGAACTCATATGCGTATGCATGTCCTTGCATACCAATACCAATGTGTTTCCATAGACAGTAATGCTTTTTTTGACGCACTTAGGCCTGTTTCACACTTCCGTTTTTGACCATCAGTCAAAATCCGCCGTTCTTTAAAAAAAACGGATTCGCCAGTTTTTTGGTGGATCCGTTTTTTTCCCCATTGAGTTGCATTACCGGCGGATCTTGACGGATGGCCATCCGTTGGATACGTTTTTTTGCGGATCCGTAAAATTTTTTGCGCCCGCCGACATGCCTGGACGGACCATGCAACGTTTTTTTCACTGCAGGATCCGCATTTTACAGTGCGCATGCACGGAGGAAGGAAGTCAGCTGGGAATTTAACCCTGAAATCCTTTCTGGCTGACGGAAAAAATTGTCTCTCTCTCTCCTTCCCGGACTGCGGTTCCTTTAAAATTCTTCATTCAACGGATCCGTCAAAAAAACGGTCCTGTGGCATCCGTTCACATCAGTTACCAACGGATCCGCTTTCCGCCATTTTGGCGGGTTTTAACTGACACAAAAAAACTGAAGTGTGAAACAGGCCTTATCCGCATGTGCATGACTGCACATATTTGACGGATTTTTGCCGCTTCAAAAAATGCAACCTGTTGTGTTTGCCAGACCCCGCCGCACACCGAAAGACGACGCATGCGTATACAGACGCATGCGAACTGATGCAAACGCATGTCCTTGCGTGCGCCATGTTAAAGATAGGTACACATGACACTTTCAGATTGCTGCGGATAAAACACTGCGCAAACAGACGCAAATGTGAAACCAGCCTTACAATGTTAAATTGTGTTCAAAGGTAAAGTGAAAAAAGATCTTAGTCTGGGCAATCTTGATGTTTAAAAGAGCTGATGATTTTACATTACTAAGACTCATCCTTCATATCACTGAGAAAATATGGGGGAGATTACATTTGCTATATGTATATTCATGTCTACAGTATTTGCAACATACTATACATAGAGATTTACTGCATTGATGTTTAATAACTGAAGTCACAAACATCATAGCCAGTTTGTGACAAAAGCGCTGTACCACAGTTTCTTTTACCACTTTCAAATTAATCATCATCAGGGGGCGGCTGGTGTCACACATTGCTTCTATCTCTGCCCCTGATGATGTCTTGTTTCACAGTTAGAAGTTGTAACAGTGGAGATAGTAACAGAGTGTCGGCGCTGCAGTCAACGCTACCAGTTTACCAAAGGAATCCCCTCAAAATTAGGATTTTATTGATGCATTATGTACAGTCATGGCCAAAAGTTTTGAGAATGACACAAATATTATATTTTCACATGATCTGCTGGACTCTGGTTTTTATGTGTGTTTGTCAGATGTTTTTATCACATACAGAAATATAATTGCAATCATATTATGAGTAACAAAAGGTTATATTGACAGTTAGAATGAGTTAATGCAGCAAGTCAATATTTGCAGTGTTGACTCTTCTTCTTCAGGACCTCAGCAATTCTCCCTGGCATGCTCTCAATCAACTTCTGGATCAAATACTGACTGATAGCAGTCCATTCCTGCAAAATCAATGCTTTTATTTTGTCTGAATTTGAAGGTTTTTGTTTGTCCACCCGTCTCTTGATGATTGACCACAAGTTCTCAATGGGATTAAGATCTGGGGAGTTTCCAGGCCATGGTCCCAAAATCTCTATGTTTTGTTCCCTGAGCCATTTAGTTATCACCTTTGCTTTATGGCAAGGTGCTCCATCATGTTGAAAAAGGCATTGTTGATCGCCAAACTGCTCTTGGACGGTTGGGAGAAGTTGCTCTTGGAGGACATTCTGGTACCATTCTTTATTCATGGCTGTGTTTTTAGGCAACACTGAGAGAGAGCCCATTCCCTTGGCTGAGAAGCAACCCCACACATGAATGGTTTCAGGATGCTTGACAGTTGGCATGAGACAAGACTGGTGGTAGCGCTCACTTGGTCTTCTCCGAATAAGCCGTTTTCCAGATGTCCCAAACAATCGAAAATGGGATTCATCAGAGAAAATAACTTTACCCCAGTCCTCAGCAGTCCACTCCCTGTACCTCTTGCAGAATATCAGTCTGTCCATGATGTTTTTTCTGGAGAGAAGTGGCTTCTTTGCTGCCCTCCTTGAGACCAGGCCTTGCTCCAAGAGTCTCCGCCTCACAGTGCGTGCAGATGCAATCACACCTGCCTGTTGCCATTCCTGAGCAAGCTCTGCACTGCTGATAGCCCGATCCCGCAGCTGAAACACTTTTAAGAGACGGTCCTGGCGCTTGCTGGTCTTTCTTGGGCGCCCTAGAGCCTTTTTGGCAACAAGGGAACCTCTCTCCTTGAAGTTCTTGATGATGCGATAGATTGTTGACTGAGGTGCAATCTTTCTAGCTGCGATACTCTTCCCTGTTAGGCCATTTTTGTGCAGTACAATGATGACTGCACGTGTTTCTTTAGAGATAACCATGGTTAACAGAAGAGAAACAATGATGCCAAGCACCAGCCTCCTTTTAAAGTGTCCAGTGGTGTCATGCTTACTTAATCATGACAGATTGATCTCCAGCCCTGTCCTCATCAACACCCACACCTGTGTTAATGGAGCAATCACTGAAACGATGTTAGCTGGTCCTTTTAAGGCAGGGCTGCACTGATGTTGAAATGTGTTTTAGGGGATAAAGTTCATTTTCTAGGCAAATATTAACTTTGCAAGTAATTGCTGTTAAGCTGATCACTCTTTATAACATTCTGGAGTATATGCAAATTACCATTAGAAAAAATGAAGCAGTAGACTTGTAAAAATTAATATTTGTGTCATTCTCTAAACGTTTGGCCATGACTGTACTATAACAATTAACACATGAGCATACAAAGACAAGACAATGAACAATTGTCAACACACTAAGGTATGCAACAATAGCGTATCTGTATCAAATAGACAGAAAAGAGCGACCAGAATGGTGACCGGTCTGCAAACCCTGTCTTATGAGGAAAGGTTGCAGGATTTGGGAATGTTTAGTTTGCAAAAGAGAAGACTGAGAGGAGACTTAATAGCTGTCTACAAATATCTAAAGGGCTGTCCCATTGTAGAAGGATCAACTTTATTCTCATTTGCACAAGGAAAGACTAGAAGCAATGGGATGAAACTGAATGGGAGGAGACACAGATTAGATATTAGAAAAAACTTTTTGACAGTTAGAGTGATCAATGAGTGGAACAGGCTGCCACGAGAAGTGGCGAGTTCTCCTTCAATGGAAGTCTTCAAACAGAGGCTGGACAGACATCTGACTGGGATGATTTAGCGAATCCTGCTTTGAGCAGGGGGTTGGACCAGATGGCCCAGGAGGTCCCTTCCAACTCTACGATTCTATGATTCTATGACATTGCATTATGAGGTGCAAGCCTTTAGGGGGTTTTAAGATATGGCCAATTATTATCCCCAAATTATCCCAAAAGGCCTCACCAAAGACTCCTAAATGATGATAAAAAGACATGCATGAGTAAACAGGGACCACGTTTTATCAAAGCCAATAGTAATTAACTAAGGATGTTCATAGTCACAGAAAAGGGGAAATCCAACTGTATATACAGGTGCGTCTCACAAAATTATAATATCATCAGAAAAATTAATTTATTTCAGTTCTTCAATACAAAATGTGAAACTCATATATTATATAGAGCCATTACAAACAGAGTGATCTATTTCAAGTGTTTATTTCTGTTAATGTTGATGATTATGGCTTACAGCCAATAAAAACCCCAAAGTCATTATCTCTGTAAATTAGAATACTTTATAACACCAGCTTGAAAAATGATTTTAAAATCCAAAATGATGGCCTACTGAAATATATGTTCAGTAAATGCTTGGTCGGGGGTTCTTTTGCATCAATTACTGCATCAATGCAGCGTGGCATGGAGGTGATCAGCCTGTGGCACTGCTGAGGTGTTATGGAAGCTCAGGTTGCTTTGATAGCAGCCTTCAGCTCATCTGCATTGTTGGGTCTGGTGTCTCTCATCTTCCTCTTGACAATACCCCATAGATTCTCTATGGGGTTAAGGTCAGGCAAGTTTGCTGACCAATCAAGTGAAGGGGAATTAAGTAAGACATCCCCTTTAATGTCACCTCCCTTTAAGAAGTCCTAATGTGTATACAGTATGTAATTATTCTTAGTAAAGCTACACTTATAGTGTATTACTATTGACTGCTTGATTGTTGCTGCCACATCATACAGTGTATGTGATACCATGCTGTAAAGTTTGTGGTTAAAACTAAAAGAGAAAGAGCGCAATAGGGTCTTACCCAGGTAAAAGAGATATAGTTCAAGCTGTTATACTCACCAATAGCAGGAGAGTTGGAGGCATAAAGGAATAGAAGTCAAAGCTGCTGCACATCCAAATGGCCACTCCGTGACCATAAATCATCAGATATCAAAGAAATAATTTTCGGATTAACCGTGCGCTGCTAGACAAAACGACTCCTTTCCAGATTGTGTACTTGTATACTTTTATTTTCCCAACGTGTTTCGAAGTTTCAAACTTCTTCCTCAGGGGGTGATATGTACATATCATCCCCTGAGGAAGAAGTTTGAAACTTCGAAACGCGTTGGGAAAATAAAAGTATACAAGTACACAATCTGGAAAGGAGTCGTTTTGTCTAGCAGCGCACGGTTAATCCGAAAATTATTTCTTTGATATCTGATGCTGTAAAGTTTGTAATATATTGTATTGTATAATATACTGGATATTTATGAATAGACTAGATGTGTGCATGATGCTATGGCATCAGGAGGACAGTAACATCACAATGGGGGCAACTTTGTGGCGCTGGGGGTGGCGGACCACCCACTTCCATGCAGTCACAACCGGCAGGAAAGACGGTGTTTTGTGGCATGTGCTGACGGAAGTGGATGACCAGAGGGTGGCCGCATGCAATATCTAGCACAGGCCTCAAGCTGCAGTCTTTCCTGCCGGCTGTGACTGCACGGAGGTGGGTGGGCAGGCAGCGATGAGATCCGGCGCGTGTAGTCAGGCGGTGGGTCCTGGCGGGGGTCCGGCGGTGGCATCCCTCTTACTCCCCACTCATTACACCCTCTCATTACACCCCCTCATTACACCCTCTCATGATACCTCCTTCATTACACCCCTGTCGTTATACCCCCTCGTTACACTCCTTTCACAGCCTCATGATCGCAACAGCAGCCTGGATCCGAGCGGGAGCTGGGATCCAAGCGGCAGCTGGAATCCAAGCAGCAGCCGCGATCCCAGTGGAGGTCGGGATTGCAGCAGCGTTTGGGATCGCAGCGGCAGCCTGAATCCGAGTGGCAGCTGGGATCCCAGCGGCGGTTGGAATCGCAGCGGCGGCCTGGATCTGAGCGGCGGGCGGGATCGCAGCTGCGTCCTGGATCCGAGCAGCATCACTTGGGTGTTCTAAAATGGCGGTCGGTGTACTTCCGGTGTGGCATGGTGGATTCGGGGACATCCAGACGGAAGTGGATGACGGACAATTTAAGGCAATTATGTATATATAGATTATGGTAAGCTAGTGCATCCTTTGGGGTCATTAGAGGAGGGCACTTTTAGTATATATTTCTCATAGATACAGGTAAGTGTAGTTCGGTTGTAGGCCACTAGATGGGGGCATACTAGTGGGCCTGGTAGGTATATCTTGTAGAAAGTTCATAGAGGGTTAATTGTTGGAGGAGCTGCTATGGGATAAGTGAGTGCAGGCTATAAGAACAGGTTAGAAGGGCGAGCATGCCCAAAGTGTCCACAAGGGCTCTAGGCCCAGGACATCATAGCAGCGACGTAACATTCTTTAAGAAGAAAAGTACACAGGCACAGTCAGACGGGTGCTGGATAAGAGCAAAGCACCCTGGAAAATTACGGGTTACCACAACAGCAGGTGAAGGAGAGAATTACGTTGTCAAAGAGTTGTGCAGGGCGCAGAATATTCACAATGAGGCAGATCTTAAATAGGGCTGAAGCTTGTATGTCCGGGGCGAAACGGAGGAATGGGATCCCCTATGTCTTGAAATCCTACAGAAGTGATACTGCAGTACCGCCTAGGGTGCTACTACCCCGTGATGTGCGTGAGGACAAAGCAGGAAAGGGAAAGTGCAGGAGGAGTGCTGTGTGAACTATAACGTAACTGATGTGTCCAGGACCGTTGAAGAGAAATGTAAAATTGTTTGTTTGGCATCTGAACCGGTATCTATGTCCGTTTTTTCCACCCTATGCACCGAAACTGAGTGTACAGGAGCTTTTCCGCACCGCAGTGGAATCCCTGACGGTGAACCAAAACCCCAAACAGGTACGCGGGCAGAAGCTGAAAATTTTTCTGTGGTCCTCGGCCAAGACTACCGTCCTGGCCGAATCCTACATTGCACAGTGATACTGTAGTTTTGAAACCAGATGATTCTTTAAATAAAATAGACTCACATGAACAAAATTATTTCTATACATGAGACCCGAGTGGGAACTAAAAGCACATGGTTACCATCTTTATGAACTATGCAGACTTGGGGTGTATTGTTATTGAAATAGTCAAATATTGTGCAGTCCTAGGGAAATATATATGAGTCCCTGAATAATGTTATATTTCACAAACAGTAGTTTTGAGAATCATGTGTATGTTACGTTGACACATCCAAACAACCTAAGCCCTAATACAGACCAAATAAACCCTTCTGTTCCTACGGTATTCTATAATGCCTTTGTTCTCTGGGAGAACAACAGTAACCCTGTGGGGTGAACACCCATCCAAGCCCTTGTGGGCTACAACTGTATGTATTATCTTTTACTTGAGTTTACTTTGTCTAAATCAATGTTTAGGTTGGTGGTATGTATCAAAGTAACATAAGCATGAATGCCAACCCAAGGTTACTCAGAGCAACAATGTCCAGTGTCCAGAATATCACACTGCCTCCACTGCTTGGTTTCTTCTCATAATGCATCTTGGTGCCATTTTTTTCCCCAGATAAAGTGACCGATATGCACCCAACCACTCTTATGATATAAAGTAAAATGTTATCCATTAGATCAGGCCACCTTCTTTCATTGCTCTGTAGTCCAGTTCTGATGGTAATGTGCCTATTGAAGGTACTTTCAACAGTACACAGGGGTCAGCATGGACACGCTGACAAATCTATGGCTAAGCAGTACCCTATGCAAGAAGCTGTTATGCACTATGTATTTCTATCACAGCCAGCTTTAATATTTTTTTGAATTTCTGCTCTTCTGTGGGACTGGGAAAAGTTGTCTAGCCTTCTTTTATTAGTATGACTAAGGTTTGGGAGGTAATGACCTTGTCATTCATTCTCCTATTATCATTCCTTTGACGACTTTCTGAGGATCCCCTTATAGTATCTGCCTTTTTGGTACTACTGTAACTAGAGGCGTAGCTGGGTTTTGGTTCGGGGGGGCGAAACTTCTGAGTGGGCCCCTAACTAGGTAACTTTGATAACAGCTCGGTGATGCACCCTAATAGTGGATGTAGGAGATAACTGCGCTGTTACTGAAAATAATCTCTATATAAAGACTAATATTGATATTACCGCCATATGGTCAGTGGTAAATACCAGTCCTACAAAACATATAAGTGATTACTGCACAGTTATAGATGGTGTCTTACCGCTGACGTTCTTTCTAATGGAATCGTTCGCTTTTCACGTCTTTCCATCTGGCCCAGACCGACATTGACAACGTCTCCAGTCACAACTCTGCTACAGAGAATACAACAACGACATGTTTCACTTCTCATATTGCAGCTCCATCACCATGTATTCCCAACCTGCACAAACCCCTCATCCTGCTGAAACCCCAATGTTGAGCCGCTGCTGCCGTATGTTTCCTTATTACTGCACCTGATACCCCAATACTGAGCCACTGCTGCCGTATGTTTCCCTATTACTGCACCTGATACCCCAATGCTGGGCCACTGCTGCCGTATGTGTCCCTATTACTGCACCTGATACCCCAATACTGAGCCACTGCTGCCATATGTGTCCCTATTACTGCACCTGATACCTCAATGCTGAGCTGATGCTGCCATATATGTGCTTATTACTGCACCTGATACCCCAATGCTGATCCACTGCTGCTGTATGTGTCCCTATTACTGCACCTGATACCCCAATGCTGAGCCACTGCTGCTGTATGTGTCCCTATTACTGCACCTTATACCCCAATGCTGAGCCACTGCTGCCATATGTGTCCCTATTACTGCACCTGATACCCCAATGCTGAGCCGCTGCTGCCATGTGTGCCTATTACTGCACCTGATACCCCAATGCTGATCCGCTGCTGCTGTATGTGTCCCTATTACTGCTCCTGATACCACAATGCTGAGCCATTGCTGCCGTATGTGTCCCTATTACTGCACCTGATACCCCAATGCTGAGCCTCTGCTGCCTTATGTGTCCCTATTACTGCACCTGATACCCCAATGCTGAGCCGCTGCTGCTGCATGTGTCCCTATTACTCCACCTGATACCCCAATGCTGAGCCACTGCTGCCATATGTGTCCCTATTACTGCACCTGATACCCCAGTGCTGAGCTGCTGCTGCATGTGTCCCTATTACTGCACCTGATACCCCAAAGCTGAGCCTCTGCTGCCTTATGTGTCCCTATTACTGCACCTGATACCCCAATGCTGAGCCGCTGCTGCCGCATGTGTCCCTATTACTGCACCTGATACCCCCTATACACATACGGCTCCGCTCCGCACCTCCTATACACACGCGGCTCCGCTCCATACACGCTGTACACACGCGGCTCCGCTCCGTCCATGCTGTACACACGTGGCTCCGCTCCATACATGCTGTACATATGTGGCTCCGCTCCGTACACGCTGTACACACGCGGCTCCGCTCCGTACACCTTGTACACACGTGGCTCCGCTCCATACACCTTGCACACATGCAGCTCCACTCCGTACACGCTGTACGCACACGGCTCTGCTCCGTAAACCTTTTACACACACGGCTCCGCTCCGTGCACCCCGTACACACGGCTCCGCTCTGTACACCTTGTACACAAACGGCTCCACTCACTCCATACACACACAGCTCTGCTCCTCCGTACACCTCATACATGCATATCTCTGCTCCGTACACCTTCTACACGCACGGCTCCACTCTGTACACCTCATACACACACAGCTCTGCTACATCCACCCTGTAAACCCCTCCTGACCCCACACAGAAACTTCACCTCATCCAGCCAGCACCATGATTGACAACCAGCACAGCAGAGAGTCCGGCAGCCACTGAAGCCCCTGATCATGTGAGCCCTGACTCCGCCCCTCCTGTGACCTCATCACAGGTCCTGTGCGCACAGAATAGCCCAAGGTGACATTGCTGGCTGAGAGGTGGGGGGCTCACTGCTGGCACCGGGGGCATCGGGGCCCCCCACCGCCTTCTCAGGGGCCCATAGCGGCCAGGCAGCAGAGTAGGGAGATCGATTCTCCCTGCTCTGCCGCAGAATAGTGGTGTAGTGGAGTGTAGCTCCGGTGGGCCCCCTTAGAGTGTGGGGCCCAGGGCCACTGCCCCCCCGGTAGCTACGCTACTGACTGTAACCCAGTCAATTCCCTATCACAATTTTGCTCTCATATCCATTTGTTGTCAGTTATTCTGCTTCAAGCACATCAAGAACTGACTGCTCAATATATCCCATTCACTGACGCTTATCATTGTAATGTAAGGAGGTGGTGGGGACCCTCCTATGCTTTTCCCCTATTTGGTCTACTAATTGTGTCCGGTTCCCAAATGTTCATTAATGTGAATGTATTTGATGTGTGTCATGTACTGTAATGTAAATGTACTATGTGTTGGGTATAGAATTAGGGATAGAAGAGGAACTAGCAGTAGTATAAGACAACAGTGGAGTTAGAACAGATGGGGCATAGTAGAGATAGGAATTAGGAGTGTTAGTTTAGGTACAGGCAGCATAGGGGATTTCAAGTGGGGAGGAGATAGAGTAGTGCAGTGCAAAGCAATTGAATATAAGAGAGATACTTCCTGGTTAGGAAGCACAGCATGGGCAGCCTTCCCCTGGGCAAAGAGTCAGGAGCCGCAGTGAAAGAGAGTCTGCCAGCCGTGGGGATAAAGCTGCTATGGCAGTAAGGGACCACAGGCTGAGAGTCATGCAGATGCACACCAGCTTAGACAGGACCGTTCCAAGAGAGATCAGGGGTCTATGACCATGGTAGGTGGAGCTGAGATGGTGAACCTGGCACCTTTACCCATTGAAGCTGGACCAGGGAATGGTAGGAAGCTGGTGGGACTGAAGGCACAGATGGGACAGAGATTGTCCAGAAGAGAGGCCGGGATCTGCCAGAAGAGAGACAGAGTTGTCAGGAAGAACAGAGGCTGACCGGAAGGTAGGGAAAGTGCAGGACATGCTGCTCTGTGTATGTTGTGCTGCAAATGTGATGGATATCCTCCTACTTAGTAAAGTTAAATTCTTGGAAAAGAACTTTGTCTCTGGTATGGTTTGTGAAGCTCAGGAACATGGAAACAAGTGACAGAAGCCGAGGGGACTATGACAGTAAACATGAGTGCCCTGCTGCGCACACGGCACCTGCAGCAGAAGGGACATTGTATTTTATCTGTGGGGCGCCAGGGTGTGGGAACCATACAGCCATGACAATCACCCTGGCTGCCTTACAATAACAAGATTATCAATTTTGTTACGTCACGTGAAATGCAAAAACAGAAGTACTGATCATCTAGCCAGCTAAATAGGTCTCCTTGGGAGAATACAATTCTACAATAGTCATCTTTTGGCTGGAACTTCTGCTGTCAAGAAACAGCTCTTCTTTATTCTCACACTACCTGGTAAACTGTGTGTACAATAATTATTCATTAGGGATTACTCTTGACTATTTGAAGAACTTTCTCTTTAAAAAATTATGCCACAGATGAGACTGATGCACCACAACAGCCACAATAGGTATAATTAACAGTGATGTTCCTGAAATAAAACCAATCATAAATTCGTAAAATGAGTAATAACATTAACTGACAAACTTTTCCACTGTATTTAACCTTTTATCTGTTTTACTGTATGTAATCTATTTTCTTCTAGGGTATGATTCAATGCTGCAAATTAAAGCAAGAACTAAATGTAAAAGCAAAAATGATTTCCAGCTCAGTTAAAAGAATTTCCGCTGATCCTCCTGTAATGAGGACCTCTCTTAAGAAGAAACAGGACTTCCAAAACACCCAGTTCACATTACAGAGAGAAAATGACCATCTCAAGGCACAAAACAAGGACGCTGACACATATGAGGCGCTTATGTGAATCTATCAAGACTGCTATTGGTTACAAAGAAATAAAAAGAATGGGAAGTGGCTATTGTTCGGAACCAGAAAAAGTGACACATGATCAATGTAACTGTGAAATAGAAGATGTTCCTGATAATCAACCTACAAGACGTTCTCAATTTTTACCTGTAAGAAATGAAGAAGCAGAACTTCAAGAGATGATAGAAAAATTGAAGGATGCTTTATCCCTCCAAATAAAACCAGGTATTATACGCCTCTTATCTTGAGGCAGTTTTCTATTTTTTTACTTTATTTTAAAGCAAAAAAATCCAAATATACAGCACTGAGCAAAACCTTTAGGCAGGTGGCGAAAAAAATGCTGCAAGATGATAATGATTTAAAAGAAATAGAAGTCTTCATAGACTTTTTTTAGCAATTAACAAAATACAAAGTGAATGAACAAGAGGCAAGTCGAAATTTAATCAGTATTTGGTGTTACCTAGAGTTGAGCGATACCGTCCGATACTTCAAAGTATCGTATCGGATGGTATCGGCCGATCTTTAAAAAAAGTATCGGTATCGCCGATTCCGATACCGGAAGTCCCATTCAAGTCTATGGGACTTCCGGTATCGGAATAAGAAAAACCCTTTCCTGCCCTTGTACAGCCTCTCTGGGGTCTGTACGGGCCTTTCGGGGGGCTGTGCCGGCCTGCCAGGGGGTCTGTGCAGGCTCCGGTGGTCTGTGCCGGCCTGCCGGGGGGCTGTGCAGGCTCCGGTGGGCTGTGCCGGCCTGCCGGGGGGCTGTGCCGGCCTGCCGGGGGGCTGTGCAGGCTCCGGGGGGCTGTGCCGGCCTGCCAGGGGGTCTGTGCAGGCTCCGGTGGTCTGTGCCGGCCTGCCGGGGGGCTGTGCAGGCTCCGGGGGGCTGTGCCGGCCTGCCGGGGGGCTGTGCAGGCTCCGGGGGGCTGTGCCGGCCTGCCGGGGGGCTGTGCAGGATCCGGGGGGCTGTGCCGGCCTGCCGGGGGGCTGTGCCGGCCTGCCGGTGGTCTGTGCAGGCTTCGGGGGTCTGTGCAGGCATCGTCCGATGGGACTACAAGTCCCATCGGGCGATGCCTGCTACCATGACAGTGATTGACACATTAGCCAATGATGGGACAGTAGTAGTCCCATCATCCGGCTAATGTGTTAAATGTAAAAAAAAAAAAAAAAAAAAAATTACATGCTACATACATACAACATGCATACTACATACATGCTACATTCATACTACATACATGCTACATTCATACTACATAAATACTACATGCAACATACATACTACATATATACTACATACATACTACATATATACTACATGCATGCTACATACATACTACATGCTACATACTACATACATACTACATGCATGCTACATACATACTACATGCTACATACATACTACATATATACTACATGCATGCTACATACATACTGCATGCTACATACATACTACATATATACTACATGCATGCTACATACATACTACATGCTACATACATACCACATATATACTACATGCATGCTACATACATACTACATGCTACATACATACCACATACATACTACATGCATGCTACATACATACTACATATATACTACATGCATGCTACATACATACTACATATATACTACATGCATGCTACATACATACTGCATGCTACATGCATGCTACATACATACTACATACATACTACATACATACCACATATATACTACATACATACAATACATTCATACAATACATACATAGACATACAGTACATATAACATAGAGTAACATACTTACCAATACTTGTCACATTGTTCCCCGAAGCCATTGTCGTCTACGGAATAAATATTAACATAACAAACCACAAAAATACTCACCCACGATCCGAAGCAGTCCACGAGTGTGTCCCACGACGATCTTGGGTAGAGAACTGCAGCATCAGATGATGCTGCCGTTCTCTACGGGCTGCAGGAATCCAATGACGGAAGGTAGGTATCCTTCCGCACTGTATTCCTCCGCCACTTAAAAAAAAAAAGTCCCTAGTCTCACTTTATGCCATTGCTGTGTGGGAATTTCCCACGCAGCAATGGCATAAAGTGAGACTAGGGACTTTTTTTTTTTTAAGTGGCGGAGGAATACAGTGCGGAAGGATACCTACCTTCCGTCATTGGATTCCTGCAGCCCGTAGAGAACGGCAGCATCATCTGATGCTGCAGTTCTCTACCCAAGATCGTCGTGGGACACACTCGTGGACTGCTTCGGATCGTGGGTGAGTATTTTTGTGGTTTGTTATGTTAATATTTATTCCGTAGACGACAATGGCTTCGGGGAACAATGTGACAAGTATTGGTAAGTATGTTACTCTATGTTATATGTACTGTATGTCTATGTATGTATTGTATGAATGTATTGTATGTATGTAGTATATATGTGGTATGTATGTAGTATGTATGTAGTATGTATGTAGCATGCATGTAGCATGCAGTATGTATGTAGCATGCATGTAGTATATATGTAGTATGTATGTATGTATGTAGCATGTAGTATGTATGTAGCATGCATGTAGTATGTAGCATGCATGTAGTATATATGTAGTATGTATGTAGCATGTATGTATGTGGTATGTATGTAGCATGTAGTATGTATGTAGCATGCATGTAGTATATATGTAGTATGTATGTATGTAGCATGTAGTATGTATGTAGCATGCATGTAGTATGTATGTAGCATGCATGTAGTATGTATGTAGCATGCATGTAGTATATATGTAGTATGTATGTGGTATGTATGTAGCATGTAGTATGTATGTAGCATGCATGTAGTATGTATGTAGCATGCATATAGTATGTATGTAGCATGCATGTAGTATGTATGTAGCATGCATGTAGCATGTATGTAGTATGTATGTAGTATGTATGTAGTATGTAGCATGTATGTAGTATGTATGTGGTATGTATGTAGCATGTAGTATGTATGTAGCATGCATGTAGTATATATCTAGTATGTATGTAGTATATATGTAGTATGTATGTTGCATGTAGTATTTATGTAGTATGAATGTAGCATGTATGTAGTATGAATGTAGCATGTATGTAGTATGCATGTTGTATGTATGTAACATGTAATTTTTTTTTTTTTTTTACATTTAACACATTAGCCGGATGATGGGACTACTACTGTCCCATCATTGGCTAATGTGTCAATCACTGTCAAGGTAGCAGGCATCGCCCGATGGGACTTGTAGTCCCATCGGACGATGCCTGCACTGACCCCCGAAGCCTGCACAGACCACCGGCAGGCCGGCACAGCCCCTCGGCAGGCCGGCACAGCCCCCCGGAGCCTGCACAGCCCCCCGGCAGGCCGGCACAGCCCCCCGGCAGGCCGGCACAGCCCCCCGGAGCCTGCACAGCCCCCCGGCAGGCCGGCACAGCCCCCCGGCAGGCCGGCACAGACCCCCACAGGGTGCACAGACCACCGGCAGGCCGGCACAGCCCCCCGGCAGGCCGGTACAGACCCCGGGCAGTCCACACAGCCCCCCCGGCAGGCCGGCACAGCCCCCCGGCAGGCCGGCAGAGACCCCCGGAAGGCCCGAAATGACGGCGCATCATGATGCGCACACACCGCGCATCATGATGACGTCAGTCTGTCAATCAACTTTGAACTTCCGATTCCGATGCCGAATTCCGATATTGAAAAAATATCGGAAGTCGGTATCGGAATTCCGATACAGCAAGTATCGGCCGATACCCGATACTTGCGGTATCGGAATGCTCAACACTAGTGTTACCACTTTTTTTGCTATAAAATTGCATCAATGCATTAATTTTTCTAGGTACATTTGCATGCAGTTTTTTGAATGAAACCAGAAGAGAGATTGTTACAAATATATTGGAGAATTCACCACAGATCTACTGTAGCTGTAAACTTTCACAAATCTGTTATGAGCTCATTTTCTCCTTCACCTTTGATGTCCGATGAACTCCCTCTGCTGGTGAAAGGAGGTAGTGAAATTGATTTGGATGGGAAAAACCTGTCATCTGAACAGGTGGAGTGTGATTGGACATCCGGAATCTCTGAGTGGATATAAGGCCGCCGACGCCCTGCTGGGTTGCTGGTGATCCTCTCTGCTCTGAGCTCTGGCCTCTAGTTTAGTCCTGTCTACTAAAGCTAAGTTTTTGCTCTGCTATTGTTCCATGAGATTTTGTCTGGTTTACTTAGTGTTTGTGTTCAGCCAGCCCTGGTTGGGACTGGCTGATCTCCATTTTTGTCTCTGATCAGTTGATCTCTTTGCTCTGTTTTCAGAATATACCTGAGTGCTGATATAGTGATTTTGAAGTCTAGTGACTTCAGGGCCTTTTCTATCAGACGTGTTGGACATTATTTTTGGCAGGGTTTTGCGTGATTGCAGACAGTTGCTTTTCTTTCCTGTCCTATCTAGTTAGTGAGGGCCCCATCGTTCGCTCAGCCTGTCTTTCTGTCTGTGTTTGTGTTTTCATCTGTTTTCACCGTCAATACATGTTGGGGGCTCTCTATTGCTTTGGGGTCTGCTCTGGGGCAGTTTAGATTTCCCCTTTCTTTATTTAGGTTTATTTAGTTCTCCGGCTGTGAATGAGGTGTCTAGGACCACCATAGGAGCACCCCACGGCTACTGTTAGTTGTTGTGAATAGGATCAGGGGTCTGCAATCCGCTAGCTACCAACCTCTCCGGTTTTCTGGACTTAGCTCGTATTTTTGTGTTTTCTTCCTCCGGTGACTCATTCATAACAGAATCACCAGCCATACCGCAGATTCTAGGGTACTCAACAATAGCAGGAAAGAATTGTAAAAAAAAAGAAAAGTGTCAGAATTTTTTTTTTGTATATTTTTTCCTCTTTTTCTCTGGCGCCGTAGGAGGAATTTTCTTAATGGAGATTAAGCAATTGTCTGATCGTGTGGAGCAGCTGGCTGCTGAAGTACAGGGAATTTCCACCTATCTTGCTCATTCACATGCTGCTGAACCAAAGATTCCTACTCCTGATGTGTTTTTTGGGGATCGGTCTAAATTTTTGAATTTTAAGAATAATTGTAAATTATTTCTTGCCTCGAAGCCTGCTCTGCGCAGCAGGTTAAAATTGTCATCTCTTTGCTGCGCGGCGATCCCCAGGATTGGGCGTTTTCTTTGACACCTGATGATCCTATTCTAACTAATGTGGATGCATTTTTTCAAGCCTTGAGGTTGTTATATGATGAACCTAATGCTATTGATCAACCTGAGAAAGCCCTGTTGGCATTGAGCCAGGGTCAGGATTGTGCAGAGTTATACAGTCATGGCCAAAAGTTTTGAGAATGACACAAATATTAATTTTTACAAAGTCTATTGCTTCATTTTTTCTAATGGCAATTTGCATATACTCCAGAATGTTATAAAGAGTGACCAGCTTAACAGTAATTACTTGCAAAGTCAATATTTGCCTAGAAAATGAACTTTATCCCCAAAACACATTTCAACATCATTGCAGCCCTGCCTTAAAAGGACCAGCTAACATCGTTTCAGTGATTGCTCCATTAACACAGATGTAGGTGTTGATGAGGACAGGGCTGGAGATCAATCTGTCATGATTAAGTAAGAATGACACCACTGGACACTTTAAAAGGAGGCTGGTGCTTGGCATCATTGTTTCTCTTCTGTTAACCATGGTTATCTCTAAAGAAACACGTGCAGTCATCATTGCACTGCACAAAAATGGCCTAACAGGGAAGAGTATCGCAGCTAGAAAGATTGCACCTCATAGTAACATAGTAATTAAGGTTGAAGGGAGACTTTAAGTCCATCTATTTCAACCCATATCCTATCCTAACTTGCCCTAATATGTTGATCCAGAGGAAGGCAAAAAAACCCCATGTGGCAAACAGTAAGCTTCACATTGGGGAAAAAAATTCCTTCCCGACTCCACATACGGCAATCAGACTAGCTCCCTGGATCAACGCAACACTAAGGAAACTAGTGTATATACCCTGTAATATTATACTTTTCAAGAAAGGCATCCAGTCCCCTCTTAAATTTTAGTAGGGAATCACTCATAACAACATCATATGGCAGAGAGTTCCATAGTCTCACTGCTCGTACAGTAAAGAATCCGCATCTGTTATTATGCTTAAACCTTCTTTCCTCCAGACGTAGTGGATGCCCCCTTGTCCCCGTCACAGGTCTAAGAGTAAAAAGATCATTAGAAAGGTCTTGGTATTGTCCCCGCATATATTTATACATTGTAATAAGATCACCCCTAAGCCTTCGATTCTCCAAACTAAATAACCCCAAGTGTAATAACCTGTCTTGGTATTGCAGACCCCCCAGTTCCCTAATAACCTTGGTCGCTCTTCTCTGCACCCGCTCCAGTTCAGCTATGTCTTTCTTATACACCGGAGAACAGAACTGTACACAGTATTCTAAGTGAGGTCGCACTAGTGACTTATATAGAGGTAAAATTATGTTCTCCTCCTGAGCATCTATGCCTCTTTTAATGCATCCCATTATTTTATTTGCCTTTGCAGCAGCTGCCTGACACTGGCCACTAAATGTGAGTTTGTTGTCCACCCATACACCCAGGTCTTTTTCAGTGACTGTTTTGCCCAGTGTTTTACAATTAAGCACATAATTATACATCTTGTTCGTTCTACCCAAGTGCATGACCTTACATTTATCCCCATTAAAGCTCATTTGCCATTTATCAGCCCAAGCTTCTAGTTTACATAAATCCTCCTGTAATATAAAATTGTCCTCCTCTGTATTGATTACCCTGCAGAGTTTAGTGTCATCTGCAAATATTGAAATTCTACTCTCTATGCCCCTTACAAGGTAATTAATAAATATGTTAAAAAGAAGCGGGCCCAAAACTGACCCCTGTGGTACCCCACTGCTAACTGTGACCCAGTCCGAGTGTGCTCCATTAATAACCACCCTTTGTTTCCTATCCCTGAGCCAGCTCTTAACCCACCTACACATATTTTCCCCTATCCCCATTGTTCTCATTTTATGTATCAACCTTTTGTGTGGCACTGTATCAAAAGCTTTTGAAAAGTACATGTACACCACGTCCACTGCATTCCCTTGGTCCAGTCCGGAACTTACCTCTTCATAAAAGCTTATCAGATTAGTCTGACAGGAACGGTCCCTTGTAAACCCATGTTGATATTGGGTCATAACTTTATTCTTCTCCAGATACTCCAGTATAGTATCTCTTAGAAAACCCTCCAGGATTTTACCCACAGTTGAAGTTAAACTCACTGGCCTATAATTTCCAAGTTCAGTTTTTGTCCCCTTTTTGAATATTGGCACCACATTTGCTATACGCCAGTCCTGTGGTACAGACCCTGTTATTATGGAATCTTTAAAGATTAAAAATAATGGTCTATCTATGACTGTGCTTAATTCCTGCAGTACTCGGGGGTGTATCCCATCCGGGCCCGGGGATTTGTCAATTTTAGTGATTTTTAGACGCCGCCGTACTTCCTGCTGGGTTAAGCAGGTGACATATAATGGACAATTTTTATCCTTGATCATGTTATCCGTCATGGGATTTTCTTGTGTAAACACTGTCGGAAAAAAAGTCATTTAGCATATTGGCTTTTTCCTCATCCTCCTCCACCATTTCACCCAGACTATTTTTAAGGGGGCCACCATTATCATTTTTTAGCTTCTTACTATTTATGTAGTTAAAGAATATTTTGGGATTATTTTTACTTTCTCTGGCATTGAGTCTCTCTGTCTCAATCTTTGCTGTTTTGATTTGCTTTTTACAGAATTTATTTAATCTTCTGTATTTAGTTAATGCCTCATCACTACCTACTTGCTTTAATTCTTTAAATGCTTTATTTTTATCTCTTATTGCACCCCTTACAGCTCTATTTAGCCATAGTGGTTTCCTCCTATTTCTAGCATGTTTATTCCCATACGGTATATATTGTACATAGGTCCTATTCAGAATGCTAATAAACGTCTCCCATTTTCTTTGTGTATTTTTATGTCTCAGGATATCGTCTCAGTTAATTGCAGCAAGATCATCTCTCATCCGTTGGAAATTTGCTTTCCTGAAGTTTAGTGTCCTTGTAACCCTTCTACTACACATCTTATTAAAGGATACATGAAAACTTATTAATTTGTGATCACTATTACCCAAGTGACCCCCAACCCTTACATTTGATATGCGGTCTGGCCTGTTGGATAATATTAGGTCTAGCAGTGCCCCCCCTCTTGTTGGGTCCTGAACCAGTTGTGAAAGGTAATTGTCTCTCATAGTTGTCAAAAACCTATTACCTTTGCTGGAACTGCAGGTTTCGGTTCCCCAATGTATTTCAGGGTAGTTGAAGTCCCCCATAATAATGACTTCTCCTTGAGTCGCAGCTTCATCTATTTGCTTTATAAGGATATTCTCTGTTGCTTCCATTATTTTTGGAGACTTATAACAAACCCCTATCAGTAATTTATTATTTTTCCCCCCTCCCCTTATCTCTACCCACAGGGACTCTACATTTTCATTAGATTCATATATATTATCACGAAGGATGGGTTTTAAGGATGATTTTACATATAAACACACGCCTCCCCCTCGTTTATTAGTACGGTCATTTCTGAACAGACTATAACCCTGTACATTAACAGCCCAGTCATGGCTCTCGTCCAGCCATGTCTCAGATATCCCCACCATGTCATAATTATGCTCCAACAACATTAACTCCAATTCCTTCATCTTGTTGGCGAGGCTTCTGGCATTAGTATACATGCACTTTATGTATCTCTCTGTACCTCTATTCTTTCTTAAATTATTAACTGTTCTAACCCCACCCCCCATGCCACCCCCACCCCCAATTTCATTATTTGTGCCCAGGTCTCTAGCTGCACTGTCTTCCCCTCCTATAAAAGGAATACCCTCCCCCCCGTCCCTAGTTTAAACACTCCTCCAACCTTCTAGCCATTTTCTCCCCCAGCACAGCTGCACCCTCCCCATTGAGGTGCAACCCGTCCCTAGCGTAGAGCCTGTAGCCAACTGAGAAGTCGGCCCAGTTCTGCAGGAACCCAAACCCCTCCTTCCTACACCAATTCCTGAGCCACTTATTAACCTCCCTAATCTCCCATTGCCTCTCTGGCGTGGCACGTGGTACAGGAAGTATTTCCGAAAATACCACCTTGGAGGTCCTTGCTCTAAGCTTACAGCCTAATTCCCTGAAATCATCTTTAAGGACCTTCCACCTACTTCTAACTTTGTCATTTGTGCCAATGTGCACCATGACCGCTGGATCCTCACCAGCCCCTCCCAGTAATCTGTCAACCGGATCAGCGATGTGTCGGACTCGAGCGCCAGGTAGGCAGCACACCGTTCGACGATCCCTGTCTTTGTGACAGATTGCCCTATCTGTTCCCCTAATAATTGAGTCTCCCACTACCAGAACCTGTCTGGCCTGCCCTGCTCTCCTATTTCCCCCCTTGCTGGAGCAGACACTCATCCGGCTTTCAGAGGACATGCCTTGCTGCAGCAGTGCTACTCCTGCACTAACCTCAGTCAACAATCTATCGCATCATCAAGAACTTCAAGGAGAGAGGTTCCCTTGTTGCCAAAAAGGCTCCAGGGCGCCCAAGAAAGACCAGCAAGCGCCAGGACCGTCTCTTAAAAGTGTTTCAGCTGTGGGATCGGGCTCCCAGCAGTGCAGAGCTTGCTCAGGAATGGCAGCAGGCAGGTGTGAGTGCATCTGCACGCACTGTGAGGCGGAGACTCTTGGAGCAAGGCCTGGTCTCAAGGAGGGCAGCAAAGAAGCCACTTCTCTCCAGGAAAAACCTCATGGACAGACTGATATTCTGCAAGAGGTACAGGGAGTGGACTGCTGAGGACTGGGGTAAAGTCATTTTCTCTGATGAATCCCCTTTTTGATTGTTTGGGATATCTGGAAAACGGCTTATTCGGAGAAGACCAGGTGAGCGCTACCACCAGTCTTGTCTCATGCCAACTGTCAAGCATCCTGAAACCATTCATGTGTGGGGTTGCTTCTCAGCCAAGGGAATGGGCTCTCTCTCAGTCTTGCCTAAAAACACAGCCATGAATAAAGAATGGTACCAGAATGTCCTCCAAGAGCAACTTCTCCCAACCGTCCAAGAGCAGTTTGGCGATCAACAATGCCTTTTTCAACATGATGGAGCACCTTGCCATAAAGCAAAGATGATAACTAAATGGCTCAGGGAACAAAACATAGAGATTTTGGGACCATGGCCTGGAAACTCCCCAGATCTTAATCCCATTGAGAACTTGTGGTCAATCATCAAGAGACGGGTGGACAAACAAAAACCTTCAAATTCAGACAAAATAAAAGCATTGATTTTGCAAGAATGGACTGCTATCAGTCAGGATTTGATCCAGAAGTTGATTGAGAGCATGCCAGGGAGAATTGCTGAGGTCCTGAAGAAGAAGGGTCAACACTGCAAATATTGACTTGCTGCATTAACTCATTCTAACTGTCAATATAACCTTTTGCTACTCATAATATGATTGCAATTATATTTCTGTATGTGATAAAAACATCTGACAAACACACATAAAAACCAGAGGCCAGCAGATCATGTGAAAATAAAATGTTTGTGTCATTCTCAAAACTTTTGGCTATGACTGTACTGTCAAAAATTCCGAAAGTGGGTGGTCCTTACTACCTGGAATGATGGTGCCTTGGCAGCTCTCTTTCAGAAGGGTTTGTCAGAAACCGTAAAAGATACTATGGTGGGATTTCCTGTTCCCTCTGGTCTTGACGATTCTATGTCATTAGCCATTCAGGTTGATCGGCGTTTACATGAACCTAAAAGTACGTGAGAAATGTTGCCACCTGTTGAACAAATGTCTGAACCTATGCAATGTAATAGAGTTTTGTCTAGGGCGCAACGTCAGGAGTTCAGAAGGCGTAATAAGCTGTGTGTTTTCTGTGGAGATGCCTCTCATATGATTTCTGTCTGCCCTAAACGAGAGAAACATTTTGCACACACATTTGCTGTGGGTGCTGTTCAACCTCAGTTTCTTCTGTCAATTACTCTGATCTCTTCCCTGTCTACATTTTCCGCTAAGGCTTTTGTGGATTCGGGAGCGGCTCTGAACCTGATGGACTTGGATTTTGCTAAACGTTGTGGGTTTCCTATGACACCTCTGCGGACGCCTATCCCTTTGAGGGGTATTGATGCTACTCCTTTGGCGAATAATAAACCTCAGTTTTGGACCCAGGTGGTAACGCGGGTCGCCCCAGACAACATGCGTCAACAGTGTGATGCAGCAGCAAAAAAGGCAAATGCAATTCTAGGATGTATTAACAGAAGCATACAGTCTAGATCACGTGAAGTAATTATTTCCCTCTACTCCTCTTTGGTCAGACCTCATCTGGAATATTGTGTCCAATTTTGGGCACCACATTTTAAAAAAGACATCAACAAACTGGAGCAAGTTCAGAAAAGAGCGACCAGAATGGTGACCGGTCTGCAAACCCTGTCTTATGAGGAAAGGTTGCAGGATTTGGGAATGTTTAGTTTGCAAAAGAGAAGACTGAGAGGAGACTTAATAGCTGTCTACAAATATCTAAAGGGCTGTCACATTGTAGAAGGATCAACTTTATTCTCATTTGCACAAGGAAAGACTAGAAGCAATGGGATGAAGCTGAATGGGAGGAAACACAGATTAGATATTAGAAAAAACTTTTTGACAGTTAGAGTGATCAATGAGTGGAACAGGCTGCCACGAGAAGTGGTGAGTTCTCCTTCAATGGAAGTCTTCAAACAGAGGCTGGACAGACATCTAACTGGGATGATTTAGCGAATCCTGCTTTGAGCAGGGGGTTGGACCAGATGGCCCAGGAGGTCCCTTCCAACTCTACGATTCTATGATTCTATGATTCAGACCATCAAGAAAATTGCAGATTTTTGGTGTTGCATAATTTGCATGATACCATTGTTCTGGGATTTCCCTGGTTGCAAATCCATAATCCAGATTTGGATTGGAAATCTGTGTCTGTAGTGAGTTGGGGTTTTCGGTGTGCTCTTGGTGACGCTCCTGTTTTCTCCACCTCTCCCCAGTCGCATGATGTTCCTGACTATTTGGCTGATTTTTATGATGTATTTAGTGAGAATAAGTCTGCGTCTTTGCCTCCTCATAGGAGTTATGACTGTGCAATTGAGTTGAACCCTGGGTGTAAATTTCCCAAGGGTCGACTTTTCAATTTACCTGTACCCGAGCACGAGGCTATACGATCTTATATTAAGGAGTCGTTGGAGAAGGGTCATATTAGACCATCCTCTTCACCCTTGGGTGCTGGTTTTTTTTTCGTGGCCAAGAAAGATGGTTCATTAAGGCCTTGTATTGACTATCGTTCCCTCAACAAAATTACTGTTAAATATCAGTATCCGTTACCCCTGATTTCTGATCTATTCTCCAGAGTGAAAGGTGCTTGCTGGTTTACCAAGCTTGACCTCAGGTGGGCATATAATCTTATTCGCATAAAGCATGGGGATGAATGGAAGACAGCGTTTAATACTCCAGAGGGACATTTTGAGTACCTGGTGATGCCTTTTGGGCTCACTAATGCCCCTTCTGTCTTCCAGTGCTTCATGAATGATATTTTCCGGGACTTTGTGGATACATTTTTGATCATCTATCTGGATGATATTTTGATCTTTTCCAGGGATTGGGACTCTCATGTGGAACATGTTCGGACTGTGTTCCGGATTTTGAGGGAGAATTCCCTGTATGTTAAGGGATCGAAATGCCTTTTTGGTGTACAGAGGATTTCATTTTTGGGATTTATTTTGTCTCCGTCAACTATTGAAATGGACCCGGCCAAGGTACAGGCCATTTATGATTTGGTTCAGCCCACTTCTTTGAAGGCCCTCCAGAAGTTTTTGGGTTTTGCTAATTTTTATCGTAAATTTATAGCTAATTTTTCTGGTATTGCCAAACCATTGACTGATCTGACTAAGAAGGGTGCTGATGTGCTGAATTGGTCTCCAGTGGCTGATTCTTCCTTTCAGGAGCTGAAGCGGAGGTTCACTTCTGCTCCAGTTTTGCGGCAACCTGATGTCTCACTCCCGTTTCAGGTAGAGGTGGACGCTTTTGAGATTGGTGCAGGAGCTGTTTTGTCTCAAAAAGATCTGGTAACATCTAAAATGAATCCCTGTGCTTTCTTTTCCCCAAAGTTCTCCCCATCCGAACGCAACTATGATGTGGGGAATCGGGAACTGTTAGCCATGAAATGGGCATTTGAGGAGTGGAGACATTGGTTGGAGGGAGCTAAACATCAAGTCGTGGTCCTTACTGACCACAAGAATTTGATTTACCTTGAGTCGGCCAAACGCTTGAATTCTAGAGAGGCTAGGTAGGCCTTGTTTTTCACATGTTTTGATTTTGTGGTCTCTTTTCTTCCGGGCACTAAGAATGTCAAGGCAGACGCCCTCTCTAGGAGTTTATTTGCTAATTCTCCTATTGTGACCAAGCCTGCTACCATCTTAGGTGAGGGGATAGTTCTTTCTGCCATCTCGCCCGATTTGAGACGTGCTCTGGAAGAGTTTCAGGAGGACAAACCTGAGCGTTGTCCCATTGGAAAATTGTATGTTCATGACCAGTGGAGGAAGAGAGTAATGTCTGAAGTTCATTGCTCTGCATTGGCTGGTCATCCAGGTATTTTTGATACTAGAGATTTGGTTAGTCGGTCCTTTTGGTGGCCCGCCTTGTCTCGTGATGTCAGGAACTTTGTGCAGTCCTGTGGGACTTGCTCCCGGTCTAAACCTTGTTCTCGCTCTAGTGGGTTGTTGATGCCTTTGCCGGTGCCCAGGAGGCCGTGGACCCATATTTCAATGGATTTTATTTCTGATATGCCTGTCTCTCAGAGAATGACTGTTATTTGGGTGATTTGTGATAGATTCTCTAAGATAGTCCATCTTGTACCACTCCCTAAGTTGCCATCTTCCTCAGAGTTGGTGCCCTTGTTTTTGCAACAGGTGGTTCGCTTGCATGGGATTCCTGAGAACGTTGCGTCTGATAGAGGAGTTCAGTTTGTTTCTAGATTTTGGAGGATGTTTTGTTCCAAGCTGGGAATTCAGTTGTCCTTCTCCTCTGCATTTCACCCTCAGACCAATGGGCAGACGGAGAGAACAAACCAGACTTTGGAGTCTTATTTGAAATGTTTTATTTCTGCTGATCAGGATGATTGGGTTTCATTTTTGCCCTTGGCCAAATTTGCTTTAAATAATAGAGCTAGTTCTGCCTCTTTGATGTCACCTTTTTTTTGTAACTTTGGGTTTCATCCTCGATTCTCTTCAGGGCAGGTGGAGTCTTCTACCTGCCCAGGTGTTGACACTGTGGTGGAAAGAATGCACCAGATCTGGGACCAAGTGGTGGATAAGTTGTCTCTCTCCCAGGAAAAGGCCCAGCGGTTTTCCAGCCGGCATAGGACCATTGGTCCCCGGTTTAAGGTGGGTGATATGGTTTGGTTGTTATCAAAGAATATCTCTATGAAGGTGGCTTCTCCAAAGTTTAAACCTAGATTTATTGGACCTTACAAGATTTTGGAGATTCTCAATCCGGTCTCTTTTCGATTGGCTCTTCCTGTTACATTCAAGAACCATAACGTGTTTCATAAGTCTCTGTTAAAGAGGTTTGTTGAGCCAGTAGTTCCTGTGGTGGCACCTCCTGACCCTGTATTGGTTGAAGGTAATGTGGAATATGAGGTTGAGAAGATACTGGATTCTCATCAGGCTAGACGGAGACTCCAGTATTTGGTTAAGTGGAAGGGTTATGGCCAGGAGGATAATTCTTGGGTCTCTGCATCCGATATTCATGCCGAAAGATTGGTTCGTGCTTTTCATCGGGCCCATCCTGATCGCCCTGGTGGCGTGGATGAGGGTTCGGTGACCCCTCCTCAAGGGGGAGGTACTGTTATGAGCTCATTTTCTCCTTTACCTTTGATGTCCGATGAACTCCCTCTGCTGGTGAAAGGAGGTAGTGAAATTGATTTGGATGGGAAAAACCTGTCATCTGAACAGGTGGAGTGTGATTGGACATCCGGAATCTCTGAGTGGATATAAGGCTGCCGACGCCCTGCTGGGTTGCTGGTGATCCTCTCCGCTCTGAGCTCTGGCCTCCAGTTTAGTCCGGTCTACTAAAGCTAAGTTTTTGCTCTGCTATTGTTCCATGAGATTTTGTCTGGTTTACTTAGTGTTTGTGTTCAGCCAGCCCTGGTTGGGACTGGCTGAACTCCATTTTTGTCTCTGATCAGTTGATCTCTTTGCTCTGTTTTCAGAATATACCTGAGTGCTGATATAGTGATTTTGAAGTCTAGTGACTTCAGGGCCTTTTCTATCAGACGTGTTGGACATTATTTTTGGCAGGGTTTTGCGTGATTGCAGACAGTTGCTTTCCTGTCCTATCTAGTTAGTGAGGGCCTCATTGTTTGCTCAGCCTGTCTTTCTATCTGTGTTTGTGTTTTCATCTGTTTTCACCGTCAATACATGTTGGGGGCTGTCTATTGCTTTGGTGTCTGCTCTGGGGCAGTTTAGATTATCCCTTTCTTTCTTTAGGTTTATTTAGTTCTCCGGCTGTGAACGAGGTGTCTAGGACCACCGTAGGAACACCCCACGGCTACTGTTAGTTGTTGTGAATTGGATCAGGGGTCTGCAATCCGCTAGCTACCAACCTCTCCGGTTTTCTGGACTTAGCTTGTATTTTTGTTTTTTCCTCCTCCGGTGACTCATTCATAACACAAATCCTTGTCTATTAATGAAATCATAGACAGATTTTAAAATCAAGGCACTGTGAGGGGCCGTATCATCAACTCCAATTACCATATTTTTCAGGTTTTGGGGTGGTAAATGGGAAAAAAAAGATTTTTATAAGATGGGTGTCCATCTTATGTCACTTGAGACATGGTCCCTTCCTCAGAAAGATAACGGGGGCAGAAGTAGGGCAAACTGCGGGCCCTGTGTGGGAGGAGGGGATATCTCAGCAGTGCAGTGCTGTGGGCCCAGTGTTGGTGTTGGTCCATGTGGCAGAGCAGGGTGCGTTGCATGGGGCCGGGTCTCTTCCTCAGGGAGCCAGCATCAGAAGTGTGGCAATGCTGCGCCCAGTGTTGGTGGTGAGCAGAGTGAACTACATCATTGGTTTCCCGGAGGCCACTTTCCTGAAGCCGTGGGCTGTCGGAGACAGCGCATGGACAGATTGGGATCTTGGCCAACCAAGATCTCAATTTGCACACATGTGGCCTCCATTGGCCATTGTCTTGAAGCCCACAGCCTAAGGAACATGGCCACTGGAAGCGGCATGTGCACACATTGAGTTTTAGTCTGGGCCGAGATCCCAATATACCCTTACTCCACGTCCAGCGGCCCACAGCTTCAGGAAAATGGCCGCCGGGAAAACAATGTGTACTGCACTTCTGCCGCTGCTGGCTCACTGAGGAAGGAACCCTGTTCCACCACCACTGCAACCCCTGGTAAGCCTGCATTTGTACTATAATACATCCCCCCATTTGGGGGATGTGTATTATAGTCCAAAAAATATGGTATATTCCTCCGTGCTGAAATTGCATGATGGATAATTATCTGCCCTTATTTATTAGCACTGAGGACAATGGCCAAATCCCCAACTCCCATTTACTGAAATGCAGCCCTAAACTTACAGAGAACTTGCAAAATGCTTCACTGTAACCTGCAGAAATTGTGACTCATCATAAGATTTTGACTCATCAGTCCAGAGCACTTGTTGATGTTTTTTCTGCACCCTAATTGCTATGTTTTCTTGCATATGTGAGGCAGTGCCCGGTGTCATATGTGAGGGTCGCTATGTGTCCCCCAGGATGTGCTCTGAAATGTATTAGATCCACTGGAATGCCTTGTGATCACAGCAATGTGTCTATGACTCGCAGTGCAGAATAAAAGTAAGTTCAAACCTGGTTAAACTATTTGGACCATGGAGTTTATTTAGGAAAACCCAGTATGGGCTTTTTGAAACGGACTGCAGGAAGGTAGTGGGGTCCGGTCCGTTTCCTCCAGCCCAGGTCTTATGAGTGGCCTATGGCCACAGATTGGAAAAGGAAAAAAAAAACCCTGCTGGGAGGGTTCATTTGGTCAGTTTTGCTCTGGTGAGGAAACAGAGCAGGTTATCTGCAGAGCACGTCCTTTGTGAGGGCCAGCGGAGTCAAAGGTACTGGCAACCCTCCCTGCATACCCGGCAGTACGTCGCTCATGGCAACTGCCCTGGACTGGCGTTTTGTTTACCCAGCTGCGATCCGGAAGATACAATGTGAGTGAGTTTTGTTGGACATTAAAAACCTTACTGTTTTGTACTTGCTGGGTCACTGCCTCATAAAGGCACAGCGTGGACACCGCTGCTTTACATTTGGTTGGAGAATGTGGGCAGTGTGAATTGAGGCATACCCAAAGCGTGTTGCATGTCATATCTTAGGCCTACAAAGCTGCAGCTTAAGCCGACTGCTAAGATGGAGGAAATACTGAGACAGTTGGCCGCCTCACAGGTGCGACAGCAGAAGCTGCAATAGGAACAGCAGCAGCAGCTACAGGAGCAGCGGCAAACCAATAATTTAATTCTGCAGGAGATTGCGGCTCTGCAAGAGGCAGGATCCCCAGCCACCACATACCGATCGGAAGCCCGGTACAAGGTCCGTTCAGCGCTGAGAAAAATGGCACCTGAGGACGACATGGAGGCTTTTCTCACCATCTTTGAACGCACTGCAGAGCGGGAGAACTTGCCGGTGGCTCAGTGGGCTGAGGTGGTCTCCAACTTCTTGACGGGAGATGCACAAAAGGCCTACCTGGACCTCAGTCGGGATGATGCCCTGGACTATGGGAAGCTGAAAGGTGAGATCCTTGCTCGACTGGGGGTTAATACATATGTGCGGGCCCAATGGGTGTTCCAGTGGTCCTTTTCTGAGACTTGCCCAGCCCGGTCTCAAGCTTATGACTTACTGCAACTAGTAAAAAAATGGCTACAGCCTGAGACTTTAACCCCGATCCAGATCGTAGATAGGGTGGTGGTCGACCAACTGGTGAGGGCCCTGCCAGCCGCCATACAGCGTTGGGTGGGGCAAGGGGACCCGGGCACTCTGGACCAGGTGGTAGGACTGGTGGAGCGGTATATAGCCACTCAAGACTTTATACCTTTATACGGGACACTGCCCCACTTCGGCTGTCACATAAGGCCCAGTCAGCTCAGGATGCTCTCTTGGACTCGGGAGTTTGGTAACTATGGTGCATGGGTCCCTGGTTGCTGGGGACAGTTCTGATTGGCGTAAGGTGGGGGTGGTGTGCATACATGGGGACCACCGAGAGTACCCGACCGCGGAGGTCACGTTCTCCACCCCGTGTGGGGAAGCAAAACATGTGGTGGGAGTAGTAATTACTCTTAAATATGGGACTATATTGGGAAGAGACTTGCCCCTGTTCTGGTCCCTGTGCGAGACCAGAGTTAACCCTCTCAGGGACAATGGTATTCCGTGCGCTGAACCTGAAGACGCCAAATCAGGGATACCTGCCATAGGGGTCGCCAATCTAGGGACAGGATGTAACCCTGATAGGTTTCCCTTAGAGGTATTGGCAGGAGAGGTCGAAGAGACCCCACCGATCCCTGAACTAGAGTTGTCCTCTGGTAAGTTCGGGACAGCTCAGCTCCAGGATCCCATTTTGGCACGGGCACGGGAGAGAGTAATTGAGATAAATGGGGTGGCCCAGCAACCGGGTGCGGAGATGGAGTTCCCATGGATGGTAATCAACCAGGAGCGACTGTACAGGGTGGATAAAATCAGGAGTGAGGTGGTAGAACAGCTGGTAGTGCCCCAGCCATACCGCCGAGTGGTGCTCGACATGGCTCACACTCACATGCTGGGAGGACATTTGGGAGCCAAAAAGACTCAGGAGCGCATACTGCAGTGGTTCTTCTGGCCAGGTGTTTACGCTGAGGTCCAAAGGTATTGTGAGACGTGTCTGGAGTGCTAACTGACCTCGCCTACTACAAGCTACCGGAACCCATTGGTGCCTCTGTCCATTATAGAGGTACCTTTTGAGCGGATTGTGATGGATCTGGTAGGGTCAGATGTAAAATCCGCCCCGGGGTCACCAGCACATATTGGTAGTCGCAGACTATGCTACCCGGTATCCAGAGGCGATACCGCTCCGCCACACCTCGGCTAAATTAATAGCCATGGGACTGTTTGCCATGTTTTGTCGCCTTGGGCTACCCAAGGAGATCTTGACAGATCAGGGAACCCCTTTTATGTCTAAAGTGACCAAGGAGCTCTGCAAGTTGCTCCAAATTAAACAGCTACGTACATCGGTGTATCATCCACAAACCGACGGGTTGGTGGAGAGGTTTAATAAGACCCTCAAAGCCATGCTAAAAAAAGTGGTCGCCAAGGATGGAAGGGATTGGGACATGTTACTGCCCTATCTCATGTTCGCCATCTGGGAGGTACCGCAGGCGTCCATGGGGTTCTCCCCATTTGAGCTACTGTATGGCAGGCACCCGAGGGGATTGCTGGATGTAGCCAAAGAGACGTGGGAACAGGAGCCCACTCCCCATAAGAGTGTCATCGAGTATGTGGCAAAAATGCAGGATCAGATTGCGGTCGCGGGGCCCATAGTAAAGGAGCATCTATTGGATGCGCAGGCTGCTCAGAGCCATATGTATAATAAAAGGGCCACGGTCAGGACCTTTAAAGAAGGGGACCGGGTGTTGGTACTAGTACCCACCCCAGAGAGTAAACTCATGGCCAAGTGGCAAGGACCTTATCAGATACGGGGGAAAGTGGGGGAAGTGAACTATAAAGTTTACCAACCCGGAAAAAGGAAACCCGAGCAGCTGTACCATGTAAACCTGCTAAAGGTCTGGAAGGACCGGGAATGTTTGGTCATGGAGGCGACTCCAGTCATACCAACAGAGGGCCCTCTGGCCCTGGCCAAGGACACAGGCGGGGACAGGTTAAAATAAATGACTCTCTCACCAAACAGCAGCGGCGGGACGTGTTGTGAGTTCATTTTCTGGTCTACCAGTTGTGAGTTCTCCTTCCAGGCTCCCTCTGGTGGTAACAGGAGGTAGTTAGGCTGATTTAATCAGTAGAGATCTGCCACCTGATAATGAGGATGACGATTGGACCTCAGGAATCTCAGATTGGATTTAAGACAGCCGACGCCCTACTCTGGTGCTGGTGACTCCTTCTGCTTGTCAGGTCTTGGTTCTCAGCTCTGTTCCAGTCAGCTCAAGCTAAGTTTCTCTGCTAATGTTCACACTTGATTTTGTTGTTCTATTCACTTTTTTGTGTGGTCAGCCAGCCCCGCCTGGGGCTGTGCTGAATTTCCACTCTTATTTATCTGTATTTGCCAATTTGCTTTTTGTCCCTTATTAGATTGGCCTCTTTTTGCTCTGTCTCAGAATATTTCAGAGTGCTGATATAGTGGGAGAAGTCTAGTGACTTCAGGATTAATTTTGTTATCAGAAGTGTTGGACATTATTTTGTAGGGTTTTGGGCAGATTGCAGACAGTGTCTTTCCTTTCCTCTCCTTTCTAGTTAGTTTGGGCCCCATCATTTGCTCAGCCTATTTTCCTGCCTGTGTTTGTGTTTTCATCTTGTTTCACCGTCAATACATGTGTGGGGGCTGTCTATTCCTTTGGGGTCTGCTCTGGGGCAGTTAGTTTTCCCCTTTTCTTGCTTTAGGCTTATTTAGTCCTCCTGCCGTGACGAGGCATCTAGGTTCATCGTAGGTACGCTCCACGGCTGCTGCTAGTTGTGTGGTTAGGATCAGGAATCTGCAATCTGCATAGTTACCAACCTCTGGTTTTTCTGTGCTTACCATGTTTAGGTTTTTTCCTCCTCGGTGACCCATTCATAACAGAATCACCAGCCATACCGCAGATTCTAGGGTACTCAAAAGCAGGAAAAAGTTGTAAAAAAAAAAAAAGTGTCAGAATTTTTTTTTTATATGTATTTTTTCCTCTTTTTCTCTGGGGCCGTAGGAGGAATTTTTTTTCCCTAATGGAGATTAAGCAATTGTCTGATCGTGTGGAGCAACTTGCTGCTGAAGTGCAGGGAATTTCCACCTACCTCATTCAGTCACATGCTGCTGAACCTAAGATCCCTACTCCTGATGTGCTTTCTGGGGATCGGTCTAAATTTTTGAATTTTAAGAATAATTGTAAATTATTTCTTGCCTTGAAGCCTAACTCATCAGGGAGCTCTGTGCAGCAGGTTAAAATTGTCATCTCCTTGCTGTGCGGCGATTCCCAGGATTGGGCTTTTTCTCTGACACCTGAAAATCCTATTCTTACTAATGTGGATGCATTTTTTCAAGCCTTGGGTTTGTTGTATGATGAACCTAATGCTGTTGATCAAGCTGAGAGAACCCTGTTGGCATTAAACCAGGGTCAGGATTCTGCAGAGTTATACTGTCAAAAATTCCGAAAGTGGGTGGTCCTTACTACATGGAATGATAGTGCTTTGGCAGCTCTCTTTCGGAAGGGTTTATCAGAGACCGTAAAAGATGTTATGGTGGGATTTCCTGTTCCCTCTGGTCTGGATGATTCCATGTCATAAGTCATTCAAGTTGATCGGCGTTTACGTGAACGTAAAACTACACGGGAGGCGCTGCCACTTTTTGAACAAACGTCTGAACCTATGCAATGTGATGGGGTTTTGTTTAGGGAGCAACGTCAGGAGTTTAGAAGGCGTAATAAGCTGTGTTTTTTCTGTGGAGATGCCTCTCATACTATTTCTGTCTGCCCTAAACGAGAGAAATGTTTTGCACACACATTTGCTGTGGGCAGTGTACAACCTAAGTTCCTTTTGGCAATTACTCTGATCTGCTCCTTATCCACATTTTCCACTAAGGCTTTTGTGGATTCAGGAGCAGCGTTGAATCTGATGGATTTGGACTATGCTAAGCGTTGTGGTTTTTCCATGACGCCTCTGCGGACGCCTATTCCTTTGAGGGGTATTGATGCTACTCCTTTGGCGGAGAATAAAGCTCAGGTTTGGACCCAGGTGATAATGCGAGTTACCCAGACCACCAAGAGAATTGTAAATTTTTGGTGCTGCATAATTTGCATGATACTATCGTTCTGGGTTTTCCCTGGTTGCAAACTCATAATCCAGTTTTGGATTCGAAATCTGGGTATGTGGTGAGTTGAGGTTGCCAGTGTGTTCTTAGGGACGCTCCTGTTTTCGCCACCTCTCCTCAGTCTCATGATATTCCTGATTATCTGGCCGATTTTTCTGATGTATTTAGTGAGAGTAAGTCTGCATTTTTACCTCCTCATAGGAGTTATGACTGTGCAATTGAGTTGATGCCTGGGTGTAAATTTCCCAAGGGTCGGCTTTTCAACTTATCAGTACCCAAACATGATGCTATGCGATCCTATATTAAGGAGTCGTTGGAGAAGGGTCATATTAGACCATCCTCATCACCTTTAGGTGCTGGGTTTTTTTTGTGGCCAAGAAAGATGGTTCATTAAGACTGTGTATTGATTATCGTTCCCTTAACAAGATAACGGTTAAATATCAGTACCCGCTACCTCTGATGTCTGATTTATTCTAAAGAGTTAAGAGAGCCTGCTGGTTTACTAAGCTTGACCTCAGGGGGGCGTATAATCTTATTCGCATCAAGCACGGGGATGAATGGAAGACGGCGTTTAATACTCCGGAGGGACATTTTGAGTACCTGGTGATGCCTTTTGGGCTCTCTAATGCCCCTTCTGTCTTCCAGTCCTTTATGAATGATATTTTCCGAGACTTTGTGGATGAGTTTTTGATCATCTATCTGGATGATATTTTGATCTTTTCTAGTGATTGGGATTCTCATGTGGAGCACGTCCGGACTGTGCTCCAGATTTTGAGAGAGAATTCCCTGTTTGTTAAAGGATCGAAATGCCTCTTTGGTGTACAGAGGATTTCATTTTTGGGATTTATCATGTCTCCATCGACAATTGAAATGGACCCGGCCAAGGTACAGGCCATTTTTGATTGGGTTCAGCCTACTTCTTTGAAGGCCCTCCAGAAGTTTTTGGGTTTTGCTAATTTCTATCGTAAATTTATAGGTAATTTTTCTGGTATTGTCAAACCACTGACTGATCTGACCAAGAAGGGCGCTAATGTGCTGAATTGGTCTCCTGAGGCTGTCTCAGCATTTCAGGAGCTTAAGCGGAAATTTACTTCAGCTCTGGTTTTACGGCAACCTGATGTCTCACTTCCATTTCAGGTGGAGTTAGATGCTTCTGAGATTGGTGCAGGAGCTGTTTTGTCCCAAAAAGACCCTGTGACTTCTAAGATGAATCCCTGTGCCTTCTTTTCTCGAAAGTTCTCCCCATCTGAACGCAACTATGACGTGGGGAATCGGGAATTGTTGGCCATGAAATGGGCATTTGAGGAGTGGAGACATTGGTTGTAGGGAGCTAGACATCAAGTTGTGGTCCTCACCGATCACAAGAATTTGATTTATCTGGAGTCAGCCAAACGCTTGAATCCTAGACAGGCTAGATGGGCCTTGTTTTTCACGCGTTTTAATTTTGTGGTCTCTTTTCTTCTGGGCACTAAGAATGTTAAGGCAGACGCTCTTTCTAGGAGTTTCTTTGCCGATTCTCTTAATGTGACCGAGCCTACTACCATCCTAGATGAGGGGGTAGTTCTTTCTGCCATTTCGCCTGATTTGAGACGCGCCCTGGAGGAATTTCAGGAGGATAAACCTGAGCGTTGCCCTATGGGAAAATTGTATGTTTCTGACCAGTGGAGAATAAAAGTGATGTCTGAAATCCATTGCTCCGCATTGGCTGGTCATCCAGGTATTTTTGGTACCAGAGATTTGGTGAGTCGGTCCTTTTGGTGGCCTGCCTTATCTCGTGATGTCAGGAATTTTGTACAGTCCTGTGGGACTTGTTCTCGGTTTAAACCCTGTTCTCGTTCTAGTGGGTTGCTGATGCCCCTGTCGGTGCCCAAGAGGCCATGGACCCATATTTCAATGGATTTTATTTCTGATCTTCCTGTCTCTCAGAGAATGACTGTTATCTGGGTGATTTGTGATAGATTTTCGAAGATGGTCCATCTTGTACCACTCACAAAGTTGCCATCTTCCGCTGAGTTGGTCCCCTTGTTTTTACAACAGGTGGTTCGGTTACCTGGGATTCCTGAGAACATTGTGTCCGACAGAGGAGTTCAGTTTGTTTCCAGATTCTGGAAAGCCTTTTGTTCCAGTCTGGGAATTCAGTTATCCTTCTCCTCCGCGTTTCATCCCCAGACCAATGGACAGACTAAGAGAACAAACCAGACCTTGGAGTCTTATTTAAGATGTTTTATATCTGCTGATCACGATGATTGGGTCTCATTTTTGCCCTTGGCCGAATTCGCGCTGAACAATAGAGCTAGTTCTGCCACTATGATGTCACCCTTTTTCTGTAATTTTGGGTTTCATCCTCGAGTCTCTTCAGGGCAAGTGGAATCTTTGTCTTGCCCAGGTGTGGACACTGTGGTTGAGAGAATGCAGCAGATATGGGACCAAGTGGTGGATAAGTTGTCACTCTCTCAGGAAAAGGCCCAGCGATTTTCCAAGCGACATAGGACCATTGGTCCCCGGTTTAAAGTGGGTCATATGGTTTGGTTGTCGTCTAAGAATATTCCTATGAAGGTTGCATCTCCAAAATTTAAACCAAGATTTATTGGACCTTATAAGATTTTGGAGATTCTTAATCCTGTTTCTTTTGGATTGGCTCTTCCATTTATGTTCGAGATCAATAACGTATTTCACAAATCTCTGTTAAAGAGGTTTGTTGAGCCAGTGGTTCCTATGGCAGCACCTCCTGACCCTGTGTTGGTTGAAGGCAATGTGGAATATGAGGTAGAGAAAATATTGGATTCTCGTTTGGTTAGACGGAGACTCCAGTATTTGGTCAAATGGAAGGGTTATGGCCAGGAGGATAATTCTTGGGTCTCTGCCTCTGATATTCATGCCAATAGATTGGTTCGTGCTTTTCACTGGGCCCATACTGATCGGCCTGGTGGCGTGGATCAAGGGGGGGTACTTTTGTGAGTTCATTTTCTGGTCTACCAGTTGTGAGTTCTCCTTCCAGGCTCCCTCTGGTGGTAACAGGAGGTAGTGAGGCTGATTTAATCAGTAGAGATCTGCCACGTGATAATGAGGATGACGATTGGACCTCAGGAATCTCAGATTGGATTTAAGACAGCCGACGCCCTACTCTGGTGCTGGTGATTACTTCTGCTTGTCAGGTCTTGCTTCTTAGCTCTGCTCCAGTCAGCTCTGCTAATGTTCACACTTGATTTTGTTGTTCTATTCAGTTTTTTGTGTGGTCAGCCAGCCCCGCCTGGGGCTGTGCTGAATTTCCACTCTTATTTATCTGTATTTGCCAATTTGCTTTTTGTCCCTTATTAGATTGGCCTCTTTTTGCTCTGTCTCAGAATATTTCAGAGTGCTGATATAGTGGGAGAAGTCTAGTGACTTCAGGGTTGATTTTGTTATCAGAAGTGTTGGACATTATTTTGTAGGGTTTTGGGCAGATTGCAGACAGTGTCTTTCCTTTCCTCTCCTTTCTAGTTAGTTTGGGCCCCATCATTTGCTCAGCCTATTTCCTGCCTGTGTTTGTGTTTTCATCTTGTTTCACTGTCAATATATGTGTGGGGTCTGTCTATTCCTTTGGGGTCTGCTCTGGGGCAGTTAGTTTTCCCCTTTTCTTGCTTTAGGCTTATTTAGTCCTCCTGCCATGACGAGGCATCTAGGCTCATCGTAGGTACGCTCCATGGCTGCTGCTAGTTGTGTGGTTAGGATCAGGGATCTGCAATCTGCATAGTTGCCAACCTCTCTGCTTTTTCTGGGCTTAGCATGTTTACGTTTTTTCCTCCTCGTGACCAATTCATAACAGGGAGGCTTGGGACCTCATGCAGAGGAATATGGACGTATTCTCAGAGCTGCCAGGCCGGACCTCGGTGATACAACATGACATTATCACTGAGCCCCAGGTTAGGGTGCGGATGAAACCATACCAAGTTCCAGAAGCCAAAGGCAAGCCATCGCAGCCGAGGTGAAGCAAATGCTCCAGTTTGGAGTCATTGAGGAGTCGCGAAGTGAGTGGGCCAGCCCCATTGTCCTGATACCGAAACCCCATGGGTCTTTATGCTTCTGTAATGACTTCAAGAGGTGAAATGAAGTGTCAAAATTTGACCTCTATCTCATGCCACGGGTGGATGAGCTAATTTAGAGAATAGGGAAGGCCCAGTACTTCACTACGCTGGACCTCACAAAAGGCTACTGGCAGGTCCCCTTACCTGAGTCTGTGAAAGAAAAGACGGCTTTTATAACACCAGAGGGCCTCAATCAATATGTCTTCTTGCCTTTTGGATTACATGGGGCTCGGCCACATTCCAGAGGCTGATGGACATTGTGTTGGCGCCTCACCGGGGTTACGTTGGATGACATAGTCATTTTTAGTACAAGACTGGGATACTCATCTGTGCCAGGCACAAGCAGTGCTGGAGTCTCTTAGAATCTCAGGGTTAACAGCCAACCCAAAAAAGTGGGCGATAGGTTTCACCGAGGCCCAGTACTTAGGATACGTGATTATCCGAGGGGTTATCAAACCCCAAGTTAACAAAATAGAGGCCATTCAAAACTGGCCCAAGCCCTTAAGTACCAAACAAGTGAGGGCATTCCTTGGCATCATTGGGTACTACCGCCGGTTTATACCCAATTTTGCTGGGAAATCAGCACCCCTAATGGATCTGCTAAAGGGAAAGAAGACAGTGATGGTCCGGTGGAATCCTCAAGCGGAGGAAGCGTTCTACTCTCTGAATTCGGCATTGTGTGGACAGCCAGTCCTCGTCAGCCCCGACTTCAAGAAATCCTTTATTGTCCAAACTGATGCCTCAGAGGTAGGCTTAGGAGCGGTGATGTCACAAGAGGTGAACGGGGATGAGCATCCAGTCATCTATTTGAGCTGGAAGCTAACCCCGGCAGAGAAAAATTATAGCGAAGTGGAGAAGGAGTGCTTGGCGATTAAATGGGCCTTGGAGTCCCTGCGCTACTGTTTGCTTGGGCATCAGTTTCGGTTGGTAACGGACCATTCACTAGAGTTGAGCGAAACAGGTCGGTCAGATTCAAAAATCGCCGACTTTCGCCATAACGTGAAGTCAGCCATGCGGTCGTCGACCCGAGCACCAAAGTTGCTTTTCCCATAATGCTTGCAGGCGCCTTTTCTCAGCCAATGAGCAAGGACACACACTGTGGGCAATGAGATGACATGGGCAGTGGCCACCACCATCTTAGAGAAGGGCATTGCAGTGATTGGTTTGCTTTGCGTGGCGTCACAGTGGCTATAAAAGCCCTGACCGCCGACCGCCATTTTACTTGTGCCGATCTTAGCGTAGGGAGAGGTTGCTGCCACTGTTTCTCAGTAGGGAGAGAGTTAGGCAGGAAAGAAAAGTGATTCTGTGCTTGTGCTGATAGCAAGTGTGCTGTACAGTTAGTGTGCAGTGACAGGGGAAGATTTTGTTGTGTGCAGCAGCGCTGATTATTAGGCTGCCTGCCAGTGACAGGGGAGGATTTTCTTTTGTGCAGCAGCAGAGCTGGTTAATAGGCTGCCTGCTAGCTGTATTGCTGCATGTACACTGCTGTGCAGACTGCTTTTTACACAGCACTAATACTTTTATTCTTTTTTTCTGCACACTTACCGAGCGTTTATTTTTTCCCACACTGTATAGAGCTGTACACTCCTCACACACTACCGTGTACTGGCTGGTATCATGGACAAATACATGCTGACTATCTGTGCGTGACTCCAGAAATATATACGGAGATTTACAATTACCCCAAGACTGTATACAGCTGTACGCTTGTGATACAGTACCCTTTTTCAGCTTTTTATATTCTTGTCTAATCCATACTGAGCCTGAGAGCATCTGTGTGATTCCTGAAATATATACAGAGATTTAAAATTACCCCAACACTATATACACCTGGTATCTTCTGATACAGTACCCTTTTTCAGCTTTTTATATTCTTGTCTAATCCATACTGAGCCTGAGAGCGTCTCTGTGTGTTACTCCAGAAATATATACGGAGATTTAAAATTACCCTAACACTATATACACCTGGTATCTTTTGATACAGTACCCTTTTTCAGCTTTTTATATTCTTGTCTAATCCATACTGAGCCTGTGAGCGTCTGTGTGTTACTACAGAAATATATACAGAGATTTACAATTAGCCCTAGACTGTATACAGCTGTATGCTTGTGATACTGTCGTAGCTGCTTTTGTTCTGACCAAGCGTCAGCTGTCCAGATTGTGACGAACGGCCCACCGCCGTTCGTCCAAATACGGAGGCGACTAACGGGGGTCCCGCTGCCACCAAAACGCGCTGGGCTCTGGTCGTTTTCTCATTGCACCAGAGCCGCGATCATTTGGGCTTTGTTTTTGTTCGTGGTGTCGATCCGCCACACCCCGCAGAGGGCAATAAGAGATGCCTTGTTATGCTGCTTATACCACTCTGCTCCCATCATAGCCATGGTTGCCAAATAAAAGACAGAAAAGAAAAACGGAGAAAAAGGGAGGGAATACTTGCAAGCACACACTAATGTCTCAGGACTAGTAACCACTGAGTCTGTTCTCCAAAACCTATGATGCAGGATTCCCGCAGGAACCGTGCAGGTCTTTAGTGAGAGGAATGATTGCTCAAACCAAATCACTAATGCTCTAGGATTATCCCACCGCTGCCACCAATATGTGACGAACGGCCCACCGCCGTTCGTCCAAATACGGAGGCGACTAATGGGGGTCCCACTGCCACCAAAACGCGACGGACAGCGGACCCTGTGTCACCACTATGTCACAGTCCCACCACTGACACGGGTGTATCAGCGGACGGAGGGATGAGACACAGTGCCGGCACATGGCTATCACAGGCACAGTTGGGGCTTATCTCAGTTATCCCACCACTGGCACATGTGACAAAAATATCCAGCAAGCTAATCTCGCTCTACAATTTGCCACAGGGGGAGTTTAATTTGGATGCCCCACCACTGCTATCAATCTTCCAAGTACTGCAGGGATTTATGTATATCCCACTTTCTCAGTTCCACTTTGGAACTCGCAGCTCTCCGGCGCCCCCCTTACCCTCAGGTCAGTCAGGGAACTGCACCTAGGATAGTTAGTCGCCGGACGGACTGCCTGTTGTGAACCGGCAATTAGGCTTCTGCAGTAAGGGAATTATCAATGCTGTGGCCGCAGCCCCTTATTCAGCAATATAAGACCCTTCTGTACTGCCAGTAAGCCGCAATAGCCGTACACAAAGCGCTGCCACCAGTCACGGTTACTTAATTCACAGTGTTAAATTAAGAGGGTCCGTGGCAAACCCCTTGAATTAGTAGCGATTATCTATCAAAGGCGTATAGTTCGATTCTTAGAGCATAGAGACAGAACTAAATAATTTTATCATTTATTCCCCGAAAAAGTAGGGCAGTGGTTACAGATAAAAGTTGCTATAAAATTGAGACAAAGTATGTACAGTACAGATATAAAATAAAGGGATTAAAAACAGAGGTACACTCACGGTTGTTCATGACTCTTTAGGCAAACCCATGCGGCAGAGAAAGAAGGCGGAGCCACACATCTCCACTCATCTGGAGTTCTTGTCAGCACAAGGATTGGAGCTCTTCTGAGCTGGTTTGCCCAGGGAATGCCTTATAGACTTTCCTATGTGACATCACGGAGAGGTGCATTCTGGGTTGATCCCACCTCTCTCATCCAAGTTATGTTTTGGCTACAAAACTTAGATTAGCTATAACTTTATGGGAGAAGCTGGTATGGACTCATCAGTGGTATCATGTTTCCCAGCGTAATGAGCCCATCAAGAAAACATCAAACATCTATGCGATATGACCGTCCATTTGGGAACAAATCATATCTCATGTTCTGGACAGGGTAGAAATTCGAAAGATACGCGGTATCGAAGCTGGGACCGCTCAGGTTACAAAAATATGATTTTCATATCTCTACTTGGTACGGTTTTCGCAGGGCAGGCTCTTAAAGGTTTACTTCTAACTCCTGATTTCAAACAAAGAGTTTTCCCCGCACTTTTTCTCTTTCAGCTGAGAGAAGAGGAGCCAAATGGTGTGACAGGAAGTCTCCTAGCTAATTAACATTCCTGCTCTGCCAGAGGAAGTGGCAGGGTTGATAACACTTGGGGGGGAAGGAATTCCTACTACTGACAGTTTACAATGGCCTAGGATGGAGGATTTCTATCACAGTCCAACAGAAAACATATTTTGCAGACATTGAATATCACGCAGATCACCAGTGAGTCCGAATCGTGAGGTTTTTCGCCCTTTCTGTTCACAAGCGCTTGGAGACAAAGTGACACACACACTGGTCGTGGCTAAATCACTTTATCTGACGTAATGAAATATAAGACATGTTTTTATACCATTTACAACAATATGTGACTCTGGAGCTCATTTGGCCCCCACCATCACCTCAGGGTCGTACGTACCTTGTTTACAATATACCCAGAACATGTTGTTGAGAACAAATATGATAACTAGTATAGTTTCCTTGAAGACAGAGACTACTAGTCTACATAAGAATAATTCTAGCAATAATAAGGCAAAAGGCAATTGAAATCTTAAAGGCATTTAAAGGGATATAAAAGCAAACCATTAACTCTTCTATATCAATTTCCCCCTTTTGTAAATGGTATAACCTTTGCCACAGGGTCAGGTGATGTCCACAAAGGAGCTACTGTCTCATGGGTCTAGTACCCATAAGGGGGCTTCCTCAGGGCCGCCATCAGGGCATGACAGGCCTTACATGTGTATGGGGCCCGGTGATTAGGGGGGCCCGACCATGCTGGCAGCCCGATCCACGCTGGGGCCCCCCTACATTTTATACAGGCTTCTGCAGCTTTATTTTAAATTCAGACTCAGCGCCTGCCGGGCCCCCCGGGCCCCTCGGGCAGGCCCCCCCCGCACCATGGTCCAGCCAGCGCCGAATTCCCCCCCTGCACAATGGTCCAGCCACAGCTCCGCCCTCACCTGACGTCACACACTGCTCTGCTCCTCCACTTCCTCATTCAGTCAGTGTGCCACGTGGGACTAGGAGAGGGAGGGAGCCTCGCCGCTGGAGCACAGCCAGATAACAAGGTAAGAAGAATTTTTTTTTTTTTTTGAGAGCGGCTATCCAGGGGGCCTGGGGCAGAATGCTAGACGCTGGGGCAGAATGCTGGGGGCAGAATGCTGGACGCTGGGGGCAGAATGCTGGATGCTGGGGGCAGAATGCTGGATGCTGGGGGCAGAATGCTGGAGGCAGAATGCTGGATGCTGGGGGCAGAATGCTGGGGGCAGAATGCTGGACGCTGGGGGCAGAATGCTGGACATGGGGCAGAATGCTGGACATGGGGCAGAATGCTGGACGCTGGGGGCAGAATGCTGGGGGCAGAATGCTGGATGCTGGGGGCAGAATGCAGGACGCTGGGGGCAGAATGCTGGACGTTGGGGGCAGAATGCTGGACGCTGGGGGCAGAATGCTGGGGGCAGAATGCTGGATGCTGGGGGCAGAATGCTGGAGGCAGAATGCTGGACGCTGGGGGCAGAATGCGGGGGGGAGAATGCTGGATGCTGGGGGCAGAATGCTGGGGGCAGAATGCTGGACATGGGGCAGGAATGCTGGGGGCAGAATGGACATGGGGCAGAATGCTGGATGCTGGGGCAGAATGCTGGGGGCAGAATGCTGGACGCTGGGGGCAGAATGCTGGGGGCAGAATGCTGGACGCTGGGGGCAGAATGCTGGACGCTGGGGGCAGAATGCTGGGGGCAGAATGCTGGACGCTGGGGGCAGAATTCTGGGGGCAGAATGTTGGACGCTGGGGGCAGAATGCTGGACGCTGGGGGCAGAATGCTGGGGGCAGAATGCTGGACGCTGGGGGCAGAATGCTGGGGGCAGAATGCTGGACGCTGGGGGCAGAATGCTGGGGGCAGAATGCTGGACGCTGGGGGCAGAATTCTGGGGGCAGAATGTTGGACGCTGGGGGCAGAATGCTGGACGCTGGGGGCAGAATGCTGGGGGCAGAATGCTGGACGCTGGGGGCAGAATGCTGGACGCTAGGGGCAGAATGCTGGGAGCAGAATGCTGGACGCTGGGGGCAGAATGCTGGACATGGGGCAGAATGCTGGGGGCAGAATGCTGGACGCTGGGGGCAGAATGCTGGACGCTGGGGGCAGAATGCTGGACGCTGGGGGCAGAATGCTGGACGCTGGGGGCAGAATGCTGGGGGCAGAATGCTGGACGCTGGGGGCAGAATGCTGGGGGCAGAATGCTGGGGGCAGAATGCTGGACGCTGGGGGCAGAATACTGGACGCTAGGGGCAGAATGCTGGGAGCAGAATGCTGGACGCTGGGGGCAGAATGCTGGACATGGGGCAGAATGCTGGGGGCAGAATGGACATGGGGCAGAATGCTGGATGCTGGGGCAGAATGCTGGACATGGGGCATAATGCTGGACACTGGGGGCAGAATGGACATGGGGCAGAATGCTGGACGCTGGGGGCAGAATGCTGGACATGGGGCATAATGCTGGACACTGGGGGCAGAATGGAAATGGGGCAGAATGCTGGACGCTGGGGACAGAATGCTGGACGCTGGTGGCAGAATGCTGGATATGAGGGCAGACTGAGACGGGGCAGAATGCTGGACATGGGGCAGAAGAATGCTGGACGCTGGGGCAGAATTCTGGACATGGGGCAGAATGCTCGAAACTGGGGCAGAATGCTGGAGACTGAGGCAGAATGCTGGACGCTGGGGGCAGAATGCTGGACATGGGGGCAGGCTGTGAGCTGGGGCAGAATGTTGGACGCTGCGGGCAGAATGCAAGACACTGGGGCAGAATGCTGGACATGGGGGCAGAATGTGACAGTGAGACACAGGAGGGGGCAGAATGTGACAGTGAGACACAGAAGGGGGCAGAATGTGACAGTGAGACACAGGAGGGGGCAGAATGTGACAGTGAGACACAGGAGGGGGCAGAATGTGACAGTGAGACACAGGAGGGGGCAGAATGTGACAGTGAGACACAGGAGGGGGCAGAATGACAGTGAGACACAGGAGGGGGCAGAATGTGACAGTGAGACACAGGAGGGGGCAGAATGTGACAGTGAGACACAGGAGGGGGCAGAAGGGGGCAGAATGTGAGACACCGGGCATGATTGGAGATAGATGGAGCAGGGTCATGGGGCAGGATGGATACGATTTAGACAGATTGGTCAGGAGGGAGATCATATGGGGCAGAATGGATACTGATGAGGGTGGGATGGGAGAACATATGGCTGAAGCCAAAAATGAGACACACGGGAGTCAGGATGGGGGATATTATTACCATAGGGGCTAATTAAGGGATATTATTACTGCAGTGATGTATTTTATTTTCTTGAGGATACTGTTGTAAATGGGGGGGCGGTCCTGTTACTGTGTAGAGTGATACTATGTCACCTTTTTTTCTTCATGTGGTGTAATGTAGAAGTTGGGAAAAAATAAGTAATGTGTTCTGCAAGCGGAGCTCTAGATAACTGTGTTATTTCCTGCAGAGACAAGTCCTGGCTGGAAGACGTGATGGCGATCTGTGCTGGATGAAAGATGAAAAACAAAGATGAAGGACTTCACCTAGAGACATCACTGGTGAGTTAGTGTGTTACCTGTACACTGACACTATGTACAGAGGTCCTGTGTATAATGTCACCGGTGATCACTGTGTTACCTGTACATTATATACAGAGCTCCTGTGTATAATGTCATTGATCACTATATTACCTGTACACAGACACTGCATACTAAGTACAGATCTTGTGTGTATAATGTCTCTTATGGTCATAGTATTATGTTTTTTTAATTAATGTCAGTATTGTAGTATTCAGTCTCCATGTGGTGGTAATATGTGGTCTGGGCGTGGTGCAGTGGTATTTGTCCCTTGTATATTCTATTATTTGGTCACTTTGTGGTGGTAATTTGCGGTCTGTTCATGGTGCGGTGGTATTTGTTCGTTGTATGTGATATTATTCGGTCACTATGGTAGTAATATGTGGTCTGGTCATGGTATGGCGGTATTTGTTCCTTGTATGTCTTATTATAGGTCACTATGTGGTGGTAATATGTGGTCTGGACATGGTGTAGCGGTATTTGTTCCTTGTATGTGGTGGTAAGTTGTGGTCTGGACATGGTGCGGTGGTATTTGTTCCTTGTATGTGATATTATTGGTCATTTTAAAAAATTGAAAAATAAATAAAAATATACCTAAATTGTATTGCATATTTTAACAAATATTTAATAGGTTACAGTAGAGTAGGGCCTGGCCAAAAGTGTCTACCCTGTTATGGTGGCGACTTAAAACAATCTTTTGGCCAAAGCAAAAGCTGCTGGCTATATGTGTGACCTGGTGATGGGAACTGTTAATGTGTGATAGGTGAGAAGTGGAGTTTATCCAACAGAGAGCGGTGGGACTGTGGACAGTTCGAGTGGTGGAGGCGGGGCTGGATGGAGCCTGGGCGGAGTCTAAAGGGGGCCCCGAAAATTTTGCCAGTATGGGGCCCCGAAATTCCTAGTGGCAGCCCTGGGCTTCCTACCTGCTTCGCCCATCCACCCTCAGTGTGGACACTCACCTTCCCCATCAGCAATGGCTACCTGGGGTCTATGATACACTACAGAAGGTTCAGCCTTAGATTTTTTTTTCCACACATACATTATTCAGTAGCTTAAGTAATACATATATTAGCGCTTTTACGGCTACATAAAACAATAAGCAAAACATCAAAATTTGCATACATGTCTATATAATGCCAAAAAATCCATCCTGCAAGGCCATTAACCCAATTTGCTGGATTTAGGAAAGAGAATGTGTTACCCCACCAGGAGTCTCTCTTTGCACTGTGTTGCTTTAACCATTGGTCTCTAAGTTCACCTATTTTGTCTATACTGGCCCTGATCTGGAGATTGCCAGCAGGGTCGATATAATTACAACAGGTGGGACCAATTATTTGACACATTCCTCCTTCCTTTGCTGTCAGGTAATCTAGTACTATAGTATGCTGGTTAGTAACTACGATTAATTGTCTCTGTATTGTATTAGTTTCATTAAGAACTTCAAGAATCTGGAAAATCTGATCGTCCAGGTAGTCGGTAGCTTCCACTAATTTATCCCACAGTTGTGTTATGAAAGGGTATATTAGCATACTACTGAATATTTTGTTATCCCCATCTCTACTAGATGCGGCCTACCATTTGGCTGGGGCTTATTGTCTGCAGCCCTTCTATACAAAGTGTGAATTGATGCTTTTGGCATTCAAATGGGCACTGTAGGTGTGTTTCCTGTCCTCCTCTCACTGCCGACTTTTATTCCCCATTGACTTACATTGGGTTTCGTGTTTCGGGACGACCCCGACTTTTCCCTATAATCGGACGATCTTGCTCGACCCGACTTTTAGAAAAGTCGGGTTTCACGAAACGAAACGCGACCCTAAAAAACCAAAAGTCGCTCAACTCTACTTGCAACCCTTAGGGTCATCCACGTACTGTAATAGTACAATCAGCGGATGAGGTGATGGCCACTACTCAAGGATCCCTGCCACTGCTGCTGAATAGATGGCAGGGGAGTTCTTTCCCCCTTTGTGGGAGGACTGTCCAACAATATTGTTCACTTCTATGAGTAAAGGAGAAAGATACTGACAGTCAGGGTGCAGGGTACAGAGAAGAATGCACCTGCTAAATGAATGACTGTGAAACATTCTGACATTACTGGGATCTGTGACAGTATTGTGTGTGTGTGTGTTAGGGACGATTGAGGTCACACTCACTGTATCATCATTAATAGCCCTTAAGTCATGAACCTTTCTGTAAGTGTCAGCAAACCCTTGAGTCCTTTTTTTTTCCTAATGGGATACAAAGTGGTGTCGCAGGGGGAAGATCTTTGCAGTCCGGGGGGGTTTCTTTGCACCAGAACCCCTGCCTTAACATACTCTCTAATATCTCTGCTCGGGGCAAATGATTTGGCTAGGCTCAAGGGGTATTGCTTTAAACAAGGAGGAGTGGTTCCTTCTTTCATTTTAATCATGACAGGGGGAATGGGCAGCCGACCCACATCATTTTTCCCCCCTTGCCCAAACAGTGTCTGGCACCTGTCCCATTTCCTCATCCTCAGGCATTTTGGTGTCAGGTGTTAGTTTCACCGCTTTTGTCATATACACCATTGCCGCAATCTTACACAAATGTTTATCTGAGAAGGGAATTGTGACTGTAATACCGTCAGGAGAGTACTGTATGATGGCCGGGATCGCACTCAGCACATCTGCTCCCAGTAAATTCATAGGGGTATTGTCACTAACAATAAGTTTTGTAAGTACCACAATTCCAGCACCTCACTGTTTCTAGGTCCTTAGGTCCCTTATTACGTCTTCACTGTTTTCCTTGTGCTCCAGCATACATGACAGGTCGTCTTATTGTCCTTGTTTGCTCAACTTCTTTAGCCACCTTAAGGAGGTATTTTCGGATCTACATGTCTCCATTCAGGTCAGGCTGCCTGTACTGCGTCTCGTAAGTCTTTGTTCATACCGTCAATGAATGCATTCACCAGTACTCTAACATCAAGTGGGTTTATGCAAATGTACCCCATGTCTGCCCATTTCAGCTGTAACTGTCCAAAGTACATATCTACCCTTTTTGCTGTGTCACATTAGTCATGAGTATGGACTGCTCTGATTGTTCCACTGTAGCCCATTGTCTTAGTGACTCACAGTACGTCTCCCCAGACCGTGCAGATCTATCATCCATGCCCCAAGCCTGATTCTTTGTCACATCTGTGTGTGTCTTAATTATATGTCCTAGTGCGTCACCTGCCTTTAAACTCACCAACCTCTCTAGGTCTGCCCAGGTACACTTATATGTCTGCTGTACTCCCTTTATGTGTCTGTAAAACGGGAATGGTTGGTCTTCAGGGTCATTCAGCTGCCTGAGCAAAGCTAGCTGGTCAGAGGGGCTCCAGGGATAATACTCCTGCATCTTCCTTATTCTAGTCGCACTTCTAGGTCCTGATGGGGTTGGTCGTCTGATGTCTACTGTCAGCTTACTCCTCGAAGGTCAATGTCCCCACTACCCACTATCCACACTATTATGTCAGCTTCTTATGATCTTGTCTGGACAGCATTTAGCGCAATTCGGTTAGGTCAGTAGCACAGGTCACACAAGTAGCTATTCAGTCTGGGTTTGTCTGAGTCTGATCACGGTGTTTACAAGTCCATCTGTTTTGTCTGGGTCTCTGGTTACACTTTGTCAATCAAACATTCATAATACACCTTTCATACTGCTGCACATTCTCAAGCATCATTTATTCACTTGCTATTTTCTTCCCTTGTCTGTGCCTTTTTGTACATCCAAACATTCACACTCTAGTATTTTTGCCTTATCCAATATTTGTCCAACCTACCTGTTTCACTGCTTCCTTTCTGCTCTGTCTTTTACAATTTGCATAGCTGTCTTGGATCTCATTGGGGGCACCGACTGTACACAGAAAAAGTTGCCATGGCTTCAACCTTTATCTGCCGACAGCTCACCTTTCTTCTGAAATGCCCTCCCAGTGTGCCTGGACCTCTGTCTTACAGGCCACACTTAGCAAGTCAGAGAGAGCCTGCCAAGGTGTAGAGGGAAGGCTCTTTGCCTCTCACCCGGTAGACCTACAGGATGTAATGGGAAGGCTCTCTGCCTCTCACCCGTTAGATCAGCTGGCTAGAATAGGATCAGGCCTGAATCCTTCCAGCCCAGCTCCATGGATTGTTGTGGAAAGGCTATTTCAACTTTAGACAGCTCACCTTTCTTCTGAAATGCCCTTCTGTGTGTCTGGACCTCTGTCTTACAGCCCACACATAGCAAGTCAGAGTGAGCCTGCCAAGGTATATCCAGAGGGCTCCTCGCCCTCGCCTCTCACCCACAACAAAAAACCAGCTGACTAAAGTAAGAAGGCCCAGGTGTGATAGGCTTCTGACCTACTTTATCAGCCAAAAGCAAAACACAAAACAAATATCCTGGAATAAAAAAGTAAAAAAATATATTGCAAAAATTGCATGAAGGTAGTAATAATAGTAATAATAAGGGTATTTAGTTAACATAATTTTGATCAAAATAATGTAGAAGCCTACTTTTTTACTTTTTTATTCCAGGATATTTGTTTTGTGTTTTGCTTTTGGTTTTCTCTGTGTAAAGGTCATGTGTTCATATGCAATTACATTTTGCATGCACATTAATTTACTTTTTCTGCTCAGACCCAGTTTCTCATTTGTTTCATTGTGCATTCTGTGCATATAAGGGTGTGACCGCCCTGTTTCTAAGTTGGAAAATCCATCCTGTCTGGCCTATACTATTACTGGTGGTTCAGTCCCTCTGTCCTTGTTCACATTTATGTCACTTGACAAGTGGAAAGGTTTTAAATACAAGAGTTAGGACTGTCCCACAAGGGTTGCCGTGACGGGATGGCTTCTACATTATTTTGATCAAAATTATGTTAACTAAATACCCTTATTATTACTATTATTACTACCTTCATGCAATTTTTGCAATATATTTTTTTACTTTTTTATTCCAGGATTAGAGTTGAGCATTCCGATACCGCAAATATCGGGTATCGGCCGATACTTGCTGTATCGGAATTCCGATACCGACATCCGATATTTTTTCAATATCGGGCATCGGAATCGGAAGTTCAAAGTTTATTGACAGCCGAAATGACGTCATCATGATGCGCGGTGTGTGCGCATCATGATGCGCCGTCATTTCGGGCCTTCCGGGGGTGTCTGCCGGCCTGCCTGGGGGCTGTGTGGACTGCCCGGGGTCTGTACCGTTTCTCTTCTACTATATCAGCCGTACAGTCGGCTACCTCCTCTGTTGATACACAATTTGCTATACAAATCAATCACACAACTAGAAGCAGGTTCAAACACATTAATGACCAAACAATCACTTACAATTCCCTTCTAAATTAGGCACCATATTTTACTTTTAACTTCCAACTTCAATTAAGTACTGTTGCTTTAAAATGCACAAATCTTTCAGCGCGTACCTTACGGATAGAATTACAGAGAATTTTGAGCACAGCTCACACTCAGCAGAGATAAGAGCGAAGGGAGAAGAAAAACTGCGCAGCGCCATCCTTCCCCCCTCCCATCAGCATTCCGTAGTTCTTTAGACTTATCAAAATCAATTTCTTCAAAAAAAACTCAAAATCACGGGATTTCACTGTAAGAGCAGATAACTGTATAATGAGATTAACCATGCCTTGCCCTTTTTCTGGCCAAATGCATTCAGGAAACTTTACAATGTAATGCCACATATAACACGAGCTATATCATTACTCAATTCATTCAGTCTCAGATGTAGATTTGAAATATCTATAACGCATCTGTCCGGGATTCCACCACAACTAGAACAATAACAAATCTCTTGACACAAAAAATGATGTGTGATGATTCATTCATCACATTCAGGGACTTTTTTATACTCAATTACTCATCTTTCATCTTATTCAGAGGTTCTCATAGACATATATACAAGGATTCACATAGCCTGACTATCTTGCACTTTGGATTTGATTGACACTTTAACCTACAGCAGTGTCCACTGACACTCCGAGAACACCAAAGCCAACTTCTTACAAAAGAAACATTGAAAACCAGAGCAACCAAAAACCACAGCCTTATACAAAAGTACTGGCAATCCAAAATAACCACTGCACAGAGTCTCTCCCAGACTTTGTGCTACACAGTACACAACCAGTTAGTATATTAGTATATTGCCAGAACAGTTTAACAGATAATACAGATGACAATTATTATCTTATTACTCTATTATTCAACTCTCATACAGACATACTCACCACTCACTGGTGATGTGGGTTCTTTTGAACCGTGCTGTTACAGTCTTACCCTTTCACAGCTTTTTATATTCTTGTCTAATCCATACTGAGCCTAAGAGCATCTGTGTATGACTCCTGAAATATATACGGAGATTTAAAATTACCCCAACACTATATACACCTGGTATCTTCTGATACAGTACCCTTTTTCAGCTTTTTATATTCTTGTCTAATCCATACTGAGCCTGTGAGCGTCTGTGTGTTACTCCGGAAATATATACGGAGATTTAAAATTACCCCAACACTATGTACACCTGGTATCTTCTGATACAGTACTCTTTTTCAGCTTTTTATATTCTTGTCTAATCCATACTGAGCCTGAGAGCATCTGTGTGTGACTCCTGAAATATGAACGGAAATTTACAATTTTCCCCTTCACCGTATACAGTTGTACGCTTCTGATACAGTACCAAATATCTGCCGATTAGTGTTGAGCGATACCGTTCGATACCCAAAAATATCGTATCGGATGGTATCGCCCGATACGAAAAAAATATCGGGTATCGGCGATTCCGATACCGGAAGTCCCATTCAAGTCAATGGGACTTCCGGTATAGGAATTAAAAAAAGCCCTTTATTTCCTTGTTGGCTAATTCTACATAATTGAAAACAAATAAGAATCATGTAGAATGTATTGTGGGAGGTGGAGGAGACATTAAAGGCATAGTGGTTTATTTAAATCACATGGCATAGCATTAATTCCAATTCCATGGAGAGCAATAAGGATTACCAAAGACAATTTCAAAAAGCTTGATCTTGGAAATGTAGCAGAAGGTACAAGAAGGCTGAGAAACTGGCGAGAAAGAGCTGACAGTACTGGAACCCGTAGTGGCAGCAGAAGGAACAAGAGCCAATGGCACTACCGAGGACCAACTGACGGTGCTGGACCACGGTTACTAAGCAGAAGGTACCTGTGCTAAAAAGCACTACCAAGGACCAGCTGACGGTGCTGGACCTCGGATACCGAGATGGAGGCACCTAGGCCAAAGGCTGTGGCGAGAACCAGCAGACAGTGCTGGCACCCGGATGGGTAGCAGAAGGAACAAGAGCCAATGGCACTACCGAGGACCAACTGATGGTGCTGGACCACGGTTACTAAGCAGAAGGTACCTGTGCTAAAAAGCACTACCGAGGACCAGCTGACGGTGCTGGACCTCAGATACCGAGATGGAGGCACCTAGGCCAAAGGCTGTGGCGAGAACCAGCAGACAGTGCTGGCACCCAGATGGGTAGCAGAAGGAACAAGAGCCAATGGCACTACCGAGGACCAACTGACGGTGCTGGACCACGGTTACTAGGCAGGAGGTACCTGTGCTAGAAAGCTCTACCAAGGACCAGCAGACGGTGCTGGACCTCAGATACCGAGATGGAGGCACCTAGGCCAAAGGCTGTGGCGAGAACCAGCAGACAGTGCTGGAGCCCGGGTGGGTAGCACAAGGTACCCATTCAAAGCAAAGTAGCCAGGCCGCAAGCCGGCCGCAGTTACCAAAACCCACAGTCCTACAGGGGGTCCATGTCCCATTGGCACTACGAATCCAGCCTTCAGTGCCAGTACCCGCAGCCCACATAGGAGTCACCTAAACTGCAGGCACTGTAGAGTCGGCTAACCCGGCCGCAAGACGACAGGACAACGGATTGGTGGCATAGTGACCTTGACACTACCCGGAAACAGCAGGCGTGCTGAAAACAGGCTGGACAACAGGGAGTACCGGTGCCAAAGACACTGCCGAGCACCAACTGACGTTGTTGGAGCCCAGGGACAATCATGGTGTAGGCCGAGGCCTACTTGGTGGTAGTTTTAGATTGTTTGTAGGCTACAACAGACTGTCAACGTGCTCCAATTAGGCATCTGTCTCCACTCTGTTTCCAGGATTTCACGTGACCACCAACACCGCCAGCTTATGCGTACAGTAGCCGACTGCCCAATCCACACGTGTTCCTGTGTTACTGGGGTTCCCACAACTTGTAGTGTAAAGGTGGACAGCGCAGGAGACAGTGCCGGACACACATTGGGGGATCTGCTCACGTAACAGAACACCAGGAACACAGGAACAAGTGTGGAATGCGTGGACGGCAACTGTGAGCAGGAACTGGCGGTGTTGGAGGTCAGGGGAAATACAAGAGACAGAGTGGAGATAGAGGCCAAATCAGAGAATGTTTAAATCTGAAGTAGTTACAATTTGGAGGCGGCAGCAGCAGTTTGCCCTCCACACAGCAGGGGATCAGCTGACGTTACCGAACCCCACTTTCACATGAACGAGTGTTTTTTTCTGTGTGGACAGCACTTCCGAGCACCAACTGGCATTGTTGGAGCCCAGGGACAATCATGGTGCAGGCCGAGGCCTACTAGGAGCCAGGTGTAAATCGGAGGTATTTTGACTTTGGAGGGAGCAGGACACTTTGCCCTCCACACAGCAGGGGATCAGCTGACGTTACCGAACCCCACTTTCACATGAACAAGTGTTTTTTTCTGTGCGGACAGCACTTCCGAGCACCAACTGGCGTTGTTGGAGCCCAGGGACAATCATGGTGTAGGCCGAGGCCTACTTGCTGGCAGTTTTAACTTGTTTGTAGGCTACAACAGACTGTCAACGTGCTCCAATTAGGCATCTGTCTCCACTCTGTTTCCAGGATTTCACGTGACCACCAACACCGCCAGTTTATGCGTACAGTAGCCGTCTGCCCAATCCACACGTGTTCCGGTGTTACTGGGGTTCTGTAATGTCAGCAGATCCCCTGATGTGTGTCTGCCACTGTTTCCTGCTCTGTCCACATTCCCACCACTTGTAGTGTAAAGGTGGACAGCGCAGGAGACAGTGCCGGACACACATTGGGGGATCTGCTCACGTAACAGAACACCAGGAACACAGGAACAAGTGTGGAATGCGTGGACAGCAACTGTGAGCAGGAACTGGCGGTGTTGGAGGTCAGGGGAAATACTAGAGACAGAGTGGAGACAGAGGCCAAATCAGAGAATGTTTAAATCTGAAGTAGTTACAATTTGGAGGCAGCAGCAGTTTGCCCTCCACACAGCAGGGGATCAGCTGACGTTACTGACCCCCACTTTCACATGAACGAGTGTTTATTTCTGTGTGGACAGCACTTCCGAGCAACAACTGACGATGTTGGAGCCCAGGGATAGTCATTTTGTAGGCTGAGGCCTACTTGGAGGCAGGTGTAAATCGGAGGTTGTTTGACTGTGGAGGGAGCAGGACACTTTGCCCTCCACACAGCAGGGGATCAGCTGACGTTACCGAACCCCACTTACACATGAGCGAGTGTTTTGTCTGTGCGGACAGCACTTCTGAGCAACAACTGGCGGTGTCGGAGCCCAGGGAAAATCAGGTAGTAGGCCGAGGCCTACTTGGTGGCAGTTTGTGATTGTTTCTAGACTACTACTAACTGTCAACGTACTCGAATTAGGCCTCTGTCTTCACTCTATTTCGAGTATTTCCTCTGGCTTCCAACCACGCCAGTTGCTGCTCTGAAATGCCGTCTGCACAACCCACACTTGTTCCTGTGTTACTGGGGTTCTGTAACAGCAGCTTCTCCCTAGAGTCAGGCAATGTCTCCTGCTCTGTCCACATTTCCACTACAAGTAGTGGGAATGTAGACAAAGCAGGAGACATTGCCTTGCTCACCTCTGGAGATGAGCAGATGTTACAGGACCCAGGTAACACAGGAACAAGTGTGGATTGTGCAGACGGCACTTGAGAGCAGAAACAGGCGGTGTTGTAGGCCAGAGGAAATACTCAAAACAGAGTGGAGACAGAGGGCAAATCAGAGAACATATTAAATCAGAGGTAGTCAGAAGTTGTAGGCAGCAGGAGAGTTTACCGTACACACAGCAGGGGATCAGCTGACGTTACCGAACCCCACTTACACATGAGCGAGTGTTTTGTCTGTGCGGACAGCACTTCTGAGCAACAACGGGCGTTGCTGTAGCCCAGGAAATAAAGTTCAGGTCATAGAAAAATGAACACAACAGGAGACCTGGATCCTGTTGCCAGCCAATTATTTATTCTGGAAGAGTACTGGCAAATTCAGGTGAGATCCAGGCCTTGTTCATTTTCAGAAAAGTAAGCCGGTCAACATTATCGGCCGATTGTCGCGTGCGACGGTCTGTTACAACACCACCTGCAGCACTAAAGACACGTTCCGATAATACACTGGCAGCAGGGCAAGCCAGCACCTCCAATGCATACTGGCTAAGCTCTGGCCATGTATCCAGCTTAGAGACCCAATACTTGAACGGGGAAGAGCCGTCTGGGAGTACACTAACAGGGCAAGACAAGTAGTCTGTCACCATCTGACGGAAACGTTGCCTCCTGCTGACTGGAGCCATCTGTGATGGTTAGAGTTGAGCGACTTTTGGTTTTTTAGGGTCGCGTTTCGTTTCGTGAAACCCGACTTTTCTAAAAGTCGGGTCGAGCAAGATCGTCCGATTATAGGGAAAAGTCGGGGTCGTCCCGAAACACGAAACCCAATGTAAGTCAAAAGTTGGCTAAAGTTGGCTAAAGTTGTGGGGGGGGGAGGGCTGGCTGCAGGTTTTCATGTGCCCTGGGCGAAAGAGCGCCCCTTTAACACATACCACAACTCATCATGCTCCGATACGGCAGAGAAATAGCGGTATAGTACAATGAAAAATATCTCACTTTTTACATCTCATGACGAGGCCCATCTATTTCTCTATACAGAATCATTGGTCCCATATAATGTTTGAAACAGTATATGATGAGCTCCACATAATGCTACAGTTTATGTTGGTCCCCATGGATGAAGCTCCACTGTCTTATGGGCCCAAATAATGCTCCAAACATAATGGGCCCCATTTCTAATGCTCTAGTGTATAATGGGCCCTGTAAATGCTGCTCCAGTGTCTGATGTCCACCTTTGGAATGTTCCAGTGTATGGTGGGCCCCATCTATCATTCTCCAGAGTATAGTGCGCCCCAAAAATTGCTGTCCCAACATTGAAAACAATCAAATAAGTCTCCTCGCTAGGGAATCCCTGTACTTCTCTGGATTCCTCGTCGTCCCCATCTTCCATCTCACTGCACAGTATTTCAACTTTGCAAGTGCTGTGATCCGGGCAAGCAGGGGGGGCCCACTCGTTGGCGACGGCACTGGCACAGGGCCCATGATAGTACGATGGTGTGTCTGATGGCGGGTGGGCCGAACCTGCACTTTCATCTGCAGCTTCCTCTTTGTCACCGTGTAAGATGGAACTGTATATGGGAAGGGTAACCTGAGTTTCATCAGGGTCAGATTCAGGCTGTGTAGCGTGCGAGGGGAATGTAGTGGTCTGGGTCAATGTACCAGCAGATTCATCGAGCAGTGGCTGGGCATCAGTGCACTTGTGTCGCCCCCAGGAGTACGGTCGCCACAGTGGCATTACCTTCCTCCTAGGGAGTGTGATGTCATGCTTGGGAGCAACGAAGGATCTCTCTAGCAGGTTAACTGATTGGGTGGCATTATTCCCACGAGTCATGACCCTCCAAACAGCGTTCATGAAGGGAAAGTGTTTGTTTTACGTGGGCAGTATGGTTGCAAAGCTGAACCTTAAAGGAATGTCCAGAAGGGCACCACCAGGAGTGGAGCCTACGGTTAAATTCGACTCCACCTGGGAAACCTCAACCATGCCAGCTACAGAAAAGATGCACACATTGCAAGCTTAATTCCGTTAACGAACGAGACTCCGTCATGCCCCGCGGTCCGAGTCCGGCTTACTAGAGGGACACGTGAGGCTCTGGCACATGAGATTGGCCAATAACTGGTGTGTCATGCCCTTACATGTCCGTGGCTGCATGTGCGCTACACTGGAAAGGCCAGCGTTTGTCGCTTACAGGTGCAGATAACCCGCTGAACAACGTTAGTGATGGGGATCACTGATTACAATTATTACCCAAGAACGATGATTTCCCAGTAAGTGCAGGTCAACCGCAGTTCCGGAATTAGGCCTAACCATCATTCCTGAAAATATGAAAAACTTACGTGTGCAAACCACAGGTGCTGTAGCTTGCTTAACAGCTCGCCAGCCATTCTCACGCCCAGTATGGATTACACGTGATTGCACAAAGGTGAGAAAGGGTACAGTATCCCCAGATAACATGTATGGATAGCGTACACATTCAAAATATATGTCTATACATCAGGAGGCAGGCTCAGACGGTGTTAGGCCCAGTATGGATTGCACGTGATTGCACAAAGGTTAGAAAGGGTACCGTATCCCCGGATAACATGTATGGATAGCGTACACATTCAAAATATATGTCTCAGGAGGCAGGCTCAGACGGTGTTAGGCCCAGTATGGATTGCACGTGATTGCACAAAGGTTAGAAAGGGTACCGTATCCCCAGATAACATGTATGGATAGCATACACATTCAAAATATATGTCTCAGGAGGCAGGCTCAGACGGTGTCAGGCACAGTATGGATTTGACGGCCCAGATTACACAGCGGAGGAGCAGGGAGAGGTAAAGATTGCAAATGCTGGGGCCCTGCCCAAGCAAGGGGGGCCCACTCGTGGGCTTCGGTACTGGCACTGGGCCCCTCATAGTACAGCGATGTGTCTGACGGCGGGTGTGTACCACCACCGTCAGAGACACTTGATTGCACTATGAGGGACCCTGTGCCAGTGCCCGCGCCCAAGAGTCGGCATACCCACCTGTCCAGGGCAACGGCACTCACACGGTGTCGTGCGCTAGGTGGTGACCCCGGCCATGGGGGGGGAGGCAGCACAGTTAGGGAGTTTTAGAAAGTGGCATATGTTGATGTTGGACATTCAGCTGATGCAAAAGGCGAAATAGGTCAAGTCCCAGGAAGAGGTGGACCAAAGCAAGCCATTTTTCTGTCAACCTATGTGTCATCAGGGGAAGGTGGGACAAAATCCTTGGAAACCCATGCATGGTTCGTTTTAATGAAGGTTAGATCATCCACATTTTGGGTTGACAGACGGGTCTTTTTTTCTGTCAGGATTGATCCAGCTGCACTGAAGACTCTTTCCGATAGCACACTTGCAGCTGGGCAAGCGAGCTCCTGTTAGGCATATTGGGCCAATTCAGGCCAGGTGTCCAGTTTAGCGGCCCAATAGTCAAAGGGGAATGACCTGTGTGGGAGAACATCGATATGGGAGGAAAAGTAGTTTGTTACCATAGTTGACAACTGCTGTCTCCTGTCACTTTCCATCGATGCAGTATTACCAGTTGTGTGAGCGGTATTTGAAAAATCAGTCCACAACATTGTCATGAAACCCCTGTCTCCAACGCCACTTCTGCTGTGTGCACCACGAACACCTCTGCCAAGCTGCCCCCGGCCCGTACGGCTCGTGTGAGAACCATCACCGCTGCTGTGTGCTGGGAATGCCTCAAGCAACCGATTTACCAGAGTTGCTTGTTTATTAGCCAATATTAGGTCAAGGTTCTCCTGTGGCATGATGTTTTGTAATTTGCCTTTATAGCGTGGATCCAGGATGCTGGCCAACCAGTAGTCGTCATCGTTCATCATTTTGGCAATGCGGGGGTCCCTTTTTAGGATCCGCAAGGCATAATCTGACATGTGGGCCAATGTTCCCGGTGTCAATGATGCACTGCGAGTGCTGGGTGGAGGAGCACTTTCTGGCAAATCCACATCCCTCCAGTCACGCACAAACCCTGTACCAGACCTTGCCACGCCAACATTTTCACTTGCCCCACGAGATGCATCCTCCTCCCCTAAGTAATCATCCCCATCATCATCCTCCTCCTCCTCTTCTTCCTCCACCTCGTCCAGGAGAGGTCCCTGAGCAGACAATGGCTGAATGTCATCAAGGATTCCCTCCTCCTCTTCCTCCTCCTCATCAACATTGGCTGCAGACGCCTGCTCCTTAAGGTGCGTCAAAGTTTGCATGAGCAGACGCATAAGTGGAATGCTCATGCTTAGGATGGTGTCGTCTGCGCTTGCCAGCCGTGTGCATTCCTCAAAACACTGAAGGACTTTACAGAGGTCTTTCAGCTTCGACCACTGCACACCTGTCAACTCCATGTCTGCTCTCAAAGTGCCTGGCCGTGTATCCTCCCACAAATGCATTATGGCCTGCCTCTGCTCGCACAGCCGCTCCACCATGTGCAGGGTGGAGTTCCACCTTGTTGCAATGTCGATAATGAGGCGGTGGTTGGGAAGGTGGAGCAATCGCTGCAGCTTCTGCATACGAACGGAGTGTACAGGCGACCGGCGGATGTGCGCGCACAGTCTTCGCACCTTCTGGAGCAGGGCTGTTAACTCCGGATAATTTTTGAGGAAGCACTGCACCACCAGGTTCAAGGTGTGAGCCAAGCAAGGTATGTGGCTGAGTTTTGAAAGGGCTATGACTGCCACAAAATTACGGCCGTTATCACTAACTACCTTGCCTGCCTCAAGATGTACACTGCCCAGCCATGACTCAGTTTGTCGCTTCAAGTACTCGGCCAGCACCTCGGCGGTGTGTCTGTCGCCCAAACACATCATCTGCAACACAGCCTGCTGACGCTTTCCACTAGCTGCTCGATAGGGGGACACATCATGTGCAACAGTGGCAGCTGCAGATGGAGTGCTCGTATGACTGCACTCTGTGGACGAGCTTTCGCTTCTGGAGGAGGAGGAGGAGGGTCGAACGCCTACAGCCAACTGTTTCCTATACCGTGGGCTAGGCAGCACTGTCCCACCACCGCTGTCCCCTGTGGACCCTGCATCCACCACATTAACCCAGTGCGCAGTGATGGACACGTAACGGCCCTGGCCATGCCGACTGGACCATGCATCAGTTGTGAGGTGCACCTTTCCGCTCACTGACTGCTTGAGTGCATGGACAATGCGGTCTTTCACATGATGGTGGAGGGCTGGGATGGCTTTGCGAGAGAAGAAGTGGCGACTGGGTAGGTCATAGCGTGGTACTGCATAGGCCATGAGTTCGCGGAAAGCTGTGCTTTCCACCAACCGAAAGGGCATCATCTCAAACGAGATTAGTTTGGCAATGTGGGCGTTCAAACCCAGTGTACGCGGATGAGAGACTGAGTACTTTCTTGACCTACTCATAGTGTCTGGGAGGGTGAGCTGGACTTGAGAGCTGCATATGGTGGAAGTAGCGGTGGACAGGGCGGACTGAGAGAGGGTTGATGATGGTGATGGAGTTGGTGTTCTTTCTGATGGCCTAGAATCAGTCTTTTGTTGATATAACAGTGGGATTCCCTGACTGCTGTGGCCTTGCAACGACACCTCAACATTTGCTGCTGTGCTAACCGGTGGGCTTACAGTGGGGGAAACAATGTAGCGTTGCTGACTACCTTCGTTGTGATCAGTTGCACATGTGGCACTTGAGGTTTGGTGTTGTGTCCACGCTTGCAAGTGCATGCTGGTTAAATGTCTAAGCATGCAACTGGTATTCAAATTTTTCAGATTTTTCCCTCGGCTAAAGGTCTTTGCGCACTTCTTACAGATAACCTTGGCCTGATCATGAGGATTTTGTTCAAAAAAGTGCCACACTGCACTCTTCCTACTTTGGCAGACATTTTGCGGCCTAGCACGCTGTGATCTTTTGACCCTCTGGACAAGCTGTCCAGCAACTCTTTTTATGTTTGGAACCTGTCTTTGGAGTGCTACGGGCCTGCCAGATAACAGCTGTTGCGATGTCGATGTCTGCTGTGGATGCTCCTCATCTGAGCTATTGGAAGCAGCACCCTCTTCCCCCAATGGATGCCAATCTGGGTCAACAACTGGGTCATCCATCACCTCCTCTTCTATGTCATGTGCACCTTCCTCTGTGTCACCGTGTATGGTGGTATAGTGTGCGGGAAGGGGCACCTGAGTCTCATCAGGGTCAGAATCTGGCTCTGTACACTGCGAGGACAATGTAGTGCTCTGAGTGAATGTACCAGCAGAATCATCCATCAGCGGCTGTGCATCAGTGCACTCCATGTCAGATTCATCTTGGCCTGGGTAATTCACCATTTCACTTGATAATCCAGGCATGGTATGTGAAAACAGCTCCATGGAGTAATCAGTAGTATGGCCTGCGTCATCCTTCAATCTTGGTTGGGGTGAAGGACACAAGGAAAGGTGTGGTTCATGAACATGAGCCTCCAATGACGACTCAGTGCTTTTACTTTTTACAACTGAAGAAGAGGAGGAGATAGAGCTGGAGGCTGAGACAGCAATGTAAGACAAAACTTTTTCCTGATGCTCTGGCTTTAAAAGCGGTTTGCCAACTCCTAGAAAACTAAGCGTTAGAGGCCTTATGTAGCCAGACGATGACGCAGGCTCAACACCTCCTGCATTCGGTCCTATTTTGCTCTTGCCACTACCATCAGATCCACCACCAACACCATCATTACCAGCTGCCAACCCCCGCCCAATTCCACGGCCTCTTCCACCAGCCTTCCTCATTTTTGGTAGAAATGTAGACAAAATCCAACAAACTATATAGTAATGTAAAACAAGGTACAAGGTGTCTATAGGACAGGGGAGATTTTGAATTTCTGCAGACACTTGTGGACACTGGACACTTGTGGATTGTGTGAGGCCCAATGAATATCTGAGCGCTATGTGACAGGCTCGATGGCACAGCTGTGACCAAAGTGACGAGAGGATAAGGGAGATTTTGAATCTCTGCACACACTTTTGGACACTGGACACTTGTGGATTGTGTGAGGCCCAATGAATATCTGAGCGCTATGTGACAGGCTCGATGGCACAGCTGTGACCAAAGTGACGAGAGGATAAGGGAGATTTTGAATCTCTGCACACACTTCTGGACACTGGACACTTGTGGATTGTGTGAGGCCCAATGAATATGTGAGCGCTATGTGACAGGCTCGATGGCACAGCTGTGACCAAAGTGACGAGAGGATAAGGGAGATTTTGAATCTCTGCACACACTTTTGGACACTGGACACTTGTGGATTGTGTGAGGCCCAATGAATATCTGAGCGCTATGTGACAGGCTCGATGGCACAGCTGTGACCAAAGTGACGAGAGGATAAGGGAGATTTTGAATCTCTGCGCACACTTTTGGACACTGGACACTTGTGGATTGTGTGAGGCCCAATGAATATCTGAGCGCTATGTGACAGGCTCGATGGCACAGCTGTGACCAAAGTGACGAGAGGATAAGGGAGATTTTGAATCTCTGCGCACACTTTTGGACACTGGACACTTGTGGATTGTGTGAGGCCCAATGAATATCTGAGCGCTATGTGACAGGCTCGATGGCACAGCTGTGACCAAAGTGACTACAGGATAAGGGAGATTGGATTGCTTTTAAAAAAGCAGTTTGCGGAGCAGTGGGTAAACAGCAATGCCAGCCTGTCAGGATGCCTTAAAAGGCAGCCCAACAACCAACACCACTGATACACCACAATATAGCCTCCCCTTGCACTGCACACACAGTGACTTGTGTGTTGTGCAGGCCAAATCGCTAGCAGCAGAAGCAGTTTTTTTGTCTTCTTCCCTGCCTAACGCTCTCCCTACAGAATCAGCAGCAACCTCTCCCTATACTGAGATCGGCAGAAGTAAGATGGCGGTCGGCGTGCACGCCCTTTTATACCCCCTGTGACGCCCACCAAAGCAAGCCAATCACTTGCATGCCCTTCTGAAAGATGGTGGTGACCCCTGCCTATGTCATCACGTTGCCCACAGTGTCCGTGGATCCTGATTGGCTGTAAAAGAGCGCAAAACAAACTTTTGAAACGCGACTTTGGCGCGTAAGTCGCCGACCTCGTGGCCGACCTCATCCTAGGGTCGGGTTTCGTTTCATGAAACCCGACTTTGACAAAAGTCGGTGACTTTTGAAATTTTTCGACCTGTTTCGCTCAACTCTAGTGATGGTGTAGCCGTTTGTGGCGGTCCCACAAAACTTTTCCACATTTGGGCCATACTGGCCTTGCCTTGTCCTGCGGCACTGCCTCTGCTACCTCTTTGTGCAGAGCTTCCTCCACTGCCTCTACCCACATGGCTGCTTTGAAAAGCACTACCAGCAACACTTGCGGGGGGAATGGAGAACATGATGGCCTGCACAAGTGTTTCTTGGTACTCCTGCATTTTTCGCTCCCGGTTCAACTGTGGTATGAGGCTTTGTAAATTGTCCCGGTAACGAGGATCTAGGAGGGTGTACACCCAATAATCAGCCGTGTGGAGAATGTTGGCGATGCGGTGGTCATTTAACAAGCACTGCAGCATGAAATCAACCATGTGCTGCAGACTGCCAACTGGACCGGAAACGCTGTCCCCAGCTTGAGGCAGCATCTCTGCCTGCTCAGCATCACCCCACTCTCGCTGTACACACTGACTACTAGAGTCTTGTGTACCTCCCTCCTCTGGAGAGATGTGTTCCTCCTCCTCCATTGACTCCTCGTCATCCTCCTCACTAAGTGTCCCCTGCCTGGGCCTTTGTGTTTCTGGCAAGTCTGCACGTGGCGCAGACTTGCCAGAAGCAGATGGCATTTCTGACTGCTCATCCTCGACCTCTTCAAAAACCTCCTCACTTAGTGCTTGTAAGGTTTTTTGAAGCAGACAGATGAAGGGGACAGTCATTCTGATTAGTGCATCATCTGCACTGGCCATCCGCGTGGAGTCATCGAAGGCATGCAAAACATGGCAGATGTCCCTCATAGTGGCCCATTCAGTGGTGGTGAAATGTGTCCAGCGCACAGTGCGACTTGTTTGCGCCTGATGCAGCTGGTACTCCATTACTGCTGCCTGCTGCTCACACAACCGCTCCAACATATGTAACGTTGAATTCCACCTGGTGGGGAGATCACATATGATGCGATGTTCTGGCAGGCGGAATCGGCGTTGTAGAGATGCAATGCGCGATTTTGCCATGCTGGAACGCCGCAAGTGAGCACACTCTAGGCGAACCTTGTGCAGCAGTGCATCAAGATCCGGATAGTCCCTCAGAAAGCTCTGCATGACCAAATTGAGCACGTGTGCCAGACATGGTATGTGAGTGAGGTTGCCTAGGCCCAGAGCTGCCACTAGATTTCATTGTCACTCACTACCAAACCTGACTGGAGATTCGCTGGCACAAACCACACATCGTCTTCTGCTTGATGGCATTCCAGAGCTCCTGTGCTGTGTGGCTCCGATTCCCCAAATAAATTAATTTAAGGACGGCCTGTTGACGTTTGGCCACACCTGTGCTCATATCTGGCCTAACAGGCTCATGCAGTGCTGATTCCGAGGAACTAGAGTAGGAGGAGGACTCAATATGTACAGACTGCATTTCTGCAATCCTTGGAGTTGACAGAATACATACAGAGCCACTCTCCAGATCTGTACCCGGCTCCACAACATTGACCCAATGGGCAGTGAGGGAAAGGTATCGTCCCTGTCCATGGCTACTGGTCCACGCATCGGTGGTCAGGTGGACCTTGCTATTGACGGCGCTTAGTAGCGCATTTTTAATTTTTCCCTCCACATGCTTTTGCAGGGCAGGGACGGCTTGCCTGCTGAAATAAAACCGGCTGGGCACATTGTATTGTGGAACTGCCAATGACATCAAGTTCCGGAAGGTGTCTGTCTCCACCAGCCTGAATGACAGCATCTCAAGGGCCAGTAGTTTGGCAATGCCGGCATTCAGAGCCAGTGCTCGGGGATGGTTTGCCGAGTATGGCCGCTTTTTCTCCCATGCCTGTGCTACCGATTGCTGGTGAGTGGCCTGGGAGTGTGCTGATGACTGCGAACGTGGTTCAGTGGGTGGAATTTCACTGGGTCTCTGGACAACAGTGGCAGTGGTTCTTCCATGGCGTTCCAGTGAGGAAGCCGAACCAGCTGTGTGTGAGCTGGAGGAAGAGGCCCCAACACGAGCTGAAGAGGTAGTAGGTGCTGCTGAAGGTTGGCCTACATCTTCAGTGTGTCTGTGTAACTCCACCTCGTGCTTGGTACGCACATGTTTCCAAGTATTTGTGGTATTGAGGTTGATCATATTTTTCCCTCGTTTCACTTTCTGATGACACAGCTTGCATTTGACAAAGCAAATGTCATCTGCAACTGTGTCAAAAAAGACCACGCACTGCAAGTCCTGGGAGCACCCGTTTTGCGTTTTGGAAGAGGATTGCTCCTCACGGGTGCCAAAGTGGAGGCTACAGGCAACCAAGTCTGCCCCCGCCCTCTCCCTCCTCTTTTGGCCGTTTGGAGAATCTCTTCCTCAGAGCTGGTCCTTGGTTGTCTCGCCTGCACCGTACGCACCAGAGATTGGCAACTGAGTCTCATCATCATCAGATGAGCACTGAGGTGTGCTGACAATAGGCACTGGCCCACCCACCTCTTCAGATTCAGAGGGACAAAGCAGTTGCGCATCACTGCATACTCCCTCTTCTTCACGCTCTAGAAGGCTGCTTGGCTGGCCACCTCTTTCCAAGCCAACAGATTCTGAGAACAGAAGTAAAGATTGAGATGGCTCCTGTCTAGGGCTCTCAGACTGCCTGTGCGATTTGGCAAGTGGTGAAGAGACAGATGGTTGCTTTTCAGTGCTCTGGCCTTGGGAGGATGCGGAAGTCATTGAAGTGGATACGTTAGCTGCCATCCATCCGACAACGGCTTCAATTTGTTCGTCACGCAGCAGTGGGGTACGGCGAGGTCCTACAAAGCTGCGCATGAAGGACTGTTGCCTGGTAAAAGTGGGGGATGCCGGGTCACTGGTGGCTGCAGCAGACACCGAATCCCCACGTAATCTCCCTACTGAATCCCCCCGTCCTCTCCCTGCTGAAACTCCACGGCCACGACCACGTGCCTTACTCCCTGCCTTCTTCATCTTGGTAGACTGATAAAGATAGGCAGAAAAGTACAAAAGGGGTGGCTTAGTGTTCTTATTCCTGAACACCTGCTAACCAGTATAAGAAACACTAATTTGGCTAAGAGTGTGTGTACTACACTTTATTATGATCTAATGTGGCCTACACAACTGTAAAGTTGAGTGTTTGGTAAACTTTATTTCCTTTTTTTTTGGGGGGGGGAAAGAAAAGGATGTGACCAAAGTTTGAAAGCTATAGTATCACAAACTTTTTGGAGCGATTACAATGCAGGAAGCTAACCTACAATGCAATTGATGAGGCTCCAAAAAATAGGGTGGTACTAGTCTGGCTGGCCCTGAAGGGCACAAGCCAGCAAAAAGGCTCCTCTATCTAATCCTATATAGTGTTTGCAACCAACCAATGACAATGGATGCGGATGGAAGCACACTAATATAGGAACAAAAATCTGGATAAATTAGCTGCAAAAAAAGGACTATGTATGAGGCAGTGACGCACGCTGAGCGGACTACAGCTAGCGGTGGCTGTAGAACACACTGCAACGTGAGCTGCACTCACACACAGAGAGACCTATCAGACAGCCAAAAACAGTGCAGAGAAATGGGCTATAGCACTGAAAGGCTGCTGAAAGACTCCGCTGTCCACTCCTTTAGTGTTTGCAACCAACGTATATGGATACGTATGGAAGCACACTATAGAGGAGAAAAAAAAAGCAGCAATAAAAGAAAAATGTGTATGAGGCAGGGACACACGCTGGGCGGCCTACAAGCAGAAGTGCCTGCAGGACACACTACACAGCGTGGGTCTGCACTCACACAGCCTTTGCAGACAGGTATTTAAACAGCGCTGCTGGGCTACAAAAATGCTACAGTGGTGGATTATGTAGCCTGGGTAGAGCAATAGATATTTTAGATGATCGCTATTTCTAACTGTCCCTCACAGTCTTCAACAGCAGCCTGTCCCTAACTGAATTCACAGCAGAGTGACCAGAAATGGCAGCTGCAGCGGTTTTTATAGTGCATCATGACATCATTTCAGCAGCCAATCACAGCCATGCCAGTAGTTAACATGCCTACATGCCTAACAGGATGTGCCCACACTTCTGAGGATCCCCATTGGCTGAATCAAATCGAGCAGGCTCCTAGCATTATGGGAACTTCCGATTCCGGTATTCGATATGAAAAAAGTATCAGAACTAAGTATCGGAATTCCGATCCAGCGAATATCGGCCGATACCCGGTACTTGCTCTATCTGAATGCTCAACACTAATGACGACTACTGGTTGGCCAGCATCCACGATCCACGCTATAAAGGCAAATTACAGAACATCATGCCACAGGAGAACCTGAAGCTAATATTGGCGAGCAAACAAGCAACTCTGATAAACCGTTTTTTAGAGGCATTCCCAACACACAGCAGCGGTGCAGGTTCTACCACGAGCCGTACTGGGCCAAATGGAAGAGGTGTTCGTGGTGCACACAGCCGAACTGGCATTGGAGACAGGGGTTTCATGACTATGTTGTGGACTGATTTCTCGAGTACCGCTCACATGACTGTTAATACTGAATCGATAGCAACAGACAGGAGACAGTAGTTGTCAACTATGGTTCAAAATTACCTCTCCTCCCCTATCGATGCTCTCCCTCACAGTTCATTCCCCTTTGACTACTGGGCCTGTAAACTGGACATCTGGCCTGAATTGGCACAATATGCCTTACAGGAGCTCGTTTGCCCTGCTGGTAGTGTGCTATCAGAAAGAGTCTTCAGTGCTGCTGGATCAATCCTGCCAGAAAGAAGAACCTGGCTGTCGACCCAAACTGTTGGTGATCTCACCTTCATTAAAATGAACCATGCATGGGTTTCAAAGGATTTTGTCCCACCTTCCCCTGATGACGCATAAGTTGCCAGCAAAATGGCTGGCTTTGTCCTCCTCTTCCTCTGACTTCTCCAAGTCCTCCATTTGCAGCTGCTGAATGTCCAGCCTACACCTCAACATATGCCAGTTTTTCCACTTCCCTTACTGGGCTGTACCCCTCAGGGCCAGCATCAGCACCTGGCTCACCCGGGCAAGTGGCGGTGCCCTGAGCAGGTTGGGGAGCCCACTCGTGGGCGACAGCACTGGCGCAGGGCCCTTCACAGCACGCCGGTGTCTCTGACGGTGAATGCCCACTCGCCGTCAGAGACACCGTTGTACTATGAGGGGCCCTGTGCCAGTGCCGTCGCCCACGATTGGGCCCCTCTGCTTGCTCAGGGCACCAGCACTTGCAATACTTACCTCTCCCTGCTCCACCACTGTGACCTCTTCCGCATTTCCTGACAGTGACATTCAGGTCAGAGAGCGTGATGACATCAGGTCTGTACACCCTCTGCCTGAACAGTCCAAGTGCACAGAGCTGGAAGATGGCGACACTGAGGAGTCTAGAGTAGAGCAGTGCCCAGCGAGGAGAGGTATTTCATTTTTTTGTTTGGAGCAATATATGGGGAGCATTATACACTGGAGAATTATATATGGGGCCCATTATATGGGTCGCCCTCCCAGGGCCGTGGGGTACTCGGTACCGGGCCGGTCCTTCAGAGGGGAATGTCACAGCCGGTCCGTGGCCCTGGGCACCCATGTAAAAGGGGGTTTGAGTGGTGAAATAAAGTTTATAAGTGATTTGTGACGAAACCTATGGTGTTCGGCAATGAAGATGTTAAGCCGACGCTGCAGACAGATCCTCTGGGACAGATGATGTAGTGCAGAAAAGATGTTGTAGCCCTCCACAGGCAGGGCTGTTGGTCCCAGGGCAGTGTAGATAGGTGTTGGGGAAGAGGGTGCAGTGTCTGGCACAGAGATGTAGCAGTGCTGAAGAAGTTGTAGGAAGAAGGCAAGGACACAGCAGAATGTAGTTTCTTTACCTTTACTTGTAAGTGCAGTCCAGGGTCCAGATTACAGATGGCACAGGAGATCATTAGCCTGGAAGCAACTTAGGAATCTCTCTGTCAGATGGGTTGTGTAGTCTCCTCTCTAGCGCTTACTTGAGGTACATGCAGTACAGTGTTACACTGACGTTCCTCCTTCTTCTTCCCTTTTGGATCTACCTCGTATGGCAGACAGCTGTAGCCTTCTATCTCTCTTGGCTCACGCTTTGCTGTTGTGCCTCCGAGTCTTAGTTGGGATTAGAGCATTTACAGCTTCCTATTCCTCTGGTTTCTGTTGCAGGACCTTCAGTATCCATAACAACCGTGGAGACCAGGCTCCAGATCATGCGCTATCACTGGGAGGGAGCTCTCTATCCTCAGCTCAACCCAAAGCTTCTCTCCACACGTCTACACTCTTTGCCCTCCTCACACTAAGTAATTTCCCTTCCTGGCCCTCAGAGAGCACTCCTCCCCCAATTCTGGTTCAGAGCTCCCTCTGCTGGCCTGGAGTGGGAACTGTGTTGCATGACATGGTTAACTGCTAGAGAGACCCTTCATCGCTTCCAAGCGTGACATCACCCTCCCTGGAGGAAGGCAATGCCAGTGTGGCAACCATACTCCTGAGGGCACCACATTCCCCCCTAGTGCAATTCAGCACTCCTGGGCTGATGAAAAACATATGAACATAATAAACAGATAACAAATATAAATGTACAAGATTTAGAAAAATGAAAAATTACAAAAACCAAAGGCTCCAAAAATAGTCCTGTGATGATAAGTCCATGCATCAACGTCCATGGTCTATTCCTGGGCAAATGGTGAACTATGTACAAAGTTAGTGACCACACCTAGTCCAGTGGCCAAAATGTCCATAACACAAACGGGAAAACTCAAAAAGGAAATTTCTTACAGAATATCTGTAGGCACAAAATTTGAACAGTTACATATATACATGTTAACACTTACATTGCTTTAACTTATTCATATGCGGAATCTAAGGGGTGGTATACCTTGAGTAGTACGGGTAGATCTACGTAACACTGGCGTGGTTGAGGATCTTACAGGTTGCCTGATGCTAACTACTGGTGTAGTGTGTGATGTACAGGATACACTACTGGTGGTTCTGCGTAGCACAGGGATACTTGATTTCCTAGGACCACTTCTACTCACTCTGGGCATGACAGATTCACCACTGGCAGGGCGAGGGTTCTCTGGCTCCACTGCTGGTGTGGCATCTGCTGCCTGATTTTCCTGATTTTCAGGATTTTCTTGAGTCACTTCTTCTTGTACTACCAGTTGGGGAAATGTCAACACTGGCACCACTATGACATCATTTACTTTAGTCCAATTTGCAGGGAATTCTCCAAGTATAGTGCTGACCTTTTCTTTTTCTATGGGTTGGATGTTATTTTGCTCTTCCATTCTTTCCTTTAGTTGTTAGGGCATAATTTCAAATGATCCCTTGATATTGCTGCTGAGGTTTCTCCTCCATCCTTACTAATAAGGCACACCTTGGTATTGTCAAAGTTTGAGGGTAGAATGGTGTAGGGTTCAGCTTCCCATTGGTCATCCAACTTATGCATCCTTCTTTTCCTCTTTAGGACTTGTTCTCCTGGTGACAAGGGAACTGCAGGTGCATGTTGATTGTAGTTCCTCTCTTGTTTTTGTCTTACCTGAGCTAGACTCTTTTCCACACACTCTTGTACTCTTCGATACTGTTGCTGCATCTCTGTATCCCAGTCAGCATCTGGTGATGTCACTTCAGGTGTCAGGACTCCCATATCCAAATCAATAGGCAGCTTACCAGGCCTTGCTCTCATTAGGTAGGCTGGAGTGCAATTGGTGGAATTCACAGGAATGTGGTTGTAGAGGTCAACCAGATCTGGCAACTTTTCTTGCCACAGATTCCTCTCTTCCAAGGGCAAGGTCTTCAGTAGGTCGATCACCACCTGGTTCACCTTTTCACACATGCCATTGGTCTGTGGATGGTACGGTGTTGTACTGATCTTCTTGCAACCATACAAGTTACAGAATTCCTGGAACACTTCCGCCTCAAAAGCTGGACCTTGATCTGTAAGCACTCGCTCTGGATATCCGTGTGGTCTACAAAAATGCTGTTGGAATGCTCTGGCTGCTGTTCAGGCTGTTTGATCCTTGACAGGCACCACTACCAGGAATCTCGTGTAGTGGTCAACGATGGTAAGAGCATAACTGTAGCCGGAATGGCTTGGGACCAGCTTCACATGGTCCAGGGCAACCAACTCAAGTGGTTGCTTGGTTATTATTGGCTGCAAAGCAGCTCGCTGGCTGTTACGGTCCTTTCTGCGCAGGTTGCAATGTCCACACTCCCGGCACCAATTTTCAGTGGCTTTCCTCACACCAGCCCAGTAAAATCTCTCTCGGAGCAAGGCTTCCAACTTCTTCCATCCGAAGTGTCCAGCTCCATTATGGTACGCTTCCAAGACCATTGATGCTTCTCTTTGGGACTACCACCTGCCAGACCAGCTCAGGAGTGCGGGCATTGATACTCCTCCGGCACAGCTTTCCTTCATAGATGAACAGCCTACCTCTTTCCTTCCACAACTGTTGGGTTTCTTCAGGAGCATCCGACTCTGGGCGTGAGTCCGCTTGTGACAGTAGCTCCTTCACCAGGCGGACTGCGGGATCGCTATCCTGCATTTCTGCCCAGTCATGATGGGGCAATGGATTTAGGGTGGCCTCTTTCAAGCCAGACCGTCTGTATCTCACACCTTGGGCACGTTGGGCCGCAATTGGCCGGTGGAAGGCAGGTAACTCGATTTCTTGAAGTGCCTCAGGGTCTTCTCCTGCATCTGGCAGATTAGGCATTCTGGACAGTGCATCAGCATTGGCGTCCTTGTGCCCCGCTCGGTACTTGATGGTGAATTCATAGTTAGACAGTCGAGCCATCCATCGCTGCTCCAGTGCACCTAGTTTTGCAGTTTCCAAGTGAGTCAACGGGTTGTTGTCCGTGAAGATGGTAAACTTGGCTGAAGCTAGGTAATGCTTTAATCGTTCAGTCACAGCCCAGACTATGGCGAGGAACTCCAGCTTGAAGGAACTGTAGTTGTCAGAGTTCCTTTCGGTGGGACGCAGCTTCCTGCTGGCGTAGGAGATCACTCTTTCTTTGCCATTCTGTACCTGTGACAGTACTGCTCCCAGTCCCACGTTGCTGGCATCAGTATACAACACAAAGGGTTGGTCAATCTGGGTAGGTCAGATCTTCATCTCCTGTGAGAGCCATCTTCAGTCGGGTGAAGGATCTCTCCATTTCCTCAGTCGATTCAAATGTGGAACTTTTCTGTTTGACTTTCTTGGACTGTCCCACCAGAAGATTTTGCATAGGAGTGGCTATTTCAGTGAAGCCCTTGATGAACCTTCGGTAGTAGCCTACCAACCCAAGAAATTGACGTACTTCATGGAGGTTGCTGGGCTTCGGCCAGTCCTGGATGACTGTGACCTTGTCAGGGTCCGGTTCCACACCTTCTGCACTCACTACATGACCGAGGTACTGAACCTTGAGCTTCAGGAGGTGGCATTTGGAAGGCTTCACCTTCAGGCCAAAGTTGGATAGGGCTTCAAACACTTCAGCCAGGTGCTTCAGATGGTCTTCATAAGTCTTGAAGAAAACAATGACATCATCAAGGTACAACAGGACCGTCTCGAAGTTCTTGTGTCCCAGGCAGCACTCCATCAGCCGTTGAAATGTTCCTGGGGCGGTACAGAGCCCGAATGACATATAGTTGAACTCACAGAGACCTGTTGTGAGTTCATTTTTCCCTTCACTGTTGAGGTCTGATGAACTCCCTCCTCTGGTGAAGGAAGGTAGTGAGGCTGATTACCAAACACCTGGGCAGCTAGATGATAACTGGGTGGCTGGAATTGAGGACTGGATATAAGGCAGCCGACACCCTTCTGCCTTGCTGGTGATCCTGCTGGATGCTTGGAGACCAGTCTGATTCCTGTGTCTCAAAGCTAAGTTTTTCTGCTCTGCTTTGTACACTTCAGTTTTGTTTTTGTTTTGCCTTGTTTTTTCAGAGTTCTGCCATCCCCGGCCGGGGGTGAGCTGAATTCCATTTTTGTCTCTGATCTGTTGATCTTTTGCTCTGTCTTCAGAATATACCTGAGTGCTGATTTAGTCTTTTGAAGCCTAGCGACTTCAGGGCCTGCTTTTCCTATCAGTCGGTTGGCACATTTTGGATAGGGTTTTTGCGGATGGCAGACAGCAGCTTTCCTATCCTGTCCTATTTTAGTTAGCTTGGGCCCCATCATTTGCTCAACCTATCTTTCTATCTGTGTTAGTGTTTTCATCTTGCTTCACCGTCATTATATGTTGGGGGCTGCCTATTGCTTTGGGGTCTGCTCTGGGGCAGTTTAGTTTTTCCCCTTTCTGTCTTTAGGCTATGTAGTTCTCCGGCTGTGATCGAGGGGTCTAGGGCACCGTAGGAACCCCCCACGACTACTGCTAGTTGTTGTGGATAGGTTCAGGGGTCTGCAATCCGATAGCTGTCAACCTCTCTGGTTTTTCTGGACTTAGCTAGTATTTTGTTTTTTCCTCCTTCGGTGACTCATCATAACAGAGACCCCTTTCTGGTGGTAAATGCTGTTTTCTCACTGGTGAGATCTAAGGTGGAAAAATATTTAGCAGTTTTAAGTGCAGCTAATGATTCCTCAATTCTGGGTAATGGGTAGGTGTTGTGAGTTCATTTTCCCCTTCATTACTGAGGCCCGAGGAACTCCCTCTTCTGGTAAAGAAAGGTAGTGAGCCTGATTATCAAACACCTGAGGCTGATGATGATGACTGACTGAGTGGAGTTACTGACTGGATATAAGGCTGCCGACGCCCTTCTGCCCTGTGGGTGATTTCTCTGTGGGATCCTTGGAGACCAGTCTGAATTCCTGCTCCTCTAAAGCTAAGTTTGCTGCTCGGCCTTTTGCATTGGTGCTTTGACTTTGTTTTGCTTTGTTTTTCTGGATTTCTGCCATTCCCTGCTGGGGTGTGCTGAATTCCTTTAGCTCTGTCTTCTGAAAATACCTGAGTGCTGATTTAGTTTTTGAAGCCTAGCTGCTTCAGGGCCTTTTTCATATCAGCTTGTTGGCTTATGTCTTTGATAGGGTTTTGGCAGATTGCAGACAGCAGCCTTCCTGTCCTTTCCTATCTAGGTAGTTTTGGGCCCCGTCTTTGCTCAGTCTATCTTTCTGTCTGTGTTAGTGTTTTCATCTTGCTTCACCGTCATTATATGTTGGGGGCTGCCTATTGCTTTGGGGTCTGCTCTGGGGCAGTTTAGATTTCCCCTTTCTTTCTTTAGGCCTATTTTAATTCTCCGGCTGTGATCGAGGGGTCTAGGGCATCGTAGGAACCCCCCACGGCTACTGCTAGTTGTGTTGATAGGTTCAGGGGTCTGCAATCTGATAGTTGCCAACTTCTCTGGTTTTCTGGACTAAGCTTGTATTTCTGCTTTTGCCTCCTACGGTGACTCATTCATAACAGGTAGGCATCCTTATGTGTAATGCTGTTAATTTTCCTGTAATCAACACACATTCTCATGGTACCATCCTTTTTCTTTACAAAAACTATTGGAGCTGCCCAGGGGCTACAACTGTCTCTGATAACCCCTGCTTCCTTCATTTCTCTCAACATACCTTTGGCACATTGGTATTGTGTTGGGGGTATAGGCCGGTACCTTTCTTTTATGGGTGGATGATCTCCAGTAGGGATATGATGTTGAACCTTTTTTGCCTTCCCAAAATCTAGAGGGTGTTTACTAAATACCCGCTCATACTCCTGGGTCACTCTGTAAACCGCGTTCTTTTGGTATGACGGGGTGGAGTCAATTCCCACCTGCAGTTGCTGACACCACTCCTCCCGCTGCTTTACAGAGCCATTGTCCTCCACCTGGTCGGATGAGACCAAGGGCTCTGCTGCCTGCATTGCATTATTACTGACAGTGAGCAGCTTAGCAACTGTGGCATACCGAGGTATTGTGGCCTCCTCGTCCCCACAATTCAAAAGGCGTACAGGTACTCTCCCTTTACGCACATCAACTACCCCTCTGGCTGTCAGGACAGTGGGCCTGCTATGAGAGTATACTAGCTCTACCAATGCCTGGTAATCTTTTTCTCTGAGGCCCATGGCTGCCCGACACCAAATCAACATTTCACATATGGGGGGTATTGCAATGGGGAAAGCATCACTCACTCTGACGCTGCCAATTTCTCTGCCAGAGAGTTCTACCTGCTGTCTTTGCATAAGGGCCTTGATCTCCTTCTGCAGGACTCGTTGTTCACTGGAACCAGCAGTCTCAGCCACGTGTTGCAGCAAGACAATAACCTCGGAAAGACAATTTTCAATTACATTTGTACCAAGAGTCATCATGGGATTACATTCTCGTTGATCAATATCCACAACTATCAGACCTTGAGATTTTAACTCTACTCTACCCACTTTAACAGTAATTTCTTTACATCCCACTTGCGGTAAAGACTGACCATTACTGGCAACTACTGTCAGTTCATCACTTGGGCCATGGATAAGTTCAGAGTCAGCCCAATACCGCTTGTAGAGGATATAGGGCTTAGTGGTCACCTGGGAGCCAGTGTCCAGCAAAGCGTTCATGGGGATGCCGTCAATCACCACTGGAAGGATCGGTCTCTCTCCAACATACTTGGCTCGCCAGTTCCTTGGGCCTTGTGGTCCTACTCCTGGGGGTTGGCCCTCTGCCCCAGGGGTTGCTCGTTTAAATAACAGAATCTTGCAAGGTGACCTTCCTTGTGGCAGTGAGGACAGATGGAACGTCCGTCCTGGTCATAGCGATCGCTGTTCCTCCCTCGGAGTGGCAGGGTTCTCCTCTTCCGGAGCCACGGGACATCCTCTGGACTGGAAGAAAGCTGGATCTTCTCCTTGGAGGACACCTGCAGGGACTGCACGGTTTTAGTAAGTGCAGCCATCCCTTTGGTCAACTCCTGGACCTGAAGACGCAGCTCTTCTGTCGAATCTTTATCCAGAGTCTGTGCATCAGCCTCCACAGGGATGGAAGGGAAAGATGTTGCTTCCTGGTGGTAGGTGATCGCTTGGTGCCTAGGGGGCGCTGGACGGCTGACAGTTGGTTCCTGCAGCACCCGGAGAGCCCTGTCCTTGAAATCAGCAAAGTCTAAGTCAGGGTTCTGTAGGGCTATGATGCGCAGCTGTGCTCTGTGGGTACTGGATAGGAGTCCCTCAATGAATTGCTCCTTTAACAGTCTGTCTCCATCTTTCACACTGTCAGGGTCAATCTGCTTGACGGCTCGCAGCGCCTCCTGCAGGCTAAGAGCATAGTCCCTTATATTGACCTGTGATTTCTGTTTACATCCAAAGAACCTCATCTTGATTTCAGCTGCAGTGCGAGTGTCAAAGCTGCTTCTTAGCTTGGCCAAAATCTTTTTAACAGTCTCTTTGTCATTGTCCTGCCAGGCTTTTACTTCTCTCTGTGGTGCACCTGTTAGCTGCCCAATCAGGATGTTCACCTTCTGGCTTTCAGATAGAGGATACACCTCAAACAAACTGCACAGTCTTTCTTTAAATTCAATCAGGGTATGTGACTCCCCTGAATACTGCAGTAGCCAGGCTGCTCCCGGTATGTAAGGCATAGACAGTGGCATTATGGGGACTGCTGCAGAGGGCGCTGTTTCTTGCGGTGCCCTGGAAGCAACACTGGCTGCTGGATTCAGCGGCACTGTGGGGTCTGCAGGGGCGTCCACAGCTGCATCGGCGCATGCCTCGGACATTCTCCTTCCCCCTAGTTAATGGTTGCCAGGCCTCGGGGTCAAGCAGCTTACCGGCTGTAGGCCTCAGCTTCTCCCGCCCTGTCCTCTCTTCCCGCACGGCACTTCACTTCCTCGCGCTCTTTGGCAGGCTCCGCCCACGACGGCCCGCCTCTCTGGTTTCCCGCGCGCGCCAAGCAGCGGGATAATGGCGGCAATGGTGCCAACAGTCCACAGTACACAAAACAGTCTCTTGCACACAAGACCGGAGGATACCGGGCTCCGTAATCCTGTTCGTGACGCCAAAATGGGTCGCCTTCCCAGGGCTGTGGGGTACTCGGTACCGGGCCGGTCCTTCAGAGGGGAATGTCAAAGCGGCAGTGACCCGGTCCGTGGCCCTGGGCGCCCATGTAAAAGGGAGTTTGAGTGGTGAAATAAAGTTTAGAAGTGATTTGTGATGCCACCTGTGGTGTTCGGCAATGAAGGTGTTAAGCCAACACTGCAGACAGATCCTCTGGGACAGATGGTGTAGTGCAGCAAAGATGTTGTAGCCCTCCACAGGCAGGGCTGTTGGTCCCAGGGCAGCGTAGATAGGTGTTGGGGAAGAGGGTGCAGTGTGTGGCACAGAGATGTAGCAGTGCTGAAGAAGTTGTAGGAAGAAGGCAAGGACACAGCAGAATGTATTTTCTTTACCTTTACTTGTAAGTGCAGTCCAGGGTCCAGATTACAGATGGCACAGGAGATCATTAGCCTGGAAGCAACTTAGGAATCTCTCTGTCAGATGGGTTGTGTAGTCTCCTCTCTAGCGCTTACTTGAGGTACATGCAGTACATTGTTACACTGACGTTCCTCTTTCTTCTTCCCTTTTGGATCTACCTCGTATGGCAGACAGCTGTAGCCTTCTATCTCTCTTGGCTCACCCTTCGCTGTTGTGCCTCCGAGTCTTAGTTGGGAATAGAGCATTTACAGCTTCCTATTCCTCTGGTTTCTGTTGCAGGACCTTCAGTATCCTTACAACCGTGTAGACCAGGCTCCAGATCATGCGCTATCACTGGGAGGGAACTCTCTATCCTCAGCTCAACCTCCAGCTTCTCTCCACACGTCTACACTCTTTGCCCTCCTCACACTAAGTAATTTCCCTTTCTGGCCCTCAGGGAGCACTCCTCCCCAAATTCTGGTTCAGAGCTCCCTCTGCTGGCCTGGAGTGGGAACTGTGTTGCATGACATGGTTAACTACTAGAGAGACCCTTCATCACTTCCACGCCTGACATCACCCTCCCTGGAGGAAGGCAATGCCAGCGTGGTGACCATACTCCTGAGGGCACCACATTTACACTTGAGCATCATAGATAGGGTCCATTATACACTGGAGCATCTTATTGGGCACATTATATATGGAACATTATAAATGGGGCCCATCATACACTGGAGCATCATCCATGGGGCCCATCATACACCTGCGCATTATATTGTAAATGTGGTCCATCATACACCTGAGCATCATATACGGGGCCCATTATACACTGGAGCATTATAAATGGGGCCCATTATACAGTATATGGAGCATTATACACTGTTTGCATAATTATTATTAGGCAAGTTGTATTTGAGAGGATTCTTTTTATTATTGAACAACAGCTATGTTCTCAATCAACCGAAAAGAGTCATAAATATCAAAGCTTAATATTTTTGGAAGCTGGAGTGGGGTTTTTTAGATTTGGCTTTCTTAGGAGGATATCTGTTTGTGCAGGTAACTATTACAGTGCAGAATTATTAGACAACTTAATAAAAACCAAGTATATACCCATCTCACTTGTTTATTTTCACCAGGTAAACCAATATAACAACAAAAAATGTAGAAATAAACATTTCTGACATTAAAAACCCCAAAAAAGTGACCAACATAGCCACCTTTCTTTATGATGACACTCAAAGTCCTTCCATCCATACATTCTGTCAGTTGCTTGATCTGTTTACGATCAACATTGCATCCAGCAGCCATCACAGCCTCCCTGACACTGTTCCGAGAGGTGTAATGTTTTCACTCCCTGTAGATCTCACATTTTATGAGGGACCACAGGTTCTCTATGGGGATCAGGTAAACAAGGGGGCCTTGTCATTATTTTTTCTTCTTTTAGACCTTTACTGGGCAGCCACGCTGTGGAGTATTTAGATGCATGTGATGGAGCATTGTCCTGCATGAAAATCTTTTTTTTCTTGCACGATACAGACTTCTGCCTGTACCACTGCTTGAAGAAGGTGTCTTCCAGAGACTGGCAGTAGGTCTGGGAGTTGAGCTTCACTCCATCCTCAACCTGAAAAGGTCCCACAAGTTCATCTTTGATGATACAAGCCCATACCAGTACCCCACCTCCACCTTGCTGGCATCTGAGTCAGAGTGGAGCTCTCTTGCCTTTACTGATCCAGCCTTGAGCCCATCCATCTTGAGCCCATCCATCTGGCCCATCAAGAGTCACTCTCATTTCAACAGTCCATAAAACCATACAAAAAACTGTCTTAACATATTTCTTGGCCCAGTCTTGACATTTTTTCTTATGTTTCTTGTTCAAAGGTGGTCGTTTTCCAGCCTTCCTTACCTTGGCCATGTCCCTGAGTATGGCACACCTTGTGCTTTTTGATACTCCAGTAACATTGCAGCTCTGAAATATGGCAAAACTGGTGGCAAATGGCATCTTGGCAGCTTCACTCTTGATTTTCCTCAATTCATGGGCAGTTATTTTGAGCCTTTTATAATCAACACGCTTCTTGCGACCCTGTTGGCTATTTGCCATGAAACGCTTGATTGTTCAGTGATCACACTTCAAAAGTTTGGCAATTTCAAGACTGCTGCATCCCTCTGCAAGACACATCTCACAATTTTTGACTTTTCAGAGTCCGTCAAATCTCTCTTCTGACCCATTTTGCCAAAGGAAAGGAAGTTACCTAATAATTAAGCACACCTTATATAGGGTGTTGATGTCATTAGACCACACACACCTTCTCATTACAGAGATACAAATCACCTGATTTACATAATTGGCAGTTGGCTTTAAAGCCTATACAGCTTGGAGTAGGACATGTATAAAAAGGATGATGTAATCAAATTTATTGAAGACACCAATTTCAGAAAATTAATTACACATGCGTTTTTATTCCACACACTTCTTATTCAGGAAAAGACATAGAGTTGTCTTCAATAAACAGCAGCGTGAACAAGTCCATAAATCCTTCCTGGTTTCTATTGTAAGTGGTTTGACGACCCATGAGTCCACAGCAGCTGAATAACATTCTTAAACGCATAGTTCTATGGATCAGGTCAGCATAATGTGCTATTCTTAATTCTGAATGTTTATCAGATAAGACTCTGTTGCGCTATTTTTTCTCCAGCCGATCTACCTTATTTTACTGTACAACATTATTTGTGGTGCTATAAGACACGGTTATTAATGGAAGTATCCATTGGTGCATATTTTATTTTGAATTACACATGTCGGGCACTTTTTGCAAAATATTGTCTTAAAACATGCATATTAGAGAGCAAAATGGTTGATTGAATTTGTTTACATACAGTGCCTTGCGAAAGTATTCGGACCCCTGGAACTTTTCAACCTTTTCCCACATATCATGCTTCAAACATAAAGATACCAAATGTAAATTTTTGCTGAAGAATCTACAAGTGAGACACAATTGTGAAGTTGAATGAAATTTATTGGTTATTTTAAATTTTTCTGAAAATACAAAAACTGAAAAGTAGCGCGTGCAATATTATTCGGCCCCTTTACTTTCAGTGCAGCAAACTCACTCCAGAAGTTCATTCTGGATCTCTGAATGATCCAGTGTTGTCCTAAATGACTAATGATGATAAATATAATCCACCTGTGTGTAATCAAGTCTCCGTATGAATGCACCTGCTCTGTGATAGTCTCAGGGTTCTGTTTGAAGCACAGAGAGCATCATGAAGACCAAGGAAGACAACAGGCAGGTCCATGATACTGTTGTGGAGAAGTTTAAAGCTGGATTTGGATACAAAATGATTTCTAAAACTTTAAACATCCCAAGGAGCACTGTGCAAGAGATCATATTGAAATGGAAGGAGTATCATACCACTGCAAATCTACCAAGACCCGGCCGTCCCTCTAAACTTTCATCTCAAACAAGGAGAAGACTGATCAGAGACGCAGCCAAGAGGCTCATGATCACCCTGGATGAACTGCAGAGATCTACAGCTGAGGTCAGACAGTCTGTCCATAGGACAACAATCAGTCATACACTGTACAAATCTGGTCTTTATGGAAGAGTGGCAAGAAGAAAGCCATTTCTCAAAGATAGCCATAAAAAGTGTCATTTAAAGTTTGCAACAAGCCACCTAGGAGACACACCAAACATATGGAAGAAGGTGCTCTGGTCAGATGAAACCAAAATCAGCAACAATGCCAAACGATATGTTTGGCTTAACCCCTTAACCCCCAAGGGTGGTTTGCACGTTCATGACCGGGCCAATTTTTACAATTCTGACCACTGTCCCTTTATGAGGTAATAATTCTGGAATGCTTCCATGGATCCTGGTGATTCTGACATTGTTTTCTCATGACATATTGTACTTCATGCTAGTGGTAAAATTTCATTCACATAACTTGTGTTTTTTGTGAAAAAAATGGAAATTTGGCGAAAATTTTGAAAATTTCACAATTTTCCAACTTTGAATTTTTATGCCCTTAAATTACAGAGATACGGCACACAAAAAACTTAATAAGTAACATTTCCCACATATTTCCTTTACATCAGCACAATTTTGGAACCCAAATTTTTTTTTCTTAGGAAGTTATAAGGGTTAAAAGTTGACCAGCGATTTCTCATTTTTGCAACACCATTTTATTTTTACGGACCACATCACATTTGAAGCCACTTTGAGGGGTCTATATGATAGAAAATACCCAAAAGTGATACCATTCTAAAAACTGCACCCCTTAAGGTGCTCAAAACCACATTCAAGAAGTTTATTAACCTTTCAGTTGCTTCACAGGAATTTTCTGAATATTTAAAAAAAAAATGAACATTTAACTTTTTTTCACAAAAAAAATACTTCAGGTTCAATTTTTTTTATTTTACCAAGGGTAGCAGGAGAAGTTGGACTGCAAAAATTGTGCAGTTTGTCCTGAGTATCATAGAATCATAGAATCATAGAGTTGGAAAGGACCTCCTGGGCCATCTGGTCCAACCCCCTGCTCAAAGCAGGATTCGCTAAATCATCCCAGTCAGTTGTATGTCCAGCCTCTGTTTGAAGACTTCCATTGAAGGAGAACTCACCACTTCTCGTGGCAGCTTGTTCCACTCATTGATCACTCTGTCAAAAAGTTTTTTCTAATATCTAATCTGTGTCTCCTCCCATTCAGTTTCATCCCATTACTTCTAGTCTTTCCTTGTGCAAATGAGAATAAAGTTGATCCTTCTACAATGTGACAGCCCTTTAGATATTTGTAGACAGCTATTAAGTCTCCTCTCAGTCTTCTCTTTTTCAAACTAAACATTCCCAAATCCTGCAACCTTTCCTCATAAGACAGGGTTTGCAGACCGGTCACCATTCTGGTCGCTCTTTTCTGAACTCGCTCCAGTTTGTTGATGTCTTTTTTAAAATGTGGTGCCCAAAACTGAACACAATATTCCAGATGAGGTCTGACCAAAGAGGAGTAGAGGGAAATAATGTCTTCACACTGTTGACTCATATTCAGTCTGTGATCTATTAGTATACCCAAGTCTTTTTCACATGTGCTGTTGCTTAGCCCTATTCCTCCCATTCTGTATATGCTTTTTTCATTTTTATTGCCCAGATGTAGTACTTTGCATTTTTCCCTGTTAAAAACCATTCTGTTAGTTGCTGCCCACTTCTCCAGTTTATTTATATCTTTTTGAATCCTCTCTCTCTCTTCTCTAGTATTAGCTATCCCTCCTAGCTTTGTGTCATCAGCAAATTTAATCAGTTTACCCTCAATTCCTTCATCTAAATCATTGATAAAGATGTTCAACAATACAGGGCCCAGGACAGAGCCCTGTGGTACCCCACTTGACACATTCTTCCAACTGGATGTGCAGCCATTTACGACCACTCTTTGGGTCCGATCACTAAGCCAGTTATGAATCCACCCAACAGTTGCCTTGTCCATTCCATACTTAGTCATTTTTTCAATAAGGATTGTATGAGATACTTTGTCAAATGCTTTGCTGAAGTCAAGATATACTATATCTACAGCATTTCCTTGATCCACCCAATCAGTGATTCCGTCATAGAAGGAAATTAAGTTAGTTTGACATGACCTATTAGTAACAAACCCATGCTGACTCTGTTTAATCACTTCATTCTTATCCATGTACTGACATACATGTTGTTTAATAATCTGTTCAAAGATCTTTCCTGGTATAGAAGTCAGACTCACCGGCCTATAGTTGCCTGGGTCCACCTTCTTCCCCTTTTTGAAGATAGGAACAACATTTTCTCTTCTCCAGTCTTCTGGGACTTCTCCTGTTCTCCAAGAATTTTCAAAGATTATGGAGAGGGGTTCAAAAATTTCTTCTGCTATCTCCTTCAGTACTCTGGGGTGTAATTCATCTGGACCTGGAGACTTGAATTCATTTAGGTTAGCTAAGTGTTTCCTCACTATCTTTCTGTTTATAGATATCCTGGATTCTTCTATTCCCTTAATAGGACAGTGAAGAACAGTTGATGTTACATTTCCTTTCTGAGAGAAAACAGATGCAAAATAGGAATTTAAAAGTTCGGCCTTCTCAACATCCTGTCTTACCATTTCATCATTCATCCTGTAAAAATCCTATAGCATCTTTGACTTTTCTTTTACTTTTGACATATCCCCAAAATCCTTTATTATTGCTTTTGACATCTCTTGCAAGCCTCAATTCATTTTCAGCTTTAGATAATTTGATTTGTGCCCTGCAGGTTCTGCAGACAGCATTATATTCTTCTTTAGATATACCTCCCTCTTTCCATTTTATAAACATTTTTTTCTTCCTTTTTAGCATGTGCTTAAGTTCTGTGTTCATCCATCCTGGTTTCCTTAAATGCTTCCTATTCTTCCCTCTTTTCGGAATTGTTAACAATTGTGCTTTGAGAATTTCACTTTTCAAGATTTCCCATCCTTCCTGGACATTTTTGTCTTTAAGGATATCCAGCCATTGGATCCCTCCAATTCTCTTTCTGAATCCCTTAAAATCTGCCTTTCTGAAATCTAACCTTGACGTCTGAGTCTTCACAGGTCTTCCTCCTCTAGTTATCCAAAATTCTAAAATAGCATGGTCGCTACCTCCTAGGGTCCCAGCCACTTTTACCTCCTCAACCATTTCCTCCCTGTTTATAAGGATTAGATCCAAGGTAGCTAATACCTGATATGTGGGGGGGAACCACTGTTTCGGAGCATGGCAGAGCTCAGAAGGGAAGGAGCACTGTTTGATTTTTTCAATGCAAAATTGGCTAGAATTCAGATTGGACGCGATGTCACATTTGGAGAGTCCCTGATATACCTAAACAGTGGAAACCCCCCACAAGTGACCCCATTTTGGAAACTAGACCCCCCAAGGAAAATATCTAGATATGTGTTGAGAACTTTGAACCAACAAGGGCTTCACAGAAGTTTATAACGTACAGCGGTACAATTAAAAAATCATATTTTTTCCACAAAAATGATCTTTTCACCCCCAATTTTTATTTTCCCAAGGGTAACAGTACCCTAAAAGTTATTGTGCAATTTGTCCTGAGTACGTTGGTACCCCAAATGTGGGTGTAAACAACTATTTTGGCGCATGGCTGAGCTCAGAAGGGAAGCAGCGCCATTTGACGTTTTTGGCTGGAATTGAGATCGGACACCATGTCGCGATTGGAAAACCCCTGATGTACCAAAACAGTGGAAACCCCCCACAAATGACACCATTTTTCAAACTAGACCCCCCCAAGTAACTTATCTAGATGTGTGGTGTGAACTTTGAACCCCCAAGGGCTTCACAGAAGTTTATAACGTACAGCCGTACAATACAAAAATCATATTTTTTCCACAGAAATGATCTTTTCACCCTCAATTCTTATTTTTCCAAGGGTAACAGGACCCTAAAAGTTATTGTGCAATTTGTCCTGAGTACGCTGATACCCCACATGTGGGGGTAAACCACTATTTGGGCGCATGGCAGAGCTTGGAAGGGAAGTAGCGCCATTTGACGTTTTTGGCTGGAATTGAGATCGGACACCATGTCGCCTTTGGAAAGCCCCTGATGTACCAAAACAGTGAAAACCCCCTACAAATTACACCATTTTGGAAACTAGACCCCCCAAGGAACCTATCTAGATGTGTGGTGAGCACTTTGAACCCCCCCAGTGCGACCAGGCGTGAAAATAAAAAAATCGTATTTTATCAATAAACATGATCTTTTAGTCCCCAATTTTTTTATTTTTCCAAGGGTACCAGGAGAAATTGGACCCGAAAAGTTGTTATCCAATTTGTCCTGAGTATGCTGATACCCCAAATGTGGGAGAAAACTACTGTATGGGCACACGTCGGGGCTCGGAAGGGAAGTAGTGACGTTTTGCAATGCAGCCTTTGATGGAATGGTCTGCGGGTGTCATGTTGCCTTTGGAGAGCCCCAAATGTACCTAAACAGTGGAAACCCCCATAAGTGACACCATTTTGGAAACTAGACCCCCTAAGGAACTTATCTAGATGTGTGGTGAGCACTTTGAACCCCCAAGGGCTTCACAGAAGTTTATAACGCCCGGGCGTGAAAATAAAAAAAACATTTTTTTTTACACAAAAATGATATTTTTGCCCCCAATTTTTTATTTTCCTAAGGGTAACAGGAGAAATTGGACCCAAAAAGTTGTTTTGCAATTTGTCCTGAGTACGCTGATACCCTATATGTGTGGGTAAAACACTGTTTGGGTGCATGGCAGAGCTTGGAAGGGAAGGAGCACCATTTGACTTTTTCAAAGCAGAATTGGCTGGAATTGAGATCAGATGCCATGTTGCAATTGGAGAGCACCTGATGTGCCGAAACAGTGGAAACCCCCCAATTCTAACTCCAACCCTAACCCCAGCACACCCCTAACCCTAATCTCAGCCCTAGCCCTAACCCCAATGGTAAAATGGAATAAATACATTTTTTTTATTTTGTTATTTTTTGCTAACTAAGGGGGTGATAACGGGGAGTTTGATTTACTATTTATGATGGTTTTTATGTTAGGCAGCTGTCACACGCTAAAAGACGCTTTTTTTTGTAAAAATAGCTTTTGCATCACCACATATTGAGAGCTATAATTTTTCCATATTTTGACCCACTGAGTCATGTGAGGTCTTATTTTTTGCGGGATGAGTTGATGCTTTTATTCGTATCATGTTCGGGCATGTGACATCTTTTGATCGCTTTTTATTCCGATTTTTGGGACGCAGCATGAACAAAAACCAGCGTTTCATGAATTTCTTTTAGGGGGTGTGTTTACACCGTTCCGCGTGCGGTAAAATTGATAAAGCACTTTTATTCTTGGGGTCAGTTTGGTTACAGCGATACCTCATTTAGGTCGTTTTTTTATGTTTTGGCGCTTTTATGCAATGAAAACAATTTTCTATAAAAAATAATTATTTTTGCATCGCTTTATTCTGCGAGCTATAACTTTTTTATTTTTTCACTGATGATGCGGTTTGGCAGCTTGTTTTTTGCAGAAAAAGATGACGTTTTCAGCGATACCATGCATATTCATATGCGTCTTTTTGATCGCGCGTTATTGCGCTTTTTGTTCGGCAGTATGATAATAAATCATTATTTTTTGCTTCGTTTTTTACTTTTATGTTTTAAGGGGTTTGCTAAAGGGGTTAACTAATGGGACAGTTTTATAGGGCAGGTCGTTATGGACGCTGCGATACCGAATATGTGTACTTTTATTGTTTTTTTTTTTATTTCCAAAAAATGAATTTATTAGGGAATATTTTTTTTTTTTTAATTTATTTAGCGATTTTTTTTTAAATTATTTTTACACTTTTTTTAACTTTATTACATTGTCCCAGGTGGGACATCACTATCGTGTGACAGATTGCTGATCTGTCACATCACAGATCACTGTGACAGATCAGCAATCTGTCACAGGCACTACACAGGCTTCCTCCTTGCCTGCGCTTTGCAGTCGTCATCTTGGATCCGGGGACCTGCAGGGATGGAGACCCCCGCAGCAGCGCTGTACATTGCGCTGCTGTGGGGGGCTCAGGGAAGCACGAGGGAGCCCCCTCCCTGCCGATGCTTCCCTTTAACCCCCGGTACACCGCACTCGTATTTGACCGCGGTGTGCAAGGGGTTAACATGTCGGGGGGGTCCGTGACTGCCCCTGACACATTGTGCCGGGTGTCAGCTGTGATAATCAGCTGACACCTGGCCGCGATCAGCGGTGCTCACCACCACGAATTAAGTCCCAGGGCACATAGATGGGATAGTACGTCACATGACAGAAAGAGGTTAAAGGCAACACAGCTCATCACCCTGAACACACCATCCCCACTTTCAAAAATGGCGTGGCAGCATCATGGTTTGGGCCTGGTTTTCTTCAGCAGGGACAGGGAAGATGATTAAAATTGATGGGAAGATGGATGGAGCCAAATACAGGACCATTCTTGAAGAAAACCTGTTGGAGTCTGCAAAAGACCTGAGACTGGGACGGAGATTTGTCTTCCAACAAGACAATAATCCCAAACATAAAGCAAAATCTACAATGTAATGGTTCACAAATAAACGTATCCAGGTGTTAGAATGGCTAAGTCAAAGTCCAGACCTGAATCCAATCAAGAATTTGTGGAATGAGCTGAAAACTGCTGTTCATAAACGATTGTCATCAAACCTCACTGAGCTCGAGCTGTTTGCCAAGGAAGAATGGGCCAGAATTTCAGTTTCTTGATGTACAAAACTGATAGAGACATACCTCAAGTGACTTGCAGCTGTAATCGCAACAAAAAGTGGCACAAAAAAGTATTACGTTAAAGGGGCCAAATAATATTGCACGCCCCACTTTTCAGTTTTTGAATTTCCACAAAAATTTAAAATAACCAATAAATTTCATTCAACTTCACTATTGTGTCCCACTTGTTGATTCTTCACCAAAGATTTACATTTGGTATCTTTATGTTTGAAGCATATGTGAGAAAAGGTTGTAAAGTTCCAGGGGGCCGAATACTTTTGCAAGGCACTGTAAATTTGCAAAATTATAAGTTCTTTTATGGCAATTTAGTTTTTAACTAATTTATAATTAATAAACTTACAATAATCTGTTAATGTAATTTTTTTCTAGGACAAATATCAGGTATTAGACAAGAACTGCTGCACATGGCGAGCCAAGTTTCCAGATGCTACACCAACCTTATAAGCAACATTATTGAGCCAACATTAAAATGATTACTTATGTTTCAAGATTTGTGTCTTTTGAAACCTATGATATTTTTTTGTTGATGTCACAGATCAAATACTTCATGTACATGCTTATACTTTACTTTGAGGAAAGAATGCTGTATCCCTATTTTACAGGAAGAATGGTCAATGTATGTAAACTCAATCAGATGTTCATTAGGATAATAATAGAATAACTCCGTACTGTCATGGATCCAGCGGGACAATCCCAAGTTGGGGGAGCTATCCCACTGTCATGGGAGGTTAACATTACGTCCCAACTTCCTCTGACTGTGTATGATGTCTCGTGCGTTTTGCTGAGTTCATTGCTCAGTAGTTTCTCTTCTTTGAGGCATTTCTGTGCTGTGTACTTAGTTTCTCTTTGTATTTTTTGATTTTTAACTGTGAACCTTTAGCCCGCAAGGCAACAGCAAAAACGATGAGCTGCAGGCTGCGCTGCCAAATGCAGAACTTTCTCCTTGAATTTGACTGATATTTTTTATTACATGCAAACTGAGCTGGTATACTTTCCTTCATTAACCCCTTCACTACCAAGGGTGGTTTGCACGTTAACTCCCGGGCCAATTTTTACAATTCTGACCACTGTACATTTATGAGGTCATAACTCTGGAACGCTTCCATGGATCCCGGTGATTCTGACATTGTTTTCTCGTGACATATTGTACTTCATGTTAGTGGTAAAATTGCATTCATATAACTTGCGTTTATTTGTGAAAAAAAACGAAATTTGGCGAAAATTTTGAAAATTTCGCAATTTTCCAACTTTTAATTTTTATGCCCTTAAATCACAGCGATACGGCACACAAAAAACTTAATACATAACATTTCCCACACGTTTACTTTACATCAGCACAATTTTGGAACCAAAATTTTTTTTTGTTAGGAAGTTATAAGGGTTAAAAATTGACCAGCGATTTCTCATTTTTGCAACACCATTTTATTTTTAGGGACCACTTCACATTTGAAGCCACTTTGAGGGGTCTATATGATAGAAAATACCCAAAAGTGACACCATTCTAAAAACTGCACCCCTTAAGATGCTTAAAACCACATTCAAGAAGTTTATTAACCCTTTAGGTGCGTCACAGGAATTTTTTGAATATTAAAAAAAAATGAACATTTAACTTTTTTTCACAAAAAAATACTTCAGGTTCAATTTTCTTTATTTTACCAAGGGTAACAGGAGAAATTGGACTGCAAAAGTTATTGTGCAATTTGTCCTGAGTACGCTGATACCTGATATGTGGGGGGGAACCACTGTTTCGGCGCATGGCAGACCTCAGTAGGGAAGGAGCGCCGTTTGACTTTTTCAATGCAAAATTGGCTGGAATTCAGATCGGACACCATGTCGCGTTTGGAGAGCCCCTGATGTACCTAAACAGTGGAAACCCCCAAGTGACCCCATTTTGGAAACTAGACCCCCAAAGGAACTTATCTAGATATGTGGTGAGAACTTTGAACCCACAAGGGCTTCACAGAAGTTTATAACGTACAGCGGTACAATTAAAATATCATATTTTTTCCACAAAAATGATCTTTTCACCCCCAATTTTTATTTTCCAAGGGTAACAGGACCCTAAAAGTTATTGTGCAATTTGTCCTGAGTACGCTGATACCCCATATGTGGGTGTAAATGACTATTTGGGCGCATAGCAGAGCTCGGAAGGGAAGCAGCGCCATTTGACGTTTTTGGCTAGATTTGAGATCGGACACCATGTCGCGATTGGAAAACCCCTGATGTACCAAAACAGTGGAAACCCCCCACAAATGACACCATTTTGGAATCTAGACCCCCCAAGGAACTTATCTAGATGTGTGGTGAGAACTTTGAACCCCCAAGGGCTTCACAGAAGTTTATAACGTACAGCAGTACAATTAAAAAATCATATTTTTTCCACAAAAATGATCTTTTCACCCTCAATTCTTATTTTTCCAAAAGTAACAGGACCCTAAAAGATATTGTGCAATTTATCCTGAGTACGCTGATACCCCACATGTGGGTGTAAACCACTATTTGGGCGCATGGCAGAGCTCGGAAGGGAAGCAGCGCCATTTGACGTTTTTGGCTGGAATTGAGATCGGACACCATGTCGCGTTAGGAAAGCCCCTGATGTACCAAAACAGTAGAAACCCCCCACAAATGACACCATTTTGGAAACTAGACCCCCCAAGGAACTTATCTAGATGTGTGGTGAGCACTTTGAACCCCCCAGTGCTTCACTGAAGTTTATAACGTCCGGGCGTGAAAATAAAAAAATCGTATTTTTTCCACAAACATCATCTTTTAGTCCCCATTTTTTTATTTTTCCAAGGGTAACAGGAGAAATTGGACCCCAAAAGTTGTTGTCCAATTTGTCCTGAGTACGCTGACACCCCATATGTGGGAGAAAACTACTGTATGGGGACACGTCGGGGCTCTTAAGGGAAGTAGTGACGTTTTGGAATGCAGACTTTGATGGAATGGTCTGTGGGTGTCATGTTGCCTTTGGAGAGCCCCTAATGTACCTAAACAGTGGAAACCCCCCACAAATGATCCCATTTTGGATACTAGACCCCCTGAGGAACTTATCTAGATGTGTGGTGAGCACTTTGAACCCCCAAGGGCTTCACAGAAGTTTATAACGACCGGGCGTGAAAATAAAAATATCGTATTTTTTCAACAAACATCATCTTTTAGTCCCCATTTTTTTATTTTCCCAAGGGTAACAGGAGAAATTGGACCCCAAAAGTTGTTGTCCAATTTGTCCTGAGTACGCTGATACCTCATATGTGGGAGAAAACTACTGTATGGGCACACGTCGGGGCTCGTAAGGGAAGTAGTGACGTTTTGGAATGCAGACTTTGATGGATTGGTCTGCGGGTGTCATGTGCGTTTGGAGAGCCCCTGATGTACCTAAACTATTGAAACTCCCCAAAAGTGACCCCATTTTGGAAACTAGACCCCCCACGGAGCTTATCTAGATGTGTGGAGAGCACTTTGAACCCCCAAGTGCTTCACAGAAGTTTATAACGCCTGGGCGTGAAAATAAAAAAGACATTTTTTTCCGCAAAATTATATTTTGCCCCCAATTTTTTATTTTCCTAAGGGTAACAGGAGAAATAGGACCCCAAAAGTTGTTTTGTAATTTGTCCTGAGTAGGCTGATACCCTACATGTGGGGGTAAAACACTGTTTGGGCGCATGGCAGAGCTTGGAAGGGAAGGAGCACCATTTGACTTTTTCAACGCAGAATTGACTGGAATTGAGATCAGACGCCATGTTGCCTTTGGAGAGCACCTGATGTGCCCAAACAGTGGAAACCCCCTAATTATAACTCCAACCCTAACCTCAACACACCCCTAACCCTAATCTGAGCCCTAGCCCTAACCCTAACCCTAGCCCTAACCCTAGCGGGAAAATGGAAATAAATACATTTTCTTTTAGTTTTATTATTTTTCCCTAACTAAGGGGGTGATAACGGGGGGTTTGATTTACGATTTATGGCGGTTTTTATGTTTGGCGGCTGTCGCACGCTAAAAGACACTTTTTATTGTAAAAATCGTTTTTGCATCACCACATATTGTGAGCTATAATTTTTCCGTATTTTGACCCACCAAGTCATGTGAGGTCTTATTTTTTGCGGGACGAGTTGATGTTTTTATTGGTACCATTTTCGGGCACATGACATTTTTGATCGCTTTTTATTTCGATTTTTGGGACGCAGAATGAACAAAAACCAGCGTTTCATGAATTTCTTTTGGGGGGGTGCGTTTACACTGTTCCGCGTGCGGTAAAATTGATAAAGCGTTTTTATTCTTCGGGTCAGTACGGTTACAGATACCTCATTTAGGTCTTTTTTTATGTTTTGTCGGTTTTTTGCAATGAAAACAATTTTATATAAAAAATAATTATTTTTGTATCGCTTTATTCTGCGAGCTATAACTTTTTTTTGCTTTTTTGCGGATGATGCTGTTTGGCAGCTCGTTTTTTGTGGGACAAGATGACGTTTTCAGCGGTACCATTGATATTTATATGCATCTTTTTGATCGCGCGTTATTGCACTTTTTGTTCGGTGGTATGATAATAAATCATTATTTTTTGCGTCGTTTTTTATTTTTTAAGGGGTTCGCTAAAGGGGTTAACTAATGGGACACTTTTATAGGGCAGGTCATTATGGACGCGGCGATACCAAATGTGTACTTTTATTGTTTTTGTTTTTTTATTTTGAAAAAATGGATTTATTGGGGAATATTTTTTTTTTTTACTAATTTATTTAGCGATTTTTTTTAAATTATTTTTAACACTTTATTTTTTTTTTTTTCTTACTTTATTACCTTGTCCCAGGTGGGACATCACTGTCCTGTGACAGATCGCTGATCTGTCACATCACAGATCACTGTGACAGATCAGCGATCTGTCACAGGCACTGCTGCAGACTTCCTCATGCCTGCGCTTTGCAGGCAGTGAGGAAGTCAGCTCCCTGCAGGCCCCCATCGCCATCTTGGATCCGGGGGCCTGTAGGGAAAGAGCCCCCCGCAGCAGCGCTGCACATTGCGCTGCCGTGGGGGGCTCAGGGAAGCACGGAGGGAGCCCCCTCCCTGCCGATGCTTCCCTTTAACCCCCGGTACACCGCGATCGCGTTTGATCGCGGTGTGCAAGGGGTTAACGTGTCGGGGGCGGTCCGTGACCGCTCCTGACACATTGTGCCGGGTGTCAGCTATGATAATTAGCTGACACCCAGCCGCGATCAGCGGCGCTCACCACGTGGGTGCCGCTAATCGCTGGGACGTAATATTCCGTCCATGGTAGTTAGGTCCAGGGTCACATGGATGGAATATTACGTCCTTTGTAGGTAAGGGGTTAAATAAGATTTGGTTAAGGTGATCACTAGAGTTGAACGAAAAGGGTCGGTCAAATTCATAAGTCGCCGACTTTCGCTGAAGTCGGGTTTCATGAAATGAAACAAAACCCGACCATAGTGTGAGGTCGGCCACGAGGTCGGCGACCAGAGCGCCAAAGTCGCGCTTCAAATGATGCTTCTAGCACCATTTTTCAGCCAATGATGGAGGACGCACACTGTGGGCAACGCGATGACAAGGGCAGCGGTCACCACCATCTTTGAGAAGGGCATGCAAGTGATTGGCTTGCATTGTGTGGCGTCACAGGGGCTATATAAGGACGTGCATGCCAACCGCCATCTTACTTCTGCTGATATTAGCATTAGGGAGAGGTTGCAGCTGCTGATTCTGAATAAGGGAGAGCGTTAGGCAGGGAAGAAGAACAAAAAAACTGCTTCTGCTGTTAGCGATTTCCACTGTAAAACACAACAGTTTGTGTGCAGTGACAGGGGAGGCTATATTTTTTGTGCATCAGCTCTGTTGGTTGTTAGGCTGCCTTATAAGGCTCCCTGATAGCTGCATTGCTGTTTGCACACTGCTGTGCAAACTGCTTTTATAAAAGCAAAAATACTTTTCTTCCTCTTTTCTGCACAATTAACAAGCGTTCATTTTTCCACGTTTTTGTGTGCAGCAGTCTTGCTTATGAGGCTGCCTGCTGCCATACTTGGACTGAGAGCATCATTATCAGCCTCCTAATATCTCTAGTGAGCTTCTAATTCTCCCCAATACTATATACACATCTTGTACTTTGTCATACACCAACCAATTTCAGCCTGTTAAATTGAGGTGTAATCTATAGTGGTCCTGAGGTAATAGTTCTGCCTCCTAAAATCTCTAGGGAGCTTCCAATTCTCCCCAATACTATAGACACACCTTGTACTTTGTCATACACCAGCCAATTTCAGCCTGTTAAATGGAGGTGTAATCTATAGTGGGCCTGAGATAATAGTTCAGCTTCCTAAAATCTCTAGGGAGATTCAAATTTCCCACAATACTATATACACCTTGTACCTTGTTTTACAGTACCATATAGCTGGTGGTATTTTGGGTACATTTTTCAAAAAATGAGGAAGTATGGTGGAAGAGGCCGTGGAAGAGGGCGGGGGTTGCCAGCTGGTACTGATGGTGGTGGGGGTGGTGGTGCATCTGCTGGTAGTGGCAAAAGCACAATAGCACCTAAGGCAGGAGGTGTTGAGCCTGCATCATCGTCTAGCTCCACAAGGCATCGAAGGCTCCCTTTTCTGGGAGTAGGTAAACCGCTTTTAAAGCCGGAGCTCAGGAACAATTTTTGGCTTACATTGCTGACACAGCCTCCAGCTCTATCGCCTCCTCGTCTGAAGTTTCAAAAAATAAAAGCATTGAGTCGTCAGTAGAGGCTCCTGGTCAGGAACAACACCTTTCCTTGTGTCCTTCACCCCTACCAAAACTGAAGGATGCGGCAGGCCACACTACAGATTACTTCATGGAGCTCTTTTCACATACCATGCCTGGGTTGGCAAGTTAAATCATGAATTCCCCAGTCCAAGATGAATCTGACATGGAGTGCACTGATGCACAGCCACTGCTAGATTTTTCTGCTGGTACATTCACTCAGAGCACTACATTGTTCTCGCAGTGTACTGAGCCAGAATCTGAACCTGATGAAACTCAGGTGCCCCTTCCCGCATACTATACCACCTTACACGCTGACACAGAGGAAGGTGCAGATGAAATTGAAGAGGAGATGATGGATGACCCAGTTGTTGACCCAGATTGGCATCTATTGGGGGAAGAGGGTGCCGCTGCCAATAACTCAGAAGAGGAGGAGGAGGATCCGCAGCAGGCATCGACATCGCAACAGCTGTTATCTGGCAGGACTGTAACAGTCCAAAAACGGGTTACAAAAAACAAAAGAGTTGCAGGACAGCTTGGCCAGATGGACAAATTAGCACAGCGTGCCAGGCCTCAAAATGTCTTCCATAGTAGGAAGAGTGCAGTGTGGCACTTTTTTTAACAAAATCCTAATGATCAGGCAAAGGTTATCTGTAAAGACCTTTAGCCGAGGGAAAAATCTGAGAAATTTGAATACCAGTTGCATGCTTAGACATTTACCCACCATGCACTTGCAAGCGTGGATGGACTACCAAACCTCACGTACCACATGTGCACCTGCTCCGAATGAAGGTAATCAGCAACAGTACATCGCTTCCCCCACTGTAAGCCCACCAGTTAGCACACCACCAGCAGCAAATGTTGAGGTGTCGCCGCAAGGCCAAAGCAGTCAGGGAATCACAATGTTATTGCTATGAAAGACTGAATCTAAGCCATCAGCAAGACCACCAACACCATCACCATCACCAACCCTCTCTCAGTCCGCCATGTCCACCGCTAATTCCACCATATGCAGCTCTCAAGTCCAGCTCACCCTACCAGAGTCTCTGAGTAGGACAAGAAAGTACTCATCCTCTCATCCGCGTATACTGGCTTTGAATGCCCATATTGTCAAAGTAATCTCGTTAGAGATGATGCCCTACCGGTTGGTTGAAAGCGAAGCTTTCCATGAGCTCATGGCCTACGCAGTACCATGCTATGACCTACCCAGTCGGCACTTCTTTTCACGAAAAGCCATCCCAGCCAACCATGTGCATGTGAGAGACCGCATTGTCCATGCACTCAAGAAATCAGTGAGTGGAAACGTGCACCTCACATCAGATGCATGGTCCAGTAGGCATGGCCAGGGCCGTTACGTGTCCATCACTGCGCACTGGGTTAATGTGGTGGATGCAGGGTCCACAGGGGACAGCGGCGGTGGGACAGTGCTGCCTAGCCCACGGTATAGGAAACAGTTGGCTGTAGGCGTTCGACCCTCCTCCTCCTCCAGAAGTGAAAGCTTGTCCACAGAGCACAGTTGCACGCGCACTCCATCCGCAGCTGCCAGTGTTGCACACGAGGTGTCCCACTATCGAACAGCTGGTGGTAAGTGTCAGCAGGCTGTGTTGAAGATGATGTGTTTGGGCGACAACAGACATACCGCGGAGGTACTGGCCGAATACTTGCAGAGACAAGCTGAGTCATGGCTGGGCAGTCTACATCTTGAGGCAGGCAAGGCAGTTAGTGATAACGGCCGGAATTTTGTGGCAGCCATAGCCCTTTCAAAACTCAGACACATACCTTGCCTGGCTCACACCTTGAACCTGGTGGTGCAGTGCTTCCTCAATAATTATCCGGAGTTAACAGCCATGCTCCATAAGGTGCAAAGACTGTGCTCGCACATCCGCCGGTCGCCCGTACACTCCAGTCGTATGCAGAAGCTGCAGTGATTGCTCCACCTTCCCAAGCACCGCCTAATTATCGACGTTGCAACAAGGTGGAACTCCACCCTGCACATGGTTCAGAGGCTGGGCGAACAGAGGCAGGCTGTAATGCATTTGTGGGAGCATACACGGGCAGGCAGTATGAGGGCAGACATAGAGTTGTCTGATGTGCAGTGGTCGAAGCTGAAAGACCTCTGTAAAGTCCTTCAGTGTTTTGAGGAATGCACACGGCTGGTAAGCGCAGATGATGCCATCTTAAGCATGAGCATCCCACTTATGCGTCTGCACATGCAAACTTTGATGCACATTGAGGAGCAGGTGTCTGCAGCCGAGGAGGAAGAGGAGGAGGGAAGCCTTGATGACAGTCAGCCATTGTCTGCTCACGGAACTCTCCTGGACTAGGTGGAGGAAGAAGTGGAAGAGGAGGAGGAGGATGATGGGGATGACTATTTAGGGGAGGAGGATGCTTCTCCGGGGGCAAGAGAAAATGTTGGTGTGGCAATGTTAGGTACAGGGTTTGTGCGTGACTGGAGGGATGTTGATTTGCCAGAAAGTGCTCCTCCACCCAGCACTCGCAGTGCATCATTGACACCTGTGTGATTATGCCTTGCAGATCCTAAAAAGGGACCCCCGCATTGCCAAGATGATGAACGATGACGGCTACTGGTTGACCAGCATCCTGGATCCACGCTATAAAGGCAAATTCCAAAACATCATGCCACAGGAGAACCTAGAGCTAATATTGGCTAACAAACAAGCAACTCTGGTAAACCGTTTGTTTGAGGCATTCCCAGCACACAGCGGCGGTGATGGTTCTCCCACGAGCCGTAGGGGGCAACCTGGAAGAGGTATTCGTGGTGCACACAGCCGAAGTGGCGTTGGACACAGGGGTTTCATGACCATGTTGTGGACTGATATTTAAAGTCCCGCTCACACGACTGGTAATACTGCATAGATTGAAATTGACAGGAGACAGCAGTTGTCAACTATGGTTACAAAGTACTTCTCCTCCTATATCGATGTTCTCCCTCACAGGTCATTCCCCTTCGACTATTGGGCGTGTAAACTGGACACCTGGCCTGAATTGGCACAATATGCCTTAGAGGAGCTCGCTTGCCCTGCTGCTAGTGTGCTAACCGAAAGAGTCTTCAGTGCTGCTGGATCAATCCTGACAGAAAAAAGGACCCGTCTGTCGACCCAAAATGTTGATGATCTAACTTTCATTAAAATGAACCATGCATGGGTTTCAAAGGATTTTGTCCCACCTTACCCTGCTGACACGTAAGTTGCCAGAAAAATAGCTCGCTTTTGTCCTCCTCTTCTTCTGACTTTTCCAATTCCTCCATTTTCAGCTGCTGAATGTCCAACATCAACATATGCCATTTTTTCAACCTCCCTAACTGGGCTGCCTCCCCCCCAGTGCTGGGGTGACCACCTGGCGCACGCACCCGTGTGAGTGCCGTTGCCTTGGACAGGTGGGTGGGCCCACTCTTGGGCGATGGCACTGGCACAGGGTCCCTCATAGTACAATCAAGTGTCTCTGACGGTGGGGGTGCATACCCGCCGTCAGACACACCGGCGTACTATGAGGGGCCCTGTGCCAGTACCGCCGCCCACGAGTGTGCCCCCCTGCTTGCTCAGGATCACAGCACTTGCAAAGTTGAAATACTTACCTCTCCCTGCTCCACCGCCGTGACGTCTTCCGCATTTCCTGATAGGGACATTCTGGTCAGAGAGCGCGATGACATCACGTCTGTACGCCCTCTGTCTAAACAGTCCAAGTGCAGAGAGATTGAAGATGGGGATGACGAGGAGTCCAGACTAGTACAGGGATTCCCAGCGAGGAGATTTATTTAATTGTTTTTAAGGTTGGGAGCAATTTTTGGGGAGCACTATACTCTGGAGAATGATAGATGGAGCCCACCATACACTGGAGCATTCCAAAGGTGGACATCAGACACTGGAGCAGCATTTACAGGGCCCATTATACACTGGAGCATTAGAAATGGGGCCCATTATATATGGAGCATTATTTGGGCCTATAAGACAGTGGAGCTTCATCCATGGGGACCAACATATACTGTAGCATTATGTGGAGCTCATCACATACTGTTTCAAACATTATATGGGACCAATGATTCTGTATGGAGAGATATATGGGCCTCATTACTCTGTATAGCGCACTATGCGGTGGCCATAATACTCTATGGAGTAATATACTGTCCATTTTCTGTATGGAGTAATATACTGTCCGTTTTTGGAGCTATTGGAGAATTTAAAATGGATATCAGTCATGTGATGTAAGAAGTGAAGTATTTTTCATTGTACTATACCGCTATTTCTCTGCCGTATCAGAGGATCATGAATTGCGGCATGTGTTAAAGGGGCCCATTGACACTCTTTGGCCCTGGGTCCACGAAAATCTGGAACCAGCCCTACCCCCCCCCCCCACAACTTTAGCCAAAAAAACCCCAGTTTTCAATGCCTAACTTATTATAATGTAAATTAAGGTTGACAAGCTTAAGTAATAAGAATTGATGTTTTTGGCATTAAAATGGGCACTGTAGGTGTGTTTCCTGTACTCCACTCACTGCCGACTTTTCTTCCTCATTGACTTGCATTGGGTTTCTTGTTTCAGTCGGCCTTTGACTTTTCACGATAATCGGCCGATTTCGTTCGACCCGACTTTTGCGAAAGTCGGGTTTCATGAAACCCGACTCGACCCGAAAAAAGGCAAAGTCGCTCATCTCTAGTGATCACTAGAGTTGAGCGAAACAGGTCGGTCAAATTCAAAAGTTCGCCGACCTTCGCTAAAGTCGGGTTTTGTCGAGCGAAACCCGACCATAGCGTGAGGTCGGCAATACGGTCGCCGACCCGAGCGCCAAAATCGCGTTTCCCATAATGCTTTCAGGCGCCTTTTCTCTGCCAATGAGCAGGACGCACACTGTGGGCAGCGCGATGACATGGGCAGCGGCCACCACCATCTTAGAGAAGGGCATTGCAGTGATTGGCTTGCTTTGTGTGGCGTCACAGTGGCTATAAATGCCCTGACCGCCGACCGCCATTTTACTTCTGCTGATCTTAGCATAGGGAGAGGTTGCTGGCTGCCACTGCTTCTCAATAGGGAGAGTGCTAGGCAGGAAAGAAAACAGATAGGCAGGGAAGAAAAAAGAATCTGTGCTTCTGCTGATAGCAATTGTGCTGTACAGTTAGTGTGCAGTGACAGGGGAGGATTTTTTTGTGTGCAGCAGCGCTGGTTATTAGGCTGCCTTATTAGGCAACCTGATAGCTGCATTGCTGTGTGCACACTGCTGTGCAGACTGCTTTTTACACACCACTCCTACTTTTATTCTTTTTTTCTGAACAGTTACCGAGCGTTCATTTCTTCCCACACCATATTGAGGTTGCACGCTCCTCACACACTACCGTGTACTGGCTGGTATCACGGACAAATACATGCTATCTGTGTGTGACTCCGGAAAAAAAATAGACGGCGAGTTACATTTTTCCATACATACACCGTCTAGAGCTGTCCGCTTCTGATACAGTACCGTATATCTGCTGTTTGGATTACGGTCAAATCCATACTGAGGCAGTGTGTGTGTGACTCCGGAAAAAATAGACGAAGATTTACATTTTTCCATACATACACCGTATAGAGCTGTCCGCTTCTGTTACAGTACCGTATATCTGCTGTTCGGATTATGGTCAAATCCATACTGAGACAGTGTGTGTGTGTGACTCCGGAAATAAATATACATAGATTAACATTTTTCCATACATACACCATATAGAGCTGTCCGCTTCTGATACAGTACCGTATATCTGCTGTTTGGATTACGGTCAAATCCATAGTAAAACAGCGTGTGTGTGTGTGACTCTGGAAAAAAATTGACAGAGATTTACATTTTTCCATACATACACTCAGGCCTGGCGTCAAAACCCGGCGTACCAGGGCAAATGCCGAGGCCCTGGCGAGACGGGGGGGGCCCACTCACACTGTCTGGCTGGGAATGCAACCTTGAATCAGAGGCGCCGTGGCGGCAGCAGGAGACGCATATCAGTGATTTATTTACCAGGCCATCGACTGCGCGCCGTCAGCCAATCAGAGCCCAGACAGCAAGTGTCTTTCTGTGATTGGTCCTCCCCTGTCTCTTCTCACGTGTGCCGCAGGGAGGAAGTGATGAGGCGGAGACAGGACGAGGCAGGCGGAGGACACAGCAGCTGTGAAGCGCGCGCATCTCTGAAAACGGAGGTACCGTCCGGACACACCGACACATCTCCCGGGCTGGCGCTCGCTGAGGTGAGACTCCAATTAGCGGCTCCAGGCAGTGGCACCACCGCACTGGACACCGACAGACACATCCCCAGGGCCAGGCGCGTGCTGAGGCTCCGTGGTGCTGGCTCCTGCTGCAGCAGCTCAGCTGGCACCGCCGCACCGGACACTGACACATCTCCCCACTCCCGGCGCTCGTTTCCTCGCTTCCTGGCGGCTCCTGCTCCTGGCACTCGCTGAGGCTTCGAGTCCTCCCTCCGTGGCGAATCCTTCTGCGGCAGCTGGCAGTGACTCAGAGTCAGTACGACTTCTCAACCCAAAACAAAGTTGATTTCTGGCTTTAGGTGGGGGGCGGGGGGTGATAGTAGTAGTATACAATGAAAAAATGATTAGGGTGAACTGGGGGAGACTGATGGCTGCTTCATTACAATTCCTATAAAATGAATTATATAGGCATTCAGAAGACAAAGTAGCTAAAAGTCCGGAATTAGATGCAACTGTCTGAATGGGGCTGTCGGGCTCGGGCTGTCACTAATTGTAGCCAAATTTGGCTTTGCTGTATTGTAGTGCATGTAGTGCCAGTGGTATAACTAGAGTCTGATGGGCCCTTCTCCAAGTTTTGGATTGGGGCCCTCATTTGCAAGTTGTACAAATATATGGGCCCTTGCAGTGCCCTAGAGCCTATAATGACAAGATTGTTCACCTCACTTCCCATACAATAATATCCCCTGTCCTGGCTGTTTCCTCTAATAATCTCCCTCATCTACCTACCTGTCCACCATCCTGGGCCAAATCCTTCTGTAATGTCCCCCATCCTGAACCTCTCCTTTGTATAATGACTTCATCATGTGTACCTTAATTGTAGAATGACCACCATCCCGGGCCCCTTCTATGATGTTCTCCATTCTGCAACCCTTACACTACTTTGTATAATGCTCCCCATCCTGAGCTTGTTCCTTGTATAATGCTCCCCATCCTGGGCTCCTTTCTTGTATAATGCTCCCCATCCTGGGCTCCTTCCTTGTATAATGCTCCCCATCCTGGGCTCCTTCCTAGTATTCTGTTCCCCATCCTAGGCCCCTTCCTGGTATAATGTCCTTGTATAATGTTCTCCATCCTAGGCTCCTTCCTAGTGTAATGCTCCCCATCCTGGGCTCCATCTTGGTATAATGTTCTCCATCCTAGGCCCCTTCCTGGTATAATGTCCTTGTATAATGTCCTCTTCGGTAGCTGGCGTAAGAGGAACCTTCCGGCAAAGGCCTGGTTGTTGTTACACCCTCTGCGACTCTGATCACTACGCCCCAGTTATGCCTATAATATGACTATTACAGTAACAATGTGCAAAAAAATGTAGATACAGAAAAACTGCCCCCTACTATCAGAAATCACTAGTTAATGAATCAATAGGTGTGCTGTGACACATGTCTCTACGAATTCACAACTGTTTGTTGGTGAAAAATAGAAAAGTGCTGCTACCATGTGTCGGTGAATTGCACACTTTACTATGAAAAATGAGCATGTTGCACTAGCTACAACAATGTAATCTATGGGCAGTTAATACAGGATGACAGTTTTTGAGTCAATGCACATTCCAAGCAGAAGAAGCCGGAGATTTGTGATATGGAAATGTGCTAAAATTGAAAATCTGCAAATTATAATAATAACATCTCAAATAACATGTCTATAACTCATCCCAGCTCCAGGAACAAGGACCGAGAAACAGATGCTGCTGTAAGGGAAGGAAATGCGGCACCGCTATCAGAAGGCATGACACAGCAAAGTTAGTCGACGTCGTCATAGGCATAGCCAAGCCTTGTACATAGGAACAGTTTTATAGCAGTTATATTCTTGTACATAAGGTCAGTGTTATAGTAGTTATATTCTTGCACATAGGGAGCAGTATTATAGTAGTTATATTCCTGTACATAGGAGCAGTATTATAGTAGTTATATTCCTGTACATAGTAACAGTATTATATTAGTTATATTCTTGTATTCTTGTTAAATCTGGCATTGTATGATACCTATATTTCTCTGCTGTATCTGTGCATCATGAATCATGGTATGTGTTAAAGGGGGGGGGGGGCACTGAGACTCTTTTGCCTGGGGCCCTCAAAAACCTGGATCCGGCCCTGCATACACTGTATAGAGCTGTCCGCTTCTGATACAGTACCGTATATCTGCTGTTTGGATTACGGTCAAATCCATACTGAGACAGCGTGTGTGACTCCGGAAATAAATGTACATAGATTTACATTTTTCTATACATACACCGTAGAGAGCTGTTCGCTTCTGATACAGTACCGTATATCTGCTGTTTAGATTATGGTCAAATCCATACTGAGACAGCGTGACTTATTGCCCCCTACTCCTCTTTGGTCAGACCTCATCTGGAATACTGTGTCCAGTTTTGGGCTCCACATTTTAAAAAAGACATCGACAAACTAGAGCAAGTTCAGAAAAGAGCGACCAGAATGGTGACCGGTCTGCAAACCCTGTCTTATGAGGAAAGGTTGCAGGATTTGGGAATGTTTAGCTTGCAGAAGAGAAGACTGAGAGGAGACTTAAAGGGAATCTGTCACCCCTTTTTTGAGATATCATATAATGATATCATTCAATTGTGTGTCACATAAGGATTCTCTTAGTACTTTTGCATCCCCCTGACCCTGCACCTTTCATGCATAAATACCTTTTTTATATCGGTTCATATGTATGTAAACTGCCACGGTTCGGTCCGATGGGCGGGGCTTATTCAACTGCTCCCCCCTCCCTGTCTTGCTCTACACAAGAAGAAATGCAAAAAAAACTGAACTGAAGTAGAATTGAATGACATGCATGATGTAAAAGCATGTTCACATTGGCCATAAAAGCAAGCAAAACCAAAGGAAAAAAAAACAATGTATGCATATACCCTAATAAAAATAAATAAGTAAAAAAGCAAGTGCATTAAATAACATAGGGTACTTAGTAAACACTATTTTGATCAAAAAAGTATAAAGCTGTCCCACCACGACAAGGTGTACCCATTTGAGACAGTAACTACACTAACGGTTAAAACCTACCTAGTGTGAATAGTAGCAGAGTCTCTGGGTCCCAAACGGACACCCAGCTTCAGAGGGACTAAATAAATTACACAGCTCAGTAGAATGGAGGCCACACCCTATTTGTACTGAATACAAAAATGCTGAAGAAAAAACAAAAAAACTGAACTGAAGTAGAATTGAATGACATGCATGATGTAAAAGCATGTTCACATTGGCCATAAAAGCAAGCAAAACCAAACGAAAAAAAAACAATGTATGCATATACCCTAATAAAAATAAATAAGTAAAAAAGCAAGTGCATTAAATAACATAGGGTACTTAGTAAACACTATTTTGATCAAAAAAGTATAAAGCTGTCCCACCATGACAAGGTGTACCCATTTGAGACAGTAACTACACTAACGGTTAAAACCTACCTAGTGTGAATAGTAGCAGAGTCTCTGGGTCCCAAACGGACACCCAGCTTCAGAGGGACTAAATAAACTACACAGCTCAGTAGAATGGAGGCCACACCCTATTTGTACTGAATACAAAAATGCTGAAGAAAAAACAAAAAAACTGAACTGAAGTAGAATTGAATGACATGCATGATGTAAAAGCATGTTCACATTGGCCATAAAAGCAAGCAAAACCAAAGGAAAAAAAACAATGTATGGTCCGTTTGGGACCCAGAGACTCTGCTACTATTCACACTAGATAGGTTTTAACCGTTAGTGTAGTTACTGTCTCAAATGGGTACACCTTGTCGTGGTGGGACAGCTTTATACTTTTTTGATCAAAATAGTGTTTACTAAGTACCCTATGTTATTTAATGCACTTGCTTTTTTACTTATTTATTTTTATTAGGGTATATGCATACATTGTTTTTTTTTCCTTTGGTTTTACAAGAAGAAATGCGTAGAGCAAGACAGGAAGGGGGGGAGCAGGTGAATAAGCCCGCCCAGTGGACAGGACCGTGGCAGTTTACATACTTCTGAACCGATATAAAAAATGGTATGAATGAAAGGTGTGGGGTCAGGGAGAAGCAAAAGTACTAAGAGAATCCTTATGTGACACACAATTGAATGATATCATTATATGATATCTCAAAAAATGGGTGACAGATTCCCTTTAATAGCTGTCTACAAATATCTCAAGGGCTGTCACATTGTAGAAGGATCATCTTTATTCTCATTTGCGCAAGGAAAGACTAGAAGCAATGGGATGAAACTGAATGGGAGGAGACACAGATTAGACATTAGAAAAAACTTTTTGACAGTTAGAGTGATCAATGAGTGGAACAGGCTGCCACGAGAGGTGGTGAGTTCTCCTTCAATAGAAGTCTTCAAACAGAGGCTGGACAGACATCTGTCTGGGATGATTTAGCAAATCCTGCTTTGAGCAAGGGGTTGGACCAGATGGCCCAGGAGGTGCCTTACAACTCTACGATTCTATGACTCTGGAAATAAATATACAAAGATTTACATTTTTCCATACACCATATAGAGCTGTCTGCTTCTGATACAGTACCGTATATCTGCTGTTTGGATCACGGTCAAATCCATACTGAGACAGCGTCTGTGTGTAACTCCGGAAATAAATATACATAGATTTACATTTTTCCATACACCGTATAGAGCTGTCTGCTTCTGATATAGTACCGTATATCTGCTGTTTGGATTACAGTCAAATCCATGCTGAGACAGCGTCTGTGTGTGACTTCAGAAATAAATATACATAGATTTACATTTTTCTATACACCGTATAGAGCTGTCCGCTTCTTATACAGTACCGTATATCTGCTGTTTGGATCACGGTCAAATCCATACTGAGACAGCGTCTGTGTGTGACTCCGGAAATAAATATACATAGAGTTACATTTTTGCATACACCGTATAGAGCTGTCCGCTTCTGATACAGTACAGTATATCTGCTGTTTGGATTATGGTCAAATCCATACTGAAACAGCGTCTGTGTGTGACTCCGGAAATAAATATACATAGATTTACATTTTTCCATACACCGTATAGAGCTGTCCGCTTCTGATACAGTACCGTATATTTGCTGCTTGGATTACAGTCAAATACATACTGGGAGAGCGTCTGTGACTAAGGAAATATATGCGTAGATTTACATTTTTCACTACACCTTATACAGCTGTATGCTCCTCATATAGTACCATATATCGGCTGGTTGGATTATGGTCAAATACATACTGGGAGAGCGTTTGTGAGTAATGAAATATATACGTGGGTCGCCCTCCCAGGGCTGTGGGGTACTCGGTCCCGTTCCGGTATCAGCGGGATGTGTCACAGCAGCGGGGACCCGGTCCGTGGCCCTGGGCGCCCAAGTAATGGGGGAATGTAATGATTTGAATGAATAGTTCGTGACACCACCTGTGGAATTCAGCAAGTGAGATGTTAGGCCGATGCTGCATGCAGATCCTCTGGGGCTGGTGGTGTGTTGCAGCCAAGATGGTGAAGCTCCCCACAGGTGGAGCTGTAGCCCCAGGGCAGTGTAGATGTGGAGTTAGAGGAGAGGCACAAGCGGTGTAGAAGCTGGTACCAAAGGTAGCAGTGCTGGGTGTGTTGGCGCAAGAATCAATGGAGGACACCAGGGCTTGTAGTTCCAAAGCTTTACTCACAGTCTGTAGTACACACTGGTGCCCACCTCTGTACTGTGTCCTCCGGGTCAGGGACACAGTCAACCTCCAGGCAAGATGGAATGCTCCCTTCCAACGCTCCGCCAACATGTGCCTTTCTGAACGTCTCCTCTTATAGCGCCTTTAAGTGTGAAGTACTCCCAGTACTGAGTTACACTGGAGTGCCTCCTGGCAGATGTTCCTAAGAACTCTACTTGTACGGCAGACAGCTGTAGCCTGCTTCGGGGACTCCCCACTCCTGAGTCCCGGCTCACTATCCAAATTGCTGTTGTGCCCCAAGTCTTAGATGGGAGTAGTGCATTTACAGCCCACTACTCCACCGGTGTCTGCTGCAGAACCATTAGTGTCCATACAACCTCGGGGACCAGGCCCCGGCCTTGCGCTTAGAACTTCTAGGCAGGGTTCTTCCTCTAACCCACGTCCTCTCTGTTCCCTTTTACTCCCTCGTTCCGTTCTAATCTCTCTCTCCTATGGAAGATCAGGTTTCAGTTCAATGTCTTTCTCCTTCTTTCCTTTCCCGTGCCAGCAGACCCAGGTCACTCAGGTCTGCTGCAGCACCTCCTTCCTCCATCCCTCTCTCAGGGATCTTCTTTCCTCACTCCTCTCTGAGTGGCTTCCTCTCCCAGACTGACCTGTAATCCTAAACCTTCCCGCTCTTTTATGTACTCTCCACCCGCCTCCCAGCACGTTTCGTGTTCCAAGCAGGGAACTACCAAAGGTGCTCTGCTACTCTCTAAGCAAGGAGCCGCAATGTGGCTTTGCTGAACTACTCTGTTGTGTGGGGTGCGAGTGTTGGAGCGTGGTCAGGAGCCTCCAACCTCCCTGGATGGTGGGGCACCACACCTCAGGAGGAGGTGCAGTACCTCTGTGGCGACTGAGCCTGAGGGGTGCCACATACGCAGATTTACATTTTTCACTACACCTTATACAGCTGTATGCTCCTCGTATAGTACCATATATCTGCTGGTTGGATTACGGTCAAATACATACTGTAAGAGCGTCTGTGAATAAGGATATATATTCAGAGATTTAAAATTTTCACTACACCTTATACAGCTGTACGCTCCTCATATAGTACCATATATCTGCCGGTATTTTTGGTACTTTTTCCCAAACATGAGGAAGTATGGTGGTAGAGGCAGCGGACGTGGACGGGGGGGGGGGCAGCTGGTACTGATGGTGGTGGTGGTGGTACATCTGCTGGTTATGCCAAAAGCACAATAGCAGCTAAAGAAGGAGATGTTGAGCCAGCGTCATCGTCTGGCTCAAGAAGGCCTGTAAGGTTCCCTTTTCTGGGAGTAGGTAAACCGCTTTTAAAGCCAGAGCATCAGGAACAGGTTTTGGCTTACACTGCCGAAACAGCCTCCAGCTCTATCGCCTTGTCTTCTGAAGTTTCAAAAACTACAAGCACTGAGTCGTCAGTGCAGGCTTCTGGTCATGAACAACACCTTTCCTTGTGTCCTTCACCCCCACCAAAAGTGAAGGCTGCGGCAGGCCACACTTCAGATTACTCCATGGAGCTCTTTTCACATACCATGCCTGGGTTATCAAGTCAAATCCTGAATTCCACAGTCCAAGATGAATCTGACATGGAGTGCACTGATGCACAGCCACTTCTAGATGATTCTGCTGGTACATTGACTCAGAGCACTACATTGCCCTCGCAGTCTACTGAGCCAGAATCTGACCCTGATGAAATTCAGGTGCCCCTTCCCGCATACTATACCACCTTACAAGGTGATACAGAGGAAGGTGCAGATGAAATTGAAGAGGAGCTGATGGATGACCCAGTTATTAACCCAGATTGGCATCCATTGGGGGAAGAGGGTGCCGCTGGCAATAGGTCAGAAGAGGAGAAGGATCCGCAGCAGGCATTGTCATTGCAGCAGCGGTTATCTGGCAAGCCCGTAGCTGTCCAAAAACATGGTAAAAAAGCGAAAAGAGTTGCAGGACACCTTGGCCAGACGGTCAAATTAGCACAGCGTGCAAGCCCTGAAAATTTATACCATAGTAGGAAGAGTGCAGTGTGGCACTTTTTTGACCAAAAACCTTTGCCTCATCAATAGGATATCTGTAGAGATGAGCGACTTTGCCTTTTTTCGGGTCGAGTTGGGTTTCGCGAAACCCGACTTTCGCAAAAGTCGGGTCGAACGAAATCGGCCGACTATAGGGAAAAGTCGGGGGTCCGACTGAAACACGAAACCCAATGTAAGTCAATGGGGAAAAACAGTCGGCGGTGAGAGGAGGACAGGAAACACACTTACCATGCCCATCTGAATGCCAAAAGCATAAATTCTTATTACTGAAGCTTGTCACCCTTTATTTACTTCATAATACTAGTTACGCACTGAAAAATGGGGGTTATTTGGCTAAAGTTGTGGGGGGGTAGGGCTGGCTCCAGGTTTTCATGTGCCTTGGGCCAAAGAGCGCCCCTTTAACACATACCACAACTCATGATGCTCCGATACGGCAGAGAATTAGTGGTATACTACAATGAAAAATACTTCACTTTTTACATCTCATGACTCATATCCATTTTAAATTCTCCAATAGCTCCAAAAACGGACAGTATATTACTCCATACAGTATTATGGCCACCGCATAGTGCGCTATACAGAGTAACGAGGCCCATCTATTTCTCCATATAGAATCATTGGTCCCATATAATGTTTGAAACAGTATATGATGAGCTCCACATAATGCTACAGTATATGTTGGTCCCCATGGATGAAGCTCCACTGTCTTATGGGCCCAAATAATGCTCCATACATAATGGGCCCCATTTCTAATGCTCTAGTGTATAATGGGCCCTGTAAATGCTGCTCCAGTGTCTGATGTCCACCTTTGGAATGTTTCAGTGTATGGTGGGCCCCATCTATCATTCTCCAGAGTATAGTGCTCCCCAAAAATTGCTGTCCCAACATTGAAAACAATGAAATAATTCTCCTCGCTAGGGAATCCCTGTACTAGTCTGGACTCCTCGTCGTCCCCAACTTCCATCTCACTGCACTTGGCTGTTTAGGCAGAGGGCATACAGACGTGATGTCATTGCGGTCTCTGATCAGAATATCACTGTCAGGAAACGCGGAAGACGTCATGGCGGTGGAGCAGGGAGAGGTAAGTATTTCAACCTTGCAAGTGCTGTGATCCTGAGCAAGCAGGGGGGGCCCACTTGTTGGCGACGGCACTGGCACAGGGCCCCTGATACTACGGTGGTGTGTCTGACGGCGGGTGGGCCGAACCTGCACTTTCATCTGCAGCTTCCTCTTTGTCATCGTGTAAGGTGGAACAGTATATGGGAAGGGTAACCTGAGTTTCATCAGGGTCAGAATCAGGCTGTGTAGAGTGCGAGGGGAATGTAGTGGTCTGGGTCAAAGTACCAGCAGATTCATCGAGCAGTGGCCGGGCATCAGTGCACTTGTGTCGCCCCCAGGAGTACGGTCGCCACAGTGGCATTACCTTCCTCCTAGGGAGTGTGATGTCATGCTTGGGAGCAATGAAGGATCTCTCTAGCAGGTTAACTGATTGGGTGGCGTTATTCCCACGAGTCACGACCTTCCAAACAGCGTCCATGAAGGCAAAGTGTTTGTTTTACGTGGGCAGTATAGTTGCAAAGCTGTACCTTAAAGGAATGACAAGAAGGGCACCACCAGGAGTGGAGCCTGCAGCGTAATTTGACTCAACACGGGCAACCTCAACAATCCTGCAACCGAAAAGATGCACACATTGCAAGCTTAATTTCATTAACGAACGAGACTCCGTCATGCCCCCGCGGTCCGCGTCCAGCTTACTAGAGGGACACGCGAGGCTCTGGCACGCGAGATTGGCCAATAACTGGTGTGTCATGCCCTTACATGTCCGTGGCTGCATGTGCGCTACACTGAAAGGGCCAGCGTGTGTCGCTTACAGGTGCAGATAACCCGCTGAACACCGTTAGTGATGGGGATCTGGGATTACAATTATTACCCGCGAACGATGATTTCCCAGTAAGTGCAGGTCAACCGCAGTTCCGGAATTAGGCCTAACCGTCATTCCTGAAAAAATGAAAAACTTACGTGTGCAAACCACAGATGCTGTAGCTTACTTAACAGCTCGCCAGCCATTCTCAGGCCCAGTATGGATTACACGTGATTGCACAAAGGTGAGAAAGGGTACCGTATCACCGGATAACATGTATGGATAGCATAGTTTACACATTCAAAATATATGTCTATAAATCAGGAGGCAGGCTCAGACGGTGTCAGGCCAGTATGGATTACACGTGATTGCACAAAGGTGAGAAAGGGTACCGTATCACCGGATAACATGTATGGATAGCATAGTTTACACATTCAAAATATATGTCTATAGATCAGGAGGCAGACTCAGACGGTGTCAGGCCCAGTATGGATTTGACAGCCCAGGCTACACAGCGGAGAAGCAGGGAGAGGTAAAGATTGCAAAGGCTGGGGCCCTGCCCAAGCAAGGGGGGCCCACTCGTGGGCGTTGGTACTGGCACTGGGCCCCTCTTAGTATGGCGGTATGTCTGACCCCCACCGTCAGAGACACTTGATTGCACTGTGAGGGACTCTGTGCCAGTGCCCGTGCCCAAGAGTCGACCTAACCACCCGTCCAGTGCAACGGCAATCGCACGGTTTCGTGCACTAGGTGGAGACCCCGGCCATGGGGGGGGGAGGCAGCAAAGTTAGGGAGGTTTACAAAGTGGCATTTGTTGATGTTGGACATTCAGCTGATGCAAAAGGCGAAATTTGTCAAGTCCCAGGAAGAGGAGGACCAAAGCAAGCCATTTTTCTGCCAACCTATGTGTCATCAGGGGAAGGTGGGACAAAATCCTTGGAAACCCATGCATGGTTCATTTTAATGAAGGTTAGATCATCCACATTTTGGGTCGACAGACGGGTCCTTTTTTCTGTCAGGATTGATCCAGCAGCACTGAAGACTCTTTCCGATAGCACACTTGCAGCTGGGCAAGCGAGCTCCTGTAACGCATATTGTGCCAATTCAGGCTAGGTGTCCAGTTTAGCGGCCCAATAGTCAAAGGGGAATGACCTGTGAGGGAGAACATCGACATGGGAGGAAAAGTAGTTTGTAACCATAGTTGACAAGTGCTGTCTCCTGTCACTTTCCATCGATGCAGTATTACCAGTCGTGTGAGCGGGACTTGAAAAATCAGTCCACAACATGGTCATGAAACCCCTGTCTCCAATGCCACTTCTGATGTGTGCACCACGAACACCTCTTCCAAGCTGCCCCTGGCCCCTATGGTTCATGTGAGAACCATCACCGCTGCAGTGTGCTGGGAATGCCTCAACCAACCGGTTTACCAGAGTAGCTTGTTTGTTAGCCAATATTAGGTCAAGGTTCTCCTGTGGCATGATGTTTTGGAATTTGCCTTTATAGCGTGGATCCAGGATGCTGGCCAACCAGTAGTCATCATTTTGGCAATGCGGGGGTCCCTTTTTAGGATCTGCAAGGCATAATCTGATATGTGGGCCAATGTTCCCAGTGTCAATGATGCAGTGCGACTGCTTGGTGGAGGAGCACTTTCTGGCAAATCCACATTCCTCCAGTCACCCACAAACCCTGTACCAGACCTTGCCACGCCAACATTTTCTCTGGACACATGAGAAGCATCCTCCTCCCCTAAATAATAATCCCCATCATCACCCTCCTCCTCCTCTTCCTCTTCCTCCACCTCGTCCAGGAGAGGTCCCGGAGCAGACAATGGCTGACTGTCATCAAGGATTTCCTCCTCCTCTTCCTCTTCGTCAACCTCGGCTGCAGATGCCTGCTCCTTAATGTGCGTCAAAGTTTGCATGAGCAGATGCATAAGTGGGATGCTCATGCTTATGATGGCGTCGTCTGCGCTTACCAGCCGTGTGCATTCCTCAAAACACTGAAGGACTTTACAGAGGTCTTTTAGCTTTGACCACTGCACACCTGTCAACTCCATGTCTGCCCTCAAAGTGCCTGTCCGGGTATCCTCCCACAAATGCATTATGGCCTGCCTCTGTTCGCACAGTCGCTCAACCATGTGCAGGGTGGAGTTCCACCTTGTTGCAGCGTCGATAATTAGCCGGTGCTTGGGAAGGTGTAGCAATCGCTGCAGCTTCTGCATACGACTGGAGTGTACGGGCGACCGGCGGATGTGCGAGCACAGTTTTCGAACCTTCTGGAGCAACTCCGGATAATTATTGAGGAAGCACTGCACCACCAGGTTCAAGGTGTGAGCCAAGCAAGGTATGTGTCTGAGTTTTGAAAGGGCTATGGCAGCCACAAAATTACGGCTGTTATCGCTAACCACCTTGCCTGCCTCAAGATGTAGACTGCCCAGCCTTGATTCAGTTTGTTGCTGAAAGTAGTCGGCCAGCACCTCCGCAGTGTGTCTGTCGCCCAAACACATCATCTTCAACACAGCCTGCTGACGCTTTCCACTAGCTGATCGATAGTGGGACACCTCGTGTGCAACACTGGCAGCTGTGGATGGAGTGCTGCTGCGACTGCACTCTGGGGACTAGTTTTCGCTTCTAGAGGAGGAGGAGGGTCGAACACCTACAGCCAACTGTTTCCTATACCGTGGGCTAGGCAGTACTGTCCCACCACCGCTGTCCCCTGTGGACCTTGCATCCACCACATTAACCCAGTGCGCAGTGATGGACACGTATCGGCCCTGGCCATGCCTACTGGACCATGCATCAGTTGTGAGGTGCACCTTTCCACTCACTGATTGCTTAAGTGCATGGACAATGCGGTCCTTCACATGAAGGTGGAGGGCTGGGATGGCTTTGCGAGAAAAGAAGTGGCGACTGGGTAGTTCATAGCGTGGTACTGCGTAGGCCATGAGTTCGCGGAAAGCTGCGCTTTCCATCAACCGATAGGGCATCATCTCTAACGAGATTAGTTTGGCAATGTGGGCATTCAAACCAGTGTAGAGGATGAGTACTTTCTTCTCCTACTCATAGTCTCTGGCAGGGTGAGCTGGACTTGAGAGCTGCCTATGGTGGAAATAGCGGTGGACAGGGTGGACTGAGAGAGAGCTGATGATGGTGATGGAGTTGGTGTTCTTTCTGATGGCCTAGATTCAGTCTTTCGTTGATATAACATTGTGATTCCCTGACAGCTTTGGCCTTGCAAACATTTGCTGCTGTGCTAACCGGTGGGTTTACAGTGGGGGAAACAATGTAGCGTTGCTGACTACCTTCTTTGGGAGCATTTGCACATGTGGTACTTGAGGTTTGGTTTTTCGTCCATGCTTGCAAGTGCATGGTGGTTAAATGTCTAAGCATGCTACTGGTATTCAAATTTTTCAGATTTTTCCCTCGGCTAAAGGTCTTTGCGCACTTCTTACAGATAACCTTGGCCTGATCATTAGGATTTTGTTCAAAAAAGTGCCACACTGCACTCTTCCTACTATGGAAGAAATTTTGCGTCCTTGCACGCCACGGCATGGCTTGGCCAGACTATTTTGACCGTCTGGCCAAGCAGTCCAGCAACTTTTTGGCTTTTTGTAACCCGTTTTTGGACTGCTCCGTGCCTGCCAGATAACAGCTGTTGCGATGTCGATGCCTGCTGCGGATGCTCCTCCTCCTCTTCGGAGCTATTGGCAGCTGCACCCTCTTCCCCCAATGGATGCCAATCTGGGTCAACAACTGGGTCATCCATCACCTCCTCTTCAATGTCATGTGCACCTTCCTCTGTGTCACCGTGTACGGTGGTATAGTATGAGGGAAGGGGCACCTGAGTTTCATCAGGGTCAGAATCTGGCTCGGTACGCTGCGAGGACAATGTCGTGCTCTGAGTGAATGTACCAGCAGATAAATCTAGCAGTGGCTGTGCATCAGTGCACTCCATGTCAGATTCATCTTGGCCTGGGTAATTCGCCATTTCACTTGATAACCCAGGCATGGTATGTGAAAACAGCTCCATGGAGTAATCTGTTGTGTGGCCTGCCGCATCCTTCAATTTTGGTTGGGGTGAAGGACACAAAGAAAGGTGTGGTTCATGACCATGAGCCTCCAAAGACAACTCAGTGCTTTTATTTTTTAAAAGTTCAGAAGAGGAGGCGATAGAGCTGGAGGCCGAGTCAGCAATGTAGGCCAAAACTTGTTCCTGAAGCTCCGGCTTTAAAAGCGGTTTACCTACTCCCAGAAAAGGGAGCCTTCGAGGCCTTGTGGAGCCTGACGATGATGCAGGCTCAACACCTCCTGCATTAGGTGTTATTTTGCTTTTGCCACTACCAGCAGATCCAACACCAACACCATCATTAACAGCTGGCAACCCCCGCCCACTAACACGGCCTCTTACACCACACTTCCTCATTTTTTTGAAAAATGTACCCACAATTCCACCAATGATATGGAACTGTAAAACAAGGTACAAGGTGTATATAGGACAGGGGAGAATTTAATTCTCCTACCTCTTCTGGACACTGATGTATATTGTGTCAGGCCCAGTGTATATCACACCGCTGTATCACAGGCTGAATTTGGCTGGTGTGAAAAATGTTATATAGGACGGGAGAAATGGAATATCCTTACACACTTCTGGACACTGATGTATTGTGTCAAGCCCAGTGTATATCACACCGCTGTATCACAGGCTGAATTTGGCTGGTGTGAAAAATGTTATATAGGACGGGAGAAATGGAATGTCCTTACACACTTCTAGACACTGATGTATTGTGTCAGGCCCAGTGTATATCACACCGCTGTATCAAAGGCTGAATTTGGCTGGTGTGAAAAATGTTATATAGGACAGGGCCGGATTGGAATCTCCCTAGAGTGTAGGTCTGTAAGAACGGAACAACTCGACTTATCCTTACAGAGTCACACACTTAGCTTCAATTTTGCCATGATAACAGCCGTAACATGGTACTGAGAGAGCAGCGTGCACGTACACCGCTGTCCGGTGTATGTTAAATTATCAAGCTCCGTGTTTTTGTATACGGACTGACACACGCTGTCTCTCTATAGTTTTGAATGTAATCAAACAGTAAATAGACTAGACCATTTGAAAAACAGACAAAACTATAAGGTGGAGGTCTGTAAGAACGGAACAACTCCTCGACTTATCCTTACAGAGTCACACACTTAGTTTCACTGTGGCCGTGATAACAGCCGTTACACGGTACTGTGTGAGGAGCGTACACTGCTGTACGGTGTGAAAAAAAAGCATGCTCAGTATCTCACCAGGACAAAAAAAAAGGATTGCTTTTAAAAAAGCAGTTTGCAGAGCAGTGTCAAACCAGCAATGCAGCTATCAGGTAGCCTTATAAGGCAGCCTAACAACCAACAGCGCTGATCCACCAAAATATAGCCTCCCCTTGCACTGCACAGTGACTGGTGTGTTGTACAGGCAAAATCGCTAGCAGCAACAGCTGATTTTTTTTCTTCTTCCCTGCCTAACGCTCTCCCAACATAATCTGCAGCAGCTGCAGCTAGCCCTATACTGATATCAGCAGAAGTAAGATGGTGGTCTGCGTGCACGCCCTTTTATACCCCCTGTGACGCCCCCCAAAGCAAGCCAATCACTTGCATGCCCTTCTCAAAGATGGTGGGGACCGCTGCCAATGTCATCACGATGCCCACAGTGTCCGTTGTTCCTGATTGGCTGAAAAAGGGCGCTAAAGCATCATTTGAAACGCGACATTGGCGCTAAAGTCGCTGACCTCGTGGCTGACCTCACCCTAGGGTCGGGTTTCGTTTTATGAAACCCGACTTTACTAAAAGTCGGCGACTTTTCAATTTTTTCGACCTGTTTCGCTCAACTCTAGTTATCTGTAAGAAGTGCGGAAGGACCTTTAGCCGAGTGAAAAATCTCCGAAATTTGAATACCAGTTGCATGCTTAGACATTTTAGCACTATGCACTTGCAAGCGTGGACTGACTACAAAACCTCAGGTAGCACATGTGCACCTTCTCCGACTGAAGGTAGCCAGCAACGCTCCATGGCTTCCCCCACTGTAAGGCCACCGGTAAGCACACCCGCAGCAAGAAATGTTGAGGTGTCGTCGCAAGGCCAAAGCAGTCAGGGACGCACAATGTTTTTGCAGCAAAAGACTGAATCTAGGCCATGACCACCACCACCGTCACCATCACCAACCCCCTGTCAGTCCGTCAGGTCCACCGCTAGTTCCCCCATATGCAGCTCTCAAGTCCAGCTCACCCTACCAGACACTCTGAGTAGGACAAGAAAGTAGTCATCCTCTCATCCACGTACACTGGCTTTGAACGCCTACATTGCCAAACTGATCTCATTAGAGATGATGCCCTTCCGTTTGGTTGAAAGCGAAGCGTTCCGAGAGCTCATGGTCTACGCTGTCCCATGCTATGTCCTACCCAGTCGGCACTTCTTTTCTAGAAAAGCCATCCCTGCCCTCCACTTGCATGTGAAAGTCTGCATTGTCCATGCACTCAAACAATCAGTGAGTGGAAAGGTGCACCTCACAACAGATGCATGGGCCAGTAGGCATGGCCAGGGCCGTTGTGTCCATCACTGCGCACTGGGTTAATGTGGTGGATGCAGTGTCCACAGGGGACAGCAACGGTGGGACAGTGCTGCCTAGTCCACGGTATAGGAAACAGTTGGCTGTAGGCATTCAACCCTCCTCCTCCTCCAGAAGCAAAAGCTCGTCAACAGAGCGCAGTCGCACGAGCACTCCATCCGCAGCTGCCACTGTTGCACACGAGGTGTCCCGCTATCGAACAGCTAGTGGTAAGCATCAGCAGGCTGTTTTAAAGATGATGTCTTTGGGCAACAACAGACACACCACAGAGGTACTGGCCGACTACTTGCAGCAAGAAAATGAGTCGTGGCTGGGGAGTCTACATCTTGAGCCAGGCAAGGTAGTCAGTGATAACGGCCGAAATTTTGTGGTGCCCATAGCCCTTGCAAAACTCAGGCACATACCTTGCCTGGCTCACACCTTGAACCTGGTGGTGCAGTGCTTCTTAAATAATTTTCTGGAGTTAACAGCCCTGCTCCATAAGGTGTGAAGACTGTGCTCACACATCCGTCGCTCGCCCATAGACTCCAGTCGTATGCAGAGGCTGCAGCGATCGCTGCACCTCCCCAAGTACGGCCTAATTATAGATGTTGCAACAAGGTGGAACTCCACCATGCACATGGTTGAAAGGCTGTGTGAACAGAGGCAGGCTGTAATGCATTTGTGGAAGGATACACGGGCAGGCAGTTTGAGGGCAGACATGGAGTTGTCGAGTGTGCAATATTCAAAGCTGAAAGACCTCTGTAAAGTCCTTCAGTGTTTTGAGGAATGCACACAGCTGGTAAGCGCAGAGGACACCATCATATGCATGAGCATACCACTTATACGTCTGCTTATGCAAACTTTGATGCACATTAAGGATCAGGCGTCTGCAGCGGAGGAGGAGGAGGAGGGAAGCCTTGATGACAGTCATCCATTGTCTGCTCAGTGAACTGTTCTGGACGAGGTGGAGGAACAAGAGGAAGAGGAGGAGGGGGATGAGGGGGATGATTATTTTGGGGAGAAGGATGCTTCTCGGGGGGCAATAGAAAATGTTGGCTTGCCAAGGTCAGGTACAGGGTTTGTGTGTGACAGGAGGGATGTGGATTTGGCAGAAAGTGCTCCTCCACCCACCACTGTCAGTGCATCATTGACACCTGGAACATTGGCCCACATGTGTGATTATCTCTTGCGGATCCTAAAAAGGGACCCCCGCATTGTCAAAATTATGAAGGATGACGACTACTGGTTGGCCAGCATCCTCGATCCACGCTATAAAGGCAAATTACAGAACATCATGCCACAGGAGAACCTAGAGCTAATATTGGCGAACAAACAAGCAACTCTGGTAAACCGTTTGTTAGAGGCATTCCCAGCACACAGCAGCGGTGCAGGTTCTACCACGAGCCGTACTGGGCCAAATGGAAGAGGTGTTTGTGGTGCACACAGCCCAACTGGCGTTGGAGACAGGGATTTCATGACCAGATTGTGGACTGATTTCTCGAGGACCGCTCAGACGACTGTTAATACTGAATTGATTGCAACAGACAGGAGACAGCAGTTGTCAACTATGGTTTAAAATTACCTCTCCTCCCCTATCGATTTTCTCCCTCACAGTTCATTCCCCTTTGACTACTGGGCCTCTAAACTGGACACCTGGCCTGAATTGGCACAATATGCCTTACAGTAGCTCGCTTGCCCTGCCGGTAATGTGCTATCAGAAAGAGTCTTCAGTGCTGTTGCATCAATCCTGACAGAAAGAAGGACCCGGCTGTCGACCCAAAATGTTGATTATCTCACCTTCATTAAAATGAACCAGGCCTGGGTTTCAAAAGATTTTGTACCACCTTCCCCTGATGACACACAGGTTGCCAGCAAAATGGCTCGCTTTATCCTCCTCTTCCTCCGACTTCTGCAATTCCTCCATTTGCAGCAGCTGAACGTCCAGCCTACACCTCAACATATGCCAGTTTTTCAGTTTTTCCACCTCCCTAACTGGCCAGTACCTTCCCACCCAGGGCCGGTGTCAGCACCTGGTAGACCCGTGCAAGTGCCGGGGCCCTGAGCAGGTGGGGGGCCTACTCATGGGCGACGGCACTGGCACAGGACCCCTCACAGTACGCAAAAGTCTTTGACAGTGGGGGGTCCACTCGCCGTCACAGACACCGTTGTACTATGAGGGGCCCTGTGCCACTGCCGTCGCCCACGAGTGGGCCCCCCGCTTGCACCAGAACTTGCAATACTTACCTCTCCCTGCTCCACTGCTGTGACCTCTTCCGCGTTTCCTGACAGTGACATTCAGATCAGAGAGCGTGATGACGTCACGTCTGTATGCCCTCTGCCTGAACAGTCCAAGTGTAGAGAACTGGAAGATGGCGATGCAGAGGAGTCTAGAGTAGAGCAGTGCCCAGCGAGGAGAGGTATTTCATTTTTTTCATGTTTGGAGCAATATATGGGGAGCATTATACACTGGAGAATTATATATGGGGCCCATCATACACTTGAGCATCGTAGATAGGGCCCATTATACACTGGAGCATCATATGGGGCCCATTATATATGGAGCATTATAAATGGGGCCCATCATACACTGGAGCATCATTCATGGGGGCCATCATACACTGGAGCATTTTAAATGGTGCCCATTATATATGGAGCATTATACACTGTTTGCATATTTATTTTTTATATCAGCTAATTTTTTTGTAAACATTTTCAAAAATTGAAAAAACAGGTAGTCATCTACAGGATATTTCCTGAATAGTGTATTACATAAACACAATAGAACCCCACAAAAATCCCTCCCAACTCACCCCCCACCCTCACCCGGAAAAACACCTCTCGTCTCTCCCGATGCATTTGGTCTCTCACAGCTACAATTTTTGGGTTATATCCTCCTCAACGCTCTCATCCATGTTAATCTAGGAGGCGCCAACCCAGGTGTGTCCAACCAAGGTGCCCATATATCTTCCCATTTCTTAGTTGTTCTTCTCTTTTGATACACATATTTTGCCATATCTATATTATTATTAACTGCATCGGTAACTTCCGTGATTGTGGGTACAGAAGATCCCTTCCAGTGAGCCGCCACTCTTTTACGAGCTTGATATAATATTTGTGAGACTGCCAGCTGGTGCTCATCCGAAAGAAGCAAAGTCTCCACCCGCCCCAGAAGAGCCTTTTTGGGGTCTAGTACCATTTGGCATTGATAGACAGTATTAAGTAAATCGTTCACACCCCCCCAAAACATACGTAACCAAGGACAGTTCCAGGTCATGTGTATCAGATCTGCATTGGGCGTTCCACATTTCCAACAATCTGCCTCTCTAGCATAGCCCATTTTCAACAGCCATACAGGGGTTCGATACACTCGATGAAGCAAATAAAGATGCGACACTCTCTCCGCCTTGCTAACCAAGACTTTCATGACTTCTTGCAATGCATCCTCCCATTCATCATCTGTTAAATCACCTACATCAACTTGCCACTTATTCTTCAGCGTCTACAAACTTGCCACTCTCTTTTCCAACATGGTTGCATATATCATGGATATAATACCTCTTGATCCTCCTCCCATCACTACTCTATCCAACAGCGGAGATTTAGCTGGATTACCTAGTGGAGCGAGTCACTGTTGTGCTTCACAAGCATGTCTCAGCTGGAGATATTGAAAAAATCTTTTGTTAGGGATGGAAAATGTCTGTTTGAGATCCTCAAAAGATCGAAACTCCCCTTCCGAATAAAGCTGTGATACTATCATGGTATCTGGAATTTTGGTCTGACAAGCGAAGGGTTAATGGTTAGAGCCTCTCTTTGGCTTCAGTGAGGGTATTTATGGCCACAGGCAAGCAACCTTCCCTGTCGTCTATACTTCATACTTGAGTGTGTCCGACCCTGTCTTTGCTAAGTGCCTCTCGCCGGTTTCCGTGTCTGTGGTGTGTTTGACCTGGTCTGGTTTCTGCTTTTGTCTCTTGGCTTTCTGATTTGGTACCGTCCTGCTCGACCCGTGTTCTGACCTTTGGCTTCCCTAGACTACCCTCTGACTTTCTGATTTTGCACCGTGCAGCCCGACCCGTGCCTGACCTCCTGCTTCCCTGACCATTCTTGTTCTGCCTGATTCTGTACCGCATTGCTCCTCCTGTGTATGACTTCTGGATTGCCCGACCATCGCTACTGTATAAACCCCTGGCTCTCTGAGCTCCCTGCCCATCACCTCATCATCCCTGCGATAAGCTCCGCCCCCTCTGACGTCGCAGGTCACGTGGTGCTAGGTCCTGCAGTCTCTGAGCGCTTCTGCAAGCGCTCCGCCCCTTCCACAGGTCCTGCAACCTCCCAAACTGTGTTCCTGCACAGGCCCCTCTGACAGCCCCGTGGTCTGAGTTTCTACACTGACGCCGGGACCGCTGACCGGTCACGCTACCCTCCTGCAGATAACGGTAAGCGTGATAGATACTAGTTTAAGCCCTCTCCTCTCCCATAGCTCAAAACCCTCTAATTTATTTAGCTCTGTATATGTCAAGTTTCTCCAGAACAGGGAATGCGCCATGACTCCCTGTCTACCCAATATTTCTTTGGCCGTGTTCCATACCTTATCCATGCACTTCATTATCGGACTATTGATAGCTTGACCCTGACGGAACTGCCCTGAGTCTAGCGCCTGCACCAGTAAGTCCTTTCCCACTACGCATGTAAGCATACATCCCAAGGAACTTCGCATGAAGGAATCCTCCTCCCCCCATCCTCTGAAATGCTGCAACTGCCCTGCCAGATAATATGGAAACGGGTCAGGAACCACTAATCCCCCCAGTTCTTTAGATGTACGCAAAACCTCCAACCGAATTCTAGGAACACTCCTCTTCTAGATAATCTCTCTAAATATTCTGTTTATCTGATAAAAGATTCGACAAGGAATCCAAATGGGCGCATTGTGGAGGGCATACAAAGCTTGTGGGATGAGAACCATTTTTACCAGGTTTTCCCTTCCCACCATACTCAGTGGTAACTTGCACTAGTCCTTTATTTTTTGATGAAATTTAGTAAGTAGCGGGGTAATATTTAAATGCTCAAAATCTTGTATATTATACCCAATATGTATTCCCAAGTATTTAAACTCTTTGACTACATTTAATCGTCCTGCCAATTCCACGGAGTTCTCGGGAGCATCTCCCACCCGCATAATTGAAGATTTCTCCCAGTTAAAACATAAACCAGAGATCACGGCGAAGGATCCAAAGACTTCCATTGCCACCCTCAGAGAAGACGGCCATTCTCCCAAAATCAAGAGCATGTCATCAGCATACAACGCTATTTTTTCTTGCAAAGACTCATACCCAAACCCCTTAATTTCAGGTGTCGCCCGAATTACTACTGCCAAGGGCTCAATTGACAGAGCAAACAGTAGGGGAGACAGGGGGCACCCCTGTCTGGTCCCTCTGTGTAAGTTAATTGTATTTGATATCTCCCCATTAATTCTAATTTTGGCCTCTGGACTCGAGTACAGCAGCTGTATTCAGGCAATAAAATTTTTACGGAAACCCATCTTGGCTAATATAGCCCATAGATATGGCCATTCGACGCTGTCAAATGCTTTAGCAGCATCCAAAGATGCAACAGCCCTAGGTTCCTTTCCCTTTGATGGGATCTGTAAATTTAGATACAACCACCGGATATTAATTGCAGTTGATTTCTCTGGCATAAAGCCAGTTTGATCTGGATGAATAATACTAGATATTACTCTAGACAGCCGCATCGCCAGAATCTTTGCAAAAATCTTGACATCAACGTTTAAAAGTGAGATAGGCCTGTAAGGATCCTTATCAGCCTTGGGGATCACCACTGATTGCTTTATTCAAGGACCGGGGCAAGTGCCCATCTTCCCTAGCTGCCTCTTACACCTTCAACAGCTTTGGAAGCATTATATTTGAGTACTGTTTATATACCTCCACAGGCAGCCCATCAGACCCCAGAGTCTTAAGCCCTGCCATAGAATCTAGAGCCTCCTCTAATTCCTCCAGACTAATTGGTGCCTCCAGCCCAACAGCTTCCAATTCTGAAAGAGTAGGCAGACCAGCAGTCCCCAAAAAGCTACTGAGCAACTCGTCAGAGAACCCGCCCTGCGAATTATATAATGTCTCAAAAAACTCGCTAAAAGTTGTTAGAAATGCCCCAGAAGATCTTTCTAGTTCCCCATTTTTGTTTTTTTTTATCTGCTATCATTGCAGGGCCAGATTGAGTCTTGATCAGTGTAGACATCAGTAGATGTCCAGTTCCCTTTCCCTCCCCGAAATAGACCTGCCACCGGAAGTATCGTTTATCTGCAGCTTTTGAAAGCTAATGTTGGGCTGATCATTTTTCCGTAACTTTTAATGCGTTAAAATGTATATCAGACGGAGTTTTCAAATATTGCAATTCTGCAGAGATAGCTTCTTTCTGTAAAAGTTCCTCATATTCTCTAGACTTAGTTCTAACTCTATTCACTTCCGAGATCAACAATCCTCTCAGATAAGCTTTAGACGCATCCCATATTTCCCTGGGGGCTGTACCCTCATTAATAGAAAAAAAATATTTTAGCAAGTCAGGGATCCTAGCATCTGCTTGAATAATAGGTAAACAGAATGTGTTAAACGACCATGGTGCCCGTTCCCCTCTCCCGCCATTTTCCCAATTAAATGTCGCCATAACAGGGAAGTGATCTGACAAAGCCCTAGGTTGATACTTGTTTGCATAATTATTACTAGGCAAGTTGTATTTGAGAGGATTCTTTTTATTATTGAACAACAACTATGTTCTCAATCAACTAAAAAGACTCATAAATATCAAAGCTTAATATTTTTGGAAGTTGGAGTGGGGTTTTTTTTTTAGATTTGGCTATCTTAGGAGGATATCTGCTTGTGCAGGTAACTATTACTGCACAGAATTATTAGGCAACTTAATAAAAACCAAATATATACCCATCTTGCTTGTTTATTTTCACCAGGTAAACCAATATAACACAAAATGTAGAAATAAACATTTCTGACATTCAAACCCAAAAAAAGGGACCAACATAGCCACCTTTCTTTACGATGACACTCAAAATCTTTCCATCCATACATTCTGTCAGTTGCTTGATCTTTTTACGATCAATATTGTGTGCAGCAGCCACCACAGACTCCCTGACACTGTTCCCAGAGGTGTAATGTTTTGACTCCCTGTAGATCTCACATTTTATGAAGGACCACAGGTTCTCTATGGGGTTTAGATCAGGTGAACAAGGGGGCCATGTCATTATTTTTTCTTCTTTTAGACCTTTACTGGGTCTGTCAGCGTAGTGTCCAGATATATATAAACTTGGCACACACCAAAGGTTTCTGATGCAGAAAGGTGATTTTTAATTATACAACAGTACATACATACACAGACGTTTCGGTCTAGGACCTTCATCAATGTACGATATATTGTACTGTGAGATTCTTAGTGACTGGGCTTTGTGAGATAGACCAATCCTGTGAGGAGGCACATGAAGCCGTCCCACTGCTGAAGGCAAAGAATAGCACGTGGTGGTTTGTGGAGTGTGGACGCAGTATCCGCCGCGAATCCCAAGGCTGGAGGCACTACTAGGAGACAGGCCAGTACACCAGAAGTGCGGCCGTCCAAAGAAATGCCACCCCACACCATTACTGACCCACTGCCAAACCGGTCATGCTGAAGGATGATGCAGACAGCAGATCGCTCTCCATGGTGTCTCCAGTGTCACATGTGCTCAGTGTGAACCTGCTTTCATCTGTGAAGAGCACAGGGCCCCAGTGGCAAATTTTTTCCAATCCTGGTGTTCTGTGGCAAATGCCAAGCATCCTGCACGGTGTTGGGCTGTGAGCACAACCTCCATCTGTGCACATTAGGTCCTCAGACCATCCTCATGGAGTCGGATTCCAACCATTTGAGCAGACACATGCACATGTGTGGTCTGCTGGAGGTCATTTTGCATGGCTCTGGCAATGCTCTTCCTTTTCCTCCTTGCACAAAGGCTGAGGTAGCGGTCCTGCTGTTGGGTTGTTGCCCTCCTACGGCCTCCTCCATGTCTCCTGGTGTACTGGCCTTTCTCCTCGTAGTGCCTCCAGCCTCTGGACACTGCGCTGACAGACACAGCAAACCTTCTTGCCACAGCTCACATTGATGTGCCATCCTGGATGAGCTGCACTACCTGAGCGACTTTTGTGGGTTGTAGAGTCCTCCTCATGCTACCAAGAGTGTGAAAGCACAACCAACATTCAAAAGTGACCAAAACATCAGCCAGAAAGCATTGGTACTGAGATGTGGTCTGTAGTCCCCACCTGCAGAACCACTCCTTTTTTGAGGGTGTCTTGATAATTCCCAATAATTTCCATCTGTTGTCTATTCCATTTGCACAACAGCATGTGAAATTGATTGTTAATTAGAGTTGCTTCCTAAGTGGACAGTTTGATTTCACAGAAGTTTGATTTACTTGGAGTTATATTCTGTTGTTTAAGTGTTTCCTTTATTTTTTTGAGCAGCGTATATGCACATCAATCTATGCATGAAATATATACAGCTCTGGCAAAAATTAAGAGACCACTGCACAGTTTTATAAAAATCAGCTCCTCTACATGTCTGACAGCCATTCCAGGGTCAGTTGAATTCCAACCAGAGTACACCTCATTCTACTTAATGCACTTCTGATTAGGTGACCACCTTAACCAAATCTTATTTAATGAAGGAAAGTATAAAAAAACCCTGCTGTGGTATTTCACAATCCTCTTGCAATAGGACAAATTGAATGGCAAAACAAGTGCTAGTAATATCCCAAAAGTAATAGGAATGAAAAAATAACTTTTAACCATGCCAAAGGAGTTGACAAGAAAAGTCTTGAGTGAGTAAAAGAAGGGCTGAATTCTGGGTTTACTAGCAGAGGGATACAGGGAGCATCATGTTGCCTCCATCCTTAAAATATCTAAGATAGCAGTCCATTACAACAAGGTCAAGCAGCAGACATTGGGACAACAAAGCTACAGACCAGCTGAGGGCGAAAACGACTCTCCACTGACTGAGATGACCGTCATCTTATTTGAATGTCACTCAACTGCAGGATGACATCAAGTGACCTACAAGAGGAATGACAAATGGCAGCTGGGGTTAAGTGCATGGCAAGAACAGTTCGTAACAGGCTTCTAGAGGCAGGGCTCAAGTCATGTAAAGCTAGAAAAAAGCCTTTCATCAATGAGAAACAAAGGTGAGGGAGGCTGAAGTTCGCCAATGTCACACCCGGTCCCTGTCCTGGTGCTGCGCCCAGGTCTGCCACAGTTACACCTGGCCCCCATCCTGGCGCTGCATCCAGTCCTTGCAGCTGCTCTCCGTTCTGGGCACTCACCTCGAGACTCTCATGCTGCTGCTCAGCGTTCTGTCCTCCCTCCTGCCTCCTCCTCCTGGCGTCCTGTGAGGAGTTCTGTAGCTAAGGCTATTAGGGTATGCCCGCCCGCTCTCTTGCCTTCATAAAGGGGAGGCGTGCATTATTCAAAAAGTGCAATTAACCAATGGCAGCGCACTGGCTGCTATTTCTGGCCTCTCCTCCATATGGAGAGCGCCGGAGCAACGAGTATCCATCATTGCTACATCCGGTTCTCATGCTAACCTGTCTGCACTACATCTGCAGTCTCTGTGCATTGTCTAATGCTCTCTGTCTCCACAGCATATCAGTATCCTGTGTTACCTGGTTATATCAGCAATCATCTGGGCCTAAGCCATCCCGTTCCGCCTACAGCCATCCGAGTCCAAGAACTGTGTGAAGGTCACTGTAACTGACTCCTTATGAACTACCCGGATCCAGGACCTAACGCATTACGGACTCTGCTGTAACTTTTGTTATCCCTTTTGGTCCTGCTGGGACAGCTGCCACGTGTTTGGGGTCTAACTGGAGGTAGCATCAGTGTCCTCCGGGTATCCCATTCTGGCCCTGCCTGAGGGGCTTTACTACGGGTGCCCAGGGCTCACTAGTCACGCCCCCTTCAGAGCCCCCCAGACCGTTGTCCCGAGGTTCCACTTAAAAATAAAAACGAATGTGAACTTCACCATCTCTGCCTCCGCTTCCATTCGTTACAGCCAAAGACCATAAGGATTGGACTGGAGTAAGGTAATCTTCTCTGATGAGTCTAGTTTTAGGCTCTACACAACACCTGATCATCTAATGGTTAGATAGAGACCTGGAGAGGCGTACAAGCCACAGTGTCTTGCACCCATTGTGAAATTTAATGGTGGATCAGTGATGATCTGTGGATACTTCAGCAAGGCTGGAATTGGGCAGTTAAATCTTTGCGAAGGACGTATGAATCAAGCCGCTTACAAGGTTATCCTGGAAAAACAGTTGATTCCTTCTGCTCAAGCAATGCTCCCCAAATCTGAGGACTGTTTTTTCCAGCAGGACAATGCGCCATGCCACACAGCTAGGTCAATGTGTGGATGAAGGACCACCACATCAAATCCCTGTCTTGGCCAGCCCAATCTCCAGACCTGAACCCCATTGAAAACATCTGGAATGTAATCAAGAGTAAACAAAGAAGAACTGCTTAATTTTTTTTACCAGGAGTGGCATAAGGTCACCCAAAAGTAGTGTGACAGACTGGTGGAAAGCATGTCAAGACGCATGAAAGCTGTGATTAAAAATGATGGCTATTCCACAAAATATTGATTTATGAACTCTTCCTGAGTTAAAACATTAGTATTGTTGTTTCTAAATGATTATGAACTTGTTTTCTTAGCATTATTTGAGGCCTGCAAGCACTGCATCTGCATTTTTTTGTTATTTTGACCAACTCTCATTTTCTGAAATTAAATACAAAATTTAGTGCTTGGAAATTCAAAGATATTTTGTCAGTAGTTAATATAATAAAAGAGCAATTTTCCATTTACTCAAAAATATACCTATAAAGAGAAAAATCAGACAAACTGAAAATTTTGCAGTGGTCTCTTAATTTTTGCCAGAGCTGTATGTGTGTATATATATATATATATATATATATATATATATATATATATACACACATAGGTGCTTTTCACAAAATTAGATCATCGAAAAGTTAATTTATTTCAGTTTGTCAGTACAAAAAGTGAAACTAATATATAGAGTCATTACAAACAGATTGATCTATTTCCATTGCTTATTTCTGTTAATGTTGATGATTATGGTTTACAGCCAATGAAAACCCAAAAGTCATTATATCCGTAAATTAGAATACTTTATAACATCAGCTTGAAAAAATGATTTTAAAATCCGAAATGTTGGCCTACTGAAATGTATTTTCAGTAACTGCATTCAGCACTCATTTGTAAATTTTCAGCAATTGTAGAATTTATAGATTTTTATTTCAAGCTCTTCAAAAAACAAACTTCCCAGCTTCAGAGGTCCACCGCACATTACTGAAGGTGCAGAAGATGGGTCACATACATCTTCTGCACTTTTGGTCATGCACAGTGGACCTCTGAATTCATGAAGAATACACCTGGCTTCAGATGCGCAATGACGTGCCTGAAGAAAGCCTCTCTTATGCGCAAGATTTGCAAAGTGCTCACAATGACGCTGGCTCTTGCAAATTATGTCATGACACCCACAGTGGCATGATAACATGTAGAGAGGGCCGACTAGTCTTGGGAAACAAACGCCCCATCGACTAGTCAAAGGCCTAATTAGCATAATAAAAATGGAGCTTATACATACTTTTATTAACACATTTCTGACATTTGCAGTAATAATACATCCACACGCCCTCAGCCTTATTGACGCAAGGCATATTATTTCTGCATTGCATTCTGCCAAGTGTCAGCTGATTCTGACAACTGACACTGTGCTTGATTATGCACAGTGCATGATCAACAACTTTTCTCTGTGCACAGCTGACAGATTGTACAGCACAGGGATGATGCTGCTGCATCCCCATGCTATACAAGCGATCAGCCTGCAAAAAATGATAGTCCCATTGTGAAAAAAAGTAAAAAAAAAACAAAAAATTTAGATAATTGTAAAAATATTTTTTTAAATATAAAAATAATAATAAAAAGTCAAAAGATATTGTATCCATAAATAAATATATATTATGAAAAAATAAAAATAAACAATAAAAGTAGACAAATTTGGTATTGCCGTGTCCGGAACGACCTGACCTATAAAACTGTACCACTAGTTAACCCCTTTAGTGAACACCATAGAAAATAAATAAAAAAACAATTAAAAAAACAATGCTTTATCATAATACCACCAAACAAAAAGTGGAATAAAATGCAATAAGAAAGATGGATGTATATAAACATGGTACCTCTGAAAACATCATCTTGTCCTGCAAAAAACAGGCTGCCGTACAGCTCCATCAGTGGAAAAATAAAAGTTATAGCTCTCAGAATAAAGTGATGCAAAAATAATTATTTTTTCATTAAAATAATTTTTATTGTGTAAAAGTGACAAAACATTAAAAAATATAAATGTGGTATCACTGTAATAGTACTGATCCAAAGAACAAAACTGCCTAATCAATTTAAGCACATGCGGATTAACATATCCCCCCCCAAAAAAAACCTTCCTGATTTGCTGTTTTTTGCTCATTCTGCCTCCCAAAAATCGTGCTAAAAAAATGTCATGTGTCTGAAAATGGTACCAATAAAAACATCAACTCATCACGAAAAAAACAAGCCATTACGTGAATCTGGGCCAAAATTTGGAAAAATTATAGCTCTCAAAATATGGTGATACTTTTCATTGCAAAAAGCAGTTTTTGTATCTTTTAATGTGTGAAAGCAGCCAAACATAAAAATGTGATATAAAACTGGTATCGCTGTAATCGCACCGTCCCGAAGAATAACATCGCCTAATCACTTATTCCACATGAGGAATGGTGTAAAAAATAAATAAAACCAATTATTCACCTTGTGTTGATTTTTAATTTTGTCTCTCAAAGATCACATTAAGGCTCAGCGCACATTTATCCTGCTCTCTGCGCTGAGCACTTGCACCAGGGTTACCATGTAAATCTCTGAAATACATGATTCAGACAGAACCTCTGGTTGAAGATTCCCTATAATGAGGGAGATGGAGGCACTGTGGATGCTATCTGGCCTGTGATCAGGCAGTGTCCGTATTTTAGTATTGAATAACGGAGCGGTTGACCGCAATTCTGTGCGCTTCATAAAAGAAGGACACCGCTGAACAGAGGCCAGATGGAGTCCAGAGTAACTGCTGCCTAAATATAGTGAATGGATCCCTCGGGCGTTTCATCTGAATCACGTCACTCAAATTTAGATGGAAACCCCAATGTAAGTGCTTAGCGCCGGATAACTGTGATCCCAAACATTATGTAAAATGTTCCCAATAAAAGTAACTCAATCCACAAAAGAAAGCAAGTCCCCACTCATGTCTGTCATCTGTTAATGGAAAAATAGGGGGCTTCCACGTTACTTGTAGTACAAGGGTTCTGGAAAAGCAAAATGGTTCCTCACCCGCCAAAAGAAATGCTGAAAATTCTCCGCTCTCAAATCCAAATGCCCCCTCAGATCTGTGCCCCACAAAGTACCTAAACCACATATAGCATCCGCATATTTGGTATTTCTGAAGCGATGAGAGCCAGCCTAACCTACGGATGCATGTCTCCAGAAGCATGTGCTAGGCTTAACGTACTGGTGACTGCAATGTACTGGTTACTACAGCGTACTGGTCACTACAACGGCAGTTTGCAATTTCCACTCTGTAACATTCATGCTGCTTGTTTCTGGAAAACATCCATGGAGTCAAAATCATCACTACACCTATAGATACATTTCCAAATGGGTATAATTTCCAAAATGGGGTCACTTGAGGGGGGATTTTGCTCTTCTAGTAATTAGTGGTTCTGTATATGGAGTTCACCAACTGTTCTAGGAAAATCTGTGCTCCAGGAGGCAAATAGCACTACGTTTCTCCCGGGTCTCCGTATGGCTAAGTAGTACTGTACAGACACATATGGGGTATTGCCACATTCAGTATAAATTGTGGGACAAATTATGGTGCCATTTTTAAACACTTCCTGTGTGAAATGTAAAATCTGAGGCTAAAACAAAATTTGGAGTTAAAAATGTAGTTATTTTTTCTTTACTGCCCAGTGGTTTAAAATTCTGTGACACACCCATGGTGTCAATTTGATCACTGAACCCCTAGATGAATTCATTGAGAGGAATAGTTTGTAAAATGGGATCACTTATGGGGGGGGGGTTCTGCTGTTCTGGTACCTCATTGGCTCTCCCACTGAGTCATGACACCTACAAACCATAACAATAAAATGTGGCGCTCCTTGCCTTCTGAGCGTTGCACTGTGCCTGAAAAATATTTTCCGATTACATGTAGGGTATTGGCGCACTCAGGAAAAAATAAACTTCAGTTAGTTGTAAAAAAAAGTTCTATTAGCCTTTAAATAAATTAAAAACTTGGGGCTAAAACAAAATTTTAGTGGTTAAAATGTAACGTTTAAAATTGGTATCAAATTCTGTGACACACCCATGGTGTCAATTTGATCACTACACCCCTAGATGAATTCAATGGAGAATGTAGTTGCTAAAATGAGTTCAATATAGGTGGTTTCTGTTGTTTTGGCACCTCAGGTGCTCTGCTAATGAGACATGGCATCCTCAAACCATTCCAGCAAAATCTGAACACCAATATGGCGCCTATTTGCTTCTGAGCTTTGCACTGTGCCTCAAAAGTGTTATTCCCCCAAATATGGGGCATCGGCGTACTCAGGAGAAATTGCACTACAAATTGTATGGCGCAATTTCTCTTATTACCCTTATGAAAATGCAAAAGTTGGGGCTAAAATACATTTTTTGTGGGGAAAAGGTGATTTTATTGTTTTCACAGCTCAACGTTATAAACTTCTGTGAAGCACCTGGGGTTCAAGGTGCTTACTACACATCTAAATACATTCCCTGAGGGGTCTAGTTTCCAAAATGGGGTCAATTGTGGGGAGTTTCCACTGTTAAGGCACATCAGAGGCTCTCCAAATGCGACATGGCATCTGCCAATTGTTCCATCAAATTTTGCATTCAAAAAGTGAAATGGTGCTCCATCCCTTCAATGCACTCTCATGCACCTGAATAGTGGTTTTATCCCTTATATGGGGCATCAACATGCTCAGGAGAAATTACACATCAAATCTTGAGGTCCACTTTTTCTGGTTATCCTTGTCAAAATAAAAAAAATTGTATCTGAGCTAAATTTTTTGTGAAAAAAAATGAAATGTTCTTTTTTCCACATTCCAAAAATTACTGCCAAGCACATGAAGAGTTAATAAACTTGAGCGTGGTTTTGAGAACGTTGAGGGGTGCAGTGTATACAATGGTGTCACATTTTGGCATTTTCTTTCATATAAGCCCCTCAAAGTGACTTCAAATGTGATGGGTTTTGTAAATTTTGTTGGAAAAATGAAAAACCACTGGTCATCTTTTATCCCTTGTAACTTCTTAACAAAATAAATTTTCATCTCAAAATTGTGCTGTTGTAAAGTAGACATGTACGAATTGTTCTTTATTAACTATTCTGTGTGACATATCTCTGTAATTTAAGGGCATGAAAAATAAAATTTTGAAAATTTCAAAATTTTCGACATGTTTCCATTTTTTTCACAAATAAACAAAAGTCATATCAAAGAATTTTTACCACTATCATGAATTACAATATATCACTAAAAATAATATCAGAATCAGTGGGATACGTTGAAGCGTTTCAGAGTCATTACCTCATAAAATGACAATGGTCAGAAGTGTTAAAATTGGCCTGGTCATTAACGTGCAAACCACCTTCGGCTGTAAAGGGGTTAAACATGGATTTAAGTTACTAACATTATACAGGGCTGGCTAGGCAGGCAATTTAGTAAAACATATTCGAAGGCTGCTGTGTTGGAGGCCATGGGGGACCTGTCAGGTTCCCTTTAAGATAAGGTGTTGAAATTAGTGTTAGCACATTGTTTCTGATACATTTGTTGTTTTCTAACTATTAGGGCTTGTGCTCATGGCCGTAATTTTGGTCTGAGTGCTATCTGTTAAAAAATGTGTCGCCCTTGGACCAATGTTATTCAATAGGGTAGTGCAGATAAACAATTTTTTCACTGACTGGCTGTTAATTAGTGATGAGCGAGTATACTCATTACTCGAGATTTCCCTTGCATACTCGGGTGATCTCCGAGTATTTGGATGTGCTCGGAAATTTAGTTTCTATTGCAGTAGCTGCATGATTTATGGCTGTTAGACAGCCTGAATGCATGTGGGGATTTCCTAACAAACAGGCAATCCCCACATTTATTCAGGCTGGGGTTAGGATTGGGGTTAGAGCTAGAGTTAAGGTTGGAGCTAGGGTTAGGGTTGGTGTTAGGGTTAGAGTTGTGCTGGGGTTAGTGGTGTGTTAGGGTTAGGGTTGTGTTGGGGTTGTGGTTGTGTTAGAGTTACGGTTGTGGTGTAAGGGTTAAGGTTGTGATGTTGGGGTGAGGGTTGGGGTTAGGGTTGTGGTTAGGGTTGTTGTTAGGGTTAGGGTAGTTTTGCTGTTATGGTTGTGGTTAGAGTTGGGATTATGGATAGAGGTGTGTTGGGGTTAGGGCTGTCTTAAGTTTGGAGTTAAAATTGGGGAGGTTTCCACTGTTTAGACACCTCAGGGGATCTTCCAGCACAACATAGTTCCCGCCATCGATTCCAGACAATTTTGCGTTCAAAGAGTCAAAAGGTGCTCTTTCCCTTCTGAGCTGTGCCATGCTCCCAAACAGTGGCTTTCCACCACATATGGGTTATTGGCATACTTAGGAGAAATTGCACAACAAATTTTGTTGTCTATTTTCTCCTGATACTTTGTGAAAATAAAAAAGCTAGGGTCTAAGGCTAGTTTCACACTAGCGTTTATGAGCGCAGCGACGGCCTGCGCACGGCCGCCACTAAGCCCCGCCCCTGCCGTGCCTCCGCCGGTAGCTCCGCCCACCAGCGCATGACGCTGCATGCGCCCTGCGTCCCCTATCTTTATCACAGGGGGCGCAGGCCATGCGCAGTATGCGTTTGGCGGCGCATGCGCCTTTTTGACGGTGCGCCGACGCAACCAAACTGCAGCAGGTTGCGTTTGGCGCAGGTCGGCGCACCGTCAAAAGGACGCATGCGCCGCCAAACGCATACTGCGCACGGCCTGCGCCCCCAGTGATAAAGATAGGGGATTCCGGGCGCATGCATCGTCATGCGCCGGTGGGCGGAGCTACCAGCGGAGGTGCAGCGCGGGGCGGGGCTTAGCGGCGGCCGTGCGCAGGCCGTCGCTGCGCTCATAAACGCTAGTGTGAAACTAGCCTAAATTATTTTTTTTGTGAAAAAAGTTAAATGTTCTTTTTTTCCTTCCACATTGATTTAGTTCTTGTGACGCACCTGAAGGGTTAATATCTTACTTGAATGTGGTTTTGTGGACCTTGAGGGGTGCAGTTTTTAGAATGTTGTCAATTTTGTGTATTTTCTATCATATAAGCCCATTAAAGTCACTTCAAATTATGTCACTTTTGGGTATTTTCTGTCACATTGAACCCCCAAAGTCACTTCAAATGTGAGGTGGTCCCTAAAAAATGGTTTTGCAAATTTTGTTGGAAAAATTAGAAATTGCTGGTCAATTTTAACCCTTATAACGTCCTAACAAAAAATTGTTTCTAAAATTGTGGTGATGTAAAGTTGACATGTAGGAAATGTTATTTATTAATTAGTTTGTGTGACACGACTCTCTGATTTAAGGGCATACAAATTAAAAGTTTGAAGATTGCAAAATGTTCAAACATTTTGCCAAATTTCCATTTTTTCATAAATAAACCAAGTTATATCGAAGAAATGTTACCACTAACATGAAGGACAATATGTGATGAAAAAATAATCTCAAAATCAGTGGAATCTATTGAAGTGCTCCAGAGCTATAACCTGATAAAGTGACAGTGGTCAGAATTGTAAAAATTGATGTGGTCATTAAGTTCAAAATTTGCTTGGTCACTGAGGGGTTGAGGGTAATTTCACAAAGTAACATAGTAACATAGTAACATAGTAATTAAGGTTGAAGGGAGACTCTAAGTCCATCTAGTTCAACTCATATCCTATCCTATCTTGCCCTAACATGTTGATCCAGAGGAAGGCAAAAAAAACCCATGTGGCAAACAGTAAGCTTCACATTGGGGAAAAAAATTCCTTCCTAACTCCACATACGGCAATCAGACTAGCTCCCTGGATCAACGCAACACTAAGGAAACTAGTGTATATACCCTGTAATATTATACTTTTCAAGAAAGGCATCCAGTCCCCTCTTAAATTTTAGCAGGGAATCACTCATTACAACATCATATGGCAGAGAGTTCCATAGTCTCACTGCTCGTACAGTAAAGAATCCGCGTCTGTTATTATGCTTAAACCTTCTTTCCTCCAGACGTAGAGGATGCCTCCTTGTCCCCGTCACAGGTCTAAGAGTGAAAAGATCATTAGAAAGGTCTTGGTATTGTCCCCGCATATATTTATACATTGTAATAAGATCACCCCTAAGCCTTCGATTCTCCAAACTAAATAACCCCAAGCGTAATAACCTGTCTTGGTATAGCAGACCCCCCCAGTTCCCTAATAACCTTGGTCGCTCTTCTCTGCACCCGCTCCAGTTCAGCTATGTCTTTCTTATGCACCGGAGACCAGAACTGTACACAGTATTCTAAGTGTGGTCGCACTAGTGACTTATATAGAGGTAAAATTATGTTCTCATCCTGAGCATCTATGCCTCTTTTAATGCATCCCATTATTTTATTTGCCTTTGCAGCAACTGCCTGACACTGGCCACTAAATGTGAGTTTGTCATCCACCCATACACCCAGATCTTTTTCAGTGACTGTTTTGCCCAGTGTTTTACAATTAAGCACATAATTATACATCTTGTTCGTTCTACCCAAGTGCATGACCTTACATTTATCCCCATTAAAGCTCATTTGCCATTTATCAGCCCAAGCTTCTAGTTTACATAAATCCTCCTGTAATATAAAATTGTCCTCCTCTGTATTGATTACCCTGCAGAGTTTAGTGTCATCTGCAAATATTGAAATTCTACTCTCTATGCCCCTTACAAGGTCATTAATAAATATGTTAAAAAGAAGCGGGCCCAAAACTGACCCCTGTGGTACCCCACTGCTAACTTTGACCCAGTCCGTGTGTGCTCCATTAATAACCACCCTTTGTTTCCTATCCCTGAGCCAGCTCTTAACCCACCTACACATATTTTCCCCTATCCCCATTGTTCTCATTTTATGTATCAACTTTTTGTGTGGCACCTTATCAAAAGCTTTTGAAAAGTCCATGTACACCACGTCCACTGCATTCCCTTGGTCCAGTCCGGAACTTACCTCTTCATAAAAGCTTATCAGATTAGTCTGACAGGAACGGTCCCTTGTAAACCCATGTTGATATTGGGTCATAAGTTTATTCTTCTCCAGATACTCCAGTATAGTATCTCTTAGAAAACCCTCCAGGATTTTACCCACAGTTGAAGTTAAACTCACTGGCCTATAATTTCCAAGTTCAGTTTTTGTCCCCTTTTTGAATATTGGCATCACATTTGCTATACGCCAGTCCTGTGGTACAGACCCTGTTATTATGGAATCTTTAAAGATTAAAAATAATGGTCTATCTATGACTGTGCTTAATTCCTGCAGTACTCGGGGGTGTATCCCATCCGGGCCCGGGGATTTGTCAATTTTAGTGATTTTTAGACGCCGCCGTACTTCCTGCTGGGTTAAGCCGGTGACATTTAATGGACAATTTTTATCCCTGATCATGTTATCCGTCATGGGATTTTCTTGTGTAAACACTGTCGAAAAAAAGTCATTTAGCATATTGGCTTTTTCCTCATCCTCCTCCACCATTTCACCCAGACTATTTTTAAGGGGGCCAACATTATCATTTTTTAGCTTCTTACTATTTATGTAGTTAAAGAATATTTTGGGATTATTTTTACTTTCTCTGGCAATGAGTCTCTCTGTCTCAATCTTTGCTGTTTTGATTTGCTTTTTACAGAATTTATTTAATCTTCTGTATTTAGTTAATGCCTCATCACTACCTACTTGCTTTAATTCTTTAAATGCTTTATTTTTATCTCTTATTGCACCCCTTACAGCTCTATTTAGCCATAGTGGTTTCCTCCTATTTCTATCATGTTTATTCCCATACGGTATATATTGTGCACAGGTCCTATTCAGAATGTCTCCCATTTTCTTTGTGTATTTTTATGTCTCAGGATATCGTCCCAGTTAATTGCACCAAGATCATCTCTCATCCGTTGGAAATTTGCTTTCCTGAAGTTTAGTGTCCTTGTAACCCCTCTACTACACATCTTATTAAAGGATACATGAAAACTTATTAATTTGTGATCACTATTACCCAAGTGACCCCCAACCCTTACATTTGATATGCGGTCTGGCCTGTTGGATAATATTAGGTCTAGCAGTGCCCCCCCTCTTGTTGGGTCCTGAACCAGTTGTGAAAGGTAATTGTCTCTCATAGTGGTCAAAAACCTATTACCTTTGCTGGAACTGCAGGTTTCGGTTCCCCAATGTATTTCAGGGTAGTTGAAGTCCCCCATAATAATGACTTCTCCTTGAGTCGCAGCTTCATCTATTTGCTTTATAAGGATATTCTCTGTTGCTTCCATTATTTTTGGAGACTTATAACAAACCCCTATCAGTAATTTATTATTTTTCCCCCCTCCCCTTATCTCTACCCACAGGGACTCTACATTTTCATTAGATTCATATATATTATCACGAAGGATGGGTTTTAAGGATGATTTTACATATAAACACATGCCTCCCCCTCGTTTATTAGTACGGTCATTTCTGAACAGACTATAACCCTGTACATTAACAGCCCAGTCATGGCTCTCGTCCAGCCATGTCTCAGATATCCCCACCATGTCATAATTATGCTCCAACAACATTAACTCCAATTCCTCCATCTTGTTGGCGAGGCTTCTGGCATTAGTATACATGCACTTTATGTATCTCTCTGTACCTCTATTCTTTCTTAAATTATTAACTGTTCTAACCCCACCCCCCATGCCACCCCCACCCCCAATTTCATTATTTGTGCCCAGGTCTCTAGCTGCACTGTCTTCCCCTCCTATAAAAGGAATACCCTCCCCCCCGTCCCTAGCTTAAACACTCCTCCAACCTTCTAGCCATTTTCTCCCCCAGCACAGCTGCACCCTCCCCATTGAGGTGCAACCCGTCCCTAGCGTAGAGCCTGTAGCCAACTGAGAAGTCGGCCCAGTTCTGCAGGAACCCAAACCCCTCCTTCCTACACCAATTCCTGAGCCACTTATTAACCTCCCTAATCTCCCGTTGCCTCTCTGGCGTGGCACGTGGTACAGGAAGTATTTCCGAAAATACCACCTTGGAGGTCCTTGCTTTAAGCTTACAGCCTAATTCCCTGAAATCATCTTTAAGGACCTTCCACCTACCTCTAACTTTGTCATTTGTGCCAATGTGCACCATGACCGCTGGATCCTCACCAGCCCCTCCCAGTAATCTGTCAACCGGATCAGCGATGTGTCGGACTCGAGCGCCAGGTAGGCAGCACACCGTTCGACGATCCCTGTCTTTGTGACAGATTGCCCTATCTGTTCCCCTAATAATTGAGTCTCCCACTACCAGAACCTGTCTGGCCTGCCCTGCTCTCCTATTTCCCCCCTTGCTGGAGCAGACACTCATCCGGCTTTCAGAGGACATGCCTTGCTGCAGCAGTGCTACTCCTGCACTAACACTCCCCTCATCTGCCAACTTAGCAAACTTATTGGGGTGTGCCAGATCAGGACTAGCCTCCCTGGTGCTCTTCCCTCTACCCCGCCTTCTAACTGTCACTCAGCTAGCTGCTTCATTGTCCTGCAGCTCCAACCTAGCATCCCCCCCTCATTTATCCCATTGAGCGTCTGCTCAGTGAGCAGAAGACTCCTTTCAATATTGTCTATGGATCTCAGTGTTGCCAGCTGCACATTTAGATCCAGAATCTGGGATTCCAAATGCACAACGTGCTCACATCTCGCACAGCAGTATGCACCCTCGACCGGCTGTTCAAGGATTTCATACATGCGGCAAGACGTGCACTGGATGGCATTGGCAATAGTGGAGCACATCCTAATGGGGATTTGCAAAAGACAATACGATAAGCAAAAATAAATAAAAAGTATTAATAAAATATAACAGCAATTCAGTAATACCTCCCTTGGAAACTCCCTGAATCCAAAGTCACTGAATCTCAAGTCACACACTTACCACAGTTCGCACTTACACTCAGGTCACACACAGCTCGTTCACACTCGCTCTGGCAGAAGATTTAAAAGATTTTTTTTTTTTTTCCCTATTACCAGCAGACCACCTTGCTGCTCAATGCACTTCCAAAAGGAGTTAAGCCCCAACCAGCTGCCCCTTATAAACCCTTAATTACTGTATGAACTCCCACCCTTAATTAACCCCTTGTGAATATAGTTACACCTCAAGATTTAAATGCAATATAGTTAACCCTTAAAAACACAGATAGTAAAATAAGAGATTAAAGATTAGAGAGAGAAAAAAAAATAGGTTAAACAAGCCCCCAAGCCCCCCAAAAATTGGACAGGTAGAAAGCACTCAGCAACCTACAATTCAGCAACTCACACAGGTATTTGTTATAGGTTTTCCAAACACCTATTCACTGAATCACAAGTCACACACTTACCACAGTTCGCACTTACGCTCAGGTCACACTCAGCTCGTTCACACTCGCTCTGGCAGAAGATTTAAAAGATTTTTTTTCTTTTTCCCCTTTTACCAGCACACCACCTTGCTGCTCAATGCACTTCCAATGCACTTCCACAACAAAAGTGTATTTTTGTTGTGGAAAAATCTGCTGCATATTTGCACTGTAATCCAAGACAGGAACCACCAACTGATATTCAAATTTATGTTGCAGTTTTGTAGTTTGAACTGCTTTGGCTCCATACATGGAATAGCCTCATTCAGTTGGGCAAATTAAAATGTGATGACCAAGTGCAACTTTCAAGTAAAAGCTTTACAGAAACCTCTTCAAAAAGTGACTTTTTTATTAAGTGATTTTCAAATCTACATTAGAAAAATCAAGGCTTATATAAACAGCAATTCAGAGTTTCCATTAAAAGCAATGGGAGGTTTATGGGTAGCATTCAAATGGATCTCAGTGTAGGATATATCCAAAAATCTTTGTGGAGAAAAGTGTGAAATACTCAAAAATGCCTGTCATGTTTATGTGATCAGAGGCATCTGCCCCAGGCACAGCCTGCAGGGGGCATCATCGGGCCATCTGACACCGCAGTCCGTAGTGTCTTCCCAGTGGCTGCAATTTGCTGCCCCCCTGGACTGGGAGTCTGCTGTTCTCTGAGCCGGCAGTCAAGCTCACAGAAGGTGCAGTGCGCCAGCTCCCAGTGTTCAATTGCACTCGTATCTTTCAGACGCGAGTACAATTGAAGCTCTGACCACCAGGACAGGGCGACATCAGTAGTGTGACCAGGTCATGTGATCATGCTGCTGACGTCACTTTATAGTGCTGCAGAGGCACAAACGATGCTAAGTGCTCCAGAGGACCTGAAGACATTGAAGATTTATTGTTTGATGGGCAGATGTAGGAGAATTTAAGAACACAGTCTGGGAGGGGCAGAAGAAATGATTTAAGGACACAGTTTGGGGGGACATAATAAATGTGGTTTAAGGACACAGTTTGGGGAGGTAGAATAAATAGAATTTAAGGACACAGTTTGGGGGGTGAGAGCAGATGAAATAGGATTTGAGGACACATTTTTAGGGTGCAGAAGAAATAGAGGTCACAGCTTGGGGAATGAGGAAGGGATTGGTGCAGACACAATATGGGGAGGGGGGAGCAGGAAAAATTTTGTGGGGGTGTGGATGCAGACACAGTATGTTGAGTGGGGGGATGGGTGCATACACAGTATGGTGTTTGGGGGATGAGTGTGTACACAGTATGGTGTGTGGGGAATGGGTGCGGACACAGTATGAAGAGCAAGGGTGAGAATGTAAGCGGACACAGTATAGGGAGCGAGGGTAATGGGATGGATGCAGACACAGTATGAGGAGTCAGTCAGATGTTTTAGGAGGCAGTATGGAGAGCGAGGGGGTAATTATATGTGGGGACAGTATAATTAGGGGGATGTGAGAGGACACAGAGTGAGGAGGGAAGGGGAAATTTGTGAGGAGACTGTTGAGGGGAATAGTGCAAGGAGACCGTATGGGGGGAGATAAGTGGGAGTGGGCACAGAATATAGACTGAGTAGAGGGGGGTAGTATGGGGTGACAGTGTAAGGGCACAGCCAGGATGGGACAGTATACCAAGGAGGGAGAGTGTGATGAAGGGGTACAGTATAGAGGCCTATAGTGGGGACACAGTGTGAGTAAACAGTGTGAAGAAGGTGCCCAGTATGTAAAGGAGAGACCACTGAAGAGGGTATGTACCATAAGAGGGACAGTCTGGGGGGAATATAGTGAGGGCAGATATTTTTATTCAGGAGCATTATAATGACACTGACATTTTTAAGAGAATCATAGAATCATAGAATCATACAGTTGGAAGGGACCTCCTGGGCCATCTGGTCCAACCCCCTGCTCAAAGCAGGATTCGCTAAATCATCCCAGACAGATGTCTGTCCAGCCTCTGTTTGAAGACTTCTATTGAAGGAGAACTCACCACCTCTCCTGGCAGTCTGTTCCACTCATTGATCACTCTAACTGTCAAAAAGTATTTTTCTAATATCTAATCTGTGTCTTTTCCCATTCAGTTTCATCCCATTGCTTCTAGTCTTTCCTTGTGCAAATGAGAATAAAGACGATCCTTCTTCAATGTGACAGCCCTTGAGTTTTTTGTAGACAGCTATTAAGTCTCCTCTCAGTCTTCTCTTTTGCATGCTAAACACTCCCAAATCCTGCAACCTTTCCTCATAAGACAGGGTTTGCAGACCGGTCACCATTCTGGTCGCTCTTTTCTGAACTTGCTCCAGTTTGCTGATGTCTTTTTTAAAAACTGGACACAGTATTCCAGATGAGGTCTGACCAAAGAGGAGTAGAGGGCAATAATGACTTCTTGTGATCTAGACTGTATGCTTCTGTTAATACATCCTAGAATTGCATTTGCCTTTTTTGCTGCTGCATCACACTGTTGACTCATATTCAGTCTGTGATCTATTAGTATACCCAAGTCTTTTTCACATGTGCTGTTGCTTAGCCCTATTCCTCCCATTCTGTATATGTTTTTTTCATTTTTATTGCCCAGATGTAGTACTTTGCATTTTTCCCTGTTAAAAACCATTGTTAGTTGCTGCCCACTGCTACAGTTTATTTATATCTTTTTGAATCCTCTTGCTCTTCTCTAGTATTAGCTATCCCTCCTAGCTTTGTGTCATCAGCAAATTTAATCAGTTTACCCTCAATTCCTTCATCTAAATCGTTGATAAAGATGTTGAACAATACAGGGCCCAGGACAGAGCCCTGTGGTACCCCACTTGAGACATTCTTCCAACTGGATGTGCAGCCATTTACAACCACTCTTTGGGTCCGATCACTAAGCCAGTTATGAATCCACCTAACAGTGGCACACGCGTACCCCGTTGCTAGGCATCCACACCTGTCAGCCCAGCCTCCTCGCCAGCTTGCTCCTTGGTTTGGATGTTCCTGACTTGAAAGTCCTCTGCGCACTCTGCTTATAAGGCCGCCTCTTCCTCCGGGCTGTGCCTGACCGTCATTTTTGCATTGCAAGTGATTCTGGCCCCACGTCCTCTTTCGCTCTTTACCTTCTCTATTGCTAGCCCTGTCGCTTTATCTGTGCCCTCACGCCCTCCGTGTGCTTTCTCCTAGTGCCTGCTCTTCAGTGTCTCTGTATCCTGCCCGTGTTCCCGTACCTGTGCTCCAGCCGTGTCTTCCTGACAGTGATGACCATCTGTCCGTGTTCCTGTGTCCCAGCTGTGTCTCCCTGCCAGTGTCTCCACCCTCTCCATGTTCCTGTGTCACAGCTCTGTCTGTCTGCCACCAGTCTACCTTGTCCTTCGCTGAGGTCTCTTGTTTCGTCCCCGGGCACCAGCTTCCGTGGTGATAGTCTCTCTCGGGCCTGCCCCTAACGCTCCCTGTATAGGGGGCGGTCCACCTGGTCCGCTCGCCCGGGGGAGGTTCGTTATCATGGTCCAGCGGGTCCATCCTTGGAGGTCCACTCATCCTCACAGTACGGTCAGGCCATGGACTCCGCTGGTACCTCTGCCCCCGCCCAGAAGGAACTGCTGTTCCTATGGGAAAACCGAACCCGGTTCATGGCTTTTCTAATGTCCATGGAGTCCAGTATTTCTGCGTTCCAACCCACTGATCCAGGGAACGCGTCCCAGCTGGCTAGTCTCCAGCAGGACCTGGCCTAACAACGTGACACCCAGGCCCACATCCTAAATTACATGGCTTCCGTGGATAACCATCTTTTATCCCTGCAGTCCGCCGCCACAATTCCTGTCCAGTGTCCTGTGCCACACCCACCACCCCGCCTGGCCAGACCTCCGCGGTATAGCGGAGATCCCAAATTATGTCGGGGGTTCCTCAATCAGTGCCAATTGCACTTTGAATTACTGCCACTACAATACCCCATCGATCGGGCTAAGGTGGCCTTTGTAGTGTCCCACCTGGAGGGCGAAGCTCTAGGCTGGGTGAACCCCCTCTGGGAGTGAGATGATCCTCTGGTCTCCCAGCTCGCCACTTTTCTTGAGACTTTTCGCAAAGTCTTTGAAGAGCCCGGACGCGTGGCCTCTACCACCGAGTCCCTTTTTAATTTCCACCAGGGCACTCTCTCGGTTGGCCAGTACGCCATTCGCTTCCGTAACCTGTCCTCCGAGCTGGGATGGAATAATGAGGCCTTGGTGGGAGCTTTTTGGCGTGGCCTGTCTGCCCGGATCAAGGACGAGCTGGCAGGTCGGGACACGCCAACGATCTTTAGAGGACCTAATTTCCCTGGCAACGCGCATTGACTTGCGTTTCCAGGAATGCTCCCGTGAAGCCGCCAGGGAGAGGAAACCTTCTCGTCTATCCTTGGTCACACGCAGTCCGCCCCATCCACGACTCGCTTCTGCCTCCTCGGCCTCAGCACCTGAACCTATGTAGGTAGACTGCCTCAAGCCAGCAGAGCAGCGTCACAGAGAGAGTCATTCAGGGTCTCTGCTTCTACTGTGGCAGTGCCGCCCACCTGCTACGTTCCAGTCCAGAGAGGCTGGGAAATGCCTCTGCCTAGGTCAGGTAAGAGAGGCCTCCCTAGGTGCAACTGATACCTCTCTACCCTTAACCCTCTCTGTTTTATTGAATATGTGCTCTTGTCGCTTCTCGGAGGTCGCCTACATTGATTCTGGGGCAGCAGGGAATTTCATTCAGCTTGAGGCAGTCAGAAGACTCCGGATTCCTGTCAGATCCTTGGAGACTCCTCGGCGGATAGCTTCGGTTGACGGCAAGTCTTTGCGGGAGATTGTCACCCAGGTCACCGAAGAGGTGGAGCTACAGATTGGAGCTTTACATCGGGAGAACATAGCCTTCTACGTGCTCCCCTCATTGTCTCATACGTAGTGTTGAGCATTCCGATACCGCAAGTATCGGGTATCGGCCGATATTTGCTGTATCGGAATTCCGATACTTAGTTCCGATACTTTTTTCATATCGAATACCGGAATTGGAAGTTTCCATAATGCTAGGAGCCCGCTCGATTTGATTCAGCCAATGGGGATCCTCAGAAGTGTGGGCACATCCTGTTAGGCATGTAGGCATGTTAACTACTGGCATGGCTGTGATTGGCTGCTGAAATTATGTCATAATGCACTATAAAAACCGCAGCAGCCGCCATTTCGGGTTCACTCTGCTGTGAATTCAGTTAGGGACAGGCTGCTGTTGAAGACTGTGAGGGACAGTTAGAAATAGCGATCATCAAACATATCTATTGCTCTACCCAGGCTACATAATCCACCACTGTAGCATTTTTTTTAGCCCAGCAGCACTGTTTTAATAGCTGTCTGCAAGGGCTGTGTGAGTGCAGACCCACGCTGTGTAGTGTGTCCTGCAGGCACGTCTGCTTGTAGGCCACCCAGCGTGTGTCTCTGCCTCATACACATTTTTCTTTTATTGCTGCTTTTTTTTTCTCCTGTATATTGTGCTTCCATACGTATCCATATACGTTGGTTGCAAACACTAAAGGAGTGGACAGCGGAGCCTTTCAGCAGCCTTTCAGTGCTATAGCCCATTTCTCTGCACTGTTTTTGGCTGTCTGATAGGTCTCTCATAGTCCTTTTTTTGCAGCTAATTTGTCCAGATTTTTGCTCCTATATTAGTGTGCTTCCATCCGCATCCATTGTCATTGGTTGGTTGCAAACACTATATAGGATTAGATAGAGGAGCCTTTTTGCTGGCTTGTGCCCTTCAGGGCCAACCAGACTAGTAACACCCTATTTTTTGGAGCCTCATCAATTGCATTGTAGGTTAGCTTCCTGCATTGTAATCGCTCCAAAAAGTTTGTGATACTATAGCTTTCAAACTTTGGTCACATCCTTTTCTCCCCCCCCCCAAAAAAAAAAAAAAGAAAAAGGAAATAAAGTTCACCAAACACTCCACTTAAGAGTTGTGTAGGCCACATTAGATCATAATAAAGTGTAGTACACACACTCTTAGCCAAATTAGTGTTTCTTATACTGGTTAGCAGGTGTTCAGGAATAAGAACACTAAGCCACCCCTTTTTTACTTTTCTGCCTATCTTTATCAGTCTACCAAAATGAAGAAGGCAGGGAGTAAGGCACGTGGTCGTGGCTGTGGAGTTTCAGCAGGGAGAGGACGGGGGGATTCAGCAGGGAGAGGACGTGGGGATTCGGTGTCTGCTGCGGCCACCAGTTACCTTGCATCACCCACTTTTACCAGGCGACAGTCCTTCATGCGCAGCTTTGTAGGACCTCGCCGTACCCCACTGCTGTGTGACGAACAAATTGAAGCCGTTGTCGGATGGATGGCAGCTAACGCATCCACTTCAATGACTTCCTCATCCTCCCAGGGCCAGAGCACTGAAGAGCAACCATCTGTCTCTTCACCACCTGCCAAATTGCCCAGGCAGTCTGAGAGCCCTGGACAGGAGCCATCTCAATCTTTACTTCTGTTCTCAGAATCTGTTGGCTTGGAAAGAGGTGACCAGCCAAGCAGCATTCTAGAACGTGAAGAAGAGGGAGTATGCAGTGATGCGCAACTGCTTTGTCCCTCTGCATCTGAAGAGGCGGGTGGGCCAGTGCCTATTGTCAGCACACCTCAGTGCTCATCTGATTATGATGAGACTCAGTTGCCAATTTCTGGTGTGTACGGTGCTGGCGAGATAACCCAGGACCAGCCAGTGCTTGAAGAGGGGAGTGGAGATGATGAGGTCCTTGACCCATCATGGCGTCAGCCACAGGAAGGTGGTGGGAGCAGCTCTGAGGAAGAGATTCCCCGAACGGCCAAAAGAGGACGGAGAGGGCGGGGGCAGACTTGGTTGCTGTAGCCTCCACTTTGGCACCCGTGAAGAGCAATCCTCTTCCAAAACAGAAAACGGGCGCTCCCAGGACTTGCAGTGCGTGGTCTTTTTTTGACACAGTTGCAGATTACATTTGCTTTGTCAAATGCAAGCTGTGTCATCAGAAAGTTAAACGAGGGAAAAATGTGAGCAACCTCAATACCACAAATATGTGGAAACATGTGCGTACCAAGCACGAGGTGGAGTTACACAGACACACTGAAGATGTAGGCCAACCTTCAGCAGCACCTACCACCTCTTCAGCTCATGTTAGGGCCTCTTCCTCCAGTTCACACACAGCTGGTTCGGCTTCCTCACTGGAACGCCAAGGAAGAACCACTGCCACTGTTGTCCAGAGACCCAGTGAAATTCCACCCACTGAACCACGTTCTCAGTCATCAGCACACTCCCAGGCCACTCACCAGCAATCGGTAGCACAGGCATGGGAGAAAAAGCGGCCATACTCGGCAAACCATCCCCGAGCACTGGCTCTGAATGCCGGCATTGCCAAACTACTGGCACTTGAGATGCTGTCATTCAGGCTGGTGGAGACTGACACCTTCCGGAACTTGATGTCATTGGCAGTTCCACAATACAATGTGCCCAGCTGCTTTTATTTCAGCAGGCAAGCTGTCCCTGCCCTGCAAAAGCATGTGGAGGGAAAAATTAAAAATGCGCTACTAAACGCCGTCAATAGCAAGGTCCACCTGACCACCGATGCGTGGACCAGTAGCCATGGACAGGGATGATACCTTTCCCTCACTGCCCATTGAGTCAATGTTGTGGAGCCGGGTACAGATCTGGAGAGTGGCTCTGTACATATTCTGCCAACTCCAAGGATTGCAGGAATGCAGTCTGTACATATTGAGTCCTCCTCCTACTCTAGTTCCTCCGAATCAGCACTGCATGAGCCTGTTAGGCCAGATATGAGCACAGGTGTGGCCAAACGTCAACAGGCCGTACTTAAATTAATTTCTTTGGGGAATCGGAGCCACACAGCACAGGAGCTCTGGAATGCCATCAAGCAGGAGAGCGATGTGTGGTTTGTGCCAGCGAATCTCCAGCCAGGTTTGGTAGTGAGTGACAATGGCCAAAATCTAGTGGCAGCTCTGGGCCTAGGCAACCTCACTAACATACCATTTCTGGCACACGTGCTCAATTTGGTCGTGCAGAGCTTTCTGAGGGACTATCCGGATCTTGATGCACTGCTGCACAAGGTTAGCCTAGAGTGTGCTCACTTGCGGCGTTCCAGCATGGCAAGAACACGCACTGCATCTCTGCAACGCCGATTCCGCCTGCCAGAACATCGTATCATATGTGACCTCCCCACCAGGTGGAATTCAACGTTACATATGTTGGAGCAGTTGTGTGAGCAGCAGGCAGCAGTAATGGAGTACCAGCTGCATCAGGCGCAAATAAGTCGCACTGTGCGCCGGACACACTTGATCACCACTGAGTGGGCCCCTATGAGGGACATCTGCCAAGTTTTGTGTGCCTTCGATGACTCCACGCGGATGGCCAGTGCAGATCATGCACTAGTCAGCATGACTGTCCCCCTTATCTGTCTGCTTCAAAAAACCTTACAAGCACTATGTGAGGAGGTTTTTGAAGAGGTCGAGGATGAGGAGTCAGAAATGCCATCTGCTTCTGGCAAGTCTGCACAACGTGCTTCCACACAAAGGCCCAGGCAGGGGACACTTAGTGAGGAGGATGACGAGGAGTCAATGGAGGAGGAGGAACACATCTCTCCAGAAGAGGGAGGTACACAAGGCTCTAGTAGTCAGTGTGTACAGCGAGGGTGGGGTGATGCTGAGCAAGCAGAGATGCTGCCTCAAGCTGGGGACAGCGTTTCCGGTCCAGTTGGCAGTCTGCAGCACATGGTTGATTTCATGCTGCAGTGCTTGTAAAATGACCGCCGCATCGCCAACATTCTCCACACAGCTGATTATTGGGTGTACACCCTCTTAGATCCTCGCTACCGGGACAACTTACAAAGCCTCATACCACAGTTGAACGGGAGCGTAAAATGCGGGAGCACCAAGAAACACTTGTGCAGGCCATCATGTTCTCCATTCCCCCCGCAAGTATTGCTGGTAGTGCTTTTCAAAGCAGCCATATGGGTAGAGGCAGTGGAGGAAGCTCTGCACAAAGAGGTAGCAGAGGCAGTGCCGCAGGACAAGGCAAGGCCAGTATGGCTCAAATGTGGAAAAGTTTTGTGGGACCGCCACAAACGGCTACACCATCACAGACGGCTCCAGTCAGCAGGAGGCAACGTTTCCGTCAGATGGTGACAGACTACTTGTCTTGCCCTGTTAGTGTACTCCCAGACGGCTCTTCCCCGTTCAAGTATTGGGTCTCTAAGCTGGATACATGGCCAGAGCTTAGCCAGTATGCATTGGAGGTGCTGGCTTGCCCTGCTGCCAGTGTATTATTGGAACGTGTCTTTAGTGCTGCAGGTGGTGTGGTAACAGACCGTCGCACGCGACTAATCGCCTATAATGTTGACCGGCTTTCTTTTCTGAAAATGAACAAGGCCTGGATCTCACCTGAATTTGCCAGTCCTCTTCCAGAATAAATAATTGGCTGGCAACAGGATCCTGGTCTCCTGTTGTGTTCATGTTTCTATGACCTGAACTTTATTTCCTGGGCTACAGCAACGCCCGCTGTTGCTCAGAAGTGCTGTCCACACAGACAAAGCACTCGCTCATGTGTAAGTGGGGTTCAGTAACGTCAGCTGATCCCCTGCTGTGTGTACAGCAAACTCTCCTGCTGCCTACAACTTCTGACTACCTCTGATTTAATATGTTCTCTGGTTTGCCCTCTGTCTCCACTCTGTTTTGAGTATTTCCTCCGGCCTACAACACCGCCTGTTTCTGCTCTCAAGTGCCGTCTGCACAATCAACACTTGTTCCTGTGTTACCTGGGTCCTGTAACATCTGCTCATCTCCAGAGGTGAGTCCGGCAATGTCTCCTGCTTTGTCTACATTCCCACTACTTGTAGGGGAAAAGTGGACAGAGCAGGAGACATTGCCTGACTCACCTCTAGGGAGAAGCTGCTGTTACAGAACCCCAGTAACACAGGAAAAAGTGTGGGTTGTGCAGACGGCATTTCAGAGCAGCAACTGGCGTGGTTGGAAGCCAGAGTAAATACTCGAAACAGAGTGAAGACAGAGGCCTAATTGGAGTACGTTGACAGCTAGTAGTAGTCTACAAACAATCGAAAACTGACACCAAGTAGGCCTCAGCCTACTACCTGATTTTCCCTGGGCTCCGACACTGCCAGTTGGTGCTCAGAAGTGCTGTCCACACAGACAACACACTCGCTCATGTGTAAGTGGGGTTCGGTAACGTCAGCTGATCCCCTGCTGTGTGTATGGCAAAGTGTCCTGCTCCCTCCACAGTCAAACAACCTCAGATTTACACCTGGCTCCAAGTAGGCCTCGGCCTACTACCTGATTTTCCCTGGGCTCCGACACCGCCAGTTTGTGCTCAGAAGTGCTGTACGCACAGACAAAACACTCGCTCATGTGTAAGTGGGGTTCGGTAACGTCAGCTGATCCCCTGCTGTGTGTACGGCAAACTCTCCTGCTGCCTCCAGATTCAAACAACGTCTTATCTTAAACTGCCTCCAAGTAGGCCTCAGCCTACAAAATGACTATCCCTGGGCTCCAACAACGCCAGTTGGTGCTCGGAAGTGCCGTCCACACAAAAAAAAACACTCGTTCATGTGAAAGTGGGGTTCAGTAACGTCAGCTGATCCCCTGCTGTGTGGAGGGCAAACTGCTGCTGCCTCCAAATTGTAACTACTTCAGATTTAAACATTCTCTGATTTGGCCTCTGTCTCCACTCTGTCTCTAGTATTTCCCCTGACCTCCAACACCGCCAGTTCCTGCTCACAGTTGCCGTCCACGCATTCCACACTTGTTCCTGTGTTCCTGGTGTTCTGTTGCGTGAGCTGATCCCCCAATGTGTGTCCAGCACTGTCTCCTGCGCTGTCCACCTTCCCACTGCAAGTGGTGGGAAAGTGGACAGAGCAGGAGACATTGGCAGACACACATCAGGGGATCTGCTGACATTACAGAACCCCAGTAACACAGGAACACGTGTGGATTGGGCAGACGGCTACTGTACGCATAAACTGGCGGTGTTGGTGGTCATGTGAAATCCTGGAAACAGAGTGGAGACAGATGCCTAATTGGAGCACGTTGACCATCTGTTGTAGCCTACAAACAATCTAAAACTACCACCAAGTAGGCCTCGGCCTTCACCATGATTGTCCCTGGGTTCCAACAATGCCAGTTGGTTCTCGGCAGTGTCTTTGGCACGGGTACTCCCTGTTGCCTAGCCTGGTTCCAGCACGCCAGCTGTTTCCGGGTAGTGTCAAGGTCACTATGCCACCAATCCGTTGTCCTGTCGTCTTGCGGCCGGGTTAGCCGACTCTACGGTGCCTGCAGTTTAGGTGACTCCTATGTGGGCTTCGGGAACTGGCACTGAAGGCTGGATCCGTAGTGCCAATGGGACATGGACTCCCTGTAGGACTGTGGGTTTTGGTAACTGCGGCCGGCTTGCGGCCTGGCTACTTTGCTTTGGATGGGTACCTTCTGCTACCCACCCGGGTTCCAGCACTGTCAGCTGGTTCTCGCCAGAGCCTTTGGCCTAGGTGCCTCCATCTCGGTATCCAAAGGTCCAGCACCGTCAGCTGGTCCTTGGTAGTGCTTTCTAGCACAGGTACCTCCTGCCTAGTAACCGTGGTCCAGCACCGTCAGCTGTTCCTCGGTAGTGCCATTGGCTCTTGTTCCTTCTGCTACCCATCCGGGTTCCAGCACTGTCAGCTGGTTCTCGCCAGAGCCTTTGGCCTAGGTGCCTCCATCTCGGTATCCGAGGTCCAGCACCGTCAGCTGGTCCTTGGTAGTGCTTTTTAGCATAGGTACCTTCTGCTTAGTAACCGTGGTCCAGCACCGTCAGTTGGTCCTCGGTAGTGCCATTGGCTCTTGTTCCTTCTGCCACCCATTCGGGTTCCAGCACTGTCAGCTGGTTCTCGCCAGAGCCTTTGGCCTAGGTGCCTCCATCTCGGTATCCGAGGTCCAGCAACGTCAGCTGGTCCTTGGTAGTGCTTTTTAGCACAGGTACCTTCTGCTTAGTAACCGTGGTCCAGCACCGTCAGTTGGTCCTCGGTAGTGCCATTGGCTCTTGTTTCTTCTGCTACCCAGCCAGGTTCCAGCACTGTCAGCTGGTTCTCGCCAGAGCCTTTGGCCTAGGTGCCTCCACATCTCGGTATCCGAGGTCCAGCAACGTCAGCTGGTCCTTGGTAGTGCTTTTTAGCACAGGTACCTTCTGCTTAGTAACCAGGGTCCAGCACCGTCAGTTGGTCCTCGGTAGTGCCATTGGCTCTTGTTCCTTCTGCTACCCATCTGGGTTCCAGCACTGTCAGCTGGTTCTTGCCAGAGCTTTTGGCCTAGGTGCCTCCATCTCGGTATCCGATGTCCAGCAACGTCAGCTGGTCCTTGGTAGTGCTTTTTAGCACAGTTACCTTCTGCTTAGTAACCGGGGTCCAGCACCGTCAGTTGGTCCTCGGTAGTGCCATTGGCTCTTGTAGCTTTTGCTACCCATCTGGGTTCCAGCACCGTCAGCTGTTCCTCAGTAGTGCCATTGGCTCTTGTTCCTTCTGCTGCCACTACGGTTTCCAGTACTGTCAGCTGGTTCTCGCCAGTTTCTCAGCCTTCTTGTACCTTCTGCTACATTTCCAAGATCAAGCTTTTTGAAATTGTCTTTGGTAATCCGTATTGATCTCCATGATGACGACCCTGATGACGACGACCCTGAAGACCACACCAAAGAAGACCAGAAATATGACCCTAAATAATATGACCAAGAGGACAAAGAACATGAAGACAACCACCAAGATGCAGAACAAAAGACAGAAGAACAAGAAGCAGAAGAAGCAAAAGCAGAAGAACAGAAAGCAGAAGAACATTAAGCATAAGACTAAAAATCAGCATAGAAGAAATCAAAATTATAAGCAGAAGAAGACTAAGCAGGTAAATGGGGGTGAGTCCGTTCCTCCTCGTGGTACCCCTGGAAAATGCCTGCTGCTGCAGGCCAAACTGAACACAGACAAATCCTGTTGTAAATCTTTAGTGACAGGCAGAACGTAAGGTGTAATCTTATAACTTTTATAGATAAGTACTACAGGAATGCCTGTCACCATAAGAAAATGAAGAAAAAGAAGAATAGGAAGAAGATGAAGAAATAGCATATGAAAATTAATAATAGCTGAATAAGAAGAATATGAAGAATGGAAAAAAAAATTAATGGGAAGAAGATGAAGAAGAAGAAGATGAATAAGGTGAAGAAAAAGTTGATGAAAAAAATGCTACTGCTGCGGATCATGAAGGAGAAAGTGTGGGAGAAGTACAAAAGAAGGTGAAGAGCATGGAAGTTGTGAAACATACATATCTGACAAAATATAAAAAAGGTTAACATAGTCAATATCTTTTTAACTCCGAACGTCTTGAAAAAAAATTGGAATCAATGCTATGCCATGTGATTTGAATAAACCACTATGCCTTTAATGTCTCCTCCACCTCCCACAATACATTCTACATGATTCTTATTTGTTTTCAATTATGTAGAATTAGCCAACAAGGAAATAAAGGGCTTTTTTAAATTCCGATACCTGAAGTCCCATTGACTTGAATGGGACTTCCGGTATCGGAATCGGCGATAACCGATATTTTTTTCGTATCGGGCGATGCCATCCGATACGATATTTTGGGGCATCGAACGGTATCGCTCAGCACTACTCATACGTTATTATTATGTCTTCCATGATTGAGAATCCACGAACCCATCCTTGATTGGCAATCTGGTGACATCCTACGCTGGGGTCAATCATGCCAAACCAAGTGCCTGCTTTCCGTTCGGCTGTTAAAATCTCCTCTCTCCGCCTCGGTACCTGCAGATTTACCTCCACCTTACTGGTCCTTCACTGACGTCTTCAATAAAAATGAAGCTGAGAGTCTGCCTCCACATCATCCTTATGATTGCCCGATTGATCCGCCCAGAGGCCGTATTACCTGTTAAATCCTTTCGAGTCCCAAGCCATGACTGAGTACGTCCAGGAGAATCTTGCCAAGGGTTTTATTTGGAAGTCTTCGTCACCCGCAGGCGTGGGGTTCTTTTTTGTCAAGAAGAAGGACGGGTCTCTTCGCCCCTGCATCGACTACTGGGGTCTCAAAGCTATTACGGTAAAGAACAAGTATCCGCTTCCTCTCATTCCAGAGGTGTTCGACCGGCTGCGGGGAGCACGAATCTTTACCAAACTGGATCTCCGTGGAGCCTACAATCTTATCCGTATCCGTTCGGGTGATGAATGGAAGACTGCGTTCAACACCCGGGATGGCCACTACGAGTACCTGGTGATGCCCTTTGGCTTGTGCAACACCCCCGCAGTGTTCCAGGAATTTGTGAATTATATTTTCCGAGACCTGCTGTATTCGTGTGTAGTGGTATACCTGGACGATATTTTAGTTTTCTCGCCTGACCTGGCTACCCATCGAAGGCACGTTAGTCTAGTACTGCAGCGCCTGAGGGAGAATTGCCTCTATGCCAAGCTTGAAAAGTGCGCCTTTGAGCAATCGTCTCTTCCGTTACTGGGGTACATCATATCTGACTCCGGCTTGCGCATGGACCCGGAGAAAGGGTCCGCCATGCTCAATTAAGCCGCGTCCTCATGGTGTCAAGGCGATTCAGCGATTTCTCGGCTTCGCGAATTACTATCGACAGTTCATCCCTCACTTTTCCTCACTGTCTAGTTCCATCTCCTCTCTAATCCGCAAGAGGGCCAATCCTCACTCCTGGTCATTAGTGTTGAGCGATACTTTCCGATATTGGGAAATATCGGATCGGATTGGATCGGACCGATACCCAAAAAGTATCGAGTATCGCCGATTCCGATACCGGAAACCCATGCAAGTTAATGGGACAGAAATATCAGAATTAAAAAAAACCCTTTCTTTACTTGCACATCCAGTTCGGGAGGGGGGAAGAGTGTGGGCGGTGCGTGGGCAGAAACTGTGCGTGTCTGTGTGTGCGGGTGGGGTCTGTACGGACCTCTCGGGGGTCTGTGCGGGCCTGCCGGGGGTCTGTGCGGGCCTGCCGGGGATCTGTGCGGGCCGCCGAGGCTCTGTGCAGGCCTGCTGGGGGTCTGTGCGGGCCTGCCGGGGGTCTGTGCGGGCCTGCCGGGGGTCTGTGCGGACCTGCCGGGGGTCTGTGCGGGCCTGCCGGGGGTTGTGTGTGCAGGCATTGTCTGATGGGACTACAAGTCCCATCGGGCTATGCCTGCTACAATGATAGTGATTGACACATTAGCCAATGATGGGACAGTAGTAGTCCCATCATCCGGCTAATGTGTTGAATGTAAAAAAAAGAAAAAATATACATACTACACACTACATATATACTACATATATACTACATTTATACAACATACATACATACATACTTACTACATATATACTACATTCATACAACATTTATGTTGAGCATTCCGATACTGCAAATATCGGGTATCGGCCGATATTCGCTGTATCGGAATTCCGATACCGAGTACCTATATTTTTTCAATATCGGATACTGGTAACGGAAGTCCCCATAATGCAATGAGCAACTGTTGTGGCTGTGATTGGCTGCTGAAATGATGTCATCATGATGCGCGGTCTGTGCGCATCATAATGCGCGGTCTGTGCCGACTGCGGGGGATCTGTGCCAGCTGTCGGCAGTGTGTGCCGGCTGCCGGGGGCCTGTGCCGGCTGCCAGTGGTCTGTACGGGCCTCTCGGGGGCCTGTGCCAGCTGTCAGTGGTCTGTGCCGGCTGCCGGGGGCCTGTGCTGGCTGCGGGTGGTCTGTACAGGCCTCTCGGGGGCCTGTGCCGGCTGTCGGTGGTCTGGTCGGCTGCCGGGGGCCTGTGCCGGCTGCCGGTGGTCTGTACGGGCCTCTCGGGGGACTGTGCCAGCTGTCGGTGGTCTGTGCCGGCTGCCGGGGGCCTGTGCCGGCTGTCGGTGGTCTGTGCGGGCCTGCCGGGGGTCTTGTGTGTGCAGGCATCGTCCGATGGGACTACAATTCCCATCAGGCGATGACTGCTACACTGACAGTGATTGACACATTAGCCAATGATGGGACAGTAGTAGTCCCATCATCCGGCTAATGTGTGGAATGTAAAAAAAAAAAAATATATATATATATATATACACATACTACATACATACTACATATATACAACATTCATACAACATACATACATACTACATATATACTACATTCATACAACATACATACATACTACATACTACATACATGCTACATATATACTACATTCATACAACATACATATCTACTACATACATGCTACATATATACTACATTAATACAACATACATATATACTACAGACTACATGCATGCTACATATATACTACATTCATACAACATATACATATATATATATACATACTACATACATGCTACTAGGGTTGAGCGATACAATCCGATATTCAAAAGTATCGGGTCGGAATGGATCGGCCCGATACACAAAAAAGTATTGGGTATCGCAGATTCCAATTCCGATACCGGAAGTCCCATTAAAGTCAATGGAACAGAAATATCGGAATTTAAAAAAACCTTTCGGGAGGGGGGAAGAGTGTGGGTGGTGCGTGGGCGGACAATGTGCGTTTCTGTGTGTGCGGGCGAGGTCTGTGCGGGCTGTCGGTGGTCTGTACGGGCCTGCCGGGGGCCTGTTCCGCCTGCTGGTGGTCAATACGGGCCTCTCGGGGGCCTGTGCCAGCTGTCGGTGGTCTGTGCCGGCTGCCGGGGCCTGTGCCAGTTGACGATGGTCTGTACGGGCCTCTTGGGGGCATGTGCCGGCTGTCAGTGGTCTGTACGGGCCTCTCGGGGGCCTGTGCCGGCTGTCGGTGGTCTGTGCCTGCTGCCGGGTGCCTGTACGGGCCTCTCAGGGGCCTGTGCCGGCTGTCGGTGGTCTGTTCCGGCTGCTGGGGGCCTGTGCCGGCTGCCGATGGTCTGTACGGGCCTCTCGGCGGCCTGTGCCGGCTGCCGGTGGTCTGTAAAGGCCTCTCGGGGGCCTGTGCCGGCTGTCGTTGGTCTGTGCCGGCTGCTGGGGGCCTGTGCCAGCTGTCGGTGGTCTGTGCGGGCCTGCCGGGGGTCTCTTGTGTGTGTAGACATTGTCCGATGGGACTACAAGTCCCATCGGGCGATGACTGCTACACTGACAGTGATTGACACATTAGCCAATGATGGGACAGTAGTAGTCCCATCATCCGGCTAATGTGTTGAATGTAAAAAAATATATATATATACATACTGCATACATACTACATACATGCTACATGCATAATACATATATACAACATTCATACAACATAAATACATACATACTACATACATACTACATATATACTACATTCATACAACATACATATATACTACATACTACATACATTCTACATATATACTACATTCATACAACATACATATATGCTACATACATGCTACATATATATTACATTCATACAACATACATATATACTACATACTACATACATACTACATACATACTGCATACAATACATTCATACATTCATACAATACATACATATAGACATACAGTACATATAACATAGAGTACATACTCACCATCACTTGTCACTTTGATCCCCGAAGCCATTGTCATCTATGAAAGAAATTAGAAAATAACAAACAAGCGATATACTCCCTGATCCGCAGAAATCCACGAGGGTCCCACACCGATTTTCCGTGGAGAACAGCAGCATAAGCTGATGCGACCGCTCTCTAGGGGCTTCAATAATCCAATGACGGAAGGTAGGTATCCTTCCGCACTGTATTTCTCCGCCACTGTAAAAAAACAGTCCCTAGTCTCACTTTATGGCAAAAGCTGTGTGAGAAAGCCATGCCTAGTAAAAGACTGTGTAGGCATTGCTCCTGCTAGCCAGTTTCCTACTCCACACTGATGAGGGGCAATACCCCGAAACAGCTGTCTGTGGATGGATACCATGTTGTGGCATAGGTGGTTTCCTTCATTGGAGACTGCCCTTCCCGTGGTTGTTCCTTCCCGGGGAAAGACCTGGCTAGCCATTGTTTGCGTTGAGAAACATGTGATGGTGTCTCCGCGGCTTGTGTTTTGCATGTTTTAGTATGTACTCTATGTTATATGTACTGTATGTCTATTTGTATGTATTGTATGAATGTATTGTGTGCAGTATGTATGTAGTATGTAGTCTATATGTATGTTGTATGAATGTAGTATGTATGTAGCATGTATGTAGTATGTAGTATATATGTATGTTGTATGAATGTAGTATATATGTAGCATGTATGTTGTAGGAATGTAGTATACATGTAGCATGTATGTAGTAAGTATGTATGTTGTATGAATGTAGTATATATGTAGCATGTATGTAGTATGTAGTATTTATGTATGTTGTATGAATGTAGTATATATGTAGCATGTATGTAGTATGTATGTATGTTGTATGAACGTAATATGTATGTAATATGTATGTAGTATGTAGTACATATGTATGTTGTTTGAATGTAGTATATATGTAGCATGTATGTAGTATGAATGTAGTATATATGTAGCATGTATGTAGTATATATGTATGTTGTATGAATGTAGCATATATGTAGCATGTATGTAGTATGTAGTATATATGTATGTTGTATGAATTTAGTATATGTGTAGCATGTATGTAGTATGTATGTATGTATGTTGTATGTATGTAGTATGTAGTATATATGTATGTTGTATGAATGTAGTATATATGTAGCATGTATGTAGTATGTTGTATGTAGTATATATGTAGTATGTATGTAGTATATATGTAGTATGTATGTAGTATGTATGTATGTTGTATGAATGTAGTATATATGTAGCATGTATGTAGTATGTAGTATATATGCAGTATGAATGTAGTATATATGTAACATGTATGTAGTATGTATGTTGTATGAATGTAGTATGTATGTAGTATGTATGTAGTATATATGTATGTTGTATAAATGTAGTATATATGTAGCATGTATGTTGTATGACTGTAGTATATATGTAGCATGTATGTAGTATGTATGTATGTTATATGAATGTAGAATATATGTAGTATGTATGTAGTATGTAGTATGTATGTATGTTGTATGAATGTAGTATATACAGTATGTAGCATGTATGTAGTATGAATGTAGTATATATGAAGCATGTATGTAGTATATATGTATGTTGTATGAATGTAGTATATATGTAGCATGTATGTAGTATATATGTATGTTGTATGAATTTAGTATATGTGTAGCATGTATGTAGTATGTATGTATGTTGTATGTATGTAGTATGTAGTATATATGTATGTTGTATGAATGTAGTATATATGTAGCATGTATGTAGTATGTATGTATGTTGTATGAAGTATATATGTAGTATGTATGTAGTATATATGTAGTATGTATGTAGTATATATGTATGTTGTATGAATGTAGTATATATGTAGTATGTATGTAGTATGTATGTATGTTGTATGAATGTAGTATATATGTAGCATGTATGTAGTATGTAGTATATATGCAGTATGAATGTAGTATATATGTAACATGTATGTAGTATGTATGTTGTATGAATGTAGTATGTATGTAGTATGTATGTAGTATATATGTATGTTGTATAAATGTAGTATATATGTAGCATGTATGTTGTATGAATGTAGTATATATGTAGCATGTATGTAGTATGTATGTATGTTGTATGTATGTAGTATATATGTAGTATGTATGTAGTATGTATGTATGTTGTATGAATGTAGTATATATGTAGTATGTATGTAGTATGTATGTATGTATGTTGTATGAATGTAGTATATATGTAGTATGTATGTATGTTGTTTGAATGTAGGATATATGAAGGATGTATGTAGTATGTATGTATGTTGCATGAATGTAGTATATATGAAGTATGTATGTAGTATGTATGTATGTTGATGTATGGTAGGAGACCCAGGAAGACCCCACTTTTTTACCCTGAGACATAAAAAAGCCAGGCTGGAGTTTGCCAAAACTTACCTGAAAAAGCCTAAAACGTTTTGGAAGAATGTTCTCTGGTCAGATGAGACAAAAGTAGAGCTTTTTTGGGCAAAGGCATCAACATAGAGTTTACAAGAGAAAAAAAGAGGCATTCAAAGAAAAGAACACGGTCCCTACAGTCAAACATGGCGGAGGTTCCCTGATGTTTTGGGGTTGCTTTGCTGCCTCTGGCACTGGACTGCTTGACCATGTGCATGGCATTATGAAGTCAGAAGACTACCAACAAATTTTGCAGCATAATGTAGGGCCCAGTGTGAGAAAGCTGGGTTTCCCTCAGAGGTCATGGGTCTTCCAGCAGGACAATGACCCAAAACACACTTCAAAAAGCACTAGAAAATGGTTTGAGAGAAAGCACTGGAGACTTCTAAGGTGGCCAGCAATGAGTCCAGACCTGAATCCCATAGAACACCTGTGGAGAGATCTAAAAATGGCAGTTTGGAGAAGGCACCCTTCAAATATCAGGGACCTGGAGCAGTTTGCCAAAGAAGAATGGTCTAAAATTCCAGCAGAGCATTGTAAGAAACTCATTGATGGTTACCGGAAGCTGTTGGTCGCAGTTATTTTGGCTAAAGGTTGTGCAACCAAGTATTAGGCTGAGGGTGCCAATACTTTTGTCTGGCCCATTTTTGGAGTTTTGCGTGAAATGATCAATGTTTTGCTTTTTGCTTCATTCGCTTTTGTGTTTTTTCATTTAAGACAAATTAAATGAAGATAATAATACCAAAGAATTTGTGTTTGCAATCAATTTCAGGAAGAAACTGAGTATACAGGGATATCAATACTTTACTGTATATGCTACATATATGCTACATATATACTACATTCATAAAACATACAGTACATATGTACTACATACATGCTACATATATACTATATTCATACAACATACATATATACTACATACTACATACATACTACATATATACTACATTCATACAACATATATATATATATTACATAGTACATACATGCTACTAGGGTTGAGCGATACCATCCGATATTCAAAAGTATCGGATCGGAATGGATCGGCCCGATACACAAAAAAGTATCGGGTATCGTTGATTCCGATTCTGGAAGTCCCATTAAAGTCAATGGGACAGAAATATCGGAATAAAAAAAAATCCCTTTCGGGAGGGGGGGAAGAGCGTGGGCGGACACTGTGCGTGTCTGTGTGTGCGGGCGGGGTCTGTGCGGGCTGTCGGTGGTCTGTACGGGCCTCTCGGGGGCCTGTGCCAGCTGTTGGTTGTCTGTGCCGGCTGCCGGGGGGCCTGTGCCGGCTGCCGGTGGTCTGTACGGGCCTCTCGGGGGCCTGTGCCGGCTGTCGGTGGTCTGTGCCGGCTGCTGGGGGCCTGTGCCGGCTACCGATGATCTGTACGGGCCTCTCGGGGGCCTGTGCCGGCTGTCGGTGGTCTGTGCCGGCTGCCGGGGGCCTGTGCTGGCTGCTGGTGGTCTGTGCGGGCCTGCCAGGGGTCTTGAGTGTGTGTGCAGGCATTGTCCGATGGGAATACAAGTCCCATCGGGCGATGCCTGCTACAATGACAGTGATTGACACATTAGCCAATGATGGGACAGTAGTAGTCCTATCATCTGGCTAATATGTTGAATGTAAAAAAAAAAAAAAAACCATACTACATACAGTACATACTACATTCATCCAACATACATACATACTACATACATGCTACATACATACTACATTCATACAACATACATATATACTACATACTACATACATGCTACATATATACTACATTCATAAAACATACATACGTACGACATACATGCTACATATATACTACATTCATACAACATAAATATATACTAAATACTACATATATGCTGCATATATACTACATTCATACAACATACATATATACAGGCCCCCCGGCAGCCGGCACAGACCACCGACAGCCGGCACAGGCCCCCGAGAGGCCAGTGCAGACCACCGGCAGCCGACACAGGCCCCCGGCGCCGGCACAGACCATCGACAGCCGGCACAGGCCCCTGAGAGGCCCGTACCGACCAGCGACAGCCGGCACAGGCTCCCGGCAGCCGGCACAGACCACCGACAGCCGGCACAGGCCCCCCTGAGAGGCCCGTACAAACCACGGCAGCCGGCACAGGCCCCCGCAGCCGGCACAGACCACCGACAGCCGGCACAGGCCCCCGAGAGGCCCGTACAGACCACCGACAGCCCGCACAGACCCCGCCCGCACACACAGACACAGTGTCCGCCCACACACCACCCACACTCTTCCCCCTCTCGAAAGGGTTTTTTTAATTACGATATTTCTGTCCCATTGACTTTAATGGGACTTCCGGTATCGGAATCGGCGATACCCGATACCTTTTTGTGTATCGGGCCGATCCATTCCGATCCGATACTTTTGAATATCGGATGGTATCGCTCAACCCTATACAACATACATACATACTACATACATACTTCATATATACTACATTCTTACAACATACATACATACATACTACATACATACTACATTCATACAACATACATACATACATACTACATACTACATACATACTTCATATACTGTATACTGCATTCATACAACATACATACATACATACATAGAACATACTACATATATACTACATTCATACAACATACATACATACTACATACATACTTCATATATACTACATTCATACAACATACATACTACATACTACATACATACTTCATATATACTGCATTCATACAACATACATACATACATACATAGAACATACTACATATATACTACATTCATACAACATACATACATACTACATACATACTTCATATATACTACATTCATACAACATACATAGTACATATTTACTACATTCATACAACATTCATACATACATACTACATTCATACAACATACATACTACATACATACTACACATATACTACATTCATACAACATACATATATACTACATACTACATACATGCTACATATATACTACATTCATGCAACATGTATATATACTACATACATGCTACATATATACTACATTCATACAACATACATATATACCACATACTACATACATGCTACATATATACTACATTCATACAACATACATATATACTACATACATGCTACATATATACTACATTCATACAACATACATATATACTACATACTACATAACCACTACATACATACTGCATACAATACATTCATACATTCATACAATACATACATATAGACATACAGTACATACAACATACAGAACATACTCACCATCACCTGTCACTTTGATCCCCAAAGCCAGTGTCATCTATGAAAGAAATTAGAAAATAACAAACAAGCGATATACTCCCTGATCCGCAGAAATCCACGAGGGTCCCACGTCGATTTCCCATGGAGAACAGCAGCATCAGCTAATGCGACCGCTCTCTAGGGGCTTCAGTAATCCAATGACGGAAGGTAGGTGTCCTTCCGCACTGTATTCCTCCGCCACTGTAAAAAAAATAGTCCCTTGTCTCACTTTATGGCAAAAGCTGTGTGAGAAAGTTCCCATGCAGCTTTTGCCATAAAGTGAGACTAGGGACTATTTTTTTACAGTGGCGGAGGAATACAGTACGTTCCGTCATTGTATTATTGAAGCCCCTAGAGAGCGGTCGCATCAGCTGATGTTGCTGTTCTCCACGGGAAATCGGCGTGGAACCCTCGTGGATTTCTGCGGATCAGGGAGTATATTGCTTGTTTGTTATTTTCTAATTTCTTTCATAGATGACACTGGCTTCGGGGATAAAAATGACAAGTGATGGTGAGTATGTACTCTATGTTATATGTACTGTATGTCTATATATATGTATTGTATGAATGTATTGTATGCTGTATGTATGTAGTATGTAGTCTATATGTATGTTGTATGAATGTAGTATATATGTAGCATGTATGTAGTATGTATGTATGTTGTATGAATGTAGTATGTGTGTAGTATGCATGTAGTATATATGTAGGCTGTATGAATATAGTAAATATGTAGCATGCATGTTGTATGAATGTAGTATATATGTAGCATGTATGTTGTATGTATGTTGTATGAATGTAGTATATATGTAGTATGTATGTAGTATATATGTATGTTGTATGAATGTTGTATATATGTAGCATGTATGTAGTTTGTAGTATATATGTATGATGTATGAATGTAGTATATATGTAGCATGTATGTAGTATGTATGTTGTATGAATGTAGTATATATGTAGTATGTATGTAGTATATATGTATGTTGTATGAACGTAGTATATATGAAGTATGTATGTAGTATATATGTATGTTGTACGAATGTAGTATATATGCAGCATGTATGTTGTTTGAATGTAGTTTATATGTAGCATGTATGTAGTATGTATGTTGTATGAATGTTGTATATATGTAGCATGTATGTAGTTTGTAGTATATATGTATGTTGTATGAATGTAGTATATATGTAGCATGTATGTAGTATGTATGTATGTTGTATGAATGTAGTATATATGTAGCATGTAATATGTATGTATGTTGTATGAATGTAGTATGTTTTTTTGTTTGTTTTTTTTTTACATTCAACACATTAGCCGGACGATGGGACTACTACTGTCCCATCATTGGCTAAAGTGTCAATCACTGTCATTGCAGCAGGCATCGCCCGATGAGACTTGTAGTCCCATAGGATGATGCCTGCAAACACAAACAAGACCCCTGGCAGGCCCATACAGACCACCGGCAGCCGGCACAGACCACCGACAGTCGGCACAGGCCACCGAGAGGCCCGTACAGACCATCGACAGCCCGCACAGGACCCCGGCAGCCGGCACAGACCACCGACAGCCGGCACAGGCCGCCGAGAGGCCCGTACAGACCACTGACAGCCCGCACAGATCCTGTCCGCACACAAAGACACGTACAGTGTCCGCCCACGCACCGCCCACATTCTTCCCCCCTCCCGAAAGCGTTTTTTTTAATTCCGATATTTCTGTCCCATTGACTTTAATGGGACTTCCGGTATCGGAAACGGAATCGGCGATCCGATACTTTTGAATATCGGATGGTATCGCTCAACCCTAGTAGCATGTATGTAGTATGTAGTATATATATATGTTGTATGAATGTAGTATATATGTAGTATATATGTATGTTGTATGAATGTAGTATAAATGTAGCATGTATGCAGTATGTAGTATGTATATATGTTGTATGAATGTAGTATATATGTAGCATGTATGTAGTATGTAGTATATATGTATGTTGGATGAATGTAGTATATATGTAGCATGTATACAGTATATATGTATGTTGTATGAATGTAGTATATATGTAGCATGTATGTAGTATATATGTATGTTGTATGAATGTAGTATATATGTAGAATGTATGTAGTATGTATGTATGTTGTAAGAATGTTGTATATATGTAGTATGTATGTAGTATGTATATATATATATATTTTTTTTTACATTCAACACATTAGCCGGATGATGGGACTACTACTGTCCCATCATTGGCTAATGTGTCAATCACTGTCAGTGTAGCAGTCATCGCCCAATGGGACTTGTAGTCCCATCGGACGATGCCTGCACACACACAAGACCCCCGGCAGGCCCGCACAGACCACTGACAGCCGGCACAGGCCCCCGGCAGCCGGCACAGACCATCGACAGCGGGCACTGGCCCCCGAGAGGCCCGTACAGACCAGCGACAGCCGGCACAGGCCCCCAGCAGTCGGCACAGACCACCGAAAGCCAGCACAGGCCCCCGAGAGGCCCGTACAGACCACGGCAGCCGGCACAGGCCCCCACAGCCGGCACACACCACCGACAGCCGGCACAGGCCCCGGAGAGGCCTGTACAGACCACTGATAGTCGGCACAGACCCCGCCCGCACACACAGACATGCACAGTGTCTGCCCACACACCGCCCACACTCTTCCCCCCTCCCGAAAGGGTTTTTTTTTAATTACGATATTTCTGTCCCATTGACTTTAATGGGACTTCTGGTATCGGAATCGGAATCGGCGATACCCGATACTTTTTTGTGTATCAGGCCGATCCATTCCGATCCGATACTTTTGAATATCGGATGGTATCGCTCAACCCTATACAACATACATACATACTACATACATACTTCATATATACTACATTCATACAACATGCATACATACTACATATATACTACATTCATACAACATACATACATACATACTACATATATACTACATTCATACAACATACATACATACTGCATACTACATACATACTTCATATATCCTACATTCATACAACATACATACATACTACATATATACTACATTCATACAACATACATACATACTACATATATACTACATTCATACAACATTTATACATACTACATACATACTTCATACATACTACATTCATACAACATACATACATACATAGTACATACTACATATATATTACATTCATTCAACATACATACATACATATATAGTACATACTACATACATGCAACATACATAAACATGCTACAGACTTACAACATACATACTACATACATACTACATACAATACATTCATACATTCATACAATACATTCATACATTCATGCAATACATACATATACACATACAGTACATATAACATAGAGTACATACTCATCATCACTTGTCACTTTGATCCCCAAAGCCAGTGTCATCTGTAAAAAATATTAAAATAGCAAACAACCAATATACTCCCTGATCCGCAGAAATCCACGAGTGTCCCACGACAATCTTCCATGGAGAACAGCAGCATCAGCTGATGCCACCGCTCTCTAGGGGCCCCAGCAATGCAATGACGGGAGGTAGGTATCCTTCCGCACTGTATTCCTCCACCGCTGTAAAAAAATAGTCCCTAGTCTCACTTTTGGCATTGCTGTGTGAGAAAGTTCCCACGCAGCTTTTGCCATAAAGTGAGACCAGTGAACTATAGTAACCTCTCAGTGATGCACTGCAGGAGATGGTCGTGGGACACTCGTGGATTTCTGTGGATCAGGGAGTATATCGGTTGTTTGTTATTTTAATATTTTTTACAGTGAGATGACACTGGCTTCGGGGATCAAAGTGACATGTGATGGTGAGTATGTTCTCTATGTTATATGTACTGTATGTCTATATGTATGTATTGTATGAATATATGAATGTATTGTATGTAGCATGTTGTATGTAGCATGTTGTATGTATGTAGTATGAATGTAGTATGAATGTAGTATGTATGTAGTATGTATGTAGTATGTATGTTGTATGAATGTAGTATATATGTAGTATGTATGTAGTATGTAGTATGTATGTATGTTGTATGAATGTAGTATATATGTAGTATGTGTCATGAACCAGGATGGGGTTTCGCTTTGGCCCGTCCTGGTCAGACAGGGGGTTAATTGTTTCTGCCTTTCTCTGGCAGAGGGTGGCTATTTAATGCTCACTGGACCTGGGTCCGGTGTCAGCTATACTCCTACCCTCGGCTGAGTTAGTTGACCTCTTGTGTATGTGTGCCTTGTGCCTGATAACTTGTTGCTTGTTTGGTTTTGATCCGGTTCTGTCCCTGTTACAAGTTCTGCGCCTGTCCCTCTTATACCTCACCGCCCTTTCGTGTATGACTCTCTGCTTGTGACTTGACTATTCTCTGCTCATCCCTTTTGTACCGCACCGCCCTCTCGTGTATGACCTCTGCTTGTCTGACCTGCGTTTTCCTATCCTCTACTACAGTATTCCTGCAGTGGGTACATTACATCATCTGCAGTAGTAGGACGCTAAGCCCCGCCCCCTGCAGTCACATGATCTTAGGTCCTGGTACTCCTTACTATTTTCCGTGCCTCAGGTCCTGTCTGTTTAAACCTTCACTACCGTATTGGGCCCCGTGCTCTCCCGCAGTGTGGGTAAGTCACCCTGCTCAGCCGTGGCAGTTGCCGACACTGACAGGATCCTGACATTATAACTGACCGTTTCAGTTTTTTTTTCCTCTGAAGAGGAAAAAAAAAAAAAAAAGTGTGTGTTATCCTCATGGACCCCATACAAGCCTTGGCTGATAAGGTCAAGCACCTGACTCAGATGTCTCAGAGACTCCTGGGGGAACAACTAGCCCTGGCTCAGTCTCAGCAGCTGATCGCTGACACTGTGCAGGGGGCTTTATCATCAGGGGCTCGGGAGGTTACAGTAATTTCCCCTGAATGTCCGGTTAAGTTACCGGATACTTTTTCTGGAGATGGGAATTCAAAGTGTTCAAGGAGAGCTGTAAGCTTTTTTTTTCATTGAGACCACACTCTTCGGGGGATGAAAGTCAGAGAGTAGGGGTCATTATGTCTCTGTTAAGGGGAGCTCCCCAGGCTTGGGCTTTCTCCCTTCCTACCACTGCCCCTGAGCATATGACTGTGGATGCATTTATTGAGGCCTTGTGGCATATTTATGATGAGCCTGATCGGATGCGTATGGCTGAGGACAGGGTGATGAGTGTGTGTCAGGGGAAGCACTCAGCCGAGTGGTTCTGCTCAGAATTCAGATGCTGGGCTGCTGAGGTTTGCTGGAATGATGCCGCCCTCCAGGGTTTGTTCCGTAGATGCCTGTCTGAAAATCTAAAAGATGCCTTGGCTCTCCACCCTCCGCCTGATTCCCTGGAGGAGGCTATGACACAAGCCATCTGAATGGATCGCAGGCTATGGGCCAGGGGAGTGATGCAAGTTGAAACCCCATTATTTTCTCAAGGAAGGGGAGCCAGTCTTACATTGGAAACCATGGAGATGGGAACCATCAACTTCAAGGAGAAAGGAAAGAGACAACGGCGCTTGGGAAAGTGCTGTTTTTTCTGTGGGGATTCCGGACATTGGAAAAAAGGATTGCCCTTCTTGTCTACCAACCTGCAAGCAACTGAGCCAGGGTGATTGTCATGGAAGTCACCCTGGCTCTCAGGTACCCTTTTCTCCATTTTCTAAAATGTTGCTACAAGTGGAACTTTGTTGTGGAAGTCTCTCCACAATCACTTCTGCTTTCGTGGATTGTGGATCGTCGTTGAACTTTATTGACTTTGACTTGGTGTCCAGGTGTAAGTTAGGGACAGTTAGAATGGAGACTCCTATTCACGTTGTTGCCATTGACAAAACACCACTGGCTAAGAATGATGTCATATTTCGTACAGAAGAGTTTCTCCTTAAAGTGAGTTCCTTGCACCAGGAACATATTTCATGTTTTGTTATTGACAACCTTCCTGCGGGACTGGTGTTGGGGTTCCCCTGGTTACAATTACATAATCCTGTGATTAATTGGGAATCTCGGGACATTGTTGAATGGGGTAACTATTAGTGTTGAGCATTCCGATACTGCAAATATCGGGTATCGGCCGATATTCGCTGTATCGGAATTCCGATACCGAGTACCGATATTTTTTCAATATCAGATACCGGTATTGGAAGTCCCCATAATGCAATGAGCCACTGTTGTGGCTGTGATTGGCTGCTGAAATGATGTCATCATGATGCACGGTCTGTGCGCATCATGATGCGCGGTCTGTGCCGACTGCGGGGGGTCTGTATGGGCCTCTTGGGGGCCTGTGACGGCTGTCGGTGGTCTGTGCCGGCTGCCGGGGGCCTGTGCCGGCTGCCGGTCTGTACGGGTCTCTTGGGGGCCTGTACCGGCTGTCGGTGGTCTGTGCCAACTGCTGGGGGCCTGTGCCGGCTGCCGGTGGTCTGTACGGGCCTCTCGGGGGCCTGTGCCGGCTGCCGGGGGCCTGTGCCGGCTGCCGGTGGTCTTTGCGGGCCTGCCGGGGGTCTAGTGTGTGTGCAGGCATCGTCCGATGGGACTACAAGTCCCATTGGGCGATGCCTGCTACACTGACAGTGATTGACACATTTGCCAATGATGGGACAGTAGTAGTCCCATCATCCGGCTAATATGTTGAATGTAAAAAAAAAACCCCAAAAAAAACATAATGCATACATACTACATAAATACTACATTCATACTACATATATACAACATACATACATACTACATACATACTACATTCATACTACATATATACAACATACATAAATACTACATATATACTACCTTCATACAACATACATATATACTACATACTACATAAATGCTACATATATATTACATTCATATAACATACATATATACTACATACTACATACATGCTACATATATACTACATTCATACAACATACATACATACTACATACATGCTACATATATACTACATTCATACAACATACATATATACTACATACATGCTACATATATACTACATTCTTACAACATACATACATACTATATACATGCTACATATATACTACATTCATACAACATACATATATACTACATACTACATACATGCTACATATATACTACATTCATACAACATACATATATACTACATACTACATACATGCTACATACTACTACATATATACTACTGTCCCATCATTGGCAAATGTGTCATTCACTGTCAGTGTAGCAGGCATCGCCTGATGGGACTTGTAGTCCCATTGTACTATGCCTGCACACACACAAGACCTCCGGCAGGCCCTCACAGACCACCGACAGCCGGCACAGGCCCCCGAGAGGCCCGTACAGACCACCGGCAGCCGGCACAGGCCCCCGGCAGCTGGCACAGACCACCGACAGCCGGCACAGGCCCCTGAGAGGCCCGTACAGACCACGGCAGCCGGCACAGGCCCCCGTTAACCGGCACAGACCATCGACAGCCGGCACAGGCCCCCGAGAGGCCCGTACAGACCACCGACAGCCCGCACAGACCCTGTCCGCACACACAGACGCGCACAGTGACCGCCCACACTCTTCCCCCCCTCCCGAAAAGGTTTTTTTTAATTGCAATATTTCTGTCCCATTAACTTTAATGGGACTTCCGGTATCGGAATCGGTGATACCCGATACTTTTTTGTGTGTCGGGCTGATCCATTCCGATCCGATACTTTTGAATATTGGATGGTATCGCTCAACCCTAGTCCCTATTGTTCTGAAAAATGTCTGGTTACTGTGTCTGTGTCATCCGTGGGTCTGGAAGGTATTCCGGAGTACCTAAAAGACTGTATGGACGTTTTCTCCGAAAAAGAGGCTGAGGTTTTACCACCACACCGCCCATTTGATTGTGCCATTGACCTGGTTCCAGGTGCTAAATTGCCCAAGGCCCGCTTGTATAACCTTTCAGGTCCAGAACGGGCTGCGATGAAGGAATACATTTCCGAGAGTCTCCGTAATGGACACATTCGTCCTTCTGTTTCTCCTGTGGCGGCAGGGTTCTTTTTCGTAAAGAAAAAAGACAGTGGTTTATGCCCATGCCTCGATTTTCGTGAGTTAAATAAGATAACTGTGAGAAATATTTATCCCCTCCCACTTATTCCTGATTTATACAACCAGTTGTTCAAGAGCTAAGTGGTTTTCAAAATTAGATCTACAGGGAGCGTATAACCTTATCCGAGTCCGGGAAGGAGATGAGTGAAAAACTGCTTTTCTCACTACTGAAGGGTTGTTTGAAAATTTGGTCATGCCTTTCGGTCTGACCAATGCTCCAGCAGTCTTCCAAAATTTCATACATCACATGTTCTCTGATTTTATTGGATGTTTTATGGTGGTGTATTTGGATGACATATTGATCTACTCTCCTGATAAACAGGCTCTCATTGGTCATATTCAAGCAGTTCTCCAAAGGCTTCGGGAGAACTGTCTCTTTGCTAAACTAGAGAAATGTTTATTTTTTGTTCAGGAACTGTCTTTTCTGGGGTTCATTGTGTCTGCTGAAGGGTATCGCATGGATCCTAATAAGGTGCAGGCCATTGTCGAGTGGGTTCAACCTTGTGATTTGAAGGCTCTGCAGCGTTTCCTAGGATTTGCCAATTATTGTCATAAATTTATAAGGGAGTTCTCACAGGTGGTTAAACCCCTCACAGACACGACTCAAAAGGGGGCCGATATCAAGAATTGGTCAGCCGCAGCGATAGCGGCTTTTCAGTTTTTAAAAAAATGTTTCATGTCTGCTCCGGTTCTTATTCAACCGGACCCGTCTGAACCATTTATTGTTGAGGTGGACGCCTCAGAGGTGGGGATGGGGGCGGTATTGTCCCAGGGACCCGCCACTTTGACCAATTTGAGACCTTTTACCTTTTTCTCAAAGAAATTCTCCCCTGCGGAGAGAAACTATGATGTTGGGAATCGAGAACTTCTGGCCGTAAAGTTGGCCTTTGAAGAATGGAGGCATTTTTTGGAGGGGGCTGTCCATCCTATAACCGTAATTACGGACCACAAAAACCTAGCTTACATTGAGTCAGCTAAAAGGTTGACTCCAAGACAGGCTAGATGGTCACTTTTTTTTCCCGATTCAACGTCTCGATCACTTTTCGGCCAGGATGCAAAAATGTCAGAGCTGATGCCTTGTCACGCAGTCTAGATCCGTTGTCCCCCCCTGAACCTCCATCCTCTATTCTTCAGCCTGGGGTGGTGGTGGCAGGTGTTTCTAATATGTTGGAACGGGAGATTCGGGAAGCCCAGTCTCTTGCACCTCCGGCTAAGCCGGTGGATAAACTTTTTGTGCCAGCTCAGTTTCGTCTCAAGGTCCTCCAGGAGTTCCATGACTCAGTTCTAGATGGACATCCAGGGATCTCGGCTTCCCGGAAGGCCATTGCTAGAGTATTCTAGTGGTCTTCTTTAGCCTCTGATGCTGGGGAATATGTGTCTGCATGTGATGTTTGTGCCCGTGCAAAAACCCCCCATAACCGGCCGGCCGGGGAATTGGTACCACTACCAATTCCTGAGAGACCATGGACTCATTTGTCCATGGATTTCATCACCAACCTTCCCCCCTCCAAGGGTAATACCGTCATTTGGGTTGTGGTGGACAGGTTTAGTAAGCAGGCACATTTTGTACCTTTGGCAGCTCTACCTAATGCAGAAACATTGTCCATATATATATATATATATACATACTACATACATGCTACCAGGGTTGAGCGATACCATCCGATATTCAAAAGTATCGGATCGGAATGGATCGGCCCGATACACAAAAAAGTATTGGGTATCGCCGATTCCAATTCCGATACCGGAAGTCCCAATAAAGTCAATGGGACAGAAATATCGGAATTTAAAAAACCTTTCGGGAGGGGGGAAGAGTGTGGGTGGTGCGTGGGCGGACAATGTGCGTTTCTGTGTGTGCGGGCGAGGTCTGTGCGGGCTGTCGGTGGTCTGTACGGGCCTGCCGGGGGCCTGTTCCGCCTGCTGGTGGTCTATATGGGCCTCTCGGGGACCTGTGCCAGCTGTCGGTGGTCTGTGCCGGCTGCCGGGGGGCCTGTGCCAGTTGACGATGGTCTGTACGGGCCTCTTGGGGGCATGTTCCGGCTGTCGGTGGTCTGTACGGGCCTCTAGGGGGCCTGTGCCGGCTGTCGGTGGTCTGTGCCTGCTGCCGGGGGCCTGTACGGGCCTCTCAGGGGCCTGTGCCGGCTGTCGATGGTCTGTTCCGGCTGCTGGGGGCCTGTGCCGGCTGCCGATGGTCTGTACGGGCCTCTCGGCGGCCTGTGCCGGCTGCCGGTGGTCTGTAAAGGCCTCTCGGGGGCCTGTGCCGGCTGTCGTTGGTCTGTGCCGGCTGCTGGGGGCCTGTGCCAGCTGTCGGTGGTCTGTGCGGGCCTGCCGGGGGTCTTGTGTGTGTGTAGACATTGTCCGATGGGACTACAAGTCCCATCGGGCGATGACTGCTACACTGACAGTGATTGACACATTAGCCAATGATGGAACAGTAGTAGTCCCATCATCCGGCTAATGTATTGAATGTAAAAAAAAAAATATATATATACATACTGCATACATACTACATACATGCTACATGCATACTACATATATACAACATTCATACAACATAAATACATACATACTACATACATACTACATATATACTACATTCATACAACATACATATATACTACATACATGCTACATATATACTACATTCATACAACATACATATATACTACATACTACATACATTCTACATATATACTACATTCATACAACATACATATATGCTACATACATGCTACATATATACTACATTCATTCAACATACATATATACTACATACTACATACATACTACATACATACTGCATACAATACATTCATAAATTCATACAATACATACATATAGACATACAGTACATATAACATAGAGTACATACTCACCATCACTTGTCACTTTGATCCCCGAAGCCATTGTCATCTATGAAAGAAATTAGAAAATAACAAACAAGCGATATACTCCCTGATCCGCAGAAATCCACGAGGGTCCCACACCGATTTTCCGTGGAGAACAGCAGCATAAGCTGATGCGACCGCTCTCTAGGGGCTTCAATAATCCAATGACAGAAGGTAGGTATCCTTCCGCACTGTATTTCTCCGCCACTGTAAAAAAACAGTCCCTAGTCTCACTTTATGGCAAAAGCTGTGTGAGAAAGCCATGCCTAGTAAAAGACTGTGTAGGCATTGCTCCTGCTAGCCAGTTTCCTACTCCACACTGATGAGGGGCAATACCCCGAAACAGCTGTCTGTGGATGGATACCATGTTTTGGCATAGGTGGTTTCCTTCATTGGAGACTGCCCTTCCCGTGGTTGTTCCTTCCTGGGGAAAGACCTGGCTAGCCATTGTTTGCGTTGAGAAACATGTGATGGTGTCTCCGCGGCTTGTGTTTTGCATGTTCAAGTATGTACTCTATGTTATATGTACTGTATGTCTATTTTTATGTATTGTATGAATGTATTGTGTGCAGTATGTATGTAGTATGTAGTCTATATGTATGTTGTATGAATGTAGTATGTATGTAGCATGTATGTAGTATGTAGTATATATGTATGTTGTATGAATGTAGTATATATGTAGCATGTATGTTGTATGAATGTAGTATATATGTAGCATGTATGTAGTATGTAGTATTTACGTATGTTGTATGAATGAAGTATATATGTAGCATGTATGTAGTATGTATGTATGTTGTATGAACGTAATATGTATGTAATATGTATGTAGTATGTAGTATATATGTATGTTGTACGAATGTAGTATATATGTAGCATGTATGTTGTATGAATGTAGTATATATGTAGCATGTATGTAGTATATATGTATGTTGTATGAATGTAGTATATTTGTAGCATGTATGTAGTATGTAGTATATATGTATGTTGTATGAATGTAGTATATATGTAGCATGTATGTTGTATGAATGTAGTATATATGTAGCATGTATGTAGTATATATGTATGTTGTATGAATGTAGTATATATGTAGCATGTATGTAGTATGTAGTATATATGTATGTTGTATGAATTTAGTATATGTGTAGCATGTATGTAGTATGTATGTATGTTGTATGTATGTAGTATGTATGTAGTATGTAGTATATATGTATGTTGTATGAATCATAGAATCATAGAATCGTAGAGTTGGAAGAGACCTCCTGGGCCATCTGGTCCAACCCCCTGCTCAAAGCAGGATTCGCTAAATCATCCCAGTCAGATGTCTGTCCAGCCTCTGTTTGAAGACTTCCATTGAAGGAGAACTCACCACTTCTCGTGGCAGCCTGTTCCACTCATTGATCACTCTAACTGTCAAAAAGTTTTTTCTAATATCTAATCTGTGTCTCCTCCCATTCAGTTTCATCCCATTGCTTCTAGTCTTTCCTTGTGCAAATGAGAATAAAGTTGATCCTTCTACAATGTGACAGCCCTTTAGATATTTGTAGACAGCTATTAAGTCTCCTCTCAGTCTTCTCTTTTGCAAACTAAACATTCCCAAATCCTGCAACCTTTCCTCATAAGACAGGGTTTGCAGACCGGTCACCATTCTGGTCGCTCTTTTCTGAACTTGCTCCAGTTTGTTGATGTCTTTTTTAAAATGTGGTGCCCAAAACTGGACACAATATTCCAGATGAGGTCTGACCAAAGAGGAGTAGAGGGAAATAATGACTTCACGTGATCTAGACTGTATGCTTCTGTTAATACATCCTAGAATTGCATTTGCCTTTTTTGCTGCTGCATCACACTGTTGACTCATATTCAGTCTGTGATCTATTAGTATACCCAAGTCTTTTTCACATGTGCTGTCACTTAGCCCTATTCCTCCCATTCTATATATGCTTTTTTCATTTTTATTGCCCAGATGTAGTACTTTGCATTTCTCCCTGTTAAAAACCATTCTGTTAGTTGCTGCCCACTTCTCCAGTTTATTTAAATCTTTTTGAATCCTCTCTCTCTCTTCTCTAGTATTAGCTATCCCTCCTAGCTTTGTGTCATCAGCAAATTTAATCAGTTTACCCTCAATTCCTTCATCTAAATCGTTGATAAAGATGTTGAACAATACAGGGCCCAGGACAGAGCCCTGTGGTACCCCACTTGAGACATTCTTCCAACTGGATGTGCAGCCATTTACGACCACTCTTTGGGTCCGATCACTAAGCCAGTTATGAATCCACCTAACAGTTGCCTTGTCCATTCCATACTTAGTCATTTTTTCAATAAGGATTGTATGAGAGACTTTGTCAAATGCTTTGCTGAAGTCAAGATATACTATATCTACAGCATTTCCTTGATCCACCCAATCAGTGATACCGTCATAGAAGGAAATTAAGTTAGTCTGACATGACTTATTAGTTACAAACCCATGCTGACTCTGTTTGATCACTTCATTCTTATCCAGGTATTGACATACATGTTGTTTAATAATTTGTTCAAAGATCTTTCCTGGTATAGAAGTCAGACTCACCGGCCTATAGTTGCCTGGGTCCACCTTCTTCCCCTTTTTGAAGATAGGAACAACATTTGCTCTTCTCCAGTCTTCTGGCACTTCTCCTGTTCTCCAAGAATTTTCAAAGATTATGGAGAGGGGTTCAAAAATTTCTTCTGCTATCTCCTTCAGTACTCTGGGGTGTAATTCATCTGGACCTGGAGACTTGAATTCATTTAGGTTAGCTAAGTGTTTCCTCACTATCTTTCTGTTTATAGATATCCTGGATTCTTCTATTCCCTTAATAGGACAGTGAATAACAGTTGGTGTTACATTTCCTTTCTGAGAGAAAACAGATGCAAAATAGGAATTTAAAAGTTCAGCCTTCTCAACATCCTGTCTTACCATTTCATCATTTTCATCCTGTAAAAATCCTATAGCATCTTTGACTTTTCTTTTACTTTTGACATATCCCCAAAATCCTTTATTATTGCTTTTGACATCTCTTGCAAGCCTCAATTCATTTTCAGCTTTAGCTAATCTGATTTGTGCCCTGCAGGTTCTGCAGACAGCATTATATTCTTCTTTAGATATGCCTCCCTCTTTCCATTTTATAAACATTTTTTTCTTCCTTTTTAGCATGTGCTTAAGTTCTGTGTTCACCCATCCTGGTTTCCTTAAATGCTTCCTATTCTTCCCTCTTTTCGGAATTGTTAACAACTGTGCTTTGAGAATTTCATTTTTCAAGATTTCCCATCCTTCCTGGACATTTTTGTCTTTAAGGATATCCAGCCATTGGATCCCTCCAATTATCTTTCTGAATCCCTTAAAATCTGCCTTTCTGAAATCTAACCTTGACGTCTGAGTCTTCACAGGTCTTCCGCCTCTAGTTATCCAAAATTCTAAAATAGCATGGTCGCTACCTCCTAGGGTTCCAGCCACTTTTACCTCCTCAACCATTTCCTCCCTGTTTATAAGGATTAGATCCAAGGTAGCAGTTCCCCTTGTTTTCTCCCCTACCTTTTGGAAGATAAAGTTGTCAGCAAGAGAGGATAAGAATTTCCTTGACCTGTTAGTTTTGCCTGAGAGAGATTCCCAACAAATGTCTGGATAGTTGAAATCTCCCATAACAACTATGTCATATTTTTTGGAGAACTTGGCCATTTGATGCATAAAGAGTTCATCCATATCTTCAGCTTGCACAGGCGGCCTGTAGTAAATGCCTACAATGGTGTCCTTTCCATTGTTCTGTCCTTGTATTCTTACCCAAACAGTTTCCACAGAACTCCCAGTCTCTGAAGCTTCAATCTCTGTGCAGATATACGCGTTTCTAACATACAATGCAACACCCCCTCCTCGTTTATCAAGTCTGTTTCTTGCAAATAAGTTGTATCCTTCTAGTCTTGTATTCCAATCATGTGTATTGTCCCACCAAGTTTCAGTGATTCCAATGACATCATATTTCTTTTCCTGTGTTAGTAGTTCCAATTCTCCTTGTTTGTTGCCCATGCTTTGTGCATTAGTATAGAAACATTTTAGTTTGTGATTGGTTTCTCTTTCTCCAATATTTTTATTTATTAGATTCTTTCGTCTTTGTTCTTCCTTTCCACTTCTAATAGCAGAGTTCTCAATAGCATTTGTCAGGTGTATGGCTTTTTCTGGTCTTTTGCTTCCCTTCCCATGTTGTTCTAGTTTAAAGCTCTCCTTACAAGTGTAGCAAGGCGACTTCCAAATACATGCTTTCCAGTCTTCGTAAGGTGCACCCCATCTCTAGCAAGTAGTCCATCGTATAAGTAGTTCACTCCGTGATCCAGAAATCCAAATCGTTGCTGACGGCACCATCGACGTAGCCAGTTGTTCACCTGCAGAATCTTATTCCACCTCCTTGTTCCATGGCCATCCACTGGGAGGATGGAAGAGAAGACCACCTGCGCTCCCAGTTCTTTCACTTCCTTGCCTAAGTCTTCAAAGTCTCTGCAGATGGTTTCCAGGTCGTGTCTTGCGGTGTCATTTGTCCCCACATGTAGTAGCAGGAATGGGTAGTCATCTGTAGGTCTGAATAGTCCTGATATCCTGTCAGACACATCTTTAATTTTTGCACCTGGAAGACAGCACATTTCTCTTGAAGTTATATCCGGTCTGCAGATAGCGGCCTCTGTTCCTCTCAACAGGGAATCCCCCATGACCACCACTCTCCGTTTCTTCTTCACAACATTTTTCTTTCTCCATCCAGGAGGACTCTGAAGGCGTACAAGGTTGCTGTTTGTTGGCAAAGTCTTATCCTGATGTATTTCTTCATCGTTTTCCTGCGTGAGAGCCTGGTACTGGTTTCTGAGCAGTATGGGTGCTGACTGCCTCCTGATCCTCCTGCTTCTCTGGGTCACATGTCTCCATTCCTCTGTTTCTTCAGGTGCACTTCGAATTTCTTCTCTTTCTGTAACATGAAGAGATAATTCTGCTCTGTCCAAGAACTCTTCACCTTCCTTAATGATCTTCAACATAGCTAACCTCTCTTCGAGATTTTGCAACTTTTCCTCCAACAGGGACACAAGCTTGCATTTGTGGCATGTGAAGTTTGGCTTTTCCACTGGTAAATCTGTGAACATGTAGCAAGAAATGCAGCTCACCAAATGGCTCCTGGCCTCTTCCATCTTGAGATTTCTTAGAAACGATGAAAGATGAGCCAAAATTCGGCGCGCGGTTTTTCCGATTTCCTCTTTTCAGCTGCAACAGCCAAAACCCAGTGATCGTTGAGCTCGCGGAGACTCTTCACTTATCCCAGAAGGCACTGGGAATATGCAAATGATCTCCTCAAGACTCTTCCCCTGGTTTTCCGATTTCCTCTTTTCAGCTGCAACAGCCAAAACCCAGTGATCGTTGAGCTCGCGGAGACTCTTCACTTATCCCAGAAGGCACTGGGAATATGCAAATGATCTCCTCAAGACTCTTCCCCTGGTTTTCCGATTTCCTCTTTTCAGCTGCAACAGCCAAAACCCAGTGATCGTTGAGCTCGCGGAGACTCTTCACTTATCCCAGAAGGCACTGGGAATATGCAAATGATCTCCTCAAGACTCTTCCCCTGGTTTTCCGATTTCCTCTTTTCAGCTGCAACAGCCAAAACCCAGTGATCGTTGAGCTCGCGGAGACTCTTCACTTATCCCAGAAGGCACTGGGAATATGCAAATGATCTCCTCAAGACTCTTCCCCTGGAATGTAGTATATATGTAGCATGTATGTAGTATGTAGTATATATGCAGTATGAATGTAGTATATATGTAACATGTAGTATGTATGTTGTATGTATGTAGTATGTATGTAGTATATATGTATGTTGTATAAATGTAGTATATATGTAGCATGTATGTTGTATGAATGTAGTATATATGTAGTATGTATGTATGTTGTATGAATGTAGTATATATGTAGCATGTATGTAGTATGTATGTATGTTGTATGAATGTAGTATATATGTAGTATGTATGTAGTATGTAGTATGTATGTATGTATGTTGTATGAATGTAGTATATATGTAGTATGTATGTAGTATGTATGTATGTTGTATGAATGTAGTATATATGTAGTATGTATGTATGTTGTATGAATGTAGGATATATGAAGTATGTATGTAGTATACATGTATGTTGTATGAATGTAGTATATATGAAGTATGTATGTAGTATGTATGTATGTTGCATAGGGTTGAGCGATACCATACGATATTCAAAAGTATCGGATCGGAATGGATCGGCCCGATACACAAAAAAGTATCGGGTATCGCCGATTCCGATTCCGATGCCAGAAGTCCCATTAAAGTCAATGGGACAGAAATATCTTAATTAAAAAAAACCTTTCGAGAGGGGGAAGAGTGTGGGTGGTGTGTGGGCGGACACTGTGTCTGTGTGTGCGGGCGGGGTCTGTGCGGGCTGTCGGTGGTCTGTACGGGCCTCTCGGGGGCCTGTGCCGGCTGTCGGTGGTCTGTGCCGGCTGCGGGGGGCCTGTGCCGGCTGCCGTGGTTTGTACGGGCCTCTCAGGGGGGCCTGTGCCGGCTGTCGGTGGTCTGTGCCGGCTGCCGGGAGCCTGTGCCGGCTGTCGCTGGTCGGTACGGGCCTCTCAGGGGCCTGTGCCGGATGTCGATGGTCTGTGCCGGCGCCGGGGGCCTGTGCCGGCTGCCGGTTGTCTGCACGGGCCTCTCGGGGGCCTATGCCGGCTGTCGGTGGTCTGTGCCGGCTGCCGGGGGGCATGTATATATGTATGTTGTATGAATGTAGTATATATGCAGCATATATGTAGTATGTAGTATATATTTATGTTGTATGAATGTAGTATATATGTAGCATGTATGTCGTATGTATGTATGTTTTATGAATGTAGTATATATGTAGCATGTATGTAGTATGTAGTATATGTTTGTTGTATGAATGTAGTATGTATGTAGCATGTATGTAGTATGTATGTATGTTGGATGAATGTAGTATGTACTGTATGTAGTATGTTTTTTTTTTTTTTTTTTTTTTACATTATACACATTAGCCAGATGATAGGACTACTACTGTCCCATCATTGGCTAATGTGTCAATCACTGTCATTGTAGCAGGCATCGCCCGATGGGACTTGTATTCCCATCGGACAATGCCTGCACACACACACAAGACCCCTGGCAGGCACGCACAGACCACCAGCAGCCAGCACAGGCCCCCGGCAGCCGGCACAGACCACCGACAGCCGGCCCAGGCGCCCGAGAGGCCCGTACAGATCACCGACAGCCGGCACAGGCCCCCAGCAGCCAGCACAGACCACCGACAGCCGGCACAGGCCCCCGAGAGGCCCGTACAGACCACCGTCAGCCGGCACAGGCCCCCCGGCAGCCGGCACAGGCAACCAACAGCTGGCACAGGCCCCCGAGAGGCCCGTACAGACCACCGACAGCCCGCACAGACCCCGCCCACACACACAGACACGCACAGTGTCCGCCCACGCTCTTCCCCCCTCCCGAAAGGGCTTTTTTTTTTATTCCGATATTTCTGTCCCATTGACTTTAATGGGACTTCCGGAATCGGAATCAACGATACCCGATACTTTTTTGTGTATCGGGCCGATCCATTCCGATCCGATACTTTTGAATATCGGATGGTATCGCTCAACCCTAGTAGCATGTATGTACTATGTAATATATATATATATATATATGTGGTATGAATGTAGTATATACACTCACTGGCCACTTTATTAGGTACACCTGTCCAACTGTGTGTTAAGACTTAATTTCTAATCAGCCAATCACATGGCGGCAACTCAGTGCATTTAGGCATGTAGACATGGTCAAGACAATTTCCTGCAGTTCAAACCGAGCATCAGTATGGGGAAGAAAGGTGATTTGAGTGCCTTTGAACGTGGCATGATTGTTGGTGCCAGAAGGGCTGGTCTGAGTATTTCAGAAACTGCTGATCTACTGGGATTTTCACGCACAACCATCTCTAGGGTTTACAGAGAATGGTCCGAAAAAGAAAAAAAATCCAGTGAGCGGCAGTTCTGTGGCTGGAAATGCCTTGTTGATGCCAGAGGTCAGAGGAGAATGGGCAGACTGGTTCGAGCTGATTGAAAGGCAACAGTGACTCAAATTGCCACCCGTTACAACCAAGGTAGGCAGAAGAGCATCTCTGAACGCACAGTGCGTCGAACTTTGAGGCAGATGGGCTACAGCAGCAGAAGACCACACTGGGTACCACTCCTCTCAGCTAAGAACAGGAAACTGAGGCTACAATTTGCACAAGCTCATCGAAATTGGACAGTAGAAGATTGGAAAAACGTTGCCTGGTCTGATGAGTCTCGATTTCTGCTGCGACATTCGGATGGTAGGGTCAGAATTTGGCGTAAACAACATGAAAGCATGGATCCATCCTGCCTTGTATCAACGGTTCAGGCTGGTGGTGGTGGTGTCATAGTGTGGGGAATTTTTTCTTGGCACTCTTTGGGCCCCTTGGTACCAATTGAGCATCGTTGCAACGCCACAGCCTACCTGAGTATTGTTGCTGACCATGTCCATCCCTTTATGACCACAATGTACCCAACATCTGATGGCTACTTTCAGCAGGATAATGCGCCATGTCATAAAGCTCGAATCATCTCAGATTGGTTTCTTGAACATGACAATGAGTTCACTGTACTCAAATGGCCTCCTCAGTCACCAGATCTCAATCCAATAGAGCATCTTTGGGATGTGGTGGAACGGGAGATTCGCATCAGGGATGTGCAGCCGACAAATCTGCGCCAACTGTGTGATGCCATCATGTCAATATGGTCCAAAATCTCTGAGGAATGCTTCCAGCACCTTGTTGAATCTCTGCCACGAAGAATTGAGGCAGTTCTGAAGGCAAAAGGGGGTCCAACCCCTTACTAGCATGGTGTACCTAATAAAGTGGCCAGTGAGTGTATGTAGTATGTATGTAGTATATATGTATGTTGTATGAATATAGTATATATGTAGCATGTATGTAGTACATATGTACTGTATGTTGTATGAATGTAGTATATATGTAGCATATATGTAGCATATACAGTTGTGGCCAAAAGTATTGATATCCCTGTATACTCAGTTTCTTCCAGAAAATGATTGCAAACACAAATTCTTTGGTATTATTATCTTCATTTAATTTGTCTTAAATGAAAAAACACAAAAGCGAATGAAGCAAAAAGCAAAACATTGATCATTTCACACAAAACTCCAAAAATGGGCCAGACAAAAGTATTGGCACCCTCAGCCTAATACTTGGTTGCACAACCTTTAGCCAAAATAACTGCGACCAACCGCTTCCGGTAACCATCAATGAGTTTCTTACAATGCTCTGCTGGAATTTTAGACCATTCTTCTTTGGCAAACTGCTCCAGGTCCCTGATATTTGAAGGGTGCCTTCTCCAAACTGCCATTTTTAGATCTCTCCACAGGTGTTCTATGGGATTCAGGTCTGGACTCATTGCTGGCCACCTTAGAAGTCTCCAGTGCTTTCTCTCAAACCATTTTCTAGTGCTTTTTGAAGTGTGTTTTGGGTCATTGTCCTGCTGGAAGACCCATGACCTCTGAGGGAAACCCAGCTTTCTCACACTGGGCCCTACATTATGCTGCAAAATTTGTTGGTAGTCTTCTGACTTCATAATGCCATGCACATGGTCAAGCAGTCCAGTGCCAGAGGCAGCAAAGCAACCCCAAAACATCAGGTAACCTCCGCCATGTTTGACTGTAGGGACCGTGTTCTTTTCTTTGAATGCCTCTTTTTTTCTCCTGTAAACTCTATGTTGATGCCTTTGCCCAAAAAAGCTCTACTTTTGTCTCATCTGACCAGAGAACATTCTTCCAAAACGTTTTAGGCTTTTTCAGGTAAGTTTTGGCAAACTCCAGCCTGGCTTTTTTATGTCTCAGGGTAAAAAAGTGGGGTCTTCCTGGGTCTCCTACCATACAGTCCCTTTTCATTCAGACGCCGACGGATAGTACGGGTTGACATTGTTGTACCCTCGGACTGCAGGGCAGCTTGAACTTGTTTGGATGTTAGTCGAGGTTCTTTATCCAACATCCGCACAATCTTGCATTGAAATCTCTTGTCAGTTTTTCTTTTCCGTCCACATCTAGGGAGGTTAGCCACAGTGCCATGGGCTTTAAACTTCTTGATGACACTGCGCACGGTAGACACAGGAACATTCAGGTCTTTGGAGATGGACTTGTAGCCTTGAGATTGCTCATGCTTTCTCACAATTTGGGTTCTCAAGACCTCAGACAGTTCTTTGGTCTTCTTTCTATTCTCCATGCTCAATGTGGTACACACAAGGACACAAGACAGAGGTTGAGTCAACTTTAATCCATGTCAACTGGCTGCAAGTGTGATTTAGTTATTGCCAACACCTGTTAGGTGACACGCGTAAGTTACAGGTGCTGTTAATTGCACAAATTAGTGAAACATCACATGATTTTTTGAACAGTGCAAATACTTTTGTCCACCCTCTTTTTTATGTCTGGTGTGGAATTATATCCAATTTGGCTTTAGGACAATTCTTTTTGTGTTTTTTCATTTAAGACAAATTAAATGAGGATAACAATACCAAAGAATTTGTGTTTGCAATCATTTTCAGGAAGAAACTGAGTATTATCTGACAGAATTGCAGGGGTGTGAATACTTTTGGCCACAACTGTATGTAGCATGTATGTAGTATATAGTGTATATGTATGTTGGATGAATGTAGTATATATGTAGCATGTATGCAGTATATATGTATGTTGTATGAATGTAGTATATATGTAGCATGTATGTAGTATGTAGTATATGTATGTTGTATGAATGTAGTATATATGTAGAATGTATGTAGTATGTATGTATGTTGTAAGAATGTTGTATATGTGTAGTATGTATGTAGTATGTATATATATATATTTTTTTTTTACATTCAACACATTAGCCGGATGATGGGACTACTACTGTCCCATCATTGGCTAATGTGTCAATAACTGTCAGTGTAGCAGTCATCGCCCGATGGGACTTGTAGTCCCATCGGACGATGCCTGCACACATACAAGACCCCCGGCAGGCCCGCACAGACCACCGACAGCCGGCACAGGCCCCCGGCAGCCGGCACAGACCACCGACAGCCGGCACAGGCCCCCGAGAGGCCCGTGCAGACCACCGGCAGCCGGCACAGGTCCCCGGCGCCGGCACAGACCATCGACAGCCGGCACTGGCCCCCGAGAGGCCCGTACAGACCAGTGACAGCCGGCACAGGCCCCCAGCAGTCGGCACAGACCACCGACAGCCGGCACAGGCCCCCCTGAGAGGCCCGTACAGACCACGGCAGCCGGCACAGGCCCCCGCAGCCGGCACACACCACCGACAGCCGGCACAGGCCCCCGAGAGGCCTGTACAGACCACGGACAGTCGGCACAGACCCCGCCCGCACACACAGACATGCACAGTGTCCGCCCACACACCGCCCACACTCTTCCCCCCTCCCGAAAGGGTTTTTTTTAATTACAATATTTCTGTCCCATTGACTTTAATGGGACTTCTGGTATCGGAATCGGAATCGGCGATACCCGATACTTTTTTGTGTATCAGGCCGATCCATTCCGATCCGATACTTTTGAATATCGGATGGTATCGCTCAACCCTATACAACATACATACATACTACATACATACTTCATATATACTACATTCATACAACATACATACATACTACATACATACTACATATATACTACATTCATACAACATACATACATACATACTACATATATACTACATTCATACAACATACATACATACTGCATACTACATACATACTTCATATATCCTACATTCATACAACATACAAACATACTACATATATACTACATTCATACAACATACATACATACTACATACATACTACATATATTCTACATTCATACAACATTTATACATACTACATACATACTTCATACGTACTACATTCATACAACATACATACATACATAGTACATACTACATATATATTACATTCATTCAACATACATACATACATACATAGTACATACTACATACATGCAACATACATAAACATGCTACAGACTTACAACATACATACTACATACATACTACATACAATACATTCATACATTCATACAATACATTCATACATTCATGCAATACATACATATACACATACAGTACATATAACATAGAGTACATACTCATCATCACTTGTCACTTTGATCCCCAAAGCCAGTGTCATCTGTAAAAAATGTTAAAATAGCAAACAACCATTATACTCCCTGATCCGCAGAAATCCACGAGTGTCCCATGACAATCTCCCATGGAGAACAGCAGCATCAGCTGATGCCACCGCTCTCTAGGGGCCCCAGCAATGCAATGACGGGAGGTAGGTATCCTTCCGCACTGTATTCCTCCACCGCTGTAAAAAAATAGTCCCTAGTCTCTCTTTTGGCATTGCTGTGTGAGAAAGTTCCCACGCAGCTTTTGCCATAAAGTGAGACCAGTGAACTATAGTAACCTCTCAGTGATGCACTGCAAGAGATCGTTGTGGGACACTCGTGGATTTCTGTGGATCAGGGAGTATATCGGTTGTTTGTTATTTTAATATTTTTTACAGTGAGATGACACTGGCTTCGGGGATCAAAGTGACATGTGATGGTGAGTATGTTCTCTATGTTATATGTACTGTATGTCTATATGTATGTATTGTATGAATATATGAATGTATTGTATGTAGCATGTTGTATGTAGCATGTTGTATGTATGTAGTAAGTATGTAGTATGAATGTAGTATGTATGTAGTATGAATGTAGTATGTATGTTGTATGAATGTAGTATATATGTAGTATGTATGTAGTATGTATGTATGTTGTATAAATGTAGTATATATGTAGTATGTGTCATGAACCAGGATGGGGTTTCGCTTTGGCCCGTCCTGGTCAGACAGGTGGTTAATTGTTTCTGCCTTTCTCTGGCAGAGGGTGTCTATTTAATGCTCACTGGACCTGGGTCCGGTGTCAGCTATACTCCTGCCCTCGGCTGAGTTAGTTGACCTCTTGTGTATGTGTGCCTTGTGCCTGATAACTTGTTGCTTGTTTGGTTTTGATCCGGTTCTGTCCCTGTTATGAGTTCTGTCTGTCCCTCTTATACCTCACCGCCCTTTCGTGTATGACTCTCTGCTTGTGACTTGACTATTCTCTGCTCATCCCTTTTGTACCGCACCGCCCTCTCGTGTACGACCTCTGCTTGTCTGACCTGCGTTTTCCTATCCTCTACTACAGTATTCCTGCAGTGGGCACATTACATCATCTGCAGTAGTAGGACGCTAAGCCCCGCCCCCTGCAGTCACATGATCTTAGGTCCTGGTACTCCTTACTATTTTCCGTGTCTCAGGTCCCATCTGCTTAAACCTTCACTACCGTATTGGGCCCCGTGCTCTCCCACAGTGTGGGTAAGTCACCCTGCTCAGCCGTTGCAGTTGCCGATGCTGACAAGTTCCTGACAGTATGTATGTATGTATGTTGTATGAATGTAGTATATATGTAGTATGTATGTTGTATGAATGTAGTATATATGTAGTATGTATGTATGTTGTATGAATGTAGTATATATTTAGTATGTATGTAGTATGTATGTATGTATGTATGTTGTATGAATGTAGTATATATGTAGTATGTATGTATGTTGTATGAATGTAGTACTGTATATATGTAGTATGTATGTATGTATGTTGTATGAATGTAGTATATATGTTGTAGGTATGTAGTATGTATGTATGTTGTATGAATGTAGTATATATGTAGTATGTATTATGTATGTATGTATGTATGTTGTATGAATTTTGTATTTATGTAGTATGTAATGTATGTAGTATGTATGTAGTATGTATGATGTATGGGTTTTTTTTTTTACATTCAACACATTAGCTGGATGATAGGACTACTACTGTCCCATCATTGGCTAATGTGTCAATCACTGTCATTGTAGCAGGCATAGCCCGATGGGACTTGTAGTCCCATCGGACGATGCCTGCACACACACACAACCCCCGGCAGGCCCGCACAGACCCCTCGCAGCCCACACAGACCCCCGACAGGCCCGCACAGACCCCCGACAGCCCGAACAGACCCCCGGCTGGCCCGAACAGACCCCCGGCAGGCCCACACAGACCCCCGGCAGGCCCACACTGACCGTGCATCATGATGCGCACAGACCGCGCTTCATGATGACATCATTTCAGCAGCCAATCACAGCCACAACACTGGCTCAATGCATTATGGGAACTTCCGATTCCATTATTCGATATTTTAAAAATATCGGTACTCGGTATCGGCATTCCGATACAGCGAATATCGGCCGATGCCCGATATTTGCAGTATCGGAATGCTCAACACTACTGGTCATCAGAGGCGGAAAGTGCCTTCTTGTCTCTGAAAGAAGCCTTTGCCACAGCACCTGTCCTCCACCGTCCTGAGGCCAACAAACCTTTCATTCTGGATGTAGATGCCTCAGCCACTGGAGCCGGAGCTGTACTTTTCCAGGAGTCTACCACCGGTCGACTTGTCACCTGCGTTTTTTTCTCCAAAACCTTTTCCTCCTTGGAACGGAACTACTCCATTGGTGACAGAGAGCTGTTGGCCATCAAGCTGGCATTGCAAGAATGGAGGTACCTACTGGAGGGGGCCGTACATCCTTTTAAGATCTTGACGGACCATAAGAACTTGGCATATATCCAGTCGGCACAGAGACTTAACCCCCGGCAAGCTAGATGGGCTTTATTCTTTGCTCATTTCTATTTTGAGCTCCACTTCCTTCCCGGCCACAAAAACCTCAAAGCTGACGCACTGTCCAGGTCCTTTTTGGCAGTGGATACCGAGGAGGAGCCCACACACATCTTGGACCCTTCCAAGGTCATCACGCTAGCACCCATCAGTTTGACCTCCCTGCCTCCGGGTAAGACCTTTGTTCCCGTGAACAACAGAAGGCGAGTCCTGCGCTGGGGTCATGCCTCCAAGCTGGCAGGTCATGTAGGTCTCAAAAAGACTATCACCCTCGTGTCCCGCTACTACTGGTGGCCGACCCTTCCCCAATATGTTAGTAACTTCATTGCCTCCTGTCCATCTTGTGCCAAGAACAAGATCCCTTGACAGCTTCCCTCCGGTCTTTTACACCCGCTTCCAGTTCCCTCGGCTCCTTGGCAGCACATTGCTATGGACTTTATTACCGATCTGCCTCAGTCTTTGGGCTGCACTGTCATCCTCGTAGTAGTGGACAGGTTTTCCAAGATGGCTCATTTTATCCTGCTTCCAAGTTTACCCTCAGCACCCGAGCTAGCGAAGATTTTCATCCACCATGTTTTCGCTTTCATGGCCTTCCTCAACATATTGTTTCGGACAGGGGAGTCCAATTCACTTTGCGGTTCTGGAGGGCTCTCTGCAAGAGTATGAATGTCACGCTTGACTTCTCCTCGGCTTACCACCCGCAAGCCAATGGTCAAGTGGAAGGCACTAACCAGACTCTGGTAACCTATGTCCGACATTTCTCTAACGCCCACCAGGACGACTGGACCGATTTACTCCCATGGGCCGAATTCGCATACAACAATCACGCCAGCGAATCTTCGTCCAAGTCACCCTTCTTTGTCGTCCACGGGCAACATCCTGGTGTACCCCTGCCGGTGCCTCCTGTCTCTGGTGTGCCAGCTGCTGATTTTCTGTCCAGGGTGTTCTCCAGGACCTGGCAGGAAACCAGGACCGCTCTCGAACAAGCTTAGGACAGAATGAAGAGACACGCAGACAAGAGGCGCCTAGACTCTCCACTATATCATCCGGGAGATAAAGTCTGGCTCTCTTCTAAATTCATCTGCCTAAAGATCCCTTCACATAAGCTGGGTCCCCGGTACATTGGACCTTTCGAGGTCTTGGCTCGCATGCCAAAGAGCGCCCCTTTAACACATACCACAACTCATGATGCTCCGATACGGCAGAGAAATAGCGGTATAGTACAATGAAAAATACTTCACTTTTTACATCTCATGACTGATGTCCATTTTAAATTCTCCAATAGCTCCAAAAACGGACAGTATCTTACTCGATACAGTATTATGGCCACCGCATACTGCGCGATACAGAGTAATGAGGCCCATATATTTCACCATACAGAATCATTGGTCCCATATAATGTTTGTAGCAGTATATGATGAGCTCCACATAATGCTACAGTATATGTTGGTCCCCATGGATGAAGCTGCACTGTCTTATGGGCCCAAATAATGCTCTATATATAATGGGCCCCATTTCTAATGCTCTAGTGTATAATGGGCCCTGTAAATGGTGCTCCAGTGTCTGATGTCCACCTTTGGAATGCTCCAGTGTATGGTGGACCCCATATATCATTCTACAGATTATAGTGCTCCCCAAAAATTGCTGTCCCAACATTGAAAACAATTAAATAAGTATCCTCAAATAAGTCTCCTCGCTAGGGAATCCCTGTACTAGTCTGGGCATACAGACGTGATGTCATTGCGCTCTCTGATCAGAATATCACTGTCAGGAAATGCGGAAGACGTCATGGCGGTGGAGCAGGGAGAGGTAAGTATTTCAACTTTGCAACTGCTGTGATCCAGAGCAAGCAGGGGGGGCCCACTCGTTGGCGACGGCACTGGCACCAGGCCCCCCATAGTACGGCGGTGTGTCTGACGGCGGGTGGGCCGAACCTGCACTTTCAGCTGCACCTTCCTTTTTGTCACCGTGTAAGGTGGTACAGTATATGGGAAGGGTAACCTGAGTTTCATCTGGGTCACATTCAGGCTGTGTAGAGTGCGAGGGGAATGTAGTGGTCTGGGTCAATGTACGAGCAGAATCATCTAGCAGTGGCTGGGCCTAAGTGCACTTGTGGCGCCCCCAGGAGTACGGTCGCCACAGTGGCATTACCTTCCTCCTAGGGAGTGTGATGTCATGCTTGGGAGCAACGAAGGATCTCTCTAGCAGTTAAACCAACACACAACACATTTCCCACTCCAGGCCAGCAGGGAGACCTCTGAACCTGACTGCTGAGGAGCTGCTGTCTGTGGTCGGGAGGAGGTAAGTTAGGGCAGTTTGTGAAGGGAAGGGGAAGTGGGTGGACGTGAGAAGGGGAGCTGGAAGATGAGCAGAGTTAAGGCTCACTCCTAGCTTGAGCGCATGGTCCGGATTCCGGACTCCGAGTTTGTAGGGACATTGACGTTCCTGCAGCAGAAACCGGAGGAAGTAGCAGCTGTAAATGCTCTGTTCCCAACTAAGGCTCGGAGGCCCCAGCAGCGACGTGTGGGAGCCAGAAGGAAAAGGCTACGGCTGCCTGCCATACGAGAAAGTTCCAAGAGAGAGTCAACAGGGGGAACTTCATTGAACTCAGCAATGCGAGTACCTCAGATACATCCTGCACTGCACACCATCTACCAACTCTTTCATGTGCCCTGCGATAACGGCCATACCTGTGCAGGGCTTCTACATCTTAGCTGCACCACAACTTCTGTCCCAGAGAAGCGCCACTGCAGCGCTGGTCAATCTACTCAGAAACCACAGGTGGCGTCACGTATCTTTCACCTATAAACGTAATTCACCCCTTTGCATGGATGCCCAGGGCCACGGAACGGGTCACCACCACTGTGACACATCCCAGGGAGACTCCGTCCCGGTACCAATTAACCCCTCTGCCCTGCCTGGCCACCCACACTCCATGTCAGATTCATCTTGGACTGGGGAATTCACGATTTGACTTGATAACCCATGCATGGTATGATAGAAGGAGCTACATGGACTAATGTGAAGTGTGGCCTGCTGCATCATTCACTTTGGGTGGGGGTGCGGGAGACAAGGAAAGGGGTTCTTCCTGACCAGGAGCCAGCACTTGACGACTCAGTGCTTGCATTTTTTGAAACTTCAGAAGAGGAGGGCATATTTGCTGGAGTCCGTTTCGGCAATGTAAGCCCAAACCAGTTCCTCATGCTCCGGCTTTAAAAACGGTTAACCTACTCCCAGAAAAGGTAGCCTTCCAGGCGTTCCGTAGACAGACCATGACGCAGGCTCAACACCTCCTGCATTAGCTGCTTTTGTGCTTTTGCCACTACCAGCAGATGCACCACCACCATCAGCACCAGCTGGCCCCCCCATGTCCGCGGCCTCTTCCACCAAACTTCCAAATTTAGCACAAAATAGACACAAAATAACATCACATATATGGTACTGTATCAGAAGCGTACAGCTCTATTCAGTCAAAGGATAATTGTCAATCTCCATATATTCCATCAGTCACACAGAGACACTCCCAGGCTCAGTATGGATTAGACAAGAATATAAAAAGTAGAAGAAGTGTACAGTATCATCAGATAGCAGGTATATATACCATAGTTTAAACATTAACAATGTATGTCTATATATCATGAGTAGTGTTGAGCCACCTCGCTAGTGTTTTGGTTCGTTGCACAGGAGGCAAGTTCGTCGAATGTTTGTCGAACCACACTGACAACAATGGCAGGCAAACACAAACACATTCTAACACATAGAAAACAATTACAAAACACTTTAAAAGGTGTCCCAAAGCCGACAAAATGCTCAGAAGACAAAAATAACATATGGAAAAGGGCAGCTACATTTACAAAAGAGGTGGAGGAGTAAAAGGAGGAGGTGGAGGAGACACAGATCTAGGCTTGTCATGCCCTTATGAAGTCAAGAAAGTCTGGACTAAAAATGTAAAAACCAAACCCAAAAAAACAAAATCTGAAAACGAACACGATCATATACAGTCGTACTTCCCACCAATAAATTATGGCAACTGGCGATCGGGCGGCGTTATTTCCATGAACCTCCAAACAGCGTCCATGAAGCCAATGTGTTTGCTTTCCGGGGGCAGTATGATTGCAAAGCTGAACCTTAAAGGAATGTCCAAAAGGGCACCACCAGGAGTGGAGCCTGCGGCTTAATTGGACTCCACCAAGGAAACCACAACCATGCCACCTCAAAAAAAGATGCACACATTGAAAGCTTTGTCGATTGTGTGTGTGTGGTGTGGTATGTCCGTTTGTAGTTGTGCTAGCGATTTGTCAGCTTTATTCCATTAACGAACGAGACTCCGGCATGCCCCTGCGGTACGCGTAAAGCTTACTAGAGGGATACGCGAGGCTCTGGCACGCGTGATCGAGCAATAACAGGGCTATCATGGCCTTCCATATCTGGGGCTACATGCATGCTACACTGAAAGGACCATCTTTTGTTGCTTACAGGTGCAGATAACCCGCTGAACACCGTTAGTGATGGGGATCTGGGATTCCAATAATTCGCCGTGAACGATGATTTCCCAGTAAGTGCAGGTCAACAGCAATTCCTGATTTCGGCCTAACCGCCATTCCAGAAAAAATGCAAAACATTTCGTGTCCAAACCACAGGTGCTGTAGCTTGCTTAACAGCTCTGCAGCTGTTCTCAGGCCCAGTATGGATTCTACAAGATTCGAGAAAGTTGATAAAGGGTACAGTTTCACCAGATAACACGTATATATGTAGCCTAGTTTACACATTAAAAATATATGTCTATAGATCAGGAGGCAGACTCAGATGTTCTCAGGCCCAGTATGGATTAGACCAGATTGTACAAAGTTGAGATAGGGTACATTTTAACTGGATAGCAGGTATATAGAGCATAGTTTAAACATTTAAAATCTCCGTGTTCTCTGCATAGATTACACAACAATCTAAAAACTAGAAAAAAGGAAATGTATTTCAAGCGTACACCATGATACACTTTTGGTGGTATTTTTAAATCTTCATTTATATTTCTGTCTCAGTAAGACAGCCCAGACTCTCTGCAATAGGAAATTAGATGCATACAATTATTTACCTAAAGTCTAGTGATTGCAGAAATCTACGAATTACTATTCACGGGAACAACTTCCGTCACAATTCTCAGAGGTGATGCTGACCCTCAATTAATTAGTGTGTGGACACAGCAAAAACCTTTCTTTGTGAAGAAAGTGTTACTGTATCGCAGTACCGTTGATCCCATCGCCGTTACTCATATCCATCCAATTTTGATCACAGGGAGAGATGTAAATATGGTGCTCACTGCCTATCATGATCTGTCACGTAACTTTGGAGTGCAAAACACAGAAGCCAAAGGCCATAGGCGATTCAATTGGATTGGCATGAAAGGGAGGGCACATTTTAAAATGTGCGCTGGAATGTCACACGTTTGTGAGTAGGAAAACTGTGAAAGCTGATGAGAAACCACCACTGCATCTCATTGTGAGTCGACGTCCATAAGAAATGGAAGCCATTGATCATCTGGAGCTAGAGCCCGGCCAGCAGGACAGGGCATAGCTACATCTTAACCATCATCTTCTATCAGTTCACCAAATTTGAAGTGCCAGTCCCAGTGATGGATTTGACAGCCCAGACTACACAGCGGAGGAGCAGAGAGAGGTAAACATTGCAAATGCTGGGGCCCTGCCCAAGCAAGGGGGGCCCACTCGTGGGCGTCGGCACTGGCACTGGGCCCCTCATAGCACGGCGGTGTGTCTGACGGTGGGTGTGCACCATCACCATCAGAGACACTTGATTGCACTATGAGGGACCCTGTGCCAGTGCCCGCGCCCACGAGTCGGCCCACCCACCTGTCCAGGGCAATGGCACTCGCACGGCTGCATGCGCTCGGTGGTGACCCCGGCCATTGGGGGGAGGAGGCTGCCCAGTTAGGGAGGTTTACAAAATGCCATATGTTGATGTGGGACATTCACCTGCTGCTAAAGGCAAAATTGGTCAAGTCCCAGGAACAGGCGGACCAAAGAAAACAATTTTTCTGGCAACCTATGTGTCATCAGGGTAAGGTGGGACAAAATCCTTGGAAACCCATGCATGGTTAATTTTAGTGAAGGTTAGATCATCCACATTTTGGGTCAACAGATGGGTCCTTTTTTCTGTCAGTATTGATCCAGCAGCACTGAAGACTCTTTCCGATAGCACACTTGCAGCTGGGCATGCGAGCTCCTGTAAGGCATATTGCGCCAATTCAGGCCAGGTGTCCAGTTTAGCTGCCCAATAGTCAAATGGGAATGACCTGTGAGGGAGAACACCGATATGAGAGGAAAAGTAGTTTGTAACCATACTTGACAAGTGCTGTCTCCTGTCAGTTTCAATCGATGCAGTATTACCAGTCGTGTGAGCGGGACTTGAAAAATCAATCCACAACATGGTCACGAAACCCCTGTCTCCAACGCCACTTCTGATGTGTCCACCACCAACACCGCTTCCAAGTTGCCCCCGGCCCCTACAGCTCGTGTGAGAACCATCACCGCTTCTGGGTGCTGGGAATGCCTCAATCAACCGGTTTACCAGAGTAGCTTGTTTGTTAGCCAATATTAAGTCAAGGTTCTCCTGTGGCATGATGTTTTGGAATTTGACTTTATAGCGTGGATCCAGGATGCTGGCCAACCAGTGGTCATCATTAGTGTTGAGCATTCCGATAGCGCAAGTATCGGGTATCGGCCGATATTAGCTGTATCGGAATTCCGATACTTAGTTCCGATACTTTTTTCATATCGAATACCGGAATCGGAAGTTCCCATAATGCTAGGAGCCCGCTCGATTTGATTCAGCCAATGGGGATCCTCAGAAGTGTGGGCACATCCTGTTAGGCATGTAGGCATGTTAACTACTGGCATGGCTGTGATTGGCTGCTGAAATGATGTCATGATGCACTATAAAAAGCGCTGCAGCCGCCATTTCTGGTCACTCTGCTGTGAATTCAGTTAGGGACAGGCTGCTGTTGAAGACTGTGAGGGACAGTTAGAAATAGCGATTCCACAAAACATATAGTGCTTAACCCAGGCTACATAAACCACCACTGTAGCTTGCTTTTCCCTAGCAGTGCTGTTTTCACAGCTGTCTGCAAGGGCTGTGTGAGTACAGACCCACGCTGTGTAGTGTGTCCTGCAGGCACGTCTGCTTGTAGGCCGGCCAGCGTGTGTCTCTGCCTCATACACATTTTTCTTTTACTGCTGCTTTTTTTTTCTCCTGTATAGTGTGCTTCCATACGTATCCATATACGTTGGTTGCAAACACTAAAGGAGTGGACAGCGGAGCCTTTCAGCAGCCTTTCAGTGCTATAGCCCATTTCTCTGCACTGTTTTTGGCTGTCTGATAGGTCTCTCTGTGTGTGAGTGCAGCTCACGTTGCAGTGTGTTCTACAGCCACCGCTAGCTGTAGTCCGCTCAGCGTGCGTCACTGCCTCATACATAGTCCTTTTTTTGCAGCTAACTTAGCCAGATTTTTGCTCCTATATTAGTGTGCTTCCAACCGCATCCATTGTCATTGGTTGGTTGCAAACACTATATAGGATTAGATAGAGGAGCCTTTTTGCTGGCTTGTGCCCTTCAGGCCAGCCAGGCTAGTATCACCCTATTTTTTGGAGCCTCATCAATTGCATTGTAGGTTAGCTTCCTGCATTGTAATCGCTCCAAAAAGTTTGTGATACTATAGCTTTCAAACTTTGGTCACATCCTTTCCTTTCCCCCCACCCAAAAAAAAGGAAATAAAGTTCACCAAACACTCCACTTTACAGTTGTCTAGGCCACATTAGATCATATTAAAGTGTAGTACACACACTCTTAGCCAAATTAGTGTTTCTTATACTGGTTAGCAGGTGTTCAGGAATAAGAACACTAAGCCACCCCTTTTTTTACTTTTCTGCCTATCTTTATCAGTCTACCAAGATGAAGAAGGCAGGGAGTAAGGCACGTGGTCGTGGCCGTGGAGTTTTAGCAGGGAGAGGACGGGGGGATTCAGCAGGGAGAGGACGTGGGGATTCGGTGTCTGCTGCGGCCACCAGTGACCCGGCATCCCCCACTTTTACCAGGCGACAGTCCTTCATGCGCAGCTTTGTAGGACTTCGCCGTACCCCACTGCTGCGTGACGAACAAATTGAAGCCGTTGTCGGTTGGATGGCAGCTAACGCATCCACTTCAATGACTTCCGCATCCTCCCAAGCCCAGAGCACTGAAGAGCAACCATCTGTCTCTTCACCACCTGCCAAATTGCCCAGGCAGTCTGAGAGCCCTGGAGAGGAGCCATCTCAATCTTTACTTCTGTTCTGAGAATCTGTTGGCTTGGAAAGAGGTGGCCAGCCAAGCAGCATTCTAGAGCGTGAAGAAGAGGGCATATGCAGTGATGCGCAACTGCTTTGTCCCTCTGAATCTGAAGAGGCGGGTGGGCCAGTGCCTATGGTCAGCACACCTCAGCATGCATCAGATGATGATGAGACTCAGTTGCCAATTTCTGGTGCGTACGGTGCTGGCGAGACAACCCAGGACCAGCCGGTGCTTGAAGAGGGGAGTGGAGACGATGAGGTCCTTGACCCATCATGGCGTCAGCCACAGGAAGGTGATGGGAGCAGCTCTGAGGAAGAGATTCCCCGAACGGCCAAAAGAGGAGGGAGAGGGCGGGGGCAGACTTGGTTGCCTGTAGCCTCCACTTTGGCACCCGTGAGGAGCAATCCTCTTCCAAAACACAAAACGGGCGCTCCCAGGACTTGCAGTGCGTGGTCTTTTTTTGACACAGTTGCAGATGACATTTGCTTTGTCAAATGCAAGCTGTGTAATCAGAAAGTGAAATGAGGGAAAAATGTGACCAACCTCAATACCACAAATATGTGGAAACATGTGCGTACCAAGCATGAGGTGGAGTTACACAGACACACTGAAGATGTAGGCCAACCTTCAGCAGCACCTACCACCTCTTCAGCTCGTGTTGGGGCCTCTTCCTCCAGCTCACACACAGCTGGTTCGGCTTCCTCACTGGAACGCCATGGAAGAACCACTGCCACTGTTGTCCAGAGACCCAGTGAAATTCCACCCACTGAACCACGTTCGCAGTCATCAGCACACTCCCAGGCCACTCACCAGCAATCGGTAGCACAGGCATGGGAGAAAAAGTGGCCATATTCAGCAAACCATCCCTGAGCACTGGCTCTGAATGCCGGCATTGCCAAACTACTGGCCCTTGAGATGCTGTCATTCAGGCTGGTGGAGACTGAACTTTGTCATTGGCAGTTCCACAATACAATGTGCCCAGCTGCTTTTATTTCAGCAGGCAAGCTGTCCCTGCCCTGCAAAAGCATGTGGAGGGAAAAATTAAAAATGCGCTACTAAATGCCGTCAGTAGCAAGGTCCACCTGACCACCGATGCGTGGACCAGTAGCCATGGACAGGGACGATACCTTTCCCTCACTGCCCATTGGGTCAATGTTGTGGAGCCAGGTACAGATCTGGAGAGTGGCTCTGTACGTATTCTGCCAACTCCAAGGATTGCAGGAATGCAGTCTGTACATATTGAGTCCTCCTCCTACTCTAGTTCCTCGGAATCAGCACTGCGTGAGCCTGTTAGGCCAGATATGAGCACAGGTGTGGCCAAACGTCAACAGGCCATCCTTAAATTAATTTCTTTGGGGAATCGGAGCCACACAGCACAGGAGCTCTGGAATGCCATCAAGCAGGAGAGCGATGTGTGGTTTGTGCCAGCGAATCTCCAGCCAGGTTTGGTAGTGAGTGACAATGGCCGAAATCTAGTGGCAGCTCTGGGCCTAGGCAACCTCACTCACATACCATGTCTGGCACACGTGCTCAATTTGGTCGTGCAAAGCTTTCTGAGGGACTATCCGGATCTTGATGCACTGCTGCACAAGGTTCGCCTAGAGTGTGCTCACTTGCAGCGTTCCAGCATGGCAAGATCACGCATTGCATCTCTGCAACGCCGATTCCGCCTGCCAGAACATCGCATCATATGTGACCTCCCCACCAGGTGGAATTCAACGTTACATATGTTGGAGCAGCAGGCAGCAGTAATGGAGTACCAGCTGCATCAGGCGCAAACAAGTCGCACTGTGCGCCGGACACACTTCACCACCACCGAGTGGGCCACTATGAGGGACATCTGCCAAGTTTTGTGTGCCTTCGATGACTCCACGTGGATGGCCAGTGCAGATGATGCACTAATCAGCATGACTGTCCCCCTCATCTGTCTGCTTCAAAAAACCTTACAAGCACTAAGTGAGGAGGTTTTTGAAGAGGTCGAGGATGAGCAGTCAGAAATGCCATCTGCTTCTGGCAAGTCTGCGCAACGTGCTTCCACACAAAGGCCCAGGCAGGGGACACTTAGTGAGGAGGATGACGAGGAGTCAATGGAGGAGGAGGAACACATCTCTCCAGAGGAGGGAGGTACACAAGGCTCTAGTAGTCAGTGTGTACAGCGAGGGTGGGGTGATGCTGAGCAGGCAGAGATGCTGCCTCAAGCTGGGGACAGCGTTTCCGGTCCAGTTGGCTGTCTGCAGCACATGGTTGATTTCATGCTGCAGTGCTTGTTAAATGACCGCCGCATCGCCAACATTCTCCACACGGCTGATTATTGGGTGTACACCCTCCTAGATCCTCGCTACCGGGACAACTTACAAAGCCTCATACCACAGTTGAACCGGGAGCGAAAAATGCGGGAGTACCAAGAAACACTTGTGCAGGCCATCATGTTCTCCATTCCCCCCACAAGTGTTGCTGGTAGTGCTTTTCAAAGCAGCCATGTGGGTAGAGGCAGTGGAGGAAGCTCTGCACAAAGAGGTAGCAGAGGCAGTGCCGCAGGACAAGGCAAGGCCAGTATGGCCCAAATGTGGAAAAGTTTTGTGGGACCGCCACAAACGGCTACACCATCACAGACGGCTCCAGTCAGCAGGAGGCAACGTTTCCGTCAGATGGTGACTACTTGTCGTGCCCTGTTAGTGTTCTCCCAGACGGCTCTTCCCCGTTCAAGTATTGGGTCTCTAAGCTGGATACATGGCCAGAGCTTAGCCAGTATGCGTTGGAGGTGCTGGCTTGCCCTGCTGCCAGTGTATTATCGGAACGTGTCTTTAGTGCTGCAGGTGGTGTGGTAACAGACCGTCGCACGCGACTATCCGCAGATAATGTTGACCGGCTTACTTTTGTGAAAATGAACAAGGCCTGGATCTCACCTGAATTTGCCAGTCCTCTTCCAGAATAAATAATTGGCTGGCAACAGGATCCAGGTCTCCTGTTGTGTTCATGTTTCTATGACCTGAACTTTATTTCCTGGGCTACAGCAACGCCCGTTGTTGCTCAGAAGTGCTGTCCACACAGACAAAATACTCGCTCATGTGTAGGTGGGGTTCGGTAGCGTCAGCTGATCCCCTGCTGTGTGTATGGCAAACTCTCCTGCTGCCTACAACTTCTGACTACCTCTGATTTAATATGTTCTCTGATTTGCCCTCTGTCTCCACTCTGTTTTGAGTATTTCCTCCGGCCTACAACACCGCCTGTTTCTGCTCTCAAGTGCCGTCTGCACAATCCACACTTGTTCCTGTGGTACCTGGGTCCTGTAACATCTGCTCATCTCCAGAGTTGAGCACGGCAATGTCTCCTGCTTTGTCTACATTCCCACTACTTGTAGTGGAAATGTGGACAGAGCAGGAGACATTGCCTGACTCACCTCTAGGGAGAAGCTGGTGTTACAGAACCCCAGTAACACAGGAACAAGTGTGGGTTGTGCAGACGGCATTTCAGAGCAGCAACTGGCGTGGTTGGAAGCCAGAGGAAATACTCGAAACAGAGTGAAGACAGAGGCCTAATTGGAGTACGTTGACAGTTAGTAGTAGTCTAGAAACAATCACAAACTGCCACCAAGTAGGCCTCGGCCTACTACCTGATTTTCCCTGGGCTCCGACACCGCCAGTTGGTGCTCAGAAGTGCTGTCCGCACAGACAAAACACTCGCTCATGTGTAAGTGGGGTTCGGTAACGTCAGCTGATCCCCTGCTGTGTGTATGGCAAAGTGTTCTGCTCCCTCCACAGTCAAGCAACCTCAGATTTACACCTGGCTCCAAGTAGGCCTCGGCCTACTACCTGATTTTCCCTGGGCTCCGACACCGCCAGTTGGTGCTCAGAAGTGCTGTCCGCACAGACAAAACACTCGCTCATGTGTAAGTGGGGTTCGGTAACGTCAGCTGATCCCCTGCTGTGTATATGGCAAAGTGTCCTGCACCCTCCACAGCCAAACAAACTCAGATTTACACCTGGCTCCAAGTAGGCCTCGGCCTACTACCTGATTTTCCCTGGGCTCCGACAACGCCAGTTGGTGCTCGGAAGTGCTGTCCACACAGAAAAACACACTCGTTCATGTGAAAGTGGGGTTCGGTAACGTCAGCTGATCCCCTGCTGTGTGGAGGGCAAACTGCTGCTGCCTCCAAATTTTAGCTACTTCAGATTTAAACATTCTCTGATTTGGCCTCTGTCTCCACTCTGTCTCTAGTATTTCCCCTGACCTCCAACACCGCCAGTTCCTGCTCACAGTTGCCGTCCACGCATTCCACACGTGTTCCTGTGTTACTGGGGTTCTGTTACGTCAGCAGATCCCCCAATGTGTGTCCGCCACTGTCTCCTGCGCTGTCCACCTTCCCACCACTTGCAGTGGGAAGGTGGACAGCGCAGGAGACAGTGGCAGACACACATCAGGGGATCTGCTGACATTACAGAATCCCAGTAACACAGGAACACGTGTGGATTGGGCAGACGGCTGCTGTACGCATAAACTGGCGGTGTTGGTGGTCACGTGAAATCCTGGAAACAGAGTGGAGACAGATGCCTAATTGGAGCATGTTGACAGTCTGTTGTAGCCTACAAACAATCTAAAACTGCCACCAAGTAGGCCTCGGCCTGCACCCTGGTTCTCCCTGGGCTCCAACAACGCTAGTTGGTGCTCGGAAGTGCTGTCCACACAGAAAAACACACTCGTTCATGTGAAAGTGGTGGTCAGTAATGTCAGCTGCTCCCCTGCTGTGTGGAGGGCAAACTACTGCTGCCTCCAAATTCAAACAACGTCTTATCTTAAACTGCCTCCAAGTAGGCCTCAGCCTACAAAATGACTATCCCTGGGCTCCAACATCGTCAGTTGTTGCTCGGAAGTGCCGTCCACACAGAAAAACACACTCGTTCATGTGAAAGTGGGGTTCGGTAACGTCGGCTGATACCCTGCTGTGTTGAGGGCAAAGTATCCTGCTCCCTCCAAAGTCAAAATACCTCAGCTTTACACCTGGCTCCTAGTAGGCCTCGGCCTGCACCATGATTGTCCCTGGGCTCCAACAATGCCAGTTGGTGCTCGGAAGTGCTGTCCACACAGAAAAACACTCGTTCATGTGAAAGTGGGGTTTGGTAACGTCAGCTGATACCCTGCTGTGTTGAGGGCAAACTGCTGCTGCCTCCAAATTCAAACAACGTCTTATCTTAAACTGCCTCCAAGTAGGCCTCAGCCTACAAAATGACTATCCCTGGGCTCCAACATCGTCAGTTGTTGCTCGGAAGTGCCGTCCACACAGAAAAACACACTCGTTCATGTGAAAGTGGGGTTCGGTAACGTCGGCTGATCCCCTGCTGTTTGGAGGGCAAAGTGTCCTGCTCCCTTCAAAGTCAAAATACCTCAGCTTTACACCTGGCTCCTAGTAGGCCTCGGCCTGCACCATGATTGTCCCTGGGCTCCAACAACGCCAGTTGGTGCTCGGAAGTGCTGTCCACACAGAAAAACACTCGTTCATGTGAAAGTGGGGTTCGGTAACGTCAGCTGATCCCCTGCTGTGTGGAGGGCAAACTGCTGCTGCCTCCAAATTGTAACTACTTCAGATTTAAACATTCTCTGATTTGGCCTCTGTCTCCACTCTGTCTCTAGTATTTCCCCTGACCTCCAACACCGCCAGTTCCTGCTCACAGTTGCCGTCCATGCATTCCACACTTGTTCCTGTGTTCCTGGTGTTCTGTAACGTGAACTGATCCCCCAATGTGTGTCCGGCACTGTCTCCTGCGCTGTCCACCTTCCCACTGCAAGTGGTGGGAATGTGGACAGAGCAGGAGACATTGGCAGACAAACATCAGGGGATCTGCTGACATTACAGAACACCAGTAACACAGGAACACGTGTGGATTGGGCAGACGGCTACTGTACGCATAAACTGGCGGTGTTGGTGGTCACGTGAAATCCTGGAAACAGAGTGGAGACAGATGCCTAATTGGAGCACGTTGACAGTCTGTTGTAGCCTACAAACAATCTAAAACTGCCACCAAGTAGGCCTCGGCCTACACCATGATTGTCCCTGGGCTCCAACAATGCCAGTTGGTGCTCGGCAGTGTCTTTGGCACGGGTACTCCCTGTTGCCCAGCCTGGTTCCATCACGCCTGCTGTTTCCGGGGAGTGTCAAGGTCACTATGCCACCAATCCGTTGACCTGTCGTCTTGCGGCCGGGTTAGCCGACTCTACGGTGCCTGCAGTTTAGGTGACTCCTATGTGGGCTGCGGGAACTGGCACTGAAGGCTGGATCCGTAGTGCCAATGGGACATGGACCCCCTGTAGGACTGTGGGTTTCGGTAACTGCGGCCGGCTTGCGGCCTGGCTACTTTGCTTTGAATGGGTACCTTCTGCTACCCACCCGGGTTCCAGCACTGTCTGCTGGTTCTCGCCAGAGCCTTTGGCCTAGGTGCCTCCATCTCGGTATCCGAGGTCCAGCACCGTCAGCTGGTCCTTGGTAGTGCTTTCTAGCACAGGTACCTCCTGCCTAGTAACCGTGGTCCAGCACCGTCAGCTGTTCCTCGGTAGTGCCATTGGCTCTTGTAGCTTTTGCTACCCATCTGGGTTCCAGCACCGTCAGCTGGTTCTCGGCAGTGTCTTTGGCACGGGTACTCCCTGTTGCCCAGCCTGGTTCCAGCACGCCTGCTGTTTCCGGGTAGTGTCAAGGTCACTATGCCACCAATCCGTTGTCCTGTTGTCTTGCGGCCGGGTTAGCCGACTCTACGGTGCCTGCAGTTTAAGTGACTCCTATGTGGGCTGCGGGAACTGGCACTGAAGGCTGGATCCGTAGTGCCAATGGGACATGGACCCCCTGTAGGACTGTGGGTTTCGGTAACTGCGGCCGGCTTGCGGCCTGGCTACTTTGCTTTGAATGGGTACCTTCTGCTACCCACCCGGGTTCCAGCACTGTCTGCTGGTTCTCGCCAGAGCATTTGGCCTAGGTGCCTCCATCTCGGTATCCGAGGTCCAGCACCATCAGCTGGTCCTTGGTAGTGCTTTCTAGCACAGGTACCTCCTGCCTAGTAACCGTGGTCCAGCACCGTCAGCTGTTCCTCGGTAGTGCCATTGGCTCTTGTAGCTTTTGCTACCCATCTGGGTTCCAGCACCGTCAGCTGGTTCTCGGCAGTGTCTTTGGCACAGGTACTCCCTGTTGCACAGCCTGGTTCCAGCACGCCTGCTGTTTCCGGGTAGTGTCAAGGTCACTATGCCACCAATCCGTTGTCCTGTCATCTTGCGGCCGGGTTAGCTGACTCTACGGTGCCTGCAGTTTAGGTGACTCCTATGTGGGCTGCGGGAACTGGCACTGAAGGCTGGAATTGTAGTGCCAATGGGACATGGACCCCCTGTAGGACTGTGGGTTTCGGTAACTGCGGCTGGCTTGCGGCCTGGCTACTTTGCTTTGAATGGGTACCTTCTGCTACCCACCCGGGTTCCAGCACTGTCTGCTGGTTCTCGCCAGAGCCTTTGGCCTAGGTGCCTCCATCTCGGTATCCGAGGTCCAGCACCGTCAGGTGGTCCTTGGTAGTGCTTTTTAGCACAGGTACCTTCTGCTTAGTAACCGTGGTCCAGCACCGTCAGTTGGTCCTCGGTAGTGCCATTGGCTCTTGTTCCTTCTGCTACCCATCCGGGTGCCAGCACTGTCTGCTGGTTCTTGCCACAGCCTTTGGCCTAGGTGCCTCCATCTCGGTATCCGAGGTCCAGCACCGTCAGCTGGTCCTTGGTAGTGCTTTTTAGCACAGGTACCTTCTGCTTAGTAGCCGTGGTCCAGCACCGTCAGTTGGTCCTCGGTAGTGCCATTGGCTCTTGTTCCTTCTGCTACCCATCCGGGTGCCAGCACTGTCTGCTGGTTCTCGCCAGTTTCTCAGCCTTCTTGTACCTTCTGCTACATTTCCAAGATCAAGCTTTTTGAAATTGTCTTTGGTAATCCTTATTGATCTCCATGACGACGACCCTGATGACGACGACCCTGAAGACCACACCAAAGAAGACCAGAAATATGACCCTAAATAATAAGAGCAAGAGGACAAAGAACATGAAGACAACCACCAAGATACAGAACAAAAGACAGAAGAACAAGAAGCAGAAGAAGCAAAAGCAGAAGAACAGAAAGCAGAAGAACATTAACCCCTTCACCCCCAAGGGTGGTTTGCACGTTCATGACCGGGCCAATTTTTACAATTCTGACCACTGTACCTTTATGAGGTCATAACTCTCGAACGCTTCCATGGATACCGGTGATTCTGACATTGTTTTCTCGTGACATATTGTACTTCATGTTTGTGGTAACATTTCGTTCAAATAACTTGCGTTTATTTGTGAGAAAAACGGAAATTTGGCGAAAATTTTGAAAATTTCGCAATTTTCCAACTTTGAATTTTTATGCCCTTAAATCACAGAGATACGGCACACAAAAAACTTGATAACTAACATTTCCCACATGTTTACTTTACATCAGCACAATTTTGGAACCAAAATTTTTTTTTGTTAGGAAGTTATAAGGGTTAAAAGTTGACCAGCAATTTCTCATTTTTACAACACCATTTTATTTTTAGGACCACATCACATTTGAAGCCACTTTGAGGGGTCTATATGATAGAAAATACCCAAAAGTGACACCATTCTAAAAACTGCACCCCTTAAGGTGCTCAAAACCACATTCAAGAAGTTTATTAACCCTTTAGGTGCGTCACAGGAATTTTTTTGAATATTTAAAAAAAAATGAACATCTAACTTTTTTTCATAAAAAAAATACTTCAGGTTCAATTTTTTTTATTTTACCAAGGGTAACAGGAGAAATTGAACTGCAAAAGTTATTGTGCAATTTGTCCTGAGTACGCAGATACCTGATATGGGGGGGGGAACGACTGTTTCGGCGCATGGCAGAGCTCAGAATGGAAGGAGCGCCGTTTGACTTTTTCAATGCAAAATTGGCTGGAATTCAGATTGGACGCCATGTCACGTTTGGAGAGTCCCTGATGTACCTAAACAGTGGAAACCCCCTACAAGTGACCCCATTTTGGAAACTAGACCCCCCAAGGAACTTATCTAGATATGTGGTGAGAACTTTGAACCCACAAGGGCTTTACAGAAGTTTATAACGTACAGCGGTACAATTAAAAAATCATATTTTTTCCACAAAAATGATCTTTTCACCCCAATTTTTATTTTCCCAAGGGTAGCAGGACCCTAAAAGTTATTGTGCAATTTGTCCTGAGTACGCTGATACCCCACATGTGGGGGTAAACCACTATTTGGGCGCATGGCAGAGCTCGGAAGGGAAGCAGCGCCATTTGACGTTTTTGGCTGGAATTGAGATCGGACACCATGTCGCGTTTGGAAAACCCCTGATGTACCAAAACAGTGGAAACCCCCCACAAATGACACCATTTTGGAAAATAGACCCCCTAAGGAACTCATCTAGATGTGTGGTGAGAACTTTGAACCCCCATGGGCTTCACAGAAGTTTATAACATAAAGCCATACAATTAAAAAATCATATTTTTTCAACAAAAATGATCTTTTCACCCTCAATTCTTATTTTTCCAAGGGTAACAGGACCCTAAAAGTTATTGTGCAATTTGTCCTGAGTACGCTGATACCCCACATGTGGGGGTAAACCACTATTTGGGCGCATGGCAGAGCTCGGAAGGGAAGCAGCGCCATTTGACGTTTTTGGCTGGAATTGAGATCGGACACCATGTCGCGTTTGGAAAACCCCTGATGTACCAAAACAGTGGAAACCCCCCACAAATGACACCATTTTGGAAACTAGACCCCCTAAGGAACTTATCTAGATGTGTGGTGAGAACTTTGAACCCCCATGGGCTTCACAGAAGTTTATAACATAAAGCCATACAATTAAAAAATCATATTTTTTCCACAAAAATGATCTTTTCACCCTCAATTCTTATTTTTCCAAGGGTAGCAGGACCCTAAAAGTTATTGTGCAATTTGTCCTGAGTACGCTGATACCCCACATGTGGGGGTAAACCACTATTTGGGCGCATGGCAGAGCTCGGAAGGGAAGCAGAGCCATTTGACGTTTTTGGCTGGAATTGAGATCGGACACCATGTCGCGTTTGGAAAACTCCTGATGTACCAAAACAGTGGAACCCCCCCACAAATGACACCATTTTGGAAACTAGACCCCCTAAGGAACTTATCTATATGTGAGGTGAGCACTTTGACCCCCCAGTGCTTCACAGAAGTTTACAACGCCCGGGCGTGAAAATAAAAAATTCGTATTTTTTCCACAAACATGATCTTTTAGTCACCATTTTTTTATTTTCCCAAGGGTACCAGGAGAAATTGGACCCCAAAAGTTGTTGTCCAATTTGTCATGAGTACGCTGACACCCCATATGTGGGAGAAAACTACTGTATGGACACACGTCGGGGCTCGGAAGGGAAGCAGTGACGTTTTGGAATGCAGACTTTGATGGAATGGTCTGCGGGTGTCATGTGCGTTTGGAGAGCCCCTGATGTAACTAAACTATTGAAACTCCCCACAAGTGACCCCATTTTGGACACTAGACCCCCCACGGAACTTATCTAGATGTGTGGTGAGCACTTTGAACCCCCAAGTGCTTCACAGAAGTTTATAACACTCGGATGTGAAAATAAAAAAATCATTTTTTTCCACAAAAATGATATTTTTGCCCCCAATTTTTTATTTTCCTAAGGGTAACAGGAGAAATTGGACCCCAAAAATTGTTTTGCAATTTGTCCTGAGTAGGCTGCTACCATACATGTGGGGGTAAAACACTGTTTGGGCGCATAGCAGAGCTTGGAAGGGAAGGAGCACCATTTGACTTTTTCAACTCAGAATTGGCTGGAATTGAGATCAGACGCCATGTTGCATTTGGAGAGCCCCTGATGTGCCCAAACAGTGGAAACCCCCAATTCTAACTCCAACCCGAACCCCAACACGCCCCTAACCCTAGCCCTAACCCTAGCCCTAACCCTAGCCCTAACCCTACCCCAACCCTACCCCAACACACCCCTAGCCCTAACCCTAGCCCTAACCCTAATGGAAAAATGGAAATAAATAAATTTTTTTTATTTTATTATTTTTCCCTAACTAAGGGGGTGATAACGGGGGGTTTGATTTACTATTTATGGCGGTTTTTATGTTTGGCGGCTGTCGCACGCTAAAAGACGCTTTTTATTGTAAAAATAGTTTTTGCATCACCACATATTGAGAGCTATAATTTTTCCTTATTTTGACCCACCGAGTCATGTGAGGTCTTATTTTTTGCGGGACGAGTTGACGTTTTTATTGGTACCATTTTCGGGCACGTGAAATTTTTTGATCGCTTTTTATTCCGATTTTTGGGACGCAGAATGAACAAAAACCAGCGTTTCATGAATTTCTTTTGGGGGGGTGCGTTTACACCGTTCCGCGTGCGGTAAAATTGATAAAGCGGTTTTATTCTTCGGGTCAGTACGGTTACAGCGATACCTCATTTAGGTCTTTTTTTATGTTTTTGTCGGTTTTATGCAATGAAAACTATTTTATATAAAAAATAATTATTTTTGCATCGCTTTATTCTGCGAGTTATAACTTTTTTATTTTTTCGCTGATGATGCTGTGTGGCGGCTTGTTTTTTGCGGGACAAGATGACGTTTTCAGCGGTACCATGGATATTTATATGCGTCTTTTTGATCGCGCGTTATTGCACTTTTTGTTTGGCGGTATGATAATAAATCATTATTTTTTTCTTCGTTTTTTATTTTTATTTTTTAAGGGGTTCGCTAAAGAGGTTAACTAATGGGACAGTTTTATAGGGCAGGTCGTTACGGACGCGGCGATACCTAATATGTGTACTTTTATTGTTTGTTTTTTTTATTATTTTCAAAAAATGAATTTATTGGGGACTATTGTTTTTTTTTTTTACTAATTTATTTGGCGATTTTTTTAAATTTATTTTTACACTTTTTTTTAATTTTTTTTTTACTTTATTACATAGTCCCAGGTGGGACATCACTGTCCTGTGACAGATCGCTGATCTGTCACATCACAGATCACTGTGACAGATCAGCAATCTGTCACAGGCAGTGCACAAGGCTTCCTCATGCCTGCGCTTTGCAGGCACTGAGGAAGCCAGCTTCCCCAGGCCCCCGAAGGCCCCCGTCGCCATCTTGGATTCGGGGGCCTGGAGGAAAGGAGCCCCCCGCAGCAGCGCTGCACATTGCGCTGCCGTGGGGGGCTCAGGGAAGCACGGAGGGAGCCCCCTCCCTGCCGATGCTTCCCTTTAACCCCCGGTACACCGCGATCATGTTTGATCGCGGTGTGCAAGGGGTTAACGTGTCGGGGGCGGTCCGTGACCGCCCCTGACACGTAGTGCCGGGTGTCAGCTGTGATAATCAGCTGACACCCGGCCGCGATCAGCGGCGCTCACCACGTGGGCGCCGCTGATCGCGGTAGACGTACTATCCCGTCCCCGGTCATACGGGCCCGGGTACCGTGGACGGGATAGTACGTCTCATGTCAGGAAGGGGTTAAGCATAAGACAAAAAATCAGCATAGAAGAAATCAAAATTATAAGCAGAAGAAGACTAAGCAGTAAATGGGGGTGAGTCCGTTCCTCCTCGTGGTGCCCCTGGAAAATGCCTGCTGCTGCAGGCCAAACTGAACGCGGACAAATCCTGTTGTAAATCTTTAGTGACAGGCAGAACGTAAGGTGTAATCTTATAACTTTTATAGATAAGTACTACAGGAATGCCTGTCACCATAAGAAAATGAAGACAAAGAAGAGTAGGAAGAAGATGAAGAAATAGCATATTAAAATTGATAATAGCTGAATAAGAAGAATATGAAGAATGGAAAAAAAAAATAATGGGAAGAAGATGAAGAAGAAGATGAATAAGGTGAAGATAAAGTTGATGAAAAAAATGCTACTGCTGCGGATCGTGAAGGAGAAAGTGTGGGAGAAGTACAAAAGAACGTGAAGAGCATGGAAGTTGTGAAACATACATATCTGACAAAATATAAAAAAGGTTAACATAGTCAATATCTTTTTAACTCCAAACGTACTGAAAAAAAAAATTGGAATTAATGCTATGCCATGTGATTTGAATAAACCACTATGCTTTTAATGTCTCCTCCACCTCCCACAATACATTCTACATGATTCTTATTTGTTTTTAATTATGTAGAATTAGCCAACAAGGAAATAAAGGGCTTTTTTAAATTCCGATACCGGAAGTCCCATTGACTTGAATGGGACTTCCGGTATCGGAATCAGCGATACCCGATATTTTTTTCGTATCAGGCGATACCATCTGATACTATATTTTTGGGTATCGAATGGTATCGCTCAACACTAGTCATCATCGTTCATCATTTTGGCAATGCGGGGGTCCCTTTTTAGGATCTGCAAGGCATAATCTGACATGTGGGCCAATGTTCCAGGTGTCAATGATGCACTGTGAGTGCTGGGTGGAGGAGCACTTTCTGGCAAATCCACATCCCTCCAGTCACGCACAAACTCTGTACCAGACCTTGCAAAGCCAACATTTTCTCTTGCCCCAGGAGAAGCATCCTCCTCCCCTAAATAATCATTCCCATCATCATCCTCCTCCTCTTCCTCTTCTTCCCACACCTCGTCCACGACAGTTCCCTGACCAGACAATGGCTGACTGTCATCAATGCTTCCCTCCTCCTCTTCCTCCTCATCAACCTCAGCTGCAGACGCCTGCTCCTTAACCCCTTCACTACCAAGGGTGGTTTGCACGTTAACTCCCGGGCCAATTTTTACAATTCTGACCACTTTCCCTTTATGAGGTAATAACTCTGAAACGCTTCCATGGATCCCGGTGATTCTGACATTGTTTTCTCGTGACATATTGTACTTCATGTTAGTGGTAAAATTTAATTCAAATAACTTGCGTTTATTTGTGAGAAAAATGGAAATTTGGCGAAAATTTTGAAAATTTTGCAATTTTCCAACTTTTAATTTTTATGCCCTTAAATCACAGAGATACGGCACACAAAAAACTTGATAACTAACATTTCCCACATGTTTACTTTCCATCAGCACAATTTTGGAACCAAAATTTTTTTTGTTAGGAAGTTATAAGGGTTAAAAGTTGACCAGCGATTTCTCATTTTTACAACACCATTTTATTTTTAGGACAACATCACATTTGAAGCCACTTTGAGGGGTCTATATGATATGACAAAGACGAAAGAATCTAATTAAAAAAAATATTGGAGAAAGAGAAACCAATCACAAACTAAAATGTTTCTATACTAATGCACAAAGCATGGGCAACAAACAAGGAGAATTGGAACTACTAACACAGGAAAAGAAATATGATGTCATTGGAATCACTGAAACTTGGTGGGACAATACACATGATTGGAATACAAGACTAGAAGGATACAACTTATTTGCAAGAAACAGACTTGATAAACGAGGAGGGGGTGTCGCATTGTATGTTAGAAATGCGTATATCTGCACAGAGATTGAAGCTTCAGAGACTGGGAGTTCTGTGGAAACTGTTTGGGTAAGAATACAAGGACAGAACAATGGAAAGGACACCATTGTAGGCATTTACTACAGGCCGCCTGTGCAAGCTGAAGATATGGATGAACTCTTTATGCATCAAATGGCCAAGTTTTCCAAAAAATATGACATAGTTGTCATGGGAGATTTCAACTATCCAGACATTTGTTGGGAATCTCTCTCAGGCAAAACTAACAGGTCAAGGAAATTCTTATCCTCTCTTGCTGACAACTTTATCTTCCAAAAGGTAAAGGAGAAAACAAGGGGAACAGCTACCTTGGATCTAATCCTTATAAACAGGGAGGAAATGGTTGAGGAGGTAAAAGTGGCTGGGACCCTAGGAGGTAGCGACCATGCTATTCTAGAATTTTGGATAACTAGAGGCGGAAGACCTGTGAAGACTCAAACGTCAAGGTTAGATTTCAGAAAGGCAGATTTTAAGGGATTCAGAAAGAGAATTGGAGGGATCCAATGGCTGGATATCCTTAAAGACAAAAATGTCCAGGAAGGATGGGAAATCTGAAAAATGAAATTCTCAAAGCACAGTTGTTAACAATTCCGAAAAGAGGGAAGAATAGGAAGCATTTAAGGAAACCAGGATGGATGAACACAGAACTTAAGCACATGCTAAAAAGGAAGCAAAAAATGTTTATAAAATGGAAAGAAGGAGGCATATCTAAAGAAGAATATAATGCTGTCTGCAGAACCTGCAAGGCACAAATCAGATTATCTAATGCTGAAAATGAATTGAGGCTTGCAAGAGATGTCAAAAGCAATAATAAAGGATTTTGGGGATATGTCAAAAGTAAAAGAAAAGTCAAAGATGCTATAGGATTTTTACAGGATGAAAATGATGAAATGGTAAGACAGGATGTTGAGAAGGCTGAACTTTTAAATTCCTATTTTGCATCTGTTTTCTCTCAGAAAGGAAATGTAACATCAACTGTTATTCACTGTCCTATTAAGGGAATAGAAGAATCCAGGATATCTATAAACAGAAAGATAGTGAGGAAACACTTAGCTAACCTAAATGTATTCAAGTCTCCAGGTCCAGATGAATTACACCCCAGAGTACTGAAGGAGATAGCAGAAGAAATTTTTGAACCCCTCTCCATAATCTTTGAAAATTCTTGGAGAACAGGAGAAGTGCCAGAAGACTGGAGAAGAGCAAATGTTGTTCCTATCTTCAAAAAGGGGAAGAAGGTGGACCCAGGCAACTATAGGCCGGTGAGTCTGACTTCTATACCAGGAAAGATCTTTGAACAAATTATTAAACAACATGTATGTCAATACCTGGATAAGAATGAAGTGATTAAACAGAGTCAGCATGGGTTTGTAACTAATAAGTCATGTCAGACTAATTTAATTTCCTTCTATGATGGTATTACTGATTGGGTGGATCAAGGAAATGCTGTAGATATAGTATATCTTGACTTCAGCAAAGCATTTGACAAAGTCTCTCATACAATCCTTATTGAAAAAATGACTAAGTATGGAATGGACAAGGCAACTGTTAGGTGGATTCATAACTGGCTTATTGATCGGACCCAAAGAGTGGTCGTAAATGGCTGCACATCCAGTTGGAAGAATGTTTCAAGTGGGGTACCACAGGGCTCTCTCCTGGGCCCTGTATTGTTCAACATCTTTATCAACGATTTAGATGAAGGAATTGAGGGTAAACTGATTAAATTTGCTGATGACACAAAGCTAGGAGGGATAGCTAATACTAGAGAAGAGAGAGAGAGGATTCAAAAAGATTTAAATAAACTGGAGAAGTGGGCAGCAACTAACAGAATGGTTTTTAACAGGGAGAAATGCAAAGTACTACATCTGGGCAATAAAAATGAAAAAAGCATATATAGAATGGGAGGAATAGGGCTAAGTGACAGCACATGTGAAAAAGACTTGGTATACTAATAGATCACAGACTGAATATGAGTCAACAGTGTGATGCAGCAGCAAAAAAGGCAAATGCAATTCTAGGATGTATTAACAGAAGCATACAGTCTAGATCACGTGAAGTAATTATTTCCCTCTACTCCTCTTTGGTCAGACCTCATCTGGAATATTGTGTCCAATTTTGGGCACCACATTTTAAAAAAGACATCAACAAACTGGAGCAAGTTCAGAAAAGAGCGACCAGAATGGTGACCGGTCTGCAAACCCTGTCTTATGAGGAAAGGTTGCAGGATTTGGGAATGTTTAGTTTGCAAAAGAGAAGACTGAGAGGAGACTTAATAGCTGTCTACAAATATCTAAAGGGCTGTCACATTGTAGAAGGATCAACTTTATTCTCATTTGCACAAGGAAAGACTAGAAGCAATGGGATGAAGCTGAATGGGAGGAGACACAGATTAGATATTAGAAAAAACTTTTTGACAGTTAGAGTGATCAATGAGTGGAACAGGCTGCCATGAGAAGTGGTGAGTTCTCCTTCAATGGAAGTCTTCAAACAGAGGCTGGACAGACATCTAACTGGGATGATTTAGCGAATCCTGCTTTGAGCAGGGGGTTGGACCAGATGGCCCAGGAGGTCCCTTCCAACTCTACGATTCTATGATTCTATGATTCTATGATTCTATGATAGAAAATACCCAAAAGTGACACCATTCTAAAAACTGCACCCCTTAAGGTGCTCAAAACCACATTCAAGAAGTTTATTAACCCTTTAGGTGCATCACAGGAATTTTTTTGAATATTTTAAAAAAAATGAACATCTAACTTTTTTTCACAAAAAAAATACTTCAGGTTCAATTTTTTTTTATTTTACCAAGGGTAACAGGAGAAATTGGACTGCAAAAGTTATTGTGCAATTTGTCCTGAGTATGCTGATACCTGATATGTGGGAGGAACGACTGTTTCGGCGCATGGCAGAGCTCAGAATGGAAGGAGCGCCGTTTGACTTTTTCAATGCAAAATTGGCTGGAATTCAGATCGGACGCCATGTCACGTTTGGAGAGTCCCTGATGTACCTAAACAGTGGAAACCCCCTACAAGTGACCCCATTTTGGAAACTAGACCCCCCAAGAAAATTATCTAGATATGTGGTGAGAACTTTGAACCCACAAGGGCTTTACAGAAGTTTATAACGTACAGTGGTACAATTAAAAAATCATATTTTTTCCACAAAAATTATCTTTTCACCCCAATTTTTATTTTCCCAAGGGTAACAGGACCCTAAAAGTTATTGTGCAATTTGTCCTGAGTACGCTGATACCCCACATGTGGGGGTAAACCACTATTTGGGCGCATGGCAGAGCTCGGAAGGGAAGCAGCGCCATTTGACGTTTTTGGCTGGAATTGAGATCGGACATCATGTCGCGATTGGAAAACCCCTGATGTACCAAAACAGTGGAAACCCCCCACAAATGACACCATTTTGGAAACTAGACCCCCTAAGGAACTTATCTAGATGTGTGGTGAGAACTTTGAACCCCCAAGTGCTTCACAGAAGTTTATAACGCCCAGGCGTGAAAATAAAAAAATATTTTTTTTCCACAAAAATGATATTTTTGCCCCCAAATTTTTATTTTCCTAAGGGCAACAGGAGAAATAGGACCCCAAAAGTTGTTTTGCAAATTGTCCTGAGTAGGCTGATACCCTACATGAGGGGGTAAAACACTGTTTGGGTGCATGGCAGAGCTTGGAAGGGAAGGAGCACCATTTGACTTTTTCAACGCAGAATTGGCTGGAATTGAGATCAGACGCCATGTTGCGTTTGGAGAGCACCTGATGTGCGCAAATAGTGGAAACCCCCAATTCTAACCCTAGCCCTAACCCTAGCCCTAACCCTGACCCTAACCCTAGCCCTAACCCTAACCCTAACCCTAGCCCTAACCCTAATGGGAAAATGGAAATAAATACATTTTTTTAATTTTATTATTTTTCCCTAACTAAGGGGGTGATAACGGGGGGTTTGATTTACTATTTATGGCGGTTTTTATGTTTGGCGGCTGTCGCACGCTAAAAGACGCTTTTTATTGTAAAAATAGTTTTTGCATCACCACATATTGAGAGCTATAATTTTTCCATATTTTGACCCACCGAGTCATGTGAGGTCTTATTTTTTGCGGGACGAGTTGATGCTTTCATTGGTATTATGTTCAGGCATGTGACATTTTTTGATCGCTTTTTATTTCGTTTTTTGGGACGCAGAATTTACAAAAACCAACGTTTCATGAATTTCTTTTGGGTGGTGCGTTTACGCCGTTCCGGGTGTGGTAAAATTTATAAGGCGGTTTTATTCTTTGGGTCAGTACAGTTACAGCGATACCTCATTTAGGTAGTTTTTTTATGTTTTGGCGCTTTTATGCAATGAAAACAATTTTATATAAAAAATAATTATTTTTGCATCACTTTATTCTGTGAGCTATAACTTTTTTATTTTTTTGCTGATGATGCTGTATCATGGCTCGTTTTTTGTGGGACAAGATGACGTTTTCAGCGGTACCATGGATATTTATATGCGTCTTTTTGATCGCGCGTTATTGCACTTTTTGTTCGGCTGTATGATAATAAATCATTATTTTTTGCTTCGTTTTTTATTTTTATTTTTTAAGGGGTTCGCTTAAGGGGTTAACTATTGGGACAGTTTTATAGGGCGGGTCGTTACGGACGCGGCGATACCAAATATGTGTACTTTTATTATGTTTTTTTTATTTTAAAAAAAAATGAATTTATTGGGGAATATTTTTTTTTTTTTTAATTTATTTAGCGATTTTTTTAAAATTATTTTTACACTTTTTTTTTTTTTACTTTATTACAATGTCCCAGGGAGGACATAACTTTCCTGTGACAGATCGCTGATCTGTCACATCACAGATCACTGTGACAGATCAGCGATCTGTCACAGGCACTGCACAGGCTTCCTCATGCCTGCGCTTTGCAGGCAGTGAGGAAGCCAGCTTCCTGCAGGCCCCCGGAGGACCCCGTCGCCATTTTGGATCTGGGGACCTGCAGGAAAGGAGTCCCCCGCAGCAGCACTGCACATTGCGCTGCCGTGGGGGGCTCAGGGAAGCAAGGAGGGAGCCCCCTCCCTGCCGATGCTTCCCTTTAACCCCCGGTACACCGCGATCGTGTTTGATCGCGGTGTGCAAGGGGTTAACGTGTCGGGGGCGGTTCGTGACCGCCCCTGACACATTGTGCCGGGTGTCAGCTATGATAATTAGCTGACACTCGGCCGCGATCAGCGGCGCTCACCACGTGGGTGCCGCTGATCACGGTGACGTAATATTCCGTCCATGGTATTTAGGTCCAGGGTCACATGGACGGAATATTACGTCAATTGTAGGTAAGGGGTTAATGTGCATCAAAGTTTGCATGAGCAGACGCATAAGTGGGATGCTCATGCTTACGATGGCGTTGTCTGCGCTTACCAGCCGTGTGCATTCCTCAAAACACTGAAGGACTTTACAGAGGTCTTTCAGCTTCGACCACTGCACACCAGTCAACTCCATGTCTGCCCTCAAAGTGCCTGCCCGTGTATCCTTCCACAAATGCATTACGGCCTGCCTTTGTTCGCACAGCCACTCAACCATGTGCAGGGTGGAGTTCCACCTTGTTGCAATGTTGATAATTAGGCGGTGCTTGGGAAGGTGGAGCAATCGCTGCAGCTTCTGCATACGACTGGAGTGTACCGGCGGATGTGCGAGCACAGTCTTCGAACCTAAAGGAGCAGGCCTGTTAAATCCGGATAATTGTTGAGGAAGCACTGCACCACCAGGTTCAAGGTGTGAGCCAAGCAAGGTATGTGTCTGAGTTTTGAAAGGGCTATGGCTGCCACAAAATTCCAGCCGTTTTCACTAACTACCTTACCTGCCTCAAGATGTAGACTGCCCAGCTATGACTCAGTTTGTCGCTGAAAGTAGTCGGCCAGTACCTCCGCGGTGTGTCTGTCGCCCAAACACATCATCTGCAACACAGCCTGCTGACGCTTTCCACTAGCTGATCGATAGGGGGACACCTCGTTTGCAACACTGTCAACTGCGGATGCAGTGCTCGTGTGACTGCGCTCTGTGGACCAACTTTCGCTTCTGGAGGAGGAGGAGGAGGGTCAAATGCCTACAGCCAACTGTTTCCTTTACCATGGGCTAGGCAGCACTATGCCACCACCGCTGACCCCTGTGGACCCTGCATCCACCACATTAACCCAGTGCACAGTGATGGACATGTAACGGCCCTGGCCATGCCTACTGGACCATGCATCAGTTGTGAGGTGCACCTTTCAACTCACTGACAGCTTGAGTGCATGGACAATGCAGTCTTTCACATGAAGGTGGAGGGCTGGGATGGCTTTGCGATAGAGTTGAGCGAAACAGGTCGAAAAATTTCAAAAGTCGCCGACTTTTGGTAAAGTCGGGTTTCATGAAACGAAACCCGACCCTAGGGTGAGGTCGGCCACAAGCTCGGCGACTTTAGCGCCAAAGTCGCGTTTCAAAAGTTTGTTTTCCGCCCTCTTTCAGCCAATCAGGATCCACGGACACTGTGGGCAACGTGATGACATAGGCAGGGGTCACCACCATCTTTGAGAAGGGCATGCAAGTGATTGGCTTGCTTTGGGGGGCGTCACAGGGGGTATAAAAGGGCGTGCACGCCGACCGCCATGTTACTCTAGAATGTATTAACAGAAGCATACAGTCTAGATCACGTGAAGTCATTATTGCCCTCTACTCCTCTTTGGTCAGACCTCATCTGGAATATTGTGTCCAGTTTTGGGCACCACATTTTAAAAAAGACATCAACAAACTGGAGAAAGTTCAGAAAAGAGCGACCAGAATGGTGACCGGTCTGCAAACCCTGTCTTATGAGGAAAGGTTGCAGGATTTGGGAATGTTTAGTTTGCAAAAGAGAAGACTGAGAGGAGACTTAATAGCTGTCTACAAATATCTAAAGGGCTGTCACATTGTAGAAGGATCATCGTTATTCTCATTTGCACAAGGAAAGACTAGAAGCAATGGGATGAAACTGAATGGGAGGAGACACAGATTAGATATTAGAAAAAACTTTTTGACAGTTAGAGTGATCAATGAGTGGAACAGGCTGCCAAGAGAAGTTGTGAGTTCTCCTTCAATGGAAGTCTTCAAACAGAGGCTGGACAGACATCTGACTGGGATGATTTAGCGAATCCTGCTTTGAGCAGGGGGTTGGACCAGATGGCCCAGGAGGTCCCTTCCAACTCTATGATTCTACTCATGCTGATCTCAGAATAGGGAGAGCTGCTACTGCTGATTCTTTAGGGAGAGCGTTAGGCAGGGAAGAAGACACCAAAAACTGCTTCTGCTGCTAGCGATTTTGCCTGTACAACACACCAGTCACTGTGTGTGCAGTGCAAGTGGAGGCTATATTTTGCTTGATCAGCTGTGTTGTTTGTTAGGCTGCCTTATAAGGCTTCCTGATAGCTGCATCGCTGTTTTCCCACTGCTCTGCAAACTGCTTTTTTAAAAGCAATCCAAATTTTTTTTTTGTCCTGGTGAGGTACTGGGAATGCATTTTTTCACACCATACAGCAGTGTACGCTTCTCACACAGTACCGTGTAACAGCTGTTATCACGGCCACAGTGAAGCTGTGTGTGACTCTGTAAGGATAAGTCGAGGACATGTTCCGTTCTTACAGACCTCCACCTTCTAGTTTTATCTGGTCTTCAAACAGTTAAGTATATTTGCTGTTTGATCACATTCAAAACTATAGAGAGACAGCGTCTGTCAGTCCGTATACTTAAAAAACACGGAGCTTGACAATTTTACGGACACCGGACAGTGGTGTACGTGCACGCTCCTCTCTCAGACCGTGTAACGGCTGTTATCACGGCCACAGTGAAGCTGTGTGTGACTCTGTAAGGATAAGTCGAGGACATGTTCCGTTCTTACAGACCTCCACCTTCTAGTTTTGTCTGGTTTTTAAACAGTTAAGTATATTTGCTATTTGATCACATTCGAAACTATAGAGAGACAGCGTGTGTCAGTCCGTATACTTAAAAAACACGGAGCTTGACAATTTTATGGACACCGGACAGTGGTGTACGTGCACGCTCTCCTCTCTCAGTACCGTGTAACGGCTGTTATCACCGCCACAGTGAAGCTATCTGTGTGTGACTCTGTAAGGATAAGTCGAGGACTTGTTCCGTTCTTACAGACCTACACTCTAGGGAGATTCCTATTCTGCCCAATTCTATATACACCTTGTAGTTTGTCATACACTAGCCAATTTCTGCCTCTGACATAGCGGTGTGATATTCACTGGGCCTCACACAATCCAACAGTGTCCACAAGTGTGTTCAGAAATTCTACATCTCCCCAGTCCTATAGTGACATTTTTCACACCTACGACATTGAGCCTGTGACATAGCGGTGTGATATTCACTGGGCCTCACACAATACAACAGTGTCCAGAAGTGTGTTCAGAAATTCTGCATCTCCCCTGTCCTATAGTGACATTTTTCACACCTGTGACATTGAGCCTGTGACATAGCAGTGTGATATTCACTGGGTCTCACACAATCCAACAGTGTCCACAAGTGTGTTCAGAAATTCTACATCTCCCCAGTCCTATAGTGACATTTTTCACACCTACGACATTGAGCCTGTGACATAGCGGTGTGATATTCACTGGGCCTCACACAATCAAACAGTGTCCACAAGTGTGTTCAGAAATTCTGCATCTCCCCTGTCCTATAGTGACATTTTTCACACCTGTGACATTGAGCCTGTGACATAGCAGTGTGATATTCACTGGGTCTCACACAATCCAACAGTGTCCACAAGTGTGTTCAGAAATTCTGCATCTCCCCTGTCCTTTAGTGACATTTTTCACACCTGCGACATTGAGACTGTGACATAGCAGTGTGATATTTACTGGGCCTCACACAATCCAACAGTGTCCACAAGTGTGTTCAGAAATTCTACATCTCCCCTGTCCTATAGTGACATTTTTCACACCTACGACATTGAGCCTGTGACATAGCGGTGTGATATTCACTGGGCCTCACACAATCCAACTGTGTCCACAAGTGTGTTCAGAAATTCTACATCTCCCCTGTCCTATAGTGACATTTTTCACACCTACGACATTGAGCCTGTGACATAGCGGTGTGATATTCACTGGGTCTCACACAATCCAACAGTGTCCACAAGTGTGTTCAGAAATTCTACATCTCCCCTGTCCTATAGTGACATTTTTCACACCTACGACATTGAGCCTGTGACATAGCGGTGTGATATTCACTGGGCCTCACACAATCCAACAGTGTCCACAAGTGTGTTCAGAAATTCTACATCTCCCCTGTCCTATAGTGACATTTTTCACACCTACGACATTGAGCCTGTGACATAGCGGTGTGATATTTACTGGACCTCACACAATCCAACAGTGTCCACAAGTGTGTTCAGAAATTCTACATCTCCCCTGTCCTATAGTGACATTTTTCACACCTACGACATTGAGCCTGTGACATAGCGGTGTGATATTCACTGGGCCTCACACAATCCAACATTGTCCACAAGTGTGTTCAGAAATTCTACATCTCCCCAGTCCTATAGTGACATTTTTCACACCTACGACATTGAGCCTGTGACATAGCGGTGTGATATTCACTGGGCCTCACACAATCCAACAGTGTCCACAAGTGTGTTCAGAAATTCTACATCTCCCCTGTCCTATAGTGACATTTTTCACACCTACGACATTGAGCCTGTGACATAGCGGTGTGATATTCACTGGGCCTCACACAATCCAACAGTGTCCACAAGTGTGTTCAGAAATTCTACATCTCCCCTGTCCTATAGTGACATTTTTCACACCTACGACATTGAGCCTGTGACATAGCGGTGTGATATTCACTGGGCCTCACACAATCCAACAGTGTCCACAAGTGTGTTCAGAAATTCTACATCTCCCCTGTCCTATAGTGACATTTTTCACACCTACGACATTGAGCCTGTGACATAGCGGTGTGATATTTACTGGACCTCACACAATCCAACAGTGTCCACAAGTGTGTTCAGAATTTCTACATCTCACCTGTCCTATAGTGACATTTTTCACACCTACGACATTGAGCCTGTGACATAGCGGTGTGATATTTACTGGACCTTACACAATCCAACAGTGTCCACAAGTGTGTTCAGAATTTCTACATCTCCCCTGTCCTATAGTGACATTTTTCACACCTACGACATTGAGCCTGTGACATAGCGGTGTGATATTCACTGGGCCTCACACAATCCAACAGTGTCCAGAAGTGTGTTCAGAAATTCTGCATCTCCCCTGTCCTATAGTGACATTTTTCACACCTGTGACATTGAGCCTGTGACACTGTGACATAGCGGTGTGATATTCACTGGGCCTCACACAATCCAACAGTGTCCACAAGTGTGTTCAGAAATTCTACATCTCCCCTGTCCTATATACACCTTGTACCTTGTTTTACATTACTATATAGTTTGTGGGATTTTGTGTACATTTTTACCAAAAATGAGGAAGGCTGGTGGAAGAGGCCGTGGAATTGGGCGGGGGTTGCCAGCTGGTAATGAAGGTGTTGGTGGTGGATCTGATGGTAGTGGCAAAAGCAAAATTGGACCAAATGCAGAGGTGTTGAGCCTGCATCATCGTCTGGCTCCACAAGGCCTCGAAGGCTTAGTTTTCAAGAAGTTGGCAAACCGCTTTTAAAGCCGGAGCTTCAGGAAAAAGTTTTGGCTTACATTGCTGACTCAGCCTCCAGCTCTATCGCCTCCTCTTCTGAAGTTGTAAAAAATAAAAGCACTGAGTCGTCATTGGAGGCTCATGTTCATGAACCACACCTTTCCTTGTGTCCTTCACCCCAACCAAGATTGAAGGATGACGCAGGCCATATAACTGATTACTCCATGGAGCTGTTTTCACATACCATGTCTGGGTTATCAAGTGAAATGGTGAATTACCCAGGCCAAGATGAATCTGACATGGAGTGCACTGAAGCACAGCCACTGATAGATGATTCTGCTGGTACATTCACTCAGAGCACTACATTGTCCTCGCAGTGTAATGAGCCAGATTCTGACAATGATGAGACTCAGGTGCCCCTTCCCGCATACTATACCACCATACAAGGTGACACAGAGGAAGGTGCACATGACATTGAAGAGGAGGTGATGGATGACCCAGTTGTTGACCTAGATTGGCATCCATTGGGGGAAGAGGGTGCTGCTTCCAATAGCTCAGATGAGGAGGAGGAGCATCCACAGCAGACATCGACATCGCAACAGCTGTTATCTGGCATGCCCGGAGCACTCCAAAGACAGGTTCCAAAAATCAAAAGAGTTGCTGGACAGCTTGTCCAGACGGTCAAAATAGCACAGCATGCTAGGCCGCAAAATGTCTTCCAAAGTAGGAAGAGTGCAGTGTGGCACTTTTTTGAACAAAATCCTCATGATCAGGCCAAGGTTATCTGTAAGAAGTGCGCAAAGACCTTTAGCCGAGGGAAAAATCTGAAAAATTTGAATACCAGTTGCATGCTTAGACATTTAACCAGCATGCACTTGCAAGCGTGGACACAACACCAAACCTCAAGTACCACATGTGCAACTGATCACAAAGAAGGTAGTCAGCAACGCTACATTGTTTCCCCCACTGTAAGCCCAGCGGTTAGCACAGCAGCAAATGTTGAGGTGTCGTTGCAAGGCCAAAGCAGTCAGGGAATCCCACTGTTATATCAACGAAAGACTGAATCTAGGCCATCAGAAAGAACACCAACTCCATCACCATCATCAACCCTCTCTCAGTCCGCCCTGTCCACCGCTAGTTCCACCATATGCAGCTCTCAAGTCCAGCTCACCCTCCCAGAGACTATGAGTAGGTCAAGAAAGTACTCAGTCTCTCATCCGCGTACACTGGGTTTGAACGCCCACATTGCCAAACTAATCTCGTTAGAGATGATGCCCTATCGGTTAGTGAAAAGGGCAGCTTTCCGCGAACTCATGGCCTATGCAGTACCATGCTATGACCTACCCAGTCGCCACTTCTTCTCTCGCAAAGCCATCCCAGCCCTCCACCATCATGTGAAAGACCGCATTGTCCATGCACTCAAGCAGTCAGTGAGTGGAAAGGTGCACCTCACAACAGATGCATGGTCCAGTCGGCATTGCCAGGGCCGTTACGTGTCCATCACTGCGCACTGGGTTAATGTGGTGGATGCAGGGTCCACAGGGGACAGCGGTGGTGAGACAGTGCTGCCTAGCCCACGGTATAGGAAACAGTTGGCTGTAGGCGTTCGACCCTCCTCCTCCTCCAGAAGCGAAAGCTCGTCCACAGAGCGCAGTCGTACGAGCACTCCATCTGCAGCTGCCACTGTTGCACACGAGGTGTCCCCCTATCGAGCAGCTAGTGGAAAACGTCAGCAGGCTGTGTTGCAGATGATGTGTTTGGGCGACAGACACACCGCGGAGGTGCTGGCCGAGTACTTTCAGCGACAAACTGATTCATGGCTGGGCAGTATACATCTTGAGGCAGGCAAGGTAGTTAGTGATAACGGCCGTAATCTTGTGGCAGCCATAGCCCTTTCAAAACTCAGCCACATACCTTGCTTGGCTCACACCTTGAACCTGGTGGTGCAGTGCTTCCTCAACAATTATCTGGAGTTAACAGCCCTGCTCCAGAAGGTGCGAAGACTGTGCGCGCACATCCGCCGGTCGCCTGTACACTCCATTCGTATGCAGAAGCTGCAGCGATTGCTCCACCTTCCCAACCACCGCCTCATTATCGACATTGCAACAAGGTGGAACTCCACCCTGCACATGGTTGAGCGGCTGTGCGAACAGAGGCAGGCCATAATGCATTTGTGGGAGGATACACGGCCAGGCACTTTGAGAGCAGACATTGAGTTGACAGGTGTGCAGTGGTCGAAGCTGAAAGAACTCTGTAAAGTCCTTCAGTGTTTTGAGGAATGCACACGGCTGGTAAGCGCAGACGACGCCATCCTAAGCATGAGCATCCCACTTATGCGTCTGCTCATGCAAAGTTTGACGCACCTTAAGGAGCAGGCGTCTGCAGCCAATGTTGACGAGGAGGAAGAGAAGGAGGGAATCCTTGATGACATTCAGCCATTGTCTGCTCAGGGACCTCTCCTGGACGAGGTGGAGGAAGAACAGGAGGAGGAGGATGATGATGGGGATGATTACTTAGGGAAGGAGGATGCATCTCGTGGGGCAAGTGAAAATGTTGGCGTGGCAAGGTCTGGTACAGGGTTTGTGCGTGACTGGAGGGATGTGGATTTGCCAGAAAGTGCTCCTCCAACCAGCACTCGCAGTGCATCATTGACACCGGGAACATTGGCCCACATGTCAGATTATGCCTTGCAGATCCTAAAAAGGGACCCCCGCATTGCCAAAATGATGAACGATGACGACTACTGGTTGGCCAGCATCCTGGATCTACACTATAAAGGCAAATTACAAAACATCATGCCACAGGAGAACCTTGACCTAATATTGGCTAATAAACAAGCAACTCTGGTAAACCTGTTGGTTGAGGCATTCCCAGCACACAGCAGCGGTGATGGTTCTCACACGAGCCGTACAGGCCAGGGGCAGCTTGGCAGAGGTGTTCGTGGTGCACACAGCAGAAGTGGCATTGGAGACAGTGGTTTCATGACAATGTTGTGGACTGATTTTTCAAGTATCGCTCACACAACTGGTAATACTGCATCGATGGAAAGTGACAGGAGACAGCAGTTGTCAACTATGGTTACAAACTACTTTTCCTCCCATATCGATGTTCTCCCGCACAGATCATTCCCCTTTGACTATTGGGCCGCTAAACTGGACACCTGGCCTGAATTGGCACAATATGCCTTACAGGAGCTCGCTTGCCCAGCTGCAAGTGTGCTATCGGAAAGAGTCTTCAGTGCAGCTGGATCAATCCTGACAGAAAAAAGGACCCGTCTGTCAACCCAAAATGTGGATGATCTAACCTTCATTAAAATGAACCATGCATGGGTTTCCAAGAATTTTGTCCCATCTTCCCTTGATGACACATAGGTTGCCAGAAAAATGGCTTGCTTTGGTCCTCCTCCTATTCCGCGAACTTGACCTATTTCGCCTTTTGCAGCAGCTGAATGTCCCACATCAACATATGCCACTTTGTAAACCGCCCTAACTGGGCTGCCCCCCCCCATGGCCGGGGTCACCACCTAGCGCACGAAACCGTGCGAGTTCCGTTGTCCTGGACAGGTGGGTAGGCCGACTCTTGGGCGCGGGCACTGGCTCAGGGTCCCTCATAGTGCAATCAAGTGTCTCTGACGGTGGTGGTGCACACCCGCCGTCAGACACACCGCCGTACTATGAGGGGCCCAGTGCCAGTACCGACGCCCACGTGTGTGCCCCCTTTGCTTGGGCAGGGCCCCAGCATTTGCATTGTTTACCTCTCCCTGCTCCTCCGCTGTGTAGTCTGGGCTGTCAAATCCTTCACTGAGAGTGCTACTACAAATTGATTGAACTGAAAGATGATGTTTAAGATGTAGCTGTCATGGTTAGGACATGGTTAATGTCCTGTTCTGACAGGGTTAACATTGCCGGCCTCTCTTTGGATCTGGGAGGGGTATTTATGCTCACTCCATACTGGCATTCTCTGTCAGTTATACTGCTATTCTGGTGTGTCTGACCCCTGGTGTGCGTGTACTCTGCATTGTTTGTTTGCTTCCCGTGTATGACCCGGCTTGTTCCTTCACTCTGCACTCCGTCTCTCGTTTTTGGTACCATTGTCTTTTCTGGTTCTGACCTCCTGGCTTGGCTATCGTTACTCCGTTACAGTTTACCGCTATTGTACCGTCTAATACCTGTTCTGGTTTTCTGATCTATTGCTACGTCCTGACTATTCTTTCTGTCTAAGCCCTTTGGTACTGTCCTGCTATCTTGTGCTTTGACCCGGCTTGATCTGGTATCTGTCTCTGTCTATGCTCCTTGGTAAGATTGTCCTGTAGTTACCCTTCTAGGAGTTTCCCTGCAGCTCCTAGCTCTGTGGAGCTTAGGCCATGCCCCCAGCAGTCACGTGATTCAGGTCCTGGAGCATGCATTATCACCACTGCTGCTCGCTCCGCAGGTATCTTTGTGCACAGTCTTTGTACTCAGGACACGCACTCTGGCTCAGTGAGCAAGTGCAGTGCGGTGTTCCTGACATTATAACTGACCGTTTCAGTTTTTTTTCCTCTGAAGGAAAAAAAAAAAAAAAAAGTGTGTGTTATCCTCATGGATCCCATACAAGCCTTGGCTGATCAGGTCAAGCACCTGACCCAAATGTTCCATAAACTCAATGTGGAACAGCGCACGATAGCCCATACCCAGCAACAGTTGGTGGTTACTGTGCAGGGGGCTGTCGATGCAGGGGCTTCTAGTTCTGGGGGTAGGGATGTGTCATTAGCATCCCCCGAATCTCCAGTCAAATTACCCGATCCCTTCTCAGGGGATAAAAAGGAGTTCAGGTCTTTCAGAGAAGGATGCAAGCTTTTTTTTTCTCTAAGGCCCCGCTTCTCCGGGGATGAGTTCCAGAGGGTGGGGGTCATTATTTCCCTACTTCGGGGGGCTCCGCAAGCATGGGCTTTCTCTCTGTCTTCCTCTGCTCCTGAACATATGTCAGTGAACTTGTTCTTTGAGGCTCTGGGGCACATTTATGACGAGCCTGATAGAGTGCGTCTGGCAGAGGATATGATGATGAGTGTGACACAGGGGAGACACTCTGCCGAATGGTTCTGCTCAGAGTTTAGACGTTGGACCGCCGAAGTATCCTGGAATGACGCCGCCCTGAGGGGGTTGTTTCGCAGGGGCCTTTCTGACCGTCTGCAGGACGCTCTGGCATTACATCCGCCTCCTGATACCCTGGAGGACACCATGATGCAGGCGGTCCGTATGGACCGGAGACTCCGTGCTAGAGGAATGATGCAACAAGAGTCTCCCTTGTACCCCAAATTGTGTGACACTTCACCCATATCTGAGCCCATGAACGTTGGGTCAGTCTCGGTTAAGGAGAAAGAGAAGGCACCGCAGAGACAACCTACTATGTTTTTACTGTGGAGCCTCTGGACATTGGAAAAGGAATTGTCCCTCCTGTCCTTCTTCAGAGAAACCTTCAGAGAAACGACTGAGTCTGGGCAACAATCGAGGAGGTTGTCCAGACTCCCAGGTACATTTCTCACGTATAAAAATGGTCCTCCAGGTTGAATTGGAAATTGCTGGCGGTCCTGTTATGACCACCGCCTTTGTTGACTGTGGTTCCTCCATTAATCTGATTGATGCCCAAGTTGTGACTCTTAATAAGATAGGGACAGTCAGGTTAAAAGACCCTGTTAAAATTGTGGCTGTGGTTTCATCCCCTCTTACCCGGGATGGAATTTGTTTTATGTCTGAAGTTTTTTCTATGAAAGTGGGTTTCACTCATGTGGAAAATTTAAGTTGTTTCGTTATGAATAATCTGCCTGCAGGACTGGTATTGGGAATGCCCTGGTTGCAACACCACAATCCTCTTATTGATTGGGTGAAGGGGGAGATCACCCGTTGGGGATGTAATGATAATGGTCTGTGTTGTAACCCGATTCCTTTTGTCAATCCGATAAAATCTGTATCTGTGTCATCTGTCGGTCTGGAGGGTATTCCGGAATACCTGAGGACCTTTAAAGATGTGTTTTCCGAAAGCGAGGCCGAGGCGCTCCCACCACATAGACCATATGATTGTGCTATCGATTTAGTACCTGGAGCCAAATTACCCAAGGCTCGTTTGTTTAATTTGTCCGGGCCTGAGTGCCAAGCTATGAAAGAGTACATTAAAGAAAGCCTTCGCAAGGGGCATATTCGGCCCTCGGTCTCACCCGTGGCAGCGGGGTTTTTCTTTGTAAAGAAAAAAGATGGTGGGTTGCGACCGTGCCTCGACTTTCGAGAACTGAACAAAATTACTGTTAAGAACACGTACCCTCTCCCGTTGATTCCTGATCTATGCAATCAACTCACGGGGGCCAAATGGTTTTCTAAGCTCGATCTACGAGAGGCTTATAACCTTATAAGGATCCGGGAGGGGGACGAATGGAAAACAGCGTTCCTGACAACTGAGGGGCTGTTTGAAAACCTGGTTATGCCCTTCGGCCTCACTAATGCTCCTGCGGTTTTTCAGAACTTTATTAATGTTGCTTTTTCTGACTTGATTGGACGTTATGTAGTCATTTACCTGGATGACATCTTGATTTACTCTGAGGACAGTCAGTCACACTTGCATCATCTGCGTACGGTGCTTATGAGACTCTGGGAGAACCATTTGTATGCTAAGCTGGAGAAGTGCTCATTTTTTATGCAAGAACTGTCTTTTCTGGGTGTAATTGTATCCGGGGAGGGATTCCGTATGGATCCAGGGAAGGTTCAGGCCATTACAGATTGGGTGCAGCCTCATGACCTGAAGGGGTTGCAGCGATTTCTGGGCTTCGCTAATTATTATAGGAAGTTCATTAAAGGGTTCTCGCAGGTGGTAAAACCCTTGACGGACCTCACTCTTAAAGGGGCAGATGTAAAAATTTGGTCTGTGGCCGCAAAAAATTCCTTCCTGGCATTAAAGAAGTGTTTTACTACAGCCCCTGTGTTGGTACAACCCGATTCGTCAAGACCTTTTATCGTCGAGGTCGACGCTTCAGAGGTGGGGGTGGGGGCAGTATTGTCACAGGGCCCCTCTACCCTGACTAACTTCAATCCCTGTGCCTTTTTCTCTAAGAAGTTCTCGTCAGCCGAGAGAAACTATGATGTCGGTAACAGGGAACTGTTAGCAGTTAAATTGGCCTTTGAAGAATGGAGACATTTTTTGGAGGGGGCCGCTCATCCCATTACGGTCATCACTGAACATAAAAACCTGGCCTATATCGAGTCTGCTAAGAGATTGACCCCCAGACAGGCTCGGTGGGCACTTTTTTTTTCTCGATTTCAATTTACCATCACGTTCCGACCAGGGTCTAAAAATGTAAAGGCAGATGCCTTATCCCGAAGTATTGATTCTGTGTCCCCTCCAGAACCTCCTTCCTCCATTCTTCAACCGGGAGTGGTTGTAGCCGAAATCTTCTCTGAGTTACAGAGAGAGATTCTGGAAGCACAAGCTCCCAGGAATAAACCCCCAGGTAAATTGTTTGTACCCGAACAATTCCGTCCCCACTCCTTCAAGAATTTCATGACTCTACATTAAGTGCACACCCTGGTATTGCAGCTACCCGGGGGGCAGTAGCTAGGGGTTTTTGGTGGCCCTCTATGGGTACTGATATAAAAAGGTTTGTGAATACTTGTGGGGTGTGCGCGCGTGCTCTAAAAGCTCTCAGGTCCGGCCGGCCGGGGAATTGGTGCCTTTGCCAATTCCGGATAAACCATGGACACACCTGTTCATGGACTTTATCACTAACCTTCCACCTTCCAAGGGCAACTCAGTGGTATGGGTAGTGGTTGATAGATTTTCTAAGCAAGCCCACTTTGTGCCATTACCTGCGTTACCATCTGCTGAAACCTTGGCTCGTTTGTTTATACAGAACATTGTTCGACTGCATGGAGTGCCTGTGAACGTGGTGTCGGACAGGGGTGTGCAATTTGTGGCCAGGTTTTGGAGAGCGTTTTGTATGAAGTTGGGGGTCACGTTGTCATTCTCCTCTGCCTATCACCCGGAATCTAACGGACAAACGGAACGCACCAACCAGTCATTGGAGAAGATTCTGAGATGCCTGGCCTCCTCCAGACAGGAAGACTGGTGTGAGGTATTGCCCATGGCAGAATTTGCATTCAACTGTCGGGTTAATCAGTCTACCGGAAAGCCTCCCTTTCTGGTCAATTATGGGTTTGTTCCGCAGTTTGGGGAATTTTCCCGTATGGATACGGATTGCCCTGGTGCCGAGGGGATGGTACAACAATTAAAAACCCTCTGGAAGGAGGTACAGGGGAACATCTCCAAAGCCCAGAAGAAGTTCAAACATTTTGCAGACAGGAGGAGGGGGGTGGTTCCTGCGTTGACAGTGGGGGAAAAAGTCTGGTTGTCCACTCGTAACATCAAACTTAAAATATCCTCTATGAAGTTGGGCCCCAAATTTATTGGCCCATACAAGATTGTAGAGGTGATCAACCCGGTGGCATACAGATTACAGTTGCCCACCTCCTTCAAAATCTCTAACGTCTTCCACAGGTCCCTATTAAAACCTGTGGGGACAGTTAGAGAAGATCCCTCATCCGTGGCTCCACCAGTGTTGGAAGAGGGTCAACTGGAGTACGAGGTAGGGCGCATCATTGATTCGCGGTGGGTGCGCAGGAGACTTCAGTACCTTATCCATTGGAAGGGATATTCCGTTGAGGATCGATCGTGGGTTCCGGCCAGTTCGGTGCACGCTGATCGACTGGTGCGGGCTTTTCATGCCAGGTACCCTGAGAAACCTGGGGGTCCGGTGGCCCCCCATTAAGAGGGGGGTACTGTCATGGTTAGGACATGGTTAATGTCCTATTCTGACAGGGTTAACATTGCCGGTGTCATGGTTAGGACATGGTTAATGTCCTGTTCTGACAGGGTTAACATTGCCGGCCTCTCTTTGGATCTGGGAGGGGTATTTATGCTCACTCCATACTGGCATTCTCTGTCAGTTATACTGCTATTCTGGTGTGTCTGACCCCTGGTGTGCGTGTACTCTGCATTGTTTGTTTGCTTCCCGTGTATGACCCGGCTTGTTCCTTCACTCTGCACTCCGTCTCTCGTTTTTGGTGCCATTGTCTTTTCTGGTTCTGACCTCCTGGCTTGGCTATCGTTACTCCGTTACAGTTTACCGCTATTGTACCGTCTAATACCTGTTCTGGTTTTCTGATCTATTGCTACGTCCTGACTATTCTTTCTGTCTAAGCCCTTTGGTACTGTCCTGCTATCTCGTGCTTTGACCCGGCTTGATCTGGTATCTGTCTCTGTCTATGCTCCTTGGTAAGATTGTCCTGTAGTTACCCTTCTTGGAGTTTCCCTGCAGCTCCTAGCTCTGTGGAGCTTAGGCCATGCCCCCAGCAGTCACGTGATTCAGGTCCTGGAGCATGCATTGTCACCACTGCTGCTCGCTCCGCAGGTATCTTTGTGCACAGTCTTTGTACTCAGGACACGCACTCTGGCTCAGTGAGCAAGTGCAGTGCGGTGTTCCTGACAGTAGCTATGCCCTGTCCATGTCTCAGCATGCAACTGGTATTCAAATTTCTCAGATTTTTCCCTCGGCTAAAGGTCTTTGCGCACTTCTTACTGATTACCTTTGCTGGATCATTAGGGTTTTGTTCAAAAAAGTGCCACACTGCACTCTTCCTACTAGGGAAGACAGTTTGAGGCCTTGCACGCTGTGCTTTTTTGACCGTCTGGCCAAGCTGTCCTGCAATTTTTTGGGTTTTTGTAACCCGTTTTTGGACTGCTCCGGGCCTGCCAGATGACAACTGTTGTGATGTCGATGCCCGCTGCGGATGCTCCTCCTCCTCTTCTGAGCTATTGGCAGCTGCACACTCTACCCCCAATGGATGCCAATCTGGGTCAACAACGGGGTCATCCATCACCTCCTCTTCAATGTCATGTGCACCTTCCTCTGTGTCACCGTGTATGGTGGTATAGTATGCGGGAGGGGGCAACTGAGTTGCATCAGGGTCAGATTCTGGCTCAGTACACTGCGAGGACAATGTAGTGCTCTAAGTGAATGTACCAGCAGATAAATCTAGCAGTGGCTGTGCATCAGTGCACTCCACGTCAGATTAATCTTGGCCTGGGTAATTCACAATTTGACTTGATAACCCAGGCATGGTATGTGAAAACAGCTCCATGGAGTAATCTGTTGTGTGGCCTACCGCATCCTTCAATTTTGGTTGGGGTGAAGGACACAAAGAAAGGTATGGTTCATGACCATGAGCCTCCAATGACGACTCAGTGCTTTTATTTTTTAAAACTTCAGAAGAGGAGGCAATAGAGCTGGAGGTTGAGTCAACAATGTAAGCCAAAACTTGCTCTTGAAGCTCCGGCTTTAGAAGCGGTTTACCTACTCCCAGAAAAGGGAGCCTTCGAGGCCTTGTGGAGCCAGACGATGACGCAGCCTCAACACCTCCAGTATTAGGTGCTATTTTGCTTTTGCCACTTCCAGAAGATCCACCACCAACACCATCATTACCAGCTGCCAACCCCCGCCCACTTCCACGGACTCTTCCACCACACTTCCTCATTTTTTGGAAAAATTTACCCAAGTTTACACCAACTCTCTGGTACTGCAAAACAAGGTACAAGATGTATATAGTACAGGGGAGAATTGGAATGTCTCTACACTCCAGGACACTGTTGGATTCTGTCAGGCCCTGTTTATTTAACACTGCAATATGACAGGCAGATTCTGTATGCTGTTAGAAAGGTGTATAGAGGACTGTGGAGAATTGGAATGTCTCTACACTTCAGGACACTGTGGGATTCAGTCAGACCCTGTTTATTTAACACTGCAATATGACAGGCAGATTCTCTATGCTGTTAGAAAGGTGTATAGAGGACTGTGGAGAATTGGAATGTCTCTAAACTTCAGGACACTGTGGGAGTCAGTCAGGCCCTGTTTATTTAACACCGCAATATGACAGACAGATTCTCTATGCTGTTAGAAAGGTGTGTAGAGGACTGTGTAGAATTGGAATGTCTCTACACTTCAGAACACTGTGGGATTCAGTCAGGCCCTGTTTATTTAGCACTGCAATAGGACAGGCAGATTCTCTATGCTGTTAGAAGGGTGTAGTATGATAGAATGATAGAATCATAGAATTGTAGAGTTGGAAGGGACCTCCTGGGCCATCTGGTCCAACCCCCTGCTCAAAGCAAGATTCCCTAAATCATCCCAGTCAGATGTCTGTCCAGCCTCTGTTTGAAGACTTCCATTGAAGGAGAACTCACCACTTCTCGTGGCAGCCTGTTCCACTCATTGATCACTCTAACTGTCAAAAAGTTTTTTCTAATATCTAATCTGTGTCTCCTCCCATTCAGTTTCATCCCATTGCTTCTAGTCTTTCCTTGTGCAAATGAGAATAAAGTTGATCCTTCTACAATGTGACAGCCCTTTAGATATTTGTAGACAGCTATTAAGTCTCCTCTCAGTCTTCTCTTTTGCAAACTAAACATTCCCAAATCCTGCAACCTTTCCTCATAAGACAGGGTTTGCAGACCGGTCACCATTCTGGTCGCTCTTTTCTGAACTTGCTCCAGTTTGTTGATGTCTTTTTTAAAATGTGGTGCCCAAAACTGGACACAATATTCCAGATGAGGTCTGACCAAAGAGGAGTAGAGGGAAATAATGACTTCACGTGATCTAGACTGTATGCTTCTGTTAATACATCCTAGAATTGCATTTGCCTTTTTTGCTGCTGCATCACACTGTTGACTCATATTCAGTCTGTGATCTATTAGTATACCCAAGTCTTTTTCACATGTGCTGTCGCTTAGCCCTATTCCTCCCATTCTGTATATGCTTTTTTCATTTTTATTGCCCAGATGTAGTACTTTGCATTTCACCCTGTTAAAAACCATTCTGTTAGTTGCTGCCCACTTCTCCAGTTTATTTAAATCTTTTTGAATCCTCTCTCTCCTCTAGTATTAGCTATCCCTCCTAGCTTTGTGTCATCAGCAAATTTAATCAGTTTACCCTCAATTCCTTCATCTAAATCGTTGATAAAGATGTTGAACAATACAGGGCCCAGGACAGAGCCCTGTGGTACCCCACTTGAAACATTCTTCCAACTGGATGTGCAGCCATTTACGACCACTCTTTGGGTCCGATCTCTAAGCCAGTTATGAATCCACCTAACAGTTGCCTTGTCCATTCCATACTTAGTCATTTTTTCAATAAGGATTGTATGAGAGACTTTGTCAAATGCTTTGCTGAAGTCAAGATATACTATATCTACAGCATTTCCTTGATCCACCCAATCAGTGATACCATCATAGAAGGAAATCAAGTTAGTCTGACATGACTTATTAGTTAAAAACCCATGCTGACTCTGTTTAATCACTTCATTCTTATCCAGGTATTGACATACATGTTGTTTAATAATTTGTTCAAAGATCTTTCCTGGTATAGAAGTCAGACTCACCGGCCTATAGTTGCCTGGGTCCACCTTCTTCCCCTTTTTGAAGATAGGAACAACATTTGCTCTTCTCCAGTCTTCTGGCACTTCTCCTGTTCTCCAAGAATTTTCAAAGATTATGGAGAGGGGTTCAAAAATTTCTTCTGCTATCTCCTTCAGTACTCTGGGGTGTAATTCATCTGGACCTGGAGACTTGAATTCATTTAGGTTAGCTAAGTGTTTCCTCACTATCTTTCTGTTTATAGATATCCTGGATTCTTCTATTCCCTTAATAGGACAGTGAAGAACAGTTGATGTTACATTTCCTTTCTGAGAGAAAACAGATGCAAAATAGGAATTTAAAAGTTCAGCCTTCTCAACATCCTGTCTTACCATTTCATCATTTTCATCCTGTAAAAATCCTATAGCACCTTTGTGTATAGTGTATAGAGGACTGTGGAGAATTGGAATGTCTCTACACTTCCGTAGTTGATACCTTTTAATGGCTAACTGAAAAGATGGTAACACATTGCAAGCTTTCGAGACTACTCAGGTCTCTTCATCAGGCTAGACTAATACAAAATCTGAAGTCACATATTTATGCACAATACAGCCTAGAAAAAATGCAATAGATAAGACAAGTGACGTGAAGCAGAACTATCAATATGGGAGAGGGAGAAACATAAATATAAACATTGGACCAGTTCATAGATAAGGAGTCTGGATGTTTTATGGTCCTCTGATTGGGGTCTAGTTCTGTGTTGCCCCGCAAGGTTTTAAAAGGAAATTCCTTAATTGATGTAAAAAGACATCAATTTACATCAATTAAGGAATTTCCTTTTATATGAAAGGAATATGACAGGCAGATTCTCTATGCTGTTAGAAGGGTGTATAGAGGACTGTGGAGAATTGGAATGTCTCTACACTTCAGGACACTGTGGGATTCAGTCAGGCCCTGTTTATTTAACACCGCAATGTGATCGGCAGAAATTGCCTAGTGTTGTTAGGAATCTGGGTTCTATAATGCCTATGCGGGAATCCAGAGTCACACATTTGTCTCCAGAGGCTAAGTCCTTTGTCCTTCCAGCTTCTGAGCATGCTCACGGGACTAGCTCTCATTGGAGTTCAGGAGTCAGGTGCTCAGGTCCTGCTCCTGATTTGATTGGTTATGCTCAGGGCTCTGGAGATTTCTGGCAGGTCCCGTACGCTATAAAAAGTGCACATGGCCGCTATGCCATGCGCTAGTATTTTTCATACTGCTGCTGTATGTATGGTGATGGATGCTTGAACTGGTGGATGACTTATTATGAAACCCCTTCCCTCTGATATTACATTTGTGTGAGTGATTGGGCAGCCTCCAGTAGCAGCACTAGCGCCAGCGCACTCCAGCTATACTTTTCCAGCAGCTAGCGTCCTGCATCGCGCCAGCAAGTTTGCCGTGTCTCCTCTGTGGCTCCGTGCACACCGCGCTGCGGTTGCAGTCTGTCGGACGTTCGCAGCTGCGACGTTCCGCATCTTTTGTTACGGCAGGTCTAGACGGAGTAGTCGGTTTAAGGCTACTCCTGTGACCTTAAATACCGTATCTTTGTTGCTGTCAGTCTGTGACATAGAACAGACTCAGCGTTATTGTTTATTCTGTGCTTGCAGCTCTGTGTGTGAACAGTGCTTGCCTCTGTGCATGTTGGGTGCAGTTATACCCAGTGCACACGACTGCCGTAGTGCTCTGCCTCTGTTAGCAGCGGTCTTTCCATCTGCCGCACAGTGGATCCCGGGCGGCGAACACGCTTATTTATATTTTTTTAAGCGTGTTCTGCCGCCGTAACAAGTGTATGACAAACTTCAAGGTGTATATAGAATTGGGCAGAACTGAAATCTCCCTAGAGTGGAGGTCTGTAAGAATGGAACAACTCCTCGACTTATCCTTAGAGTCACACACAGATAGCTTCACTGTGGCCGTGATAACAGCCGTTACATGGTACTGAGAGAGGAGCGTGCATGTACACCGCTGTCCAGTGTATGTAAAATTATCAAGCTCCGTGTTTTAGTATACGGACTGACACACGCTGTCTCTCTATAGTTTTGAATGTAATCAATATACTAAACTGCTTGAAAACCAGACAAAACTATAAGGTGGAGGTCTGTAAGAATGGAACAACTCCTCGACTTATCCTTACAGAGTCACACACAGATAGCTTCACTGTGGCCGTGATTGTAAGAAAAAGTTCTACTGAGAGCTGGAAGAGTCGGGAAGAAGTTCCACAGACGATCTCTTATCAAGCGGAGGTTGAAGTTTATTCGGAGATACACGGCAAAACAGATACAGAATAACAGAGGAGTTGGAATATGCGGGAAAAAACAGGAATACAGACAGGCAGAGAATCGCTAGGAAGTCTGGCGATGGTAAGACTCTGTGCCCTGGCCATGGTGAGGCACAGTGGCATGATGGTGATGGAATGGCCACAAGCAACAGTAACAAGAGCTTCTTATACATTATCAGAACAAAGAAAGCTGCATTTTGCCGCAGAGGGCGTTAACATTATAATTCTAAGGAGTTTTCATGGTAATCTACAGAAACGTGGTTTAGAACAGAGAATATAATGACATAATATGAAGATATTAATTAACATTTCTCCAAGCAACACTAAAACCCATAAGTCATTGGTATCTATGACTACTGTCTTAAAATCTTATCATTGTCTCCAGTCTAGGTCCATAAATTCTTACATCCTGACATTTTAACTACTCTACACTTTGCTACCACACTATCACGTATAAGCATACTGACCATATATTTGGTGACCTTATTCCCCTATTGATCCAATCTTCCTCTATGCACATCTACTGAAGTTGGTAAGAGACATGATCTCATTTTCCATCCTCCATTTAGTACATTTTATTAGCTCTTTTGTAAAAGTTGAATCTTCTCTAACTTTCAACAAAATAGCTGCTAGAGACAACATGGCCGCTCAGTATATTATGGCTGACCATTCTCTTACAAGTCCCCCTCTTGTACTCTATCCAGAGTACAACATACAGTACTGTAATATTCATGGGTGAATTATTGAAAATAAGAATATGGAGGTAATTCAGCACTTTATGCACGTGTGTGTGTAAGGCAAAAGTCCCTAAAAATAGAACAAACACATAATAAAAAAAATAATTCAAATAGTCCTGAAAAAAATAAGTTGCACAATAGTCAAGTCTTTTGGTCTATTTCTTCTCATTCTTTGTCTTCTGGATTTTCCTGATCTTCTCCCCCTCTCACACTATCAGAGTCCCACTGTATAGTGTGAAACATCTTCTCCTGATCATCCAATAGGTTCACGGTCCCAGGAGTCAAATATGAAAATCTTCAGCTGACCTGGAGGAAATAGAAAAAAAAAGTGGAGTATCAGTCCTTACCAGAAATCTCAGTAAAATAATTAAGAAGTCTACACTGATTGATATGAACCATTTTAATCACCTTTTTAGCTTGAAAATTTGAGCAAAGACTTAATCATTGTAGTTGGGATATAAGGCACAAGTCTATCATTAACTCGTTTGTAGTACAAGCACTCCCCCTCAATGGGCAGGGACTCGAGGGATGAACAGGGATGAGTCACCCTCCTTCTCCTGTGCCTTTACAAGATCTTGAAGAGGAGAAAAGACAAGGGGGGGCTCTTGGGGTTTCTCAGTGACTGCAGCGATGACTTCTTGAGGATATTTGGCATCGCCTGTGAGTGCAGCCTCCTTGGCCGCGTGATCTACATATGCATTGCCAAGGATGTGGGGGTCAGGAATCAACCTCTGGTGTCCCTTGATTTTACAGAAGGACCATAATTTTGGGAATTCTTTACCCCGTTGCTCAATTTGTTTTAAAATGTCTGCATGCTGCAAGGGCTTGTTCTGAGAATCAACCATCCCCCTAAGGGCCCATACATTAAGATATAGAGTGAGTGACGACATGACATATGCGCTATCACTGAAGATATTCATTGGCTCTGGACACACGAGAATGAGCTGTAGAGCTGCTTCCAACTCAGCTCTTTGAGCGGAGAAATGACCAGGGAGTTTATACTGCAGCAGCAATGGCTTAGCTGGAAACCACACAGCGAAGCCTGTGACGTAATGCCCCTCATGCCAATAGCGAGCTCCGTCAATATAGGCACAGGGGATTCCCTCTTGAAAATCTGCTCGGAAGGGAGAGGGAGTAACATTAGCCTGTTCAATTTGACAATTGTGACTTTTTCCTGCATACTGCATCATCTGGGCTAAGTGATATTTCTCACCCACTTCGACTTGTAAGTCTCTAGTCTCAAAATCAATGATCCATTGGGCCATTCTCTGTGAATTAATACCTGAAGCTTTTCCCTTCAGCAAAGTTTTTAAAGTGACATGCGGGGTTTGTAGAATTAAAGGAGCAAATCCCACTATATGCTTCACTTGATTCATAGTCCAGTGCACGCCCAGTAGGTGCTTCTTGCACTGAGTGAATCCTTTTTCCACGGGGGTCAGCAACCTGGAGTAATAACCTAGGGCATACAACTGACTAGACACTTCTGGGCTTTCTTTGGGCCATTTTTGTAGGAGCACAGAAGAAATAGAGATATCACCGGTGTGAGTCTGAATGTAGAAAGGCTGGGAAGGGTCAGGGTTAATCAATGCAGCAGCTGCCGTAAGGGCGCGCTTCAATCCCTCAAAAGCCTGTAAGGCGGTTCCCTCTACCTTAACAGGGTCAAAGTCATTATCAACATTTTTCAATAAATCATACAATGGTTTAGCCAAATAAGCAAAATCTTCAATGAATTCTCTGGAAAAATTAATAAGACCCAAACATTTTCTGAGTTCAGTAATATTAGTTGGTATGGGGACAGCCTGAATAGCTTTAACCCTATCATGCATGGGCTTCTTTCCTTCTGCTGATACAGACACACCCAGAAATTTAACCTCTGATTTCATCAATTGTACTTTATCTAGACTCATTTTGAGTCCTGCATTTTGTAAAGCCTGACAAACATTTTCAAGGGTTTCTCTGTGTTCACATTCATCGACAGTTTGAATCAATAAATCATCAACATACTGTAAGACTTTGTCTCCATAGCCAAGGGGTTCTAACATCTGAGCTAATGCCTGATGGAAATACACAGGAGAACTGTGAAATCCCATGGGCAACCGCGTGAACAGGTATTGCACATTCTCAAAAGTGAATGCAAAGGGGAGGGCAGATTCAGGTGTTAGGGGTACTGAGAAAAAGCCATTTGCAATATCCAAACAAGAAAATACTTTACAATCACTCCTCAGCTGCGACATAACTTCAGGGACAGATGCAACAAGGTGAGCAGCTGAGGGAGTGTACTTATTTACAAGTCTCAGGTCTACTACCATTCGAAAACTGCCATCTTCCTTTTTTACAGGTAGAATAGGACTGTTACATGGAGAATTACCATTCACAACAACACCTTGTTTCTCCAATTCACTGACTGCTACCCTTATGTAAGGGATTGCGTCCTCTGGAATACGGTACTGACGCTGGAAAGGTGGCAGTTTTTCACCATCAATTTTAACCTGAGTTTGCATTAACCCACAATCAGTTTTCTTTGAGATCCACAATTCAGGGAACTTTTGCTTCAATTCATTCTTTAAAGCATCATTGTCAGCATTTTCAACATTTTCACCAGTACATACTCCGAAACTAGCAATGGGTAATTTATGACTCTCCTCCTCCTCCACAGGGACAATTACAGAAGAGATAGTGGCTTCTTTGTTCCACCACAAGACTTTGTTACATAAATCAACAACAATTCCCATTGCTCCCAAAACATCAGTTCCCAAAATAGTGTACCGTAACTGTGGATTTACCCAAAAAGCGCATCGAAGACCCCTTTGCTTCAATCCCCCTGTGTCCTGAAATCTCAGGTTTACTGGACGACTTTTTACTGCTTGAATACAGGAGCCTTCGAATCCTACCAAAGTTGTAGTTTCAGGCAGTCCAGGGGGTGACTGCAATTTGTGTCGTGTTATTGAAACTGAGGCTCCTGTATCGATGAGGATGTCTTCCCAAGGCAGCCCCTCTATTCTCCCTCTGACATAAGGTCTACCGTCCCTGCCCAGGGAAAGGGGAGCAAGGAGGGTGAGGGGAACAGGGGGAACACTCCATCAATCAGTGTTACCTGCCGTGGGAAGCCCGAAAAATCCATCATCCCCATCTGGACACGGCTTCCGTCCAACAGCTGCCGCCTCCGACCCAAAGAGATCCTTAGTCAGGGTCCGGTCCTCATGTTCCCGTAGCTCCTTAATCAGCGGAGCATAGGGGCGAGGAGGAGTGACCCCTCCCTGAATAGCATGGACCTCTGGGCCCGGATGAGTGAAAGCTATTGGGGAGGGAGCAGGAGCAGAAGGCTCCTGTGAGACTGGGTTAACCATTTGAACCGTTGTACTGCTGATACTGCCTAGGGTCATTCACTGCTGGATACGGAGGTCTAACTCCGAAAGGTGGTCTAGAGAACTCCCGGGTCTGTTGGGGGTTAAATGGTGCCCGGGGTTCTCGGGGAACAATCCCTGGCACAAGGCTGGGACAAAAACGTCTAACATGTCCCAGATGTCCACAAAAATAACACAAGGGAGGACCTCTCATGGGATCCCATGGGGGCTCTGCCGAATGGGACCTGCCCATTCTCGGCAGCTGGCCGTACCCCCCCCGGAACTCCTGGCCTCCCGGGAATCAGCAGATACACCCCGAGGTGAATGGTACGCAAAAACATTAGACTCATCACCCTTCACCTCGGATTGCATCGTTCTAACATTGGTTAATAAAGCCTCCACCACGTCCTCAATTGATTCCGCATTTTGCAAAACTCCTGATTTAAAAACTCCTTCCAGGGGCACCTTTTTTACAAATTGTTCCATCATGGCAAATTTATCACCCTGGTCCATCGTATCTAAGGTCTTATCAAACACAACGCACCAGGCTGCAACCCATTTATCTGCCTCAATCCTGAGATCACTCCCCTTTTTTAATTTTAAAGGAATCTAGCAATGCCGGAGAGGGCTTTCTCCCCCCTAACTTCTGTGAAATCACAAACTTCATTCTTCCCTGCGGCTCTGTCAATTCACACTGAACACCCTTCGCTTGCTGGGCTTTCAGATGGGACATGAACTCAGGGGGCACAAAAGACATGAAATAACGGGAAGCATCTTCCTTAGATTTAATTTGAAATTTATCTAGCCATGATTCAAAGCCAAGGACATTACGAAATACTCCCTTACTTTCCTCCCAATTAGGCAAATTCTTAATAAATTTAAGATGGACCAGGGACATCTGACCAGGACTCTTTCTCGAGGTAGAGGCAGTGTCAGCGTTAAATTTAAAATCTACCTGCGATGAATCATCCCCTTCCTCTTCGATCAATTCTTTACTTAACTGTGCCTGCATATGTTGAAGCTGCCGGGACAATCTATCCTGTGTATTGGTATATTCTCTAATCCAGTCTCCTAACAATGACTTCCATTCTGAGACTGTGTCTACGTCAGCCCCGCACTTCCCCACTGCAGACTCCATCTGTGCTATAAGTGCTGTCAAAGGCTCCAACTCAACCCCCTCCTTTTGTGTTTCCTCTGCTCGTCTCAACGTTTCATTCAACTGTTCTAATCTCTCCCCGTACACTGTCCCTCCCCGGGTGATCCCATACAAATACTGCGGTTTAGGCTGTCTATCAAGAGCCTGGTCAAAAGTTATGACTGTCTTACATAAAGCCGCTACCCGGCTGTTACTTTTATCCAGCGAATTCTTTCTATCTAGTTCCCTGTTTTCTGTGGTAAACCATCGCATACAATTTAGCCACGTGGTTTCCACATTAACCCCCTCCAGCTGGGGTGTGCCAGCATATTTCTCTGCCTGCTTCCGTAACCACTCCATATTTACAGTGGTATACAAGGACGAGTTTTACTCTGTCCTAGTATCAACAAATGCAATTTAAGCAAAGTTAGATACTCACACCTCTCTCGAATGGAAGACCTCCTGCAGGCTGGGTCGACCAGATATCAAAAGAGGTGCAGCCGTGATTCCAGCCTCACTCGTTAGCTTGCCAGGCGTCTCCCCTTGCCCTTTTAAAGCTTCTTGCTACCCGGCACAAAAAAATTCTCACGTCCTTGTAGATAGCTTCTTCTTAGTTACTCATCTTTTTATAGTCTTTTTCTTTATCCGTGGTTTTATTATAAAAAAATCGGGCAGGCGGTCTTGGAGCGATCACGAGAGGTTCTCCTTCAGGCTGGCTTCCTTTGATCGGTTTAACGTATGGCCATACGCGTTTTTTTTATTTTTTCTTCAGTCTTCCAACCTCCAAGCCCTCATCTGCAGCTTCTTCCAGTGGTTCTTCTGGAGGCAGCCCTCCGGAGCCGCTCCTCCTGGCTGGCTCGCCACTTGTAAGAAAAAGTTCTACTGAGAGCTGGAAGAGTCAGGAAGAAGTTCCACAGACGATCTCTTATCAAGCTGAGGTTGAAGTTTATTCGGAGATACACGGCAAAACAGATACAGAATAACAGAGGAGTTGGAATATGCGGGAAAAAACAGGAATACAGACAGGCAGAGAATCGCTAGGAAGTCTGGCGATGGTAAGGCTCTGTGCCCTGGCCATGGTGAGGCACAGTGGCATGACGGCGATGGAATGGCAACAAGCAACAGTAACAAGAGCTTCTTATACATTATCAGAACAAAGAAAGCTGCATTTTGCCGCAGAGGGCGTTAACATTATAATTCTAAGGAGTTTTCATGGTAATCTACAGAAACGTGGTTTAGAACAGAGAATATAATGACATAATACGAAGATATTAATTAACATTTCTCCAAGCAACACTAAAACCCATAAGTCATTGGTATCTATGACTACTGTCTTAAAATCTTATCATTGTCTCCAGTCTAGGTCCATAAATTCTTACATCCTGACATTTTAACTACTCTACACTTCGCTACCACACTATCACGTATAAGCATACTGACCATATATTTGGTGACCTTATTCCCCTATTGATCCAATCTTCCTCTATGCACATCTACTGAAGTTGGTAAGAGACATGATCTCATTTTCCATCCTCCATTTAGTACATTTTATTAGCTCTTTTGTAAAAGTTGAATATTCTCTAACTTTCAACAAAATAGCTGCTAAAGACAACATGGCCGCTCAGTATATTATGGCTGACCATTCTCTTACAGTGATAACAGCCGTTACACGGTACTGAGAGAGGAGCGTACACCGCTGTGCGGTGTGTGAAAAATGAACGCTCAGTAACTCACAAGGACAAAACAATAAAATCTGGATTGCTTTGAAAAAAGCAGTTTGCTCAGCAGTGGGCACACAGCAATGCAGCTACCAGGTAGCCTTAAAAGGCAGCCTAATAACCAACAGAGCTGATGCACCAAAATATAGCCTCCCCTTGCACTGCACAGTGACTGGTGTGTTGTACAGGCAAAATCGCTAGCAACAGAATCAGTTTTAGGTATCTTCTTCCCTGCCTAACACGCTCCCTACAGAATCAGCATCAGCTCTCCCTATTCTGAGATCAGCATGAGTAGCATGGCGATCGGCATCCCCGCCCTTTTATACCCCCTGTGACGCCCCACAAAGCAAGCCAATCACTTGCATGCCCTTCTCCAAGATGGTGGTGACCGCTGCCTATGTCATCACGTTGCCCACAGTGTCCGATCTTCCTGGTTGGCTGCCAAAAGGGTGCTCAAGCATCTTTTGAAACACGACTTTGGCGCTAAAGTTGCCGACCTCGTGGCCGACCTCACGCTAAGGTCGGATTTCGTTTCATGAAACCTGACTTTGGCGAAAGTCGTCGACTTTTCAATTTTTTTGACACCTTTCGCTCAACTCTACTTGGGAACCCCGGGAAAACATCCAGGTGCCTCGAATCCTGGCTAAGTTTCTTTGCAGCTGTAGGGGAGCGTAAGGAGGGGGGGTACTGTCATGCCGCCGCCACGGCCGCCTCCAGCTCCTGTGTCTCTGCCGCCGCGGCTGCCTCCAACTCCTGCCTCTCTGCGGCTGCCTGCGTCCATCGCGCCGCCTCCCCCCAAGCCCCCCTGTACTCACCGGCTCTTGGCATCCTGAGTTCAGTGGCACACGCGCACCCCGTTGCTAGTCAGCAACGTCTGTCAGCCCAGCCTCCTCCCCAGCTTGCTCATTGGCTTGGAGGTTCCTGACCCGGAAGTCCTCTGCGCACTCTGCTTATCAGGCCGCCTCATCCTCCTGGCTGTGCCTGACCGTCATTTTTGCATTACAAGTGATTATGGCCCCACGTCCTCTCTCACTCCTTGCCTTCTCTGTTGCTAGCCCTGTCGCCTTATCTGTGCCCTCACACCCTCCGTGTGCTTTCTCCTAGTGACTGCTCTCCAGTGTCTCCGTATCCTGCCCGTGTTCCCGTACCTGTGTTCCAGCCGTATCTTCCTGACAGTGATGACCATCTGTCCATGTTCCTGTGTCTCCCTGCCAGTGTCTCCACCCTCTCCGTGTTCCCGTGTCGCAGATCTGTCTGTCTGCCACCAGTCTGCCTAGTCCTTCGCTGAGGTCTCTTGTTTCGTCCCCAGGTACCAGCTGCCATGGTGATAGTCTCTCTCGGGCCTGCCCCTAATGCTCCTTGTATAGGGGGTGGTCCACCTGGTCCGCTTGCCCGGGGGAGGTTCGTTATCACGGTCCAGCGGGTCCACCCTTGCAGGTCCACTCATCCTCACAGTTACATTTCCTTTCTGAGAGAAAACAGATGCAAAATAGGAATTTAAAAGTTCTGCCTTCTCAACATCCTGGCTTACCATTTCATCATTTTCATCCTGTAAAAATCCTATAGTATCTTTGACTTTTCTTTTACTTTTGACATATCCCCCAAATCCTTTATTATTGCTTTTGATATCTCTTGCAAGCCTCAATTGATTGTCAGCTTTAATAATCTGATTTGTGCCCTGCAGGTTCTGCAGACAGCATTATATTCTTCTTTAGATATGCCTCCCTCTTTCCATTTTATAAACATTTCTTTCTTCCTTTTTAGCATGTGCTTAAGTTCTGTGTTCATCCATCCTGGATTCCTTAAATGCTTCCTATTCTTCTCTCTTTTCGGAATTGTTAATAATTGTGCTTTGAGAATTTCATTTTTCAAAATTTCCCATCCTTCCTGTACATTTTTGTCTTTAAGGATATCCAACCATTGGATCCCTCCAATTCTCTTTCTGAGTCCCTTAAAATCTGCCTTTCTGAAATCGAACCTTGACATCTGAGTCTTCACAGGTCTTCCTCCTCTAGTTATCTAAAATTCTAAAATAGCATGGTCGCTACCTCCTAAGGTCCCAGCCACTTTTACCTCCTCAACCATCTCCTCCCTGTTTATAAGGATTAGATCCAAGGTAGCAGTTCCCCTTGTTTTCTCCCCTACCTTTTGGAAGATAAAGTTGTCAGCAAGAGAGGATAAGAATTTCCTTGACCTGTTAGTTTTGCCTGAGCGAGATTCCCAACAAATGTCTGGATAGTTGAAATCTCCCATGACAACTATGTCATATTTTTTGGAGAACTTGGCCATTTGATGCATAAAGAGTTCATCCATATCTTCAGCTTGCACAGGAGGCCTGTAGTAAATGCCTACAATGGTGTCCTTTCCATTGTTCTGTCCTTGTATTCTTACCCAAACAGTTTCCACAGAACTCCCAGTTTCTGAAGCTTCAATCTCTGTGCAGATATACGCGTTTCTAACATACAATGCGACACCTCCTCCTCGTTTATCAAGTCTGTTTCTTGCAAATAAGTTGTATCCTTCTAGCCATGTATTCCAATCATGTGTATTGTCCAACCAAGTTTCAGTGATTACAATGACATCATATTTCTTTTCCTGTGCTAGTAGTTCCAATTCTCCTTGTTTGTTGCCCATGCTTTGTGCATTAGTATAGAAACATTTTAATATGTGATTGGTTTCTCTTTCTCCAATATTTTTATTATTTAGGTTCCTTTGTCTTTGTTCTTTCCTTCCACTTCTAATAGCAGAATCCTCAATAGCATTTGTCAGGTTATGGCTTTTTCTGGCCTTTTGCTTCCCTTCCCATGTTGTTCTAGTTTAAAGCTCTCCTGATGATTGTAGCAATGTGACTTCCAAATACATGTTTTCCAGTCTTCGTAAAGTGCACCCCATCTCTAGCGAGTAGTCCATCGTATAGGTAATTCACTCTGTGATCCAAAATTCCAAATCTTTGCTGACGACACCATCGACGTAGCCAGTTGTTCACCTGCAGAATCTTATTCCACCTAGTTGTTCCATGGCCATCCACGAAGAGTATCGGGTGAGGATGTGCTTCAGGAGACCGGAGAAGATGGAAGTCTGCAGAGACAGATGTGGCTGTGAAAAGTCATCATAGCGTCTGGACAAGATTAAGAGAATAACTACAAACAGAGACAATGTAATCTATAAGTTACCTACAGTAGAGGTAAAAAAAAATTGTGATACTGACTAATTCTCATATTTCTATTTATGTTAAGAGCTTTAAAAGGGTTGTCCAAGTTTGTGATGAGTCTGCAGTCATTCTATGTGACTGCGAACTTCTGAATTCTCACAGTACGCCCTGCACGCTGTCTGGATTCTCTGGTGCCAGCAATTTGCATACATGCAGGCATGTGCCGACTAGTAAAATTGAGTGAGGCCAGACAAAATGAAAATCAATTGCGTGAGGCAGGACACGTCTAGTTGAAATGTGGCCAAAAGTATGCAAAGCTCATACTTGTGCTCACATGACTTTTGCGACCGGTAAGAAGAATCCTTAAAGTGTGCAGTGCGAGCGCTGTGAGAATTCAAAAGCCTGCAGTCGCATAGAGTGACTGCAGACTCATCTTAAACCTGGGCAAGCCCTTTAATTATAAAAGGAAGCCCTGTAGCATGTCAATCCTAACAGCGAGTAATCTACTCACTGTCAGGATTCAGCTCTGCAGGTTTCATCAGTCATCACATGGACACTACATTCATATGCGCTTTTCATACTTATGGTCACGTAACAATGTGCTTTTCTTCCTGCTTCTCTAGGTTTTTCACTGAAGATAATTAGGAAGAGCAGATGGTTGGCATATGACTGTAAGGGCAGAGACACACTGCCGTATTTTTCGTGCGAGAATCGCATTGTAAAAATCGCACTGGCTTTCGGCTCTCCTGACCTGAGCTTGATAGCTGCATAGTAATCCATCATGCTGTCTTGCTCAGGTCAGGAGAGGTGCCGGCCAGTCTGTGCAGTGCGATGCAATTATCGAACGAGAAATACGGCAGTGTGACTCCATCCTAAAGCCCCCTTTACATTTAGCGATGCACCAACGATCCCGACAACAATACGACCTGGTCAGGATCGCTGGTGCATCGCTAAATGGTCGCTAGTGAGCTGCCAAACAGGCAGATCTCACAGTGATGTAGCGACGCAGCAGCGGTCATTGCTTACCTTTCAGATGCGGCAATGATGACGTCCTCCCGCCCGCGTCCACGTGTCACTCGTCGGTGCCAGCAGGAAGCCCAGCAGGAAGTGTCCGACGAGAAATGGATGTGGACGATCTCACACGATCAGCTATAGCCAGCGGGGGAGCCGGTCGGAGGTAAGTACATAGCGTGAACATAGGGATATCGTTGGGGGGGTCTAGTTTCCATAATGGGATCACTTGTGGGGGTTTCCACTGTTTAGGCACATCAGGGGCTGTCCAAAGGCGACATGGCGTCCGATTTCAATTCCAGCCAATTTTGCGTTGAAAAAGTCAAACGGCGCTCCTTCCCTTCCGAGCTCTGCCATGCACCCAAACAGTGGTTCCCCCAAATATGGTGTATTAGTGTAGTCAGGACAAATTGCACAATTACTTTTGGGGTCTAATTTCTTCTGTTACCCTCGGGAAAATAAAAAAAATGGACCTGAAGTAATTTTTTTTTTGTGAAAAAAAGTTAAATGTTCATTTTTTTAAACATGCCAAAAATTCCTGTGAAGCACCTGAAGGGTTAATAAACTTCTTGAATGCAGTTTTTAGAATGGTGTCAACTTTGGGTGTTTTCTATCATATAGACCCCTCAAAGTGACTTCAAATGTGGTGTGGTCCCTAAAAAAAATGGTGTTGTAAAAATGAGAAATCGGTGGTCAACTTTTAATTCTTATAACTTCCTAACAAAAAAAATGTTGGTTCCAAAATTGTGCTGATCTAAAGTAGACATGTGGGAAATGTTATTTATTAAGTATTTTGTGTGACATATCTCTGTCGAAAACCAGGGGAAGAGTCTTGAGGAGATCATTTGCATATTCCCAGTGCCTTCTGGGATAAGTGAAGAGTCTCCGCGAGCTCAACGATCACTGGGTTTTGGCCGTTGCAGCTGAAAAGAGGAAATTGGAAAACCAGGGGAAGAGTCTTGAGGAGATCATTTGCATATTCCCAGTGCCTTCTGGGATAAGTGAAGAGTCTCCGCGAGCTCAACGATCACTGGGTTTTGGCCGTTGCAGCTGAAAAGAGGAAATCGGAAAACCAGGGGAAGAGTCTTGAGGAGATCATTTGCATATTCCCAGTGCCTTCTGGGATAAGTGAAGAGTCTCCGCGAGCTCAACGATCACTGGGTTTTGGCCGTTGCAGCTGAAAAGAGGAAATCGGAAAACCAGGGGAAGAGTCTTGAGGAGATCATTTGCATATTCCCAGTGCCTTCTGGGATAAGTGAAGAGTCTCCGCGAGCTCAACGATCACTGGGTTTTGGCCGTTGCAGCTGAAAAGAGGAAATCGGAAAACCAGGGGAAGAGTCTTGAGGAGATCATTTGCATATTCCCAGTGCCTTCTGGGATAAGTGAAGAGTCTCCGCGAGCTCAACGATCACTGGGTTTTGGCCGTTGCAGCTGAAAAGAGGAAATCGGAAAAACCGCGCGCCGAATTTTGGCTCATCTTTAATCCTTTTTAAGAAATCTCAAGATGGAAGAGGCCAGGAGCCATTTGGTGAGCTGCATTTCTTGCTACATGTTCACAGATTTACCAGTTGAAAAGCCAAACTTCACATGCCACAAATGCAAGCTTGTGACCCTGTTGGAGGAAAAGTTGCAAAATCTCGAAGAGAGGTTAGCTACGTTGAAGATCATTAAGGAAGGTGAAGAGTTCTTGGACAGAGCAGAATTATCTCTTCATGTTACAGAAAGAGAAGAAATTCGAAGTGCACCTGAAGAAACAGAGGAATGGAGACATGTGACCCAGAGAAGCAGGAGGATCAGGAGGCAGTCAGCACCCATACTGCTCAGGAACCAGTACCAAGCTCTCACGCAGGAAAACGATGAAGAAATACATCAGGATAAGACTCTGCCCACAAACAGCAACCTTATACGCCTTCAGAGTCCTCCTGGATGGAGAAACAAAAATGTTGTGAAGAAGAAACGGAGAGTGGTGGTCATGGGGGATTCCCTGTTGAGAGGAACAGAGGCCGCTATCTGCAGACCGGATATAACTTCAAGAGAAATGTGCTGTCTTCCAGGTGCAAAAATTAAAGATGTGTCTGACAGGATATCAGGACTCTTCAGACCTACAGATGACTACCCATTCCTGCTACTACATGTGGGGACAAATGACACCGCAAGAAACGACCTGGAAACCATCTGCAGAGACTTTGAAGACTTAGGCAAGAAAGTGAAAGAACTGGGAGCGCAGGTGGTCTTCTCTTCCATCCTCCCAGTGGATGGCCATGGAACAAGGAGGTGGAATAAGATTCTGCAGGTGAACAACTGGCTACGTCGATGGTGCCTTCAGCAACGATTTGGATTTCTGGATCACGGAGTGAACTACTTATACGATGGACTACTTGCTAGAGATGGGGTGCACCTTACGAAGACTGGAAAGCATGTATTTGGAAGTCGCCTTGCTACACTTGTAAGGAGAGCTTTAAACTAGAACAACATGGGAAGGGAAGCAAAAGACCAGAAAAAGCCATACACCTGACAAGTGCTATTGAGAACTCTGCTATTAGAAGTGGAAAGGAAGAACAAAGACGAAAGAATCTAATTAATAAAAATATTGGAGAAAGAGAAACCAATCACAAACTAAAATGTTTCTATACTAATGCACAAAGCATGGGCAACAAACAAGGAGAATTGGAACTACTAACACAGGAAAAGAAATATGATGTCATTGGAATCACTGAAACTTGGTGGGACAATACACATGACTGGAATACAAGACTAGAAGGATACAACTTATTTGCAAGAAACAGACTTGATAAACGAGGAGGGGGTGTCACATTGTATGTTAGAAATGCGTATATCTGCACAGAGATTGAAGCTTCAGAGACTGGGAGTTCTGTGGAAACTGTTTGGGTAAGAATACAAGGACAGAACAATGGAAAGGACACCATTGTAGGCATTTACTACAGGCCGCCTGTGCAAGCTGTAGATATGGATGAACTCTTTATGCATCAAATGGCCAAGTTCTCCAAAAAATATGACATAGTTGTCATGGGAGATTTCAACTATCCAGACATTTGTTGGGAATCTCTCTCAGGCAAAACTAACAGGTCAAGGAAATTCTTATCCTCTCTTGCTGACAACTTTATCTTCCAAAAGGTAAAGGAGAAAACAAGGGGAACTGCTACCTTGGATCTAATCCTTATAAACAGGGAGGAAATGTTTGAGGAGGTAAAAGTGGCTGGGACCCTAGGAGGTAGCGACCATGCTATTTTAGAATTTTGGATAACTAGAGGCGGAAGACCTGTGAAGACTCAGACGTCAAGGTTAGATTTCAGAAAGGCAGATTTTAAGGGATTCAGAAAGAGAATTGGAGGGATCCAATGGCTGGATATCCTTAAAGACAAAAATGTCCAGGAAGGATGGGAAATCTTGAAAAATGAAATTCTCAAAGCACAGTTGTTAACAATTCCGAAAAGAGGGAAGAATAGGAAGCATTTAAGGAAACCAGGATGGATGAACACAGAACTTAAGCACATGCTAAAAAGGAAGAAAAAAATGTTTATAAAATGGAAAGAGGGAGGCATATCTAAAGAAGAATATAATGCTGTCTGCAGAACCTGCAGGGCACAAATCAGATTATTAAAGCTGAAAATGAATTGAGACTTGCAAGAGATGTCAAAAGCAATAATAAAGGATTTTGGGGATATGTCAAAAGTAAAAGAAAAGTCAAAGATGCTATAGGATTTTTACAGGATGAAAATGATGAAATGGTAAGACAGGATGTTGAGAAGGCTGAACTTTTAAATTCCTATTTTGCATCTGTTTTCTCTCAGAAAGGAAATGTAACATCAACTGTTATTCACTGTCCTATTAAGGGAATAGAAGAATCCAGGATATCTATAAACAGAAAGATAGTGAGGAAACACTTAGCTAACCTAAATGAATTCAAGTCTCCAGGTCCAGATGAATTACACCCCAGAGTACTGAAGGAGATAGCAGAAGAAATTTTTGAACCCCTCTCCATAATCTTTGAAAATTCTTGGAGAACAGGAGAAGTGCCAGAAGACTGGAGAAGAGCAAATGTTGTTCCTATCTTCAAAAAGGGGAAGAAGGTGGACCCAGGCAACTATAGGCCGGTGAGTCTGACTTCTATACCAGGAAAGATCTTTGAACAAATTATTAAACAACATGTATGTCAATACTTGGATAAGAATGAAGTGATTAAACAGAGTCAGCATGGGTTTGTAACTAATAAGTCATGTCAGACTAATTTAATTTCCTTCTATGACGGTATTACTGATTGGGTGGATCAAGGAAATGCTGTAGATATAGTATATCTTGTCTTCAGCAAAGCATTTGACAAAGTCTCTCATACAATCCTTATTGAAAAAATGACTAAGTATGGAATGGACAAGGCAACTGTTAGGTGGATTCATAACTGGCTTAGTGATCGGACCCAAAGAGTGGTCGTAAATGGCTGCACATCCAGTTGGAAGAATGTCTCAAGTGGGGTACCACAGGGCTCTGTCCTGGGCCCTGTATTGTTCAACATCTTTATCAACGATTTAGATGAAGGAATTGAGGGTAAACTGATTAAATTTGCTGATGACACAAAGCTAGGAGGGATAGCTAATACTAGAGAAGAGAGAGAGAGGATTCAAAAAGATTTAAATAAACTGGAGAAGTGGGCCACAACTAACAGAATGGTTTTTAACAGGGAGAAATGCAAAGTACTACATCTGGGCAATAAAAATGAAAAAAGCATATATAGAATGGAAGGAATAGGGCTAAGTGACAGCACATGTGAAAAAGACTTGGGTATACTAATAGATCACAGACTGAATATGAGTCAACAGTGTGATGCAGCAGCAAAAAAGGCAAATGCAATTCTAGGATGTATTAACAGAAGCATACAGTCTAGATCACGTGAAGTAATTATTTCCCTCTACTCCTCTTTGGTCAGACCTCATCTGGAATATTGTGTCCAATTTTGGGCACCACATTTTAAAAAAGACATCAACAAACTGGAGCAAGTTCAGAAAAGAGCGACCAGAATGGTGACCGGTCTGCAAACCCTGTCTTATGAGGAAAGGTTGCAGGATTTGGGAATGTTTAGTTTGCAAAAGAGAAGACTGAGAGGAGACTTAATAGCTGTCTACAAATATCTAAAGGGCTGTCACATTGTAGAAGGATCAACTTTATTCTCATTTGCACAAGGAAAGACTAGAAGCAATGGGATGAAGCTGAATGGGAGGAGACACAGATTAGATATTAGAAAAAACTTTTTGACAGTTAGAGTGATCAATGAGTGGAAAAGGCTGCCACGAGAAGTGGTGAGTTCTCCTTCAATGGAAGTCTTCAAACAGAGGCTGGACAGACATCTAACTGGGATGATTTAGCGAATCCTGCTTTGAGCAGGGGGTTGGACCAGATGGCCCAGGAGGTCCCTTCCAACTCTACGATTCTATGATTCTATGATTTAAGGGCACGAAAATTCAAAGTTGGAAAATTGCGAAATTTTCCAAATTTTTGCCAAATTTCTGTTTTTTTTCACAAATAAACGCAAGCCATATCAAAGAAATTTTATCCAATCAAGAAGTGCAATATGTCACGAGAAAACAATGTCAGAATCACCAGGATCCATGGAAGCATTCCAGAGTTATTAGCTCATAAAAGGTCAGTGGTCAGAATTGTAAAAATTGGCCCGGTCATTAACATGCAATCCACCCTTGGGGGTAAAGGAGTTAAAGGAAGCATGACATGTACAAAGTCAACCAGAGCATTTAACTGAAGTGGATTGCTTCACATGTTTTGGGATTTATAAAAACCACGCTTGGCATTCTCAGCCTCTTTACCCACTTTATACTTTAGTCCTTTGCACCTGGATATTGTGACACCAGCCACCTTTCATGGCTAAGCCTTGAGTCAGGATAGCCAAGAAGGTCAGAAGCCAGGGTACATCATAAATAGAGTTGAGAAAATTTGTTTGGGTTCCCTTTTATTTGGCAAGCTATAGCATCTATTTGTCGGGCTCTCCGTGCATGTGCTGTGACTGTGATACAGCCACGACGATCAGCTGATCAGCTGGTGCGATCCAGGAAGCCAAGTTCCCTCTGCAGCTTATTTGGTAAGCGCTATAGCTTGCCGAATAACAGGGAACCAGAACAAATTCGCTTAACTCTAATCATAAACAGAAGGGAGAGACAAAAGCGTAGTCAGGTAACATTCCGAGGTTAGAATACCAGTAGGATAGCGGATCAGAGCAGAAGGGGTCAAACAGACGGATGGTCAGAAAGAGGTCCAAGGTCAGGCAACAAAAGATCAACCTACAGAACTTAAAGCAAAGAGGAAACAAACCATACTAGCTAAATTTACGTCTGGCAGAGGTCTGGAAAAACAGCTCAGTTAACCCCTTAATCCCATGTGACGTACTATCCCGTCCATGTGCCCCTGGGACTTAATTCCCAGGGACGAGATAGTACGTCACAGCGATCAGCGGTGCCCACGTGGTGAGCGCCGTTGATCGCGGCCGGGTGTCAGCTAATTATCACAGCTGACACCCGGCACAATGTGTCAGGGCCGGTCACGGACCGTCCCCGACACGTTAACCCCTTGCACACCACGATCAAACACGATTGCGGTGTACCGGGGGTTAAAGGGAAGCATCGGCAGGGAGGGGGCTCCCTCCGTGCTTCCCTGAGCCCCCCACAGCAGTGCAATGTGCAGCGATGCTGCGGGGGTCTCTTTCCCTACAGGTCCCCGGATCCAAGATGGTGACGAGGACCTTCCGGGGCCTGTAGGGAGCCGACTTCCTCAGTGCCTGCAAAGCTCAGGCATGAGGAAGTCTGCGTCTATGCCTGTGACAGATCGCTGATCTGTCATAGTGATCTGTGATGTGACAGATCAGCGATCTGTCACAGGACAGTGATCCCCCCCCCCTGGGACAACCTAATAAAGTTAAAAAGAAAGTGTAAAAATATTTTTTAAAAATCGCTAAATAAATAAGAAAAAAAAAATATTCCCAAATAAATTCATTTTTTGGAAATAAAAAAAAAACAATAAAAGTACACATATTTGGTATTGCTGCGTCCGTAACGTCCTGCCCTATAAAACTGTCCCATTAGTTAACCCCTTTAGCGAACCCCCTAAAAAAATAAAAAAAGAAGCAAAAAATAATGATTTATTATCATACCGTCGAACAAAAAGTCCAATAACGCGCGATCAAAAAGACGCATATAAATATCCATGGTACCGCTGAAAACGTCGTCTTGTCCCGCAAAAAACGAGCTGCCATACAGCATCATCAGCGAAAAAATAAAAAAAGTTATAGCTCGCAGAATAAAGCGATGCAAAAATAATTATTTTTTATATAAAATAGTTTTCATTGCATAAAACCGCCAAAACATAAAAAACTACATATATAAGGTATCGCTGTAACCGTACTGACCCGAAGAATAAAAGCGCTTTATCAATTTTACTGAACACGGAACACTGAGAACGCATCCCCCAAAAGAAATTCATGAAGTGCTGGTTTTTGTTCATTCTGCGCCCCAAAAACCGGAATAAAAAAGCGATCAAAAAATGTCACGTGCCCGAAAATGGTACCAATAAAAACGTCAACTCATCCCGCAAAAAATAAGACATCAAATGACTCGGTGGGTCAAAATATGGAAAAATTATAGCTTGCAAAAACTATTTTTACAATAAAAAGCGTCTTTTAGCCTATGACAGCTGCCAAACATAAAAACCCGCTATAAATAGTAAATCAAACCCCCCGTTATCACCCCCTTAGTTAGCGAAAAATAATAAAATTAAAAGAAAATATATTTATTTCCATTTTCCCATTAGGGTTAGGGCTAGGGTTGGGGCTAGGGCTAGGGTTAGGGCTAGGGCTAGGGTTAGGGCTAGGGTTAGGGCTAGGGTTAGGACTGAGATTAGGGTTAGGGGTGTGTTGGGGTTAGGGTTGGAGTTAGAATTGGGGGTTTCCACTGTTTGGGCACATCAGGTGCTCTCCAAATGCAACATGGCGTCGAATCTCAATTCTGGCCAATTCTGCGTTGAAAAAATCAAATGGTGCTCCTTCCCTTCCAAGCTCTGCCATGCACCCAAACAGTGTTTTAGCCCCACATATAGGGTATCAGCCTACTCAGGACAAATTGCAAAACAACTTTTGGGGTCCAATTCCACCTGTTACCCTTAGGAAAATAAAAAATTGGGGGCAAAAATATCATTTTTGTGGAAAAAAAATGATTTTTTTTATTTTCACGCCCGGGCGTTATAAACTTTTGTGAATCACTTGGGGGTTCAAAGTGCTCACCACACATCTAGATAAGTTCCGTCAGGGTCTAGTTTCCAAAATGGGGTAACTTGTGGGGAGTTTCAATAGTTTAGGTACATCAGGGGCTCTCCAAACGCACATGACATCCGCAGACCATTCCATCAAAGTCTGCATTCCAAAACGTCACTACTTCCCTTCCAAGCCCCGACGTGTGCCCATACAGTAGTTTTCTCCCACATATGAGGTATCAGCGTACTCAGGACAAATTGGACAACAACTTTTGGGGTCCAATTTCTCCTGTTACCCTTGGGAAAATAAAAAAATTGGGGACTAATTGATCATGTTTGTGGAAAAAATACGATTTTTTTATTTTCATGCCCGGGCATTATAAACTTCTGTGAAGCCCTTGGGGATTCAAAGTGCTCACCACACATCTAGATAAGTTCCTTAGGGGGTCTAGTTTCCAAAATAGGTTCACTTGTGGGGGGTTTCCACTGTTTAGGTACATCAGGATCTCTCCAAAAGCAACATGACACCTGCAGACCATTCCATCAAAGTCTGCTGTCATGATCCAGGCTGGATCTGACAAGTAAATGGACAAAGTGAACTTTTTTCCTTTGGCTTGGTGCCAAAGTGGTGTGATTGCCCCCGGTGGCCATTAGAATTATTGCACTTGGTGTCATTCATTCTAAGTTGCCCCGGTGGTGGAGAGCGGTAGTGCACTTTAGTTTCTTTGGTTTAATGTGCACGTAATTATAAATCAGGTGTGAGGCTCTATAAAAGAGTCAGGTGTGTTCAATCACTGTTGGTGATATTGTGAGTTAGTCATTCTCAAGGAAGCCTGGGTGAAAGAAGGAGCTGAATGAGAGTCCTGGGCAGCCCAGCCAGAGGGGTTGAGTCAGCTATGGAGTCTGCATGGAAGGCTGGCATGGTGGGGTGGAGTCGCAGTTTATGGTGTCAGCAGGAGGTGCTTGCATGGCTTGGTGAACTGGCGACGATGGTGAGAGTTGCACTCAGCATGCTGGACTTGGCTGCTGAAAACTGGACTCAAGCATGCTGGACTTTTTGGCAGAAGCTGGACTCATCTTTGAGACTCTGTTTACTGGGCAGCTGCAACTGGTGGTGGACTCTGCTCCAAGGCTGCACTATGGTGATGAATCCGGTTATGGTGATGGATCCAGGTGGAGGAGAAGATGCACGCAGGTGGTGGGCTCTGTTGCTAGGAGCGTACGCAACAGAGCAAAGCTAAGTGGTGTTCCCCCTGTATTGTCATTTTCCCTTGTGTGTGTTTAGTGCAGTGGTGGGATTAGTTTCCGCACCAATCAATTCCCTAGTGAGGGTTTAGGGTCAGGGCGAGTCAGGGTTTTAAGGTTCCTGTGCGTCGCCCGGTGCGGAACCGGCATAGGGAACGTTAGGAGTGCAGGGACTCTGGCTCAGGGGAGTGCAGGAGGTCTCCACATCCCTATTCCCTATCGCAGGGCCCACCATTGTTAATGTTACCCAGGTTCCCCTTTATTATTTAAATTCGCCTTACTGGAGGCGGGGTTTCCAGACTACTTTATATATACGTGTAATATCTAAATTCGCCAGTTGGAGGCGGCGTATCCAGCTGCACGTGTTATTATTTAAATTCGCCCCACTGGAGGCGGTGTATCCAGGGTCACGTGTGTCATATGGGTCACCTTGCGGTACTCGCTGCGTGCAGACACACGTGACCGTGACATTATCACCAACCCTTTTTTTTTTTTTTCTGGCGAGCCTTGGCCATGTGGAGACCTGTGAGTAATTGCTGCCGGGCCTCACTGAGGTGAGTGGGGAGTGGCATGGTGTGTTAGAGCCACTGCAGCAGCAGTTATCAGGGTCTGGGACCTCTGCTCAGGTAACCAGGAAATCAAAATGGCAGCTTTGGCAAGTAGCCTCCTAGTGTCGCTGCTGGGGAGCGGGACTTGTTCATACAGGCAGATGTAACCAGATAGGTGGGTGGAGTTGTTGATCCCCATGGTGCTGTCTGGGGTTCCCCAAGGTGAAGGGGTACGTCCCTATAGTGAGCAGACTGGTGTTATAGTCCGCGGGGCTCACGCCAAATCTTCAATACCACCGAAGAGGCCGCCCCCTCCTGGTCATGTGGAGGAAGGCGACCAGCGAGTGTATATTTCCTCCATATCCCGGTCCCTTCTCCTCCAGGTGTGAGCAGCAGGTGCGCAGCTGGGGAGTGGGGGCATATCTCAACCCTCACCATTAGCCAACCATGGGAGGCGTAGACCTCATGGTGAAAGGGTTGGAGGGTGGTGTCCCTTGGTGAATAGCGGGGGTGTGAGTGTGGTGACAGCAGGGGGATGCCTCTGTTGTCGAGTCCAGAATGAGTTCACCAAAACATGACAAACGAATGTGTGGCAATAAACGTTCAGGTCCGGACCTGTGTGTGAATGAGCATGTATGGGTGGCCACCAAAAAAACAACTTGTGGAAATGTGTTGTGGAGTCTGGTCAGCTCATGGCAAACATACACATATATAAACTCGTTCCCTAGGTCGGCACTGTGGAGATGAGTTGTGCCTCCAGAACATGTATTGCCAATACCAGCGGTGCGTTTGTCTTAAACCTGAAGTTTCAGGTGGTGGTGGGGTGAACCCAGGATCTGGGCGTCCCCGCTGTAGGTGTTTCCCTTATGAGGAGAGGTCTTGAGGGTCCAGAGGCCCCTCATTAATGCACCGGACATGGCCAGAGAATATATGAAGAAGTTGCTTCAGAATAATGGTGGACGAGTCCCTGGATGAGACCCAGATGGAGAGAGATAACAATCTGTCGTATTAAGGAAGAGGTGACGGCAAAATCTGTTAGAAGACTGCAATTTTTTTTTCTCTCCTAAGGCACGCATTGCAAAATAATACATTGTATGATATGTTTGATTTTGGGGAATAAAATGGAGAAGATGGAGGCTGGGTTATAAAGGAGGGGGAAAAGTCTAGTTTTGGTGAAAGAAAGGGTGGGTTTACAGAGTGCCCACAGATACATGTGCGAAAAAAGTGAAGTCAGAAAAAGACTTAGTACTCTGTTTAGGTTTTAAACTGTTTAATTCAACAGACTGTTTGGTTACAACGGGTTATTTTTATTTCTTTTTTTTATTTCTTGTTATACATTTAATATAAAAGTAGTAACATAGAATGTCAAAGGGCTTCAGTCCCCACATAAACGAATGATGGTTTTGAGACACCTTAAGAAACTTAAAGAAGACATTGCGATGCTACAAGAAATGCACATAAGAGAGCAAGATTTCTGCAGGATGGATAAAATGTTGGTGGGTTCTGTTTTGGGATCTCCGTCAGTGAATAGAAAAGCAGGTGTACTGATTTTAATAAGCAAACAGGCAAACTGTAAAATAATATCTTGGGATTCAGATAAATCTGGAAGGAAAATAAGAGTATTATTAGACACCCCGGTGGACAGGGTTAAATTATATAACATATATGCTCCAAATGGGAACAATAAAGTTTTTTTTAAAGAGCTGGAAACTCAAATATCGGAAGACGAGGAGGAAAAGATAATCATTGGTGGTGACTTTAACACAGTTGTGAGTAACATTGAAGATAGATCTAGAGTGAAACAGACAGACAGTAGTAGATCAAGTGACAGAATGGTGGTACCATTCGTAGGAAGCACTGGATTGATAGATATCTGGGGTACATATCATCCAATAGATCGAGAATTTACTCATTTTTCACAGGTTCACAACTGTTGGTCTAGAATAGATTATTTTTGGATCTCTTAAGACTTGGTGAACAGGCTGAATGATATTAACATTCTAGATCTAATTATTTCAGATCATACCCCGATCTCGTTATCCTTGCAGGAAACTTTCCCAAAAGGCTCTGATATCTTATGGAGATTTCCAACATTCTGGGCACAAGATGAAAATTTTCAAAAAATCATAAAAAATTGGTGGTTAGAATTTGAATTAGATAATAGAGAACATAGGGATTCAGTGCAATTATACTGGGATACAGGAAAATCTGTTTTGAGGGGGAGAATAATTGGATATGTCAATTCTTTAAAAAAGAAAAGGAGGATAGCCTATAATGAAGCAAGTCAGAAAACTAGAGTAAGTTACACAGAATATATATATATATATATATATATATATATATATATATAAAATCGTCTTATAGTGTCTGTCTGTCTGTAACTGAAATCCCGCTGCGCTGATTGGTCGCAGTGCGCAGGTGCAGTCCTCAATTAGAAGGACGCACGCCACAGCTACAGTCAGGAGATCAGCGGTGCTAGCCGCTGATCTCCCGACGGTTGCTGCGGGTCATCTCCGGGCGCACGGGCGTCAGCGGCGACGCAGCCGGGAGATGACTGGTGCTAGGCGGTGCCCAGGGTACGGAGGAAAAGAGACTTCTCCGGACCCTCGGTACCATAAACGTGTAAAAAATAGAATTAACATAAAAAATAGTGATCTACTCACCTTCCGATGGCCCCCGGACTCTTTCCTCTCCACGCTCCCGGCATTTTCCGGTCCCAGTACTGCTTTGCGCGAAATACCGCTGATGACGTTGCGCTCTCGCGACATAATGTCAGCAGCGGTCTTTGGCGCAAAGCAGTACTGGGAACAGAAGATGCCGGGAGCATGGAGAGGTGGGACAGAGTCCGGGGGCAGTCGGATGGGGAGTATATCACTTTTTTTTATTTTAATCTCCGCTGGCCAAATTTTAGAGTACCCGATGCTTTAGAATCGGGCCTGCAGCTAGTATATCAATAATCCGTCAGTTTCCAATAGAGAAAGATGGTTACAATCCAAATCAGAATTTGACCTTTGGTTGGAAAGATCAGAAAAATTAAAGGGGCAAAGAAAATCGGCAGAATTATTAAAATTTGGGAATAAGGCCGGATCTCTTTTGGCAAAAATGGCTAGAGGTAACAGGCACATCCCTTATATAAATAATTTACGAGACTCTGAGGGTATTATACAGGGTGACCAAAAAAAATAAAATAAAATTCTTAGCAATTTCTGTTCATCCTTATACAAGGAGAGCGCAATATGGTGGAGGGGATTCGCTTTCTTGACTCCTTACAATTGCCTCAGCTTAATGAAACAGACAGAGATAAGTTAAACGGATTAATAAAGAAAGAATAACTAGTCAAAACGATAACAAATTTGAAGAATAATAAGGCCTCTGGCCCAGATGGACATCCAGGGGAATTCTATAAATTGTTGAAGGATGATATAACTAATACTCTAGTTGAAGTTTTTAGTTTCACATTACAAAGCAAAATTTTGCTAGACTCGGGAAACATGGCTTATATTAAAGTTCTCCACAAACAAGGAAAAGATGAGAAAGAGCCAGGGTCATATAGACCAATTTCGCTAATAAACCAGGAAATAAAAATTCTATCAAAAATATTGGCGGATAGACTTGCTGAATTATTACCAGTCTTGATCGGCTCACATCAAGTAAGTTTCATAAAAAAACGGGCAGCGGTATTTAATATTAGAACAGTATTAGTGGTCCAAGATAGTCTCTAACTGTTTGAGTCTCAGTAGCACAGAAACATATAACCTACTTAGGGGTGAAAATAGGTAGAGATGCTAGATCTCTATATAGACTAAATTATTCTAGTTTAATTGAAAAAATATTACAGATTAGAATTGGAAAGATGGAGAAATCTAAACCTCTCGTTGTTTGGGAGAATGCACTTGCTAAAAATGGTTAGCTTTGCATGACTTTTATACCCAATGCAGACCATTCCATTACTATTAGAGCACTCCGACACGTAAAATTATAATTGGCCTTCACTAAGTTTATTTGGCAGGGCAAAAGGCCAAGGATTGCTTACAGTAAGCTAGCTTTGAAAAAAGATGATGGGGGATTACAGATGCCCTTGATTAGAATATATAATTTGGCAGCTTTGATGAGACACATTAGACACTGGCTACAGGACACATCATATTTTTCCAATCTAGTGCTAAAGAAGGAACTAGCCAGTCCTTTGAACCTCAACACAATCTTACATACAAAATTTGCTCATCTACCGAACTATGTAAAAGCAAGCAGTTTGCTCAGAGACACATTGGGAGCATGGAAAGCTATTAGGAAACTGTTCAATCTCCCTTTCTGTGTCTCCAAATATTTGAAGATTTAGAAAGACCTGAACTTTTCACAAGGAACACAGAATAAACTTTTTAAAGAATGGAAGGAAAAAGGAATTTGGGTTCTGGGGGATATCTTACAACCAGCAGAGGGAAGATTATTGAGTTGGTTGGAATTTTTGGGCAAATTTGGAGTACAGAATAATCAATATTTACAATTTCTACAAATCACAACACATTACACGAATTTGGTGAAAAACCTGGGGAAGGTAGAAAGAATAAACAATTTTGATTCCATGATGGGGCAGAGTAAAGACTTGGAACCGCTTTCCAGAATTTATGACTATATTCGTATCCAGATTCAGTCACCATGGTGCTCAAAAATATTTAAAACCTGGTATAAATCTATTCCAGATGAAGACTTAGGTAACAAAATACTGATCGGGTGGAAAAAAAATAAGAAAGGTAATGATTAATGAGTAGTGTTGAGCGATACCATCTGATACCCTAAAATATCGGATCGGATGGTATCGGCCCGATACGAAAAAAGTATCGTGTTTCGCTGATTCTGATACCGGAAGTCCCATTCAAGTCTATGGGACTTCCGGTATCGGAATAAGAAAAACCCTTTTCTGTCCTTGTACAGCCTCTCGGGGGGGTGTGCGGACCTTCCGGGGGTCTGTGCCAACTGCCCGAGGGTCTGTGCGGACTGCCGGGGGTCTGTACCGGCCTGCCGGGGGGCTGTACCGGCCTGCCGGGGGGCTGTGCCGGCCTGCCGGTGGTCTGTACCGACTGTCCGGGGGTCTGTGCAGGCTGTGGGGGTCTGTACCGGCCTGCCGGGGGGCTGTGCCGGCCTGCCGGTGGTCTGTACCGACTGTCCGGGAGTCTGAGCGGACTGCCGGGGGTCTGTACTGGCCTGCTGGGGGGCTGTGCCGGCCTGCCGGTGGTCTGTGCCGACTGTCCGGGGGTCTGTGCAGGCATCGTCCGATGGGACTACAAGTCCCATCGGGCGATGCCTGCTACCATGACGGTGATTGACACATTAGCCAATGATGGGACAGTAGTAGTCCCGTCTTCCGGCCTATGTGTTGAATGTAAAAAAAAAACATACTACATACATACTACATGCTACATACATACTACATACATGCTACATGCTACATACATACTACATGCATGCAACATACATACATACTACATATATACCACATGCATGCAACATGCATACTACATATATACCACATATATACTACATGCATGCAACATGCATACAACATATATACTACATGCATGCAACATGCATACAACATATATACTACATGCATGCAACATGCATACTACATGCATGCAACATACATATATACTACATATATACTACATGCAACATACATACTACATTTATACTACATGCATGCAACATACATACATACTACATATATACTACATGCATGCAACATGCATACTACTTATATACCACATATATACTACATGCATGCAACATACATACAACATATATACTACATGCATGCAACATGCATACTACATATATACTACATGCATGCAACATACTTATATACTACATGCAACATGCATACTACATGCATGCAATATGCATACTACATGCATGCAACATACATACTACATGCATGCAACATACATACATGCTACATATATACCACATGCATGCAACATGTAAACTACATATATACCACATACATACTACATGCATGCAACATATATACTACATGCATGCAACATACATATATACTACATATATACTACATGCATGCAACATACATGCATACTACATATATACCACATGCATGCAACATGCATACTACATATATACCACATATATACTACATGCATGCAACATACATACAACATATATACTACATGCATGCAACATGCACACTACATATATACTACATGCATGCAACATACATATATACTACATGCATACTACATATATACTACATGCATGCAACATACATACTACATATATACCACATGCATGCAACATGCTAACTACATATATACTACATGCATACTACATTTATACCACATGCATGCAACATACATATATACAACATATATACTACATGCAACATACATACTACATATATACTACATGCATACTACATATATGTCACATGAATGCAACATACATATATGCAACATGCATACTACATATATACCACATATATACTACATGCATGCAACATACATACAACATATATACCAAATGCATGCAACGTGCATATTACATATATACTAAATGCATGCAACATACATATATACTACATGCGACATGCATACTACATGCATGCAACATACATACTACATATATACCGCATGCATACTACATATATACCACATATATACTACATGCATGCATGCAACATACATACATACAACATATATACTACATGCATGCAACATGCATACTACATATACACAACATATATACTACATGCATGCAACATACATATATGCAACACATATACTACATGCAACATACATACTACATATACAGTTGTGGCCAAAAGTATTGACACCCCTGCAATTCTGTTAGATAATACTCAGTTTCTTCCTGAAAATGATTGCAAACACAAATTCTTTGGTATTATTATCTTCATTTAATTTGTCTTAAATGAAAAAACACAAAAGAGAATGAAGCAAAAAGCAAAACATTGATCATTTCACACAAAACTCCAAAAATGGGCCAGACAAAAGTATTGGCACCCTCAGCCTAATGCTTGATTGCACAACCTTTAACCAAAATAACTGCGACCAACCGCTTCCGGTAACCATCAATGAGTTTCTTACAATGCTCTGCTGGAATTTTAGACCATTCTTCTTTGGTAAACTGCTCCAGGTCCCTGATATTTGAAGGTTGCCTACTCCAAACTGCCATTTTTGGATCTCTACACAGGTGTTCTATGGGATTCAGGCCTGGACTCATTGCTGGCCACCTTAGAAGTCTCCAGTGCTTTCTCTCAAACCATTTTCTAGTGCTTTATGAAGTGTGTTTTGGGTCATTGTCCTGCTGGAAGACCCATGACCTCTGAGGGAGACCCAGCTTTCTCACACTTGGCCCTACATTACGCTGCAAAATTTGTTGGTAGCCTTCTGACTTCATAATGCCATGCACACGGTCAAGCAGTCCAGTGCCAGAGGCAGCAAAGCAACCCCAAAACATCAGGGAACCTCCACCATGTTTGACGGTAGGGACCGTGCTCTTTTCTTTGAATGCCTCTTTTTTCTCCTGGTAAACTCTATGTTGATGCCTTTGCCCAAAAAGCTCTACTTTTGTCTCATCTGACCAGAGAACATTCTTCCAAAATGTTTTAGGCTTTTTCAGGTAAGTTTTGGCAAACTCCAGCCTGGCTTTTTTATGTCTCGGGGTAAGAAGTGGGGTCTTCCTGGGTCTCCTACCATACAGTCCCTTTTCATTCAGACGCCGATTGATAGTGCAGGTTGACACTGTTGTACCCTCGGACTGCAGGGCAGCTTGAACTTGCTTGGATGTTAGTCGAGGTTCTTTATCCAACATCCGCACAATCTTGCGTTGAAATCTCTTGTCAATTTTTCTTTTCCGTCCACATCTAGGGAGGTTAGCCACAGAGCCATGGGCTTTAAACTTCTTGATGACACTGCACACGGTAGACACAGGAACATTCAGATCTTTGGAGATGGACTTGTAGCCTTGAGATTGCTCATGCTTCCTCACAATTTGCTTTCTCAAGTCCTCAGACAGTTCTTTGGTTTTCTTTCTTTTCTCCATGCTCAATGTGGTACACACAAGGACACAGGACAGAGGTTGAGTCAACTTTAATCCATGTCAACTGGCTGCAAGTGTGATTTCGTTATTGCCAACACCTGTTAGGTGCCACAGGTAAGTTACAGGTGCTGTAAATTACACAAATTAGAGAAGCATCACATGATTTTTCTAACAGTGCCAATACTTTTGTCCATCCTCTATTTTATGTTTGGTGTGGAATTATATCCAATTTGGCTATAGGACAATTCTTTTTGTTTTTTTTTCATTTAAGACAAATTATATGAAGATAATACCACCAAAGAATTTGTGTTTGCAATCATTTTCAGGAAGAAACTAAGTATTATCTGACAGAATTGCAGGGGTGTCAATACTTTTGGCCACAACTGTATACTACATGCATGCAACATACATATGTACTACATGCAACATGCATACTACATATATACTACATGCATGCAACATACATACATACTACATATATCCCACATGCATGCAACATGCATACTACATATATACTACATGCATGCAACATACATATATACTGCATACAATACATTTATACAATACATATAGACATACAGTACATATAACAGAGTACATACTCACCATCACTTCTCACTTTGATCCCCGAAGCCATTGTCATCTATGGAATAAATATTAAAATAACAAACCACCAATATACTTACCCCTGATCCGCAGAAGTCCATGAGTGTCCCACTACGATCTTGCGTGGAGAACAGCATCATCAACTGATGCTACCGTTCTCTACGGGCTCCAAGAAACCAGTGTCGGGAGGTAGGTATCCTTCCACCCTGTATTCCTCCGCCAATGTAAGGACAATTCTTTTTGTGTTTTTTCATTTAAGACAAATCAAATGAAGATAATAATACCAAAGAATTTGTGTTTGCAATAATTTTCAGGAAGAAACTGAGTATTATCTGACAGAATTGCAGGGGTGTCAATACTTTTGGCCACAACTGTATATATATATATATATATATATATATATATATATATAGAATCGTCTTATAGTGTCTGTCTGTCTGTAACTGAAATCCCGCTGCGCTGATTGGTCGCAGTGCGCAGGTGCAGTCCTCAATTAGAAGGAAGCATGCCACAGCTACCGTCAGGAGATCAGTGGCGCTAGCCGCTGATCTCCCGATGGTTGCCGTGGGTCATCTCCGGGCGCACAGGCGCCAGCGGCGACGCAGCCAGGAGACGACTGGTGCTAGCCGGTGCCCAGGGTACGGAGGAAAAGAGACTTCTCCAGACCCTCGGTACCATAAACGTGTAAAAAATAGAATTAACATAAAAAATAGTGATCTACCTACCTTCCGATGGCCCCGGACTCTTTCTCTCCTCTCCACGCTCCCGGCATTTTCCGGTCCCAGTACTGTTTTGCGCAAAATACCGCTGATGACGTTGCGCTCTCGCGACATAACGTCAGCAGCGGTCTTTGGCGCAAAGCAGTACTGGGAACAGAAGATGCCGGGAGCATGGAGAGGTGGGACAGAGTCCGGGGGCAGTCGGATGGGGAGTATATCACTTTTTTTTATTTTAATCTCCGCTGGCCATATTTTAGAGTACCCGATGCTTTAGAATCGGGCCAGCAGCTAGTATATCAATAATCCGTCAGTTTCCAATAGAGAAAGATGGTTACAATCCAAATCAGAATTTGACCTTTGGTTGGAAAGATCAGAAAAACTAAAGGGGCAAAGAAAATCGGCAGAATTATTAAAATTTGGGAATAAGGCCGGATCTCTTCTGGGAAAAATGGCTAGAGGTAACAGGCACATCCCTTATATAAATAATTTACGAGACTCTGAGGGTATTATACAGGGTGACCAAAAAAAATAAAATAAAATTCTTAGCAATTTCTGTTCATCCTTATACAAGGAGAGCGCAATATGGCGGACGGGATTCGCTTTCTTGACTCCTTACAATTGCCTCAGCTTAATGAAACAGACAGAGGTAAGTTAAACGGATTAATAAAGAAAGAATAACTAGTCAAAACGATAACAAATTTGAAGAATAATAAGGCCTCTGGCCCAGATGGACATCCAGGGGAATTCTATAAATTGTTGAAGGATGATATAACTAATACTCTAGTTGAAGTTTTTAGTTTCACATTACAAAGCAAAATTTTGCTAGACTCGGGAAACATGGCTTATATTAAAGTTCTCCACAAACAAGGAAAAGATGAGAAAGAGCCAGGGTCATATAGACCAATTTCGCTAATAAACCAGGAAATAAAAATTCTATCAAAAATATTGGCGGACAGACTTGCTGAATTATTACCAGTCTTGATCGGCTCACATCAAGTAGGTTTCATAAAAAAACGGGCAGCGGTATTTAATATTAGAACAGTATTAGTGGTCCAAGATAGTCTCTAACTGTTTGAGTCTCAGTAGCACAGAAACATATAACCTACTTAGGGGTGAAAATAGGTAGAGATGCTAGATCTCTATATAGACTAAATTATTCTAGTTTAATTGAAAAAATATTATTAGAATTGGAAAGATGGAGAACTCTAAACCTCTCGTTGTTTGGGAGAATGCACTTGCTAAAAATGGTTAGCTTTGCACGACTTTTATACCCAATGCAGACCATTCCATTACTATTAAAGCACTCTGACACGTAAAATTATAATTGGCCTTCACTAAGTTTATTTGGCAGGGCAAAAGGCCAAGGATTGCTTACAGTAAGCTAGCTTTGAAAAAAGATGATGGGGGATTACAGATGCCCTTGATTAGAATATAAAATTAGGCAGCTTTGATGAGACACATTAGACACTGGCTACAGGACACATCATATTTTTCCAATCTAGTGCTAAAGAAGGAACTAGTCAGTCCTTTGAACCTCAGCACAATCTTGCATACAAAATTTGCTCATCTACCGAACTATGTAAAAGCAAGCAGTTTGCTCAGAGACACATTGGGAGCATGGAAAGCTATTAGGAAACTGTTCAATCTCCCTTTCTGTGTCTCCAAATATTTGAAGATTTAGAAAGACCTGAACTTTTCACAAGGAACACAGAATAAACTTTTTAAAGAATGGAAGGAAAAAGGAATCTGGGTTCTGGGGGATATCTTACAACCAGCAGAGAGGGAAGATTATTGAGTTGGTTGGAATTTTCGGGCAAATTTAGAGTACAAAATAATCAATATTTACAATTTCTATAAATCACGACACATTACACGAATTTGGTGAAAAACCTGGGGAAGGTAGAAAGAATAAACAATTTTGATTCCATGATGGGGCAGAGTAAAGACTTGGAATCGCTTTCCAGCATTTATGACTATATTCGTATCCAGATTCAGTCACCATGGTGCTCAAAAATATTTAAAACCTGGTATAAATCTATTCCAGATGAAGACTTAGGTAACAAAATACTGATAGGGTGGATAAAAAAATAAGAAAGGTAATGATTAATGAGTAGTGTTGAGCGATACCATCTGATACCCTAAAATATCGGATCAGATGGTATCGGCCCGATACGAAAAAAGTATCGGGTTTCGCCGATTCCGATACCAGAAGTCACATTCAAGTCTATGGGACTTCCGGTATCGGAATAAGAAAAACCCTTTTCTGTCCTTGTACAGCCTCTCGGGGGGGTGTGCGGACCTTCCGGGAGTCTGTGCCGACTGCCCGAGGGTCTGTGCGGACTGCCGGGGGTCTGTACAGGCCTGCTGGGGGGCTGTGCCGGCCTGACGGTGGTCTGTGCCGACTGTCCGGGGGTCTGTGCAGGCTGCGGGGGTCTGTGCAGGCATAGTCCGATTGGACTACACGTCCCATCGGGAGATGCCTGCTACCATGACAGTGATTGACACATTAGCCAATGATGGGATAGTAGTAGTCCCATCTTCCGGCATATGTGTTGAATGTAAAAAAAAATAATAAAAAAATACATACTACATACATACTACATGCTACATACATACTACATACATGTTACATGCATGCAACATACATACATACTACATATATACCACATGCATGCAACATGCATACTACATATATACCACATATATACTACATGCATGCAACATACATACAACATATATACTACATGCATGAAACAAGCATACTACATATATACTACATGCATGCAACATACATTTATACTACATGCATGCAACATACATATATACTACATGCAACATGAATACTACATATATACTACATGCAACATGCATACTACATGCATGCAACATACATACTACATATATACCACATGCATGCAACATGCAAACTACATATATACCACATATATACTACATGCATACTACATATATACCACATGCAAGCAACATACATGCATACTACATATATACCACAAATATACTACATGCAAGCAACATACATATACTACATACATACTACATATATACTACATGCATGCAACATACATACATACATACTACATATATACCACATACATACTACATATATACCACATATATACTACATGCATGCAACATACATACAACATATATACTACATGCATGCAACTTACATACAACATATATACCACATGCATGCAAAATGCAAACTACATATATACCACATGCATGCAACATACATATGTACAACATATATACTACATGCAACATATATACTACATGCATGCAACATACATAGAAGCAACAAATATACTACATGCATGCAACATGCATACTACATAAATACTACATGCATGCAACATACATACTACATATATACCACATGCATGCAAAATGCAAACTACATATATACCACATGCATGCAACATACATATGTACAACATATATACTACATGCAACATATATACTACATGCATGCAACATACATAGAAGCAACATATATACTACATGCATACTACATATATACTACATGCATGCAACATACATACTACATATATACCGCATGCATGCAACATGCATACTACATATATAGCACATATATACTACATGCATGCAACATACATACATACAACATATATACTACATGCATGCAACATGCACACTACATATATACTACATGCATGCAACATACATATATACTACATGCATACTACATATATACTACATGCATGCAACATACATACTACATATATACCACATGCATGCAACATGCAAACTACATATATACTACATGCATACTATATATATACCACATGCATGCAACATACATATATACTACATATATACTACATGCAACATTCATACTACACATATACTACATGTATGCAACATACATACTACATACATACTACATATATACTACATGCATGCAACATACATACAACATATATACCAAATGCATGCAACGTGCATACTACATATATACTAAATGCATGCAACATACATATATACTACATGCAACATGCATACTACATATATACTACATGCATGCAACATACATACTACATATATACCGCATGCAGCATGCATACTACATATATACCACATATTTACTACATGCATGCAACATACATACAACATATATACTACATGCATGCAGCATGCATACTATATATACACAAAATACATACTACATGCATGCAACATACATATATACAACATATATACTACATGCAACATACATACTACATATATACTACATGCATGCAACATACATATATACTACATGCAACATGCATACTACATACATGCAACATACATACTACATATATACCACATGCATGCAACATGCATACTACATATATATCACATATATACTACATGCATGCAACATACATATATACTACATATATACCACATGCATGCAACATGCATACTACATATATACTACATATATACTACATGCATGCTACATACATATATACTACATACAATACATTCATACAATACATACATATAGACATACAGTACATATAACATAGAGTACATACTCACCATCACTTGTCACTTTGATCCCCGAAGCCATTGTCATCTATGGAATAAATATTAAAATAATAAACCACCAATATACTTACCCTGGATCCGCAGAAGTCCACGAGTGTCCCACGACGATCTTGCATGGAGAACATCATCATCAACTGATGCTACCATTCTCTACGGGCTCCAAGAAACCAGTGTCGGGAGGTAGGTATCCTTCCGCCCTGTATTCCTCCGCCAATGTAAAAAAATAAATAAAAGTCCCTAGTCTCATTTTATGGCATTGCTGTGTGAGAAATTTCCCATGCAGCTTTTGCCATAAAGTGAGACTAGGGACTTTAATTTTTACAGTGGCAGAGGAATACAGTGCGGAAGGATACCTACCTCCCAACACTGGATATATGTAGTATGTATGTTGCATGCATGTAGTATATATATCTAGTATATATGTATGTTGCATGCATGTAGTATATATGTGGTATATATGTAGTATGCATGTTGCATGCATGTGGTATATATGTAGTATGTATGTTGCATGCATGTGGTATATATGTAGTATGCATGTTGCATGTAGTATATATGTAGTATGCATGTTGCATGCATGTAGTATACATGTTGTTTGTATGTATGTTGCATGCATGCAGTATATATGTTGCATGTAGTATATATGTTGTACATATGTATGTCGCATGCATGTGGTATATCTGTGGTGTGCATGTAGTATATATGTGGTATATATGTAGTTTGCATGTTGTATATATGTAGTATGTATGTTGCATGCATGTAGTAAATATGTAGTATGCATGTTGCATGCAGTATATATGTATGTTGCATGCATGTAGTATATATGTAGTATGCATGTTGCATGCATGTATTATATATGTTGTATGTATGTTGCATGCATGTAGTATATATGTTGTATGTATGTTGCATTTAGTATATATGTGGTATATATGTAGTAGGCATGTGGTATATATGTAGTATGTATGTATGTTGCATGCATGTAGTATATATGTAGTATGTATGTTGCATGTAATATATATGTAGTATATATGTATGTTGCATTCATGTAGTATATATGTGGTTTATATGTAGTATGCATGTTTCATGCATGTGCTATATATGTAGTATGTATGTATGTTGCATGCATGTAGTATATGTAGTATGCATGTTGCATGTAGTATATATGTAGTATGTTTGTTGCATGCATGTAGTATATATGCTGTATGTATGTTGCATGCATGTAGTATATATGTAGTATGTATGTTGCATGTAGTATATATGTTGTATATATGTATGTTGCATGCATGTGGTATATATGTAGTATGCATGTAGTATATATGTAGTTTGCATGTGGTATATATGTAGTATGTATGTTGCATGCATGTAGTATGCATGTTCCATGTAGTATATAAGTATGTTGCATGCATGTAGTATATATGTAGTATGCATGTTGCATGCATGTAGTATATATGTATGCTGCATGCATGTAGTGTATATGTGGTATATAAGTAGTATGCATGTTGCATGCATGTAGTATATATGTAGTATGTATGATGCATGTAGTATATATGTAGTATATATATGTATGTTGCATGCATGTAGTATATATGTGGTATATATGTAGTATGCATGTTGCATGCATGTGGTATATATGTAGTATGTATGTATGTTGCATGCATGTAGTATATATGTAGTATTCATGTTGCATGTAGTTTATATGTATGTTGCATGCATGTAGTATATACGTAGTATGCATGTTGCATGTAGTATATATGTATGTTGCATTCATGTAGTATATATGTAGTATGCATGTTGCATGCATATAGTATATATGTTTTATGTATGTTGCATGCATGTAGTATATATGTGGTATATATGTAGTATGCATGTTGCATGCATGTGGTATATATGTAGTATGTATGTATGTTGCATGCATGTAGTATGTATGTAGCATGTATGTAGTATGTATGCAACATGTAGTATGTATGATGTATTTTTTATTTTTTTTTTACATTCAACACATAGGCCGGATGATGGGACTACTACTGTCCCATCATTGGCTAATGTGTCAATCACTGTCATGGTAGCAGGCATCGCCAGATGGGACCTGTAGTCCCATCGGACGATGCCTGCACAGACCCCTGCAGCCTGCACAGACCCCCGGACAGTCGGCACAGACCACCTGCAGGCCGGCACAGCCCCCCAGCAGGCCTGTACAGCCCCCCAGCAGGCCTGTACAGACCCCCGGCAGTCCACTCAGACTCCCGGACAGTCGGTACAGACCACCGGCTGGCTGGCACTGCCTCCCGGCAGGCCGGTACAGACCCCTGCAGCCTGCACAGACCCCCGGACAGTCGGTACAGACCACCGGCAGGCCGGTACAGCTCCCCGGCAGTCTGCACAGACCCCCGGGCAGTCGGCACAGACCCCCCGGAAGGCCCGAACTGACGGCGCATCATGATGCGCACAGACCTTGCATCATGATGACGTCATTTCGGCAGCCAATCAGAGCCACAGCAGTGGCTCTTTGCATTATGGGAACTTCCGATTCCGATATCCGATATTGAAAAAATATCGGTACTCGGTATCGGAATTACGATACAGCGAATATCGGCCGATACCCGATATTTGCAGTATCGGAATGCTCAACACTATTAATAAGCAGTGGAGAGTAGTGTTGGGCATTCCGATACCGCAAGTATCGGGTATCGGCCGATATTAGCTGTATCGGAATTCCGATACTTAGTTCCGATACTTTTTTCATATCGAATACCGGAATCGGAAGTTCCCATAATGCTAGGAGCCCGCTCGATTTGATTCAGCCAATGGGGATCCTCAGAAGTGTGGGCATATCCTGTTAGGCATGTAGGCATGTTAACTACTGGCATGGCTGTGATTGGCTGCTGAAATGATGTCATGATGCACTATAAAAAGCGCTGCAGCCACCATTTCTGGTCACTCTGCTGTGAATTCAGTTAGGGACAGACAGGCTGCTGTTGAAGACTGTGAGGGACAGTTAGAAATAGCGATTCCACAAAACATATAGTGCTTAACCCAGGCTACATAAACCACCACTGTAGCTTGCTTTTCCCTAGCAGCGCTGTTTTCACAGCTGTCTGCAAGGGCTGTGTGAGTGCAGACCCACGCTGTGTAGTGTGTCCTGCAGGCACGTCTGCTTGTAGGCCGGCCAGCGTGTGTCTCTGCCTCATACACATTTTTCTTTTATTGCTGCTTTTTTTTTCTCCTGTATAGTGTGTTTCCATACGTATCCATATACGTTGGTTGCAAACACTAAAGGAGTGGACAGCGGAGCCTTTCAGCAGCCTTTCAGTGCTATAGCCCATTTCTCTGCACTGTTTTTGGCTGTCTGATAGGTCTCTCTGTGTGTGAGTGCAGCTCACGTTGCAGTGTGTTCTACAGCCACCGCTAGCTGTAGTCCGCTCAGCGTGCGCCACTGCCTCATACATAGTCCTTTTTTTGCAGCTAATTTAGCCAGATTTTTGCTCCTATATTAGTGTGCTTCCAACCGCATCCATTGTCATTGGTTGGTTGCAAACACTATATAGGATTAGATAGAGGAGCCTTTTTGCTGGCTTGTGCCCTTCAGGGCCAGCCAGGCTAGTATCACCCTATTTTTTGGAGCCTCATTGCATTGTAGGTTAGCTTCCTGCATTGTAATCGCTCCAAAAAGTTTGTGATACTATAGCTTTCAAACTTTGGTCACATCCTTTCCTTTCCCCCCACCCAAAAAAAAGGAAATAAAGTTCACCAAACACTCCACTTTACAGTTGTCTAGGCCACATTAGATCATATTAAAGTGTAGTACACACACTCTTAGCCAAATTAGTGTTTCTTATACTGGTTAGCAGGTGTTCAGGAATAAGAACACTAAGCCACCCCTTTTTTACTTTTCTGCCTATCTTTATCAGTCTACCAAGATGAAGAAGGCAGGGAGTAAGGCACGTGGTCGTGGCCGTGGAGTTTCAGCAGGGAGAGAACGGGGGGATTCAGCAGGGAGAGGACGTAGGGATTCGGTGTCTGCTGCGGCCACCAGTGACCCGGCATCCCCCAACAGTCCTTCATGCGCAGCTTTGTAGGACCTCGCCGTACCCCACTGCTGCGTGACGAACAAATTGAAGCCGTTGTCGGATGGATGGCAGCTAACGCATCCACTTCAATGACTTCCGCATCCTCCCAAGGCCAGAGCACTGAAGAGCAACCATCTGTCTCTTCACCACCTGCCAAATTGCCCAGGCAGTCTGAGAGCCCTGGACAGGAGCCATCTCAATCTTTACTTCTGTTCTCAGAATCTGTTGGCTTGGAAAGAGGTGGCCACCCAAGCAGCATTCTAGAGCGTGAAGAAGAGGGAGTATGCAGTGATGCGCAACTGCTTTGTCCCTCTGAATCTGAAGAGGCGGGTGGGCCAGTGCCTATGGTCAGCACACCTCAGTATGCATCAAATGATGATGAGACTCAGTTGCCAATTTCTGGTGCGTACGGTGCTGGCGAGACAACCCAGGACCAGCCGGTGCTTGAAGAGGGGAGTGGAGATGATGAGGTCCTTGACCCATCATGGCGTCAGCCACAGGAAGGTGGTGGGAGCAGCTCTGAGGAAGAGATTCCCCGAACGGCCAAAAGAGGAGGGAGAGGGCGGGGCAAACTTGGTTGCCTGTAGCCTCCACTTTGGCACCCGTGAGGAGCAATCCTCTTCCAAAACACAAAACGGGCGCTCCCAGGACTTGCAGTGCGTGGTCTTTTTTTGACACAGTTGCAGATGACATTTGCTTTGTCAAATGCAAGCTGTGTCATCAGAAAGTGAAACGAGGGAAAAATGTGACCAACCTCAATACCACAAATATGTGGAAACATGTGCGTACCAAGCACGAGGTGGAGTTACACAGACACACTGAAGATGTAGGCCAACCTTCAGCAGCACCTACCACCTCTTCAGCTCGTGTTGGGGCCTCTTCGTCCAGCTCACACACAGCTGGTTCGGCTTCCTCACTGGAACGCCATGGAAGAACCACTGCCACTGTTGTCCAGAGACCCAGTGAAATTCCACCCACTGAACCACGTTCGCAGTCATCAGCACACTCCCAGGCCACTCACCAGCAATCGGTAGCACAGGCATGGGAGAAAAAGCGGCCATACTCAGCAAACCATCCCCGAGCACTGGCTCTGAATGCCGGCATTGACAAACTACTGGCCCTTGAGATGCTGTCATTCAGGCTGGTGGAGACTGACACCTTCCGGAACTTTATGTCATTGGCAGTTCCACAATACAATGTGCCCAGCCGCTTTTATTTCAGCAGGCAAGCTGTCCCTGCCCTGCAAAAGCATGTGGAGGGAAAAATTAAAAATGCGCTACTAAATGCCGTCAGTAGCAAGGTCCACCTGACCACCGATGCGTGGACCAGTAGCCATGGACAGGGACGATACCTTTCCCTCACTGCCCATTGGGTCAATGTTGTGGAGCCGGGTACAGATCTGGAGAGTGGCTCTGTACGTATTCTGCCAACTCCAAGGATTGCAGGAATGCAGTCTGTACATATTGAGTCCTCCTCCTACTCTAGTTCCTCAGAATCAGCACTGCGTGAGCCAGTTAAGCCAGATATGAGCACAGGTGTGGCCAAACGTCAACAGGCCGTCCTTAAATTAATTTCTTTGGGGAATCGGAGCCACACAGCACAGGAGCTCTGGAATGCCATCAAGCAGGAGAGCGATGTGTGGTTTGTGCCAGCGAATCTCCAGCCAGGTTTGGTAGTGAGTGACAATGGCCGAAATCTAGTGGCACCTCTGGGCCTAGGCAACCTCACTCACATACCATGTCTGGCACACGTGCTCAGTTTGGTCGTGCAGAGCTTTCTGAGGGACTATCCGGATCTTGATGCACTGCTGCACAAGGTTCGCCTAGAGTGTGCTCACTTGCGGCGTTCCAGCATGGCAAGATCGCGCATTGCATCTCTGCAACGACGATTCCGCCTGCCAGAACATCGCATCATATGTGACCTCCCCACCAGGTGGAATTCAACGTTACATATGTTGAAGCGGTTGTGTGAGCAGCAGGCAGCAGTAATGGAGTACCAGCTGCATCAGGCGCAAACAAGTCGCACTGTGCGCCGGACACACTTCAACACCACTGAGTGGGTCACTATGAGAGACATCTGCCAAGTTTTGCGTGCCTTCGATGACTCCACGCGGATGGCCAGTGCAGATGATGCACTAATCAGCAAGACTGTCCCCCTCATCTGTCTGCTTCAAAAAACCTTACAAGCACTAAGTGAGGAGGTTTTTGAAGAGGTCGAGGATGAGCAGTCAGAAATGCCATCTGCTTCTGGCAAGTCTGCGCAACGTGCTTCCACACAAAGGCCTAGGCAGGGGACACTTAGTGAGGAGGATGACGAGGAGTCAATGGAGGAGGAGGAACACATCTCTCCAGAGGAGGGAGGTACACAAGGCTCTAGTAGTCAGTGTGTACAGCGAGGGTGGGGTGATGCTGAGCAGGCAGAGATGCTGATTCAAGCTGGGGACAGCATTTCCGGTCCAGTTGCCAGTCTGCAGCACATGGTTGATTTCATGCTGCAGTGCTTGTTAAATGACCGCCGCATCGCCAACATTCTCCACACGGCTGATTATTGGGTATACACCCTCCTAGATCCTCGCTACCGGGACAACTTACAAAGCCTCATACCACAGTTGAACCGGGAGTGAAAAATGCGGGAGTACCAAGAAACACTTGTGCAGGCCATCATGTTCTCCATTCCCCCCACAAGTGTTGCTGGTAGTGCTTTTCAAAACAGCCATGTGGGTAGAGGCAGTGGAGGAAGCTCTGCACAAAGAGGTAGCAGAGGCAGTGCTGCAGGACAAGGCAAGGCCAGTATGGCCCAAATGTGGAAAAGTTTTGTGGGACCGCCACAAACGGCTACACCATCACAGACGGCTCCAGTCAGCAGGCGGCAACGTTTCCGTCAGATGGTGACAGACTACTTGTTGTGCCCTGTTAGTGTTCTCCCAGACGGCTCTTCCCCGTTCAAGTATTGGGTCTCTAAGCTGGATACATGGCCAGAGCTTAGCCAGTATGCATTGGAGGTGCTGGCTTGCCCTGCTGCCAGTGTATTATCGGAACGTGTCTTTAGTGCTGCAGGTGGTGTGGTAACAGACCGTCGCACGCGACTATCCGCCGATAATGTTGACCGGCTTACTTTTGTGAAAATGAACAAGGCCTGGATCTCACCTGAATTTGCCAATCCTCTTCCAGAATAAATAATTGGCTGGCAACAGGATCCAGGTCTCCTGTTGTGTTCATGTTTCTATGACCTGAACTTTATTTCCTGGGCTACAGCAACGCCCGTTGGTGCTCAGAAGTGCTGTCCGCACAGACAAAACACTCGCTCATGTGTAAGTGGGGTTCGGTAACGTCAGCTGATCCCCTGCTGTGTGTACGGCAAACTCTCCTGCTGCCTACAACTTCTGACTACCTCTGATTTAATATGTTCTCTGATTTGCCCTCTGTCTCCACTCTGTTTTGAGTATTTCCTCCAGCCTACAACACCACCTGTTTCTGCTCTCAAGTGCCGTCTGCACAATCCACACTTGTTCCTGTGGTACCTGGGTCCTGTAACATCTGCTCATCTCCAGAGTTGAGCACGGCAATGTCTCCTGCTTTGTCTACATTCCCACTACTTGTAGTGGAAATGTGGACAGAGCAGGAGACATTGCCTGACTCACCTCTAGGGAGAAGCTGGTGTTACAGAACCCCAGTAACACAGGAACAAGTGTGGGTTGTGCAGACGGCATTTTAGAGCAGCAACTGGCGTGGTTGGAAGCCAGAGGAAATACTCGAAACAGAGTGAAGACAGAGGCCTAATTGGAGTACGTTGACAGTTAGTAGTAGTCTAGAAACAATCGCAAACTGCCACCAAGTAGGCTTCGGCCTACTACCTGATTTTCCCTGGGCTCCGACACCGCCAGTTGGTGCTCAGAAGTGCTGTCCGCACAGACAAAACACTCGCTCATGTGTAAGTGGGGTTCGGTAACGTCAGCTGATCCCCTGCTGTGTGTATGGCAAAGTGTCCTGCTCCCTCCACAGTCAAACAACCTCAGATTTACACCTGGCTCCAAGTAGGCCTCGGCCAACTACCTCATTTTCCCTGGGCTCCAACAACGCCCGTTGGTGCTCAGAAGTGCTGTCCGCACAGACAAAACACTCGCTCATGTGTAAGTGGGGTTAGGTAACGTCAGCTGATCCCCTGCTGTGTGGAGGGCAAACTGCTGCTGCCTCCAAATTTTAGCTACTTCAGATTTAAACATTCTCTGATTTGGCCTCTGTCTCCACTCTGTCTCTAGTATTTCCCCTGACCTCCAACACCGCCAGTTCCTGCTCACAGTTGCCGTCCACGAATTCCACACGTGTTCCTGTGTTACTGGGGTTCTGTTACGTCAGCAGATCCCCCAATGTGTGTCCGCCACTGTCTCCTGCGCTGTCCAACTTCCCACTGCAAGCGGTGGGAATGTGGACAGAGCTGGAGACAGTGGCAGACACACATCAGGGGATCTGCTGACATTACAGAATCCCAGTAACACAGGAACACGTGTGGATTGGGCAGACGGCTACTGTACGCATAAACTGGCGGTGTTGGTGGTCACGTGAAATCCTGGAAACAGAGTGGAGACAGATGCCTAATTGGAGCACGTTGACAGTCTGTTGTAGCCTACAAACAATCTAAAACTGCCACCAAGTAGGCCTCGGCCTGCACCCTGGTTCTCCCTGGGCTCCAACAACGCTAGTTGGTGCTCAGAAGTGCTGTCCACACAGAAAAACACACTCGTTCATGTGAAAGTGGGGTTCGGTAATGTCAGCTGATCCCCTGCTGTGTGGAGGACAAACTGCTGCTGCCTCCAAATTGTAACTACTTCAGATTTAAACATTCTCTGATTTGGCCTCTGTCTCCACTCTGTCTCTAGTATTTCCCCTGACCTCCAACACCGCCAGTTCCTGCTCACAGTTGCCGTCCACGAATTCCACACGTGTTCCTGTGTTACTGGGGTTCTGTAACGTCAGCAGATCCCCCAATATGTGTCCGCCACTGTCTCCTGCGCTGTCCACCTTCCCACTGCAAGCGGTGGGAATGTGGATAGAGCAGGAGACAGTGGCAGACACACATTAGGGGATCTGCTGACATTACAGAATCCCAGTAACACAGGAACACGTGTGGATTGGGCAGACGGCTGCTGTACGCATAAACTGGCGGTGTTGGTGGTCACGTGAAATCCTGGAAACAGAGTGGAGACAGATGCCTAATTGGAGCACGTTGACAGTCTGTTGTAGCCTACAAACAATCTAAAACTACCACGAAGTAGGCCTAGGCCTACACCATGATTGTCCCTGGGCTCCAACAGCGCCAGTTGGTGCTCGGCAGTGTCTTTGGCACGGGGACTCCCTGTTGCCCAGCCTGGCTCCAGCACGCCTGCTGTTTCCGGGTAGTGTCAAGGTCACTATGCCACCAATCCGTTGTCCTGTCGTCTTGCGGCCGGGTCAGCCGACTCTACGGTGCCTGCAGTTTAGGTGACTCCTATGTGGGCTGCGGGAACTGGCACTGAAGGCTGGATCCGTAGTGCCAATGGGACATGGACCCCCTGTAGGACTGTGGGTTTCGGTAACTGCGGCCGGCTTGCGGCCTGGCTACTTTGCTTTCAATGGGTACCTTCTGCTACCCACCCGGGTTCCAGCACTGTCTGCTGGTTCTCGCCACAGCCTTTGGCCTAGGTGCCTACATCTCGGTATCCGAGGTCCAGCACCGTCAGCTGGTCCTTGGTAGTGCTTTTTAGCACAGGTACCTTTTGCTTAGTAACCGTGGTCCAGCACCGTCAGTTGGTCCTAGGTAGTGCCATTGGCTCTTGTTCCTTCTGCTACCCATCCGGGTGCCAGCACTGTCTGCTGGTTCTCGCCACAGTCTTTGGCCTAGGTGCCTACATCTCGGTATCCGAGGTCCAGCACCGTCAGCTGGTCCTTGGTAGTGCTTTTTAGCACAGGTACCTTCTGCTTAGTAACCATGGTCCAGCACCGTCAGTTGGTCCTCGGTAGTGCCATTGGCTCTTGTTCCTTCTGCTACCCATCCGGGTGCCAGCACTGTCTGCTGGTTCTCGCCAGTTTCTCAGCCTTCTTGTACCTTCTGCTACATTTCCAAGATCAAGCTTTTTGAAATTGTCTTTGGTAATCCTTATTGATCTTCATGACGATGACCCTGATGATGACGACCCTGAAGACCACACCAAAGAAGACCAGAAATATGACCTTAAATAATAAGACCAAGAGGACAAAGAACATGAAGACAACCACCAAGATACAGAACAAAAGACAGAAGAACAAGAAGCAGAAGAAGCAAAAGCAGAAGAACAGAAAGCAGAAGAACATTAAGCATAAGACAAAAAATCAGCATAGAAGAAATCAAAATTCTAAGCAGAAGAAGACTAAGCAGTAAATGGGGGTGAGTCCGTTCCTCCTCGTGGTGCCCCTGGAAAATGCCTGCTGCTGCAGGCCAAACTGAACGCGGACAAATCCTGTTGTAAATCTTTTGTGACAGGCAGAACGTAAGGTGTAATCTTATAACTTTTATAGATAAGTACTACAGGAATGCCTGTCACCATAAGAAAATGAAGAAAAAGAAGAATAGGAAGAAGATGAAGAAATAGCATATGAAAATTAATAATAGCTGAATAAGAAGAATATGAAGAATGGAAAAAAAAAATTAATGGGAAGAAGGTGAAGAAGAAGAAGATGAATAAGGTGAAGAAAAAGTTGATGAAAAAAATGCTACTGCTGCGGATCATGAAGGAGAAAGTGTGGGAGAAGTACAAAAGAAGGTGAAGAGCATGGAAGTTGAGAAACATACATATCTGACTAAATATAAAAAAGTTAACATAGTCAATATCTTTTTAACTCCGAACGTCTTGAAAAAAAAAATTGGAATTAATGCTATGCCATGTGATTTGAATAAACCACTATGCTTTTAATGTCTCCTCCACCTCCCACAGTACATTCTACATGATTCTTATTTGTTTTCAATTATGTAGAATTAGCCAACAAGGAAATAAAGGCCTTTTTTTAATTCCGATACCGGAAGTCCCATTGACTTGAATGGGACTTCCGGTATCGGAATCGGCGATACCCGATATTTTTTTCGTATCGGGCGATACCATCCGATACGATATTTTTGGGTATCGAACGGTATCGCTCAACACTAGTGGAGAGATGTTTTATAAACGGATACACCAAGTGATATACGCTTTTAATCTTACCTACAATGGTGCACCTACTCACTATCTTACTAGTTGTCCAAAATGTAGTCTGCACAGGGTCAATTTATTGCATGGTTTGTGGGAATGCCCAATTAATATTCAAAGATTCTGGGCCGAGGTAATTAAATACATACAGATAATCTGGAAGGTTGAGATACCCAAAAATGTACAGGCATGTGTTTTTCATTTCATTAGCCTGACAAGTGAATCAAATAATAAAATATATAGTGCTCCCAATGCTGAACATATTGTTCTGCTGGCAGTTAAGAAATGTATCTTGAGACACTGGCTGGAGAAGAAACCACTGAGTGTTTCAGAACTGATAGATACTATAAAATCCCTAATGTTGAGGGACAAAATAGATACAGAATCCCAAAAAGAAAAGAATACTGAAAATGTTTTCAAAAAATGGAGGACTTTTATTAAATGTAGTTATTCACAAGCAGAGATCAGTCAATTAATGGTAGCATTTAAAGGTACAATATGATACAATCTTGAGGATGTAGCTGGTAACTTGGGGATCTAGAGGTCATAATATTTGTTTATAGTTTAATCGCTAATTCTGTATATGGTTCGAATGAAGTATTGTTGTAACATTCAAAAGGTTGAATTGAAAGTGGATGAGAGCAACATTGTATTGTCAAGCTATATGCCTATAATGTATGGTTTCTGATGTATATTTGATTGCATATTAATATGTCAAATCTAGAGTTGAGCGAAACGGGTTGGTCATATTCAGAAGTCGGTGACTTTCGCTGAAGTCGGGTTTCATGAAATGAAACCCGACCATAGCGTGAGGTCGGCCACAAGGTTGGCGACCAGAGCGCCAATGTCGCTTTTCAAAAGATGCTTCCAGCGCCCTTTTTCAGCCAATGATGGAGGACGCACACTGTGGGCAACGCGATGACATAGGCATCGGTCACCACCAACTTTGAGAAGGGCATGCAAGCGATTGGCTGGCTTTGTGTGGCATCACAGGGGCTATAAAAGGGCGTGCACACCAACCGCCATCTTACTTCTGCTGATCTTAGCATTAGAGAGAGGTTGCTGCTGCTGATTCAGAAGAAGGGAGAGCGTTAGGCAGGGAAGAAGAACCAAAAAACTGCATCTGCTGTTAGCGATTTCCACTTACAACACACAACACTTTGCGTGCAGAGACAGGAGAGGTTCTATTTTTGTGCATCAGCTCTGTTGGTTATTAGGCTGCCTTTTAAGGCTCCCTGAAAGCTGCATTGCTGTTTGCACACTGCTGTGCAAACTGCTTTTTTAAAAGCAAAAATACTTTTCTTCCTCTTTTCTGCACAGTTACCAAGCATTCATTTTTCCACCCTTTTGTGTGTGCAGCAGTCCTGCTTATTAGGCTGCCTGCGTCCATACTTGGACTGAGAGCATCATTGTCAGCATCCTCAAATCTCTAGTGAGATCAAAATTCTCACCAATCCTATAGAAACCCTCCACCTTGTCATACACCATCCAATTTCAGCCTGTTACATTGAGGTGTAATCTCTACTGGGCCTGAGACAATAGTTCTGCGTCCTGAAATCTATAGTGAGATTCAAATTCTCACCAATCCTATAGACACCCTACTCCTTGTCATACACCATCCAATTTCAGCCTGTTACATTGAGGTGTAATCTCTACTGGGCCTGAGACAATAGTTCAACGTCCTGAAATCTATAGTGAGATTCAAATTCTCACCAATCCTATAGACACCCTTCACCTTGTCATACACCATCCAATTTCAGCCTGTTACATTGCGGTGTAATCTCTCCTGGGCCTGAGACAACAGTTAAGCATCCTCAAATCTATAGTGAGATTCAAATTCTCACCAATAGTAGATAGACCTTCTACCTTGTTTTACAGTACCATATAGCTGGTGGTATTTTGGGTACATTTTCACAAAAATGAGGAAGTATGGTGGAAGATGCCATGGAAGTGGGCGGGGGTTGCCAGCTGGTCCCGATGGTGGTGGTGGTGGAGCATCTGTTGGTAGTAGCAAAAGCACAATAGCACCTAAGGCAGGAGGTGTTGAGCCTGCGTTATCATCTGGCTCCACAAGGCCTCGAAGGCCATCTTTTCTGGGAGTAGGTAAACCACTTTTAAAGCCGGAACTTCAGGAACAAGTTTTGTCTTACATTGCTGACACAGCCTCCAGCTCTGTCGCCTCCTCTTCTGAAGTTTTTTAAAAAAAAAGCACTGAGTCATCAGTGGAGGCTCCTGGTCAGGATCAACACCTTTCCTTGTGTCCTTCACCCCTACCAAAAGTGAAGGATGTGGCAGGCCACACTACCGATTACTCCATGGAACTCTTTTCAAATGCCATGCCTGGGTTAGCAAGTCAAATCGTGAATTCCCCAGTCCAAGATGAATCTGACATGGAGTGCACTGATGCACAGCCACTGCTAGATTTTTCTGCTGGTACATTCACTCAGAGCACTACATTGTCCTCGCAGTGTACTTAGGCAGAATCAGACCCTGATGAAACTCAGGTGCCCTTTCCCGCATACTATACCACCTTACACGGTGACACAGAGGAAGGTGCACATGAAATTGAAGAGGAGGTGATGGATGACCCAGTTGTTGACCCAGATTGGCATCCATTGGGGGAAGAGGGTGCCACTGCCAATAGCTCAGAAGAGGAGGAGGAGGATCCGCAGCAGGCAACAACATCGCAACAGCTGTTATGTGGCAGGACTGTAACAGTCCAAAAACGGGTTACAAAACACAAAAGAGTTGCAGGACAGCTTGGCCAGATGGACAAATTAGCACAGCGTGCAAGGTCTCAAAATGTCTTCCATAGTAGGAAGAGTGCAGTGTGGCACTTTTTTGAACAAAATCCTAATGATCAGGCCAAGGTTATCTGTAAGAAGTGCGCAAAGACCTTTAGCCGAGGGAAAAATCTGAGAACTTTGAATACCAGTTGCATGCTTAGACATTTAACCACCATGAACTTGCAAGCGTGGACGGACTACCAAACCTAACGTACCACATGTGCACCTGCTCCAAATGAAGGTAGTCCGCAATGCTACATCGCTTCCCCCACTGTAAGCCCACCGGTTAGCACACCACCAGCAGCAAATGTCGAGGTGTCGTCGCAAGGGCAAATCAGTCATGGAATCACAATGTTATTGCTATGAAAGACTGAATCTAGTCCATCAGCAACACCACCACCAACACCATCACCATCACCAACCCTCTCTCAGTCCGCCATGTCCACCGCTAGTTCCACCATATGCAGCTCTCAAGTCCAGCTCACCCTACCAGAGACTATGAGTAGGACAAGAAAGTACTCATCCTCTCATCCGCGTACACTGGCTTTGAACGCCCACATTGCCAAACTAATCTCATTAGAGATGATGCCCTACCGGTTGGTAGAAAGCAAAGCTTTCCGCGAGCTCATGGCCTACGCAGTACCACGCTATGACCTACCCAGTCGGCACTTCTTTTCACGAAAAGCCATCCCAGCCCTCCATGTGCATGTGAAAGACCGCATTGTCCATGCACTCAAGCAATCAGTGAGTGGAAATGTGCACCTCACAACAGATGCATGGTCCAGTAGACATGGCCAGGGCCGTTACGTGTACATCACTGTGCACTGGGTTAATGTGGTGGATGCAGGGTCCACAGGGGACAGCGGTGGTGGGACAGTGCTGCCTAGCCCACGGTATAGGAAACAGTTGGCTGTAGGCGTTCGACCCTCCTCCTCTTCCTCCAGAAGCGAAAGCTCGTCCACAGAGCGCAGTCGCACGAGCACTCCATCCGCAGCTGCCAGTGTTGCACACGAGTTTTCCCACTATCAAACAGCTAGTGGTAAGTGTCAGCAGGCTGTGTTGAAGATGATGTGTTTGGGCGACAACAGACACACTGCGGAGGTACTGGCCGACTACTTGCAGCAAGAAAATGAGTCGTGGCTGGGGAGTATACATCTTGAGCCAGGCAAGGTAGTCAGTGATAACGGCTGGAATTATGTGGCAGCCACAGCCCTTTCAAAACTCAGACACATACCTTGCCTGGCTCACACCTTGAACCTGGTGGTGCAGTGCTTCCTCAATAATTATCCGGAGTTAACAGCCGAGCTCCGTAAGGTGCGAAGACTGTGCTCGCACATCTGCCGGTCGCCCGTACACCCCAGTCGTATGCAGAAGCTGCAGCGATTGCTCCACCTTCCCAAGCACCGCCTAATTATCGACGTTTCAACAAGGTGGAACTCCACCCTGCACATGGTTCAGAGGCTGTGCGAACAGAGGCAGGCTGTAATTCATTTGTGGGAGCATACACGGGCAGGCAGTTTGCAGGCAGACATGGAGTTGTCTGTTGTGCAGTAGTCGAAGCTGAATAACCTCTGTAAAGTCCTTCAGTGTTTTGAGGAATGCACACGGCTGGTAAGCGCAGACAACGCCATCATAAGCATGAGCATCCCACTTATGTGTCTGCTCATGCAAACTTTGGCGCACATAAAGGAGCAGGCACCTGCAGCCGAAGAGGAGGAGGGAATCCTAGATGACAGTCAGCCATTGCCTGCTCAGGGAAGTCTCGTGGACGAGGTGGAGGAAGAAGAGGAAGAGGAGGAGGAGGATGATGGGGATGATTATTTTGGGGAGGAGGATGCTTCTCAGGGGGAAAAAAAAATGTTGGAGTGGCAAGGTCAGGTACAGAGTTTGTGCGTGATTGGAGGGATGTTGATTTGCCAGAAAGTGCTCCTCCACCCAGCACTCGCAGTGCATCATTGACACCTGGAACATTGGCCCACATGTCTGATTATGCCTTGCAGATCCTAAAAAGGGACCCCCGCATTGCCAAAATGATGAACGATGAGGACTACTGGTTGGCCAGCATCCTGGATCCACGCTATAAAGGCAAATTCCAAAACATCATGCCACAGGAGAACCTAGAGCTAATATTGGCTAACAAACAAGTAACTCTGGTAAACCGTTTGTTTGAGGCATTCCCAGCACACAGCGGCGGTGATGTTTTTCCAACGAGCCGTAGGGTGCAACATGGAAGAGGTGTTCGTGGTGCACACAGCCGAAGTGGCGTTGGACACAGGGGTTTCATGACCATGTTGTGGACTGATTGTCAAGTACCGCTCACACGACTGGTAATACTGCATCGATCGAAAGTGACAGGAGACAGCAGTTGTCAACTATGGTAACAAACTACTTCTCCTCCCATATCGATGTTCTCCCTTACTGGTCATTCCCCTTTGACTATTGGGCCAGTAAACTTGACACCTGGCATGAATTGGCACAATATGCCTTACAGGAGCTTGCTTGCCCTGCTGCTAATATGTTATCTGAACGAGTCTTCAGTGCTGCCTGGATCAATCCTGACAGAAAAAAGGACCCGTCTGGTGACCCAAAATGTTGATGATCTAACCTTCATTAAAATGAACCATGCATGGGTTTCAAAGGATTTTGTCCCACCCTCCCCTGCTGACACGTAGGTTGCCAGAAAAATGGCTTGCTTTTCTCCTCCTCTTCCGCGGACTTCTCCAATTACTCCATTGCAGCTCCTGAATGTCCAACATCAACATATACCATTTTTTCCACCTCTCTAACTGGGCTGCCTCCCCCCACAGGGCCGGGGTCACCACCTGGCGCACGCACCCGTGCGAGTGCCGTTGCCCTGGACAGGTGAGTGGGCACACTCTTTGGCAACGGCACTGGCACAAGGTCCCTCATAGTAGAATCAAGTGTCTCTGACGGTGGGGGTGCACACCCGCCGTCAGACACACCAGTGTACTATGAGGGGCCCTGTGCCAGTACCGCCGCCCACGAGTGGACCCCCCCTGCTTGCTCATGGCGCCAGCACTTGCAATGCTTACCTCTCCCTGCTCCACCACTGTGTAGTCTGGCCTGTTAAATACTTCACTGGGACTTCCAATGCAACTTTGGTGAAATGATAGATGATGGTTAAGACGTAGCTATGCCCTCTCCTGCTAGGCTCTATCTTCAAATGATCAATGGCTTCCATTTGTTATGGACGTCGACTCACAATGAGATGCAGTGGTGGCTTATCATCAGCTTTCACGGTTTTCCGACTCACAGACATGTGACATTCCTGCCCACATTTTTAAATGTGTCCTCTCATGCCAATCCAATAGAATCAACTACAGCCTGTGGCTTGTGTCTTTTGCACTCCAAAGTTACCTGACAGATCATGATAGGCAGTGAGGACAAAGTCTACATCTGTCCCTGTGATCACAATTTGATGGAGATGAGTAACGGCAATGGGTTCCACGGTACTGCTATACAGCAAACCTTTCTTCACAAGAACTGTTTTCGCTGTCTCCACAGACAAAGTAATTGAGAGTCAGCATCGCCTCTGAGAATTCTCCCGGGAATTTTTACTGTGATGAGTAATTCTAAAATTTCGGCAATCAGTTGACTTTCCTTCTGTACTTGTGTCCATCTCGTTTCCTCCTGCGGAGAGTCTGGACTGTCTTACTGAGACTGAAATATATATGAAGATTGAAAAATACCCAAACAGTGTATACTGGTGTACATTTCGAATACATAACCCTTTTTCTACTTTTTAGATTTCTGTCTAATCCATACTGAGGCTGTGAGTGTCTTTGTCGGACTCCGGAAATATACACGCAGATGTTTAATGTTTAAACTATGCTATATATACCTGCTATCCAGTCATACTGTACTCTTTCTCAACTTTCTACAATCACGTCGAAACAATACTGGGCCTGAGACTGTCTGAGTCTGCCTCCTGATATATAGACATAGGTTTTTAATGTTTAAACTATGCTATATATACCTGTTATCCGGTGATACTGTACCCTTTCTCAACTTTGTACAATCTTGTTGAATCCATACTGGGCCTGAGAATGTCTGAGTCTGCCTCCTGATTAGAGATGAGCAGTGTTTGAGTCGACCTGTTCGCCAAGTTAAAATTCCAGCTGTTTTGGACGTGTTTGAGCCGTTCGTCGAACTCGAACACTTTGCTTAAAATTCAGCTGTTCGAGGTTCCGTTCGAGAACGGTTCGTTCACCAAAAGCATAACTTCATTTTCACATTAATAGTGATTTTCAATGTTAATAGACTGTTTCATGTCTTAGTAGCAGTGTGTGGTGGCAAGCGGTGTAGTACACCTGTCAAGGAGCTACACCGTGTGTGTTTCTAATTATTTTTTACCGCATCTTGTCCAGAAAATCCTTTTGGGCATTGTAGCACTATCTGCTACTCAGCAGAGGAGCCCACCAGTGATCCAAGCTATGCCACCTGTTTATGTAAGAACTGCATGCTACTCAGTATAGGAGCCCAGCTGTTAAGCAAGCTACAGCACCTGTGGTTTGGACACTTAATTTTTAAATTTTTTCTGGAATGCCGGTTAGGTCTAATTCCAGAATTCCGGTTGAACTGCACTTACTGGGAAATCCTCGTTCGCGGGGAAGAATTGTAATCCCAGATCCCCATCACTAACGGGGTTCAGCGGGTTCTCTGCACCTGTAAGTGACACATGCTGGACCTTTCAGTTTAGCGTGCCTGCAGCCCCGGACATGTAAGGGCATGACAGACCTGTTATTGATCGATCTCGCGTGCCAGAGCCTCGCGTGTCCCTCTAGTAAGCTTGACGCGTACCGCGGGGCATGCCGGAGTCTCGTTCGTTAACGGAATTAAGCTGACAAATCGCTAGCACAACTAAAAACGGACATCCACCACCACCACAGAATCAACAAAGCTTGCAATCTGTCAATCTTTTCTGTAGCTGGCATGGTTGATGTTTCCCAGGAGGAGTCGAATTAAACCGCAGGCTCCACTCCTGGTGGTGCCCTTCTGGACATTCCTTTAAGGTTCAGCTTTGCAACCATGCTGCCCCCGGAAACCAAACACTTTGCCTTCATGAACGCTGTTCGGTGGTTCGTGGGAATAACGCCGCCCGATCAGCAGTTGGCCTAATTTATGGTGGGAAGTCCGACGGTATATGATCGTCTTCAATTTCAGATTTTTTCTGTTTTTTGGTATTTTACATTTTTGTTCCAGCCTTTCTTGACTTCATAAGGGCATGACATGCCTATATCTGTGTCTCCTCCTCCTTTTACTCCTCCACCTCTTTTCTATATGTAATCGTGAGATCCACCGCACTATACTGAGTAGGTTTTATGAATACAAAAAAGGGGGAGAATACTAAATCTTAAAAACAGATTGTTAGTTGTTTAGTACTTACTTATATTGAAGTTTATGTAAAATATTCAGTGTAGATTGAGATATCTATGTTGCGAGTAGTTCACAGATTCTCTGGTCGTAATGATCTCGTATGATGGTCGGAGATGCTAGTAAGGTAATAATGATAAAATTAAAGTATCCATATGTGACGTGAAATGGGTGACACTATTACTTAAAAATCCACTATACTCACTGGTAATATCTAACCATTCCTATTCCATTCGGAATGATGGAGTAGTCCCTTTCTGGTAGACCAATACTGCTTATAAAAAGAAGGGGTTAAATTTAATCACTAATAGTGGCCACAAACTTGATATTCAGTCCCAGTTTCACTCTAATAGTAATGAAGATTCTAATCATAGCCCAAATGTTAATAACAACTATATAACTCTGGATGTATATAAAAGATCTCTGACGCAAAATCCATCAGAGACATCTGTGGTGTTATCTACATATAGTAATTCAACACAATACACACCTGTTTCAACTCGTACTCTTTCAAGACCTGCACAAAACCATTCGCCGGGGGCGGATGGCACCCCCAATCACCCCCACTACCAGGAGGATCTCTCCACTATTTCAGATTCTCCTTTTATGGACATTGACAATATTCCTACTACCAACAAGTATTCGGAACTAGCTGCATTGGTAGAGGAACCAGATAATACTAGCAATTGGGAGGAATCTACCCCCTCAGGAAGCAATGCATTACGGGTACATGACCCCAGCAGACCTATAAGTACATTATCAAATTCGGCCAAAGGAACAAAATCTATTAATCCAATATATAGAAAACCCTGTTTAATAATAGACCCCAAAATGGGAAAAATACAGTACGAAGACAATCAATTTCAAATTAGGGATCAAACTATAAACCTAATTATAGATCAAAAATGACTATCATCCATTCGACAAAGCCCAAAAGGCAAATAAGCATTCAAACTCATCGACCTATTAAGGATTTTTTTCAGGTACAAAATGCAAAACAAAAAGAGGTAAGAGGGGTAGGTCACTCTCCCAAAAGAAAATAAATAAACCGAACCATATAGAATCAATGAGTACACAAAAAATCTTTAATTTAAGTTCTTACCAACTCTCAACAAATGAGAGATTACTACTCCAAAAGGGTCTAAAATTCGCGCCAACTGCTACATCTAAACCATTTAATCTATATATTAGTATGAAGAAATACCTCCGTAATCTTGCCCTAAAGAAATATTTTTTGAAAAAAGGGGACAATTATCAAACACCCACTTACACTAGTACCAACCCTACGTCTACAAATTTCATTCACACTGGTTTGTCCTTACCTTCAACTTTTAACCCTCTGAATGAATACTCAAACTCGTTCAAAACATTTGAGATCTTGGCAGCAGAAATAAGAAAAATCAATAACCGATCAACTAAGATGGTTACACACAATTTAAATTTAGGAGAAATAAAAGCGATCATCAAACTCCACGGAAACGCAAATTATAATCCACTCGGCGGACAAAGGTGGGGGCATTGTAGTAATGGATAGTCTATCTTATAAAAATAATATTATTATTATTATTATTATTACGAAGAATCCCTGAGACTCCTAGGGGATACAATCACATATAATCAAATACCCTCTGACCCCACTATCCAGTTCATGAAGAAATTGAACATGTTAGCAACAAAAGGCAAAACTATAGGGATCTTAAATAAAAAAGAATGCCAATACATTGATAATAAAACTCCCTCTATAGCAGTATTTTACCATATCCCAAAGATTCACAAGAATACAAAAAAACCCCCTGGCAGGCCAATTATATCTGGTATAAACTGCCTGACCGCCAATCTATCAAGATATTTTGATACACACTTACAAAAATGTATGTCACTGCTGCCAGCTTACCTAAAAGACACCACACACACCACTCACTAGAGTGGAATAGCAACTCCATTCTGGGAAGATTAGATATAAAGTCCCTTTATACAGTTATTGATCCTTCAAAAGACTGCCAGGCAGCCGAGTTTTTTCTTGATACCCTGGGAATGTATCATGATTCGCAAATAGCGTTTATTGTTGAGTGTATTGAATTTGTCCTCAAGCACAATTATTTTTCATACAATAACCAATATTATTTACAGACACATGGCACTGCTATGGGCACGCGTTTCGCGCCCAGTTTTGCAAATGTATACGTAGGCATGTGGGAGCACAACTTCATTTTCCAAAATAACAGCCTTCATAAGGGCTTGAGATTGTGGAAACGATTTATTGATGACATACTTTTTATTTGGGATGGCACATATATAGACCTTCAATCATTTATTTCCAGTCTAAACACAAATTCATACGGCTTGGAATTCACACCTACATATAGTAAGACTAGTGTGAATTTCCTTGACTTAACCATTTGTATAGAAAACAATAAAGTAATCACTAAGGGGTACCACAATGAGGTGGATTCAAACAGCTATATCCACATCAATAGCTGCCACCTACCGGTGTGGTTAACAAACATACCCAAGAGCCAATACATGAGGGTAAAAAGAAATTGTACAAACGCCCAGGATTTCCATAAGGAAACAGAACGCCTGACAGATCAGTTCAGGGAAAAGGGCTATGATCCCCAAATATTGAATAAAACCAAGAAAGAGGTGGAAAATATGTCTAGAACATCTTTAATATTCAAATCTCGTAATAAGGATACTCCACCCACCATTCAAGATCAAATTAAACAATTACCTATCATTACACAATTTCATGCGGGCCACAAAAGATTTAATAACATCATTCGAAAATATTGGCCAGTATTACAGGGAGACAACACATAGGAGACTTGTTATCGGAACATCCTAGATTTGTATATACTAGAGCCCAAAACCTAAGGCTTCTAGTGGCACCTACCACAAAAACCATTAAACCTGTAACTAGGCCATCCCTACGCCAAACATTTCTTACCAATTCAAATACACAATCTTCCGTTTTTTTGGCATGTGGGAGATGTTCATGCTGTAATAGGACATTGACACAAAGGAAGTTACAAACGTCATTTACAGATATGACAAACAATGAGTTTATCATTAGGGATGAAATAACCTGTCAAACGAAGGGAGTGATATATATACTCAGGTGCCCCTGCAATAAAATCTATGTACATAGAACCAAGAGACGCTTAATGGACAGGATTAAGGAGCACCTGAACAACATTAAAAAAGGATTTAAAGGTCACCCCTTATCACGTCATTTTTTGTATAAACATAATCAGTCTTACAAGGGAGTATCCTATTGTGGAATCCAGATGGTCCCCCAAAATCCAAGGAAGGGCAATTATTTAAAAGCCATGTCAAGAGTGGAGTCTAAGTGGATTTACACTCTTGACAGCCTGGCCCCAAAAGGCCTCAACTATGAGATTGAGCTATATGCTTTTTAGTTAGAATTTTTTAAATAATAATTTTTATCCTATCTCAGTTTTATACTTTTTGTATTCATTGTCATTTTTATCCGCAATTTATGGTATATAAAAACCAAGGACAGATCTATTACGTTTACACGCCATTTCCCCTCCTCACCTAAATTTTTTTAGTTTATAAAGAACCAGCACAAAAGGTACCTTATGGTTCAGAAAAAAAACCTTTTTCTATTCTATTACTTTATAATTTGTTTCCTTTTCCCTTTTGTTCTATGCCCATTTTTAAACCAATTGTTACACTACAATTGCGAGCAGCATACAGTTTTTATTAATATATAACGTAGTGTACAGTTTTTATTAACACATAATGTTGTATATATGCTTCATTAACATATAGGGAGCTCATATAGTTTTATAATCCTTTTTACACTCATTCTTATATTCAGTCTCGGCATAAATAGTGCTAAATAATGATTTATAAAATGTTTTGGAAATAAAGGTTATGTTTTAACAGATTATATGCATTGTTAGGTACACTTCCAATTTTTTCAATCGAAGCAGGCTGTCCAATGTGATGAATTAACAACAAAACATCTAATTACATTAGAATCACTACTAATCGGATTATAACAAGGCAACATATAAGGAACAGCTGTCATTGTCTTAGATTAGTAAGGGGAGTGGTTGTAGTTAGGCGAGCTACTATATAAGGACGGGCTAACAGGCATACAACATAGCCCTGACGAAGAGGGAAGCCCTCCTCGAAACGCGTTGGTTGTTTTGTGCCTCTCGTGCACCCGTCCCTTACATTGCCTGTGACGTCACAGTAGCTCCGCCCCTTGATTCCGCCGCGTCCTCGACGGTACTTCCGGTCGGAGTACAGGAGGTGCAAGCGCTCACCCGCTTCCCTGCAACGCGCCACTTTTTTCATCATCTTGCCCGTGGCTGCCGCCTCAGTCAGATTGCGAACACACAGCAATCACCACAAGTAAGTGTATATGAGTCCTAACAGGACTAACTGGTTGCTGCAACACTAGCACACCTAGTGATTCAGTGAATTTTCATTCAGTGCTTGCTATATTTATTTTAACAGTGGACACCCCTGCAACGGCTATAATTAAGCCAGCAGAGATCAGCATAAAGAACTATATCGGGACCCATTGCCCGTTCAGTAGTTTTCATTACCCACACAGTGGACCTCTTTATTGTTACAATCAGAGTTTAACCACGGTGTTTATATCAGCGGACACTGCTTTTGCTCACCTTCTGGGTAAAATAAAAAAACAGCACAAGTAAGTGCGCACTGAAACTGGGACTGAATATCAAGTTTGTGGCCACTATTACTGATTAAATTTAACCCCTTCTTTTTAGAAGCAGTATTGGTCTACCAGAAAGAGACTACTCCATCATTCCGAATGTAATAGAAATGGTTAGATATTGTAAAATAATGCATATTCTTGTAAAATACTCAGGACTAGTTACGAGATAAAAATATAGTGGTTTATTTGGATTCTTCCATCAAAGCAAAGATTATTACAGAAAAACATAAAAATAGGTGAAAGAGAGATTGTCCATTAGTTCATAGCAAAAGCTTGTCACCTTCTTTCTCTGGATGGCAAATGGTAAAATGGCCTCTGTCTCTCTTAGGCTTCTTCGTAGTAAAGTTACATAACAGCTGTTCAGCTATGTCAGTGCAGAGATGACATCTTGCGTCTGTGTTTCATGATGGTGAAGGAACGAACGAGCGACCTCTACAGTTAGCCATGAATTATATACGTCTCTTAAAGCACGTGATCTCGGTATATATGGAGTTGTCCTGTACCATTAGCAAAGCTTACAAAAATAGCCTATGTCGTGTCAGCTAAAGCAATGTACAGAACTGAGTCTTATACGAAATTAACGGATTATTAATATTTAACAGATATTACCAGTGAGTATAGTGGATTTTTAAGTAATAGTGTCACCCATTTCACGTCACATAAGGATACTTTAATTTTATCATTATTACCTTACTAGCATCTCCGACCATCATACGAGATCATTACGACCAGAGAATCTGCGAACTATTCACAACATAGATATCTCAATCTACAATGAATATTCTACATCAACTTCAATATAAGTAAGTACTAAACAACTAACAATCTATTTTTAAGATTTAGTATTCTCCCCCTTTTTTGTATTCAGAAAACCTACTCTGTATAGCGCGGTGGATCTCACGATTACATAGTCTATTAGGTTTTTATAACAGGAGTCGACACAGTCCTGTCTCTTTCACCAGCTTCATCTGAGGTTCTGTTTAGATAGGTAGCGCCAGTGTATATTATATTTTATTTTTATCTTTTCTATATGTTATTTGTGTCTTCTGAGCATTTTGTCTGCTTTGGGACATCTTTAAGGTGTTTTGTAATTGTTTTCTATGTGTTTGTATGTGTTTGTGTTTGCCTGCCATTGTTTTCAATGGTGCTAGACGTTGTTTGTCGAACGTTCGACAAACATTCGACGAACTTGCCTCGTGTTCGACAAACCAAAACGAACTGGAACACTAGCGGGGTGGCTCAACACTACTCCTGAATATATAGACGTACATTTTTAATGTTTAAACTATGCTATATATACCTGTCATCTGGTGATACTGTACCCTTTCTGCCAGGAAGTCCTCCTCCACCCACCACTCTAAGTGTATCATAAACACACATGTGGGACAATGTTCCAGGTGTCAATTTCTTGCGGATGTTCTTGTTATATTGTGGTGTGATCCATCCTGAGCATGTGACAGTCTGTGGTTTACTCCTGCAATTTAGATGTACATTTAAATATTACCCCAACGCTAGTGTATACAGTTCTATGCTTGTGATACATTACCCACTTACTGCTTTTTATATTCTGGTCTAATCCAAACAGACCAAGTGAGAGTTATTTTCTGACTGTGGAAATAAATACTGAGATTGACAACAATGGCCCCTACACTGTGTACAGCTGTACTCTTCAGATCCATCACTGTTTTACGGCTTTTTATATTGTGTTGTAATCCATACTGAGCCTGAGAGCGTCTGTGTCTGCCTCCTGAAATATCTATGGAGATTTAGAATGTTTAAACTATACTATATATACCTGCTATCTGATGATACTGTACACTTTCTACTTTTTATATTCTTGTCTAATCCTTACTGAGCCTGTGAGCGTCTCTGTGTGACTGATGGTACATATAGGGAGATTGACAATCATCCTTTGACTGTATAGAGCTGTACGCTTCTGATACAGTACCATATATCTGATGTTGGACCCGTGGAAGCGCTCGAGTAGCGCGAAACGGCCGTTGTCAGCCATTTGACACTCTTGTTATCACATCCCCGACGTGACATGTAATTATGTGTCAATAAATCTTCACTATTATCTCGCAGAGTGCGACCTTCTTTCTTTGGAAACCACATATATCTGATGTTATTTTGGGTTCATGTTCTGCAACATTTTGAAGTTTGGTGGAAGAGGCTGCGGACGTGGGCATGGGGGACCAGCTGATGCTGATGGTGGTGGTGCATCTGCTGGTAGTGGCAAAAGCACAATAGCAGCTAAGGCAGGAGTTGTTGAGCCTGCGTCATGGTCTGGCTCCGGAAGGCCTGGAAGGCTACCTTTTCTGGGTGTAGGTTAACCGCTTTTAAAGCCCGAGTATCAGTAACTTGTTTTGACTTACATTGCCGAAACAGACTCCAGCTAATATGCCCTTCTCTTCTGAAGTTTCAAAAAATGCAAGCACTGAGTCGTCAATTGCTGGCTCCTGGTCAGGAAGAACCCCTTTCCTTGTGTCCTTCACCCCCACCAAAAATGAATGATGCAGCAGGCCACACTTCACATTAGTCCATGTAGCTTTTCTATCATACTATGCCTGGGTTATCAAGTCAAATCGTGAATTCCCTAGTCCAAGATGAATCTGACATGGAGTGTGGGTGGCCAGCCAGGGTAGTGGGGTTAATTGGTACCGGGCCGGTGTCTCAGAGGGATGTGTCATGTTTGTGGTCATGACCCATTCCGTGGCCCTGGGCGTCCATGCAAAGGGGTGAATAACGTTTATAGGTGAATGATACGTGACGCCACCCTTGGTTTCTGATCACATTGACCCACGCTGCAGTGTCACTTCTCTTGGACAGATGTTGTGGTGCAGCTAAGATGTAGAAGCCCTGCACAGGTAGGGCCGTAGTTGCAGGCCAGATGAAAGACTTGGTAGAGGGTGTGCAGTGCAGGATGTAGCAGAGCCATGCGCAGGAGAAAGATGACAGACACAGTCGTGCAGTTCCTTTACCTGTACTTGGTAAGTGCCGTCCAGGACCCAGAGTACACATGGAGAAGGAGTTGGTCAGCCTGGAAGCAAATTTGGAATTCTCTCTCTGCAGATAGGTAGTGTGGCCTCCGTTCTAGCGCTTATCTGAGGTACTCGCAGTACTGAGTTCACTGAAGCTCCCCCTGTTGACTCTCTTTTGGAACTTTCTCGTATGGCAGGCAGCCATAGCCTTTTCCTTCTGGCTCACACACGTGGCTGCTGGGGCCTCCGAGTCTTAGTTGGGAACAGAGCATTTACAGCTGCTACTTCCTCCGGTTTCTGCTGCAGGACCGTCAGTGTCCGTACAAACTCGGAGACCGGAATCCCGACCATGCGCTCCAGCTAGGAGTGAGCCTTAACTTTGCTCATCCTCCAGCTCCCCTTCTCACGTCCACACATTTCCGCTTCACTTCACAGACTGCCCTAACTTACCTCCTCCCGACCACAGAGAGCAGCTCCTCAGCAGTCAGGTTCAGAGGTCTCCCTGCTGGCCTGGAGTGGAAACTGTGTTGAGTGTTGGTTGAACTGCTAGAGAGATCCTTCGTTGCTCCCAAGCATGACATCACACTCCCTAGGAGGAAGGTAATGCCACTGTGGCGACCGTACTCCTGGGGGCGCCACAAGTGCCCTGATGCCCAGCCACTGCTAGATGATTCTGCTGGTACATTGACCCAGACCACTACATTCCCCTCGCACTCTACACAGCCAGAATCTGACCCTGATGAAACTCAGGTTCCCCTTGCCGCATACTATACCACCTTACATGGTGACAAAGAGGAAGGTATGCAAAAGTGTCTCTGCCGGTGGGAGGCCCACCCGCCGTCAGACACACCGCCGTACTATGAGGGGCCCTGTGCCAGTGCCATCGCCAACGAGTGCCCCCCCTGCTTGCTCAGGATCACAGCACTTGCAAAGTTGAAATACTTGCCTCTCCCTGCTCTTCCGCCGTGACGTCTTCTGCTTTTCCTGACAGCGACATTCTTGTCAGAGAGCATGATGACATTACATCTGTACACCCTCTGCCTAAACAGTCCACGTGCAGTGAGATGGAAGATGGGGACGACGAGGAGTCCAGACTAGTACAGGGATTCCCTAGCGAGGAGACTTATCTATTTGTTTTCAATGTTGGGAAAGCTATTATTGGGGAGCACTATACTCTGGAGAATGATATATGAGGCCCACCATACACTGGAGCATTCCAAAGGTGGACATCAGACACTGGAGCAGCATTTACAGGGGCCATTATGCACTGGAGCATTAGAAATGGGGCCCATTATATATGGAGCATTATTTGGGCCCATGAGACAGTGGAGCTTCATCCATGGGGACCAACATATACTGTAGCATTATGTGGAGCTCATCATATACTGTTTCAAACATTATATGTTACCGATGATTCTGTATGGAGAAATATATGGGCCTCATTACTCTGTATAGCGCACTATGCGATGGCCACAATACTGTATGGAGTTATATACTGTCCGTTTTTGGAGCTATTGGAGAATTTAAAATGGATATCAGTCATGAGATGTAAGAAGTGAAGTACTTTTCATTGCACTATACCGCTATTTCTCTGCCGTATCAGAGGATCATGAATTGTGGCATGTGTTAAAAGAGCCCAGTGACATTCTTTGGCAAAGGGCCCACGAAAATTAGGAGCCAGCCCTACCCCCCCCAAAACTTTAGCCAAATAACCCCCAGTTTTCAATGCCTAACTATTATTATAAAGTAAATTAAGGTTGACAAATGTAAGTAATAAGAATAGATGTTTTTGGCATTAAAATGGGCACTGTAGGTGTGTTTCCTGTCCTCCACTCCCTGCCGACCTAGGTTCCCCATTGACTTGCATTGGGTTTCGTGTTTCAGTCGGCCTTTGACTTTTCACGATAATCGGCCGATTTCATTCTCAAAAATCGGGTTTCATGAAACCCGACTTGACTCGAAAAAAGGCAAAGTTGCTCATCTCTAGTCAAATCATCTAATGAAGAAGTTTAAAAAAAAAAAAAAAAAAAAAAAAAAAGAGGGTCCATTCCATTGCTGTCTGCTGCTACCTATAGCATATATTGACCGTATATACCTAGCCCCAGGTATAATTGGCTAGGAAATTTTTTTTTGCCAGGTTAATAGAGATTATTTTATTCCAAAGCTTCCAGAGCCCTTTTTTTCTCCATTTGCTTTTTGACACTGCACAATACAGCCAGATCCTTTTCCTAGCACAGCGTGAAAATCCAGCAATTTTAAATGGGTCCCAAAAATCACATTTCAGTGTGCAGAAAAATCTATCATTTTTTTGTGGTACGGTAGACTTTTTTTGGAGTGTCTTACAAAATTTCTGGACACCATTTTGCTGAACCCCCCAAAAATACATACAGGCCACATATTTTACAGTGTGGTATATCTGTGAGCTAAAAATTTGGGTATTTTAGGCCTAAATTCCATTTTTTTTTGCCATCTGTTATGCTAGTTATATGCAGCACTATTTTGCAGACCCCCAAAAAATACAGGCTACATATTTGGCATTGTGGTATCTCCGTGACAGGCCTCATATATCTGCGTGCTCCAAGTTTGGGCATTTTAGGCTGGTACTGCAGTGTTTTTCCTGTCTGTGAATCTAGTTATATACAGCACTATTTTGCATTGAAAAAAAAAAAAAAAAACACAGGCCACATATTTTTCAGTGTGGTGTCTCCGTGACAGGACTCATACAGTATCTGCGTGCTCCAAGTTTGGGCATTTTAGGCCAGTATTCCTGTGTTTTTCCAGTCTGTTACTCTAGTTCTATAGAGCACTATTTTGCATTAAAAAAAGAAAAAATACAGGCCACATATTTGGCAGTGTGGTATCTCCGTGGCAGGACTCATACACTACCGTTCAAAAGTTTAGGGTCACTTAGAAATATCCTTATTTTTAAAAGAATAATTGGATCATTTAGTAAGATGGGCCAGTTTTTTTCAAAAAATTATCATCTTACTAAATGATCCAATTATTGGACAATATCTACCCAGGAATCCAGGTGTAACATTCAGGAGAGCCCACACAATAAAAAATATTGTATCTCCCATTTGGTTAAAACCCTCTGACAGAGTAATGCATATGAACGATGGTATTAATGGTGTCTTCAAATGTGGTTCTAAGAATTGCCTGTGTTGTCACGCTATCAAACATCGTGTGGTTAATTTTGTTTCCTCTGCAACAAATGAAACCTTTCATATTAAGCAACACATGAATTGTATGACAGATTTTGTCATTTATCTGATAACTTAAATGTGGGAAACAGTATGTAGGGAGGACCACGCAGGCTCTCCACCTCAGATTGAATTCACACCGCTATAACATTAAAAGAGGTTTTTTACTTCATGGTTTATCTAAACATTTTTTGTTAGCGCACAATAAAAATTATAATGAACTCAACATATGTCCTATAGAACATATACCGAGTAAGGTCACAAATAGGACTCAAAAGCTCAACCGCAAAGAAATATACTGGATCTACCTGCTGAGTACACTAAAACCGCATGGTTTAAATGAAGTCAACTGAGGTGTTTCTTTAAAGTAATTATGTTCTGTTCTAAAATATTTTTCTTTATTTATTTCATTTTTTCTTTAAAAAAAGGGATAATCCTTTTTGGCACAATTAACAGCGGTATTTCAATCCTCCTCTTATTTTCTCTTGGTGTGGGGCTCCACTTGACAATACGCTAATACCCCCTAATAATTTATTGATATAATCAACACATCACAATAATGTTGTACAACATCATGAATATCATTATTTTTATATGTCACACTTTTATTTGCTTAATCAAGGAAAGGATTTAAAAAATAAAATAAAAAAAAAAATATATATTTTTGTATATACCGTATTTATTTTCACAGAATTTTTATCTGTACTGGAAAGGAAATTATATATTTCCCTGTTATTAACAGCAGTGTCTCGTTCTGGTGTTTCCCTGGAATCTTTTTTCCTCTGTCTCCTCTTGTTTTTTTGTCTTGATTTTTAATGTGGCCTTTTTTGGGCACATGCAATACCCCGCCACTAATTCATTGATAATTATATTCTAATATGTTGTTTAATATCGTGAACATCGCTATTCCTATATACCGCAAATTTTACTGCACAACCAATTTAATAAAGAAAGGATAATATAAGTAATTTTAAATATATATTTTTAATAATTTTATATGGATATTTCTTTTTTTATATAAATATTTTTTATATAAATAATTTTTATGCAATTTTTATCTTCCAGCAAGAACTGTGCAATAATATAAATAGAAATAAAACTCAAAAATGTCTTTTGAAAGAATATTTTATTCAGAAATTTCATGGTATAAGCTTGTTTTTCTATACATGTTGTTGGATTTGGCATTGTTTGTGTGGTTTCATGGTGGCTCACTTGAAAGCATGTTCTCCTTGTAAAGCATTTCTCCTTTTTTTCCCCCGTTTTTGGAGGTTCTTGTTCCTTTCTTATTAAATTTTCTTTTAATATTTTTTCCATTGATTACTGTTAATAAAGAAATAAATATTAGTCATTTTATAATGCAAGTATAATAATAATTTTATAACAGAAATTTATATATATTTTGTCTATTAACTCCTTTCTGACATCCGACGTACTATCCCGTCCATGTGACCCGGGCCCCTATGCCCATGGACGGGATAGTACGTCTACCGCGATCAGCGGCGCCCACGTGGTGAGCGCCGCTGATCGCGGCCGGGTGTCAGCTGATTATCACAGCTGACAACAGGCACAATGTGTCAGGGGCGGTCACGGACGGCCCCTGACACGTTAACCCCTTGCACACCACGATCAAACATGATCGCGGTGTACCGGGGGATAAAGGGAAGCATCGGCAGGGAGGGGGCTCCCTCCTTGCTTCCCTGAGCCCCCCACGGCAGCGCAATGTGCAGCGCTGCTACGGGGGGCTCCTTTCCTGCAGGCCCCCGAATCCAAGATGGCGACGGGGGCCTTCGGGGGCCTGGAGGAAGCTGGCTTCCTCAGTGCCTGCAAAGCGCAGGCATGAGGAAGCCTTCTGCACTGCCTGTGACAGATCGCTGATCTGTCACAGTGATCTGTGATGTGACAGATCAGCGATCTGTCACAGGACAGTGATGTCCCACCTAGGACTATTTAATAAAGTTAAAAAAAAATAAAAAAAAGTGTTAAAATAATTTTTTAAAAAAATCGCCAAATAAATTAGAAAAAAAAAAAAAATTCCCCCCAAAAATACATTTTTTGGAAATAAAAAAAAAAAAAAAACAATAAAAGTACACATATTAGGTATCGCCGCGTCCGTAACGACCCACCCTATAAAACTGTCCCATTAGTTAACCCCTTTAGCGAACCCCTTAAAAAATAAAAATAAATGATTTATTATCATACCGCCAAACAAAAAGTGTAATAACGCGCGATCAAAAAGACGCATATAAATATCCATGTTACCGCTGAAAACGTCATCTTGTCCCGCAAAAAATGAGCCACCACACAGCATCATCAGCGAAAATATAAAAAAGTTATAGCTCGCAGAATAAAGCGATGCAAAAATAATTATTTTTTATATAAAATAGTTTTCATTGCATAAAACCGACAAAACATAAAAAAACGACCTAAATGAGGTATCTCTGTAACCGTACTGACCCGAAGAATAAAACCGCTTTATCAATTTTACCGCACGCGGAACGGTGTAAACGCACCACCCAAAAGAAATTCATGAAACGCTGGTTTTTGTTCATTCTGTGTCCCAAAAATCGGAATAAAAAGCGATCAAAAAATATCACATGCCCGAAAATGGTACCAATAAAAACGTCAACTCGTCCCGCAAAAAATAAGACCTCACATGACTTGGTGGGTCAAAATACGGAAAAATTATAGCTCTCAATATGTGGTGATGCAAAAACTATTTTTACAATAAAAAGCGTCTTTTAGCGTGCGACAGCTGCCAAACATAAAAACCGCCATAAATAGTAAATCAAACCCCCTGATATCACCCCCTTAGGCTAATTTCACACTTGCTTTTTTTTGCAGCGCGTTTTTCCCGCAAAAAAACGCATTGAAAAAACGCATACAAAAGCATACAACTGCTGCGTTTTTTTCAAGCATTTTTATGAGCATGCATGAAAAAAACGCAGTGTTTTTATGTGTTTGTATGCGTTTTTAGTGCGTTTTTACCGCGTTTGCGTTTTTTCCAAACATTAGGTGGCCCCTCACACTAACCCAAACCATGACTTTACTAACCCTAACCCTGACCCTGACCCTAACCCTGACCCTAACCCTAACCCTTAACCAAACCATACTTAACCCTAACCCAAACCCTAAACCCTAACTAACCCCGACCCTAACCCTAACCCCCCTTAACTAACCCTAACTCTAACCCAAACCCCTAAATTCCATGGTTAACAAAAAAAAACGCATGTGCAAAAAAACGCATACATAAGGCCTGTTTCACACTTGCTTTTTTTTGCAGCGCGTTTTTCCCGCAAAAAAACGCATTGAAAAACGCATACAAAAGCATACAACTGCTGCGTTTTTTTCAAGCATTTTTATGAGCATGCATGAAAAAAACGCAGCGTTTTTATGCGTTTGTATGCGTTTTTAGTGCGTTTTTACCGCGTTTGCATTTTTTTCCAACATTAGGTGGCCCCTCACACTAACCCAAGCCATGACTTTACTAACCCTAACCCTGACCCTAACCCTAACCCTGACCCTAACCCTAACCCTTAACCAAACCATACTTAACCCTAACCCTGACCCTAACCCTTAACCAAACCATACTTAACCCTAACCCTGACCCTAACTAACCCTAACCCAAACCCTAACTAACCTTAACCCTAACCCTAACCCTGACCCTAACCCTAACCCTGACCCTAACCCTTAACCAAACCATACTTAACCCTAACCCTAACCCTAACCCTGACCCTAACCCTGACCCTAACCCTTAACCAAACCATACTTAACCCTAACCCTAACCCTGACCCTAACCCTTAACCAAACCATACTTAACCCTGACCGTAACCCTAACCCTGACCCTAACCCTAACCCTGACCCTAACCCTTAACCAAACCATACTTAACCCTAACCCTGACCCTTAACCAAACCATACTTAACCCTAACCCTGACCCTAACCCTAACCCTGACCCTAACCCTTAACCAAACCATACTTAACCCTAACCCTGACCCTAACCCTTAACCAAACGATACTTAACCCTAACCCTGACCCTAACCCTTAACCAAACCATACTTAACCCTAACCCTGACCCTAACCCTGACCCTAACCCTAACCCTTAACCAAACCATACTTAACCCTAACCCTGACCCTAACCCTTAACCAAACCATACTTAACCCTAACCCTGACCCTAACCCTGACCCTAACCCTGACCCTAACCCTAAACCCCCTTAACTAACCCTAACTTTACCCAAACCCCGAAATTCCATTGTCTAAACTAATGGTAAAAAAAAAACGCATGTGCAAAAAAACGCATACATAAGCATGCCAATGCGCACATATGCTCACCATAGACTTATAATGGGTGTCTTGCTGTAAAAAAACGCATTGCGCGCGCATGCGTTTTTTTGAGGCAAATTGGACGCACAAAAAATGCAACAAGTTGCATTTTGTGCGCCCGAGCGCATACCGCAAAAAAACGCATGCAACGCGTACAAACGCATGTGTATGCGCACATAAGCGCATCCCATGCAAAGTATAGGAAAAAAACGCATGCGCTATTTAGCGGTAAATTACCGCGAAAAAAAACGCAAATGTGAAACCAGCCTAAGCATGCCATATGCGCACCCATAGACTTATATTGGGTGTCTTGCTGTAAAAAAATGCATTGCGCGCGCATGCGTTTTTTTGAGGCAAGTCGGACGCCCAAAAAATGCAACAGGATGCATTTTGTGCGCCCGAGCGCATACCGCAAAAAAACGCATGCGCGCAAAAACGCATACAAACGCGTGTGTATGCGCACATAAGCGCATCCCATGCAAAGTATAGGAAAAAAAAAACATGCGTTTTTTAGCGCTAAAATCCCGCGAAAAAAACGCAAGTGTGAAACCAGCCTAAAAAATAAAATTAAAAAAATGTATTTATTTCCATTTTTCCATTAGGGTTAGGGTTAGTGCTAGGGTTAGGGCTAGGGATAGGGTTAGGGTAGGGTTAGAGCTAGGGTTAGGGCTAGGGCTAGGGGTGTGTTGGGGTTCGGGTTGGAGTTAGAATTGGGGGTTTCCACGGTTTGGGCACATCAGGGGCTCTCCAAATGCAACATGGCGTCTGATCTCAATTCCAGCCAATTCTGAGTTGAAAAAGTCAAATGGTGCTCCTTCCCTTCCAAGCTCTGCCATGCGCCCAAACAGTGTTTTACCCCCACATGTAGGGTATCAGCCTACTCAGGACAAATTGCAAAACAATTTTTGGGGTCCAATTTCTCCTGTTACCCTTAGGAAAATAAAAAATTGGGGGCAAAAATATCATTTTTGTGGAAAAAAATGATGTTTTTATTTTCACGTCCGAGCGTTATAAACTTCTGTGAAGCACTTGGGGGTTCAAAGTGCTCACCACACATCTAGATAAGTTCCGTGTGGGGTCTAGTGTCCAAAATGGGGTCGCTTGTGGGGAGTTTCAATAGTTTAGGTACATCAGGGGCTCTCCAAACGCACATGACACCCGCAGACCATTCCATCAAAGTCTACATTCCAAAACGTCACTGCTTCCCTTCCGAGCCCCGACGTGTGTCCATACAGTAGTTTTCTCCCACATATGGGGTGTCACCGTACTCATAACAAATTGGACAACTTTTGGGGTTCAATTTCTCCTGTTACCCTTGGGAAAATGAAAAAATTGGGGACTAATTGATCATGTTTGTGGAAAAAATACGATTTTTTTATTTTCATGCCCGGGCATTATAAACTTCTGTGAAGCCCTTGGGGGTTCAAAGTGCTCACCACACATCTGGATAAGTTCCTTAGGGGGTCTCGTTTCCAAAATGGGGTCATTTGTGGGGGATTTCCACTGTTTAGGTACATTAGGGGCTCTCCAAAAGCAACATGACACCAGCAGAACATTCCCTCAAAGTCTGCATTCCAAAACGTCACTACTTCCCTTCCGAGCCCTGATGTGTGTCCATACAGTAGTTTTCTCCCACATATGGGGTATCAGCATACTCAGGACAAATTGGACAACAACTTTTGGGGTCCAATTTCTCCTGGTACCCTTGGGAAAATAACAAAATGGTGACTAAAAGATCATGTTTGTGGAAAAAATATGAATTTTTTATTTTCACGCCCGGGCGTTATAAACTTCTGTGAAGCACTGGGGGGTTCAAAGTTCTCACCACACATCTAGATAAGTTCCTTAGGGGGTCTAGTTTCCAAAATGGTGTCATTTGTGGGGGGTTTCCACTGTTTTGGTACATCAGGGGTTTTCCAATCGCGACATGATGTCCGATCTCAATTCCAGCCAAAAACGTCAAATGGCGCTGCTTCCCTTCCGAGCTCTGCCATGCGCCCAAATAGTGGTTTACCCCCACATGTGGGGTATCAGCGTACTCAGGACAAATTGCACAATAACTTTTAGGGTCCTGTTACCCTTGGGAAAATAAAAATTAGGGTGAAAAGATCATTTTTGTGGAAAAAATATGATTTTTTAATTGTACGGCTGTACGTTATAAACTTCTGTAAAACCCTTGTGGGTTCCAAGTTCTCACCACATATCTAAATAAGTTCCTTGGGGGGTTTAGTTTCTAAAATGGGGTCACTTGTAGGGGGTTTCCACTGTTTAGGTACATCAGGGACTCTCCAAACGTGACATGGCGTCCGATCTGAATTCCAGCCAATTTTGCATTGAAAAAGTCAAACGGCGCTCCTTCCATTCTGAGCTCTGCCACGCGCCGAAACAGTTGTTCCCCCCCACATATCAGGTATCAGCGTACTCAGGACAAATTGCACAATAACTTTTGCAGTCCAATTTCTCCTGTTACCCTTGGTAAAATAAAAAAAATTGAACCTGAAGCATTTTTTTGTGAAAAAAGTTAGATGTTCATTTTTTTAAATATTCAAAAAAATTCCTGTGACGCACCTAAAGGGTTAATAAACTTCTTGAATGTGGTTTTGAGCACCTTAAGGGGTGCAGTTTTTACAATGGTGTCACTTCTTTGGTATTTTCTATCATATAGACCCCTCAAAGTGGCTTCAAATGTGATGTGGTCCTAAAAATAAAATGGTGTTGTAAAAATGAGAAATCGCTGGTCAACTTTTAACCCTTATAACTTTGTAACAAAAAAAAATTTTGGTTCCAAAATTGTGCTGATGTAAAGTAAACATGTGGGAAATGTTAGTTATCAATTTTTTTGTGTGCCGTATCTCTGTGATTTAAGGGCATAAAAATTCAAAGTTGGAAAATTGCGAAATTTTCAAAATTTTCGCCAAATTTCCGTTTTTCTCACAAATAAACACAAGTTATTTGAAAGAAATTTTACCACTAACATGAAGTACAATATGTCATTAGAAAACAATGTCAGAATCACCGGGCTCCATGGAAGCGTTCCAGAGTTATGACCTCATAAAGGGACAGTGGTCAGAATTGTAAAAATTGGCCCGGTCATGAACGTGCAAACCACCCTTGGGGGTGAAGGGGTTAAGAGTATATCATGTGTTCAAGCAATGAATTTTGACATCCTTTTGAATCAGGTGACCTGTTAAGACGCTGAGCACCCAAATGACAAGTGTACTGTTTTTTCTATTTAAGAACCTTTTCATGATACTTGCATATGGTTTTTTCCTGAGGAAGGAGTTTTGTGAAACTTCGAAACGAGTTGAAAAAGGACCACTGTAATAAAAATTGTTCACAGTGATTCGCAGCGTGGATTGTCTGACCACTTTTTTTTCTTATCCTGTGTCTCTCAAAGAATGACTGTCATCTGGGTGATCTGTGATAGATTTTCTAAGATGATCCATCTTGTACCACTCCCAAAGTTGCCATCTTCCGCTGAGCGCTGAGTTGGTACCCTTGTTTTTACAACAGGTGGTTCGGTTGCATGGGATTCCTGAGAACATTGTGTCAGACAGAGGAGTCCAGTTTGTTTTCAGATTTTGGAAAGCTTTTTGTTCCAAACTGGGAATTCAGTTATCTTTCTCCTCTGCATTTCATCCTCAGACCAATGGGCAGACTGAGAGAACAAACCAGACTTTGGAATCCTGTTTGAGATGTTTCATATCAGCTGATCAAGATGACTGGGTCTCATTTTTGCCCTTGGCCGAATTCACGCTAAACAATAGGGCTAGTTCTGCCACTTTGATGTCTCTTTTTTCTGTTTTTGGGTTTCAGCCTTGATTTTCTTCGGGGCAGGTGGAAGCTTCGACCTGCCCAAGTGTGGATTCTGTGATAGAGAGAATGCAGCAGATTTGGGACCAAGTAATGGATAAGTTGTCCCACTCTCAGGAAAAGGCCCAATGGTTTTCCAAATGGCATAGGACCATTGGTCCCTGGTATAAAGTGGGTGATATGGTTTGGTTGTCTTCAAAAAATATATATCTATGAAGGTTGCATCTCCAAAATTCAAACCAAGGTTCATTGGACCTTATAAGATTTTGGAAATCCTTAACCCCGTTTCTTTCTGTTTGGCTCTTCCCGTTACGCTTAAGATTCATAACGTTTTTCATAAATCTTTGTTGAAAAAGTTTGTGGAGCCAGTAGTTGCCATGGCGGCGCCCCCTGACCCTGCATTAGTTAAGGGTAATTTGGAGTATGCGGTAGAGAAGATATTGGAATATCATCTGGCTAGATGGAGGCTTCAGTACTTGGTCAAGTGGAAGGGTTATGGCCAGGAGGATTATTCTTTGGTCTCTGTTTCTGACATTCATGCCGAGAGATTGGTTCGTGCTTTTCACCGGGCCTATCCTGATCGGCCTGGTGGCGTGGATGAGGCTTCGGTAACCCTTCCTCAAGGGGGGGTACTGTTGTGAATTCTCTTCCTTCTGAGTCAGGGCTCCCTCTGGTGGATACTGTGGGTAGTGGAGCTGGCCGGATTGACAGTGGTCTGCCACCTGACGATGATGATTGGAAATCTGGGGTTACTGATTGGGAGTATTTAAGTGAGCGGGCTTACCTCAATTGTTGCTGGTGATTAGTTCTTCCTGTGCAACTTGAGGTCTGCTGTCTCCTGCCTGATCCTGAATTTTTCAGCTAAGTTGATCAATTGCTAATCCTTTGCTTCTGATCTGGTTTTGCCTCTTTCTGCTTTGCTGTGCGGGTTCAGCGTGCTCCCTGCTGGGGCTGTGCTGGACCCCGCTCCATATGTTACAGCTTGTGTCAGTTTGTTCAGTCCCCTGTTATATTAGTCTCTTTTGCTTTGCTGCCAGTTTACACCAGAATGCTGATATGGTGGGGGAGAAGTTGTGAGACCTCAGTGTTTTTTGTACATCAGACGTGTTGCATTTTTTAGGGTTTTTGCATGATTGCAGACAGTGCCTTTCCTTTCCTATCCTATCTAGACAGTTTGGGCCCCATAATTTTCTCAGTCTATTTTCTGCCTGTGTTTGTCCCTCATCTGGTCTCACCGACAATATATGTTTGGGGGCTATTTCTTTGGGGTTGTACTCCGGGGCAGTTTAGATTTCACCTTTCTTGCTTTAGGCCTAGTTAGTTCTCCGGCTGTGTCGAGGCGTCTAGGGCATCGTAAGTACGCTCCACGGCTACTGTTAGTTGTGTTGTTAGGATTAGGGGTCTGCAATTCGCTAAGTGACCAACCTTTCTGGTTTCCTGATGGCCTAGCCTATTCCTGCCATCCTCCTTGGTGACCTGTTCATAACAGTACACGCAAAACACCAATGTCAGCATCTACAGTGAAGAGGCGACTCCGGGATGCTGGCCTTCAGGGCAGAGTGGCAAAGAAAAAGCCATATCTGTGACTGGCTAATAAAAGGAAAAGATTAATATGGGCAAAAGAACATAGACATTGGACAGAGGAAGATTGGAAAAAAGTGTTTGGACAGACGAATCCAAGTTTGAGGTGTTTGGATCACAGAACAACTGAAAAGATGCTGGAAGAGTGCCTGACGCCATTAGTCAAGCACAGTGGAGGTAATGTGATGGTCTGGGGTTGCTTTGGTGCTGGTAAAGTGGGAGATTTGTACAAGGGAAAAGGGATTTTGAATAAGGAAGGCTATCACTCCATTTTGCAATGCCATGCCATACCCTGTGGAAAGCGCTTGATTGGAGCCAGTTTCATCCTACAGCAGGACAATGACCCAAAGCACACCTACAAATTATGCAAGAACTATTTAGGGAAGAAGCAGGCAGCTGGTATCCTATCTGTATTGGAGTGGCCAGCACAGTCACCAGATCTCAACCCCATTGACCTGTTGTGGGAGCAGCTTGACCATATGGTACGCAAAAAGTGCCCATGAAGCCTAACCAACTTGTGGGAGGGGCTTCTGGAAGCATGGGGTGAAATTTCTCCAGATTACCTCAGCAAATTAACTGCTAGAATGCCAAAGGTCTGCAATGCTGTAATTGCTACAAAGGGAACATTCTTTGACGAAAGGAAAGTTTGAAGGAGAAAATTATTATTTCAAATAAAAATCTTTTTTTCGAACCTTGTCAATGTCTGGACTAGATTTTAAATTCAATTGGCAACTCATTTGATTAATAAAAGTATGACTTTTCATGGAAAACACAAAATTGTCTGAGTGACCCCAAACTTAGTGTATCTGCGTGCTCCAAGTTTGGGCATTTTAGGCCAGTATTCCAGTGTTTTTCCTATCTATTACTCTAGTTCTATACAGCACTATTTTGCATTTAAAAAAATAAAAAATACACGCCACATATTTAGCAGTGTGGTATCTCCATGACAGGCCTCATGTATCTGCGTGCTCCAAGTTTAAGCATTTTAGGCCGGTACTGCAGTGTTTTTCCTGTCTGTTACTCTAGTTCTATAGAGCACTATTTAGCAGACCCCCCCAAAAATACAGGCCACATATTTGGCAGTGTGGTATCGCTGTCAGATGTCTGATGTATTTGTGGCCTACAAATTGTGGTAGTTCAGGCCTACATTCCATTGTATTTGCTGTCAGTTACCCTAGTTCTGCACAATATTTTGGGATAAAAAATGAAAAAAAATACAGGACACAAATAGAACAGTCTGGTATCGCTGTCAGATGTCTGATGTATTTGTGGCCTACAAATTGTGGCAATTCAGTGTCATGATCCCAGTGCAGGTTTTGACCTGCACGTCAGGGGTTAATGTCTTGAGCCCAGTGCAGGCTTTGACTTGCACGCCTGGGGTTAATTATTGTGGCCTCTCATTGGTTCAAGGAGGTCTTCTTATAGCCCTGGGAAACTCCAATCCCCGTCAGTTATACTTTTGCCTTTGGCCGAGTGTGGTGACCCCTGTGTGCCTGTGCCTGTTGTTTGTCTTCTAGCTTGCTGATATGGTTCTGGCCCGGTTCTGTCCCCCGTTGTGAGTTTGACTGTTGATTCTGTACTGTATATCTGTTTCTCTGGTTTCTGACTTCTTGGCTACGTCCTGACTATCCATTCTGTCTAGCCCTTTGGTACTGTCGTGCTATCTCATGCTTTTACCCCGGCCTGATCTGGTTTATGCCTCTGTCTATGCCCCTTGGTAACTTCGTCCCGTAGTAACTCTTCTAGGAGTTTTCCTGCTGCTCCTAGCTCTCTGGAGTTTAGGCCATGCCCCCAGCAGTCACGTGCTTCAGGTCCTGTTGGTCTAGTACGCATCTTCACCGCTGCTGCCCTGCTCCGCAGGTATCTTAGAGCACAGTTTCTCTTACTCAAGACACACGCACTGGCTCTGTGAGCAAGTGCAGTGCGGTGTTCCTGTCATTCAGGCGTACATTCCACTGTATTTGCTGTCTGTTACCCTAGTTCTTTACACTATTTTGGAGTAAAAAATTAAAAATTTCAGGCCACATATTGAACAGTCTGGTATCGCTGTCAGACATCTGATGTATTTGTGGCCTACAAATTGTGGCAATTCAGGCCTACATTCTACTGTATTTTCTGTCAGTTACCCTAGTTCTCTACACTATTTTGGGGTAGAAAAATACAGGCCACATATTGAAGAGTCTGGTACCGCTGTCAGATGTCTGATGTATTTGTGGCCTACAAATTGTGGCAATTCAGGCCTACATTCCACTGTATTTGCTGTCTGTTACCCTAGTTCTGTACACTATTTTGGGGCAAAAAGTTAAAAAATACAGGCCACATATTGAACAGTCTGGTATCACTGTCAGATATCTGATGTATTTGTGGCCTACAAATTGTTGCAATTCAGTCCTACAGTCTACTGTATTTGCTGTCTGTTACCCTTGTTCTCTCCACTATTTTGGGGTAAAAAAAAATTACAGGAAAGATATTGAATAGTCTGGTATTGCTGTCAGATTGGAAAAAAAAAAGATTTAGTTCCGCTCACTCCTCATTGATGCTGCAGCAAGGTCCGAGCAAGGACACGTCTCCACTTGGACGTCTTGAAATACTTCACAGAAAAAGGAAAGTCCAGCTCAAGGAGTAAAATCCAGAATTTTCTTTGTTTCATTAAAATACAAGCATGGCTGCTATAGTCATCATTGCGGTTTTTACCCTGGCACAGAGAGTGCCCAGGAGGTTCTGTACGCGTTTCGAGCGGTATACGCTCTTAGATTCAGATTAGGCTCTTAGAACCTCCTGGTCACTCTCTGTGCGGCTATCCCATGCCAGGGTAAAAACCGCTTGTGTTTTAATGAAACAAATAAAGAAAATTCTGGATTTTACTCCTTGAGCTGGACTTTCCTTTTTCTGTGAAGTATTGCTGTCAGATGTCTAATGTATTAGTGGGCTACAAATTGTGGCAATTCAGGCCTATATTCCAATGTATTTGTCTGTTACCCTAGTTCTCTGCACTATTTTGGGGTAAAAAAATACAGGCCACATATTGAACTGTCTGGTATCTCGGTAAAAATACTTCTGTTTCAAGTTTCTATGGCTGCTTCATGACTGTCTTAAATGCTCCAACTACTACCACCATCCTCATAGAATTGTAGAGTTGGAAGGGACCTCCTGGGCCATCTGGTCCAACCCCCTGCTCAAAGTAGGATTCGCTAAATCATCCCAGTCAGATGTCTGTCCAGCCTCTGTCCATCTTATGCCTAGAGGCAGTCACTGCGCAGACAGAAAGTATGAGGAGCAGAGAGTGAACGCTTGGGCAGTGTTGTACTCTGTCTATGGATTACGAAGGCAAAATCTACTAGATTAAATCATGACAGGAAGAGCCAGAGCAAGAGTATGTGGAAGAGCATTGGGCCAGGACTCGCAACTACTGAAGCCTGTTGTTCTTGGGCCAGATTCTGACAATACATCACCTACTAATACTGAACTGGTTGGACGATGACTAGAGTTGAGCATTCCGATACTGCAAGTATCGGGTATCGGCCGATATTCGCGGTATCGGAATTCCGATACTGAGTTCCGATACTTTTAGCATATTGAATACCGGAATCGGAAGTTCCCATAATGCTATGAGCCAGTTTGATTTGATTCAGCCAATGACAACCCTCAGAAGTGTTGGCACATCCTATTAGGCATGTAGGCATGTTAAGTAATGGCATGGCTGTGATCGGCTGCTGAAATTATGTCATGATGCACTATAAAAGCCACCGCCGCCGCCTTTTCGGGTTCACTCTACTGTGAATTCAGTTAGGGACAGGCTGCTTTTCAAGACTCTGAGGGACAGTTAGAAATAGCGATTTTTCAAATTATATTGTGCTTTACCCAGGCTACATAATCAACCACTGTAGCTTTCTTTTGCCTTGCAGCAGTGTTCACAGCTGTCTGCAAGGTCTGTATGAGTGCAACTCACGCTGTGTAGTGTATCCTGCAGCCACGTCTGGTTGTAGGTCGCTCAGCGTGCGTCACTGCCTCATACATATTTTTCTTTTATTGCTGCTCATTTTTCATTCTCCTTTTAGAGTGCATCCATCAGTATCCATATACGTTGGTTGCAAACACTATGGGAGTAGACAGCAGAGCCTCTCTGCAGCCTTTCAGTGCTAGTTCCCTGTTATCTGCACTGTTCATGGCTGTCTGAGAGGTCTCTGTGTGTGAGTGCAGCTCACGCTGTAGTGTGTCCTGCAGCTACGTCTGGTTGTAGACCGCTCAGCGTGCATCACTGCCTCATACATATTTTTCTTTTATTGCAGCTCATTTTTCATTCTCCTATTAGTGTGCATCCATCCGTATCCATATACGTTGGTTGCAAACACTATAGGAGAAGACAGCGGAGCCTTTCTGCAGCCTTTCAGTGCTAGTGTCCAGTTCTCTGCACTGTTCACGGCTGTCTGAGAGGTCTCTGTGTGTGAGTGCAGCTCACGCTGTAGTGTGTCCCGCAGCTACTCCTGGTTGTAGGCCGCTCAGCGTGCGTCACTGCCTCATACATATTTTTGTTTTATTGCAGCTCATTTTTCATTCTATTATTGTGCATCCATCCGTATCCATCTACATTGGTTGGTTGCAAACACTATATAGGAGTAGATAGAGGAGCCTTTTTTCTGGCTTGTGCCCTTCAACCGCAGACAGATTAGTATTACCCTATTTTTTGGAGCCTCATCTTTTGCATTGTAGGTTACCTTCCTGCATTGTAATAGCTCCAAAAAGTTTGTGATACTATCGCTTTCAAATCTTTGGTCACATCCTTTTTGTTTTTTTGAAAAAAACAAAAAACAAAATAAAGTTCACCTAACACTCCATTTGACAGTTGTGTAGACCACATTAGCTCATATTAAAGTGTAGTCCACACACTTTATAAAATTAGTGTTTCTTATACCTGTTAGCAGCTGTTCAGGAATAAGCACACTAAGCCCCCCCCTTTGTACTTCTCTGCCTATCTTTATCAGTCTACAAAGATGAAGAAGGCAGGGAGTAAGGCACGTGGGCATGGGCGTGGAGTTTCAGCAGGGAGACGACATGGGGATTCTGCAGGGAGAGGACGTGGGGATTCTGTGCCTGCTGCGGGCACCAGTGAGTCAGCATCCCCCAGTTTTACCAGGCAACAGTCCTTTATGTGCAACTTTGTAGGACCTCGCTGTACCCCACTGCTGCGGGAGGAACAAATTGAAGCCATTGTCGGATGGATGGCAGCTAACGCATCAACTTCAATGACTTCCACGTCCTCTCAGGGCCAGAGCACTGAAGAGCAACCATCTGTCTCTTCACCACCTGCCAAATTGCCCAGGCATTCAGAGAGCCCTGTACAGGAGCCATCACAGTCTCTACTTCTGTTCTCTGAATCTGTTGGCTTGGAAAGAGGAGGCCAGCCAAGCAGCATTCAAGAATGTGAAGAAGAGGGAGTATGCAGTGATGCGCAACTGCTTTGTCCCTCTGAATCTGAAGATAGGGTGTGCCTATGGTCAGCACACCTCAGTGCACATCAGATGATGATGAGACTCAGGTGCCACTTTCTGGTGCGTACGGTGCTGGCGAGACTACCCAGGAGAAGCAGGTGTTTGAAGAGGGGAGTGTAGATGATGAGGTCCTTGACCCATCATGGCATGAGGAACAGGAAGGTGGTGGGAGCAGCTCTGAGGAAAAGATTCCCCGAATGGCCAAAACAGGAGGGAGAGGGAGGGGGCAGACTTGGTTGGCTGTAGCCTCCACTTCGGCACCCGTTAGGAGCATTCCTCTTCCAAAAGCCAAAACGGGCGCTCCCAAGACTTGGAGTGCGTGGTCCTTTTTTGACACAGTTGCAGATGACATTTGCTTTGTCAAATGCAAGCTGTGTCATCAGAAAGTCAAAAGAGGGAAAAGTGTCAGCAACCTCAATACCACTAATATGTGGAAACATGTGCGGACCAAGCACGTGGTGGAGTTACAAAGATACACTGAAGACGTAGACCAACCTACAGCACCACCTACCACCTCTTCAGCTCGTGTTGGGGCCTCTTCCTCCAGCTCACACACAGCTGGTTCGGCTTCCTCACAGGATCACCATGGAAGAACCTCTGGCACTGTTGTCCAGAGACCCAGTGACATTCCACCCACAGCACCACGTTCCCGTTCATCCTCATACTCTACAGCCACTCTACAGCCATCGGTAGCACAGGCATGGGAGAAAAGGCGGCTATACTCGGCAAACCATCCCCGAGCACAGGCTCTGAATGCTGGCATTGCCAAATTACCGGCCCTTGAAATGCTCTCATTCAGGCTGGTGGAGACTGACACTTTCCGGAACTTCATGGCATTGGCAATCCCACAATACACCGTATCCAGCCACTTTTATTTCAGCAGGCAAGCCATTCCTGCCCTGCAAAAGCATGTGGAGGGAAAAATTAAACATGCGCTACTAAACGCCGTCAGTAGCAAGGTCCACCTGACCACCAATGCGTGGACCAGTACCCATGGACAGGGGCGATACCTTACCCTCACTGCCCATTGGGTCATTGTTGTGGAGCCGGGTACAGATCTTGAGAGTGGCGCTGTACGTATTCTGCCAACTCCAAGGATTGCAGGAATCCAGTCTGTACACTGACCAGCTCATAATCCAGTTCCTCAGAATCAGCGCTACAGGAGCCTGTTACAACCAATATGAGCACAGGCCGTACTGAAGTTAAATTCTTTGGGGAATCGAAGCCACACAGCGCAGGAGCTCTGGAATGCCAACAAGCAGGAGAGCGACGTGTGGTTTCTGCCAGCGAATCTCCAGCCAGGCTTGGTAGTGTGTGACAATGGCCGAAATCTGGTGGCAGCTCTGGGCCTAGGCAACCTCACTCACATCCCATGTCTGGCACATGTGCTGAACTTGGTCATGCCGAGCTTTCTGAGGGACTATCCGGATCTTGATGCACAAGGTTCACATAGAGTGCGCTCACTTGCGGCATTCCAGCATGGCAAGATCGCGCATTGCAGCTCTGCAGCGCCGATTACGCCTTCCGGAACATCGCATCATATGTATCCTACCCACCAGGTGGCATTCAACGTTACATATGTTGGAGCAGTTGTGTGAGCAGCAGCCAGCAGTAATGGAGTACCAGCTGCATCAGGCGCAAACAAGTCGCACTGTGCGCCAGTCACACTTCAGCCCCACTGAGTGGGCCTCTATGAAGACATCTGCCTCGTTTTGCGTGCCTTGGATGATTCCTCATGGATGGCGAGTGCAGATGATGCACTAGTCAGCATGACTGTCCCCCTTATCTGCTTGCTTCAAAAAACACTGCAAGCACTAGAAGAGGAGGTTTTGGAAGAGGTGGAGGATGAGGAGTCACAAATGCCATCTGCTTCTGGACAGTCTGCACTACGTGGTTCCTCACAAAGGCCTAGGCAGGGGACACTTTGTGAGGAGGATGAGGAGGAGTCAATGGAGGAGGAAGACATCTCTCCAGAGGAGGGAGGTACACAATTCTCTAGTCAGTATGTAGAGCGAGGGTGGGGTGATGTAGAGCAGGCACAGATGACGCCTCAAGCAGGGGACAGCGTTTCTTGGGCAGTTGGGAGTCTGCAGCACATGGTTGATTTCATGCTGCAGTGCCTGAGAAACGACCGCCGCATCACCCACATTCTCAACATGGCTGATTATTGGGTGTACACCCTCCTAGATCCTCGCTACCGGGACAACTTACAAAGACTCATAACACCGTTGAACCAGGATCGTAAAATGCGGGAGTACCAAGACACACTGGTGCAGTCCATCATGTTCTCCATTCCACCCAAGAGCAGTGCTGCTAGTGCTTTACAAAGCAGCTCTGTGCGTCGAGGCAGTGGAGGAAGCTCTGCACAAAGAGGGAGCAGAGGCAGCGCCTCAGCACAAGGCAAGACCAGTATGGCCCAAATGTGGCAAAGTTTTGTGTGCCCACCACAAATGTCTACACCATCACAGATGGCTCCAGTCAGCAGGAGGCAACGTTTCCGTCAGATGGTGACAGACTACATGTCTTGCCCTGTCCGTGTACTCCCAGACGACTCTTCCCCCTTCAAGTTTTGGGTCTCTAAGGTGGATACATGGCCAGAGCTTAGCCAGTATGCTTTGGAGGTGCTGGCTTGCCCTGCTGCCAGTGTATTATCGGAACGCGTCTTTAGTGCCGCAGGTGGTGCACTAACAGACCATCGCACGCGACTATCCTCCGACAACGTTGACCGGCTTACTTTCCTGAAAATGAACAAGGCCTGGATCTCACCAGAATTTGCCAGTCCTCTTCCAGAATAAATAATGGTTGGCAACAGTATCCAGGTCTCCTGTTGTGTTCATGTTTCTACCACCTGAACTGTAATCCCTGGGCTTCAACACAGCCAGTTGTTGCTCAGAAGTACCGTCTGCACAGAGAAAAACACTAGCTCCTGTGTTAGTGGGGTTCAGTAAGGCCAGCTGCTCCCTGCTGTGTGTACGGCAATGTCTTCTGCTGGCTCCCCATTCACACTATTACTGATTTCAAACTTGCTCCAACTAGGCCTCTGGCTCCACTCTGGTTCTAGTATTTCCCCTGGCCTCCAACCCCGCCAGATGCTGCTCAGAAGTGGCGTCTGCACAATCAACACTTGTTCCTGTGTTCCTGTGTTACAGGAGACATTGCCAGACACACATCAGGGGATCAGCTGACGTTACTGAACCCCAGTAACACAGGAACAAGTGTTGATTGTGCAGACTCCACTTCTGAGCAGCAACTGGCAGGGTTGGAGGCCATGGGAAATAATAGATACAGTGGAGCCAGAGGCCTAAGTGGATCACGGTTACAATCAGTAGTACTGTACAACCTATATAAAACTTGCTTCAAGTAGGCCTCAGCCTGCTCCATGATTGATCCTGGGCTTCAACACAGCCAGTTGTTGCTTGGAAGTGCTGTCCGCACAGAGAAAAATACTAGCTCCTGTGTCAGTGGGGTTCAGTAACGTCAGCTGCTCCCCTGCTGTGTGGACGGAAAAGTCTCCTGCTGCCTCCACATTCAAACTAGATCATATTTTCAACTAGCTCCAAGTATGCCCAGCCTGCTCCATGATTGATCCTGGGCTTCAACACAGCCAGTTGTTGCTTGGAAGTGCCGTCCGCACAGAGAAAAACACTAGCTCCTGTGTTAGTGGGGTTCAGTAGTGTCAGCTGCTCCCCTGCTGTGTGGACGGCAAAGTCTACTGCTGCCTCCTTGGGTCGCCCCACGCTTCACCCAGGGCTGTGGGGTACTCGGTAGTGGGCCGGTGTAAGGGGAATGTTGTGTCACAGCAGCGGTGACCTGGTCTGTGGCCCTGGGCCCCAATATCAATGGTGGTGGTGTTTGGTTTGCAATGTAAAGTTCGTGATGCCACCCGTGGTGTTTGGCAAGTATGGTGTTAGGCCAACGCTGCATGCAGATCTGCTGGGACTGATGGTGTGGTGCAGCAGAGATGGTATAGCTCCCCACAGGTGGAGCTGTAGTCCCAGGGCAGTGTAGGTACAATGGATTAGGAGAGGCACAGAGTGGGATGGATGCTGGTACCCAGGTGTAGCAGTGCGGGAATAACTGGAGAACACCAGAGTATGCGGTTCCAAAGCTTTACTCACTGTTTGCAGTTCACACAACTGCCTGCCTCCGTACTGTGTTCTCCAGGTCAGGGCTCCAGCCAATCTCCGGGCAGGATAGGATTCTCCCTTCCACACTCCGCTATCATGTACCTTACTGAACGACTCCTCCAATGCGCCTTTAGATGCGAAGCACTCCAGTACTTAGTTAACCTGGAATGCCTCTCTCTAGACGTTCCTAGTCTCTACTTGTATGACAGACAGCTGTAGCCTGCTTCGGGGAACTCTAGCTCCAGAGTCCCGGCTCTCTATCCGTTTTGCTGTTGTGTCCCAAGTCTATGGTGGGAGCAAGGCGTTAGTGGCTCACTACTCCTCCGGTGTCTGTTGCCGGACATACAGATCCAATCAACCTCGGGGACCGGGCACCGGCCTTTGCGCTTTCTGGACTGGAAGGGTTCTCTCTCTTTCTCAACCTTCTTCCCACCGTCCTTCTATTCTCCTTCATTCTGATCTGTTCTATCTCTCTTATGAAATCTGTAGTCTCCAGTCTACGTCTCTTTCTCCTCTTCCTTCCCTAGAGAGCTCGATCCACTAAGACCAGTCCTCAGCCTCTCCTGACTGACTGCCTTCCTCCGCCTTGAGCTCCTCTCAGGCTGACCTGCTGTCAGCCTGCTCTCTCTCTCTCAGACCCTTGTCTGACTGACTTCTTCTGGGTCTCACACCAGACTGACTTAAAATCCTACACTTTCCCTCTCTTTTGTATCATCACACTCCATTTGCCTCCCAGCACATCTCGTGTTACAAAGCAGGGTTCCACGAGGGGTGCTCTGCTAACCCCCAGCCGGAAGCTGTTAGGTGGCCCCACTGAACTATCCTGTGTGTGGAATTCAGGTGTGGAGCGTGATCAGGAGTTCCCACCTTACCTGGATGGTGGGGCACTACACCTTAGGAGAAGGTGCAGTACCTCTGTGGCGACTGAAGCCTCAGAGGCGCCACATCCACATTCAAACTACATCACATATACAACTTGCTGCAATTAGGCCTCAGCCTGCTCCATGATTGATCCTGGGCTTCAACACAGCCAGTTGTTGCTCGGAAGTGCCGTCTGCACAGAGAAAAACACATGCTCCAGTGTTAGTGGGGTTCAGTAATGCCTGCTGCTCCCCTGTTGTGCGGACGGCAAAGTCTCCTGCTGCCTCCACATTCACACTACTACTGATTTTAAACGTGCTCCAACTAGGCCTCTGGCTCCACTCTGTCTCTAGTATTTCCCCTGGCCTCCAACCCCGCCAGTTGCTGCTCAGAAGTGGCGTCTGCACAATCAACACTTGTTCCTGTGTTACTGGGGTTCAGTAACGTCAGCTGAAGTGTGTCCGGCAATGTTTCCTGCTCTGTCCACATTCCCACTAATAGTAGTGGGAATGTGGACAGAGCAGGAGACATTGCCGGACACACATCAGGGCATAAGCAGACGTTACTGAACCCCAGTAACACAGGAACAAGTGTTGATTGTGCAGATGCCATGTCTGAGCAGCAACTTGTGGTGTTGGAGGCCAGGGTAAATACAAGAGACAGAGTGGAGCCAGAGGCCTAGTTGGAGCACGTTTAAAATCAGTAGTAGTCTACAACAGATATTAAACTTGATGAAATTAGGCCTCAGCCTACACCCCCTCCTGCCCAGCCTGGTTCCAGCACGCCTGCTGTTTCCGGGTAGTGTCAACGTCACTTTGCCACCATTACGTTGTCCTGTCGTGTTGCGGTCGGGTTAGCTGAGTCTATGGTGCCTGCAGTTTCGGTGCTTCCTATGTGGGCTGCGGGTTCTGGTAATAAAGGCTGGTTCCGTAGTGCCAATAGGACAAGCACCCCCTGTAGGACTGTGGGTTTCGGTAACTGCGGCTGGCTCAAGGCCTTGCAACTTTGTTTTTCATGGGCACCTTCTGCTACCCATCTGGGTTCCAGAACCGTCAGCTGGTTTTCGGCAGTGCCTTTGGCCTAGGTGCCTCCTTCTCGGTATCCGAGTTCCAGCAACGTCTGCTGGTCCTTGGTAGTGCTTTGTAGCACAGGTGCCTCCTGCTTATTAACCATGTTCTAGCACCGTCAGCTGGTCCACGGTTGTGCCATTGGCTCTTGTTCCTTCAGCTGCCACTCATGGTTCCAGCACCATCAGCTGGTTCTCGGCAGTGCCTTTGGCCTAGGTGCCTCCTTCTCGGTATACGACTTCCAGCAACGTCTGCTGGTCCTTGGTAGTGCTTTCTAGCACAGGTACCTCCTGCTTAGTAACCGTGTTCCAGTACCGTCAGATGATCCACGGTTGTGCCATTGGCTCTTGTTCCTTCTGCTGCCCCTCCGGGTTCCAGCACCATCAGCTGGTCCTCGCTAGTTCCATTTGCTCTTGCAGCTTCTGCTACCCATCCGAGTTCCAGCACCGTCAGCTGGTTCTTGGCAGTGCCTTTGGCCTAGGTGCCTCTTTCTCAGTATCCGAGTTCCAGCAACGTCTGCTGGTCCTTGGTAGTGCTTTCTAGCACAGGTACCTCCTGCTTAGTATCTGTGTTCCAGTACCGTCAGATGATCCACAGTTGTGCTATTGGCTCTTGTTCCTTCTGCTGCCCCTCCGGGTTCCAGCACCATCAGCTGGTCCTTGCTAGTTCCATTTGCTCTTGCAGCTTCTGCTACCCATCCGAGTTCCAGCACCGTCAGCTGGTTCTCGGCAGTGCCTTTGGCCTAGGTGCCTCCTTCTCAGTATCCGAGTTCCAGCAACGTCTGCTGGTCCTTGGTAGTGCTTTCTAGCACAGGTACCTCCTGCTTAGTAACCGTGTTCCAGCACCATCAGCTGGTCCACGGTTGTGCCATTGGCTCTTGTTCCTTCTGCTGCCCCTCCGGGTTCCAGCACCGTCAGTTGGTCCTTGCTAGTTCCATTTGCTCTTGCAGCTTCTGCTACCCATCCGGGTACCAGTACCGTCAGCTGGTTCTCGGCAGTTCCTCAGCCTTCTTGTACCTTCTGCTACTTTTCCAAGTTCAAGCTTGTGGAAATGCTTTTTGGTTCTCACTCTGGATCTCCCTGACGACGACCCTGAAGACGACGACCCTGAAGACCATGACCCTGAAGACGACACCGAAGAAGACCACAAAGATGACCCTGAAGAAGATGACCAGGAGGACAAAGAATATGAAGACAACCACCAAGATGCATAACAACAAGAGACAGAAGACCAAGAAACAGAAGAACAAAAAGCAGAAGAACATTAAGCATAAGACTAAAAATCAGAACAAAAAATATCTAAATTATAAGCAGAAGACGACTAAGCAGTGTATGGGGGTGAGTCCGTTCCTCCTTGTGGTGCCCCTGGAAAATGCCTGCTGCTGCAGGCCAAACTGAACGCGGACAAATCCTGTTGTAAATCTTTTACAGAACGGAAGGTGTAATCTTCAAACTTTTATAGATAACTACAGGAATGCCTGTCAGAAATAAGAATATGATGAAGAAGAATAGGAAGAAGATGAAGAAATAGAATGTGAAGAAGAATAATCATTGAAAAGAAGAATATGAATAATGTACAAAACAAGACGGAAGAAGGTGGAGAAGAAGAAGATGAATAAGGTGAAGAAGAAGTTGATGAAAAAGATGCTGCTGCTGAGGATCATGAGGGAGAAAGTGTGGGAGAAGTAAAAAAGAAGGTGAAGAACATGGAAGTGGTGAAACATACGTATCTGACAAAATATAAAAAAGTTTAACAGTCAATATCTTTGTAACTCCGAACGTCTTAAAAAAAATAATTCCTGCTATTCCATTTGATTGGGCTAAACCTCTATGCCTTTAATGTCTCCTCCACCCTCCCCAATACATTCTACGTTATTCTTAGTTGTTTTTCTTCATGTAGAATTAACCTACAAGGAAAGAAAGAATTAAAAAAAACCCTGATATTTCTGTCCCATTGACTTGAATGGGACTCCCGGTATCGGAATCGGCGATACCCGATACTTTTTGGATATCGGCCAATCCAATCCAATATTTCTCAATATCGGATGGTATTGCTCAACATTAACGATGATGTCAAAAAGGAGCCCCTGCATTTTCTATAACAGAAGCTAGAGATTTTGACATTTCAGCTGCATTTCAAAAGGTGTCAATTGGAGAGCGTGGTGGTCGTAGATGTAACCAGGGGAAGAGTCTTGAGGAGATCATTTGCATATTCCCAGTGCCTTCTGGGATAAGTGAAGAGTCTCCGCGAGCTCAACGATCACTGGGTTTTGGCCGTTGCAGCTGAAAAGAGGAAATCGGAAAAACCGTGCGCCGAATTTTGGCTCATCTTTCATCGTTTTTAAGAAATCTCAAGATGGAAGAGGCCAGGAGCCATTTGGTGAGCTGCATTTCTTGCTACATGTTCACAGATTTACCAGTGGAAAAGCCAAACTTCACATGCCACAAATGCAAGCTTGTGTCCCTGTTGGAGGAAAAGTTGCAAAATCTCGAAGAGAGGTTAGCTACGTTGAAGATCATTAAGGAAGGTGAAGAGTTCTTAGACAGAGCAGAATTATCTCTTCATGTTACAGAAAGAGAAGAAATTCGAAGTGCACCTGAAGAAACAGAGGAATGGAGACATGTGACCCAGAGAAGCAGGAGGATCAGGAGGCAGTCAGCACCCATACTGATCAGGAACCAGTACCAGGCTCTCACGCAGGAAAACGATGAAGAAATACATCAGGATAAGACTTTGCCAACAAACAACAACCTTGTACGCCTTCAGAGTCCTCCTGGATGGAGAAAGAAAAATGTTGTGAAGAAGAAACGGAGAGTGGTGGTCATGGGGGATTCCCTGTTGAGAGGAACAGAGGCCGCTATCTGCAGACCGGATATAACTTCAAGAGAAATGTGCTGTCTTCCAGGTGCAAAAATTAAAGATGTGTCTGACAGGATATCAGGACTCTTCAGACCTACAGATGACTACCCATTCCTGCTACTACATGTGGGGACAAATGACACCGCAAGAAACGACCTGGAAACCATCTGCAGAGACTTTGAAGACTTAGGCAAGAAAGTGAAAGAACTGGGAGCGCAGGTGGTCTTCTCTTCCATCCTCCCAGTGGATGGCCATGGAACAAGGAGGTGGAATAAGATTCTGCAGGTGAACAACTGGCTACGTCGATGGTGCCGTCAGCAACGATTTGGATTTCTGGATCACGGAGTGAACTACTTATACGATGGACTACTTGCTAGAGATGGGGTGCACCTTACGAAGACTGGAAAGCATGTATTTGGAAGTCGACTTGCTACACTTGTAAGGAGAGCTTTAAACTAGAACAACATGGGAAGGGAAGCAAAAGACCAGAAAAAGCCATACACCTGACAAATGCTATTGAGAACTCTGCTATTAGAAGTGGAAAGGAATATTGGAGAAAGAGAAACCAATCACAAACTAAAATGTTTCTATACTAATGCACAAAGCATGGGCAACAAACAAGGAGAATTGGAACTACTAACACAGGAAAAGAAATATGATGTCATTGGAATCACTGAAACTTGGTGGGACAATACACATGATTGGAATACAAAACTAGAAGGATACAACTTATTTGCAAGAAACAGACTTCATAAACGAGGAGGGGGTGTCGCATTGTATGTTAGAAACAAGTATATCTGCACAGAGATTGAAGCTTCAGAGACTGGGAGTTCTGTGGAAACTGTTTGGGTAAGAATACAAGGACAGAACAATGGAAAGGACACCATTGCAGGCATTTACTACAGGCTGCTTGTGCAAGCTGAAGATATGGATGAACTCTTTATGCATCAAATGGCCAAGTTCTCCAAAAAATATGACATAGTTGTCATGGGAGATTTCAACTATCCAGACATTTGTTGGGAATCTCTCTCAGGCAAAACTAACAGGTCAAGGAAATTCTTATCCTCTCTTGCTGACAACTTTATCTTCCAAAAGGTAAGGGAGAAAACAAGGGGAACTGCTACCTTGGATCTAATCCTTATAAACAGGGAGGAAATGGTTGAGGAGGTAAAAGTGGCTGGGACCCTAGGAGGTAGCAACCATGCTATTTTAGAATTTTGGATAACTAGAGACGGAAGACCTGTGAAGACTCAGACGTCAAGGTTTAATTTCAGAAAGGCAGATTTTAAGGGATTCAGAAAGAGAATTGGAGGGATCCAATGGCTGGATATCCTAAAAGACAAAAATGTCCAGGAGGGATGGGAAATCTTGAAAAATGAAATTCTCAAAGCACAGTTGTTAACAATTCCGAAAAGAGGGAAGAATAGGAAGCATTTAAGGAAACCAGGATGGATGAACACAGAACTTAAGCACATGCTAAAAAGGAAGAAAAAAATGTTTATAAAAATGGAAAGCGGGAGGCATATCTAAAGAAGAATATAATGCTGTCTGCAGAACCTGCAGGGCACAAATCAGATTAGCTAAAGCTGAAAATGAATTGAGGCTTGCAAGAGATGTCAAAAGCAATAATAAAGGATTTTGGGGATATATGTCAAAAGTAAAAGAAAAGTCAAAGATGCTATAGGATTTTTACAGGATGAAAATGATGAAATGGTAAGACAGGATGTTGAGAAGGCTGAACTTTTAAATTCCTATTTTGCATCTGTTTTCTCTCAGAAAGGAAATGTAACATCAACTGTTATTCACTGTCCTATTAAGGGAATAGAAGAATCCAGGATATCTATAAACAGAAAGATAGTGAGGAAACACTTAGCTAACCTAAAATGAATTCAAGTCTCCAGGTCCAGATGAATTACACCCCAGAGTACTGAAGGAGATAGCAGAAGAAATTTTTGAACCCCTCTCCATAATCTTTGAAAATTCTTGGAGAACAGGAGAAGTGCCAGAAGACTGGAGAAGAGCAAATGTTGTTCCTATCTTCAAAAAGGGGAAGAAGGTGGACCCAGGCAACTATAGGCCGGTGAGTCTGACTTCTATACCAGGAAAGATCTTTGAACAAATTATTAAACAACATGTATGTCTATACCTGGATAAGAATGAAGTGATTAAACAGTCAGCATGGGTTTGTAACTAATAAGTCATGTCAGACTAACTTAATTTCCTTCTATGACGGTATCACTGATTGGGTGGATCAAGGAAATGCTGTAGATATAGTATATCTTGACTTCAGCAAAGCATTTGACAAAGTCTCTCATACAATCCTTATTGAAAAAATGACTAAGTATGGAATGGACAAGGCAACTGTTAGGTGGATTCATAACTGGCTTAGTGATCGGACCCAAAGAGTGGTCGTAAATGGCTGCACATCCAGTTGGAAGAATGTCTCAAGTGGGGTACCACAGGGCTCGGTCCTGGGCCCTGTATTGTTTAACATCTTTATCAACGATTTAGATGAAGGAATTAAGGGTAAACTGATTAAATTTGCTGATGACACAAAGCTAGGAGGGATAGCTAATACTAGAGAAGAGAGAGAGAGGATTCAAAAAGATTTAAATAAACTGGAGAAGTGGGCAGCAACTAACAGAATGGTTTTTAACAGGGAGAAATGCAAAGTACTACATCTGGGCAATAAAAATGAAAAAAGCATATATAGAATGGGAGGAATAGGGCTAAGCGACAGCACATGTGAAAAAGACTTGGGTATACTAATAGATCACAGACTGAATATGAGTCAACAGTGTGATGCAGCAGCAAAAAAGGCAAATGCAATTCTAGGATGTATTAACAGAAGCATACAGTCTAGATCACGTGAAGTCATTATTTCCCTCTACTCCTCTTCGGTCAGACCTCATCTGGAATATTGTGTCCAGTTTTGGGCACCACATTTTAAAAAAGACATCAACAAACTGGAGCAAGTTCAGAAAAGAGCGACCAGAATGGTGACCGGTCTGCAAACCCTGTCTTATGAGGAAAGGTTGCAGGATTTGGGAATGTTTAGTTTGCAAAAGAGAAGACTGAGAGGAGACTTAATAGCTGTCTACAAATATCTAAAGGGCTGTCACATTGTAGAAGGATCAACTTTATTCTCATTTGCACAAGGAACGACTAGAAGCAATGGGATGAAACTGAATGGGAGGAGACACAGATTAGATATTAGAAAAAACTTTTTGACAGTTAGAGTGATCAATGAGTGGAACAGGCTGCCACAAGAAGTGGTGAGTTCTCCTTCAATGGAAGTCTTCAAACAGAGGCTGGACAGACATCTGACTGGGATGATTTAGCGAATCCTGCTTTGAGCAGGGGGTTGGACCAGATGGCCCAGGAGGTCCCTTCCAACTCTACGATTCTATGATTCTATGATTCTAAACCACCACCCGAGCTGCAGCCTCTCGACCACCTGAGGTGCCGCACCTCCGATCTTCTGTCTCTTCCCCATTATCCCATAGAATGTAAGTCCGCAAGGACAGGGTCCTCTCCCCTCTGTACCAGTCTGTCATTGTAAATTTGTTCACTGTAAACTATATCTATTACTTTGAATGTAACCCCTTCTCATGTACAGCACCATAGACTTAATGGCGCTATATCAATAAATAATAATACTATATGGGGACAACTCTGTTCAGCAGTGCACAAACTACGTCAAATTGGTAGCTGAACCCCAGTGGTTCTTGGCACAGGGTCATGTTGACTACAGTCCACAGATGTTATCTAGATCCCTAATCTCACCTCTAATTTACCAGCATGATGAATTAATAGGAAAAGCATGTGGCATTGATGGAGCTGTTTTCTTGCCAAAGAAACTCAATAAGATCAATGAGGTGGTTAGCTGCACACGGAATGGAGAAATAGTAAAGAAGGCAATTAGTTTCACATTTGAGTTAAAACACACTTCACCAACTTGCTTTCACTTTTACAACACTAAATTCCGAAGTCTTGAAAAAAAAATGAATATATTGTGAAGCAACTAGGTATGAATAATTATTATCACCCAAATGATGTTACATAAGTCAGAACATACACAACCTGTTAGGCATCGGGTTCCTGTCGCTGCACAGCGGGAATCCCGAGCCTTACTTCCAGCGGTCTCCCATTCCTCTCCAGCCGCAGAGGAGGTTGCTCAGCAAACTCGTTGGTCCCGGCGCTCTGCCCAGACCAGCTCTGTGGGTTTGCTTGCTGCTGCTGCCACCTCTGGCACAGCTATGGCAATGCATGCTGCTCAGCAGCGAGATTCTCCAGGGACTAAGTCCCCATGTCGGGCCACTGAGCATACCGTGGAGTGATCTCCCATTGGAGATCAAGGGTCACGTGCTCAGGTCCTGCTCGTGTTCAGATTGGCCCATCCGAGAAGCCAGGAAGGTCCCAGACGCTCGCGGCTATAAAAGGTTTGCATGGCCGCTCAGCCATGCGCTAGGATAGCCTGTATTTTCAGACTATAAGGAGAAAGTGGTGTATGCATTTATGAATGTCTCTGGTGACTGACTTATTATGAAACCCCTACCCTTGGTACGCATGTGTTGTGCAGCCTAGCCTGCTAGCGCCCAGGCTTAGGCGTAGGTAGGTCAGAGTTGAGTCAGACATTAGCCATCATCAGTGACTTGGCACGCCTCAGTGCCCCGTGCTACTCACTCCATAGTCGGCGTCTATAGCGGCGCTCGTGGCAGCGACGCCGCACGCTCAGTGGGCGAGAAGGACTCTAACCCTGTGTCCTTGGTGTAGAGTTCTGTGGCAGCTTGCTGTGAGCTCTTTGGCCGGGCTCTGTGAGTTAACCAGGCTCCGGTATCCACGTTCAGCGGCTGTGCGGCTCTGTGAATTAACAGAGTCCGCTCCTGTTCACATTGGGTGACATAACCCACGTGTGACTGTTTTTACGCCACTCTATTCTTCCGCCATTACCTAGCAGCAGTGTACCACCTCTGCACGGTGGACCTCGGGCTGCGAACACACCTACTATTATTTTATAATTTGGTGCGTTCCGCCAGTCCTAACAAAACCTCTCAGTGTGGAAATGATTTACCACCGAAATTTTGAAGTATGAGACTAGTGTCATCTTGTGGATTGATATGAGCCACAAAGTCCTTCAAAGTGAAACTGTTCTGGATGTAATATACAATTTCCTCTTGAAAATTGGAAGAACATGCCTTCTATGATGCTTGCATTAAAGAACTGATTGATCAGATATGTATGGAGTCAGGATGACCGGGCTGCAGGTAACTGTGCTACTTCAGGTCCGGAACTGACAGACTGCATCCCCTGTTTCCCAGGCGAAGGAATAGGGGAACGGACAAGCCCCATTTTCCAGGGAGAGGGGGCGTGTTTAGACAGGGAACCTGTCCGGAAGCTGAGGGAAAAAAAACGCAATGCAGGAGTGAGTCCCCAGCTGTGAGCATGTGAGCAGCAAGGGGCAGTGCACTACGCACCCGCAATGCCGAGCTGCAGCAAACTGCAGCATACAGGCAGACCCAGTGACCTAGATCCAGGGGGCCAGCTTAAGAGAAAGCAGGCACGGCAGCAGAGATTTTTGGCATGGACAAGCAGCGCATAGGAGGCTGAGCAGAGTGCTCAGTCATTAGAGCACTGGAGCTGCAAAGGACTGTTCCTGTTGGCTCCTGCCACTAAAAGCGGTACTGCCAGAGAGCGAGGCGCCGTGTGTCCCGTGACCGCCAGAGAGCGAGGAGCTGTGCGTTCCTTGACCGTGAGTCCAGCGCACATGCACAGTAGAGAGAGGCAGTTCATGCTATGGGTTCAGCATGGATAACCAATAATTATAAGGCACAGAGGAATGACAGAGGATGTTGGTACAGTCAGCAACGTACTCCCTCAGCATTTTCCCAAACTTTGCACTCTTTGTGAGAGTCCCCCACACCTCAAGGCCAGAGCGATGGGAGGGTCAGAGAAAACTCTCCCTGAACTTTGCCAGTGTTCCACTGCCTCTGCTGGATTCGAGTGGTGTCTCTCTCTCACCTGTTTGGCCAATGAACTGTGACCTCTGCTTCCAGCATTTTCATATGGGAATTTTTTTAATAATTCCGCAAGAAGAGCCGTCTGGTCCTCCAACATTTTAGTACACCTGTCTGTCTCTGGAATAAGAGATATAAAGTTCTCCTTGTAGCATGGGTCTAGAAGTGTCACTAATCAGTATTGCCCGTCCGTCACCCAAAATTTTGAGAACGCGAGAGTGACGGGAAAGGCAGCATAACATACTCAGCCATGCGTGCAAGACTGCTAGTAGTCATTACTTCCATGCTCTCCTCCTCCTTGTCCTCAGGCCTCCACGACTTTCGACTAACCTCAGTAATATCATTGTAAATACTTTCTTGTAAATACACCCCTGTAGTTTTTATCTCCCTCACCTCATTGTAGATTGTAAGCTGTCACAAGCAGGATTGTTTTTGGGTTTTAATTATTGCTATCATTGTTACTTAGTGTAGATTGTATGCTGTCACAAGCAGGGTCGTTTTATTTTGGTTTAATTATTGTATTACTGTTATCGTTGTTACTTAGGGCAGCTGTGTTTGAAACTTAAATTGTAAATATGTTTGTGCTATGTAAATAACTATAAATATTAATATTAGAACACAGAGAAGCAGGATGGAGACAATAATTATGGCTCATTGATGCTCACCCTTTTGGTGGATTCCTCAAACTTTTGGAGGATGGTACATATGTCTGACATCCATGTCCACTCCTGAGATCTTACGTGTGAAGTCAGAACTGAATACTGACAACCTTGTTGATGCTGGTAGACTAGTTACCAACTGCCCTCTTCTGCTCACAAATCATTTTCAACATCTGCAGTGTAGAGTTCCAACGGCTGGGGGCATCACACACCAGTCAGTGAGTTAGAAGCTGCAAGCACTACTGAATCATGGCAAGGGCGGATGAAGCTGTAGCTGACTTTCTAAAATGGGTACGCAAATCGTTGTACTTTTCCTAGCAGACCTGCCAGCTCCGTGTTGCTTTTCAGAAAACATTGACCAATTAGGTTAAGCGCATGAGCCAGGCATGGCACGTGTGTGAGCTCGCCTTGCCACAGAGCAGCTACCAGGTTCCAGCCATTGTAACACACAACCATGCCTGACTGTGGGTTCAGCGGTGTCAGCCACAGATCTGCCTGCTCTTTCAGAGCTGTCCATGACTCTTCAGCATTGTGCGGTTTGTTGCCTAAGCATATTAGCCTCAGCACAGCCTGTTCCCGCTTTGATAAGGCAGTGCTGCAGTGCTTCCAGCTTGTTACTGATGTGCTACTTTTGTAGCTGGACGCTGAAGAGGAGGCAAAGGAGGAGGAGGATGTGCAGGAGCTGTAGACTGTGAGGGCAACCTAGATTGATGTAGAGCTTGGGGTTTGGGAGGACATGCACCATAACAAGGTCGGAGTGTGTCCCAGCTTCCACTATGTTAACCCAGTGTGCCCTCAGTGAGATGTACCATTCCTGACCACAAGCACTTGTCTATGTGTTTGTGGTTAAGTGGACTTGACATGTAACAGCATTTTGGAGGGCACGGGTAATGTTGTGGGACACTTGCCTGTGTAATGCCGGGATGGCACACCGGGACAAAAATTGCCGCATGTTCGTGGCCTCGGGGTGATCCTCGACTCTGCCCTCTCTTTCATGCTACATATCTCTTCTCCATCTACACCTTTGGCCTGGGACAGCTGATGTTATGGCACGGTTTGCAATATCATCACTACGCTGATGACACGCAGATCTACCTATCTGTACCTGACATCACCTCCGTACTGACCAAAATCACACATCTTCCCGCTATATCATCCTTCTTTTCTGCTCGCTTTCAAAAAGTGAACATGGAAAAATCAGAATACATTATCTTTCAAGCATCTCACGCTGAGTACAACTGAGAGCTGTGTATGCCTCATTTGGTAAGAGGTAAACTTCGACCTGGAGAAAATGATTTTCCAGACAGTCAGTGCATTTTTTGCACATTTTTTACAGCTGTGATCTTCATCTTCTTGGTGTGGATGTGGAAAATTTCTAAGTCATCATCAATACCATCATCGTCCATATGTTGTAAAGAGGAGATCAGGTGTTTCCAAGGGTCGTGGTTATGTACGTTTTGTGGCATTCCTTTAAAAGTGTTCGTTCCACTAAGACAATTAATTTTAGACTGGGCCATTTGGATATTATTGGTAACATGTATGGGTGAAGATGAAGAAGCTTGTGCCACGGGTGTGTTTATAGTTACGGACGGTGCACTCCTCTTTAAACTTAGCTTTTCATGAGCATCCATCAGTTTGTTTGTGTCAAGAACACTGCACTGCACTTGCTCACTGAGCCAGTGCGCGTGTCCTGAGTACAAAGACTGTGCACAAAGATACCTGCGGAGAGAGGTCTCAGTGGTGACGATGCATGCTCCAAGCTCACAGGACCTGAAGCATGTGACTGCTGGGGGCGTGACCTCAGCACCACAGAGCCAGGAGCTGCAGGGACACTCCTAGAAAGGTAACTACAGGGCAATGTTACCAAGGGGCATAGACAGACAGAAACCAGATCAAGCCAGGTCAAAGCACGAGATAGCAATACAGTACCAAAGGGTTAGAAAGAATGGATAGTCAGGACGTAGCAATAGATCAGAAAACCAGAACGGGCAATAGACGGTACAATAGGGACAAACTGTAACGGAGTAACGATAGCCAAGCCAGGAGGTCAGAGCCAGAAAAGACAATAGTACCAAAACGAGAGACGGAGTACAGAGTGAGGGAACGGACCGGGTCATACACGGGAAGCAAACAAGCAACGCAGAATACACGGACACCAGGGGTCAGACACACCAGAACAACAGTATAGCTGACAGCGAACTCTGGTAAAGAGTGAGTATAAATACCCCTCCCAGATCCAGAAAGAGGCCACGAACACTTAACCCTGTGAGTGCAAGGCAAGAGCCCTGTTCAAACCATGACAGTGCCCCCCTCTTAACGGGGGGCCACTGGACCCCCAGGCTTGTCTGGGTATCTGGCGTGGAAAGCCCGAACCAGACGATCGGCATGCACCGAACTGGCCGGAACCCATGACCGATCCTCCAGAGAGTACCCCTTCCAGTGTATCAGATACTGGAGTCTCTGGCGCACCCACCGGGAATCGACAATGCACCCTACTTCATACTCCAGCTGCCCTTCTACCAGCACTGGTGGAGCATTTGACGAGGGATCCTCTCTCACCGTCCCCACAGGCTTTAACAGGGACCTGTGGAAGACATCAGAAATTTTAAAGGAGGTGGGCAGCTGCAGTCGGTAGGCTACTGGGTTAGCAACCTCCACCACTTTGTATGGGCCAATAAACTTGGGGCCCAGCTTTATAGATGGCATCTTAAGCTTGATATTGCAGGTGGATAGCCACACCTTCTCCCCTACTGCAAATTCTGGACCTGACCCTCCTCCTGTCAGCAAACTGCTTATAGTTTTCCTGGGCCTTGGAAATATTCTTCTTTACCTCCCTCCAAAGAATTCTAAGACGTTGTGTCGCACCCTCAGCTCCAGGACAACCTGAATCCATGCAGGAAAACTCTCCAAAATGTGGGTTAAACCCATAGTTGATCTGAAAGGGAGACTTCCCAGTAGATTGACTCACACCACCATTGAATGCAAACTCTGCCATGGGCAATACCTCACACCAGTCCTCCTGCCTGGAAGAGGCCAAGCATCTCAGAATCTGCTCCAACGATTGGTTCGTGCGCTCCGTCTGTCCATTAGACTCTGGGTGGAAGGCAGAAGATAAGGACAACGAAATCCCCAGCTTTTTGCAAAAAGCCCTCCAGAACCTGGCTACAAACTGTACCCCTCTGTCTGACACCACATTCATAGGCACTCCATGCAACCGAATTATATGCTACATAAATAAGCGGGCCAGGGTTTTAGCAGATGGTAACGCGGGGAGAGGTACAAAGTGGGCTTGTTATGAAAACCTATCCACCACCACCCATATCGCCGAGTTGCCCCTGGAAGGAGGAAGATTTGTGATAAAATCCATGGATAAATGTGTCCATGGTCTATCCGGAATTGGCAAAGGCACCATCTCCCCGGCCGGCCGGACCTGAGAACTTTTAGAACGAGCACACACCCCACATGCAGTCAAACTTTTTAATATCTGTTACCATAGAGGGCCACCAGAAACCCCTCGAAATTGCCCACCCGGGTAGCTGCAATCCCAGGGTGAGCACTCAACATACAATCGTGAAATTCCTGCATAAGTCCGAGACAGAAACGTTCCGGTACAAACAATTTACCCGGGGGTTTACCACCCAGAGGCCGAGCCTGGGCCTCTACAATCTCTCTCTGTAACTCAGATGAGATTTCGGCCACCACTACTCCTGGCTGAAGAATGGAGGAGGGAGGTTCTGGAGGGGACACCGAATCAAAGCTTCGGGATAAGGCATCAGCCTTGATGTTTTTAGATCCCGGGCGGAATGTGATGGTAAACTGAAATTGAGAAAAAAAAAGCGCCAACCGAGCCTGTCTGGGGGTCATTCTCTTGGCAGACTCGATATAGGCCAAATTTTTGTGATCAGTGATGACTGTAATGGGATGAATAGCCCCCTCCAGGAAATGCCTCCATTCTTCAAAAGCCAACTTTACCGCCAACAACTCTCTATTGCCGACATCGTAATTTCTCTCGGCAGAGGAAAATTTTTTAGAGAAGAAGGCGCAAGGCCTCAGATTAGTAAGGGTAGGAGGGCCCTGAGACAAAACTGTCCCCACCCCTTCTTCTGAGGCGTCAACCTCCACGATAAAAGGTCTTGACGGGTCAGGTTGTACCAATACAGGGGCTGAAGAAAAGCACTTTTTTAATGTCATGGAAGAATTTTTTGCAGCAACAGACCAATTTTTTACATCAGCCCCCTTGAGAGTGAGGTCCGTTAGAGGCTTTACCACCTGCGAGAAGCCCTTAATAAATTTCCTATAAAAGTTAGCAAAGCCTAGAAATCGCTGCAACCCTTTTAAGTCATGAGGCTGCACCCAATCTGTAACAGCCTGGACCTTCTTAGGGTCCATTGCGGAACCCCTCCCCTAACACAATCAACCCCAGAAAAGATACTTCTTGCATGAAAAATGAGCATTTTTCCAACTTGGCATACAAATGATTCTCCCTCAGTCTCAGGAGAACCATCCGCAAATGGTGCAAGTGAGATTGACTGTCCACCGAGTACACCAGAATGTCATCCAAATAGATGACCTCAAAACGACCAATTAAAACAGAGAAAATTACATTAATAAAATTCTGAAAAAGAGCAGGAGCGTTGGTGAGATCAAAGGGCATAACCAAGTTTTCGAACAGCCATTCAGTCATCAGGAATGCTGTTTTCCATTCGTCCCCTTCCCGGACTCTTATAAGGTTGTATGCCCCACGTAAATCCAGTTTTGAGAACCACTTGGCCCCGGTGAGTTGGTTACATAGATCAGGAATTAGGGGTAGAGGGTATGTATTTTTCACAGTAATTTTGTTTAATTCCCGAAAGTCGAGGCACGGCCGCAAACCATCATCTTTTTTCTTAACAAAAAGAAGCCTGCCGCCACAGGTGAAACAGAAGGCCTAATATGCCCTTTGCGGAGACTCTCGGTAATGTACTCCTTCATGGCTAGACGTTCGGGCCCGGACAAATTGAACGGGCGAGCCTTGGGTAACTTGGCTCCAGGGACTAGATTAATGGCACAATCAAAGGGTCTATGTGGTGGTAGCGCCTCAGCCTCACTTTCAGAAAATACGTCTTCAAAATCTTTCAGGTACTCCGGAATACCTTCCAGATCGACAGATGACACTGACACAGATTTTACTGGGATGACAAGCGTTGTCAAGTTGCAACATAGATCGTTAGACATACAACCCCACTGAATGATCTCCCCCGTGACCCAGTCAACAGTAGGATTGTGACGTTGAAGCGAAGGCATACCCAGTACCAGTCCAGCCGGCAGATTATTTAGAACAAAACACCTTAATTTTTCCACGTGAGTGGAACCCACTTTCAGCGAAAAGGTACCAGTCATGAAACAAATTCCCTCCTGGGTGATAGGAGAAGAATCAATTGCCACAATTTTAACAGGATCTTTTAAGCTGACTGTCCCCATCATATGAAAAGTCACAACTTTGGCATCGATCAGATTAATAGAAGAGCCACAGTCAACAACGGTGGTAGTCCCAACCGGACTGCCTGTAAGTTCTAGTTCCACTGGAAGCAGAATTTTAGTAAGTGAGGAAAAGGGTACCTGGGAGTCAGGGCAACCTCCTCGATTGTGTGGCGACCCTGAGGCTCAGTCGCCACAGAGGTACTGCACCTTCTCGTAAGGTGTGGTGCCCCACCATCCAAGTAAGTTGGGGGCTCCTGACCACGCTCCAACACTCGCGTCCCACACAATAGAGTAGTTCAGCAAAACCACATTGCGGTTCCTTGCTTAGAGAGAGGCAGAGCACCTTTGGTGGTTCCCTGCTTGGAACACTAGACGTGCTGGGAGGTGGGTGGAGTTCAGAGAGATTATATTATATATATACACACATATATATACACACACACACACACACGGGACAGTTCCAGGATTGAAGTCAGTCAGCCAGTGAGTCAGAAGGAGAGGAAGCCACTCAGGAGGAGTGGGGATCACTGGAAGAGGGAGTGCTGCAGCTGCCTCACTGATCTGAGCCAGCTGGCACGGGAAAGAAAAGAAGGAGAAGGACATTGAACTGAAGCCTGAGCTTCCATAGAAAGGAAAAGACAAGTATGGAGCATAGGAGTAAAAGGGAACACAGAGGACGTGGGTTAGAGGAAGAACCCTGCCTAGAAGTTCTAAGCGCAAGACCGGGACCCGGTCCCCGAGGTTGTATGAACACTAACGGTTCTGCAGCAGACACCGGTGGAGTAGTGGGCTGTAAATGCACTACTCCCATCTAAGACTTGAGGGCACAACAGCAACACGGATAGAGAGCCGGGACTTAGGAGTAGAGAGTCCCCGAAGCAGGCTACAGCTGTCTGCCGTGCAAGTAGAGTTCTTGGGATCATCTGTCAGGAGGAACTCCAGTGTAACACAGTACTAGGAGATCTTCACACTTAAAGGCGCTATAGAGGAGACATTCAGGAAAGGCACATAAGTTGGCAGAGTGTGGAAGGGAGCATTCCATTTTGCCTGGAGGTTGACTGAGTCCCTGACCCGGAGGACACGGCACAGAATCGGGCACTACAGACTGTGAGTAAAGCTTTGGAACTACATGCCCTGGTGTCCTCCATACCTCCCTGCGTCCGTCCGCCTGGCAGTGCTACATCCTCTGCACCAAACACTACATCATCTAAGTGTCTCCATATCTACACTGCCCTGGGACAACAGCCCTGAGTGGAGGGCTATAACATCACTGCTGCGCCACACCATCTGTCCCGGAGGATCTGTCTGCAGCGTCATATTAATACCTCCCTTGCCAAACACCCCAGGTGGCATCACGAACTATTCATCTAACTACATTCCACCATTCACAACATCTTCCTATTACTTGGGCGCCCAGGGCTACGGTCTGGGTCACCACCACTGTGACACATCCCACTGATACCGGCCCGGCACCGAGTAGCCCACAGCCCTGGGTGTGCGATCCAATTGTTACCCAGACTCAGTCATTTTCCTGACGGCTTCACTGAAGAAGGGCAAGAAGAACAGTTCCTTCTCCAATGTCCAGCGGATCCACAGTAAAAGCACAATTGGTTGTTTCTACGGCGTCTCCTCTCTTTTTCCTCCAAAGACGTGGCACCAACCTCCATGGGCTCAGGACTAGATGCAGAGTATCTCAGATTGGAGAATAAAGGGGTCTCCTGCAGCATGACTCCTCTTGCCCGCAGCCTACGGTCCATGCGGACAGCCTGGATCATAGCGTCCTCCAAAGAGTCCGGTGGAGGATGAAGGGCTAGGGCATCTTTCAAACGTTCGGACAGGCCTCTACAGAACAAACCCCCGGAAGGCAGCATCATCCCAGGAGACCTCCGCTGCCCAGCATCTGAACTCAGAGCAGAACCATTCAGCAGAGTGCCTCCCCTGTGTCACACTCATCAACAAATCTTCTGCCAGACACACTATCAGGCTCATCATAAATGTGCCCCAGAGCCTCAAAAAACAAATTCACTGACATATGTTCAGGAACAGAGGGAGAGAGAGAGAGAGAGAGAGAAAGCCCATGCCTGTGGAGCCCACCAAAGTAGGGAAATGACGACCCCCACCCTCTGGAACTCATCCCCGGAGGTGCGGGGCCTCAGAGAAAAAAAAGCTTGCCTCCTTCTCTGAACGACCTGAACTCCCCTTTATCCCCTTAGAAAGGGTCTGGCAATTTGACCGGAGATTCAGGGGATGCCAAAGACACATCTCTATCCCCAGCACTAGAGCCCCTGCAGCGACAGCCCCCTGCACAGTATCCACCAACTGTTGCTGGGTATGGGCCATAGTGCGCTGTTCCACATTAAGTCTGTGGAACATTTGAATCAGGTGCTTGACCTGATCAGCCAAAGCTTGTATGGGAACCATGAGGATAACACACTTTTTTTTTTTTCAGAGGAAAAAAAAAAAAACTGAAATGGTCAGCTATAATGTCAAGAACACCGCACTGCACTTGCTCACTGAGCCAGTGCGCATGTCCTGAGCACAAAGACTGTGCACAAAGATACCTGCAGAGCGAGGTCTCAGTGGTGACGATGCATGCTCCAAGCTCACAGGACCTGAAGCATGTGACTGCTGGGGGCGTGACCTCAGCGCCACAGAGCCAGGAGCTGCAGGGACACTCCTAGAAAGGTAACTACAAGGCAATGTTACCAAGGGGCATAGACTGAGACAGAAACCAGATCAAAGCACGAGATAGCAATACAGTAACAAAGGGTTAGAAAAAATGGATAGTCAGGACGTAGCAATAGATCAGAAAACCAGAACGGGCAATAGACGGTACAATAGGGACAAACTGTAATGGAGTAATGATAGCCAAGCCAGGAGGTCAGAACCAGAAAAGACAAATAGTACCAAAACGAGAGGCGGAGTACAGAGTGAGGGAACGGACCGGGTCATACAGGGAAGCAAACAAGCAATGCAGAATACACGGACACCAGGGGTCAGACACACCAGAACAAAAGTATAGCTGACAGTGAACCCTGGTAAAGAGTGAGTATAAATACCCCTCCCAGATCCAGAAAGAGGCCACGAACACTTAACCCTGTGAGTGCAGGGCAAGAACCCTGTTCAAACCATGACAGTTTGGTTTTCCTCCAACACTGATCTGCTTTCTCTAATTCAGCATCTCATGAACATGTTGCACTTTGCCCTTTATACAGACATGGGCATGTTTGGCAACATATTTTCAACGGGCATTTCTTAGGCCGAATCTCACATGCGCATCTGTTACACTAATCTTCTGACGGGCATGAAACCGATTCTGGTAATTGATGGTGGCTAAACGACGAATCATTGTTGGCTGTATCCTGGATCTCATACCTCCCATAGCCACTGCTGTTATTAATCATGTACTTTCCCATTTCTGTCATCACCATGCCCCTTTACAGATCACTTCATCCAACGATTTGTCCGCCATATTTTTACAAAAAACCTGCACCTTCCTAGCAGCAACTGTGTAGGAAACCACGTTACAGTTTTGCAAAGTGTTTATGATGCCCCTAAAAAAAATGTACACAATATGTTGATATCTACCCCCAGGGGGAAATGTTTGCCAGCCCATACACTTAGTGTATGGTCATTCAAAGTCTAAGAGACCCGCTCCTTTAAAATGGGCATAGTTTTTAATCAGGCCTACCTCCATGTCTCATCATCCACTGCCACTAGATCACCAGTGTCAACGTGCTCCTACAGTCAGGGGCAAATTCCTAACAAGGGTGGGTTGCTTTGATGTGTGTAAAATGCTTGTTATGGAAAAGGTTGAGGTGCACCCCACAGGGGAAATGCTTGCCAGCCCACACACTTAGTGCACTTAGTGCATTCCAAGTCTAGGAGAGGCCCTGCTTTAAATTGGGTATAGTTTTTAATCAGGCCTTCCTCCATGTCTCATCATCCGCCACCACTAGATCACCAGCATTAACGTGTTCCGTGCTGCTACAGCCATTGTCAAATTCCGAACAAGGGTGGGTGGTTTTGCTGGGTGTAAAATACTTGTAATGGAAAAGGTGGAGGTGTACCCCACAGGGGAAAATGTTTGTCAGCCCAATACACTTAGTTTATGGGCATTACAAGTCTAGGAGACCCACCCTTTTACATTGGGCATAATTTTATATAAGGCCTTCCTCCAGGCCTCATCATCCACCGCCACTAGATCACCAGTGTTAACGTGTTCTGTACTGCTACAGCCAGTGTCGAATTCTGAGCAAGGGTGGGTGGTTTTACTGGGCGTAAAATACTTGTTATGGAAAAGGTGGAGGTGTACCCCACAGGGGAAAATGTTTGTCAGCCCAATACACTTAGTGTATGGGCATTACAAGTCTAGGAGACCCACTCCTTTTCATTGGGTATAGGTTTAATTCAGGCATTCCTCCACATCTCATCTTCCACCGCCACTAGATCACCAGCGTTAACATGTTCCGTGCTGCTATGGCCAGTGTCAAATTCTTAACAAGGGTGGGTTGTTTTGAAGGGTGTAAAATACTTGTTATGGAAAAGGTTGAGGTATACCCCACACACGTAGTGTATGGGCATTGCAAGTCTAGGAGACCCGCTCCTTTTTAATGGGACATTTTTTTTGAAGAGGCCCTTCTCCATGTTTCTTCCATGGGGGGATTGGGGTTATTGGAGTGCATTTGACTTAGCAGCAGGGCAGGCCTTAGTGTCAATGCATAAGAAAAGAGTATGGGAGTACAAAATGTATAATGTGAAGTGGATTTTCCTGAGTCAATCCAGTACCTGGGTTCAAAGCATATAGGGGTGCTTATGACTTGGTAGCAGGGCAGGCCTTGCAGTCAATGTATAAGAAAAGAGTTTGGGATTATGAAATGAATAATGTTAAGTGGATTTTCCAGAGGCCATCGAGTACGTGGCTTGAAAAGCTTATTGGGGTGCATGTAACTTTGGGGCAAGCCAGGCTTTGCATTCAATGCAACATTTTTTTCTGGAAGCCCTCCTGTACTTCTCGTGAAAGGGGTTTTGGGGTGCATCATAATTCTTGGCAGCATATCCACTCACTGCATGGGCAGTAACAGTTTAGGAGACCCACTGTTTAATAATGGCCCTTTAAGAAGATTAATGCCACCTGATGCCCAGGTAAAAATAGGCAATGTGACTTTAAGAGTCCCTCCTTCATAAATAAAACAAGATGTGTCTGCTTATGTGTCACACACCACATGGTCAGCAAGGGTTGTTAAATGTTACAATGACATTTCCCAGTGAATGCATTTGTATTGGTTGAAAGCAATGTTAAAGTTGAAAAACGCTTCAAAAATGCTGCGTCTGAACATAGCCCAAGTGGTGGAGGGACATTTTAGTCCGGGGTTAATTATTTTGCCTTATATACAAGTCATTAACCTGGAAAGGATGTGCCCGTCCTTAACATATTTCCCAGCAAAATCCGTTTTGGTTTCATTTTTGTATGCTTTTTGGTGCACCGGTAAAAATGGATTGAAACTCTGACAACAATGTTTAAATCTGTGAACTAGGAGTCAGAAATGCTTCCAGGGGCAATCCCCATGATGTCCCTGTGTCATTTGAGCAGTGTTTCCATCATTTTCAGATGTTTTTAGACCTTAAAGGGACCCCTGGGGGGGGAATCACGGTAAAAATGCTCAGGTCTCCCATAGACTTAAATTGCGCTTGTTGTTCTGTCCGAGTACCCGAGTATTCCAATTTGATTGACGCGAGCAACGAGCACCCAAGCATTTTAGTGCTTGCTCATCACTAGTAACAACCCGCTCTATAATACTGGCATGTTATTTATTCTGTTTAGCGAACGCCGTAAAAAGAATTATAAAAGACATGCCAAAAATGTTACTTTTTCATCATAGTGACTCACAAAAAAGTGAATAAAAAGCGATCAAAAATTCATATGTAAAAAAATATAATATAAATTAAAATGCCAAACCGTCCCGCAAAAACAAGCACTAATATGGCTCATTCGGCAAAAAAATAAAAAAAAAATTACAGCTCTCAGAATAGGATGATGCAAAAACAAATTCATTTTGCTAAAATATTGTTTTTAGTGTGTAAATAAAGCAAATCATAAAAAAACTATATAGACCTCGTATCACTGTAATCTCACAAACCCAACGATCAAATCTGTCTTATCACTTTTACTGCGTGATGAACGGCACAAAAAAATAAAAAACTATTACAGAATTGCTGGTTTTTATTCCTTCTGTGTATGGAAACTTTGAGTGAAAAGTGATTATAAAAAATGATGTACCCAAAACTGGTACCAAAAAAAACTGCAACTCATCCCGCAAAAAAACAAGCCCTCACATAGCTCAGTTCGCCAAAAAGTAAATAAGTTACAGCTCTCAGAACATGGCAACAAAAAAAATCCACTTTTTATAAAAAAAAACTTTTTTATTGTGTGATAGCAGCAAATCTAAAAAAAAGCTATATAAATCTGGTATCGCTGTAATTGCATCAACCCAAAGAATAAATCCACCTCTTCACATGATTCACCGAAAACCCTGATGGAACCACTAACTTATCAGGCAGATAATGGTAGGCGTTGGGTTCCTGTTGCTGCACAGCAGGAATCCCAAACCTTGCCTTTGGTGGTTTCCCATTCCTCTCCGGCTGCTCAGCAGACTCGTCGATCCTGACGCTCTGCTGAGACTAGCACTGTGGGTTTGGTTGATGCTGCTGCCACCTCTGGTCCAGCTATAGCAACGCATGCTGGTCAACAGCAAGCTACTCCAGGGACTAAGGCTGGTTTCACATTAGTGTTTCAGGCAGCCGCTAAGCCCCGCCCCCTGCTGCGCCTCCTCCGGTAGCTCTCCCTAGGGGTGCATGACGCTGCATGCATCCTGCATCCCCTATCTTTAGCACTGGGGACACAGGCCGTGCGCATGTATGCGTTTGGCGGAGCATGCGCCCCTTTGACGGTGCACCGACCCGCGCCAAACGCAACCTGTTGCAATTTGGTGCACTCGGCGCATCGTCAAAGGGATGCATGCGCCGCCAAACGCATACCTGCGCACGGCCTGCATCCCCAGTGCAAAAGATAGGGGACGCAGGACGCATGCAGCGTCTTGCGCCCCTAGGCGGAGCTACTGGAGGAGGCGCAGCAGGGGGCTGGGCTTAGCGGTGGCCGTGCACAGGCTGACGCTGCGCCATGAAATGCTAATGTGAAACCAGCCCAAGTCCTCCTTTCAGTCTACTGAGCATGCCCATGGGACGATCTCTCATTGAAGATCGGAGGTCACATGCTCAGGTCCTTCTCCAGCTCGAATTGGACCATCAGGAAGGTCCCGGAAGGAAGCTGCTGTAAAAGGTTTGCATGGCCGCTCGGTCATGCGCTAGTATAGACAGTAATTGGTAGTGATGTGTGTGATGATGGATGCTTGTGAATCGCTGAATGACTCATTATGAAACCCCTTCCCTTTGATATGCATGTTGGTAGAGTTTAGAGTCCTGAGTCAGCGCCAAGCGGTGGGCACTACATAGCGTCGCAGTGCTTTCAGCTTCTCTGAAAATCAATATTAAAAACAAATAAAATCAATCAATACCTATAAAGGTATAGAAATTTATATGAAACATTCAGATATTCCACAGCAAAAGAATAGTTAATATTGGAATTATTTGATACTGGATCAATTACTGTTACTGTGAAACCACTATTATAGTATCACCATTTCACAGGTCTGCGAATAAAAAGCGGTTTGATTATTTTCATCTAATTTCCATGTATTTTGGTGTGCTGAAAACGAAAAAAATTCTGGACGTCAGGATTTGCCACTAAATGCAAAATTCTCTTCAAATTTAGTAAATTCTCAATTTTTTTTCTTTCTATCTTAGGGTTTTGAAAGTCAAAATTACTATTAATTAATTCACATCAATGCATTGAAGATATACAATGCCAAAAAAATATAACTTTCAAAGAAAAGAACTTGCAGAGTGAGCTAATGAAACCAGCATCAACATGTTGCAAGCTGAACGAGCGGACTCTGACATGCCCGGGCTTGTTTCAATTGTTTTATATTGGTTCTCGCCTGTTCACACTTTTTAATCTCAGTTCGTGTTAGCTCGTCATATTCAACCGTGTTTCCCAAAATTAGCATTATGGCTCAGCGGAAGTGTATTAATTCGCCTGACAGTTTGTTACATTTATGGTGAAATTACAGTGTTGAAGCAACAGCTGAATATTACAGACTTTGTGAAAAAAAGTATACTTCGCATATTTCGGACTAAAGCTTGGAGATCAAGATAAAGCTTGGGTGCCTCATAAAGTGTGCAAACGGTGTGTTGAGGACCTCCGAAATTGGTTCAAGGGTAAGAAAAAAGCTTTCCATTATGGGATTCCTATGGTATGGCGAGAGCAAAAGAACCATAGTGACAATTGTTACTTTTGTTCATGCGATGTGAAAGGGTATAATTCAAAATGGAAGCATTCCATTTCATACCCCAATATTCACTCAGCAATTCGTCCCATCCCCCATGGCACAGATATACCAGTCCCAAGGCCCCCGCTACCTTGGAAGAGATAACTAGCTCCGATGAAGGTGGAGTCATACCTGAACCAGATGATGAATCAAGTTCTGACTTTGAAGATGATACAAGACCAAAATTGTTTTCCCAGGAGGAGACGAATGATTTGGTAAGAGACTTGAATCTTCCCAAAGATGCTGTTGAGTTACTCGGAGCAAGGCTCAAAAGCAAGAATTTATTGTTGCAAAGAGTGTCTTTTTCATGGTTCAGACATCGTGAAGACGAGTTCGTTCCTTACTTTGCCCAGGAAGATAAGTTGGTTTATTGCATCGATATCGAAGGTTTGATGGGTCAATTCAAAATCCAATAAGGTTCAGCGCAATGGCGTCTTTTCAATGGCGTCTTTTTATAGATTCTTCAAAAAGAAGTCTCAAAGCAGTTTTACTCCACAACGGCGGTTTTTATGCTTCCATCCCTGTAGGTCATTCCGTACACCTCAAGGAAACCTACGAGAACTTGGAATTGGTTCTTCGTAAACTTAAATATGAAGACCACGGTTGGCAAGTGTGCTGGGATTTGAAAGTCTTGTGCATGCTGCTCGGGCAACAAGCTGGGTATACCAAATACCCTTGTTTTCTGTCTCTATGGGACAGTCGAGACCGACAAAATCACTGGACCAAGAAGAATTGGCAGCCAAGGGTGCTCACAGTTGGTGAACAAAATGTCCTCCGAAAAACTTTGGTTCCTCCCCATAAAGTTCTTCTACCACCTCTCCACATCAAATTGGGATTGATGAAGCAATTCGTAAAATCACTTCCAAAAGATGGAGAATGCTTCAAATACTTGGTCACCAAGATTCCAGGCCTCTCGGAGGCAAAATTGAAGGAAGGTGTCTATATAGGAATTTAAGGCGGTTATTTCCTTAATATTGACCTATATACCTTGTCTCACGGATCACTGGCACTTGAAACCCATCCTCAGGATATTATTTTACAAGCTTCGTAGTGCTTGACATAATTTGGTTTTCTTTGAAATATATATTTTTCTTCATGCATTGTAAGATTGTATATATTTTTCTCTATATTGTGATACTCACTAATATGGATTTATTTCTATTTTTGTAATTTTGTTCATTCCTTCAGAAAAGTTCTGATGAAGATCCATTATTGGATCGAAAACGTTTAACACGCATAATCTGGATGCAAAATAAAACGACAAGAACTGTAATCTGAGTGCCGAGTTGTTTTACTCTACTACGTGGGCTGGAAACCCTACTTGTGCACCTGCTACCGCTTAATTGAGAGAGTGCCTTGGTGTTTCTACTACAGTGAATTCAGTTAAGGACAGGCTGCTGTTCAAAACTGTGAGGGACAGTTAGAGATAGAGATTTTCACAATCATAGTGTGCTTTACCCAGGCTACACAATCCACCACTGTAGCTTTCTTTTGCCTTGCAGCAGTGTTCACAGCTGTCTGCAAGGTCTGTGTGAGTGCAGCTCACGCCGTATAGTGTGTCCTGCAGCCACGTCTGGTTGTAGGCCGCTCAGCGTGTGTCACTGCCTCATACATATTTTTCTTTTATTGCAGCTCATTTTTCATTCTCCTATTAGTGTGCATCCATCCGTTTCCATATACGTTGGTTGCAAACACTATAGGAGTAGACAGCGGAGCCTCTCTGCAGCCTTTCAGTGCTAGTGCCCACTTATCTGAACTATTCACGGCTGTCTGAGAGGTCTCTGTGTGAGTGCAGCTCACGCTGTAGTGTGTCCTACAGCTACGTCTGGTTGTAGGCCCCTCAGCGTGCGTCACTGCCTCACACATTTTTCTTTTATAGCAGCTCATTTTTCATTCTCCTATTAGTGTGCATCCATCCGTATCCATCTACATTGGTTGGTTGCAAACAATATATAGGAGTAGATAGAGGAGCCTTTTTTCTGGCTTGTGCCCTTCAGCTGCAGCCAGATTAGTATTACCCTATTTTTTGGAGCCTCATATTTTGCATTGTAGGTTACCTTCCTGCATTGTAATAGCTCCAAAAAGTTTGTGATACTATCGCTTTCAAATCTTTGGTCTCATCCTTTGTTTTTTTGACAAAAAAAATAAAATAAAGTTCACCAAACACTCCATTTTGTCAGTTTGGTAGGCCACATTAGCTCATATTAAAGTCCACACACACTTCATAAAATTAGTGTTTCTTATACCTGTTACCAGCTGTTCAGGAATAAGCACACTAAGCCCCCCTTTGTAGTTTTCTGCCTATCTTTATCAGTCTACCAAGATGAAGAAGGCAGGGAGTAAGGCACGTGGGCGTGGAGTTTCAGCAGGGAGAGGACGTGGGGATTCTGCAGGGAGAGGACGTGGGGATTCTGTGCCTGCTGCGGGCACCAGTGAGTCAGCATCCCCGAGTTTTAGCAGGCAAAAGTCCTTTATGGGCAGCTTTGTAGGACCTCGCCGTACCCCACAGCTGCGGGAGGAACAAATTGAAGCCGTTGTCGGATGGATGGCAGCTAACGCATCGACTTCAATGACTTCCACGTCCTCACAGGGCCAAAGCACTGAAGAGCAACCATCTGTCTCTTCACCACCTGCCAAAGTGCCCAGGCAGTCAGAGAGCCCTGTACAGGAGCCATCACAGTCTCTGCTTCTGTTCTCTGAATCTGTTGGCTTGGAAAGAGGGGGCCAGCCAAGCAGCATTCAAGAATTTGAAGAAGAGGGAGTATAAGAGAAAACAAGGGCAGGGGCGCAGACATAGGGCTTCACCTGGTATAAATCAATTAAAATATAAAAGTACTCTGGAGTACTCACCCTTTATGGGTTGTGTTCAGACACAACCACTCTCAACATTTGTTGCAGTCATATAGCTGCTGCAGAGCTCATGCAGGTGGACAGCGTCCACTAGGTATCATAAGTTGAGGATCCAAGAAAAGCACTTCTGAGCATCCGCGCTGCTTTAGTGATAAGAATTCTTCAGAAATCCATATAAATCTTTCAAGTTCTTTATTATATGCACTACAGAAACTACGCGTTTCGAGGTGACAAACCGCACCTCTTCTTCAGGTTACAGTACAGAGTTGTGATCGGTCTATACAAATGACAGCTTTATATGCTGTGTGGGCGTAACCCCCCCGTTGTGAGAAAAGGGCGTCAACCTGCACATGCTGCACATAAAGATATTTGAAAAGGACAAGCAAAGTGAGATATATACACTCACTGGCCACTTTATTAGGTACACCTGTCCAACTGTGTGTTAAGACTTAATTTCTAATCAGCCAATCACATGGCGGCAACTCAGTGCATTTAGGCATGTAGACATGGTCAAGACAATCTCCTGCAGTTCAAACCGAGCATCAGTATGGGGAAGAAAGGTGATTTGAGTGCCTTTGAACGTGGCATGATTGTTGGTGCCAGAAGGGCTGGTCTGAGTATTTCAGAAACTGCTGATCTACTGGGATTTTCACGCACAACCATCTCTAGGGTTTACAGAGAATGGTCCGAAAAAGAAAAAAAATCCAGTGAGCGGCAGTTCTGTGGCCGGAAATGCCTTGTTGATGCCAGAGGTCAGAGGAGAATGGGCAGACTGGTTCGAGCTGATAGAAAGGCAACAGTGACTCAAATTGCCACCCGTTACAACCAAGGTAGGCAGAAGAGCATCTCTGAACGCACAGTGCGTCAAACTTTGAGGCAGATGGGCTACAGCAGCAGAAGACCACACTGGGTACCACTCCTCTCAGCTAAGAACAGGAAACTGAGGCTACAATTTGCACAAGCTCATCGAAATTGGACAGTAGAAGATTGGAAAAACGTTGCCTGGTCTGATGAGTCTCGATTTCTGCTGCGACATTCGGATGGTAGGGTCAGAATTTGGCGTAAACAACATGAAAGCATGGATCCATCCTGCCTTGTATCAACGGTTCAGGCTGGTGGTGGTGGTGTCATGGTGTGGGGAATTTTTTCTAGGCACTCTTTGGGCCCCTTGGTACCAATTGAGCATCGTTGCAACGCCACAGCCTACCTGAGTATTGTTGCTGACCATGTCCATCCCTTTATGACCACAATGTACCCAACATCTGATGGCTACTTTCAGCAGGATAATGCGCCATGTCATAAAGCTCGAATCATCTCAGATTGGTTTCTTGAACATGACAATGAGTTCACTGTACTCAAATGGCCTCCTCAGTCACCAGATCTCAATCCAATAGAGCATCTTTGGGATGTGGTGGAACGGGAGATTCGCATCAGAGATGTGCAGCCGACAAATCTGTGCCAACTGTGTGATGCCATCATGTCAATATGGTCCAAAATCTCTGAGGAATGCTTCCAGCACCTTGTTGAATCTCTGCCACGAAGAATTGAGGCAGTTCTGAAGGCAAAAGGGGGTCCAACCCGTTACTAGCATGGTGTACCTAATAAAGTGGCCAGTGAGTGTATATATTATATATATATATATATATATATATATATATATATATAAAAACATATATTCCGGATAGTGATAGTATTGTGTATCCTATTCAGACAATCAATACAATAATATGGACTTTTATAATTAAATAAAAAGAAATATGTGAAATATGTAGACCACAAAAAAAAAAAGGGAACCAGAGAGGATAAGAACCAGTTTCATTGTGGCGAGTTTGAGACAAATGTCTGGCGGTTTCACCACTGAGCTATCATGAGTGATGAGCTACCAGTGGTGAGGAGTAGTGGAGAGTAATTACTCATTTGATATAACTAGTGAAGATAAGAGTGCAAAAAGTTTCCTTTCACCAATAGTAGTGAAATGGGAGTGTATAAAAGGAGCTATATTTGGAGAAATTATGTATTTTAAACCGATGTATTTTTTTTTTTTCATGTTGCCATTCACATGGCAGGTCTATGAAAGAACTAGAAGCATTTTGCCACAATTCCCAGTGTGCAAATATGCGAGTGAAAAATATAAAACCAAAGTGTTTAATTAAAAATGTGTTTTAAAATTATTTAAAAAATTATTTAAAAATAATTTTGTGGGGAAGTTTTTAAATCCCAAAAACCAACTGAATGAAAGGACTGATACAAATTAAAAACAAATGTATTTAAAAATCAGAATTAGCGGTGAACCCAACTGTAATATAATTATGTCCACCAGAGGGAGTAGTGCTGAGTGAACTAGAATGACCCAAGGGATCCCTGAGGTATATCCCCTTTTACGCTTTTAGAGATTTTTATTTATAAATCACGCTTTTACGATTGTATAAAATTTTTTAAACGTTTTATTGATGACATCTTCATAATATGGGACAGTAGTAAAGGGAATATTGAGGATTTTGTCATAGATCTGAATAATAATGATTGGGGGATGTCCTTTTCTCCATGCCACAATGAGAAAGAAATTAACTTTTTAGATCTTAATATTTATATTGAAAACCTTCAAATTAATACAAGAACATACTTTAAGAAAGTGGATGCGAATAGCTTCTTGCACTACCACAGTGGCCATTATAACAAATGGCTGGTAAACATACCTGTGAACCAGTTTAAACGAATTAGGAGAAATTGTACTACTGAAATTGATTTTTTAAACCAAGCTAAAATACTAGAAGAAAGATTTGAGGAAAAAAAATATCCTAAGAAACTAATAAAGGAATCCCTGGGTCATGTGTAAAATAATTATGATCAAAAATCACTTTTAGCTAAAAAGATTAAAACTAATACTGACGGTTTTAATCTTAATTTTATTACCACTTTTAATAAATACCATAAGGAAATGCATGAAATTTTAAAGGATAATTGGCACATTCTTTTAAATGACCCCATCTTAAAAAACATTTTACCGAAAACCCCAGGTGTTACCTTCAGGAGACCACCCAATATTAGAAACCTTGTGACTCCTAGTAGATTGAGAGGACAAAAAGTCTCTGTGACAACTAAAAAGAAAACTGCAGTACCACCAGGAATTTATAAATGTGGGAAAAAGAAATGTTTGTGTTGTAGGGGCATTGGTCATAAAAAAAACCCTTTTTAATTCAACATCAACGGGTGAAACTTTTACTATTAGGCTGGAGTCACACTAACCTGCGTAAAATACGGTCAGTATTTTACATGCGTAATACGGATGAATGGCCCCTAAACAGTGCTCCGTATGTCATCCGTAATCAAGGTGTGGTCGCGTATTTTGCGCATGTCAGCATCCGTATGTAATCCGTATGGCATCCGTATGGCGAGATTTTCTCGCAGGCTTGCAAAATGGACATATAATGGAGCCCTATGACAGTTTTAATAAAGAAATGAAAGAATAGATATAGACACATAGAATACATATATATACATTCTATGTGTCTATATCTATTCTTTCATTTCTTTATTAAAACAGTCAGTGTGAGTTTACTGTATAGCGCACTGAATTGCCGGCTTTGCTAAAAGACACCGGGTGCGTATTTCTTGCAGGTCACATGTGTGCTCCATGTGTAATCCGTATTTTTTGCGCACCCATAGACTTGCATTGGCGTATTACGGGCGTGTTACGCTGACAATCGCAGCATGCTGCGAGTGGCACGGAGCGTAGGATACTGAGGAGAAATATACGGCTGGTGCGAGTGACCCCATAGAGAATCATTGGTCCGTGTCTAATGCGTGCTTTTTTGCGCCTCTCACGCACCCGTATTCCTCGCCAGTGTGACTCCGGCCTTAAAGCCAATCTCACTTGTGAATCAAGTTTTATTATATATTTAATACAATGTATTTGTGGAAAACAATACGTGGGACGAACTACTCAGTGTTTACGAAAAAGGATGAACTCCCACAGGCACAACGTGAGGATTGGCTATATGAAACATGGACTATCTAGACATTGTGCCCTACATCATAAAAATGATTTTTCTTCTCTAACATTTTTTCCCATTGACCATATACCTGAAAATGCTCCGAATAGATTTCTACAACTTAGTAGAAAAGAAATCTATTGGATTTATCGACTCGATACTATTAATCCAAAAGGTTTAAATGAAATATGCGATATTTTTATATAAGTCTTACCTTGAGGAATGTTTTTCATATTTTTCCGTATATTTAATATATTAATTTATTTGTAAATTTTTTTTTTTTAAAGTGTACTAAATTATCCTCACATTTTATCTGGTGAATTGAGAAGAAGTTTTATGAGAAAATAATATGTTACGTGAGATACATTTCTTAATGTTTTTTTTTTTTTTTTTTTTCCCCTACTACGCTATTGGCCGGGATATACCTCAGGGATCCCTTGGGTCTTTCTAGTTCACTCAGCACTACTCCCTCTGGTGGACATAATTATATTACAGTTGGGTTCACCGCTAATTCTGATTTTTAAATACATTTGTTTTTAATTTGTATCAGTCCTTTCATTCAGTTGGTTTATGGGATTTAAAAACTTCCCCACAAAATTATTTTTAAGTAATTTTTTAAATAATTTTAAAACACATTTTTAATTAAACACTTTGGTTTTATATTTTTCACTCACATATTTGCACACTGGGAATTGTGGCAATATGCTTCTAGTTCTTTCATAGATCTGCCATGTGAATGGCAACATGGAAAAAAAAAAAAAAAAAAAAAATTACATCGGTTTAAAATACATAATTTCTCCAAATATAGCTCCTTTTATGCACTCCCATTTATCACTACTATTGGTGAAAGGAAACTTTTTGCACTCTTATCTTCACTAGTTATATCAAATGAGTAATTACTCTCCACTACTCCTCACCACTGGTAGCTCATCACTCATGATCGCTCAGTGGTGAAACTGCCAGACATTTGTCTCAAACTCACCACAATGAAACTGGTTCTTGTCCTCTCTGGTTCCCTTTTTTTGTGGTCTACATATTTCACATATTTCTTTTTATTTAATTATAAAAGTCCATATTATTGTATTGATTGTCTGAATAGGATACACAATACTATCACTATCCGGAATATATGTTTTTATATTATATATATATATATATATATATATATATATATATATACATACATACACTCACTGGCCACTTTATTAGGTACACCTGTCCAACTGTGTGTTAAGACTTAATTTCTAATCAGCCAATCACATGGCGGCAACTCAGTGCATTTAGGCATGTAGACATGGTCAAGACAATCTCCTGCAGTTCAAACCGAGCATCAGTATGGGGAAGAAAGGTGATTTGAGTGCCTTTGAACGTGGCATGATTGTTGGTGCCAGAAGGGCTGGTCTGAGAATTTCAGAAACTGCTGATCTACTGGGATTTTCACGCACAACCATCTCTAGGGTTTACAGAGAATGGTCCGAAAAAGAAAAAAAATCCAGTGAGCGGCAGTTCTGTGGCCGGAAATGCCATGTTGATGCCAGAGGTCAGAGGAGAATGGGCAGACTGGTTCGAGCTGATAGAAAGGCAACAGTGACTCAAATTGCCACCCGTTACAACCAAGGTAGGCAGAAGAGCATCTCTGAACGCACAGTGCGTCGAACTTTGAGGCAGATGGGCTACAGCAGCAGAAGACCACACTGGGTACCACTCCTCTCAGCTAAGAACAGGAAACTGAGGCTACAATTTGCACAAGCTCATCGAAATTGGACAGTAGAAGATTGGAAAAACGTTGCCTGGTCTGATGAGTCTCGATTTCTGCTGCGACATTCGGATGGTAGGGTCAGAATTTGGCGTAAACAACATGAAAGCATGGATCCATCCTGCCTTGTATCAACGGTTCAGGCTGGTGGTGGTGGTGTCATGGTGTGGGGAATTTTTTCTGGGCACTCTTTGGGCCCCTTGGTACCAATTGAGCATCGTTGCAACGCCACAGCCTACCTGAGTATTGTTGCTGACCATGTCCATCCCTTTATGACCACAATGTACCCAACATCTGATGGCTACTTTCAGCAGGATAATGCGCCATGTCATAAAGCTCGAATCATCTCAGATTGGTTTCTTGAACATGACAATGAGTTTACTGTACTCAAATGGCCTCCTCAGTCACCAGATCTCAATCCAATAGAGCATCTATGGGATGTGGTGGAACGGGAGATTCGCATCAGGGATGTGCAGCCGACAAATCTGCGCCAACTGTGTGATGCCATCATGTCAATATGGTCCAAAATCTCTGAGGAATGCTTCCAGCACCTTGTTGAATCTCTGCCACGAAGAATTGAGGCAGTTCTGAAGGCAAAAGGGGGTCCAACCCCTTACTAGCATGGTGTACCTAATAAAGTGGCCAGTGAGTGTATATATATATATATATATATATATATATATATATGTATGTCACTTTGCTTGTCTTTTTCAAATATCTTTATGTGCAGCATGTGCAGGTTGACGCCCTTTTCTCACAACGGGGGGTTACGCCCACACAGCATATAAAGCTGTCATTTGTATAGACCGATCACAACTCTGTACTGTAACCTGAAGAGGAGGTGCGGTTTGTCACCTCGAAACGCGTAGTTTCTGTAGTACATATAATAAAGAACTTGAAAGATTTATATGGATTTCTGAAGAATTCTTATCACTAAAGCAGCGCGGATGCTCAGAAGTGCTTTTCTTGGATCCTCAACTTAAGAAGAGGGAGTATGCAGTGATGCACAACTTCTTTGTCCCTCTGAATCTGAAGAGGCGGGTGGGCCAGTGCCTATGGTCAGCACACCTCAGTACGCATCAGATGATGACGAGACTCAGGTGCCACTTTCTGGTGTGTACGGTGCTGGCGAGACTACCCAGGAGAAGCAGGTGTTTGAAGAGGGGAGTGTAGATGATGAGGTCCTTGACCCATCATGGCGTGAGGAACAGGAAGGTGGTGGGAGCAGCTCTGAGGAAGAGATTCCCCGAACGTCCAAAACAGGAGGGAGAGGGAGGGGGCAGACTTGGTTGCCTGTAGCCTCCACTTCAGCACCCGTTAGGAGCATTCCTCTTCCAAAAGCCAAAGCGGGCGCTCCCAAGATTTGCAGGGCGTGGTCCTTTTTTGACACAGTTGCAGATGACATTTGCTTTGTCAAATGCAAGCTGTGTCATCAGAAAGTCAAAAGAGGGAAAAATGTCAGCAACCTCAATACCACAAATATGTGGAAAAATGTGCGGACCAAGCACGAGCTGGAGTTACACAGACACACTGAAGACGTAGGCCAACGTACAGCACCACCTACCACCTCTTCAGCTCGTGTTGGGGCCTCTTCCTCCAGCTCACACAGCTGGTTCGGCTTCCTCACACGATCGCCAAGGAAGAACCACTGGCACTGTTGTCCGGAGACCCAGTGACATTCCACCCACAGCACCACGTTCCAAGTCATCCTCACACTCCCAGGCCACTCTACAGCAATCGGTAGCACAGGCATGGGACAAAAGGCGGCCATACTCAGCAAACCATCCCTGAGCACAGGCTCTGAATGCTGGCATTGCCAAACTACTTGCCCTTGAAATGCTCTCATTCAGGCTGGTGGAGACTGACACCTTCCGGAACTTCATGGCATTGGCAGTCCCACAATACACCGTGCCCAGCCGCTTTTATTTCAGCAGGCAAGCCGTCCCTGCCCTGCAAAAGCATGTGGAGGGAAAAAATAAACATGCGCTACTAAACGCCGTCAGAAGCAAGGTCCACCTGACCACCGATGCGTGGACCAGTAACCATGGACAGGGACGATATCTTTCCCTCACTGCCCAATGGATCAAAGTTGTGGAGCCGGGTACAGATCTAGAGAGTGGCGCTGTACATGTTCTGCCAACTCCACGGATTGCACAAATCCAGTCTGTACACATTGACTCCTCCTCCTACTCAAGTTCCTCAGAAACACCGCTGCAGGAGCCTGTTACGACCGATATGAGCACATCCGTGGCCAAACATCAACAGGCCATACTGAAATTAATTTCTTTGGGGAATCGAAGCCACACAGCGCAGGAGCTCTGGAATGCCATCAAGCAGGAGAGCGACGTGTGGTTTCTGCCAGCGAATCTCCAGCCAGGCTTGGTAGTGTGTGACAAAGGCCGAAATCTGGTGGCAGCTCTGGGCCTAGGCAACCTCACTCACATCCCATGTCTGGCACATGTGGTGAGCTTGGTCGTGCAGAGCTTTCTGAGGGACTATCCGGATCTTGATGCACTGCTGCACAAGGTCCGCATAGAAAGCGCTCACTTGCGGCGTTCCAGCACGGCAAGATCGCCCCTTGCTGCTCTGCAGCGCCGATTACGCCTTCTGGAACAACGCATCATATGTGACCTACCCACCAGGTGGAATTCAATGTTTCATATGTTGGAGCGGTTGTGTGAGCAGCAGTAATGGAGTACCAGCTGCATCAGGCGCAAACAAGTCGCACTGTGCGCCGGTCACACTTCAGCACCACTGAGTGGGCCTCTATGAAGGACATCTGCCTCGTTTTCCGTGCCTTTGATTATTCCACGCGGATGGCGAGTGCAGATGATGCACTAGTCAGCATGACTGTCCCCCTTATCTGCCTGCTTCAAAAAACACTGCAAGCATTAAGTGAGGAGGTTTTGGAAGAGGTGGAGGATGAGGAGTCACAAATGTCATCTGCTTCTGGACAGTCTGCGCTACGTGGTTCATCACAAAGGCCTAGGCAGGGGGCACTTTGTGAGGAGGATGAGGAGTCGTCAATGGAGGAGGAAGATATCTCTCCATAGGAGGGAGGTACCCAATGCTCTAGTCAGTATTTACAGCGAGGGTGGGGTGATGCAGAGCAGGCAGAGATGACGACTCAAGCAGGGGACAGCGTTTCTTTGGCAGTTGGGAGTCTGCAGCACATGGTTGATTTCATGCTGCAGTGCCTGAGAAACGACCGCTGCATCGCCCACATTCTCAACATGGCTGATTATTGGGTGTACACCCCCCTAGATCCTCGCTACCGGGACAACTTACAAAGCCTCATACCACCGTTGAACCAGGAGCGTAAAATGCGGGAGTAACAAGACACACTGGTGCAGTCCATCATGTTCTCCATTCCACCCGACAGCAGTGCTGCTAGTGCTTTACAAAGCAGCTCTGTGCGTCGAGGCAGTGGAGGAAGCTCTGCACAAAGAGGGAGCAGAGGCAGCGCCTCAGCACAAGGCAAGACCAGTATGGCCCAAATGTGGCAAAATTTTGTGTGCCCGCCACAAATGTCTACACCATCACAGACGGCTCCAGTCAGCAGGAGGCAACGTTTCCGTCAGATGGTGACAGACTACATGTCTTGCCCTGTCAGTGTACTCCCAGACGGCTCTTCAAGTTTTGGGTCTCTAAGCTGGATACATGGCCAGAGCTTAGCCAGTATGCATTGGAGGTGCTGGCTTGCCCTGCTGCAAGTGTATTATCAGAACGTGTCTTTAGTGCCGCAGGTGGTGTACTAACAGACCGTCGTTCGCGACTATCCTCTGATAACGTTGACTGGCTTACTTTTCTGAAAATGAACAAGGCATGGATCTCACCAGAATTTGCCAATCCTCTTCCAGAATAGATAATTGGTTGTCAACAGTATCCAGGTCTCCTGTTGTGTTCATGTTTCTACCACCTGAACAGTAATCCCTGGGCTTCAACACAGCCAGTTGTCGCTCAGATGTGCCATCTGCACAGAGAAAAACACTAGCTCCTGTGTTAGTGGGGTTCAGTAACGCCAGCTGCTCCCCTGCTGTGTGGACGGCAAAGTCTCCTGCTCCCTCCACAATCAAACTAGTACTGATTTTTAACCGTGCTCCACTTAGGCCTCTGGCTCCACTGTCTCTAGTATTTCCCCTGGCTTCCAACCCCGCCAGTTGCTGCTCTGAAGTGGCTTCTGCACAATCCACACTTGTTCCTGTGTTAATGGGGCTCAGTCACGTCAGTTGATCCCCTGATGTGTGTCTGGCAATGTCTCCTGCTCTGTCCACATTCTCCTTACTAGTATTGGGAATGTGGACAGACCAGGAGACATTGCCGGACACATGTCAGGGGATCAACTGACGTGACTGAGCCCCAGTAACACAGGAACAAGTGTGGATTGTGCAGACGCCACTTCTGAGCAGAAACTGGCAGGGTTGGAGGCCAGGGGAAATACTAGAGACAGTGGAGCCAGAGACCTAAGTGGAGCACTGTTTCAATCAGTAGTAGTCTACAACCTATATAAAACTTGCTTCAAGTTGGCCTCCACCTGCTGCATGATTGATCCTGGGCTTCAACACAGCCAGTTGTCGCTCAGAAGTGCTGTCCGCACAGAGAAAAACACTAGCTCCTGTGTTAGTGGGGTTCAGTAATACCAGCTGCTCCCCTGCTTTGTGGACTGCAAAGTCTCCTGCTCCCTCCACATTGACACAACATCCGATTTTCTACTTGTTCCAAGTAGGCCTCAGCCTGCTGCATGATTGATCCTGGGCTTCAACACAGCCAGTTGTCACTCGGAAGTGCTGTCCGCACAGAGAAAAACACTAGCTCCTGTGTTAGTGGGGTTCAGTAACGCCAGCTGCTCGCCTGCTGTGTGGACGGCAATATCTCCTGCTGCCTCCTCATTAGCGCTAGATCATATTTTCAACTTGCTCCAAGTAGGCCTCAGCCTGCTGCATGATTGATCCTGGGCTTCAACACAGCCAGTTGTCGCTCAGAAGTGCCGTCTGCACAGAGAAAGATACTTGCTCCTGTGTTAGTGGGGTTCAGTAACACCAGCTGCTCCCCTGCTGTGTGGATATCAAAGTCTCCTGCTCCCTCCACAATCAAACTACTACTGATTTTTAACCGTGCTCCACTTAGGCCTCTGGCTCCAGTGTCTCTAGTATTTCCCCCGGCCTCCAACCCCGCCAGTTTCTGCTCAGAAGTGGCGTGTGCACAATCCACACTTGTTCCTGTGTGTCAGGAACACCGCACTGCACTTGCTCACTGAGCCAGTGCGCGTGTCCTGAGTACAAAGGCTGTGCACAAAGATACCTGCGGAGCGGGCAGCAGTGGTGACAATGCATGCTCCAGGACCTGAAGCACGTGACTGCTGGGAGTGTGGGCTAAGCTCTACAGAGCTAGGAGCTGCAGGGAAACTCCTAGAAAGGTAACTACAGGACAATGTTACCAAGGGGCATAGACAGAGACAGAAACCAGATCAAGCTGAGGTCAAAGCAAGAGATAGCAATACAGTACCAAAGGATTAGACAGAATGGGTAGTCAGGATGTAGCAATAGATCAGAAAACCAGAATGGGCATTAGACGGTACAATAGGGGTAAACTGTAACGGAGTAACAATAGCCAAGCCAGGAGGTCAGAACCAGAAAAGACAATAGTACAAAAACAAGAGATGGAGTACAGAGTGAAGGAACAAGCCGGGTCATACACGGGAAGCAAAACAAACAACGCAGAGTACACGCACACCAGGGGTCAGACACACCAAATCAGCAGTATAACTGACAGAGAATGCTAGTTTGGAGTGAGTATAAATACCCTCCCAGATCCAAAGAGAGGCGGGCAAAAGTTAACCCTGTGAGAACAGGACATTAACCATGTCCTAACCGTGACAGTACCCCCCTCTTAATGGGGGGCCACTGGACCCCCAGGTTTATCAGGGTACCTGGCATGTAAAGCCTGCACCAGTCGATCAGCATGCACCGAACTGGCCGGAACCCACGACCGATCCTCAACGGAATATCCCTTCCAATGGATAAGGTACTGAAGTCTCCGGCGCACCCACCGTGAATCAGCGATGCGCCCTACCTCCTACTCCAGTTGACCCTCTACCAACACTGGTGGAGCCAGAGATGAGGGATCTTCTCTAACTGTCCCCAAAGGTTTTAATAGGGACCTGTGGAAGACATTAGAGATTTTGAAGGAGGTGAGCAACTGTAATCTGTATGCCACCGGGTTGATCACCTCTACAATCTTGTATGGGCCAATAAATTTGGGGCTCAACTTCATAGAGGGTATTTTAAGTTAAATGTTACAGATGGACAACCAGACTTTTTCCCCCCAATGTCAACGCAGGAACCACCCCCTCCTCCTGTCTGCAAAATGTTTGAACTTCTTCTGGGCTTTGGAGATGTTCCCCTGTACCTCCTTCCAGAGGGTTTTTAATTGTTGTACCATCCCCTCGGCACCAGGGCAATCCGAATCCATATGAGAAAATTCCCTAAACTGCGGAACAAACCCATAATTGACCAGAAAGGGAGACTTTCCGGTAGACTGATTAATCCGACAGTTAAATGCTAATTCTGCCATGGGTAATACCTCACACCAGTCTTCCTGTCTGGAGGAGGCCAGGCATCTCAGAATCTGCTCCAATGACGGGTTGGTGCATTCCATTTGTCCGTTGGATTCCGGGTGATAGGCAGAGGAGAATGACAACGTGACCCCCAACTTCATACAAAACGCTCTCCACAACCTGGTCACAAATTGCACACCCCTGTCGGACACCACGTTCACAGGCACTCCATGCAGTCGAACAATGTGCTGTATAAACAAGCGGGCCAAGGTTTCAGCAGATGGTAATGCAGGTAATGGCACAAAGTGGGCTTGCTTAGAAAATCTATCAACCACTACCCATACCACTGAGTTGCCCTTGGAAGGTGGAAGGTTAGTGATAAAGTCCATGGACAGGTGTGTCCATGGTTTATCCGGAATTGGCAAAGGCACCAATTCCCCGGCCGGACCTGAGAGCTTTTAGAGCGCGCGCACACCCCACAAGTATTCACAAACCTTTTTATATCAGTACCCATAGAGGGCCACCAAAAACCCCTAGCTAGTGCCCCCCAGGTAGCTGCAATACCAGGGTGTGCACTTAACACAGCGTCATGAAATTCTTGAAGGAGTGTGGGACGGAATTGTTCGGGTACAAACAATTTACTTGGGGGTTTATTCCTGGGAGCTTGTGCTTCCAGAATCTCTCTCTGTAACTCAGAGGAGATTTCGGCTACTACCACTCCTGGTTGAAGAATGGAGGAAGGAGGTTCTGGAGGGGACACAGAATCAAAACTTCGGGATAAGGCATCCGCCTTTACATTTTTAGACCCTGGTCGGAACGTTATGGTAAAATGAAATCGAGAAAAAAAAAAAAAGTGCCCACCGAGCCTGTCTGGGGGTCAATCTCTTAGCAGACTTGATATAGGCCAGGTTTTTATGATCAGTGATGACCGTAATGGGATGAGCGGCTCCCTCCAAAAAATGCCTCCATTCTTCGAAGGCCAATTTAACTGCTAACAATTCCCTGTTACCGACATCATAGTTTCTCTCGGCCGAAGAGAACTTCTTAGAGAAAAAGGCACAGAGTTTGAGGTTAGTCAGGGTAGAGGGGCCCTGTGACAATACTGCCCCCACCCCCACCTCCGAAGCGTCGACCTCGACGATAAAAGGTCTTGACGAATTTATTGTACCAACACAGGGGCTGTAGTAAAACACTTCTTTAATGCCAGAAAGGAATTTTTTGCGGCCACGGACCAATTTTTTTACATCTGCCCCTTTAAGAGTGAGGTCCGTCAAGGGTTTTACCACCTGCGAGAACGCTTTAATGAACTTCCTAAAATAATTAGCGAAGCACAGAAATCGCTGCAACTCCTTCAGGTCATGAGGCTGCACCCAATCTGTAATGGCCTGAACCTTCCCTGGATCCATGCGGAATCCCTCCCCGGATGCAATTACACCCAGAAAAGACAGTTCTTGCATAAAAAATGAGCACTTCTCCAGCTTAGCATACAAATGGTTCTCCCGGAGTCTGATAAGCACCGTACGCAGATAATGCAAGTGTGACTGACTGTCCTCAGAGTAAATCAAGATGTCATCCAGGTAAATGACTACGCAACGTCCAATCAAGTCAGAAAAAACAACATTAACAAAATTCTGAAAAACCGCAGGAGCATTAGTGAGGCCAAAGGGCATAACCAGGATTTCAAACAGCCCCTCAGTTGTCAGGAAGGCTGTTTTCCATTCGTCCCCCTCCCGGATCCTTATAAGGTTATAAGCCCCTCGTAGATCGAGCTTAGAAAACCATTTGGCCCCCCGTGAGTTGATTGCATAGATCAGGAATCAACGGGAGAGGGTACGTGTTCTTAACAGTAATTTTGTTCAGTTCTCGAAAGTCGAGGCACGGTCGCAACCCACCATCTTTCTTCTTTACAAAGAAAAACCCCGCTGCCACGGGTGAGACCGAGGGCCAAATATGCCCCTTGCGAAGGCTTTCTTTAATGTACTCTGTCATAGCTTGGCGCTCAGGCCCGGACAAATTAAACAAACGAGCCTTGGGTAATTTGGCTCCAGGTACTAAATCGATAGCACAATCATATGGTCTATGTGGTGGGAGCGCCTCAGCCTCGCTTTCGGAAAACACATCTTTAAAGTCTCTTAGGTACTCCGGAATACCCTCCAGACCGACATTTGACACAGATACGGATATTATCGGATTGACAAAAGGAACCGGGTTACAGCACATACCATTATCATTACATCGCCATCAGGTGATCTCCCCCTTCACCCAATCAATAAGAGGATTGTGACGTTGCAACCAGGGCTTTCCCAATACCAGTCCTGCAGGCAGATTATTCATCATGAAACAACTTAAATTTTCCACATGAGTGGAACACACTTTCATAGAAAAAAACTTCAGACATAAGACAAATCCATCCCGGGTAAGAGGGGATGAATCCACAGCCACAATTTTAACAGGGTCTTTTAACCTGACTGTCCCTATCTTATTAAGAGTCACAACTTGGGCATCAATCAGATTAATGGAGGAACCACAGTCAACAAAGGCGGTGGTCATAACAGGACCGCCAGCAATTTCCAATTCAACCTGGAGCACCATTTTTGTACGTGAGAAAAAATGTACCTGGGAGTCTGGACAACCTCCTCGATTGTTGCCCAGACTCAGTCGTTTCTCTGATGGTTCTCTGAAGAAGGGCAGGAGGGGCAATTCCTTTTCCAATGTCCAGAGGCTCCACAGTAAAAGCATAGTAGATTGTCTCTATGGTGCCTTCTCTCTTTCTCCTTAACCGAGACTGACCCAACCTCCATGGGCTCAGATACAGGTGCAGAGTCACACAATTTGGGGTACAAGGGAGACTCTTGTTGCATCATTGCTCTAGCACGGAGTCTCCGGTCCATACGGACCGCCTGCATCATGGCGTCTTCCAGTGTATCAGGAGGCGGATGTAATGCCAAAGCGTCCTGCAGATGGTCAGAAAGGCCCCTGCGAAACAACCCCCTCAGGGCGGCGTCATTCCAGGATACTTTGGCGGTCCAACGTCTAAACTCTGAGCAGAACCATTCAGCAGAGTGCGTCCCCTGTGCTCATCACCAAATCCTCAGCCAGACACACTCTATCAGGCTCGTCATAGATGTGCCCCAGAGCCTCAAATAATAAGTTCACTGACATACATTCAGGAGCAGAGGAAAAGAAAAGGGGGAGACAGGGCGCTTCCAATGCGTAGGTCTGTATGGAAAGTAGATGAGTGCACAGCAAGTGTTAGGCTCACCTGAGTCACAACACCTATAATCGCATAAAACAGCTGCAGCAGTCTGCACGAGGTCCAAGGACTTGGTACAAAGAGAAGGCTGGTAGTGCAATAAGAGACTGCGCTGCTGTGGTAGAATTCAAGATATCTTTATTGCCGTGTTTCCTGAGCCAGTCCCAGCTCACTTCATCAGGGCATCATGATGCCCTGATGAAGTGAGCTGGGACTGGCTCAGGAAACGTGTTGGCAATAAACCTATCTTGAATTCTACCACAGCAGCGCAGTCTCTTATTGCACTACCAGCCTTCTCTTTGTACCAGGAGCAGAGGAAGACAGAGAGAAAGCCCATACTTGTGGAGCCCCCCCGAAGTAGGGAAATAATGACCCCCACCCTCTGGAACTCTTCCCCGCAGGAGTCGGGCCTTAGAGAAAAAAAAGCTAGCATCCTTCTCTGAAAGACCTGAACTCCTTTTTACCCCTTGAGAAAGGGTCGGGCAATTTGACTGGAGATTCGCGGAACGCTAATGACACATCTCTACCCCTAGAACTAGAAGCCCCTGCATCAACAGCCCCCTGCACAGTAACCACCAACTGTTGCTGGGTATGGGCCATCGTGCACTGTTCCACATTGAGTTTATGGAAAATTTGGGTAAGGTGCTTGACCTGATCAGACAAAGCATGCATGGGATCCATGAGGATAACACACACCTTTTTTTTTTTTTTCTCTTCAGAGGAAAAAAAAATGAAACTGTCAGTTATAATGTCAGGAACACCGCACTTGCTCACTGAGCCAGTGCGCGTGTCCTGAGTACAAAGACTGTGCACAAAGATACCAGCGGAGCGGGCAGCAGTGGTGACAATGCATGCTCCAGGACCTGAAGCACATGACTGCTGGGGGCGTGGCCTAAGCTCCACAGAGCTAGGAGCTGCAGGGAAACTCCTAGAAAGGTAACTACAGGACAATGTTACCAAGGGGCATAGACAGAGACAGAAACCAGATCAAGCCGAGGTCAAAGCAAGAGATAGCAATACAGTACCAAAGGATTAGACAGAATGGGTAGTCAGGATGTAGCAATAGATCAGAAAACCAGAATGGGCATTAGACGGTACAATAGGGGTAAACTGTGTAACGGAGTAACGATAGCCAAGCCAGGAGGTCAGAACCAGAAAAGACAATAGTACAAAAACGAGAGACGGAGTACAGAGTGAAGGAACAAGCCGGGTCATACACTGGAAGCAAAACAAACAACGCAGAGTACACGCACACCAGGGGTCAGACACACCAAATCAGCAGTATAACTGACAGAGAATGCTAGTTTGGAGTGAGTATAAATACCCCTCCCAGATCCAAAGAGAGGCGGGCAAAAGTTAACCCTGTGAGAACAGGACACTAACCATGTCCTAACCATGACACTGTGCTACTGGGGCTCAGTCACGTCAGTTGATCCCCTGATGTGTGTCCGGCAATGTTTCCTGCTCTGTCCACATTCCCATTACTAGTAGTGGGAATGTGGACAGAGCCGGAGACATTGCCGGACACACATCAGGGGATCAACTGACGTGACTGAGCCCCAGTAACACAAGAACAAGTGTGGATTGTGCAGATGCCACTTCTGAGCAGAAACTGGCAGGGTTGGAGGCCGGGGGAAATACTAGAGACAGTGGAGCCAGATGGGTCACCCCGTGCTTCACCCAGGGCTGTGGAGTACTCAGTACCGGGCCAGTGTTTAAGGGGGATGATGTGTCACAGCAGCGGTGACCCGGTCCGTGGCCCTGAGCCCCAATATCAATGGCGGTGGTGTTTGTTTGTAAAGGAAAGTTTGTGACGCCACCCGTGGTATTTGGCAAGTATGGTGTTAGGCCAACGCTGCATGCAGATCTGCTGGGACTGATGGTGTGGTGCAGCAGAGATGGTATAGCTCCCCACAGGTGGAGCTGTAGTCCCAGGGCAGTGTAGGTGCAATGGATGAGGAGAGGCGCAGAATGGTATGGATGCTGGTACCCAGGTGTAGCGGTGCGGGAATAACTGGAGGACACCAGAGTATGCGGTTCCAAACCTTTACTCACTGTTTGCAGTTCACACAACTGCCTGCCTCTGTACTGTGTTCACCAGGTAGGGCTCCAGCCAACCTCCAGGCAGGATAGGATTCTCCCTTCCACACTCCGCCAACATGTACCTTACTGAACGACTCCTCCAATGCGCCTTTAGGTGCGAAGCACTCCAGTACTTAGTTACCCTGGAATGCCTCTCTCTAGGTGTTCCTAGTCTCTACTTGTATGACAGACAGCTGTAGCCTGCTTCGGGGAACTCTAGCTCCAGAGTCCCGGCTCTCTATCCGTTTCGCTGTTGTGTCCCAAGTCTATAGTGGGAGTAAGGCGTCAGCGGCTCACTACTCCTCCGGTGTCTGTTGCCGGACATGCAGATCCAATCAACCTCGGGGACCGGGCCCAGGCCTTTGCGCTTTCTGGACTGGAAGGGTTCTCTCTCTCTCTCTCTTTCTCAACCTTCTTCCCACCGTCCTATTCTCCTTCATTCCGATCTGTTCTCTCTTATGGAATCTGTAGTCTTCAGTCTATGTCTCTTTCTCCTCTTCCTTTCCTGAGAAGCTCGTTCCACTAAGACCAGTCCTCAGCCTCTCCTGACTGACTGCCTTCCTCCACCTTGAGCTCCTCTCAGGCTGACCTGCTATCAGCCTCCTCTCTCTCAGACCCTCGTCTGCTGACCTCCTGTCAGACTGACCTCTTCTGGGTCTCCCCGAGACTGCCTTCTTCTGGTTCTCCCCCAGATGGACTTAAAATCCTACACTTTCCCTCTCTTTTGTATCATCACACTCCACCCGCCTCCCAGCACATCTCGTGTTACGAAGCAGGGTTCCATGAGGGGTGCTCTGCTAACCCCCAGCCTGAAGCTGTTAGGTGGCCCCACTGAACTATCCTGTGTGTGGAATGCAGGTGTGGAGCATGGTCAGGAGTTCCCACCTTACCTGGATGGTGGGGCACTATACCTTAGGAGAAGGTGCAGTACCTCTGTGGCGACTGAAGCCTCAGGGGCGCCACATACCCCCGTTAAACACAGCACGTCCGCGGGCTGCAAGACAAAAAAAATACAATACAGGAACACAAACATTTTTAAATGCTGTTTAACAATACTTATCTAATCTTCCTAGTATAGGAGGCACATTTCTTAAATGTTACAAACGCGCTAACTTCCCTATCTTGGTATCAAAAATTTACTTTAAGAGCAATTCCTACTTCAAAGTGCTATACTCAACGCATTTTCTTTCTATCAATTATTCTCTTTTTCTTTCTCTCTACTACTACTGCTGGACTCAAGACACTGACCATCTACTCTTGGCCTGTCACCTGTCACTTTCAATTCTTCAGTCTTTATTCAATTCTCACATTCTATCTCAAAATTTTCCTAATTCTCTGTATCAAATATTCTATAAAAGACATTTTCTTTTCATAAGACACAATATTATCAAATACATTATCACAAAACATTCAAAATTCTTGTAAGGTGCTGAACACTGCTCCCAGCCTGGATTTCTTGCTGTGTCCCTTGAGGTAGACATCATTCTTCGAAAAGTGTCCATGCAAAAACATTATTTTCGCAAAGAGTCTTTGTGTGTAAAACCAAGAAAGGGCACCTAAAGAGGTGCAAACTATTTACAATTAAAGTTTTGGATCATACAGCGTTCATGATCTCCACAGTTCCATTGTAGAAAACACTGCCAATCAAAAGCAGACAACAAAAATGCTACCGGAAAAATATGATAGCAAAACAACAAAGCACAACTGGTGCAAACAAAACCCTCCTGGGTAACGAGATTTGAATTCTTTTTTTCTTAATGGTGGTCCCCTCCTGGGGTTCTGGTAGCTGCACTGGAACTGTTCCCGGCTGTGGCATCTTCCTCAATAGGTGGTTCCACTGTTCTGGTGCGCGGTCTAGCTCCTAGGGCCTCTGCAGCATGCTGGTGCTGATGCGCAACTGCCTGGGGATTTAGCAATGAAGGGATCCCGAAATCACCGTCCCAAAACGATCCAGATCCCCTTCTGGTCTGTAGATGTCGGATCGGGCATGCCGGCTCCAGCCGTACCCCCAGCAGCAAGGTTCTTCTCTTCAGCAACCCATTAGGAAGGCCAGGATATATACCTGGGAGTTCCCGGTGGTGCGACCTATGCTCCGATGCAGGCGTGGTGGTGGCAGGCGCTGCCTGGTGACACCGGGGATGGTGGTGGAACCCATGACAGCTCCGGTTCCACGGGAGTCATCGGCGAGACCTGCGCAGCCGCACCAGGTACTGGCAGGAGTTCCTCTTCCTCTGCTTCAGCTCCCTCGGCGGCATACAACTCCTCCGGTATCAGTGGCAAAGAGGGTATAATATACACTGCCGATGGCATGGCAGCGGCTACAAACTCCGCAAGGTCTGCTAGGAAAAGATCCGGTGCATTAGCGATGGGTACTGGTGTAACTGGTATCGCAGGTGTAGACTTCTCCTGGGCGCGCTGTCGGCTCAGTCTTCCCAAGGCCTCCTGCCTCAGCCTCAGCCGGGTGGTCAGTGTGACTATTTCTTCGGCTAACTGCCGGCAGTTTGTTCCAGAATCAGGGTTGGAGCCGTCAGCCATGGCGCCGGGGGTTTGCACTTCCCCGCACTCTGCAGGCCTCCTTCCCTTACTCTCCAAAATGGTGTTCTGGCGTTCTTCTTGCTCTGCCCTTCTGCTCGCCACTGGCTTTCTCTGCCCCTCCTCCTGGGGGCGGAGTCTTCTTCCCGCGCCTGCACACCAAGCCAGTATACGAACCCATCGGGGGGTGGGCCATGCATCTGTCACATAGTAATTCAGCCAGAGACGGCCCAAGACTCTTCGCGGTCTTTTCGTAGGACCTCCCATCTCTTGACGCCCTTCTTCTACATGCCAGCGGCCATTTCTAATGTCCATTTTACAGTCTATTAAATTTGGTCTTCTGCACATTTTCAAAAGCTGTAAATCCAAGGCACACACATCCAAGTTGTAAATCCAAGGCACAAGTCTCATCATCCTGTTCGTGACGCCAGAAATTTGGGTCGCCCCTTGCTTCCACCAGGGCTGTGTGATGTGTCACAGCAGCGGTGACCCGGTCCGTGGCCCTGGGCCCCAATATCAATGGCGGTGGTGTTTGTAATGGAAAGTTCGTGACGCCACCCGTGGTATTTGGCAAGTATGGTGTTAGGCCAACGCTGCATGCAGATCCGCTGGGACTGATGGTGTGGTGCAGCAGAGATGGTATAGCTCCCCACAGGTGGAGCTGTAGTCCCAGGGCAGTGTAGGTGCAATGGATGAGGAGAGCCACAGAATGGTATGGATGCTGGTACCCAGGTGTAGCGGTGCGGCAACAATATCCTGTGCTTCAACACAGCCAGTTGTTGCTTGGAAGTGCCGTCTACACAGAGAAACACATGCTCCAGTGTTAGTGGGGTTCAGTAATGCCAGCTGCTCCCCTGCTGTGTGGACGGCAATATCTCCTGCTGCCACATTAACACTACTACTGATTTTAAACGTGCTCCAACTAGACCTCTGGCTCCACTCAGTCTCTAGTATTTCCCCTGGCCTCCAACCCAGCCAGTTGCTGATCAGAAGTGGCGTCTGCACAATCCACACTTGTTCCTGTGTTACTGGGGTTCAGTAACGTCAGCTGAACCCCAGATGTGTGTCCGGCAATGTCTCCTGCTCTGTCCACATTTCCACTACTAGCTGGTTCTCGGTAGTTCCATTGACTCTTTTAGCTTCTGCTACCCATCCGGGTTCCAGCACCGTCAGCTGGTTCTCGGCAGTGTCTTTGGCACGGGTGCTCCCTCCTGCCCAGCCTGGTTCCAGCATGCCTGCTGTTTCCGGGGAGTGTCAACGTCACTTTGACACCAATACGTTGTCCTGTCGTCTTGCGGTCGGGTTAGCCGAGTCTATGGTGCCTGCAGCTTCGGTGCTTCCTATGTGGGCTGCGGGTTCTGGTAATAAAGGCTGGTTCCATAGTGCCAATAAGACAAGCCCCCCCTGTAGGACTGTGGGTTTCGGTAACTGCAGCCTGCTCGCGGCCTTGCAACTTTGTTTAAAATGGGTACCTTCTGCTACCCATCCGGGTTCCAGCACCGTCAGCTGGTTCTCGGCAGTGCCTTTGGCCGAGGTGCCTCCTTCTCGGTATCCGAGTTCCAGCAACGTCTGCTGGTTCTTGGTAGTGCTTTGTAGCACAGGTACCTCCTGCTTAGAAACTGTGTTCCAGCACCGTCAGCTGGTCCACGGTTGTGCCATTGGCTCTTGTTCCTTCTGCTGCCACTCTGGGTTCCAGCATCGTCAGCTGGTCCTCGGTAGTTCCATTGACTCTTGTAGCTTCTGCTATCCATCCAGGTTCCAGCACCGTCAGCTGGTTTTCGGCAGTGCCTTTGGCCGAGGTGCCTCCTTCTCGGTATCCGAGTTCCAGCAACGTCTGCTGGTTCTTGGTAGTGCTTTGTAGCACAGGTACCTCCTGCTTAGAAACCGTGTTCCAGCACCGTCAGCTGGTCCACGGTTGTGCCATTGGCTCTTGTTCCTTCTGCTGCCACTCTGGGTTCCAGCACCGTCAGCTGGTCCTCGGTAGTTCCATTGACTCTTGTAGCTTCTGCTATCCATCCAGGTTCCAGCACCGTCAGCTGGTTCTCGGCAGTGTCTTTGGCATGGGTACTCCCTCCTGCCCAGCCTGGATCAAGCACGCCTGCTGTTTCCGGGGAGTGTCAACGTCACTTTGCCACCAATACGTTGCCCTGTCGTGTTGCGGTCGGGTTAGCCGAGTCTATGGTGCCTGCAGTTTCGGTGCTTCCTATGTGGGCTGCGGGTTCTGGTAATAAAGGCTGGTTCCGTAGTGCCAATAGGACAGGCACCCCCTGTAGGACTGTGGGTTTCAGTAACTGCAGCCTGCTCGCGGCCTTGCAACTTTGTTTATCATGGGTACCTTCTGCTACCCATTCGGGTTCCAACACCGTCAGCTGGTTCTCGGCAGTGCCTTTGGCTGAGGTGCCCCTTCTCGGTATCTAAGTTCCAGCAATGTCTGCTGGTCCTTGGTAGTGCTTTCTGGCACAGGTACCTCCTGCTTAGTAACCATGTTCCAGCACCTTCAGCTGGTCCACGGTTGTGCCATTGGCTCTTGTTCCTTCTGCTGCCCCTCCGGGTTCCAGCACCATCAGCTGGTCCTCGCTAGTTCCATTTGCTCTTGCAGCTTCTGCTACCCATCCGGGTTCCAGCACCGTCAGCTGGTTCCAGGCAGAGCCTTTGTCCTAGGTGTCTCCTTCTCGGTATCCGAGTTCCAGCAAAGTCTGCTGGTCCTTGGTAGTGCTTTCTAGCACAGGTACCTCCTGCTTAGTAACCGTGTTCCAGCACCATCAGCTGGTCCACAGTTGTGCCATTGGCTCTTGTTCCTTATGCTGCCCCTCCGGGTTCCAGCACCGTCAGCTGGTCCTCGCTAGTTACATTTGCTCTTGTTCCTTCTGCTAACCATCCTGGTTCCAGTACAGTCAGCTAGTTCTCAGCAGTTCCTCAGCCTTCTTGTACCTTCTGCTACTTTTCCAAGTTCGAGCTTGTGGAAATGGGTTTCGGTTCTCACTCTGGATCTCCCTGACGATGAGCCTGAAGACGACGACCCTGAAGACCACACCGAAGAAGACCAAAAAGATGACCCTGAAGATGACCAAGAGGACAAAGAACATGAAGACAACCACCAAGATGCAGAACAACAAGAGACAGTAGACCAAGAAGCAGAAAAACCAAAAGCAGAAGAACATTAAGCATAAGACTGAAAATCAGAGCAAATGATATTATCTAAATTATAAGCAGAAGAAGACTAAGCAGTGTATGGGGGTGAGTCCGTTCCTCCTCGTGGTGCCCCTGGAAAATGCCTGCTGCTGCAGGCCAAACTGAACGCGGACAAATCCTGTTGTAAATCTTTTGTGACAGGCAGAACGGAAGGTGTAATCTCCAAACTTTTATAGATAATTACAGGAATGCCTGTCACAAATAAGAATATGATGAAGAAGAAGAATAGGAAGAAGATGAAGAAGTAGAATATGAAGAAGAATAATAGTTGAATAAGAAGAATATGAAGAATGTAAAAAAAAAAAAAAGAATAATAGGAATAAGGTGAAGAAGAAGAAGATGAATAAGGTGAAGAAGAAGTTGATGAAAAAGATGCTGCTGCTGAGGATGATGAAGGAGAAAGTGTGGGAGAAGTAAAAAGGAATGTGAAGAGCATGGAAGTAGTGAAACATACATATCTGACAAAATATAAAAGAGGTTAACATAGTCAATATCTTTGTAACTCCGAACGTCTTTAAAATAAAAAAATAATTCCTGCTATTCCATTTGATTGGGCTAAACCTCTATGGCTTTAATGTCTCCTTCACCTCCCACAATACATTCTACATTATTCTTAGTTGTTTTTCTTCATGTAGAATTAACCTACAAGGAAAGAAAGGGTTTTTTTAATTCCATTATTTCGGTCCCATTGACTTGAATGGGACTTCCGGGATCGGAATCGGCGATACCCGATACTTTTTGGATAATGGCCGATCCAATCCGATCCAATATTTTTCAATATCAGGTAGTATCGCTCAACACTACTGATGAGTTTGAAAGTGCATTTCCTTCATTCCCACCTTGAAAACTTTCCTGATGAGCTGTGAGTTAAGAGCAAGGTGAACGATTCCACCAGGACATTAAAGAGATGGAAAGAAGATACCAGGGAAGATGGAGCATTACAATGATGGCAGACTACTGTTGGACGCTTCAGAGAGACATTACAGATGCTACTCACAAGCGTAAATGTACCAAGAGAAGTCTCACAGGGAAGAAGAATCAATTTTAGTGTGTGTTAGTGAGCTCATTGCAGTTAAAAAAAAATGATTTTCATGAAACGTTTGTAATAAAAAATTAATTTTATGAGTCTATTTTCATTTATTTTGAGGTATTGTCTTATTTAACATAGTTACAGTTGTGGCCAAAAGTATTGACACCCCTGGAATTTTGTCAGATAATACTCAGTTTCTTCCTGAAAATGATTGCAAACACAAATTCTTTGGCATTATTATCTTCATTTAATTTGTCTTAAATGAAAAAACACAAAGAGAATTGTCCTAAAGCCAAATTGGATATAATTCCACACCAAACATAAAAAAGAGGGTGGACAAAAGTATTGACACTGTTTGAAAAATCATGTGATGCTTCTCTAATTTGTGTAATTAAGAGCACCTGTAACTTACCTGTGGCACCTAACAGGTGTTGGCAATAACTAAATCACACTTACAGCCAGTTGACATGGATTAAAGTTGACTCAACTTCTGTCCTGTGTCCTTGTGTGTGCCACATTGAGCGTGGAGAAAAGAAAGAAGACCAAAGAACTGTCTGAGGACTTGAGAAACCAAATTGTGAGGAAGAATGAGCAATCTCAAGGCTACAAGTCCATCTCCAAAGACCTGAATGTTCCTGTGTCTACCGTGCGCAGTGTCATCAAGAAGTTTAAAGTCCATGGCACTGTGGCTAACCTCCCTAGATGTGGACGGAAAAGAAAAATTGACAAGAGATTTCAACACAAGATTGTGTGGATGCTGGATAAAGAACCTCGACGAAAAACATCCAAACAAGTTCAAGCTGCCTTGCAGTCTGAGGGTACAACAGTGTCAACCCGTACTATCCGTCGGCGTCTGAATGAAAAGGGAATGTATGGTAGGAGACCCAGGAAGACCCCACTTTTTTACCCTGAGACATAAAAAAGCCAGGCTGGAGTTTGCCAAAACTTACCTGAAAAAGCCTAAAACATTTTGGAAGAATGTTCTCTGGTAAGATGAGACAAAAGAAGAGCTTTTTGGGCAAAGGCAACAACATAGAGTTTACAGGTAAAAAAAAAAAGAGGCATTCAAAGAAAAAAAACACGGTCCCTACAGTCAAACATGGCAGAGGTTCCCTGATGTTTTGGGGTTGCTTTGCTGCCTCTGGCACTGGACTGCTTGACTGTGTGCATGGCATTATGAAGTCAGAAGACTACCAACAAATTTTTCAGCATAATGTAGGGCCCAGTGTGAGAAAGCTGGGTCTCCCTCAGAGGTCATGGGTCTTCCAGCAGGACAATGACCCAAAACACACTTCAAAAAGCACTAGAAAATGGTTTGAGAGAAAGCACTGGAGACTTCTAAGGTGGCCAGCAATGAGTCCAGACCTGAATCCCGTAGAACACCTTGTAATATCAGGTACCTGGAGCAGTTTGCCAAAGAAGAATGGTCTAAAATTCCAGCAGAGCATTGTAAGAAACTCATTGATGGTTACTAGAAGCGGTTGGTCGCAGTTATTTTGGCTAAAGGTTGTGCAACCAAGTATTAGGCTGAGGGTGCCAATACTTTTGTCTGGCCCATTTTTGGAGTTTTGTGTGAAATGATCAATGTTTTGCTTCATTCTCTTTTGTTTTTTCATTTAAGACAAATTAAATGAAGATAATAATACCAAAGAATTTGTGATTGCACTCATTTTCAGGAAGAAACTGAGCATTATCTGACAAAATTACAGGGGTGTCAATACTTTTGGCCACAACTGTACTTAAATTGTCAGAAAACGTGATGTCCTATGAGAAAACGGAGGTCATTTTCGGATTCAGCACACTCAAAAACAAAGATTACGTGGAATAACCAAAACAGCTCTTGAAAATTTTTTTTTTTTGCAGACCTGTGTTATGTTTAATATTGCGTTATCAATTCCATGCGGCTATTCAAACCGCACGGTACTAAAGTTTCCAGTAAAAAAAAATCCACTTACTTTCCCTTTCCAGGATTTTTTCATGTAAATTGCCCCCCCCCCCCCCGAGTGGGTTTGGACACTTTCTGTATTCCTTTGAAGGAGAAAGATTTTAGATTTCCATTATGTTTGTTAGCAAAATGCCGTGAAACTGCAGAGTATCCTGCCAGCGGTAAGTTAACCGCATCGTACAAGTGTTTAAGTACACGTTTTTTCAGAGGGTTCATAGTACAACCTATATATTGAAGTTGGCAAATATTACATTGAATTAGATAAATTACATTATCCGTATTACAATTTATAAAACTGCGTATTGGAAACGCATTTTTATTTTTAAAAGAGACAAATTTTTTACCTTTTGTGCCATATTGGCAACATTTGCACACATTAGCTCCACATTTGTGGAAACCAATGGTACTGAGCCAGTTTTTCTTTTGATCTCGTTCTAAGTCCACAAATAAACTAGGAGACAAAAGGTTTTTTAATGTAGTTGCTCTTTTTGGCACAAATCAGACTGTGTAATTGTCCAAGATCCCTCATTCTCTCCTTGGAGGCCCGGATGGCATCCTGAGTGCGGTCCCAAACATCATGTGCCTCCACCGCCAAGTCTGCCACCCTAGAATCGGTGGAAGACATGGGCATGGGAACAGGGACACGAGGATGCTGGCCGTAATTGAAGAGGAATGGGGTCTGACTGGTGGAATTGGCCACAGCTTTGTTCAACGCAAACTCCGCCCATGGTAGAAGGGATGCCCAGTCATCCTGCCTTGCCGAGACAAAGTGTCGTAAGATATCTGACCAGGGTCTGGTTGGCCCTCTCTACCAACCCGTTCGTCTCGGGATGATAGGCCGAGGAGAGATTCAGCTCAATGCTGAGGAGACTACAGAGTTCTCTCGAGAACCGAGATGCAAACTGGGGGCCTTATCCGGCATACCATGAAGGCGAAAGATATGCTTAATAAACAGCGCTGCCAGACCCCGTGCAGAAGGTAACCTCGTGAGAGGCACCAGAGGCACCATTTTAGAGAAATGGTCGGTGACAACTCAGATAACCGTGCTGCTCCTGGACTTGGGCAGACCCACCACAAAGTCCATGCCGACCATCTCCCAGGGCCTGTCCGCCACCGGCGGGGGTGAAGTAGCCCAGCAGGTCATTGCTGAGGGGACATATTCTGGAAGCAGGAAACACATGCCTGAATGTAGACCCTGACGTCATGGGCCATATGCAGCCACCAGTACGTCCTCGCCAGGAGCTCAGAGGTCCGTTTTGTCCCAAAATGTCCACCCACCCTGGACGAGTGAGCCCAAGAGAGGACCTCCGGTCGCAGATGGGCAGGGACAAATGTCTTGCCTGGAGGTACAGACTCAAGAGCAACTGGAGCCATGGTCCTCAGGCTCTCGGAAGGGACAATCAGCCGAGGTTCCTCACTGGAGCGGGAGAGAGCATCGGCCCGGACGTTCTTCTCCCCAGAGAGAGAATGCAGGGTAAAGTGGAATCGGGAGAAGAACAGGGACCATCTGGCCTGGCGGGAGTTCAGCCGCTGGGCCATCTGCAAATATACCAAATTCTTATCGTCAGTGAACACCTGGAAAGGGTGGCGAGCTCCCTCCAGGAGATGTCTCCACTCTGAAAAGGCCAACTTCATCGCTAGCAACTCCCTGTCCCTGATGGAATAATTCCTCTCCGCCGGTGTAAAGGTCTTGGAGAAAATGAAGCATGGGTGCTTCTGACCTTGCATATCCATCTGGAACAGGACCGCTCCAGCACCAACGGAAGAGGCATCCAGAATGAAGGGTTTATCTACATCGGGGTCATGTAGAATGGGAGCGCTAGCGAAATGGGACTTAATGGAAGAGAAGGCCTTGCAGACAGGTACTGACCATAACTTGAGATTCACTCCCTTCTTGGTGAGGGCCACCAAGGGAGCTACCAAAGTCGAGAAGTGGGGGATAAATTGTCGGTAGTAATTTATGAACCCCATAAAGCGCTGCACCGCTTTAAGAGATTGGGGCTCCTGCCAATCCTTCACCGCCTGTAGTTTGGCAGGATAAATGGCCAATCCCTGGGCTGAGATGATACAGACCAGGAAAGGCAAGGACTCCTGCTCAAACACACACTTCTCTAACTTTGCATAGAGGGAGTTTGCCCACAGGAGGTCGAAGACTTTGCAAACGTCTCTCCGGTGGGAGTCAATATCTGGAGAGTAGATGAGTATATCATCCAGATAGACTACTACCGAGGTGGTAAGCATATCCCGGAAGATATTCACAAAGTCTTGGAAGACGGCCGGGCATTACAGAGCCCAAAGGGCATCACTATGTATTCGTTGTGCCCATTCCTGTTGTTAAATGCAGTCTTCCATTCGTCCCCCTCACAGATGCATATCAGGTTATAGGCCCCCCGCAGATCTAATTTGGTGAAAACTCTCACTCTCCGTAATCTATCGAACAGTTCCGATATCAGGGTCAGAGGATATTTGTTCTTAACAGTGATGGCGTTAAGACCCCTGTAATCGATGCAGGGATGCAGTTCTCCATTCTTCTTCTGGACAAAGAAGAATCCCGCCTCTGCTGGTGATAATGACTTCCTAATAAATCCTCTTGCCCGAATCTCCCTGATGTATTAAGACATGGCCTCTATCTCCGGGAGAGACAAGGGGTAGACTCGACCCCGGGGAGGCTCAGCACCCAGCAAGAGGTCAATAGGACAGTCATAGGGGCGATATGGTGGAAGGGTCTCCACCGCCTTTTTGGAGAACACGTCTGCATACTGACGATAGTGTTTGGGGAGTGAGGAGAGCTCTGCGGGGACCTCGGTTGAGGCAACCTGAATGCACTCCCTCATACATCTACCCTCACATGATTTACTCCACCCAAGAATCCTCCCCGAGGACCACTCTATATGGGGAGAGTGATACCGCAACCAGGGGACCCCTAGAAAAACCTGGTCAATACCCTCGGGCATGACGAGGAGGGATATCGTCTCCTGATGAGATGGAGACACCGAGAGTAGCAAGGGGGCAATCTGATGGGTAATCTGTGAGGGTAGAGTTGTGTTGTTCACCACCCTGACAGTGGCTGGTTTAGATAGCATAACCAGGGGTATTGCAAGCCATTGAGCAAAGGCAGATGACATAAAATTGCCCTCCGCACCGGAATCCACGCAAACCTCCACCGCCAGAGAGGAAGAACCAAATTCAAGTGTCCCATTAAAGGACAGCTTGGAGGAAAACATTGCTGATTCTAGTGCGCCGCCTCCTATAGCCACTAGGCGTGAGCATTTCCACAGTCGCTGTGGGCACCGGTTGGCAAGGTGACCAGACTGCCGGGAAAGATGACAGGTCACAGGAGTTCGAGCGGACCGGGGCCTGGATCCCTCACGGGAAGCCCCCTGACGCTCGGACGCCCGATCGAGAGATTCCAGAGGTTTAGCAAAACTGGGTGCCAACCTTAACCTCTGCCTACCCTGGGACCTCAGCGGTCTCCAACCTTTGCTCGGCAAAGCGAAGGTCAATACGGGTGGAGACGGTGATAAGCTTCTCCAGTGCGGCGGGAATCTCCCTGGTGGCCAGGGCATCCTTCACATGGTTAGCCAAACCTCTCCAGAATGCTGGAATGAGGACCTTATTGGGCCACTCCAACTCAGAGGACAGCGTCCGGAACTGGATGGCAAAGTGACTGACCATGGACGAGACCTGTGACAATGCCAGCAGCCAGAGCGCGGTGTCATGGGTGACTCGCAGTCCCAGGAAGACCTGCTTCAGAGTGCCCAAGAACTGCGAGGCACTCTGTACCACATGATCACCACGCTCCCACAGCGGTGTGGCCCACTCCAAAGCTCTGCCCGACTAGAGGGAAGTAATAAATCCCACCTTAGCCCACTTGGAGGGGAATCGTGCAGCCAGCAGTTCCAGCTGTGTAGTGCACTGGCTCACGAAACCCCTACAAGAGGCACTATCGCCCTTGAACTTCTCAGGCAGCGGGAGGCAGGATAAAGTCAGGGCAGGAATAGCAGTGGGCACACGGGAGGCAGCCTCCATGGTTGCCTGACCAGCGACCACGGTAAGATCCACAGCTGAAGTTGAGAGCTCCGAGTTGCCAACCTGCCCTCCAGCTGCTGGATGCACCTGTGGAGTCATTGCTCATCTGCCATTACTAGCCAGACCCCGGCGCTAGTATACTGTTAGGCTGGCGGAACGCACCAAATAATAAAAAGATAATGAGGTGCGTTCGCAGCCTGGGGTCCACCGTGCAGAGATGGAATACTGCAGCTAAGTAATGGCACCCGGTGTGTACGAGGCGGACTCTGTTGCCTCACAAAGCCGAACTACCGCCGAATATAATCGCCGAAGCCTGGTAAACTCACAGAGCTCAGCGAAGTGAGCGCTGTTGTAAAGTCACAGAACTCTATCCCAAGACACAGGGTCGGAGTCCCTCTAGACCAGAGGTCCCCAATGTCAGTCCTCGAGGGCTGAACCAGTGCAGGTTTTCAGGATTTCCTTACTATTGCACAGGGATTGGAATCATTACCTAATGTGCAATACTAAGGAGATCCTGAAAACCTGCACTGGTTTGGCCCTCGAGGAATGACATCGGGGACCTCTGCTCTAGATTCACCAGCATTCGGCGCTGCCGTAGATGTGGCACTTATGTGCCTTGCGCTGGATGGCACAATATGGCGCTATGTGAGGTGCTGACCTGGAGCACTGTGGCCTAAAGCCTAGCCACTGACGGGCGCTGACTCTTACCACTAGACCCTAACAACAGGCACAACCAAGAGTAGGAGTTTCAAATGAGTCAGTCACCAGATACATGCATCCATCACCATACACACCTTACTTGGCATAATAATAGTATGCGTTGCCTAACGATGGCTATCCAACGTTAGGGGTATTACTATAAGCTTCTTACTATATACGCAATTAAGAGAGTTATGCGCCACTGCAGAACCAGTATGCATCTTGTGAATATGGCCACATATTGCTGTGGACATTGCTGTGATTTATCTATATTACAGTACTTGGTTGTGGTATGCATTATTAGTATTACAACTTATTGTAGTATAGGTACTATTTACACACTATGTGTTATCAGCTAGGACCGGTGTGCCAAGCTCTCAAGTGGATAGCACTATTATCATTTTTTGGGCTTGCTGTTGACATATAAGGTCCTCACTTATCTACATGCATCATTTATTGATGGTTCAGGGGTGTCCCTGATTATATATCACTTTTGTTTTGCCTATTATTTCCATCAGGGTTCCAAAATGTGGGCGCGATCCTGAATTGCACATGCTGTTATCCCATTTAGTAGCAGCTCTGGAGCCCTATTGTGTATATACGCCGTTTTTTATTGTAATGTACTCCTTCTGTCTGGAGCTATAATAATCCTGCTATGTACCTAGTGCTGTAGCGCTCTCTATTTAGTTCCTATTAGCGCGAGCACAGCACAGAGTCTTTGGTTACCACAGCAACTCTGCTGTCTACATTATGATGCGCTTCCTGTTTTGCTTTCGACGGCATGTGCGCAGTGGATTTGGGCACCATAGTAACGCTGATGTTTACAATATGACGTGTTTCCTGCCTCATGATCTCCGGCGCCTGTGCAGTGGGTATGGCACTGCAACTCCTCACATGATAATGTGCTTTCGGCCCTGCGGACGCCAGCGCCTGCACTCTAGGTTTCTGTGCATACCATGCGCCGTCACTATGGGTCATTTGCCGCACTTGGACACCGCAGGTGTTTCCTCCTCTCCACTCCTCCCTGGTAAGCAGCAGCACAGCTGCGACGTATCAATGGTTATTTACCCTATATAATGACACAGGTAGCTTGCAGCAAGTACCCCTGACGAAGCCACCTAGGGTGGCGACACACGTCGGGTCCTGGCACTGCCTGGCTTTACTCCACATGGGTTCCCTCTACAAACCATGCTAATCTGTGCCTCTTTTTGTAGGTGGCTATTTTAGCCTAGACCATTTATCCTCATGTGCTCTGAATTGCCCTACCACATTGCTTATAGGGCCTAGTGTGTGCTTTTTAGGACACTGCTCAATACATTTTGCAGATTGGCTTTTTAAGCCTGTGATTTTTCCAAACCTTATGCACTTTATATGGACAGGCAAGCCGCTCTTGGTAACACGTTTATATTTACCCGTTTCCTGCTGTGCAGTGATTTCTAGCCACTACTATGTACCTTACCATATAGGGCTTCAAACTAACATCTAATGTGCTTATATTTATACAGAAATATGTGGTCTGTGTGGGTAGGAGGACTCCCAGAAAGTGAATGGGCAGGTACCCAGGGGACCGCCATCAGGGTTCCTGAGGGAACGATACTGGAAGGACAGTAAAGGGAAAGACTTGACTGAAGTTGTCAGGGAAACAGAGGGCGGGGCAAACTTAAAAGGAGCAGGGGGCGCGCTGAAGTGGCAGTTGATAGAGAGCCAGACAACAGACAGGAAGCCGTGTGAAAGATAGAGGACCAAGGGAGCGGACGGTGTGTTTTGGAGAGACCGGGAGGGGTCTGTGAGGGGAAAGCTACAGACTTACCATCAAGTGACACATGAGAGACACTCCCGCTGCTTCCCATCCTGTTGTGACAAGGCCGCTACCTCCAGTGACCGCTGCGACGACAGATCATTCCGTTACAGCGTCCAGGGCACTACCCCCTGCCTTCTCTCACAGCTGCGGCCCTGTCATCACCGGTCCCAGGGGGCGCCACCTCGCTACAGGCATCCATAGAGGCCCCCGTCCGGTTTGCTGAGGGACTCTGGGCAGAGATTGGTGAACGGTTATATTTAGAGACTGCGTCACTACCGCGCCCCAACGGCACCGTTTCTTCAGGGCCTGTTGCGCCCCACCAGCATAATTTCTTCAGGGTCTGTTGCGCCCCACCGGCATCGTTTCTTCAGGGCCTGTTGCGCCCCACCGGCATCACTTCTTCAGGGCATGTTGCGCCCCACCGGCACCGTTTCTTCAGGGCCTGTTGTGCCCCACCGGCATTGTTTCTTCTGGGCCTGTTGCGCCCCATCAGCACCGTTTCTTCAGGGCCTCCTGTGCCCCATCGGCATTGTTTCTTCAGGGCCTGTTGTGCCCCACCGGTACTGTTTCTTCAGGGCCCCACGAGCTCAAACCTTCCCGGAAGATCGAGGCGTCAAGGCAGCCGCATCAACGACCTCTAAGCGGCCGCATCTGCAATCCTGAGCGACGCATGGAAGGAAAAGTGGACTTTAGAAATAATTGTTATAGTTTGGCCATAGTCTGGCCTCTGACACCCGGATTAGCTGGTTTACTTTCAGTTACACAAAAAGAAGTACAAAAAAAGTACTGTTTATTTTATTTGAGTCCCTGAGAGGACAGATAGTTTGTTACCCTGTTTTGTCCGTTCAGCATAGCCCTAGTGGCTTCAATTCATAAAAGTTTATTATACAAGTCATACCCTATCTCGTGTCTCATTACTGCATCCTGAGAACCTGCTAGAACCCTACACTTGGCGTAGTCGGCAGGATGCAGTCTCCGAGCACAGACAGTGGTGCCCCAGATCAAGGTAGAGCTGTAAACTCTACAAATGATGAGGGTCCCCGTACCAGCATATCATTGGGGGCCATGCTGAACAACCTGTCTAGATTTTCCGGCTCCAATACTATGTTATGGAGCTGGACAGAGCGGATGCGGGGGCTCTTTCAGATGTACCCAATGACCCCTGATCTGGAGGCGAGGTGGCACGGAGGTCAGTGATGTTGAAACCTCCGGGGCACCGCAACACTTTTGAAAAAGTGTTACAGATAGTAGAAAAGACCCCTGGGGACCCTGCTAATGTGGGAGAGTTAAGAACCCGTTAGCTTAGTTGGATGCAAGTAGAGGGGGAGACGATCAGAGTATATGAATGTCCTCCAAGAATTGCATACGGCTATAGAACGAAAGGACGGGGTAGGGGCAGGACCTGTAGACATTACCCTACGTGACCGACTGTTGACTGGTTTGCGAGATCCATTAGTCAAACAGGCACTGCGGGAACAGATCAGAATGAATCCCTGAATAGATTGTTCAGAGGTGGGAAGTCAGGCACGTGCTCGAGAGCAGGAGCAGGGGATGGCGGTCCCCGTGGGGAAAGTCCGAGGAGTGGAGGCCTCCGCGAACGTAGTCGAGGAGCCTCAGTGGGTGGAAGAGATGAAGCAAGAGCTGAAAAGTATTAAGGGCAAGTTGGCCGAAGTAAAGAGAACCGAGACCGGGACTGGACGACCTAGCATTAACCCCGGCTCCTGGGGATCACGCTTACCGCGGGGTGGTCAGCCTACACAGGCCCGGTGTTTTGAGTGTGGAGAACCAGGCCACTTTGCCCGAGAGTGTCCACGACGTGGGAGATACCCACCCCCGGTGGCCATTAAACGAAAGGGCTCCGGGCTGGGGGGGGACGCTGCTCGGAGCCGAAAACCACAACTAGGGGTGGTGGAAGTCCCGAAGATTTGGTAGCAAAATGTCCGGTGGTTTGGGCAGAAGTGGAGGGCCGGGCCGTCCGGTGCCTGGTGGACACGGGGTCACAAGTAACCACTATGCCCGCAGCATACTTTCAACAGAACTTCCCGGAAGCAGCAAGGCCTCAGTGGGGGCCCGTGATCAGACTAGTAGCTGCCAACCAACTGCCAGTCCCAGTTGCTGGGGTGGTGTGGGTGCAAGTGACGCTGTACGGTAAATCCCTTGGTCGCAGAGGGGTGGTACTGACTCAAGGAGAAGCTGATAAGCAACACCCCATCACCCTAGGCATGAATGTTCTACGAGAGTTCGGCAACCTACTGCTCAATGACCCTACACAGAGGATTCTGAAGCAGTGGGGTTCTCGCACAGCCCAGGGACAGGTATTCTAGAAGCCGGTGCGGGGAGCACGGGTACATCATGACCGCCAGGAAGGCGAGGCGCTGGGTAAGGTCATCACGCCAGCGACTCCCCTGCTTGTGTTACCTCCTGGACAGACTGTGGTGGCCCAGCCCATTTGAGCCCTGATACCTTTGGAGGGCATGGATGTGCAGGTACAGCTGTGTCACTCGGAGCGCTTGCCTCCTGGTAGGTATACTGGTGGCCCGTTCCCTGGCTACCGTGCTAAAAGGAGCCGTCCTGGTGTGCTGCGTTAACCTTGAAGACCGAGACACCGTTCTGAAAGCACGGACTATGCTGGCCAAACTAGTAAGGCCTTTAGAAGAAGTGCTGCCAGCTCCTGCGGTTCAATTATGAGTACACCCCGAGGATCCTTGGGATGTAACAATATGAACCTTACAGGCCCATGAAGTCTCGGCACAAGAGAAGGGCCAAAATATTTTGGAGCAGATGCGGGCTGAGCTTTCTGGATTAACTGCAGCCCAACTCTCACAGATAAAAACGTTGCTGGGACAGTACCATGAAGTATTTGCTAGTCATGAGGGCGATTTTGGGTGTACCACCGCCATCACTCATGAAATTCCCACAGCAGGAGCTGCCCCTATCCAGGAACGATATCGACAGATTCCGCCCCAACTGTCATGATACCAGTGCTGGGTGACCAGCACTTCTGGGGTTAATGTTCTGATCTCAGTGCAGACTCTCACCTGCACACCTGGGACCTATTATGGTGGCCTCTCATTGGTTCTGGGGAGGCTTCTTATAGCCTCAGGAAGCTCCCATCCCCCGTCAGTTATACTTTCGCCCTTGGCATTGTGTGGTGACCCCTGAGTGTGTTTGTGCTGTGTTCTGGTTGCTTGATTCCCTGTGTATGACTCGGTCTGCTCTCTGGATATCGCTTTGGATTCTGCCGGTACCTCCTATGTCTGTTTGGTTTTGATCTCTGCTTGGCCCTGATTATCCGTTCTGTCTCCTCCCTGGTACTTTACTGATATCTTGTGTATGACCTTTGGCTTTGTCTGACCTCCCGTCTGTTTATCCCTCCTGTACCTCGCTGGTCTGTACTGTGCATGACCTCTGCTTTGCCTGACTCTGAGTTCTCTAGCTTCTCTGAAAGCAGGATGCTAAGCCCCGCCCCCTTGCAGTCACATGACTGTTCAAATGACCATAGGTCCTATTCCGGCTTGCTGAACTTCAGCATCCACAGGTCTTGTGCATCGGTACTTTCTGGCTGTACCTGACCCCGGTACCCCTACATTGCGGGTGAGTCCCTGCTCAGCGGAGGCTGCATGCCGGCGCTGACAAGATCCAGACTCTCAGGACATGCGCACTGGCTCAGTGAGCAAGTACAGTGCGGTGTTTTTGACACAACTCTATCAAGAGGTGAAAACTTTGCTGGCCCAAATGCTGCGAAAAGGGGTGATATGGTAAAGTCAAAGCCCCTATGAGGAAGGCAGCATTATGCCCTATGTGTGGGGCAGTATTATGCCCTATGAGGGGCAGCATTATACCCTATGAGGAGGGCAGCATTATGCCCTATGTGTGGGGCAGTATTATACCCTATGAGGGGGGCAGCATTATACCCAATGAGGGGGGCAGCATTATGCCCTATAAGGGAGGCAGAATTATGCCCCATGAGGGGGGCAGCATTATTTCCTATGAAGGGAGCAGAAATATACCCTATGAGGGGGCAGCATTGTACCCTATGGGGGGGAAGCATTATATCCTATGAGGGGCAGCATTATGCACTATGAGGGGGGCTGCACTGGGCACTTTATTGATTTATTTATTTATGCACTACAGGCACTTTACATAACACTCTATTAGCAACGTAGTGTGCAATTGTCCTCTATTTTCTCACTGGATTTTCACTCAATTTTCTTATACTTTGTCTATTTGAATAGTGGTCAAAACCATGTCTGGTGTGCAGTACAGCTGTCATGGAGTAGTTTAATTAGTGCCTTTTATAACATTGCATTTTTCAATAGTGTGCCATGAATGATTGGTTCCCCATGCTTCCTGCATTTGCAGTGATACGCTGTTGTGATTTTAGCTACGTATATTTGTCAACAAAATTTGCAATTTTTTTTAGCCTAAAATACTCTTGTCATATCCCTTACTATAATTGGCTTAGTGGGGGATTCTTTGTTGTATCTATATAATTTTGAGTTGTGCTGATTATTTATTTATCTATTGTGTAGGGAATTTCAGTGTTTTAGCATATGAGGGGACTGCACTTTATTCTGTGGGGGGCTACATTATACTACAGTATATGAGGGGGGCTACATTATACTATATGGGTGTGCTGCATTATACTATATGAAGGGGGATGCATTATACCCTATGAGGGGGCTACATTATACTATATGAGGGCTTCATTATAATCAATGAGGGGGCTACTTTATATTCTATGTGGGGGCTACATTATATTCTATGAGGGGGCTACATTATACTATACGAGGGGATACATTATATTCTCTGAGGGTGCTACATTACATTCTATGAGGGGGTGTTAGGGTTTGCAGATCGCACTAGATATAAATTATGAGAAAGTGTGATCGCAACCCGGGGTCCACCGTGCAGTGATGGAGAAACCGCAGCTAAAGAACAATGGCGGAGCAATGCTGTGTGCAAGCACTGTAAACACACAGAATTAAAAGTCACTCCATGTGGACAGAATGCAAAGTACCTGGTCAGTTGCTCCACAGAGTGGTACAATAACAGAGAGCACTCGGAGCTATACCCTGTTAGATTTCACAGGAGTACAGCAGATAGATAATAACACTAGTTGGGGGTCTCTATAGCTTCCTCCCAGGGAAATCTAGACTGGTGGTTGTGCTCGCTCTGACACTTGGCTGTGCTTATGGCACACGCGACTTAAGACGCCCGGAGTCAGATGCTGAGCCATGTGGGAGTTCCCACCCTACACTGCCTACCTAGAAACACAATCGGCATGCTAGATGCAGCACACGTGTACTCAGAGTGATAACGTATCCACAGACACACACATAGCATAAAGGATCTTAGCACGCCAACGTGCACCCCAAGGACCCTTTTATATGCTCCGCTTAAGTCCAGTCAGACAGGACCTTACTCGTGGACCAATCCGGAACTCTCATATCACCTGAGCAGCTGACGACCGACCACCTAATGAGCATGTGTGAGGGAACACCAGGGCCATAGTCGTGGCTGAGAATATTGGGTCTTGCGCGCCCTTGTCTCCCGTCACATGCAAATAACATCCCACTGTCAGTGTACCTGTTTCTCCATTATCTGCACCTTCAGGGTCTACTATACGTTGCTTAAGACCCCCTCTGGTCACTTGCGCACACACAGATACACAATCCAGATGTAACTTAAAATGTAGAACTGTACTTTTTCCTCTTTGCAGCACATTCTTATTAGATACAATATCAGCATAGGGTCAACACTCCCACTTTCCCTGCACGTCTTCCTACGGCCTTCAGTATGTGCACGGGTCGTACCATCTCTTGCAGTAACGCAGCATACTCCCTGCTCAGACATACTATGCTTAGGAGTTTGCTAGTCTGCTTTGCCCTGGACCTGAGGGCATCAGCCCATGCAGTAAGCTTCCACATTATAGATCCGCCTACGTCACCATTCCAATATGGCCTCTGCTGTAGTCTCTGTTCCACCTCTGCTGTCACACTGCTGCTAAGGCTGTACTTTTAGCCCACTAGGTCCTGGACAGCTGGGTTCCTTGACTTCTAATGTTGCGGAGCTGTCCGCCCTATACGGGCTCTATGGGCCTACTGGCTCGGATCAGGAAGACCCTCTATCATACACACAATAGCGCCTCCTAAAATTAACCTTTTCTTATCTTAGACTAAGTATACTACAGTGTACTAATATGTCCCCATCTAGTGGACTAACTAATGTACCTCGCTTTCCCTATGTTACAATTATGTACATTACAATACAATACACAGTATTATAAAAACATTCATATAGCAGCAAACGGTTGGAAAACACTATATACATAGCAACATGAAATCACATTTGACCAGGACATGCTTAAAGGGGTAGGGCCATGTACCAGTCTTCGTAACCCCTTACACATGCTCAGTAGAGGGCTGATTACCATAGCTTTGGCTGGAAGGCCAGCAGTAACAAAGTGAAACGCACGGGTCTGAGCAAGACGCTGAGACTGACGTCTTTGCTGACCATACCCCCACTGTTGTCAGCAAAATGGGAGACCGCAGAGGCAGACAAGGAATCTACCCACTGCAGTGGGAGAATCCCGGTGTCTAACTAAGGGCTGCATTATACTCTATAAAAGGGTTACTTTATATTCTATGAGGGGTGCTGCATTATAATCCATGAGGGAGCTACATTATATTTTATGAGGGGGCTATATTATTTTCTATGAGGGGGCTACTCCAACTTCTGCTACATAATTAAGACGTGTACTACCTTATATTATACCCCGATATTAGTGCATTTTACGGCCCAATCGGTGGTCTTGTATTTATTTCTATGCAGCTGCATAGTGGTCCGCAAGAATGATTTTCTCTGGTGGGCCCAAGGTGTTCCAGTCCAACACGAATAATAATTGTATGAGCTCAAAAGAGGTTTGTGAAGACAAGAAGGGTCAGTGAGTACTCTTGTCCACTGTCTCGAGACCGCATGGACCAGGGATCATCCCACTGTACTGAATAGCTAATCAGCAGGTATTAAACATTAATTTAATTGACAATAAGAGTCAACATTCATTCTCACAAACTCTAGCTCATGCCTCTGGGCCTTCTGAAATAATATGTCTGGATAATTAAGAATAAATGCTGTGATGTCACAATGTTTATATTGAGTAATTGTATCATCTTTCAGAAAAAAAATAGGAAATACAGTATGTAAAAAATACAATGGAAAGCTCAACAGTTGAGAGGAGAGAGGAGGAGAATCCCGCAGTAATCCTTGCCAAGACCATGATTTATAGTATGTACGATGGCGCCCATATGCATACCATTGCTGATTACAGAACACTGTGACCTTCAGCCATCTCTCCCAACTTCCCATACATAAGAACCTTCAATCAAGTGTTTTCAAATGAGAGCGCAGAGGAAGTAAAGATAGACAGTGGCTTATCGCCTGAATAACAAAATGCTTTGGTGTTAATAAACAAACTGCTTGAGACTTAAAGTAGTTCCCTTGACATTATTTATTATTCATTTTAGACCACTATTAACCCAATTACCCCCCTCCCAATTCTGTTTTCACATTCATGACCAGGCCAAATTTTACAAATCTGACCAGTGTCACTTTATGTGTGAATAACTCTAGAATGCTTCAGCGGATCCCAATGATTCTCAGATTGTTTTTTTCGTGACATATTCTACTTCACGATTGGAGTAAAATTTGTTCGATATGACTTGCATTTATTTGTAAATAAATCGGAAATTTGGTGAAAATTTTGGAATTTTCAAACTTTTAATTTTTATGCCCTTGAACCAGAGAGTTACTGTATGTCACACAAAATAATTCATAAATAACATTTCCCACATGGCTACTTTACATCAGCACAATTTTTGAAACAATTTTTTTTGTTAGGAAGCTAGAAGGGTTAAAAATTGCCCAGCGATTTTCTAACAAAATTTACAAAACCATAAAATCACACTTGAAGTGACTTTAATGGGCTTATATGATAGAAAATACACAAAATTGACAACATTCTAAAAACTGTACCCCTCAAGGTGCTCAAAACCACATTCAAGAAGTTTATTAACTCTTCAGGTGCTTCACAGGAATTAAACCTTCAGACGTAGACTGAAAACTCAGGTCTTCAGCAAAGTCTATAGTCTGAAAGTCTTAGTTACTCGCCGGTTAACGGTATTTTTCGGAGTCCATGACAGCACCACCTGAGAGAGGGGATCCGCCCTTTAGGAACAGGAAACCTACAGATACAAAAGGGTGGCACCTCTCCCACGCATCAGTTGGATTTCAGAGCACAAGAGGACTTCCAAGGTTAATGCATGATTTATGTACAGTATTCTTTACAATTATAAACTTTTATCACCAGTGAGCATATAGAAGAAATAGACGTGCACACCCCAATTAAACTAAAGGGAGGGAATATACGGGTGCTGTCATGGACTCCGAAAAATACCGTTAACCGGTGAGTAACTAAGACTTTATTCGGTCGTCCATGACAGCACCACCTGAGAGATTTACAGAGAGTAACATCAGCTTTAGGGAGGGACTACAGCCTGCAGCACCCTTATACCAAAAGAGAGGTCTGTGGAAGCACCCAGGTCTAGCCTATAATGACTATAAAAAGTGCTCGGAGAGGACCAAGTAGCCGCCTTACATATCTGGTCAATGGAGACTTCTGATCTTTCGGCCCAGGAGGTCGCCATGGCCCTGGTGGAATGCGCCCTCAGCTTCCCGGGTGGCGACCTGCCCTTTGAGGTGTATGCTATTGAAATCGACTCTCTAATCCATCTGGCTAGTGTATTTTTTGATGCCCTACAACCTTTTCTGGGGCCTTGATGAGAGATAAATAGGGCGTTATCTTTCTTCCAGGGATCGGTGACTGTCAGATATTCTAATGAGGCCTCTCCTGACATCCAGGGTGTGTAGTTTCTTTTCCTTCTCGTTAGTTGGATTAGGGAGGAAGGATGGAAGAACTATTTCCTGTGTCCTATGGAAACTAGAAACTACCTTCGGCAAGTACGCTGGATCAGGTCTAAGTATTACCCTATCCTCTTTGAACTGTAAATAAGGAGGACACCAAGATAAAGCCTGGATATCGCTTATTCTGCGGGCTGATGTTAGAGCTACCAGGAAGGCTACCTTGAGGGACAGGTTTTTTAGGGAAGCCGACGAGATAGGTTCGAATGGGGTCTCCGTCATAGCAGTGAGGACTAGGTTCAAGTCCCACGGCATGAATCTATCCTTCATTATTGGCCTGGATCTACCTGCCGCCTTAATGAACCTGCTTACCCAATAATTACCAGCGATGTTACAGCTAAACAGGGCCCCCAAGGCTGACACTTGTACTTTAAGGGTACTGGTAGAGAGCCCCATGTCCAGACCTTTTTGTAGGAACTCTAATATCTGCATTATAGGCGCTGAATCCCCAGCGACTACTCCTGAGTTTTGAAGGAATTTTTTCCAAATTCTGACATAAATTTTTGTGGTAATGATTTTTCTAATCTTAAATAGGGTGTTAATTAAGTCTGCGGAGAAGCCCTTCTCTTCTAATAATGACTGTTCAAACTCCACGCCGTCAGATGTAGGCCAGCCACCTGAGGATGGAAGACTGGGCCCTGGGACAGGAGATCCGGGATGTCCGGCAGAACCCAAGGATCGGACACTGACATGGTCCTGAGGCATGAGAACCATGCTCTCCTGGGCCAAAATGGAGCGATGACTATAACCCTCGCTCTGTCTTTCCTGATTTTCCTCACCACCAGGGGTAGAAGAGATAGGGGAGGGAAGGCGTAGGCTAGTCTGAAGTCCCACTTTATCAGGAAGGCATCTACCGCCAGAGGATTCTCTCTGGGATTTAGGGAGCAGAATTGTTTCAATTGCCTGTTGTCTCTGGTGGCGAAGAGGTCTACCTCTGGATATCCCCACCTTTGAACAATCAGATTGAAAATGAAGGTGTTTAGGGACCATTCCCCTTGCTTTAGCTGATTGCGGCTTAAAAAGTCTGCCGTGATGTTGTCTCTTCCTTTTATATGCAACGCTGTTAAAGATAGAAAGTATTGTTCTGCTAGATGGAACAACCGCTCTGCTACAATCATCAGGGGTCTGGAATGGGTCCCGCCTTGGTGATTGATATATGCCACGGTGACCTGATTGTCGGAGAACACTCGCACGTGATGGCCCTGTAGATACACAAGGAGCTTTTTAGCCGCCTGTTCTACTGCTGTCAATTCTTTTAGGTTAGATGACATTCCTAACTGATCATGTTGCCATTGGTCCTGGACTAATATTTCACCCATATGAGCTCCCCAACCGTAAGGACTAGCATCCGTGGTGACTATGCGGTTTACGTTATACTCCCAGGGCACCCCTTTAGACAAGTTATCCTTGTCTAACCACCACTTTAGGGACTCCCTTGTGTTACGGGACAAGGTTAGCTGACCCTCCAAGTAACCCCCAAGGACTTTTTGATGTAATAAGACCTCGCTCTGTAGTTTCCTTGCATGAAACTGGGCCCACTGGACTGCCGGGATACAGGCCGAAAGAGAGCCCAGAAGGGACATGGCTTTCCTGAGGGACATGGTGGGGTTATTGGAGGCGTTCAGGATCTGATAATGGAGGCGAACAAGCTTCTCCGGAGGCAGACGGCATTCCTGTTTCTCAGAATCCAGGGTTAGGCCCAAGAATTGTTGGACTTTCATTGGTTGCAACCGAGACTTTTTGACGTTCAGCAACCATCCTAACCGTTCTAGGGTAGACATTGCCTTTTGCAGCTGTTGTAAACAATGATTCGCCGTTTTACCTACAATAAGAAAATCTTCCAGGTAGGGGATCACCAGAATGTTCGATTCACGTAGATGGGCCATGACCTCCGCTATTACCTTAGTAAATACTCGGGGAGCGACAGCCACTCCAAAGGGGAGGGCCGCATATTGGAAATGTCGAATTGACCCATCCAACTGAACCTCCACTCTGAGAAACCGCTGATGGCCTGCATGGATGGGTATATGGTAGTATGCGTCTTTTAAATCTAACACCACCATAAAGCAGTTTTGGAACAGCAATTTTATTGCAGATTTAATTGTTTCCATTTTAAAAGGACGTATGACCAAAAACTTGTTGAGGGCCTTAAGGTTTATTATTGTCCTAAAGGAGCTGTCTGGTTTGCGGACCAGGAACAGAGGGGAGTAGAATCCCTTCCCCCATTCTCCCTCTGGAACCTCTATCAGGACTTTCTTGGCGCACAGGTCATGAACCTCAGCCTCCAGGGCAGCTTGTTCTGAAGCAGACGACCTGAGTGGGGTGATTTTAAATTGATCAAGGGGAACCCTAGAAAACTCTAGTCGTAGTCCCACGGCTATTATCCCCAATATCCAGCTGCTATTAGAGATCAGAGACCAGGATGGGTAGAAGGCAGCTAGTCTCCCTCCTACCGGGGCAACTAGTCATTGGGGCGGCTTTTTCGTATCCCGAGCTGGACCTTCCTGGCGCCCCCCTCCAAACATGAATCCTGTACCTTTCCTTTTTTTCTCATCCCATCTGCCCTGATCTCTGGACGGCCTTCTCCGGAAAAAACCTTTCCTGGTAAAGGGACGTCTGTAAGAGGGGTTCGGGAGACTGGGAAATTTCTTTTTGTCATCTCCAGCTTTCTCTAACAATTCGTCCAAGACGGGGCCGAACAGGTACTCCCCCTCACAAGGAATGGAACAGAGACGGGACCGGGCTTGAATATCTCCTGGCCAGCATTTTAACCAGAGTGCTCTTCGCGCTGCATTAGATAGACCCGCGGCTTTAGCCGCCATTCTTGCAGAGTCTGCAGAAGCATCGGCTAAAAATGCCGCGGCATTCTGAATGATCGGCAAACTTTTCCGAATAGATGTTCTTGAAGCTCCGTCTTTTAGCTCGGAATCTAGCCAGAGCATCATGGATCTGGCTGTACAGGTGGCAGCTACCGCTGGTCTTAATGCGCCTGCTGACATCTCCCATGTCCCTTTAAGAAAGGAATCCGCTTTTTTATCTAGCGGATCTTTCAAGGAGGCCATATCATCAAATGGTATGGCGGATTTTTTAGATGCTTTGGCTACTGCTGCGTCTAGTTTCGGGGCTTTATCCCATCTGTTTACTACCGGGTTATCAAAGGGGTATCTCCGCTTAAAGGCTGGTGGCATGGAGCCCCTTTTTTCCGGTCTCTTCCATTCTCTGTCAATTAGGCTCTGAACCTTATCGTTTAATGGAAAAGCTCTGCGTTTTTTGGCGTCTAGACCCCCGAACATTATGTCCTGTGCTGAGAGTTCCCGTTTTTTTGTCCGCTACCCCCATGGTGGACCGTATTGCTTTCACTAATCTGTCCATCTGGTCTAAGGGGAAGCAGAACCGGCTAGAATCTTCATCCGAGGAAGACGACGAGGAGGCCGAAGAGTTGTCACCTTTCCCATGGGCGACTGAGGTCTCCGAGCCTGACCCACTAGCCTCTCTTCTCCTAGAAGGTTGTCTTTTGTCTTTGAGGTAAGACTTTCATTTCTGCCCTGATCAACTCTCTCAGGTTTGAAGTGAAGTCAGGTGTCTCTTCCGCTACCTGCATAAACGGGGGAGAGTATAAGGGCCTGACAACCTACCCCTGGACTCCCTGTCTTTATTAACCCCTACCGTTTGCCGAATGCATGGTTGGCATAATTTTTTAGGGTGGCCATCGGGTAGGGGGGAACTACAGAGGGCACATTCCCTGTGCTTCTGTTTTCCCGTAGCCTTCTTCCCCTGCAAAAAAAACATAAGGGAACACTGCATCAGGGTACATTCACGGAGATCTCTTACCCATGCAGATGAAGCAGGTACCGGATCACGGAGGGAGGCAGGGGGTTCCTTTCTGGAGGAACTTTCACGGCTCTGGTTGCTAGTTCGTCTCGGTTTCTTCTGCTGGCCACTTGCATGCGGTTTTGTCGTGGCCTGTTTTTGCGGGCGCTCCTGCGCCTCGTCCTGCTGGTCTAAGGGGGCTTCCATTGTATCCATTGCTGGGGCCTTCAGAAGCACCCCAGCGGTGTCCCCATCTGCCTTATATGGCCTCCTGGTGTCCGGGTCAGCAGGTATCCTGCCATAGCACCACCCACCCGGCCTTTCACGCTCCTTCCCCCATTGCTCCGGCCCCCCTCGGCTTACCCGGGTCGCCGCGCGACCCCCGGACAGGCGTGCGCCGGAGGCCGGCCAGCACCCGACTTCCGGTATCGGCGCCATCGCTCCTCCCCTTCCACCGCGTCACTTCCGCCGCTCACCAGAGCCCTGCGGAAGCGCGCGTGAAGGAGCCGCGCAGCGCCCCTGATCGGAATGCCCCAGCCCCCCCCGCGCACGCCGCCATGAGCGCCGCCAGGGGCCAACACTGACCGGGAGGACCGGGCCTGGGGAAGCGCAGCAGGACCGGGGCATACATACCAGGTGCTGGCGTTTCGGAGACGGCATCCACCGGACCCCTGCTCCACCTGCTCCGTCCACTGCCGTGGTGACCTACCCGGCCCCACCGTGGCGCTTCCAGAGACCCCGCACTGACCGAGGTAGGAGACCCCCTCGCTACCTGGGTCGGTCAGCCGGCCTGGGTATTCAACAACGACTCCATGACGGATGTATCTGTAGAGAGTCCTGTCCTCTAGGAACAGGAAACCAACTGATGCGTGGGAGAGGTGCCACCCTTTTGTATCTGTAGGTTTCCTGTTCCTAAAGGGCGGATCCCCTCTCTCAGGTGGTGCTGTCATGGACGACCGAATAAATAACCCCTCTGCCACGTGGGCCGTTTCAATCCCCGAGCATACTGCTGGTGCATTGCAATAGTTTATAACAGCGACAAGGCTGCTGTAAGTGAAGGTCACATGGAGGGATTAACTAAAAAAGTTTTTTAAAAAAGTAAAATAAAATTGTAAAAAAATATCTTTTTAAAAAAAAACACAAAATATTAAAAAAACAAAAATATATTTTACCCATAAATTAGTATTTTTGTGTAAAAAATAAACAAAAAAAAGGGCATATTTGGTATTGCCGTGTCTGGAATAACCGGCCCCATAAATTGTCACTATTTAACCCTTTCATTGAACACTGTAAAAATGTTATTAAAAAAGAGGCAAATAACTATGCTTTTTTATCATACCGCCAAACAAAAAGTGGAATAAAACATGATCAATCAAAAAAACGAATGGACATAAAAATGGTATAGCTAAAAATGTCATCTTGTTCCACAAAAAGCAAGCCACCATACAACTCTATCAGAGAAAATAAAAAGGTTGTGTCTCTCAGAATAAAGTGAGGCAAAAATAATTATTTTTTTGTATAAAATAGTGTTTGTGTAAAAGTGGCAAAACATTAAAAAAAAACAATATATATGTGGTATTGCTGTAATTGTACTGACCTGAAGAATAAAGCTGCCTTATCTATGATACCGCATGTGGAACGGCATAAAAAAAATTGCTGTTTTTTTTTTTTTCATTCTGCCTCTCAAAAATTGGCATAGAAAGCGATCAAAAAATGTCATGTGCCCAAAAATGGTACCAATAAAAATGTCAGCTTTTCATGCAAAAAAACAGCTCTCACATGACTCTGTCGGCAGAAATATGGAAAAATTATAGCTCTCAAATATGGAGATGCATGTTTTTGCTATTAAAAGCGTTTTTTAGATTGTGATAGCAGCCAAACAGAAAAAAAAGATATAAATCTGGTATCATTGTAATCACACTGATCCGAACAATAAAGTCGTCTAATCTCTTATTCTGCACGAGGAACAGCGTCAAAAATAAATAAAACCAATTCTTCACCTGCTATTGATTTTTTTCATTCTGCCTCCCAAAGATCTCAGTAAAGCTTGGTGCACATTTATCCTGTGCTCTGTGCTGAGCGCTTACACCATGTTTTCCATGTAAACCTCTAAAATACGTGATTCAGACTGAACACCTTTCAGAATATTCCCTATAATGAGGCAGATGGAGATGTGGACGCCATCTGGCCTATGATCGGTGGTGTCCATTTTTTTAGGTGTGCATAAAAGCACAGTCCCCCACAGTTTTGTGCACTTCTGAAAAGAACAGCAGAGGCCAAATGGAGTTCTTAACCCTCCGTCAGGAACAATGGATCTGACAGGCGCAGCTCTTCTACTTTCATTTCTCCCTTCTCACCAGATTTTCAGGAAACCCCTCTAGATAGTCTCCTGGCTCTAGCTGCTGTGTGAAACCTGATACCACAGTTGGTCTGCAGAGCTTCAGGAAGGAAGATATAGCTGTGCTGGCTTCTCAGGCTCATTGGTCCCGAACACATCACACTTTATAAGGTTGGTATGTAATGTGTTTAGTCATTACTATTGTTTATTTAGCTTGTTTTGTGAATGGATAGAGAAAGGTTTGTGGATATTTTATATAAATAAGGCAGATTTTCTTACAAATGAAAGTGTGCTTCTCAGGCACATTGTTCCCTAATGCATATTCTCTCTCTTGCTTCAGATTATCTTCTGAAATGGAGAAGAAAATGTATGATCTTTCAAAACCCCATCATGTTGAGGAAGTGGGAAACATGCTGTTAGATGATGATGATGATGCAGACCCCACAATGAATGAGGATTTTGAAGAAAGTGAGATTGATTCTCATGATGAGGTGGAAGTCTGAACTAAATTCTGAAACAGAGCAAGATGGTGACAGTCATGAGGAGGAAGAAGATATAAAATCTTATTATATGGGAAAAGATAAAAAAAACAAATGGAACAAGAATCCACCCATAAAAAACGTATGGAACCTCATAACATTATCACTCACCTTCCTGCAGTTATGGGAACAGCACGTAATGCAAAAAATGCAGCTGAATGCTGGAATACTTTTTTCACAGATGACATTCTGGACTCTATTGTCATATACACTAATCAATATATAGACAATATAAAGCACAAGTTCATCTGTGACAGAATCCTGAAGCCTACGGATGAAATCGAACTGCGTGCATTTTTTGGATTATTATACCTTGCAGGAGCTTATAGGGCAAATCGGCAAAGTTTGGAGGAACTTTGGGGTATAGAAAGTGATGGAATTGAAAAATTTAGCCTTGTTATGTCTCTAAAAAAATTCAAGATTCTAATTCGTTGCCTTCGGTTTGATGACTGAACTACCCGAACCGAACGCAAAACATATGACCGGCTTGCTCCAATTCGCGATGTATTCCAAAAATTTGTGGAAAACTATCGCCCTGGGGCAAATGTCACAATTGGCGAAATGCTCCCTGGTTTTCGTGGCAGATGCGCATTTCGTCAATACATACCATCAAAACCTAGCAAATACGGAATAAAAATGTATGCCCTTTTTTGATGCCAGTAAGACCTACACATACAACATTGAAATTTATGCTGGAAAACAGCCAGATGGTCCTTACTGTGTCAGCAACAAACCCACTGATGTTGTGAAAAGAATGTCTGCGCACGTATTTGGATCAAGTCGCAATATAACTGCTGATAATTGGTTTTCAAATTGTGATCTTATTGATTATCGAAAAACGCAGAAGCTTTCATATGTCGGAACTGAAAGAAAAAATAAAAAAGAATTGCCGCCACAGCTTGTTACTGTGACAGGGAGAAAACAGTAGAGCAGTATGTTTGCATTCCATGATGGAAAGGTTTTGGTTTCCTATGTACCATGCGAAAAAAAAAAAATGTACTTCTCTCAACGCTTCATAATGATGATGCCATCGATCCTAAATCTGAAGCACAACAAAAACCAGAGATTATTACATTTTATAATGAAACCAAAGGGAGTGTTGATACAGCTGATCAGATGTGCTCAACTTTCAGCGTCAGCAGAAACACCAAGCGCTTGCCAATAGTCATATTTTTTGCTATGCTAAATTTGTATGGTATAAATTCACAAATCATTTACCTTGAAAACCAGCTTGAACCACTCCGTAGACGATTGTACCTGAAAAAATTGGCCCATGAACTAATGCTTGGAGAGCTACGCAGGAGAAGTATGAAAACCATCGGTATCCCCTCTGGCCTTCAAGTTAGGCTCAAAAGATTCAGCCAAATATTGATACTGAAAATCCAACACCTGTACCACCTCCCAAAAGAAGGAGATGCACCACCAGCACCATGGAAAGCGGGAAAAGAAGGCTTTCTAATTATGAATGTCTCAAATGTCATCATGCAATCTGCCTGACACATGCAAAAATGTATTGCAATTCTTGCTCTCTGCTTTGCAAATGTGTTTATTCTGGGGAACCTTCAGGATCTAATTCAGATTAATTCTGTGTGTAATATTATTCTAGGTGCCTAGAAAATGTTTTTTGTGCCAAAATTTTCTCTTTTTAATAACCGTTACTTGATATCGTTGGTGGATATTTGGTGGGAGTGTTGAAATTTGTGTATATCAAAGTTATTACTTTTATGTTGAGTAAATGGGTTTGTTTTGCACCTGATAATGTGTAGTCTCTTTATTACATCCCTATGAAGGTCTCTGATCACTTTTAGATCACTGAAATTGAGAAAATTAGATATTCTAGGCATTTTTCTAGCCTGCGCTTGACAGACATATTGTTCCATTACGAGTTAGTGCGAATATTGTTCCTGACAGAGGGTTAATAACTATGCTGCCTCATTATAGTGAATTAATTCCTTGGGGGTTTCACCTAAATAGCGTCACTCGGAGATTTAGATATACACAGTCACTGGGCAGTAGAGGAAAAACACGAGACGTGGAACCAGGGCCCTTGAACTGTCCCTCGGGCTAAGGGGGTGCTCTGACTTTCCTTAACTTGGGGGTACACTTGATGGTAGTGAGACCCAAGTCCCTGACCTGTCCCTATCTCCTGTTTAGCCCTGAGCTAATCCCCCAACCCCCTCCCCAGGAGGTGAGACGGAATAAAGAGAACTGCAGCAAAAACCAAAGGAAAGAACACAAACATCTCGGGGTTAAATAAACTAAAAAAACAAAACTTAGCTTTCTCTGCTGCAATGCACCAAGCAGCAGAGTAAGGCTCCAGATCAGCATTCAGATGAAGCTCCACTGCACACAGCCAGCTCCTGATAAGCTGAAACACCACTGCACCAGGTAGGTCCAGTCTTCACCACAGTTGGTAGTAAAAGGAAGAGTATCACCAACAGTGAGCTGCAGCACCAGGTGGCCTTATAAAGGGAGGTGGGAGTGGCACCCACCTGCATGGATAATTAATCACAATGCAGTAACACCAGCGGCGACCGGGGGTTAAAAACTGACATTAACCCCCGATGGCCAGAAAGGAAAAAAGTTTAATGGGGGGCAGCCCAAAACAGACACAGATCCAAAAATGGATCATGACTAGTGTTGAGCGATACCATCCGATATTGTGAAATATCGGATTGGATCGGACCGATACCCAAAAACTATCGGGTATCGCCGATTCCGATCTCGGAAGCCCCATTCAAGTCAATGGGACAGAAATATCGGAATTAAAAAAAAAAAACCTTTCTTTCCTTGTGGGTTAATTCTACATGAAGAAAAACAACTAAGAATAATGTAGAATGTCCGTCTTTTTGCATTTCTCCCGTGCTAATGCCTATGCTTTATTAACATGAAATAAAGTGAATCATTTCAAGAGAACGGTGAGTGCCATCCTGCTGTCTTTTTCTACTATGATAGTTCATGTTTTTTCTTCACATGGATAGAGCACCAGTTCAGTAAGGGTTACAGGTGTCACACTGATAGCGGTTATAAGTGACTTTGCAGGTATTTCTTTCTCAGGGACAGTGCCGGATGTTTCTTTTTTCTTTGACTGACTAATAATGTAGAATGTATTGGGGGAGGTGGAGGAGACATTAAAGGCATAGAGGTTTAGCCCAATCAAATGGAATAGCATGAATTATTTCTTTTTTTAAAGACGTTCGGAGTTACAAAAAGATATTGACTGTTATCTGACAAAATATAAAAAAAGGTTATGTATGTTTCACTACTTCCATGCTCTTTACCTTCTTTTTTTACTTCTCCCTCACTTTCTCCTTCATGATCCTCAGCAGCAGCATCTTTTTCATCAACTTCTTCACCTTATTCATCTTCTTCTTGACCTTCTTCCTATTATTCTTTTTTTGTACATTATTCATATTCTTCTTATTCAACGATTATTCTTCTTCATATTCTACTTCTTCATCTTCATCATATTCTTATTTGTGACAGGCATTCCTGTAGTTGTTATCTATAAAAGTGTGAAGATTACACCTTCCGTTCTGCCAGTCACAAAAGATTTACAACAGGATTTGTCAGTGTTCAGTACGGCCTGCAGCAGCAGGCATTTTCCAGGGGCACCACGAAGAGGAACGGACTCACCCCCATACACTGCTTAGTCTTTTTCTGCTTATAATTTAGATATCTTTTGCTCTGATTTTTAGTCTTATGCTTAATGTTCTTCTGCTTTTGGTTCTTCTGCTTTTGGTTCTTCTGTCTCTTGTTGTTCTGAATCTTGGTGGTGGTCTTCATGTTCTTTGCCATCTTCATCAGGGTGATCTTTTTGGTCTTCTTCGATGTGGTCTTCAGGGTCGTCGTCTTCAGGGTTGTCATCAGGGAGATCCAGAGTGAGAACCAAAAACCATTTCCACAAGCTTGAACTTGGAAAAGTAGCAGAAGGTACAAGAAGGCTGCGGAACCGCCAAGAACCAGCCGACGGTACTGGAACCCGGATGGGTAGCAGAAAGAACAAGAGAAAATGGAACTAGCTAGGACCAACTGACGGTGCGGGAACCTGGAGGGGCAGCAGAAGTAACAAGAGCCAATGGCACAACCATGGACCAGCTGACGGTGCTGGAACACGGTAACTAAGCAGGAGGTACTTGTGCTAGAAAGCACTACCAAGGACCAGCAGACGTTGCTGGAACTCGGATACCGAGAAGGAGGCACCTCAGCCAAAGGCACTGCCGAGAACCAGCTGACGGTACTGGAACCCGGATGGGTAGCAGAAGGTACCCATGAAAAACAAAGTTGCAAGGCCGCGAGCCAGCCGCAGTTACCGAAACCCACAGTCCTACAGGGGGTGCTTGTCCTATTGGCACTACCGAACCAGCCTTTATTACTAGAACCCGCAGCCCACATAGGAAGCACCGAAACTCCAGGCACCATAGACTCAGCTAACCCGACCGCAACACGACAGGACAACGTATTGGTGGCAAAGTGACGTTGACACTACCCGGAAACAGCAGGCGTGCTGGACAGGAGGGAGTACCCGTGCCAAAGACACGTATGAGCAGCAACTTGTGATGTTGGAGCACAGGGTCAATCAGGGTGTAGTCTGAGGCCTAATTTCATCAAGTTTAATATCTGTTGTAGACTACTACTGATTTTAAACGTGCTCCAACTAGGCCTCTGGCTCCACTCTGTCACTAGGATTTACCCTGGCCTCCAACACTGCAAATTGCTGCTCAGACATGGCATCTGCACAATCAACACTTGTTCCTGTGTTACTGGGGTTCAGTAACGTCTGCTGATCCCCTGATGTGTGTCCGGCAATGTCTCCTGCCCACTATTAGTGGGAATGTGGACAGAGCAAGAGACATTGCCGGACACACATCAGGGGTTCAGCTGACGTTACTGAACCCCAGTAACACAGGAACAAGTGTTGATTGTGCAAACGCCACTTCTGAGCAGCAACTGGCAGTGTTGGAGGCCAGAGGAAATACTAGAGACACAGTGGAGCAAGTTTGAAATCAGTAGTAGTGTGAATGTGGAGGCAGCAGTAGACTTTACCAGACACACAGCAGGGGAGCAGCTGGCATTACTGAACCCCACTAACACTGGAGCATGTGTTTTTCTCTGTGCAGACGGCACTACCGAACAACTGGCTGTGTTGGAGCCCAGGGTCAATCATGGAGCAGGCTGTGGCCTATTTGGAGCAAGTTGAAAATATGATCTAGTTTGAATGTGGAGGCAGCAGCAGATATTGCCGTCCACACAGCAGGGGAGTAGCTGACGTTACTGAACCCCACTGACACAGGAGCTAGTGTTTTTCTCTGTGCAGACGGCACTTCCGAGTGACAACTGGCTGTATTGAAGCCCAGTATTAGAGATGAGCGACTTTGCCTTTTTTCGGGTCGAGTCGGGTTTCGTGAAACCCGACATTCGCAAAAGTCGGGTCGAATGAAAATGGCCGATTATCGTGAAAAGTCAAAGGCCAACTGAAGCACGAAACCCAATGCAAGTCAATAGGGAAGCAAAGTCGGCAGGGAGTGGCGGACAGGAAACACACCTACAGTGCACTTTTGAATGCCAAAAACATCAATTCTGATTACTGAAGCTTTTCAACCTTATTTTACTTCATAATACTAGTTACGCACTGAAAATGGGGGTTATTTGGCTAAATTTGTGGGGGGGGGGGTAGGGCTGGCTCCAGGTTTTCATGTGCCCTGGGCCAAAGAGCGCCCCTTTAGCACATACCACAACTCATGATGCTCCGATACAGCAGAGAAATAGCAGCATAGTACAATGAAAAATACTTCACTTTTTACATCTCATGACTGGTATCCATTTTAAATTCTCCAATAGCTCCAAAAACGGACAATATATTACTCCATACAGTATTATGGTCACCGCATAGTGCGCTATACAGAGTAATGAGGCCCATATATTTCTCCATACAGAATCATTGGTCCCATATAATGTTTGAAACAGTATATGATGAGCTCCACATAATGCTACAGTATATGTAGGTCCCCATGGATGAAGCTGCACTGTCTTATGGGCCCAAATAATGCTCCATATATAATTGGCCCCATTTCTAATTCTCTAGTGTATAATGGGCCCTGTAAATGCTGCTCCACTGTCTAATGTCCACCTTTGGAATGCTCCAGTGTATAGTGGGCCCCATATATCATTCTCCAGAGTATAGTGCTCCCCAAAAATTGCTGCCCCAACATTGAAAACAAATAAGTCTCCTCAAGTAAGTCTCCTCGCTAGGGAATCCCTGTACTAGTCTGGGCGTACAGACGTGATGTCATTGCACTCTCTGATCAGAATATCACTGTCAGGAAACGCGGAAGACGTCATGGCAGTGGAGCAGGGAGAGGTAAGTATATCAACTTTGCAAGTGCTGTGATCCTGAGCAAGCAGGGGGGCTCACTCGTTGGCGACGGCACTGGCACAGGGCCCCTCATAGTAAGGCGGTGTGTCTGACGGCGGGTGTGCACCCCCACCGTCAGAGACACTTGATTGCACTATGAGGGACCCTGTGCCAGGGCCCGCGCCCAAGAGTCGGCCCACCCACCTGTCCAGGGCAACGGCACTCGCACTGTTGCGTGCGCTAGGTGGTGACCCCGGCCATGGAGGGGGGGGGGGGGGGAAGACAGCCCAGTTAGGGAGGTTTACAAAATGGCATATGTTGATGTGCAACATTCACCTGCTGCTAAAGGCGAAATTGGTCAAGTCCCAGGAAGAGGAGGACCAAAGAAAGCCATTTTTCTGGCAACCTATGTGTCATCAGGATAAGGTGTGACAAAATCCTTGGAAACCCATGCATGGGTCATTTTAATGAAGGTTAGATCATCCACAATTTGGGTCGACAGACGGGTCCTTTTTTCTATCAGGATTGATCCAGTTGCACTGAAGACTCTTTCCGATAGCACACTTACAGCTGGGCAAGCGAGCTCCTGTAAAGCATATTGTGCCAATTCAGGCCAGGTGTCCAGTTTAGCGGCCCAATAGTCAAATGGGAATGACCTGTGAGGGAGAACATCGATATCGGACAAGAAGTAGTTTGTAACCATAGTTGATAAGTGCTGTCTCCTGTCACTTTCAATCGATGCAGTATTACCAGTCGTGTGAGCGGGACTTGAAAAATCAGTCCACAACATGGTCATGAAACCCATGTCTCCAATGCCACTTCTGATGTGTGCACCACGAACACCTCTTCCAAACTGCCCACGGCCCCTACGGCTCGTGTGAGAACCATCACCACTCCTGTGTGCTGGGAATGCCTCAACCAACCGGTTTACCAGAGTTGCTTGTTTGTTAGCCAATATTAGCTCTAGGTTCTCCTGTGGCATGATGTTTTGGAATTTGCCTTTCTAGCGTGGATCCAGGATGCTGGCCAAACAGTAGTCGTCATCGTTCATCATTTTGGCAATATGGGGGTCCCTTTTTAGGATCTGCAAGGCATAATCTGACATGTGGGCCAATGCTCCCGGTGTCAATGATGTACTGCGAGTGCTTGGTGGAGGAGCACTTTCTGGCAAATCCACTTCCCTCCAGTCACGCACAAACCCTGTACCACACCTTGCCACGCCAACACTTTCTCTTGCCCCACGAGAAGCATCCTCCTCCCCTAAATAATCATCCCCATCATCATCCTCCTCCTCCTCAGCTGCAGGCGCCTGCTCCTTAATGTGCGTCAAAGTTTGCATGAGCAGACGCATAAGAGGGATGCTCATGCTTATGATGGTGTCATCTGCGCTTACCAGCTGTGTGCATTCCTCAAAACACTGAAGGACTTTACAGAGGTCTTTCAGCTTCGACCACTGCACACCTGTCAACTCCATGTCTGCCCTCAAAGTGCCTGCCCGTGTATCCTCCCACAAATGCATTACGGCCTGCCTTTGTTCGCACAGTCGCTCAACCATGTGCAGGGTGGAGTTCTACCTTGTTGCTACGTCGATAATTAGGCGGTGCTTGGGAAGGTGGAGCAATCGCTGCAGCTTCTGCATACGACTGGAGTGTACCGGCGACCGGCGGTTGTGCGAGCACAGTCTTCGGACCTTCTGGAGCAGGGCTGTTAACTCCGGATAATTATTGAGGAAGCACTGCACCACCAGGTTCAAGGTGTGAGCCAAGCAAGGTATGTGTCTGAGTTTTGAAAGGGCTATGGCTGCCCCAAAATTCCGGCCGTTATCACTAACTACCTTGCCTGCCTCAAGAGGTAGACTGCCCAGCCATGACTCAGTTTGTCGCTGAAAGTAGTCGGCCAGTACCTCCGCGGTGTGTTTGTCGCCCAAACACATCATCTTCAACACAGCCTGCTGACGCTTTCCACTAGCTGATCGATGGGGGACACCTCGTTTGCAACACTGGAAGCTGCGGATGGAGTGCTCGTGCGACTGCGTTCTGTGGACGAACTTTCGCTACTGGAGGAGGAGGGTCGAACGCCTACAGCCAACTGTTTCCTATACCGTGGGCTAGGCAGCACTGTCCCAATACCGCTGTCCACTGTGGACCCTGCATCCACCACATTAACCCAGTGCACAGTGATGGACACGTAACGGCCCTGGCCATGCCTACTGGACCATGCATCTGTTGTGAGGTGCACCTTTCCACTCACTGATTGCTTGAGTGTACAATGCGGTCTTTCACATGAAGGTGGAGGGCTGGGATGGTTTTGTGAGAAAAGAAGTGGTGACTGGGTAGGTCATAGCGTGGTACTGCGTTGGCCATGAGTTCGCGGAAAGCTGCGCTTTCAACCAACCGATAGGGCATCATCTCTAACGAGATTAGTTTGGCAATGTGGGCGTTCAAACCCAGTGTACGCAGATGAGAGGAGGAGTACTTTCTTGTCCTACTCAGTCTCTGGTAGGGTGAGCTGGACTTGAGAGCTGCATATGGTCGAACTAGCAGTGGACATGGCGGACTGAGAGAGGGTTGATGATGGTGATGAAGTTGGTGTTCTTTCTGATGGCCTAGATTCAGTCTTTCGTTGCAATAACAGTGTGATTCCCTGACTGATTTTCCCTTGCGACGACAACTCAACATTTGCTGCTGGTGGTGTGCTAACGGTTGAGCTTACGGTGGGGGAAACAATGTAGTGTTGCTGACTACCTTCTTTGGGAGCAGTTGCACATGTGGTACGTGAGTTTTGGTAGTCCGTCCACGCTTGCAAGTGCATGGTGGTTAAATGTCTTAGCATGCAACTGGTATTCAAATTTCTCAGATTTTTCCCTCGGCTAAAGGTCTTTGCGCACTTCTTACATATAACCTTTGAATGATCATTAGGATTTTGTTCAAAAAAGTGCCACACTGCACTCTTCCTACTATGGAAGACATTTCGAGGCCTTGCACGCTGTGCTATTTTGACCGTCTGGCCAAGCTGTCCTGCAACTCTTGGTTTTTGTAACCTGTTTTTGGACTGCTCCGGGCCTGCCAGATAACACCTGTTGTGATGTCGATGCCCGCTGCGGATGCTCCTACTCCTCTTCTGAGCTATTGGCAGTGGCACCCTCTTCCTCCAATGGATGCCAATCTGGGTCAACAACTGGGTCATCCATCACCTCCTCTTCAATGTCATGTGCACCTTCCTCTGTGTCACCGTGTATGGTGGTATAGTATGCGGGAAGGGGCACCTGAGTTTCATCAGGGTCAGATTCTGGCTCAGTACGCTGTTTATATTACACCGCAATGTGACAGACAGAAATTGCCTAGTGTAGCACAAACTACAAGGTGTATATAGAATTGGGCAGAATTGGAATCTCCCTAGAGTGTAGTTCTGTAAGAACGGACAAACTCCTCGGCTTTTTCTTACAGAGTCCTACATTTAGATAGCTTCAATTTGGCCGTGATAACAGCCGTTACACGGTACTGAGAGAGGAGCGTGCACATACACCGCTGTACAGTGTATGTAAAATTGTCAAGCTCTGTGTTTTTGTATACGTACTGACACACGCTGTCTCTCTCTAGTTTTGAATGTAATCAAACAGCAAATATACTAAACTGTTTGAAAAACGGACAAAACTATAAGGTGTAGGGCTGTAAGAATGTACAAACTCCTCGACTTTTCCTTACAGAGTCACACACGTAGATAGCTTCAATTTGGCCACGATAACAGTCGTTACACGGTACTGTGTGAGGAGCGTACACCGCTGTACGGTGTGTGAAAAAATGAACGCTCACTACCTCACCAGGACAAAACAATACAATTTGGATTGCTTTTAAAAAAGCAGTTTGAACACCAGTGTGCACACAGCAATGCAGCTAGCCTTAAAAGGCAGGCTAATCACCACCAGCGCTGCTGCACAAAAGCAAAAATCTTCACCTTTCACTGCACAGTAACTACAGTGAAAAGCGCTAGCAGAAGAAGCAGTTTTTTTCTTTTTGCCTTCCTAACGCTCTCCCTACAGAATCAGCAGCAACTCTCACTATTCTGGGGTCAGCATGAGTAACATGGCGGTCGGCATCCCAGCCCTTTTATACCCCCTATGACGCCACACAAAGCAAGCCAATCACTTGCATGCCCTTCTCCAAGATGATGGTGACCGCTGCCTATGTCATCACGTTGCCCACAGTGTCCGTTCTTCCTGATTGGCTGAAAAAGGGCGGTAAAGCATCTTTTAAAACTCGACTTTGGCGCGATGGTCGCCGACCTCGTGGCCGACCTCACGCTAAGGTCGGGTTTCATTTCATGAAACCTGATTTTGGCGAAAGTCAGCGACTTTTGAATTTTTTCGACCCGTTTCGCTCAACTCTACCCAGGATCAATCATGCAGCAGGCTGAGGCCTACTTGGAGCAAGTAGAAAATCGGATGTAGTTTGAATGTGGAGGCAGCAGGAGACTTTGCCGTCCACACAGCAGGGGAGCAGCTGGCGCTACTGAACCCCACTAACACAGGAGCTAGTGTTTTTTTTCTGTGCGGACAGCACTTCCGAGCAACAACTGGCGATGTTGGAGCCCAGGGTAAATCAGTGTGTAGGCTGAGGCCTAATTTCATCAAGTTTAATATCTGTTGTAGACTACTACTGATTTTAAACGTGCTCCAACTAGGCCTCTGGCTCCACTCTGTCTCTAGTATTTCCCCTGGCCTCCAACCCCGCCAGTTGCTGCTCAGAAGTGACGTCTGCACAATCAACACTTGTTCCTGTGTTACTGGGTTCAGTAACGTCAGCTGATCCCCTGATGTGTGTCCGGCAATGTCTCCTGCTCTGTCCACATTCCCACTACTAGTAATGGGAATGTGGACAGAGCAGGAGACATTGCCGGACACACATCAGGGGATCAGCTGACGTTACTGAATCCCAGTAACACAGGAACAAGTGTTGATTGTGCAGACGCCACTTCTGAGCAGCAACTGGCGGGGTTGTAGGCCAGGGGAAATACTAGAGACAGAGTGGAGCCAGAGGCCTAGTTGGAGCAAGTTTGAAATGAGTAGTACTGTAAATGTGGAGGCAGCAGAAGACATTGCCGTCCACACAGCAGGGGAGCAGCTGGCGTTACTGAACCCCACTAACACAGGAGCTAGTGTTTTTCTCTGTGCAGATGGCACTTCTGAGCAACAACTGGCTGTGTTGAAGCCCAGGGATTACAGTTCAGGTGGTAGAAACATGAACACAACAGTAGACTTGGATACTGTCATGGTCACGTGTGTTTGGACGCAGCGAGTACCGCAAGGCGAACCCATATGACACACGTGACCCTGGAAACACCACCTCCAGTTGGGCGAATTTAAATAATAAGACATGTAGCTGGATGCACCGCCTCCAACTGGTGAATTTAGGTATTACACGTATTTATACAATAGTCTGGAAACCACGCCTCCAGTAAGGCGAACTTAAATAATAAAGGGGAACCTGGGTAACATTAACAATGGTGGGCCCTGCGATAGGGAATAGGGACATGGAGACCTTCTGCACTCCCCTGAGCCAGAGTCCCTGCATTTCTAACGTTCCCTATGCCAGTTCCGCACCGGACGACGCACAGGAACCTTAAAACCCTGACTCGCCCTGACCCTAAATCCTCACTAGGGAATTGATTTGTGCGGAAACTAATCCCACCACTGCACTAAACACACACAAGGGAAAATGACAATACAGGGGGAACACCACTTAGCTTTGCTCTGTTGTGTACGCTCCTAGCAACACAGCCCACCACCTGCGTGCATCTTCTCCTCCACCAGGATCCATCACCATAACCGGATCCATCACCATAGTGCAGCCTTGGAGCAGAGTCCACCACCAGTTGCAGCTGCCCAGTAAACAGAGTCCCAAAGATGAGTCCAGCTTCTGCCAAAAAGTCCAGCATGCTTGAGTCCAGTTTTCAGCAACCAAGTCCAGCATGCTGAGTGCAACTCTCACCATCGTCACCACTCCACCAAGCTATGAAAGCACCTCCTGTTGACACCATAAACTGCGACTCCGCCACGCCATGCCAGCCCTCCATGCAGACTCCATAGCTGACTCAACCCCTCTGGCTGGGCTGCCCAGGACTCTCATTCAGCTCCTTCTTTCACCCAGGCTTCCTTGAGAATGACTAACTCACAATATCACCAACCATGATTGAACACACCTGACTCTTTTATAGAGCCTCACACCTGATTTATAATTACGTGCACATTAAACCAAAGAAACTAAAGTGCACTACCGCTCACCACCACCGGGGCAACTTCGAATGAACAACACCATGTGTAATAATTCAAATGGCCACTGGGGGCAATCACACCACTTTGCCACCAAGCCAAAGGAAAAAAGTTCTCTTTGTCCATTTACTTGTCAGATCCACCTTGGATCTGACAGATACTGTTGCCAACCAATTATTTATTCTGGAAGAGGACTGGCAAATATTGGCGAGATCCAGGCCTTGTTCATTTTCAGAAAAGTAAGCCGATCACCGTTATTGGAGGATATTCGCGTGCGACGGTCTGTTAGTACACCACCTGCAGCACTAAAGATGCGTTCCGATAATACACTGGCAGCAGGGCAAGCCAGCACCTCCAATGCATATTGGCTAAGCTCTGGCCATGTATCCAGCTTAGAGACCCTATACTTGAAAGGGGAAGAGCCGTATGGGAGTACACTGGGAGGGCAAGACATGTAGTCTGTCACCATCTGACAGAAACGTTGCCTCCTGCTGACTGGAGCCGTCTGTGATGGTGTAGACATTTGTGGCGGGCACACAAAACTTTGCCACATTTGGGCCATACTGGTCTTGACTTGTGCTGAAGTGCTGCCTCTGCTCCCTCTTTGTGCAGAGCTTCCTCCACTGCCTCGACGCACAGAGCTGCTTTGTAAAGCACTAGCAGCACTGCTCTCGGGTGGAAGGGAGAACATGATGGAATGCATCAGTGTCTCTTGGTACTCCCGCATTTTACGCTCCCATTTCAACGGTGTTATGAGGCTTTGTAAGTTGTCCTGGTAGCGAGGATCTAGGAGGGTGTACACCCAATAATCAGCCGTGTTGAGAATGTGGGAGATGCTGCGGTCGTTTCTCAGGCACTGCAGCATGAAATCAACCATGTGCTGCAGACTCCCAACTGCCCAAGAAACGCTGTCCCCTGCTTGAGGCGTCATCTCTGCATCACCCCACCCTCGCTGTATATACTGACTAGAGCATTGTGTACCTCCCTCCTCTGGAGAGATGTCTTCCTCCTCTATTGACTCCTCTCTTCCTCCTCACAAAGTGTCCCCTGCCTAGGCCTTTGTGACGAACCACGTAGCGCAGACTATCCAGAAGCAGATGGCATTTGTGACTCCTCATCCTCCACCTCTTCCAAAACCTCCTCCCTTAGTGCTTGCAGTGTTTTTTGAAGCATGCAGATAAGGGGGACAGTCATGCTGACTAGTGCATCATCTGCACTCGCCATCCGCGTGGAATCATCGAAGGCACGCAAAACGAGGCAGATGTCCTTCATAGAGGCCCACTCAGTGGTGCTGAAGTGTGACCGGTGCACAGTGCGACTTGTTTGCGCCTGATGCAGCTGGTACTCCATTACTGCTGCCTGCTGCTCACACAACCGCTCCAACATATGTAACGTTGAATTGCACCGGGTGGGTAGGTCACATATGATGCGATGTTCCGGAAGGCGTAATAGGCGCTGCAGAGCTGCAATGCGCGATCTTGCTGTGCTGGAACGCCGCAAGTGAGCGCACTCTATGTGGACCTTGTGCAGCAGTGCATCAAGATCCGGATAGTCTCTCAGAAAGCTCTGCACGACCAAGTTGAGCACATGTGCCAGACATGGGATGTGAGTGAGGTTGCATAGGCCCAGAGCTGCCACCAGATTTCGGCTATTGTCACACACTACCAAGCCTGGCTGGAGATTCGCTGGCAGAAACCACACGTCGCTCTCCTGCTTGATGGCATTCCAGAGCTCCTGCGCTGTGTGGATTAGATTCCCCAAAGAAATTAATTTCAGTACGGCCTGTTGACGTTTGGCCACGGCTGTGCTCATATCGGTCGTAACAGGCTCCTGCAGCGCTGATTCTGAGGAAATGGAGTATGAGGAGGAGTCAATGAGTACAGTCTGGATTCTTGCAATCCTTGGAGTTGGCAGAACACGTACAGCGCCACTCAAGATCTGTACCCGGCTCCACAACATTGACCCAATGGGCAGTGAGGGAAAGGTATCGTCCCTGTCCATGGTTACTGGTCCACGCATCGGTGGTCAGGTGGACCTTGCTACTGACGGTGTTTAGTAGCGCATGTTTTAGGTTTGCCTCCACATGTTTCTGCAGGGCAGGGACGGCTCGCCTGCTGAAATAAAAGCGGCTGGGCACGGTGAATTGTGGGACTGCCAATGCCATGAAGTTCCGGAAGGTGTCAGTCTCCACCAGCCTGAATGAGAGCATTTCAAGGGCCAGTAATTTGGCAATGCCAGCATTCAGAGCCTGTGCTCAGGGATGGTTTGCCGAGTATGGCCACCTTTTCTCCCATGAATGTGCTACCGATGGCTGTAGAGTGGCCTGGGAGTGTGAGGATGACAGAAAATGTGGTGCTGTGGGTGGAATGTCACTGGGTCTCTGGACAAAAGTGCCTGAGGTTCTTCCATGGTGATCCTGTGAGGAAGCCGAACCAGCTGTGTGTGAGCTGGAGGAAGAGGCTACAGCACGAGCTGAAGAGGTTGTAGGTGGTGCTGTAGGTTGGCCTACATCTTCAGTGTGTCTTTGTAACTCCACCACTTGCTTGGTCCGCACATGTTTCCACATACTTGTTGTATTGACTTTGCTGACACTTTTCCCTCTTTTGACTTTCTGATGACACAGCTTGCATTTGACAAAGCAAATGTCATCTGCAACTGTGTCAAAAAAGGACCACGCCCTGCAAATCTTGGGAGCGCCCGTTTTGGCTTTTGGAAGAGGAATGCTCCTAACGGGTGCCGAAGTGGAGGCTACAGGCAACCAAGTCTGCCCCCTCCCTCTCCCTCCTGTTTTGGCCGTTCGGGGAATCTCTTCCTCAGAGCTGCTCCCACCACCTTCCTGTTCCTCACGCCATGATGGGTCAAGGACCTCATCATCTACACTCCCCTCTTCAAACACATGCTTCTCCTGGGTAGTCTCGCCAGCACCGTATGCACCAGAAAGTGGCACCTGAGTCCCGTCATCATCTGATGCGCACTGAGGTGTGCTGACCATAGGCACTGGCCCACCCGCCTCTTCAGATTCAGAGGGACAAAGCAGTTGCGCATAACCGCATACTCCCTCTTCTTCACATTCTTGAATGCTGCTTGGCTGGCCCCCTCTTTCCAAGCCAACAGATTCAGAGAACAGAAGTAGAGACTGTGATGGCTCCTGTCCAGGGCTCTGACTGCCTGGGCAATTTGGCAGGTGGTGAAGAGACAGATGGTTGCTCTTCAGTGCTCTGGCCCTGAAAGGACGTGGAAGTCATTGAAGTCGATGCGTTAGCTGCCATCTTTCCGACAATGGCTTCAATTTGTTCCTCCCGCAGCAGTGGGGTACGGTGAGGTCCTACAAAGCTGCGCATAAAGGACTGTTGCCTGGTAAAACTGGGGGATGCTGACTCACTGGTGCCCGCAGCAGGCACAGAATCCCCACATCCTCTCCCTGCTGCAACTCCACGCCCATGACCACGTGCCTTACTCCCTGCCTTCTTCATCTTGGTAGACTGATAAAGATAGGCAGAAAAGTACAAAGGGGGGCTTAGTGTGCTTGTTCCTGAACAGCTGCTAACGGGTATAAGAAACACTAATTTTACAAAGTGTGTGGACTACACTTTAATATGAGCTAATATGGCCTACACAACTGTCAAATGGAGTGTTTGGTGAACTTTATTTTGTTTTGTATTTTTCAAAAAAACAAAAAAGGATGTGACCAAAGATTTGAAAGCGATAGTATCACAAACTTTTTGGAGCTATTACAATGCAGGAAGGTAACCTACAATGCAAAAGATGAGGCTCCAAAAATTAGGGTAATACTAATCTGGCTGCGGCTGAAGGGCACAAGCCAGAAAAAAGGCTCCTCTATCTACTCCTATATAGTGTTTGCAACCAACCAATGTAGATGGATACGGATGGATGCACACTAATAAGAGAATGAAAAATGAGTTGCAATAAAAGAAAAATATGTATGAGGCAGTGATGCATGCTGAGCGGCCTACAACCAGACGTGGCTGCAGGACACACTACAGCGTGAGCTGCACTCACACACAGAGACCTCTCAGACAGCCGTGAACAGTGCAGATAACTGGGCACTAGCACTGAAAGGCTGCAGAAAGGCTCCGCTGTCTCCTCCTATAGTGTTTGCAACTAACGTATATGGATACGGATGGATGCACACTAATAGGAGAATGAAAAATGAGCTGCAATAAAAGAAAAATATGTATGAGGCAGTGATGCATGCTGAGCGGCCTACAACCAGACGTGGCTGCAGGACACACTACACAGCGTGAGCTACACTCACACAGACCTTGTAGACAGCTGTGAACACTGCTGCAAGGCAAAAGAAAGCTACAGTGGTAGATTATGTAGCCTGGGTAAAGCACAATATGATTTGGAAAATCGCTATCTCTAACTGTCCCTCAGAGTCTTGAACAGCAGTCTGTCCCTAACTGAATTCACAGCAGAGTGAACCCGAAATTGCGGCGGCAGCGGCTTTTATAGTGCATCATGACATCATTTCAGCAGCCAATCACAGCTATGCCATTGCTTAACATGCCTACCAGGATGTGCCACACTTCTGAGGATTGTCATTGGCTGAATCAAATCAAACTGGCTCATAGCATTATGGGAACTTCCGATTCCGGTATTCGATATGCTAAAAGTATCGGAACTCAGTATCGGAATTCCAATACCGCGAATATCGGCCTATACCAGATATTTGCGGTATCGGAATGCTCAACACTAATCATGACTTACAACCCAAAAGCAATTCAGAAAATTCTGCTCTTCCAAATCCAATCAGTCCCCTCCCTTCTGAGCCCCAGTGTGCCTAAAGCACATTTAGCATCCACATGTTTGGCATTTCTGTAGCGATGAGACCCTGCCTAATTTATGGGTGCTTGTCTCCAGAAGCATGAGCTGGGCAGCACAACATATTGGGCACTACAATGTACTGTGGACTACAATTTACTGGGCTCTACAATCACAGTTTGCAATTTTCACTTATCAAAATCCACTGCTGCTTGTTTCTTGAAAACACCCATGGAGTCAAAATCATCACTATACCAGTATATAAATTCCCAAAGGAGTATAATTTTCAAAATGGGGTCACTTGAGGGCAGATTCTGCTCTTTTAGCACTCAGGGGCTCTGTATGGTAAGTCCGCAAATTATTTTAGGAAAATCTGTGCTCAAGGAGACAAATAGCCCTCCGTCTCTCTTGAGTCTCACCATGTTGCTAAGCAGTACTGTACAACCACATATTGGGTATTTCTACTTTCAGCAGAAATTTTGGTGCAATTTTTACCTATTTCTCCATCAGAAAATGTTAAACCTGGGGCTAAAGCTAAATTTTGGTGGTAAATATGAAATCTTTCTTTCTTCACCACCCAATTGTGTAAAATTCTGCGAGGCCCATGTGGTGTCAATATGATCACTGCATCCCTAGATTAATTTGTTGGGGGGTGTAGTTTGAAAATTAATTTACTAATGGGTGTTTCTGTTGTTTTGAAACCTCAGGGGCTCTGACAATGTGATATGGTCCTCTCAAACCATTCCAGCAAAATCTGAACTTCAGTATCGTGCTTTTTCCCTTCTGAGCTTTGCGCTGTATCAGTGTAATCAACAGAAATAGAACAAATTTTGTGTACATTTTCTCCTGTAGTCCTTCTAAAAATAAAATAATTTGGGGCTAAAAATACATTTTTATGGGAAAAATATTTTTTTCTCATCTTCACAGATCAACATTGTATAATTTGGTGCAGCACCTGTGGGTTCAATGCTGTCACCACACATCTAGATAAATTTTTTGAATAGTCTAGTTTATTAAATGGGGTTACTTGTGGGGGTTTTCCACTGTTTAGGCACATCAGGGGCTCTCCAAATGCGACATGAAACCAGAAGACCATTCCATCAAAGTCTGCTTTCCAAAACATCACTCCTTCCTTTCAGAGCCCTGCCATGCGCCCAAACATTAGTTTTCCCCACATATGGAGTATCGATGTACTAAGGAAAAATTGCACAACATATATTGGATCTATTTTCTCCTGTCACCCTTGAGAAAATAAAAAAAAAAAAAGTGTGGCTTTCAGAACATTTTTGTTTGAAAAATGTTATTTTTTTAATTTTCACAGCTAAAAGTTATACATTTCTGCGAAGCACTTTGGGGTTTAAATTGCTCACAACACATCTAGATAAGTTATGTGAGGCACCTATTTTCCAAAATGGTGTCACTTGTGCAGAGTTTCCACCATTTAGGCACATCTGGGAATCCCCAAATGCGATATGGCATCCGCTAATGATTCCAGCAAATTTTGCATACAAAAAGGCAAATGGCGCTCCATCCCTTCTGAGCAATGCCATGCACCCAAACAGTAGTTTTCCTCCACATATGGGGTATCCGCATACTCAGGAGAATTTGCGCAACAAATTGTATGGTGCAATTTCTCCTGTCACACTTGCGAATATAAAACATTTAGGGCTAAAACAACATTTTTGTGGAAAAAATGTGATTTTTTTTTATTTTCATGGCTCAATTATATGCATTTCTGTGAAGCATCTGCTGGTTGAAAGTATTCCCCACACATCTAGATAAGTTACTTTTGGGTCTAGTTTCTATAATGGGGTCACTTAGGGTGTGTGCACACGCTGCAGATTTTGCTGTGGATCCGCAGCATTTCTAACCCTGCGGGTCCACAGCAGAATCTGCTGCATTGTACTATTTACGCCATTTACGCTAGGTAAAATGGAAACCGCTGTGCAAATGCTGCAGAATTTTCTGTGCGGTTTTGCTGCGGTTTCAAATCCGCAGAAAGAAATGACATGTCACTTCTTTTCTGCGGATTCCGCTGCGGTTTACCATCTCCTCCATTGTAGAGGTGATAAACCGCAGGGCTAAACCGCAGCCTAATCCACAGGTAAACCGCAGGTCTTTTGACCTGAAATTTACCTGCGGATTTTATAAAATCCGTGGGGAGAAATCCGCAGCACCTAAAAACTACGTGTGCACATAACTTATAGAGAGTTTCCACTGTTTAGGCACATCAGGGGCTTGCCAAATGCAACATGGCGTTCTTTCCCAATTCAAGCCAATTTTGCAGTCAAATGGTGTTCCTTCTCTTCCAAGCTCTACCATGCACTCAAACAGTAGTTTTCACAACCTCTGGACTTTCAGTGTGCTCAGGAAAATTTGCACAACAAATTTTGGGACCCATGTTTTCCTTTTACCCTTGTGAAAATAAAAAAAAAAAAAATGGGTCTAAAGTAAAATTTTAGTGATAAAAAGTAAAATGTTAATTCTTTCCTTCTACATTCCATTAAATTGTGAAAGACAATCAGATGTACTGAGGTAGTAAGTTCCAAAGTACGGGGAAGGCTTGAGAGAAAGATGGTTGCATGAACAAACAAAGGTGGAGGAAAGAAAGAGATCTTATGAACACTGGAAATTACAGTATGTGCGTGTAGGTATCAAAAGATTAGTTTGGAGATGTATGGAGAGACAGAAGTAGTAAGGGGGCTGTATGTCTCATCAAAAAGAAATGTGACAGTTGCCACGTCCCTATCAAAGTGTATCAAACACGCCCCTTTTATACAATTTGATATCAAATTGTTTTAAAAGGGTCGTGTTTGATACACTTTTATATCAATATGGTATAAATTTTTTATAAAAGATGTTCTATCATAGGACAAAATATTTATATGGCCAATATTTTAATAAAGGACACTTTTTTCGAATTGTAAATAAAAATGAGAGATGCCATTTTTTATAAAAAAGATAATAGTGTTTATTGAACAACTGTTAGGGACGGCGGAACGCACCAAATATAAATAATAGGAGGTGCGTTCGCCCCCCGGGGTCCACCGTGCGGTAGGTGATTAGACCGCTGCTGGACAATGGCAGATGCACCAGAAGGTGCCGTAGTGCGCACGGGTTAACGTCACCCGATTGCTAGGAGCGGCTCTGTTCAGACACAGAGTCGCTTGGCAGAAATATATGCAAAGGCGCTGGCCCTGTTAACGTCACAGGAGCCGGCGTGTGGCGTCGCAGCCGCGACCACCAATAGCTGCTGGTAATGCAGTGCAGCGGCAACTAAAGCCACGAGCGTCGGCGCCGAGAACCTGGCACCGACGGACGCTAGTGTAGGCGTGGATCGCACTGTGGCGTGTAGCTTGCCACAACCAGGAGCTGACTAACCCAACACACAGTCACCAATCGTATTATCCAAGGGAAGGGGTTTCATAAGAAGTCAGTCACCAGTCCATGCATCCATCACCATACACACACAGCATAATATGCTACACTAGCGCATGGCCGAGCCGCCATGCAGGCTTTTTATAGCCATGCGCTTCCGGGACCTTCCGATACCCTGGAAAGGACCAATCAGATCCGACGCAGGACCTGAGCATGTGACCCCTGCTCTCCAGTGAGAGGTCACCTTGTGGGCATGCCCAGTAGCACGGCATGAGGACTTAGCCTCTGCAGCGGTTGCCTGCAGAACAGAATGCGCTACCATTGCTGCACCAGAGGTGGCAGCAACATCCAGGCTGTCAGAGCAAGTCTGAGTAGCACGCCTGGCTCGCCGTGATTGCTGAGCAGCACCCGGAGCGGTCGGAGGAGAATGAGAGACCGCTGGATGTCTGGCTCTGGATTCCCGCTGTGCAGTGTCAGGAATCCGACGCCTAACATTACCCCCCCTCCTAAGGCCCCCTCCCCTCTGCGCTTCACTGCGCTCAAAAGCCGCGATCAGGAGCGGTGCGAGGATATTCTCCACCGGCTCCCAGGTTCGAGCCTCGGGCCCATGACCCTTCCAATCCACTAAATAAAATTTTTTGCCACGGACAAACCTGCGCCCTACGGTGGCATTAACCTCAAACTCATCAGACGATAAGTCTGACGACCCGGCCGATGACTCAGAAAACCGGGCCATGTGAACTGGTTTGAGGCGGGACACATGAAACACGTCCGAAATGGCTAAATGTGGAGGAAGAGCCAGGCGGTAGACCACTGAGCTAATTCGCTCAAGGACCTTGAAAGGTCCAATATATCGCGGCGTGAACTTATGGGACTCGACCCGTAGTTTGATGTTTCGGGTGGAGAGCCACATCATGTCGCCAAGGGAGAAGCTTGGAGCGGGTCGCCGATGCGTGTCAGCGGACGCCCTCATCCTCTCCTTAGAGGCACGGATAGCATCCTGAGTGCGATCCCAGATGTCCTGGGCCTCCACTGCCCAGTCTGCCACCCTGGAGTCGGTGACCACCCAGATGACCGTACTGCCACCAGACTTGGGCAGGCCAACTATGAAATCCATGCCAACTATCTCCAACGGTCTATCCACCACTGGCAGGGGATACAACAGCCCTGCCGGCCTGTCTAGAGGGTCTGTTTCGAGCACACGAGACGCATTCTTGCACGTATTTCTTGACATCTCGAGCCATATGTGGCCACCAATATGACCTTGCCAGGAGTTTGGTGGTCCGTTTATTGCCAAAATGACCACCCACCCTGGAGGCATGTGCCCAGGCGAGGACCTCCGGCCGTAGCTGAGGAGGCACCAAGGTCTTGCCTGGTGGCACTGACTCGAGAGCGACTGGAGCCACGGTCGTAAAACTCTCCGGCGGGAGAATTAACCGAGGCTCAGCCTCTCCTTCTTCCGCCGAGACCACCGAGCGTGAGAGAGCATCCGCACGGACGTTCTTCTCTCCAGAAAGGTAGTGCAGGGTGAAGCGGAAGCGGGAAAAGAAGAGCGACCACCTAGCCTGACGGGAGTTCAGGCGCTGGGCAGTCTGTAAATAGACCAGATTTTTATGGTCCGTATATACCTGGAAGGTAAACCGAGCCCCCTCCAGGAGATGTCTCCATTCTGAAAAGGCCAACTTCATGGCTAGCAGCTCCCTGTCACCGATGGAGTAATTCTTCTCTGCCGGTGAGAAGGTCTTTGAGAAGAAGCAGGGATGCTTCCGACCTTGAGCATCCTTTTGGAAAAGAACTGCTCCTGCACCGACAGAAGAGGCATCTACCTCTAGTATAAATGGCTTGTTCACATCGGGACGATGTAGGATGGGAGCGCCAGCAAAATGAGACTTTATAGTCGAGAAGGCCTTGGAGACCTGTTCAGACCAAGCGTTGGGGTTAGCTCCTTTTTTGGTGAGAGCAACCAAAGGAGCTACCAGGGTGGAAAAGTGTGGTATAAACTGGCGGTAATAGTTCACGAACCCCAGAAAGCGCTGCACCGCTTTGAGTGAATGAGGTTCTTGCCAGTCCATTGCCGCTTGCAGTTTGGCAGGATCCATGGCCAGCCCCTGGGCCGAGATGATATAGCCCAGGAACGGCAAGGACTCCTGCTCAAACTGGCACTTCTCTAGCTTGGCAAAGAGGGAATTCGCCTGCAGACGGTCGAAGACCCTGCAGACGTCCCTCCGGTGGGTAGTCAAACCTGGCGAAAAGATGAGTATATCATCCAGATATACCACCACCGAGGTAGAAAGCATGTCGCGGGAGATGTCGTTGACAAAATCCTGGAAGACAGCTGGCGCATTACAAAGGCCAAAAGGCATAACCAGATATTCGTAATGGCCATCCCTGGTATTAAAAGCTGTCTTCCATTCGTCTCCTTCGTGAATGCGGATCAGGTTGTATGCCCCTCGCAGATCCAACTTAGTAAAGATCCGGGCCCCTCGCAACCTGTCAAACAACTCAGAGATCAACGGTAGAGGGTATTTGTTTTTAATCGTGATCGCATTGAGACCTCTGTAGTCAATGCAGGGGCGTAACTCTCCGCTATTCTTCTGAACGAAGAAGAACCCTGCACCAGCCGGTGACACCGACTTTCTGATAAAGCCTCTAGCCAGGTTCTCCCGGATGTATTGTGACATAGCTTCTGTCTCAGGGAGAGATAGTGGATACACACAGCCTCTAGGAGGCTCTGTGCCTGGCATGAGGTCTATCGGGCAGTCGTAAGGATGGTGCAGCGGGAGCGTCTCTGCAGATTTTTTGGAGAAGACGTCCGCATATTGGTGGTAGGGTTTAGGTAGTGCGGAGAGATCCACAGGCACTTCAGTGGAAGCCGCCTGAAGACTGCCCCTCAGACATCTCCCCTCGCAGTCCTTGCTCCAGGCCAGTATCTTCCCTGTCGCCCACTCGATATGAGGAGAGTGGCACCGAAGCCAGGGAACCCCAAGCAGCACCTGATCGATGCCGTCTGGCAGGATTAGCAGGGTAATAAGAAGAAATGGTAGCAAGATGAGCTGGAAAACTTAGTCAACCACATGTTAACAATGAATGTACTGGTGACCACCATCAAGATTCCAGCACATCATGAGACAGTGCAGGACACACTGTATGTACAGTGGGGAAAAAAAGTATTTAGTCAGTCAGCAATAGTGCAAGTTCCACCACTTAAAAAGATGAGAGGCGTCTGTAATTTACATCATAGGTAGACCTCAACTATGGGAGACAAACTGAGAAAAAAAAATCCAGAAAATCACATTGTCTGGTTTTTTTTCATTTTATTTGCATATTATGGTGGAAAATAAGTATTTGGTCAGAAACAAGCAATCAAGATTTCTGGCTCTCACAGACCTGTAACTTCTTCTTTAAGAGTCTCCTCTTTCCTCCACTCATTACCTGTAGTAATGGCACCTGTTTAAACTTGTTATCAGTATAAAAAGACACCTGTGCACACCCTCAAACAGTCTGACTCCAAACTCCACTATGGTGAAGACCAAAGAGCTGTCAAAGGACACCAGAAACAAAATTGTAGCCCTGCACCAGGCTGGGAAGACTGAATCTGCAATAGCCAACCAGATTGGAGTGAAGAAATCAACTGTGGGAGCAATAATTAGAAAATGGAAGACATACAAGACCACTGATAATCTCCCTCGATCTGGTGCTCCACGCAAAATCCCACCCCGTGGGGTCAGAATGATCACAAGAACGGTGAGCAAAAATCCCAGAACCACGCGGGGGGACCTAGTGAATGAACTGCAGAGAGCTGGGACCAATGTAACAAGGCCTACCATAAGTAACACACTACGCCACCATGGACTCAGATCCTGCAGTGCCAAATGTGTCCCACTGCTTAAGCCTGTACATGTCCGGGCCCGTCTGAAGTTTGCTAGAGAGCATTTGGATGATCCAGAGGAGTTTTGGGAGAATGTCCTATGGTCTGATGAAACCAAACTGGAACTGTTTGGTAGAAACACAACTTGTCGTGTTTGTAGGAAAAAGAATACTGAGTTGCATCCATCAAACACCATACCTACTGTAAAGCATGGTGGTGGAAACATCATGCTTTGGGGCTGTTTCTCTGCAAAGGGGCCAGGACGACTGATCCGGGTATATGAAAGAATGAATGGGGCCATGTATCGTGAGATTTTGAGTGCAAACCTCCTTCCATCAGCAAGGGCATTGAAGATGAAACGTGGCTGGGTCTTTCAACATGACAATGATCCAAAGCACACCGCCAGGGCAACGAAGGAGTGGCTTCGTAAGAAGCATTTCAAGGTCCTGGAGTGGCCTAGCCAGTCTCCAGATCTCAACCCTATAGAAAACCTTTGGAGGGAGTTGAAAGTCCGTGTTGCCAAGCGAAAAGCCAAAAACATCACTGCTCTAGAGGAGATCTGCATGGAGGAATGGGCCAACATACCATCAACAGTGTGTGGCAACCTTGTGAAGACTTACAGAAAACGTTTGACCTCTGTCATTGCCAACAAAGGATATATCACAAAGTATTGAGATGAAATTTTGTTTATGACCAAATACTTATTTTCCACCATAATATGCAAATAAAATGAAAAAAAAAACAGACAATGTGATTTTCTGGATTTTTTTTTCTCAGTTTGTCTCCCATAGTTGAGGTCTACCTATGATGTAAATTACAGACGCCTCTCATCTTTTTAAGTGGTGGAACTTGCACTATTGCTGACTGACTAAATACTTTTTTTCCCCACTGTATATATAATATAATACAAACACCAATGAGAAACAGTGTAACAAGTCCAATATAAAAATTGAAATAGAAATCTTTATTGTAAACAGATGAGGCACAATAGAGCTAAAAAGTGACACTACAAAAATGGAGTGTATAGTGAGCCACAAATACATCAATACTGAATATATGGATAAAGTAACCCATTGGCAGTGTGAAAACAAGTATTGTATAGGCAAAAAAAATACATGGAAATGCCATCCAAATAAGGGGGAACTTCTCCGAAACGCGCGTTGGGGTACGGCTGTGTACACTGAGCTGCATTTCCCATTAGGTATGTGATCCTACTAATTCAATGTCTAGGCAGCATTTCCACTCTTCATGGTCTAGCCAGGGATTGTTCCCTTTATTTGGATGGCATTTCCATGTATTTTTTTTGCCTATACAATACTTGTTTTCACACTGCCAATGGGTTACTTTATCCATATATTCAGTATTGATGTATTTGTGGCTCACTATACACTGCCATTTTTGTAGTGTCACTTTTTATCTCTATTGTGCCTCATCTGATTACAATAAAGATTTCTATTTCAATTTTTATATTGGACTTGTTACACTGTTTCTCATTGGTGTTAGGATTAGCAGGGACAGAGTCTCATGATGAGAGGGTGAGATAGTGAGCCCTAGTGGAGCTGTTTGATGGGTCACGGTGCTCCGTTAACCACCCTGATGGTCAGAGGCTGAGGTAATAGTACCAGGGGAATGGCGTGTTTCTGGGCGAAGGTAGAAGACAAAGTTCCCCTCGGCCCCAGAGTCCACGGTAACCTCTGCCTCCCAGGTGGAGGACTCACTGTCTAAGATGCCCCGGAACACCGGTTTGGGTGAGGAGGGTTTCATATTGGACTGCCCACTACCTACGGCCACTGGGCGTGGACGCTTTTTCGCCCGCAGAGGACACGTGCTAGCCGGGTGACCAAACTGTCGGCACTGATAGCAACGTGCAGAGCTTCGCATCGGTCATGGCTTTGAGCCGGTGCGAGACACCTCCATAGGTTCAGAGGGTGAAAGCTCCTGTGCGGGGTATATTAGTGGTTCAGTGAATGTGGGAGCCAAGTTCACCCTACGTCTGGATTGTGCCCGTTCCAGCCCGCGCTCCGTAAACCGGAGGTCAATGCAGGTGGAAACGGCAATCAAATCTTCCAGACTTGTGGGGACCTCTCTGATAGCTACAGCATCTTTAACGTGAACAGCCAACCCTCTCCAAAACACCGGGACTAAGGCTTTGTCCGGCCACTCTAACTCGGAAGCCAATGTCCGAAACCGGACGGCATAATGGCTGACCGAGAGTGACCCCTGTCTTAGGGAGAGTAATTGTAAAGAGGTGTCGTGCGTGATCCGTGGTCCCAAAAAGACCTGCTTCAGGGCCACGAGGAACTGCGCAGCACCCTGAACCACGGGATCATCACGTTCCCACAATGGCGTGGCCCACTGTAATGCTCTGCCAGACAAAAGTGACACGATAAACCCCACCTTAGCCCGCTCTGTAGGAAACCGTGCAGCCAATAACTCGAGCTGAATTGAGCACTGACTGACGAATCCCCTACAGGTGGCGCTGTCACCCGAAAATTTGGCGGGAAGCGGGAGGCGAGAAAGTGTCGGCATGGGCAAAAGAGCGGGCGCACGTGAGACAGCCTCGGCGACTGTCTGGGCAGCAGCTAGCGCGGTATTCGCTGCTGAGTTGGCGCTCTCAATAGCCGCCAACCTGCTCTCCAGCTGCCGAATATAGCCCTGCAACTGCTGCACGTCTGCCATTGCCAGTCAGACCCTGGTGCTAGTGTAATGTTAGGGACGGCGGAACGCACAAAATATAAATAATAGGAGGTGCGTTCGCCACCCGGGGTCCACCATGCGGTAGGTGATTAGACCGCTGCTGGACAATGGCAGATGCACCAGAAGGTGCTGTAGTGCGCACGGGTAAACGTCACCCGAACGCTAGGAGCAGCTCTGTTCAGACACAGAGTCGCTAGGCAGAAATATATGCAAAGGCGCTGGCCCCGTTAACATCACAGGAGCCGGCGTGTGGCATCGCAGCCGTGACCACCAATAGCTGCTAGTAATGCAGCACAGCGGCAACTAAAGCCGCGAGCGTCGGTGCCGAGAACCGGGCACCGACGGACGCTAGTGTAGGCGTGGATCGCACTGTGGCGTGTAGCTTGCCACAACCAGGAGCTGACTAACCCAACACACAGTCACCAATCGTATTATCCAAGGGAAGGGGTTTCATAAGAAGTCAGTCACCAGTCCATGCATCCATCACCATACACACACAGCATAATATGCTACACTAGCACATGGCCGAGCCACCATGCAGGCTTTTTATAGCCATGTGCTTCCGGGACCTTCTGGTACCCTGGAAAGGACCAATCAGATCCGACGCAGGACCTGAGCATGTGACCCCTGCTCTCCAGAGAGAGGTCACCTTGTGGGCATGCCCAGTAGCACGGCATGAGGACTTAGCCTCTGGAGCGGTTCCCTGCAGAACAGGATGCGCTACCATTGCTGCACCAGAGGTGGCAGCAACATCCAGGCTGTCAGAGCAAGTCTGAGTAGCACGCCTGGCTCGCAGTGATTGCTGAGCAGCACCCGGCGCGGTCGGAGGAGAATGGGAGACCGCTGGATGTCTGGCTCTGGATTCCCGCTGTGCAGTGTCAGGAATCCGACGCCCAACAACAATCAAATACATTTTTATAAAGCATTACATTTGACATTTACACTGTCATTTTAGAAGTACATTCAATTACATTTTGTTTATCACACAGCGCTGCAGTTAATCAAATCAATATATATATATATACACTGTATATCTCAAGAAAAAAGGGCAGCACTACCAAAATAATACAGCAGGTGCAAAACCTATTCAGCAGTGTCCAAACAGCCAAAATGACAAAAGGAAAAAAAATAGGCAGCACTCAAATTAAATGTGAAAAAAGTGGATACTTTACTGATCCTCAGATGGCAACGTTTCAACGGTGACCCGTCTTTGTCAAGCAATGTGCTCATAGTCAATACAGACTTAAATAGTAGTAACACATGTGTATAAAATTCCAATGATTAATCCGTTTTACATATTCAAAATAGTCATTGTCATAGTAACGTTTACAAGTGCTCCATTAAACATATGTGCATAAGACCAAAGATCTAGAATACAAAGTGCAACAGTGCATATACAGTGCTTTAAAAAGACTCAACTTGCCTATAAAACTGATCATGACACAACCTATGAGGGTACTAAGGCTTATATAGAGAAAAAAAGTTAGTATACTTTACTTACATCTTTGCAGCTCTCTGTCAATGCTGGCTACTAGCTGTGCTCAGTGTTGTTCATTACCGCCCAGCTCCAACAAGTGACTCATCACTGCATGGCCGATCATTGCAGGGTGCCTAAGCATGCTCACTCGACATACTGTTCAGAACTGCCATTTTGCTTCAGGGCATTACAGCCCTTATGCTAAAATGCATATATTGGTGCCTGGGGTTGCGGTTTTTACACCTGGAATGGTCACAAACCTTAGAGGCACCCGTCAGGGTGACAATTTGGCTGTGTTGCTATTTTAACAAGAGATGACAACATCACACAGTCTCTCTTTACAGCATTAACCAATCCTGAATACCCTTCACCACCAGAGGTCACTCTTTATGCAGTTCCCATTCACTCTATTACACACATACCAGGCATTATTATACTGCAGTGAAATCACCATAAAAACTCATTCTATAGAAAAATGAAAAATATACATCTTATCTTAATCTTGTAGTCACTCTCGTCACAGCATCATATATCTGGGGAGAAAATAAAAAGAATATAGTTGTAAACATATCCATATATATATAAAAACATCAGTAGCACATACAACACACAGAAGTCAGGCTACATGGAAGGTTATAGTCAAAAAGGAGTTTCTCAAAACATATGTACCTTAAAATCAACATTTAATCCTGCTGGTTTTAATGTCCCCAGCTCATATATCCATCTCATTTCTAATTTTTTTCTACTCGGTTAGATGTATCTTCTCTGTCCGATACTATCACTAACTGCCGAGTCTCAGGTGCCCAGTGTACCTCACACGCTTTGACCGCCTCTTTGAAAGCCTCATGCACACCTTCCTCCACACAGGCCTATTGCATGTCCTCTGGTACATCAATCACAAACTGGAAGGTTGTGGTCTTGCTCTCTTCCTGAACCGAAGGCTCTAGCTTTACCACGGACACTTCCCTCACTACAGTTGACCCGCCCGGGTGACCGTCTTCTTCCGTTCTTAACTCATCAACTTCACATGACTTGGTCCCTTCCTGACCCTTTGCCCTGAGGGCTACTGGCCATTCTGTCCTTTTATCAATTGCGCTCACCTGCGGTAAGTCTTCGTCCAATTTCTCACGCAGAAGACTTTTAACTACTCTGAGTTCTTCCATTTCTTCCCTAAGGGTCTTGTTCACATTTTGCCACATTGACAGGTGACCACTGAGCTCCAAGACATTTTTCTCAAGCCCTACCACATCTTCTCTTAAGGTGTTGTTTACGCTGAGCCACGTTGACAGGTGACCTCTGAGCTTAAGGACTTCTTTCTCAAGCTCCTCCACTCTGTGCTCGGCTGTTTGTCTCATCACACTTTCTCGTTCGAGCTGTTCCTTCACTGTCTCTTTTATTAACTGTATCTCCTGCTCTAATTCTCTTTTGGCCAGTATGTGTTGCACCACTACTTCTTTAATCATATCGTCAAAGGGCACCCCTGGGTCAGTCCCATCAGTCGAGCCCCCGTTACCCTCTGACTGTGCCTCTACTCCCGTTATCTTCTCGACCAGGTTACCATCCGTCCTTTCATGAGTTTCAGTCAGCACAGCACTAGACTCTGTCCTAGGGGTGGCTACTGGTAATAACACGTCACAGTCACACCACACCATCTGGTGAACCCCCAAGGCACTCTCTGTCCATGTATCAGCTCTGCTCTCTGTTTTTCACACCCTTCTCACTCACACCATTGTACCCTTCAGGTGACGTCCGGTCTGTAAGTTTGTCCGACGTCGTACTTTCTCCGGTCGCCCCTACGTCTGGCCTGTCCACGTTAGGAGGCGTCCGCGTCTCAGTGTCTGCTAGCCCTACAGTAGACACGTCTCTATCCATCTGGGATAGGTCATCAAACCAGACCCAGTCCCGGCCCCACTCCAAGGTATAAAGTAAGTCTGGTGGTATACTGCCACCTTGGCACTCACGGCCTCCATTCCACTCAAACCTTACTCTGTCTACCGCATAGTTCACTGTGACCCCATGTACACAGCGAACCTGGACCATTTTCTCGGTCAGACAGAGAGTGAAAGGAGTTCCTACCAGAGTCACATGACTCTTTGAGTCCAACCGTCCCGATATCCCTTCCCGGTGTAGCATCACAGTACACACTTGCGGACCGTCATTATTCGGAAAGAATATCCCACATTCTGGAAATGACATACACACACACTGCGGTACTCCAGACATACCCACTGAGTCACCCAGTGCTGTCATTCCTTCAAACTTGGCCCCTTTCTGGACCACCACCCCACTTTGGGTTGCCACCTCCTCCCGGGACTACACCCCGCTTTGGGTTACCACCCCGCTTTGGGTCACCGCCCCTTCTGGGACTCCACCCCCTTTCGGGACCTCCCCATGTCCATTAAACTGGTCTTCTCAGACCACAGTTCACACAACACAGTTTATGTCTTAACGATACCACACAAGTCCTTGTTGGCACCACCACAGCTCCTGCTGTTACCGATCACCGACACCACCGGCTGCTGTCCACACACACAGCGGCTGGAGTCACTGCAGCTCCTGCTGCGCCGTCTTTGTGGACCCGCCGATCCACCGGAAACCGCTTGTCACCTTCGTAACCCGGCCGAGTTATCGTAAGCCGCTTGTCACCTTTGTGACCCCACTGAGCCACATCAAGCCGCTAGTCACCTTCTTGACTCCCACTGAGCCACCGCAGGCTGAGTTGAGAAAAGAAGAAAAGAAAACACCACACAAAAAACTCAAAAACTCATGTGTCCTTTCTGTGTGCTATTCAGGACGTACCATCTCCGCCTGAGACCGTCCAACACACAGGGCGCAGCGGGTGCTATTCAGGGAGCGACCCTCCTCCCAGGGTTTCCCAACACGCCAGCCACACCAATGCAAAGCTCCCGTGTCCTATCTGTGTGCTATTCAGGACGTACCATCTCCGCCTGAGACCGTCCAACACACAGGGCGCACCGGGTGCTATTCAGGGCTGACCCTCTTTCCAGGGTTTCCCAACACACCGGCCTCACCAGGTCCAGGGGCTTAGCGGGTGCTATTCAGGACATCCGTCTCGGCCTGAGACTGCCCAACACTTACGCCTCACCAGGTCCAAGGTCATATCACGTGCTCCAGGGCTCTTCCCAACACTGACCCTCCATGACCTTGTTCACTGAACCCTCCAGGAACACAGTTTTTACCACTGACCCAGGTCAGTACACCACGAACACCAGTCCGTTGCCTGTGTCGGCCACACAAGTCCTCAGATACCTCTTCTTCTCAGAGGCACCCTATAGCAATCACCAGTCTCTTGCTCACTGAGCCCGGTCAATAAAACACGTTTTCTTTTTTTTTCTCTTACACGACCGTCACCTGCTGGCCGCGCAGGTTCTCGAACCCCTCTACCGCAGAGGTGTCCTATCAGTCTCTTTCTCCTGGGGAAACAGCCGCACTGGGCTCACCGATCCGGACAGTGCCTTACTCACTAGGTCGCCCCACGGTTCCAGAACCACAGCCAGGCAGTGGCTTCCTCAATCGTCAGCATTCCTGGCTCAGCGTTGCCAGCACTGCAACATGCACTTTTTGGAAACCATTGCCCTTAGCAACCGACTTTGCAGTCCTCTTCCTTTGCTCCCAGCAACAAGGCTACAACATTGCCCATTGCTTTCTCCACCAAATGTGAGGTAGCGCTGTCATTTACTTAGGGGATTCTCACTTGCAGTGAACAAAAACACATCTGGCACTAGGATTTCCATATATCATCACAGTCCATGTGGTTTATTGTTCAGCATAAACCAGCATACAGTTCATATCAGCATTACCAGCATAGCGTTCATTACAGAGTTCCCCTCTGTCAGCAATGTCCAGCATACATAGGTTGCTCAATGTCCAGCAAACAGGCTCTCTTAGCCTCACAACTGTCTCACCCAAGTCAGGGTTCCTCATGCGGCTTCAGCATTCCGCACACGTTCACTCCCTCCAGAGAGCTCTCAGGCTCTGGCAGCCATTACACCCAGCCACACACAGGCTGTTAGCCAGGAGACATTCCTCCTCACGGGACCTTCAACTCTGGACCAACCAGGTCCCAGCATTCACCCCATGTGACCTACCCTGGCCACATTATATGGTCTATAGCCACACCCACCAGGTCATGTGACTATGACCTCATCACAGGTCCTTCACACACTCAGTCTTTTACTACAGGCGATTTCAGACACACCCCTGGTTGGGTTTGTAGGTAACTGGCCCGCCCAACTCCCAAGTTACCTAGATACGTCTCTCTTACCTTGAAATAACACCTCAGCAATACCATTGTGCTGATCAATACGCATTACTAAGTCTCCATCTCAAAGCCACCCCCTTTGAGATACACAACCATCCTTCAGGATTCTGCCACTCATCCTCTCCCTTGGAACCTCCACACAGCGCCCCCTAGCGGACATAGTGATTACTACACCACACAGAGTATATCATTACAATACAATAGATACTATCATTTCACTTGGGCAAAACAGAGGTCACTATTTACACACCTAACTCAACAAAAACAAAGGAAATAGTAGAAAGGAAAAAGATGTCAGAGTATAACATTACAATACAATAGATACTATCATTTCAATTGATCAAAACAGAGGTCACTATTTACACACCTAACTCAACAAAAACAACTGATAAACAGATGTCACTACATCCAGACACTTTCCCGTGGCTAACTTCAGTTAGTATTGATTCATTGGCTGTTATAATAATAAAGGAATCATACACAGTGATAAGCAACACTGTTTAAATATAAAATAATTTTTGCAGGGATAGCAATTTGATTCAAGTAAATCTTGCTTTACAGATTTATATACTAAATTATCATTATGATTTACGTCATCAGTAAAATGTTGCAAAATGCCCCTTGCAAGTTTTTTTAGGATATACACGCAATAATATCTGCACACAGTACTATAATTATTTTGAATTTGCCTGTCTTGATAGCAGAATAATTTGCTATTTCTCTTTAGGATTATAAATTCATCGGGAAAAAGTACATTGTCTGGCAAGAGTCCATAACTGTCAAAGAATATCGCATTTTTTCGTTGCAAAGTAAAATTAATATCCAATGTTTGCTGCTCTGATTGGATCGGTCTGTATTTACGATGTATTCTGAGTTACTCTATTTGAAGGTAGCAAGTCACACGGATACACCCCATAAAATATGGACTCTGTATAGTGATCGGCTTTCAATAGCATAGCGAGCTGCAGGGAATCCATCATCAGTAGAAATCATACAATACTTCACGGCGGTTATTAATTTCTAGAATAGACGAATTCACGCCGTATACCACCATATTTAACGTATGAGGTGTGGCTAGCGCAAATCGGACTTCAGAACGCAGGTTCCCAGATTTAATGAGAAAGAAGTGACCTCCAGGTTCTTGGTCGGCTGATAGATCAAATGCAAAAAATGTATACCTGTCCATAAATTCTTTTAGGTCAATTGCCAGTGCACAATCGGCCTTCTGCTTTCCAGAAATATGAGCGAGAGCCATATACTCTCTTACAGCTAATTCAAAATTGAAATTAGGTTGGAATGGCTGGGAGGGTATCTGCTGACCATCCAAATATAAAGCCGCATGGTTTACATTAGGCTACTTTCACACATCAGGTTTTCGGCGTCAGGCGCGATCCGGCGTCGTGCCGGAAGGCCGGATCCGGCAAATGTTTTGTAAAACCTGATGTGCCGGATCCGGTTTTCTGCCGGATCCGTCTTGTTCTTGACAGACAAAACCGGATCCGTCTCATCCGGTTCATCCGTTTTTCTATCCGTTTTTTCGACGGATTACGCCGGATCCGGTTTTTAAAATTGACCCTTGTGGCCCCTCAAGGCAGAGTACACTGGCAGGATGACAGAGTGTGAAAGATTTGTGCCCTAACCAAACTTGTGTACCTTCTGGACCAACAGTATATACCTTTGCCAACCAAAGTTGGCTATCTTGTCATGGTCTACTATTTTTAGCTTTAGGCCACAGGTGTGTACCTGGTTGTGTTTTATGCAAAGTATTTCACCTTTTAACAAAAGTTGTGTACATTGTTAGGAAATCACCAACAATAAACACAACTTTTTAGGTGAAATACTTTGCTTCAAACACAACCAGGAACACAACTGTGGCAAAAAGCTAAAATTTACCCACAGTTATATACCTGGTTTTGAATACCTTTTTACCTTTGAAATACCCTGTATTTAACCTTTTTTTTAAACATAGCTCGCCGCAGAAAGAAAAGACAGACAACCATTGTGAAACGATAATTTAACTTTTATTTAAAATTTTTTTTTTTTTGTAAAATGTTTTTAAAGTGCAAAAAACTTTTTTAATAAAGGTTTTAAACCCAATGGGCATTTTTATTAAAAAACACACATTACAAATCTGTGTAGTGTGGGGTGGAAATACTGCTGGAGGGGCTGCGGGACACTTCGACACTGGGTGTGTGGAGAGAGGACTGGGATCGTGGTGGGGAAGGAACAGTTAGAGGTGAAGGTGTGGAAAAAGCTACAGAATGGGTGGACATGTTGGAGGCAGAAGAGGTGGTGGGCAGTGGAGTGGAGGGTTGGGCAGGGACTGTAGGAGCAGATGATGTTGATGGAAAGTTGTATGGGGAAGGAGTTTGGTACGGGGAAGGAGTTTGGTACGGGGCAGGTTGCTGGAAGTGGGGAGATGTCTGGTACTGGGGAGGTTGCTGGTACTGGTGAGGTTGCTGGTATGTACTAGGAGGGGGAGGATGGAAAGTGGCTGGAGGGGGTGCAGATGTAATAGGAGGGGGAGGATGGAAAGTGGCTGGAGGGGGTGCAGATGTAATAGGAGGGGGAGGATGGAAAGTGGCTGGAGGGGGTGCAGGTGGAGGAACTACAGTGGTGGGAGGTGGAGGTTGGGAGGTAACCTGCTGTAGAGCACCGTGGCACGAATGCATTACATGCATCTGCTGGGTAGGAGATAGTGTTGCCATGCGCTCCACAACAGACCTGAAAAAGGTGTGGTTTGGCGAAGATCTTGCTTCTGAATGCATGGTTTGCAGAAGTGTCTTCACCTCCAGAATGCTGGAGTTGATCTGCTGAAAGCCTGCGGAGATTTGCTCTGACAAGACTTTTAGACAGTTCTGGAAAGATGCATTCAGATGCAAGAACTCTTGCGCATAACTTTTCCTGACCCCTCTGCCGCTGCCGCCCAGTACCCGCAGGTGTACTAGAGGTGGCAGGGGCAGAAGGGTGGGGTAAAGGGAAAGCGATCTCCTCACCAGCAGCTTCATGTAATGTAGGCGGCCACGATGCTCCTGTGCTGGTGGATGGGACAGATGGGTCGAATGTGTGGGAAGGCTGGGAAGGTGCAGATGTACTGGGGCGGTCGAAGTGTCCCTCGGTGCCGGTCTCCTCAGGGATCGCCTCAGAAGGGTCCAATCGTGCAGGCTCCCGAGTGCTGCTCACCGTGCTGTGGAATAAAGAGAAAAAAAACAATTAAAATACTGACATGGTATGGCCCTGGCTGAAAAAAAAAAGTTACATCTAACATTTTTTTTCACATGTGGTGTGTAATATTTACCTTCTGGTGAGCATTGTTTCCCGGAGGAACGACAGGGCTTGTGCGTACTTGTACTTGCTCCTGCGTCCTCCAGATCCACTCGGGGCCCGCATCTCTTTATTGAACTCCTTCTTGAAACGATCCCTCACAGACCGCCACCGATTCACAATTCTGTTCCCTGAAACGAGAAAGGAGTGGTTAGTATACAACATCAGTGTTTCACAAACTCCAGTCCTCATGGTCCCCAGGGGTCATGTTTTCAGGATTTCCATAGTAAATAGAAATTCTGAACACATGATCCGTGGGGACCACGAGGACTGGAGTTCGGGAAACACTGGTTTACATCAAGCAACCGGTACTGTATATACTTACGCTCTTTAATCTGGGCCCGAACATCGAGGTCCTCCCAGCGGCCCACAAGGAGCGAACAGATTTCCTCCCAGAGTCGTCGGGTAACGATAAGGTCAGCGTGGCGGCGGTCAGCCATATTCCAGAGAGGCTCCCTTTGTCTGACGAGATCGATGAGGTGGTCCACATCGAGTCCTCCATCCTCACTGTCAGAGTCGGGAGCACGCTGTGAAGGCTGTTAAAGAAAAAGACAAAAATAACATTAGCCTCCACAAAAGAAATGAAATAAAAAGTGCAAAAAAACAAAGCAAAAATATTTATACTTACACGCTGGTGACCGCCGCGTTGCTGTCGCCGACGACCCTGGGAGGCACTGCGAGGACCTCTTGGCCGAGCACCAGATTGGGAAGACTAGAGAAGAAAACAAAAAATGTTATGTCTTTGGATGTAGGCATTTGTTTGCTGTGTGTGGTCTGCAGAACATTGTTTTCTATGTGTTGTGTGTAGTGTGATGTTGTGTTTCTGCGTTTGATGCAAAAAACTTACCAATTGTGAGCCCACTCCAGGTGTCTGTCCACCCCTTCCTTCTTCTTCTGGGAGCTCCTCTTCATCTTGTGATTCCTGTTTTGAAATAAAAGGCAATGAATAGACATATATTACAGAGATAATGGATTTTGGAAATAAAAACTTACCGTCAAACGCTGACGATGCGAGGGAGGGCTCCCAGAAGAAGATGTGCTGTCCTGTTGATGGCCAGACTCCATGGCTGTGGGTATTGCTGCTGCTGTTGCTGCTGCCAGTGATGCCATTTCTGCTGCTGCTGCTGCTGCATCTCTTTGGCGGCTGTTGAATAAAGAGAAACAAAGGGCCAATGAATATCTTGATATTCCATGGCCCTAGTTTGGAGGAATGGGGGATTTGATAATTACCGTCTCTCATCTGCTGCTGGACTCCCCTCCTCAGCATGTTTCATTTGCTGCTCCATTTGGGGTGGTGCTGATGGTGCTGCTGCTGCAGATGTCTGCTGCCTTCTCCTGCTCCTGGTTCTTGGCTTGGGTGGCATGTTGGGTGTGGCTGAGGGTCCCATTGTCTTGCTTTTATATATCTCCTGTGGGCAGAGCTACTGAGCATGCTCAGACCAAAAAACCGGATCCGGCGCATTGCGGCGCTCATAGGCTTTCATTGTGTGAAAAAGCCGGACGCGCCGGATCTGGCGTGTCCGGCTTTTTCGCCGGAGACAAAAAACGTTACAGTAGCCGTTTTTTCCAGACGCCGGATCGCGACACATTGCCGGATCCGGCGAAAACCGGATGAAACGCATGGCCATCCGGCGCGATCCGGCGCAAATGCAAGTCAATGGGGGGGGGAACCGGATCCGGCATTGCATTTCGCCGGATCCGGTTTCTGTCAAAAGTGCCGGATCGCGCCTGACAGCGAAAACCTGATGTGTGAAAGAGGCCTTATAATGATGAAAGTACAGTGGGTTTTTATTATACGTTCCGCTAAAGGCCTCATTATCTACAAACCCCAATATAATTACTCTTGGGGGGTGGTCCCTAAAAAGAGATTCTCTATGTTAGAAATCCGTGTACCTGCAGGGATGCTGTACACTTTCATACAGGCCCTATCAATAGCATGTTTTGCTGTAGCAGATAGTAAGGCCTGAGAGTGACCAATCCTCACAGCGGGAGCCACCTGGACTCTCTTTACATAGAGACAAGCGTTCATAATTTGTACTTTAAGTTGGTCGGCTTCAGAAGACATCAAACAGAAAGTGTCCTTATTTCGCGTCAGCTTGATTTTAAGGTCAAGTCCATTCAATATAAGCTTCGGCTGATTAAAAATATCAGAATAAAATGTTATATACCAATTTAGAGGCTTAATTTAAAGGCACTTCCATAAATGCATCATATCCAAAACAGAAAATTGGAAGCTTATGCCAATCAATATTTTAGAAAAGTCTTTATTAAATACTTTAAAATGCACACAATTAATTTCAGTGGAAATATACGATACAAAAATACACTGTTCAAAAAAGACAATACATGTTCCAAAATTAGTACCAAAATAATGAATGGTTTTGTGGATGCCCACTCACAGAATAATAAGTCCTTACTACATCACATAGATTATGCCAAGAGTGGTTTCTTTTTTAAAAAAAATCAATCCTAAGGACTAAGAAGATATGCACTTGTCCAGGGATATAAAACAACCTTTTATACATATATAACTAGAGTTAATAAATGTCATCTGAAGGTTATATCCAAAAACAATACCTAAACCAAGCTAAATAGCCATAATGCTGGTTCACATATCAACAATAAGGCTCACAAGTTATTTTCAGTGAACAAAAGATAAAATAAGTAGCAATTATGCTTATCAGACTGATACAAAATAAGTATTAGGCTATGGACTATGTAAGTGATTATGCTGGCCACTAATATGAGTATGCAAATAGCAAAATACAAATAGCCTCATATATATGCCTAAAGCTAGTGGGTGTCTGTGATGAAGGAGCAGCCGCCATCTTGGATATGGGGCCACATGTCTGAGCTTGGCATTCATTTTGGTCTAAGTTCAGGAATTACAGGCAGCTAACGGCTTCTATAACCCCAGGTGCTGTGTACTTAGTAAATACAAGCAGGATTTAGTGTTCCAATGCTAAATAGCCAGGGCCATTGGTGTGATAATGAGGATAGGCCCAAAACAGAGCTTCAAAGCTCAGGTAGGGAGCCGTGCCAGCAGGGGGCCGGAAAAAAGCCTAGGGCTTCAATTAGAATGTACCTGCTAGCAGACGCAGGAATATACGTCCTTTGTGTGTCCCAGACGCTTTGGCTCCATCCTAGGAGCATGGATTATTAGCCCACCCTCTGACACAGGGGGAGGAACCTAGCGTGTTTAAGGACTCGCAGCCCCTGGCAGATTTTCATTCTTTCACACAGAAGATCCGGACGATGACTATCTAAGAAGGACCTGGGGACAGACCTGCCGAGGGGAGCAGCGGCCCATGCTTTGGGGGTCTGTCCGGCAACTAAGATTCTTGTACCTGTGGACTGCAGAGCTCCCCGGCAACCGCATGCACCCTACAATCTGGTAAATTGACCTCCAGCTTAATATCTTAAGTCTTGTACCCTTATTGTTATATCTTTTCTCTGACTGTAAATTTACTGTTTATTTCTGTAATTATCTAGTGCGCCCTTAAGGCAATTAAACTATAAACTTAATCTTGGGCTGATGCTTTTACTCTGATTGCGAATCTTAGAACCCCGAGCGGGTAACAGGACCTCCTCCCCGGCGACCATTTGCTCTAGGTGCAGTTCCCTTACTGACCTGAGAGACAAAGGGGGCGCCGGAGAGCTGTGCCTGTGTAGTTACATCATGGTGGTGACGTGGGAGGAACGGGTCTGTGTGTGTTCCTCCACACTTGGTGGCAAGCGGTGGGATCAGAGTAATAGTGTGCGTGGGACCCCTACTCCCAGACACTAGAGACTACCAGCGGTAACTTTCACTGCTGGGGTCTTAAGGTCAGCCCAGCACTAGATGGTCAGAGTGCAAATATAATAAATTGTGTGCGAGGCCAGGGTTGCAGCTGTGTCAGTAACCAGAGGTTCCCAAGATGGCGGAAGGCACCAGGAGTAGGACAAAGGGGGAGGCCAATGCTATGGTCTATGAGGAGGTGGTGGAGGACAATACCAATGAAGGCGAGGGGAAGCTCAACCAGGGCTCCCCAAGGAGCCAGACCCCCGTGCTCAGTCCCGCAGTGGATTGCCCACCACCTGCCCACCCCAGCCTGTCCAGATCGGATGCCTTTTTCCAAGTGGCTTGGCACAGCTCGAGGCTGGTAATGACGCCGCCCATGACAGACTCCTAGCGGCAGCAGAGAAAGCAGCGGAGCGTGAGCAAGCGGCGGCCGAGAGAGCAGCGGAGCGTGAGCATACTGAACGCCGTGAAGCTGCAGAGCGCCGGCACCAACTGGAGATGGCTCAGCATGGGCTCCCACTGGACGCTCCAGCCCCACCAGGGACCAAGGCTTCCAAGGTCCGGGCGGAGGACTTCCCCTTGCTTGAAAATGATGGAGACCTGGATTCCTTTCTGCTGGCCTTTGAAAGAACCTGCCTCCAACACCATCTGGCCCTGGATCAGTGGGCAAGGTACCTGACCCCCCATTTGAGGGGTAAGTCCCTGGATGTTTTGGGGGACTTACCTGCCGGGGAGGAGCAGGACTACAATAGCATCAAGCGGGCCCTGATCCAGCACTACAACCTGACCCAAGTCGTACAGCAGGAAGTTCCGGAGCCTGCAGCAGGGCTCAAAGGACACCTGGACCGACCACATGCAGGCACTGCTGAGAGCTGCGGAGCACTGGACCTCGGGTCTAGAGCTCACCACCTGCCAGGAGGTCCAGGAACTGTTTGTCATGGAGCAGTTCTTGTGGAACTGCCCAGAGTACCTCCAGCAGTTACTCCGTGACCGGAAACCAAAGGGGGCTTCTGCTACAGCCGCCCTGGTAGACGAGTATGCCAACAACAGGGCCTCTGAGCTGAAGAAGCCTGCCAGCAGCACCTGGAGAGGTGGTAAGCCCAGTCCTGCCCCTGTCCCCCCAGCCCCCAGAGTGCAAGGGGTGTACCCCCCAGCTGCCCTCTCCAGGCCAGGAGCAGAACCCAGACGTTGTCATCATTGCAATCACCCGGGACACTTTAAGGCCGCGTGTCCCCAGCGCCATAAGGCCCCATCCCTGTCCCAGAAACCGTCCACTGTTTTGTGTGTGGGAGGGGGTGGTGGGAGGTCCCTGGACAATTACCAACCCGTCACCATCGGCTGCTCAGCGGTCATGGGACTGCGGGACACAGGCACTGAACGAACCCTGGTACATCCTGAGGTGGTGTCCCCTCAAGACTTGGTGCCTGGGAAAAATCCTTTCCATCTCCGGAATTGGAGGTGTTGAACCTGTGCTGCGCGTTGCTGAGGTGTTTTTGGACAGGGGCGCCGGGAGGGGAATGCGGGAGGTGGGAGTAAAGCCAAATATTCCTGCCAATGTGTTGCTTGGGACCGATTTGGGGCGGCTAGTGTCTCAGTATGTGGCCACTGAACCCCCAAGTCCGGCTCCGCAAGAATGTCATGACTCTACTGTGAATGCTAATGTTAATGTGTTGAATGTGCCTCCAACAGTGGAGGAGGGAGTGAAACCTGATGGTAAGCCATGCACTGACACTACACACACAGGGCTCACAGTGAGGACAGGTGAGAAGCCTGCAGGGGAGAGCTCAGAGGTGGAAGGAGGGGCTGCTATGGGCAGTGTAGGGCCCCTAAGTGAATCCAGCCTGCTGAGTCGAGGGCCTCTGCAGAAAGAGGAACAGGCCATGGGGGGAGGGGGCGTCCCGGGAGAGGAGCCACCAGGTAAGACCCCAGGGCAGGAGTTCCCCACATCCGGGATGTCAGGAGGCCAGGGAAGTCTGCCTGACCCGGCGACTTGGTCGGGGGCCGAGGGGAAGCAGGCGCTACCTGTGGTCTCAGCGGTCGTGGCCGCTGTTACCAGGAGTAGGAGCGCCGGAGCCCAAGGAGCCTCGCGGAGGTCCGACGGTTCCCCTCTCTCCGACCAAGTGGCTGCCAAGTCAGACAGCGGCCAGGAGACAGATCCCGGGGAGCTGACAGAGGAGGTGGCAGTTTCGTCCATTCTTGCCACATTGAGTCAGGGATTTCAGGCAGCGTTGGAAGCTGACGCTAGCCTGAAAGCTCTCAAGGAGCAGGCGGCACAGCCTCCCCTGGAGTCCGACCGCGAGCGAGTGGTCTGGGACCAGGGACGGCTGTACTGGATAACGGTCCAGCAGGGTTCACCGGAGGTGTGGCCCAGGGACCGACAGATAGTGGTACCCTATCCGTTCAGGGCAGAATTGTTGCGGATCGCACACGAGATTCCCATGGCCGGACACCTAGGGATCGCTAAAGCCAGGGCCAGGCTAGCTCAGCATTTCTACTGGTCAGGAATGAGGACCGAGGTGATTGCCTACTGCCGTTCGTGTGACACCTGTCAGAGGGTGGGGAAGGCGGGGCGGCACCCCAAAGCCCCACTGGTAACTCTGCCCATCATCGAAGAGCCTTTCTCGAGGGTGGCTGTGGATCTCATTGGACCTCTGTCCACTCCCAGCCGCTCCGGGAAACGCTAACGGTAGTGGACTATGCCACCCGGTACCCGGAGGCGGTAGCTTTGTCGTCCATTCGGGCAAACAAAGTGGCCACTGCCTTACTGGAGATTTTCTCCAGAGTGGGGTTTCCCCAGGAAATGCTCACCGACCGAGGGACCCAGTTCATGTCGCAGCTGATGGAGTCTCTCTGTAAGCAGGTACAGGTACAACATCTGGTAGCCAGCCCGTACCACCCACAGACCAATGGCCTGTGTGAGCGGTTTAATGGCACCTTAAAGCAGATGCTGAAGATGTTGGTCGACTCCCACGGGAGAGATTGGGAGCGGTATCTCCCACACCTGTTGTTTGCCTACCGAGAGGTCCCACAGGCCTCAACAGGGTTCTCCCCCTTTGAGCTCCTGTAGTGGCAACGTGTACGGGGGCCCCTTGCTCTGGTGAAGGAAGCATGGGAAGGGGATTTGGCTACCCCTGGAGTGTCGGTCATTGAGTATGTCGTGCGCTTCCCGGACAGAATGACGGCCTTGACACGACTGGTGCATGACAATATGGCCCAAGCCCAGGCTGACCAGAAGCGGTGGTATGACCAGAATGCTTGTGAGCGGACCTACGAGGTGGGTCAAAAGGTATGGGTACTGGTCCCCGTACCTCAAAACAAACTTCAGGCGGCCTGAGAGGGTCCATACCTCGTGCACCAGCGGCTCAACTCTGTCACCTATCTGATCACCCTGGACCACGCCCATGGAAGGAGGAAGGCCTTCCACGTGAACATGATGAAGGCCCATCATGAGCGGGAGGCTTGTGCCCACCCAGTGTGCAACCTTCCCGAGGAAGGAGAGGTAGAAACCCTCCTGGATCTGCTCACCCAAACCAAGGTGGGTGGATCCATTGAGGATGTGGGGGTTGGCCACCAGCTCTCGGAGGAACAACGTTCCCAGTTGAGGGTCACCCTACACCCCTTTAGGGAGCTGTTCAGCAGCCTGCCCGGAAGGACTGAGACAGCCGTCCATGACGTGGACACCAGCAATCACCCCCGGATCCGGCGTTCAGCATATCGGGTCTCTCTTGAGGTGCAGCAGCACATGCGCCAAGAGATAGACGAGATGCTGAAGCTGGGGGTGATCCAAGTGTCCAATAGTGTATGGGCTTCGCCTGTAGTCCTCGTCCCTAAAAAGGACCGAACTACGCGGTTCTGCGTGGACTACCGGGGGTTCAACGCTGTGACGGTCACCGATGCGTACCCAATGCCGCGCATCGATGACCTGCTCGATCGGCTGGCTGGGGCCAAGTACCTGACCATCATGGATCTGAGCAGGGGGTATTGGCAGATTCCCCTGACCCCTGGGGCACGGGAACGCTCTGCCTTTATCACCCCATTCGGACTGTACGAGTCCACGGTGATGCCATTCAGCATGAAGAATGCCCCTGCCACTTTTCAGAGGATGGTCAACACGCTACTCGAGGGACTGGAAGGGTATGCGACTGCGTACCTAGACGACATCGCCATCTTCAGTCCCGCCTGGGAAGATCACCTAGAGCACCTGGCGCAGGTGCTTGGGCGGATCCAGCGAGCAGGCTTGACCATTAAGCCCGAAAAGTGCCTGCTGGGTATGAGTGAGGTCCACTACCTGGGGCACCGGGTAGGTGGGGGAGCTCTGAAGCCAGAGCCCGGGAAGGTTGATGCCATCGCATCCTGGCCCACCCCCAGGACCAAGAAGCAGGTGATGTCCTTCTTGGGGATAGCCGGGTATTATAGGAGGTTTGTTCCACATTATAGTGCCCTGGCCAAGCCCCTGACGGACCTCATCAAGAAGAGGCTGCCCGTCGCAGTCGACTGGACAGTCACCTGCAAGACAGCTTTCCAGGCGCTCAAGACCGCCCTTTCTAGTTCTCCTGTACTACAGGCAGCCGACTTCACGCGGCCGTTCGTAGCGCAGACCGACGCCAGAGACTATGTGACATATAAACTATAATAAGTTATAACCAACAAACCCAATAAATATAATTAAGGCAAAAACTCAAAATACAAGTCATACACCAAAAGACATGAGTCTAAATTGCCAAATGTACAAATTTTATTAAATGCAATAGCATGATATACATCACTCAATAAAAAACATAAATAAAATAAGAACACTGCTATCCAAATAGGGAGCCTATATTGCACGATTACCCAAGAATGTATGTGCTAATAGAATAAGTGCATAAAAGACTTCATACATATCTTAAACAGAGGTTACAACCATGAAAAATGCATCTGAACTGAAAAAGACTTTCCACAGTGGAAACAGGCATAACCGATCAACAAGTTCATATGGATTCCAGGTATACATATTGTACAACTCAGCTATCACTAAGTACCTCGACCATATAGCATTATGATATGAACCCAATCAAAGTTTAGTAGATAAAAGGTATTTAAACCAAGGCACTTACATAGTTAAAGTGTGTGGCACTGGCTTCCCTGTCGCCCCAACGCGCGTTTCGCTTCTTCATCAGGAGGCGTGTCTACGGGCTTGTTGAATGGGCGTTATATACTGTGGACAGCCAATTACATTGAAACAACCGTCCACGTCACTAAGCCGCGCCGAAGCCCATCCCAAATGCGTGTCACCACTTCCTGCCCCATGGCGCATGTGCCGCTGACGTCAACTTCCTTAAACAAAGAGACTACCGGTTCGCAGATGTGGAGTAGGAGCGGCGACGCGTCGCTATAGCGACCGCGCAAGCGCACTCCTCTCCTAGTGTCTGCTTGCCGGACAGTCGGAGCTGACGAAGCCGGACATGCGCACTGGGCAACAGTGGTTATATTGTCATATACAAGGAACTATGTAGTGGATCAATTAGACTATGTGTGAAAAATATAAAGTGACCTAGTATATAACGTATAATAATTGCGACCAAGATGTATGTAGCCAATAATGTGAAAATAACAAAATAATACATTGTCATAATTATAAATATCAACTACAGCAATATACGATCTGGGTGTAATTATAACAATGGTTATATTGTCATATACAAGGAATTACATAATGGATCAATTGGGCTATGTGTGAAAAATATAAAGTGACCTAATATATAGCTTATAATAATTGCGACCAAAATATATATAGCCAATAATGTGAAAATAACCAAATAATATATTGTTATAATTATCAATATTATTAATATCAATCATAACAATATACAACTTAGGTACATAATGGAGTGAAAAAACACTAAAAAAGTGCGTACATATATACAAATCATACACGTGAGAACGCTAACGTCCTACTAAATACAAAAATATTTTTTAAATTTTTTTGCAAAAATTTCTTGTGCATTTCATGAAGTCCCATGTAATACAATCCATGTTGTTTATGTCTCATGTTCATAAGGGATAACTCATTGAAAAAATCTGTCCATTTATATTAGAACCTAGACAGCAAGATGGAAAGACATGAAAAATTAAAATCAAATAAAATAAAATACCAGCCCTCTAAAACCCAATAAAAACCCAAAATGTTACATTAAAGAAATGAACTAAACCCAAAACTCTCATTCAACCCAAAGGGGGTAATGGAGTGCAATCTGTATATCCACCTACTTTCGACCTGGGATAAACTTTTGAATAAATCACCCCCCCTAGGACCAAGGGTCACCTGATCAATCGCTTTGACCACAAGCTTACTTGAATCCAAATTATGATGATCTCTAAAATGTTTCGCAAGAGTCTTCAACGTTTCCGTGGAATCCGAGTTCTTTGCCTTTTCAATATCACGTACATGTTCCCGTACACGAATTTTTAGTTCTCGAGTAGTCATTCCTACATAAATCAATCCACAAGGACATTGAGCGTGATATATAACCCCTGTGGATGAACAAGTGAGGCGATGCAAAATTTTAAAGATGCGGGACCCATCAAAATTGGAAAAATCTTTACATTTCACTAAATTTCTGCAAGCTTTACAAAGCCCACATGGAAAAATTTTATTTCCCCGTCCCCTCTAGTTACTGCCAAAAGATCAAAAAATCTGCGTGACTTGCTTGTGAGAAGTCACTATGAACGTTCTAGAACTAATTCAGCTACTCAGTCAATTAAGGGCTTCTTTCCATGTGGGCTTTGTAAAGCTTGCAGAAATTTAGTGAAATGTAAAGATTTTTCCAATTTTGATGGGTCCCGCATCTTTAAAATTTTGCATCACCTCAATTGTTCATCCACAGGGGTTATATATCATGCTCAATGTCCTTGTGGATTGATTTATGTAGGAATGACTACTCGAGAACTAAAAATTCGTGTACGGGAACATGTACGTGATATTGAAAAGGCAAAGAACTCGGATTCCACGGAAACGTTGAAGACTCTTGCGAAACATTTTAGAGATCATCATAATTCGGATTCAAGTAAGCTTGTGGTCAAAGCGATTGATCAGGTGACCCTTGGTCCTAGGGGGGGTGATTTATTCAAAAGTTTATCCCAGGTCGAAAGTAGGTGGATATACAGATTGCACTCCATTACCCCCTTTGGGTTGAATGAGAGTTTTGGGTTTAGTTCATTTCTTTAACCCCTTCATGACCCAGCCTATTTTGACCATAAAGACCTGGCCATTTTTTGCAATTCTGACCAATGTCCCTTTATGAGGTAATAACTCAGGAACGCTTCAACGCATCCTAGTGATTCCGAGAATGTTTTTTCGTGATATATTGGGCTTCATGATAGTGGTAAATTTAGGTTGATAATTTTAGCGTTTATTTGTCAAAAAAATGGAAATTTGGCGAAAATTTTGAAAATTTTGCAATTTTCAAATTTTGAATTTTTATTCTGTTAAACCAGAGAGTTATGTGACACAAAATAGTTAATAAATAACATTTCCCACATGTCTACTTTACATCAGCACAATTTTTGAAACAACATTTTTTTTCGTTAGGAAGTTATAAGGGTTAAAAGTTGACCAGCAATTTCTCATTTTTACAACAAAATTTACAAAACCATTTTTTTTAGGGACCACCTCACATTTGAAGTCACTTTGAGGGGTCTATATGGCAGAAAATACCCAAAAGTGTCACCATTCTAAAAACTGCACCCCTCAAGCTACTCAAAACTACATTGAAGAAGTTTATTAACCCTTCAGGTGCTTCACAGGAACTAAAGCAACATGGAATGAAAAAATGGACATTTTAATTTTTCCAACCAAAATTTTCTTTTAGCATCAGTTTTTTCATTTTCACATGGGTAACAGGATAAAATGTATCCTAAAATTTGTTGGGCAATTTCTCCTGAGTACACCGATACCTCATATGTGGTCATAAACCACTGTTTGGGCGCACGGCAGGGCTCAGAAGGCAAGGAGCGCCATTTTACTTTTTGAAAGTAAAATATGCTTGAATATTTAGCGGTTGCCATGTCTTGTTTTAAGAGTATCTGTGTGCCTAAACATTGGAGATCCCCCACAAGTGACCCCATTTGGAAACTAGACCCTCCAAGGAACTTATCTAGATGCATAGCATGCACTTTGAACCCCCAGGTGCTTCACAAATTCATCTGTAAAAAAAAAGAGTACTTTTTTTTTTTCACAAAAATTTTATTTTGCCTCAGTTTTTTCATTTTCACATGGGCAACAGGATAAAATGGATCCTAAAATTTGTTGGGCAATTTCTCCTGAGTACATCAATATCTCATATGTGGTCATAAACCACTGTTTGGGCGCACCGCAGGGCCCGGAAGGGAAGGAGCGCCATGCGACTTTTTGATTGGAAAATTAGCTCCAATCGTTAGCGGACACCATGTTGCATTTGGAGAGCCCCTGTGTGCCTAAACATTGGAGCTCCCCCACAAGTGACCCCATTTTGGAAACTAGACCCCCGAAGGAACTTATCATAGAATCATAGAATCATAGAATCGTAGAGTTGGAAGGGACCTCCTGGGCCATCTGGTCCAACCCCCTGCTCAAAGCAGGATTCGCTAAATCATCCCAGTCAGATGTCTGTCCAGCCTCTGTTTGAAGACTTCCATTGAAGGAGAACTCACCACTTCTTGTGGCAGCCTGTTCCACTCATTGATCACTCTAACTGTCAAAAAGTTTTTTCTAATATCTAATCTGTGTCTCCTCCCATTCAGTTTCATCCCATTGCTTCTAGTCTTTCCTTGTGCAAATGAGAATAAAGTTGATCCTTCTACAATGTGACAGCCCTTTAGATATTTGTAGACAGCTATTAAGTCTCCTCTCAGTCTTCTCTTTTGCAAACTAAACATTCCCAAATCCTGCAACCTTTCCTCATAAGACAGGGTTTGCAGACCGGTCACCATTCTGGTCGCTCTTTTCTGAACTTGCTCCAGTTTGTTGATGTCTTTTTTAAAATGTGGTGCCCAAAACTGGACACAATATTCCAGATGAGGTCTGACCAAAGAGGAGTAGAGGGAAATAATGACTTCACGTGATCTAGACTGTATGCTTCTGTTAATACATCCTAGAATTGCATTTGCCTTTTTTGCTGCTGCATCACACTGTTGACTCATATTCAGTCTGTGATCTATTAGTATACCAAGTCTTTTTCACATGTGCTGTCACTTAGCCCTATTCCTCCCATTCTATATATGCTTTTTTCATTTTTATTGCCCAGATGTAGTACTTTGCATTTCTCCCTGTTAAAAACCATTCTGTTAGTTGCTGCCCACTTCTCCAGTTTATTTAAATCTTTTTGAATCCTCTCTCTCTCTTCTCTAGTATTAGCTATCCCTCCTAGCTTTGTGTCATCAGCAAATTTAATCAGTTTACCCTCAATTCCTTCATCTAAATCGTTGATAAAGATGTTGAACAATACAGGGCCCAGGACAGAGCCCTGTGGTACCCCACTTGAGACATTCTTCCAACTGGATGTGCAGCCATTTACGACCACTCTTTGGGTCCGATCACTAAGCCAGTTATGAATCCACCTAACAGTTGCCTTGTCCATTCCATACTTAGTCATTTTTTCAATAAGGATTGTATGAGAGACTTTGTCAAATGCTTTGCTGAAGTCAAGATATACTATATCTACAGCATTTCCTTGATCCACCCAATCAGTGATACCGTCATAGAAGGAAATTAAGTTAGTCTGACATGACTTATTAGTTACAAACCCATGCTGACTCTGTTTAATCACTTCATTCTTATCCAGGTATTGACATACATGTTGTTTAATAATTTGTTCAAAGATCTTTCCTGGTATAGAAGTCAGACTCACCGGCCTATAGTTGCCTGGGTCCACCTTCTTCCCCTTTTTGAAGATAAGAACAACATTTGCTCTTCTCCAGTCTTCTGGCACTTCTCCTGTTCTCCAAGAATTTTCAAAGATTATGGAGAGGGGTTCAAAAATTTCTTCTGCTATCTCCTTCAGTACTCTGGGGTGTAATTCATCTGGACCTGGAGACTTGAATTCATTTAGGTTAGCTAAGTGTTTCCTAACTATCTTTCTGTTTATAGATATCCCGGATTCTTCTATTCCCTTAATAGGACAGTGAATAACAGTTGATGTTGCATTTCCTTTCTGAGAGAAAACAGATGCAAAATAGGAATTTAAAAGTTCAGCCTTCTCAACATCCTGTCTTACCATTTCATCATTTTCATCCTGTAAAAATCCTATAGCATCTTTGACTTTTCTTTTACTTTTGACATATCCCCAACTTATCTAGATGTGTGGTGAGCACTTTGAACCCCCAAGTGCTTCACAGAAGTTTATAACGCAGAGCAGTGAAAATAAAAAATAATTATTTTTTGCTCAAAAATGATTTTTTAGCCCGCTATTTTTTATTTTCCCAAGGGTAACAGGATAAATTGGACCCCAAAAGTTGTTGTCCAGTTTGTCCTGAGTACACTGGTACCCCATATGTGGGGGGAAACCACTGTTTGAGCGCACGGCATGGCTCAGAAGGGAAGGAGCGTCATTTGACTTTTCGAATGGAAAATTAGCTCCAATCGTTAGCGGACACCATGTCGTGTTTGCAGAGCCCCTGTGTGCGTAAACTTTGGAGCTCCCCCACAAGTGACCCCATTTTGGAAACTAGACCCCCTAAGGAACTTATCTAGATGCATAGTGAGCACTTTGAACTCCCAGGTGCTACACAGAAGTTTATAACGCAGAGCCGTTAAAATAAAAATATTTTTTTTCCCTCAAAAAATAAATTTTTAGCCTGCTATTTTTTATTTTCACAAAGGTAACAGGATAAATTGGACCCCAAAAGTTGTTGTCCAGTTTGTCCTGAGTACGCTGGTACCACATATGTGGGGGGGACCACAGTTTGGGCACACGTTGGGGCTCAGAAGGGAAGTAGTGACGTTTTGAAATGCCGACTTGATGGAATGGTCTGTGGGCGTCATGTTACGTTTGCAGAGCCCCTGATGTACCTAAACAGTGCAAACCCCCCCACAGATAACCCCATTTTGGAAACTAGATCACCCAAGGAACTAATATAGATGTGTGGTGAGCACTTTGAACCCCCAAGTGCTTCACCGAAGTTTATAACGCAGAGCCGTGAAAATAAAAAAATCGTTTTTTTTCCTCAAAAAATGATTTTTAGTCCACTATTTTTTATTTTCACAAGGGTAACAGGATAAATTGGACCCCAAAAGTTGTTGTCCAGTGTGTCCTGAGTACGCTGGTACCCCATAAGTGGGGGGGACCACTGTTTGGGCACACGTTGGGGCTCGGAAGGGAAGTAGTGATGCTTTGAAATGAAGACTTGATGGAATGGTCTGTGGGCGTCATGTTACGTTTGCAGAGCCCCTGATGTACCTAAACAGTGGAAACCCCCCACAAATGACCCCATTTTGGAAACTATATCACCTAAGGAACTAATCTAGATGTGAGGTGAGCACTTTGAACCCCCAAGTGCTTCACAAATTGATCTGTAAAAAAAAAGAGTACTTTTTTTTTCACAAAAATTTTATTTAGCCTCAGTTTTTTCATTTTCACATGGGCAACAGGATAAAATGGATCCTAAAATTTGTTGGGCAATTTCTCCTGAGTACATCAATATCTCATATGTGGTCATAAACCACTGTTTGGGCGCACCGCAGGGCCCGGAAGGGAAGGAGCGCCATGCGACTTTTTGATTGGAAAATTAGCTCCAATCGTTAGCGGACACCATGTCGCATTTGGAGAGCCCCTGTGTGCCTAAACATTGGAGCTCCCCCACAAGTGACCCCATTTTGGAAACTAGACCCCCGAAGGAACTTATCTAGATGTGTGGTGAGCACTTTGAACCCCCAAGTGCTTCACAGAAGTTTATAATGCAGAGCTGTGAAAATAAAAAAAATATTTTTTTTTCCTCAAAAAATGATTTTTAGCCCACTATTTTTTATTTTCACAAGGGTAACAGAATAGATTGGACCCCAAAAGTTGTTGTCCAGTTTGTCTTGAGTACACTGGTACCCCATATATGGGGGGGACCACTGTTCGGGGACACGTTGGGGCTCGGAATGGAAGTAGTGACGTTTTGAAATGCCGACTTGATGGAATGGTCTGTGGGCGTCATATTACGTTTGCAGAGCCCCTGATGTACCTAAACAGTGGAAACCCCCCACAAGTGACCCCATTTTGGAAATTAGACCCCCCAAGGAACTTATCTAGATGTGTGGTGAGCACGTTGAACCCCCAAGCGCTTCACAGAAGTTTATAACGCAGAACCGTGAAAATAAAAAATCTTTTTTTTCCACAAAAATAATTATTTTAGCCCCCATTTTTTATTTTCCCAAGGGTAACAGGAGAAATTAGACCCCAAAAGTTGTTGTGCAATTTTTCCTGAGAAGGCTGATACCCCATAAGTGGGGGTACACCACTGTTTGGGCACACGTCGGGGCTCGAAATGGAGGGAGCACCGTTTGACTTTTTGAACGCAAAATTGGCTGGAATAAATGGTGGCTCCATGACGCGTTTGGAGACCCCGTTATGTGCCTAAACAGTGGAAACCCCTCAATTCTATCTCCAACCCTAACCCAAACACACCCCTAACCCTAATCCCAACCCTAATCATAACCCTAACCACAACCCTAATCCCAACACACCCCTAACTAAATCCCAACTCTAACCCTAACCACAAGCCTAACCGTAATCCCAACCCCAACCCTAACCCTAAGTCCAACCCTAACCCTAAGTCCAACCCTAACCCTTAGTCCAACCCTAACCCTATTTCTAACCCTAACCCTAATTCCAACCCTTACCCTAACCCTAGCCCTAACCCTAACCCTAGCCCTAGCCCTAACCCTAGCCGTGGACCTAACCCTAATGGAAAAAAAATATATATATATTTTATTATTTGTCCCTACCTATGAGGGTGATAAGGGGGCGGTGATTTACTTTTTTTTTATTTTGATCACTATGAAAGTTTATCATAGTGATCAAAATAAATGAATGAATTTGCAGCGTTGCAGATTCGATTCGGCGCACTGCGCATGCGCCCGCCATCTTCCAAGATGGCGGCGCCCATGACGCTGGACGGCGGGACACCGGGACGGATAGCGGGAGGTCGGAGGCACAAAGGAGGGTGAGAGTGGGTGATCGGAGGGCTGGGGGGGGTGGAGGGAAGGCGGGGGGGCAGATTATGACGGTGGCTGCCGATCGGTGCCGTCAGACGGTGGCGGCAGCCGATCGGTGCCGTCAGTCGGTGTGGGGGGGGTTCGGGTCTCGGTGTCCAGCCATGTCCGATGCTATTTCAGCATCGGCCATGGCTGGATTGTAATATTTCACCAATTTTCATTGGTGAAATATTACAATCGCTCTGATTGGCAGTTTCACTTTTAACAGCCAATCAGAGCGATCGTAGACACGTGGGGGCTAAGCCACACCCCCAGGTGTTAACTCTGAAGGGTCCTTTGTGTGCGGGTCGGGTGACCTTTCAGTGACCCCGGTCACCCGACCCGCAGGGGGGGCTATTTATAGCATGACGCCTACATAGGCGTCATAGGTCGTTTGGGCACTGCTTTTCATGACGCCTACGTAGGCGTCATAGGTCGTGAAGGGGTTAATGTAACATTTTGGGTTTTTATTGGGTTTTAGAGGGCTGGTATTTTATTTTATTTGATTTTAATTTTTCATGTCTTTCCATCTTGCTGTCTAGGTTCTAATATAAATGGACGGATTTTTTCACTGAGTTATCCCTTATGAACATGAGACATAAACAACATGGATTGTATTACAAGGGACTTCATGAAGTGCACAAGAAATTTTTGCAAAAAAATTTAAAAAATTTTTTTGTATTTAGTAGCACGTTAGCGTTCTCTCACGTGTATGATTTGTATATATGTACGCACTTTTCTAGTGTTTTTTCACTCCATTATGTACCTAAGTTGTATATTGTTATGATTGATATTAATAATATTGATAATTATAACAATATATTATTTTGTTATTTTCACATTATTGGCTATATATATTTTGGTCGCAATTATTATAAGCTATATATTAGGTCACTTTATATTTTTCACACATAGCCCAATTGATCCATTATGTAGCTCCTTGTATATGACAATATAACCATTGTTATAATTACACCCAGATCGTATATTGCTGTAGTTGATATTTATAATTATGACAATGTATTATTTTGTTATTTTCACATTATTGGCTACATACATCTTGGTCGCAATTATTATACGTTATATACTAGGTCACTTTATATTTTTCACACATAGTCTAATTGATCCACTACATAGTTCCTTGTATATGACAATATAACCACTGTTGCCCAGTGCGCATGTCCGGCTTCGTCAGCTCCGACTGTCCGGCAAGCAGACACTAGGAGAGGAGTGCGCTTGCGCGGTCGCTATAGCGACGCGTCGCCGCTCCTACTCCACGTCTGCGAACCGGTAGTCTCTTTGTTTAAGGGAGGTGACGTCAGCGGCACATGCGCTATGGGGCAGGAAGTGGTGACACGCATTTGGGATGCGCTTCGGCGCGACTTAGTGACGTGGACGGTTGTTTCAATGTAATTGGCTGTCCACAGTATATAACGCCCATTCAACAAGCCCGTAGACACGCCTCCTGATGAAGAAGCGAAACGCACGTTGGGGCGACAGGGAAGCCAGTGCCACACACTTTAACTATGTAAGTGCCTTGGTTTAAATACCTTTTATCTACTAAACTTCGATTGGGTTCATATCATAATGCTATATGGTCGAGGTACTTAGTGATAGCTGAGTTGTACAATATGTATACCTGGAATCCATATGAACTTGTTGATCTGTTATGCCTGTTTCCACTGAGGAAAGTCTTTTTCAGTTCAGATGCATTTTTCATGGTTGTAACCTCTGTTTAGGATATGTATGAAGTCTTTATGCACTTATTCTATTAGCACATACATTCTTGGGCAATCGTGCAATATAGGCTCCCTATTTGGATAGCAGTGTTCCTATTTTATTTATGTTTTTTATTGAGTGATGTATATCATGCTATTGCATTTAATAAAATTTGCACATTTGGCAATTTAGACTCACGTCTTTTGGTGTATGACATATAAACTATGTACAGTGTTACAAAAAGCGCTTTAAATTTTTTTTATATATATAAATATAAACAAATATATTTTGTGCTCTGATGATAGCACTATTAAGTATAAAGTGCAATGTAGTGCAGAAATATGGTGCAAATGACATAATAGATGCCCATCTAATATATAAGGCTCAAAGTGTGTATGTATGTGTGTATGTATGTGTGTGTGTATGTGTCTGTGTATGTGTGTATGTCCGGGATAGGCATCTGCACCGTCGCAGCTACAGCCAGAAAATTTGGCACAGTCACACGTCTGGACCCCGAGAGCGTCCTAAGCTATGTTGTGAGGCAAAATTTTAACCCCGCGCGTTCCAATTCACCAAACAATTTTGCCCCTATCTACATACTGGGGGAAAAAGTGTGTGCGCGTCAAGCCCCACCCCTCATTATGATGTCATAATGCCCCTATTTGCATACTGGGGAAGCAGTGTGTGTGTATCAAGCCCCGCCCCTCATTATGATGTCACAATGGTTGCCATGGTGACGCTGATGTCATCATAGGTTGCAAGCCCCGCCGCCGCTCATTATGATGTCATAATGGTTGACTATGGGATGGAGGATGTGTGATGGGTATATGGGCACTGGACTATGGGATGGAGGATATGTATGATGTGTATATGGGCACGGGACTATGGGATGGCGGATATGTATATGGGCACGGGACTATGGGATGGAGGATGTGTGATGGGTATAAGGGCACTGGACTATGGGATGGAGGATATGTATGACAGGTATATGGGCACTGGACTATGGGATGGAGGATATGTGTGACGGGTATATGGGCACGGGACTATGAGATGGCGGATATGTATGATGGGTATATGGGCACGGGACTATGGGATGGAGGATAATTATAATTTGCTATAACTAACCACAGTTAGTTACTATGCCCGGGCAGCGCCGGGCTCTTCAGCTAGTATTTAGTGGGCCCCCCACCGTCAGAGACACTTTATAGTACTATGAGTGGCCCCGTGCCAGTGCCATCGCCCAAGGGTTGGGCCACACATGTTCAGGGCAACAGCACTTGCCCGGGTGCGGCAGGTGTTGACCCCAGGCCTGGGGTGGGGGGGCAGCCCATTTCGGGTAGTTTAAAAAATGGCATATGTTGATGTGTAGGCTGGACTTTCAGCTGCTGCAAATGGAGGAATTGGAGAAGTCAGAGGAAGAGGAGGACAAAAGCGAGCCTTTTTTCTGGCAACCTATGTGTTATCAATGGGACAAAATCTTTGGAAACCCATGCATGGTTTATTTTAATGAAGGTTAGATCATCAAAATTTTGGGTAGACAGATGAGTCCTTTTTTCTGTCAGGATTGATCCAGCAGCACTGAAGACTCTTTCAGATATCACACTACCAGCAGGGCATGTGAGCTCCTGTAAGGCATACTGTGCCAATTCAGGCCATATGTCCAGTCTTGAGGCCCAATAATCAAAGGGGAATGACCTGTGAGGGAGAAACTCGATATGGGAGGAGAAGTAGTTTGTAACCGTAGTTGGCAACTGCTGTCTCCTGTCACTTGCAATCGATTCTGTATTAGCTGTCATGTGTGCGGGACTTGAGAAATCAGACCACAACATGGTCAGGAAACCCCTGTCTCCAACGCCAGTTCCGCTGTGTGCACCACGAACACCTTCCATATTGCCCACTACAGCTCATTGGAGAACCAGCTCCGCTGCTGTGTGCTGGGAATGCCTCAAACAACGTGTTTACCAGAGTTGCTTGTTTGTTAGCCAATATTAGCTCTAGGTTCTCCTGTGCATGATGTTGTGTAATTTGCCTTTTTAGCATGGATTGAGGATGCTGGCCAACCAGTAGTCTCATCCCTCATCATTTTGGCAATGCGGGGGTCCCTTTTTAGGATCCACAAGGCATAGTCACACATGTGGGCCAATGTTCAAGGTGTCAATGCTGCACTGCCAGTGGTGGGTGGAGGAGCACTTTCTGGCAAATCCACATCCCTCCAGTCATGCACAAACCCTGTACCTGACCTTGGCACACCCACATGTTCCCTTGCCCCCTGAGAAGCATCCTCCCCAAAATAATCAACCCCCTCATCCTCCTCCTCATCTTCCTCTTGTTCCTCCACCTCATCCACGACAGTTCCCTGACCAGACAATGGCTGACTGTCATCAAGGCTTCCCTCCTCCTCCTCCTGTTGATCCTCAGCTGCAAACGCCTGATCCTTGATGTGCGTCAAAGTTTGCCCGAGCAGACGCATAAGTGGTATGCTCATGCTTATGATGGCATCGTCTGCGCTTACCAGCTGTGTGCATTCCTCAAAACACTGAAGGACTTTACAGAGGTCTTTCAGCTTTGACCACTGCACACCCGACAATTCCATGTCTGCCCTCAAACTGCCTGCCCGTGTATCCTCCCATAAATGCATTACAGCCTGCCTCTATTCGCACAGCCTCTCAACCATGCGCATGGTGGAGTTCCATCTTATAGCAACGTCTATGATTAGGCGGTGCTTGGGGAGGTTGAGTGATCACTCCAGCTTCTGCATACGACTGGAGTGGACGTTTGAGCAACGGATGTGCGAGCACAGTCTTCGCACCTTATGGAGCAGGGCTGTTAACTCCGGATAATTATTTAGGAAGTAGGCCCCCTCCCAGGGCTATGGGGTACTCGGTACTGGGCCGGTGTCAGCGGGATGTGTCACAGCAGCTGTAACCCGGTCCGTGGCCCTGGACACCCAAGTAATGGGGGAATTTAAATGGTGGAATGTAGTTAATGGAATAGTTTGTGACGCCACCTGTGGTGTTCGGCAAGTGAGATGTAAAGCCGACACTGCATGCAGATCCTCCTGGACTGGTGGTGTGCTGCAGCCAAGATGGTGAAGCTCCCCACAGGCGGAGCTGTAGTCCCAGGGCAGTGTAGATGTAGGGGTAGAGGAGAGGCACAGGCAGTATAGAAGCTGGTACCCCGTTGTAGTGGTACAGGGTGTGTTAGTGCAGGAATAATTGGAGGACACCAGGGCATGTAGTTCCAAAGCTTTACTCACAGTCCGTAGTACACACAGGTACCTGCCTCCGTGCTGTATCCTCCGGGTCAGGGCTCAGTCAACCTCCAGGTCCGATGGAAGGCTCCCTTCCAACATCCCGCCAACATGTGCCTTTCTGAACGTCTCCTCTTATAGCGCCTTTGGTGTGAAGTACTCCTGGTACTGAGTTACACTGGAGTTCCTCCTGACAGATGTTCCCAAGAACCATACTTGAAAGGCAGACAACTGTAGCCTGCTTCGGGGACTCCTTACTCCGGAGTCCCGGCTCACTATCCAAGTTGCTGTTGTGCCCCAAAGTCTTTGATGGGAGTAGTGCATTTACAGCTCACTACTCTACCGGTGTCTGCTGCAGGACCATTAGTATCCATACAATCTCAGGGACCGGGCCCGGGCCTTGCGCTTAGAACTTCTAGGCAGGGTTCTCTTCTAACCCACGTCCTCTGTTCCCTTTTACTCCTACCTTCCGTACTCGTCTTTCCTTCTTATGGAAGATCAGGTATCAGTTCAATGTCTTTCCCTTTCTTTCCTTTCCCGTGCCAGCAGACCCAGGTCACTGAGGTCTGCTGCAGCACCTCCATCCTTCTCCCGGGGATCTTCTCTCCTCACTCTATGACCAGAGCTGCCCTGAAATCCTAAACCTTCCACTCCACCCGCCTCCCAGCACGTTTCGTGTTCCAAGCAGGGAGCCACCAAAGGTGCTCTGCTAGACTCCAAGCAGGAACTACTGTGTTGTGTAGGATGCAGGTGTTGGAGCGTGGTCAGGAGCCTCCAACTTACCTGGATGGTGGGGTACCACACCTCACAAGGAGGTGCAGTACCTCTGTGGCAACTGAACCCTCAGGGGCACCACAGAAGCACTGCACCACCAGGTTCAAGGTGTGAAGCAGGCAAGGTATGTGTGTGAGTTTTGAAAGGGCTATGGCTGCCACAAAATTCCACCCATTATCACTGACTACCTTACCTGGCTCAAGATGTAGACTGCCCAGCCATGACTCAGTTTGTCAATGCAAGTACTCAGTCAGTACCTCTGCGGTGTGTCTACTGTCGCCCAAACACATCATTTTTAAAACAGCCTGCTGCCGCTTACCACTAGATGTTCGATAGTGGGACACCTCGTGTGCAACACTGACAGATGTGGATGGAGTGCTCGTGCGACTGTGCTCTGTCAACGAGCTTTTACTTCTGGAGAAGGAGGGTCGAATGCCTAAACCCAACTGTTTCCTTTATCGTGGGCTTGGTAGCACTGTTCCACTGCCATTGTCACCTGTGGAGCCTGCATCCACCACATTAACCCAGTGCACAATGATGGACACATAACGGCCCTGGCCATTCATACTGGTCCATGCATCTGTTGTGAGGTACAGCTTTCCTCTCACTGATTATTTTAGTGCATGGACAATGCGGTCTTTCACAAGCCGGTGGAAGGCAGGGATGTCTTTTCGAGAAAAGAAGTGCCGACTGGGTAGGTCATAGCGTGGGACAGCATAGGCCATGAGCTCTCGGAAAGTTTCACTTTCTACCAAACGGAAGGGCATCATCTCTAATGAGATCAATTTGGCAATGTAGGCTTTCAAAGCCAGTGTACGCTGATGAGAGGATGAGTACTTTCTTGTCCTACTCAAGAGTGTCTGGTAGGGTGAGCTGGACTTGAGAGCTGCATATGGGGAAACTAGCATTGGACATGACGGACTGAGAAGGGGTTGGTGATGGTGAGGGTGTTGATGGCCTAGATTCAGTGTTTCCTCGCAAAAATATTGTGTTTGCGTGACTGGTTTGGCCTAGCGACGACATCTCAGCATTTCTTGATGGTGGTGTGCTTGGAGGTGGCCTTACAGTGGGGGAAGTGATGGAGCGTTGCCGGCTAACTTCAGTCGGAGCAGGTGCACATGTGCTACCTGAGCTTTTGTAGTCTGTCCACGCTTGCAAGTGCATGTCGGTTAAATGTCTAAGCATGCAACTGGTATTCAAATTTCTTAGATTTTTCCCTCTGCTAAAGGTCCTTCGGCACTTCTTACAGATAACCTTTGCGTCATCGGTAGGATTTTGTTCAAAAAAGTGCCACACTGCACTCTTCTTACTATGGTACAAATTTTCAGGGCTTGCACGCTGTGCTAATTTGACCATCTGGCCAAGCTGTCCTGCAACTCTTTAAGTTTTCTTGCCAAGTTTTTTGACAGCTTCGGGCCTGCTGGATAGCCGCTGCTGCGATGACGATGCCTGCTGCGGATCCTTCTCCAGTTCTGACCTATTGTCACCAGCACCCTCTTCCCTCAATGGATGCCAATCCGGGTCAACAACTGGGTCATCCATGACCTCGTCTTCAATGTCATCTGCACCTTCCTCTGTACCTTCCTTTGTGTCACCGTGTAAGGTGGTATAGTATGCGGGAAGTGGCACCTGAGTTTCATCAGGGTCTGATTCGGGCTCAGTAAACTGCGAGGACAATGTAGTGCTGTGGGTGAATGTACCAGCAGATTCGTCTAGCAGTAGCTGTGCATCAGTGCACTTCTTGTCAGATTCATCTTGGACTGGGGAATTCAGGATTTGACTTGATAACCCAGGAATGGTATGTGAAAAGAGCTCCATGGAGTAATCTGAAGTGTGTGCTGCAACATCCTTCACTTTTGGTGTGGGTGAAGGACACAATGAAATGTGTTGTTCCTGACCAGAGGCCTGCACTGACAACTCCGTGCTTGCAGTTTTTGTAACTTCAGAAGAGGAGGCAATAGAACTGGAGGCTGTTTCGTCAATGTAAGCCAAAACCTGTTCCTGATGCTCCGGCTTTAAAAGTGGTTTACCTACTCCCAGAAAAGGGAACTTTAAAGGCCTTCTTGTGCCAGACGATGACACAGACTCAACACCTCCTGCCTTAGCTGCTATTGTGCTTTTGCCAGAACCATCCGATGCACCACCACCACCACCACCATAAGTACCAGCTGTGCACCCCCGCCCACGTCCACGGCCTCTTCCACCAGACTTCCTCATGTTTGGGAAAATGTACCAAAAATACCAGCAGAGAAATGGTACTGTATGTGTAGCATACAGCTGTGTTAGATGTATGTAAGAAGTGAAATCTCCGTATATATTTTGTGAGTCACAAGACACTCACCCAGTATGTATTTCACCGTAATCCAGCAAGCAGATAAACAGTACTGTATCAGAGGTGTACAGCTGTATAAGTTGTTGGTGAAACTGTCAATCTTCGTATATGTATTTACGGAATGTCACACACACGCTGACTCTGTGTAGATGTGACAGTAATAAGAACACCAGATATCCGATACTGTTTGACAATTGGACTGCTCAATACGGTGTATAAAGAAATGGAAATGTCCGTATATGTATTTATGGAGTGTCACACACACACGCTGACTCTGTGCAGATGTGACAGTAATAAGAACACCAGATATCTAATACTGTTTGACAATCGGACTGCTCAATACGGTATATAAGGAAATAGAAATGTCCATATATGTGTTTATGGAGTGTCACACACACGCTGACTCTGTGTAGATGTGACAGTAATAAGAACACCAGATATCTAATACTGTTTGACAATCGGACTGCTCAATACGGTATATAAGGAAATAGAAATGTCCATATATGTGTTTATGGAGTGTCACACACACGCTGACTCTGTGTAGATGTGACAGTAATAAGAATACCAAATATCTGATACTGTTTGACAATCGGACTGCTCAATAGGGTGTATAAAGAAATGGAAATTTCCGTATATGTATTTATGGAGTGTCACACACACACGCTGACTCTGTGCAGATGTGACAGTAATAAGAACACCAGATATCTAATACTGTTTGACAATCGGACTGCTCAATACGGTATATAAGGAAATAGAAATGTCCATATATGTGTTTATGGAGTGTCACACACACGCTGACTCTGTGTAGATGTGACAGTAATAAGAACACCAGATATCTAATACTGTTTGACAATCGGACTGCTCAATACGGTATATAAGGAAATAGAAATGTCCATATATGTGTTTATGGAGTGTCACACACACGCTGACTCTGTGTAGATGTGACAGTAATAAGAATACCAAATATCTGATACTGTTTGACAATCGGACTGCTCAATAGGGTGTATAAAGAAATGGAAATTTCCGTATATGTATTTATGGAGTGTCACACACACACGCTGACTCTGTGTAGATGTGACAGTAATAAGAACACCAGATATCCGATACTGTTAGACAATCGGACTGCTCAATACGGTATATAAGGAAATAGAAATGTCCATATATGTGTTTATGGAGTGTCACACACACGCTGACTCTGTGTAGATGTGACAGTAATAAGAATACCAAATATCTGATACTGTTTCACAATCGGACTGCTCAATAGGGTGTATAAAGAAATGGAAATGTCCATATATGTATTTATGGAGTGTCACACACACACGCTGACTCTGTGCAGATATGACAGTAATAAGAACACCAGATATCCGATACTGTTTGATAATCGGACACCACTATACGGTGTATGTATGGAAAAATGTTAATCTCCGTTTATTATTTTATGGAGTCACACACATATAGCATGTATTTGTCCGTGATACCAGCCTGTACACGGTAGTGTGTGAGGAGTGTACACCTTTATACGGTGTGTGAAAAAATGTACGCTCAGTATCTACTGTGCAGAAAGAAAGGAATAAAAGGATTTTTGCTTTTAAACAAGTAGTCTGCACAGCAGTGTGCAAACAGCAATGCAGCTATCAGGGAGCCTTATAAGGCAGCCTAATCACCAACAGAGCTGCTGCACAAAAAAAGTGTGAAAAAATAAAGGATTGGTAACTGTGCAGAAAAAAGGAATAAAAATATTTTTGCTTTTAAAAAAGCACTCTGCACAGCAGTGTGCAAACCTCAATGCAGCTATCAGGGAGCCTTATAAGGCAGTCTAATAACCAACAGAGCTGCTGCACACAAATATATCCTCTCCTGTCACTGCACACTATACAGTTGTGTTTTACAGTGACATTCGCTATCAGCACAAGCAAATTTTTTTTAACTTTTTCTCGGCCTAAACACTCTCCCTATTGAGAACGATCAGCAGCAACCTCTCCCTATGCTAAGATAGGCAGAAGTGAGATGGCGGTCGGTGGTCATGGGCTTTTATAGGCACTGTGACGCCACACAAAGCCAGCCAATCACTTGCATGCCCTTCTGTCAAGAACACCGCACTGCACTTGCTCACTGAGCCAGTGTGCGTGTCCTGAGTATGACAAACTGTGCTCAGAAATACCTGTGGAGAGGGCAGCAGCAGAGAAGATGCGTGCTTCAGACCTGCAGGACCTGAAGCAAGTGACTTCTGGGGGTGTGGCCTAAACTCCAGAGAGCTAGGAGCTGCAGGAAAACTCCTAGTATGGTAACTATGGAACAAAGTTACTAATTGGCATAAACAGAGACATAAACCAGATCAGGCTGGGGTCAAAGCACGAGATAGCATCACAATTACCAAAGGGCTAGACAGAATGGATAGTCAAGACGTAGCCAAGAAGTCAGAAACCAGAGAAGCAGAGATACAGTACAGAATCAACAGGCAAACTCACAACGGGGGACAGAACCGGATCAGAACCACATAAGCAAGTTATAAGACAACGAACAGGCAAACAGGGGTCAAAATACTCAGCCAAAGGCAAAAGTATAACTGACAGAAATTGGAGTTTCTCAGGGCTATAAAAAGCTCTCCCTGAGCCAAAGAGAGGCCATAATAATTAACCCCAGGCGTGCAGGTCAAAGCCTGCACTGAGCTCAAGACATTTACCCCTGACGTGCAGGTCAAGAACCTGCACTGGGATCCTGACAGTACCCCCCTCTCAACGGGGGGCCTCTGGATACTGAGGCTTCCCCGGATACTTGGCATGGAAAGCCCGAACCAGGCGATCTGCATGTACTGAGTGAGCAGGGACCCATGAGCGATCCTCCAGTCCATATCCCTTCCAGTGGACCAGGTACTGCAAAAAGCGGAGCACCCGCTGAGAGTCCACAATATGTCCGACCTCATACTCCAAGTTACCCTCCACCAACACTGGAGGAACAACAGACTCGGAGTCCTCCTTGACAGACCCCATGGGTTTCAACAGAGATTTATGGAACACATTGGATATCTTTAAGGAGGTGGGGAGACGCAACCTATATGCCACCAGGTTGACTATCTCCACAATCTCATATGGACCAATGAACTTTGGTCCCAATTTAGCTGACGGTACCTTCAAGTTGATGTTACATGTGGAAAGCCAAACCCTCTCCCCCACCTGAAACATGTGTCCCTGGGCCCTCTTTTTGTCAGCAAAATATTTATACCTCCCCTGGGCCCGAGAGATATTACGCTGGACTTCAGCCCAGAGGTTTTTAACCATTGGACGGACCCCTCTACCCCTGGACAACCGGAATCCACCTGTGAAAACTCCCCAAAATGAGGATTAAACCCATAATTGATTAGGAATGGGGACATGTTGGTGGACTGACTCACCTGGTTGTTAAAAGCGAATTCTGCCAACGGTAACACATCACACTAATCCTCCTGTCTGGCAGAGGTCAGACACCTGAGAATTTGTTCCAGGGATTGATTGGTGCGTTCCGTCTGACCATTACTCTCTGGGTGATATGCCGACAAGAAGGAGAGTGAGATGCCCAATTTCATACAGAATGCCCTCCAAAATTTGGCCACAAACTGCACACCTCTGTCAGACACCACATTCAGGGGTACCCCATGCAATCGGACCACATGCTGCAGAAACAACCTTGACAATGTTTCTGCTGAGGGTAGTGCTGCCAAGGGAATGAAATGGGCCTGTTTTGAAAACCTATCCACCACCACCCAGATCACGGTATTGCCCCAGGAAGGTGGAAGACCGGTAATAAAATCCATGGAGAGATGAGTCCATGGCCTATCACAAACAGGTAAAGGTATGAGTTCCCCAGCCGGCCGGTTATGCAAGCTTTTGGAACAGACACAAACTCCACAAGCAGCAATGAATTTCTTGACATTGGACCCCAGTGAAGGCCACCAAAAAACCCTGGCTACTGCCTCTCTAGTGGCTGTGATACCGGGATGAGCACTCAGCCTAGACTCATGAAACTCCTGCAGAAGTCTAGGCCGCAATAAATCTGATGCAAACAATTTATCCCCTGGCCTGGTCATTGGAGCTAGGGCCTGAGCCCTCAAAATTCCTTGTTCCAACTCAGATGAGACCCCCGCCACTACGACCCCTTGGGGAAGAATGGAGGACGGTGGCTCGGGGGGAGACACCGGGTCAAAACTTCTGGACAGGGCATCCGCTTTAACATTTTTGGACCCTGGTCGAAAAGTAATGGCGAACTGAAAGCATGAAAAAAAGGTGACCAACGGGCTTGCCTAGGATTAAGTCTCTTAGCAGATTCAAGGTATGCCAAATTTTTGTGATCAGTGATAACAGTGATAGGGTGAGCTGCCCCTTCCAAAAAGTGCCTCCATTCTAAGAATGCCAGCTTGACTGCAAGAAGTTTTCTATTGCCTACATCATAGTTTCTCTCGGCGGATGAAAACTTCTTGAAGAAGAAGGCACAGGGTTTGAGATTAGTAAAGGTGGCCGGATCCTGGGGCAACACTGCCCCCACCCCTACTTCAGAAGCATTCACCTCCACAATAAATGGTTTGGACGGGTCTGGCTGGACCAACATCGGGGCAGACATGAAACATTTCTTAAGAGCTGAGAAGGACTCCGTAGCGAGTTCCGACCAGTTTTTTACATCAGCCTCCTTCTGGGTAGGATCTGTGAGTGGTTTAACCACTTGAGAGAAACCTTTATAGAATCTCCGGTAATAGTTCGCAAATCCCAAGAAGCGCTGGAGCCCCTTGAGATCACGAGGCTGAACCCAGTCTGCGATCGCCAGCACCTTCTTAGGGTCTATACGAAACCCCTCACAAGATACAATCAGCCCCAAAAAAGACAGTTCCTGTATGAAAAACGAACATTTTTCCAATTTAGCAAACAAGTGGTTCTCCATGAGTCTCTGGAGAACTGACTGTAGATGTTGTAAGTGAGACTGACTGTCTGGGAAATACACCAAAATGTCATCCAAATAAATGACAACAAAACGGCCTATCAGGTCAGAAAACACAACATTGATAAAGTTCTGGAAAATAGCGGGGGCATTAGTTAACCCAAAGGGCATGACCAGGTTTTCAAAGAGTCCCTCTGATGTGAGGAACGCAGTTTTCCACTCATCCCCTTCCCGAACCCTTATCAGGTTGTAGGCCCCCCGGAGATCTAATTTGGAGAACCATTGGGCCCCAGATAACTGTTTACATAGGTCTGGGATGAGGGGAAGTGGATAAGTGTTCCTAACCGTTATCTTGTTAAGTTCCCGAAAGTCGAGGCACGGCCACAAACCACCATCTTTCTTCTTCACAAAGAAGAATCCTGCTGCCACGGGTGACACATAAGGCCTGATATGCCCTTTGTGGAGACTTTCAGCTATGTACTCCTTCATGGCTTGGCGCTCAGGCCCGGACAAATTGAACAATCGAGCCTTAGGTAACTTGGCTCCGGGTACTAAATCAATGGCACAATCGTAGGGTCTATGTGGTGGCAGCACCTCAGCCTCACTTTCGGAAAATACGTCTTCGAAATCCTTCAGGTACTCCGGAATACCTTCCAGACTGACAGAAGACACAGATATGGTTTTAACAGAGCTAACAAGAGGCCCCAGGTTACAACATTTATCTTTACATCCCCATTGAGTGATTTCTCCCGTCACCCAATCAAAGGTAGGATTATGGCGTTGTAGCCAAGGCATCCCCAGTACCAGTCCTGCAGGCAAGTTATCTAACACAAAAAAATAGAAAAATTATTATACGTGTAAATTAGTTATCAATTAATGGCTCATAGGAAAAAAAACTAATTTTTAAAAAACTAGGGACTAGTGTTGAGCATTCCGATACCACAAGTATCGGGTATCGGCCGATATTAGCTGTATCGGAATTCCGATACTTAGTTCCGATACTTTTTTCATATCGAATACCGGAATCGGAAGTTCCCATAATGCTAGGAGCCCGCTCGATTTGATTCAGCCAATGGGGATCCTCAGAAGTGTGGGCACATCCTGTTAGGCATGTAGGCATGTTAACTACTGGCATGGCTGTGATTGGCTGCTGAAATGATGTCATGATGCACTATAAAAACCGCTGCAGCCGCCAGTTCTGGTCACTCTGCTGTGAATTCGGTTAGGGACAGGCTGCTGTTGAAGACTGTGAGGGACAGTTAGAAATAGTGATTCTAAAAACAATATTGTGCTTTATCCAGGCTACATAAACCACCACTGTAGCTTTCTTTTGCCTAGCAGCAGTGTTCACAGCTGTCTGCAAGGGCTGTGTGAGTGCAGACCCACGCTGTGTAGTGTGTCCTGCAGGCACGTCTGCTTGTAGGCCGCCCAGCGTGTGTCTCTGCCTCATACACATTTTTCTTTTATTGCTGCTTTTTTTTTCTCCTGTATAGTGTGCTTCCATACGTATCCATATACGTTGGTTGCAAACACTAAAGGAGTGGACAGCGGAGCCTTTCAGCAGCCTTTCAGTGCTATAGCCCATTTCTCTGCACTGTTTTTGGCTGTCTGATAGGTCTCTCTGAGTGTGAATGCAGCTCACGTTGCAGTGTGTTCTACAGCCACCGCTAGCTGTAGTCCGCTCAGCGTGCGTCACTGCCTCATACATAGTCCTTTTTTTGCAGCTAATTTATCCAGATTTTTGCTCCTATATTAGTGTGCTTCCAACCGCATCCACTGTCATTGGTTGGTTGCAAACACTATGTAGGATTAGATAGAGGAGCCTTTTTGCTGGCTTGTGCCCTTCAGGGCCAGCCAGACTAGTATCACCCTATTTTTTGGAGCCTCATCAATTGCATTGTAGGTTAGCTTCCTGCATTGTAATCGCTCCAAAAAGTTTGTGATACTATAGCTTTCAAACTTTGGTCACATCCTTTTCTTCCCCCCCAAAAAAAAAAAGGAAATAAAGTTCACCAAACACTCCACTTTACAGTTGTCTAGGCCACATTAGATCATATTAAAGTTTAGTACACACACTCTTAGCCAAATTAGTGTTTCTTATACTGGTTAGCAGGTGTTCAGGAATAAGAACACTGAGGGTATGTGCACACGTAGTTTTTAGTCTCTGCGGATTTTGTAGAGAAAACCGCAGGAAATCCGCAGGACAAAGTGCTGCGGTTTTTCTGCGGTTTATCTGCGGATTATCTGCGTTTTTTCTGCGGTTTTGCCCTGCGGTTTTACACCTCATAATGGATGAGGTGTAAAACCGTAGCGTTTCTGCACCAAACAATTGACATGCTGCGGATTGTAAACCGCAGCAAAACCGCGCGGAAAAAACCGCAGCATGTGCACAGCTTTTTTTTATTTCCATAGGAAATAAAGGTACTGTACAACGCAGCAAAATCTGCAGCGTTTCTGCAGAGCCAAAAACGCTGCGGAAACGCAGCAGAATCCGCAGCGTGTGCACATACCCTAAGCCACCCCTTTTTTACTTTTCTGCCTATCTTTATCAGTCTACCAAGATGAAGAAGGCAGGGAGTAAGGCACGTGGTCGTGGCCGTGGAGTTTCAGCAGGGAGAGGACGGGGGGATTCAGCATGGAGAGGACGTGGGAATTCGGTGTCTGCTGCGGCCACCAGTGACCCGGCATCCCCCACTTTTACCAGGCAACAGTCCTTCATGCGCAGCTTTGTAGGACCTCGCCGTACCCCACTGCTGCGTGATGAACAAATTGAAGCCGTTGTCGGATGGATGGCAGCTAACGCATCCACTTCAATGACTTCCGCATCCTCCCAAAGCCAGAGCACTGAAGAGCAACCATCTGTCTCTTCACCACCTGCCAAATTGCCCAGGCAGTCTGAGAGCCCTGGACAGGAGCCATCTCAATCTTTACTTCTGTTCTCAGAATCTGTTGGCTTGGAAAGAGGTGGCCAGCCAAGCAGCATTCTAGAGCGTGAAGAAGAGGGAGTATGCAGTGATGCGCAACTGCTTTGTCCCTCTGAATCTGAAGAGGCGGGTGGGTCAGTGCCTATTGTCAGCACACCTCAGTGCTCATCTGATGATGATGAGACTCAGTTGCCAATTTCTGGTGCGTACGGTGCTGGCGAGACAACCAGGGACCAGCCGGTGCTTGAAGAGGGGAGTGGAGATGATGAGGTCCTTGACCCATCATGGCGTCAGCCACAGGAAGGTGGTGGGAGCAGCTCTGAGGAAGAGATTCCCCGAACGTCCAAAAGAGGAGGGAGAGGGCGGGGGCAGACTTGGTTGCCTGTAGCCTCCACTTTAGCACCCGTGAGGAGCAATCCTCTTCCAAAACACAAAACGGGCGCTCCCAGGACTTGCAGTGCGTGGTCTTTTTTTGACAAAGTTGCAGATGACATTTGCTTTGTCAAATGCAAGCTGTGTCATCAGAAAGTGAAACGAGGGAAAAATGTGAGCAATCTCAATACCACAAATATGTGGAAACATGTGCGTACCAAGCACGAGGTGGAGTTACACAGACACACTGAAGATGTAGGCCAACCTTCAGCAGCACCTACCACCTCTTCAGCTCGTGTTGGGGCCTCTTCCTCCAGCTCACACACAGCTGGTTCGGCTTCCTCACTGGAACGCCATGGAAGAACCACTGCCACTGTTGTCCAGAGACCCAGTGAAATTCCACCCACTGAACCACGTTCGCAGTCATCAGCACACTCCCAGGCCACTCACCAGCAATCGGTAGCACAGGCATGGGAGAAAAAGAGGCCATACTCGGCAAACCATCCCCGAGCACTGGCTCTGAATGCCGGCATTGCCAAACTACTGGCCCTTGAGATGCTGTCATTCAGGCTGGTGGAGACTGACACCTTCCTGAACTTTATGTCATTGGCAGTTCCACAATACAATGTGCCCAGACGCTTTTATTTCAGCAGGCAAGCCGTCCCTGCCCTTCAAAAGCATGTGGAGGGAAAAATTAAAAATGCGCTACTAAATGCCGTCAGTAGCAAGGTCCACCTGACCACCGATGCGTGGACCAGTAGCCATGGACAGGGACGATACCTTTCCCTCACTGCCCATTGGGTCAATGTTGTGGAGCCGGGTACAGATCTGGAGAGTGGCTCTGTACGTATTCTGCCAACTCCAAGGATTGCAGGAATGCAGTCTGTACATATTGAGTCCTCCTCCTACTCTAGTTCCTCGGAATCAGCACTGCGTGAGCCTGTTAGGCCAGATATGAGCACAGGTGTGGCCAAACGTCAACAGGCCGTCCTTAAATTAATTTCTTTGGGGAATCGGAGCCACACAGCACAGGAGCTCTGGAATGCCATCAAGCAGGAGAGCGATGTGTGGTTTGTGCCAGCGAATCTCCAGCCAGGTTTGGTAGTGAGTGACAATGGCCGAAATCTAGTGGCAGCTCTGGGCCTAGGCAACCTCACTCACATACCATGTCTGGCACACGTGCTCAATTTGGTCGTGCAGAGCTTTCTGAGGGACTATCCGGATCTTGATGCACTGCTGCACAAGGTTCGCCTAGAGTGTGCTCACTTGCGGCGTTCCAGCATGGCAAGATCGCGCATTGCATCACTGCAATGCCGATTCCGCCTGCCAGAACATCGCATCATATGTGACCTCCCCACCAGGTGGAATTCAACGTTACATATGTTGGAGCGGTTGTGTGAGCAGCAGGCAGCAGTAATGGAGTACCAGCTGCATCAGGCGCAAACAAGTCGCACTGTGCGCCGGACACACTTCACCACCACGGAGTGGGCCACTATGAGGGACATCTGCCAAGTTTTGCGTGCCTTCGATGACTCCACGCGGATGGCCAGTGCAGATGATGCACTAATCAGCATGACTGTCCCCCTCATCTGTCTGCTTCAAAAAACCTTACAAGCACTAATTGAGGAGGTTTTTGAAGAGGTCGAGGATGAGCAGTCAGAAATGCCATCTGCTTCTGGCAAATCTGCGCAACGTGCTTCCTCACAAAGGCCCAGGCAGGGGACACTTAGTGAGGAGGATGACGAGGAGTCAATGGAGGAGGAGGAACACATCTCTCCAGAGGAGGGAGGTACGCAAGGCTCTTTTAGTCAGTGTGTACAGCGAGGGTGGGGTGATGCTGAGCAGGCAGAGATGCTGCCTCAAGCTGGGGACAGCGTTTCCGGTCCAGTTGGCAGTCTGCAGCACATGGTTGATTTCATGCTGCAGTGCTTGTTAAATGACCGCCGCATCGCCAACATTCTCCACACAGCTGATTATTGGGTGTACACCCTCTTAGATCCTCGCTACATGGACAACTTACAAAGCCTCATACCACAGTTGAACCGGGAGCGAAAAATGCGGGAGTACCAAGAAACACTTGTGCAGGCCATCATGTTCTCCATTCCCCCCGCAAGTGTTGCTGGTAGTGCTTTTCAAAGCAGCCATGTGGGTAGAGGCAGTGGAGGAAGCTCTGCACAAAGAGGTAGCAGAGGCAGTGCCGCAGGACAAGGCAAGGCCAGTATGGCCCAAATGTGGAAAAGTTTTGTGGGACCGCCACAAACGGCTACACCATCACAGACGGCTCCAGTCAGCAGGAGGCAACGTTTCCGTCAGATGGTGACAGACTACTTGTCGTGCCCTGTTAGTGTTCTCCCAGACGGCTCTTCCCCGTTCAAGTATTGGGTCTCTAAGCTGGATACATGGCCAGAGCTTAGCCAGTATGCATTGGAGGTGCTGGCTTGCCCTGCTGCCAGTGTATTATCGGAACGTGTCTTTAGTGCTGCAGGTGGTGTGGTAACAGACCGTCGCACGCGACTATCCGCCAATAATGTTGACCGGCTTACTTTTGTGAAAATGAACAAGGCCTGGATCTCACCTGAATTTGCCAGTCCTCTTCCAGAATAAATAATTGGCTGGCAACAGGATCCAGGTCTCCTGTTGTGTTCATGTTTCTATGACCTGAACTTTATTTCCTGGGCTACAGCAACGCCCGTTGTTGCTCAGAAGTGCTGTCCGCACAGACAAAACACTAGCTCATGTGTAAGTGGGGTTCGGTAACGTCAGCTGATCCCCTGCTGTGTGTATGGCAAAGTGTCCTGCTCCCTCCACAGTCAAACAACCTCAGATTTACACCTGGCTCCAAGTAGGCCTCGGCCTACTACCTGATTTTCCCTGGGCTCCGACACCGCCAGTTGGTGCTCAGAAGTGCTGTGCGCACAGACAAAACACTCGCTCATGTGTAAGTGGGGTTCGGTAACGTCAGCTGATCCCCTGCTGTGTGTACGGCAAACTCTCCTGCTGCCTACAACTTCTGACTACCTCTAATTTAATATGTTCTCTGATTTTCCCTCTGTCTCCACTCTGTTTTGAGTATTTCTTCCGGCCTACAACACCGCCTGTTTCTGCTCTCAAGTGCTGTCTGCATAATCCACACTTGTTCCTGTGTTACCTGGGTCCTGTAACATCTGCTCATCTCCAGAGGTGAGCAAGGCAATGTCTCCTGCTTTGTCTACATTCCCTCTACTTGTAGTGGAAATGTGGACAGAGCAGGAGACATTGCCTGACTCACCTCTAGGGAGAAGCTGCTGTTACAGAACCCCAGTAACACAGGAACAAGTGTGGGTTGTGCAGACGGCATTTCAGAGCAGCAACTGGCGTGGTTGGAAGCCAGAGGAAATACTCGAAACAGAGTGAAGACAGAGGCCTAATTGGAGTACGTTGACAGTTAGTAGTAGTCTAGAAACAATCGCAAACTGCCACCAAGTAGGCCTCGGCCTACTACCTGATTTTCCCTGGGCTCCAACACCGCCAGTTGGGCTCAGAAGTGCTGTCCGCACAGAAAAACACACTTGTTCATGTGAAAGTGGGGGTCAGTAAGGTCAGCTGATCCCCTGCTGTGTGGAGGGCAAACTGCTGCTGCCTCCAAATTCAAACAACGTCTGATCTTAAATTGCCTCCAAATTGGCCTCAGCCTACAAAATGACTATCCCTGGGCTCCAACATCGTCAGTTGTTGCTCGGAAGTGCTGTCCACACAGAAAAACACACTTGTTCATGTGAAAGTGGGGGTCAGTAACGTCAGCTGATCCCCTGCTGTGTGGAGGGCAAACTGCTGCTGCCTCCAAATTCAAAATACCACAGCTTTACACCTGGCTCCTAGTAGGCCTCGGCCTGCACCCTGATTGTCCCTGGGCTCCAACAATGCTAGTTGGTGCTCGGAAGTGCTGTCCACACAGAAAAACACACTTGTTCATGTGAAAGTGGGGGTCAGTAACGTCAGCTGATCCCCTGCTCTGTGGAGGGCAAACTGCTGCTGCTTCCAAATTCAAAATACCACAGCTTTACACCTGGCTCCTAGTAGGCCTCGGCCTGCACCCTGATTGTCCCTGGGCTACAACAACGCTAGTTGGTGCTCGGAATTGCTGTCCACACAGAAAAACACACTTGTTCATGTGAAAGTGGGGGTCGGTAACGTCAGCTGATCCCCTGCTGTGTGGAGGGCAAACTGCTGCTGCATCCAAATTCAAACAACGTCTGATCTTAAATTGCCTCCAAGTAGGCCTCAGCCTACAAAATGACTATCCCTGGGCTCCAACATCGTCAGTTGTTGCTCGGAAGTGCTGTCCACACAGAAAAAAACACTTGTTCATGTGAAAGTGGAGGTCGGTAACGTCGGCTGATCCCCTGCTGTGTGTATGGCAAAGTGTCCTGCTCCCTCTAACGTCAAAATACCTCAACTTTACACCTGGCTCCTAGTAGGCCTCGGCCTGCACCATGATTGTCCCTAGGCTCCAACATCGTCAGTTGTTGCTCGGAAGTGCTGTCCACACAGAAAAAAACACTTGTTCATGTGAAATTGGGGGTCAGTAACGTCGGCTGATCCCCTGCTGTGTGTATGGCAAAGTGTCCTGCTCCCTCTAACGTCAAAATACCTCAACTTTACACCTGGCTCCTAGTAGGCCTCGGCCTGCACCCTGATTGTCCCTGGGCTCCAACAACGCTAGTTGGTGCTCGGAAGTGCTGTCCACACAGAAAAACACACTTGTTCATGTGAAAGTGGGGGTCAGTAACGTCAGCTGATCCCCTGCTGTGTGGAGGGCAAACTGCTGCTGCCTCCAAATTCAAAATATCACAGCTTTACACCTGGCTCCTAGTAGGCCTCGGCCTGCACCCTGATTGTCCCTGGGCTCCAACAACGCTAGTTGGTGCTCGGAAGTGCTGTCCACACAGAAAAACACACTTGTTCATGTGAAAGTGGGGGTCGATAACGTCAGCTGATCCCCTGCTGTGTGGAGGGCAAACTGCTGCTGCCTCCAAATTCAAACAACGTCTGATCTTAAATTGCCTCCAAGTAGGCCTCAGCCTACAAAATGACTATCCCTGGGCTCCAACATCATCAGTTGTTGCTCAGAAGTGCTGTCCACACAGAAAAACACACTTGTTCATGTGAAAGTGGGGTTCGGTAATGTCAGCTGATCCCCTGCTGTGTGGAGGGCAAACTGCTGCTGCCTCCAAATTGTAACTACTTCAGATTTAAACATTCTCTGATTTGACCTCTGTCTCCACTCTGTCTCTAGTATTTCCCCTGACCTCCAACACCGCCAGTTCCTGCTCACAGTTGCCGTCCACGCATTCCACACTTGTTCCTGTGTTACTGGGGTTCTGTAACGTCAGCAGATCCCCCAATATGTGTCCGCCACTGTCTCCTGCGCTGTCCACCTTCCCACTGCAAGCGGTGGGAATGTGGACAGAGCAGGAGACAGTGGCAGACACACATCAGGGGATCTGCTGACATTACAGAACCCCAGTAACCCAGGAACACGTGTGGATTGGGCAGACGGCTGCTGTACGCATAGACTGGCGGTGTTGGTGGTCACGTGAAATCCTGGAAACAGAGTGGAGACAGATGCCTAATTGGAGCACGTTGACAGTCTGTTGTAGCCTACAAACAATCTAAAACTGCCACCAAGTAGGCCTCGGCCTACACCATAATTCTCCCTGGGCTCCAACAACGCTAGTTGGTGCTCGGAAGTGCTGTCCACACAGAAAAACACACTTGTTCATGTGAAAGTGGGGGTCGGTAACGTCAGCTGATCCCCTGCTGTGTGGAGGGCAAACTGCTGCTGCCTCCAAATTCAAACAACGTCTGATCTTAAATTGCCTCCAAGTAGGCCTCAGCCTACAAAATGACTATCCCTGGGCTCCAACATCATCAGTTGTTGCTCGGAAGTGCTGTCCACACAGAAAAAAACACTTGTTCATGTGAAAGTGGGGGTCGGTAATGTCGGCTGATCCCCTGCTGTGTGTATGGCAAAGTGTCCTGCTCCCTCCAAAGTCAAAATACCTCAACTTTACACCTGGCTCCTAGTAGGCCTCGGCCTGCACCATGATTGTCCCTGGGCTCCAACAACGCCAGTTGGTGCTCGGAAGTGCTGTCCACACAGAAAAACACACTCGTTCATGTGAAAGTGGGGTTCGGTAACGTCAGCTGATCCCCTGCTGTGTGGAGGGTAAACTGCTGCTGCCTCCAAATTGTAACTACTTCAGATTTAAACATTCTCTGATTTGGCCTCTGTCTCCACTCTGTCTCTAGTATTTCCCCTGACCTCCAACACCGCCAGTTCCTGCTCACAGTTGCCGTCCACGCATTCCACACTTGTTCCTGTGTTACTGGGGTTCTGTAACGTCAGCAGATCCCCCAATATGTGTCCGCCACTGTCTCCTGCGCTGTCCACCTTCCCACTGCAAGCGGTGGGAATGTGGACAGAGCAGGAGACAGTGGCAGACACACATCAGGGGATCTGCTGACATTACAGAACCCCAGTAACCCAGGAACACGTGTGGATTGGGCAGACGGCTGCTGTACGCATAGACTGGCGGTGTTGGTGGTCACGTGAAATCCTGGAAACAGAGTGGAGACAGATGCCTAATTGGAGCACGTTGACAGTCTGTTGTAGCCTACAAACAATCTAAAACTGCCACCAAGTAGGCCTCGGCCTACACCATAATTCTCCCTGGGCTCCAACAACGCTAGTTGGTGCTTGGAAGTGCTGTCCACACAGAAAAACACACTTGTTCATGTGAAAGTGGGGGTCGGTAACGTCAGCTGATCCCCTGCTGTGTGGAGGGCAAACTGCTGCTGCCTCCAAATTCAAACGTCTGATCTTAAATTGCCTCCAAGTAGGCTTCAGCCTACAAAATGACTATCCCTGGGCTCCAACATCATCAGTTGTTGCTCGGAAGTGCTGTCCACACAGAAAAAAACACTTGTTCATGTGAAAGTGGGGGTCGGTAATGTCGGCTGATCCCCTGCTGTGTGTATGGCAAAGTGTCCTGCTCCCTCCAAAGTCAAAATACCTCAACTTTACACCTGGCTCCTAGTAGGCCTCGGCCTGCACCATGATTGTCCCTGGGCTCCAACAACGCCAGTTGGTGCTCGGAAGTGCTGTCCACACAGAAAAACACACTCGTTCATGTGAAAGTGGGGTTCGGTAACGTCAGCTGATCCCCTGCTGTGTGGAGGGTAAACTGCTGCTGCCTCCAAATTGTAACTACTTCAGATTTAAACATTCTCTGATTTGGCCTCTGTCTCCACTCTGTCTCTAGTATTTCCCCTGACCTCCAACACCGCCAGTTCCTGCTCACAGTTGCCGTCCACGCATTCCACACTTGTTCCTGTGTTACTGGGGTTCTGTAACGTCAGCAGATCCCCCAATATGTGTCCGCCACTGTCTCCTGCGCTGTCCACCTTCCCACTGCAAGCGGTGGGAATGTGGACAGAGCAGGAGACAGTGGCAGACACACATCAGGGGATCTGCTGACATTACAGAACCCCAGTAACCCAGGAACACGTGTGGATTGGGCAGACGGCTGCTGTACGCATAAACTGGCGGTGTTGGTGGTCACGTGAAATCCTGGAAACAGAGTGCAGACAGATGCCTAATTGGAGCACGTTGACAGTCTGTTGTAGCCTACAAACAATCTAAAACTGCCACCAAGTAGGCCTCGGCCTACACCATAATTCTCCCTGGGCTCCAACAACTCTAGTTGGTGCTCGGAAGTGCTGTTCACACAGAAAAACACACTTGTTCATGTGAAAGTGGGGGTCGGTAACATCAGCTGATCCCCTGCTGTGTGGAGGGTAAACTGCTGCTGCCTCCAAATTGTAACTACTTCAGATTTAAACATTCTCTGATTTGGCCTCTGTCTCCACTCTGTCTCTAGTATTTCCCCTGACCTCCAACACCGCCAGTTCCTGCTCACAGTTGCCGTCCATGCATTCCACACGTGCTCCTTTGTTACTGGGGTTCTGTAACGTCAGCAGATCCCCCAATATGTGTCCGCCACTGTCTCCTGCGCTGTCCACCTTCCCACTGCAAGCGGTGGGAATGTGGACAGAGCAGGAGACAGTGGCAGACACACATCAGGGGATCTGCTGACATTACAGAACCCCAGTAACCCAGGAACACGTGTGGATTGGGCAGACGGCTGCTGTACGCATAAACTGGCGGTGTTGGTGGTTACGTGAAATCCTGGAAACAGAGTGGAGACAGATACCTAATTGGAGCACGTTGACAGTCTGTAGCCTACAAACAATCTAAAACTACCACCAAGTAGGCCTCGACCTACACCATGATTGTCCCTGGGCTCCAACAACGCCAGTTGGTGCTCGGCAGTGTCTTTGGCACGGGTACTCCCTGTTGCCCAGCCTGTTTTCAGCACACCTGCTGTTTCCGGGTAGTGTCAAGGTCACTATGCCACCAATCTGTTGTCCTGTCATCTTGCGGCCGTGTTAGCCGACTCTACGGTGCCTGCAGTTTAGGTGACTCCTATGTGGGCTGCGGGAACTGGCACTGAAGGCTGGATCCCTAGTGCCAATGGGACATGGACCCCCTGTAGGACTGTGGGTTTCGGTAACTGCGGCCGGCTTGCGGCCTGGCTACTTTGCTTTGAATGGGTACCTTCTGCTACCCACCCGGGTGCCAGCACTGTCTGCTGGTTCTCGCCACAGCCTTTGGCCTAGGTGCCTCCATCTCGGTATCCGAGGTCCAGCACCGTCAGCTGGTCCTTGGTAGTGCTTTTTAGCACAGGTACCTTCTGCTTAGTAACCATGGTCCAGCACCGTCAGTTGGTCCTCGGTAGTGCCATTGGCTCTTGTTCCTTCTGCTACCCATCCGGGTGCCAGCACTGTCTGCTGGTTCTCGCCAGTTTCTCAGCCTTCTTGTACCTTCTGCTACATTTCCAAGATCAAGCTTTTTGAAATCGTCTTTGGTAATCCTTATTGATCTCCATGATGACGACCCTGATGACGACGACCCTGAAGACCACACCAAAGAAGACCAGAAATATGACCCTAAATAATAAGACCAAGAGGGCAAAGAACATGAAGACAACCTCCAAGATACAGAACAAAAGGCAGAAGAACAAGAAGCAGAAGAAGCAAAAGCAGAACAGAAAGCAGAAGAACATTAAGCATAAGACTAAAAATCAGCATAGAAGAAATCAAAATTATAAGCAGAAGAAGACTAAGCAGTAAATGGGGGTGAGTCCGTTCCTCCTCGTGGTGCCCCTGGAAAATGCCTGCTGCTGCAGGCCAAACTGATCGCGGACAAATCCTGTTGTAAATCTTTTGTGACAGGCAGAACGTAAGGTGTAATCTTATAACTTTTATAGATAAGTACTACAGGAATGCCTGTCACCATAAGAAAATGAAGACAAAGAAGAATAGGAAGAAGATGAAGAAATAGCATATTAAAATTAATAATAGCTGAATAAGAAGAATATGAAGAATGGAAAAAAAAAATAATGGGAAGAAGATGAAGAAGAAGAAGATGAATAAGGTGAAGAAAAAGTTGATGAAAAAAATGCTACTGCTGCGGATCATGAAGGAGAAAGTGTGAGAGAAGTACAAAAGAAGGTGAAGAGCATGGAAGTTGTGAAACATACAGTACATATCTGACAAAATATAAAAAAGGTTAACATAGTCAATATCTTTTTAACTCCGAACGTATTGAAAAAAAAATTGGAATTAATGCTATGCCATGTGATTTGAATAAACCACTATGCTTTTAATGTCTCCTCCACCTCCCACAATACATTCTACATGATTCTTATTTGTTTTCAATTATGTAGAATTAGCCAACAAGGAAATAAAGGGCTTTTTTTAATTCCGATACCGGAAGTCCCATTTTTCGTATCGGGCGATACCATCCGATACGATATTTTTGGGTATCGAACGGTATCACTCAACACTACTAGGGACTACTAGTATCCCTTTTTCCTCGATATACCCCAATAAGTAAATTATTTTTCGGTTACTGATTGTATCCCTTAATCTCGGTTTATTCTTCCTGTGTGCTGCCGTGCAATTTTGCAAGATTGCCTGATTGATCTAATAGGCAACTGTGTTATTGCTCTATCCTTTCCTGTTTGTATTTGGTGGTTAGGATTTAAATAGGGCGAGCAGGGAGAGCCGCCGTGGAGCGGGGGTGCCATTTGCGATTCAAGACGGTGCCAACCTCCGCTGATAGGTCGGGGTCAGTCGCAGGGCCCCATAGGGACAATTGGATTATACTCACCATTGAGTGGTGTGATAAGCAATTTTTGTATAAGTTGTATTATAACGGAGTGTGCATAGCATGGTTATGAGCCTTGGTTCTAAGATTTTTGAAGGATTTTTTAATGAAATAAGAATGAAATAAGAATAAAGGATTTTTCAAAAATGTGTTTTTTCCTATGAGCCATTATCTAACACAAGACAAGTTTATTTTTCCACATTAGTGGAACCCACTTTCAGAGAAAAAAGTTCAGACCTGAAACAGATACCATCCCGGGTAAGAGAGGGCGAGTTAATTGCCACAAGTTTAACAGGATCCTGAAGCCTGACAGTCCCTATCTTATTAAGAGTCTTAATCCGGGCATCAATCAGGTTAACAGCAGAGCCACAGTCAACAAAGGCGGTAGTCTGAACAGGACCATCACCAAGTTCCAGTTCCCCCCGAAGCACAATTTTTGCAAGTGAGAAAAAAGGTACCTGAAGGTCTGGGTAGCCTCCTCGACTACTACTCAGACCTAGTCGTTTCCCGCCACCTTGGAGGATGACTGACAGGAGGGGCAGTCCTTCTTCCAATGTCCAGATTCCCCACAATAGTAGCACAACTGTTTCTCCCAGCGGCGTCTTCTTTCCTTCTCACAGGTGACAGCGCTCACCTCCAAAGCCACTGGAGGAGTCCGAGTCTCAACTCCACTGGAGAATAATGATGTTTCAAGTTGCATAACACCTCTTGCCCGCAGTCTGCGATCCATGCAAATTGCTCAGGTCATGGCATCCTCCAGGGAGTCAGGTGGAGGATGGAGTGCCAGGGCATGCTTCTGACATTCACACAGGCCTCTACAGAACAGCCCCCGAAGGGCGGCGTCACTCCAAGAAATCTCGGCTGCCCAACGTCTAAATTCAGAACAGAACCACTCGGCCGAGTGCTTCCCCTGACAGACACTCATCACCTTGTCCTCAGCCAAAAGCACTCTATCTGGCTCAACGTAATTAAGCCCTAAGGCCTCAAAAAAACGCATCCACAGTCATTCTCTCCAGGGCAGAAGAGGAAAGAGAAAATGCCCAGGCTTGTGGGGACCCCCTAAGCAAGGACATTACCACCCCCACCCTCTATTTCTCATCCCCAGAGGAACAGGGTCTCAAGGAGAAAAAGAGTTTACAGCCCTCTTTAAACGCTCTAAATTCATTTTTTTCACCAGCAAATGTATCTGGTAACTTAACCGGGGATTCGGGTGGGACTTAAATGACATCTCTATTCCACACCTGCTGAAAGCCTGCGGAAAGTGCCCCCTAAACCGAGTCCACAACCTGCCGTTGGGACTGGGCCAGAGTTTAGTGTTCCAAACTTAGCTTCTGCAGCGACTGAGTCAAGCATTTCACCTGCTCAGATAAGGCATGCATTGGGTCCATGCTGCAGAAGTGAGAGAAAAAAAAAAAGTTCACGGTCAGTTAGAATGTCAAGAACACTGCACTGCACTTGCTCACTGAGCCAGTGCGCGTGTCCTGAGTAAGATAAACTGTGCTCAGAGATACCTGTGGAGTCGGCAGCAGCAAAGAAGATGCATGCTTCAGACCCACAGGACCTGAAGCACGTGACTGCTGGGGGCGTGGCCTAAACTCCAGAGAGCTAGAAGCTGCAGGAAAACTCCTAGAATGATAACTACAGAACAAAGTTATTAATTGGCATAAACAGGGACATAAACCAGATCAGGCCAGGGTCAAAGCACGAGATAGCACAACAATTACCAAAGGGCTAGACAGAATGAATAGTCAAGACGTAGCCAAGAAGTCAGAAACCAGAGAAGCAGATATACAGTACAGAATCAACTGGCAAACTCACAACGGGGGACAGAACCGGATAAGAACCACATAAGCAAGCTATAAGACAACGAACAGGCACACAGGGGTCAAAACACTCGGCCAAAGGCAAAAGTATAACTGACAGGGATTGGAGTTTCTCAGGGCTATAAAAAGCTCTCCCTGAACTAAAGAGAGGCCATAATAATTAACCCTAGGTGTGCAGGTCAAATCCTGCACTGAGCTCAAGACATTAACCCCTGATGTGCAGGTCAAAAACCTGCACTGGGATCATGACACCTTCTCTAACATGGTGGGGGCCGCTGCCGACATAATCGCGTTGCCCACATAATCGCGTTGCCCACAGTGTATGTCCTTCATGATTGGCTGAAAATAGGCACTGGAAGGATTGTGGGAAGCGTGACTTTGGCGCTCAAGTTGGCGACCTCATGGCCAACCTCACGCTATGGTTGGGTTTTGATCGGCGAATTTGGCCGATCCATTTCGCTCAACTCTAGTCTCAAATCAAAGCCTTGTGGGACACCAACAGAGAGAGTGCAGAATAAGGCAATAGTATGGAAATGGCAGATGCTAAATATGCGGTTAGTGAGGTATGGGCATACACAGGAAAGGGCCAAGTCTGTGATGCCAAGAGATGACAAGATTTATAACAGGAAGGAGTGGTTGAAAGGAAACGCCAGGTCTATGAAGCATAGAGCACTGTTTTTTGGTTTTGGCAGTTAGCAAGTTGTTTTTACGTTGGTTAGAGAAGTTTCAGTGGAGTGTTGGGGATTGAAGCCAAATGGCATTTGGTCAAATAGTCTATTGGATGAAAGATGGGAGGAGAGCTCAAGGTGAATGTGCTGTTCCAGGAGTTTTGAGACAAATGGTAATAGGCTACTTTCACACTTGCATTTTTTTGTGCTGCACAAAGTGCGCAGTGCAAACGCACATAAAAAACGCATCATGCGTTTTTGTGCAGTTTTGCGTGCATTTTAAAAAAAAAACGCATGCTTTTTTTGCGCTGATGTGCGCATTAACATGCGCACGTCAGCGCACCCATAGACTATAATGGGTGGCTGGGTGAAAAAAAAATGCATTGCGTGCGCATGCATTTTTTAGGGGCAAGTCGGACGCACAAAAAATGCAACAGAGTGCATTTTGTGCGCCCGAGCGCACACTACAAAAAAACGCATGTGCATACAAACGCGTACAAACGCATGTGTATGCACACCCATGTAAAGAATAGGAAAAAAATGCATGTGTTATTTTGCGAAAAAAAACAGCGCAAAAAAAATGCAAGTGTGAAACCAGCCTTATATGAGGCAAATGCTGGACTTAGAGAATGGGTAAAAAAAGGGTGGCTTCCTCAGGATGGGTGTGATGTTTGATTCTTTTAAAGATAAAGAGAAGACACCAGAGGTTCAGTATACATTGAAGAGATGGACTAGCCCTGCGATGAGCATAGTGGTTAGGTTGAGGCTGCAAGGTGATCGGATAATAATAATAATAATAATAATAATTTTTATTTATATAGCGCCAACATATTCCGCAGCACTTTACAATTAAGCGGGGACATGTACAGACAATAAATTCAATACAAGTTAAGACAATTCAAACAGTGACATTAGGAGTGAGGTCCCTGGATAGGGACAAGTGTACATTTGGTGAGGTGCCACTTGGAGAAAAAAGTGGCAAGTTTGTCTTTGTTGATGGTGGGAAAGAAGGCTATTTCGAAAGGGACAAGGCCATTATGCAAAAATTGTCAATCCTGTTTTTTAAGTATTAGAAAAGGTCCTCTGATAAAATAAAGGACATAGGAGGAGCATGTCATGAATGTTCCTCATTCTGTTGGGACCTGTGCACAGCTGAGATTAGAAGATTGAAGTGCTTAGATGATCACAGGTCCATTTTAAATCCACACAGCCATCCATGATTTAACAGGTTTCTTGTGGAATGGAAAAGGTTTAGAGTTCCTTGTGGTCCATTGGCTGTGATGCTTATTGGAACCACACCTTTCCATTTTATAAACCTGTGTCTGGTTTCCCTCCATGTGAGCAATAGAATCTTCATTCTGTTCCTGGCTTCATTGAATAAAATATTCTGGAGAGTTGCTGTAGTCATCCTGAGATTGTTGCAAGCGGTTTGTTGTGAATACCTCTACCTTCCCCTTCTGGCGTTCTCTTATATTGCTTTTCTGCCTCTTTACTGTGTACCCATTTTCACTTTGTATGTAATCCTGTGTGTCTGTTTGATTGTGCCTTGGTTTCCCCTTGTCTGTCCAGCCACTGTTACCCATTCACTCCTGCCCCTTTCCTCTCTGGTGGGAGGGTGGAAGTTGCATTGGATTTCGTAGGAGCTCGAGAGGCATGTGAATCAGACATGTCCACCTTCAGGGGTAACCCCGGGATTAGGGATAGACTAGGACCCACTAGATTAAGGGACAGTATAGGGTCATTCTTTCCTATCTTTACTATGACCACAGCGTGACATTATTGCGTGCCTCATATTTTTTTATCCTAACATGGTTCTTGTTGCTGTACTAAACAAATGCACACTCTGTCTTTGGAGGTGACAGATCTTCAGTCTATAGTTGTACAGCAACAGCAGCAAACTGTGGTTCTGGGGGTCTCAACCACTTCCAGACCCAGCCTGACCCCAAGGTGGCCCTCCCGGATCAGTTCTCTGGGGTTTGGAATAAATTCATGGTTTTCAAGGTGTGGATTGTTTTCTCCCTACTTCAGGGGAATTACCAATTCTGGACCTATTCCCTTCCGGCTGACTCCCGGTTTCTCTGGTTGGTAGATTTTTTGCATTCTTAGGCCTCATCTATGTTGTTCACTCTCTGAGGGGGCCCACCCGGAGCTACAATACTGTAACTGTAATGCCGTGCACAGCACGCCGTTACATACATTCTGCGGCAGAGCAGGGAGAATTGATCTCCCTGCTCCGCCACCCGGCCGGTTATGGGGCCCTTAAGCTGGCGGGTGGGGGGTCGGTGCCAGCAGTGGGCCCCTCGCCCATCATCCCAAGTTCAGCTGTATCGGCTGCATGCTGATACAGCTGACCACACTCATGAGAGAAGGACGGTTATGCTCCTTCTCCCATCATCCCCATGTCAGCGTCTGACATCACTGATGCCGACACTGATAGCAGGTGAGGCCAACGGAGGAACAACCAGGAGGAAGAGAGGTGAGTATTGGATTTATTGTTTTTTATGGGGTGCTTTATATGAGTCAAACTGTCTGCCTATGGGGAGGGGGTGTGTGCAATATATTATAGAGTCTGCCTATGGGGGGGTGCAATATATTATAGTCTGCCTATGGGGAGGGTGTGTGTGTAATATATTATAGCGTCTGCCTATGGGGAGGGGGTGTGTGCAATATATTATAGAGTTTTACTATGGGGATGGGGGTTGTGCAATATATTACATGGGGGTTGTGCACTATATTACAGATTCTGCCTATGGGGAGGGGGATGTGCAATATATTATAGTCTGCCTATGGAGAGGGGGTGTGTGCAATATATTATAGAGTCAGCCTATGGGGAGAGGAGTCAGCAATATATTATATAGTCTGCCTATGGGCATAGGGTGTGTGCAATATATTATAGAGTCTGCCTATGGGGAGGGGTGTGTGCAATATATTATAGAGTCTGTCTAAGGGGGGTGCATTATACTATAGAGTCTGTCAATGGGGGGTGCATTTGTGAGGGAGGACCATAGTCATGGCCCAGGACACCAGTGTATTTGTGCCCTGGCCTCCCATCACATGAAAATAGTGTCCATTACTCTGCATACCTGTGGCTTCACTTTCTGGGTATGCTCTGCGTTGCTGAAGGCGCCCTTATATATGGTTCCGCATGAATAGAGACACAGTCACACACTTCTCTATCTGTACCACAGCACGTACCTGGGTCAGACCGTCTCATACGGTTCCTCAATGTCCTCCCTGTTCAGCTCTGCTATGGTTAGACATTCCCTAATCTGTTCCGCCCCAGACATGAGCATCAGCCTCCGAAGTCAGTTGCCACATGGGAAGTGACCTACCCTTCTGCACTGCCTCCTACTGTGACACAGCATCCTCCTGGTCCAAACTCACTGCATCTGGGAGTTCTCTCAGCCATTTCACCCCAGATCTGAGGGCATCAGCCCATGCGATATGTTGTCACATTATGGAGCCACTTGCATCCCCATACTACCACTGTTTTTACCTTAAGCTTCTGTTCCAAGACTGCTGTGGCCCACTGCTGTCCTGGCCTGGTGCTGCGGATGGCTGGGCTTCTCTCTTAATAAATGTTGCGTGGTGTGAAGGAGACAGCTATCGCTGAGTCGTTTTCTAGAGTGGACCCTCTGGGTCGTGGCACCCACTCACTGAGGGCGAGCTGACCTTGTGAGGAGCCACCCCCTATACAGGGAGTGTCAGGGACAAGACCAAGGGGGTGAGCCACCATGACTGCTGGAACCAGACGGCCGGCTCAAGAAAGACACAATGTGTGAGTGTCTGACGACAAGGGACGTGCAGGAAACAAGACAAGACAGGGCGTGGTTTCAAGGTATCTTCATTAAGGCAAACTCAGGGTAACATCAGGTGCAAGATGTGATAACAGGGAAAATACAGCAAGGTGTGTGTGTGAGAAAGCCAAGATCCATGGCATGGTACGTGCTAGGTGTCACGCCTGGGTACAGGCAAGGGCTCGATGGCATCGGACTCCGGACAGCTGGCAACGATCAACAGGATCAGGGCATCAGGCTGCGGCCATCAGCTCCGGAAATCAAGCCGCAGTCGTCAGGTTTACGATCTCTGGCAGTGATCAGCAGGTTCCGGGCATCCAGCAGGCAAACCAAGGTTCAGGCCAGGAGGCACAACAGAGCTCCAGACATGGTGCATGTTAGGAAACTCGCCAAGGTCCAAGGCAAAGTTCAAGGCAGGGTGCGTGCTAGGGGCACACCAGGGTCCAAGGCAAGGTTCAAGGCAGGGTGCGTGCTAGGGACATGCCAGGGTCCAAGGCAAAGTGCAAGGCAGGGTTCAACACACTAGGCATGGTACGTGTTTAGGGGACACGCCAGGGTTCAAAGTCCAAGGTCCAGGGCGCACTAGAAAAGCCACCAGGATTCAAGATTCAAGGTCCTGCGAGTGCTAGAGGTAAGCCAGGGGCACGGTACAAAGAATGGTCCTGGCCATGCTAGGAGGCACGCCAGGGTACATGGTTAACAGCAGGTCCCACACGTGCTAGGGAACACGTCAGGCTTTGAGGCAAGGCAGGAAACAAGGCAAGGCAATTCTAAGTACAGAACAAGAGCAGAACGTAGGCAGAAGCACAGAGCCGGGTCAGAGAGAGTATAGAGCTAGCAGTGGAATGTAACTAAAGCCCAGAGCCGGGTCAAAGGAGATCCTTGAGACTAGCCAGGAAATGTGCTAAAGAGCACCATAGGACAGAGTACGGAAAACCAGGCAAAGACAGGAAACGTGGAAGTACTACAAGGCTAAGAATAGCAAAGACAAGACATGGCGAAACAGGCAAAGGCAGAGAACAGGGAAAGTACTACAAAGCAAAGAATAGCCAAGACAAGACATGGTGAAACAGGCAAAGGCAGAGAACATAGGAAGTACTACAAGTCAAAGAATAGCAGAGATAAAACATTGCACAAAAGACTATACAAGACATAGCACAGGACAAGAGGCAGAATACATGCACAGAGCGTGTGCAGAGACGCACAACAGGGCAGAGTGCAGGGGCACAGAATACAGGGAGCGACCGAGCAGACAAAGCAGCCATGCAGGGAAGCAACACGATACTCAGGCCCCGACCATAGGAAGGGGCGGTCTGATAGAGGGCATTAGCACCTGAACTTCCGAGTCAGGACCGGGGGGAACTTCCGGTTCAGATCCTCCAGGATCATAGAGAGGATTGCTGAATCAGATTCTGCTGGACCATAGAGAGGGTCACATGGTCAGGGCCTCCAGGACCATAGAGAGGATTGCTGGATCAGATTCTGCTGGACCATAGAGATGATCACAGCAGGCAGAGCAGAGATGGGCGCGCACACAGCCACGGCATGCATCCATGAGATGAGGGGCGCATGCACACTGCTCCAGGAGTGACGCAGTACAACAGTCATGAGGTGAACATGCATACTGCTCCAGGGATCATGCAGCATAACAGTCATGAGTTGCGTGTGCACACTGCTCCAGGGGTCATGCAGCATATCAGACATGGCGGGCATGACACGGGGTCACTGCTATCATTCCAGGCACTTAAGCCCGTGCAGGTGGTTTGGGCACCTTGGCCCATCTGACCCCTTTGAGGAAGTTCTCCCTCTCTTAGCTGCAGCTGACCCCTCCTATGTTTAACTATTTACTCCACAGAACGTCTATCTCTCATTATATACACTAAAATGCCCCCATCAAGTGGCCAAAAATGGGCACTACGCTTTCCCTAATAACAGATACACAACACAACAATATATACATTACATTAGGCAGATAATATTTACAGTATCAACCAAAAAGGAAGGGAGTGGAGTATTGATGGTCCCATACACCCCTTACACATTATACTATAGAATCTGCCTATGGGTACAGAGTTCATTATATTAAGGGCTGCATTATACTATAGAATCTGCCTATGGGGGTGCATTATGCTATAGAATCTGCCTATGGGGAGGGGGTGTGTGCAGTATACTATAGAGTCTGCCAATGGGGGATGCATTATACTATAGAGTCTGCCTATGGGGACGGAGTGCATTATACTATAGAATCTGCCAATGGGGGTGCATTATACTCTAGAGTCTGCCTATGGGGGTGCATTATGCTATAGAATCTGCCTATGGGGAGTGCATTATAATATAGAGTCTGCCCATGGGGAATGCATTATACTATATAGAGGCCTACAAGGAGTTCATTATACTATATTGAGGACTATGGGGAATGCATTATACTATATTGAGAACTATCTGGTGCATTATACTATATGGAGGCTAACTAGAGGCCTTCATACAGTGTAGCGATTACAGTGAGGGGGCCATCATACAGTTTTGGAGTCTTTAAAGAGTTTTGGGGCTACTAAGCGGTCAGTACACTGTGTGGGTGGTACTATACAGTGAGGGGTCATTATACTGTGTACAGGGGAGCTGTACAGGGGGGAGACTCGGGACATTATTAAATGTTAAATGTAAAGTGGGCACCTATTGTTATAGGGAAACTCAGGTTACTGCGACTGTCAAAGGGGCACACACAAGGCAATATTTCGGGGTTTCTAGGGGGCAAAATGTGGGCACTGTTTTTTAGGGCACTTTCACATGGCGTTACTATAGTCTAGAGTTTTTTTTTACCATCTGGAGGCACACTGTTCCACAGAACAGATGCAGTAATAGGGACACATACAGCAGCAGCGGCTTAATATTGGGGTATCAGCAGGATGAGGAGTTTGTGCAGGTTGGGATAGATGTGGACAGTGCTGAAAATATGAGAAGTGAAATGAGTCTTTGTTGTAATCGCTGAGTCCTGGCTTGAAGAAGGTGTCATGTTGGGTCTGTGCCAGATGGAAAAGACGGGAAAAGAGAACGATTCGATCAGAAAGAAAGTCAGCAGTAAGACACCATCTGTATCTGTGCTGTGATCTCTTTTATGTTCTGTAGGTCTGGTATCTACCACTGACCATATGGCGGTAATATCATGTTGGTCTTTATATAGAGATTATTTTTAGCAACAGCGCAGTCATCTGTTGAGGTTCTCCTACATCCACTATTAGGGTGCGTCACCAGGCATTATAGAATCATAGAATCGTAGAGTTGGAAGGGCTCAAAGCAGGATTCGCTAAATCATCCCTGACCAATGTCTGTCCAGCCTCTGTTTGAAGACTTTAATTGAAGAAGTCACCACCTCCCGTGGCAGCCTGTTCCACTCATTGATCACTCTGTCAAAAAGTTTTTTCTAATATCCAATCTGTGTCTCCTCCCATTCAGTTTCATCCCATTGCTTCTAGTCTTTCCTTGTGCAAATGAGAATAAAGATGATCCTTCTACAATGTGACAGCCCTTGAGATATTTGTAGACAAGTATTAAGTCTCCTCTCAGTCTTCTCTTCTGCAAGCTAAACATTCCCAAATCCTGCAAACTTTCCTCATAAGGCAGGGTTTGCAGACCGGTCACCATTCTGGTCGCTCTTTTCTGAACTTGCTCCAGTTTGTTGATGTCTTTTTCAAAATGTGGCGCCCAAAACTAGACACAGTATTCCAGATGAGGTCTGACCAAAGAGGAGTAGAAGGCAATTATGACTTCACGTGATCTAGACTGAATGCTTCTGTTAATACATCCTAGAATTGCATTTGCCTTTTTTGCTGCTGCATCACACTGTTGACTCATATTCAGTCTGTGATCTATTAGTATACCCAAGTCTTTTTCACATGTGCTGTTGCTTAGCCCTATTCCTCCCATTCTGTATATGCTTTTTCATTTTTATTGCACAGATGTAGTACTTTGCATTTTTCCCTGTTAAAAACCATTCTGTTAGTTGCTGACCACTGCTCCAGTTTATTTATATCTTTTTGAATCCTCTCTCCTCTAGTATTAGCTATCCCTCCTAGCTTTGTGTCATCAGCAAACTTAATCAGTTTACCCTCAATTCCTTCATCTAAATAGTTGATAAAGATGTTGAACAATACAGACCCCACTTGAGACATTCTTCCAACTGGATGTGCAGTCATTTACGACCACTCTTTGGGTCTGATCACTAAGCCAGTTATGAATCCATCTAATAGTTGCCTTGTCCATTCCATACTTAGCCATTTTTTCAATAAGGATTGTGTGAGATACTTTGTCAAATGTTTTGCTGAAGTCAAGATATACTACATCTACAGCATTTCCCTGATCCACCCAATCAGTGATTCTGTCATAGAAGGAAATTAAGTTAGTCTGACATGACTTATTAGTTACTAACCCATGCTGACTCTGTTTAATCACTTCATTTTTATCCAGGTACTTACATACATGTTGTTTAATAATTTGTTCAAAGAACTTTCCTGGTATAGAAGTCAGACTCAACGGCCTATAGTTGCCTGGGTCCACCTTCTTCCCCTTTTTGAAGATAGGAACAACATTTGCTCTTCTCCAGTCTTCTAGGAATTCTCCTGTTCTCCAAGAATTTTCAAAGATTATGCAGAGGGGTTCAAAAATTTCTTCTGCTATCTCCTTCAGTACTCTGGGGTGTAATTCATCTGGACCTGGAGACATGAATTCATTTAGTTTAGCTAAGTGTTCCTCACTATTTTTCTGTTTATAGATATCCTGGATTCTTCTATTCCCTTAATAGGACAGTGAAGAACAGTTGATTTTACATTTCTTTTCTGAGAGAAAACAGATGCAAAATAGGAATTTAAAAGTTTGGCCTTCTCAACATCCTGTCTTACCATTTCATCATTTCCGTCCTGTAAAAATCTTATAGTATCTTTGACTTTTCTTTTACTCTTGACATATCCCCAAAATCCTTTATTATTGCTTTTGACATCTCTTGCAAGCCTCAATTCATTGTCAGCTTTAGTAATCTGATTTGTGCCCTGCAATTTCTGCACACAGCATTATATTTTTCTTTAGATATGCCTCCCTCTTTCCATTTTATAAACTTTTCTTTCTTCCTTTTTAGCATGTGCTTAAGTTCTGTGTTCATCCATCCTGGTTTCCTTAAATGCTTCCTATTCTTCCCTCTTTTCGGAATTGTTAACAATTGTGCTTTGAGAATTTCATTTTTCAAGATTTCCCATCCTTCCTGGACATTTTTGTCCTTAATTGAATCTGTTACCTCTTTTTGCCCTATTAGGCTAATTTCACACTTGCTTTTTTTTGCAGCGCATTTTTCCCACAAAAAAACGCATTGAAAAAACGCATACAAAAGCATACAACTGCTGCGTTTTTTTCAAGCATTTTTATGAGCATGCATGAAAAAAACGCAGTGTTTTTATGCGTTTGTATGCGTTTTTAGTGTGTTTTTACCGCGTTTGCGTTTTTTCCAAACATTAGGTGGCCCCTCACACTAACCCAAACCATGACTTTACTAACCCTAACCCTGACCCTAACCCTAACCCTAACCCTAACCCTGACCCTAACCCTAACCCTTAACCAAACCATACTTAACCCTAACCTAAACCCTAAACCCTAACTAACCCTAACCCTAACCCTGACCCTAAACCCTAACTAACCCTGACCTTGACCCTAACCCTAACCCTAACTCTAACCCTGACCCTAACCCTAACCCTAACCCTGACCCTAACCCTTAACCAAACCATACTTAACCCTAACCAAAACCCTAAACCCTAACTAATCCTAACCCTGACCCTAAACCTAACCCTAACCCTAACCCTAACCCTGACCCTAACCCTAACCCTTAACCAAACCATACTTAACCCTAACCCAAACCCTAACTAACCCTAACCCTGACCCTAAACCTAACCCTGACCCTAACCCTGACCCTAACCCTAACCCTAACCCTGACCCTAACCATACTTAACCCTAACCCAAACCCTAAACCCTAACTAACCCTGACCCTGACCCTAACCCTAACCCTAACCCTGACCCTGACCCTAACCCTAAACCCCCTTAACTAACCCTAACTCTAACCCAAACCCCTAAATTCCATGGTTAACAAAAAAAAACGCATGTGCAAAAAAACGCATACATAAGCATGCCAATGCGCACATATGCGCACCCATAGACTTATAATGGGTGTCTTGCTGTAAAAAAACGCATTGCGCGCGCATGCGTTTTTTTGAGGCAAGTCGGACGCCCAAAAAATGCAACAGGATGCATTTTGTGCGCCCGAGCGCATACCGCAAAAAAACGCATGTGCGGAAAAACGCGTACAAACGCATGTGTATGCGCACATAAGCGCATTCCATGCAAAGTATAGGAAAAAAAAACGCATGCGCTATTTAGCGCTAAAATACCGCGAAAAAAAACGCACGAGTGAAACCAGCTGCCGGCATAGACATTGGGGGCTTATCTACAGTATTCTGTAATGCTGTTGATAAGCCCCCGATGTAACCTGAAAGAGAAGAAAAACACGTTAGATTATACTCACCGAGGTAGGCAGTCCAGTCTGATGGGTGTTGCGGTCCAGTCCGACGCCTCCCTTCTTCATGCGATGACGTCCTCTTCTCCCGTCCTGAAATGGCTCCGGCGCAGGCGCATTGCTCTGCCCTGTTGAGGGCAGAGCAGAATTCTGCAGTGCGCAGGTGCCAGATCTCTCCGACGCCTGTGCACTGCAGGACTCCGCTCTGCCGTCAACAGGGCAGAGCAGTGCGCTTGCGCCGGAGCAATTACAGGACGGGAGAAGAGGATGTCATCTCATGAAGAAGGGAGGCGCCGGACGGGACGGCGACACCCATCGGACCGGACTGCCCACCTCCGTGAGTATAATAAAACGTGTTTTTCTTCTCTTTCAGGTTACATCGGAGGCTTATCTACAGCATTACAGAATGCTATAGATAAGCCCCGGATGTCTATGCCGGCAGCTGAAAGGCCAAAAAAAGAGTGACAGATTCCCTTTAAGGATATCCAGCCATTGGATCCCTCCAATTCGCTTTCTGAATCCCTTAAAATCTGCCTTTCTGAAATCTAACCTTTACATCTGAGTCTTCACAGGTCTTCCTCCTCTAGTTATCCAAAATTCTAAAGTAGCATGGTCGCTACCTCCTAGGGTCCCAGCCACTCTTACCTCCTCAACCATTTCCTCCCTGTTTATAAGGATTAGATCCAAGGTAGCAGTTCCCCTTGTTTTCTCCCCTAACTTTTGGAAGATAAAATTATCAGCAAAAGAGGATAAGAATTTCCTTGACCTGTTAGTTTTGCCTGAGAGAGATTCCCAACAAATGTCAGGATAGTTGAAATCTCCCATGACTATTATGTCATATTTTTTGGAGAACTTGGCCATTTGATGTATAAAGAGTTCATCCATATCTTCAGCTTGCACAGGCGGTCTGTAGTAAATGCCTACAATGGTGTCCTTTCCATTGTTCTGTCCTTGTATTCTTACCCTAACAGTTTCCACAGAACTCCCAGTCTCTGAAGCTTCAATCTCTGTGCAGATATATGTGTTTCTAACATACAATGCGACACCTCCTCCTCATTTATCAAGTCTGTTTCTAGCAAATAAGTTGTATCCTTCTAGCCTTGTATTCCAATCATGTGTATTGTCCCATCAAGTTTCAGTGATTCCAATGACATCATATTTCTTTTCCTGCGTTGGTAGTTCCACTTCTCCTTGTTTGTTGCCCATGCTTTGTGCATTAGTATAGAAACATTTTAGTTTGTGATTGGTTTCTCTTTCTCTAATGTTTTTATTATTTAGATTCTTTTGTCTTTGTTCTTCCTTTCTTTTCTAGTACCAGAGTTCTCAATAGCATTTGTCAGGTGTATGGCTTTTTCTGGCCTTTTGCTTCCCTTCCCACATTGTTCTATTTTAAAGCTCTCTTGATGAGTGTAGCAAGGCGACTTCCAAATACATGCTTTCCAGTCTTCATAAGGTGCACCCCATCTCTTGGAAGTAGTCCATCGTATAGGTAATTCACTCTGTGTTCCAGAAATCCAAATCCTTGCTGACAGCACCATCGAAGTAGCCTGTTGTTCACCTGCAGAATCTTATTCCACCTCCTTGTTCCATGGCCATCCACTAGGAGGATGGAAGAGAAGACCAACTGTGCTCCCAGTTCGTTCACTTTCTTACCTAAGTTGTCAAAGTCACTGCAGATGGTTTCCAGGTCGTTTCTTGCTGTGTCATTTGTCCCCACAGGAATGGGTAGTCATCTGTAGGTCTGAAGAGGCCTGATATCCTGCCAGACACATCTTTAATTTTTGCATCTGGAAGACAGCACATTTCTCTTGAGGTTATATCTGGTCTGCAGATAGCAGCCTCTGTTCCTCTCAACAGGGAATCCACCATGACCACCACTCTCCGTTTCTTCTTCACAACATTTTTCTTTCTACATCCAGGGGGATTATGAAGGCATACAAGGTTGCTGTTTGTGTGCAAAGTCTTATCCTGATGTATTTCTTCATCGCTCTCCTGCGCAAGAGCCTGGTACTGGTTCCTTAGCAGTGTGGGCACTGACTGCCTCCCGATCCTCCTGCTTCTCTGGGTCACGTTTCCATTCCTCTGTTTCTTCAGGTGCACTTCGAATTTCTTCTCTTTCTGTAACATGAAGGGATAATTCTGCTCTGTGTAAGAACTCTTCACCTTCCTTAATGATCTTCAATGTAGCTAACCTCTCTTTGAGATTTTGTAATGTATCCTCCAACAGGGACACAAGCTTGCATTTGTGGCATGTGAAATTTGGCTTTTCCACTGGTAAGTCTGTGAATATGTAGCAAGAAATGCAGCTCACCAAATGGCTCCTGGCCTCTTCCATATTGCTATTGTTAAAGAGTTTTTAAAGCGATGAAAAATGAGCCAAAATGTGCGCGTCGATAGGTGCGCTGTTTACCGATTTCCTCTTTTCAGCTGCAACAGCCAAAATCCAGTGATCATTGAGCTCGCGGAGACTCTTCACTTATCCCAGAAGGCACTGGGAATATGCAAATTCTCTCCTCAGGAGTTTAGTTATCTGGTTAGGGGCCCACTCAGAAGTTTCACCCCCCTGAACCAAAACCCTAGCTGCGCCTCTGCTCTGACCAGGTCTCCCTCGCTGAGTCTAAGCAGCAAGGGGACAGGCCAGCAGGGGAGTTTTGTTTTTAGTTCTGGAGATGGGCCACTGACAACTGGTGGAATGATACGATCCTCAAAACCTAGTTTTGTCAAGGCCTGTAAGAAAGGCCAAAGGATGCATTGGTCCTTTATGAAACACCTGAGTCCTTGGACGCCGCTATGGCCTTAGTCATCCAGATTGACAGACATATCAGAGATAGACCCATAATGACCCCACCAACTTTACTCCCTAGGGGAGGGCTCCCTCGTGGGTCCTCATGAACCTATGTAGTTGGGGAGAACTTTAGTTTCGGGTCAAACCTCCTGCGGTCTGCTGCAGAAAGGGGGATTGTTTCTTTTGTGGTCAGAAGGGACACTTCACTGGTGTCACGTCGCCGTCAGACACAGGGACTACTGTTCCTGCCTCGGCCACTGGGAGGCGCCGGACTGTCACGTCGCCGTCAGACACAGGGACTGCTGTTCCTTTCTCGGCCACTGGGAGGCGCCGGACTGTCACGTTGCTGTCAGAATCGGGGACGGCTGTTTCTGCCTCGGCCACTAGGAGGCGCCATGGTTCGCCCGTGGGTGGTGGGGACAGAGAAGGAGCTCCTGCGCAGGCATCTGGTGGGCGCAGGCTCTGCTCCTCTGTCAGTCATGAAGGGGTTGGTGCATCGCCATCTGGCCAGGTCCTGGGGGCGGTCCAAATGACGTGAGCCTATGAGGGATAGCCTGAGCCTTCAAATACCTTGGGGCCTGCCAGATATAGTCTTGGTTTCCCCAGCGTGCTAGTGTGTTATTTGTTATTGCCGACTCTGACCTTAGCCTGGATTTTGACTCTGCTACTGCCTGCCAATTGTGTACCTCTGTTGCCCTCCTGGTTTAAGACTCTGACCTTGGCCTGAATTTTGACTCTGCTACTGTCTGATGATTTTGCACCTCTGCCGCTCGCCTGGTTTAGACTTGGACTCTTGACTACTCCTTTGGTTCCGTTAATTTATCCCTCTCTGGTGACCGTCCTGTTCTGGTCCGCTGCTCTTATACAGAAAGCTACCTCCTGGACTCTGCTGTAATTCCAGATCCCTGTATAGGGGTAAAGGGTCTTGGGGTTGCTCGGGGTGCTGTCTCAATTGCAGTCCAAACTTGCACCAGACAGACGTCACAACTGGGGTCTGTTCCTCTGCATCTAAATTAAATTAACCTGCTTAAAACTTCTGACCCTAGGTTGTGTGAAGGATTGCAACCTGGGCTTATACATTTCCTCCATGGGTACATCTCAATTGTCTTACCTGCAGAAGTGGTTGTTGGTACAAAAACTCAAAGTGTCTATTTTTTTGGATAGTGGGCCGATGGCCAATAAGGTGCATGTGCGGTTTGCCCGGACTCATTGCTTGTGTTGTGTTCTGGCAAAATGTATCCCCATATAATATTCTATTGCTTCTGCACCTCTTGGTAAGGTGTGTTTCACACAGGTGGTGCAAAATTTGGGCCTTCACATTGGGGTTATTCATAAAGAACACATTTTTGGTATGAGCTTGACGGTCTTCCTACTCCTATTGTACTGAGTCTCCCATGGTTAGATATGCATAACCCCTTTGTAGATTTAAAGTATAGAGAAATAGCAAAATGGAGTGATTTCTGTAACAGGAACTGTCTTAATACTCACCTCTCTCCCGTTTCCACCAAAACCCTACCCTCTTATCTGTCGGGTTTTGAGGAGGTCTTTTCTGAAGAGGGGTGCCAGGAATTGCCTCCTCATTGGGCTTATGACTATCTCATTAACTTGCTCCCTAGAGTAAAACTACCCAAATCCAGGTTATACAATCTTTCGGATCATGAAAGACAGGCCAATAAGGAATATATATACTAGGTTTCTTTTTTGTCAAGAAAAAAGATGGAGGTCTGTGTCCTTGTCTGGATTTTCAGGAGTTAAATCGGATTACCCTCTAAGACCTTTATCCCATTCCTCTCTTTCCGGATTTCCAGTTCTCAAAGTTGAAAACCTTGCTATGCCATTTGGTCTGATTAATACCCCCTGCCATTTTTCAATATTTTGTCAGTGATATCTTCTGTCATCTGGTGGGAAAATTCGTGATTGTATACCTTGATGACATTCTAATTTACCTACCTGATTTTGGGACTCATCAAAGACACATCAGACAGGTACTACAGATATTACAAGATAATAAACTGTATGCTAAGCCTGGTAAATGTGTGTTTGCCATTCAGGAAGTGCAATTCCTGGGTTTTCTGGTGTCGTTTTTAGGTTTCCCGATGGATCCTGATAAGGTCCGTGTAGTATTCGAATGGGACCTTGCTGAAAATCTTAAAGCCCCACAACTAGTCTTGAGCAAACATGCTCGGATAACGTGTTATCTAAGCATACTCAGGTGTTATCCAAGTATCTGGGAGTGCTTGCATATTATGTTGGATTTTCTGTGGCTGCATGATTTGCGGCTGTTAGACAGCTTGAACACATGCAGAAATTAACAAAATTGCCTGTTTGTTAGGGAATCCCCACATATTCAAGCTTTCTAACAGCTGCAAATGATGCAGCTGGTAGGGACTCAAACATAATAAACGAAAACTCCCATATGCTCAGATAACACCAGAGCATGCTCGGATAAGACTTTATACGAGAACGTTCGCTCATCACTACCTACAAAGATTTCTGGGGTTTGCTAATTATTATCGGAAGTATATTCAGAACTTCTTGTCCATTGTCAAACCACTCATCAGACTTGACCAAAAAGGCTACAGATTTCTCTGATTGGTCAGACCTTGCCCATCAGGAATTTAACTCTCTAAAAAATATTTTTCCTCAGCTCCAGTACTCAGGCTGATGTTTCACAACAGTTTTTTTGTGGATGTGTCTGAGGTGGTGCTTGGGGCTATCTTATAGAGACAATCTCCTGGGAATGGCGCACATGCACATTCTTGTCTAAGAAACGGTCACAAGCTGAAAGAAATTATTACCTATATCATAAAGAACTTTTGGCCACTAAGTTGGCCTTTGAGGAGTGGTGTCATTTTCTGGAGGCGGCAACTTACCCTGTCATGCTAATTACTGATCATAAAAATTTGTTCTATTTAGAATCCGTGAAACGCATGACTCTGAGACAAACTGAGTAGTATTTATTTTTACCAGGTTTGATTTCTATGTCACTTATCATCCTTCGGTTAAAAATTTCAAGGCTGATGCCTTGTCCTGAAGTTTTCCAGGGAGAGGTAGTACTGAGGAACCTGTTTCTATTCTGTAAGAGGGAGTGGTTAGCATGTTCTGTGTAGCAATATGTTTTATGTGATGTTTTAGCCTCTAGGGGTCTCACTTCGTTTATGGGTGTTCTATTGTGTTGTTGGAACTTGTTGGTCAGTTGTTGCAGAGTCTCTTGTAATGAAGGATTACACCGCATGTAACAAACAGCCTGTAAATACCAACAGACTGTGATCCATGAGGGGAAGCAACTAACAGAACATGGTAGCAGCTGGGCACAGAACCTGCAAATCCTCTGAGTTTGTGTGAGGCTGGGACTGTACAGAGGATCACAGCACCGGTAAGTACAGATTCCCTGACATTATGGCAAAATGGAGACTAGTCTGAAGCCCCCTCAGACACTGGATGTCACGTCATGTAATCTGTCCCAGACTTGGAGACTTGGGAAGGAAGAGTTTACACTGTATGTGGATCTAACAGTGGCCCCCAGTGATGACAAACAAAAAGTAAAGCTGTTTTATTACCTTATTGGGGAAAATGGCGGAGAATTAGTCCACACCTTACTCCCAGACACAGACAACCTGCGTCTAGCAGATATTGTGCAGGCATTTGATAAACACTCTGACCCAAAGAGGTTATTTCTTCCACACTTTCTGATCTTGGGGGTGAGGTATTGAAAGCTCAGAGGATTCTACTGGAACAAACAGGAACAATATATGATAAGCTTAATAGATCAGGAATAAATCATTTGTGTGTCGCTATCTGTGCAGCATTTGCAGCAGGCTGCTTCATCTTCCATACACAGACACAGAAAAACAGGAAATACAGTCACATGCTCTCCCTGTGTGAGCCTCTGGGAGTTTTTTTATTGTTTTTGTTCTAACTTTATGAGCAGCACACAAATCTAGCAACTGAACACTCATAGACAGGAATGGAGTTGTTGCACCAACCATATTCCAACACCCCCACTCAACAACTACTTACCCTGTTAGTCCCATTGCGGTTCTGAAGTCCACAAACTTGGCTCTTGATAACGGCTTTGTCATACCATCAGCTATCATCTTGTTAGACGCGCAATAAACAAACTTGAGTACACCATGTTCCACTAAGTCACGTAAGTGGTGACATTTTACATCAATGTGCTTAGTCCTTGCCAGAGGCATAGCTAGGGTTTTGGTTCAGGTGGGCGCAACTTCTGAATGGGCCCCTAACCAGAGAACCTCAGCATATGACTGCGCTGTTGCAAAAAATAATCTATATATAAAAAGACCAATATTGATATTCCTGCCATATGGTCAGTGGTAAATAATACCAGTCCTACAGAACATATAATAGATTACAGTAGAGTTACAGATAATGACTTACCGCTGACGTTCTTTCTAATGGAATCATTCACTTTTCCCTTCTTTTCCATCTGGCCCAGACCAACATGACGACTCCTCCAGCGAGGACTAAGCTGCAGAGAATACAACAAAGACATGTTTCACTTCTCATATTTTCAGCACTGTCACCAATTTGACTATTCTCAACCTGCACAAACTGCTAATCCTGCTGATACCCCAATACTGAGCCGCTGCTGCCATATGTGTCCCTATTACTGCACCTATTGAGTGGTTCTGTGTGACCTCTAAATTCTAAAGCAACCGTCTAGAATATAGTAATGCCGGGTGCAAGTGCCCTAGAAAACAGTTCCCACATTTTGTCCCCTTGAATGTAATATTGCCCTGTGTGATCCCCTTTGACAGTCACAGTAACTTGAGTTCCCCTATAATAAGTGCCCACTTTACATTTAGTAATGTCCCGAATCTCCCCCTGTACAGCTCCCCTATACACAGTATGATGCTCTCTTATACACAGTATAATTCCCCCTCACTGTATACATACTGACCCCTTAATATCCCCAAACTATTTCATGGCTCCAACACTGTATGATGGCCCTGTCACTATAATCCCCACACTGTATGATGGCCCCCTAGATAGCACAGTGGTCTCAAACCTTTCTGACCTTGAGAGCCACATTCAGCACTGAGAGAGTGGCACGAGCCCCATCCAGCTCCCATCTCCTTCAAAGTAGTGTCAACCAAAGCCCCCATTACAGGTATAATGATAACCAAAGCTTTTCCACATAAATCACTCCAAAGCAGTACACTGAGATCCAAGGGTTCCCACAATACCCCCAATTCAGTATTATCCCATCAAGGACTCCCAACACACTGTCACATCCAGCTTTGAGCGCCTCCTCTATGAGGTAGTACCATCCTCCAGCGTACCATACCTAAAACATCTCTAAACCCCTAAGACCAGTATATGTGCATCCAGATCTGCTCTTCTGTGCAAGGCTACTCATGTAAATCACTATGTTGTGATGTACTCTTCATACCTGTTTGCTAGACTTGGAGCTAATGCACCAAGCTGGCAGACAGTTGCGTGCCACAGGTTGGGGACCCCTGCTTTAGATAGTCCTCAATATAGTATAATGCACTCCCCATGGGCAGAGTCTATAGTATAATGCACTCCCCATAGGCAGATTCTACATTATAATGCACCCCCATATGCAGCCTTTGTATTATAATTAACCCCCTTTGGCAGCCTCTATATTATAATGCACCCCCATAGGCAGCCTCTATATTAGGCTATGTGTACACGTTGCGGATTCTGCTGCGCTTCCGCAGCGGTTTTGGCCCTGCGGAAACGCAGCAGTTCCGCAGACATGGTACAGTACCATGTTAGCCTATGCAATTTCAAAACCGCTGTTCTCACGCTGCGGTTTTTTCCGCGCGGTTTTGCTGCGGTTTACAAACCGCAGCATGTCAATTGTTTGGGCGGATTCCGCAGCGGTTTCACACCTTTAACATAGTAGAGGTGTGAAACCGCAGGGCAAAACCATAGGCTAATCCTCAGGAAAACCGCAGGTCACTTTACCTGCGGATCCGCGTGGAAAAACCCACAGATGAATCTGCAGCGTGTGCACATAGCCTTATAATGCACCCCAATAGGCAGCCTCTATATTATAATGCACCCCCATAGGCAACCTCTGTATTATAATGCACCCCCATAGACAACCTCTTTATTATAATGCACCCCCATAGGCAGCCTCTTTATTATAATGCACCCCCATAGGCAGCCTCTATATTATAATGCACCCCCATAGAAAGCCTCTATATTATAATGCACCCCCATAGGCAGCCTCTATATTATAATACACCCTCATAGGCAGCCTCTGTATTATAATACATCCCCATTACAAAAATAATAAATCCAGTACTCACCTCTCTTGCTCACGACACCTGCGCTGCTCCTAACTCCCGCTCATCTCCTGACACTGGGCGCCGGGCAGTGACGTCGGTGTGCCTGCTGTCAGATGCTGAGAGGGGGATGATGGGAGAAGGAGCGCTCGCTCCTTCTCACATCAGTGCGGTAAGCTGTATCGGCTAGATGCCAATACAGCTGACCCTACGATGATGGGCGGGGGGCCCACTGCTGATACAGGGCCCTCCACCACCTGCTCAGGGGCCCATAGCGGCCGGGCGGCAGAGCAGGGAGATCGATTCTCCCTGCTCTGCTGTAGAATGGAAATGTATCGGTGTGCTGTGCACGCCGATACAATTACAGTAGCGTAGCCCCGGGTGGGCCACTTCAGAGTGTGGGGCCAGGGGCCACCGCCCCCTCCGCCCCCCCAGTAGCTACGCTACTGGTCCTTACACTAATCTTCTCACTGCTGGCAAGTTTAAAGCATCCTTGTTTGTCCTCATAGATAACTGTTGGTTGAGCTAATGGCTTGCTGAAATCTTCCAAAAGTTGTTTCAACCAAATTACTTCTTGACTTGCATAAGCAGCAGACATACTGTATATACTGCTTATGTAGAAGATAAAGCAACTGCCACTTGTTTTCTGCTGGACCAAGAAATAGAATTTTCTCCTAACTTGAACAAGTAACCACTTGTTGATTTGCAATCACTTGAATCTCCAGCCCAATCTTCATCCACATAACCTCTGAGAGTTAGATCTCCTGATGCAGATATCTTAAGATTTAGCCTTTGAATTTCTTTAAGATTTTGAAAAATTCTCTTAATTGCATTCCAGTCTCTGGCATGGCTTGCTTACATGTTGGCAGAGATTCCAACTGTGGCTGTAATATTCGGATGAGTTGTGGTTGCTATGTACAGAAGTGCCCCCACTGCCTGTCTGTAACTCTCATTGCTGGGTAGCTGATCTTCTCCTTCCAACTTTAAGTAGGACGGATCTATTGGTGTTGATGCACCTTTGGCTTCTGACATTCCAAACTGGTTTAGTATTGCAGAAATTTTAGAACTTTGGTTGAGAAGAAAACTCCCATCTTCCTCTCTCTGAATTTGGATTTCCAAATAATATGTCACATTTCCAAGGTCCATAGTCTCAAAGTGCTGGTTGAGAATTTCACCTAGCTTTGCAATTTCATCTTGATGAGACACGATTACATCGTCTACATATAGGAGAACATACATCCACTCCCTCACTACATTTTTCTTATACAAACATGGATCAGCTTGGATCTTTTAAATCCTTCATCCACAGGGCTTCCACTAGGAATTTCGGGGCCCCATACTGGCAAAATTTTTTGGGCCCCCTTTAGACTCCGCCCAGGCTCCACCCCAGCCCCGCCTCCACTCCTCAAACTGTCCACAGTCCCACCGCTCTCTTGGAAAAATTCCACTTCTCACCAATCACACATTAACAGTTCCCATCACCAGATCACACATATAGCCGGCAGCTTTTGTTTTGGCCAAAAGATTTTTTAAGCCGCCACCACAACCCTGTAGACACTTTTGGCCGAGCCCTACTCTACTGTAACCTATTAAATATTTGTTAAAATATGCAATACAATTTAGGTACAGTATATTTTTATTTACTTTTCAATTTTTAAAATGACCAATAATATCACATACAAGGGACAAATACCATTGCACCATGTCCAGACCACATATTACCACCACATAGTGACCTATAATACCACATACAAGGAACAAATACCGCCACACCATGACCAGACCACATATTACTACCATCATGACCAAATAATATCACATACAAGTAACTAATACCACCGCACCATGACCAGACCACATATTACCACCACAAAGTGACCAAATAATAGCACATACAAGGGACAAATACCACAACACCATGTCCAGACCATATATTACCACCACATAGTGATTGAATACTACAATGCTGATCAGTAATGAAAAACACATAATACCATCACCATAAGTGCCATTATACACAGGAGATCTGTACTTAGTATGCAGTGTTGTGTACAGGTAATACAGTGATCAATGACATTATACACAGGAGCTCTGTATATAATGTACAGGTAATACAGTAATCACTGGTGACATTATACACAGGACCTGTGTATATAGTATGCAGTATATAGTGTCAGTGTATAGGTAACACACTAACTCACCAGTGACATCTCTAGGTGAAGTCCTTCATCCTTGCTTTTCATCTTTCATCCAGCACAGACCGCCATCACGTCTTCCAGCCAGTACTCGTCTCTGCAGGAAATAGCACAGTTATCTAGAACTCTGCTTGCAGAACACATTACTTATTTTTTTTCCCAACTTCTACATTACATCACATGAAGAAAAAAAGGCGACATAGTGTCACTCTACACAGTATCAGGACCATCCCCCCTTTTAAAACAGTATACTCAAAAAGTAAAATAAAGACATCACTGCAGTAATAATATCCCCTATGGTAATAATATTCCCCATCCTGGCTCCCGTGTGTCTCATTCCTGGCTTCAGCCATATGTTCTCCCATCCCACACTCTTGAGTATCCATTGTGCCCCATATGATCTCCCCATCTGTCTCCATTGTATCCATCTTGCCCCATGATCCTGCACCCTCCTGTGTCTCACATTCTGCCCCTTCCTTTGTCTTACTGTCACATTCTGCCCCAGTGTCTCACATTCTGCCACCTGCTGTGTCTCACTGTCACATTCTGCTCCGTGTCCATTCTGTCCCTTCCAGTGTCTCACTGTCACATTCTGCCCCGTCATGTCTTGCATTCTGCCCCATGTCTGCATTCTGCCCCATCATGTCCAGCATTCTGCCCCCATCATGTCCTGCAATCTGCCCCATCATGTCCAGCATTCTGCCATCATGTCCAACAATCTGCCCCATCATGTCCAGCATTCTGCCCCCATCATGTCCAGCATTCTGCCCCCATCATGTCCAGCATTCTGCCCCATCATCTCCAGCATTCTGCCCCATCATGCCCAGCATTCTACCCCATCATGTCCAGCATTCTGCCCCATCATGCCCAGCATTCTGCCCCATCATGTCTAGCAATCTTCCCCATCATGTCCAGCAATCTGCCCCATCACGTCAAGCATTCTGCCCCATGATGTTCAGCATTCTGCCCCATAATGTCCAGCATTCTGCCCCATCATGTCCAGCAATCTGCCCCATCATGTCCAGCAATCTGCCCCCATCATGTCCAGCAATCTGCCCCATCATCTCCAGCAATCTGCCCGATCATGTCCAGCAATCTGCGCCATCATGTCCAGCATTCTGCCCCATCATATCCAGCATTCTGCCCCATTATATCCAGCTTTCTGCCCCATCATATCCAGCATTCTGCCCCATCATGTCCAGCATTCTGCCCCATCATGTCCAGCAATCTGCCCCATTATGTCCAGCATTCTGCCCCCATAATGTCTGCAATCTGCCCCGGGCCCCCCGGATCGCGGCTTTTAATTAAAAAAATTCTTCCTTACCTGGCCGCGCTCCAACGGCGGGCGAGGCTCCCTCCCGTCCACGCCGCTGAAGCGCGCACTCGCTGACGACTGACAGTGACGTCAGACGCTGGCGACGGGCGCACTGCGGTTGACGTCAACTGCCAGCCTACGATTGGCTATCAGCTGTTAACTATTGTGGCTGTGATTGGCTGCTGAAATGATGTCATCATGATGCGCAGTCTGTGCGCATCATGATGTGCATTCAGTGCCGACTGCGGGGGGTCTGTACGGGCCTGCCGGGGGCCTGTGCCAACTGCCAGGGTCTGTACGTGCCTGCCGGGGGTCTGTGCCGGCTGTCGGGGGTCTGTACGGGCCTGCCGGGGGCCTGTGCCGGCTGCCGGGGGTCTTGTGTGTGTGCAGGCATCGTCCGATGGGACTACAAGTCCCATCGGGCTATGCCTACTACAATGACAGTGATTGACACATTAGCCAATGATGGGACAGTAGTAGTCCCATCATCCGGCTAATGTGTTGAATGTAAAAAAAAAAAAAAAATACTACATACATACTATATATATACAACATACATACATACTACATACATACTTCATATATACTACATTCAGACAACATACATACTACATATATACTACATTCATACAACATACATACATGCTACATTGATACAACTTACATACATATATACTACATTCATACAACATACATACATACTACATACTTACTACATACAACATGCTACAGACATACAAACTACATACAACATACATACTACATACATACAATACATTCTTACAATACATACATACTACATTCATACAACATACATACATAGTACATACATACTACATGCTACAGACATACAACATACATTCAACATACATACTACATACAACATACATACTACATACAATACATTCATACAATACATACATACTACATATATACTACATTCATACAACATACATAGTACATACATACTACATACATACAACATGCTACATACATACAACATACATACTACATACAATACATTCATACAATACATACTGTACATACTACATTCATACAACATACATATATAGTACATATTACATACATACTACATGCTACAGATATACAACATACATACTACATACTGTGGTGTAGTGAACACTAAGTCAGCTAGGGGGCACTATGTGGGTGTCCCAGGACGGGTGTACAGACACATTCAGTGTGGTAACAGGAGCAGGGTCCTAAGTGACCATTATGGGTCTCAAGGTGGGTGGCCTTGGGATGCAGGCTCCAGGGTGTATTGATCAGCAGAGGTACTGCTGATATTTCTGTTACACTGTGTCAGGGAAGCCTGTGTGTGTCTATGTGCCATAGAACCTTTAGTGATGTCATAGCCATGTGAGCACCTGTGGGTGTGGTTACAGGGCTATGTGATTGAGGTGTTTGGCACATGTGAAGGAGTGTGAGGGAGTCTGTCAGAGTGTGGACAGACTTCCATGTGTCCAGGTGGGACCCTACAGAAAGTGGTCTGTGTTCTAAGGAAGGAGAAGCCTTCCTGTGTCTGTGGCTGCAGATGGAGTGTTGCTCTGGACATTGCCCTGGCCTGGGTATATTAGTTGTATATGGGGAGGACTACACCTCCCAGCATGTGCTGAGACTCTCGGTCCGAGTCTGAAGCCACGGACGTTTATGTTCTTTTTTGCCTAAGCTAGAGGCTATTTTGGTGATATGCAGATATATGGTTTATGGAGCAAATAAACCTCAGGAACTTTGGGAAGAACCTGTCTCATGATTGTCTCCCGCTGCACTTGAGCGAGTCACATCCCTACAATACATACTACATACAATACATTCCTACATTCATATAATACATACATATAGACATACAGTACATATAACAGAGTACATACTCACCATCACTTGTAACTTTGATCCCCGAAGCCAGTGTCATCTATGAAAAAAAATTAGAAAAAAACAAACAAGCAATATACTCCCTGATCTGCAGAAATCCACGACTGTCCCACGATGATCTGCTGCACTGCATCACTGAGAGGTTACTATGGTTCACTGGTAGTGTTGAGTGATACCATCTGAAATATCGGATCGGATTGGATCAGCCCGATACACAAAAAGTATCGGGTATCGCCAATTCCGATACCGGAAGTCCCATTCAAGTTAATGGGACAGAAATATCGGATTTAAAAAAAAAACTTTCTTTCGTTGTACATCCAGTTCGGGAGGGAGGAAGAGTGTGGGCGGTGCGTGAGCGGACACTGTGCGTGTCTGTGTGTGCAGGCAGGGTCTGTACGGGCCTCTCGGGTGTCTGTACGGGCCTAACAGGGATCTGTGCCGGCTGCCAGGGGTCTGTACGGGCCTGCCGGGGGTCTGTGCCGGCTGCCGGGGCTCTGTGCCGGCTGCCGGGGGGTCTGTGCCGGCTGCCAGCGGTCTGTACGGGCCTGCCGGGGGGTCTGTACGGGCCTGCCGGGGGTCTGTGTGTGTATGCAGGCATCGTCCGATGGGACTACAAGTCCCATTGGGTGATGCCTGCTACAATGACAGTGATTGACACATTAGCCAATGATGAGACAGTTGTAGTCTCATCATCCAGCTAATGTGTTGAATGTAAAAAAAGAAAAAAAAACATACATACTACATACATACAACATTCATACAACATGCATACTTCATATATACTACATTCATATAACATACATACATACATACTACATACATACTACATAAAACATGCTACAGATATACTACATACATACTGCATACAATACATTCATACAATACATACATATAGACATACAGTACATATAACATAGAGTACATACTAACCATTACTTGTCACTTTGATCCCCGAAGCCAGTGTCATCTATGAAAAATATGAAAAAAACAAACCACCAAATACTCCCTGTTCCACAGAAATCCATGAGTGAGTGTCCCACGACGACCTCCCATGGAGAACAGCAGCATCAGCTGATGCGACCGTTCTCTAGGGGCTCCAGGAATCCAATGACGGGAGGTAGGTATCCTTCCGCACTGTATTCCTCCGCCACTGTAAAAAAATAGTCCCTAGCCTCACTTTTGGCAGTGCTGTGTGAGAAAGTTCCCATGCAGCTTTTGCCATAAAGTGAGCCTAGGGACTATTTTTTTTACAGTGGCAGAGGAATACAGTGCGGAAGGATACCGACCTCCCGTCATTGGATTCCTGGAGCCCACTAGAGAGCAGTCGCATCAGCTGATGCTGCTGTTCTCCACAGGAGATCGTCATGGGACAGTCACTCGTGGATTTCTGCGGAACAGGGAGTATTTGGTGGTTTGTTTTTTTCATATTTTTCATAGATGACACTGGCTTCGGGGATCAAAGTGACAAGTAATGGTGAATAAGTACTCTATGTTGTATGTACTATATGTCTATATGTATGAATGTATTGTATGTAGTATGTATGTAGTATATCTGTAGCATGTTTTATGTATGTTGTATGTATGTAGTATGTATGTATGCTGTATGAATGTAGTATATATGTAGTATGTATGTTGTATGAATGTAGTATATATGTAGTATGTATGTATGCTGTATGAATGTAGTATGTATGTATGTTGCATGACTGTTGCATATATGTATGTTGTATGAATGTTGTATATATGTAGTATGTATGTAGTATGTATGTATGTTGTATGAATGTATTATATATGTAGTATGTATGTATGCTGTATGAATGTTGTATATGTAGTATGTATGTATGCTGTATGAATGTATTATACAGTATATGTAGTATGTATGCTGTATGAATGTTGTATGTATGTAGTATGTATGTAGGCTGTATGAATGTAGTATATATGTAGTATGTATGTAGTATGTATGCAGTATGCTGTATGAATGTAGTATATATGTAGTTTGTATGAATGCTGTATATATGTAGTATGTATGTATTTTGTATGAATGTAGTATATATGTAGCATATATGTAGTATGTATGTATGTTGTATGAATGTAGTATGTATGTAGTATGTATGCTGTATGAATGTAGTATATATGTAGTATGTATGTTGTATGAATGTTGTATATGTAGCATGTATATAGCATGTATGTAGTATGTATGTAGTATGTATGCAGTATGTATGTTGTATGAATGTAGTATATATGTAGTATTTATGTAGTATGTATGTAGTATGCTGTATGAATGTAGTATATATGTAGTATGTATGTAGTATGTATGTATGTTGTATGAATGTAGTATATATGAAGTATGTATGCAATATGTTTTTTTCTTTTTTTTACATTCAACACATTAGCCGGATGATGGGACTACTACTGTCCCATCATTGGCTAATGTGTCAATCACTGTCATTGTAGCAGGCATCGCCCGATGGGACTTGTAGTCCCATCGGACGATGCCTGCACACACATACAGACCCCCGGCAGGCCCGTACAGACTGCCGGCAGCCGGCACAGACCCCCGGCAGGCCGTACAGACCGCCGGCATCCTGCACAGACCCCTTGGCAGCCGGCACAGACCCACGGAAGCCGGCACAGACCCCCGGCAGGCCCGTACAGACCGCCGGCAGCCAGCACAGACCCCCTGGCAGCTGGCACAGACCCCCAGCAGGCCCGTACAGACCCCCGGCAGGCCCGTATAGACCCCCGGCAGGCCCGCACTGACCGCGCATCATGATGTGCATAGACCGCGCATCATGATGACATCATTTCAGCAGCCAATCACAGCCACAACAGTGGCTCATTGCATTATGGGAACTTCCGATTCCGGTATCCGATATAGAAAAAATATCGGTACTCGGTATCGTAATTCCGATAAAGTGAATATCGGCCGATACACGATATTTGCAGTATCGGAATGCTCAACACTATTCACTGGTCTCACTTTATGGCAAAAGCTGCGTGGGAACTTTCTCACACAGCAATGCCAAAAGTGAGACTAGGGACTATTTTTTTACAGTGGTGGAGGAATACAGTGCGGAAGGAAACCTACCTCCCATCATTGGATTCCTGGAGCCCCTAGAGAGCGTCGCATCAGCTGATGCTGCTGTTCTCCACTGGAGATCGGCATGGGACACTCGTGGATTTCTGCGGATCAGGGAGTATATCGGTTGTTTGTTATTTTCATATTTTTTTCACACATGACACTGGCTTCGGGGATCAAAGTGACAAGTGATGGTGAGTATGTACTCTATGTTATATGTACTGTATGTCTATATGTATGTATTGTATGTAGTATGTATGTTGTATGTCTGTAGCATGTTGTATGTATGTAGTATGTATGTATGTATGTATGTTGTATGAATGTAATATATATGAAGTATGTATGTAGTATGTATGTTAGTGTTGAGCGATACCATCCGATATTGAAAAATATCGGATCGGATTGGATCGGCCGATATCCAGAAAGTATCGGGTATCGCCGATTCCTATCCTGAAAGTCCCATTCTAGTCAATGGGACAGAAATATCGGAATTAAAAAAAACCCTTTCTTTCCTTGTAGGTTAATTCTACATGAAGAAAAACAACTAATAATAATGTAGAATGTATTGGGGGAGGTGGAGGAGACAATAAAGCCATAGAGGTTTAGCCCAATCAAATGGAATAGCAGGAATTATTTTTTTTTTTTAAAGACGTTCGGAGTTACAAAGATATTGACTATGTTAACCTCTTTTATATTTTGTCAGATATGTATGTTTCACTACTTCCATGCTCTTCAACTTCTTTTTTACTTCTCCCACACTTTCTACTTCATGATCCTCAGCAGCAGCAGCATCTTTTTCATCAACTTCTTCTTCACCTTCTTCCTATTATTCTTTTTTTTTTTACATTCTTCATATTCTTCTTATTCAACTATTATTATTCTTCATATTCTACTTCTTCATCTTCTACCTATTCTTCTTCTTCATAATATTCTTATTTGTGACAGGCATTCCTGTAGTTGTTATATATAAAAGTTTGAAGATTACACCTTCCGTTCTGCCTGTCACAAAAGATTTACAACAGGATTTGTCTGCGTTCAGTTTGGCCTGCAGCAGCAGGCCTTTTCCAGGGGCACCACGAGGAGGAACGGACTCACCCCCATACACTGCTTAGTCTTCTTCTGCTTATAAATTAGATAATATCATTTGCTCTGATTTTTAGTCGTATGCTTAATGTTGTTCTGCTTTTGGTTTTTCTTCTTCTTGGTCTTCTGTCTCTTGTTGCTTTGCATCTTGGTGTTTGTCTTCATGTTCTTTGTCCTCTTGGTCATCTTCTTCAGGGTGATCTTTTTGGTCTTCTTCGGTGTGGTCTTCAGGGTTGTCGTCTTCAACGTCGTCGTCAGGGAGATCCAGAGTGAGAACCAAAAACCATTTCCACAAGCTCGAACTTGGAAAAGTAGCAGAAGGTACAAGAAGGCTGAGGAACTGCTGAGAACCAGCTGACGGTGCTGGAACCCGGATGGGTAGCAGAAGCTGCAAGAGCCAATGGAACCAGCGAGGACCAGCTGACGGTGCTGGAACCCGGAGGGGCAGCAGAAGGAACAAGAGCCAATGGCACAACCGTGGACCAGCTGACGGTGCTGGAACACGGTTACTAAGCAGGAGGTACCTGTGCTAGAAAGCATTACCAAGGACCAGCAGACGTTGCTGGAACTCAGATACCGAGAAGGAGGCACCTAGGCCAAAGGCACTGCTGAGAACCAGCTGACGGTGCTGGAACCCGGATGGGTAGCAGAAGATACCCATGATAAACAAAGTTGCAAGGCCGCGAGCAGGCCGCAGTTACCGAAACACACAGTCCTACAGGGGGTGCTTGTCCTATTGGCACTACGGAATCAGCCTTTATTACCAGAACCCACAGCCCACATAGGAAGCACCTAAACTGCAGGCACCATAGGCTCGGCTAACCCGACCGCAACCCGACAGGACAACATATTGGTGGCAAAGTGACGTTGACACTCCCCGGAAACATTAGGCATGCTGGAACCAGGATGGGCAGGAGGGAGTACCAGTGCCAAAGACATTTCTAAGCAGCAACTGGCGATGTTGGAGCCCAGGGTCAATCAGGGTGTAGGCTGAGGCCTAATTTCATCAAGTTTAATATCTGTTGTAGACTACTACTGATTTCAAATGTGCTCCAACTAGGCCTCTGGCTCCACTCTGTCTCTAGTATTTCCCCTGGCCTCCAACCCTGCCAGTTGCTGCTCAGAAGTGACGTCTGCACAATCAACACTTGTTCCTGTGTTACTGGGGTTCAGTAATGTCAGCTGTTCCACTGATGTGTGTCCGGCAATGTCTCCTGCTCTGTCCACATTCCCACTACTAATAGAGGGAATGTGGACAGAGCTAGAGACATTGCCAGACACACATCTGGGGTTCAGCTGACGTTATTGAACTCCAGTAACACAGGAACAAGTGTTGATTGTGCAGACGGCACTTCTGAGCAGTAACTAGCGGGGTTGGAGGCCAGGGGAAATACTAGAGACAGAGTGGAGCCAGAGGTCTAATTGGAGCAAGTATGAAATCAGTAGTAGTGTGAATGTGGAGGCAGCAGGAGATATTGCCGTCCACACAGCAGGGGAGCAGCTGGCATTACTGAACCCCACTAACACTGGAGCTAGTGTTTCTCTCTGTGCAGACGGCACTTCCAAGCAACAACTGGCTGTGTTGAAGCCCAGGATCAGCCATGGAGCAGGCTGAGGCCTAATTGCAGCAAATTTTATAGGTGATAAAGTTTGAATGTGGAGGCAGCAGGAGATATTGCCGTCCACACAGCAGGGGAGCAGCTGGCATTGCTGAACCCCACTAACACTGGAGCATGTGTTTCTCTCTGTGCAGATGGCACTTCCAAGCAACAACTGGCTGTGTTGAAGCCCAGGAACAGTCATGGAGCAGGCTGAGGCCTAATTGCAGCAAGTTTTATATAGGTTGTAGACTAATACTGATTGTAACCTTGCTCCACTTCGGCCTATGGCTCCACTGTCTCTAGTATTTCCCCTTGCCTCCAACCCCGCCAGTTGCTGCTCTGAAGTGGCATCTGCACAATCCACACTTGTTCCTGTGTTACTGGGGCTCAGTCACGTCAGTTGATACCCTGATGTGTGTCTGGCAATGTCTCTACTAATAGTGGGAATGTGGACAGAGCAGGAGACATTGCCGGACACACATCAGGGGGATCAACTGACGTGACTGAGCCCTAGTAACACAGGAACAAGTGTGGATTGTGCAGATGCCACTTCTGAGCAGCAACTGGCGGGGTTGGAGGCCAGGTGAAATACTAGAGACAGTGGAGTCAGAGGCCGAAGTGGAGCACGGTTAAAAATCAGTAGTAGTTTGAATGTGGAGGGAGCAGGAGACTTTGCCGTCCACACAGCAGGGGAGCAGCTGGCATGACTGAACCCCACTAACACAGGAGCTAGTGTTTTTCTCTGTGCGGACAGCACTTCCGAGCGACAACTGGCTGTGTTGAAGCCCAGGATCAATCATGCAGCAGGCTGAGGCCTTCTTGGAACAAGCAGAAAATGGGATGTTGTGTCAATGTGGAAGGAGCAGGAGACTTTGCTGTCCACACAGCAGGGGAGCAGCTGGTGTGACTGAACCCCACTAACACAGGAGCTAGTGTTTTTCTCTGTGCAGACAGTACTTCCGAGCAACAACTGGCTGTGTTGAAGCCCAGGATCAATCATGCAGCAGGCTGAGGCCTACTTGGAACAAGTAGAAAATCGGATGTTGTGTCAATGTGGAGGGAGCAGGAGACTTTGCCATCCACAAAGCAGGGGAGCAGCTGGCGTTACTGAACCCCACTAACACAGGAGCTAGTGTTTTTCCCTGTGCGGATGGCACTTCCGAGTGACAACTGGCTGTGTTGAAGCCCAGGATCAATCATGCAGCAGGCGGAGGCCTACTTGCTGCAAGTTTTATATAGGTTGTAGACTACTACTGATTGTAACCGTGCTCCACTTAGGCCTCTGGCTCCACTGTCTCTAGTATTTCCCCTGGCCTCCAACCCCGCCAGTTGCTGCTCAGAAGTGGCGTCTGCACAATCCACACTTGTTCCTGTGTTACTGGGGCTCAGTCACGTCAATTGATCCCCTGATGTGTGTCTGGCAATGTCTCCTGCTCTGTCCACATTCCCACTACTAGACAGATGGTTGCTCTTCGGTGCTCTGGCCCTGAGAGGATGTGGAAGTCATTGAAGTCGATGCGTTAGCTGCCATCCATCCGACAACGGCTTCAATTTGTTCCTCCCGCAGCAGTGGGGTACGGCGAGGTCCTACAAACCTGCGCATAAAGGACTGTTGCCTGGTAAAACTGGGGGATGTTGACTCACTGGTGACCGCAGCAGGCACAGAATCCCCACGTCCTCTCCCTGCAGAATCCCCACGTCCTCTCCCTGCTGAAACTCCATGCCCATGTGCCTTACTCCCTGCCTTCTTCATCTTGGTAGACTGATAAAGATAGGCAGAAAAGTACAAAGGGGGGGCTTAGTGTGCTTATTCCTGAATAGCTGCTAACAGGTATAAGAAACACTAATTTTATAAAGTGTGTGTGTGGACTACACTTTAATATGAGTGTGTGAGTGTGGCCTATACAACTGTCAAATGGAGTGTTTGGTGAACTTTATTTTGTTTTGTTTTTTCCAAAAAAACAAAAAGGTTGTGACCAAAGATTTGAAAGTGATAGTATCACAAACTTTTTTGAGCTATTACAATGCAGGAAGGTAACCTAAAATGCAAAAGATGAGGCTCCAAAAAATAGGTTAATACTAGTCTGGCTGCGGCTGAAGGGCACAAGCCAGAAAAAAGGCTCCTCTATCTACTCCTATATAGTGTTTGCAACCAACCAATGTAGATGGATATGGATGGATGCACACTAATAGGAGAATGAAAAATGAGCTGCAATAAAAGAAAAATATGTGAGGCAGTGACGCACGCTGAGCGGCCTACAACCAGACGTAGCTGCAGGACACACAACAGCATGAGCTGCACTCACACACAGAGACCTCTCAGACAGCCGTGAACAGTGCAGAAAACTGGGCACTAGCACTGAAAGGCTGCAGAGAGGCTCCGCTGTCTACTCCTATAGTGTTTGCAACCAACCAATGTAGATGGATACGGATAGATGCACACTAATAGGAGAATGAAAAATGAGCAGCAAAAAAAGAAAAATATGTATGAGGCAGTGACATACGCTGAGCGGCCTACAACCAGACGTGGCTGCAGGACACACTACTCAGCGTGAGCTGCACTCACACAGACATTGCAGACAGCTGTGAACACTGCTGCAAGGCAAAAGAAAGCTATAGTGGTGTTTTATGTAGCCTGGGTAAAGCACAATATGATTTTGAAAATCGCTATCTCTAACTGTCCCTCAGAGTCTTGAACAGCAGCGTGTCCCTAACTGAATTCACAGCAGAGTGAACCCGAAATGGCGGTGGCGGCTTTTATAGTGCATCATGACATCATTTCAGCAGTCAATCACAGCCATGCCATTAGTTAACATGCCTAACAGGATGTGCCCACACTTTTGAGGATTGTCATTGGCTGAATCAAATCAAACTGGCTCATAGTATTATGGGAACTTCCGATTCCGGTATTCGATATGCTAAAAGTATCGGAACTCAGTATCGCAATTCCAATACAGTGAATATCGGCCGATACCCGATACTTGCGGTATCGAAATGCTCAACACTAATGTATGTATGTTGTATGAATTTTGTATATATGTAGTATGTAGGTATTATGTAGTGTGTATGTATGTATGTATGCTGTATGAATGTAGTATCTTTGTAGTATGTATGTATGTTGTGTGAATGTAGTATATCTGAAGTATGTATGTAGTATGTATGTTGTATGAATGTAGTATATATGAAGTATGTATGTAGTATGTAGTATGTATGTAGTATGTATGTATGCTGTATGAATGTAGTATATATGAAGTATGTATGTATGTGTGTATGCTGTATGAATGTAGTATATATGTAGTATGTATGTATGTTGTATGAATGTAGTATATATGAAGTATGTATGTAGGTTATATGAAGTATGTATGTAGTATGTATGTATGTTGTATGAATGTAGTATATATGAAGTATGTATTTAGTATGTATGTAGGTTATATGAAGTATGTATGTAGTATGTATGTATGTTGTATGAATGTTGTATATATGTAGTATGTATGTAGTATGTACGTATTGTGAGGTAGCGCTGTCATTTACTTAGGGGATTCTCGCTTGCAGCGAACAAAAACAGATCCGGCACGGGTCTTCATAAGCCATAACACAGTCCATGTGGTTTATTAAACACCATAAACCATCACAGAGGCAACATAACTTCATAACAACTGCATAGCGTCCATAGAGTTTCACTCTGTAATCCTTATATCACATAGGTTATGCAAATGTCCAGCATACAGGCCCTTCAGCCTCAGTATCATCTCACCCCGTCAGGGTTCTCTCACGGCTGCTTCATTCACACTGCAGACGTCCATATCCCTCCAGGGAACTCTCAGGCTCTGGCAGCCATTACACAGCGACCACATGTGCTGTTATACCTTGAAATAACCCCTCATCAATACCATTGCTGATCAATACGCATAACTAAGTCTCCATCTCAAAGCCACCCCCTTTGAGATACACAACCATCCTTCAGGATTCTGCCACTCATCCTCTCCCTTGGAACCTCCACACAGTGCCCCCTAGCGGACATAGTGGTTACTACACCACAGTATGTTGTGTGAATGTAGTATATATGAAGTATGTATGTAGTATGTATGCATGTATGTATGTTGTATGAATGTTGTATATATGTAGTATGTATGTAGTATGTATGTATGCTGTATGAATGTAGTATATATGAAGTATGTATGTAGTATGTAGTATGTATGTAGTATATATGAAGTATGCATGTAGCATGTATGTATGTTGTATGAATGTAGTATATATGAAGTATGTATGTAGTATCTATGTATGCTGTATGAATGTAGTATACTGTATATGAAGTATGTATGTAGTATGTAGTATGTATGAATGTTGTATATATGTAGTATGTATGTAGTATGTATGTATATTGTATGAATGTAGTATATATGTAGTATGTATGTTGTATGATTGTTGTATATATGTAGTATGTATGTAGTATGTATATATATATTTTTTTACATTCAACACATTAGCCGGATGATGGGACTACTACTGTCCCATCATTGGCTAATGTGTCAATCACTGTCATTGTAGCAGGCATAGCCCAATGGGACTTGTAGTCCCATCGGACGATGCCTGCACACACACAAGACCCCCGGCAGGCCCGCACAGACCCCCGGCAGCTGGCACAGGCCCCCAGCAGGCCTGTACAGACCCCCGGCAGCCGGCACAGACCCCCGGCAGGCCCGTACAGACCCCCGGCAGTCCGTACAGACCCCCGGCAGCCGGCACAGATGCCCGGCAGGCCCGCACAGACCCCCGGCAGCCGGCACAGACCCCTGGCAGGCCCGCACAGACCCCCGGCAGCCGGCACAGACCCTGGCAGGCCCATACAGATCCCCGGCAGTCCGCACAGACCCCCGGCAGGCCCGTACAGACCCCCGGCAAGCCCGCACAGACCCCGCCCGCACACACAGACACGCACAGTGTCTGCCCACCCACCGCCCACACTCTTCCCCCCTCCCGAACAGGATGTGCAATACAGAAAGGGTTTTTTTACTTCCGATATTTCTGTCCCATTGACTTGAATGGGACTTCCGGTATCGGAATCGGCGATACCCGATACTTTTTGGGTATCGGCTGATCCAATCCGATCCGATATTTCTCAATATTGGACAATATCGCTCAACACTAGTGTTCGATTAAATCATTTGCAGGCCCCGTTGCCCTGCGGGTGGTACGGAGTGGTCCGGGATTTGTCGATGCTATAGAGACGGTGTAGTTCCTCCATGACTTTCCCCTGGAAACACGCTCCCAGATCGGAATGTATCTGTTGGGGGCAGCCGTACTGTCATGATCCCAGTGCGGGTTGGACCCGCACGCTTGGGGTTAATGTCTGGAACCAGTGCTGGTGGACCTGCACTGTTAATGTTATGATCTCAGTGCAGATTCTTACCTGCACACCTGGGGCTTAATATTGTGGACTCTCCTTGGTTCTGGGAAGTCTTCTTATAGCCTCAGGAAGCTCCAATCCCTGTCAGTTATACTTTCGCCCTTGGCAGAGTGTGCTGATCCCTGAGTGTGCTTGTGCTGTGTTGTGGTTGCCTGATACTTTGGTTTTGACTGGGTCTGTTCTCTGGTTATTGCTTGTTGGATTCTGCTTGGTACCTTCTATGTCTGTTTGGTTTTGACCTCTGCTTGGCCCTGACTGTCCGTTCTGTCTCATCCATAATTCTCTGCCCAAAAAAACCCCAAAACTTAATGGTCAGTTATAATGTCAGGGTCCTGTCAGCGCCGGCATGCAGCCTCCACTGAGCAGGGACTCACCCGCACTGTAGGGGGGCCTGGGGTCAGGTACGGCCGGGAAGCTCAGACAAACAGGACCTGGGGATACTGAAGTTTAGCAAGCAGTGAAGGACCTACGGTCATGTGACTGCAAGGGGCGGGGCTTAGCATCCTGCTGCCAGAGATCGGCAGGACACAACTACAGGAATGCTCAAAATCAGGCAAACAGGGTTTATCTCTGGGACAGCAAGCTCTTGCTCGTTCTCAGCAGCAGGTTTCTGAGACAGTGCGGGGGGCTTTATCTGCTTGGTCTCTGGGGACTGGGGCGAGTGATGTTGTTCTGGTGTCCTCGAAACCACCTGTTAAACTGCCTGACTTCTTTTCTGGGAACAATAGAGTTCAGGATCTTTATGGAGGGTTGCAAACTTTTTTTTAGTTTGAGACAATGATCCTCTGGGGACGAAAACCAGAAGGTAGGGGTCATTATGTCCTTATTAAGAGGTTTCTCACAAGCTTGGGCATTTTCCCTTCCTCCCACTGCCCCTGAGAGAGTGTCTGTGAATGCATTCTTTGAGGCCCTCGGGCATATACAGTGGGGCAAAAAAGTATTTAGTCAGTCAGCAATAGTGCAAGTTCCACCACTTAAAAAGATGAGAGGCGTCTGTAATTTACATCATAGGTAGACCTCAACTATGGGAGACAAACTGAGAAAAAAAAATCCAGAAAATCACATTGTGTTTTTTTTTCATTTTATTTGCATATTATGGTGGAAAATAAGTATTTGGTCAGAAACAAGCAATCAAGATTTCTGGCTCTCACAGACCTGTAACTTCTTCTTTAAGAGTCTCCTCTTTCCTCCACTCATTACCTGTAGTAATGGCACCTGTTTAAACTTGTTATCAGTATAAAAAGACACCTGTGCACACCCTCAAACAGTCTGACTCCAAACTCCACTATGGTGAAGACCAAAGAGCTGTCAAAGGACACCAGAAACAAAATTGTAGCCCTGCACCAGGCTGGGAAGACTGAATCTGCAATAGCCAACCAGCTTGGAGTGAAGAAATCAACTATGGGAGCAATAATTAGAAAATGGAAGACATACAAGACCACTGATAATCTCCCTCGATCTGGTGCTCCACGCAAAATCCCTTGTCGTGTTTGGAGGAAAAAGAATACTGAGTTGCATCCATCAAACACCATACCTACTGTAAAGCATGGTGGTGGAAACATCATGCTTTGGGGCTGTTTCTCTGCAAAGGGGCCAGGACGACTGATCCGGGTACATGAAAGAATGAATGGGGCCATGTATCGTGAGATTTTGAGTGCAAACCTCCTTCCATCAGCAAGGGCATTGAAGATGAAACGTGGCTGGGTCTTTCAACATGACAATGATCCAAAGCACACCGCCAGGGCAACGAAGGAGTGGCTTCGTAAGAAGCATTTCAAGGTCCTGGAGTGGCCTAGCCAGTCTCCAGATCTCAACCCTATAGAAAACCTTTGGAGGGAGTTGAAAGTCCGTGTTGCCAAGCGAAAAGCCAAAAACATCACTGCTCTAGAGGAGATCTGCATGGAGGAATGGGCCAACATACCAACAACAGTGTGTGGCAACCTTGTGAAGACTTACAGAAAACGTTTGACCTCTGTCATTGCCAACAAAGGATATATCACAAAGTATTGAGATGAAATTTTGTTTCTGACCAAATACTTATTTTCCACCATAATATGCAAATAAAATGAAAAAAAAAACAGACAATGTGATTTTCTGGATTTTTTTTTCTCAGTTTGTCTCCCATAGTTGAGGTCTACCTATGATGTAAATTACAGACGCCTCTCATCTTTTTAAGTGGTGGAACTTGCACTATTGCTGACTGACTAAATACTTTTTTGCCCCACTGTATATGATGAGCCTGACAGAGTGCGATTGGCAGAGGACATGGTGATGAGCGTCAGGGGAAACACTCGGCTGAGTGGTTTTGTACTGAATTCCATCGCTGGGCTGCAGAGGTCTCTTGGGATGACGCCGCGCTTTGAGGACTCTTTCACAGAGGCTTGTCCGAGCGGCTGCAGGATGCCTTGGTGTTACATCCCCCACCTAAATCTCTCGAGGACGCCATAACCCAGGCCGTCCGGATGGACCGCAGGTTGCAGGCCAGAGGGGTGATGCAGGCGGAGACTCCATTGTTCCCCAGTGGAAAAGAGACTGTCCCTGAGCTCATGGACGTAGGCGCCCTCTCCCTGAAGGATACGGAGAGAAAATCCCAGAGGGACAAGCAGTTATGCTTCTACTGCGGTAAAACGGGACATTGGAAAAGGGAGTGTCCTGATTGCCCATCTTCGACCCTGTTGGCGGGAAACGACTAGGTCTGGGTAGTCAGCGGGGAGACTACTCAGACCCTCAGGTACCCTTTTCCTCGTTTTCTAAAGTTTTGCTTCATGTGGAACTGTTTGTGGATGGTAGTTCTTTTCCCTCTACAGCCTTCATGGACTCTGGATCATCCATTAATCTTATTGACTCCCAATTGGTCACAGGTTGCAAGATAGACTCAAGGTCCCGATCAAGGTGGTGGCCATTAACTCCTCCCCCCTCACTAAAGAGGGAATTCTTTTCATGTCTAATTTATTTGCGCTCAGAGTGGGCGCTACTCATGTGGAAAACCTTAGTTGTTTGGTTCTGGACAATTGACCTGCAGGGTTGGTGTTGGGCATGCCCTGGCTACAACGCCATAACCCAGTTATTAACTGGAAAATGGGGGAGATTGTTCAATGGGGGTTTAATGATTTTAAGTTATGTGATAAATCCGCACTGCTGGTTGAACCTGTTAAATCTGTGTCTGTGTCATCTGTCGAGCTGGAAGGTATTCCGGAATACCTGAAGGACTTCGAAGATGTATTCTCTGAAAGTGAGGCCGAGATGTTGCCACCACAAAGACCCTTTGACTGCGCTATCGAGCTGGTCCCGGGGGCTAAATCACCTAAAGCCCGTCTGTTTAATTTATCCGGCCCTGAGCGCTTAGCTATGAAGGATTACATTGCTGAAAGTCTTCGCAAGGGACACATACGTCCCTCAGTCTCACCTGTGGCGGCATGTTTCTTTTTGTAAAGAAAAAAGATGGTGGTTTACGTCCCTGTCTCGATTTTTGTGAGCTTAATCAGATTACTGTATGGAATAAATACCCCCTTCCGTTGATTCCCGATTTGTGTAACCAACTATCAGGGGAAAAATGGTTCTCTAAACTGGATTTTCAGGGGGCATATAATTTGATAAGGGTACGAGAGGGGGATGAATGGAAAACTGCGTTCCTCACGTCCGAGGGGCTGTTTGAAAATTTAGTCATGCTGTTTGGTCTTACCAATGCCCCCGCCATATTTCAGAATTTCATCAACGTAGTATTCTCGGATCTCATTGGCCATTTTGTTGTTATCTACTTAGATGATATTTTGATATACTCCTCCGACAGGCATTCTCATCTGGAACATGTAGGAACCGTTCTCCAAAGACTGAGGGAAAATCATTTGTTTGCCAAATTGGAGAAATGTGTATTTTGTGTTCAAGAAATATCTTTTTTGGGATTAATTGTGTCCTGTGAGGGTTTTCGCATGGACCCCAAGAAGGTGCAGGCCATTGCGGATTGGGTGCAACCCCGAGATCTTAAGGGTCTTCAGCGCTTTTTGGGGTTAGCCAATTATTACCGCAAATTTATTCGGGGGTTTTCGCAGGTGGTCAAACCACTCACAGATCTAACATTCAAAGGTGCGGATGTGAGAAATTGGTCCTCGCTCGCAAAAGAGGGCTTTGCGACTCTGAAAAAATGTTTTATGTCTGCTCCTGTGTTGGTACAGCCAGATCCGTCCAAACCATTTGTGGTGGAGGTGGACGCCTCCGAGGTGGGGGTGGGGGCAGTGTTGTCCCAAGGGCCTGCCACTCTTACCAACCTCAGGCCATGTGCTTTCTTTTCCAGAAAGCTGCTGAAAGAAATTATGATGTAGGCAATAGAGAGCTTCTTGCGGTCAAGTTGGCGTTTGAGGTGTGGACGCACTTTTTGGAGGTGGCCAGTCACCCGGTTACTATGATCACCGATCACAAAAATTTGTCATACATTGAGTCTGCTAAAAGACTAACGCCCAGACAGGCCCGTTGGACGCTTTTTTTTCCCATTTCCAGTTTACTATTACATTTCGTCCAGGGTCAAAGAATGTCACTGCTGACGCCTTATCTCGCAGTTTTCATCCTGTGTCTTCCCCTGAGCCACCGTCCTCCATTCTTCACCCTGGGGTTGTGTTAGCAGGAATCTCGTCTGAATTGGAACAGGAGATTGAGGGGGCCCAGTCGCTGGCTCCTGTGGCCAAGCCAGGGGGCAAGTTGTTTGTCCCAGAGCAACTTCACCTTAAACTCTTGCAGGAGTTCCATGAATCCAAGCTGTGTGCTCATCCTGGTATATCAGCCACGCGTCTGGCGGTGGCTAGGATCTTTTGGTGGCCTACCCTTGGTTCTGATATAAAGAAATTCATTTCTGGTTGTGGGGTCTGCGCTCGTTCTAAAAGCTCTCATAGCCGGCCGGCGGGGGAGCTGATGCCCTTGGCAGTTCCCAAAATACCATGGACCCATCTGTCCATGGATTTTGTTACCAATCTTTCTTCTTCCAGGGGTAATATGGTAGTATGGGTAGTGGTGGACAGATTTTCAAAGCAGGCTCATTTTGTACCCCTGTCCGCATTACCTTCAGCTGAGACTTTATCCAGATTGTTTGTGCAGCATGTGGTCCGCTTGCATGGGGTACCCCTGAATGTGGTGTCTGATCATGGTATGCAGTTTGTGGCTACGTTTTGGCGTGCTTTCTGCAAAAAATAAGGGGTGTCTCTATCCTTTTCATCTGCATACCATCCCAAGAGCAATGGTCAGACGGAACGCACTAATCAGTCTCTGGAACTGATCCTCAGATGTCTAACTTCTGCTAGACAGATTGACTGGTGTGATGTACTGCCATTAACTGAATTTGACTTCAATAGTCGGGTGAGTCAATCCATGGGTATGTCTCCTTTCTTGATAAACTATGGTTCAGTTCTCATTTTGGTGAGTTTTCTCATCTGGATTCGGGGTGTCCCGGGGCTGAGGACTCTGTTCAGCGGTTAAAAGATACATGGGCAGAAGTCCAGCGGAGTATATCTAGGTCTCAAGGCAGGTATAAGTTTTTCGCGGACAGGAAACGAACACCTGGTCCCATGTTTCAGGTTGGAGAGAAAGTTTGGCTCTCCACGTGAAACATTAAGTTAAAGATTCCGTCAGCCAAGTTGCGCCCCAAATTCATTGGCCTGTACAAGATTGTGGAAAAAATCAATCCAGTGGTGTACAGGCTGTGCCTTCCACCCTCTTTCAAGATCCCTAACGTCTTCCATAGATCTCTACTGAAACCTTTTGAAGCAGTCTGGGGAGAATCTGAGTCCGCTGCTCCTCCGGTTTCGGTTGAGGGACATGTGGAATATGAGATGAGTCATATCGTAGATTCCAGGTTGGTACGGCGGTCAGTACAGTATCTGGTTCATTGGAAGGGGTATCGGCCGGAGGACAGGTCCTGGATGCCGGCCTGGTTGATGCATGCGGATCGCCTGGTTCGGGCTTTCCATGCTAGGTACCCGGGCGAGCCTGGGGGTCCAGAGGCCTCCCCGTTGAGAGAGGGGTACTGTCATGATCCCAGTGCGGGTTGGACCCGCACGCTTGGGGATAATATCTGGAACCAGTGCTGGTGGACCTGCACTTCTGGGGTAAATGTTATGATCTCAGTGCAGACTCTTACCTGCACACCAGGGGCTTATTATTGTGGCCTCTCATTGGTTCTGGGAAGTCTTCTTATAGCCTCAGGAAGCTCCAATCCCCGTCAGTTATACTTTCGCCCTTGGCAGAGTGTGTTGACCCCTGAGTGTGTTTGTGCTGTGTTCTGGTTGCCTGATACTTTGGTTTTGACTCGGTCTGTTCTCTGGATATTGCTTGTTGGATTCTGCTTGGTACCTTCTATGTCTGCTTGGTTTTGACCTCTGCTTGGCCCTGACTATCCGTTCTGTCTCATCCCTGGTACTTTACTGCTATCTCTGTGTATGACCCCCATTTGCCTGACTTTGAGCATTCCTGTAGTTGTGTCCTGCCGAACTCTGGCAGCAGGACGCTAAGCCCTGCCCCTTGCAGTCACATGACCGTTGGTCCTTCACTGCTTGCTAAACTTCAGTGTCCCCAGGTCCTGTTTGTCTGAGCTTCCCAGCCATACCTGACCCCAGGCCCCCTACAGTGCGGGTGAGTCCCTGCTCAGCAGAGGCTGCATGCTGGCGCTGACAGGACCCTGACACGTACACTTGGATGAAGTTTTCGCAAATTGCTTAGGCAGCAGACTCTGCAGTTTGATCTCGGGTGGGGGTTACCATGGCAAATTTGGTGAAATGATCCACCATGATGAGGCAATGTTCATACATTTTTTTATATGTTCACTGTGATTGATCTAGGCTGCTGTGCACACACAGCAGCCCTGCCCTGCCCCAAGGTCTATTTAATTATGCACCTGTATCTGGACCTGTGTCGCCCCTTCATCTGTGTTTCCTGGTCAGGCAGGTGTGGAGGTTAAACCTGAGATGTCTATATCTAGTCCTGGTTGGCCTTTATTTGCACTTGCTCTTTCTGGCTCCATGGGAGTGATTCAGAAATGTTTCAGGTACAGATTGCATTCAATATGGTCTTGCTTTTAATGCATTTAGGAGGCCGTAATGGCACAGTGAATATAATAAACGTAGAGTAGGACTGCCCCACATGAGATTGCCTTGGCGCGTCGGGGTGGCTCAAATGATTGATCAATTTTTTGCCAAATATCTCATTTTGAATACAGCTAGAAATTAATATGTGCATATGCACTTTATGTATTGCGTTCTGACCACAAGCAGCGCTGGCTTCTCTCTTTTTTACTTAATGTTCATACCCCTGGTGTGCGGGGCCAATGGTTAAATAGTCCACCATCAAGAGTTCGAGGGGAGCTGATGTTACTATCGTCTGTACCGGGGCCTGATGTGCGGGTGGTTTAGCCAGGTCGCACAGATGGCACTCCAGGCAGGCTTCTTCCACTGCTGTTTGTAAGCGAGGGTGGTAGACCATTTGCTGCAACCACTGGAGGGTCTTTTGAGCTCCAAAGTGGGCCCCTTTTTCATGGGCTTCCCGAGCCAGTTCACTGAGTTGGGCTCCAGGCACAACTACCTGACATGATGTTGTGGATGTTGTCCGTGATACTGCCTTACGATATAATAGTCTTTTTCTGATGACTGATTTTTCCCACTGGTGTAGCATTAGCAACATGTCTTGAGTAGAGTTGAGCGACTTTTGGTTTTTTAGGGTCGAGTTTCGTTTTGTGAAACCCGACTTTTCCAAGAGTCGGGTCGAGCAAGATCGTCCGATTATGGGGAAAAGTCGGGGTCGTCCCGAAACACGAAACCCAATGTAAGTCAATGGGGAATAAAAGTCGGCAGTGAGAGGAGGACAGGAAACACACCTACAGTGCCCATTTGAATGCCAAAAGCATCAATTCTTCTTACTTAAGCTTGTCAACCTTAATTAACTTCATAATACAAGTTACGCACTGAAAAATGGGGGTTATTTGGCTAAAGTTGTGGGGGGGTAGGGCTGGCTCCAGGTTTTCATGTGCCCTGGGTGAAAGAGCGCCCCTTTAACACATACCACACTCATGCTGCTCCGATACGGCAGAGAAATAGCGGTATAGTACAATGAAAAATACTTCACTTTTTACATCTCATGACGAGGCCCATCTATTTCTCCATACAGAATCATTGGTCCCATATAATGTTTGAAACAGTATATGATGAGCTCCACATAATGCTACAGTATATGTTGGTCCCCATGGATGAAGCTCCACTGTCTTATGGGCCCAAATAATGCTCCAAACATAATGGGCCCCATTTCTAATGCTCTAGTGTATAATGGGCCCTGTAAATGCTGCTCCAGTGTCTGATGTCCACCTTTGGAATGTTCCAGTGTATGGTGGGCCCCATCTATCATTCTCCAGAGTATAGTGCTCCCCAAAAATTGCTGTCCCAACATTGAAAACAATGAAATAAGTCTCCTCGCTAGGGAATCCCTGTACTAGTCTGGACTCCTCGTCGTCCCCATCTTCCATCTCACTGCACAGTATTTCAACCTTGCCAGTGCTGTGATCCTGAGCAAGCAGGGGGGGCCCACTCATTGGCGACGGCACTGGCACAGGGCCCCTGATAGCACGGTGGTGTGTCTGATGGTGGGTGGGCCGAACCTGCACTTTCATCTGCAGCTTCCTCTTTGTCACCGTGTAAGATGGAACTGTATATGGGAAGGGTAACCTGAGTTTCATCAGGGTCAGATTCAGGCCGGGTAGCGTGCGAGGGGAATGTAGTGGTCTGGGTCAATGTACCAGCAGATTCATCGAGCAGTGGCTGGGCATCAGTGCACTTGTGTCGCCCCCAGGAGTACGGTCGCCACAGTGGCATTACCTTCCTCCTAGGGAGTGTGATGTCATGCTTGGGAGCAACGAAGGATCTCTCTAGCAGGTTAACTGATTGGGCGGCGTTATTCCCACGAGTCATGACCCTCCAAACAGCGTTCATGAAGGCAAAGTGTTTGTTTTACGTGGGCAGTATGGTTGCAAAGCTGAACCTTAAAGGAATGTCCAGAAGGGCACCACCAGGAGTGGAGCCTACTGCGTAATTTGACTCAACACGAGCAACCTCAACCATGCCAGCTACAGAACAGATGCACACATTGCAAGCTTAATTCCGTTAACGAACGAGACTCCGTCATGCCCCGCGGTCCGAGTCCGGCTTACTAGAGGGACACGTGAGGCTCTGGCACATGAGATTGGCCAATAACTGGTGTGTCATGCCCTTACATGTCCGTGGCTGCATGTGCGCTACACTGAAAAGGCCAGCATTTGTCGCTTACAGGTGCAGATAACCCGCTGAACAACGTTAGTGATGGGGATCTGTGATTACAATTATTACCCGCGAACGATGATTTCCCAGTAAGTGCAGGTCAACCGCAGTTCCGGAATTAGGCCTAACCATCATTCCTGAAAAAATTAAAAACTTACGTGTGCAAACCACAGGTGCTGTAGCTTGCTTAACAGCTCGCCAGCCGTTCTCACGCCCAGTATGGATTACACGTGATTGCACAAAGGTGAGAAAGGGTACCGTATCCCCAGATAACATGTATGGATAGCGTACACATTCAAAATATATGTCTATACATCAGGAGGCAGGCTCAGATGGTGTTAGGCCCAGTATGGATTGCACGTGATTGCACAAAGGTTAGAAAGGGTACCGTATCCCCGGATAACATGTATGGATAGCGTACACATTCAAAATATATGTCTATACATCAGGAGGCAGGCTCAGACGGTGTTAGGCCCAGTATGGATTGCACGTGATTGCACAAAGGTTAGAAAGGGTACCGTATCCCCAGATAACATGTATGGATAGCGTACACATTCAAAATATATGTCTATACAGCAGGAGGCAGGCTCAGACGGTGTTAGGCCCAGTATGGATTGCATGTGATTGCACAAAGGTTAGAAAGGGTACCGTATCCCCGGATAACATGTATGGATAGCGTACACATTCAAAATATATGTCTATACATCAGGAGGCAGGCTCAGATGGTGTTAGGCCCAGTATGGATTGCACGTGATTGCACAAAGGTTAGAAAGGGTACCGTATCCCCGGATAACATGTATGGATAGCGTACACATTCAAAATATATGTCTATACATCAGGAGGCAGGCTCAGATGGTGTTAGGCCCAGTATGGATTGCACGTGATTGCACAAAGGTTAGAAAGGGTACCGTATCCCCGGATAACATGTATGGATAGCGTACACATTCAAAATATATGTCTATACATCAGGAGGCAGGCTCAGACGGTGTTAGGCCCAGTATGGATTGCACGTGATTGCACAAAGGTTAGAAAGGGTACCGTATCCCCGGATAACATGTATGGATAGCGTACACATTCAAAATATATGTCTATACATCAGGAGGCAGGCTCAGACGGTGTTAGGCCCAGTATGGATTGCACGTGATTGCACAAAGGTTAGAAAGGGTACCGTATCCCCGGATAACATGTATGGATAGCGTACACATTCAAAATATATGTCTATACATCAGGAGGCAGGCTCAGACGGTGTTAGGCCCAGTATGGATTGCACAAAGGTTAGAAAGGGTATCGTATCCCCGGATAACATGTATGGATAGCGTACACATTCAAAATATATGTCTATACAGCAGGAGGCAGGCTCAGACGGTGTTAGGCCCAGTATGGATTGCACGTGATTGCACAAAGGTTAGAAATGGTACCTTATCCCCGGATAACATGTATGGATAGCGTACACATTCAAAATATATGTCTATACATCAGGAGGCAGGCTCAGACGGTGTCAGGCACAGTATGGATTTGACGGCCCAGATTACACAGCGGAGGAGCAGGGAGAGGTAAAGATTACAAATGCTGGGGCCCTGCCCAAGCAAGGGGGGCCCACTCATGGGCGTCGGTACTGGCACTGGGCCCCTCATAGTACAGCGGTGTGTCTGACGGCGGGTGTGCACCACCACCATCAGAGACACTTGATTGCACTATGAGGGACCCTGTGCCAGTGCCCGCGCCCAAGAGTCGGCCTACCCACCTGTCCAGGGCAACGGCACTCGCACGGTGTCGTGCGGTAGGTGGTGACCCTGGCCATGGGGGGGAGGCAGCACAGTTAGTTTAGAAAGTGGCATATGTTGATGTTGGACATTCAGCTGATGCAAAAGGCGAAATAGGTGAAGTCCCAGGAAGAGGTGGACCAAAGCAAGCCATTTTTCTGTCACCCTATGTGTCATCAGGGGAAGTTGGGACAAAATCCTTGGAAACCCATGCATGGTTCATTTAACGAAGGTTAGATCATCCACATTTTGGGTTGACAGACGGGTCCTTTTTTCTGTCAGGATTGATCCAGCTGCACTGAAGACTCTTTCCGATAGCACACTTGCAGCTGGGCAAGCGAGCTCCTGTAAGGCATATTGGGCCAATTCAGGCCAGGTGTCCAGTTTAGCGGCCCAATAGTCAAAGGGGAATGACCTGTGTGGGAGAACATCGATATGGGAGGAAAAGTAGTTTGTTACCATAGTTGACAACTGCTGTCTCCTGTCACTTTCCATCGATGCAGTATTACCAGTTGTGTGAGCGGTATTTGAAAAATCAGTCCACAACATTGTCATGAAACCCCTGTCTCCAACGCCACTTCTGCTGTGTGCACCACGAACACCTCTGCCAAGCTGCCCCCGGCCCGTACGGCTCGTGTGAGAACCATCACCGCTGCTGTGTGCTGGGAATGCCTCAAGCAACCGATTTACCAGAGTTGCTTGTTTATTAGCCAATATTAGGTCAAGGTTCTCCTGTGGCATGATTTTTTGTAATTTGCCTTTATAACGTGGATCCAGGATGCTGGCCAACCAGTAGTCGTCATCGTTCATCATTTTGGCAATGCGGGGGTCCCTTTTTAGGATCTGCAAGGCATAATCTGACATGTGGGCCAATGTTCCCGGTGTCAATGATGCACTGCGAGTGCTGGGTGGAGGAGCACTTTCTGGCAAATCCACATCCCTCCAGTCACGCACAAACCCTGTACCAGACCTTGCCACGCCAACATTTTCACTTGCCCCACGAGATGCATCCTCCTCCCCTAAGTAATCATCCCCATCATCATCCTCCTCCTCCTCCTCTTCTTCCTCCACCTCGTCCAGGAGAGGTCCCTGAGCAGACAATGGCTGAATGTCATCAAGGATTCCCTCCTCCTCTTCCTCCTCCTCATCAACATTGGCTGCAGACGCCTGCTCCTTAAGATGCGTCAAAGTTTGCATGAGCAGATGCATAAGTGGGATGCTCATGCTTAGGATGGCGTCGTCTGCGCTTACCAGCCGTGTGCATTCCTCAAAACACTGAAGGACTTTACAGAGGTCTTTCAGCTTCGACCACTGCACACCTGTCAACTCCATGTTTGCTCTCAAAGTGCCTGGCCGTGTATCCTCCCACAAATGTATTATGGCCTGCCTCTGCTCGCACAGCCGCTCCACCATGTGCAGGGTGGAGTTCCACCTTGTTGCAATGTCGATAATGAGGCGGTGGTTGGGAAGGTGGAGCAATCGCTGCAGCTTCTGCATACGAACGGAGTGTACAGGCGACCGGCGGATGTGCGCACACAGTCTTCGCACCTTCTGGAGCAGGGCTGTTAACTCCGGATAATTTTTGAGGAAGCACTGCACCACCAGGTTCAAGGTGTGAGCCAAGCAAGGTATGTGGCTGAGTTTTGAAAGGGCTATGGCTGCCACAAAATTACGGCCGTTATCACTAACTACCTTGCCTGCCTCAAGATGTACACTGCCCAGCCATGACTCAGTTTGTCGCTTCAAGTACTCGGCCAGCACCTCGGCGGTGTGTCTGTTGCCCAAACACCTCATCTGCAACACAGCCTGCTGACGCTTTCCACTAGCTGCTCGATAGGGGGACACATCGTGTGCAACAGTGGCAGCTGCAGATGGAGTGCTCGTACGACTGCGCTCTGTGGACGAGCTTTCGCTTCTGGAGGAGGAGGAGGAGGAGGAGGGTCGAACGCCTACAGCCAACTGTTTCCTATACCGTGAGCTAGGCAGCACTGTCCCACCACCGCTGTCCCCTGTGGACCCTGCATCCACCACATTAACCCAGTGCGCAGTGATGGACACGTAACGGCCCTGGCCATGCCGACTGGACCATGCATCAGTTGTGAGGTGCACCTTTCCGCTCACTGACTGCTTGAGTGCATGGACAATGCGGTCTTTCACATGATGGTGGAGGGCTGGGATGGCTTTGCGAGAGAAGAAGTGGCGACTGGGTAGGTCATAGCGTGGTACTGCATAGGCCATGAGTTCGCGGAAAGCTGTGCTTTCCACCAACCGAAAGGGCATCATCTCAAATGAGATTAGTTTGGCAATGTGGGCGTTCAAACCCAGTGTACGCTGATGAGAGACTGAGTACTTTCTTGACCTACTCATAGTGTCTGGGAGGGTGAGCTAGACTTGAGAGCTGCATATGGTGGAAGTAGCGGTGGACAGGGCGGACTGAGAGAGGGTTGATGATGGTGATGGAGTTGGTGTTCTTTCTGATGGCCTAGAATCAGTCTTTCGTTGATATAACAGTGGGATTCCCTGACTGCTGTGGCCTTGCAACGACACCTCAACATTTGCTGCTGTGCTAACCGGTGGGCTTACAGTGGGGGAAACAATGTAGCATTGCTGACTACTTTCGTTGTGATCAGTTGCACATGTGGCACCTGAGGTTTGGTGTTGTGTCCACGCTTGCAAGTGCATGCTGGTTAAATGTCTAAGCATGCAACTGGTATTCAAATTTTTCAGATTTTTCCCTCGGCTAAAGGTCTTTGCGCACTTCTTACAGATAACCTTGGCCTGATCATGAGGATTTTGTTCAAAAAAGTGCCACACTGCACTCTTCCTACTTTGGCAGACATTTTGCGGCCTAGCACGCTGTGATCTTTTGACCCTCTGGACAAGCTGTCCAGCAACTATTTTGATGTTTGGAACCTGTCTTTGGAGTGCTCCAGGCCTGCCAGATAACAGCTGTTGCGATGTCGATGTCTGCTGTGGATGCTCCTCATCTGAGCTATTGGAAGCAGCACCCTCTTCCCCCAAAGGATGCCAATCTGGGTCAACAACTGGGTCATCCATCACCTCCTCTTCTATGTCATGTGCACCTTCCTCTGTGTCACCGTGTATGGTGGTATAGTGTGCGGGAAGGGGCACCTGAGTCTCATCAGGGTCAGAATCTGGCTCTGTACACTGCGAGGACAATGTAGTGCTCTGAGTGAATGTACCAGCAGAATCATCCATCAGCGGCTGTGCATCAGTGCACTCCATGTCAGATTCATCTTGGCCTGGGTAATTCACCATTTGACTTGATAATCCAGGCATGGTATATGAAAACAGCTCCATGGAGTAATCAGTACTATGGCCTGCGTCATCCTTCAATCTTGGTTGGGGTGAAGGACACAAGGAAAGGTGTGGTTCATGAACATGAGCCTCCAATGACGACTCAGTGCTTTTACTTTTTACAACTGAAGAAGAGGAGGCGATAGAGCTGGAGGCTGAGTCTGCAATGTAAGACAAAACTTTTTCCTGATGCTCTGGCTTTAAAAGCGGTTTGCCAACTCCTAGAAAACTAAGCGTTCAAGGCCTTATGTAGCCAGACGATGACGCAGGCTCAACACCTCCTGCATTCGGTCCTATTTTGCTCTTGCCACTACCATCAGATCCACCACCAACACCATCATTACCAGCTGCCAACCCCGGCCCAATTCCACGGCCTCTTCCACCAGCCTTCCTCATTTTTGGTAGAAATGTAGACAAAATCCAACAAACTATATAGTAATGTAAAACAAGGTACAAGGTGTCTATAGGACAGGGGAGATTTTTAATTTCTGCACACACTTGTGGACACTGGACACTTTTGGATTGTGTGAGGCCCAATGAATATCTGAGCGCTATGTGACAGGCTCGATGGCACAGCTGTGACCAAAGTGACGAGAGGATAAGGGAGATTTTGAATTTCTGCAGACACTTGTGGACACTGGACACTTTTGGATTGTGTGAGGCCCAATGAATATCTGAGCGCTATGTGACAGGCTCGATGGCACAGCTGTGACCAAAGTGACTAGAGGATAAAGGAGATTTTGAATTTCTGCAGACACTTGTGGACACAGGACACTTTTGGATTGTGTGAGGCCTACTGATATCTGAGCGCTATGTGACAGGCTCGATGGCACAGCTGTGACCAAAGTGACGAGAGGATAAGGGAGATTTTCAATTTCTGCACACACTTGTGGACACTGGACACTTTTGGATTGTGTGAGGCCCAATGAATATCTGAGCGCTATGTGACAGGCTCGATGGCACAGCTGTGACCAAAGTGACTAGAGGATAAGGGAGATTTTGAATTTCTGCAGACACTTGTGGACACTGGACACTTTTGGATTGTGTGAGGCCCAATGAATATCTGAGCGCTATGTGACAGGCTCGATGGCACAGCTGTGACCAAAGTGACTAGAGGATAAGGGAGATTTTGAATTTCTGCAGACACTTGTGGACACTGGACACTTTTGGATTGTGTGAGGCCCACTGATATCTGAGCGCTATGTGACAGGCTCGATGGCACAGCTGTGACCAAAGTGACTAGAGGATAAAGGAGATTTTGAATTTGTGCAGACACTTGTGGACACAGGACACTTTTGGATTGTGTGAGGCCCAATGATATCTGAGCGCTATGTCACAGGCTCGATGGCACAGCTGTGACAAAAGTGACTAGAGGATAAGGGAGATTGGATTGCTTTTAAAAAAGAAGTTTGCAGAGCAGTGGGTAAACAGCAATGCCAGCCTGTCAGGAAGCCTTAAAAGGCAGCCCAACAACCAACACCACTGATACACCACAATATAGCCTCCCCTTGCACTGCACAGTGACTGGTGTGTTGTGCAGGCCAAATCGCTAGCAGCAGAAGCAGTTTTTTTTTCTTCTCAGCAGGACAAAAAAAAAATTGGGATTGCTTTTAAAAAAGCAGTTTGTGGAGCAGTGGGTAAACAGCAATGCAGGAATGTCAGGAAGCCTTAGAAGGCAGCCCAACAACCAACACCACTGATACACCACTATATAGCCTCCCCTTGCACTGCACACACAGTGACTGGTGTGTTGTACAGGCCAAATCGCTAGCAGCAAAAGCAGTTTTTGGTGTCTTCTTCCCTGCCTAACGCTCTCCCTACAAAATCAGCAGCAGAAGCAGCAGCTCTCCCTATTCTGAGATCAGCATGAGTAACATGGCGGTCGGCGTGCACGCCCTTTTATACCCCCTGTGACGCCCCCCAAAGCAAGCCAATCACTTGCATGCCCTTCTGAAAGATGGTGGTGACCCGTGCCTATGTCATCACGTTGCCCACAGTGTCCGTGGATCCTGATTGGCTGAAAAAGAGCGCAAAACAAACTTTTGAAACGCGACTTTGGCGCGTAAGTCGCCGACCTCGTGGCCGACCTCATCCTAGGGTCGGGTTTCGTTTCATGAAACCCGACTTTGCCAAAAGTCGGCGACTTTTGAATTTTTTCGACCCGTTTCGCTCAACTCTAGTCTTGAGTCAAGGTTTGCCTCTGGGCGTCGGTAGGTAGTTTGCCGGTAGCTACCCATTGGCGTAGGGACCCAATTTCTCTGTCCTCCTGCTGCTGCTGAATCCATTGATCACGAGATTGTTCCAGCATACCCCTGGGGGGTCCTAGATGGGATTGTTTTTGGGTGGTAGCTGTGAGTACGGTGGGGGCCAAAGCAAATGGCGTTTCTTCTCCTAATTCGTCATCTCTGCTCTGCCCTGGAGTTGCATGCCGGATCCTGGAGAGGGCGTCAGCATGTACATTCTGTGCTCCTCTTTTATAAAAAATCTTGTAATTGAACTTGGCCATCCGGGCCACCCATCGCTGCTCCAAAGCCGCTAGTTTGGCATTCTCAAGGTGGGCCAGCGGGTTGTTGTTGGTCCGTATCACCACCTCAGAGCCCGCCAGGTACTCTGCGACCTGCTCCGTCATGGCCCACACTACCGCGAGGATCTCGGAGCTTAAAGGAGCTGTAGTTGTCGGGATTGCGTTTGGAGTCATAGAGTGATCGGCTGCCATAAGTGATCAATCTCTCCCGGACATCTTGAACTTGCGACAACACAGCCCCCAGCCCGTGGAGGCTCCCGTCGGTATATAGTATGAACAGCTGCGAGAAATCCGCTTAAGCTAACACCGGGGCACCCGAGAGTGCGGTCTTAAGGTCTTGGAAGGCTGCTTCTTGCGGTTCTTGCCACTGAATCCTCCACCCATTCGCTCTGGCGGGAGCCCCCTTTAGCAGGTCTTGTAGGGCTCGATGTGCAAAATTCTTTACGAAACGATGGTAGTATCTGGCCAACCCCAGGAAGGCCCGCACATCTTTTATCGTCTCGGGGGTAGGCCACTCCTGGATTGAGGCAACCTTTTCCAGGGATGGTCTAATGTCTTCGGTGGAGATGGTGTGCCACAGATATTCGATCTGGTGGTCAAGCAGGTGGCATTTCTGGGGTTTTACCTTCAATCCATACTTCTGTAGCCAGCCAAGCACCTGTCCCAAGCACCGCAGGTGGTCCTCGAACTTGGCGGCGTAGATGATGATGTCGTCCAGATATATCAGCGTGGCCTCAAAGTTGAGATCTCCCAAACACCGCTCCATCAGCCATTGGAAAGTTCCCGGGGCGTTGGCCAGCCCAAACAGCATCCAACTGAACTCGAACAGTCCCATGGGAAGGATGAACACAGTCTTAGCCCTGTCTTCCTCTGACATTGGCACCTGCCAGTACCTACTGGCCAGATCCAAAGTTGAGAAGTACGTCGCTTTCCCCAATGCGGACAGGGACTCTTCTATGCGGGGCAGCGGGTACGAGTCTTTGATAGTGCAGGCTTTCAATTTCCGATAGTCCACACAGAACCGTAGGGTGCCGTCCTTCTTGCGGACCAACACGATAGGAGCTGCCCAGAGGCTCAGGCTTTCTCGGATGACCCCCTTCCGCAGCATTTGGCCCAGTAATGTTTTCACCTCCTGATATAGTTGAGGAGGGATCTTCCAGTATTGTTCCCTGATGGGAGCCGTCCCGGCCGTGGGAATACCGTGGGTAATGAGGGTGGTACACCCAAAATCGTCCTCATGGCTGGCGAATACCTCCTGGTACTGCTCGAGTAGTGTTTCCACCTGGAGGATTTGGGCTGGAGTCACGCCAGAGAGTTCGGCCCTCATTCTTTCCAGGATGGTTCGGCCCTTTTCCTGGGCTGAGGACCCAGCAGTCTGCAGAGATCGGATAGTCACTGCCCAAGGGTCCTCGGGCTGCACCTTTAATTGGATCCCCGGGGCTTTGCCATTTCGGCCCGGGGCCTCAGGACGATGTCTTGGTCATCGAGGTTGACGCAGTGCACCAGGACGGTCCCCCTTCGCACAGTAGCCATGGTGCGGGCCACCAGTATGCCAGGGTGCTGGCGTTCCGAGAAGCATGGCTCCACCTGCATTTCCACACCCTCCAGAGGTACGGGGCCCGTATAGGTAGGGCCACTACTGTCTTCCTGGGCGGCAGCACAAGTGGGGGAGCTGCTGGCGCGATCACTTTTCCCAGTACCTCGCCCTCTAGGCAGTCCTGGAGGACTCGCGCCCCCAGCACCAACTGCTGGAAGACCTGCCCTTGGGGCATGCGGGAACCCCACTGGTTCAGGGTCTCTTGCGTGGGGTCATTAAGGAGTAAATTGCCGAATTCCCGCAGTATATTCATTCCCAGGGTGACTGGGTGTTTTTCGTTGGTCTCCCCCTGGGTTAGCATCACTCCCCGGTTTCCAAGGGATTTGCCACACAGCGTCATCTGCATCCAAACCACTTCAGCCACAGGAAACGGCAGTTGGTTGGCGGCTACCAGTCTTATCATGGACCGCACTGGGGTCTCACTGCCTCGGGAAAATGCTGCCGAAAATACGTTGTGGGCATGGATGTTACTTGCGACCCTGTGTCTACTAGGCACAGTACTGCATGGCCCTCAACCTCTGCCCATACCACTGGACACTTTGCAAACAGGTCTTCAGGACTTCCACCACCCATGTCGTGGTTTCTGGCTCCGAGCGGCGTCCCCCCAGCCTGGAGCCCTCTAGTTTAATGGCCGCCGGAGTGGGCATCTCCCACGCCATGGACACTCTTGAGCGAAGTGGCCCAGCTCCCCTCACTCATAGCACTGGGGTTGCGAGGGCCGGCCGCTCTGGGCATTGCGAGGCCCCCAGGGTCCCGGGTTCAAACTAGGCCGCCCAGTCGTGGTCTCGGCCCTTCTCTTCACTTCAGCCAACTCACCCCTGGTGTTCTTCAGCTCTTGCTTCATCTCTTCTATCCACTGGGGCTCCCCGACAGCATTCACGGAGGCCTCCATGCCCCCGACTTTCCTCACGGGGACCATCAGCCCCTGTACCTGCTCTCAAGCGCGCACCTGACTTCCCACCTCGGAGAAAGCCATACGCAGGTTCACCCGGACTTGCTCTCGTAATGCCTGCTTCGTCAGTGGGTCTCGAAGTCCAGTCACTAACAGGTCGCGTAGGGTAATGTCGATGGGTCTTACACCTACGCCGTCCTTCTGCTCGATGGCGCTGTATGGCTCCTGAAGGACATTCATTATACTGGGTGATGGTCTCCCCCTCTCCCTGCATGCAACTGAACAACCGGGTCCTCAACTCCCCCACATTCGTTGGATCTCCATGGGTCCCTTCCAGGATCCGCAGGACCCTACCAAAGGTGTTGCGGTGCACCGGGGGCCTCAACATCACTGAATACTGGGCCTTCCCATCCAATGCCATGAGAGCAACTTCAGCTTCTAGGTCAGGGGTCATCGGATGCATACGAAAGAGCCCTTGCATCCGCTCCGTCCAGCTCCACAGCATGGTGTTAGTGCCAGAGAACCTGGCCAGGTTGCTCAGCATAGCCCCCAGGGATATACTTGCTTAGTTTAAGGCCCCCGCTCTGGTCCATGGAATCGTCGTCCGTGCTCAGAGACTGCATCCTGCCGACTACGCCAAATGTAGGTACAGCAGGTACGCGGGATTCAGTGATGAGACATGAGACGGATGTAACTTATGGTGGTGACTTTTATATATATGGATGCCGATAGGGCTATCCTGAGCAACCAAACAAGATAACAATTGTAAAATCAATAAAATACAATCGGCGCTAAGTGAGGTACATGTGTCACAGAAGCTGTAAGTTTTAAGGACAAAACCACTCAATTTGTCCAATAAAGTAAACTAAAAAGAAAAAAACTATGAAAACTCACGCTGAAGTGTGTACCTAGGGGTTAAATACCACCAAACTAAATTGCATGTGCCAAGATTAATGTCTCTATGCAGGGCTTAAGTAGAAAATGTATTACCTTTTAAGCAGGCATTGACATATAAGCGCTGAAGTCCCAGGGGCGATGTTTTGCAGACAGGAAATCCAGAAGTCCTTCTCATGAATGATCCAAAGTGAAACAATTCCTGTTGTCTTGAAACAAAGTGCACAGGGTTCTACTAGGAGACGTTGTCCCGGCCGGTGACTAACGTCTGTCTGTAGCTCTACAGCGGACACCTGTATGAAGTACAGGGAAAGCCTGCAAGGTGCAGAGACACTGCAGGACCTTGCGTGACATCACAGTCACGTGGTGGATCACGTGATAGGCTCAAGAGCGCTATGGAGCGCTCAGAGGGCTTGAATGATAATCCTACTCATTTCAGAATCTCGGATTCCTTCCTCAGGGATAGCCCCATAGAGCACAGATTCCTCTTATATATCCTGCATCACCTTGAAAGCACTTTATACATTAAAAGCAAATAGTTCAATTTCACTATTGAAAAAATGGTTAGAAAGGGGGTGACCTGTATATTTTTTACAGATGTTCCGCAAATGCTCCCCAATCCTAAGGCCTGTTTCACACTTCCGTTTTTGTGTCCGCCAAACGGATCCGTTTCCGTTTTTTGACGGAAACTGATGCAAACGGATCCGTTTTTTTAAAAACGGATCCGTTTTTTTGACGGATCCGCGGTAACCGTAATGGAAGTCTATGGGACAAAAAAACGGATCCTGCAAAAAATGGCGGATCCGTTTTTTTACGGAAAACAACGGATTTTGACGGATTTGAAAAAACGGAAGTGTGAAACAGGCCTAACATGGAGCGGACGTTTAGTACGCCCTATATACATTTTTCCACAGGGGCATGTTATGTAGTATATCACCCCCTTTGTATCGCACGTAATTCAATCCCTGCAAAATATCAGGGAATCAGTAGATAATACACCACGTGAACAGTTGCTTCGACACAAAATAAAAAAAACTGATAATGTTATTATGGAGGAAATCCCAATTATCACTCAATATAATGCTAATAGTAATATTTTTAGAAAAATTGTCAACAAACATTGGAGGATATTAAAGAATGATAAGATTATTGGGGAGGCACTGCCAGTACATCCGAGGTTTATTTTCAGAAGAGCTAACAACTTGGGCAATATAGTAGCCCCCTCTATTCTAAACATCACAATGGTCTCAAGTCTCCATTCACAGCAACATCCACATGGTTTTTTTCCCTGTAGGAAATGTGCTCCCTGTAAAAAATTAGGTATTAGAAAACAGTTTACTATCACTAATGGATCCACAGTAGTGGCGATTAAGGACTTCATTACGTGCGATACAAAGGGGGTGATATACTGCATCACATGCCCCTGTGGAAAACTGTCAATAGGGCGTACTAAACGTCCGCTCCATGTTAGGATTGGGGTGCATTTGCGGAACATCTGTAAAAAATATACAGGTCACCCCCTTTCTAACCATTTTTTGAATAGTGAAATTGAACTATTTGCTTTTAATGTATAAAGTGCCTTCAAGGTGATGCAGGATATATGTCAGAAGCACCGCACTGAACTTGCTCACTGAGCCAGTGCGCGTGTCCTGAATAAAGCAAGGTGTGCTCAAAGATACCTGTGGAGCGGGCAGCAGCAGAGTAGATGCGTACTTCAGAGCCGCAGGACCTGAAGCACGTGACTGCTAGGGCATGGCCTAAACTCCAGAGAGCTAGGAGCTGCAAGAGAACTCCTAGCAGGGTAACTGCGAAACAAAGTTACAAAGGGGCATATACAGGGAGGATAGTCAGGACATAGCCAATGAGTCATACACAGAGATAGCTGCAAGGAACAAGAGGGGCGAGCAGAGAGTAGTCAGATCACAGGCAATGAGTCATACACAGAGAGGATAGCACAGTACAGAATCAACAGGCAAACTCACAACGGGAAACAGAACCGGGTCAGAACCATATAAACAAGCTATAACAACGAACAGGCACAGGCACACAGAGGTCAGCACACTCGGCCAAAGGCAAAAGTATAACTGGCAGGGATTGGAGCTTCCCAGGGGTTTAAGAGGCTCTCCCAGAACCAAAAAGAGGCCACAATCATTAACCCCAGGTGTGCAGGTCAAAACCTGCAATGAGCTCCAGACATTAACCCCTGACGTGCAGCTCAAAAACCTGCACTGGGATCATGACAGTAACCCCCTCAACGGGGGACCTCTGGACCCCCAGGCTTCCCCGGGTACTTGGCATCGAAAGCCCGAACCAGGCAATCTGCATGTACAGAGTGAGCAGGGACACATGAGCGCTCCTCTGGTCCATATCCCTTACAGTGGAGCAGGTACTGCAAAGAGCGGCGCACCCGCCGAGAGTCCACAATATGTCCGTCCTCATACTCCAATTGACCCTCCACCAGCACTGGAGGAACAACAGGATCAGAGTCCTCTTTGACAGACCCTATGGATTTCAACAGAGATTTATGGAACACATTGGATATTTTTAAGGAGGCGGGGAGACGCAACCTATATGCCACTGGGTTGACTATCTCCATAATCTCGTACGGACCAATGAACTTTGGTCCCAACTTAGCTGATGGTACCTTTAAGATGTTATGTGTGGAAAGCCAAACCTTCTCTCCCACCTGAAACATGTCTCCCGAGGCTCGCTTTTTGTCAGCAAAATATTTGTACCTCCCCTGGGCCCGAGAGATATTACGCTGGACTTCAGCCCAGAGGTGTTTTAACCATTGAACAGACCCCTCTAGCCCTGGACAACCGGAATCCACCCGTGAAAACTCCCCAAAATGCGGATTAAACCCATAGTTAATCAGGAATGGGGACATGTTGGTGGACTGACTCACCCGGTTGTTAAAAGCGAATTCGCCAACGGTAACGCATCACACCAATCCTCCTGTCTGGCAGAGGTCAGACACCTGAGAATTTGTTCCAGGGATTGATTGGTGCGTTCTGTCTGACCATTACTCTCCGGGTGATATGCCGACAAGAAGGAGAGTGAGATGCCCATTTTCATACAGAACTCCCTCCAAAATTTGGCCACAAACTGCACACCTCTGTCAGACACAACATTCAGGGGTACCCCATGCAATCGGACCACATGCTGCACAAACAACCTTGATAACGTTTCTGCTGAGGGTAATGCTGCCAAGGGAATGAAATGGGCCTGTTTAGAAAACCTATCCACCACCACCCAGATCACGGTATTGCCCCTGGAAGGTGGAAGGCCGGTAATAAAATCCAAGGAAAGATGAGTCCATGGCCTATCAGGAACCGGTAAAGGTATGAGTTCCCCAGCCGGCCGGTTATGCAAGCTTTTGGAACGGGCACACACGCCAAAAGCAGAAACAAATTCCTTGACATCGGACCTTAATGAAGGCCACCAAAAACCCCTGGCTACTGCCTCTCTAGTGGCCGTGATACCTGGATGAGCACTCAGCCTAGACTCATGAAACTCCTGCAGAAGTCTAGGCCGCAATGAATCTGGAACAAACAGTTTATCCCCTGGCCTGGTTGCTGGAGCTAGGGCCTGAGCCCTTAGAATTTCTTGTTCCAACTCAGTTGAGACCCCCGCCACTACCACCCCTGGGGGAAGAATGGAGGACGGCGGCACAGGGGCAGACACTGGGTCAAAACTTCTGGACAGGGCATCCGCTTTAACATTTTTGGACCCCGGTCGAAAAGTAATGGAGAACTGAAATTGTGAAAAAAAAATGACCAACGGGCTTGTCTAGGAGTAAGCCTCTTAGCAGATTCAAGGTATGCCAAATTTTTGTGATCCGTGACAACCGTGATAGGATGAGCCACCCCTTCCAAAAAGTGCCTCCTTTCCTCAAATGCCAGCTTGACCGCAAGAAGTTCTCTATTGCCTACATCATAGTTTTTCTCGGCTGAAGAGAATTTCTTGGAGAAGAAGGTACAGGGTTTGAGATTGGTAAGGGTGGCCGGACCCTGGGACAGCACAGCCCCCACCCCCACTTCAGAAGCATCCACCTCCACAATGAATGGTTGGAACGGGTCTGGTTGTACCAACACTGGGGCAGACATGAAACATTTCTTAATCACTGAGAAGGACTCCTTAGCGAGTACAGACCAATTTTTTACATCAGCCCCCTTCTGGGTAAGATCCGTGAGTGGTTTAACCACTTCTGAGAAACCTTTAATGAATCTTCGATAATAGTTCGCAAATTCTAAGAAGCGCTGGAGCCCCTTGAGATCTCGAGACTGAACCCAGTCAGCGATCGTCAGCACCTTCTTAGGATCCATACGAAACCCCTCACAGGACACAATCAACCCCAAAAAAGACAGTTCCTGTACAAAAAATGAACATTTTTCCAATTTATCGAACAATCGGTTCTCCCTGAGTCTCTGGAGAACTGTCTGTAGATGTTGCAAGTGAGATTGGCTGTCCGGGGAATACACCAAAATGTCATCCAAATAAATAATAACAAAACGGCCTATCAGGTCAGAAAACACAACATTGATGAAATTCTGGAAAATAGCGGGTGCATTAGTTAACCCAAACGGCATTAACAGGTTCTCAAAGAGTCCTTCTGATGTGAGGAACGCAGTTTTCCACTCGTCCCCTTTCCAAACCCTTATCAGATTGTAGGCCCCCCGCAGATCTAACTTGGAGAACCATTGGGCCCCAGCTAACTGGTTACATAAGTCTGGGATGAGGGGAAGCGGGTAAGTGTTCCTAACCGTTATCTTGTTCAGTTCCCGAAAGTCGAGGCACGGCCGCAAACCACCATCTTTCTTCTTCACAAAGAAGAATCCTGCTGCCACAGGTGACACAGAAGGCCTGATATTCCCTTTGCGGAGACTCTCAGCTATGTACTCCTTCATGGCTTGGCGCTCAGGCCCAGACAAATTGACCAATCGAGCCTTAGGTAACTTGGCTTCGGGTACTAAATCAATGGCACAATCATAGGGTCTATGTGGTGGCAGCACCCCAGCCTCACTTTCGGAAAAAACGTCTTTGAAATCCTTCAGGTACTCCGGAATACCTTCCAGACCGACAGACGACACAGATACAGATTTAACAGCATTAAGAAGATGTCCCAGTTTACCACATTTATCCTTACATCCCCATTGAGTGATCTCCCCTGTAACCCAATCAATGGTAGGATTATGGCATTGAAGCCAAGGCATCCCCAGTACCAGTCCTGCATAGAGTTGAGCAAAACGGGTCGAAAAAATTCAAAAGTCGCCGACTTTCGCCAAAGTCGGGTTTCATGAAACGAAACCCGACCTCAGCGTGAGGTCGGCCACGAGGTCGGTGACTTTAGCGCCAAAGTCGCGTTTCAAAACATGCTTCAGCGCCCTTTTTCAGCTAATGAGGAAGAACGGACACTGTGGGCAACGTGATGACATAGGCAGCGGTCCCCACCATCTTTGAGAAAGGCATGCAAGTGATTGGCTTGCTTTGGGGGGCGTCACAGGGGGTATATTCTTACAGACCTCCACCTTATAGTTTTGTCTGTTTTTCAAACAGTCTAGTCTATTTGCTGTTTGATTACATTCAAAACTATAGAGAGACAGCGTGTGTCAGTCCATATACTAAAAAAACACAGAGCTTGACAATTTAACATACACTGGACAGCGGTGTACGTGAACGCTGCTCTCTCAGTACCGTGTAACGGCTGTTATCACGTCCACAGGGAAGCTAAGGGTGTGACTCTGTAAGGATAAGTCGAGGAGTTGTTCAGTTCTTACAGACCTACACTCTAGGGAGATTCCAATCCTGCCTTGTCCTATATAACATTTTTCACACATGCTAAATTCATCCTGTCATACAGCGGTGTGATATACACTGAGCATGACACAATACATCAGTGTCCAGAAGTGTGTAAGGACATTCCATTTCTCCCATCCTATATAACATTTTTCACACCTGCCAAATTCATCCTGTCATACAGCGGTGTGATATACACTGGGCCTGACACAATACATCAGTGTCCAGAAATGTGTAAGGACATTCCATTTCTCCCGTCCTATATAACATTTTTCACACCTGCCAAATTCATCGTGTCATACAGCGGTGTGATATACACTGGCCTGACACAATACATCAGTGTCCAGAAGTGTGTAAGGACAATCCATTTCTGCCGTCCTATGTCACATTTTTCACACCAGCCAAATTCAGCCTGTCATACAGCGGTGTGATATACACTGGCCTGACACAATACATCAGTGTCCAGAAGTGTGTAAGAAAAATCCATTTCTGCTGTCCTATGTCACATTTTTCACACCAGCCAAATTCAGCCTGTCATACAGCGGTGTGATATACACTTGTCTGACACAATACATCAGTGTCCAGAAGTGTGTAAGGACAATCCATTTCTGCCGTCCTATGTCACATTTTTCACACCAGGCAAATTCAGCCTGTCATACAGCTTTGAGATATACATTGGGCCTCACACAATACATCAGTGTCCAGAAGTGTGTAAGTACAATCCATTTCTGCCGTCCTATGTCACATTTTTCACACCAGCCAAATTCAGCCTGTCATACAGCGGTGTGATATACACTGGCCTGACACAATACATCAGTGTCCAGAAGTGTGTAAGGACAATCCATTTCTGCCGTCCTATGTCACATTTTTCACACCAGCCAAATTCAGCCTGTCATACAGCGGTGTGATATACATTGGGCCTCACACAATACATCAGTGTCCAGAAGTGAGTAAGGACAATCCATTTCTGCTGTCCTATATAACATTTTTCACACCAGCCTAATTCAGTCTGTCATACAGTGGTGTGATATACATTGGGCCTCACACAATACATCAGTGTCCAGAAGTGTGTAAGGACATTCCATTTCTCCCGTCATAAATCACATTTTACACACCAGCCAAATTCAGCCTGTCATACAGCGGTGTGATATACACTGGCCTGACACAATACATCAGTGTCCAGAAGTGTGTAAGGACATTCCATTTCTCCCGTCATATATCACATTTTACACACCAGCCAAATTCAGCCTGTCATACAGCAGTGTGATATACATTGGGCCTCACACAATACATCAGTGTCCAGAAGTGTGTAAGGGCAATCCATTTCTGCCGTCCTATGTCACATTTTTCACACCAGCCTAATTCAGTCTGTCATACAGTGGTTTGATATACATTGGGCCTCACACAATACATCAGTGTCCAGAAGTGTGTAAGGACATTCCATTTCTCCCATCATATATCACGTTTTACACACCAGCCAAATTCTGCCTGTCATACAGCGGTGTGATATACACTGGCCTGACACAATACATCAGTGTCCAGAAGTGGTAGGAGAATTAAATTCTCCCCTGTCCTATATACACCTTGTACCTTGTTTTACAGTTCCATATCGTTGGTGGAATTGTGGGTACATTTTTCCAAAAAATTAGGAAGTGTGGTGTAAGAGGCCGTGTTAGTGGGCGGGGGTTGCCAGCTGTTAATGATGGTGTTGGTGTTGGATCTGCTGGTAGTGGAAAATGCAAAATAACACCTAATGCAGGAGGTGTTAAGCCTGCGTCATCGTCTGGCTCCACAAGGCCTCAAAGGCTCCCTTTTCTGGGATTAGGTAAACCGCTTTTAAAGCCGGAGCTTCAGGAACAAGTTTTGGCCTACATTGCTGACTTGGCCTCCAGCTCTATCGCCTCCTCTTCTGAACTTGTAAAAAATAAAAGCACTGAGTCGTCTTTGGAGGCTCATGGTCATGAACCACACCTTTCTTTGTGTCCTTCATCCCAACCAAAATTGAAGGATGCGGCAGGCCACACAACAGATTACTCCATGGAGCTGTTTTCACATACCATGCCTGGGTTATCAAGTGAAATGGTGAATTACCGAGGCCAAGATGAATCTGACATGGAGTGCACTGACGCACAGCCACTGATAGATGATTCTGCTGGTACATTCACTCAGAGCACGACATTGTCCTCGCAGTGTACTGAGCCAGATTCTGACCCTGATGAAACTCAGGTGCCCCTTCCCGCATACTATACCACCGTACATGGTGACACAGAGGAAGGTGCGCATGACATTGAAGAGGAGGTGATGGGTGACCCAGTTGTTGACCCAGATTGGCATCCATTGGGGGAAGAGGGTGCCGCTGCCAATAGCTCCGAAGAGGAGGAGGAGCATCCGCAGCAGGCATCGACATCGCAACAGCTGTTTTCTGGCAGGCACGGAGCAGTCCAAAAACGGGTTACAAAAAGCCAAAAAGTTGCTGTACTGCTTGGCCAGACGGTCAAAATAGCACAGCGTGCAAGGACGCAAAATGTCTTCCATAATAGGAAGAGTGCAGTGCGGCACTTTTTTGAACAAAATCCTAATGATCAGGCCAAGGTTATCTGTAAGAAGTGCGCAAAGACCTTTAGCTGAGGGAAAAATCTGAAAATTTGAATACCAGTTGCATGCTTAGACATTTAATCACCATGCACTTGCAAGCGTGGACGGAACACCAAACCTCAAGTACCACATGTGCAAATGCTCCCAAAGAAGGTAGTCAGCAACACTACATTGTTTCCACCACTGTAAGCCCACCGGTTAGCACAGCAGCAAATGTTGAGGTGTCGTTGCAAGGCCAAAGCTGTCAGGGAATCACAATGTTATATCAACGAAAAACTGAATCTAGGCCATCAGAAAGAACACCAACTCCATCACCATCATCAACCCTCTCTCAGTCCACCCTGTCCACCGCTAGTTCCACCATAGGCATCTCTCAAGTTCTGCTCACCCTGCCAGAGACTATGAGTAGGACAAAAGTACTCATACTCTCATCTGCGTACACTGGGTTTGAACCCCCACATTGCCAAACTAATCTCGTTAGAGATGATGCCCTATCAGTTGGTGGAAAGCGCAGCTTTCCTCGAAATCATGGCCTACGCAGTACCACGCTATGAACTACCCAGTCACCACTTCTATTCTCGCAAAGCCATCTCAGCCCTCCACCTTCATGTGAAGGACCGCATTGTCCATGCACTCAAGCAATCAGTGAGTGGAAAGGTGCACCTCACAACTGATGCATGGTCCAGTAGGCATGGCCAGGGCCATTACGTGTCCATCACTGCGCACTGGGTTAATGTGGTGGATGCAGGGTCCACAGGGGACAGCGGTGGTGGGACTGTGATGCCTAGCCCACGGTATAAGAAACAGTTGGCTGTAGGCGTTCGACCCTCCTCCTCCTACTCGTCTAGAAGCGAAAGCTCGTCCCCAGAGCACAGTCGCAGCAGCACTCCATCCGCAGCTGCCAGTGTTGCACACGATGTGTCCCCCTATCGATTAGCTAGTGGAAAGCGTCATCAGGCTGTATTGAAGATGATATGTTTGGGCGACAAACACACCTTGGAGGTGCTAGCCGACTACTTTCAGCAACAAACTGAGTCATGGCTTCGCAGTCTACATCTTGAGGCAGGCAAGGTAGTCAGCGATAACGGCCGTAATTTTGTGGCTGCCAAAGCCCTTTCAAAACTCAGACACATACCTTGCTTGGCTCACACCTTGAACTTGGTGGTGCCGTGCTTCCTCAATAATTATCCAGAGTTAACAGGCCTGCTCCAGAAGGTTCGAAAACTGTGCTCGCACATCCGCCGGTCGCCCGTACACTCCAGTCGTATGCAGAAGCTGCAGCGATTGCTACACCTTCCCAAGCACCGGCTAATTATCGACGTTGCAACAAGGTGGAACTCCACCCTGCACATGGTTGAGTGGCTGTACGAACAGAGGCAGGCCATAATGCATTTGTGGGAGGATACCCGGACAGGCACTTTGAGGGCAGACATGGAGTTGACAGGTGTGCAGTGGTCAAAGCTGAAAGACCTCTGTAAAGTCCTTCAGTGTTTTGAGGAATGCACACGGCTGGTAAGCGCAGACGACGCCATCATAAGCATGAGCATCCCACTTATGCGTCTGCTCATGCAAACTTTGACGCACATTAAGGAGCAGGCGTCTGCAGCCGAGGTTGACGGAGAGGAAGAGGAGGAGGAAATCCTTGATGACAGTCAGCCATTGTCTGCTCCGGGACCTCTCCTGGACGAGGTGGAGGAAGAAGAGGAAGAGGAGGAAGAGGGTGATGATGGGGATGATTATTTAGGGGAGGAGGATGCTTCTCATGTGTCCAGAGAAAATGTTGGCGTGGCAAGGTCTGGTACAGGGTTTGTGCGTGACTGGAGGGATGTGGATTTGCCAGAAAGTGCTCCTCCACCAAGCAGTCGCACTGCATCATTGACACCGGGAAGATTGGCCCACATGTCAGATTATGCCTTGCAGATCCTAAAAAGGGACCCCCACATTGCCAAAATGATGAACAATGATGACTACTGGTTGGCCAGCATCCTGGATCCACGCTATAAAGGCAAATTCCAAAACATCATGCCACAGGAGAACCTTGACCTAATATTGGCTAACAAACAAGCTACTCTGGTAAACCGGTTGGTTGAGGCATTCCCAGCACACAGCAGCGGTGATGGTTCTCACACGAGCCGTAGGGGCCAGGGGCAGCTTGGAAGAGGTATTCGTGGTGCACACATCAGAAGTGGCATTGGAGACAGGGGTTTCATGACCATGTTGTGGACTGATTTTTCAAGTCCCGCTCACACGACTGGTAATACTGCATCGATGGAAAGTGACAGGAGACAGCACTTGTCAACTATGGTTACAAACTACTTTTCCTCCCATGTCAATGTTCTCCCTCACAGGTCATTCCCCTTTGACTATTGGGCCGCTAAACTGGACACCTGGCCTGAATTGGCACAATATGCCTTACAGGAGCTCGCTTGCCCAGCTGCAAGTTTGCTATCGGAAAGAGTCTTCAGTGCTGCTGTATCAATCCTGACAGAAAAAAGGACCCGTCTGTCGACCCAAAATGTAGATGATCTAACCTTCATTAAAATGAACCATGCATGGGTTTCCAAGGATTTTGTCCCACCTTCACCTGATGACACATAGGTTGACAGAAAAATGGCTTGCTTTGGTCCTCCTCTTCCTGGGACTTGATCAATTTCGCCTTTTGCATCAGCTGAATGTCCAACATCAACATATGCCATTTTCTAAAACTCCCTAACTGTGCTGCCTCCCCCCCCCCATGGCCGGGGTCACCACCTAGCGCACAAAACCGTGCGAGTGCTGTTGCCCTGGACAGGTGGGTAGGCCGGCACTAGGGCGCGGGCACTGGCACAGGGTCCCTCATAGTGCAATCAAGTGTCTCTGACAGTGGTGGTGCACACCCGCTGTCAGACACACTGCCGTACTATGATGGGCCCAGTGCCAGTACTGACGCCCATGAGTGGGCCCCCCTTGCTTGGACAGGGCCCCAGCATTTGCAATCTTTACCTCTCCCTGCTCCTCCGCTGTGTAGTCTGGGCTGTCAAATCCATACTGGACCTGACACCGTCTGAGCCTGCCTCCTGATCTATAGACATATATTTTGAATGTGTACACTATGCTATCCATACATGTTATCCGGTGATACGGTACCCTTTCTCACCTTTGTGCAATCACGTGTAATCCATACTGGGCCTGACACCGTCTGAGCCTGCCTCATGATCTGTAGACATATATTTTGAATGTGTACACTATGCTATCCATACATGTTATCCGGGGATACAGTACCCTTTCTCACCTTTGTGCAATCATGTGTAATCCATATTGGGCCTGACACCGTCTGAGCCTGCCTCCTGATCTATAGACATATATTTTGAATGTGTACACTATGCTATCCATACATGTTATCCGGTGATACGGTACCCTTTCTCACCTTTGAGCAATCATGTGTAATCCATACTGGGCCTGAGAACGGCTGGCGAGCTGTTAAGCAAGCTACAGCACATGTGGTTTGAACACGTAAGTTTTTCATTTTTTCAGGAATGACGGTTAGGCCTAATTCCGGAACTGCGGTTGACCTGCACTTACTGGGAAATCATCGTTCGCGGGTAATAATTGTAATCCCTGATCCCCATCACTAACGGTGTTCAGCGGGTTATCTGCACCTGTAAGTGACAAACGCTGGCCCTTTCAGTGTAGCGCACGTGCAGCCACGGACATGTAAGGGCATGACACACCAGTTATTGGCCAATCTCACGTGCCAGAGCCTCGCGTGTCCCTCTAGTAAGCTGGACTCGGACCGCGGGGCATGACGGAGTCTCGTTCGTTAACGGAATTAAGCTTGCAATGTGTGCATCTTTTTTGTTGCTGGATGGTTGAGGTTGCCCGTGTTGAGTAAAATTACGCCACAGGCTCCACTCCTGGTGGTGCCCTTCTGGACATTCCTTTAAGGTTCAGCTTTGCAACCATACTGCACACGTAAAACAAACGCTTTGCCTTCATGAACGCTGTTTGGAGGGTTGTGACTCGTGGGAATAACGCCGCCCAATCAGTTAACCTGCTAGAGAGCTCCTTCGTTGCTCCCAAGCATGACATCACACTCCCTTGGAGGAAGGTAATGCCACTGTGGCGACCGTACTCCTGGGGGCAACACAAGTGCACTGATGCCCAGCCACTGCTCGATGAATCTGCTGGTACATTGACCCAGACCACTACATTCCCCTCGCACTCTACACGGCCTGAATCTGACCCTGATGAAACTCAGTTTACCCTTCCCATATACTGTTCCATCTTACACGGTGGCAAAGAGGAAACTGCAGATGAAAGTGCAGGTTCTGCCCACCCGCCGTCAGACACACCACCGTACTATCAGGGGCCCTGTGCCAGTGTCGTCGCCAACGAGTGGGCCCCCCTGCTTGCTCAGGATCACAGCACTTGCAAGGTTGAAATACTGTGCAGTGAGATGGAAGATGGGGACGACGAGCTGTCCAGACTAGTACAGGGATTCCCTAGCGAGGAGACTTATTTCATTGTTTTCAATGTTGGGACAGCAATTTTTGGGGAGCACTATACTCTGGAGAATGATAGATGGGGCCCACCATACACTGGAACATTCCAAAGGTGGACATCAGACACTGGAGCAGCATTTACAGGGCCCATTATACACTAGAGCATTAGAAATGGGGACCATTATGTATGGAGCATTATTTGGGCCCATAAGACAGTGGAGCTTCATCCATGGGGACCAACATATACTGTAGCATTATGTGGAGTTCATCATATACTGTTTCAAACATTATATGGGACCAATGATTCTGTATGGAGAAATAGATGGGCCTCGTCATGAGATGTAAAAAGTGAAGTATTTTTCTTTGTAGTATACCACTATTTCTCTGCCGTATCGGAGCAGCATGAGTGTGGTATGTGTTAAAGGGGCGCTCTTTCACCCAGGGCACATGAAAACCTGGAGCCAGCCCTACCCCCCCACAACTTTAGCTAAATAACCCCCATTTTTCAGTGCGTAACTAGTATTATGAAGTAAATAAAGGGTGACAAGCTTCAGTAATAAGAATTTATGCTTTTGGCATTCAAATGGGCACTGTAAGTGTGTTTCGTGTCCTCCTCTCACTGCCGACTTTTCTTCCCCATTGACTTACATTGGGTTTCGTGTTTCAGTCGGACCCCCGACTTTTCCCTATAGTCCGCCGATTTCGTTCGACCCGACTTTTGCGAAAGTCGGGTTTCGCGAAACCCAACTCGACCCGAAAAAAGGCAAAGTCGCTCATCTCTAGTCCTGCAGGCAAGTTATCTAGCACAAGACAACTTAGTTTTTCCACATGAGTGGAACCCACTTTTAGAGAAAAAAGTTCAGACCTGCAACAGATACCGTCCTGGGTAAGAGGAGACGAGTCAATTGCCACAAGTTTAACAGGATCCTGAAGCCTGACTGTCCCTATCTTATTAAGAGTCATAACTTTGGTATCAATTAGGTTCACAGCAGAACCACAGTCAACAAAAGCAGTAGTCTGAACCGGACCATTACCAAGTTCCAGTTCCACCTGCAGCACCATTTTTGCACGTGAGGAAAATCGTACCTGAAGGTCTGGGTAGCCTCCTCGACTACTATCCAGACCTAGTTGTTTCCCGCCATCTTGGAGGATGATGGATAAGAGGGTCAGTCCTTCTTCCAGTGTCCAGATTCCCCACAATAGAAGCACAACTGCTTCTCCCGGCGGCGTCTTCTTTCCTTTTCCTCACAGGTGACAGCGCTCACCTCCATAGCCACAGGAAGAGTCCGGGTCTCATCTCCACTGAAGAATAATGGTGTTTCCGATTGCATAACGCCTCTAGCCCGCAGTCGGTGATCCATGCGAACCATGCGGTCATGGCATCCTCCAGGGAGTCAGTCGGAGGATGGAGTGCCAAAGCATCCTTCAGATGTTCACACAGGCCTCTACGGAACAGCTTCCGAAGGGCGGCATCACTCCAGGAAATCTCGGCTGCCCAACGTCTGAATTCAATACAGACCCATTCATCACCTTGTCCTCAGCCAAACGCACTCTATCAGGCTCATCATAAATAAGCCCTAAGGCTTCAAAAAATGCATCCACAGACATTTTCTCAGGGGCAGGAGAGGAAAGCGAAAATGCCCAGGCTTGTGGGGACCCCCTAAGCAGGGACATAACCACCCCCACCCTCTGTTTCTCATCCCCAGAGGAGCGGGGTCTCAGAGAGAAAAAGAGCTTACAGCCCTCCTTAAATGCTCTGAAATCATCTTTGTTACCAGAAAACGTATCTGGGGGGATTCGGGTGGGACTAAAATGACATCTCTATTCCCCACCTGCTGGAAGCCTGCGGAAAGTACCCCCTGAACTGAGTCCTCAACCCTCCGTTGGGACTGGGCCAGAGCTTGGTGTTCCAAACTAAGCTTCTGCAATGATGGAGTCAAGCATTTCACCTGCTCAGATAAAGCACACATTGGGTCCATGCTGCAGAAGTGAGGAAAGAAAAAAAAAATAGCAGGCCAGTTATAATGTCAGAAACACCGCACTGAACTTGCTCACTGAGCCAGTGTGCGTGTCCTGAGTAAAGCAAACTGTGCTCCAAGATACCTGTGGAGCAGGCAGCAGTCGAGTAGATGCGTACTTCAGAGCCGCAGGACCTGAAGCACGTGACTGCTAGGGGCGTGGCCTAAACTCCAGAGAGCTAGGAGCTGCAAGAGAACTCCTAGCAGGGTAACTGCGAGACAAAGTTACCAATGGGGCATAGACAGGGAGGATAGTCAGGACGTAGCCAATAAGTCATACACAGAGATAGCTGCAAGGTACAAGAGGGGCGAGCAGAGAGTAGTCAGATCACAGGCAATGAGTCATACACAGAGAGGATAGCACAGTACAGAATCAACAGGCAAACTCACAACGGGAAACAGAACCGGGTCCGAACCATATAAACAAGCTATAACAACGAACAGGCACAAGCACACAGAGGTCAGCACACTCAGCCAAAGGCAAAAGTATAACTGGCAGGGATTGGAGCTTCCCAGGGGTTTTAAGAAGCTCTCCTAGAACCAGAAAGAGGCCACAATCATTAACCCCGGGTGTGCAGGTCAAAACCTGCACTGAGCTCCAGACATTAACCCCTGACGTGCAGCTCAAAAACCTGCACTGGGATCATGACAATATATAAGAGGAATCTGTGCTCTATGGGGCTATCCCTGAGGAAGGAAGCCGAGATTTTGAAATGCGTAGGATTATCATTCAAGCCCCCTGAGCGCTCCATAGCGCTCTTGAGCCTATCACGTGATCCACCACGTGACTGTGATGTCACGCAAGGTCCTGCAGTGTCTCTGCACCATGCAGGCTTCCCCAACGCGGCGTCTGTACTTCATACAGGCGTCCGCTGTAGAGCTACACACAGACGTTAGTCACCGGCCGGGACAATGTCTCCTAGTAGAACCCTGTGCACTTTGTTTCAAGACAACAGGAATTGTTTCACTTTGGATCATTCATGAGAAGGACTTCTGGATTTCCTGTCTGCAAAACATCGCCCCTGGGACTTCAGCGCTTATATGTCAATGTCTGCTTAAAAGGTAATACATTTTCTACTTAAGCCCTGCCTAGAGACATTAATCTTGGCACATGCAATTTGGTTTGGTGGTATTTACCCCCTAGGTACACACTTCAGCGTGAGTTTTTATAGTTTTTTTCTTTTAAGATAACAATTGTCCTCGCAGGGACCAAACATAAAGAAACATGAATAGTGTGAACACGACTAACCTGGCAAAGGCCGGTCACTATAGGGCCGCGGTATGGCCGACTACGGGTCCTTAGTTACTATGTGTCACTTAGCCGTCCTGACGTCACACGGTGTGCTGTACGATGGTGCTTCGGCGTCGCAGCCGCTGGGACCAGCTGCCGAGAATCTAGTGAAGGCTTCGGGCGTTCCTACGTCAAGGCGAGGTGGGGGCACAACAGGCCCTAGAAGAGTCCTTTGGCGGGGTAGCTCCCCGCGGAGGCTGTGGGACACCTCCTGTCAGTGGGAAAATGGAGACTGCAGCCCCTTGGCAGGGATGGGCCGCAGTGATGTGGAGTGGAGCTGGTAGGCCGCGGACGCAGCCTGTGGCTGTGCTAGGAGTCCCGCGGATGGCGAGGGACAGACCCCAGCCGCGGACTGCAGCGGGGCAGTGGCGGCTGTGGGCGGCAATGGGCAGGCTGCAGCCGCGAGCTGTGGTGAGGCGGCAACGGCCATGGGTGGCAGCAGGCAGGCCGCAGCCATGGGCTGGAGTGAAGCAGCAACGGCCACGGGTGGCAGCAGGCAGGCCACAGCCGCGGACTGAAGTGAAGCTGCACCGGCCACGGGCGGCAGCAGATGGGCCGCAGCCGCGGGCTGGAGTGAAGTGGTCATCTTTCGTCAGTCGGCTTGGTGCCGTCTTCCTGCGGTCCACAGCGAGTCTCCCTCCTGTCTCTCCTGCCGCTGTCTTCCTCTCTGTTGGCTGCCGGAAGCTCTCACTCTCTGGCGCCTTTGAGGTCTCCTGCTCCTCTGCCGATCTGCTGACTCACTCCAGCTAGGGTCCTCTGCCCCTTTTATATTAGCTCCTCCCCCAACCATTCTAGAAGTCTCTGCCATCCGTCCTCTAATTCTGTCCCCCAGAAACAGACCCCCTAGGAACCTTGGTGACGGTCCCCTTGGTTCCGGCCCTGACACGCGGTGGGGGCCCTTCCTCTTACACTGGTACCAAGGGACTAGACAGAACGGATAGTGAGGGCCAAGCAGAGGTCAATACCAAACGGAGAGAGAAGGTACAGAGACATAATCCAACAAGCAGTATCCAGAGAACAGACCGAGTCAAAAACCAAGGTATCAGGCAAACCAGCACAGGCACAACACACACTCAGGGGTCAACACACTCAGCCAAGGGCGAAAGTATCACTGACAAAGGAAATTCCCATATGGAGGATATAAAAAGTCCACCCAGGATCAGAGTGAGGCTACAGGAATTAACCCTAGAAGAATTGAGCCAGACAAGCCATGACAGACCATATAAGAAAGGCATCTAGCTAGAATACCTTTGTTTGGCCTTTCTGATCTCCTGACTGGAGGTTGACTTGCTTCTTCTGTGTCTTCCTTGGTAGCGTCAGAGATTATCAATACTTTAGTGTTTTCCTTTTTGGCATCTGGGTTTGGTGATTGAGATTCTTGTTCTTGCTTCTTAGGTTGAATAACTGGTGTAACTTCATTCTAATTTGAGTGTTACAGAGTTTTCATCAATCACTACATCTCTGCTGATTGTTATTGTGCTGGTCTCTGGGTGCAGGATTCTGTATCCCTTTTGAGTTTTGCTATAGCCCACCAGGACTCCTTGCTTTGCGTGTGATTCCCACTTGGAACATTTTTCTTTGGGAGCATACACAAACATTTTGCTTCCAAATATCCTTAGATGCTTCAGGTTAGGCTTCTCGCAGTTCTGTAGCTCATATGGAGTTTTATTTGTGGCTTTACCTGGCACTCTGTCTTGAAGATAGCAAGCTGTCATGATGGCTTCTCCCCAACACGTTGTAGGTAGATTCGCATCAAACAAGATGCTTCTTCCACTTTCACAGGAGTACGGTTCTTTCTCTCTGCAATAACATTTTTTTCTGGGTTGTATGGAATGGTAGTCTGGAACACAATTCCATCATTTTTCAAAATAATTTGCACCTTGTTTATTCGGTTCCATTATCTTCACACAGAGCTTTTGGCATTCTTTCAAATTTGTTAAACACTACAGTAAGATATTCTTCAAGTTTCTGTGTAACTTCATCGTTACTGTGAAGCAGGTAAGCCACTGTATATCTGGAGAAGTCATCAATAAATGTGAGAAAATATCTCTTCATGCTAGGAGATTGAACACTCATTGGATCACATATATCTTTATGTATCAGATCCAGAGGCTGCACAGATCTAGTGGTGCTTATTTTAGGAAAGGATTTTATGGACATTTACCCTTTAACCCTAGAACACATACCCATAGAAATCTACACATTCACGCACCTGGGGCCTTTTAGGCCTGTTTACAATTATCATGGAATAACTCAAATAAAAATACTTTTCAAAGTTTATTGCAAAGTAAGGATGCATTCCCACTAGCGCTGGGGTCTGCCAGGACGGGATTCCGTAATGGATCTGACCTCCTGGTGACCCCAGCTAAGGCTGGCGGACGCACACCTGGGGCCTCGCAGGCCTGTCAGGTTACTTGTTTTCTATTTTCTGTAAAATTACTTTAGTTAGAATTTTGAAACTCTAGGTATTCCTCAGGTATATAGTTGTTAGTAATTTCCAGTTGTAAATATATTTTTATGTTATAGGCATTTCGGTATAACAACCTTTTTTTGGGACTACCCCATATTCACGCACCTGGGGCCTTTTAGGCCTGTGTGCAAATAACACGGAATAACTCAAATAAAAATACTTTTCAAAATTTATTTTACAATTGCAAAGTAAGGATGCATTCCCACTAGCGCTGGGGTCTGCCAGGAGGTGATCCGTAATGGATCCGTAATCCGTAGAGCAAGTGTTTTAACTATGTCGAAACATAGGTGTCATGGTCACGTGTCTCTGGGCACACAGCGGTTACCGCAAGGTGATCCCATAACACACGTGACCCTGGATACACCGCCTCCAGTGGGGCACATTTAAATAATAAAACGTGCAGGTGGATACGCCGCCTCCACCTGGCGAATTTAGGTATTACACGTTATACAATAATCAAATAATAAAGGGGGAACCTGGGTAACTTTAACAATGGTGGGCCCTGCGATAGGGAATGGGGGACGTGGAGACCTCCTAAGCTCCCCTGAGCCAGTGTCCCTGCACTCCTTACGTTCCCTATACAGGCTCCGCACCTGTCGCCACACGCGTACCTTAAAACCCTTGCTCACCCTGACCCTAAACCCTCACTAGGGAATAGGTCGGTGCGGAGACTAATCCCACCACTGTACTAACAACACACATGAGGAAAGAAGACAATACAGGGGAAACACCACTTAGCTTTGCTCTGTTGCATATGCTCCTAGCAACAGAGCCCACCACCTGCGTGCATCTTCTCCTCCACCTGGATCTATCACCATAACAGGATCCTTCACCTTAGTGCAGCCTTGGAGCAGAGTCCACCACCAGTTGCTGCTGCTTAGTAACAGAGTCCCCAAGATGAGTCCAGCTTCTGCCACGAAGTCAAGCATGCTTGAGTCCAGCTCAGCAGCCAAGTCCCACATGGTGAGTGCCACTCTCCATAGTCGCCACTCCACCAGTCCATGCAGACACTTCCCGCCGACACCATCACTGCGACCCCACCACGCCATGCCAGCCCTTCGTCCAGACACCATAGCTGAAACACGTCCCCCCTGGCTAAGCTGCGCAGGACTCCTCTCCAGCTCCATCCTTCCACCAGGCTCTCAAACTCAGAGTGAACACAATCTCACAATATCACAGGCAGTGACTGCACACCCCTAGCACACCTTTATAGGGTGTCACACCTGATCCATAATTACGTGCACAAAAAACCTAAAGTGCGATACCACTAACCACCACCGGGGACAGTCAAGACACCTTGGAACTTTCCAAAGTAAAAAAAGTTCACCCAGTGCAATTTAAAACTGTCAGATCATGACAATAGGTCTTTCTGGACTGGAGCATCAGCTTCTTTGCCACAGTAAATCAGACCATTCATCCCATAATAGCTTGCTGAATCGCACATCCAGAAAATTTTTATGCCATACTTAGCTGGCTTACTGGGCATATACTGAATGAATTTGCAACGTCCCCTAAAGGCAAGAAGTTGCTCGTCCACTGTCACATTATCACTGGACTGATAAAGCTTTGTACAATTCTTGATAAAAAGGTTCCAGATATAGCTAATAGGGGCTAGTTTATTTGTTGCCATTCTCACAGGGCGAGTTCTCTTTTCATCAAAACGAAGGCATCTCCGAATACCCTCAAACCTATTGATGGACATAGTAGCTTTGTAGTGTGGATCTGCAAATGGGTTCTGAAATAACTCTCTGATTGGAACATCGTATGATTTTGTCGACCCTGCCAGAAGAGTAAGGCCAATATAAGCATATAGTTCCTCTTTAGTTATATTTTTCCATGTTTTTTTTCTTCCTGACGGGATACGTTTTCCTTCTACGTTAGTACACAAAGCTACCTCATCTGCAATATCATCCAAAACAAATTTACAGAAAACATCTCTTTTGGACATGAATTGGGGAATTAGGACAGCTCCCTGAGCAACTCTAATAATGTTATGTGATGGGGTGCGTGCAGGAGCCGCAGCAGTACTGTTCCAAAAAATATTCGTTTTAGATGTTCTATTTGAACGTTCTGCTGGATCCACTACTTCTTCATCATCTGAAGAATCGCTGGACGATGAAGTTGATACATTAGCTGGTGGCATGTACTCTTCATCAGACAAAGAAATTTCACTTTCTTCATCACTATTGAAAACAATCACCTCGATTTCATGGTCAGTCAATCCCCTGGAAGTAGACTGTGCCATTGTAATTTTAGATGTCAGTAAACTAAAAAGAAAAAAAAAAAAAGATTACAATCAGGCTTGTGCACTGTAAACAGTATGTGATAAGACTCTTTGTTAGGGTCCCAGCACACCAAGCGATATAAAGCAGGTAAAGTGCAGCCCCCCTCCTCTTACGTCCAACAGATCACTTTCTTGTAGTACAGTAGAAGCCTCTGGTTTTGGAGCTCAGAAAGTTTCTATTTCCAGACAAAAGAAAGCTGACTTCTTCCTCCAAAGTCTCTCCAGCAATTAGGACAAAAAGACCTGCGATGAGGTCAGAGACACATGACTTTGTGAGGGAGCCTCCCTTCCAAGATCACATGACCATGTTGTCATGCAGAACCCACACTCTTCCCAGCAATAGCAGAGTCATAAAAGTTCTTCACCAGGAACAATACAGACAAAAAGACTGAGTATCACATGTAAACCTAGTACAGGCCTAAAAGGCCCCAGGTGCGTGAATATGGGGAAGTCCCAAAAAAAGGTTGTTATACGGAAATGTCTGTAACATAAAAATATATAAATAACTGGAAATTACTAACAACTATATGTCTGAGGATTACCTAGATTTTCAAAATTCTAACTAAAGCACTTTTACAGAAAATAGAAAACAAGTAACCTGGCAGGCCTGCGAGGCCCCAGGTATGCGTTCTAGGATTAAGACAGAAAGTGCACTTCATCATTTGACTACACTGGTTTATTTCAATACCATTTGCAAGTTGATCTAGCTTCCTTACTGCTTCTGGGTCTCTGTGCCCAAGACATCTGTGCCATACATATATACAGTTCATATGTAGATCTTGTCTAGCACTGTCCACTCTTTCTTTGCATTTTAGCTGATGAAGTTCATCTTGGATTTTTCCTTCTGCAAGAGTGTGACACTTTTTTGAAATTATGCAGCTGTTATCTCTAAAAGTAGCTACATTCCCCTTTTGCGTAAGCTTCTTTACTGAAAGAAGATTGCTTTCAAGTCTGTGAACATAGAGAACATCCTTTATTGTTATCTTTCTGCTTTGTGCTGAGGAAACTGGACAGTGGAGATAGATATCTCCTACTCCTTCTGAAGTCATATAGTGACCATTAGCTAAAATGACTGTTACAGAACCCCCAGCACCCCAAATAGGAGATGCATGTATGATAGGTGCAATGTGAGATGCATACCCCTAATGCAGCAACCGACTAGCTGCGACCCCTGGGCAGTGGTAAATGAGATATCCCACTTCTGACCTCCCCCCACCTTTGTAAATCTCACGGTAAATGATCGGGGGTCGCCAGCCACCTGCGGCTATTGTAATGTACGTCTGGCATCTTAATTGGAGCCTGTTATCTACTGGCCCAACACATATTGATTGTCCTGTCCTCTGTATGTATATATATTCTGAGAGTAAAATGTTGTCACACTGGAGATACGTGGAGAAGCAGTGATCTTTTATATGTTCCCATGTTACAAAGCCTTTCGAGCCAGCGTCCTTCATCCAGAAGTGAGGAAAAGCAGAGTGGACCTCCTGAAATACGGGGTGGTAATGTAAGAGGTATTACAGCACAGAAGACCCCATTACAATGACCTTTCCTGACTTGCTTTCATTAAGGTCAGTGAAGAAATCCTTGTTATTTTTCATATGACTGCTTGCACCAGAATCTATATCCCATATATGATATGCAGATGGTCCTGGACTGGCATTAAATGCAGCTTCAACACAAGCAGAATTTTCCTTTACCACTGTTTTAACCCTTTGATGACTGTTTTGCTTTTTAAGCTGACTCGTTCTTGCTTTCCAAATTCTGCAGTCTGCTTTAAGGTGGCTAGGCTTTTTTACAGACAAAACATTCACGAGTTTCTCTTAGATTGCTCTTATATTTAGGGAAATCCTGTGTCTTTAATGCTGTTTCTGCCCTGGATTCATTACTGCTGCTTACATGCTCTGAGAGTTTTTTTTTGTTATAACTTTATGAGCAGCATACAAATCTAGCAACTGAACACATAGACAGGAATGGAGTTGTTGCACCAAACATATTCCAACACATTTACATTTAAAAAATTTTAGTAGAACATCATCACATAGTTCTTGCAGGTCACCCAGGTATCAAGGCTACTGTGTATCTTGTTTCTCATTGTTTCTGGTGGCCTATGCTGGGTCAGGATGTTGTAGATTTTGTGTCTATCTGTAATACTTGTACTGTACACGTTCTAAGATCCTGCATACTCATCCGCCCGGGTTTCTCCTACATGTAGTTCTACCTAATAAACCATGGACTCATCTATCCATGGATTTTTACTGACCTTCTGCCATCTACAGGTAAAAAGGTAATTTTAGAGGCAGTGGATAGGTTTAAAAAGATGGCACATCTTGTTCCTATAGCGGCTCTGCCAAAATGCTAAAATTCTGGCTCAGGTGTTTTTCAATGAGATTGTGAAGCTTCATGGGGTTCCCTCTGATGTAGTCTCAGATCGGGGGTCCCAGTTTGTATCGAGATTTTGGAGGGCTCTTTGTTCTCACCTAGGAGTGCATCTATCTTTTCCCTCAGCATTTTATCCTCAATCCAATGGCCAGACCGAACATATGAACCAAAAACATAATTTAGGTGTTTCGTTTCTGAGAATCAGGAAGATTAGTCATAATTCCAATACTTGGCTGGCTATGCGCTTAAGAATCGCAGCCATGAGTCCACTAGTGAGTCTCAATTCCTGGGTGCATACGGTTTTCACCCGTAGTTCTGTTCTTTCAGTAGGGAGGAGGCTTCGGTGGCTTTTGAGGAGAAACGTTTCACTTTGTTATTCTCTTCCGTGTGGCAAGGTGTACAGAACAGCTGGAAGATGATGGGAGATAGATAAACATATGGCTGATAAAAAATGTATGTCAGGTCCGGATCTTTGAGTGAATAACTTTGTGTGGCTGTCCACCAGGAACAATAAGTTGAAGGTTTCTATATGGAAACTTGGTCCCAGATTCATTGGTCTGTATAAGATAACTGCCGTCATTAATCCGGTGGCTTTTCATCTTGAGTTGTCACTGGTACTTAAAATCCACAATGTTTTTCATAGGTCATTGCTCAAAAAATATATGGCGTCGTCTGAATTGGTACCTTTACCTCCGGCTTTGGCCTTGGTAAATGGCAATTTAGAATTTCAGGTTTCTAGAATTGTCGATTCTTGTCTTGTCCGCCATTCTCTCCAGTATCTGTTGCACTGAAAAGGTTATGGTCTGGAGCAGGGGTGGGCAATTAATTTTCAAAGGGGCCACATAAGAAACTGGGACTCTTGTGGAGGGCCGAACCAATTGGCTAATCATAATTAGTAGCATACTAACATAGTTAGCAAGGCCGAAAAAAAACATTTGTCCATCCGGTTCAGCCTATATTCCGTCAGATTGAATCCCCAGATATTCATCCTTCTAAAGAACCTAATCACTGTAAGTTACAATATTGTTATTACTGGGCAGCACGGTGGCTCAGCTGGGGACCTGGGTTCGAATCCCACCAAGGACAACATCTGCAAGGAGTTTGTATGTTCTCCCCGTGTTTGCGTGGGTTTCCTCTGGGTACTCTGGTTTCCTCCCACACTCCAAAGACATACTGATAGGGAATTTAGATTGTGAGCCCCATCGGGGACAGTGATGATAATGTGTGCAAACTGTAAAGCGCTGCGGAATATGTTAGCGCTATATAAAAATAAAGATTATTAAAAAATAAAGATTATTATTCTCCAGGTTGACATCCAGGCCTCTCTTGAACCCCTCAACTGTTCGTCATCACCACCTCCTCAGGCAAGGAAGTCAAGATTCTCACTGCTCTAAGAGTAAAGAATCCTCTACTATGTTGGTGGAAAAACCTTCTCTCCTCCAGGCGCAGAGAATACCCCCTTATGACTGTCACCTTCCTTGGTATAAACAGATCCTTGGAGAAATATTAGTATTGTCCCCTTATATCACGCTTACCCTTATCTGCAGGAGGGTAGAGTGATCGGTCAGCGGTCCCGGCGTCACCATAGAACTTCAGACCGCGGGGCTGTCAGAGGGGCCCATGTAGGAACACAGTTTGGGAGGTCGCAGGACCTGTGGAAGGGGTGGAGCGCTGGTAGAAGTACTCAGAGGCTGCAGGACCTAGCACCACGTGACCTGTGATGTCAGAGGGGGCGGAGGTTATCGCAGGGACGCTGAGGTGACGGGCAAGGGGGTTAAAAGAGCGGCAGGGGTTTATACAGTATCAATGGTTGGGCAATCCAGAAGTCATACACAGGAGGAGCAATGCAGTACAGAACCAGGCAGAGCAAGAATGGTCAGGGAAGCAGGAGGTCAGGCACGGGTCGGACTGAACGGTACAAAATCAGAAAGAGAGAGGGTAGTCGAGGGAAGCCAAAGGTCAGAACATGGGTCGAGCAGGACAGTACCAAATCAGAAAGCCAAGAGACAAAAAACAGAAACCAGACCAGATCATACACACCATAGACACAAAAACAGGCAAGAGGCACTCGGCAAATACAGGGTCGGACACACTCAAGTATGAAATATAAACGACAGGGAAGCTTGCTCGCCTGTGGCCACAAATACCCTCCCTGAGGCCAAAGAGAGGCTCTAACCATTAACCCTTCGCTTGTCAGACCAAAATTCCAGATACCATGACAGTACCCCTCCCTCAACAGGGGGCCTTCAGACCCCCAGGTCTTCCTTGGTATCGAGCATGATATGCCCTGACCAGGCGATCTGCGTGCACTGACCTGGCCGGCACCCAGGATCGATCCTCCGGGCCATACCCTTTCCAATGGACGAGGTACTGCAAAGAACCACGAGCCCATCGAGATTGCACAATTTTTTGCACCTCGAACTCCATGTGGCCGTCCACTGATATAGGCGGTGGTAGAGGAGTATGTTCCTCTCTCACAGAACCTACCGGTTTAAGCAAGGATCTATGAAAAACATTGTGCACCTTCAAGGAGGATGGGAGGCGTAGCCGATAAGCCACCGGATTAATCACCTCCGTTATTACATAGGGCCCAATAAATTTGGGACCCAACTTTGCTGATGGCAGTTTTAACGTTATATTCCGTGTTGAGAGCCAAACCTTGTCCCCACAATGCAGGTCCTGATCCGGACCCCTCTTTTTATCAGCAAAACATTTGTACCTTCCCTGAGCCTTTTCAATACTTGCGCGAACCCTTGACCATAAACCACTGATCTGCCTAACCGAATCTTCTACCCCTGGACAATTTGAATCCAACCGCGAAAACTCACCAAAATGAGGATTTAATCCAAGGTTAATAAAAAAAGGTGACCTACCAGTGGATTGGTTAATTCAGTTATTAAAGGCAAACTCCGCCAGTGGTAATGCATCACACCAGTCGTCTTGCAGTGTAGCAGTCAAACATCGAAGGATTTGTTCCAAAGACTGGTTGGTGCGCTCCGTTTGCCTGTTACTCTCCGGGTGATAGGCTGAGGAAAAAGACAAAGATATCCCCAACTTCCTACAAAAAGCTTGGCAAAATTTTGCTACAAATTGTGTCCCCCTATCAGAAACGATATTGGTCGGTACCCCAAGGCGACGAATGATTTGGGACAGGAAGTGTTTAGAAAGGACCTTGGCAGACGGTAGTTTAGACATGGGTACGAAATGTGCCATTTTCGAAAACCTATCTACCACTACCCAAATGACGGTATTACCTTTGGAGGGGGGGAGGTTGGTAATGAAATCCATGGACAAATGAGTCCATGTTCTTTCTGGAATTGGCAGTGGTACCAATTCCCCGGCCGGCCGGCAATGAGAGCTCTTAGAACGGGCGCACACTCCACAGGCCATGACATACCCCTTAATTTCTGTACACATTGATGACCACCAAAACATTCTCTTTACCGCCTCATAAGTGGCCGCAATACCTGGGTGGGCCCCAACTTAGAATCGTGAAACTCCCGTAAGAGCTTGGACCGTAAGACCTGTAGTACAAACAATTTATTAGGTGGTTTGGCCCTTGGAGCTAAAGATTGAGCCCCCACAATCTCCCGCTCCAACTTTGACGAAAGCTCACCTATCACCACCCCGGGTTGAAGAATGGATGAGGGAGAATAGGGGGCAGAAAGAGGTTCAAAACTTTGTGACAATGCATCTGCTTTCACGTTCTTAGAACCAGGACGGAAAGATATGGAGAACTGGAACCGGGAAAAAAAAATGACCACCGGGCCTGCCTGGGAGTCAACCTTTTTGCTGTTTTGATGTACTCCAAATTCTTATGGTCAGTGATAACCGTAATTGGATGTTCTGCCCCTTCTAAAAAATGCCTCCATTCTTCAAACGCCAGCTTTATAGCCAAGAGCTCTCTATTCCCTACATCATAATTTCTCTCTGCAGGAGAGAATTTCTTGGAAAAAAAAGCACAGGGTCTGAGATTAGTTAATGTAGACGATCCTTGGGACAAAACAGCCCCCACCCCCACCTTGGACGCATCCACCTCTACAACAAATGGCTGTGACGGATTGGGCTGCACCAGAACTGGTGCGGACATAAAGCAATTCTTCAAACTCACAAAAGCTTGTTTGGCCGGAAGGGACCAATTCTTTATATTGGCCCCCTTACATGTGAGATTGGTAAGAGGTTTCACTATCTGAGAAAAACCCTTGATGAATCTCCGATAATAATTTGCAAACCCCAGAAAACGCTGCAGACCCTTCAGGTCCTGGGGTTGGACCCAATCCGCAATGGTCTGCACCTTCTTGGGATCCATACGAAACCCCTGTGGAGAAATAATTAGCCCTAGAAAAGTTAGCTCCTGAACAAAAAAGGTACACTTTTCTAATTTAACAAACAATTGGTTCTCCCTGAGTCTCTGGAGAACAATCTATAAAGTGCTCTCAGTGAGAGAAACAAAATAGGAATCTTGTGGGTATGATACCTTTTAATGGCTAACAAATAATAGTGAATGTTGTTACAAAGCAAGCTTTCGGGACTGCTTATGTCCCTTCATCAGGCTGATATTAAGCAGTCCCGAAAGCTTGCTTTGTAACAACATTCACTATTATTTGTTAGCCATTAAAAGGTATCATACCCAAAAGATTCCTATTTTGTTTCTCTCACTGAGAGCACTTTATATATTTTTTTCTACTGGCTAACACGGTACCAAACCACTTTTTTCGTTTTGGAGAACAATCTTAACATGAGATAGGTGAGATGTTCGTCTGTGGAGAAAACCAAGATATCGTCTAAATAAATGACAACAAAGCGGCCAATCAGGTCCGCAAAAATCACATTAATAAAATTCTGAAAAACTGCTGGTGCGTTGGCGAGTCTGAATGGCATCACAAGATTCTCAAACAACCCTTCAGTAGTAAGAAACGCCGTTTTCCATTCATCCCCCTCTTTAATCCTAATAAGATTATAAGCCCCCCTAAGGTCTAGTTTGGAGAACCATTTTGCTCCCGAGAGTTGATTGCACAGATCGGGGATCAGAGGTAAGGGATATGCATTTTTAACAGTGATTTTATTAAGTTCACGAAAGTCGAGGCATAGACGCAGGCCATCATCTTTCTTTTTAACAAAGAAGAACCCCGCTGCTATTGGGGAGACCGAAGGTCTGATATGCCCTTTACGGAGACTTTCCTTTATATATTCTTTCATGGCCAAACGTTCAGGCCCTGATAAATTGAACAGACGGGCTTTGGGCAATTTGGCCCCTGGGACTAAATCAATGTTGCAGTCAAAAGGCCTATGTGGGGGTAATGCCTCAGCCTAGCTTTTGAAGAACACGTCCTCGAAGTCTTTCAGGCACTCCGGAATGCCCTCCAGACACAAAGAAGACTCGAAGACAGGTTTTGCAGGGGAAACACAACACACAGCTTTATAGGAACAGTCATTACATTTCAGACCCCATTTAACAATTACCCTCCTTTCCCAGTCAATTACCGGGTTGTGCCGCTGAAGCCACGGCATACCCAACACCAGCCCTTCAGGTAGATTATCCATAATGAAACATCTTATCTCCTCATGGGAGGAGCCAACCTGTAACACAAAGGTATTGGTGGCATAACGAATCCCCGAATGGGTGAGAGGGGAGGAGTCAATTGCCACGATTTTCAATGGGGTCTCTAACCTGACTGTCCCTATCTTGGCCCTGGAGACGGTGCTGGCACTGACCAGGTTAAGAGAGGAACCGCAGTCCACCAAAGCTGTGGAAAAAAAATGACATTTGTCTACCAGCAGTTCAACATCAAGCAACAGCTTGGGGCAAGAGGAAAAAGGTACCTGCGGGTCTGGGCAGCCTCCTCGATCACTACCCAGACCTAGTAGTTTCCCGACGGCTGGGAGGATGAGGGACAGGACGGACAGTCTCTCCTCCAGTGTCCTTCTTCTCCACAATAAAAGCACAGCTGTTTATCCTGCCGGCGTCTCCTTTCTTTCTCTTTGATGGATGTGGCACCAATCTCCATAGGTATAGCACTGGCCCCCACCTCCTTGCTCCCAGCGAACAGAGGTGATTCGGAGTGCATCACCCCTCTGGCCCTTAACCGTCGATCCATCCGAACTGCCTGTGTCATGGCATCTTCCAAGGTATCAGGAGGCAGATGCAGGGCTAGTGCGTCCTGAAGGCGTTCTGCTAAGCCCCTACGGAACAGACCACGGAGGGCCGCATCGTCCCAAGTGACTTCCACTGCCCACTGCCGAAACTCAGAACAATACCACTCTGCAGAGTGCCGACCCTGACGTGCGCTCATCACCATGTCCTCCGCCAGGCGTACTCTATCAGGCTCATCGTAGATACGGCCCAAGGCCTCAAAAAACGCATCCACAGTCATACGTTCTGGTGCTGTGGGTGCTAACGAAAATGCCCAGGCTTGTGGGGCACCTCGCAACAGGGAGATAACTACCCCCACCGTTTGAAATTCTCCCCCGGACGAGCGAGGTCTCAGGGAGAAAAACAATTTGCACCCCTCCCGGAACGTTCTGAACTCCTTTTTGTCTCCAGAAAAGGAGTCAGGCCGTTTAACCCGGGATTCAGGTGACGTAAGGGATACATCCCTGCTCTCGGAGGACATAGCCCCTTGCACAGTATTAACCAGCTGCTGCTGGGTATGAGCTATACTGCGCTGTTCAACACTCATTTTCTGGAACATTTGGGAGAGCTGCTTCACTTGCTCCAACAATGCCTGCATGGGGTCCATGACCGCAGCAGACCCCCACACACTCACACACAATTGTCAGAACGGGTAGTAACAGAAGGAAGAGTGGAGGGGGAAAAGGAAAAAGTAAAGGTCGTTTATAATATCACGCTTACCCTTATCTGCAGGAGGGTAGCGTGACCGGTCAGCGGTCCCGGCGTCAGCGTAGAACTTCAGACCACGGGGCTGTCAGATGGGCCCTTGTAGGAACACAGTTTGGGAGGTCGCAGGACCTGTGGAAGTGGCGGAGCACTGGTAGAAGCACTCAGAGGCTGCAGGACCTAGCACCTCATGACCTGTGACGTCAGAGGGGGGCAGAGCTTATCGCAGGGACACTGAAGTGACGGGCAGGGGGCTCAGAGAGTCAGGGGTTTATACAGTAGCGATGGTCGGGCAATCCAGAAGTCATACACAGGAGGAGCAATGCGGTACACAATCAGGCAGAGCAAGAATGGTAAGGGAAGCAGGAGGTCAGGCACAAGTCGGGCTGCACGGTACAAAATCAGAAAGAGAGAGGGTAGTCGAGGGAAGCCAAAGGTCAGAACATGGGTCGAGCAAGACGGTACCAAATCAGAAAGCCAAGAGACAAAAAACAGAAACCAGACCAGATCATACACACCATAGACACAAAAACAGGAGAGAGGCACTTAGCAAATACAGGGTCGGACACACTCAAGTATGAAGTATAAACGACAGGGAAGGTTGCTCGCCTGTGGCCACAAATACCCTCCCTGAGGCTAAAGAGAGGCTCTAACCATTAACCCTTTGCTTGTCAGACCAAAATTCCAGATACCATGACACCTTATATACACATGGTTATTAGATTGCCCGTCAGTCGTCTTTTTTCTAGACTAAATAATCCTAATTTTGCTAATCTTTCTGAGTATTGTATTTCCCCATCCCCTTTATTAATTTTGTTGCCCTCCTTTGTATTCGCTTCTGTTCAATTATATCCTTCCTGATCACCGGAGCCCAAAACTGTACACAGGACTCCATGTGCGGTCTAACCAGGGATTTGTACAGAGACAGTAGAATGCTCTCATACTGTATATCCAGACCTCTTTTAGTGCATGATCCTGTTTACCTTAGCAGCTGTTGACTGTCACTGGCTGTTCCAGGTAAGTTTATCATTAACTAGGATCCCTAATTCCTTCTCCATGTCAGATTAACTCAGTGGTTTACCATTCTGTGTGAAATGGTGATATTGATTCCTTCTACCCATGTGTATAACCTTACATTTATCAATGTTAAACCGCATCTGCCACCTTTCGGCCCAAGTTTCCAACTTATCCAGATCCATCTGTAGCAGAAAACTGTCTTCTCTTGTATTGACTGCTTTACATAGTTTTGTATCATTTGCAAATATCGATTTTTTACTGTGTAAACCTTCTACCAGATAGTTAACAAATATGTTGAAGAGAAGAGGTCCCAATACCGACCCCTGCGATACCCCACTGGTCATCGCCACCCAGTTAGAAAATATACTATTTATAACCACCCTCTGCTTTCTATCACTAAGCCAGTTACTTACCCATTTACACACATTTCCCCTCAGACCCAGCATTCTCATTTTGTATACCAATCTTTTGTGTGGTACGATATTAAACGCTTTGGAAAAATCAAGATATACCACGTCCAATGACTCACCTTGGTCCAGTCTATAGCTTACCTCTTCATAAAAGCTGATTAGGTTACATTGATTTGACAGAAGCGATTCCTCATAAACACATGCTGATATGGAGTTAACAGTTATTCTCATTGAGATAATCCAGAATAACCTCCCTCTGAAACGCTTCAAATATTTTACCAACAATAGAGGTTAGACTTACTGGCCTATAATTTCCAGGTTCACTTTTAGAGCCCTTTTTGAATATTGGTACCGCGTTTGCTATGCACCACACCTGAGGAACAGACCCCGTTGCTAAAGAGTCCCTAAATATAAGAAATAATGGCTTGTTTATTACATTAGAATTATATAGGGGGTGCTCACTGCAATTGAGATTATGGTGCTCTGAAAAAAAAATCCAAGTAATAATACAAAACTTTGGCACTCATATGACAGGTTTATTTAGGTGAATAAACCTATCATATGAGTGCGAAAGTTGTTGTATTATTACTTGTCTATTACATTACTTAGTTCTCTTAGTACTCATGGGTGTATGCCATCCGGACCCAGAGATTTATCTATTTTAATCTTATTTAGCCGGTTTCGCACCTCTTCTTGGGTAAGATTGGTGACCTTTAATATAGGGTTTTCTTTGTCTCTCAGCATTTCAACTAGCATTTTATTTTCCACCGTGAATACCGTGGAGAAAAAGGGGCAGTTTGCACGTTAATGACTGAGCCAATTTTTACAATTCTGACCACTGTCCCTTTATGAGGTAATAACTCTGGAATGCTTCAACGGATCTTGGCAATTTTGAGATTCTTTTCTCATGACATATTGTACTTCACTTTAGTGGTAAAATTTCTTTGATGCAATTTGCATTTATTTGTGTAAAAAATGGAAATTCGGCAAAAATTTTGGAAAATTTCGCAATTTTCAAACTTTAATTTTTATGCCCTTAAAAAAGAGAAATATGTCACACAAAATAGTTAGTAAATAACATTTCCCACATGTCTACTTTACATAAGCACAATTTTGGAAACAATTTTTTTTTGTTAGGAAGTTATAAGGGTAAAAATTTGACCAGTGATTTCTCATTTTTACAACAAAATGTACAAAACCATTTTTTTAGGGACCACCTCACATTTGAAGTCACTTTGAGGGGTCTATATGGCAGAAAATACCCAAAAGTGACATTCTAAAAATTGCACTTCTCAAGCTGATCAAAACCCCATTCAAGAAGTTTATTAACCCTTCAGGTGTTTCACAGGAGAATTTAACTTTTTAGTCACAAAAATGATTTTTAGCAACTTTTTTTTATTTTCCCAAGGGTAAAAGGAGAAAGTGACCCCGAAAAGTTGTCCAATTTGTCCGGAGTGCGCTGATACCCCATATGGATTTGGACGCACAGCAGGGCTCGGAAGGGAAGGAGAAGGAACTTCGTTTGACTTTTTCAACCTAAAATTGACTGGAATTGAGATCAGACGCCATGTCACATTTGATGAGCCCCTGATGTGCCTAAACAGTGGAATCCCCCAACAAGTGAAACCATTTTGGAAACTAGACCCCCTAAAGAACTTATCTAGATGTGTGGCAAGCACTTTGAACCCCAAAGGACTTCACAGAAGTTTATAACGCCCAGGCTTGAAAATAAAAAATCATATTTTTTCCACAAACATGATTGTTTAGTCCCCATTTTTTTATTTTCCCAAGGGTAACAGGAGAAATTGGACCCCACATGTTGTCCAATTTTTCCTAAGTACTCTGATACCTGATATGTGGAGGCGGTCCACTGTTTGGGCGCACGGCAGGGCTCAGAAGGGAAAGAGCACCGTTTGACTTTTTCAACCTAAAATTGGCTGGAATTGAGATCGGACGCCATGTCACATTTGACGAGCCCCTGATGTGCCTAAACAGTGGAAACCCCCCACAATTGACCCCGTTTTGGAGACTAGACGCCCTAAGGAACTTATCTAGATGTGTGAAGAGCACTTTGAACCTCCAAGGGATTCACAGACGCTTATAACACCCGGGCGTAAAAATAAAAAATCATATTTTTTCTACAAACATGATCGTTTAGTCCCAAATTTTTTATTTTCCCAAGGGTAACAGGAGAAATTGGACCCCAAACGTTGTTGTACAATTTGTTCTTAATACGCTGGTACCCCATATGTGGAAGAAAACTACTGTTTGGGCACACGCCGCGACTCGGAAGGGATGTAGTGATGTTTTGGAATGCAGACTTTGATGGAATGGTCTGTAAGCATTGTGTTCCGTTTGCAGAGCCCCTGATGTGCCTAAACAGTAGAAAGCCCCCACAAGTGACCATATTTTGGAATCTAGACCTCCTAAGGAACTTATCTATATGTGTGGTGAGAACTTTCAACCCCCCAAGTGTTTCACTAAAGTTTATAATGCCTGGGTGTGAAAATAAAAAATCCTATTTTTTGCCCACATAAATGATCCTTTAATCCCCAATTTGTAATTTTCCCAAAGGTAACAGGAGAAATTGGACCTCAAAAGTTGTTGTCCAATTTGTCCTGAGTACATTGGTACCCCATATGTGGGAAAAAACAGTTTGGGCACACGTCGGGGCTTGGAAGGGAGTGACTTTTTGGAATGCAGACTTTGATGGAATGGTCTGCGGTCGTTATGTTCCATTTGCAGAGCCCCTGATGTGCCTGAACAGTAAAAAACCCACAAGTGACATTGTTTTGGAAACTAGACCCCCAAGGAACTTATCTAGATGTGCCCCCTTTCTGGGACTAATGTATGGTTTCCTGTAAAGTAAATTAATGCATGGAGGTGTGGTACAATTTGAAGCAATCCTTCATACACAGGCCAGGTTTTTCGGGACAGGTGTCGCATTGATAAATGCTGTGCTTGCATATTCCCTTTTGTAACACACTCGGCCCCTTTTTTGTGACTTACCTCTTTTTCCAGTTTGCGGGACCTCCCCCGGGAAATGCTGACTTGGTACGATACGAGCACCTTCAGTTCCAGAAGTACTGGGGCTCGCTCCTTCCGGAGTGCCAAACGTCAGGGCCTTAACCACTACCTAATGGAACTAAAGGTATGGCGTATCAGTGTGGCGTGCACATCGTGACAGCAGAAAAGCGTTGAGCACTGCCATTTGTACGATGTGCACGGCCAGCTTTTGTACCACTCCCTGGCCCTTCTCAAAGCACTATACAGTTGGAGGAGTTGATCGGTCCGGTTTGATGACCTGTGTAGAGGTACCCCGTACAGTGCTGAAGGCGGTGCCATCACCGTGTATGGTGGTCAAGAGAAGGACATCCCTCTTGTCCTTGTACTTGACCACCAGTAGGTGGTCGCAACATTGGGCTATGCTATCACCTTTTCTCAGCATCTGGCCAAGTAGCGTCTTCGGGAGGCCTCTCTGATTTTTGTGGACAGTACGACAGGCTGCTGTAACAAATCTGCCGGCACCACTGCATGGCCTCACATCCCTCACCCACCTACTTACTCACTACTTCAGGCCTTACTGTGTGTTCTGTCTGCTGCTGGCTCCATGCTGTGTGCCTCTTGCTTCCTGCCTGCTCTCTGCATGCTTCCTGGCTGTGTGCAGGCGGCACAAGAACTCTGGTTCTTATGGAATCAGGGTGCACCTGTATAATGTGTCCCTGGCCAATTACCAAGAGGCCTCTGGTATTTAGGAAAGCTCCACCCAGTGGACCCAGTCTGTGCAATGTTTTACCTCAGTTAGTGTCTTGCTACTGAGTTGCCAGGTCCTGTCCTGTGTTCACCTTCTCTGGAGACTTGATCCCTAGCTTTGCCTTGTACTTGTCTGTCCGCCCTCTAGGAGGCAGAAAATCCTAGTCTCTGTGTCTTTGTTCCTACCTTGCCTTGTACCACTTTGTCTGCCCTCTAGGAGGCAGAATATCCTGGCCTCTGTGTCTTCGTTCCTGTACCTTATCTCGTACCATTACCTTGTCTGAACTCAGTCCTACCTCTGTCTCTCGGTCTCCTTGTCTGTGGCTACTTTCCCGGCTGAGTCTATCCTTGTGTCCTCTCTGTTGGCCTTTGCCATGCGCTCTTGCAGCTCTGCCTGCTCTGTACTCTTGCAGCTCTGCTTATGCTCCGCACTTCTGCGGTTCTGCCTGTACCCCGCTTCCGCTGCTGTGGAACCTCTTGCTGCATACTGCAGCTCCTCTATGCAATCTTGCGGTTCACCTCCTGTGTGATCAGGTCTCTACCTGTTCCTTCAGACACCATTCCTTTCTACCAGTGCCTGCACCTGCTGTGGGAACAGGTCTCTACCTGTTCCTTCATCACCATTCCTTCCTGCCAATACCAGTACCTGCACCTGCTGTGTGAACAGGACCCTATCTATTCCATACACGACTCCTTCGAGTTGGTCTCTGCCCCTGTGTCTCAGCTGTGCCCGCCTGTCAGTATCTCAGCCGTGCCTTCCTGCCCTGTGTCTCAGCCGTGCTTTCCTGCCCTGTGTCTCAGCCGTGCCTTCCTGCCCTGTGTCTCAGCCGTGCTTTTCTGCCCTGTGTCTCAGCTGTGCCTGCATGCCATGTGTCTCAGCTGTGCCTGCCTGCCCTGTGTCTCAGCCATGCCTGCCTGCCTGCCCTGTGTCTCAGCCGTGCCTGCCTGTCTTGTGTCTGAACTGTGCCTGCCTGCCAGTGTCTCAACCGTAACCGAAAACTAGATCTCAAATATATATAGCCATTGATAGCACTGAATAAATCAACAGTCAATTCTATGTTAAATGCAATATATATGAAGTAGAGATATACCACAATCAAGAGAGGATTATAAACAATACTAAATTTTATTGCACATATAAATTTAGACAAAAGATACACAGGTATTACAATGAGGTAGATAGAACACAGCAGTTAAAAAATACTGGCAAAGTAAAGAGATGGTAAATATAGTGCCAGACAGAAAAAAGCGTCTCAAGGCTAAAATCTGCACAAAGCCAGGAAAATACATTAGTAATGGAGACCATGAGCCTAATAATGAAATGGACTAGCTACCAAATAAATCAGGAATGCTATGCTAGGGCAAGAGATAAAAAAGTGTTGACTAATCCCAGTGAATAGTCAGGAAAATTGTTGTGATAATGTCTTAATGAAGCCCTAAAGCAAAAACCTGTAGTTTAGAAATGAATATATAAGGTACCAAATTATGGCTAACTAAGGCTACATAGGTCAGTACAAGGCATATAGTTATGATATCAAAGACCGAATGTATATTGATCAATACCTTGTGACATGGTCCTGGATATGTGCAGAGGCGCCCGTGAGACACTTTGAAGCCCCAACACGCATTTCACTGTCCTCGGTTTCGTCAGGAGGCGTGTTTAAAACGTGAAGGGCATGGGGTTAAAATGAAGGGGAGTGTGGATCCATCAGCGAATCGGCACGCTTCCTGACGTGATGTCCCACCCCATAGCAGAGCGATCAGGCATGCGCCATGCATGATGGAAGGGAGGACATATGTTATCACCTGGTATCACCATGGCGACGCATCCACGCTCACAGTGCCATGGACCCGGCACAGTGCATGTGCAGGTGCGTCTGTGTGACAGAATGCAGAGTATCAAACAAAGTTGGTTGTAATACCAAATAGGACTCTGCGTGCTTCCTAACATGATGTCCCGCCCCATAATGGAGCAAGCAGGCGCGGGTCATGCATGATGGGAGGGAGAACATGCGTCATCACCCAGCATCAGCATGGCAACGCGTCCACGCTCACAGCAGCATGGAACCAGCACAGCTCACGTGGGGTGCGTCTGCGTGACAGAATACAGAGTATCAGACAGAGTTGGTCCTAATACCAAATAGGACAGATACCCCCACTGCCACTATACAAAATCATAAATAATTATGCAAAATGTTAAATAGCTGCAGTGAGATATAAGCCTATACAGGGAATATAGTTAATAGATAATGATAATATTATACTACCACCGACCTAATACAATATTTTAATTTTTTAATTTTTTTGAGACATTAATTGGTAAGTGTAATAATCTATCGGCATATATTATATTGGTTATGTAAAGTAGTAATTCTGCTATATGATATATATTCTTTTTTATATTGTTGTCATGTACTGATAAATATATACGTAAAATACAATACATACATAAATTTTATAACAACAATAATCGCTTCAAAAGCCCAATAGATGAAAAAGTGCACAGATCTAATAATTCATATTATTATAATTATACTAATTATACAAATCCCCACTACATATAAAAAACATAATTGACAGATCACAGTGATAAATTCATGCGTTATATAGAGTCCGTCACGTCAACAAACACGAAGAAGAAAATATAAATCCATGGATCTTGCCATAGGTATAAGTAAAGTTCTTCGTAGAGATCACAGATGATGGATCCAGAAAGAAGACACAGTGTCAATCAGCACAAAGATATAGCAAAACCTACAATAAAATAATAATTGTAAATATATACAAACAGGAACAACCAAAAAAAAACAAAAAGCAAGCCCTTATACAATATATAAATTATAAAAAGGACTTGAAACTGATGGCCTCATTGAGGCCATTAGGAACAAGGGTGCCTAATGTAACCATCCATCGTGTTTCTTTTTGCAGGAGTTTTGTTTGATATTACCACCGTGTATGCCCGTGTTAACATGGTCAATACCCCGGACGGTAAAACCCCTGGGGTTACAGTTATGTACCTCAAAAAAGTGCTTAGGGATGGTCTTTAAAGATTGCGGATCCAAACAATCAGCCGCATTTTTAATATCCCTGATGTGCTCTTGCACTCGGACTTTGAAAGGTCTCTTGGTCATACCCACATATATTAAGCCGCAGGTACGGCTGGCATGGTAAACCACCGCCTCCGTGTTACATGTTATGTGATGTACGATTTTGTAGTTTTTATCACCTTTTGAATTAGAAAATTCCTTTGTTCTGATGGTATAACGGCAAGCTGAGCGGTCGCCACATGGGAAACATCCCCAGGGAGGACCCCTTGGGTCATTGGAGGAAAAAGTATTTTTGGGAGGTACATAGTGACTCCTACATAAAATGTCTCCTAATGTTTGCGACTTACGCCAGGTTATAGAAGGACAGGGGGTCAGTTGTTTCTGTAAGTCTTTGTCAGTTAGTAGTACCGGCCAATTTTTCCTAAAAATTTGATTAATTTCCGATCAGTTCAAATTGAATTTAGTAATAAATCTAAGCATAAGTCCTGTGGTCTGGTTCTTTTTAGAATATGGTTTTGACAAAAGACTACTTCTATAAGTGTTGAGGGTGCGAGAATAACCACGGATGATGTCTCTATTTGGATATTCTCTATTTTTAAACCTATGGTTTAACTGTCACAATCCATTTTTGGATCTGTGTCAGAGTCTGGACTCTCTTATATAAACCTTTTTCCTTTCTGGTGTTACTACAAGTTTTGTGAGTCTGCTGCTGGGTTTCCCCCCCAGTGGCCACTGGTGTTACTACATGTTTAGTCAGTCAGCAGGTGTGACCACTCCTTCCTTCCAATAAAGGGTCATCAGGTGCTGCTAATCACCGTTGGTGATAATATTCAATTGGAGACCAACCAAGCTGGACTAAGGAGCAGGCTGTGTTGCAGTGGAGCTCCAGCTATCCCCTTGTTCTGGTGCCTTACTCTGCTGCTCGGAGCATTAGCAGCAAAGAGAAGCTAAGTCTTATTTTTTTGTTTATTTTACCCTTAGGTGTCTGTTGTATATTTCCTTGTTTGTTATTTGGTGCAGTACATGTTTTCCCTGTCTCACCTCCTTGGGAGGGGGTTGGCGGTTTAGCTCAGAGCTAAACAGGAGATAGGGATAGGTCGGGGACTTGGGCCTCACTACCATCAAGTGTAACCCCAAGTTAAGGAAAGTCAGGGCACCCCCTTAGCCTGAGGGGCAGTTCAGGGGCCCAGCTTCCTCGTCTCCTGTTTTCCCCCTACTGCCCCGTGACAGTAACTCTGTTGCTTGTCTTTAAAACATAGAATCATCAGAACAAATGTGGCGTACCCGTAAAAACTGTCTGATAGGGATCGAACTTTTCAGCTTAGGTGGGTGTGAGGATGTAAAGTGCAAAAGTGCATTTGTTGCAGTAGCCTTCTGGAAAATGTCAGTACAAATAGAGCCATCATTCGTTTTAGAGACTTGAAGGTCCAAAAAATCAATTGAGACCTGGCTGTACTTCCAGGTCATTTTAATGTTGGAGGTATTGTCATTAAGGTGTCAAAGAAATGAGTCAAGCTGTGACGTGGAGCCCTGCCAGATGAAAAAAAGTCGTTGATGTATCGTAGCCACGAGATGACAGAGCTGTGACCAGGTGTATCAAGGACCATATTCCTCTCCCACAGCCCCAGGAACAAATTCGCATAAGACGGCGCACAAGACGCCCCCATTGCTGCTCCATGGAGCTGTAGGAAGGGACGGTCCTTGAATACAAAAAAATTATGTGTTAAAATAAAATAAAGTAGATCCAAAATAAATTGAATAAATACAGAATCAAGATTGGTCATGTTAAGAAAAAATTGTACAGCTTGCATCCCATGGCTATGATCGATCAACGTATAGAGGGACTCCACGTCACAGGTGACAAGCCACATATCCTCCTCAAGAATCAGACCATCATGTCTTTTTAAGACATCTGTGGTGTCTCTGAAGAATGACGGTAGTGTTTCAACACATTACTGTAAATAAAAATCAATAAATCTACAAGCAGGTTCACAAAAAACCCCAATGCCTGAGACTATTGGTCTCAACCGTGCCTGCCTGCCAGTATCTCCGCCGTGCTTGCCTGCCTACTTGTCCGAGTATCAGCCGTGCTCATCTGCCAGTCGTGCCTGTCGTCCTCACCTGTCCTAGTGTTCCGTTTCCCCGAGTGGGATCAGCAGCCACAGCCAGACACCACCCTGGAGTGGCACCTGGCAGCTACCTGCCGCATAAGCCTGACCTCCCCATCAGAGGCTCCAATGAACACCAAGGCAGCTGTCCTAGTCATGCCCCTTCCAGGTTAGTCTGGTTTATGGCACAGTGGGGCCACAACCCCCTGGCTCACTCCTACCAGTCAGGGCGTGAGCGTGACAGTTGCGGTACCTCGAGCAGAGAGGGATTTGTAGAGTGGGACGCTGGTATAAAAGTTATCAGTGTAGAGGTGATAACCTTTATCCAGTATTGGGTGCACCAAATCCCACACAATTTTCCCACCCAGGCCGGGGTCACACTGGCGAATAAAACGGACGAATGCAATGCGATAAAAAAATCGCATTGCATTCGTCCCAATGTTATTCTTTGGGGCAGCTCACATCATGCGATTTTTTATCGCATCCGATCCTCTGACCGAGACAATCGCAGCATGCTGCGATTGTCACCGATTTTTGGATCGGATTCGACAATACAAGTCTATGGGGGCGAGAAAAAATGGGACTAAAAACGGACCCGATGTGTGAGTTGCGATTAAATCGCACCCGGTGTCCTTTAGCAAAAGCCGGCAATTCTTTATTACAATACAGTAAAATCACAGAGACCGGTTAAATAAAGAAAGAATGAATATATCTAGACACAATATATAAATATATATATATATATATATATTTTTTTTTTTTTATACATGTCATAGAGACACATTTATACATATATTTGACATTCATACAGTTCATCAAAGCAGAATAGCTGCAGAAACATTTGCCGGCTTTTGTATAATTATGCTCCTACCCGACATGAAATGACACATGGTTTACATATAGTTAACCATTTAATTTCATGTTTTTTTTGTTATGTCTATCACTATTAATTAGATGAGTGTTTGTGGGTAAAATTATGGAGTTGTAGGGGTTAATTTAAGGGGTTAATTCGTTGTATTAAATTACGGGGACTCCCTGCAGCCTCAGTGACGTCAGCAGGAGTCCCTGCAATTTAATACAACGAATGTGATTGAAATCGCATTAATGAAGAAAAATCGCATCAAAAATGCATCACTGGTTAAGATACCTTTGTGCGATTTCGGACCGTTAAAATGGGACCGATTTTTTATTCGTTGTGTGTGACTCCAGCCTCACTCCCAGGACAGGAGGAAACTCATGGGGTTCAATCCTGGTGTCCTTTCCTTCGTACACTCTAAACCTGTGGGTTTACCCTGAGGTACTCTCCCACAGTTTGTAGAGTTTGATTCCATACCTGGCCCTCTTGCTGAGCAAGTACTGATGGAATCCAAGCCTTCCCTTTAAATAGACTAAGGACTCATCCACGCAGATGTCAACTTTTTGTTGAAGTGTTCGATGACCGGCCAAACTTTGAAAAGATGATCAAAGTTGGGGTCATCTCATGCGGGACACTGTGCATTATCAATGTAATGCAGAAATTTGTGGATGGCCTGAAAACGTGTCCGGGCCATGACCATTCGGAACACTGAAGTGTTATCTAAAATATCAACACTCCAATATTGCCGAAGTTATGGCTTCTTCAGGATCCCCATGTGAAGGACCAGGCCCCAAAACTGCAACATTTCAACTGCATCTACAGGAGACCAGTTAGAATATGATGAACTGGGGTTTTGCTCCACAAATTGACGAGCGTATAAATTAGTTTTCTCCACCATGAGGTTAACAAAATCCTCAGAGAAAAAGACTTTGAAAAAGTAAATTTCTATGAGGCTGGTGGTGTCAAACTTGATTCCTGATTCTGCCACAAAATCAGGAATCAGTGGCTCCTAATTTTCAGGAGGGCGAGGTCAACACAGGGTTCACAGTGGGGTGTGGTGGGCGCTGCCTCATCTTCTGTCCTGAGGCATCTGTGTGGCAGTTCCTCAGGACCCGAGGAGGAAGAGGAAGAGGATGATGACGAAGAATCGAAAAAGTAAAGAAAAGTGGGATCCTCTCCCTCGCTATCAGTGTCGGAGGCAAGGAAAGAATATGCCTCCTCCATTGAATAGTGCTGTTGGGACGAATGTGACGAGGGACTTTTTTTGTGAGTATGGTACTTGGATGTACTTTATTTATAACTATGTGTATGTGTTGGGGGGCTATTGATTGGTGCAAACTATTTTGAAGAGAAAAAGCTAAAAGAAAAAAAAGCAAATAGGGAAAAAAAATCCTTGGGAAAAGAAAAATCTAAAACAACAGGCCCTAGATCTGTGTGACATCGGCGCTGAGGGGCGGGTCCAGGGGACGCACTTCCGGGGGTGTGCTGTATTTCAGGCGTCCTCGCTGTCAGGAGGACGCCTGATGATTGTGTAGTTTCTCTGCACCCTCTGGCCTCTACAGGTTTCCTGTAGTTTAACCTCTCTCTGCCTGTTTCTCCCTGTCGTCCCCAGTCTCGTGTCTCCCTTCCCACCCAGCCTGCCTGGGCGCTGTCTTCCTTCCATTCCCTGTGCCGTCCTCTGTCTCCAGTCCGCCTAGGTCTTCCACTTGTCTTTCTCCCGTAGTGTTCCTCCCCTGTGCCACTGGTCCTTGCTCGTTATTCGCTCCGTCACCTTCCCAGTCCTTTTGTCCGTGGAGCCATCCCTCTTGGTTCCGGCTGTCGCGCCTCCGTCCTCTGTGGTCCTGCCCCTAACGATCCCTGTATAGGGGTCGGTCTTCACCTGGCGTGCTCGGCCCAGGGGCTCCGGATCCGTGACCCAGAGGGTCCACTCTCTACGTAGTGTTCCTTCAATATTACAGTATCATCAGGCCATGGACCCCGCCGGTGCCGCGGCTGCCACTCAAAAGGAACTGCTTTTCCTTAGAGAGAATCAGACCCGTATCATGTCGTTCATGAAGTCCATGGACGCCCGGCTCTCCGCTCTCCAAACCGCAGACCCAGCGCACGCACCCCTCTTAGTCAGTCTCCAGCAGGAGCTCGCACAACAGCGCGATGCTCAGTCTCACATTTTGGGGTATATGGCGTCCGTGGATGATCGGCTACTTTCTTTGCAGTCCTCTGTGGCCGCTTCCTCCCAAGCCCAGGACGCCGTCTCTTGTCCCCCTCCCCGTCTCGGTAAACCGCCCAGGTACTGTGGGGACCCAAAATTGTGTAGGGGATTTTTAAATCAATGCAGATTGCACTTCGATCTGTTACCCCAACAGTACCCCACGGATCGTGCTAAAGTGGCCTTTATAATCTCCCATCTAGAGGGGGAGGCGTTGGCTTGGGTGAACCCCTTATGGGAGAGGGATGACCCGGTGGTGACCAACATTCAGTGTTTTTTGGAGACATTCCGTAAGGTTTTTGATGAACCTGGACGTCATGCTTCCTCTACAGAGGCCCTTTTTAACCTCAGCCAGGGGTCCCTCACGGTAGGGCAATACGCCATCCGTTTCCGGACCTTGTCCTCAGAGCTGGGGTGGAATAATGAAGCCCTGGTTGGTGCGTTTTGGAGAGGCCTTTCTAGTAAAATCAAAGACGAGTTGGCCGGGCGTGACCTTCCCACTACCCTGGAAGATCTCATCTCCCTGGCTACCCGTATTGACCTGCGTTTTCAGGAACGCGCTAGAGAGTCAGCCAGGGAGAAGAGGCCCTTTAGATTATACCAAGCTCCCATTCCGCGCTCCGTTGCTCCCCCTAGTAACCCTACCCCTGAGCCTATGCAAGTAGATCGCATCAAGCTGTCTGAACTACGGCGGAAGGAGAGGATGACCAAGAGACTCTGTCTCTATTGTGGAGGGGCCAATCACTTCATACGCACTTGCCCTGAGAGACCGGGAAACGCATCCGCCTAGGCCAGGTAGGAGAGGGCCCCCTAGGTGATTCTACCCCCTCTCTTCCACTTACTGTTTCAGCTCTACTTATTTCAGGTCGGGGGCGTAGCTCTGTGGAGGCGTATGTGGACTCGGGCGCGGCAGGCAACTTCATCCACCAGGAGGAGGTTGACAGACTCCAGATTCCCGTGGTCGTCCTAAGTAACCCTCGAGCAATCACCTCCGTTGATGGCAAACCTCTTCCTGGGCTCATCACCACGGTAACCACTGAAGTAAACCTGCAAATTGGCGCACTTCATTCTGAGAAGATTGCCTTTTATGTCCTGCCTCAATTATCCCACGCCATTCTCTTGGGACTACCTTGGCTTAGGCGGCATGAGCCAGTTGTCGACTGGCGCTCCGGAGAGATCCTGCGCTGGGGGCACGCCTGCCATGTAAACTGTTTGCGTACCCTGGTTCGTTCCCATCCTCAGTTTAAGTCTGCAGACCTCCCTGGTCTTCCTGTGCCATACCACGCTTATGCTGATGTTTTCTGCAAGAAGGAGGCGGATTCCCTGCCTCCGCACCGGCCTTATGACTGTCCCATCGACCTGATTCCTGGAGCGGTCCCTCCCAGAGGTAGAACATACCCTCTCTCTCCAGCCGAGACCTCTGCCATGACGGAATATATCCTCGAAAATCTGTCCAAGGGGTTTATCCGAAAGTCCTCCTCTCCCGCGGGCGCGGGTTTTTTCTTCGTCCGGAAGAAAGATGGATCACTGCGGCCTTGCATAGATTACCGGGGCCTGAACAAAATCACCATCAAAAATCGTTACCCCCTTCCGTTGATTCCGGAGCTTTTTGACCGACTGAGAGGAGCCCGGATCTTCACGAAGTTAGACCTGCGGGGAGCTTACAATTTGGTCCGGATCCGTGCTGGGGACGAGTGGAAGACGGCCTTCAATACCCGTGACGGGCATTATGAATACCTAGTCATGCCATTCGGCCTTTGCAATGCCCCCGCTGTGTTCCAAGAATTTATCAATGAGGTATTCCGGGATCTACTTTATTCCTGTGTTGTCATCTATCTGGACGACATTCTCGTTTTCTCCCCGATCTGCCCTCTCATCGCAAAAGTGTACGCTTGGTCTTGCACCGCCTTCGAGAGAACCAACTCTACGCCAAGATCGAGAAATGCCTTTTTGAACAGTCGTCTCTACCCTTCTTGGGATATGTCGTCACCGACTCCGGTCTAAGGATGGATCCCGAAAAACTCGGTGCGGTACTCAAGTGGCCCCGTCCAGTGGGGATTAAGGCCATCCAGCGGTTTCTTGGGTTCGCAAATTATTACCGTCAGTTTGTGCCTCACTTTTCTACGGTTACCAAACCCATCACGGACCTGACCCGCAAGGGAACGAAGCCCAATACCTGGTCCCCTGAAGCGGAAAACGCCTTCCTAACTCTGAAACGTTCCTTTGCGTCAGCACCCATTTTGCATCGGCCTGTGACCAGCAGACCCTTTGTCCTGGAAGTGGATGCCTCCTCCACTGGAGCGGGGGCAGTCCTGTCCCAGCAGGCTTCGTCCGGACGGCTGGTTCCTTGCGGTTTTTTTTCTAAAGTCTTTTCACCGGCGGAGTGCAACTACTCCATTGGAGATCGAGAATTACTGGCCATTAAGATGGCCTTGGCCGAATGGCGGTATTTACTCGAGGGGGCTGTACATCCCTTTACCATCCTCACGGACCACAAGAACCTGGCTTATCTGCAGTCTGCCCAAAGGCTCAATGCCCGGCAAGCCCGGTGGGCCCTGTATTTCTCCCGCTTTGACTTCCAACTTCGCTTCCGACCCGGTAATAGGAACGTCAAGGCCGATGCCCTTTCCAGGTCGTTGCAGTCTTCAGAGAGGGATGAAGTCCCATCCTATATTATCGAGCCGACTAAGATGATCACCGTGGCTCCTGTGAATTTTGCTATCCCTCCGCCCGGTAAGACCTTCGTCCCTTCAAGCAGACGTATAGAGGTGTTGGGTTGGGGACATTCCTCCAAAATTGCTGGACATGTTGGGACAAAGAAGACTCTCTTACTGCTGTCCCGGTATTACTGGTGGCCCACGCTTCGCCAGGATGTGATGGACTACGTGGCCTCTTGCACAATCTGTGCCCAGAATAAGGTGGCTAGGACTTTGCCCGCCGGTCTTCTTCACCCGTTGCCAGTTCCTGAGGCCCCCTGGCAGCAGATCGCCATGGATTTCGTGACTGACTTACCCCGCTCAGCCGGATGTACCACCATCTTAGTCGTGGCAGATCGTTTTTCCAAAATGGCCCATTTTATTCCCTTACCGGGACTACCATCCGCCCCGAAGTTGGCTGAGATCTTCATCCACCAGGTCTTCAGGCTGCATGGTCTTCCTCAGCGGATTCTGTCGGATCGGGGGGTCCAGTTCACCTCCCGCTTCTGGAGGGCACTCTGCCGGCTTATGGGTACATCTCTTGACTTCTCCTCCGCATATCATCCTCAGACCAACGGGCAAGTGGAGCGAATTAATCAGGGGTTAACCACCTTTCTACGTCACTTCACCAACGCTCATCAGGACGACTGGGTTGCGCTCTTACCTTGGGCTGAATTCTCGCACAATAATCATCCCAGTGAATCTACCACTAAGTCACCTTTTTTTGTGGTAACCGGTCAGAACCCAGGTATTCCGTTGCCTTTCTCCACCTCTACAGGAGTACCCGCAGCCGATTCTCTTGCTAAAGAATTCTCGCAGATTTGGAGAGAGACCAGGGACGCGCTCAAAAGTGCCAATGACCGAATCAAGAAACATGCGGACAAGAGACGGAAGGACGTGCCCCCATACCATCCTGGTGACAAGGTCTGGCTTTCAACTCGACATATCCGTCTGAGAGTTCCCTCTTACAAGCTGAGTCCTCGGTACATTGGACCATTTGAAGTGATTGGACGTATTAATGCAGTGGCTTACAAACTGAAGTTGCCTGCTTCGCTCCGGGTGCCCAACGCTTTCCATGTCTCGCTCTTGAAACCCGTAGTCCTGAATCGGTTCCAACCAGTTTCCATCGTCCCTCCCTCACCTGCGATCTCGGACAACGTCTTCGAGGTCAAGGACGTCTTGGCTATGAAAAGAGTCCGGGGTAAGACCCTTTTTCTTATCGATTGGGTGGGTTTTGGTCCCGAGGAGAGGTCCTGGGAGCCTCGGGAGAATATCAACGCCCCTCGCATTCTGAAAAAGTTTTTGGCCAATCTCAGTAAGGGAGGACGTAAGGGGAGGGGTACTGTGACATCGGCGGGTATGCCCGCCGATGCCCCTGCTGCTGCGGCGCGCGCCGCAGCGTTCCCTCACCTGCGCGCTCCCGTCCGGTCACGCGCCCGCCGTCCTCTCGGCCTCACGGCGGCTCCTGGCTCCCGCCCCCTGGTTCGCGCACGCCACCTCCCACGCCCTCTCTCCAGCGGTGGGCGGCGCTGAGGGCGGGTCCAGGGGACGCACTTCCGGGGGTGTGCTGTATTTCAGGCGTCCTCGCTGTCAGGAGGACGCCTGATGATTGTGTAGTTTCTCTGCACCCTCTGGCCTCTACAGGTTTCCTGTAGTTTAACCTCTCTCTGCCTGTTTCTCCCTGTCGTCCCCAGTCTCGTGTCTCCCTTCCCACCCAGCCTGCCTGGGCGCTGTCTTCCTTCCATTCCCTGTGCCGTCCTCTGTCTCCAGTCCGCCTAGGTCTTCCACTTGTCTTTCTCCCGTAGTGTTCCTCCCCTGTGCCACTGGTCCTTGCTCGTTATTCGCTCCGTCACCTTCCCAGTCCTTTTGTCCGTGGAGCCGTCCCTCTTGGTTCCGGCTGTCGCGCCTCCGTCCTCTGTGGTCCTGCCCCTAACGATCCCTGTATAGGGGTCGGTCTTCACCTGGCGTGCTCGGCCCAGGGGCTCCGGATCCGTGACCCAGAGGGTCCACTCTCTACGTAGTGTTCCTTCAATATTACAGTCTGATAAGTGAACTGCATCACTTATCAAAATTTGGCGCGGCTGCTAAATGTGCACACGGAGGCGGCTCAAAGGGGGGTGGACGGGGTAAAAAGAAGAGGAAGGGGGAGATTGGGGTGGATGAAGAGAGATTGGGCAGGGATAAGGTATCAACACTTACAGATTTAGTCAGGTGGCACAAAGGGGGGTGAAAAAAAGGAAAACGGCAGGCTCGTGCTCTGATAAGTGACCTGCCTCACTTATCAAAGTTTGGCGGCTGCGGGATGTGTGTACGGAGTTGGTGCAAAGGGGGCTGAGGAAAAAAGCGAGCACGAGTGTTGATCGGTGAACTGCGTCACCAATCAATGCTCGGCGGTTGCTAAATGTGCGCATGGAGGCGGCGCAAAGGGGGGATGGAGGGGGGTAAATAGAAGGGGAAGGGGGGATTGGGGTGGATGAAGAGAGATCGGGCAGGGATCAAGGATCAGGTTTCACTTACAGTTGTAGTTTCTCTTCTTTTTTTTCTTTCTTCTGTCTTCTTTCTTCTTTCCTCAGCAGGAATTGTGGTGTCACAGGTTGCTGAGGCACCATAAGTCCCAGCACAGGAGGAGCTCTGGCAGTGTGGTCAGATAAGTCACATGCAAGTTAGAGACAGGTCAAAGAGCGGTCACACCGCTGCTGTGACCCGTCATTGGTGGGATCGAGTGATTACATCAATCGCACCAATCAGAGCTTTCCCTGGTGACCCTGGCAACAGCCTAGGATCGGAGCTCACAGCTCTGACTTCTAGACAGGTCACTGGCAGGTCACCAGCAGCACAGAGCGTGGTCACAGCATGACCTACTGGGCCTGTCCTAGGCTCTGGCCTAAGATCGATGTTATTACAGCAAAGATCCAGGCCGGTACCGGCAGGGCACAGCACGGTAATACCACTGCTGTGCCCTGCGATTGGCACGATCGATGCGATCGGCGATTGCGCCAATCCGGGGGCTTTTCGCCAGTGCCTGGCACCGGCCTCGGATCGAGTACACCGGTACTCAATCCTAGCCTGGGACCTCATTGTTTCAGCCGCTCTGATTTGCTAAAACAATGAGAAAGGCTGTGATTGGCTGTTCGAAATTGAACAGCCAATCACAGCAATCGGGAGCCGGACGAGCAAGGAGATAGCCCAGGATCCCGAAACCATCTTCCTACAGGTAAGATGGCGTCGTAATTTTAATATGATCACTGTGACTTAAGTCGCGATGTCGCATTAAAGGGCATGACGTACTATTCCGTCCATGGGACTTAAGTCCCAGGTTACAAGGAGAGAATAGTGCGTTCAATGACAGAGAGGGGTTAATATATTAGCTTTTTCCTCACCATCTACAACCATTCTTTCCTCACAATTTTTTAAGGGGCCTACACTTTCACTTTTGATTCTTTTACTATTGATACAGTTGAAAAACAGTTTGGGATTAGTTTTACTCTCCTTAGCAATGTGCTTTTCTGTTTCCTTTTTGGCATCTTAAAGTTAATTCTCCTTAAGGCTATGTTCACATGCAACGTTTTTGCTGCGCTTTGTTTCTGAAGCTCAAACCTGCTCTCTTGGCAGAAAAACAATTGTGTTCAAGATGCCGTTTATGCTGTATTTTTTTGCTGCATTTTATTGGGTGTGGATTACACGAGTGCTTTGTCTACATAACTTGTTTAATGAAGTTGGTCAGCCATGATGAGGTCGGCCATAATGTCGGTGACCTGAGCGCCAAAGTCGCGTTTCAAATTATGCTTCCAGCGCCTTTTTTCAGCAAATGATGGAGGATGCACACTGTGGGCAACGCGATGACATATGCAGCGGCCAGCAGCATCTTAGAGAAGGGCATTGAAGTGATTGGCTGGCTTTGTGTGGCGTCACAGGGGTATAAAAGGCTGTGAACGCCGACCGCCATCTTACTTCTGCCAATCTTACAATAGGGAGAGGTGCTGCTGCTGATTCTGAACAGGGAGAGCGTTAGGCAGGGAAGAAGAAAAAAATACTGCTTCTGCTGATAGCGCTTTTCACTGTACAGATAGTGTGCAGTGAAAGGGGAGGATTTTTGTTGTGTGCAGCAGCGCTGGTGGTGATTAGGCTGCCTTTTAAGGCTACCTGCTAGCTGCATTGCTGTGTGCACACTGCTGTTCAAACTGCTTTTTTCAAAGCACTCCACATTTTATTATTTTGTCCTGGTGAGTTACTGAGCATTCATTTTTTCACACACCGTCTAGCGGTGTACGCTCCTCACACACTACTGTGTACCGGCTGGTATCACAGACAAATAAAAGCTATCTGGGTGTGACTCTGGAAGAAAAAGCAGAGGAGTTTGTCCGTTTTTCCAGACCTGCACCTTAGAGTTGTGTCCGTTTTTCAAACAGTTTCGTATATCTGCTGTTTGATTACAGTCAAAACTAGACAGAGACAGCGTGTGTCAGTCCGTATACAAATACACGGAGCTTGACAATTTTCCATACAGACACCGTCTAGCGGTGTACGCTCCTCACACACTACCGTGTACCGCCTTCTAGCACGGACAAATAGAAGTTATCTGGGTGTGACTCTGGAAGAAAAAGCCGAGTAGTTTGTCCGTTTTTCCAGACCACACCTTAGAGTTGTGTCCGTTTTTCAAACAGTTTTGTATATCTGCTGTTTGATTACAGTCAAAACTAGACAGAGACAGCATGTGTCAGTCTGTATACAAATACACTGAGCTTGACAATTTTACATGCACACACTGTACAGTGGTGTACACTCCTCACACACTACCATGTACTGCCTTTTAGCACGGACAAATAGAAGCTACCTGTGTGTGACTCTGGAAAAAAAAAAACGAGGAGTTTGTCCATTTTTGTAGACTTACACCTTAGAGTCGTGTCCGTTTTTCAAACAGTTTCGTATATCTGCTGTTTGACTACGGTCTAAACTAGACAGAGACAGCGTGTGTCAGTCCGTATACAAATACACGGAGCTTAACAATTTTAAATACACACATCGTACAGCGGTGTACGCTCCTCACACACTACCGTGTATTCCAGCTGGTATCACGGACAAATAGAAGCTACCTGTGTGTGACTCAGGGAAAAAAAAACGAGGCGTTTGTCCATTTTTCCAGACCTACACCTTAGAGTCATGTCCGTTTTTCAAACAGTTTTTGTATATCTGCTGTTTGATTACAGTGAAAACTAGACAGAGACAGTGTGTGTAAGTCCGTATATTAAGGATCGCTCCTGTCAAACTAACCTGATCAGCTTCTATGAGGATGTAAGCTCTCAAATGGACCAAGGAGACTCATTGGGTGTCATTTATCTCAACTTCTCTAAAGCATTTGACCCTGTCCCACATAAAAGATTGGTAAGTAAGATGAGAAAGCTTCGGCTAGGGGAAAATGTGTGTAGATGGGTAGGTAGCTGGCTTAGTGATAGAAAACAAAGAGTAGTTACTAGAGTTGAGCGAAACGGGTCGAAAAAATTCAAAAGTCGCCGACTTTTGGCAAAGTCGGGTTTCATGAAATGAAACCCGACCCTAGGATGAGGTCGGCCACGAGGTCGGCGACTTACGCGCCAAAGTCGCGTTTCAAAAGTTTGTTTTGCGCTCTTTTTCAGCCAATCAGGATCCACGGACACTGTGGGCAACGTGATGACATAGGCACGGGTCACCACCATCTTTCAGAAGGGCATGCAAGTGATTGGCTTGCTTTGGTGGGCGTCACAGGGGGTATAAAAGGGCGTGCACGCCGACCGCCATCTTACTTCTGCCGATCTTAGTATAGGGAGAGGTTGCTGCTGATTCTGTAGGGAGAGCGTTAGGCAGGGAAGAAGACAAAAGAACTGCTTCTGCTGCTAGTGATTTGGCCTGCACAACACACAAGTCACTGTGTGTGCAGTGCAAGGGGAGGCTATATTGTGGTGTATCAGTGGTGTTGGTTGTTGGGCTGCCTTCTAAGGCTTCCTGACACGCTGGCATTGCTGTTTACCCACTGCTCCGCAAACTGCTTTTTTAAAAGCAATCCAATCTCCCTTATCCTCTAGTCACTTTTGTCACAGCTGTGCCATCGAGCGTGTCACATAGCGCTCAGATATCAGTGGGCCTCACACAATCTACAAGTGTCCAGTGTCCAAAAGTTTACGCAGAGATTCAAAATCTCCATTATCCTCTCGTCACTTTGGTCACAGGCAGCTGTGCCATCGAGCGTGTCACATAGCGCTCAGATATCAGTGGGCCTCACACAATCTACAAGTGTCCAGTGTCCAAAAGTGTACGCAGAGATTCAAAATCTCCATTATCCTCTCGTCACTTTGGTCACAGGCAGCTGTGCCATCGAGCGTGTCACATAGCACTCAGATATCAGTAGGCCTCACACAATCTACAAGTGTCCAGTGTCCAAAAGTGTACGCAGAGATTCAAAATCTCCATTATCCTCTCGTCACTTTGGTCACAGGCAGCTGTGCCATCGAGCGTGTCACATAGCGCTCAGATATCAGTGGGCCTCACACAATCTACAAGTGTCCAGTGTCCAAAAGTGTACGCAGAGATTCAAAATCTCCATTATCCTCTCGTCACTTTGGTCACAGGCAGCTGTGCCATCGAGCGTGTCACATAGCGCTCAGATATCAGTGGGCCTCACACAATCTACAAGTGTCCAGTGTCCAAAAGTGTACGCAGAGATTCAAAATCTCCATTATCCTCTCGTCACTTTGGTCACAGGCAGCTGTGCCATCGAGCGTGTCACATAGCGCTCAGATATCAGTAGGCCTCACACAATCTACAAGTGTCCAGTGTCCAAAAGTGTATGCAGAGATTCAAAATCTCCATTATCCTCTCGTCACTTTGGTCACAGGCAGCTGTGCCATCGAGCGTGTCACATAGCGCTCAGATATCAGTAGGCCTCACACAATCTACAAGTGTCCAGTGTCCAAAAGTGTACGCAGAGATTCAAAATCTCCATTATCCTCTCGTCACTTTGGTCACAGGCAGCTGTGCCATCGAGCGTGTCACATAGCGCTCAGATATCAGTGGGCCTCACACAATCTACAAGTGTCCAGTGTCCAAAAGTGTACGCAGAGATTCAAAATCTCCATTATCCTCTCGTCACTTTGGTCACAGGCAGCTGTGCCATCGAGCGTGTCACATAGCGCTCAGATATCAGTGGGCCTCACATAATCCAAAAGTGTCCACTGTCCACAAGTGTGTGCAGAAATTCTAAATCTCCCCTGTCCTATAGACACCTTTTACCTTGTTTTACATTACTATATAGTTTGTTGGATTTTGGCTACATTTCTACCAAAAATGAGGAAGGCTGGTGGAAGAGGCCGTGGAATTGGGCGGGGGTTGGCAGCTGGTAATGATGGTGTTGGTGGTGGATCTGATGGTAGTGGCAAGAGCAAAATAGGACCGAATGCAGGAGGTGCTGACCCTGCGTCATCGTCTGGCTACATAAGGCCTCGAACGCTTAGTTTTCTAGGAGTTGGCAAACCGCTTTTAAAGGCAGAGCATCAGGAAAAAGTTTTGTCTTACATTGCTGACTCAGCCTCCAGCTCTATCGCCTCCTCTTCTTCAGTTGTAAAAAGTAAAAGCACTGAGTCGTCATTGGAGGCTCATGTTCATGAACCACACCTTTCCTTGTGTCCTTCACCCCAACCAAGATTGAAGGATGACGCAGGCCATCCTACTGATTACTCCATGGAGCTGTTTTCACATACCATGCCTGGATTATCAAGTCAAATGGTGAATTACCCAGGCCAAGATGAATCTGACATGGAGTGCACTGATGCACAGCCGCTGATGGATGATTCTGCTGGTACATTCACTCAGAGCACTATATTGTCCTCGCAGTGTACAGAGCCAGATTTTGACCCTGATGAGACTCAGGTGCCCCTTCCCGCACACTATACCACCATACACGGTGACACAGAGGAAGGTGCACATGACATAGAAGAGGAGGTGATGGATGACCCAGTTGTTGACCCAGATTGGCATCCATTGGGGGAAGAGGGTGCTGCTTCCAATAGCTCAGATGAGGAGCATCCACAGCAGACATCGACATCGCAACAGCTGTTATCTGGCAGGCCCGGAGCACTCCAAAGACAGGTTCCAAACATCAAAAGAGTTGCTGGACAGCTTGTCCAGAGGGTCAAAAGATCACAGCGTGCTAGGCCGCAAAATGTCTGCCAAAGTAGGAAGAGTGCAGTGTGGCACTTTTTTGAACAAAATCCTCATGATCAGGCCAAGGTTATCTGTAAGAAGTGCGCAAAGACCTTTAGCTGAGGGAAAAATCTGAAAAATTTGAATACCAGTTGCATGCTTAGACATTTAACCAGCATGCACTTGCAAGCGTGGACACAACACCAAACCTCAAGTGCCACATGTGCAACTGATCACAACGAAGGTAGTCAGCAACGCTACATTGTTTCCCCCACTGTAAGCCCACCGGTTAGCACAGCAGCAAATGTTGAGGTGTCGTTGCAAGGCCACAGCAGTCAATGAATCCCACTGTTATATCAACGAAAGACTGATTCTAGGCCATCAGAAAGAACACCAACTCCATCACCATCATCAACCCTCTCTCAGTCCGCCCTGTCCACCGCTACTTCCACCATATGCAGCTCTCAAGTCCAGCTCACCCTCCCAGACACTATGAGTAGGTCAAGAAAGTACTCAGTCTCTCATCCGCATACACTGGGTTTGAACGCCCACATTGCCAAACTAATCTCGTTTGAGATGATGCCCTTTCGGTTGGTGGAAAGCACAGCTTTCCGCGAACTCATGGCCTATGCAGTACCACGCTATGACCTACCCAGTCGCCACTTCTTCTCTCGCAAAGCCATCCCAGCCCTCCACCATCATGTGAAAGACCGCATTGTCCATGCACTCAAGCAGTCAGTGAGCGGAAAGGTGCACCTCACAACTGATGCATGGTCCAGTCGGCATGGCCAGGGCCGTTACGTGTCCATCACTGCGCACTGGGTTAATGTGGTGGATGCAGGGTCCACAGGGGACAGCGGTGGTGGGACAGTGCTGCCTAGCCCACGGTATAGGAAACAGTTGGCTGTAGGCGTTCGACCCTCCTCCTCCTCCTCCTCCTCCAGAAGCGAAAGCTCATCCACAGAGCGCAGTCGTACGAGCACTCCATCTGTAGCTGCCACTGTTGCACACGAGGTGTCCCCCTATCGAGCAGCTAGTGGAAAGCGTCAGCAGGCTGTGTTGCAGATGATGTGTTTGGGCGACAGACACACCGCCGAGGTGCTGGCCGAGTACTTGAAGCGACAAACTGAGTCATGGCTGGGCAGTGTACATCTTGAGGCAGGCAAGGTAGTTAGTGATAACGGCCGTAATTTTGTGGCAGCCATAGCCCTTTCAAAACTCAGCCACATACCTTGCTTGGCTCACACCTTGAACCTGGTGGTGCAGTGCTTCCTCAAAAATTATCCGGAGTTAACAGCCCTGCTCCAGAAGGTGCGAAGACTGTGCGCGCACATCCGCCGGTCGCCTGTACACTCCGTTCGTATGCAGAAGCTGCAGCGATTGCTCCACCTTCCCAACCACCGCCTCATTATCGACATTGCAACAAGGTGGAACTCCACCCTGCACATGGTGGAGCGGCTGTGCGAGCAGAGGCAGGCCATAATGCATTTGTGGGAGGATACACGGCCAGGCACTTTGAGAGCAGACATGGAGTTGACAGGCGTGCAGTGGTCGAAGCTGAAAGACCTTTGTAAAGTCCTTCAGTGTTTTGAGGAATGCACACGGCTGGTAAGCGCAGACGACGCCATCCTAAGCATGAGCATCCCACTTATGCGTCTGCTCATGCAAACTTTGACGCACCTTAAGGAGCAGGCGTCTGCAGCCAATGTTGATGAGGAGGAAGAGGAGGAGGGAATCCTTGATGACATTCAGCCATTGTCTGCTCAGGGACCTCTCCTGGACGAAGTGGAGGAAGAAGAGGAGGAGGAGGAGGAGGATGATGGGGATGATTACTTAGGGGAGGAGGATGCATCTCGTGGGGCAAGTGAAAATGTTGGCGTGGCAAGGTCTGGTACAGGGTTTGTGCGTGACTGGAGGGATGTGGATTTGCCAGAAATTGCTCCTCCACCCAGCACTCGCAGTGCATCATTGACACCGGGAACATTGGCCCACATGTCAGATTATGCCTTGCAGATCCTAAAAAGGGACCCCCGCATTGCCAAAATGATGAACGATGACGACTACTGGTTGGCCAGCATCCTGGATCCACGCTATAAAGGCAAATTACAAAACATCATGCCACAGGAGAACCTTGACCTAATATTGGCTAATAAACAAGCAACTCTGGTAAATCGGTTGCTTGAGGCATTCCCAGCACACAGCAGCGGTGATGGTTCTCACACGAGCCGTACGGGCCGGGGGCAGCTTGGCAGAGGTGTTCGTGGTGCACACAGCAGAAGTGGCGTTGGAGACAGGGGTTTCATGACAATGTTGTGGACTGATTTTTCAAATACCGCTCACACAACTGGTAATACTGCATCGATGGAAAGTGACAGGAGACAGCAGTTGTCAACTATGGTTACAAACTACTTTTCCTCCCATATCGATGTTCTCCCACACAGGTCATTCCCCTTTGACTATTGGGCCGCTAAACTGGACACCTGGCCTGAATTGGCCCAATATGCCTTACAGGAGCTCGCTTGCCCAGCTGCAAGTGTGCTATCGGAAAGAGTCTTCAGTGCAGCTGGATCAATCCTGACAGAAAAAAGGACCCGTCTGTCAACCCAAAATGTGGATGATCTAACCTTCATTAAAATGAACCATGCATGGGTTTCCAAGGATTTTGTCCCACCTTCCCCTGATGACACATAGGGTGACAGAAAAATGGCTTGCTTTGGTCCACCTCTTCCTGGTACTTCACCTATTTCGCCTTTTGCATCAGCTGAATGTCCAACATCAACATATGCCACTTTCTAAAACTCCCTAACTGTTCTGCCTCCCCCCCCCCCATGGCCGGGGTCACCACCTACCGCACGACACCGTGTGAGTGCCGTTGCCCTGGACAGGTGGGTAGGCCGACTCTTGGGCGCGGGCACTGGCACAGGGTCCCTCATAGTGCAATCAAGTGTCTCTGACGGCGGTGGTGCACACCCGCCGTCAGACACACCGCTGTACTATGAGGGGCCCAGTGCCAGTACCGACGCCCACGAGTGGGCCCCCCTTGCTTGGGCAGGGCCCCAGCATTTGCAATCTTTACCTCTCCCTGCTCCTCCTCTGTGTAATCTGGGCCGTCAAATCCATACTGTGCCTGACACCGTCTGAGCCTGCCTCCTGAGACATATATTTTGAATGTGTACGCTATCCATACATGTTATCCGGGGATACGGTACCCTTTCTAACCTTTGTGCAATCACGTGCAATCCATACTGGGCCTAACACCGTCTGAGCCTGCCTCATGCTGTATAGACATATATTTTGAATGTGTACGCTATCCATACATGTTATCCGGGGATACGGTACCCTTTCTAACCTTTGTGCAATGACGTGCAATCCATACTGGGCCTAACACCGTCTGAGCCTGCCTCATGCTGTATAGACATATATTTTGAATGTGTACGCTATCCATACATGTTATCCGGGGATACGGTACCCTTTCTAACCTTTGTGCAATCATGTGCAATCCATACTGTGCCTGACACCGTCTGAGCCTGCCTCCTGAGACATATATTTTGAATGTGTACGCTATCCATACATGTTATCCAGGGATACGGTACCCTTTCTAACCTTTGTGCAATGACGTGCAATCCATACTGGGCCTAACACCGTCTGAGCCTGCCTCATGCTGTATAGACATATATTTTGAATGTGTACGCTATCCATACATGTTATCCGGGGATACGGTACCCTTTCTAACCTTTGTGCAATGACGTGCAATCCATACTGGGCCTAACACCGTCTGAGCCTGCCTCATGCTGTATAGACATATATTTTGAATGTGTACGCTATCCATACATGTTATCCGGGGATACGGTACCCTTTCCAACCTTTGTGCAATGACGTGCAATCCATACTGGGCCTAACACCGTCTGAGCCTGCCTCATGCTGTATAGACATATATTTTGAATGTGTACGCTATCCATACATGTTATCCGGGGATACGGTACCCTTTCTAACCTTTGTGCAATCATGTGCAATCCATACTGTGCCTGACACCGTCTGAGCCTGCCTCCTGAGACATATATTTTGAATGTGTACGCTATCCATACATGTTATCCAGGGATACGGTACCCTTTCTAACCTTTGTGCAATCACGTGCAATCCATACTGGGCGTGAGAACGGCTGGCGAGCTGTTAAGCAAGCTACAGCACCTGTCCAGACAAGTACAGGGATTCCCTAGCGAGGAGACTTATTTGATTGTTTTCAATGTTGGGACAGCAATTTTTGGGGAGCACTATACTCTGGAGAATGATAGATGGGGCCCACCATACACTGGAACATTCCAAAGGTGGACATCAGACACTGGAGCAGCATTTACAGGGCCCATTATACACTAGAGCATTAGAAATGGGGCCCATTATGTTTGGAGCATTATTTGGGCCCATAAGACAGTGGAGCTTCATCCATGGGGACCAACATATACTGTAGCATTATGTGGAGCTCATCATATACTGTTTCAAACATTATATGGGACCAATGATTCTGTATGGAGAAATAGATGGGCCTCGTCATGAGATGTAAAAAGTGAGGTATTTTTCATTGTACTATACCGCTATTTCTCTGCCGTATCGGAGCATGATGAGTTGTGGTATGTGTTAAAGGGGCGCTCTTTCGCCCAGGGCACATGAAAACCTGGAGCCAGCCCTCCCCCCCCACAGTTTGTAGCCAAATAACCCCCATTTTTCAGTGCGTAACTTGTAATATGAAGTTAATTAAGGTTGACAAGCTTAAGAAAGAAGAATTGATGCTTTTGGCATTCAAATGGGCACTGTAGGTGTGTTTCCTGTCCTCCTCTCACTGCCGACTTTTATTCCCCATTGACTTACATTGGGTTTCGTGTTTCGGGACGACCCCGACTTTTCCCTATAATCGGACGATCTTGCTCGACCCGACTTTTGGAAAAGTCGGGTTTCACGAAACGAAACGCGACCCTAAAAAACCAAAAGTCGCTCAACTCTAGTGGTTATTAATGGTGCATACTCAGATGTCACGGTCCAATTCTTGGATCCGTGTCAGGGTCTGGGTTCGCTCATGAAAACCTTTATTTTCAGGCTTCTGGGGGCTTGATATGGGTTTTTGCCCCCGGTTGGCACAAGTGTCATTACATCTGATACTTTCTTTAGTTTACCTTTTTCCCCCAGTGGTCATTGGGGTTATAGCAGCTTTTGGTCTCTGATCATTTGACCATTCCCTTTTCCTATATAGGGTCACATGGTCTATGAGCAGGTGTGGGTAATAGCAGCATTTTCCTTTTGGAGGCGAACCACAGTGTAGTGAGCAGCGGGCTCTGAGGTGAAGAGCCACTGCTGAAACTGGTGTGAACTCTGACTGCCCAGTGTCCGCAGTAGAGCTAGATGGTGAAAGTGGCAGCTGGCTCTTAGGTGTTGAGCCACTGCGAAAAGTTTATCCGGTGATTCACTCTGCTGCCTGATGACTGCAGCAGAGCAAGATAAGTGTTTTGGTGTTTTTCCCTCTTTCCTTTGGGTTTTTTGTGTAGTACACTTTTTCCCTGTCTCACCTCCTGGGGAGGGGGTTGGGGGTTTAGCTCAGGGCTAAACAGGAGATAGGGACAGGTCGGGGACTTGGGCCTCACTACCTTCAAGTGTACCCCCAAGTTAAGGAAAGTCAAGGCACCTCCTTAGCCTGAGGGGCAGTTCAGGGGCCCAGGTTCCACGTCTCCTGCTTTGTCCCATCTGCCCCGTGACATCAGATTGGGCCAGGGTTACTAGTGGGGTACCACAGGGTTCTGTATTGGGCCCCCTACTATTTAATATATTTATTAATGATCTAGTGGATGGCTTACACAGTAAAATATCAGTATTTGCAGATGATACAAAACTATGTGAGGTAGTTAGCACAAAGGAGGACAATTTGCAACTACAGACAGATTTGAGTAAATTGGAGAATTGGGCTGAAAAATGGCAAATGAGGTTTAACACAGATAAGTGTAAGGTTATGCACATGGGAAGGAGAAACAGATGCTACAATTACTTACTAAATGGGAAACTGCTGCGGAAATCAGACATGGAAAAAGACTTAGGCATCTTAGTCAATAAGAAGCTAAATTGGAGTGCCCAGTGTCAGGCAGCTGCCACCAAAGCAAATAGGGTCATGGGATGCATTAGAAGAGGTCTGGGGACACGAGACGAAAGCATAATTCTCCCTCTGTGCAAATCACTCGTCAGACCACACTTGGAGTATTGTGTGCAATTTTGGACGCCGGTGCTCAAGAAAGACATTACTGAACTTGAAAGGGTTCAAAAGCGGGCTACTAAAATGATAAATGGAGTTGGTTCACTACAATACCCAGAAAGGTTATCAAAATTATGTCTATTTACTCTAGAAAAGAGAAGACTTAGGGGAGACCTAATATATATGTACAAGTATATCAGAGGGCAATACAGAGAGCTCTCCAATGAACTGTTTGTATCAAGGACTGTGACAAGAACAAGGGGGCATTCTCTTCGTTTGGAGGAAAGACAATTTCTGCACCAGCATAGAAGAGGGTTCTTCACGGTAAGAGCAGTGAGGCTCTGGAATTCTCTTCGTGAGGAAGTGGTGATGGCCAACTCACTGAATGAATTTAAGAAAGGAATGGATGCTTCTCTTGTGAGTAACAGTAAAGAAGGTTACGAATAACATAATATTATAGGGAGATGGTTGACCCAGCTTAGGAAAAGGAATTTTTTTCCCTATGGAGAAAATTGGCTTCTACTCTGTGGGTTTTTTGCCTTCCCCAGGATCAACAATGCAGAACAGCTGCACTAAAAATAGGCTCAACTAGATGGACATAAGGTCTTCCTTCAGCCTTCAAAACTATGTTACTTTATTACTATGTATGCAAATACACGTAGCTTGACAATTTTACATACACAGACCGTACAGTGGTGTACGCTCCTCACACACTACCATGTATTCTGGCTGGTATAACGGACAAATAGAAGCTACCTGTGTGTGACTCTGGAAAAAAAAAACGAGGAGTTTGTCCGTTTTTCCACATCTACACCATAGAGTCGTGTCCGTTTTTCAAACAGTTTCGTATATCAGCTTGTTGGATTACGGTCCAATACATACTGTGAGAGCGTCTGTGACTAACATAATACATATGCTGATTTAATTTGTTTAATACACCTTACACAGCTGGACGCTCCTCATACAGTACTATCTCTCTGCTGGTACTTTTGGTACATTTTCCCAAACATGAGGAAGTATGGTGGAAGAGTCCGCGGACGTGGCCAGGGGGGCGCAGCTGGTACTGATGGGGTGGTGGTGCATCGGCTGGTTATGGAAAAAGCACAATAGCAGCTAAGGCAAGAGGTGTTGAGCCTGTGTCATCTTCTGGGCCAAGAAGGCCTGTAAGGTTGCCTTTTCTTGGAGTCGGAAAACCGCTTTTAAAGCCGGAGCATCAGGAACAGGTTTTGGCGTACATTGCCAAAGCAGCCACCAGCTCTATTGCCTCCTCTTCTGAACGGTCGAAAACTGCAAGCACGGAGTCGTCAGTGCAGGATTCTGGTCATAAAAAAACCCTTTCCTTGTGTCCTTCACCCCCACCAAAATTTACGGAAGCGGCAGCCCACACTTCAGATTACTCTATGGAGCTCTTTTCACATACCATGCCTGGGTTATCCAGTCAAATCCAGAATTCCCCTTTCCAAGATGAATTTTACATGGAGTGCACTGATGCACAGCCAATGCTAGATGATTCTGCTGGTACATTGACCCACAGCACTACATTGCCCTCGCAGTCTATTGAGCCAGAATCTGACCGTGATGAAACCCAGGTGCCCCTTCCCGCATACTATACCAACTTACACGGTGACACAGAGGAAGGTGAAGAGGAAGGTGCAGATGACTTTGAAGAGGAGGTGATGGATGACCCAGTTCTGGACCCGGATTGGCATCCATTGGGGGAGGAGGGTGGAGCTGGCAATAGTTCAGATAAGGAGATGGATCCGCAGCAGGCATTGACATCGCAGCAGTGGTTATCTAGCAGGCCCGTAGCTGTCCTAAAATGTGGAACAAAAACTAAAAGAGTTGCAGGACAGCTTGACCAGACGGTCAACTTAGCACAGCATGCAAGGCCAAAAAATGTTTACCATAGTAGGAAGAGTGCAGTGTGGCACTTCTTTGTCCAAAATCCTACTGATGAAGCAAAGGTTACCTGTAAGAAGTGCGGAATGACCTTTAGCCGAGGTAGACAGCTCAGAAATTTGAATACCAGTTGCATGCTTAGACATTTAATCAACATGCACTTGCAAGCGTGGACGGACTACAAAACCTCAGGTAGCACATGTGCACCTGCTCTGACTGAAGGTAGCCAACAACGCTCCATCGCTACCCCCACTGTAAGACCACTGCCACCATTAAGCACACCACCAGCACTAAATGTGGAGGTGTCGTCGCAAGGCCAAAGCACTCAGGGAATTACAATGGTTTTGCAACACAACACTGAATCTAGGCCATCACCACCAATACCATCACCAACCCCTCTCACTCCATCCGGTCCACCGCTACTTCCCCCATATGCAGCTCTCCAGTCCAGCTCACCCATCCAGACACTCTGAGTAGGACAAGAAAGTACTCATCCTCTGATCCGCGTACACTGTGTTTGAACGCCTACATTGCCAAACTAATCTCATTAGACATGATGCCCTACTGTTTGGTTGAGAGCGAAGCATTCCGCGACCTCATGGCCTACGTTGTCCCACGCTATGACCTCCCCAGTTGGCACTTCTTTTCTCGAAAAGCCATCCCTGCCCTCCACCAGCATGTGAAAGACCGCATTGTCCATGCACTAAAACAGTCAGTGAGTGGAAAGGTGCACCTCACAACGGATGCATGGACCAGTAGGCATGGCAAGGGCCGTTACGTGTCTATCACTGCGCATTGGGTTAATGTGGTGGATGCAGGCTCCACTGGGGACAGCGGCGGTGGAACAGTGCTGCCTAGCCCACGGTATAGGAAACAGTTGGCTGTAGGCTTTTGCTCCTCCTCCTCGTCTATCAGTGAAAGCTCGTCCACAGAGCGCAGTCGCATGATCACTACATTTGCAGCTGGCAGTGTTGCACATGAGATGTCCCACTATCGAACAGCTAGTGGTAAGCGTCAGCAGGCTGTGTTAAAGATGATGTCTTTGGGCGACAACAGACACACTGCGGAGGTACTGGCCGACTACTGGCAACAAGCAGAGTCATGGCTGGGTAGTCTACATCTTGAGGCAGGCAAGGTAGTCAGTGATAACGGCTGTAATTTTGTGGCAGCCATAGCCCGTGCAAAACTCACACACATTCCTTGCCTGGCTCACACTTTGAACCTGGTGGTGCAGTGCGTCCTTAATAATTATCCGGAGTTAACATCCCTGCTCCATAAGGTGCGAAGACTGTGCTCGCACATCCGTCGCTCGGCTGTACACTCCAGTTGTATAAAAGAGGTGTGGAAACCACACAGAAAACGACACATAGGTCCAAAGTATTATAACAAAAGTCACTTTATTAGAGAAACAGGAGTAGACAGGATAAAATGGGGAGCAGGTGCCGAAGACAATAAAGTGCAACAGTGCTAAAAGACGCGCCAAAAAGCCTGACAAAAGAATCGCATGGAATATTTTCTGTATAAAATTAGCTAAAAATTCACAGCAATTCATTATATTCCATATGCCACAACAGTCAGGTGATATTGATCATTTGTCATATAATCAATCCGCTCAAAACTACCATCCAAATCGATAATAAATGATAATTTAAAGAAGATGGGAGAATTGTCCCTAAACAATGCCCCTGAAGATGAACTAACCCCTGCTGTGTAGCTCTATATATATAAAAAGGTAAATGCTGGTCAAATTAGCATGGGTAATTTCCCAATTGATTTCTTCTTCATGTATCCCTATTATATCCCCATTAATTAAGGTATGTAACTATATGTATAGGATACTGAGCCCCCACCGATAATAAGTCAGTGAGGTTATCTCTGAGTATGGCCCATAGGGGAGGGGTGAGAGACAGGGAGGAGGACAAGGGAGCAAAAGTAAAGTGCAGTGATTATTACCTGTGGGCAATCGTGCGGTCAGGCAAGAGAATGGCGCGTCTCACCGACGTGCGTTTCGGAGCGAGGCTCCTTCGTCAGGGGGCGTGATGAAGTAAGTGAGGTGCTGATTAAAATAGCGCTGGACCGGAAGGCAAATGACGCATCCCGGAAATGACGCATGCATCACCATAGCAACCCAGAGCGCAAAGTGGACGCCGCGTCATGCAGTGGGAGGCTCCGGAGAAACACCGGAGTCCACCCTATGCATAAAGACACCGCAGACACCATACACGCCCGGGGCATGGTGTGCATGCGTCACAGGGATACTGCCATGGCCATAATATTTGACACAAAAAATAGAATCGACAGGGGGCAAGGGAAGGAGTGTTAAATAGTATTAACCCCATAGACACTTGATGCTGGAAAACCTTAATCTAGATAACAACCATGTTATATTGCATCATTGTAAACCATATAAAGAATTGGATTAGTGGAAGGCATTCATTATGGAGCCACAAAAAACTAATAATAAGTGGCACAGTATATAATATCACCTGGTAGAACAATGAGTCTATATCTCTTCAGTTGCCAAAAAATATATATAATACGTTATAACATATAATAGGTGTAAAAAACAGGGAACGACCCCTAAGACAAAGTCATTATAGTACCTATGACATAGCAGAATTATATACCACATAGCAATTATTTCTTGTAGCGTTATAATTACAGTACATAAATCCAAGTATGGACAGTTGATAGCTATACTAAAATAAAAGGGTAATACAAAAGTCCTCCACGTCAAGACCCCTACGTTCTTCATGGTATCCACATTGGAAGAGCTTCATTATGGGAATCCAAAGATCTTCTTCCCCAACTGGAGACAACTATGAGATGAGAGCAGTCATGTGGTCCTGTCCAAGTGCAAAGGTAAATCTAAAAATAATTTGAACAACACAAAATTAAAATAATTAAAAACAAGGATAGCACTGCGGCACGTATGTCCACCGCAACACTGCCCCGCAGAGGACAAAGTATATCACAAGAATGGAGCATATGATAAGTTTTCATCCAACCCATACGGGTGGACCGTATTCAAAGCCCAGATCCACCGTGTCTCCTTCTGGGCAAAGTGTTGGGATATTCTCCCCTCCCACCCCGTATCCCCAGATCCACCATATCAATTCCCCTTATTTTGAGGTCTTTACTGTTGCAGTCATGGAAGATTTTAAAATGTCTCGAGATCGTTTTAAGCGAGTGTACATCCGTTTCATTGGCCGCCGCCTCTATGCCTAAAACAAGTTCACAGACCCTAATCTTGAGCTGTCGAGTGGTCAACCCAACGTAGAACAGGGAACAGGGGCATGAGGCATAGTAGACCACGTTCCGAGATGTACATGTTATGGATTTCAATATTTTATATACCTTCCTACCTGATGAATCAGTAAATGTATCTTCTCTTGCCATGTTGGCACATGCCACACAATGGCCACAAGCTATGCTATCACCACCCCTTTTGGGTGCCAAATTGTCAAGGAATGTCCTAGGAGGGTCCCCAACATAATTGCTATATTCTAAGTAGTCTCCCAGGTTTTTAGCCCTTCTAAATGTTATCTGCGGTGTGTTAGGAATTGTTTTAGCAATTATTGGGTCTGTTTTTAAGATCGGCCAAGCTTTTTTCAAAATAGGCCGCATCTGCTCCGAACGAGTATTAAAATTCGTAATAAACCTTACCACCTCTGATTTGACTGGTACATCACTAGACTTATACAACAGGGCATTCCTGTCGCTACATTTGGCACGTTGATACGCCTTTTTGATAGAGCGTTTACTGTAACCTCTCTCCAAGAAACGGATATTCATATCCCTGGCCTGCTCCTCAAATTCTTCCAACGTTGAGCAAATGCGTCGAAGGCGCAAGAACTGCCCTATGGGTACCGATCGCACCATATGTGGAGGATGGGAAGAGGATGCGTGCAGAAGCATGTTCGTAGAGGTTGGTTTCCTATAAATGGTAGTCTGGATCGTCCCCTCCTCATCGCTACTTATCAACACATCCAAAAACTCTACTTTGAATTTATCAAAAGTGGCAGTTAGATGTATATTACGCTCACCATCATTGAGATGTCCAATGAATTCCTCTAATGAGCCACTGTCCCCTTGCCAGATCAAGAGAATGTTATCTATGTAACGCGTCCATAGAAGGACGCGCTCCATAGATGACAGTCGATCCGACATCAGGAGGTCCCTGATGTTTTTGGATGTGTTAATAAGCATGAGCATCCCACTTATACGTCTGCTGATGCAAAGCTTGACGCACATTAAGGATCAGGCATCTGCAGCGGAGGAGGAGGGAAGCCTTGATGACAGTCAGCCATTGTCTGGTCAGGGAACTGTCCTGGACGAGGTGGAGGAAGAAAAGGAAGAGGATGAGGGGGAAGATTATTTTGGGTAGGAGGATGTTTCTCAGGGTGCAAGAGAAAATGTTGGCGTTCCAAGGTCAGGGACAGTGTTTGTGCGTGACTGTAGGGATGTGGATTTGCCAGAAACTGCTCCTCCACCCACCACGGGCAGTGCATCATTGACACCTGGAACATTGGCCTACATGTGCGATTATGATTTGCGGACCCTAAAAAGGGACCCCCGCATTGCCAAAATGATGAGGGATGACGACTACTGGCTGGCCAGCATCCTCGATCCACGCTACAAAGGCAAATTACACAACATCATGCCACAGGATAACCTAGAGATAATATTATTGGCAAACAAACAAGCAACTCTGGTAAACCGTTTGTTTGAGGCTTTCCCAGCACACAGCAGCGGTGCTGGTTCTCCCACGAGCCGTTGTGGGCACAATGGAAGAGGTGTTCGTGGTGCACACAGCAGAAGTGACGTTGGAGACAGGGGTTTAATGACTATGTTGTGGAATGACGCACACGACTGCTAATACTGCATCGATTAAAAGTGACAGGAGGCAGCAGTTGTCAACTAGGGTTACAAATTACTTTTCCCCCCATATCGATGTTCTCCCTCACAGGTCATTCCCCTTTGACTATTGGGCCTCTAAACTGGACGCCTGGCCTGAATTGGCACAATAAGCCTTACAGGAGCTCGCTTGCCCTGCTGCTAGTGTGTTATCTGAAAGAGTCTTCGGTGCTGCTGGATCAATCCTGACAGAAAAAAGGACCCGTCTGTCAACCCAAAATGTTGATGATCTAACCTTCATTAAAATGAACCAAACGGATTCAAAGGATTTTGTCCCACCTTCCCCTGATGACACATAGGTTACCAGAAAAGTGCCTCGTTTTTTCCTCCTCTTCCTCGGACATGCCCAATTCCGTTCTTTGCAGCAGCTGAATGTCCAGCCAACACATCTACATATGCCAATTTTTAAACCTCCATAACTGGGCTGCCCACCCCTCCCCCAATGGCTGGGGTCAAGACCTGGCGCACCCGGGCAAGTGCCGTTTTTCTGAACAGGTGGATGGGCCCACTGATGGCCAACGGCAAAGGCACAGGGCCCCTCATAGTACAATACAGTGTCTCAGACGGTGGGAGGGCCCACTCGCCGTCAGACACACCAGCGTACTATGAGGGGCCCTGTGCCAGTACCGTCGACCACGATTGTGCCCCACCTGCTTGGTCACAGCACTTGAAAGTTGCAATACTTACCTCTCCCTGCTCCACCGCTGTGTAGTCTGGGCAGTTAAATCCTTCACAGGGACGGCCACTAGAAATTTGGTGTATTGATCAACGATGGCTAAGATGTAGCTATGGCCTGTCATGCTGGCCTCTACCTTCAGATGATCAATGGCGGCTACCATTTGAAATGGACGTCAACTTACAATTGGATGCAGTGGTGGTTTATGATCACCTTTCACAGTTGTGATAGTCACAGACGTGTGACATTCCTGCCACCATTTTTCAATGTCTCCTCTCATGCCAATCCAATAGAATCGCCTACAGCCTGTGGCTTCTGTCTTTTGCACTCCAAATGACCAGACACATCATGATAGGCAGTGAGGAGCATGGGTACATCTCTCCCTGTGATCACAATTTGATGGAGACGAGTAACGGTGATGTGATCCATGCTACTGCGATAAAGCAATCCTTTCTTCAAAAATAACCTTTTTCACTTTCTCCACAGACACAGTAATTGAGGGTCTGCATCGCCTCTGCAACATATACTGGGAGGTTTTCCCGCGATGAGTAATTCCAAAATTTCTGCTAACACTCGACTTTGCGTCTATACTTGTATCCATGTAGTTTCCAGTAGCGGAGATTCTTGACTGGCTTATTGAGATTGAAATATATACGAACATTTAAAAGAACCACAACTGTTATGAATGGGTCACCGAGGAGAAAAAAAGCAGAAAAAGCTAAGTCACAGAAAACCAGAGAGGTTGGTAACTATGCAGATTGCAGATCCCTGATCTTACCATAACAACTAGCAGTAGCCGTGGAGCATGCTTACGATGTTCCTAGATGCCTCGTCACAGCCGGAGGACTAAATAAGCCTAAAGCAAGAAAAGGGAAAACTAATTGCCCCAGAGCAGACCCCAAAGGAATAGATAGCCCCCATACATGTATTGATGGTGAAGCAAAATGAAGGCACAAACACAGGCAGGAAAATAGGCTGAGCAAATGACGGGGCCCAAACTAACTAGACAGGAAAGGAAAGACACTGTCAGCAACCTGCAAAAAACCCTACAAAAATCATGTCCAACACTTCTGATAGCAAAATTAACCCTGAAGTCACTAGACTTCTCCCACTATATCAGCACTCTGAAATATTCTGAGACAGAGCAAAAAGAGACCGAACTAGTAAGGGAAAAAAGCCAATTGGCAAAATACTGATAAATAAGAGTGGAAATTCAGCACAGCTCCCAGCAGGGGCTGGCTGAACACACCAAAAAACTGAATAGACCAACAAAAGCAAGTGTGAACATTAGCAGAAAAACTTAGCTTTAGATGACTGGAACAGAGCTGAAAACCAAGAGCTGACAAGCCGGAAGGAATCACCAGCAACTGAATAGGGCGTCGGCTGTCTTAAATCCAATCTGAGACTCCTGAGATCCAATCGCCATCCTCATTCTCAGGTGGCAGATCTCCACTGATCAAATCAGCCTCTCTACCTCCTACTACCACCAGAGGGAGTCTGGAAGGAGAACTCACAACTGGTGAACCAGAGAATGAACTCACAACAGTACCCCCCCTTGAGGAGGGGTCACCGAACCCTCATCCACGCCACCAGGCCGATCAGGATGGGCCCGGTGAAAAGCACGAACCAATCTATTGGCATGAATATCGGAGGCAGAGACCCAAGAATTATCCTCCTGACCATAACCCTTCCATTTGGCCAAATACTGAAGTCTCCGTCTAACCAAACGAGAATCCAATGTTTTCTCTACTTCATATTCCACATTGCCTTCAACCAACACAGGGTCAGGAGGTGCTGCCATAGGAACCACTTGCTCAACCAACCTTTTCAACAGAGATTTGTGAAATACGTTTTGGATCTTGAACGTAACTGGAAGAGCCAATCGAAACGAAACAGGATTAAGAATTTCCAAAATCTTATATGCAAATTGCCTCTTCAGAAAGAAAGAGGACTTTTACTCTACAGCACCACCTATTGGTAGTAGCGATCCTACAAGTCACAATCAACCCTTTAACGAGTCTTGTAGTATGACTTAGGATACAAGCCAAATCAGAATCTCAAGTAGGATCGCTACTACCAATAGGTGGCGCTGTAGAGTAAAAGTCCTCTTTCTTTCTGAAGAGGCAATTTGCATATTATTTTCCCAGAGGAGCATTGCACGGCGAATAAGTCTCCTTACCTTGACAAGCCACAGCTGGCATGTCACTCTCCGCAAGGAGAAACCTTACTTCTTAGACCCTAGTCCAGAGCCTCTCACCTTGCCGAATCAGATCTCATACTTTGCACTGATGAGAGCCAACAGCTCGAAACACCGTGCCTGCAAATTGAGATTCTGATTTGGCTTGTATCCTAAGTCATACTACAAGACTCGTTAAAGGGTTGATTGTGACTTGTAGGATCGCTACTACCAATAGGTGGCGCTGTAGAGTAAAAGTCCTCTTTCTTTCTGAAGAGGCAATTTGCATATTATTTTCCCAGAGAAGCATTGCACGGTGAATAAGTCTCCTTACCTTGACAAGCCACAGCTGGCATGTCACTCTCCGCAAGGAGAAACCTTACTTCTTAGACCCTAGTCCAGAGCCTCTCACCTTGCCAAATCAGATCTCATACTTTGCACTGACGAGAGCCAACAGCTCGAAACACCGTGTCTGCAAATTGAGATTCTGATTTGGCTTGTATCCTAAGTCATACTACAAGACTCGTTAAAGGGTTGATTGTGACTTGTAGGATCGCTACTACCAATAGGTGGCGCTGTAGAGTAAAAGTCCTCTTTCTTTCTGAAGAGGCAATTTGCATATTATTTTCCCAGAGGAGCATTGCACAGTGAATAAGTCTCCTTACCTTGACAAGCCACAGCTGGCATGTCACTCTCCGCAAGGAGAAACCTTACTTCTTATACCCTAGTCCAGAGCCTCTCACCTTGCCAAATCAGATCTCATACTTTGCACTGACGAGAGCCAACAGCTCGAAACACCGTGTCTGCAAATTGAGATTCTGATTTGGCTTGTATCCTAAGTCATACTACAAGACTCGTTAAAGGGTTGATTGTGACTTGTAGGATCGCTACTACCAATAGGTGGCGCTATAGAGTAAAAGTCCTCTTTCTTTCTGAAGAGGCAATTTGCATATTATTTTCCCAGAGGAGCATTGCACGGCGAATAAGTCTCCTTACCTTGACAAGCCACAGCTGGCATGTCACTCTCCGCAAGGAAAAACCTTACTTCTTAGACCCTAGTCCAGAGCCTCTCACCTTGCCAAATCAGATCTCATACTTTGCACTGACGAGAGCCAACAGCTCGAAACACCGTGTCTGCAAATTGAGATTCTGATTTGGCTTGTATCCTAAGTCATACTACAAGACTCGTTAAAGGGTTGATTGTGACTTGTAGGATTGCTACTACCAATAGGTGGCGCTGTAGAGTAAAAGTCCTCTTTCTTTCTGAAGAGGCAATTTGCATATTATTTTCCCAGAGGAGCATTGCACGGCGAATAAGTCTCCTTACCTTGACAAGCCACAGCTGGCATGTCACTCTCCGCAAGGAGAAACCTTACTTCTTAGACCCTAGTCCAGTGCCTCTCACCTTGCCAAATCAGATCTCATACTTTGCACTGACGAGAGCCAACAGCTCGAAACACCGTGTCTGCAAATTGAGATTCTGATTTGGCTTGTATCCTAAGTCATACTACAAGACTCGTTAAAGGGTTGATTGTGACTTGTAGGATTGCTACTACCAATAGGTGGCGCTGTAGAGTAAAAGTCCTCTTTCTTTCTGAAGAGGCAATTTGCATATTATTTTCCCAGAGGAGCATTGCACGGCGAATAAGTCTCCTTACCTTGACAAGCCACAGCTGGCATGTCACTCTCCGCAAGGAGAAACCTTACTTCTTAGACCCTAGTCCAGAGCCTCTCACCTTGTCACCTTGCCAAATCAGATCTTATACTTTGCACTGACGAGAGCCAACAGCTCGAAACACCGTGTCTGCAAATTGAGATTCTGATTTGGCTTGTATCCTAAGTCATACTACAAGACTCGTTAAAGGGTTGATTGTGACTTGTAGGATCGCTACTACCAATAGGTGGCGCTGTAGAGTAAAAGTCCTCTTTCTTTCTGAAGAGGCAATTTGCATATTATTTTCCCAGAGGAGCATTGCACGGCGAATAAGTCTCCTTACCTTGACAAGCCACAGCTGGCATGTCACTCTCCGCAAGGAGAAACCTTACTTCTCAAAATCTTATAAGGACCAATAAATCTTGGCTTAAATTTAGGAGATGCAACCTTCATAGGAATATTCTTAGATGACAACCAAACCATATCACCCACTTTAAACCGGGGACCAATGGTCCTATGCCGGTTGGAAAATCACTGGGCCTTTTCCTGAGAGAGTGACAACTTATCCACCACTTGGTCCCATATCTGCTGCATTCTCTTAACCACAGTGTCCACACCTGGGCAGGACGAAGATTCCACTTGCCCTGAAGAGAATCGAGGATGAAACCCAAAATTACAGAAAAAGGGTAACATCAAAGTGGCAGAACTAGCTCTATTGTTCAGTGCGTATTCGGCAAAGGGCAAAAATGAGACCCAATCATCCTGATCAGCAGATATAAAACATCTCAAATAAGACTCCAAGGTCTGGTTTGTTCTCTCAGTCTGTCCATTGGTCTGGGGATGACACGCGGAGGAGAAGGATAACTGAATTCCCAGATTGGAACAAAAGGCTTTCCAGAATCTGGAAACAAACTGGACTCCTCTGTCGGACACAATATTCTCAGGAATCCCATGTAACCGAACCACATGTTGTAAAAACAAGGGCACCAACTCAGCGGAAGATGGCAACTTTGGGAGTGGTACAAGATGGACCATCTTCGAAAATCTATCACAAATCACCCAGATAACAGTCATTCTCTGAGAGACAGGAAGATCAAAAATAAAATCCATTGAGATATGGGTCCATGGCCTCTTTGGCACCGGCAAGGGCATCAGCAACCCACTAGAATGAGAACAGGGTTTAGACCGAGAACAAGTCCCACAGGACTTTACAAAATTCCTGACGTCACGAGATAAGGCAGGCCACCAAAAGGACCGACTTACCAAATCTCTGGTACCAAAAATACCTGGATGACCAGCCAATTCGGAGCAATGAATTTCAGACATCACTCTCTTTCTCCACTGGTCAGGAACATACAATTTTCCCATAGGGCAACGCTCAGGTTTATCCTCCTGAAATTTCTCAAGGGCGCATCTCAAATCGGGCGAAATGGCAGAGAGAACTACCCCCTCACCTAGGATGGTAGTAGGCTCGGTCACACTAAGAGAATTGGCGAAGAAACTACTAGAAAGTGTGTCTGCCTTAACATTCTTAGTGCCGGAAGAAAAGAGACCACAAAATTAAAACACGTGAAAAGCAAGGCCCATCTAGCCTGTCTAGAATTCAAGCGTTTGGCCGACTTCAGATAAATCAAATTCTTGTGATCGGTGAGGACCACAACTTGATGTCTAGCTCCCTCCAACCAATGTCTACACTCCTGAAATGCCCACTTCATGGCCAACAATTCCCGATTCCCCACGTCATAGTTGCGTTCAGATGGGGAGAACTTTCGAGAAAAGAAGGCACAGGGATTCATCTTAGAAGTCACAGGGTCTTTTTGGGACAAAACAGCTCCAGCACCAATCTCAGAAGCATCTACCTCCACCTGAAATGGAAGTGAGACATCAGGTTGCCGCAAAACTGGAGCTGAAGTAAATCTCTGCTTAAGCTCCTGAAATGCTGAGATAGCCTCAGGAGACCAATTCAGCACATCAGCGCCCTTCTTGGTCAGATCAGTCAGTGGTTTGACAACACCAGAAAAATTGCCTATAAATTTATGATAGAAATGAGCAAAACCCAAAAACTTCTGGAGGGCCTTCAAAGAAGTAGGCTGAACCCAATCATAAATGGCCTGTACCTTGGCTGGGTCCATTTCAATAGTCGATGGAGATAAGATAAATCCTAAAAATGAAATCCTCTTTACACCAAAGAGACATTTCAATCCCTTAAGAAACAGGGAATTCTCCATCAAAATCCGGAACACAGTCCGGACGTGTTCCACATGAGAATCCCAATCACTAGAAAAGATCAAAATATCATCGAGATAGATGATCAAAAACTTATCCACAAGGTCGCAGAAAATATCATTCATAAAGGACTGGAAGACAGAAGGGGCATTAGTGAGCCCAAAAGGCATCACCAGGTACTCAAAATGTCCCTCCGGAGTATTAAACGCCGTCTTCCATTCATCCCCGTGCTTGATGCGAATAAGATTATACGCCCCCCTGAGGTCAAGCTTAGTAAACCAGCAGGCACTCTTAACTCTGGAGAATAAATCAGACATCAGAGGGAACGGGTACTGATATTTAACCGTCATCTTGTTAAGGGAACGATAATCAATACACGGTCTTAATGAACCATCATTTTTGGCCACAAAAAACCCCCCAGCACCTAAAGGTGACGAGGATGGTCTAATATGACCCTTCTCCAATGACTTCTTAATATAGGATCGCATAGCATCATGTTCGGGTACTGATAAGTTGAAAAGTCGACCCTTTGGAAATTTACACCCAGGCATCAACTCAATTGCACAGTCATAACTCCTATGAGGAGGCAAAGACGCAGACTTGCTCTCACTAAATACATCAGAAAAATCGGCTACATAATCAGGAATATCATGAGACTGAGGAGAGGTGGAGAAAACAGGAGTGTCCCTAAGAACACACTGACAACCCCAACTCACCACAGACCCAGATTTCCAATCCAAAACTGGATTATGAGTTTGCAGCCAAGGAAAACCCAGAACAATAGTATCATGCAGATTATGCAGCACCAAAAAATTTACAATTTTCTTGGTGGTCTGGGGCAACTCGCATTGTCACCTGGGTCCAAAACTGAGGTTTATTCTCCGCCAAAGGAGTAGCATCAATGCCCCTCAAAGGAATAGGCGTCCGCAGCGGCATCATGGAAAAACCACAACATTTAGCAAAGTCCAAATCCATCAGATTCAACGCTGCTCCTGGATCCACAAAAGCCTTCGTGGAAAACGTGGATAAGGAGCAGATCAGAGTAATTGCCAAAAGAAACTTAGGTTGTATACTGCCCACAGCAAATGTGTGTGCAAAACGTTTCTCTCATTTTGGGCAGACAGAAATAATATGAGAGGCGTCTCCACAAAAAAACACAGCTTATTACGCCTTCTAAACTCCTGACGTTGCACCTTACACAAAACCCCATCACATTGCATAGGTTCAGACGTTTGTTCAAAAGGCGGGAGCGCCTCCCGTGTAGTTTTACGTTCATGTAAACGCCGATCAACTTGAATGGCTAATGACATAGAATCATCCAGACCAGAGGGAACAGGAAATCCCACCATAACATCTTTTACGGTCTCTGATAAACCCTTCCGAAAGAGAGCTGCCAATGCACTATCTGTTGTGAGTTCATTTTCCCCTTCATTACTAAGGCCCGAGGAACTCCCTCTTCTGGTAAAGAAAGGTAGTGAGACTGATTATCAAACACCTGAGGCTGATGATGATGACTGGTTGAGTGGAGTTACTGACTGGATATAAGGCTGCCGACGCCCTTCTGCCCTGCGGGTGATTTCTCTGTGGGATCCTTGGAGACCAGTCTGAATTCCTGCTCCTCTAAAGCTAAGTTTGCTGCTCGGCCTTTTGCTTTTGTGCTTTGACTTTGTTTTGCTTTGTTTTTCTGGATTTCTGCCATTCCCTGCTGGGGTGTGCTGAATTCATTTAGCTCTGTCTTCTGAAAATACCTGAGTACTGATTTAGTTTTTGAAGCCTAGCTGCTTCAGGGTCTTTTTCATATCAGCTTGTTGGCTTATGTCTTTGATAGGGTTTTGGCAGATTGCAGACAGCAGCCTTCCTGTCCTTTTCTATCTAGGTAGTTTTGGGCCCCATCTTTGCTAAGTCTATCTTTCTGTCTGTGTTAGTATTTTCATCTTGCTTCACCGTCATTATATGTTGGGGGCTGCCTATTTCTTTGGGTTCTGCTCTGGGGCAGTTTAGATGTCCCCTTTCTTTCTTTAGGCCTATGTAATTCTCCGGCTGTGATCGAGGGGTCTAGGGCATCGTAGGAACCCCCCATGGCTAATGCTAGTTGTGTTGATAGGTTCAGGGGTCTGCAATCTGATAGTTGCCAACTTCTCTGGTTTTCTGGACTTAGCTTGTATTTCTGCTTTTGCCTCCTACGGTGACTCATTCATAACAGAATCACCCGCCATACCGCAGATTCTAGGGTACTCAATAGCAGGAAAGAATTGTAAAAAAAAAAAAAAAAAAAAAAGTGTGTATATTTTTTCCTCTATATCTCTGAGGCCGTAGGGGGAATTTTTTTTTTCTCTCAATGGAGATAAAGCAATTGTCTGATCATGTGGAGCAGCTCGCTGTGGAAGTGCGGGGAATTTCCGCCTACCTTGCTCATTCACATGCTGCTGAACCAAAGATTCCTACACCTGATGTATTTTTTGGGGATCGGTCTAAATTTTTGAATTTCAAAAATAATTGTAAATTATTTTTTGCCTTGAAGCCTAACTCGTCAGGGAGCTCCGCGCAGCAGGTTAAAATTGTCATCTCTTTGCTGCGTGGCGATCCCCAGGATTGGGCGTTTTCTTTGAAACCAGATGATCCTATTCTGACTAATGTGAACGCATTCTTTCAAGCTTTGGGGTTGTTGTATGACGAACCTAATACCATTGATCAGGCTGAAAAGACCCTGCTGGCATTGAGCCAGGGTCGTGATTCTGCAGAATTGTACTGTCAAAAATTCCGAAAGTGGGCAGTACTTACTACTTGGAATGATAATGCCTTGGCTGCTCTCTTTCGGAAGGGGTTGTCAGAAGCCGTAAAAGATACTATGGTGGGATTTCCTGTTCCCTCTGGTCTTGACGATTCTATGTCATTAGCCATTCAGGTTGATCGGCGTTTGCGCGAACGCAAAGCTGCATGAGAGGTGTTGCCACCTGTTGAACAAATGTCTGAACCTATGCAATGTGATAGAGTTTTTTCCAGAGAGCAGCGTCAGGAGTTCAGAAGGCGTAATAAGTTGTGTTTTTTCTGTGGAGATGCCTCGCATATTATTTCTGTCTGTCCTAAACGAAAGAAACGCTTTGCACACACGTTTTCTGTTGGGGGTGTTCAACCTAAGTTTCTTCTGGCTATTACTCTGATCTGCTCCCTGTCCACATTTTCCGCCAAGGCTTTTGTGGATTCGGGAGCAGCCCTAAACCTAATGGACTTGGATTTTGCTAAACGTTGTGGATTTCCGATGACACCTCTGCAGACGCCTATCCCTTTGAGGGGGATTGATGCTACTCCTTTGGCTAAAAATAAACCCCAGTTTTGGACCCAGGTGGTAATGCAGGTCGCCCCAGACCATCAAGAAAATTGCAGATTTTTGGTGTTGCATAATCTCTGCCTCCTCATAGGAGTTATGACTGTGCAATTGAACTGAGCCCGGGGTGTAAATTTCCCAAGGGTCGGCTCTTCAATTTATCTGTACCCGAGCACGAGGCTATGCGATCCTATATTAAGGAGGCGTTGGAGAAGGGTCATATTAGACCATCCTCGTCACCCTTAGGTGCCGTTTTTTTTTTGTAGCCAAAAAGGATGGATCATTAAGACCTTGTATTGATTATCGTGCCCTCAACAAAATTACTGTTAAATATCAGTATCCGTTACCCCTGATTTCTGATCTATTCTCCAGAGTTAAAGGTGCTTGCTGGTTTACCAAGCTTGACCTCAGGGGGGCGTATAATCTTATTCGAACTAAGCATGGGGATGAATGGAAGACGGCGTTTAATACTCCAGAGGGACATTTTGAGTACCTGGTGATGCCTTTTGGGCTCACTAATGCCCCTTCTGTCTTCCAGTGCTTCATGAACGATATTTTCCGAGATTTTGTCGATAAATTTTTCATTATCTATCTGGATGATATTTTGATCTTCTCCAAGGATTGGGATTCTCATGTGGAACATATTTGGACTGTGTTCCGGATCTTGAGGGAGAATTCCCTGTATGTCAAAGGATCTAAATGCCTTTTAGGAGTACAGAGGATTTCTTTTTTGGGATTTATTTTGTCCCCGTCAACTATAGAAATGGACCCGGCCAAGGTACAGGTTATTCACGATTGGGTTCAGCCCACTTCTTTGAAGGCCCTCCAGAAGTTTTTGGGTTTTTCTAATTTTTATCGGAAATTTATAGCAAAATTTTCTAGTATTGCCAAGCCATTGACTGATTTGACTAAAAAGGGTGCTGATGTGTTAAATTGGTCTCCGGAGGCTGTTTCTTCCTTTCAGGAGCTGAAGCGAAGATTCACCTCTGCCCTGGTTTTGCGGCAACCTGATGTCTCACTTCCATTCCAGGTAGAGGTGGATGCTTCTGAGATTGTGCAGGAGCTGTTTTGTCCCAAAAGGATCCTGTAACATCTAAAATGAATCCCTGTGCTTTCTTTTCCCGAAAGTTCTCTCCATCTGAACGTAACTATGATGTGGGGAATAGGGAACTGTTGGCCATGAAATGGGCATATGAGGAGTGGAGACATTGGTTGGAGGGAGCTAAGCATCAAGTCATGGTCCTCACTGACCACAAGAATTTGATTTACCTAGAGTCGGCTAAGCGCTTGAAGCCTAGACAGGCTAGGTGGGCCTTGTTTTTTACACGTTTTGATTTTGTGGTTTCTTTTCTTCCTGGAACGAAGAATGTCAAGGCAGACGCCCTCTCTAGGAGCTTCTTTGCTGATTCTCCTGTGGTGACCAAGCCTGCTACCATCTTAGGCGAAGGGGTAGTTCTTTCTGCCATCTCGCCCGATTTGAGACGTGCTCTGGAAGAGTTCCAGGAGGACAAACCTGAGCGTTGTCCCAGTGGAAAGTTGTATGTTCCTGACCAGTGGAAGAAGAGAGTGATGTCTGAAGTTCATTGCTCTGCTTTGGCTGGTCATCCACGTATTTTTGGTACTAGAGATCTGGTGAGTTGGTTTTTTTGGTGGCCCTCCTTGTCTCGTGATGTCAGGAATTTTGTGCAGTCCTGTGGGACGTGCTCCCGGTCTAAATCGTGTTCTCGCTCTAGTGGGTTGTTGATGCCTTTGCCTGTCCCCAAGAGGCCATGGACCCATATTTCAATGGATTTCATCTCTGATATGCCTGTCTCTCAGAGGATGACTGTTATTTGGGTGATTTGTGTTAGGTTCTCTAAGATGGTTCATCTTGTACCACTCCCTAAGTTGCCGTCTTCCTCTGAGTTGGTGCCCCTGTTTTTACAACAGGTGGTTCGTTTGCACGGGATTCCTGAGAACATTGTATCTGACAGAGGAGTCCAGTTTGTGTCTAGATTTTGGAGAACTTTCTGTTCCAGGCTGGGAATTCAGTTGTCCTTCTCCTCTGCTTTTCACCCTCAGACCAATGGGCAGACAGAGAGAACAAACCAGACCTTGGAGTCATATTTGAGATGTTTTATTTCTGCTGATCAGGATGATTGGGTTTCATTTTGGCCCTTGGCCGAATTTGCTTTAAATAATAGAGCTAGTTCTGCCACTTTGATGTCACCTTTTTTTTGTAACTTTGGGTTTCATCCTCGATTTTCTTCAGGGCAGGTGGAGCCCTCTGCCTGCCCAGGTGTTGACACTGTGGTAGAGAGAATGCACCAGATCTGGGACCAAGTGGTGGATAAGTTATCTCTCTCCCAGGAAAAGGCCCAGCGGTTTTCCAACCGACATAGGACCATTGGTCCCCAGTTTAAGGTTGGTGATATGGTGTGGTTATCATCAAAGAATATTGCTATGAAGGTGGCTTCTCCTAAGTTTAAGCCTAGATTTATTGGACCTTACAAGATTGTGGAGATTATTAATCCGGTCTCTTTTCGTTTGGCTCTTCCTGTCACATTTAAAATCCATAATGTGTTCCATAAATCTTTGTTGAAGAGGTTTGTTGAACCTGTTGTTCCGGGGGTGGCACCTCCAGACCCTGTATTGGTTGAAGGTAACATGGAATATGAGGTAGAGAAAGTACTGGATTCCCGTCTGGCTAGACGGAGACTCCAGTATTTGGTTAAGTGGAAGGGTTATGGTCAGGAGGATAATTCCTGGGTCTCTGCCTCTGATATTCATGCCAAAAGATTGGTGCGTGCCTTTCATCGGGCTCACCCTGATCGCCCTGGTGGCGTAGTTGAGAGTTCGGTGACCCCTCCTCAAGGGGGAGGTACTGTTGTGAGTTCATTTTCCCCTTCATTACTGAGGCCCGAGGAACTCCCTCTTCTGGTAAAGAAAGGTAGTGAGCCTGATTATCAAACACCTGAGGCTGATGATGATGACTGGCTGAGTGGAGATACTGACTGGATATAAGGCTGCCGACGCCCTTCTGCCCTGCGGGTGATTTCTCTGTGGGATCCTTGGAGACCAGTCTGAATTCCTGCTCCTCAAAAGCTAAGTTTGCTGCTCGGCCTTTTGCTTTTGTGCTTTGACTTTGTTTTGCTTTGTTTTTCTGGATTTCTGCCATTCCCTGCTGGGGTGTGCTGAATTCATTTAGCTCTGTCTTCTGAAAATACCTGAGTACTGATTTAGTTTTTGAAGCCTAGCTGCTTCAGGGCCTTTTTCATATCAGCTTGTTGGCTTATGTCTTTGATAGGGTTTTGGCAGATTGCAGACAGCAGCCTTCCTGTCCTTTCCTATCTAGGTAGTTTTGGGCCCCGTCTTTGCTCAGTCTATCTTTCTGTCTGTGTTAGTATTTTCATCTTGCTTCACCGTCATTATATGTTGGGGGCTGCCTATTTCTTTGGGTTCTGCTCTGGGGCAGTTTAGATTTCCCCTTTCTTTCTTTAGGCCTATGTAATTCTCTGGCTGTGATTGAGGGGTCTAGGGCATCGTAGGAACCCCCCACGGCTACTGCTAGTTGTGTTGATAGGTTCAGGGGTCTGCAATCTGATAGCTGCCAACTTCTCTAGTTTTCTGGACTTAGCTTGTATTTCTGCTTTTGCCTCCTACGGTGACTCATTCATAACAACTATCATTCCATGTAGTAAGGACCACCCACTTTCGGAATTTTTGACAGTATAACTCTGCAGAATCCTGACCCTGGTTCAATGCCAACAGGGTTCTCTCAGCTTGATCAACAGCATTAGGTTCATCATACAACAACCCCAAGACTTGAAAAAATGCATCCACATTAGTCAGAATAGGATTTTCAGGTGTCAGAGAAAAAGCCCAATCCTGGGGATCGCCACGCAGCAAGGAGATGACAGCTCCCCGATGAGTTAGGCTTCAAGGCCAGAAATAATTTACAATTATTCTTAAAATTCAAAAATTTAGACCGATCCCCAGAAAACACATCAGGAGTAGGTATCTTAGGTTCAGCAGCATGTGACTGAATGAGATAGATGGAAATTCTCTGCACTTCAGCAGCCAGCTGCTCCACACAATCAGACAATTGCTTAATCTCCATTAGGAAAAAGAAAAAGAAATTCTCCTACAGCCCCAGAGAAAAAAAGAGGAAAAATATAAAAAAAAATAAAAAATTCTGACCCTTTTTTTTTTTTCTTTTTACAACTTTTTCCTGCTTTTGAGTACCATAGAATCTGCGGTATGGCTGGTGATTCTGTTGTGAATGGGTCACCGAGGAGAAAAAAAGCAGAAAAAGCTAAGTCACAGAAAACCAGAGAGATTGGTAACTATGCAGATTGCAGATCCCTGATCTTACCACAACAACTAGCAGTAGCTGTGGAGCGTGCCTATGATGTTCCTAGATGCCTCGTCATGGCCAGAGGACTAAATAAGCCTAAAGCAAGAAAAGGGAAAACTAACTGCCCCAGAGCAGACCCCAAAGGAATAGATAGCCCCCACACATGTATTGACGGTGAAGCAAGATGAAGGCACAAACACAGGCAGGAAAATAGGCTGAGCAAATGACGGGGCCCAAACTAACTAGACAGGAAAGGAAAGGAAAGACACTGTCTGCAACCTGCAAAAAAACCTACAAAAATCATGTCCAACACTTCTGATAGCAAAATTAACCCTGAAGTCACTAGACTTCTCCCACTATATCAGAACTCTGAAATATTCTGAGACAGAGCAAAAAGAGACCGAACTAGTAAGGGACAAAAAGCCAGTTGGCAAAATACTGATAAATAAGAGTGGAAATTCAGCACAGCCCCCAGCAGGGGCTGGCTGAACACACCAAAAAACTGAATAGACCAACAAAAGCAAGTGTGAACATTAGCAGAAAAACTTAGCTTTAGATGACTGGAACAGAGCTAAAAACCAAGAGCTGACAAGCCAGAAGGAATCACCAGCAACTGAATAGGGCGTCGGCTGTCTTAAATCCAATCTGAGACTCCTGAGATCCAATCGTCATCCTCATTCTCAGGTGGCAGATCTCCACTGATCAAATCAGCCTCTCTACCTCCTATTACCTCCAGAGGGAGTCTGGAAGGAGAACTCACAACTGGTGAGCCAGAGAATGAACTCACAACACACAACACTGTAAATGTACGCTATGAATACCTTTCCATTTTTCTACTTTTTTAATTCTGGTGTAATGCATAGTGAGCCTGTGAGTGTCTGTGTCTGACTCCGGAAGTATAGATGGAAATTTAACCCTAGACTGGACACACCTGGTATGTGCTGATACAGTACCTTGTTTCAAAAATTTGTATTAAGGTATCATCTGTAGGATAACCAACTGTGGGGGTAGCCTCTTCTTGCCACAGACAAACACGAGACTAAGACAGAGCAGAGCTTGTATTGAACAGGTCTGTTTTTAATGCCAATCCTTCTGTCGACAACAGCAATTCACCACAGCCGTTTCACATTTCTCTGTACACAGGCCCCGGTATCTTCACTTCCTTTCTAACTATAATCATGGCATCCTCAGTGGCTCTTCCACTGTGGCTGGCCTAGGCCCAACCACCACAGCGCTGCACCAGTCTCAGCACACCGTCCGTATGATAGCCCCAGGCCGTCTTGGTCTGCGGCTACCGTCCTCTGTGCCACCCCCCCGTGACCGCCTCAACTGTCAGTCCTCTCTGGAGCCTTTCCACTGTCTCTATTTCCTCAGCAGAACTTCCTCTTTACTGTGCTCCCTTTGCTGGCTGACTCTTCCAGAACCTTCCCTCAGCCTTTTATACTTCCAGTTCTGGTAACTTCGCCCACCAACACCTAACAGTTTCTCTGACCAATGGCAGTTATTCAGTCCCACTCCTACACTCTCCACTGCCCTCCAATGGGCAAGCTAAAGCACTGCACCCTTTCTCTTTATCTTAGCGGTTTCACACCTACAGTGCGCTACACCTCTGCTTCTCACTACAGGCTGGTTTGTCTGTCAGTCCACTTTCCCTATATCATCCATAGTGAGTGAGTGTGTGTGGGTTACGCCTTCTATATATACGATGAATCGGAGAAACAAATTTTTACACTATACTCGATACAGCTTGTATCTTGTCATACAGTACCTTTGTTCGACATTTAGCATTACGGTCAAATCCATACTGTGAAAGCGTCTGAGAGTGACTTTGGGACTATTTATACGGAGATTTCAATTGTACCCTAAAAAATATATACTTGCTATCTTGTTATCCAGGAACTTTTTACAACATTTTTTATTATGGTCAAAACCAAACTGAGTGAGCATCTGAGGGTGACTATGGAAATATATACCGATATTTTCAATTTGACCAACACTGTATACAGCAGAACGCTTCTGATACAGTAACCTTTTAAGCTATTTAGATTTTGGTGTAATCCATAATGAGCCTGTAAACGTCTGTCTGTTACTCCGGCAATATATTTGGAACTTTAAGATTACCCCAACACTGTATACAGCTGTACGCTTGTGTTACATAACCCATTTACAGCTTTTCATATTCTTGTGTAATCCATACTGGGCCAGAGAGCGTTTGTGTCTGCCCCCTGAAATGTATACGGAGAATCAGAATGTTTACACTAAACTATATATACCTTGTATCTGGTGATACTGTTCCTCTTTTTCAACTTGTTATTTTATTGGGTAATCCATACTGAGCCTGTGAGCGTCTGTGTATGCCTCATGAAATATATACGGAGATTTACTGTTATCCATAGACTGTATAGAGCTGTACGCTTCTGATACAGTACCATATATCTGCTGGTATTGTGGGTCCATTTTAAAAAACATGAGGAAGTATGGTGGAAGGGGACGCGGATTTGGGCGTGGAGGGCCACCTGGTACTGATGGTGGTGGTGGTGCATCTGCTGGTAGAGCCAAAAACACAATAGCAGCTAAGGCAGCAGGTGTTGAGCCAGCATCATGGTGTAGCTCTGGAAGGCCTGTAAGGCTCCCTTTTCTGGGTGTAGGTAGACTGCTTTTAAAGCCGGAGTATCAGGAACTGTTTGTGGCTTACATTGCTGAAACAGCCTCCAGCTCTATCGCCTCCTCTTCTGAAGTTGTAAAAAATGCAAGCACTGAGTCGTCACTGCAGCCTTCTGGTCAGGAGCAACCCCTTTCCTTGTGTCCTTCACCCACACCAAAAGTGAAGGATGTGGAAGTACACACCTCAGATTACTCCATGGAGCTCTTTTCACATACCATGCCTGGGTTATTTAAAAATAGGGCCCATCATGTACTGGAGCAATGTAAATGGGGCAGATCACACACTGGAGCAGCATCTAAGGGGCACATTATACACTGGAGCATAACAAATGTGGCCCATTATATATGGAGCATTATTAGAGCCCATCATACACTGGAGCATCATCCATGAGGCCCATCATGTACTGGAGCAATGTAAATGGGGCAGATCAGACACTGGAGCAGCATCTAAGGGGCTCATTATACAATGGAGCGTTACAAATGGGGCCCATTATATATGGAGCATTATGTGGAGCTCATCTTTTACTGTATGGAACATTATATGTGACTAATTATTTGGTATGGAGAAATATATGGGGCTCCTTATTCTGTATGGCGCACAATGTGGTGGCCTTAACACTGGTCCGGAGGGCTCCGAAGGAGGGGCACCTGTAGTAAAGCCCCTCAGGCAGGGCCAGAATGGAATACCCGGAGGACACAGGTGCTACCTCCAGTTAGACCCCGAACATGTGGCAGCTGTCCCATAGGGACCAAAAGGGATACCAAAAGTAACAGCAGAGTCCGTAATGCGCTGGGTCCTGTATCTGGTTAGTTGGTAAGGAGTCGGTTCCAGTGACCTTCACACAGTCCTTGTACTCGGATGGCTGTATGCGGAACAGGATGGCTTAGGCCCAGAAGGTTGCAGATATAACCAGGTAACACAGGATTCTGATATGCTGTGGAAACAGATAGCATGAGACAATGCACAGAGACTGCAGATGCAGCGCAGACAGGTTAGCATGAGAACCGGATGTAGCAATGATAGATACTCGTTGCTCTGGCGCTTTCCCTATGGAGGAGAGGCCAGAAATAGCAGCCAGTGCGCTGACATTGGTTGATTGCATTTTTTGAATAATGCATGCCGCCCCTTTAAGAAGGCAAGAGAGCGGGTGGGTGTGCCCTAATAGCCTTAGCTACAGATCTCCTCACAGGACGCCAGGAGGAGGAGGCAGAAGGGAGGACAGAATGCTGAGCAGCAGCATGAGAGGCTCGAGGTGAGTGCCCGGAGAGCAGCGGCAGGCCTGGACGCAGCGCCAGGACGGGGGCCAGGTGTAACAGCGGCAGACCTGGGCGCAGCGCCAGGACGGGGACCAGGTGTAATAGTATCCCCCCTCTTTACACCCCCTCTTCTTCAAGCCTGCGTAGAACCGTTTAAGGAGAAAGGAGCCTGGATGTTCTCCCTAGGCTCCCAAGATCTCTCCTCAGGACCAAACCCCTTCCAGTCCACCAGGTAGTAGGTCTTACCCCTTTCTTTTTTTACGGCTAGGATATGTTTTACCTCAAAAACATCATCCTCCGAGACTGGGTCAGGAGTGGTACCCGGATCCTTAAAGAAGGGACTCAAAACTACTGGTTTGAGGAGAGAAACATGAAAGGAGTTAGGTACACATAGGGAAATGGGCAACTTCAGCTTGTACGAGACTGGATTGATCTGTCTCAAGATCTCAAATGGTCCGATGAACCGGAGACCCAGTTTATAGGATGGCATCTTTAACCGGATGTACTTAGAAGAGAGCCATACCTTGTCTCCGGGACGAAAGATAGGCGCATCAAAACGTCTCTTGTCCACATGCCTTTTCATACGCTGGGAGGCTTTCTCCAGAGCAGTTTTGGTATCCCTCCAGACCTTAGAAAAATCTTCGGAGAAAGTATCGGCAGCTGGAACGCCAGATGATCCGGAGATGGGAAGAGGTATTCCGGGTTGCAATCCGAAGACAATCTGAAAGGGAGACTTTCCAGAAGATTCTCTTACTTGATTGTTGTAAGAAAATTCGGCCCAGGACAGTAAGTCTACCAAGTCGTCATGATGGGCGTTGACAAAGTGAAACAGGAATCCAGCCAGGATTTGATTTGTCCTCTCCACTTGTCCATTGGACTGGGGATGGTACGCTGAGGAAAAATCCAGTTCAATTTTTACCAGTTTACAAACTGCTCTCCAGAATCTTGAGGTGAACTGGACTCCTCTATCGGACACGATGTGGAGAGGGAAACCATGGAGACGGAAGATGTGCCGGATGAACAGGTCTGCCAACTCAGGAGCAGTTGGAAGACCGGGTAGTGGAACGAGGTGAGCCATTTTAGAGAAGCGATCCACCACTACCCACACCACAGAACAGCCAGATGAGATCGGGAGATCTGTGATGAAGCCCATCGCGATATGTTGCCAGGGAGCAGACGGAATTGGAAGCGGCTGAAGCCTACCTGCGGGTAGATGCTTGGCCGTCTTGTTACGAGCACAGGAAGGACAGGCTGTGACGAACTCCAGAATGTCCTTAGCCATGGCAGGCCACCAGTAGTACCGGGAGATGAGTTGCAGAGTCTTTCTCTGGCCGGCATGCCCAGCCAACTTGGATAAGTGACCCCACCGAAGAACACGAGTACGCTCAGAAGCTGACACAAAAGTCTTCTCGGGAGGCAGCCGGCCAAGATCAGTAGAAGCGACCGTGACTAACCTTGAGGGTTCAATGATGTGCTGCGGTTCTTCTTCTTGATCAGGTGGTAGAAAGACTCTGGAAAGTGTGTCTGCTTTGACATTTTTGTCAGCTGGGCGAAAATGAAGAACAAAGTTAAAACGAGCAAAAAACAAAACCGAGCGGGCTGGATGAGGATTCAGCCTTTGTGCAGTTTGGAGGTAAGCAAGGTTTTTGTGATCGGTGTATACGACTACCTGATGATGAGCTCCTTCTAGAAGATGCCTCCACTCCTGCAGAGCCAATCTGATAGCCAACAATTCCCGATCTCCAACAGAATAATTTTGCTACAGCAAAGGCCTTTTTTAGAGAAACAAAGGCTTCCTCATCCTCAGGAGGCCAATCCTTCGGGTTTGTACCTCTCCGTCTGCTCCTGCCGGTGACGATGATTTTCGGATAAACCCTCTGGCCAAGTTCTCCTGGATGTAGTCCGACATAGCCTGAGCCTCTGCCTGGGAAAGAGGGTAAACTCTCCCATGGGGAGGAGATGTTCCAGGAAGAAGGTCTATTGGACAGTCATATGACCTGTGGGGAGGAAGTTTTTCAGCCTCCTTTTTCCCGAAGACATCCGAGAAGGACCAGTAAGCGGATGGTAATCCAGGCAGGGTAGCAGGTTGGACCGGGGGTGAAGCTGGATCAATCCGGGTCAAACAACGGTCCGAGCAGGAATCTCCCCAATGTAGAATTTCGCCTGTTCTCCAATTAAGGACTGGTTCATGTTTCTGAAACCAAGGCAAACCTAGAAGCAAGGGGTGAGACAAACCAGGGTACACATAAAAATGGATTCTTTCAGAATGCATAAGGCCTACCTGGAGTTCCACTGGCTCTGTCTGGAACTGGACGGGTTCGGTCAGAGGCTGGCCATCGACAGCGATTACCCACGACGGGTTGAGAAGAGCCTGAACTGGTAAGTGGTAGCGATCCACAAGCATCTGCTGGATAAAGCTTTCGGCGGCTCCGGAGTCCAACAGACAGAGTCCAGAAAATGTTATTGCTCCGCAGGTCACAGAGACTGAGATCTGCAACGAAGGAAAGGAACGTTCTCTACCTAGGGTGGCCTTTCCTACCGAGCCTAGGCACAGGAGTTTTCCAACTTCTTTGGCCAGGAGCGGATCACGTGTTCAGAACTACCACAGTACAGACAGCTTCCGTTTTTGCGACGCACCTCCTGGGGGTGGCTGGCCAGACTTACTCGATCTACCTCCATATCTTCAGGAGAAGAGGATGAGGTAGACGTCTTGGAAGAATTAGAGTCCAGGTGGTAGGACCTCCTATCACGCTTAATCTCCATGGAACGCTCCTGAAAACGCAGGTCAATCTGGGTCACCAAGGAAATCAGGTCATCCAAGATGGTAGGCCTGTCCCGTCCCGCCAGATCATTCTTAATTTTTCCAGATAGGCCCTCCCAGAAGGTAGCCAGCAAGGCCTCATTGTTCCAGGATAACTCAGACGAGAGGGTGCGGAACTGAACAGCATACTGAGCCACCGTGAGGGTTCCTTGGCGTATGCGAAGCAGGGCACAAGCGGTCGACGTGACCCGGCCAGGTTCATCAAAGGTCCTGCGAAAAGTTTCTAGGAAAGATTGAAGATCATTAACCAATGGGTCTCTTCTCTCCCATAACGGATTCAGCCAGGCGAGAGCCTCTCCTGCTAGATGTGACATAATGAAGCCCACTTTGGCGCGGTCAGAAGCAAACATATGCCCCAAGATTTCGAAGTGTAGGGTACATTGATTGAGAAAACCCCGACACTGAGTGGGATCACCATGGAAGCGGGTAGGAGCCGCCAGGCGGGGACCTATGCTTGTCATGACAGCAGGTACCTGGGTGTTGCTAGGTGAATCAGGAGCAGCAGGGTTCTGCAGAGAATCCATGCGGGTGGACAAATTACGTAGATACGTCGTGATCTTATCCTGTTGATCTCTTAAACGGGTCACCTTTTGGCATAACTCCAACGTCGGAGGCCTCTGGGGTCCAGCGGATTCCATGGCCAGAGCAATCTGTAACGAATAGTGTTGAGCATTCCGATACCACAAATAACGGGTATCGGCCGATATTCACGGTATCGGAATTCTGATACTGAGTTCCGATACTTTTTGCATATCGAATACCGGAATCGGAAGTTCCCATAATGCTATTACCCAGTTTAATTTGATTCAGCCAATGTGGAATCCTCAGAAGTGTGGGCACATCCTGTTAGGCATGTTAACTAATGGCATGGCTGTGATTGGCTGCTGAAATGATGTCATGATGCACTATAAAAGCCGCTGCCGCCATTTAGGGTTCACTCTGCTGTGAATTCAATTAGGGACAGGCTGCTGTTCAAGACTCTGAGGGACAGTTAGAGATAGCGATTTTCCAAATAATATTGTGCTTTACCCAGGCTACGTTATCAATCAGTGTAGCTTTCTTTTGCCATGCAGCGCTGTTCACAGCTGTCTGCAAGGTCTGTGTGAGTGCAGCTCACGCTGTGTAGTGTGTCCTGCAGCCACCTCTGGCTGTAGGCAGCTCAGCGTGCGTCACTGCCTCACACATATTTTTCTTTTATTGCTGCTAATTTTTCATTGATTCTCTTATTAGTGTGCATCCATCCGTATCCATATACATTGGTTGCAAACACTATAGGAGTAGACAGCGGAGCCTTTCTGCAGCCTTTCAGTGCTTGTGCCCAGTTATCTGCACTGTTCACGGCTGTCTGAGAGGTCTCTGTGTGTGAGCGCAGCTCACGTTGTAGTGTGTCCTGCAGCCACCTCTGGTTGTAGACCGCTCAGCGTGCGTCATTGCCTCATACATATTTTTCTTTTATTGCTGCTCATTTTTTATTATTTCTCCTATTAGTGTGCATCCATCCGTATCCATCTACATTGGTTGGTTGCAAACACTATATAGGAGTAGATAGAGGAGACTTTTTTCTGTCTTGTGCCCTGCAGCTGCAGCCAGATTAGTATTAGCCTATTTTTTGGAGCCTCATCTATTGCATTGTAGGTTACGTTCCTGCATTGTAATAGCTCCAAAAAGTTTGTGATACTATCTCTTTCACATCTTTGGTCACATCCTTTTTGTTTTTTTGAAAAAAAACACGTAAATACATTAAAGTTCACCAAACGCTCCACTTGACAGTTGTGTAGGCCACATTAGCTCATATTAAAGTGTAGTCCACACACTTTCTAAAATTAGTGTTTCTTATACCTGTTAAAAGCTGTTCAGGAATAAGCGCACTAAGCCTCCCCTTTGTACTTTTCTGTCTATCATTATCAATCTACCAAGATGAAGAAGGCAGGGAGTAAGGCACGTGGTCATGGGCATGGAGTTGTAGCAGGGAGAGGACGTTGGTATTCAGCAGGGAGAGGATGTGGGGATTCTGTGCCTGCTGTAGGCACCAGTGACTCAGCATCCCCCAGTTTTACCAGGCAACAGTCCTTTATGCGCAGCTTTAAAGGACCTCGCCATACCCCACTGCTGCGGGACAAACAAATTGAAGCCGTTGTCGGATGGATGGCAGCTAACGCATCGACTTCAATGACTTCCACATCCTCTCAGGGCCAGAGCACTGAAGAGCAACCATCTGTCTCTTCACCACCTGCCAAATTGTCCAGGCAGTCAGAGAGCCCTGTACAGCAGCCATCTCATTCTCTACTTCTGTTCTCTGAATCTGTTGGCTTGGAAAGAGGGGGCCAGCAAAGCAGCATTCTAGAATGTGAAGAAGAGGGAGTATGCAGTGATGCGCAACTGCTTTGTCCCTCTGAATCTGAAGAGGCGGGTGGACCAGTGCCTATGGTCAGCACACCTCAGTACGCATCAGATGATGAGACTCAGGTGCCACTTTCTGGTGCGTACGGTGCTGCCGAGACTACCCAGAAGAAGCAGGTGTTTGAAGAGGGGAGTGTAGATGATGAGGTCCTTGACCCATCACGGCGTGAGGAACAGAAAGGTGGTGGGAGCAGCTCTGAGGAAGAGATTCCCCGAACGGCCAAAACAGGAGGGAGAGGGAGGGGGCAGACTTGGTTGCCTGTAGCCTCCACTTCGGTACCCGTTAGGAGCATTCCTCTTCCAAAAGCCAAAACGGGCGCTCCCAGGACTTGCAGTGCGTGGTCCTTTTTTGACACAGTTGCAGATGACATTTGCTTTGTCAAATACAAGCTGTGTCATCAGATAGTCAAAAGAGGGAAAAGTGTCAGCAACCTCAATACCACAAATATATGGAAACATGTGTGGACCAAGCACGTGGTGGAGTTACAAAGACACACTGAAGACGTAGGCCAACCTACAGCACCACCTACCACCTCTTCAGCTTGTGTTGTAGCCTCTTCCTCCAGCTCACACACAGCTGGTTCGGCTTCCTCACAGGATCGCCATGGAAGAACCTCTGGCACTGTTGTCCAGAGACCCAGTGACATTCCACCCACCGCACCACGTTCCCTGTCATCCTCACACTCCCAGGCCACTCTACAGCCATCGGTAGCACAGGCATGGGAGAAAAGGCGGCCATACTCGGCAAACCATCCCTGAGCACAGACTCTGAATGCTGGCATTGCCAAACTACTCTCCCTTGAAATGCTCTCATTCAGGCTGGTGGAGACTGACACCTTCCGTAACTTCTTGGCATTGGCAGTCCCACAATACACCATGCCCAGCTGCTTTTATTTCAGCAGGCAAGCCGTCCCTGCCCTGCAAAAGCATGTGGAGGGAAAAATTAAACATGAGCTACTAAAGGCCATCAGTAGCATGGTCCACCTGACCACCGATGCGTGGACCAGTAACCATGGACAGGGACGATACCTTTCCCTCACTGCCCATTGGGTCAATGTTGTGGAGCCAAGTACAGATCTTGAGAGTGGCGCTGTACGTGTTCTGCCAACTCCAAGGATTGCAGGAATCCAGTCTGTACACATTGACTCCTCCTCATACTCCAGTTCCTCAGAATCAGTGCTGCAGGAGCCTGTTACTACCGATATGAGCACAGCCGTGGCCAAACGTCAACAGGCCGTACTGAAATTAATTTCTTTGGGGAATCGAAGCCACACAGCGCAGGTGCTCTGGAATGCCATCAAGCAGGAGAGCAACGTGTAGTTTGTGCCAGTGAATCTCCAGCCAGGCTTGGTAGTGTGTGACAATGGCCCAAATCTGGTGGCAGCTCTGGGCCTAGGCAACCTCACTCACATCCCATGTCTGGCACATGTGCTCAACTTGGTCGTGCTGAGCTTTCTGAGGGACTATCCGGATCTTGATGCACTGTTGCACAAAGTCCGCATAGAGTGCGCTCACTTCCAGCACGGCAAGATCGCGCCTTCCGGAACATCGCATCATATGTGACCTACCCACCAGGTGGAATTCAATGTTATATATGTTGGAGCGGTTGTGTGAGCAGCAGGCAGCAGTAATGGAGTACCAGCTGCATCAGGCACAAACAAGTCGCACTGTGCGCCAGTCACACTTCAGCACCACTGAGTGGGCCTCTATGAAGGCCATCTGCCTTGTTTTGCATGCCTTCGATGATTCCACGTGGATGGCGAGTGCAGATGATGCACTAGTCAGCATGACTGTCCCCCTTATCTGCCTGCATCAAAAAACACTGCAAGCACTAAGGGAGGAGGTTTTCGAAGAGGTGGAGGATGAGGAGTCACAAATGCCATCTGCTTCTGGACAGTCTGCGCAACGTGGTTCCTCACAAAGGCCTAGGCAGGGGACACTTTGTGAGAAGGATGAGGAGGAGTCAATGGAGGAGGAAGACATCTCTCCAGAGGAGGGAGGTACACAATGCTCTAGTAGTCAGTATGTACAGCGAGGGTGGGGTGATGCAGAGCAGGCAGAGGTGACACCTCAAGCAGGGGACAGCTTTTCTAGGGCAGTTGGGAGTCTGCAGCACATGGTTGATTTCATGCTGCAGTGCCTGAGAAACGACCGCCGCATCGCCCACATTCTCAACACGGCTGATTATTGGGTGTACACCCTCCTAGATCCTCGCTACCAGGACAACTTACAAAGCCTCATAACACCGTTGAACCGGGAGCGTAAAATGCGGGAGTACCAAGACACACTAGTGCAGTCCATCATGTTCTCCTGTTATGAATGGGTCACCGTAGGAGGCAAAAACAGAAATACTACCGAAGTCCAGAAAACCAGAGAAGTTGGCAGCTATCGGATTGCAGACCCCTGAACCTATCAACAACAACTAGCAATAGCCGTGGGGAGTTCCTACGGTGCCCTAGACCCCTCGATCACAGCCGGAGAACTAAATAGCCTAAAGACAGAAAGGGAAATCTAAACTGCCCCAGAGCAAACCCCAAAGCAATAGGCAGCCCCCAACATATAATAACGGTGAAGCAAGATGAAAAAACACTCACACAGATAGAAAGATAGGCTGAGCAAATGATGGGGCCCAAGCTAACTAAATAGGACAGGATAGAAAAGCTGCTGTCTGCAATCCGCCCAAAAACCCTATCAAAACAAGAGCCAACAGACTGATAGGGAAAAAAGCCCTGAAGACGCTAGGCTTCAAAAAGACTATATCAGTACTCAGTTATTTTCTGAAGACAGAGCAAAAAGGAATTCAGCTCACCTCAGCAGGGAATGGCAGAAATCCAGAAAAACAAGGCAAAACAAAACCAAAACACAAATGCAAAAAGCAGAGCAGAAAACTTAGCTTTTGAGGAGCAGGAATCAGCCTGGTCTCCTAGAATCCCTCAGAGAAATCACCCGCAAGGCAGAAGGGTGTCGGCTGCCTTATATCCAGTCAGCAATTCCAGTCACCCAGTCATCATCATCCTGCACAGGTGCTTGGTAATCAGCCTCACTGCCTTCCTTCACCAGAAGAGGGAGTTCATCAGACCTCAATGGTGAAGGGGAAAATTAACTCACAACATTCTCCATTCCACCCGACACTAGTGCTTTACAAAGCAGCTCTGTGCGTCGAGGCAGTGGAGGAAGCTCTGCACAAAGAGGGAGCAGAGGCAGCGCCTCATCACAAGGCAAGACCAGTATGGCCCAAATGTGGCAAAGCTTTGTATGCCTGCCACAAATGTCTACACCATCACAGATGGCTCCAGTCAGCAGGAGGCAACATTTCCGTCAGATGGTGACAGACTACATGTCTTGCCCTGTCAGTGTACTCCCAGACGGGTCTTCCGCCTTCAAGTTTTGGGTCTCTAATCTGGATATATGGCCAGAGCTTAGCCAGTATGCATTGGAGGTGCAGGCCTGCCCTGCTGCCAGTGTAATATCGGAACGCGTCTTTAGTGCCGCAGGTGGTGTACTAACAGACCGTCGCACGCGACTATCCTCCGATAATGTTGACCGGCTTACTTTTCTGAAAATGAACAAGGCCTGGATCTCGCCAGAATTTGCCAGTCCTCTTCCAGAATAAATAATTGGTTGGCAACAGTATCCAGGTCTCCTGTTGTGTTCATTTTTCTACCACCTGATCTGTAATCCCTGGGCTCCAACACCTCCAGTTGTTGCTCAGAAGTGCCGTCTGCACAGAAAAAACACTAGCTCCTGTGTCAGTGGGGATCAGTAACGTCAGCTGCTCCCCTGCTGTGTGTCCGGCAATATCTCCTACTCCCTCCAAAATCACACTACATCAGATTGTAAACTTGCTCCAAGTAGGCCTCAGCCTACACCATGATTGATGCTGGGCTCCAACATCGCCAGTTGTTGCTCAGAAGTGCCGTCTGCACAGAGAAAAACACATGCTCCAGTGTTAGTGAGGTTCAGTAATGCCTGCTGCTCCCCTGCTGTGTGTCCGGCAAAGTCTCCTGCTGCCTCCACATCAGATATAAAACTTGCTGCAATTAGGCCTCAGCCTACTCCATGATTGACCTAATTGCAGCAGGTTTTATATGTGATGTAGTTGTGGCGCCCCTGAGGTTCAGTCGCCACAGAGGTACTGCACCTTCTCCTAAGGTGTAGTGCCCAACTACCTAGGTAAGTTGGGAACTCCTTTCCACACTCCAACACCTGCACCAACACACAGGATAGTTCAGCAATGGACCAGATTGCGGCTCCATGCTTAGAGGGTAACAGCACCTTTCGTGGGTCCTTGCTTCGTAACACGAGATGTGCTGGGAGGTGGGTGGAATTGAGATATATAAAAGGTTAGGAGCTCAACCCCTGATGTGTGTCCGGCAATGTCTCCTGCTCTGTCCACATTCCCACTACTAGTAGTGGGAATGTAGACAGAGCAGGAGACATTGCCGGACACACATCAAGGGATCAGTTGACGTTACTGAACCCCAGTAACACAGGAACAAGTGTTGATTGTGCAGACGTCACTTCTGAGCAGCAACTGGCGGTGTTGGAGGCCAGGGTAAATACTAGAGACGGATTGGAGCCAGAGGCCTAATTTGAGCACGTTTAAGATCAGTAGTAGTCTACAACAGATATAAAACTTGATGAAATTAGGCCTCAGCCTACACCCTGATTGACCCTGGGCTCCAACATCGCCAGTTGCTGCTCAGAAGTGTCTTTGGCACAGGTACTCCCTCCTGCCCAGCCTGGTTCCAGCATGCCTGCTGTTTCCGGGTAGTGTCAACCACCAAAATGTTGTCCTGTCGTGTTGCGGTCGGGTTAGCCGAGTCTATGGTGCCTGCAGTTTAGGTGCTTCCTTTGTGGGCTGTGGGTTCTGGTAATATAGGCTGGTTCCGTAGTGCCAATAGGACAAGCACCCCCTGTAAGGACTGTGGGTTTCGGTAACTGCGGCCGGCTCACGGCCTTGCAACTTTGTTTTTCATGGGTTCCTTCTGCTACCCATCCAGGTTCCAGTACCATCAGCTGTTCCTCAGTAGTGCCTTTGGCTCTTGTTCCTTCTGCTGCCCCTCTGGGTTCCAGCACCGTCGGCTGGTTCTCAGCAGTGTCTTTGGCATGGGTACTCCCTCCTGCCCAGCCTGGTTCAAGCACGCCTGCTGCTTCCGGGTAGTGCCAACGTCACTTTGCCACCAAAACGTTGGCCTGTCGTGTTGCGGTCGGGTTAGGCGAGTCTATGGTGCCTGCAGTTTAGGTGCTTCCAATATGGGCTGCGGGTTCTGGTAATAAAGGCTGGTTCTGTAGTGCCAATAGGACAAACACCCCCTGTAAGGACTGTGGGTTTCGGTAACTGCGGCCGGCTCGCGGCCTTGCAACTTTGTTTTTCATGGTACCTTCTGCTACCCATCCAGGTTCCAGTACCATCAGCTAGTTCTCGGCAGTGCCTTTGGCTGAGGTGCCTCCTTCTCGGTATCCGAGTTCCAGTAATGTCTGCTGGTCCTTGGTAATGCTTTCTAGCACAGGTACCTCCTGCTTAGTAACCGGGTTCCAGTACCATCAGCTGGTCCTCGGTAGTGCCATTGGCTCTTGTTCCTTCTGCTGCCCCTCTGGGTTCCAGCACCGTCGGCTGGTTCTCGGCAGTGTCTTTGTCTCAGGTACTCCCTCCTGCCCAGCCTGGTTCCAACACGTCTGCTGTTTCCGGGTAGTTTCAACGTCACTTTGCCACCAAAACGTCCTGTCGAGTTGCGGTCGGGTTAGCCGAGTCTATGGTGCCTGCAGTTTAGGTGCTTCCTATGTGGGCTGCGGGTTCTGGTAATAAAGGCTGGTTCCATAGTGCCAGTAGGAAAAGCACCCCCTGTAAGGACTGTGAGTTTCGGTAACTGCGGCCGGCTCGCGGCCTTGCAACTTTGTTTTTCATGGGTACCTGGAACCCATCCAGGTTCCAGTACTGTCAGCTGGTTCTCAGCAGTGCCTTTGGCTGAGGTGCCTCCTTCTCGGTATCCGAGTTCCAGCAACGTCTGCTGGTCCTTGGTAGTGCTTTTTAGCACAGGTACCTCCTGCTTAGTAACCAGGTTCCAGCACCGTCAGCTGGTTCTCGGTAGTGCCATTGGCTCTTGTTCCTTCTGCTGCCCCTCCGGGTTTCAGCACCGTCAGCTGGTCCTCGCTAGTTCCATTAGCTCTTGCAGCTTCTGCTGCCCCTCCAGGTTACAGCACCGTCAGATGGTCCTCGCTAGTTCCATTAGCTCTTGCAGCTTCTGGTACCCAACTGGGTTCCAGCACCGTCAGCTGGTTTTCGGCAGTGCCTTTGGCTTAGGTGCCTCCTTCTCGGTATCCGAGTTCCAGCAACGTCTGCTGGCCCTTGGTAGTGCTTTCTAGCACAGGTACCTCCTGCTTAGTAACCGGGTTCCAGTACCATCAGCTGGTCCTCGGTAGTGCCATTGGCTCTTGTTCCTTCTGATGCCCCTCTGGGTTCCAGCACCGTCGGCTGGTTCTCGGCAGTGTCTTTGTCTCGGGTACTCCCTCCTGCCCAGCCTGGTTCCAGCAAACCTGCTGTTTCCGGGTAGTTTCAACGTCACTTTGCCACCAAAACGTTGTCCTGTCATGTTGCGGTCAGGTTAGCCGAGTCTATGGTGCCTGCAGTTTAGGTGCTTCCTATGTGAGCTGCGGGTTCTGGTAATAAAGGCTGGTTCCGTAGTGCCAGTAGGACAAGCACCCCCTGTAAGGACTGTGGGTTTCGGTAACTGCGGCCGGCTCGCGGCCTTGCAACTTTGTTTTTCATGGGTACCTTCTGCTACCCATCTGGGTTCCAGTACCATCAGCTGGTTCTTGGCAGTGCCTTTTGCTGAGGTTCCTCCTTCTCGGTATCCGAGTTCCAGCAACGTCTGCTGGTCCTTGGTAGTGCTTTTTAGCACAGGTACCTCCTGCTTAGTAACCAGGTTCCAGCACCATCAGCTGGTCCTCGGTAGTGCCATTGGCTTTTGTTCCTTCTGCTGCCCCTCCGGATTCCAGCACCGTCAGCTGGTCCTCGCTAGTTCCATTAACTCTTGCAGCTTCTGCTACCCATCCGGGTTCCAGCACCGTCAGCTGGTTCTTGGCAGTGCCTTTGGCTTAGGTGCCTCCTTCTCGGTATCCGAGTTCCAGCAACATCTGCTGGTCCTTGGTAGTGCTTTCTAGCACAGGTACCTCCTGCTTAGTAACCAGGTTCCAGTACCATCAGCTGGTCCTCGGTAGTGCCATTGGCTCTTTTTCCTTCTGCTACCCATCCGGGTTCCAGTACCGTCAGCTGGTTCTCGGCAGTTCCTCAGCCTTCTTGTGCCTTCTGCTACTTTTCCAAGTTCAAGCTTTTGAAAATCGTTTTTGGTTATCACTCTGGATCTCCCTGACGACGACCCTGAAGACGTCGACCCTGAAGACCACCCCGAAGACGACGACCACGAAAACGATGACCCTGAAGACGACGACCCGGAAGACCACCCCGAAGAAGACCAAAAAGATGACCCTGAAGAAGATGACCAAGAGGACAAAGAACATGAAGACAACCACCAAGATACAGAACAACAAGAGACAGAAGACCAAGAAGCAGAAGAACAAAAAGCAGAAGAACCAAAAGCAGAAGAGCATTAAGCATAAGACTAAAAATCAGAGCAAAAGATATTATCTAAATTATAAGCAGAAGAAGACTAAGCAGTGTATGGGAGTGAGTACATTCCTTCTCGTGGTGCCCCTGGAAAATGCCTGCTGCTGCAGGCCAAACTGAACGCGGACAAATCCTGTTGTAAATCTTTTGTGACAGGCAGAACAGCTGGTGTAATCTTCAAACTTTTATAGATAACAACTACAGGAATGCCTGTCACAAATAAGAATATGATGAAGAAGAAGAATTGGAGGAAGATGAAGAAATAGAATATGAAGAAGAATAATCGTTGAAAAGAATATGAATAATGTACAAAATAAGAATAATAGGAAGAAGGTGAAGAAGATAAATAAGGTGAAGAAGAAGTTGATGAAAAAGATGCTGCTGCTGCTGCTGCTGCTGCTGCTGAGGATCATGAAGGAGAAAGTGTGGGAGAAGTAAAAAAGGTGAAGAGCATGGAAGTAGTGAAACATACATATCTGACAAAATATAACAAAGGTTAACATAGTCAATATCTTTATAACTCCGAACGTCTTTAAAAAAAAATTTATTCCTGCTATTCCATTTGATTGGGCTAAACCTCTATGCCTTTAATGTCTCCTCCACCTCCCCCAATACATTCTATATTATTCTTAGTTGTTTTTCTTCATGCAGAATTAACCTACAAGGAAAGAAAGGGGTTTTTTTAATTCCGATATTTCTGTCCCATTGACTTGCATTGGTTTCCGGTATCGGAATCTGCGATACCCGATACTTTTTTGGTATCGGTCCGATCCAATCCGATCCGATATTTCACGATATCGGATGGTATCGCTCAACATTAGTAATGAATGGAAGCGGAGGCAGAGATGGTGAAGTTCACATTCGTTTTTATTTTTTAAGTGGAACCTCGGGACCACGGTCCGGGGGGCTCCGAAGAGGGCGTGACTAGTGAGGCCCGGGCACCCGTAGTAAAGCCCCTCAGGCAGGGCCAGAATGGAATACCCGGAGGACACAGGTGCTACCTCCAGTTAGACCCCGAACACGTGGCAGCTGTCCCAGCGAGTACCAAAAGGGATAACAAAAGTTACAGCAGAGTCCGTAATGCGCTGGGTCCTGGATCCGGTTAGTTGGTAAGGAGTCGGTTCCAGTGACCTTCACACAGTCCTTGTACTCGGATGGCTGTAGGCGGAATGGGATGGCTTAGGCCCAGAAGTTTGCTGATATAACCAGGTAACACAGGATACTGTTATGCTGTGGAAACAGAGAGCATTAGACAATGCACAGAGACTGCAGATGCGGCGCAGACAGGTTAGCATGAGAACCGGATGTAGCAATGATAGATACTCGTTGCTCCGGCGCTTTCCTTATGGAGGAGAGGCCAGAAATAGCAGCCAGTGCGCTGCCATTGGTTGATTACATTTTTTGAATAATGCACGCCGCCTCTTTAAGAAGGCAAGAGAGCGGGCGGGTGTGCCCTAATAGCCTTAGCTACAGATCTCCTCACAGGGCACAAGGAGCAGGAGGCAGGAGGGAGGACAGAACGCTGAGCAGCAGCATGAGAGGCTCAAAGTGTGTGCCCAGAATGGAGAGCAGCGGCAGGCCTGGATGGAGCGCCAGGACGGGGGCCAGGTGAAACAGCGGCAGACCTAGGTGCAGCGCCAAGACGGGGATGGGTGTAACATGTGATATGTGTTAAAAGGGCACACTGACACTCTTTGCCACAGGGTACACGAAAACCTGGAGGCAGCCCAACCCCCCCACAACTTTAGCCAAATAACCCACAGTTTTCAATGCGTAACTATTATTAGGAAGTAAATTAAGGTTGACAAGCTTCCGTTATAAGAATTGATGTTTTTGGCATTGAAATGGGCACTGTCCTCCACTCCCTGCCGACTTTGTTTCCCCATTGACTTGCATTGGGTTTCGTGTTCCAGTCAGCCTCCGACTTTTCCCTATAGTCGGCCGATTTTGTTCGACACGACTTTTGCGAAAGTAGGGTTTCATGAAACCCGACTCGACCCGAAAAAAGGCAAAGTTGCTCATCTCTACTGACGACATATCCCCAAATCCTGGCCCTCTTCAACACATCCCCACACTTACTTCTAACACCCTGCCACGATCCTCTACAAGTTTTTGCAACCACGATAACCTCATATCTATTCATCCAGCCCCCACTCCCCCAGTCCTCTTACCTGGCGCCTTATGGAACGCACGCTCTGTCTGCAATAAGCCGTCGTTTATCCATGACCTCTTTATCACCAACAAACTCTCCTTCCTTGCCATCACTGAAACCTGGCTCACTCCTTCTGACACAGCCTCTCCAGCTGCGCTTTCCTATGGCGGATTCTATCTCCCTCATACCCCTCGCCCCAGCAACAAACGTGGTGGAGGAGTTGGCTTGCTCCTGTCTGATGCCTGCTCCTTTACCCCAATTCAACTTCCACCCTCCGCTACTCTTCCCTCGTTCGAGGTGCACTCCATCCACATCTATTCCCCCTCCAACCTCCAACTGGCTGTCATCTACCACCCCCCAGAACTAGCCATCTCCACCTTTCTCGACCACTTCACCACCTGGCTACTCCATTTCCTCTCTGCTGACATCCCCACCATCATCATGGGTGACTTCAACATCCCCATTGACACTTCCACCTCAGCTGCCTCTAAACTTTTATCACTGACTGCCTCCTTTGGCCTCACTCAATGGTCCTCTGCGGCCACTCACAAAGATGGTCACACACTGGACCTTATCTTGACCCGTCTCTGTTCCCTCACTAATCTCACTAACTCACCCCTCCCCCTGTCCGACCACAACCTACTGACATTCTCTTCCCTCTACTCTCCAACTGCGCAACCCCCACTCCACAAACTTGCTCACCCTCGCAGAAATCTCAAACACCTCAATTTACAATCACTCTCTGAGTCCCTTCTCCCTCTCACAGACATAGCTTCCCTTCATGACACAGATGCTGCTGCCACCTTTTATAACACCACAATAAGAAAGAGCAACACTTGATTCAGCTGCCCCCCTCACGCAGAGCAAAACTCGTACAATCAACAGGCAGCCCTGACTAGCCTGACCAAAGAACTGAGACGGGTTTCCAGGGCCGCTGAGCGGAGATGGAAGAGAACCTGTTCTACTGAGCACTTCAATGCATGCAAGCAGTCCCTTGCCTGCTTCAAGTACTCTCTGTTGCAAAAAAACTTACTTTGCATCCCTTATATCCTCACTGTCTCACAATCGTAAACAACTTTTCAACACTTTCAACTCTCTACTCTGTCCCACAGCACCTCCTCCATCTCCTCTCATTTCTGCTGAAGACTTTACCTCCTTCTTTAAGCAGAAGATCGATACGATCAGAGAAAGCTTTGGCCCACAGTCCCAAATGCCCTTATTAGCTGCTCAGCCCTGTTCTTCCAAAACCAGCTTCGCCACCATGACAGAAGATCAGCTCTCCACCCTCCTGTCAAGATCACACCTCACCACTTGTGTGCTTGACCCACTCCCGTCCCACCCCATCCCTAACTTTGCCACAGTCTTCATCCCAACTCTAACACACCTCTTCAACCTTTCACGTACAAATAGTGTGTTTCCCTCATCCTTCAAACATGCCTCAATCACACCCATCCTCAAAAAGCCCTCCCTTGACCCATCCTCTGTGTCTAACTCTCGCCCGATATCTCTTCTCCTTTATGCCTCAAACCTACTGGAACAACATGTATATCTTGAAATGTCCTCCCACCTCTCCTCCTGTTCCCTCTTTGACCGGTTACAATCTGGTTTCTGACCGCATCACTCAACTGAAACTGCCTTAACTAAAGTCACTAACGACCTACTAACCGCCAAGAGCAAGCGACACTACTCTGTCCTCCTTCTCCTGGACCTGTCTTCTGCCTTCGACACCGTGGACCTGCTGCAGATTCTCTCATCTCTTGGCATCACAGACTTGGCCCTATCCTGGATCTCATCATACCTAACAGACTGAACATTTAGTGTCTCCCTCTCACACACCACCTCCTCATCTCGCCCCCTGTCTGTCAGTGTTCCTCAAGGCTCAGTCATCAGACCCCTACTCTTCTCCATCTACACCTTCGGCCTGGGACAGCTCATAGAATCCCATGGTTTGCGGTACCACCTCTACGCCAATGACACGCAGATCTACCTATCTGGACCTGACCTCACCTCCTTACTGACCAAAATCCCACAATGTCTGTCTGCTATTTCAGCCTTCTTTTCTGCTTGCTTTCTCAAACTGAACATGGAAGAGAATTGGAGGGATCCAATGGCTGGATATCCTTAAAGACAAAAATGTCCAGGAAGGATGGGAAATCTTGAAAAATGAAATTCTCAAAGCACAATTGTTAACAATTCTGAAAAGAGGGAAGAATAGGAAGCATTTAAGGAAACCAGGATGGATGAACACAGAACTTAAGCACATGCTAAAAAGGAAGAAAGAAATGTTTATAAAATGGAAAGAGGGAGGCATATCTAAAGAAGAATATAATGCTGTCTGCAGAACCTGCAGGGCACAAATCAGATTAGGTAAAGCTGACAATGAATTGAGGCTTGCAAGAGACGTCAAAAGCAATAATATAGGATTTTGAGGATGTGTCAAAAGTAAAAGAAAAGTCAAAGATGCTATAGGATTTTTACAGGATGAAAATGATGAAATGGTAAGACACGATGTTGAGAAGGCCAAACTTTTAAATTCCTATTTTGCATCTGTTTTCTCTCAGAAAGGAAATGTAACATCAACTGTTCTTCAATGTCATATTAAGGGAATAGAAGAATCCAGGATATCTATAAACAGAAAGATAGTGAGGAAACACTTAGCTAACCTAAATGAATTCAAGTCTCCAGGTCCAGATGAATTACACCCCAGAGTACTGAAGGAGATAGCAGAATAAATTTTTGAACCCCTCTCCATAATCTTTGAAAATTCTTGGAGAACAGGAGAAGTCCCAGAAGACTGGAGAAGAGCAAATGTTGTTCCTATCTTCAAAAAGGGGAAGAAGGTGGACCCAGGCAACTATAGGCCGGTGAGTCTGACTTCTATACCAGGAAAGATCTTTGAACAAATTATTAAACAACATGTATGTCAGTACCTGGATAAGAATGAAGTGATTAAACAGAGTCAGCATGGGTTTGTACCTAATAAGTCATGTCAGACTGACTTAATTTCCTTCTATGATGGAATCACTGATTGGGTGGATCAGGGAAATGCTGTAGATATAGTATATCTTGACTTCAGCAAAGCATTTAGCAAAGTATCTCACACAACCCTTATTGAAAAAATGACTACCTAGGTATGGAATGGACAAGGCAACTGTTAGGTGGATTCATAACTTGCTTAGTGATCGGACACAAAGAGTGGTCGTAAATGGCTGCACATCCAGTTGGAAGAATGTCTCAAGTGGGGTACCACAGGGCTCTGTCTTGGGCCCTGTATTGTCCAACATCTTTATCAACGATTTAGATGAAGGAATTGAGGGTAAACTGATTAAATTTGCTGATGACACAAAGCTAGGAGGGATAGCTAATACTAGAGAAGAGAGAGGATTCAAAAAGATATAAATAAACTGGAGCAGTGGGCAGCAACTAACAGAATGTTTTTTATCAAGGAAAAATGCAAAGTACTACATCTGGGCAATAAAAATGAAAAAAGAATATACAGAATGGGAGGAATAGGGCTAAGCAACAGCACATGTGAAAAAGACTTGGGTATACTAATAGATCACAGACTGAATATGAGTCAACAGTGTGATGCAGCAGCAAAAAAGGCAAATGCAATTCTAGGATGTATTAACAGAAGCATACAGTCTAGATCACGTGAAGTCATTATTGCCCTCTACTCCTCTTTGGTCAGACCTCATCTGGAATACTGTGTCCAGTTTTGGGCACCACATTTTAAAAAAAGACATCAACAAACTCGAGCAAGTTCAGAAAAGAGCGACCAGAATGGTGACCAGTCTGCAATCCCTGTCTTATGAGGAAAGGTTGCATGATTTGGGAATGTTTAGCTTGCAAAAGAGAAGACTGAGAGGAGACTTAATAGCTGTCTACAAATATCTCAAGGGCTGTCACATTGTAGAAGGATCATCTTTATTCTCATTTGCACAAGGAAGGACTAGAAGCAATGGGATGAAACTGAATGAGAGGAGACACAGCTTAGATATTAGAAAAACTTTTTGACTGTTAGAGTGATCAATGAGTGGAACAGGCGACCACGAGAAGTGGTGAGTTCTCCTCCAATGGAAGTCTTCAAAGAGAGGCTGGACAGACATCTGTCTGGGATGATTTAGGGAATCCTGCTTTGAGCAGGGGGTTGAATCAGATGGCCCAGGAGGTCCGTTCCAACTCTACGATTCTATGGACAAAACAGAATTCATCATCTTTCCCCATCTCACTCTACCCCTCCACCAGACCTATCCATCAATGTCAATGGCTGCTCTCTTTCACCAGTCCCGCACGCTTGGTGCTTTGGGGTGGTCCTCGACTCTGCACTCTCTTTCAAACCACATATCCAAGCCCTTACCTCCTCCTGCCGCCTCAAACTCAAAAATATTTCCCAGATCCGTGCATTCCTCAACCATGAAACCACAAAAACACTAGTGCAAGCTCTTATCATCTCCCGACTCGACTACTGCAACCTCCTTCTCTCTGACTTCCCCTCCAGCACTCTGGCACCACTCCAGTCTATCATACACTCTGCTGCCCGACTAATCCACCTGTCTCCTCGCTATTCCCCTGCCTCCCCCCTATGCGAGGCCCTTCACTGGTTTCCTGTTGCCAGAGGCTCCAGTTCAAAACCCTAACCATGACATACAAAGCCATCCACAACCTGTCTCCTCCATACATCTGTAGCATGGTCTCCCGGTACCCACCCGCACGCAACCTTCGATCCTCTCAAGATCTCCTTCTCTACTCCCCCCTCATCTCTTCTTCCCACAACTGCATACAAGACTTCTCCCGTGCTTCCCCCATACTTTGGAACTCTCTGCCGCAACACATCAGACTTTCACCAACAACGGAAACCTTCCAGAAGAACCTGAAGACCCAGCTGTTCCGACAAGCCTACAGCCTGCAATGATCCTCAGTCTACTGAACCACAGCACAACCAGCTCTACCCTCTCCTAGTGTATCCACACCCATTCCTGTAGACTGTGAGCCCTCACGGTCAGGTTCCTCTCTCCTTCTGTACTTATGTGTCCCTTGTCTTGCACATGTTTATTGTACTTGTCTATATTTCCCCTTTTCCCTGTAAAGCGCCATGGAATAAATGATGCTATATAATTGTATAATAATAATAATAATAATAATAATAATAATGTCACGTGTACAGCACTGCAGCCAGTCGGTGAGCTCATTGGCTATAGCAACTCATGGTGTCAACCCACGTGAATATGCAGAGCTCAGTTATTGGATCTAGTAGTGTCGACATAACGTCAGTTGTGCAGACAACAGGCACCCGAATCAGCGGCTGAACCTGGGATGGGCTGGTAAGAGCTCATTCAGACATACGTTTTTTTCACGTGTGACAAAATCAGTCCTTGTTTCATCAGTGATTCTGTTCAGAATTTCATCAGATCTTCTGTGAGGGGAGCCAGGGCCGGAGTCGTGGCTGACAATGGTTGCTCAATCATGCCCTGGTCTCCATCAGGGTCCTCTCTGATCTGCTGAGGATTTCCTTCTGATGGTTTCAAACAAAGAGAGACAGAGTCCAGTTCTAACTTAAAATAAATGATTTGACGTGGTTCCATTCTCAGTACATCCAGTTCAGTTACAGAAACATCATAGGGAACATCATAGAGTACATTCTTTTCCTTCCCGGTTCTTTCCCTCCCTTCTTCGAACCGACTTGTCTGGTACCACAGCGCTCCTTCTGGCCAGCCTATCTTCAGGAGTTCCCCTGTCCATTTCGCCACAGACAAAAGGGCATCAGCCCACGTAGTTAGCTGCCACATATTGAAGCTGCCCTGCATTCCTCTGCTGCTGTAATCTTCGGCCCACAGGCCCTGGACGACTGGTCTTTTTGCTGAATGTTTCGTTGCCAACTGCCCTGCCCAGGCTCTCAGGCCCTACTAACTAGAATACAGGAAATTCTGTGACTTACCCACAGTTGGCCTCTCCTAAGTTAGCTATTTGATATCCTAAGTGTGCTAGCGTGCCCCCCCTCTAGTGTGCTAACTCCATCACTGCACTATCCCTGAACAATAATACAATACATACAGTATAAATATATTACATTTCACATAGTAACAGGAACTAGGGCAAAGGTTGAGGAGCACAAGTCCATCCTAGTACACGCCTTACACTTCCACAATGTCAAAATTTCATCTAAGTTTGGTCTGAGTTTCATTAGCTTTTCTTCGATGAGAAAAAAATAAGTTTCCCTAGCTTTTCCTATCTAGCAGCCAATAACATCTGAGTGCGGTCCAATTTTTTTTTTCAGACTTGCATTGCTGGGTTTGATAAGACACTCGGAGCAATACCAGACATGTGTCTGTGATTTTGTAAAGACCACTCAGTCTGCAAAAATAAAAATAAAAATTGGACATGTGAACAGCCCCTCCCAGACGATACTAGGTATGTGTGCTGTCTGTGAAAAACAAGGATAGAACTCGTACAGTATGTGAAAAACTGATGTATGATTAAGCCCTAGAGCACAGTTATTTTTTTTATTACATTCAGGGAATAGTGGGTTTTCTGAATCTTAGCGTTTAACCCCTTCACCCCCAAGGGTGGTTTGCACGTTCATGACCGGGCCAATTTTTACAATTCTGACCACTGTACCTTTATGAGGTCATAACTCTGGAATGCTTCTATGGATCCCGGTGATTCTGACACTGTTTTCTCGTGACATATTGTACTTCATGTTAGTGGTAAAATTTCATTCAAATAACTTGCGTTTATTTGTGAAAAAAAACAGAAATTTGGCAAAAATTTTGAAAATTTCGCAATTTTCCAACTTTGAATTTTTATGCCCTTAAATCACAGAGATACGGCACACAAAAAACTTGATAACTAACATTTCCCACATGTTTACTTTACATCAGCACAATTTTGGAACCAAAATTTCTTTTTGTTAGGAAGTTATAAGGGTTAAAAGTTGACCAGCGATTTCTCATTTTTACAACACCATTTTATTTTTAGGACCACATCACATTTGAAGCCACTTTGAGGCATCTATATGATAGAAAACACCCAAAAGTGACACCATTCTAAAAACTGCACCCCTTAAGGTGCTCAAAACCACATTCAAGAAGTTTATTAACCCTTTAGGTGCGTCACAGGAATTTTTTTGAATATTTAAAAAAAAATGAACATCTAACTTTTTTTCACAAAAAAAATACTTCAGGTTCAATTTTTTTTATTTTACCAAGGGTAACAGGAGAAATTGGACTGCAAAAGTTATTGTGCAATTTGTCCTGAGTACGCTGATACCTGATTTGTGGGGGGGAACGACTGTTTCGGCGCATGGCAGAGCTCAGAATGGAAGGAGCGCCGTTTGACTTTTTCAATGCAAAATTGACTGGAATTCAGATCGGACGCCATGTCACGTTTGGAGAGTCCGTGATGTACCTAAACAGTGGAAACCCCTACAAGTGACCCCATTTTGGAAACTAGACCCCCCAAGGAACTTATCTAGATGTGTGGTGAGAACTTTGAACCCCCAAGGGCTTCACAGAAGTTTATAACATAAAGCCGTACAATTTAAAAATCAAATTTTTTCCACAAAAATGATCTTTTCACCCTCAATTCTTATTTTTCCAAGGGTATCAGCACCCTAAAAGTTATTGTGCAATTTGTCCTGAGTACGCTGATACCCCACATGTGGGGGTAAACCACTATTTGGGCACATGGCAGAGCTTGGAAGGGAAGCAGCGCCATTTGACGTTTTTGGCTGGAATTGAGATCGGACACCATGTAGCGATTGGAAAACCCCTGATGTACCTAAACAGTGGAAACCCCCCACAAATGACACCATTTTGGAAACTAGACCCATAAGGAACTTATCTAGATGTGTGGTGAGAACTTTGAACCCCCAAGGGCTTAACAGAAGTTTATAACATAAAGCCGTACAATTAAAAAATCATATTTTTTCCACAAAAATGATCTTTTCACCCTCAATTCTTATTTTTCTAAGGGTAACAGCACCCTAAAAGTTATTGTGCAATTTGTCCTGAGTATGCTGATACCCCACATGTGGGGGTAAACCACTATTTGGGCGCATGGCAGAGCTCGGAAGGGAAGCAGCGCCATTTGACGTTTTTGGCTGGAATTGAGATCGGACACCATGTCGCGATTGGAAAACCCCTGATGTACCTAAACAGTGGAAACCCCCCACAAATGACACCATTTTGGAAACTAGACCCCCTAAGGAACTTATCTAGATGTGTGGTGAGAACTTTGAACCCCCCAGGGCTTCACAGAAGTTTATAACATAAAGCCATACAATTTAAAAATCATATTTTTTCCACAAAAATGATCTTTTCACCCTCAATTCTTATTTTTCCAAGGGTAACAGCACCCTAAAAGTTATTGTGCAATTTGTCCTGCGTACGCTGATACCCCACATGTGGGGGTAAACCACTATTTGGGCGCATGGCAGAGCTTGGAAGGGAAGCAGCGCCATTTGACGTTTTTGGCTGGAATTGAGATCGGACACCATGTCGCGATTGGAAAACCCCTGATGTACCTAAACAGTGGAAACCCCCCACAAATGACACCATTTTGGAAACTAGACCCCCTAATGAACTTATCTAGATGTGTGGTGAGAACTTTGAACCCCCAAGGGCTTCACAGAAGTTTATAACATAAAGCCGTACAATTAAAAAATCATATTTTTTCCACAAAAATGATCTTTTCACCCTCAATTCTTATTTTTCCAAGGGTAACAGCACCCTAAAAGTTATTGTGCAATTTGTCCTGAGTATGCTGATACCCCACATGTGGGGGTAAACCACTATTTGGGCGCATGGCAGAGCTCGGAAGGGAAGCAGCACCATTTGACGTTTTTGGCTGGAATTGAGATCGGACACCATGTCGCGATTGGAAAACCCCTGATGTACCTAAACAGTGGAAACCCCCCACAAATGACACCATTTTGGAAACTAGACCCCCCAAGGAACTTATCTAGATGTGTGGTGAGCACTTTGAACCCCCCAGTGCTTCACAGAAGTTTATAACGCCCGGGCGTGAAAATAAAAAATTTGTATTTTTTCCACAAACATGATCTTTTAGTCACCATTTTTTTATTTTCCCAAGGGTAACAGGAGAAATTGGACCCCAAAAGTTGTTGTCCAATTTTTCCTGAGTATGCTGATACCCCATATGTGGGAGAAAACTACTGTATGGGCACACGTCGGGGATCGGAAGGGAAGTAGTGACGTTTTGGAATGCAGACATTGATGGAATGGTCTGCGGGTGTCATGTTGCCTTTGGAGAGCCCCTAATGTACCTAAACAGTGGAAACCCCCCACAAATGACCCCATTTTGAAAACTAGACCCCCTAAGGAACTTATCTAGATGTGAGGTGAGCACTTTGAACTCCCAAGGGCTTCACAGAAGTTTATAATGCCAGGGCATGAAAATAAAAAATTCGTATTTTTTCCACAAACATGATCTTTTAGTCACCATTTTTTTTATTTTCCCAAGGGTAACAGGAGAAATTGGACCCCAAAAGTCGTTGTCCAATTTGTCCTGAGTAAGCTGACATCCCATATGTGGGAGAAAACTACTGTATGGACACACGTCAGGGCTCGGAAGGGAAGTAGTGACGTTTTGGAATGCAGACTTTGATTGAATGGTCTGCGGGTGTCATGTTGCCTTTGGAGAGCCCCTAATGTACCTAAACAGTGGAAACCCCCACAAATGACCCCATTTTGAAAACTAGACCCCCTAAGGAATGTCATGTCGGCCGTCACGGCTGCACCCGCTCCCGCCCCTCCTCCAGCGGCAACCGCCGCCACCTCCTCCTACCGGCGTCCTCGCCGCGGCGCGCTCCCACGCTCTGCCTCCCCTCCTGTGACGGCACCACGCTCCTTCCTTAGGGCGCGCGCGTGCACCAGCGTCCCCTCTTCTGCCTACGGGGGGTGGCGCCGGGGGCGGCACGTACCGCCCGCTTCCGGACCCTAGGGTATTTCTGGCGCGCTCTCTATTGAGAGGACACCTAAGAGTTGCTGTGTGCTCGCCACGCTGCGCTTTGGCCCCTTTCCGGTTTCTATAGTGCCGCCTGTGTCCTGTCTGTCTTCCCCGTGGCTACCAGCCCCCGGCTCTGCTTCCTTGTTCCCAGTGTTCTCTCACCCTGCATGACCGCCCTGTTCTCCCTCCTGGTACCTCCTTGTGTGCATCCTCCCGGTCCTCTCCCCTCTAGTACCTGCTCCCTGTCGGTCTACCCATCCTGTAGTCCTGTTAAGGTCCTCTACCTCTCAGTCCAGCACTCCTGCCTACGGGCGCTTCTTGTCCTTGAGCCGCCGCTCCTGGTACCGGCTGTCGCGGTTCTTTCCTCGGTAGTCTTGCCCCAAACGATCCCTGTATAGGGGTCGGTCTTCACCTGGAGCGCTTGACCCCCGGGCTCCAGATCCGCGACCCAGAGGGTCCACTCTCGGACGTCCATTTTCAAAAAACGTCACAGTACTCTCAGGCCATGGACCCCGCCGGTGCCACGGCTGCCACGCAGAAGGAACTGTTGTTCCTGCGTGAAAATCAGGCCCGAATCATGTCTTTCATGAAGTCCATGGACACCCATTTGTCCGCTATGCAGACCTCTGACCTCGGGCATGCTCCCCTCCTAGCCAGCCTGCAGCAGGAGCTCGCGCAGCAGCGCGATGCCAAGTCCCACATTTTGGGGTATATGGCGTCCATCGATGACCGACTGCTTGCCTTGCAGTCCGCTACGGTCGTCTCTAACCCTCCCAGGGACGCCGTCTCCTCCCCGCCCCCCGGCCTGGGTAAGCCTCCCAGATATGGTGGAGATCCTAAACTTTGTCGGGGCTTCTTAAACCAGTGCAGACTGCACTTCAAGCTGTTGCCCCAACAATATCCCATGGATCGCGCCAAGGTGGCGTTCATAGTATCCCACCTCGAGGGAGAAGCCCTGTCCTGGGTGAACCCTCTATGGGAGAGGGATGATCCCGTCGTAGCGAGTATCCAGAACTTCCTGGAAACATTTCGTAAGGTGTTTGACGAACCCGGCCGCTTGGCTTCTACCACAGAAGCTCTCTTTAATCTCCGCCAAGGGTCGCTTACTGTGGGGCAGTACGCCATCCGTTTTCGGACATTGTCGTCAGAACTCGGATGGAATAATGAGGCACTTGTGGGTGCCTTCTGGAGAGGCCTTTCCGGCAAGATTAAAGACGAGCTAGCCGGTCGGGATACCCCCACCACTCTGGAGGACCTTATAGCCCTGGCTACGCGCATAGACCTCCGATTTTTGGAGCGCTTGCGGGAATCGGTTAGAGAACGCAGACCCTTCAGACTATATCAAGCGTCCATTCCACACTCTGCAGCTCCCTCTACTAGCAGCGTCCCCGAGCCCATGCAGGTAGATTGGGTCAGGTTGACCGAGCAGCGTCGCAGAGAGAGGATGACAAACGGGCTCTGCCTGTACTGTGGTGGGGCTAGTCACTTCATCCGCACTTGTCCTGGGAACTCCTGAAGAGGCGACAAAGGGTAGTGGAACACCAGGATTGCGACCAGAAACCACAAAGAACGGAGTTTTGGTGGTCGACTCGCTGGGGTGGTTATTATGGGCGAATTCAGCCCAGGGTAGAAGAGAGACCCAATTATCCTGGTGGGCATTGGAGAAGTGGCGCAGGTAAGTTGTTAGGTCCTGATTAACCCGTTCCACCTGCCCATTGGTCTGCGGGTGATAGGCGGAGGAGAAGTCGAGGGACATACCCATAAGCTGACATAGAGCCCTCCAGAAGCGAGAAGTAAATTGGACCGCTCGATCAGACACAATCCGTAGGGGAAGACCATGCAACCTGAAGATCTGATGGATGAAGATCTCGGCCAACTTCGGAGCGGAGGGCAGCCCGGCCAGGGGGATAAAATGAGCCATCTTAGAGAAGCGGTCAGCTACGACTAAGATGTTGGTGCAACCAGCTGAGCAGGGCAAGTCGGTTATAAAGTCCATGGCAATTTGCTGCCAAGGGGCCTCCGGCATCGGCAACGGATGGAGAAGACCGGAGGGCAAAGTTCTTGGAACCTTGTTCTGCGCACAGGTTGAGCAAGAGGCAACAAAATCTGCCACGTCTTGGCGAAGGGTGGCACACCAGTAATAACGTGAGAGAAGCGATAGAGTCTTCTTGGACCCCACGTGCCCCGCAACCTTGGAGGAGTGCCCCCAGCGCAACACCTCCAGACGTTTATTCTGAGGCACGAAGGTCTTGACTGGTGGAGGAGTAGAAAAGTTCACCGGGGCCACGGTGATCACTTTGGCAGGCTCGATAATATACGAGGGGTTCTCGTCCTCTTCTGGCGACTGTAGAGATCTGGAAAGTGCATCTGCTTTGGTGTTCTTATTACCGGGCCGGAAGTGAAGCTGGAAGTCGAATCGAGAAAAATACAAGGCCCATCTGGCTTGTCTGGAATTGAGCCTTTGGGCGGACTGCAGATAGGCCAAGTTCTTGTGGTCCGTGAAGATGGTAAAGGGGTGCACAGCCCCCTCGAGCAGGTACCGCCACTCTTCCAGAGCCATCTTGATGGCCAGCAACTCCTGATCTCCGATGGAGTAGTTGCACTCTGCTGGCGAAAGGGACTTGGAAAAGAACCCGCAGGGAACCAGTCGTCCTGGGGGAACTTGCTGGGAGAGGACGGCCCCAGCTCCGGTGGAAGAGGCGTCCTAAGGAACTTATCTAGATGTGAGGTGAGCACTTTGAACTCCCAAGGGCTTCACAGAAGTTTATAATGCCAGGGCATGAAAATAAAAAATTCGTATTTTTTCCACAAACATGATCTTTTAGTCACCATTTTTTTTATTTTCCCAAGGGTAACAGGAGAAATTGGACCCCAAAAGTTGTTGTCCAATTTGTCCTGAGTAAGCTGACATCCCATATGTGTGAGAAAACTACTGTATGGACACACGTCAGGGCTCGGAAGGGAAGTAGTGACGTTTTGGAATGCAGACTTTGATTGAATGGTCTGCGGGTGTCATGTTGCCTTTGGAGAGCCCCTAATGTACCTAAACAGTGGAAACCCCCCACAAATGACCCCATTTTGAAAACTAGACCCCCTAAGGAATGTCATGTCGGCCGTCACGGCTGCACCCGCTCCCGCCCCTCCTCCAGCGGCAACCGCCGCCACCTCCTCCTACCGGCGTCCTCGCCGCGGCGCGCTCCCACGCTCTGCCTCCCCTCCTGTGACGGCACCACGCTCCTTCCTTAGGGCGCGCGCGTGCACCAGCGTCCCCTCTTCTGCCTACGGGGGGTGGCACGTACCGCCCGCTTCCGGACCCTAGGGTATTTCTGGCGCGCTCTCTATTGAGAGGACACCTGAGAGTTGCTGTGTGCTCGCCACGCTGCGCTTTGGCCCCTTTCCGGTTTCTATAGTGCCGCCTGTGTCCTGTCTGTCTTCCCCGTGGCTACCAGCCCCCAGCTCTGCTTCCTTGTTCCCAGTGTTCTCTCACCTTGCATGACCGCCCTGTTCTCCCTCCTGGTACCTCCTTGTGTGCATCCTCCCGGTCCTCTCCCCTCTAGTACCTGCTCCCTGTCGGTCTACCCATCCTGTAGTCCTGTTAAGGTCCTCTACCTCTCAGTCCAGCACTCCTGCCTACGGGCGCTTCTTGTCCTTGAGCCGCCGCTCCTGGTACCGGCTGTCGCGGTTCTGTCCTCGGTAGTCTTGCCCCAAACGATCCCTGTATAGGGGTCGGTCTTCACCTGGAGCGCTTGACCCCCGGGGCTCCAGATCCGCGACCCAGAGGGTCCACTCTCGGACGTCCATTTTCAAAAAACGTCACAGTACTCTCAGGCCATGGACCCCGCCGGTGCCACGGCTGCCACGCAGAAGGAACTGTTGTTCCTGCGTGAAAATCAGGCCCGAATCATGTCTTTCATGAAGTCCATGGACACCCATTTGTCCGCTATGCAGACCTCTGACCTCGGGCATGCTCCCCTCCTAGCCAGCCTGCAGCAGGAGCTCGCGCAGCAGCGCGATGCCAAGTCCCACATTTTGGGGTATATGGCGTCCATCGATGACCGACTGCTTGCCTTGCAGTCCGCTACGGTCGTCTCTAACCCTCCCAGGGACGCCGTCTCCTCCCCGCCCCCCGCCTGGGTAAGCCTCCCAGATATGGTGGAGATCCTAAACTTTGTCGGGGCTTCTTAAACCAGTGCAGACTGCACTTCAAGCTGTTGCCCCAACAATATCCCACGGATCGCGCCAAGGTGGCGTTCATAGTATCCCACCTCGAGGGAGAAGCCCTGTCCTGGGTGAACCCTCTATGGGAGAGGGATGATCCCGTCGTAGCGAGTATCCAGAACTTCCTGGAAACATTTCGTAAGGTGTTTGACGAACCCGGCCGCTTGGCTTCTACCACAGAAGCTCTCTTTAATCTCCGCCAAGGGTCGCTTACTGTGGGGCAGTACGCCATCCGTTTTCGGACGTTGTCGTCAGAACTCGGATGGAATAATGAGGCACTTGTGGGTGCCTTCTGGAGAGGCCTTTCCGGCAAGATTAAAGACGAGCTAGCCGGTCGGGATACCCCCACCACTCTGGAGGACCTTATAGCCCTGGCTACGCGCATAGACCTCCGATTTTTGGAGCGCTCGCGGGAATCGGTTAGAGAACGCAGACCCTTCAGGCTATATCAAGCGTCCATTCCACACTCTGCAGCTCCCTCTACTAGCAGCGTCCCCGAGCCCATGCAGGTAGATTGGGTCAGGTTGACCGAGCAGCGTCGCAGAGAGAGGATGACAAACGGGCTCTGCCTGTACTGTGGTGGGGCTAGTCACTTCATCCGCACTTGTCCTGAGAGGCCGGGAAACGCCTCCACCTAGGTCAGATAAGAGAGGTCTCCCTAGGTGATCATAATTCCTCTCTGCCTCTTACCCTTTCAGCTTTAATTGTTTCAGGACAGGAGCGCAGATCTGTAGAGGCGTATGTGGACTCGGGTGCGGCTGGCAATTTCATCCGGCAGCAAGAGGTGGACCAACTTCAGATTCCGGTGGTTATCCTAAAAGACCCACGGGCTATCACCTCCGTCGATGGAACACCCCTTCCCGGGCTCGTTACCAGGATCACGACCGAAGTGGACTTACAAATTGGAGCGCTTCATTTTGAAAAGATAGCCTTCTACGTGCTGCCTAAATTGTCTCACGCTGTCCTCCTCGGATTACCCTGGCTACCGCTGCACGAGCCAGTTGTCGACTGGCGCTCAGGGGAGATCCTCCGCTGGGGTCAGTCCTGCCACACTCGTTGTTTGCAATCCGTCCTCCATCTTCGTCTCCTGCCAACGCCAGCCAATCTCACGGGTCTCCCCGCACCGTACTACGTGTACGCCGACGTTTTCAGTAGAAAAGAAGCGGAGTCTCTGCCTCCGCATCGGGCCTATGATTGCCCTATCAACTTGCTTCCCGGAGCCACTCCGCCCAGGGGGAGGACGTATCCCTTATCTCCAGCAGAGACCACGGCCATGACTGAGTACATCCGGGAGAACTTGGCGAAGGGGTTCATCCGAAAGTCCTCGTCCCCAGCAGGTGCAGGCTTCTTCTTTGTTCGGAAGAAAGACGGATCTCTTAGACCATGTATCGACTACCGGGGCCTGAACAATATTACAGTTAAGAATCGATACCCACTTCCACTTATCCCAGAACTCTTCGACCGGCTGAGAGGGGCTCGAATCTTCACGAAGCTGGACCTGCGGGGAGCCTACAATTTGATCCGGATTCGCGCAGGCGACGAATGGAAGACGGCCTTCAATACCCGGGATGGTCATTATGAGTATTTAGTCATGCCGTTTGGTCTCTGCAATGCTCCAGCTGTCTTCCAGGAGTTCGTTAACGAGGTGTTTCGGGACCTTCTGTACTCTTGCATAATAGTGTATTTAGACGATATCCTCATCTTTTCGCCTGACCTTCCCTCCCATCGGAGAAGCATACGCATGGTCCTGCACCGTCTCCGGGAGAATCACCTCTACGCCAAGATTGAGAAGTGTCTCTTCGAGCAGACCTCGTTACCCTTCTTGGGTCATGTCATCACAGATTCCGGTCTGAAGATGGATCCCGAGAAACTCTCGGCGGTACTCAAGTGGCCCCGTCCTGTCGGAATCAAAGCCATCCAGCGTTTCCTCGGATTCGCGAATTATTACCGACAGTTCGTGCCGCATTTTTCCTCGTTGACCAAACCTATCTCGGCCTTGACCCGCAAAGGAACTAAGCCTGATCACTGGTCCCCCGAGGCGGAAGATGCCTTTCTGACGCTGAAACGCTCCTTTGCAGCAGCACCGGTCCTACATCGGCCGGTGGCCAGTAGGCCTTTTGTTCTTGAAGTGGACGCCTCTTCCACCGGAGCTGGGGCCGTCCTCTCCCAGCAAGTTCCCCCAGGACGACTGGTTCCCTGCGGGTTCTTTTCCAAGTCCCTTTCGCCAGCAGAGTGCAACTACTCCATCGGAGATCGGGAGTTGCTGGCCATCAAGATGGCTCTGGAAGAGTGGCGGTACCTGCTCGAGGGGGCTGTGCACCCCTTTACCATCTTCACGGACCACAAGAACTTGGCCTATCTGCAGTCCGCCCAAAGGCTCAATTCCAGACAAGCCAGATGGGCCTTGTATTTTTCTCGATTCGACTTCCAGCTTCACTTCCGGCCCGGTAATAAGAACACCAAAGCAGATGCACTTTCCAGATCTCTACAGTCGCCAGAAGAGGACGAGAACCCCTCGTATATTATCGAGCCTGCCAAAGTGATCACCGTGGCCCCGGTGACCTTTTCTACTCCTCCACCAGTCAAGACCTTCGTGCCTCAGAATAAACGTCTGGAGGTGTTGCGCTGGGGGGCACTCCTTCAAGGTTGCAGGGCACGTGGGGTCCAAGAAGACTCTATCGCTTCTCTCACGTTATTACTGGTGCGCCACCCTTCGCCAAGACGTGGCAGATTTTGTTGCCTCTTGCTCAACCTGTGCGCAGAACAAGGTTCCAAGAACTTTGCCCTCCGGTCTTCTCCATCCGTTGCCGATGCCGGAGGCCCCTTGGCAGCAAATTGCCATGGACTTTATAACCGACTTGCCCTGCTCAGCTGGTTGCACCAACATCTTAGTCGTAGCTGACCGCTTCTCTAAGATGGCTCATTTTATCCCCCTGGCCGGGCTGCCCTCCGCTCCGAAGTTGGCCGAGATCTTCATCCATCAGATCTTCAGGTTGCATGGTCTTCCCCTACGGATTGTGTCTGATCGAGGGGTCCAATTTACTTCTCGCTTCTGGAGGGCTCTATGTCAGCTTATGGGTATGTCCCTCGACTTCTCCTCCGCCTATCACCCGCAGACCAATGGGCAGGTGGAACGGGTTAATCAGGACCTAACAACTTACCTGCGCCACTTCTCCAATGCCCACCAGGATAATTGGGTCTCTCTTCTACCCTGGGCTGAATTCGCCCATAATAACCACCCCAGCGAGTCGACCACCAAAACTCCGTTCTTTGTGGTTTCTGGTCGCAATCCTGGTGTTCCACTACCCTTTGTCGCCTCTTCAGGAGTTCCCGCAGCTGATGCCCTCGCCACAGAATTTTCGAATATTTGGAAGGAGACCAGAGAGGCTCTTGTGAAGACCAGTGCCGAATCAAAAGACATGCAGACAAGAGACGGAGGGACCTTCCCCCGTACCACCCTGGTGATAAGGTCTGGCTCTCAACCAAGCACATCCGCTTGAAAGTTCCTTCCTATAAGCTGTGTCCTCGTTACATCGGTCACTTCGAGGTACTAAAACGCATCAATGAAGTGTCTTACAGACTGAGGTTGCCGGCTTCACTCCGGGTCCCTAACGCCTTTCACGTCTCGCTCTTGAAACCTGTAGTTCTGAATCGGTTCCAACCGGTCTTCGTTGCCCTTCCTTTACCTATTGGGTCGGAAGACATCTTTGAAGTAAAGGATATTTTAGCCATGAAGAGAGTCAGAGGGAGGACTTTCTTTCTCATTGAGTGGAAGGGTTTTGGTCCTGAGGAAAGGTCTTGGGAGCCTCAAAAGAATATCAACGCTCCTCTAATACTAAAAAAGTTTCTGGCCAATCTCAGAAAGGGGGGATGTAAAGAGGGGGGTACTGTCATGTCGGCGGTCACGGCTGCACCCGCTCCCACCCCTCCTCCAGCGGCAACCGCCGCCACCTCCTCCTACCGGCGTCCTCGCCGCGGCGCGCTCCCACGCTCTGCCTCCCCTCCTGTGACGGCACCGCGCTCCTTCCTTAGGGCACGCGCGCACACCAGCGTCCCCTCTTCTGCCTACGGGGGGTGGCGCCGGGGGCGGCACGTACCGCCCGCTTCTGGACCCTAGGGTATTTCTGGCGCGCTCTCTATTGAGAGGACGCTTGAGAGTTGCTGTGTGCTCGCCACGCTGCGCTTTGGCCCCTTTCCGGTTTCTATAGTGCCGCCTGTGTCCTGTCTGTCTTCCCCGTGGCTACCAGCCCCCGGCTCTGCTTCCTTGTTCCCAGTGTTCTCTCACCCTGCATGACCGCCCTGTTCTCCCTCCTGGTACCTCCTTGTGTGCATCCTCCCGGTCCTCTCCCCTCTAGTACCTGCTCCCTGTCGGTCTACCCATCCTGTAGTCCTGTTAAGGTCCTCTACCTCTCAGTCCAGCACTCCTGCCTACGGGCGCTTCTTGTCCTTGAGCCGCCCCTCGTGGTACCGGCTGTCGCGGTTCTGTCCTCGGTAGTCTTGCCCCAAACGATCCCTGTATAGGGGTCGGTCTTCACCTGGAGCGCTCGACCCCCAGGGCTCCAGATCCGCGACCCAGAGGGTCCACTCTCGGACGTCCATTTTCAAAAAACGTCACAAGGAACTTATCTAGATGTGAGGTGAGCACTTTGAACCCCCAAGGGCTTCACAGAAGTTTATAATGCCAGGGCATGAAAATAAAAAAATCGTATTTTTTCCACAAACATGATCAATTATTCCCCAATTTTTTTATTTTCCCAAGGGTAACAGGAGAAATTGAACCCCAAAAGTTGTTGTCCAATTTGTCCTGAGTACGCTGACGCCCCATATGTGGGAGAAAACTACTGTATGGACACACGTCAGGGCTCGGAAGGGAAGTAGTGACGTTTTGGAATGCAGACTTTGATGGAATGGTCTGCGGGTGTCATGTTGCCTTTGGAGAGCCCCTAATGTACCTAAACAGTGGAAACACCCACAAATGACCCCATTTTGGAAATGAGAACCCCTAAGGAACTTATCTAGATGTGTGGTGAGCACTTTGAACCCCCAAGGGCTTCACAGAAGTTTATAATGCCCTGGCATGAAAATAAAAAAATCGTATTTTTTCCACAAACATGATCAATTAGTCCCCAATTTTTTCATTTTCCCAAGGGTAACAGGAGAAATTGGACCGCAAAAGTTGTTGTCCAATTTGTCATGAGTACGCTGACACCCCATATGTGGGAGAAAACTACTGTATGGACACACGTCGGGGCTCGGAAGGGAAGCAGTGCCATTTTGGAATGCAGACTTTGATGGAATGGTCTGCGGGTGTCATGTGCGTTTGGAGAGCCCCTGATGTACCTAAACTATTGAAACTCCCCACAAGTGACCCCATTTTGGACACTAGACCCCCCCACGGAACTTATCTAGATGTGTGGTGAGCACTTTGAACCCCCAAGTGCTTCACAGAAGTTTATAACGCTCGGACGTGAAAATAAAAAAATCATTTTTTTCCACAAAAATGATATTTTTGCCCCCAATTTTTTAATTTCCTAAGGGTAACAGGAGAAATTGGACCCCAAAAGTTGTTTTGCAATTTGTCCTGAGTAGGCTGATACCCTACATGTGGGGGTAAAACACTGTTTGGGCGCATGGCAGAGCTTGGAAGGGAAGGAGCACCATATGACTTTTTCAACTCAGAATTGGCTGGAATTGAGATCAGACGCAATGTTGCATTTGGAGAGCCCCTGATGTGCCCAAACAGTGGAAACCCCCAATTCTAACTCCAACCCGAACCCCAACACACCCCTAACCCTAATCTCAGCCCTAACCCTAGCCCTAACCCAAGCCCTAACCCTAGCCCTAACCCTAACCCTAGCCCTAACCCTAACCCTAGCCCTAACCCTAGCCCTAGCCCTAACCCTAACCCTAATGGAAAAATGGAAATAAATACATTTTTTTAATTTTATTATTTTTCCCTAACTAAGGGGGTGATAACGGGGGGTTTGATTTACTATTTATGGCGGTTTTTATTTTTGGCAGCTGTCGCCCGCTAAAAGACACTTTTTATTGTAAAAATAGTTTTTGCATCACCACATATTGAGAGCTATAATTTTTCCGTATTTTGACCCACCGAGTCATGTGAGGTCTTATTTTTTGCAGGATGAGTTGACGTTTTTATTGGTACCATTTTTGGGCATGTGACCTTTTTTGATCGCTTTTTATTCCGATTTTTGGGACGCAGAATGAACAAAAACCAGCGTTTCATGAATTTCTTTTGGGGGAGTGCGTTTACACCGTTCCGCGTGCGGTAAAATTGATAAAGTGGTTTTATTCTTCGGATCAGTACGGTTACAGCGATACCTCATTTAGGTCATTTTTTTATGTTTTGTCGGTTTTATGCAATGAAAACTATTTTATATAAAAAATAATTATTTTTGCATCGCTTTATTCTGAGAGCTATAACTTTTTTATTTTTTTGCTGATGATGCTGTGTGGCAGCTCGTTTTTTGCGGGACAAGATGACGTTTTCAGCGGTACCATGGATATTTATATGTGTCTTTTTGATCGCGCGTTATTACACTTTTTGTTTGGCGGTATGATAATAAATCATTATTTTTTGCTTCGTTTTTTATTTTTATTTTTTAAGGGGTTCGCTAAAGGGGTTAACTAATGGGACAGTTTTATAGGGCGGTTCGTTACGGACGCGGTGATACCTAATATGTGTACTTTTATTGTTTTGGTTTTTTTTTATTTTCAAAAAATGAATTTATTGGGGAATATATATTTTTTTTTTTACTAATTTATTTGGCGATTTTTTTAAAATTATTTTTACACTTTTTTTTAATTTTTTTTTTACTTTATTACATAGTCCCAGGTGGGACATCACTGTCCTGTGACAGATCGCTGATCTGTCACATCACAGATCATTGTAACAGATCAGCAATCTGTCACAGGCATTGAAGAAGACTTCCTCTTGCCTGCGCTTTGCAGGCACTGAGGAAGCCAGCTTCCTCCAGGCCCCCGAAGGCCCCCGTCGCCATCTTGGATTCGGGGGCCTGGAGGAAAGGAGCCCCCCGCGGCAGCGCTGCACATTGCGCTGCTGTGGGGGGCTCAGGGAAGCACGGAGGGAGCCCCCTCCCTGCCGATGCTTCCCTTTAACTCCCGGTACACCGCGATCATGTTTGATCGCGGTGTGCAAGGGGTTAACGTGTCGGGGGTGGTCCGTGACCCCCCTGACACATTGTGCCGGGTGTCAGCTGTGATAATCAGCTGACACCCGGCAGCGGTCAGCGGCGCTCACCATGTGGGCGCCGCTGATCGCGGTAGACGTACTATCCCGTCCATGGGCATAGGGGCCCGGGTCCCATGGACGGGATAGTACGTTGGATGTCAGGAAGGGGTTAAATCCGGACACTGAAAACCGGACTCCTTCCCAGAAATCGCGCGTTTTTTTCCCCCGCGCGATTTTACCGCGATTATGTTCGCGATTTCGCCGCGATTTTCTCGTGCAATATTCAAGCACTTTCCAAGTGATTTGAAGCATCGCTTGGAAAGTGATTGACAGGTTGGTCACACTCGTCAAACATAGTGTTTGACAAGTGTGACCAGGTTTTTACTATTGAGGCCGCCTATGCGGCATCAATAGTAAAAGAAAGAATGTAAAAAATAATTAAAAAATAAAAAATCGGGGTATATTTACCTTCCGATATCCCGAGCTGCCATCCCGGGCCTCAGCGTTCCCAGTAATGCCTTGCAAGACCTGTGATGACGTTGGTCTCACGTTGCTATAGCGATCTCACGAGACCGCTAGAGTCATGCGAGACTACGTCATTACAGGACCTTGCCGCAAGGCATTACTGGGAACGCTGAGGCCCGGGATGGCAGCGCGGGACATCGGAAGGTAAATATACCCCGATTTTTTATTTTTTATTCTTTTTTTTACAGGGGTATGGTACCCAGGGCCTGGAGGACAGTCTCCTCCACACCATGGGTACCAACCGCACATGAGACGCTTAACTTCGCACATGGTAGGCATATCCACATGCGGGAAGTAAGCGATTCTCATGCATTCCTATGGGTGCGGAATCGTGGCAATTCTTTGCGATTCCGCACAAAAGAATGAGCATGCTGCGATTTTTTCCTCGATGCCATTCCGCCACGGAAAAAAACGCAGCATTAGTACAGCATGTGCGGAATTCCATAGGAATGCATGGGGTGCGTTCTGTACAAGATTTTTAAACGTTTTCGTAGCATTTTCGTGCTGAAAATCGCGGCAAAAATGCTTAAAAATCGCATTGTGGGCACACAGCCTTAAGAAAAAAAATTGAGGAATTAGAAAAATTATTTGCTTACCACTGTTCCATATGTGGAGAGTAGGTGCCAAACAGGCTGTATTAAGACTTTCTTTCAGTCCATGGAGTGGAGAAGACAGACACACACACAGGCGTGCACCCAAACAGACAGACACACACACACACACACACACACACTCACAGACACACAGACAGACACAGGGTTAGGTATAGACTAAGGCCCTCATAAACTAAGAGACCGTATAGGGTCCCTCCTCCCAATCTTTTCTATGGTCACAGAACATCAGGGGATAGAGCAGGGAATTAAAAGTGATAAATAAATGTTTGCAGCTGTGAAATAAAAAAGAAATGAAAGGTATGAATTAGTCCTGTTTAACAGAGGTGAGGTCAGCCTTTAAAGGGAATCTGTCACCTACCCTTTGGCGGGCGATGAAAACGAGGTCGGTCCGGCCCGATGGGTGGTGTTCCCGGGTGTGTACGGGGTGTACGGAGTGGAGCCGTGTGTGTATGAGGTGTATGGAGCGCAGCTGGAGGTGCACGAGGTGTACGGAGCGGAGCCGGATGTATACGAGGTGTACGGAGTGGAGCAGAGCCATGTGTGTACGGGGTGTATGGAGCGGAGCCATGTGTGTACGAGGTGTACGGAGCGAAGCCGGAGGTGTACGAGGTGTACGGAGCGGAGGTGTGTACAAGGTCTACGGAGCGGAGCCGTGTGTGTACGAGGTGTACGGAGCGGAGGTATGTACAAAATCTACAGAGCGGAGCCATGTGTGTACGAGATGTATGGAATGGAGCCCTGTGTGTACAAAGTGTACGGTTCTGAGCCTTGTGTTTACGGAGCGGTGCAGATCCGGGTGTGTACGACATGAAGCCGCGTGTGTGCGGGATGTATGGAGAGGAGTGGAGTTGCGTGTGTATGGAGCGGAGCCGCATGTGCACGAGGTGTATGGAGCAAAGCCAAACGTGTACAAGGTTTAAGGAGCAGAGCCATGTGTGTACAAGGGGTACAGAGCGTGGCGGCGTGTGTACAAGGCGTATGGAGCAGAGACACATGTGTACGAGTTTTACGGAGCGGAGACATGTGTGTACTGAGTGGAGCCATGTGTGCACGAGGTGTACGGAGCAGAGCCATGTGTGTATGAGACATACAAAGCTGAACCGTGTGTGTATGAGGCGTGCAGAGCCATGCGTGTACGAGGTGTATGGTGGGGAGCATTCATACCTTCCAACCGTCCCGAATCCAATTGGACAGTCCGGATATTGAGAGAGAGACAGAGACTGCCCCAGCTGGGAGCTTACTTTTCCCGCGGACACAGGAGTACACGGCGGAGCCCCAAAGAGCACTTTAAAACTCGCATGTGACGATCTACCGGAAGTGACGTGCTAGAAGCTGACCGGAAATGAGGTAATTTCGGGAAGAGATTGTGACGGAACCATGGAGGCACTTCAGGGAATGCTTCAGATCACCGTGTCCTCCTCCAACAGGGCAGACAGCGGAATTGCCTTGGAATCGGGGATGCCGGCCATGTGAGCGGATCATGATATGTCCTGCATCGGGAGGTTCAGGTAGTCACTAAAATGGGAGCCGGGCTGCTATAGTATCTTTATAGAATATTTCTTTATCTCTCTGATTCTTTCTCTCTCTGTTCTTTCCTTCTTTCTCTCTCTAATCTTTCTTTTTTTCTTTCGCTCTCTCTGTTCTTTCTTTCTTTTCCTCAGTACCAGCCACTGTGCCCAAAATGGCTGATGTATGTACACTGTACACTGTGTGTATATACATCAGCCTTGCGTCAGCACCTAGCTATACGTAAGCCTCAGCAACAGTATATACGTAAGCCTCAGCACCAGTATATACATCAGCACCTGTATAATACACAGGTGCTGGGGCTGATGTATATACAGGTGCTGGCGGGGGTGATGTATACTGGTGCTGACTTGAGGCTGATGTATATATGGGCTGTATGTATATACATCACTGATCAGCCGCTAGGCAGCACCTATATATACACCAGCCCCAGCACCTGTATATACATCAGCCCCAGCACCTGTATATACATCAGCCCCAGCATCCGTATATACATCAGCCCCAGCACCCATATATACACCAGCCCTTGCACCCATATATACATCAGCCCCCCACACCATATATACATCAGCCCCAGCACCTGTATATACATCAGCCCTAGCACCCATATATACACCAGCCCCAGCATCTGTATATATGTCAGCCCCAGCATCCGTATATACAACAGTTCCAGCACCCGTATATACATCAGCCCCAGCACCCGTATATACATCAGCCCCAGCACCCGTATAAACATCAGTCCCAGCACCCGTATATACACCAGCCCCAGCACCCGTATATACACCAGCCCAAGCACCCATATATATATCAGTCCCAGCACCCGTATATACATCAGCCCCAGCACCCATATATACATCAGCCCCAGCACCCGTATATACATCTACCCCAGCACCCGTATATACACCAGCACCAGCACCTGTATGTACATCAGCCCCAGCACCTGTATATACATCAGCCTCAGCACCCGTTTATACATCAGCCCCAGAACCTGTATATACACCAGCCCTAGCACCCGTATTTACACCAGCCCCAGCACCTGTATATACATCAGCCCCAGCACCCGTATATACATCAGCCCCAGCACCCGTATATACATCAGCCCCAGCACCCGTATATACATCAGCCCCAGCACCTGTATATACACCAGCCCCAGCACCTGTATATACACCAGCCCCAGCACCTGTATATACAGCAGCCCCAGCACCCGTATACACATCAGCCCCAGCACCCGTATACACATCAGCCCCAGCACCTGTATATACATCAGCCCCAGCACCCATATATACATCAGCCCCAGCACCCGTATATACATCAGCCCCAGCACCCATATATACATCAGCCCCAGCACCCGTATATACATCAGCCCCAGCACCCGTATATACATCAGCCCCAGCACCTGTATATACATCAGCCCCAGCACCCGTATATACTTCAGCCCCAGCACCCGTATACACATCAGCCCCAGCACCCGTATACACATCAGCCCCAGCACCTGTATATACATCAGCCCCAGCACCCATATATACATGAGCCCCAGCACCCGTATATACATCAGCCCCAGCACCCATATATACATCAGCCCCAGCACCCGTATATACATCAGCCCCAGCACCCGTATATACATCAGCCCCAGCACCCGTATATACATCAGCCCCAGCACCCGTATATACATCAGCCCCAGCACCCGTATATACATCAGCCCCAGCACCCATATTTACATCAGCCCCAGCACCCGTGTATACATCTGCCCAAGCACCCATATATACATCAACCCCAGCACTCGTATATACATATGTATATATATTATTAACAGAAGTGTTGGAGCCAAAAAATGGGGCATTTCTAGTACTTATTCAAATAAAGAATATTAGGTAGCCCCCTATCAAGTATTGGACACAACATTGGGTTCAAATAGAATAATTTGATCTGAAATGAGCACTATGAACCCAGGAAAAGTCATAAAAATATATTAATCTATAAATACAAATATATAAATCTTTATTAAATTACCACAATGCATACAGAACATATAGAGTTAAAAGAGTGGGAAACCCAAAAAGGCCCCTCTACCCACATATTCACTAGAGAAAAGGTTGCACATATTCCAAAAAACCCCAATACTCCCTCACCAAACAATACATAGCTATGTGAGGACGCAACTAAGGCACAAATAGGCAGATACTGATATACACATAATACAATAGTGCATCGCTAAATATTTACCTCCTGTGGGTGATGGTGTATATATAGTAGTCTGAATGTGATATATGTTAAGCAGTATGTAACATAATATAGTATAAGGCTATGTGCACACGTAGTTGGACGTGCTGCGGATTTTTCCGCGCGGATTTTGAAAAATCCGCAGTTAAATCCGCAGGTCAAAATACCTGCTGTTTACCTGCGGATTAACCTGCGGTTTCACACCTCACAATGGAGACGGTGTGAAACCGCAGCGGAATCCGCGCAAAGAATTAACATGCTGCGGATTGTAACCCGCAGCAAATCCGCGCAGAATCATAGAATCATAGAATCGTAGAGTTGGAAGGGACCTCCTGGGCCATCTGGTCCAACCCCCTGCTCAAAGCAGGATTCGCTAAATCATCCCAGTCAGATGTCTGTCCAGCCTCTGTTTGAAGACTTCCATTGAAGGAGAACTCACCACTTCTCGTGGCAGCCTGTTCCACTCATTGATCACTCTAACTGTCAAAAAGTTTTTTCTAATATCTAATCTGTGTCTCTTCCCATTCAGTTTCATCCCATTGCTTCTAGTCTTTCCTTGTGCAAATGAGAATAAAGTTGATCCTTCTACAATGTGACAGCCCTTTAGATATTTGTAGACAGCTATTAAGTCTCCTCTCAGTCTTCTCTTTTGCAAACTAAACATTCCCAAATCCTGCAACCTTTCCTCATAAGACAGGGTTTGCAGACCGGTCACCATTCTGGTCGCTCTTTTCTGAACTTGCTCCAGTTTGTTGATGTCTTTTTTAAAATGTGGTGCCCAAAACTGGACACAATATTCCAGATGAGGTCTGACCAAAGAGGAGTAGAGGGAAATAATGACTTCACGTGATCTAGACTGTATGCTTCTGTTAATACATCCTAGAATTGCATTTGCCTTTTTTGCTGCTGCATCACACTGTTGACTCATATTCAGTCTGTGATCTATTAGTATACCCAAGTATTTTTCACATGTGCTGTCACTTAGCCCTATTCCTCCCATTCTATATATGCTTTTTTCATTTTTATTGCCCAGATGTAGTACTTTGCATTTCTCCCTGTTAAAAACCATTCTGTTAGTTGCTGCCCACTTCTCCAGTTTATTTAAATCTTTTTGAATCCTCTCTCTCTCTTCTCTAGTATTAGCTATCCCTCCTAGCTTTGTGTCATCAGCAAATTTAATCAGTTTACCCTCAATTCCTTCATGTAAATCGTTGATAAAGATGTTGAACAATACAGGGCCCAGGACAGAGCCCTGTGGTACCCCACTTGAGACATTCTTCCAACTGGATGTGCAGCCATTTACGACCACTCTTTGGGTCCGATCACTAAGCCAGTTATGAATCCACCTAACAGTTGCCTTGTCCATTCCATACTTAGTCATTTTTTCAATAAGGATTGTATGAGAGACTTTGTCAAATGCTTTGCTGAAGTCAAGATATACTATATCTACAGCATTTCCTTGATCCACCCAATCAGTGATACCGTCATAGAAGGAAATTAAGTTAGTCTGACATGACTTATTAGTTAGAAACCCATGCTGACTCTGTTTAATCACTTCATTCTTATCCAGGTATTGACATACATGTTGTTTAATAATTTGTTCAAAGATCTTTCCTGGTATAGAAGTCAGACTCACCGGCCTATAGTTGCCTGGGTCCACCTTCTTCCCCTTTTTGAAGATAGGAACAACATTTGCTCTTCTCCAGTCTTCTGGCACTTCTCCTGTTCTCCAAGAATTTTCAAAGATTATGGAGAGGGGTTCAAAAATTTCTTCTGCTATCTCCTTCAGTACTCTGGGGTGTAATTCATCTGGACCTGGAGACTTGAATTCATTTAGGTTAGCTAAGTGTTTCCTCACTATCTTTCTGTTTATAGATATCCTGGATTCTTCTATTCCCTTAATAGGACAGTGAATAACAGTTGATGTTGCATTTCCTTTCTGAGAGAAAACAGATGCAAAAATCTGAAAAAATCAGAAAAATCTGCAGCATGTGCAAGGCGTTTTTGGTTTTACCATTGCAAAGAATGGTACTGTACAATGCAGCAGAAACTGCTGCAGACCCACAGGGCCAGAAACGCTGCAGATCCGCAGCAGAATCCGCAACGTGTGCACATAGCCTAATACTGTCAATTATAATGTAGAGTTGTGTGTATATAGTGTAGAGCTGTTCATATAGTATGTTGCTGTGTATATAGTATATAGTGTGGAATCCACACTATATACACTGGCCCATCTCTACACTATATAGTATACTAGCTGAAGAGCCCAGCGCTGCCCGGGCATAGTAACTAACTGTGGTTAGTTATAACAAATTATAATTATCCTCCATCCCATAGTCCCGTGCCCATATACCCATCATACATATCCACGATCCCATAGGCCCGTGCCCATATAGCCGTCATACATATCCTCCATCCCATAGTCCCGTGCCCATATACCCATCACACATCCTCCATCCCATAGTCCCATGCCCATATACCCATCATACATATTCTCCATCCCATAGTCCCATGCCCATATACCCATCATACATATTCACCATCCCATAGTCCCGTGCCCATATGCCCATCATACTTATCCGCCATCTCATAGTCCCGTGCCCATATACCCGTCAAACATATCCTCCATCCCATAGTCCAGTGCCCATATACCCATCACACATCCTCCATCCCATAGTCCCGTGACCATATACATATCCGCCATCCCATAGTCCCGTGCCCATATACCCGTCATACATATCCTCCATCCCATAGTCCAGTGCCCATATACCAATCACTCATCCTCCATCCCATAGTCCTGTTCCCACATACCCATCATACATATCCTCCATCACATAGTCCGGTGCCCATATACTCATCACACATCCTCCATTCCATAGTCAACCATTATGACATCATAATGAGCGGCGGCAGGGCTTGCAACCTATGATGATATCATGGCAACCATTGTGACATCATATTGAGGGGCGGGGCTTGATACGCACACACTGTTTCCCCAGTATGCAAATAGGGGCATTATGACATCATAATGAGGGGCGGGGCTTGACACGCACACACTTTTTCCCCCAGTATGTAGATAGGGGCAAAATTGTTTGGTGAATTGGAACACGCGGGGTTAAACTTTCGCCTCACAACATAGCGTAGGATGCTCTCGGGGTCCAGACGTGTGACTGTGCCAAATTTTGTGGCTGTAGCTGCGACGGTGCGGAAGCCTATCCCGGACATACACACATACACACACACATACATACACATATACATACACACTTTGAGCTTTATATATTAGATATACACAGCTCCACTCTATATTCCTTACCACAGTATATAGTGTAGAGCTGTGTACATTGTGTATACTCCTCCTGTCCTGTATACATGGTGTAAATATAAGTATCTGCTCTAAGTGTGTGTATCTATGAAAATAAAAAGTGTTCCGATGAATTGTGCAAAGTGGCGGGCTCTTTATTAGCCCATGTGACAAAGTTTTGGATCTATAACAGATCATTTCTCTGCTATGGAATTTAAATATTACCACATGAGCTAATAAAGAGTCCTCCACTTTTCTCTTATTTAATCATTTAATCAGTATGCTTATTATTTTCTTTTTATAAATGCCTTTGATTTAAGGATGTGTGTCCTAAAACATTTCACCCACTGCTTAATATTTGGTGGTGCTCAATTATGACACATATCAAGGCTGTCATCACCACCCGGCAAAAGCGGGCAAGTGCCGTCGGGGACTTGGCATGCTATGGGGCTTGTAAGTAGTGGGGCTCCAGTGCCAGCGCGCTACACAGTTGAAAACAATGATGAGTGAGGGAGCCATCTGCTGATGCTCCCTCTCTCATCATTCCCCCTCTGTGTCTGAGCTCTGTGACGTCTTAGTGCAGAGGGTGCAACAACATCACTACAGCGAATCGTCTGTGCCAAGCAGTGTGGAGGATCAGAATACACTGAGTGGATGCAGCGATGTTCAACTGAATGGAAGCTGAGTTAAAGTTCCCAATATTGACCTCTACGCAGTGAACAAAGCCATGCTATTCCTGCTTTATTCACTGGAAATATCTGATGGGTGGGGGTACTGGTTTTGCACTCTTAACGATATGATACTGATGATGTATTCAAAGGATTGATCATCAGTAGAGTTGAGAGAAACGGGTCGGCCAAATTCAGAATCCGCCGACTTTGGCTAAAGTCGGGTTTCGCCGATCGAAACCCGACCATAGCGTGAGGTCGGCCATGAGGTCGCCGACTTGAGCGCCAAAGTCGCGTTACCCACAGTGCTTCCAGCGCCTTTTCTCAGTTAATCATGAAGGACGCACACTGTTGGCAACGCGATTACATAGGCAGCGGCCCCCACCACGTTAGAGAAGGGCATTCAAGTGATTGGCTGGCTTTGTGTGGCGTCACAGTGCCTATAAAAGGCTGTGACCGACGACCGCCATCTTACTTCTGCTGATCTTGGCATAGGGAGAGGTTGCTGCTGCTCGATCTCAATAGGGAGAGTGTTTAGGCAGGAAAGAAAAAAAAAATCTGTGCTTCTGCTGATAGCGAATGTCACTGTACAACACAACAGTATAGTGTGCAGTGTCAGGGGAGGATATATTTCTCTGCAGCAGCTCTGTTGGTTATTAGGCTTCCTTATAAGGCTCCCTGATAGCTGCATTGCTGTTTGCATACTGCTGTGCAGAGTGCTTTCTTTAAAAGCAAAAATCCTTTTATTCCTTTCTTTCTGCACTGTAGGTACTGAGCATAAATTTTTTCACACACCGTATGGAGGTGTACGCTCCTCACACACTACCGTGTACCGGCTGGTATCACGGACAAATACATGCTATATGTGTGTGACTCTGTAAAAAAATACACGGAGATTAACATTTTTCCATACATACACCATATAAATGTGTCCCATTCTCAAACAGTATTGGATATCTGGTTTTCTTATTACGGTCACATCTACACAGAGTCAGCGTGTGTCTGTGAGACTCTGTAAATACTTATACGGACATTTCCATTTCCCCATACACCGTATTGAGCTGCTGTCCGATTATCAAACAATATCGGATATCTGGTGTTCTTATTACGGTCACAACTACACAGAGTCAGCGTGTGTGTGACACTCCATAAATACATTTACGGACATTTCCATTTCTCCATACACCGTATTGAGCAGTCCGATTCTCAAACAGTATCGGATATCTGGTGTTCTTATTATGGTCACATCTACACAGAATCAGCGTGTGTCTGTGAGACTCTGTAAATACATATACGGACGTTTCCATTTCTCAATACACCGAATTGCGCTGTCCATTTATCAAACAATATCGGATATCTGGTGTTCTTATTATGGTCACATCTACACAGAGTCAGCGTGTGTGTGTGACATTCCGTAAATACATATACGGAGATTGACAGTTTCACCATCAACGTATACAGCTGTACACCTCTGATACAGTACCGTATATCTGCTTGTTGGATTACGGTGAAATACATTCTGATTGAGTGTCTGTGACTAGTGTTGAGCATTCCGATACCGCAAGTATCGGGTATCGGCCGATATTCGCTGTATTGGAATTCCGATACTTAGTTCCGATACTTTTTTCATATCGAATACCGGAATCGGAAGTACCCATAATGCTAGGAGCCCGCTCGATTTGATTCAGCCAATGGGGATCCTCAGAAGTGTGGGCACATCCTGTTAGGCATGTAGGCGTGTTAACTACTGGCATGGCTGTGATTGGCTGCTGAAATGATGTCATGATGCACTATAAAAACCGCTGCAGCCGCCATTTCTGGTCACTCTGCTGTCAATTCAGTTAGGGACAGGCCGCTGTTGAAGACTGTGAGGGACAGTTAGAAATAGCGATAATCAAAAATATCTATTGCTCTACCCAGGCTACATAATCCACCACTGTAGCATTTTTGTAGCCAAGCAGCGCTGTTTTAATAGCTGTCTGCAAGGGCTGTGTGAGTGCAGACCCACGCTGTGTAGTGTGTCCTGCAGGCAGGTCTGCTTGTAGGCCGCCCAGCGTGTATCTCTGCCTCATACACATTTTTCTTTTATTGCTGCTTTTTTTTTCTCCTCTATAGTGTGCTTCCATCCGTATCCATATACGTTGGTTGCAAACTCTAAAGGAGTGGACAGCGGAGCCTTTCAGCAGCCTTTCAGTGCTATAGCCCATTTCTCTGCACTGTTTTTGGCTGTCTGATAGGTCTCTCTGTGTGTGAGTGCAGCTCACGTTGCAGTGTGTTCTACAGCCACCGCTAGCTGTAGTCTGCTCAGCGTGCTTCACTGCCTCATACATAGTCCTTTTTTAGCAGCGAATTTAGCCAGATTTTTGCTCCTATATTAGTGTGCTTCCAACCGCATCCATTGTCATTGGTTGGTTGCAAACACTATATAGGATTAGATAGAGGAGCCTTTTTGCTGGCTTGTGCCCTTCAGGGCCAGCCAGACTAGTATCACCCTATTTTTTGGAGCCTCATCAATTGCATTGTAGGTTAGCTTCCTGCATTGTAATCGCTCCAAAAAGTTTGTGATACTATAGCATTCAAACTTTGGTCACATCCTTTTCTTTCCCCCCCCCAAAAAAAAAGGAAATAAAGTTCACCAAACACTCCACTTTACAGTTGTGTAGGCCACATTAGATCATATTAAAGTGTAGTACACACACTCTTAGCCAAATTAGTGTTTCTTATACTGGTTAGCAGGTGTTCAGGAATAAGAACACTAAGCCACCCCTTTTTTACTTTTCTGCCTATCTTTATCAGTCTACCAAGATGAAGAAGGCAGGGAGTAAAGCACGTGGTCGTGGCCGTGGAGTTTCAGCAGGGAGAGGACGGGGGGATTCAGCAGGGAGAGGACGTGGGGATTCGGTGTCTGCTGCGGCCACCAGTGACCCGGCATCCCCCACTTTTACCAGGCAACAGTCCTTCATGCGCAGCTTTGTAGGACCTCGCCGTACCCCACTGCTGTGTGACGAATAAATTGAAGCCGTTGTCGGATGGATGGCAGCTAACGCATCCACTTCAATGACTTCCGCATCCTCCCAAGGCCAGAGCACTGAAGAGCAACCATCTGTCTCTTCACCACCTGCCAAATTTCCCAGGCAGTCTGAGAGCCCTGGACAGGAGCCATCTCAATCTTTACTTCTGTTCTCAGAATCTGTTGGCTTGGAAAGAGGTGGCCAGCCAAGCAGCATTCTAGAGCGTGAAGAAGAGGGAGTATGCAGTGATGCGCAACTGCTTTGTCCCTCTGAATCTGAAGAGGCGGGTGGGCCAGTGCCTATTGTGAGCACACCTCAGTGCTCATCTGATGATGATGAAACTCAGTTGCCAATTTCTGGTGCGTATGGTGCTGGCGAGACAACCCAGGATCAGCCGGTGCTTGAAGAGGGGAGTGGAGATGATGAGGTCCTTGACCCATCATGGTGTCAGCCACAGGAAGGTGGTGGGAGCAGCTCTGAGGAAGAGATTCCCCGAACGGCCAAAAGAGGAGGGAGAGGGCGGGGGCAGACTTGGTTGCCTGTAGCCTCCACTTTGGCACCCGTGAGGAGCAATCCTCTTCCAAAACACAAAACGGGCGCTCCCAGGACTTGCAGTGCGTGGTCTTTTTTTGACACAGTTGCAGATGACATTTGCTTTGTCAAATGCAAGCTGTGTCATCAGAAAGTGAAACGAGGGAAAAATGTGAGCAACCTCAATACCACAAATATGTGGAAACATGTGCGTACCAAGCACGAGGTGGAGTTACACAGACACACTGAAGATGTAGGCCAACCTTCAGCAGCACCTACCACCTCTTCAGCTCGTGTTGGGGCCTCTTCCTCCAGCTCACACACAGCTGGTTCGGCTTCCTCACTGGAACGCCATGGAAGAACCACTGCCACTGTTGTCCAGAGACCCAGTGAAATTCCACCCACTGAACCACGTTCGCAGTCATCAGCACACTCCCAGGCCACTCACCAGCAATCGGTAGCACAGGCATGGGAGAAAAAGCGGCCATACTCGGCAAACCATCCCCGAGCACTGGCTCTGAATGCCGGCATTGCCAAACTACTGGCCATTGAGATGCTGTCATTCAGGCTGGTGGAGACTGACACCTTCCAGAACTTTATGTCATTTGCAGTTCCACAATACAATGTGCCCAGCCGCTTTTATTTCAGCAGGCAAGCCGTCCCTGCCCTGCAAAAGCATGTGGAGGGAAAAATTAAAAATGCGCTACTAAACGCCGTCAGTAGCAAGGTCCACCTGACCACCGATGCGTGGACCAGTAGCCATGGACAGGGATGATACCTTTCCCTCACTGCCCATTGGGTCAATGTTGTGGAGCCGGGTACAGATCTGGAGAGTGGCTCTGTACGTATTCTGCCAACTCCAAGGATTGCAGGAATGCAGTCTGTACATATTGAGTCCTCCTCCTACTCTAGTTCCTCGGAATCAGCACTGCATGAGCCTGTTAGGCCAGATATGAGCACAGGTGTGGCCAAACGTCAACAGGCTGTCCTTAAATTAATTTCTTTGGGGAATCGGAGCCACACAGCACAGGAGCTCTGGAATGCCATCAAGCAGGAGAGCGATGTGTGGTTTGTGCCAGCGAATCTCCAGCCAGGTTTGGTAGTGAGTGACAATGGCCGAAATCTAGTGGCAGCTCTGGGCAGCTCTTTGGTCATGCAGAGCTTTCTGAGGGACTATCCGGATCTTGATGCACTGCTGCACAAGGTTCGCCTAGAGTGTGCTCACTTGAGGCGTTCCAGCATGGCAAGATCGCGCATTTCATCTCTGCAACGCCGATTCCGCCTGCCAGAACATCGCATCATATGTGACCTCCCCACCAGGTGGAATTCAACGTTACATATGTTGGAGCGGTTGTGTGAGCAGCAGGCAGCAGTAATGGAGTACCAGCTGCATCATGCGCAAACAAGTCGCACTGTGCGCCGGACACACTTCACCACCACTGAGTGGGCCACTATGAGGGACATCTGCCAAGTTTTGCGTGCCTTCGATGACTCCACCCGGATGGCCAGTGCAGATGATGCACTAATCAGCATGACTGTCCCCCTCATCTGTCTGCTTCAAAAAACCTTACAAGCACTAAGTGAGGAGGTTTTTGAAGAGGTCGAGTATGAGCAGTCAGAAATGCCATCTGCTTCTGGCAAGTCTGCGCAACGTGCTTCCACACAAAGGCCCAGGCAGGGGACACTTAGTGAGGAGGATGACGAGGAGTCAATGGAGGAGGAGGAACACATCTCTCCAGAGGAGGGAGGTACACAAGGCTCTAGTAGTCAGTGTGTACAGCGAGGGTGGGGTGATGCTGAGCAGGCAGAGATGCTGCCTCAAGCTGGGGACAGCGTTTCCGGTCCAGTTGGCAGTCTGCAGCACATGGTTGATTTCATGCTGCAGTGCTTGTTAAATGACCGCCGCATCGCCAACATTCTCCACACGGCTGATTATTGGGTGTACACCCTCTTAGATCCTCGCTACCGGGACAACTTACAAAGCCTCATACCACAGTTGAACCGGGAGCGAAAAATGCGGGAGTACCAAGAAACACTTGTGCAGGCCATCATGTTCTCCATTCTCCCTCGCAAGTGTTGCTGGTAGTGCTTTTCAAAGCAGCCATGTCGGTAGAGGCAGTGGAGGGAGCTCTGCACAAAGAGGTAGCAGAGGCAGTGCCGCAGGACAAGGCAAGGCCAGTATGGCCCAAATGTGGAAAAGTTTTGTGGGACCGCCACAAACGGCTACACCATCACAGACAGCTCCAGTCAGCAGGAGGCAACGTTTCCGTCAGATGGTGACAACTACTTGTCTTGCCCTGTTAGTGTACGCCCAGACGGCTCTTCCCTGTTCAAGTATTGGGTCTCTAAGCTGGATACATGGCCAGAGCTTAGCCAGTATGCATTGGAGGTGCTGGCTTGCCCTGCTGCCAGTGTATTATCGGAACGTGTCTTTAGTGCTGCAGGTGGTGTGGTAACAGACCGTCGCACGCGACTATCGGCCGATAATGTTGACAGGCTTACTGTTCTGAAAATGAACAAGAGAAAACAAATAGCAAAAAACACAAATATCCTGAACTAAAAGTAAAAAATATACTGCAAATAATGCATAAAGGTAATAATAATAATAAGGGTATTTATGCATTATTTGCAGTATATTTTTTACTTTTAGTTCAGGATATTTGTGTTTTTTGCTTTTTGTTTTCTCTGGTTAATGGTCATGTGTTAATATGCACTTACATTGTGCATACACATTAACTTACTTTTCTCAGTTCAGATTTGTTTTTTATTTATTTATTTTTTTTGAAAATGAACAAGGCCTGGATCTCACCTGAATTTGCCAGTCCTCTTCCAGAATAAATAATTGGCTGGCAACAGGATCCAGGTCTCCTGTTGTGTTCATGTTTCTATCACCTGAACTTTATTTCCTGGGCTACAGCAACGCCCGTTGTTGCTCAGAAGTGCTGTCCGCACAGACAAAACACTCGCTCATGTGTAAGTGGGGTTCGGTAACGTCAGCTGATCCCCTGCTGTGTGTACGGCTAACTCTCCTGCTGCCTACAACTTCTGACTACCTCTGATTTAATAGGTTCTCTGATTTGCCCTCTGTATCCACTCTGTTTTGAGTATTTCCTCCGGCCTACAACACCGCCTGTTTCTGCTCTCAAGTGCCGTCTGCACAATCCACACTTGTTCCTGTGTTACCTGGGTCCTGTAACATCTGCTCATCTCCAGAGGTGAGCACGGCAATGTCTCCTGCTTTGTCTACATTCCCACTACTTGTAGTGGAAATGTGGACAGAGCAGGAGACATTGCCTGACTCACCTCTAGGGAGATGCTGCTGTTACAGAACCCCAGTAACACAGGAACAAGTGTGGGTTGTGCAGACGGCATTTCTGAGCAGCAACTGGCGTGGTTGGAAGCCAGAGGAAATACTCGAAACAGAGTGAAGACAGAGGCCTAATTGGAGAAAGTTGACAGTTAGTAGTAGTCTAGAAACAATCGCAAACTGCCACCAAGTAGGCCTCGGCCTACTACCTGATTTTCCCTGGGCTCCGACACCGCCAGTTGTTGCTCAGAAGTGCTGTCCGCACAGACAAAACACTCGCTCATGTGTAAGTGGGGTTCGGTAACGTCAGCTGATCCCCTGCTGTGTGTATGGCAAAGTGTCCTGCTCCCTCCACAGTCAAACAACCACAGATTTACACCTGGCTCCAAGTAGGCCTCGGCCTACTACCTGATTTTCCCTGGGCTCCGACACCACCAGTTGTTGCTCAGAAGTGCTGTCCGCACAGACAAAACACTCGCTCATGTGTAAGTGGGGTTCGGTAACGTCAGCTGATCCCCTGCTGTGTGGAGGGCAAAGTGCTGCTGCCTCCAAATTGTAACTACTTCAGATTTAAACATTCTCTGATTTGGCCTCTGTCTCCACTCTGTCTCTAGTATTTCCCCTGACCTCCAGCACCGCCAGTTCCTGCTCACAGTTGCCGTCCGCGCATTCCAAACGTGTTTCTATGTTACTGGTGTTCTGTAATGTCAGCAGATCCCCCAATGTGTGTCCGGCACTGTCTCCTGCGCTGTCCACCTTCCCACTGCAAGCGGTGGGAATGTGGACAGAGCAGGAGACAGTGGCAGACACACATCAGGGGATCTGCTGACATTACAGAACCCCAGTAACCCAGGAACACGTGTGGATTGGGCAGACGGCTGCTGTACGCATAAACTGGCAGTGTTGGTGGTCACGTGAAATCCTGGAAACAGAGTGGAGACAGATGCCTAATTGGAGCACGTTGACAGTCTGTTGTGGCCTACAAACAATCTAAAACTGACACCAAGTAGGCCTCGGCCTGCACCCTGGTTGTCCCTGGGCTCCAACAACGCTAGTTGGTGCTCGGAAGTGCTGTCCACACAGAAAAAAACACTTGTTCATGTGAAAGTGGGGGTCAGTAACGTCAGCTGATCCCCTGCTGTGTGGAGGGCAAAGTTTCCTGCTCCCTCCAAAGTCAAAATACCTCAGCTTTACACCTGGCTCCTAGTAGGCCTCGGCCTGCACCCTGATTGTCCCTGGGCTCCAACAACGCTAGTTGGTGCTCGGAAATGCTGTCCACACAGAAAAAAACACTTGTTCATGTGAAAGTGGGGGTCAGTAACGTCAGCTGATCCCCTGCTGTGTGGAGGGCAAAGTGCTGCTGCCTCCAAATTGTAACTACTTCAGATTTAAACATTCTCTGATTTGGCCTCTGTCTCCACTCTGTCTCTAGTATTTCCCCTGACCTCCAGCACTGCCAGTTCCTGCTCACAGTTGCCGTCCGCGCATTCCAAACGTGTTTCTGTGTTACTGGTGTTCTGTAACATCAGCAGATCCCCCAATGTGTGTCCGGCACTGTCTCCTGCGCTGTCCACCTTCCCACTGCAAGCGGTGGGAATGTGGACAGAGCAGGAGACAGTGGCAGACACACATCAGGGGATCTGCTGACATTACAGAACCCCAGTAACCCAGGAACACGTGTGGATTGGGCAGACGGCTGCTGTACGCATAAACTGGCGGTGTTGGTGGTCACGTGAAATCCTGGAAACAGAGTGGAGACAGATGCCTAATTGGAGCACATTGACAGTCTGTTGTAGCCTACAAACAATTTAAAACTGCCACCAAGTAGGCCTCGGCCTCCATCATAATTGTCCCTGGGCTCCAACAACGCCAGTTGGTGCTCGGAAGTGCTGTCCACACAGAAAAACACACTCGTTCATGTGAAAGTGGGGGTCAGTAACGTCAGCTGATCCCCTGCTGTGGGGAGGGCAAAGTGTCCTGCTCTCTCCAAAGTCAAAATAACTCCGATTTACACCTGGCTCCTAGTAGGCCTCGGCCTGCACCCTCGTTCTCCCTGGGCTCCAACAACGCTAGTTGGTGCTCGGAAGAGCTGTCCACACAGAAAAAAACACTTGTTCATGTGAAAGTGTGGGTCAGTAACATCAGCTGATCCCCTGCTGTGTGGAGGGCAAAGTGTCCTGCTCTCTCCAAAGTCAAAATACCTCAGCTTTACACCTGGCTCCTAGTAGGCCTCGGCCTGCACCCTGATTGTCCCTGGGCTCCAACAACGCTAGTTGGTGCTTGGAAGTGCTGTCCACACAAAAAAAAACACTTGTTCATGTGAAAGTGGGGGTCAGTAACGTCAGCTGATCCCCTGCTGTGTGGAGGGCAAAGTGTCCTGCTCTCTCCAAAGTCAAAATAACTCCGATTTACACCTGGCTCCTAGTAGGCCTCGGCCTGCACCCTGGTTCTCCCTGGGCTCCAACAACGCTAGTTGGTGCTCGGAAGAGCTGTCCACACAGAAAAAAACACTTGTTCATGTGTAAGTGGGGTTCGGTAACGTCAGCTGAACCCCTGCTGTGTGTATGGCAAAGTGTCCTGCTCCCTCCACAGTCAAACAACCTCAGATTTACACCTGGCTCCAAGTAGGCCTCGGCTTACTACCTGATTTTCCCTGGGCTCCGACACCACAGTTGTTGCTCAGAAGTGCTGTCTGCACAGACAAAACACTCGCTCATGTGTAAGTGGGGTTCGGTAACGTCAGCTGATCCCCTGCTGTGTGGAGGGCAAAGTGCTGCTGCCTCTAAATTGTAACTACTTCAGATTTAAACATTCTCTGATTTGGCCTCTGTCTCCACTCTGTCTCTAGTATTTCCCCTGACCTCCAGCACCGCCAGTTCCTGCTCACAGTTGCCATCCGCGCATTCCACACGTGTTCCTGTGTTACTGGGGTTCTGTAACGTCAGCAGATCCCCCAATGTGTGTCCGCCACTGTCTCCTGCGCTGTCCACCTTCCCACTGCAAGCGGTGGAAATGTGGACAGAGCAGGAGACAGTGGCAGACACACATCAGGGGCTCTGCCGACATTACAGAACCCCAGTAACACAGGAACACGTGTGGATTGGGCAGACGGCTGCTGTACGCATAAACTGGCGGTGTTGGTGGTCACGTGAAATCCTGGAAACAGAGTGGAGACAGATGCCTAATTGGAGCACGTTGACAGTCTGTTGTAGCCTACAAACAATCTAAAACTGCCACCAAGTAGGCCTCGGCCTGCACCCTGGTTGTCCCTGGGCTCCAACAACGCTAGTTGGTGCTCGGAAGTGCTGTCCACACAGAAAAAAACACTCGTTCATGTGAAAGTGGGGGTCAGTAACGTCAGCTGATCCCCTGCTGTGTGGAGGGCAAAGTGTCCTGCTCTCTCCAAAGTCAAAATAACTCCGATTTACACCTGGATCCTAGTAGGCCTCGGCCTGCACCATGATTGTCCCTGGGCTCCAACAACGCCAGTTGGTGCTCGGAAGTGCTGTCCACACAGAAAAACACACTCGTTCATGTGAAAGTGGGGTTCGGTAACGTCGGCTGATCCCCTGCTGTGTGTACGGCAAACTCTCCTGCTGCCTCCAAAGTCAAAATAACTCTGATTTACACCTGGCTCCTAGTAGGCCTCGGCCTGCACCATGATTGTCCCTGGGCTCCAACAACGCCAGTTGGTGCTCGGAAGTGCTGTCCACACAGAAAAACACACTCATTCATGTGAAAGTGGGGTTCGGTAACGTCAGCTGATCCCCTGCTGTGTGGAGCGCAAAGTGCTGCTGCCTCCAAATTGTAACTACTTCAGATTTAAACATTCTCTGATTTGGCCTCTGTCTCCACTCTGTCTCTAGTATTTCCCCTGACCTCCAACACCGCCAGTTCCTGCTCACAGTTGCCGTCCACGCATTCCACACTTGTTCCTGGTGTTCTGTTACGTGAGCTGATCCCCCAATGTGTGTCCGGCACTGTCTCCTGCGCTGTCCACCTTCCCACTACAAGTGGTGGGAATGTGGACAGAGCAGGAGACATTGGCAGACACACATCAGGGGATCTGCTGACATTACAGAACCCAGTAACACAGGAACCCGTGTGGATTGGGCAGACGGCTACTGTACGCATAAACTGGCGGTGTTGGTGGTCACGTGAAATCCTGGAAACAGAGTGGTGACAGATGCCTAATTGGAGCACGTTGACAGTCAGTTGTAGTCCAGAACCGATATAAAACTGCCACCAAGTAGGCCTCAGCCTACACCATGATGGTCCCTGGGCTCCAACAACGCCAGTTGGTGCTCGGCAGTGTCTTTGGCACGGGTACTCCCTGTTGCCCAGCCTGGTTCCAGCATGCCAGCTGTTTCCAGGTAGTGTCAATTTCACTTTGCCACCAATCCGTTGTCCTGTCGTCTTGCGGCTGGGTTAGCCGACTCTACGGTGCCTGCAGTTTAGGTGACTCCTATGTGGGCTGCGGGATCTGGCACTGAAGGCTGGATCCGTAGTGCCAATCGGACAAGGACCCCCTGTAGGACTGTGGGTTTCGGTAACTGCGGCCGGCTTGCGGCCTGGCTACTTTGCTTTGGATGGGTACCTTCTGCTACCCACTCGGGTTCCAGCACTGTCAGCTGGTTCTATCCAGAGCCTTTGGCCTAGGTGCCTCCATCTCTGTATCCGAAGGTCCAGCATCGTCAGCTGTTCCTCGGTAGTGCCATTGGCTCTTGTAGCTTTTGCTACCCATCTGGGTTCCAGCACCGTCAGCTGGTTCTCGGCAGTGTCTTTGGCACGGGTACCCCTGTTGCCCAGCCTGTTTTCAGCATGCCTGCTGTTTCCGGGTAGTGTCAAGATCACTATGCCACCAATCCGTTGTCCTGTCGTCTTGCGGCTGGGTTAGCCGACTCTACGGTGCCTGCAGTTTAGGTGACTCCTATGTGGGCTGCGGGAACTGGCACTGAAGGCTGGATCCGTAGTGCCAATCGGACAAGGACCCCCTGTAGGACTGTGGGTTTCGGTAACTGCGGCCGGCTTGCGGCCTGGCTACTTTGCTTTGGATGGGTACCTTCTTCTACCCACCCGGGTTCCAGCACTGTCAGCTGGTTCTCGCCAGAGCCTTTGGCCTAGGTGCCTCCATCTCGGTATCCGAAGTCCAGCACCGTCAGCTGGTCCTTGGTAGTGCTTTTTAGCACAGGTACCTTCTGCTTAGTAACCGTGGTCCAGCACCATCAGTTGGTCCTCGGTAGTGCCATTGGCTCTTGTTCCTTCTGCTACCCATCCGGGTTCCAGCACTGTCTGCTGGTTCTCGCCAGAGCCTTTGGCCTAGGTGCCTCCATCTCGGTATCCGAAGTCCAGCACCGTCAGCTGGTCCTTGGTAGTGCTTTTTAGCACAGGTACCTTCTGCTTAGTAACCGTGGTCCAGCACCATCAATTGGTCCTCGGTAGTGCCATTGGCTCTTGTTCCTTCTGCTACCCATCCGGGTTCCAGCACTGTCTGCTGGATCTCGCCAGAGCCTTTGGCCTAGGTGCCTCCATCTCGGTATCCGAAGTCCAGCACCGTCAGCTGGTCCTTGGTAGTGCTTTTTAGCACAGGTACCTTCTGCTTAGTAACCGTGGTCCAGCACCATCAGTTGGTCCTCGGTAGTGCCATTGGCTCTTGTTCCTTCTGCTACCCATCCGGGTTCCAGCACTGTCTGCTGGTTCTCACCAGAGCCTTTGGCCTAGGTGCCTCCATCTCGGTATCCGAAGTCCAGCACCGTCAGCTGGTCCTTGGTAGCGCTTTTTAGCACAGGTACCTTCTGCTTAGTAACCGTGGTCCAGCACCGTCAGTTGGTCCTCGGTAGTGCCATTGGCTCTTGTTCCTTCTGCTACCCATCCGGGTGCCAGCACTGTCTGCTGGTTCTCGCCAGAGCCTTTGGCCTAGGTGCCTCCATCTCGGTATCCGAGGTCCAGCAACGTCAGCTGGTCCTTGGTAGTGGTTTCTAGCACAGGTACCTCCTGCATAGTAACCGGGGTCCAGCACTGTCAGCTGTTCCTCAGTAGTGCCATTGGCTATTGTTCCTTCTGCTGCCACTACGGGTTCCAGTACTGTCAGCTGGTTCTCACCAGTTTCTCAGCCTTCTTGTACCTTCTGCTACATTTCAAAGATCAAGCTTTTTGAAATTGTCTTTGGTAATCCTTATTGATCTCCATGACGACGACCTTGATGACGACGACCCTGAAGACCACACCAAAGAAGACCAGAAATATGACCCTAAATAATAAGACCTAGAGGACAAAGAACATGAAGACGACCACCAAGATACAGAACAAAAGACAGAAGAACAAGAAGCAAAAGAAGCAAAAGCAGAAGAACAGAAAGCAGAAGAACATTAAGCATAAGACTAAAAATCAGCATAGAAGAAATCAAAATTATAAGCAGAAGAAGACTAAGCAGTAAATGGGGGTGAGTCCGTTCCTCCTCGTGGTGCCCCTGGAAAATGCCTGCTGCTGCAGGCCAAACTGAACGCGGACAAATCCTGTTGTAAATCTTTTGTGACAGGCAGAACGTAAGGTGTAATCTTATAACTTTTATTGATAAGTACTACAGGAATGCCTGTCACCATAAGAAAATGAAGACAAAGAAGAATAGGAAGAAGATGAAGAAATAGCATATTAAAATTAATAATAGCTGAATAAGAAGAATATGAAGAATGGAAAAAAAAATTAATGGGAAGAAGATGAAGAAGAAGAAGATGAATAAGGTGAAGAAAAAGTTGATGAAAAAAATGCTACTGCTGCGGATCATGAAGGAGAAAGTGTGGGAGAAGTACAAAAGAAGGTGAAGAGCATGGAAGTTGTGAAACATACATATCTGACAAAATATAAAAAAGGTTAACATAGTCAATATCTTTTTAACTCCGAACGTCTTGAAAAAAAAAATTGGAATTAATGCTATGCCATGTGATTTGAATAAACCACTATGCCTTTAATGTCTTCTCCACCTCCCACAATACATTCTATATGATTCTTATTTGTTTTCAATTATGTAGAATTAGCCAACAAGGAAATAAAGGGCTTTTTTTTAAATTCCGATACCGGAAGTCCCATTGACTTGAATGGGACTTCCGGTATCGGAATTGGCGATACCCGATATTTTTTTCGTATCGGGCGATACCATCCGATACGATATTTTGGGGTATCGAACGGTATCGCTCAACACTATCTGTGACTCACAAAATATATACGGAGATTTCACTTCTTACATACACCTTACACAGCTGTACGCTACTCATACAGTACCATTTCTCTGCTGGTATCTTTGGTACATTTTCCCAAACATGAGGAAGTCTGGTGGAAGAGGCCGCGGATGTGGGTGGGGGGGGCGCAGCTGGTACTGATGGTGGTGGTGGTGCATCGGCTGATTCTGGCAAAAGCACAATAGCAGCTAAGGCAGGATGTGTTGAGCCTGCATCATCGTCTGTCACAAGAAGGCCTTTAAGGTTCCCTTTTCTGGGAGTAAGTAAACCGCTTTTAAAGCTGGAGCATCAGGAACAGGTTTTGGCTTACATTGCCGAAACAGTCTCCAGCTCTATTGCCTCCTCTTCTGAAGTGACAAAAACTGCAAGCAGAGTCGTCAGTGCTGGCCTGTGGTCAGGAACAGCACCTTTCCTTGTGTCCTTTACCCACTCCAAAAGTGAAGGATGCTGCAGCACACACTTCAGATTACTCCGTGGAGCTCTTTTCACATACCTTTCCTTGGTTATCAAGTCAAATCCTGAATTCCCCAGTTCAAGATGAATCTGACATGGAGTGCACTGATGCACAGCCACTGCTAGATGAATCTGCTGGTACATTCACCCACAGCACTACATTGCCCTCGCAGTCTACTGAGCCCGAATCAGACCCTGATGAAACTCAGGTGCCCTTTCCCGCATACTATACCACCTTACACGGTGACACAGAGGAAGGTGCAGAGGAAGGTGCAGATGACATTGAAGACGAGGTCATGGATGACCCAGTTGTTGACCCGGATTGGCATCCATTGGGGGAAGAGGGTGCTGGTGACAATAGGTCAGAACAGGAGAAGGATCCGCAACAGGCATCGTCATCGCAGGAGCAGTTATCCGGCAGGCCCGTAGCTGTCAAAAAACTTGGCAAGAAAACTAAAAGAGTTGCAGGACAGCTTGTCCAGACGGTCAAATTAGCACAGCGTGCAAGCCCTGAAAATTTGTACCATATTAGGAAAAGTGCAGTGTGGCACTTTTTTGATCAAAATCCTACTGATGATGCAAAGGTTATCTGTAAGAAATGCCGAAGGACCTTTAGCAGAGGGAAAAATCTACGAAATTTGAATACCAGTTGCATGCTTAGACATTTAACCAACATGCACTTGCAAGTGTGGATGGACAACAAAACCTCAGGTAGCACATGTGCACCTGCTCCGACTGAAGTTAGCCGGCAATGCTCCATCGCTTCCCCCACTGTAAGGCCAACGCTAAGCTTACCACCATCAAGAAATGTTGAGGTGTCATCGCTAGGCCAAAGCAGTCAGGCAATGACAATATTTTCACAAGGAAACACTGAATCTAGGCCATCAACACCCTCCCCATCACCAACCCCTTCTCAGTCCGTCATGTCCAATGCTAGTTCCCCCATATGCAGCTCTCAAGTCCAGCTCACCCTACCACACTCTGAGTAGGACAAGAAAGTACTCATGCTCTCATCCGCGTACACTGGCTTTGAACGCCTACATTGACAAACTGATCTCATTAGAGATGATGCCCTTCCATTTGGTAGAAAGCGAAGCTTTCCGAGAGCTCATGGCCTATGCTGTCCCACGCTTTGACCTACCCAGTCGGCACTTCTTTTCTCGGAAATCCATCCCTGCCCTCCACTGGCATGTGAAAGACCACATTGTCCATGCACTAAAACAATCAGTGAGTGGAAAGGTGCACCTCACAACAGATGCATGGGCCAGTAGGTATGGTCAGGGCTGTTACGTGTCCATCACTGCACACTGGGTTAATGTGGTGGATGCAGGCTCCACAGAAACAGCGGCAGTGGAACAGTGCTGCCTAGCACATGGTATAGGAAAGTTGGCTGTAGGCATTCAACCCTCATCCTCCTCCAGAAGCGAAAGCTCGTCGATAGAGCGCAGTCACACGAGCACTCCATCCACATCTGTCTGTTTTGCACATGAGGTGTCCTACTATCGAACAGCTAGTGGTAAGTGGCAGCATGCTGTTTTATAAATGATGTCTTTGGGCGACAGCAGACACACCGTGGAGGTACTGGCCAACTACTTGCATCGACAAACTGAGTCATGGCTGGGCAGTCTATATCTTGAGCCAGGCAAGGTAGTCAGTGATAATGGCTGGAATTTTGTGGCAGCCATAGCCCTTTCAAAACTCACACACATACCTTGCCTGGCTCACCCCTTGAACCTGGTGGTGCAGTGCTTCCTAAATAATTTTCCGGAGTTAACAGCCCTGCTCCATAAGAAGACTGTGCTCGCACATCCGTCGCTCAACCGTCCACTCCAGTCGTATGAAGAAGCTGCAGCGATCATTCAACCTCCCCAAGCACCGCCTAATCAAAGACGTTGCTACAAGATGGAACTCTAACATGCACATGGTTGAGAGGCTGTGCGAACAGAGGCAGGCTGAAATGCATTTGTGGGAGGATACACGGGCAGGCAGTTTGAGGGCAGACATGGAATTGTCGGGTGCGCAGTGGTCAAAGCTGAAAGACCTCTGTAAAGTCCTTCAGTGTTTTGAGGAATGCACACGGCTGGTAAGCTGAGATGACGCCTTCATAAGAATGAGCATACCACTTATTCGTCTGCTCATGCAAAGTTTGACGCACATTAAGGATCAGGCGTCTGCAACTGAGGAGCAACAGGAGGAGGAGGAGGAGGGAAGCCTTGATGACAGTCAACCATTGTCTGTTCAGGGAACTGGCGTGGACGAGGTGGAGGAAAAAGAGGAGGAAGATGAGGAGGAGGATGAGAGGGATGATTATTTTGGGGAGGAGGATGCTTCTCGGGGGGAAGAAAAATTGTGGGCGTGCCAAGGTCAGGTACAGGATTTGTGCATGGCTGGAGGGATGTGGATTTGCCAGAAAGTGCTCCTCCACCCACCACTGGCAGTGCAGCATTGACACCTGGAACATTGGCCCACATGTGTGACTATGCCTTGCGGATCCTAAAAAGGGACCCCTGCATTGCCAAAATGATGAGGGATGATGACTACTGGTTGGCCAGCATTCTCGATCCACGCTATAAAGGCAAATTACACAACATAATGCCACAGGAGATCCTAGAGCTAATATTGGCTAACAAACAAGCAACTCTGGTAAACCGTTTGTTTGAGGCATTCCCAACACACAGCAGCGGAGCTGGTTCTCCCACGAGCCATAGTGGGCAAAATGGAAGATGTGTTCATGGTGCACACAGCCGATTTGGCGTTGGAGACAGGGGTTTCCTGACCATGTTGTGGTCTGATTTCTCAAGTTCTGCACACACGACAGCTAATACAGAATCGATTGCAAGAGACAGGAGACAGCAGTTGTCAACTACAGTTACAAACTACTTCTTCTCCTATATCGAGGTTCTCCCTCTCAGGTCATTCCCCTTTGATTATTGGGCCTCAAAACTGGACACATGGCCTGAATTGGCACAATATGCCTTACAGGAGCTCGCTTGCCCTGCTGGTAGGGTGCTATCGGAAAGAGTCTTCAGTGCTGCTGGATCAATCCTGGCAGAAAAAAGGACCCGTCTGTCGACCCAAAATGTTGATGATCTAACCTTCATTAAAATGAACCATGCATGGGTTTCCAAAGATTTTGTTCCAACCTTCCCCTGATAACTCATAGCTTGCCAGAAAAAAGGCGCGCTTTTGTCCTCCTCTTCCTCTGACTTCTCCAATTCCTCCATTTGCAGCAGCTGAAAGTCCAGCCTACAAATCAACATATCCCATTTTTTTAACCTCCCTAAATGGGCTGCCCCCCCAACCCCAGGAGCGGGGTCACCACCTGCCGCACCCGGGCAAGTGATGTTGCCCTGAACATGTGTGTGGCCCCACCCTTGGGCGACGGCACTGGCACAGGGCCTCTCATAGTACAATAAAGTGTCTCTGGTGGTGGGGGGGCCCACCCGCCATCAGACACACTGGAGTACTATGAGGGGCCCTGTGCAAGTACCGGCGCCCACGAGTGGGTCCCCCTGCTGGCTCAGGGTCACAGCACTTGCAATACTTACCTCTCCCTGCTCCACCGCTGTGTAGTCTGGCCAGTTAAATCCTTCACAGGGACGGCCACTACAAATTTGCTGTACTTATCGAAGATGGTTAAGATGTAGCTATGTCCTGTCCTGGTTGGCTCTACCTTCAGATTACCAATGGCTCCCATTTGTTAAGGATGTCAACTCCCAATTGGATGCAGTGGTGCTTTATGATCACCTTTCACATTTTTCATAGTCACAGACGTGTGACATTCCTGCCACCATTTTTCAATGTCTCCTCTCATGGCAATCCAATAGCATCCCCTACGGCCTGTGGTTTCTGTGTTTTGCACTCCAAAGTGACCAGACAGATCATGATAGGCAGTGAGGACCATGTGTACAGCTCTCTCTGTGATCACAATTTGATTGAGACAAGTAACGGTGATGGTATCGACGCCACTGCGATACAGCAACCCTTTCTTCACTAATTTGCATTTTAGCTGTATCCACAGTAAAAGTTATTGAGGGTCAGCATCGCCTCTGCAAATTCTCCTGGGAGGTATTCCCGTGGAATAGTAATTCCAACACTTCTGAAATCACTCGACTTTACGTCTGTACTTTTATCCATCTAGCTTCCTCTAGAGTAGAGTCTGGACTGGCTGACTGACACTGAAAAGTAAAAGAAGATTTCAAAGTACTCCAACACAGTATACTGGTGTACGTTTCAAATACATTTCCCTTTTTCTCATTTTTATATTTTGGTGTAATCCATACTGAGCCTGTGAGAGTTTGTGTCTTACTCTGGTAAAATATAAGGAGATTTAAAATGACACCAACACTGTATGCAGCAGAATGCTTGTAAATCATTACCCTTTTTCAAGTTTTTATATTCTTGTGTAATCCATACTGAGCCTATGATTGTCTTTGTCTGAAGCCTGAAGTATAGATGGAGATTTACAATTACCCCTAGACTGGAAACACCTGGGATCTGCTGATACAGTACCTTTTTCCAACATTTTGAATTACGGTTAAATCCATACTGACTGATAGATCGACCAAGTAATAGAAGACAGAGATGCCCATATGAAAGGTTCTTCAGCCCTGAGACCACCTTACAAAGCCCGGCAGGACTCAAAGAAACCCGCTTCTTCCGCATCCGGGGACAATTACCGAAAACGCTACCACTCTTAACGAGATCAAGAATCAGCAATGGAATTCCTAATACCTGCCACCTGAGAAGCTGTCACATGAGCATTAAGCGTTAAACAAGTCAAAATTAAGTGCTGCAGGACTCAAATCACTGGAGGAGAGGACACCGTCAATCTGTTAATGGAACACACAACTCCCTGGTTGTCACAATTAAAACGGATCCTTCTGTCCTAAAACTCCTCCTTCCATAGGTTCACAGCCACCAGTATAGGCAAAATATGCAACCAATCAATATTCCTAACAAGGTCCAGCTGAAACCACGCCACGCAGCCGCGCACCACAGGCCCCTAAAATATGACCCAAAACACACTCCATCACACACATCTGTGAACAACTCCAAGTCATCATTTACAACTGCCTCCTCCATGAGCTAAAATCATCCATTGTATAGCTCCCAAAAATAGTCCCATAATTAAAAATCAGCCTTAAGTTCACTATAAAGCCAAACAAAATGATACGGAGCCCGCACTCCCGCCATAGCGCTCGAGAACCATCGAGAAAAGACCCGACCCATTGTAATAATGCGACAAGCTAAAGTCAAATTCACAAGTAGAGACTGCACCCACAGTTAGGTCCATATATATTTGGACAGAGACAACATTTTTCTAATTTTGTTTCTAGACATTACCACAATGAATTTTAAACAAAACAATTCAGATGCAGTTGAAGTTCAGACTTTCAGCTTTCATTTGAGGGCATCCACATTAAAATTGGATGAAGGGTTTAGGAGTTTCAGCTCCTTAACATGTGCCACCCTGTTTTTAAAAGGACCAAAAGTAATTGGACAGATTAAATAATTGTAAATAAAATGTTCATTTCTAGTACTTGGTTGAAAACCCTTTGTTGGCAATGACTGCCTGAAGTCTTGAACTCATAGACATCACCAGACGCTGTGTTTCCTCCGTTTTGATGTTCTGCCAGGCTTCACTGTGGTGGTTTTCAGTTGCTGTTTATGGGCCTTTCTGTCTGAAGTTTAGTCTTTAACAAGTGAAAAACATGCTCAATTGGGTTGAGATCAGGTGACTGACTTGGCCATTCAAGAATATTCCACTTCTTTGCTTTAATAAACTCCTGGGTTGCTTTGGCTTTATGTTTTGGGTATTGTCCATCTGTAGTATGAAAAGACGACCAATCAGTTTGGCTGCATTTGGCTGGATCTGAGCACACAGTATGGCTCTGAATACCTCAGAATTCATTCGGCTGCTTCTTTCCTGTGTCACATCATCAATAAACACTAGTGACCCAGTGCCACTGGCAGCCATGCATGCCCAAGCCATCACACTGCCTCCGCTGTGTTTTACAGATGATGTGGTATGCTTTGGATCATGAGCTGTACCACGCCTTCACCATACTTCTCTCTTTCCATCATTCTGGTAGAGGTTGATCTTGGTTTCATCTGTCCAAAGAATGTTCTTCCAGAACTGTGTTGTCTTTTTAGATGTTTTTTAGCAAAGTCCAGTCTAGCCTTTTTATTCTTGATGCTTATGAGTGGCTTGCACCGTGCAGTGAACCCTCTGTATTTACTTTCATGCAGTCTTCTCTTTATGGTAGATTTGGATATTGATACGCCTACCTCCTAGAGAGTGTTGTTCACTTGGTTGGCTGTTGTGAAGGGGTTTCTCTTCACCATGGAGATTATTCTGCGATCATCCACCACTGTTGTCTTCCGTGGGCGCCCAGGTCTTTTTGCATTGATGAGTTCACCAGTGCTTTCTTTCTTTCTCAGGATGTACCAAACTGTAGATTTTTCCACTCCTAATGTTGTAGCAATTTCTCGGATGGGTTTTTTCTGTTTTTGCAGCTTAAGGATGGCTTGTTTCACCTGCATGGAGAGCTCCTTTGACCACATGTTTCCTTAACAGCAAAACCTTTCAAATGCAAGCACCACACCACAAATCAACTCCAGGCATTTTATCTGCTTAATTGAGAATGACATAATGAAGTGATTGCCCACACCTGTCCATGAAATAGCCTTGGAGTCAATTGTCCAATTACTTTTGGTCCCTTTAAAGACAGGGTGGCACATGTTAAGGAGCTGAAACTCCTAAACCCTTCATCCAATTTTAATGTGGATACCCTCAAATGAAAGCTGAAAGTCTGAACTTCAACTGCATCTGAATTGTTTTGTTTAAAATTCATTGTGGTAATGTCTAGAACCAAAATTAGAATAATGTTATCTCTGTCCAAATATATATGGACCTAACTGTATGTCAACGACAATTTCTTCAACCGTCTTGTCCGAGACACCTCATCCCGCAACGCCTTTACCTTATCCTCAAACGGAACGCACATTTTAACGAATCAATCACGATTCACAAAAGCGATAGGCACGTACAAGGCCCCTCTGTTTTACTGGGACCAAGCGGTACTACGAAACGCTCCGCCACCCATTCCACCGCTCTAACTAACCTCTCCCAACAACCAGAATTAGCCCGACGATACACAAACAATCATCCAGGTAATGAATCAAGGAATCAAAAGCCGATACTTCACGGACAACCCATTAGAGAAAAGAACTGAATGCCTCAAAAAATGCACGAGACACCAATCAGCCCATTGTCAAACACCTATCAACCCAAAAAGCACCACCCCAGTAACACACCAACAACTTAACACTATCCGGATGAACATGGATCAACATAAACGCCGACTCAATATCCGTTTTAGGCAAAAGTGCCTCCTTCCAACATTTCTGGACAAACTTTGCTGCATCCTCAAATGACTTATAAAACTAAGAGCCCAGCTCCGGGTCAATTCCATCAGTCACCGACCTACCACGAGGGAAAGACAGATGATGAATGAGCCTGAACTTGTGCTGCTGTTTCTTAGGCACTACACCCAGGGGCGAGACTACCAAATCCTCAAACGGAGGATCCCTTAACGGCACAGACATCCTTCACAACTTAACCTCCTTCCCCAACTGTTACGACACCACCTCAGGATATTGGTCTGCTGACCTCAGATTGTTAATCACCCGTGGTATCTGAAAAGGAGGAGCGGGAATTTTAAACACGTCACTGAAAACGGACAACAACAGTTCCTACTTAACCCCATCTGGAAACCTACTTACATAGCGGACCATAGCGGCCAGTTTCAATGGCGTCTACCCCTTTTGAATTAGCACTCTCACTCTGCTTTTCCTTTCTGCTTCCTAAAGCATCTGGAAGCACCATGTGAGGTTCCTTTGCGATGGGATCAAAGGTGCTTGAATTTGCAGCAATGTAGCCCCAAATTTACAGTGGCCATCATTGAATTGCCAGCAGAGACCCTGCTTCTAACTGACCAATTGCCCCGACTGACCCCCTTGCCCCTTGTCCACTGTTTTGTGCGTTTCACGAACAGGCACTCCTGGCACCACCAGGAAAGGAATGGCAGAACTTAGTCGGTGTCATAACCTTCAACCACAGACGGATGTCTTTCTTTTCCCACCGAATTGCCGGACGAACTGCCTTCCTATGCCTAAACTGTTTGTTGTAACGGAGCCAAGCCTGAACCCCCTACACCCTATAAGCCTCCCCAATCAAATCCAAAAAACAAAAAAGAGAAGAATTGTCAGGTGCCTTCTATCCAAAGACGCTAGCCAAAATATCAAATGCCTGTAGCCAATTAGATAATCTGTGCGGAATCAATCGCCCACTCCGTTTTTCCTCCTCTATTTGGCTATCATCCTTCTTCCCTTTGTCAAAGTTCAACTTTTACAAAGGAAGCAGTGACAAAATCGCAACATATTCGTCCTTCTATATCTTTTCCTGCACCTCCTTCTTACGATGAGCGCCCAGTGGGCCCTCAAGCATACATATACCTCCCCATGTGCCCTGTCATCTACATTGATCCGACATTCCTTTTCCTTCTCAGTCTGAACCGAAACAGACACAGGGTCAGCTCGGCCAACTGACACCCTGGTAATCATCCCCAACAAACTGGTCCCTCGCTCCTGCGACACCACCCAAGTGGCTAAATGCGCCGGGGGCGCCCCAAATCCCTCCATCCATGCCAACAAATCCCGCATGGAAGTCAACATCTCCCCCAGCCCCCCAATCCATGAAGGAACTTGGTCCACAACTCCCTGACCTAACGCCACCGGCCGGCCCCCCAACCCACTCCCGACTGCAGGGGACATCACTAGAGATGAGGACAAACAAGACATGGAGCCATACTCACCGGGCTGCGATGACGCTGTGACTCCTCCAGCCGCCAATCCCGTATCCCGCTGTGCGTCGACTACGGAGCTTCCCCTCAGACCCTCTGTCCCCAGAGGTCCGCCACCTTGTGAAACAGGCTTTCTCAACACCGACGCCCTCACGGGGAACTCCGTTCAGGGCTGTTTTGCTTCTCCGGCCCCCGCTCAGGCAAGCGGGATGCACAGCCACAGGGGCTTCCGCCTGTGGACACCCACCCCCCACAACCCCCACCGACTGCCTGACGCACCATCCATGCTGATCCACTGCCGTTGTTCCGGTCAGGGTGCCCGAGGTACTGGGCATAGTTGACAGCCTCGGGCGACGGGGGGCTGCTGCCCGACGACCCCCCCCCCTGGGTAACTCCCACCGCTGCCCCAAGAAGAGGAGGCAGACAGCCCGGCTCCATGATGGCCTGCCGTGACGTAATTGTTCATCGCTGAACCGGCGAGTGCAGGCCACGCCTGCAGCTCTGCTCGGGGAGAAGGACTTGCAAACGCCACTGGACCCAGCCCGGCTCGTGGGTTCCTCCCAGCCCGGGGACTGCCCGCACGCTTAAGAGCAGGCACTCAACCTGGAGGGTCCCTGGAAGGGGCTCTGTTGCCAGCACTGGGTCCTGGGATCTGCGTCGGGGGATAAACGCTCCGTGGCCCTTGACCGCCACCTCGGACGGGAAGAGACTCCAGCGGCCGACCCGCTGCTTCCACCGATGATCCCTGAGACCTGCTCCTTGATCCACACCAGCAGGCTGCAACTCCACTGCAGCGCGCAGTCTCTCCAATCCAGCTGATATGGACTCCATGCTATCTGGGCATGGGACAGTCTCTGCGACTCCGTAGTGGGAAATGAGGTAACCGCCCCATAAGCTGACTTCAAATATCCCCCTTATTTCCATACTCCACCCCCCAGGAACAGTTAACCTCCTCCCTCCAACCCACTGTCATGTGGGCCTCCACTTACGCCTCTGGGGAGGGGGGGTTTAGCTTGCTCTGGCCCCTGTCTTTTGGGAGACACTTAGGCCTGTACACAGAAGTTCTGATGTGCTTGTGCTGAACGCAATTGTTGGGTACAGTTAGGGTGCAGTCACAGGGGAGGATTTTCTTGTGAGCAGTAGCGCCGAGTATTAGCCTGCCTTATAACAGTATTGCTGAGTGTGTACAGTGCTGTGCAGACAGCTTTTTACACAGCACTAATGCTTTTATTCTTTTTTTCTGCACAGTGAACGAACATTCATTATTTCCCACACCGTATACAGCTGTACGCTTGTGATACCTTACCCATTTACTGTTTTTTATATAGTGGTCTAATCCATACTGAGCCAGTGAGAGTCTGTTTCTGACTCTGGAAATACATACTGAGATTTATAATGACCCCTACACTGTATACAGCTGTACGCTTCTGATCCATTACCCTTTTACTGCTTGTTATATTGTGTAATCCATACTGACCCTGAGAGAATCTGTGTCCGCCTCCTGAAACAAATAAGGAGATTTATAATGTTTAAACAATACTATATGTACCTTGTGTCTGGTGATACAGTAACCTTTTTATACTTTTTATATTCTTGGCTAATGCATACTGGGTCTGAGAGTGTCTGTGTCTGCCTCCTGAAATGCCTACGGAGATTTAGAATGTTTAAACTATACTATATATACCTTGTATCTGGTGATACCATACCTTTTTTCAACTTTTTAGATTATTGTGTAATCCATACTGAGCCTGTGAGCATATGTGTCTGCCTCCTGAAATACATATAGAGATTTTTTGTAATTTAGGTATACTATATATACCTTGTATCTGTTGATCCAGTACCCTTTGTGCCCAAAATTCATCCTCCACCCACCACTCAAAGTGCATCGTTGACACCTGGAACATTGACCCACATATGTGATTATTTCTTTCAGATCTTCTTTTTATATTATGGTGTGACCCATACTGAGCCTGTGCGAGGCTGTGTGTTACGCTTGAAATATATATGTAGATCGCCAAATGACCCCAACACTGTATACAGCAGTACGCTTGAGATCCATTCCGCTTTTACTGCTTTTTATATTGTAGTGTAATCCATACTGGGCCTTAGAGCATCTGTGTCTGCCTCCTGAAATAAATACGGAGATTTTGAATGTTGAAACTATACTATATATACTTTGTATCTGGTGATACTGTACCCTTTTTCAACTTTTTAGATTGTTGTCGAATCCATACTGGCCATGACAGCGTCTGTGTCTGCTTCCTTAAATATATGCGTAGATTTTTAATGTTGAAACTATACAATATATCCCTGTTATCTGGTGTTAAAATGAAACGCCACGCAGGGCCGGGGGTTACTCAATACCAGGCCTTTCAGGCTCTTTTAAGGGGGAAGTATGTCACGTGGTGATTGGGACCCGGTCCGTGGCCCTGGGTGTCCAATAAAGAAAATGACAGTTCAGATGAGGGGGAAGATGGTATGATAATTAATTTGGAAAAGGGGGATCATGACGCCACCCGTGGTACTCGGCTTGTGTAGCCGACACTGCAATGCAGATCCTCTGGGCCAGTGTTACAGCAGACAAGATGATCAAGCTCTACATGGGCAGAGCAGTATCCCAGGACAGTTGAGATGGTGTTTGTGAGCCATTGACGGGGATGGTGAGTGTAGCATGTGTAGAAGGTGAGTTGTAAAAGACACCAAGGACACAGTTGGGTGCAGTTTCTGAGTTTTTCCTCAATCATTTTGTACACAAGATGACCCGCTTGGTACTGTGTCATCCGAGGGAGGGGTCCGGCAAACTCCAAGGTAGATCCGAAACACTTGTTCAAGACTCCTCCTTGTGTATCCTTTCTAGGCCGTGTCTCTGCGCTGATCTCTCCCTTCCTTCCTGCTGTGCGCCTTCGCAAACAGTGTCCCAAGCCAGCAGCCACGGATCACACCAGGCAACGTGGGTCAGGCTCCGGGGTCCTTTATTTCAAGTACTGCCTTTTAGAGCATTGAATGCGGCTGCGACTGAGGCACTTAAAGTTACCTCAGCCTCCGTCTTTCTAGCTGAGCCCTGTATTTCTCCACGACCTTCAGGAGCCACCTTCCCCAACGAGGCCTGGTCTTTCCTTCTCCAGAAACGGTCTTCACAGGTGGCTTATTGCACTTCCTGTGCCCCAAGGACCCCTTCCTTCCAGTCTAGGAGCTTGGACAAGATTTTTCTCTCTTCTCTGACCCTCAGCCCTCTCACAGCAATCCTGCTCTTACTCTGTCCTGTCACCGACTGACAACTCTCTTGAAAGATCCATTTACCTCAGACTAGCTCCACCCACCAACTGTCACCTTGCTCTCTGGATGCCCACAATCACTTCACTACCTAAGCTCCTCCCACTGTACCTACCTTCCACACTAACTCCCAACACCCTTTCCTAGTTAGTATGGGATGAGGCCATCCTCCTGCCGGGTAAACCCAGAAAGCACTGACTAACTAGTGTGTGTGTTGAGTGCAGGGTTAGGAGTCCTGAGTGGTGATCCCTCCTTACCTGAGGGTGGGATACCACACCTTTGGATGAGGTGCAGTAACTCTGTGGCGACCGTACCCTCAGGGCCGCCATAGTACCCTTTCTCAACTTTCTATATTGTTGTCGGATCCATACTGGGTGTTATGAATGAGTCACCGGAGGAGGAAAAAACAAAAAGGCAAGCTAAGTCCAGAAAACCGGAGAGGTTGGTAACTATCGGATTGCAGACCCCTGATCCTATTCACAACTAGCAGTAGCCGTGGAGCGTGCCAACGGTGGTCCTAGACGCCTCGTCACAGTAGGAGATGCAACTCTACAGGGTGTCGGCTGCCTTATATCCACTCAGAAACTCCTGATGTCCAATTACAGTCCTCTTCCTCAGGTGGCCAGTTTCTGCCATTTAGAGCAGCTTCATTACCTCCCTTCACCAACAGAGGGAGTCCAGATAGAGAACTCACTACTACTCTGTCAGCACAGCCAGCTCCATAACCCTCATCCAAAGCCAGAGGCAAACCCGAAAATGAGCTCACAACAGTACCCCCCCTTGAGGAGGGGTCACCGAACCCTCATCCACGCCACCGGGCTGATCAGGATGGGCCCGATGAAAAGCACAAACCAATCTATCGGCATGAATATCAGAGGCAGAGACCCAAGAATTGTCCTCCTGGCCATAACCCTTCCACTTGACCAAATACTGGAGTCTCCGTCTAACCAGACGAGAATCCAGTATTTTCTCTGCCTCATATTCCTCATTACCTTTAACCAATACAGGGTCAGGGGTGCCGCCATAGAAACTACTGACTCAACATATCTCTTCAGCACCGACTTATGAAACACATTATGGATCTTAAACGTAACAGGAAGAGCCAATCGAAAAGAAACCGGATTAAGAATCTCCAAAATCTTGTAAGGTCCAATAAATCTTGGCTTGAACTTTGGAGAAGCCACCTTCATAGAGATATTCTTTGATGACAACCAAACCATATCACCCACTTTAAACCGGGGACCAATGGTCCTATGCCGGTTAGAAAACCGCTCGGCCTTTTCCTGGGAGAGAGAGAACTTATCCACTACTTGGTCCCAAATCTGCTGCATTCTCTCTACCACAGTGTCAAGACCTGGACAGGCTGAAGATTCCACTTGCCCTGAAGAAAATCAAGGATGAAACCCAAAGTTACAGAAAAAGGGAGACATCAAGGTGGCAGAACTAGCTCTATTATTTAAAGCGAATTCAGCCAAGGGCAAAAATGAAACCCAATCATCCTGATCAGCAGATATAAAACATCTCAAATAGGACTCCAAAGTCTGGTTTGTTCTCTCCGTCTGCCCATTGGTCTGAGGGTGAAATGCAGAGGAGAAGGACAACTGAATTTCCAGCTTGGAACAGAAGGCTTTCCAGAATCTGGAAACAAACTGAACCCCTCTGTCCGATACAATGTTCTCAGGAATCCCATGCAACCGAGCCACCTGTTGTAAAAACAAGGTTACCAATTCAGCGGAAGATGGCAACTTTGGGAGTGGTATAAGATGGACCATCTTCGAAAATCTATCACAAATCACCCAGATAACAGTCATTCTCTGAGAGACAGGAATTTCAGAAATAAAATCCATTGAAATATGGGTCCATGGCCTCTTAGGCACGGCAAGGGCATCAACAACCCACTAGAGCGAGAACAGGGTTTAGACCGGGAACAAGTCCCACAGGACTGCACAAAATTCCTAACATCACGGGATAAGGCAGGCCACCAAAAAGACAGACTCACCAAATCTCTGGTATCAAAAATACCTGGATGACCAGCCAATGCGGAGCAATGAACTTCAGACATCACTCTCTTCCTCCACTGGTCAGGAACATACAATTTTCCCATAGGACAATGCTTAGGTTTGTCCTCCTGGAATTCTTCTAGAGCACGTCTCTAATCGGGTGAGATGGCAGAAAGAACTACCCCCTCACCTGGGATGGTAGTAGGCTTGGTCACAATAGGAGAATCAGCAAAGAAACTCCTAGAAAGGGCGTCTGCCTTAACATTCTTAGTGCCTGGAAGAAAGGAGACCACAGAATCAAAACGCGTAAAAAACAAGGCCCACCTAGTCTGTCTAGGATTCAAGTGCTTGGCCGACTCAAGGTAAATCAAATTCTTTTGGTCAGTGAGGACCACAACTTGATGTCTAGCTCCTTCCAACCAATGTCTCCACTCCTCAAATGCCCATTTCATGGCTAACAATTCCCGATTCCCCACATCATAGTTGCGTTCAGATGGGGAGAACTTTCGGGAAAAGGAGGCACAAGGATTCATTTTAGATGTCACCGGATCTTTTTGGGACAAAACAGCTCCTGCACCAATCTCTGAAGCATCTACCTCCACCTAAAAAGGAAGTGAGACATCAGGTTGCCGCAAAACAGGAGCAGAAGTGAACCTCTGCTTCAGCTCCTGAAAGGCCGAAACAGCCTCTGAAGACCAATTCAGCACATCAGCACCCTTCTTAGTTAAATCAGTCAGTGGTTTAGCAATACCAGAAAAATTAGCTATAAATTTACGATAAAAATTAGCAAAACCCAAAATCTTCTGGAGAGACTTCAAAGAAGTGGGTTGAACCAATCATAAATGGCCTGTACCTTGGCCCGGGTCCATTTCAATAGTTGACGGAGATAAAATAAATCCCAAAAATGAAATCCTCTGTTCACCAAAAAGGCACTTCGATCCCTTAACATACAAGGAATTCTCCCTCAAAATCCGGAACACAGTCCGAACATGTTCCACATGAGAATCCCAATCCCTGGAAAAGATCAAAATATCATCCAGATAGATGATCAAAAACTTATCCACAAAGTCCCGGAAAATATCATTCATGAAGGATTGGAAGACAGAAGGGGCATTAATGAGCCCAAAAGGCATCACCAGGTACTCAAAATGTCCCTCCGGGGTATTAAACGCCGTCTTCCATTCATCCCCATGCTTGATGCGAATAAGATTATACACCCCCCTGAGGTCAAGCTTAGTAAACCAGCAAGCACCTTTAGCTCTGGAGAATAAATCAGAAATCAGGGGTAACGGATACTGATATTTAACCGTAATCTTGTTGATGGAGCGATAGTCAATACAAGGCCTTAATGAACCATCTTTCTTGGCCACGAAAAAAAAAAACCAGCACCTAAGGGCGACGAGGATGGTCTAATATGACCCTTCTCCAACGACTCCTTAATATAAGATCGCATAGCCTCGTGTTCGGGTACAGATAAATTGAAAAGTCAACCCTTGGGAAATTTACACCCAGGTGTCAACTCAATTGCACAGTCATAACTCCTATGAGGAGGCAAAGACGCAGACTTGCTCTCACTGAATGCATCATAAAAATCAGCCAAATAGTCAGGAACATCATGCGACTGGGGAGAGGTGGAGAAAACAGGAGTGTCACCAAGAGCACACCGACAACCCCAACTCACCACAGACACAGATTTCCAATCCAAAACCGGATTATGGATTTTCAACCAGGGAAAACCCAGAACAATGGTATCATGTAAATTATACAACACCAAAAATCTGCAATTTTCTTGGTGGTCTGGGGCGACCCGCATTATCACCTGGGTCCAAAACTGAGGTTTATTCTTCGCCAAAGGAGTAGCATCAATACCCCTCAAAGGAATAGGCGTTCGCAGAGGTGTCATAGGAAAACCACAACGTTTAGCAAAATCCAAGTCCATCAGGTTCAGAGCCGCTCCTGAATCCACAAAAGCCTTACCGGAAAATGTGGACAGGGAGCAGATCAGAGTAATTGCCAAAAGAAACTTAGATTGTACACCAACTTAGATTGTACACCACCTACAGCAAATGTGTGCAAAACGTTTCTCTCGTTTAGGGCAGACAGATATAATATGAAAGGCATCTCCACAGAAAAAACACAGCTTATTACGCCTTCTAAACTCCTGACGTTGCGCCCTAGACAAAACTCTATCACATTGCATCGGTTCAGACATTTATTCAACAGGTGGCAGCATTTCTCGTGTAATTTTACGCTCACGTAAACGCCGATCAACCTGAATGGCTAATGACATAGAATCGTCAAGACCAGAGGGAACAGGAAATCCCACCATAGTATCTTTTACGGTTTCTGACAAACCCTTCCAAAAGAGAGCTGCCAAGGCACCATCATTCCACGTAGTAAGGACCGCCCACTTTCAGAATTTTTGACAGTACAACTCTGCAGAATCCTGACCCTGGCTTAATGCCAACATAGCTTTTCAGCTTGATCAGTAGCATTAGGTTCATCATACAACAACCCCAAGGCTTGAAAAAATGCGTCCACATTAGCTAGAATAGGATCATCAGGTGTCAAAGAAAACGCCCAATCCTGGGGATCGCCGCACAGCAAAGAGATGATAATTTTAACATGCTGCACAGAGCTCCCCGATGAGTTAGGCTTCAAAGCAAGAAATAATTTACAATTATTCTTAAAGTTCAAAAATTTAGACTGATCCCCAAAAAACACATCAGGAGTAGGGATCTTTGGTTCAGCAGCATGTGAATGAGCAAGATAGGCGGAAATTCCCCGCACTTCAGCAGTCAGCTGCTCCACATGATCAGACAATTGCTTAATCTCCATTAAGAAAAAATTCCTCCTACGGCCCCAGAGAAAAAGAGGAAAAAATATACATTAAAAAAAAAAAATTCTGACACTTTTTTTCTTTTTTTTACAATTCTATCCTGCTATTGAGTACCTTAGAATCTGCGGTATGGCTCGTGATTCTGTTATGAATGAGTCAGCGGAGGAGGAAAAAACAAAAAGGCAAGCTAAGTCCAGAAAACCGGAGAGGTTGGTAACTAGCGGATTGCAGACCCCGGATCCTATTCACAACTAGCAGTAGCCGTGGAGCGTGCCTACGGTGGTCCTAGACGCCTCGTCACAGCCGGAGAGCTAAATAAGCCTAAAGAAAGAAAGTCACTAGACTTCAAAATCCCTATATCAGCACTCCGATATTTTCTGAGGACAGAGCAAAAGAGATTAAACCGATCAGGGACAAAAATGGAAATTCAGCACAGCCCCAGCCGGGACTGGCTGAACACAAAACTAAGAAAATCAGACAAAATCTCATGGAACAATAGCAGAGCAAAACTTAGCTTTAGAAGACAGGAACTGAACTGGAGGCCAGACCTCAGAGCAGGAGAAATCACCAGCAATCCTACAGGGCGTTGGCTGCCTTATATCCACTCAGAAACTCCTGATGTCCAATCACAGTCCTCTTCCTCAGGTGACCGGTTTCTGCCATTTAGTTCAGCTTATTACCCTCTTCCTCAGGTGACCGGTTTCTGCCATTTAGATCAGCTTATTACCTCCCTTCACCAACAGAGGGAGTCCAAATTGAGAACTCACTACTCCTCTGTCAGCACAGCCAGCTCCATAACCCTCATCCAAAGCCAGAGACAAACCCGAAAATGAGCTCACAACACTGGGCCTGAGAGCGTCTGTGTTTGCCTCCTGAAATGTATACAGAGATTCAGTATGTTTAAACTACACTATATATACCTTGTATCCAGTGATACTGTACCCTTTTGCAAATTTTTAGATTATTGTCTATTCCATACTGAGCCTGTGACCATCTGTGTCTGACTCATGAAATATATACGGAGATTTACAATTATCCCTAGACTGTATAGAGCTGTCCGCTTCTGAAACAGTACCATATATCTGTTGGTATTTTGAGTCCATTTTCCAAAACATTAAGTATGGTGGAAGAGGCCGCGGACATGGGTGTGGGGAGGCCAGATGGTACTGATGGTGGTGGTGGTGCATCTTGCTGGTAGTGCCAAAAGCACAATAGCAGCTAAGGCAGGAGGTGTTGAGCCTGCGTCATCGTCTGGCACAAGAAGGCCTTTAAGGCTCTCTTTTCTGGGAGTAGGTAAACTGCTTTTAAAGCCGGAGCATCAGGAACTGGTTTTGCCTTACATTGCCGAAACAGCCTCCAGCTCTATCGCCTCCTCTTCTGAAGTTTAAAAAATGCAAGCACTGAGTCGTCAGTGCAGGCTTCTGGTCAGGAACCACCCCTTTCCTTGTCTCCTTCACCCCCACTAAAAGTGAAGGATGTGGCAGCCCACACTTCAGATTACTCCATGGAGCTCTTTTCACATGCCATACCTGTGTTATCAAGTGAAATTCTGAATTCACCAGTCCAACATGAATCGGAGATGGACTGCACTGATGCACAGCCACTGCTAGATAATTCTGCTGGTACATTGACCCACAGCACTACATTCCCCTCGCACTCTACAGAACCAGAATGTGACACTGATGAAACCTAGGTGCCCCTTACTGCATTCTATACCACCTTACACGGTAACACAGAGGAAGGTGCAGATGAAAGTGCCGGTTCCCTGAGCAGGTGGGGGTCCTACTTGTGGGCAGCGGCAGTGGCACAGGGCCCCTCATAGTACAGTAATGTGTTTCTGCCGGTGGGAGGGCCCACTCGCCATCATACCGTCATACTATGAAGGGCCCTGTGCCTGTGCCGTCGCCCACTAGTGGGCCCCCCATGCTTGCTCAGGGCCACAGCACTTGCAATACTTACCTCTCCCTGCTCCACCGCCGTGACATCTTCCACCTTTCCTGACAGTGACATTCAGGTTACAGAGCGCGATGACATCACGTCTGTATGCCCTCTACCGAAACGGTACAAGTGCAGAGAGCTTGAAGATGGCAATGCTGAGGACTCCAAAGTAGAGCAGTGCCCAGGGAGGAGAGCTATTTATTTTTTTTAAATATTGGGAGGATTTTTGGGGGATCAATATACACTGGAGAATGGTATATGGGGCCCATCACACACTGGAGCATCATCCATTTGGCCCATCATATACTGGAGCATTCAAAATGGGAGACATCAGACACTGGAGCAGTAATTACGGGGCCCATTATACACTGGAGCATTAAAAATGGGGCCCATTACATATGGAGCATAATTTGGGCCCATAACACACTGGAGCATCATCCATGGCGACCAACATATACTGGAGCTTTCCAAATGGGGGACATCAGACACTGGAACAGCATTTACGTGGCCCATTATACACTGGAGCATTAGAAATGGGCCCATTATATATGGACTCTATGGAGCATTATTTTGGCCCATAAGACAGTGGCGCATCATCCATGGGTACCAACATATACTGTAGCATTATGTGGAGCTCAACATGTACTCTAGGGAACATAATATGGGACCAATTATTCTGTATGGAGAAATATATGGGGCTTGTTATTCTGTATGGTGCAGTAGGTGGTGGCCATAATACTGTATGGAGTAATATACTGTCCGTTTTTTGAGCTATTGTAGAATTTAAAATAGATATCAGTCATGTCATGTTAGAGGTGAAGTATTTGTCATTGTACTATACCTATATTTCTGTGCCGTGTCAGAGCATCATGAATTGTGGTATGTGTTAACCCCTTCACCCCCAAGGGTGGTTTGCACGTTCATGACCAGGCCAATTTTTACAATTCTGACCACTGTCCCTTTATGAGGTCATAACTCTGGAACGCTTCCATGGATCCCGGTGATTCTGACATTGTTTTCTCGTGACATATTGTACTTCATGATAGTGGTAAAGTTTCATTCAAATAACTTGCATTTATTTGTGAAAAAAATGGAAATTTGGCAAAAATTTTGAAAATTTTGCAATTTTCCAACTTGATAACTAACATTTCCCACATGTTTACTTTACATCAGCACAATTTTGGAACCAAAATTTATAAAAGTTTTATTAAAAGTTATAAGGGTTAAAAATTGACCAGCGATTTCTCATTTTTGCAACACCATTTTATTTTTACGGACCATATCACATTTGAAGCCACTTTGAGGGGTCTATATGATAGAAAATACCCAAAAGTGACACCATTCTAAAAACTGCACCCCTTAAGGTGCTCAAAACCACATTCAAGAAGTTTATTAACCCTTTAGGTGCGTCACAGGAATTTTTTTGAATATTTAAAAAAATGAACATCTAACTTTTTTTCACAAAAAAAATACTTCAGGTTCAATTTTTTTTATTTTACCAAGGGTAACAGGAGAAATTGGACTGCAAAAGTTATTGTGCAATTTATCCTGAGTACGCTGATACCTGATATGTGGGGGGGACGACTGTTTCGGCGCATGGCAGAGCTCAGAATGGAAGGAGCGCCGTTTGACTTTTTCAGTGCAAAATTGGCTGGTATTCAGATCGGACGCCATGTCACGTTTGGAGAGCCCCTGATGTACCCAAACAGTGGAAACCCCCCACAAGTGACCCCATTTTGGAAACTAGGCCCCCCAAGGAACTTTTCTAGTTATGTAGGGAGAACTTTGAACCCACAAGGGCTTCACAGAAATTTATAACGTACAGCGGTACAATTAAAAAATCATATTTTTTCCACAAACATAATCTTTTCACCCCCAATTTTTATTTTCCCAAGGGTAACAGGACACTAAAAGTTATTGTGCAATTTTTCCTGAGTACGCTGATACCCCACATGTGGGGGTAAACCACTATTTGGGCGCATGGCAGAGCTCGGAAGGGACGCAGCGCCATTTGACGGTTTTGGCTGGAATTGAGATCGGACACCATGTCGCGATTGGAAAACCCCTGATGTACCAAAACAGTGGAAACCCCCCACAAATGACACCATTTTGGAAACTAGACCCCCTAAGGAACTTATCTAGATATGTGGTGAGAACTTTGAACCCACAAGGGCTTCACAGAAGTTTATAACGTACAGCGGTACAATTAAAAAATCATATTTTTTCCACAAAAATGATCTTTTCACCCCCAATTTTTATTTTCCCAAGGGTAACAGGACCCTAAAAGTTATTGTGCAATTTGTCCTGAGTACGCTGATACCCCACATGTGGGGGTAAACCACTATTTGGGCGCATGGCAGAGCTCGGAAGGGAAGCAGCGCCATTTGACGTTTTTGGCTGGAATTGAGATCGGACACCATGTCACGATTGGAAAACCCCTGATGTACCAAAACAGTGGAAACATCCCACAAATGACACCATTTTGGAAACTAGACCCCCCAAGGAACTTATCTAGATGTGTGGTGAGAACTTTGAATCCCCAAGGGCTTCACAGAAGTTTATAACATACAGTCGTACAATTAAAAAATCATATTTTTTCCACAAAAATGATCTTTTCACCCTCAATTCTTATTTTTCCAAGGGTAACAGGACCCTAAAAGTTATTGTGAAATTTGTCCTGAGTACGCTGATACCCTACATGTGGGGGTAAACCACTATTTGGGCGCATGGCAGAGCTCGGAAGGGAAGCAGCACCATTTGACGTTTTTGGCTGGAATTGAGATCGGACACCATGTCGCGATTGGAAAACCCCTGATGTAACAAAATAGTGGAAACCCCCCACAAATGACACCATTTTGGAAACTAGACCCCCCAAAAAACTTATCTAGATGTGTGATGAGCACTTTGAACCCCCCAGTGCTTCACAGAAGTTTATAACACCCGGGCGTGAAAATAAAAAATTTGGATTTTTTCCACAAACATGATCTTTTAGTCACCATTTTTTTTATTTTCCCAAGGGTACTAGGAGAAATTGGACCCCAATAGTTGTTGTCCAATTTGGCCTGAGTATGCTGATACCCCATATGTGGGATAAAACTACTGTATGGGCACACGTCGGGGCTCGGAAGGGAAGTAGTGATGTTCTGGAATGCAGACTTTGATGGAATGGTCTGCGGGTGTCATGTTGCCTTTGGAGAGCCCCTAATGTACCTAAACAGTGGAAACCCCCACAAATGACCCCATTTTGGAAACTAGACCCGCTAAGGAACTTATCTAGATGTGTGGTGAGCACTTTGAACCCCCAAGGGCTTCACAGAAGTTTATAATGCCCGGGCATGAAAATAAAAAAATCATATTTTTTCCACAAACATGATCAATTAGTCCCCAATTTTTTCATTTTCCCAAGGTTAACAGAAGAAATTGGACCACAAAAGTTGTTGTCCAATTTGGCCTGAGTACGCTGACACCCCATATGTGGGAGAAAACTACTGTATGTACACACGTCGGGGATCGGAAGGGAAGTAGTGATGTTTTGGAATGCAGACTTTGATGGAATGGTCTGCGGGTGTCATATGCGTTTGGAGAGCCCCTGATGTACCTAAACTATTGAAACTCCCCACAAGTGACCCCATTTTGGACACTAGACCCCACACGGAACTTATCTAGATGTGTGGTGAGCACTTTGAACCCCCAAGTGCTTCACAGAAGTTCATAACGCTCGGACGTGAAAATAAAAAAATCATTTTCTTCCACAAAAATGATATTTTTGCCCCCAATTTTTTATTTTCCTAAGGGTAACAGGAGAAATTGAACCCCAAAAGTTGTTTTGCAATTTGTCCTGAGTAGGCTGATACCCTACATGTGGGGGTAAAACACTGTTTGGGCGCATGGCAGAGCTTGGAAGGGAAGGAGCACCATTTGACTTTTTCAACTCAGAATTGGCTGGAATTGAGATCAGATGCCATGTTGCATTTGGAGAGCCCCTGATGTTCCCAAACAGTGGAAACCCTCAATTCTAACTCCAACCCAAACCCCAACACACCCCTAACCCTAATCTCAGCCCTAACCGTAGCCCTAGACCTAACCCTAGCCCTAGCCCTAACCCTAACCCTAGCCCTGGCCCTAACCCTAGCCCTAACCCTAACCCTAATGGGAAAATGGAAATAAATACATTTTCTTTTAATTTTATTATTTTTCCCTAACTAAGGGGGTGATAACGGGGGGTTTGATTTACTGTTTATGGCGGTTTTTATTTTTGGCAGCTGTCGCACGCTAAAAGACGCTTTTTATTGTAAAAATAGTTTTTGCATCACCACATATTGAGAGCTATAATTTTTCCATATTTTGACCCACCGAGTCATGTGAGGTCTTATTTTTTGCGGGAAGAGTTGACGTTGTTATTGGTACCATTTTCGGGCACGTGACCTTTTTGATCGCATTTTATTCCGATTTATGGGACGCAGAATGAACAAAAACCAGCGTTTCATGAATTTCTTTTGGGGGGTGCGCTTACACCGTTCCGCGTGCGGTAAAATTGATAAATTGGTTTTATTCTTCGAGTCAGTACGGTTACAGCGATACCTCATTTAGGTCATTTTTTTATGTTTTGGTGGTTTTATGCAATGAAAACTATTTTATATAAAAAATAATTATTTTTGCATCGCTTTATTCTGCAAGCTATAACTTTTTTATTTTTTTGCTGATGATGCTGTTTGGTGGCTCCTTTTTTGCGGAACAAGATGTCGTTTTCAGCGGTACCATGGATATTTATATGCGTCTTTTTGATCGCGCGTTATTGCACTTTTTGTTTGGCGGTATGATAATAAATCATTATTTTTGGCTTCGTTTTTTATTTTTATTTTTTAAGGGGTTTGCTAAAGGGGTTAACTAATGGGACAGTTTTATAGGGCGGGTTGTTACGGACGTGGCGATACCTAATATGTGTACTTTTATTGTTTTGTTTTTTTCCAAAAAATGGATTTATTGGGGGAATATTTTTTTTTTCTAATCTATTTGGCAATTTTTTTTTAAATTATTTTAACACTTTTTTTTTTTTTTTTTTTTACTTTATTACATAGTCCCAGGTGGGACATCACTGTCCTGTGACAGATTGCTGATCTGTCACATCACAGATCACTGTGACAGATCAGCAATCTGTCACAGGCACTACTGCAGACTTCCTCATGCCTGCTCTTTGCAGGCACTGAGGAGGCCTGCTCCCTGCAGGCCCCCGAAGGCCCCCGTCACCATCTTGGATTCGGGGGCCTGCAGGGAAAGAGCCCCCCGCAGCAGCGCTGCACATTGCGCTGCTGTGGGGGGCTCAGGGAAGCACGGAGGGAGCCCCCTCCCTGCCGATGCTTCCCTTTAACCCCCGGTACACCGCGATCATGTTTGATCGCAGTGTGCAAGGGGTTAACGTGTCAGGGGCGGTCCGTGACCGCCCCTGACACATTGTGCCGGGTGTCAGCTGTGATAATCAGCTGACACCCGGCCGCGATCAGCGGCGCTCACCACGTGGGCGCCGCTGATCGTGCTAGACGTACTATCCCGTCCATGGGCATAGGGGCCCGGGTCCTATGGACGGGATAGTACGTCTGATGTCAGAAAGGGGTTAAAGGGGCACACTGACACTCTTTGGCCCAGGGCACATGAAAACCTGGAGCCAGCCCTACCCCCCAACAACTTTAGCTAAATAACCCCCAGTTTTCAATGCATAACTATTATTATAAAGTAAATTAAGGTTGGCAAGCTTAAGTAATAAGAATTGATGTTGTTGGCATTGACATGGGCACTGTAGGTGTGTTTACTGTCCTCCACTCCCTGCCGACTTTGCTTCCCCATTGACTTGCATTGGGTTTCGTGTTTCAGTCGGACCCTGACTTTTCTCTATAGTCGGCCGATTTTGTTCCACCCGACTTTTAAGAAAGTCGGGTTTCATGAAACCCGACTCGACCCGAAAAAAGGCAAATTCACTCATCTCTAGTCATCAATATTGCTAGACCAGATGACAACTTTAATGCATGTATTCATTAAGACATTGTTTCCTCACATGTGCAAGAAATTAATAAAAAATATACTGTAATTAAATGATTCATAACCTGAAATGTGTCTAGACAATAACTGCAGTCACATCCTTCTGTGGTTCAGTCCCTTGACCCAAATCAAACTTAATAACCTTTGTATGAATAGAGCAATTGTGCTAAATAGTGCAATAATAAGAGAGGGAAAAGCAGACCTAAGATTGTGACCATTCATCATTACACCGATACGTCACTTGGGTTTTCGGATAAAAACAGTTAAGTTGTTAAGTTTTTATCAATGCTTTTAGATTTGTTTTAAATTTTGTTTTAAAAATTGAATAAACAAAAATGCTGAATCAAAAATGATATATTGTAGGTAGGCATTGTTTATCTACATACAAAGTTGAGTAACATTTGAAATTAATTTCACTATTTCTCTTGTTTTGACCCTAGATTTCTCTTATACAGAGCTGCAATCACAATTTTCTGCCGTACTTTTAGAGACAGTTGACAAAAATATAACCGATTGTATGAACAGTAACAAATTTCACGGTAACCAGTCAGAGGGCCATTTTCATGCAGAATACGCCACAAAATCCTTGTGAGAAAGAAAATCTGTGCAAGCATACCCTTTTAGTCAAGGAATCATATACATGCATCAAACCCTTTTGTGAACATATTTATTTGTAAGGCATTTGTATCAAACAAATTAATTTACAGATGTATCCAAGTGCAACCTGAAATTAAATGGATGACAGCTATTCATTTCTCTGAATGTTCTTTACAATTAATGGTCCGAAAAAATGTTGCTTTGGTTTCACTTTAATTTTAACTACTTTATCTTGATTCCTCTTTTGATACTTCGGAGTAGTCGAGATTCTCTTTTGTTTATTTGGATGCCTATTAACTGCTGAATGAGCTCTTTTTGATCCGGTAAAACAGATCTTCGATTGTGGGAAAATGTTTCTGGAAGAAAAGAGTTAATGCAAAGAAGTAATTTTCTCCTGTGCTCTACATATGTCATCAACATATCTGTAGCCTGCAGGAAATCTGGACAAATGTAATTATCTTACCAGAGTAAAGGGGCTTTTACACATAGCGATGTCGCTAGCAATATCGCTAAAACGTCACTGATTTTGTGACGTTATAGCGATATTGCTAGCGATATCGCTATGTGTGATACTTACCTCCGACCGGCTCCCCCGCTGTCTGTCGCTGATCGCGCGAGATCGGGAGGCTCCATTTCTCGTCATCTGCTTCCTGCTGGGCTTCCTGCTGTGTGAGACGAGCGACGCTGGACGCGGGCGGGAGGACGCAGGATCGCTGTGTGTGAAAGGTGAGTATCGTGCGCTGCATTGCCGCTGCATCGCTGTGAGATCTTCCTGTGTGGAAGCTCACTAGCGATCATTTAGCGATGCACCAGCAATCCTGACCGGGTCGGATCGCTGGTGCATCGCTAAATGTAAAAGGGCCTTAAGACTATGATACTCTGAACTCATACCTAAATACTGTATATCGGCCACTCTTTCAGTTATTCATCTTACTGTTTCATTTAAGTTAGGATTTATCTTGCACCTTTGGTAAGTTTGTAGCACCCACTATTGTTCATAACATTAGTAGTACCACTCCAGCACTGCAATAAAAAAAATGCTGGAGTCATTATTTAATTAATTTTTTACAATAGTAAATGCATGGGGTAATTTTTGTTTTTTTAATAGGGACATTTTTTTATGTTTATATCTCTGGTGTTTCCCAATGTGGAATATCTCTCGGAACAGAAATTTGGAAACAAGATGAAATGAATAAGGAGTTCAAGCAATGTCAGCCTGGTCAATACTGCACACCATATTGGGAACCCGACAGACTTCGTTATAGTCAATAGTCACTTTCGATATATGTTTGCCATTTGAGAGATCTGTTCCCTGCATGAATGAGGTATTTTTGTTTCTAAAATTGAACAGATAAACTGATTGCCTAATGGAGTTATGAACCTTGCCTAAGGGGTGAAACTATGCTATCACTGTAACCTAGTATTGTGAGGAAAGAGGGAGACACAAGCGCAATATAGGGTCTTATCCCACAAATAAAGTAAGCGGTTTGACAAAAAAGTGCTCACCTGGAAGTAGGTATTCAAAGCATGTATAGATAAGGGCTGCTGCAGATCCAAAAGTCGGTCACTGACTATCTGAAACAGAGCTCTGCAAAGGAATACGTGGATTTCGTCCGCGCTGCCCAAATGATGAAATTCCAGAAGGTTAATAAAGTCTGACAGTGGTTTATTCTACACGTTTCAAGGTTTTTTGCAACCTCTACCTGGTGGTATTTCCTGAAGAAGAGGTTGCAAAAAACCTTGAAACACGTAGAATAAACCACTGTCAAACTTTATTAACCTTCTGGAATTTCATCATTTGGGCAGCGCGGACGAAATCCACGTATTCCTTTGCAGATCACAGTAACCTAAGCTAACCTAAGAAACCATGCCAAACTGTTCTTTTCTTTGTTAATATATTTTATTATGAAGCTGTAAATTATGTAACAATAAACTAACTAAACAATATATATATATATATATATATATATATATATATATATATATTATACAGATGGGCATATTTAAAAAAACACAGACGCAAAATAAATTGCTTTTGTGGAGTTAACCCATTATAGAAAGACTTTTCTTCTATGTATACTTTTAGAAAAAATGGACGTCATAGGGTGGACATCATTCCTGCTTAGCACAGTCTCCTATACACCAGGGGGAGAGCCAGTGGGAATAGCATCAGCAATAATTTTGCTAGAAGACTCACTGCCACCATTATCACACAACATTGAGTTCAGTGGACACCTTGTCAAACCACATCTTTATATAAGCAAGCATCTGGGTGTTTTTTGGGGGGCTGGCATTTGGAATTTTGACAACAGAAATATAATAACATTTTCAGATGACTTATGGTAGATAAATGTATGCAATTGCTATTAACTATTAATAGACCATAATACATATTTTTATATCTTGTTTTTATTATATTGCCATAATTCACACATTAGATGTTTATATGTTGGATGAATACTGCACGTGTTGTGGATGTTTTGGCCATAACTCAACGAACTTACTTGATGTGAACTGAGAAACAACATTAGTTATTTTCTTTCCTTCTTCATTTAGCTGTCTTCTGCCGAGCCCATGGGTCCTGGAGAGTACACAGTCCACATAGATGTCCCAGAAAAGTTGTGCTAAGTGCCAAAACAGATCACCATGGTTAATATTATCAGATGATTTCAAATATATCATGAAGTCCCAGAATCCAGCTACAGAATCAGCTATCCTGGGCTTTTTCATCTCCAGTAAGATAACTGTTGATGTCTCCCAGCACTGAGGATCTGCTCGGCCCAGGGCAAGTGGGTCAACTTGACCATTACAACAGATGGTATGGATGCAAAATATTCCCAGGAACAGCAGTGAACTTGTTAGCGACATGCTATAGTACGATTGCCCGGTGCGTCCAGCGCTCATGTGACTTCCAGTGCTCTTCAAATAAACACAAAAATACAGTATATGTTACAAAAAGATATTAGCGTAGTGCTACATTAGGAATACACGTTTCATCTACAACTCTTTGCTCTCTTATTCCAAAGCTTTCATTCATTTCATGTCATGGCAGCTTACGTAGGTAAAAAAATCAGGTTGCTTGTTTTGAGGTTAAACTTCTCTTAGACTCCACAAAGTGTTTTAGGGTCACAGACTGAGAAACTCAACTGAAATGTGATTTACGATAGTGGGCTTCATCAATTTTTGATAGGGTGACAGCTGGCTTAAATATAACTATGCTGATACTTAAGAGGAAATATCCAGGATAAAAAATACTTAACCCCTTTACTCCCAAGGGTGGTTTGCATGTTAATGCCCGGGACAATTTTTATAATTCTGACCACTATCCCTTTATGAGGTAATAACTCTGGAACGCTTCCATAGATCCCGGTGATTCTGACATTCTTTTCTCATGACATATTGTATTTCATGTTTGTGGTAAAATTTCATTTATATAACTTGCCTTTATTTATGAAAAAAATGGAAATTTGGTGAAAATTTTGAAAATTTTGCAATTTTCCAACTTTGAATTTTTATGCTCTTAAATCACAGAGATATGGAACTCCAAAAAATTAATAAGTAACATTTCCCACATGTTTACTTTACATCAGCACAATTTTGGAACCAAAATTTTTTTTCGCTAGGAAGTTATAAGGGTTAAAATTGACCAGCGATTTCTCATTTTCACAACACCATTTTATATTTAGGGACCACATCACATTTGAAGTCACTTTGAGGGGTCTATATGATAGAAAATACCCAAAAGTGACACCATTCTAAAAACTGCACCCCTCAAGGTGCTCAAAACCAGATTCAAGAAGTTTATTAATCCTTTATGTGCTTCACAGGAATTTTCTGAATGTTTAAAAAAAGTGAACATTTAACTTTTTTCACAAAAAATTACTTCAGGTTCAATTTTTTTATTTTACCAAGGGTAACAGGAGAAATTGGACTGGAAAAGTTATTGTGCAATTTGTCCTGAGTATGCTTATACCTGAAATGTGGGGGGAACCACTGTTTGGGTGCATGGCAGAGCTCGGAAGGGAAGGAGCGCCGTTTGACTTTTTCACTGCAAAATTGGCTGGAATTCAAATCGGATGCCATGTCAAGTTTGGAGAGCTCCTGATATGACTAAACAGTGGAAACCCCCACAAGTGACCCCATTTTGGAAACTAGACCCCCAAGGAACTTATCTGGATATGTGGTGAGCACTTTGAACCCCCAAAGGCTTCACAGAAGTTTATAACGTACAGCTGTACAATTAAAAAATCATATTTTTTCCACAAAAATAATCTTTTCACCCCCAATTTTTATTTTTCCAAGGGTAACAGGACCCCCAAAAGTTATTGTCCAATTTGTCCTGAGTATGCTGATACCCCATATGTGGGGGTAGATCACTATTTGGGCGCATGGCAGAGCTCAGAAGGGAAGCAGCGCCATGTGATTTTTTTGGCTGGAATTGAGATTGGACGCCATGTCGCGTTTGGAAAAGCCCCTGATGTGCCAAAACAGTGGAAACCCCCCAATTCTAACTCCAACCCTAACCCCAACACACCCCTAACCCTAGCCCTAACGGAAAAATGGAAATAAATACTTTTTTTAACTTTCTTATTTTTCCCTAACTAAGGGGGTAAAAAAGGGGGGTTTGATTTACTATTTATGGCGGGTTTTTATATTTGGCAGCTGTCGCACGCTAAAAGACTAGGGATGAGCGAGTACTGAAGTATTCGGACTCCCTATACTCGTACCGAGTAAACCCTAATACTCGGGTATTCGGTATGAATAGTGAGACCAATGATAGTCAATGGGAAATGTGAGTAATTGTCTGCTGGACCCTTCAAAGCGGTCTGGGGGCTGAGGAAAACACTAAAAAATGTGTAAATATTAAAAAATGTATGCTGTAAACAAATGTATATAACATGGGGGCACCTGGTCAGGGGCTGCACGATTGTTTTTACATCACTGCTTCACTAGAATGTACAAACACTATTTTAAGTCCTTTGGTTTTTTGCCGAAAGAGCAGGACTCGTACACCACTTACGCAGTGCCAGTGATATATCAGAAGTACCGTAAGAGCGAGTGATGATGGAGGCAATCTACTGACACCTAAGTGTGTAAGTGGTGTAAGGAGAGCAATCTGCCCTAGGGGTAGGGGCTGTGTTATGGTTAATCGCAGGAAGAAGCTACTCATCATCATCATCATCTTCATCACAAGGGATTCACAATTCTAAAGCTTGGATTTCTGTCCTTGCTGTGCCACTGCCCAATGTGTAGGCATAGATTTAGTGTCTTACAAACATTAGCCCTAGAAGCTGTATCATGGTTGATGATGGAAGCAGGGCAGGTCTGAAGGGCCAAACCATTATGATAAAGCCAGGACTACTAGCATAGAGGTGGCGGTGCCCAGTGTCCAGGCATGGCCATAGTGTCCCCAAAAATTAGCCCATGGGGCATGATAGCTGGTATCTCTGCTAGCAGTGGTGTCTGAGGGTGCTGTTGCCATCAAATTATCGACAACGGCCTTCTTGAAGGATTCCATTGTGAAACCCCTTGGTGACTGCAACAGTAGTGAAAGAAATTTGTCCTTGTACCGTGGGTCTAGAAAGGTGGCCAACCAGTATAGGTTGCTATTGAAAATATGGATTACGTGAGGGTCTTGGCACAGACAGTCAGATATGAAGTGTGCCATGTGTGCCAAGCTGCAAAGAGGCAAATGTTCTGTGACCCCTGAAGGAGGAACAATACCCATCCTCTCCTCACATTGACTCTCCTCATCCACCTCCTCCTCTTCAGCCCACCCATGCTGGACAGACATGAAGCTGGGGTTTGGATTCCCCTCTGTAGCATGATATGTCCCCTCGGTACCACTGAAAAAGAAGTCCTCTCCCTCCTCATTGTCATCATCCTCTTCATTCCCCAATGTTACCTGATGATATTGGCTGTGCTCAGTAGGATCACCCATTGTGAAATGTTGCTCCATACCCTGCAGCTGGGCACGCAAAGTTTCCATTTTTTGATTCTGCAGCGATTTTTTCAGCAGACATAGCATAGGGATGGTTACGCTGATAAAAGCCTGATCACCGCTCACAAGCTTGGTGCAGTACTCAAAGTTATCAAGGACCTCACAAATATCAGCGATCAACACCCACTCGACAGTTGTTATGTGTCTTGGCTGAGTCTCAGTGTGACAGGCATGTTTAAGCTGGTATTCAGAAAGTGCCCTCTACTGCTCACTTACCCTTGCCAACATATATGTTGAGTTCCAACATGTTGGCAGGTCGCAAATCAGTCTGTGGTTTGGCAAATTAAATTTCTTTTGAAGCGATGTAAGACCAGCAACAGCGGTTGAGGAGTGGCGGAAATGGGCGCAAATACGGCACACCTTCTCAAGTAGGTACGGCAAGTCAGGGTATGTTTTTATAAATTTCTGCACCACCAGGTTCAACACGTGAGCCATGCATGGCACGTGTACCAGCTTCCCAAGCTTTACGCCGCCATCAGGTTATGCCCTTTGTCGCAGACAACCAGACCAGGTTGGAGTTGCAGTGGGGAGAACCACTGATCGGTCTGTTGTTTTATTCCTTGCCAAAGCTCTGCTGCAGTGTGTGGTGTGTCACCCAAGCAGATCAGCTTCAGCAGAGCGTTTTGCCGCTTTGCCGATGCGCTGCTGCACAGCTCCCAACTTGGGAGTGATGTGGAGGGTTAGAAAAACCTCTGAATGAATATGGGACCAAAAGAGATTTAATCAAAACCAAGAAAGAAGAAAAGGAGCCCTAAAAATAAACCTTTAATTAAATAATACTAAAAAATAGAAGGCTAAATGCTGGGTGATAATGGGTACTGATTAATGACTAAATACAGGACACACAAAAAATGGGTAATTAAGTAATTATTATCAAAGGAAGGGGGGGGAACCTCTCCCTAATAAACCCTAATGTGTCCCTTCCTGACCGCGGAGGTTGGCACCCTAGTTGTTGACGATGTGGCGCCCCCGCTCAACGTCGGTAGCCCTAGAAACCCTATATCACCCTAGCAAAACAAAAAAGGGGGTACACAGAAAAACACACTCAAACAAATAAACCCGAAAAAACCTTAATGGGTAGACATGAATACGTCTTTATACAAGGAAAGTGCTGAAGTGCTGTAAACTTATCTCGTAAACAAAAAAGGCTCAGAAAAATAGAAAAATGCAGCTATAGATAACTTATCTCATAATTAAAAATACATATGCTGCAAAAAAAGAAACATAGTCCATGCAGTGCATAAACCTTATCTCGTAGCAAAAAATACCTCTACTGCAGAGGGACATATACCAGTAATATTACCTAAAAAAAAGTCTACAGTAACAGGTTAACTAACCACCAGCATTAGCAGCAACACTTCCACCATATAGTTGTAGACCAACAAATGCAGAAAAAACAATCCATAAATAGAGGACCTATTAGTCCATCAAAAAGCACATTTCAATCAGAATTAAATGAATGGCAAATCATGGCACTATAGATATACCATCGAGCACAATGGCCATCAATAGCCATAAAAAACACAATGTAAATTGCAAAGTTGGTCTGACAATCAAATAACAAAATACTTATCAGCCATTGATGTGCCGAGAACGCCCAACGCGTTTACCCCTCCTAGTCATTGAGGGTTCATCAGGGGCAAAGACATAGGGGTCCCATCCCCCCACCGGCTGAACAAAATGCAGAGTGCGGCATGAACTGTACCTGAAACGCCGTCATTTAAAGACTCCCGCGGCCAGTGAACACCATCATTTCCGGTCACATGGTTAGTGATGAATGTACAGGAAATGCATCAGAAGGGAGGCGGTTACTACGCCACATCACTCACTCATAATCAATGGAACGCAGAGTGCGCGCCACACACAGGAACTCCGTCAGAGAGATGGTGGTCACTTAGCAACATTGCCCGTGTACAGGATCATTTCCTGTCACATGATTAGTGATGAATACGATGTGGAGATGAGTGATGCGGAGGGTAATTCAGCATAGGATGACGAGGCGGAGGAGGAGGAAGAGGGGAGACTGGACGTATATGATGAGGCGGAACCCTGATTGAGGGTGGGCCCGCTATTCATGGCGTGGGTAGGATATGTGTTGATGGTTCAGTTTGAGACTTTGTCCCACCCTCCACCAGGTTCAGCCAGTGTGCCGAGACAGAGATGTATCGTCCCTGGCCACAAGTACTTGTCCACGTGTCTGTTGTAATATGGACCTTCCTGGTTATGGCGTTAGTGAGAGCACGCTTTAGAGTGTTTAAGATGTGCTGGTGTAACACGGGGACGGCACAGCGGGAAAAATAGTGCCGGCTGGGAACCGAGTATCGTGGGCCAGCCACAGCCAAAAGATCACGAAAAGACTGTGTCCCCACAAGCCTAAAGGGCAACATCTGCACGGCTAGCAACTTGGCAATGTGCGCGTTCAGTATTTGTGCTTGTGGGTGCATGGCTTGGTATTTACGCCTCCTTTCATTCCTCTTGGGCACGGACAATTGGATGCTTTCCTGGGACAAACAAGTGGATGAGCTTGTTGTGGCCAGTGTCTGTGCAACCGCAGCTTGTGAGCAAGAGGTATGATGATCACCTGGTTCCTGCCCAGCAGATTGGTGAGGCCGTATCACAGGTGACATGGCAGTGGTTTGACCCACAGTCACAGACACTGATTTGGTACCCTGTTGTTCAGCCGACCAACTAGGGTGCTTGGCTGCCATGTGTTTCCGCATACTGGTGATGCTTTGGTTGCCTTTGCCCTGGCCTCTGCTTAGCTTCCTATGGCAGATGCTAGCTTTAAACTAGAACAATGTGGAAAGGGAAGCAAAAGGCCAGAAAAAGCCATACACCTGACAAATGCTATTGAGACCTCTGCTATTAGAAGTGGAAAGGAAGAATAAAGATAAAAGAATCTAAATCATAAAAATATTGGAGAAAGAGAAACCAGTCACAAACTAAAATGCTTCTATACTAATGCACAAAGCATGGGCAACAAACAAGGAGAATTGGAACTATTAACGCAGGAAAAGAAATATGATGTCATTGAAATCACTGAAACTTGGTGGGCCAATACATATGATTGGAATACAAGGCTTGAAGGATACAACTTATTTGCAAGAAACAGACTTGATAAACGAGGAGGAGGTGTGGCATTTATATGTTAGAAACACGTATATCTGCACAGAGATTGAAGCTTCAGAGACTGGGAGTTCTGTGGAAACTGTTTGGGTAAAAATACAAAGACAGAACAATGGAAAGGACACCATTGTAGGCATTTACTACAGGCTGCCTGTGCAAGCTGAAGATATGGATGAACTCTTTATGCATCAAATGGCCAAGTTCACCAAAAAATATGACATAGTTGTCATGGGAGATTTCAACTATCCATACATTCGCTGGGAATCTCTCTCAGGCAAGACTAACAGGTCAAGGAAATTCTTATCCTCTCTTGCTGACAACTTAATCTTCCAAAAGGTAGGGGAGAAAACAAAGGGAACTGCTACCTTGGATCTAATCCTAGAGTTGAGCGACTTTTGTTTTTTTAGGGTCGAGTTTCGTTTCGTGAAACCCGACTTTTCCAAAAGTCGGGTCGAGCAAGAGCGGCCGATTATAGGGAAAAGTCGGGGTCGTCCCGAAAAACGAAACCCAATGTAAGTCAATGGGGATTAAAAGTCGGCAGTGAGAGGAGGACAGGAAACACACCTACAGTGCCCATTTGAATGCCAAAAGCTTCAATTCTTCTTACTTAAGCTTGTCAACCTTAATTAACTTTAACTTCATAATACAAGTTACGCACTGAAAAATGGGGGTTATTTGGCTAAAGTTGTGGGGGGGTAGGGCTGGCTCCAGGTTTTCATGTGCCCTGGGCGAAAGAGCGCCCCTTTAACACATACCACAACTCATCATGCTCCGATACGGCAGAGAAATAGCGGTATAGTACAATGAAAAATACTTCACTTTTTACATCTCATGACGAGGCCCATCTATTTCTCCATACAGAATCATTGGTCCCATATAATGTTTGAAACAGTATATGATGAGCTCCACATAATGCTACAGTATATGTTGGTCCCCATGGATGAAGCTCCACTGTCTTATGGGCCCAAATAATGCTCCAAACATAATGGGCCCCATTTCTAATGCTCTAGTGTATAATGGGCCCTGTAAATGCTGCTCCAGTGTCTGATGTCCACCTTTGGAATGTTCCAGTGTATGGTGGGCCCCATCTATCATTCTCCAGAGTATAGTGCTCCCCAAAAATTGCTGTCCCATCATTGAAAACAATCAAATAAGTCTCCTCGCTAGGGAATCCCTGTACTAGTCTGGACTCCTCGTCGTCCCCATCTTCCATCTCACTGCACAGTATTTCAACCTTGCAAGTGCTGTGATCCTGAGCAAGCATGGGGGGCCCACTCGTTGGCGACGGCACTGGCACAGGGCCCTTGATAGTACAGTGGTGTGTCTGATGGCGGGTGGGCCGAACCTGCACTTTCATCTGCAGCTTCCTCTTTGTCACCGTGTAAGATGGAACTGTATATGGGAAGGGTAACCTGAGTTTCATCAGGGTCAGATTCAGGCCGTGTAGCGTGCGAGGGGAATGTAGTGGTCTGAGTAAATGTACCAGCAGATTCATCGAGCAGTGGCTGGGCATCAGTGCACTTGTGTCGCCCCCAGGAGTACGGTCGCCACAGTGGCATTACCTTCCTCCTAGGGAGTGTGATGTCATGCTTGGGAGCAACGAAGGATCTCTCTAGCAGGTTAACTGATGGGGCGGCGTTATTCCCACGAGTCATGACCCTCCAAACAGCGTTCATGAAGGCAAAGTGTTTGTTTTACGTCGGCACTATGGTTGCAAAGCTGAACCTTAAAGGAATGTCCAGAAGGGCACCACGAGGAGTGGAGCCTACGGTTAAATTCGACTCCACCTGGGAAACCTCAACCATGCCAGCTACAGAAAAGATGCACACATTGCAAGCTAATTCCGTTAACGAACGAGACTCCGTCATGCCCCGCGGTCCGAGTCCGGCTTACTAGAGAGACACGTGAGGCTCTGGCACATGAGATTGGCCAATAACTGGTGTGTCATGCCCTTACATGTCCGTGGCTGCAAGTGCGCTACACTGAAAAGGCCAGCGTTTGTCGCTTACAGGTGCAGATAATCCGCTGAACAACGTTAGTGATGGGGATCACTGATTACAATTATTACCCGCGAACGATGATTTCCCAGTAAGTGCAGGTCAACCGCAGTTCCGGAATTAGGCCTAACCATCATTCCTGAAAAAATGAAAAACTTACGTGTGCAAACCACAGGTGCTGTAGCTTGCTTAACAGCTCGCCAGCCGTTCTCACGCCCAGTATGGATTACACGTGATTGCACAAAGGTGAGAAAGGGTACCGTATCCCCGGATAACATGTATGGATAGCGTACACATTCAAAATATATGTCAATACATCAGGAGGCAGGCTCAGACGGTGTTAGGCCCAGTATAGCTTACACGCGATTGCACAAAGGTGAGAAAGGGTACCGTATCCCCGGATAACATGTATGGATAGCGTACACATTCAAAATATATGTCTATACATCAGGAGGCAGGCTCAGACGGTGATAGGCCCAGTATGGCTTGCACGTGATTGCACAAAGGTGAGAAAGGGTACCGTATCCCCGGATAACATGTATGGATAGCGTACACATTCAAAATATATGTCTATACATCAGGAAGCAGGCTCAGACGGTGTTAGGCCCAGTATGGATTGCACGTGATTGCACACAGGTGAGAAAGGGTACCGTATCCCCGGATAACATGTATGGATAGCGTACACATTCAAAATATATGTCTATACATCAGGAGGCAGGCTCAGACGGTGTTAGGCCCAGTATGGATTGCACGTGATTGCACAAAGGTGAGATAGGGTACCGTATCCCCGGATAACATGTATGGATAGCGTACACATTCAAAATATATGTCTATACATCAGGAGGCAGGCTCAGATGGTGTCAGGCACAGTATGGATTTGACGGCCCAGACTACACAGCGGAGGAGCAGGGAGAGGTAAAGATTGCAAATGCTGGGGCCCTGCCCAAGCAAGGGGGGCCCACTCATGGGCGTCGGTACTGGCACTGGGCCCCTCATAGTACGGCGGTGTGTCTGACGGCGGGTGTGCACCACCACCATCAGAGACACTTGATTGCACTATGAGGGACCCTGTGCCAGTGCCCACGCCCAAGAGTCGGCCTACCCACCTGTCCAGGGCAACGGCACTCGCACGGTGTCGTGCGCTAGGTGGTGACCCCGGCCATGGGGGGGGAGGCAGCACAGTTAGGGAGTTTTAGAAAGTGGCATATGTTGATGTTGGACATTCAGCTGATGCAAAAGGCGAAATAGGTCAAGTCCTAGGAAGAGGTGGGCCAAAGCAAGCCATTTTTCTGTCACCCTATGTGTCATCAGGGGAAGGTGGGACAAAATCCTTGGAAACCCATGCATGGTTCATTTTAATGAAGGTTAGATCATCCACATTTTGGGTTGACAGACGGGTCCTTTTTTCTGTCAGGATTGATCCAGCTGCACTGAAGACTCTTTCCGATAGCACACTTGCAGCTGGGCAAGCGAGCTCCTGTAAGGCATATTGTGCCAATTCAGGCCAGGTGTCCAGTTTAGCGGCCCAATAGTCAAAGGGGAATGACCTGTGTGGGAGAACATCGATATGGGAGGAAAAGTAGTTTGTAACCATAGTTGACAACTGCTGTCTCCTGTCACTTTCCATCGATGCAGTATTACCAGTTGTGTGAGCGGTACTTGAAAAATCAGTCCACAACATTGTCATGAAACCCCTGTCTCCAACGCCACTTCTGCTGTGTGCACCATGAACACCTCTGCCAAGCTGCCCCCGGCCCGTACGGCTCGTGTGAGAACCATCACCGCTGCTGTGTGCTGGGAATGCCTCAAGCAACAGATTTACCAGAGTTGCTTGTTTATTAGCCAATATTAGGTCAAGGTTCTCCTGTGGCATGATGTTTTGTAATTTGCCTTTATAGCGTGGATCCAAGATGCTGGCCAACCAGTAGTCATCATCGTTCATCATTTTGGCAATGCGGGGGTTCCTTTTTAGGATCTGCAAGGTATAATCTGACATGTGGGCCAATGTTCCCGGTGTCAATGATGCACTGCGAGTGCTGGTTGGAGGAGCACTTTCTGGCAAATCCACATCCCTCCAGTCACGCACAAACCCTGTACCAGACCTTGCCACGCCAACATTTTCACTTGCCCCACGAGATGCATCCTCCTCCCCTAAGTAATCATCCCCATCATCATCCTCCTCCTCTTCTTCCTCCACCTCGTCCAGGAGAGGTCCCTGACCAGACAGTGGCTGAATGTCATCAAGGATTCCCTCCTCCTCTTCCTCCTCATCAACATTGGCTGCAGACGCCTGCTCCTTAAGGTGCGTCAAAGTTTGCATGAGCAGACGCATAAGTGGGATGCTCATGCTTGGCGTCGTCTGCGCTTACCAGCCGTTTGCATTCCTCAAAACACTGAAGGACTTTACAGAGGTCTTTCAGCTTCGACCACTGCACACCTGTCAACTCCATGTCTGCTCTCAAAGTGCCTGGCCGTGTATCCTCCCACAAATGCATTATGGCCTGCCTCTGCTCGCACAGCCGCTCCACCATGTGCAGGGTGGAGTTCCACCTTGTTGCAGTGTCGATAATGAGGCGGTGGTTGGAAAGGTGGAGCAATCGCTGCAGCTTCTGCATACGAACGGAGTGTACAGGCGACCGGCGGATGTGCGCGCACAGTCTTTGCACCTTCTGGACCAGGGCTGTTAACTCTGGATAATTTTTGAGGAAGCACTGCACCACCAGGTTCAAGGTGTGAGCCAGGAAAGGTGTGTGGCTGAGTTTTGAAAGGGCTATGGCTGCCACAAAATTACGCCCGCTATCACTAACTACCTTGCCTGCCTCAAGATGTACACTGCCCAGCCATGACTCAGTTTGTCGCTTCAAGTACTCGGCCAGCACCTCGGCGGTGTGTCTGTTGCCCAAACACATCATCTGCAACACAGTCTGCTGACGCTTTCCGCTAGCTGCTCGATAGGGGGACACCTCGTGTGCAACAGTGGCAGCTGCAGATGGAGTGCTCGTACGACTGCGCTCTGTGGACGAGCTTTCGCTTCTTGAGGAGGAGGAGGAGGAGGGTCGAACGCCTACAGCCAACTGTTTCCTATACTGTGGGCTAGGCAGCACTGTCCCACCACCACTGTCCCCTGTGGACCCTGCATCCACCACATTAACCCAGTGCGCAGTGATGGACACGTAACGGCCCTGGCCATGCCGACTGGACCATGCATCAGTTGTGAGGTGCACCTTTCCACTCACTGACTGCTTGAGTGCATGGACAATGCGGTCTTTTACATGATGGTGGAGGGCTGGGATGGCTTTGCGAAGTGGTGACTCGGTAGGTCATAGCGTGGTACTGCATAGGCCATGAGTTCGCGGAAATCTGCGCTTTCCACCAACCGATAGGGCATTATCTCAAACGAGATTAGTTTGGCAATGTGGGCGTTCAAACCCAGTGTACGTGGATGAGAGGCTGAGTACTTTCTTGACCTACACATAGTGTCTGGGAGGGTGAGCTGGACTTGAGAGCTGCATATGGTGGAAGTAGCGGTGGACAGGGCGGACTGAGAGAGGGTTGATGATGGTAATGGAGTTGTTGTTCTTTCTGATGGCCTAGATTCAGTATTTCGTTGATATAACAGTGGGATTCCCTGACTGCTGTGGCCTTGCAACGACACCTCAACATTTGCTGCTGTGCTAATCGGTGGGCTTACAGTGGGGGAAACAATGTAGCGTTGCTGACTACCTTCTTTGTGATCAGTTGCACATGTGGCACTTGAGGTTTGGTGTTGTGTCCACGCTTGCAAGTGCATGGTGGTTAAATGTCTAAGCATGCAACTGGTATTCAAATTTTTCAGATTTTTCCCTCGGCTAAAGGTCTTTGCGCACTTCTTACAGATAACCTTGGCCTGATCATGAGGATTTTGTTCAAAAAAGTGCCACACTGCACTCTTCCTACTTTGTCAGACATTTTGCGGCCTAGCACGCTGTGATCTTTTGACCCTCTGGACAAGCTGTCCAGCAACTCTTTTGATTTTTGGAACCTGTCTTTGGAGTGCTCCGGGCCTGCCAGTTAACAGTTGTTGCGATGTCGATGTCTGCTGTGGATGCTCCTCATCTGAGCTATTGGAAGCAGCACCCTCTTCCCCCAATGGATGCCAATCTGGGTCAACAACTGGGTCATCCATCACCTCCTCTTCAATGTCATGTGCACCTTCCTCTGTGTCACCGTGTATGGTGGTATAGTGTGCGGGAAGGGGCACCTGAGTCTCATCAGGGTCAGAATCTGGCTCTGTACACTGCGAGGACAATGTAGTGCTCTGAGTGAATGTACCAGCAGAATCATCTATCAGCGGCTGTGCATCAGTGCACTCCATGTCAGACTCATCTTGGCCTGGGTAATTCACCATTTCACTTGATAATCCAGGCATGGTATGTGAAAACAGCTCCATGGAGTAATCAGTAGTATGGCCTGCGTCATCCTTCAATCTTGGTTGGGGTGACGGACACAAGGAAAGGTGTGGTTCATGAACATGAGCCTCCAATGACGACTCAGTGCTTTTACTTTTTACAACTTCAGAAGAGGAGGCGATAGAGCTGGAGGCTGAGTCAGCAATGTAAGACAAAACTTTTTCCTGATGCTCTGCCTTTAAAAGCGGTTTGCCAACTCCTAGAAAACTAAGCCTTCGAAGCCTTATGGAGCCAGACGATGATGCAGGCTCAACACCTCCTGCATTCGGTCCTATTTTGCTCTTGCCACTACCATCAGATCCACCACCAACACCATCATTACCAGCTGCCAACCCCCGCCCAATTCCACGGCCTCTTCCACCAGCCTTCCTCATTTTTTGTAGAAATGAAGACAAAATCCAACAAACTATATAGTAATGTAAAACAAGGTACAAGGTGTCTATAGGACAGGGGAGATTTTGAATTTCTGCACACACTTGTGGACACTGGACACTTATGGATTGTGTGAGGCCCACTGAATATCACAGCGCTATGTCACAGGCTCGATGGCACAGGTGTGAAAAAAGTGACTACAGGATCACAGAGATTTTGAATTTCTGCACACACTTGTGGACACTGGACACTTATGGATTGTGTGAGGCCCACTGAATATCACAGCGCTATGTCACAGGCTCGATGGCACAGGTGTGAAAAAAGTGACTACAGGATAAGGGAGATTTTGAATTTCTGCACACACTAGTGGACACTGGACACTTTTGGATTGTGTGAGGCCCACTGAATATCAGAGCGCTATGTCACAGGCTTGATGGCACAGGTGTGAAAAAAGTGACTACAGGATCACAGAGATTTTGAATTTCTGCACACACTAGTGGACACTGGACACTTTTGGATTGTGTGAGGCCCACTGAATATCAGAGCGCTATGTCACAGGCTCGATGGCACAGGTGTGAAAAAAGTGACTACAGGATAAGGGAGATTTTGAATTTCTGCACACACTAGTGGACACTGGACACTTTTAGATTGTGTGAGGCCCACTGAATATCAGAGCGCTATGTTACAGGCTCAATGGCACAGGTGTGAAAAAAGTGACTACAGGATAAGGGAAATTTTGAATTTCTGCACACACTAGTGGACACTGGACACTTTTGGATTGTGTGAGGCCCACTGAATATCAGAGCGCTATGTCACAGGCTCGATGGCACAGGTGTGAAAAAAGTGACTACAGGATAAGGGAGATTTTGAATTTCTGCACACACTAGTGGACACTGGACACTTTTGGATTGTGTGAGGCCCACTGAATATCAGAGCGCTATGTCACAGGCAGAAATTGGCTAGTGTATCACAAACTACAAGGTGTATGTAGAATTGGGCAGAATAGGAATCTCCCTAGAGTGTAGGTCTGTAAGAACGGAACAAGTCCTCCACTTATCCTTCCACAGTGACACACAGATAGCTTCACTGTGGCCGTGATAACAGCCGTTACACGGTACTGAGAGGAGCGTGCACGTACACGGCTGTCCGGTGTACGTAAAATTGTCAAGCTCCGTGTTTTTTTAAGTATACGGACTGACACACCCTGTCTCTCTATAGTTTTGAATGTGATCAAATAGCAAATATATTTAACTGTTTGAAAGCTAGACCTGTCCTCGACTTATTCTCACAGAGTGACACACAGATAGCTTCACTGTGGCTGTGATAACAGCCGTTACACGGTACTGTGTGAGGTGCGTACACCGCTGTATGGTGTGAAAAAATGCACGCTCAGTACCTCAGCAGGACAAAAAAAAAAAATTGGGATTGCTTTTAAAAAAGCAGTTTGCAGAGCAGTGGTTAAACAGCAATGCAGCTGTCAGGAAACCTTAGAAGGCAGCCTAACAACCAACACCGCTGATCCACCACAATATAGCCTCCCCTTGCACTGCACACACAGTGACTGGTGTGTTGTACAGGCAAAATCGCTAGCAGCAGAAGCAGTTTTTTTTTCTTCTTCCCTGCCTAACGCTCTCCCTACAGAATCAGCAGCAGCAACCTCTCCCTATGCTAAGATCGGCAGAAGTAAGATGGCGGTCGGCGTGCATGCCCTTTTATAACCCCTGTGACGCCCACCAAAGCAAGCCAATCACTTGCATGCCCTTCTGAAAGATGGTGGTGACCCCTGCCTATGTCATCATGTTGCCCACAGTGTCCGTGGATCCTGATTGGCTGAAAAAGAACGCAAAACAAACTTTTGAAACTCGACTTTGGCGCGTAAGTCGCCGACCTCGTGGCCGACCTCATCCTAGGGTCGGGTTTTGTTTCATGAAACCCGACTTTGCCAAAAGTCGGAGACTTTTGAAATTTTTCGACCCGTTTCGCTCAACTCTATCTAATCCTTATAAACAGGGAGGAAATGGTTGAGGAGGTAAAAGTGGCTGGCACCCTAGGAGGTAGCGAGCATGCTATTTTAGAATTTTGGATAACTAGAGGAGGAAGACCTGTGAAGACTCAGGCGTCAAGGTTAGATTTTAGAAAGGCAGATTTTAATGGACTCAAAGAGAATTGGAGGGATTCAATGGCTGGATATCCTTAAAGACAAAAATGTCCAGGAAGGATGGGAAATATTGAAAAATGAAATTCTCAAAGCACAATTGTTAACAATTCTGAAAAGAGGGAAGAATAGGAAGCATTTAAGGAAACCAGGATGGATGAACACAGAACTTAAGCACATGCTAAAAAGGAAGAAAGAAATTTTTATAAAATGGAAAGAGGGAGGCATAAATAAAGAAGAATATAATGCTGTCTGCAGAACCTGCAGGGCACAAATCAGATTATCTAAAGCTAACAATGAATTGAGGCTTGCAAGAGACGTCAAAAGCAATAATAAAGGATTTTGGGGATATGTCAAAAGTAAAAGAAAAGTTAAAGATACTATAGGATTTTTACAGGATGAAAATGATGAAATAGTAAGCCAGGATGTTAAGAAGGCCGAACTTTTAAATTCCTATTTTGCAAGTGTTTTCTCTCAGAAAGGAAATGTAACATCAACTGTTATTCACTGTCCTATTAAGGGAATAGAAGAATCCAGGATATCTATAAACAGAAAGCTAGTGAGGAAACACTTAGCTAACCTAAATGAATTCAAGTCTCCAGGTCCAGATGAATTACACCCCAGAGTACTGAAGGAGATAGCAGAAGAAATTTTTGAACCCCTCTCCATAATCTTTGAAAATTCTTGGAGGACAGGAGAAGTCCCAGAAGACTGGAGAAGAGCAAATGTTGTTCCTATCTTCAAAAAGGGGAAGAAGGTGGACCCAGGCAACTATAGGCCGGTGAGTCTGACTTCTATACCAGGAAAGATCTTTCAACAAATTATTAAACAACATGTATGTAAGTACCTAGATAAGAATGAAGTGATTAAACAGAGTCAGCATGGGTTTGTAACTAATAAGTCATGTCAGATTAACTTAATTTCCTTCTAAGACAGAATCACTGATTGGGTGGATGAGGGAAATTGTTATGAATGAGTCACCGCAGGAGGCAAAAGCAGAAATACAAGCTAAGTCCAGAAAACCAGAGAAGTTGGCAACTATCATATTACAGACCCCTGAACCTATCAACACAACTAGCAGTAGCCGTGGGGGGTTCCTACGATGTCCTAGACCCCTAGATCACAGCCGGAGAATTAACTAGGCCTAAAGAAAGAAAGGGGAAATCTAAACTGCCCCAGAGTAGACCCCAAAGCAATAGGCAGCCCCCAACATATAATGATGGTGAAGCAAGATGAAAACACTAACACAGACAGAAAGATAGACTGAGCAAAGACGGGGCCCAAAACTACCTAGGTAGGAAAGGACAGGAAGGCTGCTGTCTGCAATCTGCCAAAACCCTAGCAAAGACATAAGCCAACAAGCTGATATGAAAAAGGCCCTGAAGCAGCTAGGCTTCAAAAACTAAATCAGCACTCAGGTATTTTCAGAAGACAGAGCTAAAGGAATTCAGCACACCCCAGCAGGGAATGGCAGAAATCCAGAAAAACAAAGCAAAACAAAGTCAAAGCACAAATGCAAAAGGCAGAGCAGCAAACTTAGCTTTAGAGGAGCAGGAATTCAGACTGGTCTCCAAGGATCCCACAGAGAAATCACCCGCAGGGCAGAAGGGCGTTGGCAGCCTTATATCCAGTCAGTAACTCCACTCAGCCAGTCATCATCATCAGCCTCAGGTGTTTGATAATCAGGCTCACTACCTTTCTTTACCAGAAGAGGGAGTTCCTCGGGCCTCAATAATGAAGGGGAAAATGAACTCACAACAGTACCTCCCCCTTGAGGAGGGGTCACCGAACCCTCAACTACGCCACCAGGGCGATCAGGGTGAGCCCGATGAAAGGCATGCACCAATATTTTGGCATGAATATCAGAGGCAGAGACCCAGGAATTATCCTCCTGACCATAACCCTTCCACTTATCCAAATACTGGAGTCTCCGTCTAGCCAGACGGGAATCCAGTACTTTCTCTACCTCATATTCCATGTTACCTTCAACCAATACAGGGTCTGGAGGTGCCACCCCCGGAACAATAGGTTCAACCAACCTCTCCAACAAAGATTTATGGAACACATTATGGATTGTAAATGTGACAGGAAGAGCCAAACGAAAAGAGACCGGATTAATAATCTCCACAATCTTGTAAGGTCCAATAAATCTAGGCTTAAACTTAGGAGAAGCAACCTTCATAGCAATATTTTTTGATGATAACCACACCATATCAACAACCTTAAACTGGGGACCAATGGTCCTATGTCGGTTGGAAAACCGCTGGGCCTTTTCCTGGGAGAGAGATAACTTATCCACCACTTGGTCCCAGATCTGGTGCATTCTCTCCACCACAGTGTCAACACCTGGGCAGGCAGAGGGCTCCACCTGCCCTGAAGAAAATCGAGGATGAAACCCAAAGTTACAAAAAAAAGGTGACATCAAAGTGGCAGAACTAGCTCTATTATTTAAAGCAAATTCGGCCAAAGGCAAAAATGAAACCCAATCATCCTGATCAGCAGAAATAAAACATCTCAAATATGACTCCAATGTCTGGTTTGTTCTCTCTGTCTGCCCATTGGTCTGAGGGTGAAAAGCAGAGGAGAAGGACAACTGAATTCCCAGCCTGGAACAGAAAGTTCTCCAAAATCTAGCCACAAACTGGACTCCTCTGTCAGATACAATGTTCTCAGGAATCCCGTGCAAACGAACCACCTGTTGTAAAAACAGGGGCACCAACTCAGAGGAAGACGGCAACTTAGGGAGTGGTACAAGATGAACCACATTAGAGAACCTATCACAAATCACCCAAATAACAGTCATCCTTTGAGAGACAGGCATATCAGAGATGAAATCCATTGAAATATGGGTCCATGGCCTCTTGGGGACAGGCAAAGGCATCAACAACCCACTAGAGCGAGAACACAATTTAGACCGAGAGCACGTCCCAGAGGACTGCACAAAATTCCTGACATCACGAGACAAGGAGGGCCACCAAAAAAACCAACTCACCAGATCTCTAGTACCATAAATACCTGGATGACCAGCCAAAGCAGAGCAATGAACTTCCAACATCACTCTCTTTTTCCACTGGTCAGGAACATACAACTTTCCACTGGGACAACGCTCAGGTTTGTCCTCCTGGAACTCTTCCAGAGCACGTCTCAAATCGGGCGAGATGGCAGAAAGAACTACCCCTTCGCCTAAGATGGTAGCAGGCTTGGTCACCACAGGAGAATCAGCAAAGAAGCTCCTAGAGAGGGCGTCTGCCTTGACATTCTTCGTTCCAGGAAGAAAAGAAACCACAAAATCAAAACGTGTAAAAAACAAGACCCACCTAGCCTGTCTAGGGTTCAAGCGCTTAGCCGACTCTAGGTAAATCAAATTCTTGTGGTCAGTGAGGACCACGACTTGATGCTTAGCTCCCTCCAAACAATGTCTCCACTCCTCAAATGCCCATTTCATGGCCAACAGTCCCCTATTCCCCACATCATAGTTACGTTCAGATGGAGAGAACTTTCGGGAAAAGAAAGCACAGGGATTCATTTTAGATGTTACAGGATCCTTTTGGGACAAAACAACTCCTGCACCAATCTCAGAAGCATCCACCTCTACCTGGAATGGAAGTGAGACATCAGGTTGCCGCAAAACCGGGGCGGAGGTGAATCTTCGCTTCAGCTCCTGAAAGGAAGAAACAGCCTCCGGAGACCAATTTAACACCCTTCTTAGTCAAATCAGTCAATGGCTTGGCAATACTAGAAAATTTTGCTATAAATTTCTGATAAAAATTAGCAAAACCCAAAAACTTCTGGAGGGCCTTCAAAGAAGTGGGCTGAACCCAATCGTAAATGGCCTGTACCTTGGCCGGGTCCATTTCAATAGTTGACGGGGACAAAATAAATCCCAAAAAAGAAATCCTCTGTGCTCCAAAAAGGCATTTAGATCCTTTGACATACAGGGAATTCTCCCTCAAGATCCGGAACACAGTCCGAATATGTTCCACATGAGAATCCCAATCCTTGGAGAAGATCAAAATATCATCCAGATAGATAATCAAAAATTTATCGACAAAATCTCGGAAAATATCGTTCATGAAGCACTAGAAGACAGAAGGGGCATTAGTGAGCCCAAAAGGCATCACCAGGTACTCAAAATGTCCCTCCGGAGTATTAAACGCCGTCTTCCATTCGTCCCCATGCTTAATGCGAATAAGATTATACGCCCCCTTGAGGTCAAGCTTGGTAAACCAGCAAGCACCTTTAACTCTGGAGAATAGATCAGAAATCAGGGGTAACGGATACTGATATTTAACAGTAATTTTGTTGAGGGCACAATAATCAATACAAGGTCTTAATGATCCATCCATTTTGGCTACAAAAAAAAAACCGGCACCTAAGGGTGACGAGGATGGTCTAATATGACCCTTCTCCAACGCCTCCTTAATATAGGATCGCATAGCCTCGTGCTTGGGTACAGATAAATTGAAGAGCCGACCCTTGGGAAATTTACACCCCGGGCTCAGTTCAATTGCACAGTCATAACTCCTATGAGGAGGCAGAGACGCAGACTCATTCTCACTAAAAACATCATAAAAGTCCGCCAAATAATCAGGAACATCATGCAACTGAGGAGAGGTGGAAAACACTGAAGCCTCACTAAAGGAACACCGACAACCCCAACTCACCACAGACACAGATTTCCAATCCAAAACTGGATTATGAATTTGTAACCAGGGAAACCCCAGAACAATAGTATCATGCAGATTATGCAACACCAAAAATCTGCAATTTTCTTGATGGTCTGGGGCGACCCGCATTACCACCTGGGTCCAAAACTGAGGTTTATTTTTAGCCAAAGGAGTAGCATCAATCCCCCTCAAAGGGATAGGCGTCTGCAGAGGTGTCATCGGAAATCCACAACGTTTAGCAAAATCCAAGTCCATTAGGTTTAGGGCTGCTCCCGAATCCACAAAAGCCTTGGCGGAAAATGTGGACAGGGAGCAGATCAGAGTAATAGCCAGAAGAAGCTTAGGTTGAACACCCCCAACAGAAAACGTGTGTGCAAAGCGTTTCTCTCGTTTAGGACAGACAGAAATAATATGCAAGGCATCTCCACAGAAAAAACACAACTTATTACGCCTTCTGAACTCCTGACGCTGCTCTCTGGAAAAAACTTTATCACATTGCATAGGTTCAGCCATTTGATCAACAGGTGGCAACACCTCTCATGCAGCTTTGCGTTCGCGCAATGGCCGATCAACCTGAATGGCTAATGACATAGAATCATCAATACCAGAGGGAACAGGAAATCCCACCATAGTATCTTTTACGGCTTCTGACAACCCCTTCCGAAAGAGAGCAGCCAAGGCATTATCATTCCAGGTAGTAAGTACTGCCCACTTTCGGAATTTTTGACAGTACAATTCTGCAGAATCACGACCCTGGTTCAATGCCAGCAGGGTCTTTTCAGCCTGATCAATGGCATTAGGTTCGTCATACAACAACCCCAAGGCCTGAAAAAATGTGTTCACATTAGTCAGAATAGGATCATCTGGTTTCAAAGAAAACGCCCAATCCTGGGGATCGCCACGCAGCAAAGAGATGACAATTTTAACCTGCTGCGCGGAGCTCCCTGACGAGTTAGGCTTCAAGGCAAAAAATAATTTACAATTATTTTTGAAATTCAAAAATTTAGACCGATCCCCAAAAAATACATCAGGTGTAGGGATCTTTGGTTCAGCAGCATGTGAATGAGCAAGGTAGGCGGAAATTCCCCGCACTTCCGCAGCGAGCTGCTCCACACGATCAGAAAATTGCTTTATCTCCATTGAGAGAAAAAAAAATTCCCCCTACGGCCTCAGAGATAGAGGAAAAAATATACACACTTGTTTTTTTTTTTTTTACAATTCTTTCCTGCTATTGAGTACCCTAGGATCTGCGGTATGGCGGGTGATTCTGTTATGAATGAGTCACCGTAGGAGGCAACAGCAGAAATACAAGCTAAGTCCAGAAAACCAGAGAAGTTGGCAACTATCAGATTGCAGACCCCTGAACCTATCAACACAACTAGCAGTAGCCGTGGGGGGTTCCTACGATGCCCTAGACCCCTAGATCACAGCCAGAGAATTAACTAGGCCTAAAGAAAGAAAGGGGAAATCTAAACTGCCCCAGAGCAGACCCCAAAGCAATAGGCAGCCCCCAACATATAATGACGGTGAAGCAAGATGAAAACACTAACGCAGACAGAAAGATAGACTGAGCAAAGACGGGGCCCAAAACTACCTAGATAGGAAAGGACAGGAAGGCTGCTGTCTGCAATCTGCCAAAACCCTATCAAAGACATAAGCCAACAAGCTGATATGAAAAAGGCCCTGACGCAGCTAGGCTTCAAAAACTAAATCAGCACTCAGGTATTTTCAGAAGACAGAGCTAAAGGAATTCAGCACACCCCAGCAGGGAATGGCAAAAATCCAGAAAAACAAAGCAAAACAAAGTCAAAGCACAAATGCAAAAGGCAGAGCAGCAAACTTAGCTTTAGAGGAGCAGGAATTCAGACTGGTCTCCAAGGATCCCACAGAGAAATCACCCGCAGGGCAGAAGGGCGTCGGCAGCCTTATATCCAGTCAGTAACTCCACTCAGCCAGTCATCATCATCAGCCTCAGGTGTTTGATAATCAGGCTCACTACCTTTCTTTACCAGAAGAGGGAGTTCCTCGGGCCTCAGTAATGAAGGGGAAAATGAACTCACAACAGGAAATGCTGTAGATATAGTATATCTTGACTTCAGCAAAGCATTTGGCAAAGTATCTCACACAATCCTTACTGAAACAATGGATAAGTATGGAATGGACAAGGCAACTGTTAGGTGGATTCATAACTGGCTTAGTGATTGGACCCAAAGAGTGGTCATAAATGTCTGCACATCCAGTTAGAAGAATGTCTCAAGTGGGGTACCACAGGGCTGTGTCCTGGGCCCTGTATTGTTCAACATCTTTATCAATGATTTAGATGAAGGAATAGAGGGTAAACTGATTAAATTTGCTGATAACACAAAGCTAGGAGGGATAGCTAATACTAGAGAAGAGAGAAGATTCAAAAAGTTATAAATAAACTGGAGCAGTGGGCAGCAACTAACAGAATGGTTTTTAACAGGGAAAATGCAAAATACTACATCTGGGCAATAAAAATGAAAAAAGCATATACAGAATGGGAGGAATAGGGCTAAGCAACAGCACATGTGAAAAAGACTTGGGTATACTAATAGATCACAGACTAAATATGATTCAACAATGTGATGCAGCAGCAAAAAAGACAAATGGTCATTATTGCCCTCTACTCCTCTTTGGTCAGACCCCATCTGGAATACTGTGTCCAATTTTGGGTGCCACATTTTAAAAAAGACATCAACAAACTGGAGCAAGTTCAGAAAAGAGCGACCAGAATGATGACCGGTCTGCAAACCCTGTCTTATGAGGAAAGGTTGCAGGATTTGAGAATGTTTAGCTTGCAAAAGAGAAGACTAAGAGGAGACTTAATAGCTGTCTATAAATATCTCAAGGGCTGTCACATTGTAGAAGGATCATCTTTATTCTCATTTGCACAAGGTAAGACTAGAAGCAATAGGATGAAACTGAATTGGAGAAGACACAGATTAGATATTAGAAAAAACTTTTTGACAGTTAGAGTGATCAATGAGTGGAACAGACTGCCACGAGAGGTGGTGAGTTCTCCTTCAATAGAAGTCTTCAAAGAGTGGCTGGAGAGACATCTGTCTGAGATGATTTAGCGAATCCTGCTTTGAGCAGAGGGTTGGACCAGATGGCCCAGGAGGTCCCTTCCAGCGCTACAATTCTATGATTCTATGATTCTATGACAACATTTGGTTCAGAATTTCCAGACAGCGGCTGAACGCACCCTTGCCTTGACTTGGGGCACAGAGGGATTGCGTTTGGCAACAGCTGACACACTTCACTCTCTGCTCAAACCAGTAGCCCTTGGTGCCTTTGTTGGTGCTACGTATCCACCTTCATCCTCTGTGCTGCTCTGCTGGCTATGCGTGCCAACGGCCCAGATCGGATCGGTGGTCTCATCATCGACCACCTCGTCGTCCATGTCATCCTCCTTCCGTAATGACATTGATGACTGGACAGATGGCAACTGTGTGTCATCACCATCAGTATCCACCACTTCACCCGGTATATCACGTGGATGAAAGTGGCTTTCTTCTGGTCATGGGGTTTCAAATATTTGGCCATCTTCAACAGACGATACCCCCTCACGTTCCTCTTCAATGTCACGTGGTGAGAGGCCAGAGGCAATGAAAGAAAATGGACCAAACAGATCCTCGGAGTGACCAGGGTTGGGGTCAAATGTTTCCTGTGACTCCTGACCGGGTTATGAACTAGGAACAGGTTGAGAATAGGATGACCCAGCGTTATCTATATGGACAGTAGACTGTTTTGTCATGGACGATTGAGTGCTGCTAGAACATTTCGTGGAGGCCTTGTCAACCATCCAAGACAATATCTGCTCTTGTTCTTCTGGCTTCCAGGCCCGTTTATGTTCCAGACCGAGAAATTTCACCAATAAACTAGATGCATCAACCTTCTTCAATCTCCCAGACTCTGTGCCTTGTTGGGCACCAACAACCCCACGTCCACGTCCCTGTCCCTTCACAACAGCCTTTTTAGGAATTTTGGATTTTTCTGCCATAGTTGCAGATGTTCAGATGCAGATATTGGGGAACAAGGAGCAGTTAGTGTTTTGTGGAAGGTAGCACTACAGCCTAGCACTGCTTTATGTTTTACAAACAGCACTGCAGCAGCAGAAAAAAATTGCCTGAGGTTGAAGGTGAAATTACGCACCCCAGTAACCACACAAGACAGCGGTGCTGCCACTAAAAGATTGCCCTGAGGTTTAAAGGGGTTGTCCAGGATTTTCACATAATCTCAGTACATATATGGGCTGCAGAATTATGACAATAATTAATTTACTTTCTGTCACTAGTTTGCACGGTTTTATAGATAATCTGAACAGAACGTCCAAGGGGGGGTGTTATGGCATTGAATTGAGAACTGGTCGTAACCTCCTACTCTACTCCAAACATGCGCTCTATAGCAACAACCCCAGCCTCCATAGCTACAGGCCCTCCCTGTCCACATGAAGAAGCCCTCATCACACAATAACAAATCCTCCCCCTCTAGCAGCCTCACTGCAGAGAGCAGACCACCCAGCTGCTCCTCCCCCAGACACACGCTGAACAGTGATCTATGGAAAGTGAAACTAGTGAGGAGGAAAAATCGTCCTGTATTCGGGGACAGGCTGCTCCCATCAGTATTTGTGTCATTAGAGACACAGTGCTCACACAAACACTGCACCAAATCTGCTGCTGTGTGAAGACATCAGTGACACAGAGCTGTCTCATTCACACAGCAGAGTCTTTGTCACACAACAGATTACGTCCGTGACTGCCATCCCCTGTGCAGATTAGAAGCTGCAGACCCCCATCACTGGCCATCACACAGTTTGTTCTCACTGCTGCCAGCAGCCTGGGACAGTGAGGGAAGGAATTACTGATGAGTTATGTATTGTAATCATGGAGTGGTGTTGTTAGTTCATTTTCCCCTTCACCGTCGATGTCTGATGAACTCCCTCTTCTGGTGAAGGAAGGTAGTGAGGCTGATTACCAAACACCTGATCTGGTAGATGATGATTGGGTAACAGGAACTGCTGACTGGATATAAGGCAGCCGACGCCCTTCTGAGTCGCTGGTGATTTCTCTGCTGGATTCTTGAAGACCAGTCTGATTCCTGCTTCCCAAAGATAAGTTTTTGCTCTGCTATTGAACTTATTAGTTTTGTTTTGTTTACCTTGTTTTTTGGAGTTCAGCCATCCCCGGTCGGGGGGTGTGCTGAGTTCCATTTTTGTCTCTGATCAGTTTGTCTCTTTGCTCTGTCTTCAGAATTTACCTGAGTGCTGATATAGTCATTTTGAAGTCCTAGCGACTTCAGGGCCTGTTTTTCCTATCAGACGGTTGGGACATTTTTTGGTAGGGTTTTTTGCAGATTGCAGACAGCAGCTTTTCTATCCTGTCCTTTTTAGTTAGCTTGGGCCCCATCATTTGCTCAACCTATCTTTCTATCTGTGTTAGTGTTTTCATCTTGCTTCACCGTTATTATATGTTGGGGGCTGCCTATTGCTTTGGGGTCTTGTTGTGAGTTCATTTTCCCCTTCGTCACTGAGGTCTGGTAAACTCCCTATTCTGGTAAAGGAAGGTAATGAGCCTGATTATCAGGCACCTGAGCCTAATGAGGATGAGTGGCTGAGTGGAGTCACTGACTGGATATAAGGCTGCCGACGCCCTTCTGCCCTGCGGGTGATTTCTCTGTGGACTTCTAGGACACCAGTCTGATTCCTGCTCCTCTAAAGCTAAGTTTTCTGCTTTGCCTGTCAACATTTGTGTTTTGTTTTTGTTTTCCTCGCTTTTCTGGATTCTGCCATTCCCTGCTGGGTGAGCTGAATTTCCTTTTGCCTGTTGCTCTGTCTTCAGAATATTCCTGAGTACTGACATAGCTTTTTTGATGCCTAGCGTCTTCAGGGCCTTTTTCACTGTCAGTCTGTTGGCTCTTATTTTCATAGGGTTTTTCACAGATTGCAGACAGCAGCCTTCCTGTCCTTTCCTATCTAGGTAGCTTGGGCCCCGTCTTTGCTCAGTCTATCTTTCTGTCTGTGTTAGTGTTTTCATCTTGCTTCACCGTCATTATATGTTGGGGGCTGCCTATTGCTTTGGGGTCTGCTCTGGGGCAGTTTAGATTTCCCCTTTCTTTCTTTAGGCCTATTTAATTCTCCGGCTGTGATCGAGGGGTCTAGGGCTTCGTAGGAACCCCCCACGGCTGCTGTTAGTTGTGTGGATAGGATCATGGGTTTGCAATCCGATAGCTGCCAACCTCTCTGGTTTTCTGGACTTAGCTAGCATTTCTGTTTTTGCCTCCTACGGTGACTTAATCATAACAGGGTCTGCTCTGGGGCAGTTTAGATTTCCCCTTTCTTTCTTTAGGCCTATTTAGTTCTCCGGCTGTGATCGAGGGGTCTAGGGCATCGTAGGAACCCCCACGGCTACTGTCAGTTGTTGTGGATAGGATCGGGGTCTGCAATCCGATAGCTACCAACCTCTCCGGTTTTCTGGACTTTTTGTTTTTTCCTCCTTCGGTGACTCATTCATAACGGAGTGGCCCAGAATACAGGACGATTTTCCCTTCGAGTCCTCACTAGTTTCACTTTCCATAGATCACTGTTCAGCGTGTGTCTGGGGAAGGAGCAGCTGGGTGGTCTGCTCTCTGCAGTGAGGCTGCTAGAGGGGGAGGATTTGTTACTGTGTGATGAGGGCTTCTTCATGTGGATGGGGAGGGCCTGTAGCTTTGGAGGGTGGGGTTGTTGCTATAGAGGGCATGTTTGGAGTAGAGTAGGAGGTTACGACAAGTTCTCATTTCATTGCCATAACACACCCTTCGACATTCTGTTCAGAATATCTAAAAAACCGTGCAAACTAGTGACAGAAAGTAAATTAATTATTGTCATAATTCTTCAGCCCAGCTATGTACTGAGATTATGTGAAAAGCCCGGACAACCCCTTTAAAGCAAGAATACGTAGCCCAGACACCACACAAGACAGTGGTGCTGCCTGCGTGTTAGTTGTGCAGTACCGTGCATGTATACTATTTGCTGTTATTATGTGAACACAGCACGGTAGCAGCAAAAAAAACTGCCCTGAGGTTTAAGGCAAGAATACGCAGCCCAGACACCACACAAGACAGCGGTGCTGGCTGCGTGTCAGTTGTGCAGTACCGTGCGTGCATACTATTTGCTGTTATGTGAATGCAGCACGGTAGCAGAACAAAAAACTGCCCTGAGGTTTAAGGCAAGAATACGTGCCCCAGACACCAAACAAGACAGTGGTGTTGCCTGCGTGTCAGTTGTGCAGTACCATGTATGCATACTATTTGCTGTTACTATGTGAACGCAGCACTGTAGCAGCACAAAAAACTGCCGAGGTTTAAGGCAAGAATACGCAGCCCAGACACCACACAAGACAACGGTGCTGGTTGCATGTCAGTTGTGCAGTACCGTGCGTGCTATTCGCTGTGTGAACACAATACTGCAACAGCACAAAAAACTGCCCTGCGGTTTAAGGCAAGAATACGCAGCCCAGACACCACACAAGACAGTGGTGCTGCCTGCGTGTTAGTTGTGCAGTACTGTGCATGCTATTCACTGTGAATGCAGCACGGCAGCAACACAAAAAAACTGCCCTGAGATTTAAGGCAAGAATATGGGTCACCCTCCCAGGGCTGTGGGGTACTCGGTACAAGGCCAGTGTCAGCGGGATGTGTCACAGCAGCAGTGACCCGGTCCGTGGCCCTGGGCGCCCAAGTAATGGGGGAATTGAAATGGTGGAATGTAGTTGATTAAATGAATAGTTCGTGACACCACCTGTGGTATTCGGCAAGTGAGATGTTAAGCCGACGCTGCATGCAGATCTTCTGGGACTGATGGTGTGTTGAAGCCAAGATGGTGAAGCTCCCCACAGGCGGAGCTGTAGTCCCAGGGCAGTGTAGATGTAGGGGTAGAGGACAGGCACAGGCGGTGTAGAAGCTGGGACCCCGAGATAGTGGTACAGGGTGTGCTAGCGCAGGAATAATTGGAGGACACTAGAGCATGTAGTTCGAAAGCTTTACTCACAGTCCGTAGTACACATAGGTGCCTGCCTCCATGCCATGTCCTCCGGGTCAAGGACTCAGTCAACCTCCAGGTCAGATGGAAGGCTCCCTTCTAGCACAACACCAATATGTGCCTTTCTGAACATCTTCTCTTATAGCACCTTTGGTGTGAAGTACTCCTAGTACTGAGTTACACTGGAGTTCCTCCTGACAGATGTTCCCAAGAACCATACTTGTACGGCAGACAGCTGTAGCCTGCTTCGGGGACTCCTTACTCCTGAGTCCCGGCTCACTATCCAAGTTGCTGTTGTGCCCCCAAGTCTTAGATGGGAGTAGTGCATTTACAGCCCACTACTCCACCGGTGTCTGCTGTAGGACCATTAGTATCCATACAACCTCGGGGACCGGGCCCCAGCCTTGCACTTAGAACTTCGAGGCAGGGTTCTCTTCTAACCCTCGTCCTCTGTTCCCTTTTACTCCTCCGTTCCGTACTCGTCTTTCCTTCCTATGGAAGATCAGGTTTCAGTTCAATGTCTTTCTCTTTGTTTCCTTTCCCGTGCCAGCAGACCCAAGTCACTGAGATCTGCTGCAGCACCTCCTTCCTCCATCCCTCCCAGGGATTTTCTCTCCTCACTCTCTCCACTCCACTCACAGACTGACCTCCCTGACTGACTGAAATCCTAAACCTTCCCGCTCTTTTATGTATTCTAAATCCACCCACCTCCCAGCACGTTTCGTGTTCCAAGCAGGGAGCCACCAAAGGTGCTCTGCTACACTCCAAGCAAGGAGCTGCAATGTGGCTTTGCTGAACTACTGTGTTGTGTGGGATGCAGGTGTTGGAGCGTGGTCAGGAGCCTCCAACTTACCTGGATGGTGGGGTACCACACCTCACGAGGAGGTGCAGCACCTCTGTGGCAACTGAACCCTCAGGGGCGCCACATTCCCCCCATTAAACACAGCACATCCACAGGCTGCAAGGTAAACAGAGTTAACAGTACAGGAACATACAAAATTTTGTAATGCTGAACAAACATTTCTTATCTAATCTTCTCAATATGAGAGGCACTCATTCTTGAACGTTGCAAACAATTCTTAGTTAACTATCTAAAGTCTTAATTCAGAAGTGCAAGTTTCATCATCAACCTATTTCTTCATCATCTTTCCTTTTTCACATTTTCTACCTTTCTGTCATTAGCTTAAAGTGATAACCGCAGATACCTGGTTCATCACCTACATTTTCCAAATCTTCATTCTTTATTCAAATCTCTCATCTCTTTATTAAAACATTCCTGCATCTTATATGAAAGCTATCATAAAACACATTATCAAATACTTCACATTAAAACTTTCAATAATTCTTGTATGTGCTGGACACCGCTCCCAGCCGGGATCTCTTGCAGTGTCCTTTGATTGGAGTCATGCTCCAGACGAGGTAGACTCTATCTTCACAAAGTGTCCATGTAAAACCAAGAAAGGGCACCTAAAGAGGTGCAAACTATGTATAATAACAGTTCTGGACCATTCAGCGTTCATGATCTCTGCAGTTCAAGTGTGAAAGCTGCCAATACAACTGGGCAACAACTGGAAAAACAAAACTAAACCATGATGTTCAAAATTGGAAACAAAAGGCACAATGATGCAAATACCCTCCTGGGTAACAAGAGTTATTTATTTTTGCTGGAGATTGCTAGTGGTGGTCTCCTCCTGGGATTTCTGGAAACTAGTTACTGGAACTGCTTCCAGGGGAGAAAAATGCATTGGCAGTCCGCAGATAATCTTCTTCCATCGGAGTCAAATTTGCAGCTTGCTGTACTCTTGGATGCAGGACTGGTGTTGATCCAGCTTGGCACTTGAGGGTAGGCTCAAACACTGTTTTGGTTATCACTGGGGGTGAAGGGGCAGTAGACGGTTTCTGCCTGCAGGCCTTGATGAGACCCGCCTGATATTCATCGCATACCAGCCTCTCAATCCTTCATGTCTGGCAAATGTTATGTGATCTCCCGGGTGTAGGTTTTTGGCAGAGTGCCCCTTCCTCAAGTGTGATTCCACATCCCTCCGGTTGAAAAACAGATCGGAGATTTGGCTGGGGTCATGAATAAAGCCGAACCCCTTCTCGTGGTTCACATTTAGGACGTGTCCCCAACCTGCTGAGTCCCGGGGACCGTAGTGACCGGCACGGACCTGCTCTTTCCGGTCCAAGTCAGGGCCCAGCACAGCCAACTTGCGCTGCTCCCTCGCCCGCTGCTCGGCTGCCAGCTGACATATGGTCGCTTGGCAGCTAGCCCAATTTTCATCTTCCTCCCATTCTTCCCGAGACCGATTCCGGCTCGTCGCGTACCGAGGCACCACCTTTAGGGGCTCCAGTGTCTTCCCTGGGGGATTGGTATCCCGGTCCCAGACCAGATCTAACACAACCTGGCCATCCTCTGCGACCGAGGTACACCCCAGGGCCCTCCCAGGTGCAGGGGCATCAGCCGTATCTGGAGCCTCCTGGCGGTGTGGTCTCTGCTCCGGTGCAGGAATGGTGTCAGCTGGCACCGTTCGCTAGGATACCGGGAACGGCGGTGGAGCTAATAGCGGCTCCGGGTCCGCAGGAGTTCTGGAGGGACCTGCGCTGCCACATCAGGTCTGGTCGGAGGCTCTTCTTCTTCCGCTTTGGCTCCCAGGGCCTTGTACAACTCCGGTGGTGGCGGCAGAGAGGGAACAACATATGCTGCCAGGGGTATGGCAGCGGTCGCAGGCTCCACAGGGTCTGCCTGGAAAAGATCCGGTGTAGCAGCGGCGGGTACCGGTGTGGCGGGTACCGCAGGTGTAGGCCCCTCCTGGGCGCACTGCAGATTCAAAGTCCATAGCGCTTCCTGCCTCAGTTGCAGGCAGTGTGTCAGCTGGGCTATTTCGTCCTCCAGCTGCTGGCGGTTCATCTCAGACACTGGGTTGGAGCCATCAGCCATGGCGCCGGGGAGATACAGCATAACCTCCTCGCGCTCCGCAGGCCTCCTCCCTTCCCCTTCCAAGATGGCATTCTGACGTTCTTCTTCCTGTCTGAGCTCTTTTCCCGCCACTGGTTTCTGCTCCTACTTCTTGGGGAGGCGCCTTCTTCCAGCTCCTCCATACCAAGCCAGTATACGAACCCCTCGGGGGGTGGGCCATGTCGCTATTGCATAGTAATTCAGGCAGTGGAGGCCCAGGACAGTTTGCTGTCTTTTCTTAGGACCTCCCAGGTCATCACGCCCTTCTTCACCACTACAGCGGCCATTTTTAACATTCATTTCACAGTCTATCAAATTGGGTCTTCTGCACATTTTCAAAAAATTTAAGCCTTAGGCACATAGAACCCGATGGCATCCGGTCTCATCATCCTGTTCATGACTCCCAGTTTGGGTCGCCCTCCCAGGGCTGTGGGGTACTCGGTACAAGGCCAGTGTCAGCGGGATGTGTCACAGCAGCAGTGACCCGGTCCGTGGCCCTGGGCGCCCAAGTAATGGGGGAATTGAAATGGTGGAATGTAGTTGATTAAATGAATAGTTCGTGACGGAACCTGTGGTATTCGGCAAGTGAGATGTTAAGCTGACGCTGCCTGCAGATCCTCTGGGACTGATGGTGTGTTGCACCAAAGATGGTGAAGCTCCCCACAGGCAGAGCTGTAGTCCCAGGGCAGTGTAGATGTAGGGGTAGAAGAGAGGCACAAGCGGTGTAGAAGCTGGGACCCCGAGATAGTGGTACAGGGTGTGTTAGCGCAGGAATAATTGGAGGACACCAGAGCATGTAGTTCCAAAGCTTTACTCACAGTCCGTAGTACACACAGGTGCCTGCCTCCGTGCCCTGTCCTCCGGGTCAGGGACTCAGTCAACCTCCAGGTCAGATGGAGGTGCATTTACAGCCCATTACTCCACCGGTGTCTACTGTAGGACCATTAGTATCCATACAACCTCGGGGACCGGGCCCCGGCCTTGCGCTTAGAACTTCTAGGCAGGGTTCTCTTCTAACCCTCGTCCTCTGGTCCCTTTTACTCCTACATTCCGTACTCGTCTTTCCTTCCTATGGAAGATCAGGTTTCAGTTCAATGTCTTTCTCTTTGTTTCCTTTCCCGTGCCAGCAGACCCAGGTCACTGAGATCTGCTGCAGCACCTCCTTCTGCCATCCCTCTCCCAGGAATATTCTCCCCTCACTCTCTCCACTCCACTCACAGACTGACCTCCCTGACTGACTGAAATCCTAAACCTTCCTGCTCTTTTATGTATTCTAACTCCACCCGCCTCCCAGCACGTTTCGTGATCCAAGCAGGGAGCCACCAAAGGTGCTCTGCTACACTCCAAGCAGGGAAACGCAATGTGGCTTTGCTGAACTACTGTGTTGTGTGGGATGCAGGTGTTGGAGCGTGGTCAGGAGCCTCCAACTTACCTGGATGGTGGGGTACCACACCTCACAAGGAGGTGCAGTACCTCTGTGGCAACTGAACCCTCAGGGGCGCCACAAATGCGCAGCCCAGACACCACACAAGACAGTGCTGCTGCCAGCATGTTAGTTGTGCAGTACCATGCGTGCATACTATTTGCTGTTATAATGTGAATGCAGCACTGTAGCAGCACAAAAAACTGCCCTGAGGTTTAAGGCAAGAATACGCAGCCCAGACATCACACAAGACAGCGGTGCTGCTGCTTGTCAGCTGTGCGTGTTATTCACTGTGTACGCAGCACGGCAGCAGCATAAAAATGTGACCTAAAAAAAGCTGCGAAAACGGTCACTACTCCGTCCCTGACCTTATACTTTCAGCTCTGAAATGAGCTTTTGGGTTTCAAAGAGGATTTCTGGCTGATTTGAACCAAAAAACACAACTCTCCCTAGCAGCTGCTCACACTCTCCCTTCACTAGCTGTGTTCTGCATGCAATGTGCAGAAAATGGCGGTGGCAGGGCTTAGATAAAGCCAAGCTATGATGACTCATAGCCTATGACGCTGGACGGCCAGCCAATCATAGTAATGCCGCCCACAACCAAGAAGAGTGTGGCATTACTGTGATTGGCAACTGCTGGGTGGGAGAACCGAATAGCGAAGCGAGTAGTGAAATACTCGCTTTGATTCGAGTACCGCGAGTACCGCATTACTCGCCGAGTACCGAATACCCATGAATATGCTCGCTCATCCCTATAAAAGACGCTTTTTATTGTAAAAATAGTTTATGCATCACCACATTTTGAGAGCTATAATTTTTCCGTATTTTGACCCACCAAGTCATGTGTGATCTTATTTTTTGTGGGACGAGTTGACGTTTTTATTCGTACTATTTTCGGGCATGTGACATACATTTTTTGATCGCTTTTTATTCCGATTTTTGGGACGCAGAATGAACAAAAACCAGCGTTTCATGAATTTCTTTTGGGGGGTGCGTTTACACCGTTCCGCGTGTGGTAAAATTGATAAAGCGGTTTTATTCTTTGGGTCAGTACGGTTACAGCAATACCTCATTTATGTCTTTTTTTATGTTTTGGTGCTTTTATGCAATGAAAACAATTTTATATAAAAAATAATTATTTTTGCATCGATTTATTCTGCGGGCTATAACTTTTTTATTTTTTCGCTGATGATGCTGTGTCATGGATAATTTTTTGCGGGACAAGATGATGTTTTCAGCGGTACCATGGTTATTTATATCCATCTTTTTTATCGTGAGTTATTGCACTTTTTGTTCGGTGGTATGATGATAAAGCATTATTTTTTGCTTTGCTTTTTATTTTTATTTCTTAAGTGGTTCAATAAAGGGGTTAAATAGTGGGACAGTTATATAGGGTGGGTCGTTACGGACACGGCAATACCAAATATGTGTACTTTTATTGTTTGGGGTTTTTTTATTTTCAAAAAATGAATTTATTTGGGAATATTTTTTTTTTATTTATTTAGCGATTTTTTCTAAATTATTTTTATACTTTTTTTTAACTTTATTACATTGTCCCAGGGGGACATCACTGTCATGTGACAGATTGCTGATCTGTCACATCACAGATCGCTTCCTCATGCCTGCGCTCTGCAGGCAGTGAGAAAGCCGACTCCCTGCAGGCTCCCGAAGGTCCCCGCCGCCATATCGGATCCGGGGGCCTGCAGGGAGGAGGACTCTCGGAGTGACACAGCACATTGCTCTGCTCCGGGGGTCTCAGGGAAGCACGGAGGAAGCCCCCTCCCTGCGCACTTCTCTCCTATGCCGCCGGTACACTGCGATCATATTTGATTGCAGTGTGGCGGGGGGTTAATGTGTCGGGGGCTGTCCGTGACCGCCCCTGACACATAGTGCCGGGTGTCAGCTGTGATAATCAGCTGACACCCGGCTGCGATCAGCGGCGCTCCCCCTGGGAGCGCCGCTGATCGCGCTAGACGTACTATTCCGTCCTTGGGACTTAGGTCCCAGGTCACATGGATGGAATAGTACGTCTAATGTAGGAAAGGGGTTAAAGTAGCACTGTAGTAAAAAAAAAAAATCATTATATTATGTAACTATTTGCCTAGTATGTGTATATTTCAGCTATTTTTCATTTGGGGCATGTATTTTTATAGTGACTAACTGTGAAGTAAATAACTTTAGATTCTTTCCAGGGGTCATATAAGTCACCAGAACTTCCTGAGCGATTAAACTAAAAGGACTGTTCCACACAAGTTTGTAATAATGCTGCAGGTGCTGGGGATGTTGCCACGGATCAGAGACAGATGAAGAGTTAAAGGGTTTATTTACAGGAAATAGACTCTACAAGCAGGGAGAAGCAGTGGGGGTTAAAAGTGGCAAAGTAAACGGTAAAACAGTAGAAAGGCTAGAGAAAGCTATTAAACAGTTATGCAGAGATGAAACGGTTAAACTGGAATTCTTGTAACTTATCAGTCCGGGGAAAGCTTGATTGCAGGGTCTCTTCCTCCCACATTGGCACCGTCAACAGCGGCGCTTGCAGTCTCTGTAGTCTCTCCTCTGGATGAGGCTGAGACCTCAGGCGATAAAGCAGGAAGCAGGGGGACGCTGCGAACCTGAGTCTCACCTGCTCTAAGTCTCTGTATTATACACTGACAGTCTCTCTGCAGAAACGATGCTGCACACACAGGGAAGTCTCTTTGCCAAACTCAGGGGTCTCGGCTTGCCACTGTGGTCACCGGGACTGCGCTCACAGGTCACTGTCTCTGCACTGTCAGGGGGGAAGTCTCCTCTGGTCATGGAAGCTACAGAGTCCACGTACTCACATACAGCTTTCACTATGTCTCATACTTCAGTCTCAGTCGTCTGACGGGGAGTTCTCTCTCTCTGGAAGTGTGGTGCTGCAGCCTGCTTTCTCTCTGGCATGCTCCCCCCTGTCTCTGGCGCGCTTTGCTCTGTGCCTGGCGTGCTCTCCTTTCGCACCCTCTGCCTGCACAGCTTCCAGTCCACCGCCCCTTCCTCTTCCTCACTGCCCCTTGCAGTGACAGAAAATTTTCTCGCCGGCAACCCTGCTATCTGGCTACATGGTTCCGGATACGGAGCAGGGAAGGTAACCTCTTTTGGGCTTTTCTTCCTCTTCACCCCCTTACATTCTCCGTCTCTTAAATCTTGCCATTCCACGAGCGAGGGTTCGTTGTACTCCACTATGTCCACCTAAAGACCAACAGCTGCCCACAACTTTCGCAACTCCTCTTGTCTTGCTGGCTCCAATTTCTTCCAGTAAGGCTGGTCGAAGATACTCCAGTCTTCATCATCTTCATCAGCTGCAGAAGAAAATACCTCGGATGAACTTGGCTTTGTCTTCTTTTTATTCTTTCTTTTTGCTTTGCCGCTAGCAGATGTTTGAGTAGACGATTCATCCTTTTCTCTGTCATTATTGACAACCTTGGGGGTTCCTTGCTTGAGTTCCTCGGTCTGGGGGTTTAGTACAGGTAACTCCATAGCTCTCCCCTCTTTGACAGGAGCACTCTTGTCAAAACTAGAACTGGATGGATTAAGACCATGCAAGCCAGAATCTTCACCACCCACGCCGGGCTCTGTAGGCATCACTTCCCATGGCTTCTCAGCCACACTACCTGTCTCACACAGCTGCTCCACCTCTTCTGTCCGGTCAGGATCTTGTGAGCTGACAGCCGGCACACTCTCCACCTCATGGGACGACACTAGCGGCTCTTCCTTCTCATTGACGAGAACCGTAGGAGCGTGCATCTGGGGAACTCTTGTCACCTCTTCTCCTTTGCCAGTAGCTTGTGGTGAGCCTGGTAGTGACTTACTTCAATGGACCACTCAGGCAGTCATCCACTCCTACTCTTCAGGTCGAATCTCACCATGAGGACCTCTAAACCCAGGTTGGAGTTCTGCTAAACCCACCTCCACGCTTCGGGACAGCACAGACATTTGACCATGGACAGCTGACACCCTCTCTAGATGCCGTGACACTGTCTTGCTCTGAGTGGAGCTCTCCTTATCCCACCATACCATTCCTTCCAGAGGCGACATTCACTCCAATTAGCAGAACCTTCAGAGGGGTGAGCGAATCTTTGCCATAGCTTTTTCTGGGTAGGGCAATTTCTGGACAGGTGTCCCACTCTTCTGCACGCCCAGCACTCACATCTGCATCTGGTGGGTGCTTTGGTCTGAATCGGAAACTTCGGTGGGAAGTATCTCCCATCTGAGGTTGCTCTTCACTCCAGGACACAGGGTTACACTCTGGAACCGCCACTGAAGCCTTCTTCATGCTCTGCACCTCTCCTCTATGTCCCTCCATCTGCTTCCATGCATTACCTCGGGGTATGCCGCTGGTCCCCAAGACAGCAGTAAGGGCTTCCCCCAGACTCTCGATTTTTTTTCCAAAATTCTTCTTATCTTCAGCCTTGAATCATGGGTCCATGTCATCTCTTCTTCATTCGGGCTGAGTACTCCACAGTTGTAGCATGTAGGTGGTCCTCTTCTCCGGGTGGCACTATTCTCACATTGGGGGGCGGTCTCACTGTCTCGCACCAGTGGAATGGACTCTACAGCAGGGGTCCTCTTATATTCAGCCATTTCTTCACGGATCCACTTAATCTCCTTCTTCAAGTCTTCCACCCATTGGGGGGAAGCGGCCGTGGTGGCAGCTACCTCCCCACTCCATACCTTCCCCACCGGCACTATCACTCCCTGCTCCTGCTCACGCATGTGCGCCTCACTCCCAACCTCAGAAAAAGTCATGCCTGGCTTAACCTGCATATGCTCTCGCAGGGCCTGCTTCATCATCACATCTCCCAAGCCCCTACACCTATGCCATCCTTCTGTACGATGGCAGTGTGGAGTTCCTGCAGGGCACTCATAAACTGCATCATGGTCTCCCCCTCTCTTTGTACCCAGTGAAACAGTTGCATGCGCAGCTCCTGTACGTCGGTGGGGTCCCCATGCATCTCCTCAAGTATACATAGAACTTTGTCCAGGGTATCTCTCGCCTGGGGGGGTCTAAGAATAACAGAGTCCCATGCATCCCCCTCTAGGGCCATCACAGCTATTTCTGCCTCCAGAGCCGGCATCATGGGATGCATCCACATCATCCCTCAGATGCGCTCTGTCCAACTCCACAACATAACATTGCTCCCAGAGAATTTTGGCAGATTAATTAACATGGCTCACCTTAACATGGCTAGACCTGGGGCCTCCCCCAACTGCTTGGTCTGCCCCTTCTGTGCCGTTGTGCGACATCCTGCCAACTAAGCCACTTGTAATAATTCTGCAGGTGCTGGGGATGTCACCACGGATCACAGACAGACCAAGAGTTAAAGGGTTTATTTACAGGGAATAGACTCTCCATGCAGGGAGAAGCAGTGGCAGTTAAAAGTGACAGAGTGAACTGTAAAACAGTAGAAAGGCTAGAGAAAGCTATTAAAAAGTTATGCAGTGTTAAAATGGTTAAACTGGTATTCTTGTAACTTATCAGTCCGGGAAAAGCTTGATTGCAGGGTCTCTTTCTCCCACGTTGGCACCGTCAACAGCGGCGCTTGCAGTCTCTGTAGTCTCTCCTCTGGATGAAGCTGGGACCTCAGGGGTTAAAGCAGGAAGCAGGGGGACACTGCTAACCTGAGTCTCCCCGGCTCTAAGTCTCTGTATGATACAATGGCAATCTCTCCGCAAAAACGATACTGCTCACACTGGGAAGCCTCTTTGCCACAGTTAGGGGTCTCGGCTTGCTACTGCGGTCACCATGACTGTGCTCATGGGTCACTGTCTCTGCACTGTCAGGGGGGGAAGTCTCCTCTGGTCACGGAGGCTAATGAGTCCACATCCTCACATACAGTTCACTGTGTCTCGTACTTCAGTCTCAGTCATCTGACGGGGAGTTCTCTCTCTGTGGGAGCGCGGTGCTGCAGCCTGTTTTCTCTGTGCCTGGCGCACTCTCCTTTCATGCCCTCTGCCTGCACAGCTTCCAGTCCACCGCCCCTTCCTCTTCCTCACTGCTCCTTGCAGTGACATGGTCCAGTCGGTCCAGGGCAGAAAGTCTTCCCCCCGGCAACCCTGCTGTCTGGCTAGGTGGTTCTGGATACGGAGCAGGGAAGGTAACCTCTTTTTGGCTCTTTTTCCTCTTCACCCACTTACATTTTGTCTAGAAACGTTTTTCAAAGTGGACGTACGCTTAGGCTGATTAACAGGAGTGATAAGCAGGAATGATAAACAGGAATGAGCAATCTCTGGACTGCTTGTTTCAGATTATTGCCTTGCCTAAACAGGCAAGCTCGTTTGGCGGTGTGGTGATATGCAAGCAAATTGAGTATCATTATCCTCAGCAGCGTAATGACCTGTGTAAACAGGACATGTGCTGCCAATACCATTATGTTCTGTATGCACACAACGATCATATTAACGATCGTTTTGTGAGCACAGAAGTGTAGTTGACCTGTCTAAGCAAGCTATTAAGCAATGGCCTCTCAAATTTAACTGACTGGTGGCTGTTTAACGGCCGCAGTTGGCCAGTCCAAATGAGTCTTTGCTGATACTTAGACTACTCATTATTGCCCTCTACTCCTCTTTGGTCAGACCTCATCTGGAATATTGTGTCCAGTTTTGGGCACCACATTTTAAAAAAGACATCAACAAACTGGAGCAAGTTCAGAAAAGAGCATCCAGAATGGTGACCGGTCTGCAAACCCTGTCTTATGAGGAAAGGTTGCAGGATTTGGGATTGTTTAGTTTGCAAAAGAGAAGACAGAGAGGAGACTTAATAGCTGTCTACAAATATCTCAAGGGCTGTCACATTGTAGAAGGATCAACTTTATTCTCATTTGCACAAGGAAAGACTAGAAGCAATGGGATGAAACTGAATGGGAGGAGACACAGATTAGATATTAGAAAAAACTTTTTGACAGTTAGAGTGATCAATGAGTGGAACAAGCTGCCACGAGAAGTGGTGAGTTCTCCTTCAATGGAAGTCTTCAAATAGAGGCTGGACAGATATCTGACTGGGATGATTTAGCGAATCTTGCTTTGAGCAGGGGGTTGGACCAGATGGCCCAGGAGGTCCCTTCCAACTCTACGATTCTATGATTCTATGATTCTACTCCTGTCATGCAGTTCTAATAAAGAAAATGTAGAGATGGACAGATCAATTTGCAGGACTCCTGTCCATCGGACTCTGTCCGTTTGACAGGATGATGTCTGCTCTGTCCACTTGACAAGAGGATCGTGAATCTTTTACCTTCCCAGATCCCCAGCAAAGCTTTTCATTAGCCAGGGCTGACGTAACATAGAGATGTTACGTCATCAGAGGCATCACACCACAATAATTACTTTTTCACCAGCCAGGCTAATCAAAAGCCACGGCATGGATCGCAGAAGGTAAGAGATTTGTGAGGCTCCCGTCCAGCGGCTAGACACAACTGATCTGTCTGATAGACCAGAGGTCCGTGAATTGATCTGCTTTTCTCCATGATTCATGCATTATTTTTTAATTATTCAGTTTTATAAATTCTACTTGGATTTGACTTTGTGCTTTTTTTAATCAGCAGTGCTAAACTCTCATTTTTTACTATTTCCTTCATTTTTCACATCATGAAACATATCATACCTCAGCATCCCTGACTGCAAATTTATAATATTACATAATAATCTATTAGTTTATTTACTGTAGTAGACTATTCAGTGTGGGATTATTTCACTGCTTCTTTTTAGGCAAACATACAAGGGAAAAAACAAATTGTGTATTGTGACAGAAATGGATCTTATCATTGCAGTGTTTCTTCACAAATGTGTACACATATACATCTACACAAATTTAACAGTAATTGAAACAATGAATTGTATATGGCACCACTGTAAAATAATATAATACAATGTTGCATGATTTTTATGCTGTACAGTTGCAATCAAAATTATTTAACTCCGATTTAGTGATGAGCGAGCCCTAACATGTTCAGGTGCTCATTACTCGAGACAAGCAAATTGTAATGCTCTGGTGCTCGACCCGAGTAACAAGCATTATGAAAGTCAATGGGAAGCATTTTTCTGGCATCTCCCCCTCGGATGTCTGGAAGGGTCTAAAAGTTGCTGAAATCTATGGAAACATATCTGATATGGCATGGGAATTCTTACACTTACGCAGGTCCGAACAATAAAAGCAATTGTTAACATCCACCTTTCATGTCTCCCCTTTTTCCTTATAGATTGTAAGCTTGCGAGCAGGGCCCTCATTCCTCTTGGCATCTGTTTTGATATATGTGTTGTGAGAATCATGTGGGAATAGTAGATGAGGGCAGGTATATCTCGCCCAGATTCCTTTCCTATGTGGCCTAGTCTGGTCAGTATCGCACCTGCTTGCTAATGAATAATGGGAGGTGGATATAAAAGGATGCCAGGTGGTTGTGTGAGTGTCTCAGCCTGGGAACACAGAGAGCCTGTCTGTGTGAGAGACACACGTGAGTGAAAGCAGTGTCCACTGCAACTGTGGTTTGGCTGGACAGGAGAAGCCCGCCAGTTGGTAGTTAGGTTGTCCGTTGTTTAGTTAGTGCCGGACAGGCAAGGATTTGTTTTATGTTTTATTTCCTTTTTGCATTGCTTTCAGCTTTAATAAACCTGACCCAGGGTCAGTTCCACCCGAATCCCAGCTCTGCGCCTGAGTTTCATGCTGAACGCACGTGACCTTTGACCCCAGCAAAGCCGATCCCGGAGTGTTTTATCACAGTGTTTATTGGTATGCTATGCTGCAATGTCTATTGTCTGTACAAGTCCCCTCTATAAGGTAAAGTGCTGCAGAATATGTTGGCGCTATAGAAATAAAATAATAATAATTACTATTATTATGGGAACAGCATGGGGAAGAACCCTGGAAGCATCTCTGAATCCCAAGTCACTGCTGGGAACAATGTTGTCAGAGTATTACATTATGTAACAACCCTGCCGGCATCACTGCATGGCCTCCCATTCCCCACCTGCCTTACACCTCAACTTACTCACTACTCCGGGCCATGCATTGAGTTCTGTCTTCTGCCAGCTCTATTCTATATGCCTCTTGCCTGCTCTCTGCATACTTCTTGGCTGTGTGCATAGGGGGACAGCGCCAGAACTCTCTGGCTCTTATTGAGTCAGTGTGCACCTGCCTAATGTGTCCCCAGCCAATTGTCAAGAGGTCTCAAGTACTTAAGGCATCCTTGCTCATAGGAGGATGCCTGAGCAACGCCTTTACTCAGTTAGTGTCTTGCTACTGAGGTCCTGTCCTGTATTTTCCCTTCCCTGGAGGCTTGATTCCCAGACCTGTATCTGTACCTGTCTGTTCTGCCATCCAGGAGGCAGTATATCCTGGTCTCTGTGTCCTTGTTCCTAGCTTTGTCTCATACCTGTCCTCTCTGCCCTCCAGGAGGCAGTATATACGGGTCTCTGTGTCTTTGTTCCTGTACCTTGTCTCGTACCTTTACCTTATCTGAACACAGCTCTACCTCTGTCTGTTAGTCTTCGTCTGTGGCTCCTTTCCCTGCTGTGTCTATCCTTGTGTCCTCTCCGTCTGCCTGTGCTTCGCACTCTTGCGGCTCTGCCTGTGCTCCGCACTCTTGCAGCTCTGCCTGTTCTCTGCACTCTGTGCTCCGCACTATTGCAGCTCTGCCTGTTCTCTGCAATCTTGCAGCTCTGCCTGTTCTCTGCACTCCTCTGGTTCTGCTTTGCTCCACTCCTGCTGCTGCAGAACCTCTTGCTGCAGCTCCTCTCCGCATACCTTGTGGTTCCGCTTGTTCAGCTCCTGCTGCTGCAGAACCTCTTGCTGCTCCTCTCCGCAGCCTTGCGGTTCTTCTCTGCTCCGCAACCCTGCGGTTCTGCTTTACTTCCGTTTTGTGTCTTGCAGATCCTCGTCCTACACATCTGTACTGGTTCCTAGTCAGTACTGGCTTCTCCAATGTGAACATGTCCAAACCTGTTCCCTCATACCTGTCTATAGTTCCATCCTTCCTGAACCAGTTCCTGCACCTCCTATGTGAACAGGTCTCAACCTATTCCTTACACCACTCTTTCCTACCCATGTCCCTGTGCCTTCCTAGTCTGTTCCTGCCCCTTGTGTCTCAGCCATGCCCGCCTGCCAATGTCTCAGCCGTGCCTGCCTGCCAGTGTCTCAGCCATGCCCGACTGCCAGTGTCTCACCGTGCCCACCTGCCAATGTCTCAGCTGTGCCTGCCTGAGTACCAGCCGTGCCTGCCTACTCATCCAAGTATCAGCCATGCTTACCTGCCTGTCTGTCAGTTGTGCCTGTCGCCCGCACCTGTCCTAGTGTTCCGGCCCCCAGTGCGATCAGCAACCACGCAAGACACCACCCTGGAGTGGCACCTGGCAGCTACCTGCTGCATAAGCCTGACCTCACCATCAGAGGCACTAGTAAACACTGAGGTAGCTGCTTAGTTACGCCCCTTCCAGGGTAGTGTGGTTTGTGGCACAGTGGACCCACAACCCCTTCGCTCAAGCCAACTAGTCAGGGCGCGAGCGTCACACGTTACTTTTATGGACTGACAATAAAACATACAAAACTGAAGTTGAAAAGGATTTTACAGGAAAAAATGTTAAGAAACATGCTTTCCAGGATAATGACTTGTATATAAGGCAAAATAAATAAAAAAGAAAAGTGCTCCTCCACAAATTGCGCTATGTTCACACTTTTAAACATTTTCCTACCTTATCTAGCCATGTAGTGTATGTGACATTATCAGACACATCCTGCTTAATTTATGAAGGTGGGACTCTGAAAGTCACATATTTTTTTTCAGGGCCATCAGGTCACCCTCACTATTTGTAGAGGGCGGTCGGGCGACTTGTGGACATATGAGAGCAAGATAGAGATTTTTGGTAAAACACATCATTCTACTGTAAATGAAGTGAGGCCTACAAATCAAAAATCACAGTAGTTACAGATAAATATGGTGAAGGCTCAAAGATATTTTGGGTCTGTCTTGCTGCCTCTGACACTGGGTGCCAAGACATTATGAAATGTGAAGATTCCCAAAGGATTTAGTGTTGTATTGTAGTGTCCAGTGTCAGAGAGCTGCGTTTGCATCCTAGGTAACTGGTCTTTCAGATAAGCAATGACCCCAAACATATTTCAAGAAGCACCCAGAAATGGATGGAAACAAAGCACTGGAAAGTTCAGAAGTGGAAATTCCAACTCCAATAGTATAAAGTCTCCCACTACTACCACTTAAATACCGATGCTAGAGTGAAACTGCGAATGGACACATTACATCAGTTAATTTTGCTTGCTTTGATGAATTTCTGAGTACAAAAAACATGAATCTGTCAATGAGTATATGGGAAAAAAAGCAACCAAGTTATGGACAGTAGAAGAGATGTGTGTGACCAGAATGAATACTCATTTCCAGCAGATGATATCTAGCACTTACCCCTACACTGAATGGAGCTAACAGCGATATTAATAAGGAATAGAATAGATATTACCTTGATATTTTTTTTTTAGGTTGCAGCAGCAAGGATTATAATTTAAAAGGCAATAATCCCTGACTAGATGACTGTAATGCAGTATCCCTACTGTGACAGCTCACCCTAGACAAATTGCAGAACATAAAAGGGATTTGAACCAGCTCTGAAAATATTTTTTCTTGTACTGGGCAACAACAAACTCTTGAGGAACACAAGCAACACTGACAGATTTGATGAATTTCTGAGTACAAATCACCTCAAGAAACATAAATCTGTCAATAATTGTATGGGAAAAGCAGCAGCAAGAATTATAATTTATAAAGAAATAATCCCTAACTAGATGCCTGTAATACGCTATCCCTAATACGACAGCTGACTGTAGATGTTAGGAGTAAGATTTCGGCCATTACTAGGCAGGAATCTAGACCCTCACATGCTGCAGTCTCCTGCTCTTTGTCTAATGTAAAGGAGATTGCAGAGGAGATTGCTTTACAGCAACTCTCTCCGGAGGCTAAGACATTCGTCCCATCTTCTGAGCATGCTCATGGGACATTTGGCCATTGGAGCTCAGGAGTCAGGTGCTCAGGTCCTGCTCCAGATTCCATTGGCTCAGCTCAGAGATCTGGAAGCCTTTGGAAGGTCCCGTTTGCTATAAAAAGCGCACATGGCTGTTCCACCATGCGCTAGTATAGTCATACTTGCTGCTGTCTGTATGTGGATGGATGCATGGACTGGTGAATGACTCATTTGAAACCCCCTTCCTTTGATATTACGGTTGTGTGAGGGAATAGCCAGTAGACAGCACCAGCGCTCCATTGCTCCACTATTGCACCTGCTAGCGTCTAACATTGCACTTGCGTTACTGCGGTGTTACCTTGCGGCAAGTCTCACGCCGCACTGCTGTAGCAGCTATTGGTTGCATCTGCAGTTGCAGCGCAGTTTTCCATGAGAGTTTACGGTAGGTCCTGGCGGAGTGAGTGCCGTTTTTTAACTACTCCCATGGCCATATACCGCTCGTGCACCGCTGAGTTCCTGTGTTCTGAACAGGCTCAGCATTGTTATATTTTCTTTATTGGCTCTGTGTGTTTAACAGAGATTCCTTTGTGCACCTAGGTGCTATCTAAACCCTGTGCACATTACCGCCAGCTTGCTCTGCGTCACTTAGCTGTGGTTTCTCCATCTACCGCACGGTGGACCCCGAGTGGCGAAGGCACTTAATTTATATTTTTTATTTAGTGCCTTCTGCCACTCCTAACAGTGGATGAATTGCAGATAAGAGTGGCATTATTGTAGAATATAGATGGGATTTGAACTGGCCGGGAAAAGATTTTTTCTTGTACATAGCATCAACAAACTCTGGAGGAACGCAAGGAGCATTGACTGCTTTGATGAATTTCTGAGTACAGATCACCATAAAAAAACGTGAATCTGTCAATGAGTGCATGGAAAAAACAGCAGCAACGATTATTTATAAGGCAATAATTACTAAGTGGCTGTAATACGCTATCCTTACTGTGACAGCTCACCCTACGCGAATTGCAGATAAGAGCGGTATTATTAGAGAATAGAATCTATTTGAATTAGTCCTGAAAAAAAGCGATTAGATTAACGTAACAGCATCAAGGCCTGTTATTTCATCAACCCTGCTGGGGAATATTGTGGAGTGTTTCGCATATACTCAGCCTGATATGGAGGAAACCAGGATCTTCTGTACTTACTGTACAAAGTCTCCTGTCCCAGCTGTGAAATCCTATATGCAATGTGAGAACTCCCTATGTGATGACCACCTGACAGCCCACAACAAGGCACTGGATCATATACTGGATCAAAAATGTTCCTTCAACTAGAAGGTGGAGCCTAAGAAAAACATTTTTTCACATTACTAAGAAGTGGGTCTCCTGGTAACTGGCAACACTGGTAAAGCATATGCACTAAGTGCAAGTGATGCAAAAAAATTAAAAGGAGGCACTCCAATACCCCTTTGAAGAGACTTAGTGGAAGGCCTCAAAAAACATTTTTTTTCCATTATTAAGGAGTGGTATCCTAGACTGGTAATGCATTTACCCCTGGGTGTATACATATATATCAAAGAATGTTAGTGGTAGTTCTCCCAAACCTCTTAATGTCGGCATCATAAACACCATTAAAATTTTTATAGCTAGGGTAGCATTTTCACCCTGTTGATAAAGTGATAGTGTAGGAGGAAGAGGACAACACAAAGAAGACAAAATCCTGAAGCATATACCTATGTTTGGGCGAGAAGGGGTGCACGGGAATAGGCCAGAAAAAAAAACAAAAAAACCCACTGGATTTGAGTTTATGTCTGCTGCTGTCATCCAGTGGTGTTGAGAAGTCTGGGCCAATCCAGCCCTTATTCATTTTGATAAGAGTCAGCCTGCTAGCATTTTCAGTTGACAGAAGGATGCGCCTATCGTTTATAATATCCCGGCGGCACTAAAATCTCGCTTCGACAAAAGGCTAGCAGCAGAGCAGGTTAGGACCTCCAAAGCAATGAGAGACAGTTCATACCATGTGTCTAGCTTGGCTACCCAATAGTTGTAAGGTAGAGAGTAATCACGAAGGACGTTGGCACGGCTGCTGTACAGATGGGATGAATGTGGTGTGGGTAGTACCGTCTGTAGTGCAGGCAACCAGCTCCTGTTCTTCCTCCTCCTTAATATCACCCAATCTGCAATGAGAAGATGAGATGAGGCTGGGCTGTGTAGCATCACCATTTATGGTTTCTTGCTCCGTCTCAACTTGCTTCACCTGCAAAGTCTCCTCTTTACCTGTGAGCAGTGAGCATTTCAGTTGACAGAGAAGCAGGATGGTTACACTGACTATGGCATCATTGCCTCTCACCATCTTGGTCGAGTCCTCAAAGTTTTGAGAACCGCACAGATGTCACACATTTATGACCACTCATCAGCTCTTATGTGAAGAGGCAGACCAGAATACCAACATGCATGGGGTAGCTGATGTTTAACTGCTTTCCTCTGCTGCTCACAAAACCTAGCCAACATATGTAATGTTAAGTTCCAACATGTGGTGACATCACACACCTGTTGGTGAGCTGGAATTTGAAAACACTGCTGCAGCACTGCCAGGGTGGTGGCAGCTGTAGCTGACTTGTGGAAATGGGCACACGAGGTGTACTTTCACAAACAGGGGTGGGGGTGGGGTTACCTACTGCCAATAAATATTGGTGCAGGTCTTTTGTAGTCACTCAAGGGTTTTGACCACCTGCTTAGGCCTCTTTCACACTTCAGTTTTTTTGCATCAGTTCAAATCCGCCAAAAAGTTAGAAAAGCGGATCCGTTCTTAACTGATGTGAACGGATGGCACAGGATCCGTTTTCAGACGGATCCTGAAAATGAGGAAGTTTAAAGGAAACGCTGGCTGGGAAGGAGAGAGAGAGAGAGAGAGATTTTTTTTTTTTTTTTGGACCGGCACCCAGACAGAATTTCGGGTTAATTCAGTGTCTGGAGGATCCGCTGGGAAAAAAAACGTTACAAGCTCCGTTTCAAAATCTTTGAGGATGGAAACGGACAGCAACATCACGGCGGATCCTCACAAAAACGGATGCAACGGACAGCAATCCGTCAGGATCCGCCACTAATGAAATTCAATGGGGAAAAAAACGGATCCTCAAAAGGAAATTTTGGATCCGTTTTTTCCAAAACCTGGCGGATTGTGACTGATTGTAAAAAACGGAAGTGTGAAAGAGGCCTTAGGAATCTGATGGTAGCCAGTGTTAGCTTCTTCTTCTGGTGTAGCTAGTGTTTCTTTAACTTTTAGCTTGTGAACTCTGATTCCAACTATATCTCTAGGAACATTTATTGCCAATGCTATCTATTTGCATTATTTTTCTTGTTTGCATATGGCAATGATCTCTTCACTTTTTGGACCACACTTGTGTCTTTGTCATATTTTTAATATGCAAATGTCATAGTCAGAAAACTCCCTAGCCAATGCTGATATTTGATGTGTTCTGTCTCAAGCACAACTGATGCAGCTAATGAAGCCCATGATAAGTTCATCAGCTGTACTTGAGACAACACCTGATTTGTAAATGAGAGCTACTAAGAGAGTAGTTGAACAATTTTGAGACAGTAGAAGTCATTAAATGTGAATTCTAAGGGTGTGTGCACACGCTGCGGATCCGCAGCGGTTTTGGTCCTGCAGATCTGCAGCAGTTTCTGCTGCGGTGTACGGTACCATTATATCCTATGGGAAATGGAAACCGCAGTGCTGACGGTGCAGATTTTTCCGTGCGGATTTGCTTCGGCTTCTAATCCGCAGGAAGAATTGACATGTCAATTCTTTCTGCGGATTCCGCTGCGGTTTACCATCTCCTCCATTGTAGAGGTGATAAACCGCAGGGCAAAACCGCAGGCTAATCCGTAGATAAACCGCAGGTCTTTTGACCTGCGGATTTTGCTAAATCCACATGGATCAATCCGCAGCAGAATCTTCAGCGTGTGCACACACCCTTAAAGTCAGGGTCAGGACAAAGGGAAGACATAGATCGGTGACTTACTAGGGTGCTACATCATACTACCCTTGTGGTTGGAGCACTTTGAAAAAAAGAGCTGGACAAATATCCTCCTGACTATCCAATGATTTAAGTGCCAGAAAGTGCCACAACTCTCAGCATTGCAGCACAGTGACTGCCAGGCTGCAGGCAGAAAAGTGAGTAGTGTCTGTGAGTCAATATACTCTGCTGCAATATCTGCAGAAAGACTGGAGAGCAGTGTCAAGTAGGGTGTGTCAATCACTATGTCAATTCTGTACTATTTTTGATTTGCCCAGAAGCATAAACTTACTTTAACCCCTTAACCCACGGAGCTTTTTTCGGTTTTGCGTTTTTGTTTTTCTCTCCCCTTCTTCCCAGAGCTATAACTTTTTATTTTTTGATCAATATGGCCACATGAGGGCTTGTTTATTTGTGGGACGAGTTGTACATTTCAACGACACCATTGGTTTTACCATGTCGTGTACTGGAAAACAGTAAAAAAAAAATTCCAAGTACAGTAACATTGCAAAGAACGTGCAATCCCACGCTTGTTTTTTGTTTGACTTTTTTACTAGGTTCAATAAATGATAAAACTGACCTGCCATTATGATTCTCCAGGTCATTATGAGTTCATAGACACCAAACATGCCTCAGGATCTTTTTTATCTAAGTGGTAAAAAAAAATTCCAAACTTTGTTAAAAAAAAAAATTGTGCCATTGTCCGATACCCGTAGCGTCTCCATTTTTCATGATCTCGGGTTGGGTGAGGGTTTATTTTTTGCACGCTGAGATGATGTTTTTAATGATCACATTTTGGTGCGGATATGATCTTTTGATTGCCCGTTATTGTATTTTATTTAATGCAATGTCATGGCAACCAAAAAAACGTAATTGTGGCTTTTTGATTTTTTCTTTTCTTGCTACGCCATTTGGCGATCAGATTAATCCTTTTTTATTGATAGATCAGGTTATTCTGAACGCGGTGATACCAAATATGTGCATGTTTGATTTTATTTTTATTGTTTTATTTTGAATGGCGCGAAAGGTTGATGATTTGAACTTTTACATTTTTTATTTTTTTATATTTTTAAAAACATTTTTCTTTAACCTTTGACATGCTTCAATAGTCTCCATGGGAGACTAGAAGCTGCCACATCCTGATCGACTCTGCTACATAGAGGCGATGATCAGATCAACTCTCTAAAGCAGATTAACTCACTTGCTATGAGTGTCGACCACTGGGTGGCGCTCACAGCAAGCTGGCACTGACAACCATAGGGGTCTCCAGGAGACCTCAGGTTGTCATGCCAAACACCAGTGACCCGCGATCACGTGACAGGGGTCACCGGTGTGCGTATTTCCGGTGCAATTGCTGGAAGCGCTTGTTAAATGTCGCTGTCAGAGCATAACAGTGGCATTTAGCTAGTTAATAGCCGCAGGAGGATCGCAATTCCACTCGCAGCTATTGCGGGCACATGTCAGCTGTTCAAAACAGCTGACATGTCCCGGGAAAGATGTGGGCTTACCGATGGAGCCCATATCAAAGGGACGGAGACCGACATCGACATACTATTACACCCAATGTCGGAAAGGGGTTAAGCCCTGTTTCTTGGCAGGATATAAAATAGAAAATTGAAACGTAGAGGCACAGTGTACTTGTAACATGCAAAAAGTCTATGTGGGTGTTTTTATAATCCATCCCCATATAAACCATGCCATTTCTAATTACTACTTTTTCAGTTGGAGGCAAGACATACAGTTGTGGCCAAAAGTATTGACACCCCTGAAATTTTGTCAGATAATACTCAGTTTCTTCCTGAAAATGATTGCAAACACAAATTATTTGGTATTAGTATCTTCATTTAATTTGTCTTATATGAAAAAACACAAAAAGAATTGTCCTAAAGCCAAATTGTATATAATTCCACACCAAACATAAAAAAGAGGGTGGACAAAAGTATTGGCACTGTTCGAAAAATCATGTGATGCTTCTCCATTTTGTGTAATTAACAGCACCTGTAACTTACCTGTGGCACCTAACAGGTGTTGGCAATAACTAAATCACACTTGCAGCCAGTTGACATGGATTAAAGTTGACTCAACCTCTGTCCTGTGTCCTTGTGTGTACCACATTGAACATGGAGAAAAGAAAGAAGATCAAAGAACTGTCTGAGGACTTGAGAAACCAAATTGTGAGGAAGCATGAGCAATCTCAAGGCTACAAGTCCATCTCCAAAGACCTGAAAGTTCTTGTGTCTACCGTGAGCAGTGTCATCAAGAAGTTTAAAGCCCATGGCACTGTGGCTAACCTCCCTAGATGTGGACAGAAAAGAAAAATTGACAAGAGATTTCAACGCAAGATTGTGCAGATGTTGGATAAAGAACGTCGACTAACATCCAAACAAGTTCAAGCTGCCCTGCAGCCCGAGGGTGCAACAGTGTCAACCCGTACTATCCGTCGGCATCTGAATGAAAAGGAACTGTATGGTAGGAGACCCAGGAAGACCCCACTTCTTACCCCGAGACTTAAAAAAGCCAGGTTGGAGTTTGCCAAAACTTACCTGAAAAAGCCTTAAACATTTTTGAAGAATGTTCTCTGGTCAGATGAGACAAAAGTAGAGCTTTTTGGGCAAAGGCATCAACATAGAGTTTACAGGAGAAAAAAAGAGGCATTCAAAGAAAAAAACATGGTCCCTACAGTCAAACATGGCAGAGGTTCCCTGATGTTTTGGGGTTGCTTTGCTGCCTCTGGCACTGGACTGCTTGACCGTGTGCATGGCATTATGAAGTCTGAAGACTACCAACAAATTTTGCAGCATAATGTAGGGCCCAGTGCGAGAAAGCTGGGTCTCCCTCAGAGGTCATGGGTCTTCCAGCAGGACAATGACCCAAAACACACTTCAAAAAGCACTAGAAAATGGTTTGAGAGAAACCACTGGAGACTTCTAAGGTGGCCAGCAATGAGTCCAGACCTGAATCCCATAGAACACCTGTGGAGAGATCTAAAAATGGCAGTTTGGAGAAGGCACCCTTCTAATATCAGGGACCTGGAGCAGTTTGCCAAAGAAGAATGGTATAAATTCCAGCAGAGCATTGTAAGAAACTCAATGATGGTTACCGGAAGCGGTTGGTCGCAGTTATTTTGGCTAAAGGTTGTGCAACCAAGTATTAGGCTGAGGGTGCCAATACTTTTGTCTGGCCCATTTTTGGAGTTTTGTGTGAAATGATCAATGTTTTGCTTTTTGCTTCATTCTCTTTTGTGCTTTTTCATTTGAGACAAATTAAATGAAGACAATACCAAAGAATTTGTGTTTGCAATCATTTTCAGGAAGAAACTGAGTATTATCTGACAAAATTGCAGGGGTGTTAATACTTTTGGCCACAACTGTATGGTAACAACATACATCAAGTCTCATAGAGATTGGAGTGGTGAAAAGTCATGGATAGTGGAGCTTGAAAGAGTGTGTGGATTTCTACTCGCTGACACATTTTCAGGAGGTTATATATGGATCGCCCGCCAGGGCAGTGGGGTTACTCGGTACCGGGCAGGTGTCTCAGAGGAAGGTGTCACGGTGGTGGTGACCCGGTCCGTGGCCCTGGGCGTCCATGCAAAAGGGGGGAAACGAGGCTGAATAAAGTTTATAGGTGGATGATACGTGACGCCACCTGTGGTGCTCGGCAATGAAGGGGTTAAGCCGATGCTGCAGGCAGATCCTCTGGGACAGATGGTATAAGGCAGCAAGATGTAAGAGCTTCCCACAGGTACAGCTGTAGTCCCAGGGCAGTAGTAATAGGTGTTGAGGAAGAGGGTGCAGTGTTAGGCACAGAGATGTAGCAGTGCTGAAGGGGTTGCAGGAAGAAGGCAATGACACAACAGGGTGCAGTTTTCTTTACCTTTACTCTGCTTTGTAAGTGCAGCCCAGGATCCAGATTACAGATGGAACAAGAGTTGATCAGCCTGGGAGCAACTTAGGAATCTCTCTATGCAGATGGGTTTTGTAGTCTCCTTTCTAGCGCTTATCTGAGACACTTGCAGTACTGAGTTACGCTGAAGTTCCCCTTGCTTGCTCTCTTTAGAACTCCCCTCGTATGGCAGACAGCCGTAGCCTCCTTTTTCTGGCTCACACAAGTTGCTGCTGTGCTTCCGAGTCTTAGTTGGGAACAGAGCATTTACAGTCTTTTGTTCCTCCGATTTCTGCTGCAGGACCATCAGCATCCAAACAACCTCGGATACTGGACTCCGGACCGTGCGCTACAGCTAGAAGTGAGCCTGAATATGCTCAATCCTCCACCTCCACTCTCCACGTCTGTACTCTTTTCCCTCTCCACAGAACTGAACTAACTTCCCTTTCCTTGCCACAGAGAGCAGCTCCTCCCCCAGTGTGGTTCAGAGCTCCCTCTGCTGGCCTGGAGTGGGAACTGTGCTGTGTGCTGTATTTACCTGATAGAGAGATCCTTCATTGCTTCCAAGCATGACATCACCCTCCTTAGGGGGAAAGTAATGCCACTGTGGTGACTATACTCCTGGGGGCGCCACATTCCCCCCTAAAGCAATTCAGTACTCCCGGACTGAGAAAACAAGCAAACATATAAACAAATGGACAATTGTAACGTTTACAAGATTTCAAAAAATGAAAAATTCCAAAAACCAAAGCTCAAAAATAGTCCTTGTGACGATTAGTCCATGCGTCAATGTCCATGGTCCAATTCCTGAGCAGTTGGTAACTATATACAAGGATTGTTTTGGCCACACATAGTCCTGTGGTCCAATTGTCCATGAAAACAAAATAAGATCTTCAAAAAGGTTCTTACAGAGTCTATGTAGGCACATAGGCTTGAAAAGTTGCATATTTACAGGTACAGTTTACATTTTCTATTTGCACTTTAATCTCTATATCTAACTGGGATCTCACCTTTTGTACTACGGGTAGATCTGCATAGTATGGGTACTTCTAATGGCCTATTTAGGTTTAGTGGGCCTCTTGCTGCTGTTGGTAAACTGGGTAGTAGCCGTCTGCGAACTCTTAGACTCACTGTGGGCATGACAGATTCACCACTGGCAGGGCGAGGATCCTCCTGCTCCACTGCTGGTGTGGCATCCGCTGCCTGAACTTCCTGACTTTCAAAGTTGTCTTGAGTCTCTGCTACTTCAGTTGCAGTAGGCTGAGAAAAGATTAGGACAGGAACTACGATGGCTTGATCCTCTCTTGTCCAGTTTGCAGGATATTCTCCGAGTACAGTGCTGACCTTTTCATCCTCTTCTATGGATTGAAGGTTGTTTTGTTCTCCCATCCTTTCCTTTAGTTGGTCAGGGCAGATAATCCCTCGACACTGCTGATGAGGTTTCTCCTCCATCCTTAATGATAAGGCACACTTTGGTGTTGTCAAAGTTTAATGGTAGGACGGTGTAGGGTTCAGCCACCCATTGGTCATCCAATTTATGCATCCTCCTTTTCCTCTTTAGGACTTGTTCTCCTGGTGACAAGGGAATTGCAGGTGCATGTTGATTGTAGTTCTTTTCCTGCTTTTGTCTTGCCTGAGCTAGACTCTTTTCCACACACTTTTGCACTTTACGGTACTGCTGCTGCTGCTCTGTATCCCAGTCAGCATCTGGTGATGTCACCTCAGGTGTAAGGACTCCCATATCCAAATCAATAGGCAGCTTTCCAGGCCTCGCTCTCATTAGGTAGGCTGGAGTGCAGTTGGTGAAATTCAGAGGAATTTGATTGTAGAGGTCTACCAGATCTGGTAACTTCTCTGGCCACAGATTCCTCTATTCCAAAGGCAAGGTCCTCAGTAGATCGATCACCACTTGATTCATCTTTTCACACATGCCATTGGTCTGTGGATGGTATGGTGTTGTCCTGATCTTCTTGCAACCGTACAAGTTACAGAATTCTTGGAACACTTCTGCCTCAAAGGCTGGACATTGATCTGTAAGCATTTACTTGGGATATCCGTGTGGTCGACAAAAGTGCTGTTGGAATGCTCTGGCTGCTGTCCTGGCTGTTTGATCCTTGACAGGCATGACTACCAGGAATCTCGAGAAGTGGTCAACAATGGTAAGAGCATAAACGTAGCCTGAATGGCTTGGGACCAGCTTCACATGGTCCAGGGCTACCAACTCGAGTGGCTGTTTAGTTATTATTGGCTGCAAAGGAGCTCGCTGGCTGTTACGGTCCTTCCTGAGCAGGTTGCATTGTCCACACTCCGGGCATCCAATTTATGCATCCTCCTTTTCCTCTTTAGGACTTGTTCTCCTGGTGACAAGGGAACTGCAGGTGTATGTTGATTGTAGTTCTTTTCCTGCTTTTGTCTTGCCTGAGCTAGACTCTTTTCCACACACTCTTGCACTTTACGGTACTGCTGCTGCTGCTCTGTATCCCAGTCAGCATCTGGTGATGTCACCTCGGGTGTAAGGACTCCCATATCCAAATCAATAGGCAGCTTGCCAGGCCTCGCTCTCATTAGGTAGGCTGGAGTGCAGTTGGTGGAATTCAGAGGATTTTTAAGGGATTCAGAAAGAGAATTGGAGGGATCCAATGGCTGGATATCCTTAAAGACAAAAATGTCCAGGAAGGATGGGAAATCTTGAAAAATGAAATTCTCAAAGCACAGTTGTTAACAATTCCGAAAAGAGGGAAGAATAGGAAGCAGTTAAGGAAACCAGGATGGATGAACACAGAACTTAAGCACATGCTAAAAAGGAAGAAAAAAATGTTTATAAAATGGAAAGAGGGAGGCATATCTAAAGAAGAATATAATGCTGTCTGCAGAACCTGCAGGGCACAAATCAGATTAGCTAAAGCTGAAAATGAATTGAGGCTTGCAAGAGATGTCAAAAGCAATAATAAAGGATTTTGGGGATATGTCAAAAGTAAAAGAAAAGTCAAAGATGCTATAGGATTTTTACAGGATGAAAATGATGAAATGGTAAGACAGGATGTTGAGAAGGCTGAACTTTTAAATTCCTATTTTGCATCTGTTTTCTCTCAGAAAGGAAATGTAACATCAACTGTTATTCACTGTCCTATTAAGGGAATAGAAGAATCCAGGATATCTATAAACAGAAAGATAGTGAGGAAACACTTAGCTAGCCTAAATGAATTCAAGTCTCCAGGTCCAGATGAATTACACCCCAGAGTACTGAAGGAGATAGCAGAAGAAATTTTTGAACCCCTCTCTATAATCTTTGAAAATTCTTGGAGAACAGGAGAAGTGCCAGAAGACTGGAGAAGAGCAAATGTTGTTCCTATCTTCAAAAAGGGGAAGAAGGTGGACCCAGGTAACTATAGGCCGGTGAGTCTGACTTCTATACCAGGAAAGATCTTTGAACAAATTATTAAACAACATGTATGTCAATACCTGGATAAGAATGAAGTTATTAAACAGAGTCAGCATGGGTTTGTAACTAATAAGTCATGTCAGACTAACTTAATTTCCTTCTATGACGGTATCACTGATTGGGTGGATCAAGGAAATGCTGTAGATATAGTATATCTTGACTTCAGCAAAGCATTTGACAAAGTCTCTCATACAATCCTTATTGAAAAAATGATTAAGTATGGAATGGACAAGGCAACTGTTAGGTGGATTCATAACTGGCTTAGTGATCGGACCCAAAGAGTGGTTGTAAATGGCTGCACATCCAGTTGGAAGAATGTCTCAAGTGGGGTACCACAGGGCTCTGTCCTGGGCCCTGTATTGTTCAACATCTTTATCAACGATTTAGATGAAGGCATTGAGGGTAAACTGATTAAATTTGCTGATGACACAAAGCTAGGAGGGATAGCTAATACTAGAGAAGAGAGAGAGAGGATTCAAAAAGATTTAAATAAACTGGAGAAGTGGGCAGCAACTAACAGAATGGTTTTTAACAGGGAGAAATGCAAAGTACTACATCTGGGCAATAAAAATGGAAAAAGCATATATAGAATGGGAGGAATAGGGCTAAGTGACAGCACATGTGAAAAAGACTTGGGTATACTAATAGATCACAGACTGAATATGAGTCAACAGTGTGATGCAGCAGCAAAAAAGGCAAATGCAATTCTAGGATGTATTAACAGAAGCATACAGTCTAGATCACGTGAAGTCATTATTTCCCTCTACTCCTCTTTGGTCAGACCTCATCTGGAATATTGTGTCCAGTTTTGGGCACCACATTTTAAAAAAGACATCAACAAACTGGAGCAAGTTCAGAAAAGAGCGACCAGAATGGTGACCGGTCTGCAAACCCTGTCTTATGAGGAAAGGTTGCAGGATTTGGGAATGTTTAGTTTGCAAAAGAGAAGACTGAGAGGAGACTTAATAGCTGTCTACAAATATCTAAAGGGCTGTCACATTGTAGAAGGATCAACTTTATTCTCATTTGCACAAGGAAAGACTAGAAGCAATGGGATGAAACTGAATGGGAGGAGACACAGATTAGATATTAGAAAAAACTTTTTGACAGTTAGAGTGATCAATGAGTGGAACAGGCTGCCACGAGAAGTGGTGAGTTCTCCTTCAATGGAAGTCTTCAAACAGAGGCTGGACAGACATCTGACTGGGATGATTTAGCGAATCCTGCTTTGAGCAGGGGGTTGGACCAGATGGCCCAGGAGGTCACTTCCAACTCTACGATTCTATGATTCTATGATTCTATGATTCTATGAATTTGATTGTAGAGGTCTACCAGATCTGGTAACTTCTCTGGCCACAGATTCCTCTATTCCAAAGGCAAGGTCTTCAGTAGATCGATCACCACTTGATTCATCTTTTCACACATGCCATTGGTCTGTGGATGGTATGGTGTTGTCCTGATCTTCTTGCAACCGTACAAGTTACAGAATTCTTGGAACACTTCTGCCTCAAAGGCTGGACCTTGATCTGTAAGCATTTACTCGGGATATCCGTGTGGTCGACAAAAGTGCTGTTGGAATGCTCTGGCTGCTGTCATGGCTGTGTGATCCTTGACAGGCACGACTACCAGGAATCTCGAGAAGTGGTCAACAATGGTAAGAGCATAAACGTAGCCTGAATGGCTTGGGACCAGCTTCACATGGTCCAGGGCTACCAACTCGAGTGGCTGTTTAGTTATTATTGGCTGCAAAGGAGCTCGCTGGCTGTTACGGTCCTTCCTGCGCAGGTTGCATTGTCCACACTCCGGGCACCAATTTTCAATGGCCTTCCTCATACCAGCCCAGTAGAATCTATCCTGGAGTAAGGTCTCCAACTTCTTCTATCCGAAGTGTCCAGCTACATTGTGGTATGCTTCCAAGATCATTGATGCCTCCCTCTTTGGGACTACCACCTGCCAGACCAGCTCATGCGTGCGTGCATTGATACTCCTCTGACACAGCTTTCCCTCATAGATGAACAGCCTGCCTCTTTCCTTCCACAACTGCTGGGTTTCTTCAGGAGCATCTGGACCTGGGCGTGAGTCAGCTTGTGACAGTAGCTCCTTTACCAGGCGGACTGCGGGGTCGCTATCCTGGGTTTCTGCCCAGTCATGATGAGGCAATGGATTTAGAGTGGCCTCTTTCATGATAGATCGCCTGTTTCTCACACCTTGGGCATGTTGGGCTGCAATTGGCCGGTGGAAGACAGGTAACTCTATTTCTTCGAGTGCCTCAGGGTCTTCTCCTGCATCTGGCAGATTGGGCACTCTGGACAGCGCATCAGCATTGGCAATCTTGTGCCCCGCTCGGTACTTGATGGTAAATTCATAGTTAGACAGCCGGGCCATCCATCGCTGCTCCAGTGCACCTAGTTTTGCAGTTTCCAAGTGAGTCAGCGGGTTGTTGTCCGTGAAGATGGTAAACTTGGCTGAAGCTAGGTAATGCTTGAATCGTTCAGTCACAGCCCAGACAATGGCGAGGAACTCCAGTTTGAAGGAACTGTAGTTGTCAGGGTTCCTTTTAGTGGGACGAAGCTTCCTGCTGGCGTAGGAGATCACTCTTTCTTTGCCATTCTGTACCTGTGACAGTCCTGCTCCCAGTCCCATGTTGCTGGCATCAGTATACAGAACAAATGGTTGGTCATAATCTGGGTAGGCCAGAACTTCATCTCCTGTGAGAGCCATTTTCAGTCGAGTGAAGGACCTCTCCAGTTCCTCATTCCATTCAAATGTAGGACTCTTCTTCCTGGCTTTCTTGGGCTGGCCAAGCAGAAGATTTTGCATAGGTGTGGCTATCTCAGTGAAGCCTTTGATGAACCTTCGGTAGTAGCCTACCAACCTGAGGAATTGACGTACCTCATGGAGGTTGCTGGGCTTCTGCCAGTCCAGGATGACGGTCACTTTGTCAGGATCCAGTGCCACACCTTCTGCACTCACTATATGACCGAGGTACTGCACGTTGGGCTTCAGGAGGTGGCATTTGGATGGCTTCACTTTCAGGCCAAAGTTGGACAAGGCTACAAACACCTCAGCCAGGTGCTTCAGATGGTCTTCATATGTCTTGGAGAAAACAATGACATCATCAAGGTACAACAGGACTGTCTCGAAGTTCTTGTGTGCAAGACAGCACTCCATTAGCCGTTGAAATGTACCGGGGGCAGTGCCGAGCCCGAACGACATATAGTTGAACTCGCAGAGACCCATTGGTGTGGTAAATGCTATTTTCTCCTTGTCTGCCTCTGCCACGGGAACCTGCCAATACCCACTAGTGAGTTCTAAGGTGGAAAAATAGTTAGCAGTTTTAAGTGCAGCTGACTCTTCAATTCTGGGTAATGGGTAGGCATCCTTATGTGTAATGCTGTTAATTTTTCTGTAATCAACACACATTCTCAGGGTACCATCTTTCTTTTTCACAAAGACTATTGGGGCTGCCCAGGGGCTACAACTATCTCTGATCACCCCAGCTTCCTTCATTTCCCGCAACATACTTTTGGCACATTGATATTGTGCTGGGGGTATAGGCCGGTACCTTTCTTTAATGGGTGGATGATGTCCAGTGGGGATATGGTGTTGAACCCCTTTTGCCTTCCCAAAGTCTAATGGGTGTTTACTGAATACCCCCTCATACTCCTGAGCCACTCGGTACACCCCATGCTTTTGGTATGAAGGAGTGGAGTCAGTTCCCACCTGCAGCTGCTGACACCACTCCTCCAGCTGCTTTACAGAGCCATTGTCCCCTGCCTGGTCGGATGAGACCAAGGGCTCTGGTGCCTGTATTGGGTTGTTACTGACAGTAAACAGCTTAGCAACTGTGGCATACCGAGGTATTGTGGCCTCCTCCTCCCCACAATTCAAGAGGCGTACAGGTACTCTCCCTTTGCGGACATCAACTACCCCTCTGGCTGTCAGGACAGTGGGCCGGCTATCAGAGTACACTGGCTCTACCAATGCTTGGTAATCTTTTCCTATGAGGCTTTTGGCTGCCCGACACCAAATTAACATTTCACATCTGGGGGGTATCGCAATGGGGAAAGAATCACTCACTCTGACGCTGCCAATTTCTCTGCCAGACAATTCTACCTGCTGTCTTTGCATCAGGGCCTTGATCTCCTTCTGCAGGACTCGTTGTTCACTGGAACCAGCAGTCTCGGCTACCTGTTGCAACAAAACTATAACCTCGGCAAGACAATTTTCAATCACATTAGTACCTAAGGTCATCATTAGGTCATCATTCTTGTCGATCAATGTCTACAACTATCAGACCTTGAGATTTTAACTCCACTCGCCCCACCTTAATGGTAATCTCTTTACATCCAACTTGTGGCAAAGACTGACCATTGCTGGCAACTACTGTCAGCTCATTACTTGGGCCGCAAGTAAGTTCAGAGTCAGCCCAATACTGTTTGTAAAGGATATATGGCATAGTTGTCACCTGAGAGCCAGTGTCCAGCAAAGTGTTCATGGGGATGCTGTCAATCACCACTAGGAGGACCAGTCGCCCTCCAATTTACTTGGCTCACCAGTTCTTTGGGCCTTGTGGTCCTACTCCTGGGGGTTGGCCCTCTGCCCCAGGGGTTCCTCGTTTAAATAACAGAATCTTGCGATGTGGCCTGCCCTGTGGCAGTGACGACAGATGGGACGTCCATCCTGGTAATAGCGATCGTTGTCTCTCACTCGGTGTGGCGGGATCCTCTTCTTCTGTAGCCACGGGACATCCTCTGGACTGGAGTCCAGCTGGATCTTCTCCTTTGAGAACACCTGCATGGACTGCACAGTTTTGGCAAGTGCAGCCATATTTTTGGTCAGCTCTTGGACATGAAGACGCAGTTCTGTGGATGGATCATTATCCAAAGTCTGTGCGTCAGCCTCCATAGGGCTTTGAGGGAAAGATGCTGCTTCTTGGTGGTATGTGATCGCTGGGCGCCTAGGGGGCGCTGGACGGCTGACATTTGGTTCATACAGCACCCAGATAGCCCTGTCTTTAAAGTCTGCAAAGTCTAGATCAGGATTCTGTAGGGCTATGATGCGCAGCTGTGCTCTGTGGGTACTGGATAGGAGTCCCTCAATAAATTGCTCCTTTAACAGTCTGTCACCATCTTTCACAATGTCTGGGTCAATCTGCTTTATGGCTCGCAGTGCCTCCTGCAGGTTAAGAGCATAGTCCCGTATACTGTCCTGCACTCTTTGCTTACACCCAAAGAATCTCATTTTTATTTCAGCCTCAGTGCGGGTGTCAAAGGTGCTTCTTAGCTTAGCCAGAATTTTTTTTAACAGTCTCTTTATCAGTGTCCTGCCAGGACTTTACTTCTCTTTGCGCTCCACCAGTTAGCTGCCCAAAAAGGATGTTCACTTTTTGGCTTTCAGAGGATACACCTCAAACAAACTGCACAGTCTCTCTTTGAAATCACTCAGGGTATGTGACTCCCCTGAGTACTGCTGTAACCAGGCCACTCCCGGTATATAGGGCATGGACAGCAGCAATATGGGGACTGCTGCGGTGGGTGCTTGTTCTTGCGGTGCCATTGGAGCCGCAGCTGCGCTTAGAATCATAGAATCGTAGAGTTGGAAGGGACCTCCTAGGCCATCTGGTCCAACCCCCTGCTCAAAGCAGGATTCGCTAAATCATCCCAGTCAGATGTCTGTCCAGCCTCTGTTTGAAGACTTCAATTGAAGGAGAGCTCACCACTTCTCGTGGCAGCTTGTTCCACTCACTGATCACTCTAACTGTCAAAAAGTTTTTTCTAATATCTAATCTGTGTCTCTTCCCATTCAGTTTTATCCCATTGCTTCTAGTCTTTCCTTGTGCAAATGAGAATAAAGTTGATCCTTCTACAATGTGACAGCCCTTTAGATATTTGTAGACAGCTATTAAGTCTCCTCTCAGTCTTCTCTTTTGCAAACTAAACATTCCCAAATCCTGCAACCTTTCCTCATAAGACAGGGTTTGCAGACCGGTCACCATTCTGGTCGCTCTTTTCTGAACTTGCTCCAGTTTGTTGATGTCTTTTTTAAAATGTGGTGCCCAAAACTGGACACAATATTCCAGATGAGGTCTGACCAAAGAGGAGTAGAGGGAAATAATGACTTCACGTGATCTAGACTGTATGCTTCTGTTAATACATCCTAGAATTGCATTTGCCTTTTTTGCTGCTGCATCACACTGTTGACTCATATTCAGTCTGTGATCTATTAGTATACCCAAGTCTTTTTCAAATGCGCTGTTGCTTAGCCCTATTCCTCCCATTCTGTATATGCTTTTTTCATTTTTATTGCCCAGATGTAGTACTTTGCATTTTTCCCCGTTAAAAACCATTCTGTTAGTTGCTGCCCACTTCTCCAGTTTATTTATATCTTTTTGAATCCTCTCTCTCTCTTCTCTAGTATTAGCTATCCCTCCTAGCTTTGTGTCATCAGCAAATTTAATCAGTTTACCCTCAATTCCTTCATCTAAATCATTGATAAAGATGTTGAACAATACAGGGCCCAGGACAGAGCCCTGTGGTACCCCACTTGAGACATTCTTCCAACTAGATGTGCAGCCATTTACGACCACTCTTTGGGTCCGATCACTAAGCCAGTTATGAATCCACCTAACAGTTGCTTCGTCCATTCCATACTTAGTCATTTTGCCCCTGTATCTTGCGGCGCTATGGGAGGTGCATTGGCGTTCACCGCTGCATCTTCTCTAGCCTCATTCTCTTCCCCCCAGTTAACGTTAGCCAGGCCCCTTGTTCTACTTGTTTACCGCGTCGCAGTTCCGCAGGCTGGATGATCGGGGGACACCGGGACTGCAGGCCTCTGCTCCTCACTTCCCACCCGCATATCTCTTCACGCGCAGCACTTCACTTTTCGCGCTCTCTGGCAGGCTCTGCCCATGATGGCACACCCCTGCAGCTTCCCGCACGCGCCAAGTGGCGGGGTAATGGTGGCAATTTCACAATAAGTCTATGGCACACAATACTGTCTCTGGCACACAGGACCTGGGGGAACCGGGCTTCGCAAATCCTGTTCGTGAAGCCAAAATGGATCGCCCGGCAGGGCAGTGGGGTTACTCGGTACCGGGCCGGTGTCTCAGAGGAAGATGTCATAGTGGCGGTGACCTGGTCCGTGGCCCTGGGTGTCCATGCAAAAGGGGTGAAACATGGCTGAATAAAGTTTATAGGTGGATGATACGTGACGCCACCTGTGGTGCTCGGCAATGAAGGGGTTAAGCTGACGCTGTAGGCAGATCCTCTGGGACAGATGGTATAAGGCAGCAAGATGTAAGAGCTCCCCACAGGTAGAGCTGTAGTCCAAGGGCAGTAGTAATAGGTGTTGAGGAAGAGGGTGCAGTGTTAGGCACAGAGATGTAGCAGTGCTGAAGTGGTTGCAGGAAGAAGGCAATGACACAACAGGGTGCAGTTTTCTTTACCTTTTCTCTGCTTTGTAAGTGCAGCCCTGGATACAGATTACAGATGGAACACTAGTTGATCAGTCTGGGAGCAACTTAGAAATCTCTCTATGCAGATGGGTTGTGTAGTCTCCTTTCTAGTGCTTATCTGAGGCACTTGCAGTACTGAGTTACACTGAAGTTCCCCTTGCTTGCTCTCTTTAGAACTCCCCTCGTATGGCAGACAGCTGTAGCCTCCTTTTTCTGGCTCACACAAGTTGCTGCTGTGCCTCCGAGTCTTAGTTGGGAACAGATCATTTACAGCCTCTTGCTCCTCCCGTTTCTGCTGCAGGACCATCAGCATCCATACAACCTCGGATACCAGACTCCGGACCATGCGCTACAGCTAGAAGTGAACCTGAATTCTGCTCAATCCTCCAGCTCCTCTCTCCATATCTGCACTCATTTCCCTCTCCACAGAACTGAACTAACTTCCCTTTCCTGGCCACAGAGAGCAGCTCTTCCCCCAGTTTGGTTCAGAGCGCCCTCGGCTGGCCTGGAGTGGGAACTGTTCTGTGTGCTGTATTTACCTGATAGAGAGATCCTTCATTGCTTCCAAGCATGACATCACCCTCCCTAGGAGGAAGGTAATGCCACTGTGGCGACCATACTCCTGGGACGCCACATATAGGCAACAGGTTTTATCTAATTCTTAAGGGCCTGTCACACTAAGAGATATCGCTAGCAATATCGCTATAACTAGTGACGTTATAGCGATATTGCTAGCGACATCGCTGTGTCTGATACTTACCTACGACCCGCTCCCCCGCTGGTTATCGCTGATCGCGCGAGAACGTTCAGGACTGTTTCTCGTCGTCAGCTTCCTGTGGCGCTTCCTGCTGTGAAGACGAGCGACGCGTGGAGCCGGGCGGGAGGACGCAGGATCGCCTGGTGTGACAGGTAAGTAGCGACCCCCGTCCCCAGCAATGTCGCTAGTGAGATCTGCCTATGTGGCAGCTCACTAGCGACTACTGAGCGATGTACCAGCGATCCTGACCGCGTCATATCGCTGGTCGGGATCGCTGGTACATCGCTAAGTGTGACAGTTACCCATTCCCAGTGCCCCTTGATTCATCTGCCTAGGAAACAAAACTACCTTATCCCAGCCCTACCCATTGTAAAGGTTCTAACTGGTGCTGTCAGCTTGTATTATCAGAGTGCATACAGCTTGATTCGTTTCTCAAGATAACTTATTGATTAGTTCCATAAAGCAAAACAAAAGAAACAAATAAAATAAAATATAAAGCCTTAAAAGTGCTATGTTTTTGACTTTGCATCAATGTCTTCAATGGGTAAAGGAAATTGCCCCAAAGAATCAACACGGAGGACCATGGACAACAAACAACCTATATAAGGAAACAGGCCCTCCAAGAGGTTTTATACTTTAAAAATAGATTTTTATTGAACAATGTCATTACACAAGTTAAAAAAGGGATGATGACTAGTGTTGAGCTTTCCGATACCGCAAGTATCGGGTATCGGCCGATATTAGCTGTATTGGAATTCCGATACTGACGTCCGATACTTTTTTCATATGGGATACCGGAATCGGAAGTTCCCATAATGCTATCAGCCCGCTCGCCTTGATTCAGCCAATGGGAATCCTCAGAAGTGTGGGCACATCCTGTTAGGCATGTAGGCATGTTAACTATTGGCATGGCTGTGATTGGCTGCTGAAATTATGTCATGATGCACTATAAAAGCCACCGCCGCCGCCATTTCTGGTCACTCTGCTGTGAATTCAGTTAGGGACAGGCTGCTGTTGAAGACTGTGAGGGACAGTTAGAAATAGTGATTCCACAAAACATATAGTGCTTAACCCAGGCTACATAAACCACCACTGTAGCTTGCTTTTCCCTAGCAGCAGTGTTCACAGCTGTCTGCAAGGGCTGTGTGAGTGCAGCTCATGCTGTGGTGTGGATCCTTCAGCCATGTCTGGTTGTAGGACGCCCAGCATGCATCACTGCTGCCTCATACATATTTTTCTTTTTGAGCTGCTTATTTTTCTTAAATTCTATCTAGTGTGCTTCCATCCGTATCCATATACGTTGGTTGCAAACACTAGTAGTAGACAGCGGAGCCTTTCTGCAGCCTTTCAGTGCTAGTGCCCACTTAGCTGCACTGTTCTAGGCTGTCTGAGAGGTCTTTGACTGTGTGTGAGTGCAGCTCACGCTGAGTAGTGTGTCCTGCAGCAACGTCTGGTTGTAGGCCGCTCAGCTTGCGTCACTGCCTCACACATATTTTTCTTTAATTGCAGCTCATTTTTTCTTCTTCTATTAGTGTGCATCCATCCGTATCCATATACGGTGGTTGCAAACACTCTAGGAGTACATAGCGGAGCCTTTCTGCAGCCTGTCAGTGCTAGTGCCCACTTAGCTGCACTGTTCACGGCTGTCTGAGATGTCTCTGTGTGTGAGTTCAGCTCATGCTGAGTAGTGTGTCCTGCAGCTACGTCTGGTTGTAGGCCGCTCAGCGTGCGTCACTGCCTCACACATATTTCTCTTTAATTGCAGCTCATTTTTTCTTCTCCTATTAGTGTGCATCCATCCATATCCAACTACATTGGTTGGTTGCAAACACTATATAGGAGTAGATAGAGGAGTCTTTTTTCTGGCTTGTGCCCTTCAGCTGCAGCCAGATTAGTATTACCCAATTTTTTTGGAGCCTCATCTTTTGCATTGTAGGTTACCTGCCTGCATTGTAATAGCTCCAGAAAGTTGGTGATACTCTGACTTTAAAATCTTTGGTCACATCTTTTTGGTCACTAAGGCCCCCTTTGTACTTTTCTGCCTATCTTTCTCAGTCTAGCAAGATGAAGAAGGCAGGGAGTAAGGCACGTGGCCGTGGGTGTGGAGTTTCAGCAGGGAGAGGACGTGGGGATTCTGCAGGGAGAGGACGTGGGGATTCTGCAGGGAGAGGACAAGGGGATTCTGTGCCTGCTGCGGGCACCAGTGAGTCAGCATCCCCTAGTTTTAGCAGGCAACAGTCCTTTATGCGCAGCTTTGTAGGACCTCACCGTACCCCACTGCCGCGGGATGAACAAATTGAAGCCGTTGTCGGATGGATGGCAGCTAACGCATCGACTTCAATTACTTCCACATCCTTTCAGGGCCAGAGCACCGAAGAGCAACCATCTGTCTCTTCACCACCTGCCAAAGTGCCCAGGCAGTCAGAGAGCCCTGGACAGGAGCCATCACAGTCTCTACTTCTGTTCTCTGAATCTGTTGGTTTGGAAAGAGGGGACCAGACAAGCAGGATTCCAGAATGTGAAGAAGAGGGAGTATGCAGTGATGCGCAACTTCTTTGTCCCTTGAATCTGAAGAGGTGGGTGGGCCAGTGCCTATGGTCAGCACACCTCAGTACGCATCAGATGATGACGAGACACAGGTGCCACTTTCTGTTGCGTACGGTGCTGGCGAGACAACCCAGGAGAAACAGGTGTTTGAAGAGGGGAGTGTAGATGATGAGGTCCTTGACCCATCATGGTGTGAGGAACAGGAAGGTGCTGGGAGCAGCTCTGAGGAAGAGATTCCCCGAACAACCAAAACCAGAGGGAGAGGGAGGGGGCAGACTTGGTTGCCTGTAGCCTCCACTTCGGCACCCGTTAGGAGCATTCCACTTTCAAAAGGCAAAACGGGAGCTCCCAAGACTTGCAGTGCGTGATCCTTTTTTGACAAAGTTGCAGATGACATTTGCTTTGTCAAATGCAAGCTGTGTCTTCAGAGAGTCAAAAGAGGGAAAAATGTCAGCAACCTCAGTACCACTAATATGTGGAAACATGTGTGGACCAAGCACGAGGTGGAGTTACACAAACACACTGAAGACGTAGGTCAACGTACAGCACCACCTACCACCTCCTCAGCTTGTCTTGGGGCCCCTTCCTCCAGCTCACACACAGCTGGTCCGGCTTCCTTACAGGATCGCCAAGGAAGAACCTCTGGCACTGTTGTCCAGAGACCCTGTGACATTCCACCCACAGCACCACGTTCCAAGTCATCATCATACTCCCAGGCCACTCGGCAGCCATCGTTAGCACAGGCATGGGAGAAAAGGCAGCCATACTCTGCAAACAATCCTCGAGCACAGGCTCTGAATGCTGGCATTGCCAAACTACTGGCACTGGAAATGCTCTCATTCAGGCTGGTGGAGACTGACACCTTCCGGGACTTCATTGCATTGGCAGTCCCACAATACACCGTGCCCAGTCACTTTTATTTCAGCAGGCGAGCTGTCCCTGCCCTGCAGAAACATGTGGAGGCAAACATAAAACATGCGCTACTAAACGCTGTCAGTAGCAAGGTCCACCTGACCACTGATGCGTGGACCAGTAACCATGGACAGGGACGATAACTTTCCCTCACTGCACATTGGGTCCATGTTGTGGAGCCGGGTACAGATCTGGAGAGTGACGCTCTATGTATTCTGCCAACTCCACGGATTGCAGGAATCCAGTCTGTACACATTGACTCCTCCTACTCAAGTTCCTCTGAAACAGCGCAGCAGGAGCCTGTTACGGCCGATATGAGCACAGCCGTGGCCAAACGTCAACAGGCCGTACTGAAATTAATTTCTTTGGAGAATCGAAGCCACACAGCGCAGGAGCTCTGGAATGCCATCAAGCAGGAGAGCGACGTGTGGTTTGTGCCAGCGAATTTCCAGCCGGGCTTGGTAGTGTATGACAATGGCTGAAATCTGGTGGCAGCTCTTGGCCTAGGCAACCTCATTCACATCCCATGTCTGGCACATGTGCTCAACTTGGTCGTGCAGTGCTTTCTGAGGGACTATCCGGATCTTGATGCACTGCTACACAAGGTCCGCATAGAGTGCGCTCACTTGCGGCGTTCCAGCACGGCAAGGTCGCGCCTTGCTGCTCTGCAGCGCCGATTACGCCTTCCGGAACATCGCATCATATGTGACCTACCCACCAGGTGGAATTCTACGTTACATATGTTGGAGCGGTTGTGTGAGCAGCAGGCAGCAGTCATGGAGTACCAGCTGCATCAGGCGCAAACAAATCGCACTGTGCGCCGGTCACACTTCAGCACCACTGAGTGGGCCTCTATGAAGGACATCTGCGTCGTTTTGCGTGCCTTCGATTATTCCACGCGGTTGGTGAGTGCAGATGATGCACTAGTCAGCATAACTGTCCCCCTTATCTGCCTGCTTCAAAAAACACTGCAAGCACTAAGGGATGAGGTTTTGGAAGAGGTGGAGGATGAGGAGTCCCAAATGCCATCTGCTTCTGGACAGTCTGCGCTACGTGGTTCCTCACAAAGGCCTAGGCAGGGGACACTTTGTGAGGAGGATGAGGAGAAGTCGATGTAGGAGGAAGACATGTCTCCAGAGGAGGGAGGTACACAAAGCTCTAGTCAGTATGTACAGCGAGGGTGGGGTGATGCAGAGCAGGCAGAGATCACCCCTCAAGCAGGGGTCAGCGGTTCTTTGGCAGTTGGGAGTCTGCAGCACATGGTTGACTTCATGCTGCAGTGCCTGAGAAACGACCGCCGCATCGCCCACATTCTCTACACGGCTGATTATTGGGTGTACACCCTCATAGATCCTCGCTACCGGGACAACTTGCAAACCCTCATACCAACGTTGAACTGGGAGCGTAAACTGCGGGAGTACCAAGACACACTGGTGCAGTCCATCATGTTTTCCATTCCACCCGACAGCAGTGGTGCTAGTGCTTTACAAAGCGTCGAGCCAGTGGAGGAAACTCGGCACAAAGAGGGAGCAGAGGCAGCGCCTCAGCACAAGGCTAGACCACTATAGCCCAAATGTGGCAAAGTTTTGTGTGTCCGCCACAATTGTCTACACCATCACTGACGGCTCCAGTCAGCAGGAGGCAACATTTCCGTCAGATGGTGACAGACTACATGTCTTGCCCTGTGCGTGTACTCCCAGATGGCTCTTCCCCCTTCAAGTTTTGGGTCTCTAAGCTGGATACATGGCCAGAGCTTAGCCAGTATGCAATGGAGGTGCTGGCTTGCCCTGCTGCCAGTGTAATATCGGAACGCGTCTTTAGTGCCGCAGGTGGTTTACTAACTGACCGTCGCACGCGACTTTCTTCCGATAACGTCGACCGGCTTACTTTTCTGAAAAGGAACAAGGCCTGGATCTCCCCAGAATTTGCCAGTCCTCTTCCCGACTAAATAATTGGTTGACAACTGTATCCAGGTCTCCTGTTGTGTTCATGTTTCTACCACCAGAACTATAATCCCTGGGCTTCAACACAGCCAGTTGTTGCTCAGATGTGTCGTCTGCACAGAGAAAAACACTAGCTCCTGTGTTAGTGGGGTTCTGTAATGCCAGCTGCTCCCCTGCTGTGTGGACGGCAAAGTCTCCTGCTCCATCCACATTCAAACTACGACTGATTTTTAACCCTGCTCCACTTAGGCCTCTGGCTCCACTGTCTCTAGTATTTCCCCTGGCCTCCAGCCCTGCCGGTGACAGCTCTGAAGTGGCGTCAGCACAATCCACACTTGTTCCAGTGTTACTTGGCCTCAGTCATGTCAGTTGATCCCCTGATGTGTGTCCGGCAAGGTATCCTGCTCTGTCCACATTCCCATTACTAGTAGTGTGAATGAGGACAGAGCAGGAGACCTTACCGGACACACATCAGGGGATCAACTGACAGGACTGAGCCCAAGTAACACAGGAACAAGTTTGGATTGTGCTGACACCACTTCAGAGCTGTCACGGGCGGGGTTGGAGGCCAGGGGAAATACTAGAGACAGTGGAGCCTGAGGCCTAAGTGGAGCACGGTTATAATCAGTAGTAGTCTACAACCTCTATAAAACGTGCTGCAAGTTGGCCTCAGCCTGCTCCATGCCTCATCCTGGGCTCCAACAACGCCAGTTGGTGTTCAGAAGTGCCGTCTTTGCAGAGAAGCACACACTAGCTCCTGTGTTAGTGGGATTCAGTAATGCCAGCTGTTCCCCTGCTGTGTAGATGGCAAAGTCTCCTGCTGCCTCCACATGCCAACACCATCAGGCCTCAGCCTGCTCCATGCCTCATGCTGGGCTCCAACAACGCCAGTTGGTGTGCAGAAGTGCTGTCTTCGCAGAGAAACACACACTAGCACCTGTGTTAGTGGGGTTCAGTAATGCCAGCTGTTCCCCTGCTGTGTAGATGGCAAAGTCTCCTGCTGCCTCCACATGCCAACACCATCAGACCTCAGCCTGCTCCATGCCTCATCCTGGGCTCCAACAATGCCAGTTGGTGTTCAGAAGTGCCGTCTTCGCAGAGAAACACACACTAGCTCCTGTGTTAGTGGGGTTCAGTAATGCCAGCTGTTCCCCTGCTGTGTAGATGGCAAAGTCTCCTGCTGCCTCCACATGCCAACACCATCAGGCCTCAGCCTGCTCCATGCCTCATCCTGGGCTCCAACAACGCCAGTTGGTGTTCAGAAGTGCCGTCTTCGCAGAGAAACACACACTAGCTCCTGCATTAGTGGGGTTCAGTAATGCCAGCTGTTTCCCTGCTGTGTAGACGGCAAAGTCTCCTGCTGCCTCCACATGCCAACACCATCAGGCCTCAGCCTGCTCCATGCCTCATCCTGGGCTCGAACAATGCCAGTTGGTGTTCAGAAGTGCCGTCTTCACAGAGAAAAACATACTCGCTACTGTGTCTGTGGTGTTCAGTAATGCCAGCTGTTCCCCTGCTGTGTAGACGGCAAAGTCTCCTGCTGCCTCGACATGTCAACACCATCAGGCCTCAGCCTGCTCCATGCCTCATCCTGGGCTCCAACAACGCCAGTTGGTGTTCAGAAGTGCCGTCTTCACAGAGAAGAACACACTCGCTACTGTGTCTGTGGTGTTCAGTAATGCCAGCTGTTCCCCTGCTGTGTAGACGGCAACGTCTAGTGCTGCCACCACATGCCAACAACATCAGGCCTCAGCCTGCTCAATGCCTCATCCTGGGCTTGAACAACGCCAGTTGGTGTTCAGAAGTGCCGTCTTCACAGAGAAAAACATACTCGCTACTGTGTCTGTGGTGTTCAGTAATGCCAGCTGTTCCCCTGCTGTGTAGACGGCAAAGTCTCCTGCTGCCTCCACATGTCAACACCATCAGGCCTCAGCCTGCTCCATGTCTCATTCTGGGCTCCAACAACGCCAGTTGGTGTTCAGAAGTGCAGTCTTCACAGAGAAAAACATACCCGCTACTGTGTCTGTGGTGTTCAGTAATGCCAGCTGTTCCCCTGCTGTGTAGACGGCAACGTCTAGTGCTGCCTCCACATGCCAACAACATCAGGCCTCAGCCTGCTCCATGCCTCATCCTGGGCTCCAACAACGCCAGTTGGTGTTCAGAAGTGCCGTCTTCACAGAGAAGAACACACTCGCTGCTGTGTCTGTGGGGTTCAGTAATGCCAGCTGTTCCCCTGCTGTGTAGACGGCAAAGTCTCCTGCTGCCTCCACATGTCAACACCATCAGGCCTCAACCTGCTCCATGCCTCATCCTGGGCTCCAACAAAGCCAGTTGGTGATCAGAAGTGCCGTCTTCACAGAGAAAAACACACTCGCTACTGTGTTAGTGGGGTTCAGTAATGCCAGCTGTTCCCCTGCTGTGTAGACGGCAAAGTCTCCTGATGCCTCCACATGTCAACACCATCAGGCCTCAGCCTGCTCCATGCCTCATCCTGGGCTCGAACAACGCCAGTTGGTGTTCAGAAGTGCCGTCTTCACAGAGAAAAACATACTCGCTACTGTGTATGTGGTGTTCAGTAATGCCAGCTGTTCCCCTGCTGTGTAGACGGCAAAGTCTCCTGCTGCCTCCACATGCCAACACCATCAGGCCTCAGCCTGCTGCATGCCTCATCCTGGGCTCCAACAACGCCAGTTGGTGTTCACAAGTGCCGTCTTCACAGAGAAAAACATACTCGCTAATGTGTCTGTGGTGTTCAGTAATACCAGCTGTTCCCCTGCTGTGTAGACGGCAACGTCTAGTGCTGCCTCCACATGCCAACAACATCAGGCCTCAGCCTGCTCCATGCCTCATCCTGGGCTCCAACAACGCCAGTTGGTGTTCAGAAGTGCCGTCTTCACAGAGAAAAACACACTCGCTACTGTGTCTGTGGGGTTCAGTATTGCCAGCTGTTCCCCTGCTGTGTAGACGGCAAAGTCTCCTGCTGCCTCCACATGTCAACACCATCAGACCTCAGCCTGCTCCATGCCTCATCCTGGGCTCCAACAACGCCAGTTGGTGTTCAGAAGTGCCGTCTTCGCAGAGAAACACACACTAGCTCCTGTGTTAGTGGGGTTCAGTAATGCGAGCTGTTTCCCTGCTGTGTAGATGGCAAAGTCTCCTGCTGCCTCCACATGCCAACACCATCAGGCCTCAACCTGCTCCATGCCTCATCCTGGGCTCCAACAAAGCCAGTTGGTGATCAGAAGTGCCGTCTTCACAGAGAAAAACACACTCGCTACTGTGTTAGTGGGGTTCAGTAATGCCAGCTGTTCCCCTGCTGTGTAGACGGCAAGTCTCCTGATGCCTCCACATGTCAACACCATCAGGCCTCAGCCTGCTCCATGCCTCATCCTGGGCTCGAACAACGCCAGTTGGTGTTCAGAAGTGCCGTCTTCACAGAGAAAAACATACTCGCTACTGTGTATGTGGTGTTCAGTAATGCCAGCTGCTCCCCTGCTGTGTAGACGGCAAAGTCTCCTGCTGCCTCCACATGCCAACACCATCAGGCCTCAGCCTGCTGCATGCCTCATCCTGGGCTCCAACAACGCCAGTTGGTGTTCACAAGTGCCGTCTTCACAGAGAAAAACATACTCGCTAATGTGTCTGTGGTGTTCAGTAATACCAGCTGTTCCCCTGCTGTGTAGACGGCAACGTCTAGTGCTGCCTCCACATGCCAACAACATCAGGCCTCAGCCTGCTCCATGCCTCATCCTGGGCTCCAACAACGCCAGTTGGTGTTCAGAAGTGCCGTCTTCACAGAGAAAAACACACTCGCTACTGTGTCTGTGGGGTTCAGTATTGCCAGCTGTTCCCCTGCTGTGTAGACGGCAAAGTCTCCTGCTGCCTCCACATGTCAACACCATCAGACCTCAGCCTGCTCCATGCCTCATCCTGGGCTCCAACAACGCCAGTTGGTGTTCGGAAGTGCCGTCTTCGCAGAGAAACACACACTAGCTCCTGTGTTAGTGGGGTTCAGTAATGCGAGCTGTTTCCCTGCTGTGTAGATGGCAAAGTCTCCTGCTGCCTCCACATGCCAACACCATCAGGCCTCAGCCTGCTCCATGCCTCATCCTGGGCTCCAACAACGCCAGTTGGTGTTCAGAAGTGCCGTCTTCACAGAGAAAAACCACACTCGCTACTGTGTTATTGGGGTTCAGTAATGCCAGCTGTTCCCCTGCTGTGTAGACGGCAAAGTCTCCTGATGCCTCCACATGTCAACACCATCAGGCCTCAGCCTGCTCCATGCCTCATCCTGGGCTCGAACAACGCCAGTTGGTGTTCAGAAGTGCCGTCTTCACAGAGAAAAACATACTCGCTACTGTGTATGTGGTGTTCAGTAATGCCAGCTGTTCCCCTGCTGTGTAGACGGCAAAGTCTCCTGCTGCCTCCACATGCCAACACCATCAGGCCTCAGCCTGCTCCATGCCTCATCCTGGGCTCCAACAAAGCCAGTTGGTGTTCAGAAGTGCCGTCTTCACAGAGAAAAACACACTCGCTACTGTGTTAGTGGGGTTCAGTAATGCCAGCTGTTCCCCTGCTGTGTAGACGGCAAAGTCTCCTGCTGCCTCCACATGCCAACAACATCAGGCCTAAGCCTGCTCCATGCCTCATCCTGGGCTCCAACAATGCCAGTTGGTGTTCAGAAGTGCCGTCTTCACAGAGAAAAACATACTCACTACTGTGTCTGTGGTGTTCAGTAATGCCAGCTGTTCCCCTGCTGTGTAGACGGCAAAGTCTGGTGCTGCCTCCACATGCCAACACCATCAGGCCTCAGCCTGCTCCATGCCTCATCCTGGGCTCCAACAAAGCCAGTTGGTGTTCAGAAGTGCCGTCTTCACAGAGAAAAACACACTCGCTACTGTGTTAGTGGGGTTCAGTAATGCCAGCTGTTCCCCTGCTGTGTAGACGGCAAAGTCTCCTGCTGCCTCCACATGCCAACAACATCAGGCCTAAGCCTGCTCCATGCCTCATCCTGGGCTCCAACAACGCCAGTTGGTGTTCAGAAGTGCCGTCTTCACAGAGAAAAACATACTCGCTACTGTGTCTGTGGTGTTCAGTAATGCCAGCTGTTCCCCTGCTGTGTAGACGGCAACGTCTAGTGCTGCCGCCACATGCCAACAACATCAGGCCTCAGCCTGCTCCATGCCTCATCCTGGGCTCCATCAACGCCAGTTGGTGTTCAGAAGTGCCGTCTTCACAGAGAAAAACACACTCGCTACTGTGTCTGTGGGGTTCAGTAATGCCAGCTGTTCCCCTGCTGTGTAGACGGCAAAGTCTCCTGCTGCCTCCACATGTCAACACCATCAGGCCTCAGCCTGCTCCATGCCTCCTCCTGGGCTCCAACAAAGCCAGTTGGTATTCAGAAGTGCCGTCTTCACAGATAAAAACACACTCGCTACTGTGTTAGTGGGGTTCAGTAATGCCAGCTGTTCCCCTGCTGTGTAAACGGCAAAGTCTCCTGATGCCTCCACATGTCAACACCATCAGGCCTCAGCCTGCTCCATGCCTCATCCTGGGCTCGAACAACGCCAGTTGGTGTTCAGAAGTGCCGTCTTCACAGAGAAAAACATACTCGCTACTGTGTCTGTGGTGTTCTGTAATGCCAGCTGTTCCCCTGCTGTGTAGACGGCAAAGTCTCCTGCTGCCTCCACATGCCAACACCATCAGGCATCAGCCTGCTCCATGCCTCATCCTGGGCTCCAACAATGCCAGTTGATGTTCAGAAGTGCCGTCTTCACAGAGAAAAACATACTCGCTACTTTGTCTGTGGTGTTCAGTAATGCCAGCTGTTCCCCTGCTGTGTAGACGGCAACGTCTAGTGCTGCCTCCACATGCCAACAACATCAGGCCTCAGCCTGCTCCATGCCTCATCCTGGGCTCCAACAACGCCAGTTGGTGTTCAGAAGTGCCGTCTTCACAGAGAAAAACACACTCGCTACTGTGTTAGTGGGGTTCAGTAATGCCAGCTGTTCCCCTGCTGTGTTGACAGCAAAGTCTCCTGCTGCCTCCACATGTCAACACCATCAGGCCTCAGCCTGCTCCATGCCTCTTCCTGTGCTCCAACAACGCCAGTTGGTGTTCAGAAGTGCCGTCTTCGCAGAGAAATACACACTAGCTCCTGTGCTAGTGGGGTTCAGTAATGCCAGCTGTTTCCCTGCTGTGTAGACGGCAAAGTCTCCTGCTGCCTCCACATGCCAACACCATCAGGCCTCAGCCTGCTCCATGCCTCATCCTGGGCTCCAACAACGCCAGTTGGTGTTCAGAAGTGCCGTCTTCACAAAGAAAAACACACTCGCTACTGTGTTAATGGTGTTCAGTAATGCCAGCTGTTCCCCTGCTGTGTAGACGGCAAAGTCTCCTGCTGCCTCCACATGTCAACACCATCAGGCCTCAGCCTGCTCCATGCCTCATCCTGGGCTCCAACAACGCCAGTTGGTGTTCAGAAGTGCCGTCTTCGCAGAGAAACACAAACTAGCTCCTGTGTTAGTGGGGTTCAGTGATGCCAGCTGTTTCCCTGCTGTGTAGATGGCAAAGTCTCCTGCTGCCTCCACATGCCGACACCATCAGGCCTCAGCCTGCTCCATGCCTCATCCTGGGCTCCAACAACTCCAGTTGGTGTTCAGAAGTGCCGTCTTCACAGAGAAAAACACACTCGCTACTGTGTTAGTGGTGTTCAGTAATGCCAGCTGTTCCCCTGCTGTGTAGACGGCAACGTCTAGTGCTGCCGCCACATGCCAACAACATCAGGCCTCAGCCTGCTCCATGCCTCATCCTGGGCTCCAACAAAGCCAGTTGGTGTTCAGAAGTGCCGTCTTCACAGAGAAAAACACACTCGCTACTGTGTTAGTGGGGTTCAGTAATGCCAGCTGTTCCCCTGCTGTGTAGATGGCAAAGTCTCCTGCTGCCTCCACATGTCAACACCATCAGGCCTCAGCCTGCTCCATGCCTCATCCTGGGCTCCAACAATGCCAGTTGGTGTTCAGAAGTGCCGTCTTCACAGAGAAAAACATACTCGCTACTGTGTCTGTGGTGTTCAGTAATGCCAGCTGTTCCCCTGCTGTGTAGACGGCAACGTCTAGTGCTGCCTCCACATGCCAACAACATCAGGCCTCAGCCTGCTCCATGCCTCATCCTGGGCTCCAACAACGCCAGTTGGTGTTCAGAAGTGCCGTCTTCACAGAGAAAAACACACTCGCTACTGTGTCTGTGGGGTTCAGTAATGCCAGCTGTTCCCCTGCTGTGTAGACGGCAAAGTCTCCTGCTGCCTCCACATGTCAACACCATCAGGCCTCAGCCTGCTCCAAGCCTCATCCTGGGCTCCAACAAAGCCAGTTGGTGCTCAGAAATGCCGTCTTCACAGAGAAAAACACACTCGCTACTGTGTCTGTGGTGTTCAGTAATGCCAGCTTTTCCCCTGCTGTGTAGACGGCAACGTCTAGTGCTGCCATAACATGACAACATCAGGCCTCAGCCTGCTCCATGCCTCATCCTGGGCTCCAACAACGCCAGTTGGTGTTCAGAAGTGCCGTCTTCACAGAGAAAAACACACTCGCTACTGTGTCTGTGGGGTTCAGTAATGCCAGCTGTTCCCCTGCTGTGTAGACGGCAAAGTCTGGTGCTGCCTCCACATGCCAACAACATCAAGGCTTCAGCCTGCTCCATGCCTCATCCTGGGCTCCAACAATGCCAGTTGGTGTTCAGAAGTGCCGTCTTCGCAGAGAAACACACATTAGCTCCTGTGTTAGTGGGGTTCAGTAATGCCAGCTGTTCCCCTGCTGTGTAGACGGCAAAGTCTCCTGCAGCCTCCACATGCCAACAACATCAGGCCTCAGCCTGCTCCATGCCTCATCCTGGGCTCCAACAACGCCAGTTGGTGTTCAGAAGTGCCGTCTTCGCAGAAAAACACACACTAGCTCCTGTATTAGTGGGGTTCAGTAATGCCAGCTGTTCACCTGCTGTGTAGACGGCAAAATCTCCTGCTGCCTCCACATGCCAACACCATCAGGCCTCAGCCTGCTCCATGCCTCATCCTGGGCTCCAACAACACGAGTTGGTGTTCAGAAGTGCCGTCTTCACTGAGAAACATACACTCGCTCCTGTGTTAGTGGGGTTCAGTAATGCCAGCTGTTCCCCTGCTGTGTAGACGGCAAAGTCTCCTGCTGCCTCCACATGCCAACACCATCAGGCCTCAGCCTGCTCCATGCCTCATCCTGGGCTCCAACAACGCCAGTTGGTGTTCAGAAGTGCGGTCTTCACAGAGAAAAACACACTCGCTACTGTGTCTGTGGGGTTCAGTAATGCCAGCTGTTCCCCTGCTGTGTAGACGGCAAAGTCTCCTGCTCCATCCACATGCAAACTACTACAGATTTGTAACTGTGCTCCACTTAGGCCTCTGGCTCCACTGTCTCTAGTTTTTCCCCTGGCCTCCAACCCCGCCAGTTCCTGCTCTGAAGTGGCGTCTGCACAATCCACACTTGTTCCTGAGTTACTGTGGCTCAGTCACGTCAGTTGATTCCCTGATGTGTGTCCGGCAAGGTCTCCTGCTCTGTCCACATTCCCATTACTAGTAGTGTGAATGAGGACTGAGCAGGAGACCTTGCAAGACACACATCAGGGGATCAACTGACGTGACTGAGCCACAGTTACATAGGAACAAGTGTGGATTGTGCAGACGCCACTTAAGAGCAGGAACAGGTGGGGTTGGAGGCCAGGGGAAATACTAGACACAGTGGAGCCGGAGGCCATAGTGGAGCACGGTTACAATCAGTAGTAGTCTACAACCTCTATAAAACCAGCTGCAAGTTGGCCTCTGCCTGCTGCATGCTTCATCCTGGGCTACAACACAGCCAGTTGTAGCCTGGAATTGCCGTCCACACAGATTGAAACACTCGCTCCGGTGTCTGTGGGGTTCAGTAACGCCAGCTGTTCCCCTGCTGTGTAGATGGCAAAGTCTCCTGCTGCCTCCAAACTCACACTACATCGCATTTTCTCCTCACTCCAAGTAGGCTTCAGCCTGCTCGGAGCATTGATCCTGGGCTACAACACAGCCAGTTGTAGCCTGGAAGTGCCATCCGCACAGATTGAAACACTCGCTCCGGTGTCTGTGGGGTTCAGTAACGCCAGCTGTTCCCCTGCTGTGTGGATGGCAAAGTCTCCTGCTGCCTCCAAACTCACACTACATCGTATTTTCTACTCGCTCCAAAGAAGGCCTCAGCCTGCTCGGAGCATTGATCCTGGGCTACAACACAGCCAGTTGTAGCCTGGAAGTGCCGTCCGCCCAGATTGAAACACTCGATCCGGTGTCTGTGGGGTTCAGTAACGCCAGCTGTTCCCCTGCTGTGTGGATGGCAAAGTCTCCTGCTGCCTACACAGTCACACTACTACTGATTTTTAACCATGCTCCTCTTAGGCCTCTGGCTCTACTGTCTCTAGTATTTCCCCTGGCCTCCAACCCCGCCAGTCGCTGCTCTGAAGTGGCGTCTGCACAATCCACTCTTGTTCCTGTGTTACTGTGGCTCAGGCATGTCAGTTGATCCACTGATGTGTGTCCGGCAATGTCTCCCGCTCTGTCCCCATTCTCATTACTAGTAGTGGGAATGTGGACAGAGCAGGAGACCTTGCTGGACACACATCAGTGGATCAACTGACGTAAATGAGCCCCAGTCACACAGGAACAAGTGTGGATTGTGCACACGCCACTTCAGAGCAGCGACTGGCGGGGTTGGAGGCCAGGGGAAATACTAGAGACAGTAGAGCCAGAGGCCTAAGTGGAGCCTGGTTAAAATCAGTAGTTGTGCACAACCAATATAAACTCGCTCAAAGTAGGCTTCAGCCTGCTGCATGATTGACCCCTGGGCTCCAACATCGCCAGTTGCAGCTCAGAAGTGTCTTTGGCACGGGTACTCCCTCCTGCCCAGCCTGGTTCCAGCCCGCCTGCTGTTTCCGGGTAGTGTCAACGTCACTTTGCCACCGATACGTTGGCCTGTCGTGTTGCGGTCGGGTTAGCCGAGTCTATGGTGCCTGCAGTTTTGGTGCTTCCTATGTGGGCTGCGGGTTCTGGTAATAAAGGCTGGTTCCGCAGTGAAAATAGGACAAGCACCCCCTGTTGGACTGTGGGTTTCGGAAACTGCATCCTGCTCGCGGCCTTGCAACTTTGTTAATCATGGGTACCTTCTGCTACCCATCCGGGTTCCAGCACCGTCAGATGGTTCTCAGCAGAGCCTTTGGCCTAGATGCCTCCTTCTCGGTATCTGAGTTCCAGCAACGTCTGCTGGTCCTTGGTAGTGCTTTTTAGCACAGGTACCTCCAGCTTAGAAACCGTGTTCCAGCACCGTCAACTGGTCCACGGTTGTCCCATTGGCTCTTGTTCCTCCTGCTGCCACTCTGGGTTCCAGCACCATCAGCTGGTTCTCGGTAGTGCCATAGAGTATTGTAGCTTCTGCTACCCATCCGGGTTCCAGCACTGTCAGCTGGTTCTCGGCAGAGCCTTTGGCCTAGGTGCCTCCTTCTCGGTATCTGAGTTCCAACAACGTCTGCTGGTCCTTGGTAGTGCTTTTTAGCACAGGTACCTCCTGCTTAGAAACCGTGTTCCAGCACCGTCAACTGGTCCACGGTTGTCCCATTGGCTCTTGTTCCTTCTGCTGCCACTCTGGGTTTCAGCACCGTCATCTGGTTCTCGGTAGTGCCATAGAGTATTGTAGCTTCTGCTACCTATCCGGGTTCCAGCACCGTCAGCTTGTTCTCGGCAGAGCCTTTGGCCTAGGAGCCTGCTTCTCGGTATCCGAGTTCCAGCAAAGCCTGCTGATCCTCGGTAGTGCTTTTTAGCACAGGTACCTCCTGCTTATAAACCGTGTTCCAGCACCGTCAGCTGATCCACGGTTGTCCCATTGGCTGTTGTTCCTTCTGCTGCCACTCTGGATTCCAGCACCGTCAGCTGGTTCTCGGTAGTGCCATAGAGTATTGTAGCTTCTGCTACCCATCCGGGTTCCAGCACCGTCAGCTGGTTCTCGGCAGTGTCTTTGGCACAGGTACTCCCTCCTGCCCAGCCTGGTTCCAGCCCGCCTGCTGTTTCCGGGTAGTGTCAACGTCACTTTGCCACCGATACGTTGTCCTGTCGTGTTGCTTTCAGGTTAGTCGAGTCTATGGTGCCTTCAGTTTTGGTGCTTCCTATGTGGGCTGCGGGTTCTGGTAATAAAGGCTGGTTCCGTAGTGCCAATAGGACAAGCACCCCCTGTTGGACTGTGGGTTTCGGAAACTGCGTCCTGCTCGCGGCCTTGCAACTTTGTTGATCATGGGTACCTTCTGCTACCCATCCGGGTTCCAGCACTGTCAGCTGGTTCTCTGCAGAGCCTTTGGCCTAGGTGCCTCCTTCTTGGTATCCGAGTTCCAGCAACGTCTGCTGGTCCTTGGTAGTGATTTTTAGCACAGGTACCTCCAGCTTAGAAACCGTGTTCCAGCACCGTCAGCTGGTCCACGGTTATCCCATTGGCTCTTGTTCCTTCTGCTGCCCCTCCAGGTTCCAGCACCGTCAGCTGGTCCTCGCTAGTGTCATTTGCTCTTGCAGCTTCTGCTAACCATCCGGGTTCCTGCACCATTAGCTGGTCCACGGTTGTGCCATTGGCTCTTGTTCATTCTGCTGCCCCTCCAGGTTCCAGTACCGTCAGCTGGTTCTTGGCAGTTCCTCAGCCTTCTTGTACCTTCTGCTACTTTTCCAAGTTCAAGCTTGTGGAAATGGTTTTTGATTCTCACTCTGGATCTCCTCACAATGACCCTAAAGATGACGACCCTGAAGACCACACAGAAGAATACCTAAAAGATGACCCTGAAGAAGATGACTAAGAGGACAAAGAACAGGAAGACAACCACCAAGATGCAGAACAACAAGAGACAGAAGACCAAGAAGCATAAAAACGAAAAGCAGAAGAACATTAAGCATAAGACTAAAAATCAGAACAAATGATATTATCTACTTTATAAGCAGAAGAAGACTAAGCAGAGTATGGGGGTGAGTCCGTTCCTCCTCGTGGTGCCCCTGGAAAAGGCCTGCTGCAGGCCAAACTGAACGCGGACAAATCCTGTTGTAAATCTGTTGTCACAGGCTGAACGGAAGGTGTAATCTTCAAACTTTTATAGATAACAACTACAGGAATGCCTGACACAAATAAGAATATGATGAAGAAGAATAGAAAGAAGCTGAAGAAGTTGAATATGAAGATGAATAATAGTTGAATAAGAAGAATATGAAGAATGTAAAATAAAAATTAAATAGGAAGAAGGTGAAGAAGAAGAAGAAGAAGAAGAAGATGAATAAGGTAAAGAAGAAGAAGTTGATGAAAAAGATGCTGCTGAGGATGATGGAGAAAGTGTGGGAGAAGTAAAAGAGAAGGTGAAGAGCATGGAAGTAGTGAAACATACATATCTGACAAAATATAAAAGAGGTTAACATAGTAAATATCTTTGTAACTCCAAACGTCTTTAAAAAAAAAATGTAATTCCTCCCATTCCATTTGATTGGGCTAAAACTCTATGGCTTTAATGTCTCCTACAGCTCCCACAATACATTCTACATTATTATTAGTTGTGTTTCTTCATGTAGAATTAACCTACAGGGAAAGAAAGGGTTTTTTTTAATTCCGATATTTCAGTTCCTTTGACTTGAATGGGACTTCCGGGATCGGAATCGGCGATACCCGATACTTTTTTTAGATCGGCCGATCCATTCCGATCCAATATTTTTCAGTATTGGGTGGTATCGCTCAACACTAGTGTTGAGCGATACCGTCCGATACTTAAAAGTATCGGATCGGAATGGATCGGCCGATCTAAAAAAAATATCGGGTATCGCCGATTCCGATACCGGAAGTCCCATTCAAGTCTATGGGACTTCCGGTATCGGAATAAGAAAAACCCTATTTTTGCCTTGTACAGCCTCTCTGGGGTCTGTACGGGCCTTTCGGGGGGCTGTGCGGCGTGCCGGGGGGCTGTGCCAGCCTGCCGGTGGTCTGTGCAGGCTCCGGGGGTCTGTGCCGACTGCCCGGGGGTCTGTGCGGCCTGCCGGGGGGCTGTGCCAGCCTGCCGGTGGTCTGTGCAGGCTCCGGGGGTCTGTGCCGACTGCCCGGGGGTCTGTGCAGGCTCCGGGGGTCTGTGCGGCCTGCCGGGGGGTCTGTGCCGACTGCCCGGGGGGCTGTGCCGGCCTGCCGGTGGTCTGTGCAGGCTCCGGGGGTCTGTGCAGGCATCGTCCGATGGGACTACAAGTCCCATTGGGCGATGCCTGCTACCATGACAGTGATTGACACATTAGCCAATGATGGGACAGTAGTAGTCCCATCATCCGGCTAATGTGTTGAATGTAAAAAAAAAAAAAAAAAAACATGCTACATACTACATACATGCTACATACATGCTACATACATACTACATACATAATACATATATACTACATACATACAACATACATACTACATATATACTACATGTAACATACATGCTACATACATGCTACATACATAATACATATACTACATGCATGCAACATACATACAACATATATACTACATGCATGCAACATACATACTACATATATACTACATATATACTACATGTAACATACATACTACATATATACTACATGCTACATACATGCAACATACATACTACATACATGCTACATATATACTACATGCATGCAACATACATACAACATATATACTTCATGCATGCAACATACATATATACTACATACAATACATACATATAGACATACAGTACATATAACATAGAGTACATACTCACCGTCACTTGTCACTTTGATCCCCGAAGCCATTGTCGCCTGAGGAATAAATATCAAAATAAAAAAACACCAATATACTTACCCCGATCCGCAGAAGTCCACGAGGGTCCCACGTCGATCTTGCGTGGAGAACAGCAGCATCAGCTGATGCTACCGTTCTCTACCAGCTCCAGGAATACAATGACGGAAGGTAGGTATCCTTCCTCACTGTATTCCTCCACCACTGTAAAAAAAAAAGTCCCTAGTCTCACTTTATGCCATTGCTACATGAGAAAGTTCCCACGCAGCTTTTGCCATAAAGTGAGACTAGGGACTTTTTTTTTCAGTGGCGGAGGAATACAGTGCGGAAGGATACCTACCTTCCGTCATTGTATTCCTGGAGCTGGTAGAGAACGGTAGCATCAGCTGATGCTGCTGTTCTCCACGCAAGATTGACGTGGGACCATCGTGGACTTCTGCGGATCGGGGTAAGTACATTGGTGTTTTTTTATTTTGATATTTATTCCTCAGGCGACAATGGCTTCGGGGATCAAAGTGACAAGAGACGGTGAGTATGTACAATATGTTATATGTACTGTATGTCTATATGTATGTATTGTATGTAGTGTTGAGCATTCCGATACTGCAAATATCGGGTATCGGCCGATATTCGCTATATCGGAATTCCGATACCGAGTACCGATATTTTTACAGTATCGGATATCGGAATCGGAAGTTCCCATAATGCAAAGAGCCACTGCTGTGGCTCTGATTGGCTGCCGAAATGACGTCATCATGATGCGCAGTCTGTGCGCATCATGATGCGCCGTCAGTTCGGGCCTTCCGGAGGGGGGGGGGGTCTATGCCGACTGCCCGGGGTTTTGTACCGGCCTGCCGGGGGTCTGTGCCGACTGCCCGGGGGTCTGAGCGGACTGCCAGGGGTCCGTACCGGCCTCCCGGTGGTCTGTGCCGACTGCCCGGGGGTCTGTACCGGCCTGCCGGGGGGCTGTGCCGGCCTGCGGGTGGTCTGTACCGACTGCCGGGGGGCTGTGCCGGCCTGCGGGTGGTCTGTTCCGACTGCCCGGGTGTCTGTGCGGACTGCCGGGGGGCTGTGCCGGCCTGCCGGTGGTCTGTACCGACTGTCTGGGGGTCTGAGCAGACTGCGGGGGTCTGTGCAGGATCGTCCGATGGGACTACAAGTCCCATCGGGCGATGCCTGCTATCATGACGGTGATTGACACATTAGCCAGTGATGGGACAGTAGTAGTCCCATCATCCGGCTAATGTGTTGAATGTACAAAAAAAAAAAAAATCCCTGCTACATACATACTACATGCTACATACATGCTACATACATACTACATACAAGCTACATACATGCAACATATATACTACATACATACTACATGCTACATACATGCTACATACATGCGACATACATACATACTGCATATATACCACATGCAAGCAACATACATACATACTGCATATATACCACATGCATGCAACATGCATACTACATATATACCACATATATACTACATGCATGCAACATGCATACTACATATATACCGGGGGTCTGTGCCGACTGTCCGAGGGTCTGTACCGGCCTGCCGGGGGGGCTGTGCCGGCCTGCCGGTGGTCTGTACCGACTGTCCGGGGGTCTGTGCAGGCTGCGGGGGTCTGTACCGGCCTGCCGGGGGGCTGTGCCGGCCTGCCGGTGGTCTGTACCGACTGTCCAGGGGTATGAGCGGACTGCCGGGGGTCCGTACCGGCCTGCCGGGGGGCTGTGCCGGCCTGCCGGTGGTCTGTACCGACTGTCCAGGGGTCTGAGCGGACTGCCGGGGGTCTGTACTGGCCTGCCGCGGGGCTGTGCCGACTGTCCGGGGGTCTGTGCCGACTGCCGGGGGTCTGTACCGGCCTACCGGGGAGCTGTGCTGGCCTGCCAGGGGGCTGTGCCGGCCTGCCGGGGGGCTGTGCCGACTGTCCGGGGGGCTGTGCCGACTGCCCGGGGGTCTGTGCCGACTGCCCGGGGGTCTGTTCGGACTACCGGGGGGCTGTGCTGGCCTTCCAGGGGTCTGTGCCGACTGCCCGGGGGTCTGTGCGGACTGTCGGGGGACTGTACCGGCCTACCGGGGAGCTGTGCTGGCCTGCCAGGGGGCTGTGCCGGCCTGCCGGGGGGCTGTGCCGACTGTCTGGGGGTCTGTGTCGACTGCCCGGGGGTCTGTTCGGACTGCCGGGGGTCTGTGCTGGCCTTCCAGGGGTCTGTGCCGACTGCCCGGGGGTCTGTGAGGACTGCCGGGGGTCTGTACCGGCCTACCGGGGAGCTGTGCTGGCCTGCCGGGGGGCTGTGCCGGCCTGCCGGGGGGCTGTGCCAACTGTCCGGGGGTCTGTGCCGACTGCCCGGGGGTCTGAGCAGGCTGCGGGGGTCTGTGCAGGATCGTCCGATGGGACTACAAGTCCCATCGGGCGCTGCCTGCTACCATGACGGTGATTGACACATTAGCCAATGATGGGACAGTAGTAGTCCCATCATCCGGCTAATGTGTTGAATGTACAAAAAAAAAAAAAATCCCTACTACATACATGCTACATACATACTACATGCTACATACATGCTACATACATACTACATGCTACATACATGCTACATACATACTACATACAAGCTACATACATGCAACATATATACTAAATACATACTACATGCTACATACATGCTACATACATACTACATACAAGCTACATACATGCAACATACTGTATATACTACATACATACTACATGCTACATACATGCTACATACATGCAACATACATACATACTGCATATATACCACATGCATGCAACATACATACATACTGCATATATACCACATGCATGCAACATGCATACTACATATATACCACATATATACTACATGCATGCAACATGCATACTACATATATACCTGGGGTCTGCGCCGGCCTGCTGGTGGTCTGTACCGACTGTACGGGGGTCTGAGCGGACTGCCGGGGGTCTGTACCGGCCTGCCGGTGGTCTGTGCTGACTGCCCGGGGGTTTGTGCGGACTGCCGTGGGTCTGTACCGGCCTGCCGGGGGGCTGTGCCGACTGTCCGGGGGTCTGTGCAGGCTGCGGGGGTCTGTACCGGCCTGCCGGGGGGCTGTGCCGGCCTGCCGGGGGGCTGTGCTGGCCTGCCGGGGGGCTGTGCCGACTGCCCGGGGGGCTGTACCAGCCTTCTGGGGGGCTGTGCCGACTGCCCGGGGGTTTGTGCCGACTGCCCGGGGGTCTGTGCGGACTGCCGTGGGTCTGTACCGGCCTGCCGGTGGTCTGTACCGACTGTCCGTGGGCCTGAGCGGCCTGCCGGGGGTCTGTACCGGCCCGCTGGTGGTCTGTACCGGCCTGCCGGGGGGCTGTGCAGGTTGCGGGGGTCTGTGCAGGCATCGTCCCATCGGTCGATGCCTGCTACCATGACGGTGATTGACACATTAGCCAATGATGGGACAGTAGTAGTCCCATCATCCGGCCTATGTGTTGAATGTAAAAAAAAAAAAAATACATACTACATACATACTACATGCTACATACATACTACATACATACTACTACATGCTACATACAACATATATACTACATGCATGCAACATACATACATACTGCATATATACCACATGCATGCAACATGCATACTACATATATACTACATGCATACTACATATATACCACATATACCAGGGGGCTGTGCCGACTGTCCGGGGGTCTGTGCCGACTGCCCGGGGGTCTGTACCGGCCTGCCGGGGGGCTGTGCCGGCCTGCCGGTGGTCTGTACCGACTGTCCGGGGGTCTGGGCAGGCTGTGGGGGTCTGTACCGGCCTGCCGGGGGGCTGTACCGACTGCCCAGAGGTCTGTACCGGCCTTCCGGGGGGCTGTGCCGGCCTGCCGGTGGTCTGTGCGGACTGTCGTGGGTCTGTACCGGCCTGCCGGGGGGCTGTGCTAGCCTGCCGGGGGGCTGTGCCGACTGCCCAGGGGTCTGTGCCGACTGCCCAGGGGTCTTTGCGGACTGCCGTGGGTCTGTACCGGCCTGCCGGGGGGCTGTGCTGGCCTGCTGGTGGTCTATACCGACTGTCCGGGGGTCTGAGCAGTCTGCGGGGGTCTGTGCAGGATCGTCCGATGGGACTACAAGTCCCATCGGGCGATGCCTGCTACCATGACGGTGATTGACACATTAGCCAATGATGGGACAGTAGTAGTCCCATCATCCGGCCTATGTGTTGAATGTAAAAAAAAATAAAAATACATACTACATACATACTACATGCTACATACATACTACATGCATGCAACATACATACATACTATATGCAACATGCATACTATATGCATGCAACATACATATATACTACATGCATGCAACATGCATACTACATATATACCACATATATACTACATGCATGCAACATACATACAACATATATACTACATGCATGCAACATGCATACTACATATATACCACATATATACTACATGCATGCAACATAAATATATACTACATGCATACTACATGCATGCAACATACATACTACATATATACCACATGCATGCAACATGCATACTATATATATACCACATATATACTACATGCATGCAACATACATATATACTACATATATACCACATATATACGTATGTTGCATGCATGTAGTATGTATGTAGTATGTATGTAGCATGTAGTATGTATGTAGTATGTATTTTTACTTTTTTTTGCATTCAACACATAGGCCAGAAGATGGGACTACTACTGTCCCATCATTGGCTAATGTGTCAATCACCGTCATGGTAGCAGGCATCGCCCGATCGGACTTGTAGTCCCATCGGACGATCCTGCACAGACCCCCGCAGCCTGCTCAGACCCCCGGACAGTCGGTATAGACCACCGGCAGGCCAGCACAGCCCCCCGGCAGGCCGGTACAGACCCCCGGCAGGCCAGTACAGACCCCCGGACAGTCGGTACAGAACACGGGCAGGCCAGCACAGCCCCCCGGCAGGCCGGTACAGACCCACGGCAGTCGGCACAGACCCCCGGGCAGTCGGCACAGACCCCCGGGCAGTCGGCACAGACCCCCGGGCAGTCAGCACAGACCACCGGCAGGCCGGCACAGCCCCCCGGAAGGCCGGTACAGACCCCCGGGCAGTCGGCACAGCTCCCCGGCAGGCCGGCACAGCCCCCCGGCAGGCCGGTACAGACCCATGGCAGTCCGCACAGACCCCCGGGCAGTCGGCACAGACCACCAGCAGGCCGGCACAGCCCCCCGGAAGGCCGGTACAGACCCCCGGGCAGTCGGCACAGCCCCACGGCAGGCCGGTACAGCCCCCCGGCAGGCCGGTACAGACCCCCGGCAGTCCGCACAGACCCACGGGCAGTCGGCACAGACCCCCGGACAGTCGGCACAGCCCCGCGGCTGGCCGGTACAGACCCCCGGCAGTCCGCTCAGACCCCCGGACAGTCGGTACAGACCACCGGCAGGCCGGCACAGCCCCCCGGCAGGCCGGTACAGACCCCCGGCAGTCCGCTCAGACCCCCGGACAGTCGGTACAGACCACCGGAAGGCCGGCACAGCCCCCCCAGCAGGCCGGCACAGCCCCCCGGAAGGCCGGTACAGACCCCCGGGCAGTCGGCACAGCCCCCCGGCAGGCCGGTACAGCCCCCCGGCAGGCCGGTACAGACCCCCGGCAGTCCGCACAGACCCACGGGCAGTCGGCACAGACCCCCGGACAGTCGGCACAGCCCCGCGGCTGGCCGGTACAGACCCCCGGCAGTCCGCTCAGACCCCCGGACAGTCGGTACAGACCACCGGCAGGCCGGCACAGCCCCCCGGCAGGCCGGTACAGACCCCCGGCAGTCCGCTCAGACCCCCGGACAGTCGGTACAGACCACCGGAAGGCCGGCACAGCCCCCCCGGCAGGCCGGTACAGACCCCCGCAGCCTACACAGACCCCCGGACAGTCGGTACAGACCACCGGCAGGCCGGCACAGCCCCCCCAGCAGGCCGGTACAGACCCTCGGACAGTCGGCACAGACCCCCCGTATATATGTAGTATGCATGTTGCATGCATGTAGTATATATGTGGTATATACACTCACTGGCCACTTTATTAGGTACACCATGCTAGTAACGGGTTGGACCCCCTTTTGCCTTCAGAACTGCCTCAATTCTTCGTGGCAGAGATTCAAGAAGGTGCTGGAAGCATTCCTCAGAGATTTTGGACCATATTGACATGATGGCATCACACAGTTGGCGCAGATTTGTCGGCTGCACATCCCTGATGCGAATCTCCCGTTCCACCACATCCCAAAGATGCTCTATTGGATTGAGATCTGGTGACTGAGGAGGCCATTTGAGTACAGTGAACTCATTGTCATGTTCAAGAAACCAATCTGAGATGATTCAAGCTTTATGACATGGCGCATTATCCTGCTGAAAGTAGCCATCAGATGTTGGGTACATTGTGGTCATAAAGGGATGGACATGGTCAGCAACAATACTCAGGTAGGCTGTGGCGTTGCAACGATGCTCAATTGGTACCAAGGGGCCCAAAGAGTGCCAAGAAAAAATTCCCCACACCATGACACCACCACCACCAGCCTGAACCGTTGATACAAGGATGGATGGATCCATGCTTTCATGTTGTTTACGCCAAATTCTGACCCTACCATCCGAATGTCGCAGCAGAAATCGAGACTCATCAGACCAGGCAACGTTTTTCCAATCTTCTACTGTCCAATTTCGATGAGCTTGTGCAAATTGTAGCCTCAGTTTCCTGTTCTTAGCTGAGAGGAGTGGTACCCAGTGTGGTCTTCTGCTGCTGTAGCCCATCTGCCTCAAAGTTCGACGCACTGTGCGTTCAGAGATGCTCTTCTGCCTACCTTGGTTGTAACGGGTGGCAATTTGAGTCACTGTTGCCTTTCTATCAGCTCGAACCAGTATGCCCATTCTCCTCTGACCTCTGGCATCAACAAGGCATTTCCGGCCACAGAACTGCCGCTCACTGGATTTTTTTTCTTTTTCGGACCATTCTCTGTAAACCCTAGAGATGGTTGTGCGTGAAAATCCCAGTAGATCAGCAGTTTCTGAAATACTCAGACCAGCCCTTCTGGCACCAACAATCATGCCACGTTCAAAGGCACTCAAATCACCTTTCTTCCCCATACTGATGCTCGGTTTGATCGGTTTGAACTGCAGGAGATTGTCTTGACCATGTCTACATGCCTAAATGCACTGAGTTGCCGCCATGTGATTGGCTGATTAGAAATTAAGTCTTAACACACAGTTGGACAGGTGTACCTAATAAAGTGGCCAGTGAGTGTATGTAGTATGCATGTTGCATGCATGTGGTATATATGCAGTATGTATGTATGTTGCATGCATGTGGTATATATGCAGTATGTATGTATGTTGCATGCATGTAGCATGTATGTAGCATGTAGTATGTATGTTGCATGTATGTAGCATGTATGTAGCATGTATGTAGTAGGGATTTTTTTTTTTGTACATTCAACACATTAGCCGGATGATGGGACTACTACTGTCCCATCATTGGTTAATGTGTCAATCACCGTCATGGTAGCAGGCATCGCCCGATGGGACTTGTAGTCCCATCGGACGATCCTGCACAGACCCCCGCAGTCTGCTCAGACCCCCGGACAGTCGGTACAGACCACCGGCAGGCCGGCACAGCCCCCCGGCAGTCCGCACAGACACCCGGGCAGTCGGAACAGACCACCCGCAGGCGGGCACAGCCCCCGGCAGTCGATACAGACCACCCGCAGGCCGGCACAGCCCCCCGGCAGGCCGGTACAGACACCCGGGCAGTCGGTACAGAGCTCCGGCAGTCCGCACAGACCCCCGGGTAGTCGGCACAGACCTCCGGAAGGTCCGTACACCCCCCCGAGAGGCTGTACAAGGAGAGAAAAGGGTTTTTCTTATTCCAATACCGGAAGTCCCATAGACTTGAATGGGACTTCCGGTATCGGAATCGGCGATACCCGATACTTTTTTCGTATCGGGCCGATACCATCCGATCCGATATTTTAGGGTATCGGATGGTATCGCTCAACACTAATTGTATGTAGTATATATCTATGTTGCATGCATGTAGTATATATGCAGTATATATGTAGTATGTATGTTGCATGCATGTAGTGTATGTATGTAGTATGTATGTAGCATGTATGTAGTATGTATGTAGTATGCATGTATGCATGTAGCATGTATGTAGTATGTATGTTGCATGTATGTAGCATGTAGTGTGTATGTTGCATGTATGTAGCATGTAGTATATATGTAATATGTATGTTACATGTAGTATATATAGTATATATGTAGTATGCATGTTGCATGCATGTAGTATATATGTTGTATGTATGTTGCATGCATGTAGTATATATGTATTATGTATGTAGTATGTATGTATTATGTATCATGTAGTATGTGTGTAGTATGTATGTAGTATGTAGCATGTATGTTGCATGTAGTATATATATTATATATGTAGTATGCATGTTGCATGCATGTAGTATATATGTTGTATGTATGTTGCATGCATGTAGTATATATGTAGTATGTATGTAGTATGTATGTAGCATGTAGTATGTATGTAGTATGCATGTAGTATGTAGCATGTATGTAGTATGTATGTTGCATGTAGTATATATGTAGTATGTATGTTGCATGTAGTATATATGTAGTATGCATGTTGTATGTATGTAGCATGTATGTAGCATGTAAATTTTTTTTTTTTTTTTACATTCAACACATTAGCCGGATGATGGGACTACTACTGTCCCATCATTGGCTAATGTGTCAATCACTGTCATGGTAGCAGGCATCGCCCGATGGGACTTGTAGTCCCATCGGACGATGCCTGCACAGACCCCCGGAGCCTGCACAGACCACCGGCAGGCCGGCACAGCCCCCCGGCAGGCCGGTACAGACCCCCGGGCAGTCGGCACAGACCCCCGGAGCCTGCACAGACCACCGGCAGGCCGGCACAGCCCCCTGGCAGGCCGGTAGACCCCCGGGCAGTCGGCACAGACCACCGGAGCCTGCACAGACCACCAGCAGGCCGGTACAGACCCCCGGACAGTCGGCACAGCCCCCCGGCAGGCCGGTACAGACCCCCGGACAGTCGGCACAGACACCCAGAAGGCCCTAACTGACGGCGCATCATGATGCGCACAGACAGCGCATCATGATGACGTCATTTCGACAGCCAATCAGAGCCACAAAAGTGGCTCATTGCATTTTGGACTTCCGATTCCGGTATCCGATACGAAAAAAGTATCGGTACTCGGTATCGGAATTCCGATACGGCAAATATCGGCCGATACCCGATACTTGCGGTATCGGAAAGCTCAACACTACTCAACACTAATGATGACATACAGAGAAAAAATAAATGCAAAACTTTGTGCGGAGAGGAAAAATTTTCTTGCCCTATATGTGCTGATAGATATCAAAATCCAAAAGAATTTTTTGCCAATAAGTATATAATAATGCAAATACAGACATTTGAAGTCTAAAAATTACAAAACATAGCTAAGGGCACAAAACCAATCCAAGAGGACACCTGGCCAAGGTTCCATTTCTATGCAGATTTGCAAAATAAAGATTGCACCTATCGCTATTCATAAATATAGTACACAGCCTATAAGTCCCTTTTTTTTGCACACCATGGTCTAACATGCTTGGAAAATCCATGCAAGTGGAACAAATAAATAATGCGAAGTGCTATACAAAAAGTAAGGTAGAGGTGCAAATATTTACCAGATGTCCAGAGGCCGCCACAAAGTACTTGTTCCATTATTTATTTGTTCCATTTGCATGGGTTTTCCAAGCATGTTAGACCATGGTGTGCAAAAAAAAAGGGACTTATAGGCTGTGTACTATATTTATGAATAACGATTGGTGCAATCTTTATTTTGCAAATCTGCATAAATATTGAACCTTGGCCAGGTGTCCTCTTGGATTGGTTTTGTACCCTTAGCTATGTTTTGTAATTTTTAGACTTCAAATGTCTGCATTTGCATTATTATATACTTATTGGCAAAAAATTCTTTTGGATTTTGATATCTATCAGCACATATAGGGCAAAAAAACTTTTCCTCTCCGCACAAAGTTTTGCATTTATTTTTTCTCTGTATGTCATCATCCCTTTTTTAAATTGTCTGATTTCGGAATAAATTCTTGGACTTTTGTGCGCTACCAGATAAAATCACTAATCCAGTGTTTAGGAGAAAGATTAATCCATTTATTTCCCAACGCGTTTCGAAATGTATACCATTTCTTCTTCAGGGGATGTCATCCCCTGAAAAAGAAATGGTATACATTTCGAAACGCGTTGGGAAATAAATGGATTAATCTTTCTCCTAAACACTGGATTAGTGATTTTATCTGGTAGCGCACAAAAGTCCAAGAATTTATTCCGAAATCAGATGTTGAAGCGGTCGCAGAGTTGACCTTTGGACGTGCAGCAAGCAGATTACTGATCCTACATGCTTTAATCTCTCCTAAAAAGGGTGAGTAAATTCTAATTTATTTTTTCTGCAATAACCCGGATAAGACCCTATTGCGCTTTTTCTGTTCCTTTAGCTATATTACTTTTTTAAATTGTGTAATGACATTGTTCAATAAAAATCTATTTTTAAAGTATAAAACCTCTTGGAGGGCCTGTTTCCTTATATAGTTTGTTTGTCTTCAATGGGTAGATTACACTATGGTGATATTTTATTTTATTTGGATTGTTTTGATTTGCTTTTTGTAATAAATAATCTTGAGAAATCAGTCAAGCTCTATGCACTGTGTCAATAGAAAGAGACATTGTCTGATAGAGCCTCTTTCTTCTACTATTGCTTTACCTACAGCACCTGACCATGAAGAATGGAAAATGAGGCCAGCAGCGAGTGAATATGGAATTGTGCTTGACTTTCTTGCATAGCTCACAAAGTGAGCTATCATGATCCATTTTTGGATTTGTGGTAGCTCTGGTTCCACTTAGTTTAAAACTTTTTTCCTTTTGGACCATTGGGGGTTAATGTCCATTTTTCCCCCGCTGGCAATCTGTTGTTACTGCAGTGCTGATGAGTCATTGGATGCAGGTGGTGATCACTCCCACCATTCTTTAAAAGGTCACCTGATGCATCAGCTGACTGTTGGTGATACAGTTCCTTTCTGAAGACCAGCCATGCAGGAGCAGCTCTCTGGTGTCAGCCATGTCTGATGTTGGGAGTTCAGTTGCTGTTGTTATCTGTGATGTGGAGCTCAGCAGTGGAGTCCATAAGCTAAGTTGTTTTTTCCCCATCCCTTATTTGTTTGTCACTATCCCCTGTGTGTTATTACCTGTAGTGGCTAGGCTAGCGCCCTAAGCCAGCCGGACAACTAGCCAGGGCAATTTAGGTGACAGTGAGGGACTGGGTATACTCAGAGTGGCGGGGGAAAGGACCCATATAGGGCGTTAGGTGAGTGCAAGGACAGGCTCAGGTTGGAGCTCAGGTGGTGACCATCCCTCATTCCCTATTGCAAGGGCCTTCCTCTCATCTATCCCATCCCCATTGTATTTGTGTTGTGCCATTAGCTGACCGACCATCTGTTGGGTCTAGTCACTCCATAATATGAGCACACATATATACATCTTCTCCTCTCTCTCTAATTTAAGCGTTTTACTATGGAAAGCCTCATCACCTCGCCATCTCTCCTCTTTTTCTAAATACTCTCTAGTGATTAATAGTGTCATTTTGTAATGAATTTGGAGAAATCATTGTTTTATTAGTTGTCTTAAGGTTTTAAAATTGATCTGGTTTTATTGCTATATTGCAAACAAAATGTTTGCAAAATCTATATTTATAAAGCTGAATGTATGTATCTGTGTGTATCAAGCCACGCCCACTCCACATACCACAATTTATTACCTTGCCAACAAAGACCACCCTCTAACACAGACTGCAGGGGGAGCCCAGAATCAGGAACTTCTCTTTGTCTGACATGAAGCATCTCATTAACTTAAAAAATCAAACAAATTAAAAAAAGAAACACAAGACGGATATTCTCCAACCCAGGTATCATTTTAATCGGTGTAACAGCGCCAGCCTGACAATGCCTGGTTCACTTTAAACTTATTTATACAGCTACCACTAATATCACTCTAAATTAGTCCTTCTTTAAAATTTCTAACTAAATGGTATTACACACCCACAAGGTTGAAATCTGCTTTCTCTAAGAGAAAAGCTGTATTATGCCTCAATGAGCAAGACTTACAGAAAGAAGAAAGGGACTTACAGAAATGAGTACAGTAATGGAAGAAAGGGAGGCAAGAGCTGCTTTCTCAAGGGACATTGAAATGTCTCAGCAGAGTGAAGCAAGACTTGCAGACATGAGAATAAGAGTTGCTTCCTCAAGAGCCAATGAAACGTCTCAGCAGAGAGAAGCAAGACTTACAGACATGAGAATAAGAGCTGCTTCATCAAGGGCCACTGAAGCGTCTCAGTAGAGAGAAGCAAGACTTGCATACAAGAGAACAAGAGCTGCTTCCTCAAGGGCCACTGAAACATTTCAGCAGAGAGAAGCAAGACTTGCAGACAAGAGAACAAGAGCTGCTTCATCAAGGGCCACTGAAGCGTCTCAGTAGAGAGAAGCAAGACTTGCATACAAGAGAACAAGAGCTGCTTCCTCAAGGGCCACTGAAACATTTCAGCAGAGAGAAGCAAGACTTGCAGACAAGAGAACAAGAGCTGCTTCATCAAGGGCCACTGAAACGTCTCAGCAGAGAGAAGCAAGACTTGCAGACAAGTGAACAAGAGCTGCTTCCTCAAGGGCCATTGAAACATCTCAGCAGAGAGAAGCAAGACTTGAAGACAAGAGAACAAGAGCTTGCTTCATCAAGGGCCACTAAAACGTCTCAGCAGAGAGAAGCAAGACTTGCAGACAAGAGAAAAAGAGCTGCTTCATCAAGGGCCACTGAAATGTTTCCGCAGAGAGGAGCAAGACTTACAGACATGAGAATCACAATTGCTTCCACCAGGACTCAGGAAAACTTGGAAATTTTAAATACTCTGCCTTTTGCTACTACTCAGACATCAACTATCAGAATTATTCAATAGTAAACATAGGAAAAATGATTATGATCGGCATGTGTGACACCCCAGAGTCGGGTTGTCATAGTGACATTGCCTCCATCTAAAAGGTGAAGTCATGCTTGGAGGCAGAAGGGGGACCCCCATGCCAGGTAACAGATTAAATCACAGTTCCTGCTGCAGGTAAGAAAAGGAAGCTGCCTTATAAATTTTGGCCAGCAGAGGGGGTTGGTGAGTCAGCTAGAAGTGAGCTGAGGGAGTTGTCATGGAAAAGAGAGCAGCTGTGAGTTGAGAGAAAATGACAAGACAGTTAAACGTGAGGTAAAAAGATCTTTCTGGAAGATCCTGTCAGTTCAAGACGTTGAGCTGATCTGTGGGGAGCTGGTGAGAGGTAGCTGATCTGTGAAGAGGGAAAGGACACGAGCAGAGACAGAGAGGCTCTGGGGAAGCTAAAAACTGTGTATAGCAGACCCCAGACTGACGGTGAAAAGGACGGTACCCGTGGAATAGGCTCATGCTGACAGCCGTACAGGTTAGTCAAATCATCACGCAATTGAGGGTCTCAGCTTAGTTACAAACAGCAGAGACCCACACACAAAGTGCAGAAGGAAGGTCCTAAACCCCCACCTGGCAGGGTGGATCTCCTGAATGTCTCCAGGCGAGCCGGACTCAAGCCATCACCTGTATGTGGTACTCTGGATTGCAACTAATTGCCAGTAAAAGGTATAGAAACTGCACCTCTCTGTGTCCTCCTCTCATTTCTCTGCACCCCAACATTCACAGCTATCTTAACTATTGATCAAACATCTTTGCCCTGGGACTATTGCTCTACCTGTGGAGAGCTATTTTCACCTGAGCTGCGACACACCAACCATCTCAGGGGAACAACACCGCAGCGCTGGTCACCTCTGACCAGAATACCACAGGTGGCGTCACATATTTAATCATCTATAAACTTTAACTTCATTTTTACCACATCTAACAACATGACAACTTTTCCCCTTCCCTATATTATTTAATGGACGCCCCAGGGCCAAGAACTGGGCCGCCACCGTGACACCGTCCCCCATTGAAGTTGACGGGCCCGGTATCGAGTACCCCATGGCCCTGCCTGCGCCACACGCTGGGCGCCAGGGTGCTCCAACTGGCATCACGAACAGGATTTAGCGAGCCTAGCAAAGCTGGGTAAAGGAGCCTGGCAAAGCTGGGTACTGTGAGCCATAGACTTTATTAAATTAAGCGCTAAAGACTTTAATGAGCTTTCAAATAACCGCCATGAATGCATCACACAGTGCGTGCGAGCAGAGAGGGGTGTGCCAGTGAAGCTGGAGCTGCGCTCTATTGTGAGCAAGTGAAAAACAGGAAGAAGAATGCCCAACTCGGGTGGAAATTCAGCGGCGGTCGCAGTCGCAGCCTCAATAATGCTGCTATCAATGCCATATATACCAGAAGTGGCCTGGTTGCCACAGTACTCAGGGGAGTCGCACACCCTGAGCGATTTTAAAGAAAGACTATGTAGTTTGTTCAAAGTGTACTCCCTGTCAGAGAGCCAAAAAGTCAGTATCCTCATTGGCCAGTTAACTGGTGCGGCCCAGAGGGAAGTATGTTATGATTGGGTCACCGAGGAGGAAAGCAAGACCAAGCTAAGCCACAGAAAACCAGAGAGGTTGGTAACTAAGCAGATTGCAGACCCCTGATCCTATCCACGCAACTAGCAGTAGCCGTGGGGCGTACCTACGATGATCCTAGACGCCTCGACACAGCCAGAGAGCTAAATAAGCCTAAAGCAAGAAAGGGGAAATCTAAACTGTCTCAGAGCAGACCCCAAAGGAATAGATAGCCCCCAAACATATACTGTCGGTGAGACAAGATGAAAACACAAACGCAGATAGGAAAATAGACTGAGCAACCGATGGGGCCCACACTAACTAGACAGGACAGGAAAGGAAAGACACTGTCTGCAATCATGCAAAAAACCCTGCAAAAAAATGTCCAACACGTCTGATAGAAAAATACTGAAGTCGCACGACTTCGCCCATATATCAGCACTCTGGTATATTCTGAAAGCAGAGCAAAGAGAGGCCAATCTAATAAGGGACAAAAACAAACTGGCACAAGCAGTAACATGTTGATAGAGATTCAGCACAGCCCCAGCTGGAGCTGGCTGACCACACAAAACTGAAATAGACAAAACCAGATCAAATGTGAACAATAGCAAAAGAACACTTAGCTGAGCATGCAGGGACTGAGCTGGAAACTAAGACCTCAGGAGGCAGGAAAAAAATCACCAGCAGGGATAGAGGGAGTCGGCTGTCTTAAATCCAGTCAGAAACTCCAGATCTAAAATCGTCCTCCTCATTATCAGGTGGCAAGCCTCTGTTAATCAGATCAGCTCCATTACCTCCAATAACCACCAGAGGGAGCCCAGAAAGAGAACTCGCGACCCCGCTGTCAATATGTGTGTGAAGATTAATTTAAGAATTAAAACCAGAAGGATGTATACAGACTGTGCCCTGCTACCTGCCACCATCGCACTCTAACAAGCATCTCTATTCTTCCGACAGGTATGCCCATCCACCCAGCTCTCCTGCTCTCCTGCTGTCTGTCTATGAAGGACACACAGTGCGTCACCCAGCTTTGCACATAGACTTGCCTCTGCACCTAGCATTCACATGGTATGTCCATCCACCCAGCTCTCCTGCTCTCCTGCTGTCTGTCTATGAAGGACACACAGTGCGTCACCCAGCTTTGCACATAGACTTGCCTCTGCACCTAGCATTCACATGGTATGTCCATCCACCCAGCTCTCCTGCTCTCCTGCTGTCTGTCTATGAAGGACACACAGTGCGTCACCCAGCTTTGCACATAGACTTGCCTCTGCACCTAGCATTCACATGGTATGCCTTTCAGCTAACCCCAGCTTACCCCAGTGTTATTTATGACCTTGTTTACTCTGGCTTGATCATATACATCTGGTCCACTCTTAATTGTCTGGCCAAGATGAGCAGGGACCACTCCTCTCTGCTTCACACCTGACTGCACTTAGTTGTACATATATTGCAGAGCACAAGTCTGCATAGACTTCAGTCTGCATTGTGATTGCTATAAGTGTGTGCTAGAAGTGTGAAGATTAATTTAAGAATTAAAACCAGAATTGAACCAGAAGGGAACTGAAGGTAACTGGACACAGTCACTGTAAACAATGTTTCTGTTTGTTTTCACTTTCACCCCAATAATCCTTCACTTTCTGCTAATTCCCCTAATCCCTACTCCTAGTAAGGAACTGTTCATCTCTTCTTCAATCCTCCCCATCCACCTCACCTCCGCCTCAAAACTGTTCCTTAAGGCCTGTTTCACACTTCCGTTTTTGTGTCCGCCAAACGGATCCGTTTCCGTTTTTTTGACGGAAACTGATGCAAACGGATCCGTTTTTTTAAAAACGGATCCGTTTTTTTGACGGATCCGCGGTAACCGTAATGGAAGTCTATGGGACAAAAAAAAACGGATCCTGCAAAAAATGGCGGATCCGTTTTTTTACGGAAAACAACGGATTTTGACGGATTTGAAAAAACGGAAGTGTGTAACATACAATCCTCTGTCTCCAAACACAGACAACCCCCTCATGCCCTCTCCTGCCCCCACCTGGTAACACTTTCTCTGCTCCTTCTCACTGCTGGTGATATCTCTCCAAATCCTGGTCCTCCTCACCACATTCCCACAGTCATTTCTACCTCCCATCCACGCTCTATCACAACCTTCCGTAACCTCTCCAACCTTATACCCATTCACCCAGCCCCCGCTTCCCCAGTCCCACTAACAGGAGCTCTGTGGAACGCTCGCTCTGTCTGCAACAAGCTTTCCTACATCCATGATCTTTTCGTTACTACCAAACTCTCCTTCCTCGCCATCACCGAAACCTGGCTCACCCCTTCTGACACAGCCTCTCCTGCTGCACTTTCGTATGGCGGCTTCCACCTTTCTCACACCCCCCGCCCCAGCAGCAAACATGGTGGAGGAGTTGGTTTTCTCCTGTCAGATACCTGCTCCTTCACCCCAATCCCACTGCCACCCTCTGTTACCCTCCCTTCCTTTGAGGTGCACTCTGTGCGCATCTACTCCCCCTCCAACCTCCAACTGGCTGTCATCTACCGCCCCCCAGGGCCAGCCACCACCTTCTTTGACCACTTCACCACCTGGTTACTTCATTTCCTTTCCGCGGACATCCCTACTATCATCATGGGCGACTTCAACATCCCCATTGACACTTCCCTCTCAGCTGCCACTAAACTTCTATCTCTCACTTCCTCCTTCGGCCTCACTCAATGGTCTTCTACAGCCACCCACAAAGATGGCCACACACTGGACCTCATCTTCACCCGCCTCTGCTCCCTAGCTAACCTCTCTAACTCACCTCTTCCTCTCTCTGACCACAACCTGCTCACATTCTCTTCCCTCTTCACTCCATGTCTACAATCCCCACCCCACAAACTTTCACACCCTCGCAGGAATCTTAAACACCTTGACCTACACTCATTCTCCGAATCCCTCCTCCCTCTTACAGATATAAGTTCCTTACACAATGCGGATGACGCTGCCGCTCTATATAACACCACAATAGCTGTAGCTTTGGAATCCGCTGCCCCACTTACACATACAAAAACTCGCAAAATCAACAGACAGCCCTGGCACACCAGCCTGACCAAAGAGCTGAGGCGAGCTTCCAGGGCTGCTGAGCGCAGATGGAAAAGATCCCACTCCAACGAGCATTTCATCGCATTCAAACAGTCCCTCACTACTTTCAAGACCACACTCGCCACAGCTAAACAAACCTACTTCTCATCTCTCATATCCTCCCTGTCTCACAACCCTAAACAGTTATTCAACACCTTCAATTCTCTCCTCCGCCCCCCAGCACCTCCTCCCTCCCCACTCATCTCAGCTGAAGACTTTGCCTCATTTTTCAAGCAGAAAATTGATAACATCAGGGACAGTTTTGGTCAACAACCCCCAGAGCCCTTCCTCCCGACTTCCCAGCCCTCCACCTTCAAAACCAACTTCTCCACCATTACAGAAGATCGACTCTCCACTCTACTCTCAAGATCACATCTCACCACCTGTGCACTCGACCCGATCCCATCCCACTTCATCCCAAACCTCACCACAGTCTTCATCCCAACCCTAACCCATCTCTTCAACCTATCACTAACAACTGGTGTTTTCCCCTCAAGCTTTAAACATGCCTCCATCACACCTATCCTCAAAAAGCCCTCTCTTGACCCATCCTCTGTATCTAGCTATCGCCCTATATCACTTCTCCCATACGCCTCCAAGCTACTGGAACAACATGTCTACCTTGAACTGTCCTCCCATCTCTCTTCTTGCTCCCTCTTCGACCGCTTACAATCTGGCTTCCGGTCACACCACTCCACTGAAACTGCCCTTACTAAGGTCACCAATGACCTCTTAACTGCCAAGAGCAAGCGACACTACTCTGTCCTCCTCCTCCTGGACCTGTCGGCTGCCTTTGACACAGTGGACCATTCCCTATTATTACAGACCCTCTCATCCCTCGGCATCACAGACTTGGCCCTCTCCTGGATCTCATCATACCTAACAGACCGGACATTCAGCGTCTCCCACTCACACACCACCTCCTCACCTCGCCCCCTATCTGTCGGAGTCCCACAAGGTTCAGTCCTAGGGCCCCTGCTGTTCTCTATTTACACCTTTGGCCTGGGACAGCTCATAGAATCTCATGGCTTTCAGTATCATCTTTATGCTGATGACACACAGATCTACATCTCTGGACCAGATATCACCTCCCTACTAACCAGAATCCCTCAATGTCTGTCCACTATTTCATCCTTCTTCTCCACTAGATATCTGAAACTCAACATGGACAAAACAGAATTCATCATCTTTCCCCCATCTCACGTGACCCCCCCTACGAACCTATCAATTACAGTAAATGACTGCCCACTCTCCCCAGTCCCACAAGCTCGCTGCCTCGGAGTAATCCTTGATGCTGATCTCTCCTTCAAACCACATATCCAAACCCTTTCCACTTCCTGCCGACTTCAACTCAAAAATATTTCACGCATCCGTTCATTCCTCACCCAAGAATCTGCAAAAACCCTAGTCCATGCCCTCATCATCTCTCGCCTTGACTACTGCAACCTCATGCTCTGCGGCCTCCCCTCAAACACTCTCGCACCCCTCCAATCTATTCTAAACTCTGCTGCCCGACTAATCCACCTGTCCCCCCGCTATTCCCCAGCTTCTCCCCTCTGTCAATCCCTTCACTGGCTCCCAATTGCCCAGAGACTCCATTACAAAACCCTAACCATGACATACAAAGCCATCCACAACTTGTCTCCTCCATACATCTGTGACCTCGTCTCCCGGTACTTTCCTGCACGCAACCTCCGATCCTCACAAGATCTCCTTCTCTACTCCCCTCTTATCTCCTCTTCCCACAATCGCATACAAGATTTCTCTCGCGCATCTCCCCTACTCTGGAACTCTCTACCACAACATATCAGACTCTCACCTACCATCGAAACCTTCAAAAAGAGCCTGAAGACCCACCTCTTCCGACAAGCCTATAACCTGCAGTAACCACCGATCGACCAAACCGCTGCACGACCAGCTCTACCCTCGCCTACTGTATTATCACCCATCCCTTGAAGATTGTGAGCCCTCGCGGGCAGGGTCCTCTCTCCTCCTGTACCAGTTATGACTTGTATTGTTTAAGACTATTGTACTTGTTTTTATGTATACCCCCCTCACATGTAAAGCGCCATGGAATAAATGGCGCTATAACAATAAATAATAATAATAATAATAATATAACCAGATCCACTACCTGGCCGGACACTGATAAAGGAACTGTCAAACAAATCTTAGCCAGACTGAAAGACACTTTTGATACCCACACTGCAACAGAGATAAAAATGAGATTCTTTGGGTGCAAACAGAGAGTGCAGGACAGTATACGGGACTATGCCCTTAATCTTCAGGAGACACTACGGGCCGTAAAGCAGGTTGACCCTGAAAGCGTGCAAGATGAAGATAGATTACTAACGGAGCAGTTCATAGAAGGACTCCAGTCTAACAATCAAAGGACACAGCTGCGCATAATGGCCCTACAAAAACCTGAATTGGATTTTGCACACTTCAAGGATAGAGCCATCCGAGTGCTACGTGAACCAAACCCTAGCAGCACAGAGCCCTCTGAGCATCCTGCAATTACATACCAGCAGGAGACAGCATCCTTTCCAAAGACCTTTATTGAGACTGACAAGCCGTCCCAAGATGATGACTCTGCTGCAGACTTATGTCTCCAAGTCAAGGAACTAACCAAAAGTGTGGCTGCACTCACAAAAACTGTGCAGTCCCTGCAAGTGACTCCAAAGAAGAAGATCCAGCTGGCCTCCAATCCAGATGATGTCCCGTGGTGACAGCAGAAGAGGATCCCACCGACCAGAGGGAGAGACAGCGATTGTTACGACGAGGACGGACAGCTCGTCTGTCGCCGCTGCAACAAGACAGGACACCTAGCAAGATTCTGTCATTTAAACAAGCAGCCCCTGGGGAAAAGGGCCAACCCCCAGGAGTAAGACGACCAGGCCCACCAAATTAGCGAGTCAAGTACGTAGGAGGACGACCAGTCCTGCCTGTCGTGATTGACGGCTTTCCAATGAACGCTTTACTGGACACCGGCTCTCAGGTGACAACGATGCCATATGTTCTTTTTAAGCAGTACTGGGCAGATTCAGATATTAATCATAGCCCAGATAAAGACCTTGCCATTTTTGCCAGCAATGGTCAGCCCTTGCTTCAGATGGGGTATAAAGAGGTGACCATAAAGATTGGCCGAGTAGAATTGCAATCGCAAGGTTTGATTATAGTAGATATTGACAAATGTGAATGCAATCCTATGATGACTTTAGGCACTAATGTAATTGAAAATTGTCTTGGAGAAATTATTGCTTTGTTACAACAGGTAGCCAAGACTGCCAGCTCCAGTCAGCAACGGGTTCTGCAAAAGGAGAGCAGAGCCCTGATGCAAAGACAACAAGTAGAGCTGTCTGGTGGAGAAGTCGGCAGTGTCAGAGTAAATGATCCTTTCCCCATTGCAGTACCTCCCAGAAGTGAAATGTTAATTTGGTGTTGGGCAGCAATAGGCCTCAGGGGTCAAGATTTCCAAGCCTTGGTAGAACCCATGTACTCTGATAGTAGGCCTACTATCCTGACAGCCAGAGGGGTAGTTGATGTCCATAAGGGGAGAGTACCAATACGCATCTTAAATTGTGGGGAGAGAGAGGTCCAGTTACCCCGGTATGCCACCCTTGCTAAATTGTTCACTGTCAGTATGTCACGGTCCCCGATCCCCCTGTCACGCTCCCAGCCCTGCGCCCCCGTGCGCGCAGCGATACTCACCTCGTCCGGCAGCCGCGCTCCCTCCAGCAGCCTCGCTTCCTCCAGCCCCGGCGTCGGCCTCTCCCTTCCTCCGGCCCACGGCTGGTGACGTCACCGCGGGTCCCGCGCATGCGCAGTAGGTCGCGGCCGGTCCTCCGCCGCTAAGCTGGGTTCCAGCGGTGCCCTGCCCCAATTGCACCGCCGGACCAATGGGGGCTCAGCAGCAGCCATATCAGGCCGCCCTCCCTTAGTGGAGGCGCCTGACCGTGGTTGTTTCCTTCTGCGCCTCAGGCCCTGTGTACTCCGCTGGAATCCGGCTCGCTGCCTAACCTCTGTGCTTGCTTCCAGCCCTGCTCCAGTCCTGTGTCCGTGCCCGTACCTGTCCTGTGTCCGTGTCCGTACCTGTCCTGTGTCCGTGCCTGTTCCAGTCCTGTGTCCGCGCCTGTTCCAGTCCTGTCTCCGAGCCTGTTCCAGTCCTGTCTCCGAGCCTGTTCCAGTCCTGTCTCCGTGCCTGTTCCAGTCCTGTCTCCGAGCCTGTTCCAGTCCTGTCTCTGTGCCTGTTCCAGTCCTGTCTCCGTGCCTGCTCCAGTCCTGTCTCCATGCCTGTTCCAGTCCTGTGTCCGTGCCTGCTCCAGTCCTGTCTCCGTGCCTGCTCCAGTCCTGTCTCCGTGCCTGCTCCAGTCCTGTCTCCGTGCCTGTTCCAGTCCAGTGTCCGTGCCAGCTCCAGTCCTGTGTCCTTGCCTGTTCAAGTCCTGTGTCCGTGCCGGCTCCAGTCCTGTCTCCGTGCCTGCTCCAGTCCGGTAACCGTGCCTGTTCAAGTCCTGTGTCTGTTCCTGCTCACGCCCTGTGCACCATTCCGAGCCGCCCCTCTTGGTTCCGGCTGCCGTGGCATTCGAGTCTCTGGTCTTGCGCCTAACGATCCCTGTATAGGGGTCGGTCACACCAGGTTGCTCGTCCGGGGTCCCTCGGTGCCACGGTCCAGAGGGTCCACTCCAGGGTATTCCTCCTCACAGTCTGTGGCGCTAACAGTACGGTCAGGCCATGGATCCCGCCGGTGCTGCCGCTCCCGGTCAAAAGGAGCTTCTCTTTTTACGGGAGAACCAGGGGCGCATTATGTCGGTCATGAAGGCCATGGAGTCCCGCTTGTCCGCTCTCCAGGCAGCCGATCTGGGGAATGCCGCACAGCTGGCCGGCCTCCAGAAGGAGTTGAGCCAGCAGCGGGACGCTCAGTCCCACATTTTGTCATATATGGCCTCGGTAGATAGCCGTCTGGGAGATCTCCAGTCCGCCGCTGCGGCCTCGGCCGCCATCCCCAGTCCCGCTCCGTTCCCCTCTCCTCGCCTTGCCAAACCACCCCGATACGCTGGGGACCCCAGACAGTGTAGAGGGTTCCTAAACCAGTGTGGCTTGCATTTTGAGCTTCAGCCTCATCAGTATCCTTCCGATCGGGCCAAGGTGGCCTTCATCATGTCCCATCTGGAGGGAGAGGCCTTATCTTGGTTAAATCCGCTCTGGGAGAGGGACGATCCTATTGTTTCTAACATCCCGCTCTTCTTGGACACCTTTCGTAAGGTGTTCGATGAGCCTGGACGGGTAGCCTCCCTTACCGAATCTCTTTTCAACCTACACCAGGGCTCCCTGTTGGTCAATACGCCATTCGGTTCCGCACCATGTCCTCCGAATTGGGTTGGAATAACGTGGCATTGGTCGGGGCCTTTTGGTGTGGGTTGTCGGGCAGAATTAAGGACGAGTTGGCGGGGCGTGATACCCCCACCAACCTCGAGGACCTCATCTCCCTGGCCACTCGAATTGACCTCAGGTTCCAGGAGCGCGCCCGGGAAACGGCGAGGGATAGGAGGCCCATTAGGCCGGCCCAGATCGCTAGCCGGTCCTTTAATCCTCGTCCGCCTGGTCCTGGACATACTCCGCCCCCTGAGCCCATGCAGGTAGATCGGGTCCGGATGGCTGAGAGACGTCAGAGGGAGAGACGGGAGCAAGGGCTTTGTCTTTACTGTGGAGGGGCATCCCACTTCATCCGCTCTTGTCCTGAGAGACCGGGAAACTCTTCCACCTAGGCCAGGTAAGAGAGGCCTTCCTAGGTGATTATGATTCCTCTCAGGCCCTCACACTTTCCGTTCTTCTGCTTTCAGGGGGGAGGCGTGGGTCCGAGGTGGCCTATGTGGATTCGGGCTCAGCAGGCAACTTCATCCGGCGTGAAGTGGTGGGCAAATATCGGATTCCCGTGGTCTCCCTGAAGAACCCTCGGATTATCACTTCCGTTGATGGCCGACCGTTGTTGGACTCCATCATCGCGGTCACAGAAGAGGTAATCTTGCAAGTCGGTGCCCTCCACCGTGAAAAAGTAGCCTTCTATGTGCTGCCCGACTTGTCTCATGCCATTCTCCTCGGTCTCCCGTGGTTACGGACACACCAGCCGGTTCTCAACTGGTCGACCGGGGAGGTCTTGCGCTGGGGAGACCCATGTCATGGTCGCTGTCTGAACCCCATTCAGCCAGTGGTTCCCGTTCGCCCACCTCAGGATCTCTCTGGGCTTCCTTCCGCCTATTGGGCTTATGCAGACGTTTTCGACAAGAAGGAGTCGGAGGTTCTTCCACCGCATCGAGCCTTCGACTGCCCGATTGAGCTTATCCCCGGTTCTACTCCTCCCAGGGTCAGGATCTACCCGCTGTCCCCTGCAGAGTCCGCCGCCATGTCCGAATACGTCACGGAGAACCTTGCCAAGGGATTCATTCGGAAGTCTTCATCTCCTGCCGGCGCCGGGTTCTTTTTTGTTAAAAAGAAAGACGGTTCGCTGCGCCCATGTATCGATTATAGAGGATTGAACAACATCACTATCAAAAACCGGTACCCACTTCCTCTTATCCCGGAGTTGTTTGACCGTCTCAGGGGGGCACGCATCTTCTCCAAACTGGATCTAAGGGGGGCATACAACCTCATCCGCATCCGTGCCGGCGATGAATGGAAGACCGCCTTTAACACCCGTGACGGTCATTATGAGTACTTGGTGATGCCATTCGGTCTGTGCAATGCCCCGGTGGTGTTCCAGGAGTTCGTCAATGAAATCTTCCGAGACCTCCTGTACTCCTGTGTCGTAATCTACCTGAATGACATTCTGCTCTTCTCCCCGGATCTTCCATCCCACAGGAGGACTGTCCGCCTTGTTCTTCGGCGTCTTCGAGAGAATCGTCTATATGCCAAGATGGAGAAGTGCCTGTTCGAATAGACCTCCCTGCCTTTTCTGGGCTACATCATCTCCGATGCCGGGCTTCAGATGGATCCCGAGAAACTCTCCGCCATTCTCAAGTGGCCTCGCCCCGCTGGCTTAAGAGCTATTCAACGTTTCTTGGGCTTCGCGAACTACTATCGGCAGTTCATTCCGCACTTCTCCTCGCTCTCCAGGCCGATCTCGGCCCTTACCCGAAAGGGGATCTCTGCCAACTCCTGGACACCTGAAGCCGAAGAGGCCTTCCAGTTGCTAAAACAAGCTTTTTCCACAGCTCCCGTATTGATCCGTCCTGAGAGCGGCAAGCCTTTCGTGCTGGAGGTGGACGCTTCCTCGACTGGCGCCGGGGCTGTCTTGTCCCAGAGGACCGGTTCAGGCCGCCTACGTCCTTGTGGCTTTTTCTCCAGAGCCTTTTCGCCGGCAGAGTGTAACTATTCGATTGGCGACCGTGAGCTTCTGGCCATGAAGTTGGCATTGGAGGAGTGGCGTCACCTTCTGGAAGGAGCAGTTCACCCTTTTATTGTTTACTCTGACCACAAAAATCTAGCCTACCTCCAGACTGCCCAGAGACTCAATCCTCGACAGGCTAGATGGTCTCTGTTTTTTGCCCGCTTTGATTTCGAGCTGCACTTCCGCCCTGGAGACAAGAACGCTAAAGCCGATGCTCTATCCAGAGTCTTTCAACCAACTGAATCTGGGGAGGAACCTTCCCATGTTATCGAGCCTACGAAGATAATCACAGTGGCTCCGTTGTCTCTGCTTTCTCCACCTCCGGGCAAGACTCTCGTACCAGAGGACGTTAAGAGGAGAGTTCTTCTGTGGGGGCATTCCTCCAAACTGGCTGGTCATGCCGGAATTGGGAAGACCCTGGCCCTCATAACGCGGTATTATTGGTGGCCCACTCTCCGTCAAGATGTGGCAGACTTTGTCGCCTCCTGTTCCTCCTGTGCTAGGAATAAGACACCCCGTCGTCCTCCATTTGGCCTGCTGCTTCCCCTGCCGGTACCGAAGTCGCCTTGGGAGAATATCGCCATGGACTTTATCACGGATCTGCCCCGTTCGTCTGGCTGTACGGTGATTCTTGTGGTAGTGGACCGCTTTTCTAAAATGGCGCATTTCATTCCGCTAAGCGGCCTCCCTTCCGCACCCGGATTAGCCAAGATCTTCGTCCATCAGATTTTCAGACTACATGGTCTACCTGAACGAATTGTCTCTGATCGTGGGGTACAGTTTACGGCAAAATTTTGGAGAGCACTTTGCAAACTTCTGGATATTTCCTTGGATTTTTCTTCTGCCTATCATCCACAAACCAATGGGCAAGCGGAACGAACTAACCAGATCCTGACTGCATACCTTCGGCATTTTTCCAACGGCCACCAGGATAATTGGGCTGATCTGCTTCTTGGGCGGAATTCGCCTACAACAATCATGCCGGCGAATCCTCTACTAAATCGCCCTTTTTTGTGGTATTCGGCAAACACCCTAACATACCTCTTCCTGTCGCTCCAACCTCTGAAGTACCGGCAGCCAACTCCTTGTTCCAGGAATTCTCTGAAATCTGGTCCGAGACCAACTCCACCCTCAAAAGGGTCAGTGAGCGAATGAAGAACCACGCAGACAAGAGGAGGCTGGACCCTCCACCGTTTCACATTGGGGATAAGGTCTGGCTCTCATCCAAGTACATTCGACTGAAACTACCCTCTTACAAGCTGGGCCCCCGGTACATAGGTCCTTTTGAGGTCCTGGATCGAGTCAATGAAGTCGCCTACAAATTGAGGTTGCCTGCTTCGCTCTGTATCCCGAACACCTTCCACGTCTCCCTCCTGAAACTTGTGGTCCTGAATCAATTCCATCCTTCACCCACTCCAGCTCCTCAGCCTGTGGGCTCGGATGATACTTTCGAGGTGAGGGATATTCTTGCCATGAGGAGAGTTAGAGGGAGGACCTTTTTCCTTGTTGACTGGGAGGGGTTTGGTCCTGAGGAGAGATCCTGGGAGCCCCGGGAGAACATCAACGCCCCCCACATTCTCAGGAAATTTTTTGCCAACCGCAGCGGGGGGCGGCTTAAGGGGGGGTACTGTCATGGTCCCAGATCCCCCTGTCACGCTCCCAGCCCTGCGCCCCCATGCGCGCAGCGATACTCACCTCGTCCGGCAGCCGCGCTCCCTCCAGCAGCCTCGCTTCCTCCAGCCCCGGCGTCGGCCTCTCCCTTCCTCCGGCCCACGGCTGGTGACGTCACCGCGGGTCCCGCGCATGCGCAGTAGGTCGCGGCCGGTCCTCCGCCGCTAAGCTGGGTTCCGGCGGTGCCCTGCCCCAATTGCACCACCGGACCAATGGGGGCTAAGCAGCAGCCATATCAGGCCGCCCTCCCTTAGTGGAGGCGCCTGACCGTGGTTGTTTCCTTCTGCGCCTCAGGCCCTGTGTACTCCGCTGGAATCCGGCTCGCTGCCTAACCTCTGTGCTTGCTTCCAGCCCTGCTCCAGTCCTGTGTCCATGCCCGTACCTGTCCTGTGTCCATGCCCGTACCTGTCCTGTGTCCGTGCCTGTTCCAGTCCTGTGTCCGTGCCTGTTCCAGTCCTGTCTCCGCGCCTGTTCCAGTCCTGTCTCCGAGCCTGTTCCAGTCCTGTCTCCGAGCCTGTTCCAGTCCTGTCTCCGAGCCTGTTCCAGTCCTGTCTCCGAGCCTGTTCCAGTCCTGTCTCCGAGCCTGTTCCAGTCCTGTCTCCGTGCCTGTTCCAGTCCTGTGTCCGAGCCTGTTCCAGTCCTGTCTCCGTGCCTGCTCCAGTCCTGTCTCCGTGCCTGCTCCAGTCCTGTGTCCGTGCCTGCTCCAGTCCTGTGTCCGTGCCTGCTCCAGTCCTGTGTCCGTGCCTGCTCCAGTCCTGTCTCCGTGCCTGTTCCAGTCCAGTGTCCGTGCCTGTTCCAGTCCAGTGTCCGTGCCAGCTCCAGTCCTGTGTCCTTGCCTGTTCAAGTCCTGTGTCCGTGCCGGCTCCAGTCCTGTCTCCGTGCCTGCTCCAGTCCGGTAACCGTGCCTGTTCAAGTCCTGTGTCTGTTCCTGCTCACGCCCTGTGCACCATTCCGAGCCGCCCCTCTTGGTTCCGGCTGCCGTGGCATTCGAGTCTCTGGTCTTGCGCCTAACGATCCCTGTATAGGGGTCGGTCACACCAGGTTGCTCGTCCGGGGTCCCTCGGTGCCACGGTCCAGAGGGTCCACTCCAGGGTATTCCTCCTCACAGTCTGTGGCGCTAACACAGTAACAATGCAATAGAGGCACTAGAACCCTTGCTTCTGTCTGACAAGGTGGAAGAGAAAGGCTCTGAAGGGCAGCAGGAGGATTGGTGTCAGCAGCTACACGTGGGCACTGACTCCACCCCTTCGCACCAAAAACATGGGGCTTACCGGGTGGCTCGAGAATTTGAATGGGTCTTCAGCAAGCATCCGCTAGACTTTGGGCAGGCAAAAGGGGTCCAACATCATATCCCCACTGGAGATCATCCACCCACTAAAGAGAGGCACCGGCCTGTACCCCCAGCACACTATCAATGTGCCAAGAATAGTTGTAGCCCCTGGGCAGCTCCATTAGTCCTCGTTAAAAAGAAAGATGGTAATATGAGAATGTGTGTAGACTACAGGTGGATTAACAGCAGTACACATAAAGACGCTTACTCATTGCCTAGAATTGAGGAATCACTAGCTGCACTGAGAACCGCTAATTATTTCTCTACCTTAGATTTTACCAGTGGGTATTGGCAGGTTCCTGTGGCAGAGGCAGACAAAGAGAAGACAGCGTTTACAACACCAATGGGCCTCTGCGAGTTTAACTACATGCCGTTCGGGCTCAGCAATGCGCCAGGAACATTTCAGCAGTTAACGGAATGCTGCCTTGTATAGCAGACCCCAGACTGACGGTGAAAAGGACGGTACCCGTGGAATAGGCTCATGCTGACAGCCGTACAGGTTAGTCAAATCATCACGCAATTGAGGGTCTCAGCTTAGTTACAAACAGCAGAGACCCACAGACAAAGCGCAGAAGGAAGGTCCTAAACCCCCACCTGGCAGGGTGGATCCCCTGAATGCCTCCAGGCGAGCCGGACTCAAGCCATCACCTGTATGTGGTACTCTGGATTGCAACTAATTGCCAGTAAAAGGTATAGAAACTGCACCTCTCTGTGTCCTCCTCTCATTTCTCTGCACCCCAACATTCACAGCTATCTTAACTATTGATCAAACATCTTTGCCCTGGGACTATTGCTCTACCTGTGGAGTGCTATTTTCACCTGAGCTGCGACACACCAACCATCTCAGGGGAACAACACCGCAGCGCTGGTCACCTCTGACCAGAATATCACAGGTGGCATCACATATTTAATCATCTATAAACTTTAACTTCATTTTTACCACATCTAACAACATGACAAACAACTTTTCCCCCTTCCCTATATTATTTTATGGATGCCCCAGGGCCACGAACCGGGCCGCCACCGTGACACCATCCCCCCATTGAAGTTGACGGGCCCGGTATCGAGTACCCCACGGCCCTGCCTGCGCCACACGCTGGGCGCCAGGGCGCTGCAACTGGCATCATGAACAGGATTTAGCGAGCTTAGCAAAGCTGGGTAAAGGAGCCTGGCAAAGCTGGGTACTGTGAGCCATAGACTTTATTAAATTAAGCGCTAAAGACTTTAATGAGCTTTCAAATAACCGCCATAACTGCGTCACACAGTGCGTGCGAGCAGAGAGGGGCGTGCCAGTGAAGCTGGAGCTGCGCTCTATTGTGAGCAAGTGAAAAACAGGAAGAAGAATGCCCAACTCGGGTGGAAATTCAGCGGCGGTCGCAGTCGCAACCTCAATAATTCTGCTATCAATGCCATATATACCAGAAGTGGCCTGGTTGCCACAGTACTCAGGGGAGTCGCACACCCTGAGTGATTTTAAAGAAAGACTATGTAGTTTGTTCAACGTGTACTCCCTGTCAGAGAGCCAAAAAGTCAGTATCCTCATTGGCCAGTTAACTGGTGCGGCCCAGAGGGAAGTATGTTATGACTGGGTCACCGAGGAGGAAAGCAAGACCAAGCTAAGCCACAGAAAACCAGAGAGGTTGGTAACTAAGCAGATTGCAGACCCCTGATCCTATCCACACAACTAGCAGTAGCCGTGGGGCATACCTACGATGATCCTAGACCCCTCGACACAGCCAGAGAGCTAAATAAGCCTAAAGCAAGAAAGGGGAAATCTAAACTGCCTCAGAGCAGACCCCAAAGGAATAGATAGCCCCCAAACATATACTGTCGGTGAGACAAGATGAAAACACAAACGCAGATAGGAAAATAGACTGAGCAAACGATGGGGCCCACACTAACTAGACAGGACAGGAAAGGAAAGACACTGTCTGCAATCATGCAAAAAACCCTGCAAAAAAATGTCCAACACGTCTGATAGAAAAATACTGAAGTCGCACGACTTCGCCCATATATCAGCACTCTGGTATATTCTGAAAGCAGAGCAAAGAGAGGCCAATCTAATAAGGGACAAAAACAAACTGGCACAAGCAGTAACATGTTGATAGAGATTCAGCACAGCCCCAGCTGGAGCTGGCTGACCACACAAAACTGAAATAGACAAAACCAGATCAAATGTGAACAATAGTAAAAAACACTTAGCTGAGCATGCAGGGACTGAGCTGGAAACTAAGACCTCAGGAGGCAGGAAAAAATCACTAGCAGGGATAGAGGGAGTCGGCTGTCTTAAATCCAGTCAGAAACTCCAGATCTCCAATCGTCCTCCTCATTATCAGGTGGCAAGCCTCTGTTAATCAGATCAGCTCCATTACCTCCAATCACCACCAGAGGGAGCCCAGAAAGAGAACTCGCGACCCCTCTGTCAATGTAACCAACTCCACTACCTTCACTAGTAACCAGAGGTAGGCCAGAAAGCAAATTCACAAAAGTACCCCCCCTTGAGGAGGGGTCACCGAACCCTCATCCACGCCACCAGGCTGATCAGGATGGGCCCATTGAAAAGCATAAACCAATCTATCAGCATGAATGTCAGAAGCAGAGACCCCAAAATTATCCTACTGGTCATAACCCTTCCATTTGACCAAGTACTGGACTCTCCGTCTAACCAAACAAGAATCCAATATTTTCTCTACCTCATATTCCACATTGCCTTTAACCAATACAGGGTCAGGAGACGCCGCCATAGGAAATACTGGCTCCACAAATCTCTTCAACAGAGATTTATGAAACACGTTATGGTTATTAAACGTAACTGGAAGAGCCAATCGAAAAGAAACAGGATTAAGAATCTCCAAAATCCTATAAGGTCCAATGAATCTTGGCCTGAACTTTGGAGACGCAACCTTCATAGGAATATTCTTTGACGACAACCAAACCATATCACCCACTTTAAACCGGGGACCAATGGTCCTATGCCGGTTGGAAAACCATTGGGCTTTTTCCTGAGAGGGACAACTTATCCACCACTTGGTCCCAAATCTGCTGCATTTTCTCTACCACAGTGTCCACACTTGGGCAGGTCGAAGATTCCACTTGCCCTGAAGAAAATCGAGGATGAAACCCAAAGTTACAGAAAAAGGGCGACATCAAAGTGGCAGAACTAGCTCTATTGTTTAGCGCGAATTCGGCCAAGGGCAAAAATGAGACCCAGTCAACTTGATCAGCAGATATAAAACATCTCAAATAGGACTCCAAAGTCTGGTTTGTTCTCTCAGTCTGAGGATGAAATGCAGAGGAGAAAGATAACTGAATTCCCAGTTTGGAACAAAAAGCTCTCCAAAATCTGGAAACAAACTGGACTCCTCTATCCGACACAATGTTCTCAGGATTCCCGTGCAACCGAACCACCTGTTGTAAAAACAAGGGCACCAACTCTGAAGAAGATGGCAACTTTGGGAGTGGTACAAGATGGATCATCTTAGAAAATCTATCACAAATCACCCAGATAACAGTCATTCTCTGAGAGACAGGAAGATCGGAAAAAAAATCCATTGAGATATGGGTCCATGGCCTCTTGGGCACCAGCAGGGGAATCAACAACCCACTAGAACGAGAAAAGGGTTTAGACCAAGAACAAGTCCCACAGGACTGCACAAAATTCCTGACATCACGAGATAAGGCACGCCACCAAAAAGACTGACTCACCAAATCTCTGGTACCAAAAATACCTGGATGACCAGCCAACGCGGAGCAATGAATTTCAGACATTACTCTCTTCCTCCACTGGTCAGGAACATACAATTTTCCCATAGGGCAATGTTCAGGTTTGTCCTCCTGAAATTCCTCCAGGGCATGTCTCAAATCGGGTGAGATGGCGGAAAGAACTACCCCCTCATTTAGAATGGTAGTAGGCTCGGTCACAATAAGAGAATCCGCAAAGAAACTCCTAGAAAGGGCGTCCGCCTTAAAATTCTTACTGCCCGGAAGAAAAGAGACCACAAAATTAAAATGCGTGAAAAACAAGGCCCACCTAGCCTGTCTAGGATTCAAGCGTTTGGCTGATTCAAGATAAATCAAACTCTTGTTGTCGGTGAGGTCCACAACTTGATATCTAGCTCCCTCCTACCAATGTCTCCACTCTTCAAATGCCCATTTCATGGTCAACAATTCCCGATTCCCCACGTCATAGTTACGTTCAGAAAGGGAAAATTTTCGAGAAAAGAAGGCACAGGGATTCATTTTAGAAGTCACAGGATCTTTTTGGGACAAAACGGCTCCTGCACCAATCTCAGAAGCATCTACCTCCACCTGAAATGGGAGTGAGACATCAGGTTGCCATAGAACCGGAGCAAAAGTGAATCTCCGCTTAAGCTCCTGAAATGCCGAGACTGCCTTTGGAGACCAATTCACCACATCAGCGCCCTTTTTGGTCAGATCAGTCAGTGGTTTGACAATACCAGAAAAATTACTTATAAATTTACGATAGAAATTAGCAAAACACAAAAACTTCTGGAGAGCCTTCAAAGAAGTGGTCTGAATCCAATCAAAAATGGCTTGTACCTTGGCCGGGTCCATTTCAATAGCCAACGGGGACAAAATGAATCCCAAAAATGAAATCCTCTGTACACCAAAGAGGCACTTCGATCCCTTAACATACAGGGAATTTTCCCTCAAAATCTGGAACACAGTCCGGACATATTCCACATGAGAATCCCTATCACTGGAAAAGATCAAAATATCATACAGATAAATGATCAAAAACTTATCCACAAAGACCCGGAAAATATCATTCATAAAAGATTGGAAGACAGAAGGGGCAATAGTGAGCCCAAAAGGCATCACCAGGTACTCAAAATGGCCCTCCGGAGTATTAAACGCCATCTTCCATTCATCCCCGTGCTTGATATGAATAAGATTATACGCCCCCCTGAGGTCAAGCTTGGTAAACCAGCAGGCACTTTTAACTCTGGAAAATAAATCAGAAATCAGGGGTAACGGGTACTGTGAGAATCATGTGGGAATAGTGGATGAGGGCAGGTATATCTCGCCCAGATTCCTTTCCTCTGTGGCCTAGTCTGGTCTGTATCGCACCTGCTTGCTAATGAATAATGGGAGGTGGATATAAAAGGATGCCAGGTGGTGGTGTGAGTGTCTCAGCCTGGGAACACAGAGAGCCTGTCTGTGTGAGAGACACACGTGATTGAGAGCAGTGCCCACTGCAACTGTGGTTTGGCTGGATGGGAGAAGCCCGCCAGTTGGTAGTTAGGTTGGACTTTGTTTAGTTAGTGCCGGACAGGCAAGGATTTGTTTAATGTTTTATTTCTTTATGCATTGCTTTCACCATTAATAAACCTGACCCAGTGTCAGTTATACCCGAATTCCAGCTCTGCGCCTGAGTTTCATGCTGAACGCACGTGACCTTTGACCCCAGCAAAGGCGATCCCGGAGTGTTTTATCACATTGTGGTGGAGAATGCGGGCATCACGTTGCAAGCATGAGCATGGAGGACGTGGTGAAAGCGCTGGTACAGTCCACCGCCGTCCAGCAAGAAGCTAATCGGGTGATGATGGCCCAGCTGAAGGAGTTGGTGGACATGACAGCTACCGATCGTTCGCTTCTTCAGCAGGTGGCGCAGCTCCTGGCAAGCCTACATGAGGTTAACCTGGAAGCCGAGTCGAGAGTGATTCACGTGAGTCGGTACTGGCAGAAGATGACGACCGAAGATGACGTCGAGGCATACCTGACCACGTTTGAACGGACGGCGGTACGAGAAAAATGGCCGAAGGCACGATGGGCCGGCCTGATTGCCCCGTTTCTTTCCGGTGAGGCCCAAAAGGCTTATTATGACTTAGAGCCTGAAGCTGCGCAGGACTTTGACAAACTGAAAGCCGAGATCTTGGCCCGGCTGGGAGTGACGACCGTTGTCCGTGCACAGAGAGTGCATCAATGGACTTATCAGCCGGATAAACCACCGCGGTCACAGATGTTCGACCTGATCCACGTGACGAAGAAGTGGCTACAACCCGAGGTGCTGACAGCGCCAGAGATAATCCAGAGAGTCGTCATGGACAAGTACCTGAGAGCTCTACCGCCAGCCCTGAGGAAGTGGGTAAGCCATGGAAATCCTACGACGGCAGATCAACTGGTGGATCTGGTTGAACGTTACTCCGTGGCGGAAGGACTCCGAGACGACGTTACCCCACCTCGTTCTTCATCATCTCCACGAGGAACCAGTAAGACTGTTCCAGGGAGTAGGGGAGATGGAAAAAACCCTAAGACAGTGGGGGAGGAAAATGGGACTGCCCGCACTGCGAGGCCGAGAGTAACGAACTATGGTCTAAGCAAGGGGCCCGTTAGGTGTTTCCGCTGCCAAGAGATGGGATATATTGCTGCAAACTGTCCGGTCACTACTGAACCCATGCAGTGCGACGTCACAGACTCTAAAAACCGCATGTCTATGGTTGCACAGGTAGTGAGTGTGAATGCCGGTCAAAAGGATGCGGAAAAACACTTGTGTGATTTAACTGTTGATGGCAAAAATGTGGTGGCATTGTTAGACTCGGGAAGTGTGGTGACTCTGGTGAAGGCCAGTCTGGTGTCAGCCCCGACTGGACCATCAGACAAATTTTCTGTAACGTGTGTGCATGGAGACACCTGTTCGTACCTCACCACGGTCATATGCATTACTACTTCCTATGGGTCTGTGCAACATAAAGTGGGACTCGTCCCGACGTTATTGCATGATGTTATCCTGGGCTGGGATTTTCCCCACTTCTGGCAATTGTGGGAGAATCAGTAGATGCCCTCGGGTAATAGTGTACATGATTCTTCTCCCAGGGCGCGTGTGGGTCCCGAACCCCTGGAAGAGGTCTCCCCGGAAGACTCGGGGGAAGAGTCTGCGGGAAATGACCTGCAGTTCCCGTTTTCAGTCATGGCGGGTGATACGGAGGAGACCGGGGAAGAGGAGGAGGCCGACAGCCGTCCACCTCCCCGTTTGCCGGATTTAGAAGTTCAGAAAGATGACTTCCAAAGCGAGCAAATAAAGGATCCTACCCTTTCTCAGGCTAGGACAAATGTAAAAGTGATAAATGGGGTACCCGTAGAACCTGGCTCTAGGCTGGCATATCCTTACATGGTTCTGGATAATGATTTACTCTATCAGATAGAGAATAAGGGGGAAGATACGGTGCAACTATTAGTCGTGCCAAAACCCTACCGGCGGCAGGTGCTGGACCTGGCCCACAGACATGTGATGGGAGGTCACCTGGGAGTCCAGAAAATCACCGAAAGGATATTACACTGTTTTGTTTGGCCAGGCATGCATCACGATATTTGTGTATATTGTGAGTCTTGTCCTGACTGTCAAGCCTCTGCACCTAAGCCCCGGTTCTGTAGCCCTTTGGTACCCCTACCTATTATTGAAGTCCCGTTTGAGAGGATTGGGATGGATTTAGTTGGACCCCTTCCACGGTCTGCACGTGGACACCAACATATCCTGGTCATCTTGGATTATGCCACTCGTTACCCGGAGGCCATCCCTTTGCGTAACACGGCCACCAAGACGATTGCCAAGGAACTGGTGCATGTGTTTAGTCGGGTCGGTATACCAAAACAGATACTCACCGACCAGGGGACCCCCTTTATGTCCAGGGTAATGAAGGAGCTCTGCCGATTGTTACAAATCGAACCGTTACGCACATCCGTGTATCATCCTCAAACAGACGGGTTGGTCGAACGGTTCAATAAAACTCTGAAGCAGATGCTGAGAAAGGTGATAGACAAGGATGGGAAGAACTGGGACTATTTACTTCCGTATTTGCTTTTTGCCATCAGGGAAGTACCCCAGTCTTCCACGGGATTCTCGCATTTCGAGTTATTGTACGCCCGACGTCCTCGCGGACTGTTAGACGTTGCAGAAGAAACCTGGGAGGGTCAGGTCACTCCGTTTAAAACGGTCATAGATCATGTCACACAAATGCAGGACCGTATTGCGGCTGTTATGCCTATAGTCAAAGAACACATGATGCAGGCTCAAGGATCCCAAAAAAGAATCTATGATAGGGGCGCCAAGATCCGTACGTTTGCACCCAGAGATAGGGTGTTGATCCTGGTCCCCACGGTGGACAGTAAGTTCCTGGCAAAGTGGCAGGGCCCCTTTGAGATTAAGGAAAGAGTTGGTGAAGTAAACTACAAAGTATACCAGGCAGGTAAGCGGAAACCTGAACAGATTTATCATGTAAGTCTGATAAAACCCTGGAAAGATCAGTCTGCCTTGTCAGCGGAGCTGGCCCGTCCCGTCTGCTCGCATACCGTACCGGAGGTACGGGTTGCAGAGACTCTCTCAGAGCGGCAAAAGACTGAGGTCAGGCAGTTTCTACTTCACAACCAAAAGTTTTTCTCAGAAAAACCCGGGCAGACTACGCTAATGAAACATGACATCATAACAGAACCTGGTGTCACAGTTCACGTAAAGCCCTACCGAATCCCGGAAGCGCGCCGTGAAGCCGTTTCCCGAGAAGTGAAGGCAATGTTAGAGTTAGGTGTCATTGAGGAATCGCACAGTGCTTGGTCCAGCCCGATTGTGCTAATTCCTAAACCGGACGGCACCATCCGGTTCTGCAATGACTTCAGGAAACTGAATGCGGTCTCAAAATTTGATGCCTACCCTATGCCCCGGGTCAACGAGTTAATAGATCGGTTAGGAAAAGCCCGGTATATTACGACCCTAGACCTAACAAAGGGGTATTGGCAGATCCCTCTGGCGGAGGCTGCCAGAGAAAAGACGGCATTTGCTACCCCAGAAGGTCTATTTCAGTATGTGTATATGCCGTTTGGACTGCACGGAGCACCGGCGACCTTCCAGAGACTGATGGATCGAGTCCTGAGGCCACATAGGCAGTACGCTTCGGCCTATTTGGACGACATTGTCATTTACAGCTTGGACTGGGAGACTCATCTCCAGAAAGTACAAGCTGTGATTGACGACCTGTGGGAGGCAGGTCTAACCGCGAACCCCAAGAAATGTCACATCGGGCTAGAAGAAGCCCGGTATTTGGAGTATGTAATTGGGAGGGGTGTTGTTAAACCCCAGGTTGATAAGATTCAGGCGGTTCAGGACTGGCCACAACCTGTCAACAAGAAGCAGGTGCAAGCCTTCCTGGGGATCGCCGGCTATTATCGCTGGTTCATACCCAATTTTGCAGCCATCGCTACCCCCCTGACAGATCTTACAAAAGGGAAAGACTCCGTCATGATTAAATGGAGTTTAGCGGCTGAAGAAGCCTTCCATAGCCTAAAACGGGCACTTTGCTCTCAGCCCGTACTGGTGACTCCGGACTTCCGCGGCGAGTTTGTGGTACAAACGGATGCCTCTGATACCGGTATCGGGGCAGTACTCTCACAAGTGAGGGACGGAGTGGAACGCCCAGTCCTCTATTTCAGCAGGAAGCTGAATAAACACGAGCAAAGGTATGCAGTCGTAGAAAAAGAGTGCCTCGCCATTAAGTGGGCTCTAGAGGCCCTCAAATATTACCTGGTGGGCCGAAAGTTCAGGCTGATCACGGACCATGCCCCTCTCAAGTGGATGCACTTGAACAAGGAACGGAATAGCCGGGTGACCCGGTGGTTCCTTGTCCTGCAGGCCTACACTTTTACGGTGGAGCACCGCCCAGGGGTACAGATGGGAAATGCAGATGCCCTGTCCCGAGTGCACTGTTTGGCGGGTGTCATTGCTCGACCGGAGTGGTCTGAGCAGAGGGGGGGATATGTGAGAATCATGTGGGAATAGTGGATGAGGGCAGGTATATCTTGCCCAGATTCCTTTCCTATGTGGCCTAGTCTGGTCAGTATCGCACCTGCTTGCTAATGAATAATTGGAGGTGGATATAAAGGGATGCCAGGTGGTGGTGTGAGTGTCTCAGCCTGGGAACACAGAGAGCCTGTCTGTGTTAGAGACACACGTGAGTGAGAGCAGTGCCCACTGCAACTGTGGTTTGGCTGGACGGGAGAAGCCCGCCAGTTGGTAGTTAGGTTGGACTTTGTTTAGTTAGTGCCGGACAGGCAAGGATTTGTTTTATGTTTTATTTCTTTATGCATTGCTTTCACCATTAATAAAACTGACCCAGTGTCAGTTATACCCGAATTCCAGCTCTGCGCCTGAGTTTCATGCTGAACGCACGTGACCTTTGACCCCAGCAAAGGCGATCCCGGAGTGTTTTATCACAGTACTGATATTTAAAAGTGATTTTGTTAAGGGAACGATAGTCAACACAAGGCCTTAATGAACCATCTTTATTGGCAACAAAAAAAACCCAGCTCCTAAAGGTGAAGAGGATGGTCTAATATGACCCTTCTCCAACGACTCCTTGATATAAGATCACATAGCATCATGTTCGGGTACCGATAAGTTGAAAAGCCGACCCTTGGGAAATTTACACCCGGGCATTAACTCAATTGCACAATCATAACTCCTATGACAAAGACGCAGACTAAGGCTAGTTTCACACTAGCGTTTATGAGCGCAGCGACGGCCTGCGCACGGCCGCCGCTAAGCCGCGCCCCCTGCCGTGCCCCCGCCGGTAGCTCCGCCCACCGGCGCATGACGCTGCATGCGCCCTGCGTCCCCTATCTTTATCACAGGGGGCGCAGGCCGTGCGCAATATGCGTTTGGCGGCGCATGCGCCTTTTTGACGGTGCGCCGACGCAACCAAAGTGCAGCAGGTCGGCGCACCGTCAAAAGGACGCATGCGCTGCCAAACGCATACTGCGCACGGCCTGCGCCCCCTGTGATAAAGATAGGGGACGCAGGGCGCATGCAGCGTCATGCGCCGGTGGGCGGAGCTACCGGCGGGGGCGCGGCAGGGGGCGCGGCTTAGCGGCGGCCGTGCGCAGGCCGTCACTGCGCTCATAAACGCTAGTGTGAAACTAGCCTTACTCTCACTAAATACATCACAAAAATCAGCCAAATAATCAGGAATATCATGAGACTGGGGAGAGGTGGAGAAAAAAGGAATGTCACTCAGAACACACTGATAATCCCAACTCACCACAGACACAGACTTCCAATCCAAAGCAGGATTATGAGTTTGCAAGAAGGGAAAACCCGGAACAATACGTAGTATCATGCAAATTGTGCAACACCAAAAATTTACAATTTTCTTGGTGGTCCAGGGCAACCCGCATTATTACCTGGGTCCAAAACTGGGGTTTATTCTCTGCCAAAGGAGTAGCATCAATACCCCTCAAAGGGATAGGAGTCCGCAGGGGTATCATGGGAAAACCACAACGTTTAGCAAAGTCTAAATCCATCAGATTCAAAGCTGCTCCTGTATCTACAAAAGCCGTAGCAGAAAATGTAGACAAGGAGCAGATCAGAGTAACTGCAAAAACGAACTTAGGTTGTACAATACCAACAGCAAATGTGTGCGCAAAGCGTTTTTCTTGTTAAGGGCAGACAAAAATAGTATGAGAGGCATCTCCACAGAAAATACACAGCTTATTACGCCTTCTAAACTCCTGACGTTGCGCCCTAGACAAAACCCTACACATTGCATGTAGTAAGGACCGCCCACTTTCAGAATTTTTGAGAGTATAACTCTGCAGAATCCTGACCCTGGTTCAATGCCAATAAGGTTTTCTCAGCTTGATCAATGGCATTAGGTTCACCATACAACAACCCTACAGCTTGAAAAATGCGTCCACATTAGTCAGAATAGGATCTCCAGGTGTCAGAGAAAAAGCCCAATCCTGGGGATCGCCACGCAGCAAGGAGATGTCAATTTTAACCTGCTGCACAGAGCTCCCCGATGAGTTAGGCTTCAAGGCAAGAAATAGTTTACAATTATTCTTAAAATTCAAAAATTTAGACCGATCCCCAGAAAACACATAAGGAGCAGGGATTTTTGGTTCAACAGCAGATGATTGAGCGAGATAGGCGTAAATTCCCCGCACTTCAGCAGTGAGCTGCTCAACACGATCAGACAATTGTTTAATCTCCATTAAAGAAAAAATTCTTCCACGGCCCCAGAGAAAAAGAGGAAAAAATATACATTAAAAAAAAATGCTGACTTTTTTTTTTTTTTTTTTTAACAATTCTTTCCTTCCTTTGAGTACTCTAGAGTCTGCGGTTTAGGCTGGTGATTCTGTTATGACTGGGTCACCAAGGAGGAAAGCAAGACCAAGCTAAGCCACAGAAAACCAGAGAGGTTTTAACTAAGTGGATTGCAGACCTCTGATCCTATCCACACAACTAGCAGTAGCCGTGGGGCGTACCTACGATGATCCTAGATGCCTCGACACAGCTGGAGAGCTAAATAAGCCTAAAGCAAGAAAGGGGAAATCTAAACTGCCCCAGAGCAGACCCCAAAGGAATAGATAGCCCCCAAACATATATTGATGGTGAGACAAGATGAAAACACAAACGCAGATAGGAAAATAGACTGAGCAAACGATAGGGCCCACACTAACTAGACAGGACAGGAAAGGAAAGACACTGTCTGCAATCGTGCAAAAAACCCTGCAAAAAATGTCCAACACATCTGATAGAAAAATACTGAAGTCGCACGACTTCGCCCACTATATCAGCACTCTGGTATATTCTGAAAGCAGAGCAAATAGAGGCCAATCTAATAAGGGACAAAAACAAACTGGCACAAGCAGTAACATGTGGATAGAGATTCAGCACAGCCCCAGCTGGAGCTGGCTGACCACACAAAACTGAAATAGACAAAACCAGATCAAATGTGAACAATAGCAAAAGAACACTTAGCTGAGCATGCAGGGACTAAGCTGGAAACTAAGACCTCAGGAGGCAGGAAAAAATCACCAGCAGGGATAGAGGGAGTCGGCTGTCTTAAATCCAGTCAGAAACTCCAGATCTAAAATCATCCTCCTCATTATCAGGTGGCAAGCCTCTGTTAATCAGATCAGCTCCATTACCTCCAATAACCACCAGAGGGAGCCCAGAAAGAGAACTCGCGACCCCGCTGTCAATATAACCAGATCCACTACCTGGCCGGACACTGATAAAGGAACTGTCAAACAAATCTTAGCCAGACTGAAAGACACTTTTGATACCCACACTGCAACAGAGATAAAAATGAGATTCTTTGGGTGCAAACAGAGAGTGCAGGACAGTATACGGGACTATGCCCTTAATCTTCAGGAGACACTATGGGCCGTAAAGCAGGTTGACCCTGAGAGCGTGCAAGATGAAGATAGATTACTAACGGAGCAGTTCATAGAGGGACTCCAGTCTAACAATCAAAGGACACAGCTGCGCATAATGGCCCTACAAAATCCTGAATTGGATTTTGCACTCTTCAAGGATAGAGCCATCCGAGTGCTACGTGAACCAAACCCTAGCAGCACAGAGCCCTCTAAGCATCCTGCAATTACATACCAGCAGGAGACAGCATCCTTTCCAAAGACCTCTATTGAGACTGACAAGCCGTCCCAAGATGATGACTCTGCTGCAGACTTATGTCTCCAAGTCAAGGAACTAACCAAAAGTGTGGCTGCACTCACAAAAACTGTGCAGTCCCTGCAAATGACTCCAAAGCAGAAAATCCAGCTGGCCTCCAGTCCAGATGATGTCCCGTGGTGACAGCAGAAGAGGATCCCACCGACCAGAGGGAGAGACAGCGATTGTTACGACGAGGACGGACAGCTCATCTGTCGCCGCTGCAACAAGACAGGACACCTAGCAAGATTCTGTCATTTAAACAAGCAGCCCCTGGGGAAAACAGCCAACCCCCAGGAGTAAGACGACCAGGCCCACCAAATTAGCGAGTCAAGTACGTAGGAGGACGACCAGTCCTGCCTGTCGTGATTGACAGCTTTCCAATGAACGCTTTACTGGACACCGGCTCTCAGGTGACAACGATGCCATATGTTCTTTTTAAGCAGTACTGGGCAGATTCAGATATTAATCATAGCCCAGATAAAGACCTTGCCATTTTTGCCAGCAATGGTCATCCCTTGCTTCAGATAGGGTATAAAGAGGTGACCATAAAGATTGGCCGATTAGAATTGCAATCGCAAGGTTTGATTATAGTAGATATTGACAAACGTGAATGCCATCCTATGATCACTTTAGGCACTAATGTAATTGAAAATTGTCTTGGAGAAATTATTGCTTTGTTACAACAGGTAGCCAAGACTGCCAGCTCCAGTCAGCAATGGGTTCTGCAAAAGGAGAGCAGAGCCCTGATGCAAAGACAACAAGTAGAGCTGTCTGGTGGAGAAGTCGGCAGTGTCAGAGTAAATGATCCTTTCCCCATTTCAGTACCTCCCAGAAGTGAAATGTTAATTTGGTGTTGGGCAGCAATAGGCCTCAGGGGTCAAGATTTTCAAGCCTTGGTAGAACCCATGTACTCTGATAGTAGGCCCACTATCCTGACAGCCAGATGGGTAGTTGATGTCCGCAAGGGGAGAGTACCAAAACGCATCTTAAATTGTGGGGAGAGAGAGGTCCAGTTACCCCGGTATGCCACCCTTGCTAAATTGTTCACTGTCAGTAACAATGCAATAGAGGCACTAGAACCCTTGCTTCTGTCTGACAAGGTGGAAGAGAAAGGCTCTGAAGGGCAGCAGGAGGACTGGTGTCAGCAGCTACACGTGGGCACTGACTCCACCCCTTCGCACCAAAAACATGGGGCTTACCGGGTGGCTCAAGAATTTGAATGGGTCTTCAGCAAGCATCCGCTAGACTTTGGGCAGGCAAAAGGGGTCCAACATCATATCCCCACTGGAGATCATCCACCCACTAAAGAGAGGCACCGGCCTGTACCCCCAGCACACTATCAATGTGCCAAGAGTATGTTACGGGAGATGAAGGAGGCTGGGGTAATCAGAGATAGTTGTAGCCCCTGGGCAGCTCCATTAGTCCTCGTTAAAAAGAAAGATGGTAATATGAGAATGTGTGTAGACTACAGGCGGATTAACAGCAGTACACATAAAGATGCTTACCCATTGCCTAGAATTGAGGAATCACTAGCTGCACTGAGAACCGCTAATTATTTCTCCACCTTAGATTTCACCAATGGGTATTGGCAGGTTCCTGTGGCAGAGGCAGACAAAGAGAAGACAGTGTTTACAACACCAATGGGCCTCTGTGAGTTTAACTACATGCTCTTCGGGCTCAGCAATGCGCCAGGAACATTTCAGCGGTTAACGGAATGCTGCCTTGGACATAAAAACTTTGAAACCGTTCTGATGTACCTGGATGACATCATCGTCTTCTCCAAAACCTACGAAGACCATTTGAAGCACCTAGCCAAGGTATTCGAGGCCCTGTCAAACTTTGGCCTGAAAGTAAAGCCATCCAAATGTCACCTTTTGAAACCCAAAGTGCAATACCTAGGCCATATGGTGAGCGCGGAAGGTGTGGCACCCGACCCTGGCAAAGTCACCGCTATCCGGGACTGGCAAAGACCCAACACTATTCATGAAGTAAGGCAGTTTCTTGGGTTAGTAGGCTACTACCGAAGATTTATCAAGGACTTCACAAAAATAGCTGCACCCCTGCAAGATCTTCTAGTGGGCAAATCCAAGAAAGCCAAGAACAAAAGTCTTTCGTTCGAGTAGAACAAAAGGATAGAAAAGTCCTTCATCAGACTGAAATTGGCCCTCACGGGAGATGAGGTCCTGGCTTACCCTGACTATGACCAACCATTTGTACTTTACACTGACGCCAGCAACGTGAGATTGGGAGCAGTGCTGTCACAAGTGCAGAAAGGCAGAGAGAGAGTGATTGCCTATGCCAGCAAGAAGCTTCGTCCCACTGAGAGGAACCCCGACAACTACAGTTCCTTTAAACTGGAGTTCCTTGCCTTAGTCTGGGTGGTAACAGAGCGCTTCAAGCACTACTTGGCTTCAGCAAAGTTCACCATCTACACGGACAATAATCCGCTAACCCACCTTGAAATGGCAAAGCTCGGGGCACTTGAGCAGCAATGGATGGCCTGACTGTCCAACTACAATTTCACCATCAAGTACAGAGCAGGACATAAGAACGCTATGCGGATGCATTGTCCAGGATGCCTAATTCACCAGACGGGGGAGAAGATCCAAAAGGACTCAAAGAAATCGAGTTACCAGCCTTCCACCGTCCAATTGCAGCCCAGCGCTCCCAAGGAGTAAGGAATAAGCGCTTTGTCGTACGAGAAGCAACGTTGAACCCATTACCCCATCATGAGTGGGCAGAGACCCAAGATAGTGACCCAGCTGTTCGCCTAGTAAAGGAGTTGCTGGCACAAGCTGAATCCCACCCTCGTCCAGATGACCCACAGGAAGCACAGCAGCTATGGAAGGAGAGAGGCAAGCTGTTCATCTACGAGGGTAAACTGTGTCGGAGGAACATCAACTCGCGCACACATGAACTGGTCTGGCAGGTGGTAGTCCCGAAGAACGATGCGCCAATGGTCTTGGAGGCGTACCACAAAGGAGCAGGACACTTCGGTTGGAAGAAGTTGGAGGTCCTACTTCGTGAAAGATTTTACTGGGTTGGCATGAGGAGTTCCATTGAGAAGTGGTGCCGAGAATGTGCCCATGCAACCTGCGCAGAAAAGACCGAAACAGCCAGTGAGCCCCATTACAGCCGATCATCACAAAACACCCGCTTGAACTGGTAGCCTTGGATTACGTGAAGTTAACTCCGAGTAGGAATGGCAACACCTATGCTTTGACATGCTTTGACCATCGTGGACCATTACTCAAGGTTTTTGGTAGTCGTGCTTGTTAAAGACCAAACAGCGAAGACAGCAGCCAAGGCATTTCAGCAACACTGTTGTCGACCGCTCGGATACCATGAACAAGTGCTCACTGATCAAGGTCCAGCCTTTGAGGTAGAAGTGTTCCAGGAGTTCTGTAACATGTACGGTTGCAAGAAAATCTGAATGATGCCATACCATCCACAGACAAATGGCATGTGTGAAAAGATGAACCAGGTAGTGATTGACTTATTGAAGACCTTACCTCTGGAAGAACGAAACCAGTGGCCAGAGAAGTTGCCAGATCTGGTAGATCTATATAATCATATACCGGTAAACTCCACAAATTTCACTCCGGCCTACTTTATGAGAGCAAGACCTGGCAAGTTACCCATTGATTTGGACATGGGAGTCTTAACACCTGAGACAACATCACCAGATGCAGACTGGGATACAGAGCGGCAGCAACAATACCGCAAACTGCAAGAATGTGTGGAGAAAAGTTTGTCCCAAGCAAGATAGAAGCAGGAAAGAAATTATAATCAACATGCCCCTGCAGTTCCCTTGACACCAGGAGAACAAGTACTCAAAAGAAAGAGACGTGTTCACAAACTAGATGACCAGTGGGAAGCAGAGCCATACACTGTAATACCTTCAGACTTTAATAACACCAAGGTATGCCTCATCAGCAAAGATGGAGGAGAAACCTTAGAAGCAGTCTCAAGTGATCATCTAAAGGTGTGCCCTGATCAATTGAAGGACAAGAAATAAGTCCAAGACACTCCACGGCCCATAGTAGAGGTGGAAGAAAAGATCCATACTATACTTGGAGAATTTCCTCAGACATGGACACAAGTAAATCAGGCAATCGTAGTACCAGTCCAACCTTTCATCAGCCTACTGCACCAGATGAAGTAGAAACTATAAATGAAATGGTTCCAGTGACAGATACCACATTTGCAGTGGAATGCGGAAGTCTATCCCCTGCTAACAGTGAAACTGTCAAACTCATGGTGAGTCTAGGAGTCAAGAGAAGGCAGTCCAGAATACCTATCTTACAAAAGTCTACTTATAGCGCAGTGACTAGTGCACCCACAGTAGAGAGCAGAGAACAGGTCAGGTCATCAGAAATACCTATACTGCATAGATCCACTCGTAGTACTAGAGGTCAGATTCCTGTCCGTTACAGAGATAACGTAATGTTAATAAAGTAATAAGAATGTATAGTTGTAACCGTTAAGCATGAGAGCCTACAGAGACTTACTGTATGAACCTTTTTAAGTATTTGTAATACCCAGTTAAAGGACAATTGGGCCACAGGACTATGTGTGGTCGAACTTTTATTTCTAAACAGTTACTCCAACTTGGCCTAGAAAATAAGCCACCGGCGTGACCGAAAAACAGGCCCATCTACAGAGTGCCCTGTAGCCACGCCCAGGGACGACACATAAAGTGGGTTAAGGCGGTTCCCACCAACCAAACTCCAGGTACAAGCACAATGACGATTCCTGGATAGCAGCTTAAGGACTGGTCGCAGCAGTAACTGTGCTATTGTTTCTTTTTCTTGTCTGGTTTTGATAATTTTTACATTTTTAAGACCTTGTAGATTTTCATTAATTGTTGTTAACAATTCTTGTTACATTTCCTCAGTACAGGAGTACTGAACTTAACTGGAGGGGAATGTGACACCCCAGAGTCCAGTTGTCACAGTGACATTGCCTCCCTCTAAGAGGTGAAGTCATGCTTGGAGGCAGAAGGGGGACCCCCATGCCAGGTAACATAGATTAAATCACAATTCCTGCTGCAGGTCAGAAAAGGAAGCTGTCTTATAAATTCTTGCCAGCAGAGGGGGTTGGTGAGTCAGCTAGAAGTGAGCTGAGGGAGTTGTCATGGAAACGAGAGCAGCTGTGAGCTGAGAAAAAATGACAAGACAGTTAAATGTGAGGTAAAAAGATCTTTTTGGAAGATCCTGTCAGTTCAAGATGGGGAGCTGATCTGTGAGGAGCTGGTGAGGGGGAACTGATCTGTGAAGAGGGAAAGGACATGAGCAGAGACAGAGAGGCTCTGGGGAAGCTAAAAACTGCATGTAGCAGACCGAGTGAAGCGCTAATAGAGAGAAAGAGGACGCCAGAGTCCAAGGCTGACAGGAGCTGTACGCCCTGATAGCCAAATCTGAAAGTACAGGGGATTGTAAATTCCTGTGCGACTTGAACACCTGAGGGCACGGCAGCAGATGAGCCGGGGGCTGACGGTGAAAAGGACGGTACCCATGGAATAGGCTCATGCTGACAGCCGTACAGGTTAGTCAAATCATCACGCAATTGAGGGTCTCAGCTTAGTTACAAACAGCAGAGACCCACACACAAAGTGCAGAAGGAAGGTCCTAAACCCCCACCTGGCAGGGTGGATCCCCTGAATGCCTCCAGGCGAGCCGGACTCAAGCCATCACCTGTATGTGGTACTCCGGATTGCAACCAATTGCCAGTAAAAGGTAAAGAAACTGCACCTCTCTGTGTCCTCCTCTCATTTCTCTGCAACCCAACATTCACAGCCATCTTAACTACTGATCAAACATCTTTGCCCTGGGACTATTGCTCTACCTGTGGAGAGCTATTTTCACTTCAGCTGCGACACACCAACAGTCTCAGGGGAACAACACCGCAACGCTGGTCACCTCTGACCAGAATACCACAGGTGGCGTCACGTATTTAATCATCTATAAACTTTAACTTCATTTTTACCACATCTAACAACATCACAAAACAACTTTTCCCCCTTCCCCTATATTATTTAATGGATGCCCCAGGGCCACGGACCGGGTCACCGCTGCCGTGACACCGTAATCCATTGAAGTCGACGGGCCCGGTACCGAGTGCCCCATGGCCCTGCGCCGCAAGCTGCGCGCCTGGGCGCTCCACATGTACTGTAATGCCCTGATATGGAAAGATGAACCACCAGGTTTATGCTGTGCAAATGGTAAGGTAAAATTGCTTTCTCTCTTCTCACCACCAGATACACTGAAATCTCTGATGACAGGCACCACTGCAGTATCAAACCATTTCTTGGAAAACATCAGGAAGTACAACTGCTTCCAACTGACATTTGGTGCAAAAAGAGAAGTTTTTTCAACTGGATTTATGCCCACGTTCAAAGTTCAAGGACAGATTTACCACTCAGTTGTCTCACTGCTTCCATTACAAAGAAAAGAACCTCAATATCTTCAACTCTACTTCATGGGAAATGTAGATGTGGCGCTCCTGAGTCTCAGTCGCCACAGAGGTACTGCACCTCCTCCTGAGGTGTGGTGCCCCACCATTCAAGTAAGTTGGAGGCTCCTGACCACACTCCAACACTCGCACCCCACACAACACGGTAGTTCAGCAAAGCCACAGTGAGGCTCCTTGCTTAGAGAGTAGCAGAGCTTGGAACACGAAACGTGCTGGGAGGTGGGTGGAGTTTAGAATACATAAAAGAGCGGGAAGCTTTAGGATTACAGGTCAGTCTGAGAGGAAGCCACTCAGAGAGGAGTGAGGAAAGAAGATCCCTGGAAGAGGGATGGAGGAAGGAGGTGCTGCAGCAGATCTCAGTGACCTGGGTCTGCTGGCACGGGAAAGGAAAGAAGGAGAAAGATATTGAACTGAAACCTGATCTTCCATAAGAGAGAGAGATTAGAATGGAACAAAGGAGTAAAAGGGAACAGAGAGGACGTGGGTTAGAGGAAGAACCCTGCCTAGAAGTTCTAAGCGCAAGGCTGGGGCCCGGTCCCCGAGGTTGTATGGACACTAATGGTTCTGCAGCAGACACCGGTGGAGTAGTGGGCTGTAAATGCACTACTCCCATCTAAGACTTGGGGGCACAACAGCAACTTGAATAGTGAGCCGGGACTCAGGAGTAGAGAGTCCCCGAAGCAGGCTACAGCTGTCTGCCGTACAAGTAGAGTTCTTGGGAACATCTGTCAGGAGGCACTCCAGTGTAACTCAGTACTGGGAGTACTTCACACTTAAAGGCGCTATAGAGGAGACGTTCAGAAAGGCACATGTTGGCGGAGCGTTGGAAGGGAGCATTCCATCTTGCCTGGAGGTTGACTGAGTCCCTCACCCGGAGGACACGGCACGGAGGCAGGCACCTGTGTGTACGACAGACTGTGAGTAAAACTTTGGAACTGCAAGCCCTGGTGTCCTCCATTCATTATTGCGCCAACGCATCCAACCCCGCTACATCTGGGTACCAGCTTCTACACCGCTTGTGCCTCTCCTCTTCCACCACATCTACACTGCCCTGGGGCTACAGCTCCACCTGTGGGGAGCTTCACCATCTTGGCTGCAACACACCACCAGCCCCAGAGGATCTGCATGCAGCGTCACCTAACATCTCACTTGCCGAACACCGCAGGTGGCGTCACGAACTATTCATTCAAACCATTACATTCCCCCATTGCTTGGGCGCCCAGGGCCACGGACCGCGTCCCCGCTGCTGTGACACATCCCGCTGATACCGGCCCTGTACCGAGTACCCCATGGCCCTGGGAGGGCGACCCATAGAAGCAGAGGCTCAGCAGAGATGCTCTTTAATTTCAAACACTCGCCTTAATATTGTCACTAACTTGCAGTAGTTCCTTCACTTAACCAATCCATGTGTTCAACTTTTCAAGACTGCATTTGAATGCATGCTAAGTGATGATTCCAAAGTTGTAATCAGAGCTGACAAAACACCACGAGGTGAGCATCAGCAGAATTTCAATGCCCCCACTTTTGATGAGGTAGCTATTTTGATTGTGGGTAATGAGTTTCACAGCAATGACATTGTGCTTCAGGAAAGGAACAATGGTTTGCAACAGGTGGCAGAAACTCACAGGTCCCATGATACACTGCAATATCCAATTATCTTTTGGCAGGGACAGGATGGCTATGACTTTGAAATACCTCAGACAAATCGTGCAACAGGCAACCCTTCAGGGAAAAAGTGTCGGCCATGGACTTCTATGCCTATAGGATCATGACAAGAGTTGGTGAGGAAAATCACATCCTCAAATGCAGACATCTCTTCCACCAATTCATCGTTAACATGTATGCAAAAATTGAGAGTGAACGTCTTCTGTATATCCGACTAAATCAAAAGAAGCTCAGAGCCGAGGAATACATTCACCTTAAACATGCTGCGGCAAATAATATTTGTTATAACTAACTACACAGTTAGTTACTATGCCCAGGCAATGCCGGGCTCTTCAGCTAGTTTCATAATAAACCTAATTTGCTATGGGGAAGGTTAAATAATTTACAAATATTCATTGCAACTGTACCATAGCCCTACTGATTATTACCTACAATCCATTTTTAGGCTGAGTTTCAGTCATTTTCAAGATTTTTATTTACACCACTATGTGGTAAGTGACTGAACTTTATTGCGCCCCTAATGCAAATCTTCAATGTATAACTTATATCCAGTGCAAGAAAAAAAGTCTTCAGTGTCTTTATGTGACTTGTGACAGTGTGGATTGTGCACACAGTCACAATTCCCGAATTCACTGGACAGGTGGACAGTCACATTGTTAGGAATCTGGTTTCTACCATGCCTATGCAGGAATCCAGATTCTCACATCTATCTCCAGAGGCTAAGTCCTCCAATGCGGACGGCCACCGTGGTTATATGCAGACCACGAAGTCTCTGGCCGGATCGTATTGGTGGCTGCACAGGGCTCGGGACGTGAAAAAATTCACTCGGGCATGCACCTTATGTGCTCGGGACAGTCTTCCCGAACGGAGTGTGGCGACGGCCATCGACACACGGCGGCGTTCTCCTAAAACTCCCGCTCCCATTATCTCACGGGTATCCCTCCTGACACCTGACGACCTGACCTCCGCTGATACCATCCGTATGTCCCGGTTTTCAGTTTCACCAACCAGGACATCAGGCTCGCTTTTGGGCGAGTCTGAGGTCTGTGCCCCTGTCGGGCACAGGCTGGTGGACTGGTTGATTGGAGGGTTCAGGGAGTAGGGGGCCCCAGGAGGGGGGGTAATGTTAGGAATCTGGTTTCTACCATGCCTATGCAGGAATCCAGATTCTCACATCTATCTCCAGAGGCTAAGTCCTTTGTTCCATCTTCTGAGCATGCTCACGGGACGAGCTCTCATTGGAGTTCGGGAGTCAGGTGCTCAGGTCCCGCTCCGGATCCTATTGGCTACTTTTGGAGACCTGGAGAATTCCGGAAGGTCCCGTACGCTATAAAAAGTGCGCATGGCCGTTCCGCCATGCACTAGTATTTTCATACTGCTGCTGTGTGTATGGTGATGGATGCTTGGACTGGTGACTGACTTATTAAGAAACCCCTTCCCTCTGATAATACGTCTGTGTGAGTGTGTGGGATTCAGCCAGTAGCAGCACTAGCACCAGCGCGCTCAAGGTCCATCTGTCTCAGCAGCTAGCATCCTGCATCATGCTTGCGACTTAGCGGTGCCTTCCTTGCGGCTTAGTTCACGCCGCGCTGCGGTAGCAGTCCTGCCGGGCGTTCGCAGTTGCGATGCCACGCAACTTATTTCACGGTAGGTCTAGATGGAGTAGTCCTGACATCTAAGGCTACTCCTGTGACCTTTAAAACCGTGTCTGCTTCGCTGGGGTCTGTGACCTAGAACTGACTCAGCGGTTATGTATGCTTTATGCTCGCAGCTCTGTGAACATAACAGAGCTTGCTTTAGTGCACTGGGTGCAGTTAAACCCTGTGCACATTTCCGCCATAGTGCTCTGCCTCTCTTAGCAGCGGTTTTTCCATCCACCGCACGGTGGATCCCGAGTGGCGAAGACACTTTATTTATTTTTTATTTAGTGTCTTCCGCCACTCCTAACACACATGACCACATGTATGTGATTTGGATATTTGTGGTCCCGTGCCAGTTAATGTCACTTGGCTACTTTTAATAGAAGAGAATTCAAAGTAGTGCAGGAGGTTAGTTGGAGCATTACCACAAGTATCCAAGTCACATATATGTGGTCTGATGGCAGCTCACCTGCACGGGAAATATAGGGGAATTGTGAAAGTGTGCGGATTACATATTGTCACTATTCGGCAGTCTGCAATTACAAGAGTGACCGCACACTTCTGTCCTTACACCACACAAACCCTATACTATTCATCCTGATAACATCTCATAGAGGTACAGTAAATAATTCTAAGAAAATTAGACATACATTAAGAAACAGCGTTTTCATTCCACGTACTCAACGTAGAGCTCACTGATCCAGTAATGACCTATGTGCCTATGCACATGAGCAAATTTTCATAGAGCCCAATGGTCGGTGTGACAAATGATAGCAGAATGCACTAGTCTGGTCCACTTTACAGACCAATCTCGTGTGTGTCAGACAGATCCAGCTCTAGTCCACTATGCAAAACAGCCCACAGAGCTGCACATGGAACCGAACACTTCTTCTGACCCGACTTTTAGCATGGTGGTGTAGTGGATTTGCAAGTAAATCTCTATAGTAACGGGAGCCTGGTCCCCCACTGGTCTTTGCGTCCTGGCCTCCAGGGATGACATCTCATTACTACTGAAGTCTGGGACCATAGGACACTTTTTTTTTCATAAGCTTGAAAACAGTGTTCTCTATTTATTCTGGGATTGTGGATTTTGCTGTGGTTACATGAAAAATAGTTTACAAAATTCCCAAAAAAAGGAGTTTGCACATAGAAATACCTACGTATTTCTCTGCAGGGTGTGGATGAAATTTGGTAAAATTTCCTCTTCTTTGGTAGAGGTTTTCCCCTACTGGATAACCTAAGTTTGTTCAATTCAGGAGTCAAATAAAATAAAAACAGTGTATAGCACCCTCCGGCAGCAGCGCCATTCCAGCAATGTGAGCACAGCTGTTTTAGGACTGTGATGTGACATTGTTGTGTCGCATGCCGGCTGCAGTCACTGAGTGGCCACTGTGGCTGCAGCTTTCTCTATTTCATTAAAGCAGACGTCCGCCTGATAGAACATGGATGTGATGCTGCTAAACGGCCACAGCTGGCATCTGACACAAGTCAGGTCACCCTCCGGGAACTGCGATGTTGACATTCCTGGCATGGCGCCGCTGCAGGAGGGGAGGTCACACTGCTTTCAGACCTGAATTGATGAAGCAGGGATTGTCTGGCAGTGGTCAACCCCATAAAAGTTGGGCAGAGCAATTTAATAAATTGTTGTAGCAAAGGGGTCTAAAGTAAATAAAATTAATGTACTTCAAGTAAGAAAATCAATGTTTGATTAGCCTGTCTGTATAGCAAATTCTTCTCTAGTTATTATTTTACATATATAGGGAAACACCTATGATAATGGAATGGTGTTATCAGGACACTGCTGAGATTTAACCACCAGCTTTGATGGTGGGCCTTTAAAGTCCCCAGCCCGCAATAATGTCATTTGGCATTGCTGCTTTAAAGTTGAGGGAGCCTATCAGTGAGCACACAATAGGAATAACAGCTACTAAAAGAAGCCAGAACCATTGGCTCCTGATCACGTGATCATTGCAATAGCCAATTATTGTTGTCAATTTAGTGTAATAGTTCTGTCATGTTACTGTCAGCAGCAAATCACATGTTTACATATTTGTAGCAAATCCTAAACTTGCATATTGATGACATTTTCACATAGCACACGTCAACATGACCCTTTTCCATGTTTTCATCCCTGTATTATGTTCTGCTACAGGTCTAAAGTTCTCTCTCAGAAAGAAATAAAATGCTTCTAAATTGCCATTTTCATAATGCTGTTTAGGTAAATGTCTTTGTTCAGAAGGAGGCCACAAAATACCCCAGACGTTAGCTAATCCGTGGCTGTCACATAAGGGCAGATGTGTTTCTGTCTTTTGAAACTCATTAGCACAGAGCTGGCATCTGTGAAGGACCATTGGTTTCTCCCATAGGACTATTGACTCTTCCTAGGGAAAATCGGCAAGTAGTGAGAGTTTATTGCCTTTCCTCCTACCTGGATAGAATTATTTCAGGGAGTATTGATTATAGGTTCTATCTTTGTCAAGAAAGTAATAATAATCATACATTTTATTTCTATAGCGCCAACATATTCCACAGCACTTTACGTTTCAGAGGGGACTTGTACAGACAATACTGATTAAGCATAACAATAATCACATAGATCATAACAAACACCAAGAGGAATGAGGGCCCTGCTCGCAAGCTTACAGTCTATGAGGAAAGAGGTAGACACGAAAGGTGGGTGGTAACAATTGCCCTGATTGTATGGACCAGCCATAATGTTAAGTGTGTAACAGTACAGACACAGAGGGCTAATGGATGCATAAAGCATGTGGGAACATCATGCGGGGAACCTGGTTATGGTAAAACTTTTGACTGTACCACACAGGGATAGTTAGGCTGTGTTGAGATGGTAGGCCAGTCTGAATAAATGCGGTTTCAGGGCACACTTAAAATTGTAGGGATTGGGGACTAATCGTATTGACCTGGGAAGTGCATTCCAAAGAATTGGTGCAGCACGTGTAAAGTCTTGGAGACGGCAGTTGAAGGTTCTGATTATTGAGGATGCTAACCTCAGGTCATCAGCAGAATGGAGGGCACGGGTAGTGTGGTAGACTGAAACAAGGGAGGAGATGTAGGGTGGTGCTGAGCCATGGAGGGCTTTATGGGTGAGGGTAATAAGTTTATACTGAATTCTGGAGTGGATGGGTAGCCAGTGTAATGACTGGCACAAGGTAGAGGCATCGGTGTAGCGATTGGCGAGGAATATGATCCTGGCTGCAGCATTCAAGACAGATTGGAGGGGGGAGGGTTTGGTAAGAGGGAGACCGATTAGTAGAAAGTTACAATAGTCCAGACGAGAATGAGTAAGAGAAACAGTAAGAGTTTTTGTGGAATCAAAAGTAAGAAAAGGTCGAATTCTAGAAATGTTCTTGAGGTGCAGATAACAAGAGCGAGCCAGTGATCGGAAGTGGGGGGCGAATGAAAGTTCGGAGTCAAGTCTGACCCCAAGACAGCGGGCATGTTGCTGGGGAGTAATAGTGGAACCACACACAGAAATGCCAATGTCGGGTATAGGTACATTAGTAGAGGGAGAAAACACAAGGAGTTCAGTCTTTAACAGGTTCAGTTTCAGATATAGTGAGGACATGATGCTCGACACAGCGTTTAGACAATTGCCGGTGTTTTCTAAAAAGTATTATGGTGATCTTAAAAATGTGAATTATTACTTTGGGTCAAGATCAGTTATTAAATAGCATGGTATAAGTGTTAGTGTTTTATATTAATTTGGGGTAAATATTTAAAAGCGTAATCGGCTATGCCACAAATGAGGAAAGGTACAAGAAACCCCACAATAACAGCAAAGCCTATTACTATCCAATGTAATCAAAATTATGTTTCAATTATAAAATATCTATATCAAACAGTTCATACAACCAAAATATTAATCGTGGCTATTATCTTACATACTGCACTGCTTCATGCAATGTTAGTTTGGGCTTGTATTTTCATTGTCATTGATGAGTTCCTTTGCATACATCATGTAGATCAAGGGTCCCCAACCTTCCCATTGATATAGACTTTAATACTAGTATTGATATAAATATCTCAAGCTTAACCAAAACCAAACACCTTTCATTTTATTTATAATTAAAGTAAATAATTAAGAAACTTTAATTATAACTCCACTTAATTGATTTATAACTAAAATATTTATAATTAAAGAAACTAGTAAAAAACTAACAAACTAGACTGAATACGAGGGATATTGCTAATTTGGATTGAACAGGATTGAACATGATTACATGATTATACCACTGTAAATGTTGTTCAGGTAAGTTATTTTCAGGAAGGTCCTCAGTGATTATCAATTGATTAATTTCTATTGTATCAATTGTGCACAGGAAATTAAGTAACTGATGTGCTAAAATCTCAATAAAATACTTTAGTTTAAGCATTAAGCAAGAAGCGTTTAAGCCATTATAATGCTTTTTTGTATCTTCATCCTATTCTATTAGAAAGAAACCAAACAGGATATTCATGAAATATTCTTTAAATTATAGAGGGTACTTGGACAGACAATATAAGACATTACACCATAACAATAATCACAGATCAAAACAGATACCAAGAGAAATGAGGGCAATGCTCGCAAGCTTACAATGTATGAGGATACTGTTTTGTACCAGACAAAATAAGCTAAAAGTACCTTACCATCTTTCTGTTCTGTATTCTCCATACAATTTTTGTACATGGCCCTACAATATTGTATACCCTCTGTCACCACCAGAAACTTTATAATGATCCATTTTACTTTACAAGAGTCATTTTTTAGTGTTAACATAATGTTTATTATTAACTAATTTTTAACTATTAGGTGTTTATTATATAAATTAAGTGCAAATATCACAAATATATTATCTTTCGTGCAACTGTTGTGCAACTTTTCCTGCTTTGTAATCAATCAGATTGCAAACTTGTCTATGTGATAAGGCTGTGAGAATTGTTGCTTTGAGATATATATATATATATATATATATATATATATATATATATATATATGTATATATACTGCTCAAAAAAATAAAGGGAACACAAACAGCCTGTTGCAAATGGAATAGTGTTCCCTTCATTTTTTTGAGCAGTATATATATAAAGCTCTATGAATTACATAGTATGTTGTAGAAAAGTAGAACTTTAGTATAGTGTTTGTCTTTATTTACTTTGAGATGTCATCCATATTTAAGGCATCAGGATGTTATAAAAATATAAAACCTGGTCTGTATAAATCAATCAGTCACAGACACATAAATCTAAACTTATCTATTGTTATACAAGAAAATGAAATTGTGTAATCTCTGCCTGTAAGTGGTAATGGTAGAGAAACAGATATTTTTCATAGAGATTATGAACTTACTACAGGTTGTCATTCATGTTTCTTCTATAAAACAGGCAAGATATAATATAGATACGATAGACAGATGATAGACAGATGATAGATGGATAGATACTGTAGATATAGAGAAAGATGGATAGACAGATGGATAGATGGATAGATATAGAGATAGATAGATAGATAGATAGATAGATAGATAGATAGATATAGAGATGGATAGATGTGAATAGATAGATAGATAGATAGATAGATAGATAGACAGACGTGAATAGATAGATGGATAGATATAGAGATAGATAGATGATAGATGGATATAGAGATGGATAGATGTGAATAGATAGATGGATAGACAGATGATAGATGGATGATCGATATTTGATAGAGATATAAATGTATAATTGCTATACATACTATACTTGTCTCCTGTGTAGCTGTAAGCTTTCTTTCTGTAGGAAGCATTCGTGTCCATAGTGCTGAATCTCTCTACCTACTTTTTAGCGTTTTGTTGTTCAGTCCATATGCTGTTAGTTTACCATTGTAGTTTTTACTTACTGCACTTTCTGTGTCTCTCCTCTAGATATTTATCATCATGAACTCTCTGGCTGTCCATTCTCCTGACTTGTAAAGGATCAGTCTACTAGTTTCTCCCCACTTCCATCCATGTGCCCCACATGCTTTGTGCATACCTGTACAGTCAGTACTAGCTCTATACCCATTTATCCCTCTCTACTTCTACTCTCCATTCATCTCTGTTCAGGCCTTTCTGCACTCTCTACAAGTTCTAACATTTCAGGTCGTTCCTTCTGGGATGGTACATTGCCCCATGAGTTATAACTGCTGCTTGTATTTGCTTTTCACCTCTTTCCCCTGTGTTATCTCTTCTAATTCTCCCCAGTCTTCTCTCCTGTTATAATGCAGTCATAAATGATAATCTTGTCACCTCTTTCCTTTTGTACAATATTCCAGTCTCTTTCTGCAGATGTTATATTGATCCCTGAGTTAGTTTTTTTGCACATGTTCTAAGACTTCGCAGTCTTCCCTTCTGTCGAGTTGTAATGCAGAGAGTTCTACATGATGGTGCTAAAGACTTCTTAACTCTTTCCTCTGGGCAAGTTGCAATACTTCACACAGTCCTCTCTTCTTTAGATGTTCTAATCCACCCTAAGTAATACCTGATATCTAGAGTGGCTTCTTACCTCCTTCTCCTCAGTCCAGCCCCGATATTGTCTCTGCTCGATGCCCCTTCACCCTCGGTGTTCTCTCCTCTGTCCCTGCACTGACAGTGATCAGTAGATTGGCTTCTTACCTTTTCAGCCTTTGTCAGGTGGTTAACCCTAAGGTGACACTTGTCAGCCTGCCCCTGGTCACAGTCTGCTCCACAACTCACCAGGCTTTTAAGAAGGAGGAGTGACCGGGACTTCCGTGCCTGTACGTCAAAGCTCAGCGGAGGACCGGCCACCCATTCGGCGATGTCAGCGAGCTCTCAGTGAAGAGATTTTTCCTTTCCTACTTGCTTAATACCAGGTAATCCTCTATTAGCTCAGGACAATATGGAATTGCCTCTGGTCTTTCGCAAATAGCTTCATTTAGCTGTAATATGTGATTGAGGTTTCAGCTGGGTCAGATCGTTAACTGCACCCTTGTGTCAAACTTTCGTCATCAGGTGCAATTTGCATGTTGTTTTCATCTGTCCAATCCACCAGGAAGGCTTACATTCTAAAAGCACCAGAAGCAAATGAAGAGATAAGTAATCTACACACAGGCAGCAGAGACAAGACGATACAATGGCTCACACAGCAATCCTTTACCGCTCACTCGAATCACTACCAATAGTTATGGCATAGCACAGAGTTAATATAGATTTTAATTTCTACCATTTAAAGCAATATGAAAATTTATTATTATCTTAAAGGGTGGTCCAGCGCCTAAATGTTTTTTTTTTAAAATATGTATCTTTATAATCTAGTCACTTTTGTCATTTGCTTTCTTTTACAAGTCCCTACACTTTTCCCTATGTAGCTAATCCCTAAATGTGTTTTTTACAGTACTTCCTGTGTGATGTTTCACTTGAGAGGAGTAATAAATGTAACAGGAGGCTGGGGCTGCACACACTTCTCTGCAGTGTATCTATTTCATCCCTTGGAACATAACCTCACAGGGGGCAGCAGTGAAGATACTACAGTTTCTTCCATCACCGCCCTCTGAACACATCCTTGAACCATAATCAAAGCAATAGAATCCTTTTGAGATGTGAGTGTACTGCCTCCTACTGACGATTCATTTGAGGGTGGTGCTAGAACTCTGGGGCACACTAGGATCACTCACTGCTTCTATTTCCACCCCCTATCGATGTCTTCTCTCACATTTAGAAGCTATGGTGGCAGCGGAGATAGAAGTGCCCTTGCTGCACTCACCTCTTCCACAGTGTCCATCACTCAAGATCCAGGACAGCTTCAGAGTGCAGCCATGCAAGAAGTGAGTGACTGCAGAGCTGCCCTCTGATGGACACTGCGGGTCGGGAGTACTTGTTTGAGACTCTTCTCAAACAAAACGTCACAGGAAGTACAGTAATAAAAACACTTTTAGGGATTAGCAAGATAGGGAGAAGTGTAGGAAAGGGTATAATAAATCTAATTACAAAAGTGGTTAGGATCTAAAGATTGATAGTTAAAAAATATGTTTTAGGTGCTGGGCTACCCCTTTAACTTATGTGCATCACCAGGGCCGGACTGGGACTAAAATTCAGCCCTGGCATTTGAAGTTACATAGGCCCACTAGTCACATGGTGACTATATAATATCTTTGTACACTTGTAGGTTACAAGAAGTGAGAGGAGATTAACACGACTATATAACATGTAGTCAGAGCTGTGCCCAGTATTTCAGCTCAGTCCTATTTATTGCTTTTAGGTACAGTACTCCTCCCAAATCTCTGTCCCCTTTTGTACGCACGGTAACAGAATTCCTGGCAGAACTGCTCTCTATTGGGCAACCAGACCCCCTGGTCATAGCCGCCCCTATCATACCTCCCAACTTTTGAAGAAGGGAAAGATGGACAAAGACTGCGGCGCGCATAGCGCGCCGCTGCAAATTTTGCCCACGCCCAGCCACACCCATTTCACAACTAGTCACACCCATGTACACACCTAATCGCACCCATTTAGCACTGCTGATCACACTGACTGGTACTGAGGGCACAGTGGCTGGCATTATGGGCACACTGACTGGCACTAAGGAAGAGAGAAAACAGAGAGAGAGAGAAAAAAGAAAACCGAGAGAGAAAGGGGAAAGAAAGAAAGAACAGTGAGAGATAGAGAAAGAACAGAGAGAGACAGAGAAAGAACAGAGAGAGAAAGAAAGAGGGGAAAGAAAGAAAGAACAGTAAGAGACAAAGAAAGAACAGTGAGAGACAGAGAAAGAACAGAGAGAGAAAGAAAGAGGGGAAAGAAAGAAAGAACAGAGAGAGACAGAGAAAGAACAGAGAGAGAAAGAAAGAAGTAAAGAAAAGAAAGAAAGAACAGAGAGAAAGAGAGGAAAGAAAAAGAAAGAAAGAGGGGAAGAAAGAACAGAGAGAAAAAAGAAAGATTAGAGAGAGAAAGAAAGAACAGAGAGAGAAAGAAAGAACAGAGAGAGAAAGAAAATGAGGGAAAGACAGAACAGAGAATGAAAGAACAGAGAAAGAAAGAAAAAGAGAGAAAGAAATAAAGAAAGATTCTACAAAGATACTATAGCAGCCCGGCTCCCATTGTAGTGCCCACCTGAGCTTCCCGATGCAGGACATATCATGATCCGCTCACATGGCCGGCATCCCCGATTCCAAGGCGATCCTGCTGTCTGCGCTGTCGGAGGAGGACACGGTGATGGATCTGAAGCATTCCTGGTTCCGTCACAATCTCCTCAAGAAATTCTCATTTCCGGTCAGCTTCCAGCACATCACTTCAGGTGGAACGTCATGTGTGTGTTTTAAAATGCTCCTTGGGGCTCCGCCGTGTACTCCTGTGTCCGTGGGAAAAGCCCGCTTTGTATGCTTTGTACACACTTGGCTCCTCTCCGTACATCCCGTACACATATGGCTCCACTCCATACACACGGCTCCACTCCGTCCACCTCGTACACGCGTGGCTCCTCTCCGTACACCTCGTACACGCGCGGCTCCGCTCCGTACACCTCGTACACGCGCGGCTCCGCTCCGTACACCTCGTACACGCGCGGCTCCGCTCCGTACACCTCGTACACGCGCGGCTCCTCTCCGTACACCTCGTACACACGGATCCTCTCCGTACACCTCGTACACACGGCTCCTCTCCGTACACCTCGTACACACGGCTCCTCTCCGTACACCTCATACACACGGCTCCTCTCCGTACACCTCGTACACACACACGGCTCCGCTCCGTACATCTCGTACACACGGCTCCTCTCTGTACACCTCGTACACGCGCGGCTCCTCTCCGTACACCTCGTACACGCGCGACTCCTCTCCGTACACCTCGTACACGCGCGGCTCCTCTCCGTACACCTCGTACACGCGCGGCTCCTCTCCGTACACGCGCGGCTCCTCTCCGTGCACCTCGTACACGCGCGGCTCCGCTCCGTACACCTCGTACACACGGCTCCTCTCCGTACACCTCGTACACACGGCTCCTCTCCGTACACCTCGTACACGTGCGGCTCCTCTCCGTACACCTCGTACACACACGGCTCCGCTCCGTACATGCGTGGCTCTGCTCCGTACACCTCATACACACGGCTCCGCTCCGTACACCTCATACACACAGCTCCGCTCCGTACACCTCATACACACGGCTCCACCTCGTACACACACACACGGCTCCGCTCCGTACACCTCATACACACGGCTCCTCTAAGTACACCTCGTACACACACGGCTCCACCTCGTACACACACACGGCTCCTCTCCGTACATCTCGTACACACGGCTCCTCTCCGTACACCTCGTACACGCGCGGCTCCTCTCCGTACACCTCGTACACACGGCTCCTCTCTGTACACCTCGTACACACACGGCTCCGCTCCGTACATCTTGTACACACGGCTCCTCTCCGTACACCTCGTACACACGGCTCTGCTCCGTACACCTCGTACACTCACGGCTCCGCTCCGTACACCTCGTACACTCACGGCTCCGCTCCGTACACCTCGTATACTCACGGCTCCGCTCCGTACACCTCGTACACACGGCTCCGCTCCGTACACCTCGTACACACACGGCTCCGCTCCGTACACCTCGTACACACGGGGCTCTGCTCCGTACACCTCGTACACTCACGGCTCCGCTCCGTACACCTCGTACACACAGGGCTCCGCTCCGTACACCTCGTACACTCACGGCTCCGCTCCGTACACCTCGTACACACGGCTCCGCTCCGTACACCTCGTACACACACGGCTCCGCTCCGTACACCTCGTACACACAGGGCTCCGCTCCATACACCTCGTACACTCACGGCTCCGCTCCGTACACCTCGTACACACGGCTCCGCTCCGTACACCTCGTACACACACGGCTCCGCTCCGTACACCTCGTACACACAGGGCTCCGCTCCGTACACCTCGTACACTCACGGCTCCGCTCCGTACACCTCGTACACTCACGGCTCCGCTCCGTACACCTCGTACACTCACGGCTCCGCTCCGTACACCTCGTACACTCACGGCTCCGCTCCGTACACCTCGTACACTCACGGCTCCGCTCCGTACACCTCGTACACTCACGGCTCCGCTCCGTACACCTCGTACACTCACGGCTCCGCTCCGTACACCTCGTACACACAGGGCTCCGCTCCGTACACCTCGTACACTCACGGCTCTGCTCCGTACACCTCATACACTCACGGCTCAGCTCCGTACACCTCGTACACACGGCTCCGCTCCGTACACCTCGTACACACGGCTCCGCTCCGTACACCTCGTACACACACGGCTCCGCTCCGTACACCTCGTACACACAGGGCTCCGCTCCGTACACCTCGTACACTCACAGCTCCGCTCCGTACACCTCGTACACACAGGGCTCCGCTCCGTACACCTCGTACACTCACGGCTCCGCTCCGTACACCTCGTACACACGGCTCCGCTCCGTACACCTCGTACACACACAGCTCCGCTCCGTACACCGTACACACAGGGCTCCGCTCCATACACCTCGTACACTCACGGCTCCGCTCCGTACACCTCGTACACTCACGGCTCCGCTCCGTACACCTCGTACACTCACGGCTCCGCTCCGTACACCTCGTACACTCACGGCTCCGCTCCGTACACCTCGTACACTCACGGCTCCGCTCCGTACACCTCGTACACTCACGGCTCCGCTCCGTACACCTCGTACACACAGGGCTCCGCTCCGTACACCTCGTACACTCACGGCTCTGCTCCGTACACCTCATACACTCACGGCTCAGCTCCGTACACCTCGTACACACGGCTCCGCTCCGTACACCTCGTACACACGGCTCCGCTCCGTACACCTCGTACACACACGGCTCCGCTCCGTACACCTCGTACACTCACAGCTCCGCTCCGTACACCTCGTACACACAGGGCTCCGCTCCGTACACCTCGTACACTCACGGCTCCGCTCCGTACACCTCGTACACACGGCTCCGCTCCGTACACCTCGTACACACACAGCTCCGCTCCGTACACCGTACACACAGGGCTCCGCTCCATACACCTCGTACACTCACGGCTCCGCTCCGTACACCTCGTACACTCACGGCTCCGCTCCGTACACCTCGTACACTCACGGCTCCGCTCAGTACACCTCGTACACACACGGTTCCGCTCCGTACACCTCGTACACACACGGTTCCGCTCCGTACACCTCGTACACACACAGCTCTGCTACATCCACACTGTAAATCCTGACCCCACACATACATACCTCAACCAGTACCATGACAACAGCAAAGCGGAGTCTTGCAGACGGTAGAGGCAAGTCTGAGCGCACAGGACCTGTGATGAGGTCACAGGAGGGGCGGAGTCAGGGGTGACATGATCGGGGGTCTGGACAAAGGCTCCTGCTGATCATGTGACCCCCTGACTCCTCCCCTCCTGTGACCTCATCACAGGTCCTGCGAACAGAGCGAGCAGGCAAGCGAGTGCGACGCTGTGAGTGGCTGCGGAGGGGAGGGGGTCTCATGCTAAGGCGAGGATGGGGTGCGTGGGGGGAGGCGTGGCGGCTTATCTCCCTGCAGTGCGGGAGGAACTTGAAACTATCACCGCCGGGCCAGCGGCAGGAGCAACAGTGGCCGCAGCAGCTGGCAAGCGGCCACCCGCGGCCCACGTGACAGCGGCCCAGCGGGAAAATGCCCGGTTGGTTATATTGCCAATCCGGGCCTGTGCATCACAGAATTTCCTACTGTCTACAGATGTGTCACTAACTAGGGTAATATCTAGTAAATGGCTGAAGAGCCCGGCGTTGCCTGGGCATAGTAACAAACTGTGGTTAATTATAACAAATTATAATGATTACATTGCACATAAAAGCATTTCACATCATATATTCAACACTACAAATTTGCAACACAAATTAACTAAACATTTACCTAAGTATTGAGGGTATGTGCACACTTTGCGGTTTTTGCTGAGTTTCCGCAGCGGTTTTGGCTCTGCGGGTCGGCAGCAGATTCTGCTCCATTGTACAGTACCTTTATTTCCTATGGAAATAAAAAAAAGCTGTGCACATGCTGCGTTTTTTTCCGCGCGGTTTTGCTGCGGTTTTCAAAACGCAGCATGTCAATTGTTTGGTGCAGAAACGCTGCAGTTTTACACCTCATCCATTATGAGGTGTAAAACCACAGGGCAAAACCGCAGGCAAAACCGCAGATAAAAGTCCTGCAGATTTACCTGCGGTTTTCTCTACAAAATCCGCTCACCAAAAAAACTACGTGTGCACTTACCCTAATAGTATCTTATTTTCAACTCATTCAAGAGCCTTTTGATAAACAACATTTTTGGTTTTTCCTTTCGGTGCAAAGATGAACAGATTTTTGGCAGTTCCAACTCAAGAACAGGCCACGTAAAGTTGACCATGAGAAAAGCATGGAGATTACAAATCGATCCCTACTACTTTCAAGGACTGTCCCTGAGCCTTGTTAATGGACATTGCAAATGCCAGTCGAAGTGGAAGTGGAGGCATTTAAAATCAAAAGGCAAATCAGATGGAATGAGTGGAATTCTTGGAATGAAAATGTCCTCTCCTTTGGCACATCCTGTTGCTGAGCTGTGTATCTAATCCTCTCCTATGCGATACTGTCTGCGGAGCTGTGTATCTAATCCTATCGTGTATGCTACTCTCTGCTGAGCCGTGTATCTAAACCTATCCTGTGTGATACTGACTGCTGAGCAGTATATCTAATCTTATCCTGTGTGATACTGACTGCTGAGCCACATATCTAATCCTCTCCAGTGTGATACTGTCTGCTGAGCTGTGTATCTAATCCTATCCTGTGTGATACTGTCTGCTGAGCCGTGTATCTAATCCTCTCCTGTGTGTTATTGTCTGCTGAGCGGTGTATCTAATCCTATCCTGTGTGATACTGACTGCTGAGCTGCGTATCTAATCCTATCCTATCCTGTGTGATACTGTGTGCTGACCCATGTATCTAATCCTATCCTGTGTGATTCTGACTGCTGAGCCATCTATCTAATCCTATCCTGTGTGATACTGTCTGCTGAGCTGTGTATCTAATCCCATCATGTGTGATACTGACTGCTGAGCTGCGTATCTGATCCTATCATCCTATCCTGTGTGATACTGTGTGCTGAGCCATGTATCTAATCCTATCTTGTGTGATACTGTCTGCTGAGCTGTGTATCTAATCCTATGCTGTGTGTTACTGTCTGCTGAGCCGTGTATCTAATCCTATCCTGTGAGATACTGACTGCTGAGCCATGTATCTAATCCTATCATGTGTGTTACTGTCTGCTGAGCTGTGTATCTAATCCTATCCTGTGTGATACTGTGTGCTGAGCCATGTATCTAATCCTATCCTGTGTGTTACTGTCTGCTGAGCCATGTAGCTAATCCTATCCTGTGTGATACTGACTATAGAGCCGTGTATCTAAACCTATTCTGTGTGATATTGTCTGCTGAGCCATGTAGCTAATCCTATCCTGTGTGATACTGACTGCTGAGCCATGTATCTAATCCTATCCTGTGTGATACTGTCTGCTGAGCCGTGTATCTAATCCTATCCTGTGTAATACTGACTGCTGAGCTGTGTATCTAATCCTGTCCTGTGTGATACTGTCTGCTGAGCCATGATTCTAATCCTCTCCTGTGTGTTATTGTCTGCTGAGCCGTGTATCTAATCCTATCCTGTGTGATACTGACTGCTGAGCAGTGTAGCTAATCCTATCCTGTGTAATACTGACTGCTGAGCTGTGTATCTAACCCTATCCTGTGTGTTATTGTCTGCTGAGCCATGTATCTGTCAACTCTTACGGAATTAATTTTTGGACTTTCTGTGCGCTACTCGACAAAATACACGATTCCAATCAGGATTAAATATTATTTATCACCAACGCATTTCGAATTGAACACCACTTCTTCCTCATGGGATGACAAATATGTGCAGACGGCGTAATTACAGTACTATATACACTCAAACTTTAATTTTTTTATTTTTTTAATTTTTTTTTTAAGTTTGAGTGTATATAGTCCTGAGATTACGCCGTCTGCACATATTTGTCATCCCCTGAGGAAGAAGTGGTGTTCACTTCGAAACGCATTGGGATAAATAATCTTTAATCCTGATTGGAATCGTGTAATTTGTCGAGCAGCACACAGAAAGTCCAAAAATTAATTCCGTAAGAGTTGATATAATAATAATAATAAATTTTATTTTTATAGCGCCGACATATTCCGCAGCACTTTACATTTCAGAGGGGATTTGTACAGACAATAGACATTACAGCATAACAATAATCACATACAGTAGATTATAACAAATACCAAGAGGAAAGAGGGCCCTGCTCGCAAGCTTACAGTCTATGAGTAAAGAGGGAGACACGAAAGGTGGGTGGTAACAGTTACCCTGATTGTATGGACCAGTCATAATGTTAAGTGTGTAACAGTACAGACACAGAGGGCTAATGGAGGCATAAAGCATGTGGGAACATGATGCGGGGAACATGGTTATGGTAAAACTTTTGGCTCTGCCACACAGGGATAGATTAGGTTAATGTGTTGGGGTGGTAGGCCAGTCTGAATAAATGCGTTTTCAGGACACGCTTAAAATTGTGGGGATTGGGGACTAATCGTATTGACCTGGGAAGTGCATTCCAAAGAATTGGCGCGGCACGTGTAAATATATATAGTAGTTGATAGTTGATATAGCAGCGGTTACTTGTATGACCATTGGACGTGCAGCAGCTGACACTGATCATATATGCTCGATCTCTCCTATAATAGGTGAGTGTATTTCTTTTATTATTTCAATACTAATGTGGATAAGACCCTATTGCGCTTTTCTGTTCGATTGGTGTATTATATTGAGCCATGTATCTAATCCTATCTAGTGATGAGCGAACGTGCTCGCCACTACTCGTTACTCGCCCGAGTATTACGGTACTCGGCGAGCACCGAGCATTTCCAGGATTACTCGGCGGGAACTCGCGTCTCCACCCAGCTTTTCTGGTGGACTTTACAGACCCAATCACGATGCAGGGATTGTCTGCCAGGCAATGAAATGCTGCAGCCATCTTTGTTGTGGTCTTGCAGTGATTGGCTGGCCACACAGCATCATCAGGTGTATAAGAGACCGGACACCGCCTTGCTCGGCGCATTCAGCTCCGGATTTAGATAGGGTCCCTACACTATCTAAATCCCTAGAACTGCTGCTGAGATAGGGTCAGATTTGGGGATTTATTAGTCAGTGTGGGGTCTACCTTCGTAAACTACTCAAATCTAGCTAAACCAATAGTCCTTCTGAGGACTAATTCTGGAGTATATGGGTATGTGCATATGTTACGAATTCGTCTGCTGATTTTTCTGCTCGGAATCTGCAGATTCCGCAGGTCAAAATGTCTGCGTTTTACCTGAGGATTTACTGCGGATTTAGCCTGCGTTTTTGCACCTGTGGATTCCTCTAATGGAATAGGTGTAAAATCGCTGCGGAATCCGCACAAAGAATTGACATGCTGTGGAAAATAAACCGCTGGGTTTCCGCGTAGAATTTTCCACAGCATGTGCAGAGCGGTTTTTGTTTTCCATAGGATAACATGGTACTGTACATCCCTTGGAAAACTGCTGCGGATCCGCAGATGAATCCGCAACATGTCCACATACCCTATAGGTTCCAGTGTTAGGTAGGCAGGGTAGTGTACGTCGCTGTATACATATCAGTGCAAGGCCTGCAGGCACTGTATGTGTGTATATACATTTCATTGCATACATCAAGAGGGTCCATTACCTTCGTGGGTTCTGGTGCTGCTGCTGCTACCTGTAGGATATATTGACCGTATATACCTAGCCCCAGGTGTAATTGGCTTAGAAAATTTTTTTGGCCAGGGTTAAAAGAGCTTTTTTTTATTGCAAAGCAATCCAGAGCCCTTTTTTTTCCATTTGCTTTTTAACAGTGCACAATACAGCCAGATCCTTTTCCTAGCACAGCGTGAAAATCCAGCAATTTTAAAGGGGTCCCAAAAATCCCTTTTGAGTGCGCAGAGAAATATTTATTATTTATGTGGTATGGTTGAGTAGATTTTTTTTTTTGAGTATCTTACACAATTTCTTGACACTATTTTGCTAACCCCCCCCCCCCCCCCAAAAAAAAAGTCCACATATTTTACAGTGTGGTATATCTGTGACACACCTCCTCTATCTGTCTGCTAAAAATTTTGGTCTTTTTAGCCCTAAAAATTCAGGTTCAGCACTATTTAGCCCAAAAAAAATACAGGCCACACATTTGTCGGTGTGGTATCTCCGTGACAGCTCATATCTGTTTGTGCTCAATGTTTGGCCAGTTTAGGCCGGTTTTCTTTTTTTGTCCTGGGTGTCACCATACTTATATACCACACTATTTAGCCAAAAGATAAAAAAAATGCAGGCCACACATTTTTCGGTGTGGTATCTCCATACCAGCTCATATCTGTGTCTGCTCAAAGTTTCGCCAGTTTTGGCCAGCTTTCTTTTTTTGTCCTGGGTCTCACTGTACTTTCATACAGCACTATTTAGCCAAAAAATAAAAAAAATACAGGCCACACATTTTTGTTGTGGTATCTCTGTGCCGGCTCATATCTGTGTGTGCTCAAAGTTTGGCCAGTTTAGGCCGATATTCTTTTTTTTTTTCCTGGGTGTCACTGTACTTACATACAGCACTATTTAGCCAAAAAATAAAAAAAAATACAGGCCACACATTTGTCGTAGTGGTATCTCCCTAACAAGCCTCATTTATCAGTGCCAAAAATTTGGCCAGTTTAGGCCGGTTTTCTTTTTTTGTCCTGGGTCTCAGTGTACTTACATACAGCACTATTTAGCAAAAAAGTAAAAAAAATATAGGCCATACATTTTTTGGTGTGGTATCTGCGTGCTTGCTCATATCTGTGTGTGCTCAAAGTTTGGCCGGTTTTCTATTTTGTCCTGGGTGTCATTGTACTTATATACAGCACTATTTAGCAATAAATAAAAAAACACAGGCCACACATTTTTCGGTGTGGTATCTCCATGCCAACTCATATCTGCGTGTGCTCAAAGTTTGGCCAGTTTAGGAAGGTTTTCTTTTTTTGTCCTGGGTCTCACTGTACTTACATACAGCACTATTTAGCAAAAAAATACAGGCCACACATTTGTCATAGTGGTATCTCCGTTTCAGCTCATATCTGTGTGTGCTCAAACTTCGACCAGTTTAGGCCTGTTTTCTTTTTTGTCCTGGGTGTCACTGTACTTATATACAGCACTATTTAGCCAAAAAATAAAAAAATACAGGCCACACATCTTTTGGTGTGGTATCTCCGTGCCGGCTCATATCTGTGTGTGCTCAAAGTTTGGCCAGTTTAAGCCGGTTTTCTTTTTTTTTTCCTGGGTGTCACAGTACTTACATACAGCACTATTTAGCCAAAAAAAAAAAAAAAATACAGGCCACACATTTGTTGTAGTGGTATCTACCTAACCAGCCTCATTTATCAGTGCCAAAAATTTGGCCATTTTAGGCCTACACATTTTTTTTGCAGTCTGTTATCGTACTTATTGACACAAATTTGATTATTCAAAACACATTTTTACCTACAGTCCTTATAGGTAAAAGTGTGGTTTTCCAGCACATGTATCACATACAAGTTGCCTCCCAAATCAGCTGTTTGTAGTGAAGGTGTATAATATTCCAGTCCATTTACGATGAGCAAGGTGTGTGGCAAGGGATGGGGAAGTGGACGTGATGCTGATGGTGCAGGCCAAGGCCGTGGGCAAGCTGAAATTGGGCCACCAAAACACCCACATCTTCCCGCTGGACCTAAGTGTCCAAAGTGCTAGAGAACCACGGCAAGACATCACTATTGAAGCCCGAGCAGTGTGAAAAGGCTTATGTTTGGATAGTGGATGATACTTCTAGTTACTTATCCATCACCACCAGCATCCTGTCTTTCACACGGTCAAGTCATAGTAGCTGTAAATCTGGACCACATATTCCTTACCCTGATCCTCCTTCCTCCCACCATGCTGAGTGCCCTGAGACAACTGATCCCACAGTCGGACACTCCGAAGATCTGCTCAGTTTTCCATTTGGAGATTCATGCCTCTCGCTCGGTCCACTTGAAGCTGGGCAAGATTATATTCCATGTAATGATGCACAAATATTTGAGCAGCCATGGTCACAAGAGATGGATGATGATGAGACACAATTGTTGGAAAAAAGGAAAAAGTGGCCGACAGCAACTTCTAGATCCAGGAGAGGCACGTTCAAAGTCCAAAGACCCAGTTGGACATCACGAAAATCCAAAAAATTGAAGAAGAACAGCATCTCATCCGGGTGAAAGATATGTAAACGTTTATTGCGCCATGACAAATTATGACGTTTCGACCATCATGCATGCTTGAAAAAGACCATGTGATGGTCGAAACGTCGTATCTGCTGTTCTTCAATTTTTTGAACAATTGTTGGAAAGTCAGGAGGAGGACCAGGGTGAGGAAGTGGAAGATGAGGTAGTGGATGATCTAGTGGGTCGCCCTCCCAGGGCTGTGGGGTACTCGGTACCAGGCCAGTGTCAGGGGGATGTGTCACAGCGACGGTGACCCGGTCCGTGGCCCTGGGCGCCCAAGTAATGGTGGAATGTGATGTAGTTTAAGTGGAATGGAATAGTTTGTGATGCCACCTGTGGTGTTCGGCAAGGGAGGTGTTAAGCTGATGCTGAAGACAGATCCTCTGGGACAGATGGTAGGATGCAGCAGTGATGGTATAGCCCTCCACAGGCAGGGCTGATGTCCCAGGGCAGCGTAGTTGTAATGGTTGTGGAAAGGTGCAGGCAGTGTAAAGGATGGTACCCAGATGTAGTGGTGCTGAGCAGGTTGGCGCAAGAATGAATGGAGGACACCGAGGCTTGCAGTTCCAAAGCTTTACTCACAGTCTGCGGTACACAAGGGTGCTTGCCTCCGGGCCGTGTCCTCCGGGTCAGAGACTCAGCCAACCTCCAGGCCAGATGGAAAGCTCCTCTCCAACACTCCGCCAACATGTACCTTTCCTGAACGACTCCTATATTGCGCCTTAAGGTGTGAAGAGCTCCAGTACCATGGTACTCTGAAGTTCCTCCTGTCAGATGTTCCTAACAACTCTACTCATATGGCAGACAGCTGTAGCCTCTCTCGGGGACCCCTTTCTCGGGAGTCCTGGCTCTCTATTCAATTGCTGTTTTGCCCCAAGTAGTAGTAGTAGTGCATTTACAGCCAACTACTCCACCGGTGTCTGCTGTAGAACCATAAGTGTCCATACAACCTCGGGGACTGGGCCCTGGCCATGCGCTGAGGACCTATGGGCAGGGTTCCTCTTCCAACCCACGTCTCCTCTCTGTTCTCCTACTCCTTCGTTCCGTACTGATCCTTCTCTCTCTTATGGAAGCTTAGGTTGCAGTTCTACTTCTTTCTCCTTCTGTTCCTTTCCCGTGCCAGCTGGCTCAGATCACTGAGGCAGCTGCAGCACTCCTTCTTCCATCCCTTCTTCCATGGATCCCCACTCCTCCCGAGTGGCTTCTTTCCTCACTGACCTTCTGTCAGACTCCACTCCAGACTGATCTCTCATCCTACACTCTCCCACTCTTTTATGTATTTAAACTCCACCCACCTCCCAACACATCCAGTGTTCCATGCAGGGAACCACCAGAGGTGCTCTGCTACTCTCTAAGCACTGAGCCGCAATGTGGTTGTGTAGAACTACCCTGTTGTGTGGGGTGCGAGTGTTGGAGCGTGGAAAGGAGTTCCCACCTTACCTGGATGGTGGGGCACTACACCTTAGGAGAAGGTGCAGTACCTTTGTGGCGACTGAGCCTCAGGGGCGCCACACTAGTAACAGACCCAACCTGACAGGAGGACATGCACAGCGAGAACAGCAGCACACAGGGGGAGGTAGGCATCGCACCACTTCAGGCAGGAAGAAGCAGTGTGGTGGCAGCAGACAGAAGGAGTGCAACCGTTACCCGTAAAACCAACCTGACGGAAGTTGCTAGTCCAAATGTTAGGTCTTCCCAAGTCAGGTTATTTTTTAAAGACTCTGCAGATGATCCCAAACAGGCCATTTGCAACACCTGTCATGCCAGCATCAGCAGGGGTAGTAAAACTAACAGCCTTGCCACCACCAGCATGATCAGGCACATGGCAGCAAAGCACCCCCAACCCCATGCTGCAGGAACAGTGTCTGCGGGTGACACCACAGCTTCTTTCAGTGTTGTGCATGCAAGCCAATCCCCTGTCCATGGTGCATGCGAAGATGCCTCCAGCCCTGCCATTGCCCACAGTCATATAGCACCATCATCAAGCACATCCACGACCTTATACCAGCGCAGCCTTCAGTTGTCCATATCCCAGTCATTGGAATGTAAGTGCAAATACGCAGCCAACGCCCTACAGGCCACACTTCTGAATTCTCATATTTCTCATCTGCTTGTGGTCAAAATGTTGCCTTTTAGGCTCGTGGAGATGGAAGCTTTCCACAACCTGTGTAACAACTCTGCTGGCATCACTGCATGGCCTCCCATTCCCCACTCACCAACTTGCTAACTGCTCCAGGCCATGCTGTGAATTCTGTTTACCGACAACTCCTTGCCTTGTCTCCTGTCTGCTGTGTTCATGTTTCCTGACTGTGTCTGTGTGTATAGGGGGGCTGCGCCTGAATTCTCTGCTTCTTATGGAGTCAGGGTGCACCTGGCTAACGTGTTCCTGACCAATTACCTTGAGCCCTTTACTATTTAGGGCTGCTCCACCCACTGAATCTTGCCTGAGCAATGTCTAAACTCAGTATCTTGCTACTGAGCCTGCCAGGTCCTCTCCTGTGTATTTCCTTCTCTGGAGGGTTTCCCCCATGCCTTGCGTGGTACTCTCTGTCTGCCCTCCAGGAGGCAGAATATCCTGGTCTCTGTGCCTTGTCCTAGCCCTGTCTCTGTACTTAGCTTAATACTTCTCTCTCTGCCCTCCAGGAGGCAGAATATCCCGATCCCGGTGCCATTACTCCTTGTCTTGTCTAGTCTTCGTCCAGCCTTGTTTTGTATCTGTCTCCTTAGTCCTATACCTTGTCTCACACCTAAGCCTTGTCTGAACTCTGTCCTACCTCTGTCTGTCAGTCTTCTTGTCTGTGGTTCCTTTCCCTGCTGTGTCTTTCCAGGTGTCCTCCCTGTCTGCTTGTGCTCAATACTCTAGCGGTTCCGCTCTGTTCTGCCTGTGCTCCTCTTCTGCTGCTGCAGAACCTCTTGCTGCAGCTTCTCTCCACAGACCTTGTGGTTCAGCTTTGCTCTGCTCCTGCTGCTATAGAACCCCTTGCTGCAGCTTCTCTCTGCAGGCCTTGTGGTTCAGCTTTCCTCAGCTCCTGTGGCTCTGCCTGCTCCGCACTCCTGCGGCTCTGCTTACTCTGCACTCCTGAGGCTCCACCTACTCCGCACTGTTGCGGCTCAACCCTACTCCGCACTCCTGCCTGTATCTGTACGTGCACCTCCTGTGTGAACAGGTCCAAACCAGTTCCTTCATATACCACTCCTGCCTGCCCTGTGTCTCTCATATGCCAGCCTGCCCTGTGTCTCTCCCGTGCCAGCCTGCCCTGTGTCTCTCCCGTGCCAGCCTGCCCTGTGTCTCTCCCATGCCAGCCTGCCCTGTGCCTCTCCTGTGCCAGCCTGCCCTGTGTCTCTCCTGTGCCAGCCTGCCCTGTGTCTCTCCTGTGCCAGCCTGCCCTGTGTCTGCCATGCCCGCTTCCCAGAGTCTCAAGCCGTGCCCGCTTGCCAGTGTCTCAAGCCGTGCCTGCCTGCCCTGTATCTCAAGCCGTGCCTGCCCTGTGTCTCAACTGTGCCTGCCTGGGTACCAGCCATGCTTGCCATGCCTACCTGCCTGCCTGTCAGTCGCACCTGTCCAAGTTCCTTGTCCCCGAGTGGGATCAGCAGCCACAGCCAGACACCACCCTGGAGTGGCACCTGGCAGCTACCTGCTGAACAAGCCTGACCTCACCATCAGAGGCTCCAGCGAAGACCGAGGTAGCTGTCATAGTCACACCCCTTCCAGGGTAGTCTGGTTTGTGGCACAGTGGGGCCACAACCCCCGGCTCATGCCAACCTGCCAAGGCATGAACGTGACAGTTTGCTCAGGCCATGGTCCCCGCTGAGTCCCATGTCCTTTCGCTCTCGCAGCGAGGTTAACATTTTTGTCAGTATGGGCAACCAAATAAGCTTAACCGGTCTGAAGCCCAATCCTTCAGGGCTCCACCCACCATTGTGGTCTCCAATAGACTGTTTGCTCAAGTAGAGGCTGGTATACTTAAAGTTGAACCCCCCTCGGACCCGCCAAGATATGATAGGGATCCTAAGCAGTGTCGAGTCTTTATGAAGCAGTGCTTACGCTACTTTCAATGGCATGCTCCCTTCTTTGCCACTAACCGGGTAAAGGTAGGATTGATAATGTCCTACCTAACTGGTGATGCCTTTCAGTGGCTTAACCCCCTCTGGGAAGCGGGGAATCCCATCACCTTGAGTTTACCGGCTTTCCTGGTGGCCTTCTGCAAAGCCTTCGATAAACCAAGCACAACATCTCCTGAAGAGTCTTCCCCCAAGCTTCCAGGAATGGACCAGATGAAAGAAACCTGAGGCTAATTCGTCTCATCCGTCTGTGACCATCCATGTCACGCCTGTTCCACAGCCTGCCAAAGCAGCCCCCCGTGCAAGATCCAAGAGGTCTAATAAAAAGGGGCTGGCAAGGTTGTCACTGGAGTCTAGTCCTGGGAAAGAATATCCTGATGGTCTCTGTCCTGCAAAGCCAACTCTCTAAAATCCTGGACCTGTAGGAGAGGCGGCCCTTGGTGTGAGCACTCCCTCTCCATTAAAAGCTATGACTATTTCTCTGCCTTCTGGGAGCTTTGGTGTGTATAAACCACCAGTCATACGGAGTCAGTGTGTGGTCTCTGTTGTACAGCTCTCGAAGCCGCCGTGGGCATTGTCTCGAGGTGACCAAGCCCTATTGGAGAACAGTCTAGTCCTGCAAGGACAACTACAACTATAGGTCAGAGCACTATACACATAGACACATTTGCTGTCTGGTGTGCCCATGCGTCATTTTGAGCCAGAGATCCTTGTGCCCATTTATGTCTGGAGACTCAGCAAGGTACTGCGCTTGAAGTGACAGAGGGTGTCTGAGTCCCTTGCATCAGACTCAGTCAGCTATGTCATCTTCTTCACCTGGTCTGCTGGTCGTCAGGTCTTGGGGTGATGACGCCTCTGAAGAGGGGGAAGCGGTGGCCTCCTCGTCACACGTCTCCAGCAACTATACCAGAGATCTGCTCCCTGGAGCATCCCTGCCTCTTGATTGTCTTCCCCATGATAAATGGATGAAGATGGATCCTGAGTTGATGCCCTCATTTCCTCTATGGCCAGTGGGTGAAGGTCCCAAGACTGAGCATTACTAATTCTCTAACTTGAAAGAAATGGCCCTGTCTTTTCTGAGTAACTGGCTGAAGTGGCTCCCTGTATGTATGCCTCCAGCTTCCATGTGGCAGGTGGATGAAGAGGTGGGAACAGTGGCCTACATATCTCCGTTTCTCACCCGCCTGGAGGAGGTCAAATTTTCTTTGAATAACGGGCTAAAATTGGACTCAGTGAAGGTGTCTTCAGTTTCCAGCTGGCTAGCTGATGTAGGGGTCAAGTCTGAAGCTTCCAGGTCCCTGCTTTCTGCCAATCAGGAGGAAGAAGTCCTAGTCCATGTACCCTCTGTGTTGGAAGCTGACTCCGTTAGGCACCAAGAAACTTGGAACTCTGGGATTCCTGATGGCACACATACTCCACCCTACCTGAAGAATGTCGTGTCAGCCTGGACTGTGTGTGGTGTTACGGTACTGCAGCAAAGGACTAGGGTAGGAGGGGGAAAACCGACCCTGCACTGTGACTAGGCTGATACCCTACGATGGAGTGGTCGACCCATTCCTTGTGAATAGACCCACCGACGATCCTAGGTTAATCTCAAGCGAAGACCTATAGATAGGGGGAAGGGGGTCCCTGAAAGATCTAATGACTGGGTAGAAAAATGGGTCACCTCCTAATAGAAAACAAAGAGAAGGCTGCAGAAACAAACTGACAACGGAAACTAAGACTAGCAGAACCAGAGGTCCCAGAACTGCACTAACAACATACAGAAGGCAAAGCAAGGCTCCAAGCCAGACTTCAAGTGGATTAACAATGTTGTCCAGGAAGGAATGGGAGACAGGTGCAGGTTAATAAAGGGTGATACTGTTAGGGCTGGCGGATCACACCAAATAATAAAATAATAGGTGTGTTCGCAGCCCGGGGTCCACCGTGCAGGGGTGGTAAACTGTTGCTTAGTAATGGCGGAAATATAAAGCGGTATACAAAAGGTCACACGTGAGTTAACGTCACCCAATGTGAACAGGGCGAACTTTGTTACCTCACAGAGCCGCACTACAGCAGAACATAAATGCCAGAGCCTGTTTAGCTCACAGAGCTCAGCAACAGAGCTCACAGAATGCGATCACAGAACTCTGCCCCAAGGACACGGGATCAGAGTGCCTCTAGACCTTCTGAGCACACAGCGTCGCACCTGCAGACGCCACTATAGATGCTGACTATGGTGGAGTGTCGAGCACGTGCATTGTGGCGTGCAGAGCCACCGGTGGACACTGATGCCAGTCTCAGACTCTGCCTCTACCTACACCTAAGCCTTGGTGTTTAACAGGCTAGGCTGCACAACACATGCGTACCAAGGGTAGGGGTTTTTTAACGAGTCATTCACCAGAGACATTCATACATGCATACAACACTCACTCCTCATAGTCTGGTAATGCAGTCTATACTAGCGTATGGCTGAGCGGCCATGCAAACCTTTTATAGCAGCGTCCTTCTGGGACCTTCCTAACCTTCCTGATGGTCCAATCCGAGCTGGAGAAGGATCTGAGCATGTTACCTCCGATCTCCAATGAGAGATCAACCCACGGGCATGCTCAGTGGACCAAAAGGAGGACTTAGTCCCAGGAGTAGCTCGCTGCTGACCAGCATGCGTTGCTGTAGCTGGACCAGTGGTGGCAGCAGCAACCAAACCAACAGAGCTATAGCAACGCATGCTGGTCCAGAGGTGGCAGCAGCAACCAAACCCACAGAGCTGGTCTGAGCAGAGCGCCGGGATTGACGAGTCTGCTGAGCAACCTCCTCTGCGGCTGGAGAGGAATGGGAGACTGCCAAATGCAAGGCTCAGGATTCCTGCTGTGCAGCAACAGGAACCCGACACCTAACAGATACAATCACCTGCCCAAGACAAACCCAGCACCAGGGGAAAAAGACCAGCAGCCAGAACACTACAAGAAAATGGCAGATAGTCACAAACTGAACAGATTCTAACAGTACCTCCTCTTTAATGAGGATCCCCCGGATCCTCTAGGCCGAGCCTTATTTGAAAATCTCCTGTGAAAAGCCTTCATTATTCTTGAAGCTGAGACGTCCACAGCTTTCATCCAGGAATTGTCCTCGGGACCGAAACCCTTCCAGGACAAGAGATACTGTAAGCCTCCTCTGTGCCACCTAGAATCAAGAATGCGTGAAATTTCAAACTCACAGTCCTCATCAATTGGAGGAGCAGACAGCATAGCCACCTTATCAGGCGTGTCAACTTTCTTCAGCAAAGATACATGAAAAACTGAATTAATTTTCCAGGACGAAGGAATGTCCAATCTGACCGCTGCCGAGTTGACAATCTGAACCACTTTGAAGGGTTCTACAAACTTAGGCCCCAACTTTTTAGAAGGGAATTTTTACATGCAGATTCTTAGAGGACAATCAAACCATGTCCCCAACAACCAACCTCGCCTCCCTTCTTTTCTTGTCAAAATATTTCTTAGCCTGATTCAGATTATGACACACACTGGTCAAAACCCTTTCCAAATTTTCAGAGAAACTCTCCTCCTGAGGCACCGCTGCCCCAATACTAGAAAAGGGACCAAAAGATGGATGCTTCCCAGTACAACAAAAAAAGGAGAACACCCAGCTGAAGAAGACGTATGATTATTGAGAGCAAACTCAGCTAATGGTAGATATTCCGACCACATCTCATTATCTGCTACAAAACATTTCAAAAACTGCTCAACGTCCTGGCTCTTCCTCTCGGTCTGTTCATTGGACTCTGAATGATATCCCGACGAAAATGACAAATGAACCTTAAGTCTGTCACAAAAGGCATGCCAAAATCGAGCCACAAACTGTGGTGCCCTATCGGAGACAATTTCCGTGGGGACACCATGGAGTCTGACAATCTCTTTCACAAATGCCCTGGCAAGTGTCTTTGCGCAGGGTAATTTATTGAACGTGACCAGATGACACATCTTACTAAACCGGTCTACCACAACCCAGATGACTGAAAAATCCTCAGAGACCGGGAGGTCGGTGATAAAATCCATTGCAATATGCGTCCATGAGGAACTAGGAGCCTTTAATAGGCACAGCAACTCTGCCGCTGGAGCATGTGAAGCCTTACGTTATCGCACACGGTACACTGCGGCACCCATTTGACGATTTCTCTTAGCCACCCCGGCCACCAGAAATTCAGAACGATCGACTTTCTAGTTTCGGCAATCCCTGAATGCCCCGCCAAACAAGACTCATGACATTCCGTAAACAAAGCTCTCCTCAGGGCTTTAGGCACAAATAATTTCCCATACGGAGTGTTGGTTGGTGCTGCATCCTGGGCTTTAAGAATGCTATTTTCCAACTCAGAACCTAAAGCTGCCACCACCACCCCTTTCTGCAGAATAGATTCCTCCTTTTCAGTATTAACCACTGGGGAGAAACTTCAAGACTAAGTATCAGCTTTAACATTCTTTGTCCCAGGGATATATGTCACTGAAAAATGGAACCCGGGCAAAAAACAATGCCCACCTAGCTTGACGAGCATTCAAACGTTTAGCAGCATCCAGATAGATCAGATTCTTATGATCAGTAAAGACTTGTATATTATGTCTAGCACCCTCCAAAAAATGTTGCCAATGCTCAAACGCAAGCTTAATAGCCAGCAATTATCGGTTCCCAACATCGTAGTTGAGCTCTGACTCCGAAAATTTCTTAGAAAAGAACGCACAGGGATGTACCCCATCCTCTCCCTCCTGTGACAGAACAGCTCCCACTCCTACTGATGAGGCATCCACCTCTACCAGAAAGGGCTTAGTCTCATCTATCTGGATAAAAACAGGAGCAGAGCTAAACCTCTCCTTGAAATGCTCAAAGGCCTTGACAGCCTCAGGGGACCATGGGACAGTATTGGCACCTTTCTTAGTCAAATCAGTAAGGGGATTGGCGATAACAGAAAAATTCTTTATGAATTTTCTGCAATAATTAGCAAACCCCAAGTTTCTCTGAACTGACTTCAAGCATTCAGGTCTTGGCCACTCCAATACCGCTTGAACCTTCACCAGGTCCATCTCAAACCCATCACTGGAAACAATGAACCCATCATAGCTAATTTTCCGTACAGCAAACTTGCATTTCTCCAGTTTAGCAAAGAGTGTGTTGTGTTTTCTCTCAGAAACTGCAGAACCTCGCGGACTCTCTGCCAGTGCGACTCCAGATTGGGCGAATAGATCAAAATATCATCCAAATAAACGATAACACTCCTACCGATCAACGGCCTCAGAATGTCATTGATGAAATTTTGAAAGAGCGCTGGAGCATTTGTAAGGCCGAAAAGCATTACTAGACACTCAAAATGATGTTCTGGGGTATTAAAGGCTGCCTTCAAATCATCACCTTCTTTAATTCACAGAAAATTATACTGTATGCCCCACAGAGATAAATTTTAGAGAACCACTTGGCTCCATCTAATTGGTTAAACAAATCCAGAATTAGAGGCAAGGGGTAAGGATTGTGTGGCGCCCCCAGGAGTATGGTCGCCACAGTGGCATTGCCTTCCTCCTAGGGAGTGTGATGTCATGCCTGGAAGCAATGAAGGTTCTCTCTAGCAGTTAATCAATACACACAACACAGTTCCCATTCCAGGCCAGCAGAGGGAGCTCTGAACCAAAACTGGGGGAAGAGCTGCTCTCTGGGGGTCAGGAAGGGGAAAATTAGTTAGTTCTGTGAGGAGGGCGAAGTGTGTGGATGTAAGGAGAGGAGCGGGAAGATTGAGCAGAGAGTTGAGGCTCATTCCCAGCTAGAGCACATGAGCTGGAGCCTGGTCTCCAAGGTTGTAAGGATACTGACGGTCCTGCAACAGAAACCAGAGGAATAGGAAGCTGTAAATGCTCTATTCCCCTCTAAGACTCAGAGGCACCACAGTGACGTGTGAGCCAAAGGAGATAGAAGGCTACATCTGTCTGCCATACGAGGGAGTTCTAAAGAGAATAAGCAAGTGGAACTTCAGTGTAGCACCATACTGCAAGTACCTAAAAATAAGCGCTATAGAGGAGACCACACAACCCATCTGACAGAGATTCCTAAGTTGCTTCCAGGCTAATCAGCTCCTGTGCCATCTGTAATCTGGACCCTGGACTGCACTTACAAAGTAAAGGTAAAGAAACTACATTCCGCTGTGTCCTTGCCTTCTTTCTGCAACTTCTCCAGCACTGCTACATCTCTGTGCCAGACACTGCACCCTCTTCCGCAACCCCTATTCTCTTCATCCATTCTGCCCTGGGACTGCGGCCCTACCTGTGGAGGGCTATAACATCACTGCTGCACCCCACCATCTGTCCCAGAGGATCTGTCTGCAGCGTCAGCTTATCACCTCCCTTGCCGAACACCACAGGTGGCGTCACGAATCACTCATAAACTTTATTCCACCACTCAACCCCTTTTACATGGGCGCCCAGGGCCACGGACCGGGTCACCGTTGCTGTGACATTCCCCTGTGAGAGACCGGCCCGGTACCGAGTACCCCACAGCCTTGGGAGGGCGACCCATTTTGACGTCACGAACAGGATTTGTGGAGGCCGGTGTCCCCGGGTCCTGTGTGCCAGAGACTGTGTTGTGTGCATTAGACTGTTTGTACCATTGCCACCATTATCCCGCTGCTTGGCATGCGTGGAAACCCAAAGAGGTGGGCCGTCGTGGGTGGAGCCAGCCGAAGAGCGCGAAAAAAGTGAAGTGCCGCGCTGGAAGAAGCCAGCGCGCAGGAAGTGAGAAGCAGAGGCCTGCAGCCCCGGCGTCTCCCCTATCATCCAACCTGCCGAGCGGCAACCGGTAAGCCACCGCAACCCAGGGCCTGGCCAACGTTAACTAGGGGGGAGGAGGATGTCTGAGGCAAGAGCTGACACAGCGGTGGATGCCAACACACCCCCCACAGCGCCGCAAGATGCAGGGGCAAGCGCAGCTGCGGCTCCAATAGCGCAGCAGAATCCTGCAGCCAGCGCCACCTCCAAAGCGCAGCAGGAACAAGCGCCCACTGCAGAAGTCCCCATAATGCCACTGTCCATGCCCTATATACTGGGAGCAGTCTGGCTACCGCAGTACTCAGGGGAGTCACATACCCTGAGTTAATTCAAAGAGAATTGCAGTTTGTTTGAGGTGTATCCTCTGTCTGAAAGCCAAAAAGTGAACATCCTTATTGGGCAGCTAACTGGTGCAGCACAGAGGGAAGTAAAAGCCTGGCAGGACACAGATAAAGAGACTGTTAAAAAGATTCTGGCCAAGCTAAGAAGCACCTTTGACACTCGTCCTGCAGCTGAGATCAAGATGAGATTCTTTGGATGTAAGCAGAGAGCGCAGGACAGTATACGGGACTATGCTCTTAACCTGCAGGAGGCACTGCGAGCCATCAAGCATATTGATCCAGACAGTGTGAAAAATGGAGACAGACTGTTAAAGGAGCAGTTTATTGAAAGACTAATCCAGCACCCACAGAGCACAGCTGCGCATCATAGCCCTACAGAACCCTGATCTGGACTTCGCAAACTTCAAAGACCGGGCTATTCGGGTGTTGCATGAACCAACTGCTAGCCGTCCAGCACCCCCTAGGCACCCAGCGATCACATACCATCAGGAGGCAGCATCTTTCCCTCTCAGCCCTGCGGAGGCTGATGCACAGACTCTGGATAAAGATCCGTCTGAAGAGCTGCGTCTTCAGGTCCAGGAGTTGACCAAAGATATGGCTGCACTTGCTAAAACTGTGCAGTCCCTGCAGGTGTCCTCAAAGGAGAAGATCCAACTGGCTTCCAGTCCAGAGGATGTCCCGTGGCTACGGAAGAAGAGGATCCCCCACTCTGAGGGAGAAACCACGATCGCTATGACCAGGACGGACATCCCATCTGTCGTCACTGCCACAAGGCAGGCCACATCGCAAGATTCTGTTATTTAAACGAGCAACCCCTGGGGCAGAGGGCCAACCCCCAGGAGTAGGACCACAAGGCCCAAAGAACTGGCGAGCCAAGTATGTTGGAGGACAACCGGTCCTCCCAGTGGTGATTGACGGCATCCCCATGAACGCTTTGCTGGACACTGGCTCTCAGGTGACAACTATGCCATATATCCTTTACAAGCGGTATTGGGCTGACTCTGAACTTACCCGTGGCCCAAGTGATGAACTGACAGTAGTTGACAGTAATGGTCAGTCTTTACCACAAGTAGGATATAAAGAGATTACTATTAAAGTGGGGCGAGTAGAGTTAAAATCTCAATATCTGATAGTTTTAGATATTGATCGACAAGAATGTAACCCAATGATGATTCTAGGTACCAATGTGATTGAAAATTGTCTTGCCGAGGTTATTGTTTTGTTGCAACAGGTAGCCAAGACTGCTGGTACCAGTGAACAACGAGTCCTGCAGAAGGAGATCAAGGCCCTGATGCAAAGACAGCAGGTATCTCTGTCTGGCAGAGAAATTGGCAGCGTCAGAGTGAGTGATTCTTTCCCCATTGCGATACCCCCCAGATGTGAAATGCTAATTTGGTGTCGGGCAGCCATAGGCCTCAGAGGAAAAGATTACCAAGCATTGGTGGAGCCAAGGTACTCTGATAGCCGGCCCACTGTTCTGACAGCCAGAGGGGTAGTTGATGTTCGCAAAGAGAGAGTACCTGTACGCCTCTTGAATTGTGGGGAGGAGGAGGCCACAATACCTCGGTATGCCACAGTTGCTAAGCTGCTTACTGTCAGTAACAATGCAATACGGGCAGCAGAGCCCTTGGTCTCATCCAATTAGGTGGAGGACAATGGCTCTGTAAAGCAGCTGGAGGAGTGGTGTCAGCAGCTGCAGGTGTGAAATGACTCCACCCCTACATACCAAAAGAATGGGGTTTACTGAGTGACTCAGGAGTATGAGCCAGTATTCAGTAAACACCCATTAGACTTTGGGAAGGCAAAAGGGGTTCAACACCATATCCCCACTGGAGACCATCCACCCATTAATGAAAGGTACCGGCCTATACCCCCAACACAATATCAATGTGCCAAAAGTATGTTGTGGGAAATGAAGGAAGCTGGGGTGATCAGAGACAGTTGTAGCCCCTGGGCAGCCCCAATAGTCTTTGTGAAAAAGATAGATGGTACCATGAGAATGTGTGTTGATTACAGAAAAATTAACAGCATTACACTTAAGGATGTCTACCCTTACCCAGAATTGAAGAGTCATTAGCTGCACTTAAAGCTGCTAACTATTTTTCCACCTTAGATTTCACTAGTGGGTATTGGAAGGTTCCCTTGGCAGAGGCAGACAAGGAGAAAACAGCGTTTACCACATTAATGGGTCTCTGCGAGTTCAACTACATGCCATTCGGGCTCTGTACCGTGCCTGGGACATTTCAACGGCTACTGGAGTGCTGTCTTGGACACAAGAACTTCGAGACAGTCCTGTTGTACCTTGATGATGTCATTGTTTTCTCCAAGACTTATGAAGACCATCTGAAGCACCTGGCTGAGGTGTTTAAAGTCTTGTCCAACTTTGGCCTGAAAGTGAAGCCATCCAAATGCCACCTCCTGAAGCCCAAGGTACTGTACCTCGGTCATGTGGTGAGTGCAGAAGGTGTGGCACCAGATCCTGACAAAGTCACCGTCATCCGGGACTGGCAGAAGCCCAGCAACCTCCATGAAGTACATCAATTCCTCCGGTTGGTAGGCTACTACCGAAGGTTCATCAAAGGCTTCACTGAGATAGCCACGCCTATGCAAAATCTTCTGGTGGGCCAGCCCAAGAAAGCCAGAAAGAAGAGTCCTACATTTGAATGGAATGAGGAACTGGAGAGGTCCTTCAATCGACTGAAGATGGCTCTCACAGGAGATGAAGTTCTGGCCTACCCAGATTATGACCAACCATTTGTTCTGTATACTGATGCCAGCAACGTGGGACTGGGAGCAGGACTGTCACAGGTACAGAATGGCAAAGAAAGAGTGATCTCCTACGCCAGCAGGAAGCTTTGTCCCACTGAAAGTAACCCTGAAAACTACAGTTCCTTCAAACTGGAGTTCCTCGCCATAGTCTGGGCTGTGACTGAACGATTCAAGCATTATCTAGCTTCAGCCAAGTTTACCATCTTCACGGACAACAACCCGTTGACTCACTTGGAAACTGCAAAACTAGGTGCACTGGAGCAGCGATGGATGGCCCGGCTGTCTAACTATGAATTTACCATCAAGTACTGAGCGGGGCACAAGAATGCCAATGCTGATGCGCTGTCCAGAATGCCTAATCTGCCAGATGCAGGAGAAGACCCTGAGGCACTCGAAGAAATAGAGTTACCTGCCTTCCACCGGCCAATTGCAGCCCAACGTGCCCAAGGAGTGAGAAACAGACAGTCTATCATGAAGCAGGCCACCCTAAATCCATTGCCTCATCATGACTGGGCAGAAACCCAGGATAGTGACCCCGCAGTCCGCCTGGTAAAGGAGCTACTGTCACAAGCTGAGTCACGCCCAGATCCAGATGCTCCTGAAGAAACCCAGCAGTTGTGGAAGGAAAGAGGCCGGCTGTTCATCTATGAAGGAAAGCTGTGTCGGAGGAGTATCAACGCCCGCACTCATGAGTTGGTCTAGCAAGTGGTAGTCCCAAAGACGGAGGCATCAATGGTCTTAGAAGCCTATCACAATGGAGCTGGACACTTCGGATGGAAGAAGTTGGAAGCCTTGCTCCAGGAGAGATTCTACTGGGCTGGAATGAGGAAGGCCATTGAAAATTGGTGCCGTTAGTGTGGACAATGCAACCTGCGCAGGAAGGACCGTAACAGCCAGCGAGCTCCTTTGCAGCCAATAATAACCAAACACTCGAGTTGGTCGTCCTGGACCATGTGAAGCTGGCTCCAAGCTGTTGAGGCTACATTTATGCTCTTACCATCATTGACCACTACTCGAGATTCCTGGTAGTTGTGCCTGTCAAGGATCAGACAGCAAGGACAGCAGCTAGAGCATTCCAACAACACTTTTGTCGACCACACGGATATCCCGAGAGAGTGCTTACAGATCAAGGTCCAGCTTTTGAGACAGAAGTGTTCCAGGAATTCTGCAACTTGTACGGTTGCAAAAAGATCAGGATAACACCGTACCATCCACAGACCAATGGCATGTGTGTGAAAAGATGAACCAGGTGGTAATCGATCTACTGAAGACCATGCCTTTGGAAGAGAGGAATCTGTGGCCAGAAAAGTTGCCAGATCTGGTAGACCTCTACAATCACATTCCTGTGAATTCCACCAACTGCACACCAGCCTACCTAATGAGAGCGAGGCCTGGCAAGCTGCCTATTGATTTGGATATGGGAGTCCTTACACCTGAGGTAACATCACCAGATGCTGACTGGGATACAGAACGGCAGCAGCAATATCGAAGAGTACAAGAGTGTGTAGAAAAGAGACCAGCTCAGGCGAGACAAAAAAAGGAGAACAACTACAATCAACATGCACCTGCAGTTCCCTTGTCACCAGGAGAACAAGTCCTAAAGAGGAAAAGAAGGATGCATAAATTGGATGACCAATGGGAAGCTGAACCCTACACTGTCCTACCATCAAACTTTGACAACACCAAAGTGTGCCTTATCAGTAAGGATGGAGGGATCATCTGAAAATGTGCCCTGACCAACTAATGGACAGAATGGAAGAGCAAAGCAACCTTCAGCCCATAGAGGAAGAAGAAGAAAAGGTCAGTACTGTACTCAGAGAATTCCCTGCAAATTGGACTAGAGTGATTCAAGCCATAGTGGTGCCAGTTTTGACCTTTCTCCAACTGGTAGTGCAAGAAGAAGTGATTCAAGAAAATTCTGAAAATCAGGAAATTCAGGCAGCAGATGCCACACCAACAGTGCAGCCAGAGAATCCTCGCCCTGTCATTGGTGAATCTGTCATGCCCTTGGTGACTCTAAGAGTTCGCAGACAGCTACTACCTAGTTTACCTACAGTGAGTAGAAGTGGTCCTAGGAAATCTAGTATCCCTGTGCTACGCAGAACCAACAGTAATGTAGCCAGTATAGCACACACTACACCAGTAGTAGTTAACACAAGGCATCCAGAAAGGTCCCCAACAACACCAGTGCTACGTAGGTCTGTCCGTAGTACCCAAGGTATACCACCCTTAAGGTTCCGCATATAGATAAGTTTGTAAATGTTAATTTGTAAATATACAACGTTTCAAGTTTTGTGCCTACAGAGACTCTGTAAGAACCCTTTTTTTGAACAATTTTATTTTGTTTCAATGGACAGCTGGACCACAGGACTATGTGTGACCATAACTATCTTGTACATAGTTACCAATTTGCTCAGGAATTGCACCATGGACATTGACGCATGGATTAATCGTCACAGGGACTATTTTTGAGCTTGTTTTTTGTAATTTTTCATTTTTTTTTTAAATCTTGTAACAGTTACAATTGTTAATATGTTAATATGTTTTACTTGTTTTTTTTCTTCAGTCCGAGAGTACTGAATTGCACTAGGGGTGGTGTGGTGCCCCCAGGAGTATGGTCGCCACAGTGGCATAGCCTTCCTCCTAGGGAGTGTGATGTCATGCCTGGAAGCAATGAAGGGTCTCTCTAGCAGTTAATCAATGCACACAACACAGTTCCCATTCCAGGCCAGCAGATGGAGCTCTGAACCAAAATTGGGGGAAGAGCTGCTCTCTGGGGGCCAAGAAGGGGAAAATTAGTTAGTTTTGTAAGGAGGGTGAAGTGTGTGGACGTAAGGAGAGGAGCGGGAAGATTGAGCAGAGAGTTGAGGCTCATTCCCAGCTAGAGCGCATGATCTGGAGATTGGTCTCCAAGGTTGTATGGATACTGATGGTCCTGCAACAGAAACCAGAGGAATAGGAAGCTGTAAATGCTCTATTCCCCTCTAAGACTTGGAGGCACCACAGCGACGTGTGAGCCAAAGGAGATAGAAGGCTTCAGCTGTCTGCCATACGAGGGAGTTCTAAAGAGAATAAGCAAGTGGAACTTCAGTGTAACACCGTACTGCAAGTACCTAAAAATAAGCGCTAGAGAGACCACACAACCCATCTGACAGAGAGATTCCTAAGTTGCTTCCAGGCTAATCAGCTCCTGTGCCATCTGTAATCAGGACCTTGGACTGCACTTTCAAAGTAAAGGTAAAGAAACTACATTCCGCTGTGTCCTTGCCTTCTTTCTGCAACTTCTCCAGCACTGCTACATCTCTGTGCCAGACACTGCACCCTCTTCCTCAACCCCTATTCTCTTCATCCACTCTGCCCTGGGACTGCGGCCCTACCTGTGGAGGGCTATAACATCACTGCTGCACCCCACCATCTGTCCCAGAGGATCTGTCTGCAGCGTCGGCTTATCACCTCCCTTGTCAAACACCACAGGTGGCGTCACGAATCACTCATAAACTTTATTCCACCACTCAACCCCTTTCACATGGGAGCCAAGGGCCACGGACCGGGTCACCGCTGCTGTGACATTCCCTTGTGAGAGACCGGCCCGGTACCGAGTACCCCACAGCCCTGGGAGGGTGACCCAATTGCGCACAGTGATCTTGTTGATCTCCCTGAAATCCAAACACGGCCTAAGACCCCATCTTTCTTTTTGACAAAAAGAATCCCATACCCACAGGGGACTTGGAGGGTCTTATATGATCTGCAACAAGACTAGTCGGCAGGTATTCCTTTAAGGCCTCCCTCTCGGGGATCGTCAGATTAAATAAACGACTCTTAGGCAGAGTAGGACCTGGGACGAACTCAATAGCGCAATCATAATCTCTATGCGATGGTAGAGCTTATAACTCAACTTCAGAAAATACTTTCCAGAATTCCTGAATGGGTTCAGGTAGCTCATTTTTCACCACAGCAGCGATGTGTACATGACAACATTTCCCATAACACCCCTGACCCCAGGATCTTAGTGATCGGCTTAGTGATCGGACCCAAAGAGTGGTCGTAAATGGCTGCACATCCAGCTGGAAGAATGTCTCAATTGGGGTACCACAGGGCTCTGTCCTGGGCCCTGTATTGTTCAACATCTTTATCAACGATTTGGATGAAGGAATTGAGGGTAAACTGATTAAATTTGCTGATGACACAAAGCTAGGAGGGATAGCTAATATTAGAGAAGAGAGAGAGGATTCAAAAAGATATAAATAAACTGGAGAAGTGGGCAGCAACTAACAGAATGGTTTTTAACAGGGAAAAATGCAAAGTACTACATCTGGGCAATAAAAATGAAAAAAGCATATACAGAATGGGAGGAATAGGGCTAAGCAACAGCACATGTGAAAAAGACTTGGGTATACTAATAGATCACAGACTGAATATGAGTCAACAGTGTGATGCAGCAGCAAAAAAGGCAAATGCAATTCTAGGATGTATTAACAGAAGCATACAGTCTAGATTACGTGAAGTCATTATTTCAATCTACTCCTCTTTGGTCAGACCTCATCGGGAATATTGTGTCCAGTTTTGGGCACCACATTTTAAAAAAGACATCAACAAACTGGAGCAAGTTCAGAAAAGAGCGACCAGAATGGTGACCGGTCTGCAAACCCAGTCTTATGAGGAAAGGTTGCAGGATTTGGGAATGTTTAGTTTGCAAAAGAGAAGACTGAGAGGAGACTTAATAGCTGTCTACAAATATCTAAAGGGCTGTCACATTGTAGAAGGATCAACTTTATTCTCATTTGCACAAGGAAAGACTAGAAGCAATGGGATGAAACTGAATGGGAGGAGACACAGATTAGATGTTAGAAAAAACTTTTTGACAGAGTGATCAATGAGTGGAACAGGCGGCCACAAGAAGTGGTGAGTTCTCCTTCAATGGGAGTCTTCAAACAGAGGCTGGACAGACATCTGACTGGGATGATTTAGCGAATCCTGCTTTGAGCAGGGGGTTGGACCAGATGGCCCAGGAGGTCCCTTCCAACTCTTCGATTCTATGACTCTATGATTCTATGATCTTATAGTATTTGATGACCAGTCCAGTACAGGATTGTGCACTTTTAACCAGAGTAACCCCAGAATGACTTGAAAAGGCAATTTATCAAGTACAAACAAATCTAAAGATTACTGGTGCTCCATATTCACAGTGAGTGGAACCCCAGCGACCTTTCGGGAAACGCACCCATGCTCTAGCGGAGTGTTATCAATCGCCACTACTGGAAAGGGGGATGACCAAGGTACAGCCTCAATCTTATACTTGTCATGAAATTGTTGATCGATCAAATTCAGTGCAGACCCACAGTCCACCATCACTTGAAAATCCATAGTATGACCATGGCAGATAGAAATACCAGAAAAAGATACTCCTGTGGACTGTAAAAATGCAATACGAAGGGTTACTCTAACTTCTTTTTTTTTTTCTTTTCTGATTTATGTGACCTTCACACTGCTTGATAAAATGGCCAGTCTTACCACAATAAAGGCATAGCCCCTCAGAGAACCTTCTCTCCCTTTCCTGGGAACGAGAGGACATCGCGCCAAGTTGCATCGGTTCCCCATAGTCTACGGGGGTCTCTTGAGAGACAGGAACCAGCAGAATTGAAGCCTTCTCATTCTGCCTGTCTCTCAATCTTCTATCTACCCTGATGGCTAACTGCACTGCAGCCTCAAGTGTAGCAGATGCAGGGTATGCAATGAGTAAATCTTTAACCCTGTCATTCAAATCTGCTAAGAACTGACTTTTGAGTGCTGGATCATTCCAGCTGACCTCTGCAGACCATCGTCTGAATTGGGTACAATATCCCTCAGCGTCAACAGAACCTTGTGTCAGCTGTCTGAGGTTAGCCTCGGCTGTAGCGACCCGATCCGGATCGTCATAAATTAATCTCATAGCAGAAAAAAACACTTCTACTGACACCAAACAAGGGTCATCTGGACGCAATAAAAATGCCCAAACTTGAGGCTCCCCTCGCGACATAACAATCCCCACACTTTGTAATTCAGCCCCTGAAGACCTGGGTCTAAGCCGAAAATAAAGTAAATATGCATTTTTAAATGAAAAAAATTCCTGCCGTTTACCAGAAAAACATTCAGGCAAATTCACCTTAGGCTCTTCAGGGCGGACCCCTGGGCAATTGCTCATGTGCTGTTGTAATCTGGAAGCTTCCAACATTAACTGTTGCAGGCGTTGAGCGAGATCTTGAACGCTGTTCATATTGCAGAGATCCGGGAGGGTTTTTTTTTCCTATATTCTTTCTCGGGCTGGACAAACTGTTATGGTACTGCAGCACAGGACTAGGGTAGGAGGGGAAAAACTGACCCTGCACTGCGACTAGGCTGATACCCTACGATGGAGTGGGTGACCCATTCCTTGTGAATAGACCCACCGATGATCCTAGGTTAATCTCAAGCGAAGACCTATAGATAGGGGGAAGGGTTCCCTGAAAGATCTAAGGACTGGGTACAAAAATGGGTCACCTCCTAATAGAAAACTAAGAGAAGGCTGCAGAAACAAACTGACAACAGAAACTAAGACTAGCAGAACCAGAGGTACCAGAACTGCACTAACAAAACACACAGAAAGCAAAGCAAGGCTCCAAGCCAGACTTCAACTGGATTAACACTGTTGTCCAGGAAGGAATGGGAGACAGGTGCAGGTTAATAAAGGGTGATACAATCACCTGACCCAAGACAAACCCAGCACCAGGGGAAAGAGACCAACAGCCAGAACACTACAAGAAAATGGCGGATAGTCACAAACTGAACAGATTCAAACATGTGGTCCCATACTCCTTCTTCAGGTCATTCTGGCAGGCTTGAGGAGGTGGGGTACTGTAACAACTGCTGGCATCACTGCATGGTCTCCCATTCCCCACTCACCAACTTGCTCACTGCTCCAGGCCATGCTGTGAATTCTGTTTACCGCCAGCTCCTTGCCTTGTCTCTTGTCTGCTGTCCCAAGGTGCTCGGTCCCCAGGCGCCACTATTTCTCCTGCTGGGCTGTCCCGGCATTACACAAGCATGTCCCACAAAATTACCCGTTCCCTCATCAATGCAGTTACTGGGAAAGTACACCTAACCACGGAGACAAGTGCTTGTAGTCAGGGACGGTACATCTCGCTGATGGCAAACTGGGTTAACATTGTGGAAGCCGGGACCCAGTCAGACCTTAGGATGGAACATGTCCTCCCGACACCGAGGATTGCGGGCCCTACATCAATCAGGGTTGCCCCCACAGTCTACAGCTCCTGCACCTCCTCCTCCTCTTTAGCCTCCATCTCTGAAATGGCCACATCAGTCACAAGCTGGAAGCACTACAGCACTGCCTCAGACAATCGTCAACAGGTTGTACTGAAGTTAATATGCTTATCTGACAAACCGCAAAATGCTGAAAAGTTGTGGACAGCTCTGAAAGAGCGGGCAGATGTGTGGCTGACACCGCTGAACCTACAGCCAGGCATGGTCATGTATGACAATAGCTGGAACCTGGTGGCAGCTTTGAGGTGAGGTGAGCTCACACACATACCATGCCTGGCCCATGTGCTTAACCTCGTTGTTCAACAGTTTCTAAAAAGGTACCCAGAGCTACCAGATCTGCTTGTGTGTTAGGCGTCGGGTTCCTGCCACTGGACAGCAGGAATCCAGAGCCTTGAACTCGGCGGTCTCCCATTCTCCTTCGGCCACAGTGGAGCCTGCTCAGCAGACTCATCATTCCCAGCGTTCTGATCAGACCAGCACTGTGGGCTTGCTGGCTGCTGCCACCTCTGGTCCACATATAGCAATGCAGGCTGGCCAGCAGCGAGTCTCTCCAGGGGTTAAGTCCTCCTTTCGGTCCACTGAGCATGCCCGTGGAGTGATCTCCCATTGGAGACCGAAGGACACATGCTCAGGTCTTTCTCCAGCTCGGATTGGTCCATCTGAAAGGCCTGGAAGGTGCCGGAAGCACGCGGCTATAAAAGGTTTGCATGGCCACCCGGCCATGTGCTAGTATAGACTGCATTATCAGACTATGAGGAGTGAGTGTTGTATGCATGTATGATTGTCTCTGGTGAAAGACTCATTAAGAAACCCCTACCCTTGTACGAATGTGTTGTTCAGCCTAGCCTGTTAAGCATCCAGGCTTAGGTGAAGGTAGGACAGAGTCTGAGACAGGCATCAGTCTCCATCAGTGACTCGGCTCGCCTCAGTCTACGTGCTCTACACTCCATAGTCAGCATCTATAGCAGCGTCTGTTGTGAATTTGCTTTCTGGCCTAACTCTGGTTACTGCTGAAGGTGGTGGAGCAGGTCAGGTTGACGGAGGGGTTGTGAGTTCTCTTTCTGGGCTCCCTCTTGTGGTTACTGGAGGTAATGGAGCTGATCTGATTAACAGAGGCTTGCCACCTGATAATGAGGACGATGATTGGAGATCTGGGGTTTCAGACTGGATTTAAGACAGCCAACTCCCTCTATCCCTGCTGGTGATTTTTTCCTGCCTCCTAAGGTTTTAGTTTCCAGCTCAGTCCCTGCATGCTCAGCTAACTGTTCTTTTGCTATTCTGTTCACATTTGATCTGGTTTTGTCTATTACAGGTTTGTGTGGGTGAGCCAGCTCCGGCTGGGGCTGTGCTGAATCACCATCCATATGTTACTGCTTGTGTCAGTTTGTTTTTGTCCCTTATTAGATTGGCCTCTTTTTGCTCTGATTTCAGAATGTACCAGAGTGCTGATACAGTGGGCGAAGTCATGCGACTTCAGTATTTTTGCATCAGACATGCTGGACCTTTTTGCAGGGTTTTTAGCGTGATTGCAGACAGTGTCTTTCCTTTCCTGTCCTGTCTAGTCAGTGTGGGAGCCATCGTTTGCTCAGTCTATTTTCCTACCTGCGTTTGTGTTTTCATCTTGTCTCTCCGACAATATATGTTTGGGGGCTATCTATTCCTATGGGGTCTGCTTTGTGGCAGTTTAGATTTCCCCTTTCTTGCTTTAGGCTTAGTTAGCTCTCCGGCTGTGCCGAGGCTTCTAGGATCATCATAGGCATGCTCCACGGCCACTGCTAGCTGTGTGTATAGGATCAGGGGTCTGCAATCCGCTTAGTTTGGTTTTCCGTGACTTAGCTTGGGCTTGCTCTCCTCCTTGGTGACCCAATCATAACAGAGCCACCAGCCAAACCGCAGACTCTAGGGTACTCAAAAGAAGGAAAGAATTGTTAAAAAAAAAAAAAGTGTCAGAATTTTTTTTAATATATTTTTTCCACTTTTTCTCTGGGGCCGTAGGAGGATTTTTGTTCTTTAATGGAGATTAACCAATTGTCTGATCGTGTTGAGCAGCTCGCTGCTGAAGTGCGGGGAATTTCTGCCTATCTCGCTCAATCATCTGCTGTTGAACCAAGAATCCCTACTCCTGATGTGTTTTCTGGGGATCGGTCTAAATTTTTGAATTTTAAGAATAATTGTAAACTATTTCTTGCCTTGAAGCCTAACTCATCAGGGAGCTCTGTGCAGCAGGTTAAAATTGTCATCTCCTTGCTGCGCGGCGATCCCCAGGATTGGGCTTTTTCTCTGACACCTGGAGATCCTATTCTGAGTAATGTGGATGCATTTTTTCAAGCCTTGTTGTTGTTGTATGATGAACCTAATGCTATTGATCATGCTGAGAAAACCTTATTGGCATTGAACCAGGGTCAGGATTCTGCAGAGTTATATTTTCAAAAATTGTGAAAGTGGGCGGTCCTTACTAAATGGAATGACGATGCCCTAGCAGCTCTCGTTCGGAAAGGTTTGGCAGAAACTGTAAAAGATGTTATGGTGGGATTTCCTGTTCCCTATGGTCTTGACGATTCTATGTCATTGGCCATTCAAGTTGATCGGCGTTTAGGTGAACGCAAAACTACACGAGAGGCGTTGCCGCCTTTTGAACGAACGTCTGAACCCATGCAATGTGATAGGGTTTTGTCTAGGGCGGAACGTCAGGAGTTTAGAAGGCGTAATAAGCTGTATTTTTTCTGTGGAGACACCTCTCATACTATTTCTGTCTGCCCTAAACGAGAAAAACATTTTGCTCACACATTTGCCGTGGGCAGTGTACAGCCTAAGTTCCTTTTGGCAATTACTCTGATCTGCTCCTTGCCTACGTTTTCCGCTAAGGCTTTTGTAGATTCAGGAGCAGCTTTGAATCTGATGGATTTTGACTTTCCTAAACGTTGTGGTTTTCCCGTGATACCCCTGCGGACTCCTATCCCTTTGAGGGGTATTGATGCTACTCCGTTGGCGGAGAATAAACCCCAGTTTTGGACCCAGGTGAAAATGTGGGTCACCCCGAACCACCAAGAAAATTGTAAATTTTTGGTGCTGCACAATTTGTATGATACTATTGTTCTGGGTTTTCCCTGGTTGCAAACTCATAATCTTGTTTTGGATTGGAAATCTATGTCTTTAGTGAGTTGGGGTTGTCAGTGTGCTCTTAGTGACACTCCTGTTTTCTCCACTTCTCCACAGTCTCATGATATTCCTGATTATTTGGCAGATTTTTCTGATGTATTTAGTGAGAGTAAGTCTGCATCTTTGCCTCCTCATAGGAGTTATGACTGTGCAATTGAGTTAATGCCCGTGTGTAAATTTCCCAAGGGTCGGCTTTTCAACTTATCGGTACCCGAACATGATGCTATGCGATCTTATATCAAGGAGTACAGGACCCAGCCAAGGTATTTATGATTGGGTTCAGCCCACTTCTTTGAAGGCTCTCCAGAAGTTTTTGGGTTTTGCTAATTTCTACCGTAAATTTATAAGTAATTTTTTGATATTGTCAAACCACTGACTGATCTGACCAAAAAGGGCGCTGATGTGGTGAATTGGTCTCCAGAGACAGTCTCGCCATTTCAGGAGCTTAAGCAGAGATTCACTTCTGCTCCAGTTCTATGGCAATCTGATGTCTCACGCCCATTTCAAGTGGAGGTAGATGCTTCTGAGATTGGTGCAGGAGCCATTTTGTCCCAAAAAGATCCGGTGACTTCTAAAATGAATCTTTGTGCCTTCTTTTCTCGAAAATTCTCCCCAACAACAGGACCTGCGACACTGAAAGTAGTTAACAGTGCAAGGACCTATGATCATGTGACAACAGGGGGCGTGGCTTAGCGTCCTGCTGCAGGAGAGGACTGTAGGATTCTATTACAGGAATCCTGGAGTAAAGGCTAGGGAAACTCAGGTCAGACAAACGGGGGTCATACACGGAGAGGGCAGCGTGGTACCAGAGGGACAAGCAGAGAATAGTCAAAATGTAATCAATGAATCATACACAGAGATAGCAACACAGTACAAGAGAGGCAGTCAGAGAGTAGTCAGGTCCAAGGCAAAAGAGTCATACACGGAGATAGCAGAGCAGTACAAAGGGAACATGCAGAACTCGTAACAGGGACAGAACTGGATCAAAACCAAGCAAGCATAAAGTATCACAGTCACAAAGCACACCAGGGTCACACACTCGGCCAAGGGTCTGAGTATAAGCGACAAGGAGTGAGCCCACAATGAGGCTATAAAAAGCCTCCCAGAATCACAGAGTGAGGCTGTCCAAGGGCGCTACTAAAGTTGAGAAGTGGGGGATGAATTGGCGATAGTAATTTATGAACCCCATAAAGCGCTGCACCGCTTTGAGAGAATGGGGTTCCTGCCAATCCATCACTGCCTGTAGCTTGGCAGGATCCATGGCCAAACCCTGGGCAGAGACGATATAGCCCAGGAAAGGCAAGGACTCTTGCTCAAAACACACTTCTCCAACTTGGCATAGAGGGAGTTTGCCAGCAGGAGGTTGAAAACTTTGCAAACATCTCTCCGGTGGGAGTCAATATCTGGAGAGTAGATGAGAATATCATCCAGATAGACTACTACCGAGGTGGTAAGCATATCCCGGAAGATATCGTTCTTGGAAGACGGCCGGGGCATTACAGAGCCCGAAGGGCATCACCAGGTATTCATAGTGCCCGTCCCTGGTGTTAAATGCCGTCTTCCATTCGTCCCCATCACAGATGCGAATCAGGTTGTAAGCCCCCGCAGATCAAGTTTGGTAAACACTCTCGCTCCCCGTAGCCTATCAAACAGCTCCGATATCAGGGGCAGAGGATACTTATTTTTAATGGTGATGGCTTTAAGACCCCTGTAATCGATGCAAGGACATAGTTCCCCACTCTTCTTCAGGACGAAGAAGAATCCCGCCCCCGCTGGTGACACTGACTTCCTAATGAATCCTCTTGCCAGATTCTCCCTGATGTATTGAGACATGGACTCTGCCTCAGGGAGAGATAGGGGATAGACTCGACCCTGTTGTGGCTCAGCACCAGGCAAGAGGTCAATAGGACAGTCATAGGGGCGATGCGGTGGAAGGGTCTCCGCCGCCTTTTTGGAGAACACGTCCGCATACTGTCGATAGTGTTTGGGAAGCGAAGAAAGATCTGCGGGGACTCTGGTGGAGGCAACCTGGACGCACTCACTCAGACATCTACCCTCACATGACTTACTCCAACCAAGAATTCTCTCCGACGACCACTCTATATGGGGAGAGTGATACCGCAACCAGGGAACCCCTAGAAGGACCTGCCTGATACCCTCGGGCATGATGAGGAGGGATATCGTCTCCTGATGAGATGGAGACACCGAGAGTAACAGTGGAGTGGTCTGGTGGGTAATCTGTGAGGCCAGAGTCGCGCCGTTCACTACTCTGACAGTGACTGGCTTGGACATCATAACCGGTAGTATCGCGTGCTGTTGAGCGAAGGCAGATGACATAAAATTGCCCTCCGCTCCGGAATCCACGCAAACCTCCACCGCCAGAGTGGAAGAACCAAACCCAAGTGTCCCCTTAAAGGACAACGCCGCGGATTCTAGTGAGGCGCCTCCTATGGCAACTAGGGGCGAGCATCTTCCCAGCCGCTGTGTGCACAGGTTGGCAAAGTGACCAGACTGCCAGCAACCATGACAGATCACAGGGGCTCAAGTGGGCCGGGGCCTGGATTCCTTGCAGGAAGGCCCCTGACGCTCGGACGCCCGATCAGGAGATTCCAGAGGTTTAGCAAAACTGGGTGCCAACCTAAACCTTTGTCTACACTGGGACCGCTCCAACCTTCGCTCGGCAAAGCAAAGGTCTATACGGGTGGAGACGGTGATTTGCTCCTCCAGTGTAGCGGGAATCTCCCTGGTGGCCAGAGCATCCTTCACATGGCCAGCCAAACCTCTCCAGAATGCCGGAATGAGGACCTTATCTGGCCACTCTAACTCCGAGGTCAGCGTCCAGAACAGGATGGCAAAGTGGCTAACCATGGACGAGCCCTGTGACAATGCCAGCAGCCGGAGCGCGGTGTCATGGGTGACTCGCGGTCCAAGGAAGACCTGCTTCAGAGTGTCCAAGAACCGTGTGGCACTCTGCACCACATGATCATCATGCTCCCACAGCAGTGTGGCCCACTCCAAAGCCCTGCCAGACAAGAGGGAAATAATAAATCCCACTTTGGCCGGCTCGGAGGGGAATCGTGCTCCCAGCAGCTCCAGCTGTATACAGCACTGGCTCACGAAACCCCTACAAGAAGCACTATCACCCTAGAACTTCTCGGGCAGCGGGAGGCGGGACAAAGTCGGGGCAGTGATGGCAGTGGTCAAACGGCAGACAGCCTCTGTGGCTGCCTGAACAGCGACCGCAGTAACATTCACAGCTGAGGCTGAACGCTCGAGAGCTGACAACCTGCCCTGCAGCTGCCGGATGTACTGCAGCAGTCGCTGTTCGTCCGCCATTACTAGCCAGACACTGGTGCTAGTATAATGTTAGGGCTGCTGGAACGCACCAAATTATAAAATAATAGTAGATGCGTTCGAAGCCCGGGGTCCACCGTGCAGAGGTGGTACACGGCTGCTAGGTAATGGCGGGAGTATAAAGCAGTGTGGAAAGGTCACACATGGGTTAACGTCACCCAGTGTGAACAGGAGCGAACTCTGTTAACTCACAGAGCCGCACTACCACTGAACATAAATGCCGGAGCCTGTTTAGCTCACAGAGCCCAGCCAATGAGCACACAGAAAGCGGTCACAGAACTCTGCCCCAAGGACACGGGGTCAGAGTCCCTCTAGACCAGAGCAAAGGGCGTTGCAACTGCGGACGCCTGTTATGATTGGGTCACTGAGGAAGATAGCAAGCCCAAGCTAAGCCACAGAAAACCAGAGAAGTTGGTAACTAAGCAGATTGCAGACCCCTGATCCTATCCACACAGCTAGCAGTAGCCGTGGAGCGTGCCTATGATGACCCTAGACGTCTCGGCACAGCCGGAGAGCTGACTAAGCCTTAAGCAAGAAAGGGGAATTCTAAACTGCCCCAGAGCAGACCCCAAAGGAATAGATAGCCCCCAAACATATGTTGTCGGTGAGACAAGATGAAAACACAAACGCAGGTAGGAAAATAGACTGAGCAAACGATGGCGCCCACACTGACTAGACAGGACAGGAAAGGAAAGACACTGTCTGCAATCACGCAAAAAACCCTGCAAAAAGGTCCAGCACGTCTTATGCAAAAATACTGAAGTCGCATGCCTTCGCCCACTATATCAGCACTCTGGTATATTCTGAAAGCAGAGCAAAAAGAAGCTAATCTAATAAGGGACAAAAACAAACTGACACAAGCAGTAACATTTGGATGGTGATTCAGCATAGCCCCAGCCGGAGCTGGCTGACCCACACAAAGCTAAAATTGACAAAACCAGATCAAATGTGAACAGAATAGCAAAAGAACACTTAGCTGAGCATGCAGGGACTGAGTTGGAAACTAAAACCTCAGGAGGCAGGAAAAAATCAGCAGGGATAGAGGGAGTTGGCTGTCTTAAATCCAGTCTGAAACTGTCATGATCTGCTGAGTTTGTGTGATCAGGTAGTTCAGAGGTTAATCTGGTAGCCCTCACTAAGAATGGTGCAAACCCCAAGTTGTGGTCCGAACCTGTCTCCAAGGCCTTCTCCTCCATTAAATCCCATTTCGCTAGCGCTCTCATTCTACATCGCCCCGATGTGGATAAAACCTTCATTCTGGAGGCGGATGCCTCTTCTGTTGGTGCTGGAGCGGTTCTGTTCCAGAAGGACTCGCAAGGTCGGAAGCACCCATGCTTCTTCTCCAAGACCTTCACAGCGGCGGAGAGGAATTATTCCATCGGGAACAGGGAGTTGCTAGCAATGAAGTTGGCCTTTTCAGAGTGGAGACACCTCCTGGAGGGGGCTCGCCACCCTTTCCAGGTGTTCTCCGACCACAAGAATTCGGTCTATTAGAAACAGCCCAGCAGCTGAATTCTCGCCAGGCCAGATGGTCCTTGTTCTTCTCCCGATTCCACTTCACCCTGCATTTTCTCTCCGGGGAGAAGAACATCTGGGCCGATGCTCTCTCCCGCTCCGTGGTGTCATCGGAGGAGGAGCCTCGGCTGATAGTCCCATCTGAGAGCATGAGGACCGTGGCTCCAGTCGCCCTGGAGTCTGTACCTCCGGGCAAGACTTTTGTCCCTGCCAGTCTGCTACCGGAGGTCCCCTCTTGGGCTCATTCGTCCAGGGTGGGTGGACATTTTGGGACCAAATGGACCTCTGAGCTTCTGGCGAGGACGTACTGGTGGCCGCATATGGCCCGTGACGTCAGGGACTATTATTCAGGTGTGCGTCTCTTGCGCCCAGAATCGGTCCTCTCGGCAGCGGCTCGCTGGGCTACTCTACCCCCTGCTAATAGCAGACAGGCCCTGGGAGATGGTCGGTATGGACTTTGTGGTGGGACTGCCCAAGTCCAGTGGCAGCACCCTCATTTGGGTTGTCACCAACCATTTCTCCAAGATGGTGCATCTGGTACCACTCTCTCAGCTACCTTCTGCACGGGGCCAGGCAGCGTTGTTTATTAAGCATATGTTTTCCGCCTGCACGGCTTGCCGGATAAGATTGTCAGCGACCGGGGTCCTCAGTTTGCATCTCGGTTCTGGAGAGAGCTCTGTTCCCTGCTCAGCATTGATCTAAATCTCTCCTTGGCCTATCATCCCGAGACGAACAGGTTGGTAGAGAGAGCCAACCATATCCTGGTCACATATCTACAACATTTTGTCTCGGCCAGGCAGGATGGCTGGACATCCTTGCTGCCGTGGGTGGAGTTCGCTTTGAACAACGCTGTGGCCGACTCCACCGGTCAGACCACATTCATCCTAAAATACGGCCAGCATCCGCGCATCCCTGTGCCCTTGTCCGTGTCATCCACCAACTCTAGGGTGGCAGACTGGGCTGTGGAGGCACGTGACATTTGGGTTCGCACTCAGGATGCTATCTGGGCCTCCAAGGAGAGAATGAAGACCTCCGCTGACGCACACCGGCGCCCTGCTCCGACCTCCCCTGGAGACTTACTGTGGCTCTCCGCCCGTAACATCTGGCTGCGAGTCGAGTCCACTAAGTTTGCTCCTCGCTACATTGGCGCCTTGTAAAGTCCTCGAGTGGATCAGCTCTGTGGTCTATCGTCTGGCTCTTCCACCACACTTGGCTATCTCGGACGCCTTCCACATGTCCCTCCTTAAACCTGTTCACATGTCCCGGTTCTCCGAGTCAGCTGCCGGGACATCGGACCTGTCATCAAACGAGTTTGAGGTCAGTGCCATTGTGGGATGCAGGATGGTGCATGGTAAAAAGTTTTATTTGGTAGACTGGAAGGGTGATGGTCCAGAGGCTCGGACCTGGAAGCCAGTGGATAACATCCATGCGCCGCTCCTTATTGCGGCATTTGAGCATAGCGAGGCTCAGAGGGGAGGGGGCCCTAGGAGCGGGGGTAGGGTTAGGCATCAGGTTCCTGCCACTGCACAGCAGGAATCCAGAGCCTTGCACTCGGCGGTCTCCCATTCTCCTTTGGCCGCAGACCAGCCTGCTCAGCAGACTCGTCGTTCCCAGCGTTCTGCTCAGACCAGCACTGTGGACTTGCTGGCTGCTGCCACCTCTGGTCCACATATAGCAACGCAGGCTGGCCAGCAGCGAGTCTCTCTAGGGGCTAAGTCCTCCTTTCAGTCCACTGAGCATGCCCGTGGAGTGATCTCCCATTGGAGACTGAAGGTCACGTGCTCAGGTTCTTCACCAGCTCGGATTGGTCCATCCAAAAGGCCAGGAAGGTACCAGAAGCACGTGGCTATGAAAGGTTCGCATGGCCTCTCGGCCATGCGCTAGTATAGACTGCATTACCAGACTATGAGGAGTGAGTGTTGTATGCATGTCTCTGGTGAATGACTCATTAAGAAACCCCTACCATTGGTACACATGTGTTGTACAGCCTAGCCTGTTAAGCACCCAGGCTTAGGTGAAGGTTGGACAGAGTCTGAGACAGGCATCAGTCTCCATCAGTGACTCGGCACGCCTCAGTGTATGTGCTCTATGCTCCGTAGTCAGTGTCTATAGTGGTGTCCGCAGTTGCGACGCTGCACGCTCAGGTCTAGAGGGACTCTGACCCCGTGTCCTTGGGGCAGAGTTCTGTGACCGCTTTGTGTGCGCTCATTGGCTGGGCTCTGTTAGCTAATCAGTCTCCGACATTTATGTTCAGCTGTAGTTCAGCTTTCCACACTGCTTTATACTCCCGCCATTGCCTAGCAGCAGTGTACCACCTCTGAACGGTGGACCCCGGGCTGCGAACGCACCTACTATTATTTTATAAATTGGTGCATTCCGTCAGCCCTAACATTGTGAAAGTACGCTGCCTAATTGCCTATTTTAGAAAGTCAGCTCCAGCTTCTGCCACCCTTGCCATGCTTTAGCAGCGTTTGCAGCTTCTGGCTCACCGTCTGGTGTGTGATGTCCCCACAGCTGTCATACTGTCTGTTCAGCATGGATGGCCTGAGGACAGAGAGGAGGAGGAGACGGAAGACTTGCCTGTTTCCAGTCTGGCACGCTTGGCTGACTTTATGTTGTGCAGCCTTTGCCGTGACCCTCGCATTATGAAAATTTACGGTGACACTCATTACTGGTTGGTCACACTTCTAGACCTACGCTAAAAGTGGAACTTTCAATCTCCTCTTCCAGAGGCAGACAGGTCTATTAAAATGCTGCAGTACCAGAGTGCCCTTGTTATGGAATTATTAAAAATATTCCCATCTGAAAACACTGGCGGCAGACGTCACAGTTCGATGGACAACCAAGGAGTACAGTCGAGAGAGACACAACTCCAATCCACCAGAGGCAGGGGAATACTGGCCAAGTTCTGGAAGAGTTTTCTCAGACCCTCCCATCGCCCTGTCCCTGAGGTGCAGGGTAATGTCACAAAGAATGGAATGTTTTGGAAGATGCTGAGGGAGTACCTTGCTGACTATACCAACATCCTCCGTGATTCCTCTGTGCCTTTTAATTATTGGGTATCCAAGCTGGACATGTGTCATGAAATGGCTCTCTATGCCTTGGAGGTCCTGGCCTGCCCTGCCACTAGCGTTTTGTCAGAGTGGGGTTTTAGTGACGCTGGTGGAATTAAAACTGATAAGTGCATTTGCCTGTCAACTGAAAATGCAGACAGGCTGACTCTTATTAAAATGAACAAGGGCTGGATTGGGCCAGACTCCTCTACACCACCAAATGATAACAGCAAAACATAACCTCCAATACAGTGCCTTTTTTGGGAGGTGTATTCTCATGCACCTCTTCACACCCACACATGGCTGTACTATTTCTGATTTTGGTTAGTTGGTGTCGTCCTCCTCCTTCTCCTCATCCTCATCATCCATCACCACTAAAACATGAGGGTGAATGTGCGCCATGATGCCACAGCCACTCTAAGTTTTTGAAAGGGTGTTTATGATGCCCGTAAAAAAATTAAAAAAATATGTACCCCACAGGAGGAAATGTTTGTTAGCCCATACACTTAGAGTATGGGCATTTCAAGTATAGGAGATCCGCTCCTTTGTAATGGGAACATTTTTTTATGAGGCCTTCCTCCACGTTTCTTTCAAGGGGCATTGGAATTCCTCCTAATTTTTGGCAGGCCTTGCATTCAATGCATAGGAAAACACTATGGGAGACCCACTTCCTAATAATGGGAACAATTGTTTTCAGGAGGCCCAACTCTACATCTGTTCCAAGGGTTATTGGGGGGCTTGTAACTTTGGTGCAGGGCAGGACTTGCTTTTAATGCATAGGCAAACACTATGGGAGACCTACTTTCTTATAATGGGAACTGTAGGGATTGGTCAGCTGCTTCAACACTGCAATTCTCCACTACAGGTTCTTCAGCCTCAACAAGGCAATTCTCCACTACAAGTTCTTCAGGCTCACCACTGCAATTCAAAAATGCAGGTTCTTCAGGCTTAATACTGCAATTCACTGCATAGTCAAACTGTATGGGAGAAACACTTTCTTCTAATGGGATCATTTTTGGTCATTTAGCCCTCAACCCTCTGTTGAAAGGGTTATTGGGGGTGCGTATGAACTTGGTTTTCCTGTGGCCATCCAGTAAGTGGCTTCAAAGGCTTATTGGGGTGCATGTAGCTTTGATGCAGGGCACAACTTGCTTTCAATGCATAAGTAAACAGTATGGGAGTACCTAATGAATACTAGGAACTAGGGTTGCATGTGACCATCCAGTACGTGCCTTCAAAGGCTTATTGGGGTGCGTGTGAATTTGGTGCAGGGCAGGAGTTGCATTCAATGCATAGGCTAACAGTATGGCAGTACAAAAAGAATAATGTGAAATTAGTTTTCCTGTGGCCATCCGGTACATGGATTCAAAGGCTTATTGGGGCGCATGTGACTTTGTGGCAGGGCAGCCCTGGCATTCATTGCATAGTCTAACAGTATGGCAGTACCAAAATAATAATGTGAACTTGGTTTTGCTGTGGTCAACCAGTACGTGGGTTCAAATATTTATTGTGATGTGTGTAACTTTGATGCAGGGCAGACCTTGAATTCCATGCATAAGCAAACAGTATGGGAGTATCAAAAGAATACTTTGAACTATGGTTGCATGTGGCATCCAGTACGTGGCTTCAAAGGCTTATTGGGGTGCATGTACGGTAACTTTGGTGCAGGGCAGGCCTTGCATTCAATGCATAAGGAAACAGTATGAGGGTACCAAATGAATACTGGGAACTATGGTTGCATATGGTTATCCATGACATCTGTCCAATGGGTTGTTGGGTGCATCCAAATTTAGGGCAGCCCTGCCACTCACTGCATAGGCAATAACAGTATAAGAGACCCAATGTTTAATAAAGGGAACAACAAAGCATAGCCAGCTGATGGCTCTCTAAGAATAGTGAGGGCCGACTGCTGGCCCTTAGTGATGTTGATTTGCCAGAAAGTGCTCCTCCACCCAGCACTCGCAGTGCATCATTGACACCTAGAACATTGGCCCACATGTCTTATTATGCCTTGCAGATCCAAAAAAGGGACCCCCGCATTGCCAAAATGATGAACGATGACGACTACTGGTTGGCCAGCATCCTGGATCCACGCTATAAAGGCAAATTACAAAACATCATGCCACAGGAGAACCTAGAGCTAGTACTGGCTAACAAACAAGCAACTCTGGTAAACCGTTTGTTTGAGGCATTCCCAGCACACAGCGGTGGTGATGTCTTTCCAACGAGCCGTAGGGGGCAACATGGAAGAGGTGTTCGTTGTGCACACAGCCGAAGTGGCATTAGACACAGGGGTTTCGTGACCATGTTGTCGACTGATTTTTCAAGTACCGCTCACACGACTGGTAATACTGCATCGATCGAAAGTGACAGGAGACAGCAGTTGTCAACTATGGTAACAAACTACTTCTCCTCCCATATCGATGTTCTCCCTCACCGGTCATTCCCCTTTGACTATTGGGCCAGTAAACTTGACACCTGGCCTGAATTGGCACAATATGCCTTAGAGGAGCTCGCTTGCCCTGCTGCTAGTGTGTTATCTGAACGAGTCTTCAGTAGTGTTGAGCGACTTTTGGTTTTTTAGGGTCGAGTTTTGTTTCATGAAACCCGACTTTTCCAAAAGTCGGGTCGAGCAAAATCGGCCGACTATAGGGAAAAGTCGGGGTCGTCCCGAAACACAAAACCCAATGTAAGTCAATGGAGAATTAAAGTCGGCAGTGAGAAGAGGACAAGAAACACACCAACAGTGCCCATTTGAAAGCCAAAAGCATAAATTCTTGTTACTGAAGCTTGTCAACCTTAATTAACTTCATAATACTAGTTACACACTGAAAAATGGGGGTTATTTGGCTACAGTTGTGGGGGGGGCTGGCTCCAGGTTTTCGTGGGCACAGGGCCAAAGAGCGCCCCTTTAACACATTGTTACACCGCTCCGCCATACTCACCCGGCCTCCGCTCCCACGCCGCAGTCGCCCTCTGCTCCCACGCCGCAGCCTCTCTCCACCCGACGGCCGCGGCGGTCACCTGAGACAGACCCGCGACCGATGCCTTCCCTGCATGCTATGCGCATGCGCCATAGGCCGCGGCCGCGCCTCCTTCCTGCTTCTTATGCTCCGACTGTGCCCTGACCCGGAAGCACATTTGGACCAATGGCTGACCAGACGGGGCCATATCAGGCCGCTTCCCCCTGAGGGAGGCGCCTGATCGTTGTGTTTCCTGACACTCTGGCCTCGCTCCATCGTGCACACTCTGCTCCTGCAGTTCCTGTCTCGGCTGCTCCTCACAGCAGCTTCTCAGTCCTGCTACCCGTGTTCCTGTCGTCCTACTCCAGTCCTGCCTTGTGTTTCTGCCGTCCTACTCCAGTCCTGCCTTCACTGTTCCTGCCGTCCTACTCCAGTCCTGCCTTCACTGTTCCTGCCGTCCTACTCCAGTTCCGCCTTGTGTTCCTGCCGTCCTACTCCAGTCCTGTCTTCTGTGCTCCTGCCGTCCTACTCCAGTCTCAGTTTTACTCCGGTCCATCCTGAGCCGCCCCTCTCGGTACCGGCTACCGTGGTACTCGAACCCCTGGGCCTGCTCCTAACGGTCCCTGTATAGGGGTCGGTTCCACCTGGCAGCTCGCCCGGGGTCCCTCGGTGCCACGGCCCAGAGGGTCCACTCTCGGAGCTCCCGCTCCTGACCACCCACGCTAACAGTACGATCAGGCCATGCATTGACTATAGGGGCTTGAATGAGATTACCATCAAGAACAGGTACCCTCTTCCACTCATTCCGGAACTGTTTGACCGTCTCAGAGGGGCTCGGGTCTTTACCAAGCTGGACCTCAGAGGAGCCTACAATCTGGTCCGTATCCGTGCAGGTGACGAGTGGAAGACCGCTTTCAACACTCGAGATGGCCATTACGAGTACCTGGTCATGCCCTTCGGTCTTTGCAATGCTCCTGCAGTCTTTCAAGAGTTCGTCAACGAGATCTTCCGGGATCTCTTGTACTCCTGTGTGGTCGTGTACTTAGACGACATCCTCGTCTTCTCGCCGGACCTCTCGTCCCACAGAAAGAGTGTCCGCCTGGTGCTTCAGCGTCTTCGGGAGAACCGTCTGTATGCAAAGATCGAGAAATGTCTCTTCGAACAGACCTCTCTGCCATTTCTGGGATACATTATCTCCGACGCTGGTCTAAGGATGGATCCCGAGAAGTTGTCTGCCATCCTCAAATGGCCTCGCCCCGTCGGATTAAAGGCGATACAACAATTCCTCGGGTTCGCCAACTATTACCGGCAATTTGTCTCCCACTTCTCCGCGATCACAAGACCCATTTCTGTGCTCACCCGTAAAGGGTCTACTTCCAAGGATTGGTCTCCTGAGGCAGAGGAGGCCTTTCTGTCCCTAAAACGGGCTTTCTCCACGGCTCCGGTCCTGCATCGCCCTGAGAGCGATCGACCTTTTGTACTCGAGGTGGACGCTTCCTCGACTGGTGCCGGGGCGGTGCTGTCCCAGAGAACCGCCTCCGGTCGCCTGCACCCTTGTGGCTTCTTCTCGAAGGCCTTTTCTCCATCTGAGTGTAACTACTCGATCGGTGACCGGGAACTTTTGGCCATCAAGTTGGCCTTGGAGGAATGGCGCCACCTCCTGGAAGGAGCTGTCCATCCTTTTGTCATCTTCTCGGACCACAAGAATCTGGCCTATCTCCAGTCTGCCCAGAGACTAAACCCTCGCCAGGCCAGATGGTCTTTATTTTTTGCCCGATTTGATTTCGAGCTCCGATTCCGTCCCGGCAGCAAGAATTCCAAAGCCGACGCCCTGTCCAGGGTCTTCCAACCACACGAATCCACGGAGGAACCGTCACATATCATTGATCCCACTAGGATCATCACCGTGGCTCCAGTGAACTGGCTTACTCCTCCGCCTGGCAAGACGCTTGTGCCAGAGAATCTCAAGCAAAAGGTTCTTCTATGGGGGCACTCCTCCAAACTGGCCGGCCATGCCGGAACTAAGAAGACCCTTGATCTTATCAAACGTCACTACTGGTGGCCCTCACTTCGCCAAGATGTACTCGATTTTGTGGCTTCTTGTCCATCCTGTGCAAAGAACAAGGTACCACGGAGATCTCCGTCTGGCTTGTTGCTTCCATTGCCTGTCCCTACGGTTCCTTGGGAGAACATCGCCATGGATTTCATCACCGACCTACCCTGCTCTGCGGGCTGCTCAGTCATTCTGGTGGTGGTGGATCGTTTTTCCAAGATGGCTCACTTCATCCCTCTGCCCGGTCTTCCCTCAGCGCCGGAGCTGGCCGAGATCTTCATTCATCAAGTCTTCAGGCTTCATGGACTACCTCGACGCATTGTGTCTGACCGAGGGGTTCAGTTTACCTCCAAGTTCTGGCGTTCGCTTTGTAAGCTTATGAACGTTTCCCTCGACTTCTCCTCGGCCTACCATCCACAGTCCAACGGACAAGTAGAGCGTACCAACCAGACGCTTACGGGATACTTACGCCACTTCTCTAACGCCCACCAGAACGATTGGGTCAGCTTACTCCCCTGGGCAGAGTTCGCTTATAACAACCATGCTGGTGAGTCTTCGGCCAAGTCTCCGTTTTTCATTGTTTTTGGCAGACATCCTGGTGTCCCTCTTCCGATAACCCCTGCCTCTGAGGTACCCGCGGCCAATGCCTTGTCCTCGGAATTTTCTAAGATTTGGGCTGAGACCAACACATCACTCAAGAGATCCGCTGATCAGATGAAGAACTATGCAGACAAAAAGAGGTTGGATTCTCCTCCGTATCGTGTTGGCGACAAGGTCTGGCTCTCCTCCAAATTCGTCCGACTAAAACTGCCCTCCTACAAGTTGGGTCCACGCTACATCGGTCCGTTTGAAATTCTGGGACGTATTAACGAAGTTGCCTACAAATTGAGGTTGCCTGCTTCGCTCCGGATCCCGAACACCTTTCACGTCTCTCTCCTGAAGCCTGTGGTGCTGAATCGTTTCCATTCCTCGCTTGATCTTGGTCCTCAGCCGGTGGGTGCCGACGACGTTTTTGAAGTGCAGGACATCCTCGCTGTGAAAAGGGTTAGAGGTAGGACTTTCTTTCTCGTTGATTGGAAGGGCTTTGGTCCTGAGGAGAGATCCTGGGAGCCTCGGGAGAATATTAATGCTCCCCGTATCCTCAAGAGGTTTCTTGTTAATCTCCGGGGGGGGCGGCTTAGGGGAGGGGGTACTGTTACACCGCTCCGCCATACTCACCCGGCCTCCGCTCCCACGCCGCAGTCGCCCTCCGCTCCCACGCCGCAGCCTCTCTCCACCCGACGGCCGCGGCGGTCACCTGAGACAGACCCGCGACCGATGCCTTCCCTGCATGCTATGCGCATGCGCCATAGGCCGCGGCCGCGCCTCCTTCCTGCTTCTTATGCTCCGACTGTGCCCTGACCCGGAAGCACATTTGGACCAATGGCTGACCAGACGGGGCCATATCAGGCCGCTTCCCCCTGAGGGAGGCGCCTGATCGTTGTGTTTCCTGACACTCTGGCCTCGCTCCATCGTGCACACTCTGCTCCTGCAGTTCCTGTCTCGGCTGCTCCTCACAGCAGCTTCTCAGTCCTGCTACCCGTGTTCCTGTCGTCCTACTCCAGTCCTGCCTTGTGTTTCTGCCGTCCTACTCCAGTCCTGCCTTCACTGTTTCTGCCGTCCTACTCCAGTCCTGCCTTCACTGTTCCTGCCGTCCTACTCCAGTTCCGCCTTGTGTTCCTGCCGTCCTACTCCAGTCCTGTCTTCTGTGCTCCTGCCGTCCTACTCCAGTCTCAGTTTTACTCCGGTCCATCCTGAGCCGCCCCTCTCGGTACCGGCTACCGTGGTACTCGAACCCCTGGGCCTGCTCCTAACGGTCCCTGTATAGAAGTCGGTTCCACCTGGCAGCTCGCCCGGGGTCCCTCGGTGCCACGGCCCAGAGGGTCCACTCTCGGAGCTCCCGCTCCTGACCACCCACGCTAACACACATACCACAACTCATGATGTTCCGATACGGCACAGAGAAATAGCAGTACAGTACAATGAAAAATACTTCACTTCTTACATCTCATGACTGATATCCATTTTAAATTCTCCAATACCTCCAAAAACGGACAGTATATAACTCCATACAGTATGAGGCCCATATATTTCTCCATACGGAATCATTATTCCCATATAATGTTTCAAACCGTATATGCTGAGCTCCACATAATGCTACAGTATATGTTGGTCCCAATGGATGAAGCTCCACTGTCTTATGGGCCCAAATAATGCTCCATATTTAATGGGCCCCATTTCTACTGCTCTAGTGTATAATGGGCCCTGTAAATGCTGCTCCCGTGGCTAATGTCCACCTTTGGAATGCTCCAGTGTATGGTGGGCCCCATATATCATTCACCAGAGTATAGTGCTCCCCAAAAATTGCTGTCCCAACATTGAAAACAATTACATAAGTCTCCTTGCTAGGGAATCCCTGCACTACTCTGAACTCCTTGTCGTCCCCATCTTTCATTTCACTGCACTTGGCTGTTTAGGCTCTCCCACCGGCAGAGACACTTTTGTGTACTATGCGGTGCCCTGTGCCAGTGCCATCGCCCATGAGTATGCCCCCCACCTGCTCAAGGAACCTGCACTTTCATCTGCACCTTCCTCTTTGTCACCATGTAAGGTTGTATAGTATGTGGGAAGGGGAACCTGAGTTTCCTCTGGGTCAGATTCTGGCTGTGTAGAGTGCGAGGGGAATGTAGTGGTCTGGGTCAATGTACCAGCAGCATCATCCAGCAGTGGCTGGGCCTCAGTGCACTTGTGGCATCCCCAAGAGTACGGTCACCACTGTGGCATTGCCTTCCTCCTAGGGAGTGTGTTGTCAAGCTTGGGAGCCATGAAGGATCTCTCTAGCAGTGAAACCAACACACAACACATTTCCCACTCCAGGCCAGCAGGGAGACCTCTGAACCTGACTGCTGAGGAGCTGCTCTCTGTGGTTGGGAGGAGGTAAGTTTGGGCACTCTGTGCAGGGAAGGGGAAGTGTGTGGACGTGAGAAGGGGAGCTGGAGGATGAGCAGAGTTAAGGCTCACTCCTAGCTGGAGCGCATGGTCCGGATTCCGGTCTCCGAGTTTGTAGGGACACTGACGTTCCTGCAGCAGAAACCGGGGGAAGTAGGAGCTATAAATTCTCTGTACCCAACTAAGGCTCGGAGGCCCCAGCATCGACGTGTGCGAGGCAGAAGGAAAAGGCTACAGCTGTCTGCCATACAAGTAAAGTCTGAGGAACATCTGTTAGACAGGAGGCGTTTCAGTGAACCACGGTCCTGTGAGTGCTTCCCCCACAAGCACTAGAAAGGAGACGTTCAGGAAGGTACATGTTGGCGGAGTGTTGGAAGGGAGCTTTCCATTCTGGTCCCGGAGGTTGGCAGAGGTCCTGACCCGGAGGACACAGCACGGAGGCAGACATCTGTGTAACCTGCAGACTGTGAGTAAAGGTTTGGAACTGCAGGCTCTGGTGTCCTACAGTTATTCCAGCACCGCTACATCTGGGTACCAGCACCTACACCACCTGTGCCTTTCCCCCATCACTACATCTACACTTCCCTGGGACTCCAGCTCCACCTGTGGGGAGCTTCACCATCTTTGCTCCACAACACCATCAGTCCCAGAGGATCTGCATGCAGCGTCGGCCTAACATCTATGTTGCCGAACACCACAGGTGGCGTCAAACTAGCTATATAAACTCTTTACCATTATACCACGCCATTTACATGGGCGCCCAGGGCCACCGTCCGGGTCACCGCTGCTGTGACACATCCCACTGACACCAGCCCGGTACCGAGTACCCCACAGCCCTGGGAGGGCGACCCATATGCCGACTGCTGATCGGGCGGCGTTATTCCCACAAACCTCCAAACAGCGTCCCTGAAGGCAAAGTTTTTGGTTTCCGGGGGCAGTATGATTGCAAAGCTGAACCTTAAAGGAATGTCCAAAAGGGCACCACCAGGAGTGGAGCCTGTGTCTTAATTGGACTGCACCCGGGAAACCACTACCATACAAGCTACAGAAAAGATGGACAGATTGCAAGCTTTGTTGATTCTGTGTGTGGTGTGGTATGTCCGTTTTTAAGTTGTGCTAGCGATTTCTCAGCTTTATTCCGTTAACGACGCGGTACGCGTCAAGCTTACTAGAGGGATACACGAGGCTGTGGCACGTGAGATCGAGCAATAACAGGTCTAGCATTCCGGTACATGTCCGGGGCTGCTACACTTAAAGGACCAGCTTTTATCGCTTACAGGTGCAGATAACCTGCTGAACTCCGTTAGTGATCGGGATCTGGGATTCAGATTATTCCCTGCGAACGATGATTTCCCAGTAAGTTCAGGTCAACCGCAATTCTGGAGTTAGGCCTAACCGTCATTCCTGAAAAAATTACGTGTCCAAACCACAGGTGCTGTAGCTTGCTTAACAGCTCGGCAGCCGTTCTCAGGCCCAGTATGGATTCAACAACATTGTAGAAAGTTGATAAAGGGTACAGTTTCACCGGATAACACGTATATATGTAGCCTAGTTTACACATTAAAATATATGTCTATAGATCAGGAGGCAGACTCAGATGTTCTCAGGCCCAGTACGGATTTGACCAGATTGTACAAAGTTCAGAAAGGGTACTTTATCACTGGATAGCAGGTATATACTGTATAGAATAGTTTAAACATGTAAAATCTCCGTGTTCTCAGTATGGATTACACAGCAATCTAAAAAGTGGAAAAAAGGAAATGCATTTGAGGCGTACACAACTATATACTTTTGGTGTTATTTTTAAATCTTCATATATATTTCTGTCTCAGTAATACAGTCCAGCCTGTCCGCAATAGGAAATGAGATGCAGACAATTAGTGACATAAAGGCTATTGATTGCAGAAATCTAGGAATTATTATTCACTGGAAAAACTTCCGTCACAATTCTCATAGGCGATGCTGACCCTCAATTAATTTGTGTGTTGAGACAGTGAAAACATTTTTTGTGAATAAAGTCTTGCTGTATCGCACTTCCGTTAATTCCATCACTGTTACTCATCTCAATCCAATTTTTATCACAGGGAGCGATGTAAACATGGTGCTCACTGGCTATCATGATCTGTCACGTAACTTTGGAGTGCAAAAGACAAGCCACAGGCCGTAGGCGATTCTATTTGATTGGCATGAGAGGGCACATTTTGAAATGTGCGCCGGAATGTCACACGTTTGTGAGTAGGAAAACTGTGAAACCTGATGATAAACCACCACTGCATGTAATTGTGAGTCGACGTCCATAAGAAATGGAAGCCACTGATCATCTGGAGCTAGAGCCCGGCCAGCAGGACAGGGCATAGCTACACCTTAACCATCATCTTTCAGTTCAATCAATTTGTAGTGGCAGTTCCAGTGAAGGATTTGACAGCCCAGACTACACAGCGGAGGAGCAGGGAGAGGTAAACATTTCAAATGCTGGGGCCCTGCCCAAGCAAGGGGGGGGCACACTCGTAGGCGTCGGTACTGGCACTGGGCCCCTCATAGTACGGCGGTGTGTCTGACGGCGGGTGTGCACCATCACTGTCAGAGACACTTGATTGCACTATGAGGGACCCTATGACAGTGCCCGCGCCCAAGAGTCGGCCTACCCACCTGTCCAGGGCAACGGCACTCGCACGGCTTTGTGCGCTAGGTGGTGACCCCGGCCATGGGGGAGGGGCGCCCACTTAGGGAGGTTTATAAAGTGGCATATGTAGATGTGGGTCATTCAGCTGCTGCAAAAAGAGAAATAGGTCAAGTTCGCGGAATAGGAGGAGGACCAAAGCAAGCCATTTTTCTGGCAACCTATGTGTCATCAAGGGAAGATGGGACAAAATCTTGGAAACCCATGCATGGTTCATTTTAATGAAGGTTAGATCATCCACATTTTGGGTTGACAGACGGGTTCTTTTTTTCTGTCAGGATTGATCCAGCTGCACTGAAGACTCTTTCCGATAGCACACTTGCAGCTGGGCAAGCGAGCTCCTGTAAGGCATATTGTGCCAATTCAGGCCAGGTGTCTAGATTAGCGGCCCAATAGTCAAAGGGGAATGACCTGTGCGGGAGAACATCGATATGGGAGGAAAAGTAGTTGTTAACCATAGTTGACAACTGCTGTCTCCTGTCACTTTCCATCGATGCTGTATTAACAGTTGTGTGAGCGGTCCGTGAAAAATCAGTCCACAACATTGTCATGAAACCCCTGTCTCCAACGCCACTTCTGCTGTGTGCACCACGAACACCTCTGCCAAGCTGACCCCTGCCCGTACGGCTCGTGTGAGAACCATCACCGCTGCTGTGTGCTGGGAATGCCTCAACCAACCGGTTAACCAGAGTTGCTTGTTTAGTAGCCAATATTATGTCAATGTTCTCCTGTGGCATGATGTTTTGTAATTTGCCTTTATAGCGTGGATCCAGGATGCTGGCCAACCAGTAGTCATCATAGATCATCATTTTGGCAATGCGTGGGTCCCTTTTTAGGATCTGCAAGGCATAATCTGACATGTGGGCCAATGTTCCCGGTGTCAATGATGCACTGCGAGTGCTGGGTGGAGGAGCACTTTCTGGCAAATCCACATACCTCCAGTCACGCACAAACCCTGTACCAGACCTTGCCACGCCAACATTTTCACTTGCCCCACGAGATGCATCCTCCTCCCCTAAGTAATCATCCCCATCATCATCCTCCTCCTCCTCTTCTTCCTCCACCTCGTCCAGGAGAGGTCCCTGAGCAGACAATGGCTGAATGTCATCAAGGATTCCCTCCACCTCTTCCTCCTCATCAACATTGGCTGCAGACGCCTGCTCCTTAAGGTGCGTCAAAGTTTGCATGAGCAGACGCATAAGTGGGATGCTCATGCTTAGGATGGCGTCGTCTGCGCTTACCAGCCGTGTGCATTCCTCAAAACACTGAAGGACTTTACAGAGGTCTTTCAGCTTCGACCACTGCACACCTGTCAACTCCATGTCTGCTCTCAAAGTGCCTGGCCGTGTATCCTCCCACAAATGCATTATGGCCTGCCTCCGCTCGCACAGACGCTCAACCATGAGCAGGGTGGAGTTCCACCTTGTTGCAATGTCGATAATGAGGTGGTGGTTGGGAAGGTGGAGCAATCGCTGCAGCTTCTGCATACGAATGGAGTGTACAGGCAACCGGCGGATGTGCGCGCACAGTCTTCGCACCTTCTGGAGCAGGGCTGTTAACTCCGGATAATTATTGAGGAAGCACTGCACCACCAGGTTCAAGGTGTGAGCCAAGCAAGGTATGTGGCTGAGGTTTGAAAGGGGTATGGCTGCCACAAAATTCCGGCCGTTATCACTAACTACCTTGCCTGCCTCAAGATGTACACTGCCCAGCCATGACTCAGTTTGTCGCTGAAAGTACTCGGCCAGCAGCTCGGCGGTGTGTCTGTCGCCCAAACACATCATCTGCAACACAGCCTGCTGACGCTTTCCACTAGCTGCTCGATAGGGGGACACCTCGTGTGCAACAGTGGCAGCTGCAGATGGAGTGCTTGTACGACTGCGCTCTGTGGCCGAGCTTTCGCTTCTGGAGGAGGAGGAGGGTCGAACGCCTACAGCCAACTGTTTCCTATACCGTGGGCTAGGCAGCACTGTCCCACCACCGCTGTCCCCTGTGGACCCTGCATCCACCACATTAACCCAGTGCGCAGTGATGGACACGTAACAGCCCTGGCCATACCGACTGGACCATGCATCAGTTGTGAGGTGCACCTTTCCACTCACTGACTGCTTGAGTGCATGGACAATGCGGTCTTTCACATGATGGTGGAGGGCTGGGATGGCTTTGCGAGAGAAGTGGCGACTGGGTAGGTCATAGCATGGTACTGCATAGGCCATGAGTTTGCAGAAAGCTGCGCTTTCCACCAACCGATAGGGCATCATCTCTAACGAGATTAGTTTGGCAATGTGGGCGTTCAAACCCAGTGTACGCGGATGAGAGACTGAGTACTTTCTTGACCTACTCATAGTGTCTGGGAGGGTGAGCTGGACTTGAGAGCTGCATATGGTGGAAGTAGTGGTGGACAGGGCGGACTGAGAGAGGGTTGATGATGGTGATGGAGTTGGTGTTCTTTCTGATGGCCTAGATTCAGTCTTTCGTTGATATAACAGTGGGATTCCCTGACTGCTGTGGCCTTGCAACGACACCTCAACATTTGCTGCTGTGCTAACCGGTGGGCTTACAGTGGGGGAAACAATGTAGCGTTGCTGACTACCTTCTTTGTGATCAGTTGCACATGTGGTAATTGAGGTTTGGTGTTGTGTCCACGCTTGCAAGTGCATGCTGGTTAAATGTCTAAGCATGCAACTGGTATTCAAATTTTTCAGATTTTTCCCTCGGATAAAGGTCTTTGCGCACTTCTTACAGATAACCTTGGCCTGATCATGAGGATTTTGTTCAAAAAAGTGCCACACTGCACTCTTCCTACTTTGGCAGACATTTTGCGGCCTAGCGCGCTGTGATATTTTGACCCTCTGGACAAGCTGTCCAGCAACTCTTTTGATTTTTGGAACCTGTCTTTGGAGTGCTCCGGGCCTGCCAGATAACAGCTGTTGCGATGTCGATGTCTGCTGTGGATGCTCCTCCTCTGAGCTATTGGAAGCAGCACCCTCTTCCCCCAATGGATGCCAATCTGGGTCAACAACTGGGTCATCCATAACCTCCTCTTCAATGTCATGTGCACATTCCTCTGTGTCACCGTGTATGGTGGTATAGTGTGCGGGAAGGGGCACCTGAGTCGCATCAGGGTCAGAATCTGGCTCTGTACACTGCGAGGACAATGTAGTGCTCTGAGTGAATGTACCAGCAGAATCATCTATCAGTGGCTGTGCATCAGTGCACTCCATGTCAGATTCATCTTGGCCTGGATAAATCACCATTTCACTTGATAATCCAGGCATGGTATGTGAAAACAGCTCCATGGAGTAATCAGTAGTATGGCCTGCGTCATCCTTCAATCTTGGTTGGGGTGAAGGACACAAGGAAAGGTGTGGTTCATGAACATGAGCCTCCAATGACGACTCAGTGCTTTTATTTTTTACAACTTCAGAAGAGGAGGCAATAGAGCTGGAGGCTGAGTCAGTAATGTAAGACAAAACTTTTTCCTGAAGCTCTGTCTTTAAAAGCGGTTTTCCAACTCCTAGAAAACTAAGCCTTCGAGGCCTTGTGGAGCCAGACGATGAAGCAGGCTCAACACCTCCTGCATTCGGTCCTATTTTGCTTTTGCCACTACCATCAGATCCACCACCAACACCATCATTACCAGCTGCCAACCCGCGCCCAATTCCACGGCCTCTTCCACCAGCCTTCCTCATTTTTGGTAGAAATGTAGACAAAATCCAGCAAACTATATAGTAATGTAAAACAAGGTACAAGGTGTCTATAGGACAGGGGAGATTTTGAATTTCTGCACACACTTGTGGACACTGGACACTTTTGGATTGTGTGAGGCCCACTGAATATCACAGCGCTATGTGACAGGCTCGATGTCGCAGGTGTGAAAAATGTCACTAGAGGATAACGGAGATTTTGAATTTCTGCACACATTTGTGGACACTGGACACTTTTGGATTGTGTGAGGCCCACTGAATATCACTGCGCTATGTGACAGGCTCGATGTCGCAGGTGTGAAAAATGTCACTAGAGGATAACGGAGATTTTGAATTTCTGCACACACTTGTGGACACTGGACACTTTTGGATTGTGTGAGGCCCACTGAATATCACTGCGCTATGTGACAGGCTCGATGTCGCAGGTGTGAAAAATGTCACTAGAGGATAACGGAGATTTTGAATTTCTGCACACACTTGTGGACACTGGACACTTTTGGATTGTGTGAGGCCCACTGAATATCACTGCGCTATGTGACAGGCTCGATGTCGCAGGTGTGAAAAATGTCACTAGAGGATAACGGAGATTTTGAATTTCTGCACACATTTGTGGACACTGGACACTTTTGGATTGTGTGAGGCCCACTGAATATCACAGCGCTATGTGACAGGCTCGATGTTGCAGGTGTGAAAAATGTCACTAGAGGATAACGGAGATTTTGAATTTCTGCACACACTTGTGGACACTGGACACTTTTGGATTGTGTGAGGCCCACTGAATATCACTGCGCTATGTGACAGGCTCGATGTCGCAGGTGTGAAAAATGTCACTAGAGGATAACGGAGATTTTGAATTTCTGCACACACTTGTGGACACTGGACACTTTTGGATTGTGTGGGGCCCACTGAATATCACAGCTCTATGTGACAGGCTCGATGTCGCAGGTGTGAAAAATGTCACTAGAGGATAACGGAGATTTTGAATTTCTGCACACACTTGTGGACACTGGACACTTTTGGATTGTGTGAGGCCCACTGAATATCACAGCGCTATGTGACAGGCTCGATGTCGCAGGTGTGAAAAATGTCACTAGAGGATAACGGAGATTTTGAATTTCTGCACACACTTGTGGACACTGGACACTTTTGGATTGTGTGGGGCCCACTGAATATCACAGCTCTATGTGACAGGCTCGATGTCGCAGGTGTGAAAAATGTCACTAGAGGATAACGGAGATTTTGAATTTCTGCACACACTTGTGGACACTGGACACTTTTGGATTGTGTGAGGCCCACTGAATATCACAGCGCTATGTCACAGGCAGAAATTGGCTAGTGTATGACAAACTACAAGGTGTATATAGAATTGGGCAGAATAGGAATCTCCCTAGAGTGTAGGTCTGTAATAATGGAACATGTCCTCGACTTATTCTTACAGAGCGACACACAGATATCTTCACTGTGGCCATGATAACAGCCGTTACACGGTACTGAGAGAGGAGTGTGCATGTACACAGCTGTCCGGTGTACGTAAAATTGTCAAGCTTCGTGTTTTTTAAGTATACGGACTGACACACGCTGTCTCTCTATAGTTTTGAATGTGATCAAACAGCAAATATATTTAACTGTTTGAAACTAGACAAAACTAGAAGGTGCAGGTCTGTAAGAACGGAACATGTCCTCGACTTATTCTTACAGAGTGACACACAGATAGCTTCACTGTACACGGTACTGTGTGAGGAGTGTGCACCGCTGTATGGTGTGAAAAAATGCACGCTCAGTACCTCACCAGGACAAAAAAAAAAAATTGGGATTGCTTTTAAAAAAGCAGTTTGTAGAGCATTGGATAAACAGCAATGCAGCCGTCAGGAAGCCTTAGAAGGCAGCCCAACAACCAACACCGCTGATCCAGCAAAATATAGCCTCCACTTGCAGTGCACACACAGTGACTGGTGTGTTGTGCAGGCTAAATCGCTAGCAGCAGAAGCAGTTTTTGGTGTCTTCTTCCCTGCCTAATGCTCTCCCTACAGAATCAGTAGCAGCAGCAGCTCTCCCTATTCTGAGATCAGCATGAGTAACATGGCGGTCGGCGTGCACGCCCTTTTATACCCCCTGTGACGCCCACCAAAGCAAGCCAATCACTGCAATGGCACTGGCACAAAGTCCCTCATCGTAGAATCAAGTGTCTCTGATGGTGGAGGTGCACACCCACTGTCAGACACACCGGCGTACTATGAGGGGCCCTGTGCCAGTACCGCCAACCACGAGTGGGCCCCCCTGCTTGCTCAGGGCACCAGCACTTGCAATACTTACCTCTCCCTGCTCCACCACTGTGTAGTCTGGCCTGTTAAATTCTTCACTGGGACTGCCAATACAAATTTGGTGAAATGATAGATGATGGTTAAGACATAGCTATGCCCTCTCCTGCTGGGCTCTATCTTCAGATGATCAATGGCTTCCATTTGTTTTGGACGTCGACTCACAATGAGATGCAGTAGTGGTTTATCATCAGCTTTCACGGTTTTCAGACTCACAGAAGTGTGACATTCCTGCCCACATTTTTAAATGTGTCCTCTCATGCCGATCCAATAGAATCGCCTACAGACTGTGGCTTGACTCTTTTGCACTCCATAGTTCCCTGACAGATCATGATAGGCAGTGAGGACAATGTCTACATCTGTCCCTGTGATCACAATTTGATGGAGATGGGTAACGGTGATGGGTTCCACGGTACTGTGATACAGCAAACCTTTCTTCACAAGAACTGTTTTCGCTGTCTCCACAGACAAAGTAATTGAGGGTCAGCATCGCCTCTGAGAATCCTCCTGGGAGTTTTTACCATGATGAGTAATTCTAACATTTCAGCAATCAGTCGACTTTCCTTCTGTACTTGTATCCATCTCGTTTCCTCTTGCGGAGTGTCTGGACTGTCTTACTGAGACTGAAATATATATGAAGATTGAAAAATACCCCAACAGTGTATACTGGTGTACGCTTCAAATACATAACCTTTTTTCTACTTTTTAGATTCTTGTCTAATCCATACTGAGGCTGTGAGTGTCTTTGTCGGACACCGGAAATAGACACGCAGATGTTTAATGTTTAAACTATGCTACATATACCTGCTATCCTGTCATACTGTACCCTTGCTCAACTTTCTACAATCATGTTGAATCCATACTGGGCCTGAGACCGTCTGAGTCAGCTTCCTGATATATAGACATAGGTTTTTAATGTTTAAACTATGCTATGTATACCTGTTATCCGGTGATACTGTACCCTTTCTCAACTTTGTACAATCTTGTCAATTCCATACTGGGCCTGAGAACGTCTGAGTCTGCCTCCTGATTAGAGATGAGCGGTGTTTGAGTCGACCTGTTCGCCATGTTAAAATTCTTGCTGTTTTCGGCGGTGTTCGAGCTGTTCGTCGAACTTGAACACTTTGCTTAAAATTCGGCTGTTCAAGGTTCCGTTCGACAACGGTTCGTTCACAAAAAGCGTAACTTCATTTTCACACTAATAATGGTTTTCAATGTTAATAGACTGTTTCATGTCATAGTAGCGGTGTGTGGTAGCAAGCGGTGTAGTACACCTGTCGAGGAGCTACACCGTGTGTGTTTCTAATTATTTTTTACCGCAGCTTGTCCAGAAAATCCTTTTGGGCCTTGTAGCACTGTCTGCTACTGAGCAGAGGAGCCCACCAGTGAACCAAGCTATGCCGCCTGTTTATGTAAGAACTGCGTGCTACTCAGCATAGGAGTCCAGCTGTTAAGCAAGCTACAGCATCTGTGGTTTGGACACTTAATTTTTTAATTTTTTCTGGAATGCCGGTTAGGCCTAATTCCGGAATTCCGGTTGACCCGCACTTACTGGGAAATCCTCGTTCGCGGGGAAGAATTGTAATCCTAGATCCCCATCACTAACGCGGTTCAGCGGGTTATCTGCCCCTGTAAGTGACACATGCTGGACCTTTCAGTGTAGCGCGCATGCAGCCCCGGACATGTAAGGGCATTACAGACCTGTTATTGATCGATCTCGCGTGCCAGAGCCTCGCGTGTCCCTCTAGTAAGCTTGACGCGTACCGCAGGGGCATGCCGGAGTCTCGTTCGTTAACGGAATTAAGCTGACAAATCGCTAGCACAACTAAAAGCGGACATCCACCACCACCCACAGAATCAACAAAGCTTGCAATCTGTCAATCTTTTCTGTAGCTGGCATGGTTGAGGTTTCCCTGGTGGAGTCGAATTAAGCCACAGGCTCTACTCCTGGAGGTGCCCTTCTGGACATTCCTTTAAGGTTCAGCTTTGCAACCATACTGCCCCCGGAAACCAAACACTTTGCCTTCATGGATGCTGTTCGGAGGTTCGTGGGAATAACGCCGCCCGATCAGCAGTTGGCCTAATTTATGGTGGGAAGTCCGACGGTATATGATCGTCTTCAATTTCAGATTTTTACTGTTTTTTGGTATTTTACATTTTTATTCCAGCCTTTCTTGACTTCATAAGGGCATGACATGCCTATAGCTGTGTCTCCTCGTCCTCCTTTTACTCCTCCACCTCTTTTCTATATGTAGTTGCCCTTTTCATTATGCTATTTGTGTCTTCTGAGCATCTTGTCTGCTTTGGGACACCTTTTAAGGTGCTTTGTAATTGTTTTCTATGTGTTTGTATGTGTTTGTCTGCCATTGTTTTCAATGGTGTTCGACGTTGTTCGTCGAACGTTCAACAAACATTCGACGAACTTGCCTCATGTTCGAAGAACCAAAACGAACTGGAACACTAGCGGGGTGGCTCAACATTACTCCTGAATATATAGACGTACATTTTTAATGTTTAACCCCTTAGTGACCGCCGATACGCCTTTTAACGGCGGTAATTATCTGTACTAAAACCACAGCGCCGCTAATTCACGGCGCTGTGGAGAAAGTGAATAGCGCCGCCCAGTGTCGGATTTTCTCCGGAGTCTCGCAAAAAAAAAAAGCCACGATTTTACATTTAATTTCTCTTTCCTCTGATGTGATCGCACATCAGAGGAGAGAGAAAGAGGGTCCCTGATCCCCCCCGGTACCTCTCCATGGTCCTCTTTCCCCTCCTGGTGGTCCTGTGTCCCGCTGGCGTCCTCCAGTGGGTGCCGCCATCTTAGATCCGGGGAAAATGGCGGGCGCATGCGCAATGCGCCCGCCGGGAATCTGCCGGCTCCGGCTGGCAGATTCCATTCATTCATTTTGATCACGATGATAAACTATCATCGTGATCAAAATAAACAAAATAGTACATAACCCCCCCTGTATATCACCCCCTTAGTTAGGCCAACATAACGAAATAAAGAAAATATTTTTTTTTTCAGTTTTCTGTTAGGGTTAGGGCTAGGGCTAGGGCTAGGGTTAGGGTTAGGGTTAGGGTTGGGATAGGGTTAGTGCTAGGGTTAGGCTAGGGTTAGGGTTGGGCTAGGGTTAAGGTTAGGGTTGGGCTAGGGTTAGGGTTAAGGTTGGGCTAGGGTTAGGGTTAGGGTTGGGATAGGGTTAGGGTTGGGCTAGGGTTAGGGTTAGGGTTGGGCTAGGGTTAGGGCTAGGGTTAGGGCTCGGGTTAGGGCTAGGGTTAGAATTAGGGTTAGGGCAAACTAGGATTAGGGATAGAATTAGGATTAGGGATTAGGGTTGGGATTAAGGTTAGGGTTGGGATTAAGGTTAGGGTTGTGTTGGGGTTAGGGTTGGAGCAAGAATTGAGGGGTTTCCACTATTTACCAACTTTGGGGGTCTACAAATTGGATCTAAAAATTCACTTTTGTGGAAATAAAAAAGACTTTTTATTTTCATTCCTCTGCGTTTATAAACTTCTGTGAAGCACTTGGGGGTTCAAAGTGCTCACCACTAGTGTTGAGCGATACCACCCGATATTGAAAAATATCGGATCGAATTGGATCGGCCGATATCCAAAAAGTATTGGGTATCGCCGATTCCGATCCCGGAAGTCCCATTCAAGTCAAAGGAACAGAAATATTCGGAATTAAAAAAAAAACCTTTCTTTCCTTGTAGGTTAATTCTACATGAAGAAAAACAACTAATAATAATGTAGAATGTATTGTGGGAGTTGTAGGAGACATTAAAGCCATAGAGGTTTAGCCCAATCAAATGGAATAGCAGGAATTACATTTTTTTTTTAAAGACGTTCGGAGTTACAAAGATATTGACTATGTTAACCTCTTTTATATTTTGTCAGTTTATGTATGTTTCACTACTTCCATGCTCTTCACCTTCTTTTTTACTTCTCCCACACTTTCTCCTTCATCATCCTCAGCAGCAGCATCTTTTTCATCAACTTCTTCTTCACCTTATTCATCTTCTTCTTCACCTTCTTCCTATTATTCTTTTTTTTACATTCTTCATATTCTTCTTATTCAACTATTATTCTTCTTCATATTCTACTTCTTCATCTTCTTCGTATTCTTCTTCTTCTTCATCATATTCTTATTTGTGGCAGGCATTCCTGTAGTTGTTATCTATAAAAGTTTGAAGATTACACCTTCCGTTCTGCCTGTCACAAAAGATTTACAACAGGATTTGTCCGCGTTCAGTTTGTCCTGCAGCAGCAGGCATTTTCCAGGGGCACCACGAGGAGGAATGGACTCACCCCCATACACTGCTTAGTCTTCTTCTGCTTATAATTTAGATAATATCACTTGCTCTGACTTTTAGTCTTATGCTTAATGTTATTCTGCTTTTGGTTTTTCAGCATCTTGGTCTTCTGTCTCTTGTTGTTCTGCATCTTGGTGAATGTCTTCATGTTCTTTGTCCTCTTGGTCATCTTCTTCAGGGTCATCTTTTTGGTCTTCTTCGGTGTGGTCTTCAGGGTCGTCGTCAGGGAGATCCAGAGTGAGAACCAAAAACTATTTCCACAAGCTCGAACTTGGAAAAGTACCAGCTGACAGTACTGGAACCCGGATGGTTAGCAGAAGGAACAAGAGCAAATGGAACTAGCGAGGACCAGCTGACGGTGCTGGAACCCGGAGGGGCAGCAGAAGGAACAAGAGCCAATGGCACAACCTTGGACCAGCTGACGGTGCTGGAACACGGTTACTAAGCAGGGGGTACCTGTGCTACAAAGCACTACCAAGGACCAGCAGACGTTGCTGGAACTCGGATACCGAGAAGGAGGAGCCTAGGCCAAAGGCACTGCCGAGAACCAGCTGACGGTGCTGGAACCCGGATGGGCAGCAGAAGCCGCAAGAGCAAATGGAACTAGTGAGGAGTCGGACCAGCTGATGGTGCTGGAACCCGGAGGGGCAGCAGAAGGAACAAGAGCCAATGGCACAACCGTGGATAGGCTGACGGTGCTGGAACACGGTTACTAAGCAGGAGGTACCTGTGCTACAAAGCACTACCAAGGACCAGCAGACGTTGCTGGAACTCGGATACCGAGATGGAGGCACCTAGGCCAAAGGCACTGCCGAGAACCAGCTGACGGTGCTGGAACCCGGATGGGTAGCAGAAGCTGCAAGAGCAAATGGAAATAGCGAGGACCAGATGACGGTGCTGGAACCAGGAGGGGCAGCAGAAGGAACAAGAGCCAATGGCACAACCGTGGACCAGCTGACGGTGCTGGAACACGGTTACTAAGCAGGAGGTACCTGTGCTACAAAGCACTACCAAGGACCAGCAGACATTGCTGGAACTCGGATACTGAGATGGAGGCGCCTAGACCAAAGGCACTGCCGAGAACCAGCTAACGGTGCTGGAACCCGGATGGGTAGCAGAAGCTGCAAGAGCAAATGGAACTAGCGAGGACCAGCTGATGGTGCTGGAACCCGGAGGGGCAGCAGAAGGAACAAGAGCCAATGGCACAACCGTGGACAGGCTGACGGTGCTGGAACACGGTTACTAAGCAGGAGGTACCTGTGCTACAAAGCACTACCAAGGACCAGCAGACGTTGCTGGCACTCGGATACCGGGAAGGAGGCACCTAGGCCTAAGGCACTGCTGAGAACCAGCTGACGGTGCTGGAACCCGAATGGGTAGCAGAAGCTGCAAGAGCAAATGGAACTAGCGAGGACCAGCTGACGGTGCTGGAACCCGGAGGGGCAGCAGAAGGAACAAGAGCCAATGGCACAACCGTGGACCAGCTGACGGTGCTGGAACACGGTTACTAAGCAGGAGGTACCTGTGCTGCAAAGCACTACCAAGGACCAGCAGACGTTGCTGGAACTCGGATACCGAGATGGAGGCGCCTAGGCCAAAGGCACTGCCGAGAACCAGCTGACGGTGCTGGAACCCGGATGGGTAGCAGAAGCTGCAAGAGCAAATGGAACTAGCGAGGACCAGCTGACGGTGCTGGAAGCCGGAGGGGCAGCAGAAGGAACAAGAGCCAATGGCACAACTGTGGATAGGCTGACGGTGCTGGAACACGGTTACTAAGCAGGAGGTACCTGTGCTACAAAGCACTACCAAGGACCAGCAGACGTTGCTGGAACTCGGATACCGAGATGGAGGCACCTAGGCCAAAGGCACTGCCGAGAACCAGCTGACGGTGCTGGAACCCGGATGGGTAGCAGAAGCTGCAAGAGCAAATGGAACTAGCGAGGACCAGCTGACGGTGCTGGAACCAGGAGGGGCAGCAGAAGGAACAAGAGCCAATGGCACAACCGTGGACCAGCTGACGGTGCTGGAACACGGTTACTAAGCAGGAGGTACCTGTGCTGCAAAGCACTACCAAGGACCAGCAGACATTGCTGGAACTCGGATACCGAGATGGAGGCGCCCAGGCCAAAGGCACTGCCGAGAACCAGCTAACGGAGCTGGAACCCGGATGGGTAGCAGAAGCTGCAAGAGCAAATGGAACTAGCGAGGATCAGCTGACGGTGCTGGAACCTGGAGGGGCAGCAGAAGGAACAAGAGCCAATGGCACAACCGTGGACAGGCTGACGGTGCTGGAACACGGTTACTAAGCAGGAGGTACCTGTGCTACAAAGCACTACCAAGGACCAGCAGAAGTTGCTGGCACTCGGATACCGGGAAGGAGGCACCTAGGCCTAAGGCACTGCCGAGAACCAGCTGACAGTGCTGGAACCCGGATGGGTAGCAGAAGCTGCAAGAGCAAATGGAACTAGCGAGGACCAGCTGACGGTGCTGGAACCCCGAGGGGCAGCAGAAGGAACAAGAGCCTATGGCACAACCGTGGATAGGCTGACGGTGCTGGAACACGGTTACTAAGCAGGAGGTACCTGTGCTACAAAGCACTAACAAGGACCAGCAGACGTTGCTGGAACTCGGATACCGAGAAGGAGGCACCTAGGCCAAAGGCACTGCCGAGAACCAGCTGACGGTGCTGGAACCCGAATGGGTAGCAGAAGCTGCAAGAGCAAATGGAACTAGTGAGGAGTCGGACCAGCTGACGGTGCTGGAACCCGGAGGGGCAGCAGAAGGAACAAGAGCCTATGGCACAAACGTGGACAGGCTGACGGTGCTGGAACACGGTTACTAAGCAGGAGGTACCTGTGCTACAAAGCACTACCAAGGACCAGCAGACGTTGCTGGAACTCGGATACTGAGAAGGAGGCACCTAGGCCAAAGGCACTGCCGAGAACTAGCTGACGGTGCTGGAACCCGGATGGGTAGCAGAAGCTGCAAGAGTAAATGGAACTAGCGAGGAACAGCTGACGGTGCTGGAACCTGGAGGGGCAGCAGAAGGAACAAGAGCCAATGGCACAACTGTGGACCAGCTGACGGTGCTGGAACACAGTTCCAAAGCAGGAGGTACCTGTGCTAAAAAGCACTACCAAGAACCAGCAGACGTTGCTGAAACTCGGATACCGAGAAGGAGGCACCTTGGCCAAAGGCACTGCCGAGAACAGCTGACAGTGCTGGAACCCGGATGGGTAGCAGAAGGTACCCATAATAAACAAAGTTCCAAAGCCGCGAGCAGGCCGCAGTTACCAAAACCCACAGTCCAACAGGGGGTGCTAGTCCTATTGGCACTACGGAACCAGCTTTTATTACCAGAACCCGCAGCCCACATAGGAAGCACCTAAACTGCAGGCACCATAAACTCGGCTAACCTGACCGCAGCACGACCGGACGAGTCAGTGGCAAAGTGACGTTGACACTCCCCGGAAACAGCAGGCGTGCTGGAACCAGGCTGGGCAGGAGGGAGTACCCGTGCCAAAAACACTGCTGAGAACCAGCTGACGGTGCTGGAACCCGGATGGGTAGAAGAAGCTACAAGAGTCAATGAAACTACCGAGAACCAGCTGACGGTGCTGGAACCCAGAGTGGCAGCAGAAGGAACAAAAGCCAATGGCACAACCGTGGACCAACTGAAGGTGCTGGAACACGGTTGCAAAGCAGGAGGTACCTGTGCTAAAAAGCACTACCAAGAACCAGCAGACGTTGCTGGAACTCGGATACCGAGAAGGAGGCACCTCGGCCAAAGGCACTGCCGAGAACCAGCTGACGGTGCTGGAACCCGGATGGGTAGCAGAAGGTACCCATAATAAACATAGTTGCAAAGCCGCGATCAGGCCGCAGTTACCGAAACCCACAGTCCAACAGGGGGTGCTAGTCATATTGGCACTACGGAACCAGCCTTTATTACCAGAACCCGCAGCCCACATAGGAAGCACCTAAACTGCAGGCACCATAGACTCGGCTAACCCGACCTCAGCACGACCGGACAACGAGTCGGTGGCAAAGTGACATTGACACTCCCCGGAAACAGCAGGTGTGCTGGAACCAGGCTGGGCAGGAGGGAGTACCCATGCCAAAGACACTGCCGAGAACCAGCTGACGGTGCTGGAACCCGGTTGGGTAGCAGAAGCTACAAGAGTCAATGGAACTACCGAGAACCAGCTGACGGTGCTGGAGCCCAGAGTGGCAGCAGAAGGAACAAGAGCCAATGGCACAACCGTGGACCAGCTGACGGTGCTGGAACACGGTTTCAAAGCAGGAGGTACCTGTGCTAAAATTCGCTACCAAGAACCAGCAGACGTTGCTGGAACTCGAATACCGAGAAGGAGGCACCTAGGCCAAAGGCACTGTCGAGAACCAGCTGACGGTGCTGGAACCCGGATAGCTAGCAGAAGGTACCACAATAAACAAAGTTGCAAAGCCGCGAGCAGGCCGCAGTTACCGAAACCCACAGTCCAACAGGGGGTGCTAGTCCTATTGGCACTATGGAACCAGCCTTTATTACCAGAACCCGCAGCCCACATAGGAAGCACCTAAACTGCAGGCAACATAGACTCAGCTAACCCGACCGGACAACGAGTCGGTGGCAAAGTGACGTTGACACTCCCCGGAAACAGCAGGCGTGCTGGAACCAGGCTGGGCAGGAGGGAGTACCCGTGATAAAGACACTACCGAGAACCAGCTGATGGTGCTGGAACCCAGAGTGGCAGCAGAAGGAACAAGAGCCATTGGCACAACCATGGACCAGCTGACGGTGCTGGAACACAGTTTCAAAGCAGGAGGTACCTGTGCTAAAAAGCACTACCAAGAACCAGCAGACGTTGCTGAAACTCGGATACCAAGAAGGAGGCACCTCGGCCAAAGGCACTGCCGAGAACCAGCTGACGGTGCTGGAACCCGGAGGGGCAGCAGAAGGAACAAGAGCCTATGGCACAATCGTGGACAGGCTGACGGTGCTGGAACACGGTTACTAAGCAGGAGGTACCTGTGCTACAAAGCACTACCAAGGACCAGCAGACATTGCTGGAACTCGGATACCGAGAAGGAGGCACCTAGGCCAAAGGCACTGCCGAGAACCAGCTGACGGTGCTGGAACCCGGATGGGTAGCAGAAGCTGCAAGAGCAAATGGAACTAGCGAGGACCAGCTGACGGTGCTGGAACCCGGAGGGGCAGCAGAAGGAACAAGAGCCAATGGCACAACCGTGGACAGGCTGACGGTGCTGGAACACGGTTACTAAGCAGGAGGTACCTGTGCTACAAAGCACTACCAAGGACCAGCAGACGTTGCTGGAACTCGGATACCGAGAAGGAGGCACCTAGTCCAAAGGCACTGCCGAGAACTAGCTGACGGTGCTGGAACCCGGATGGGTAACAGAAGCTGCAAGAGTAAATGGAACTAGCAAGGAACAGCTGACGGTGCTGGAACCTGGAGGGGCAGCAGAAGGAACAAGAGCCAATGGCACAACTGTGGACCAGCTGACGGTGCTGGAACACAGTTTCAAAGCTGGAGGTACCTGTGCTAAAAAGCACTACCAAGAACCAGCAGACGTTGCTGAAACTCGGATACCGAGAAGGAGGCACCTTGGCCAAATGCACTGCCGAGAACAGCTGACGGTGCTGGTACCCGGATGGGTAGCAGAAGGTACCCATAATAAACAAAGTTCCAAAGCCGCGAGCAGGCCGCAGTTACCGAAACCCACAGTCCAAGAGGGGGTGCTAGTCCTATTGGCACTACGGAACCAGCCTTTATTACCAGAACCCGCAGCCCACATGGGAAGCACCTAAACTGCAGGCACCATAGACTCGGCTAACCCGACCGCAGCACGACCGGACAACGAGTCAGTGGCAAAGTTACGTTGACACTCCCCGGAAACAGCAGGCGTGCTGGAACCAGGCTGGGCAGGAGGGAGTACCCGTGCCAAAGACACTGCTGAGAACCAGCTGACGGTGCTGGAACCCGGATGGGTAGAAGAAGCTACAAGAGTCAATGAAACTACCGAGAACCAGCTGATGGTGCTGGAACCCAGAGTGGCAGCAGAAGGAACAAGAGCCAATGGCACAACCGTGGACCAGCTGACGGTGCTGGAACACAGTTTCAAAGCAGGAGGTACCTGTGCTAAAATTCGCTACCAAGAACCAGCAGACGTTGCTGGAACTCGAATACCGAGAAGGAGGCACCTAGGCCAAAGGCACTGTCGTGAACCAGCTGACGGTGCTGGAACCCGGATAGCTAGCAGAAGGTACCACAATAAACAAAGTTGCAAAGCCGCGAGCAGGCCGCAGTTACCGAAACCCACAGTCCAACAGGGGGTGCTAGTCCTATTGGCACTATGGAACCAGCCTTTATTACCAGAACCCGCAGCCCACATAGGAAGCACCTAAACTGCAGGCAACATAGACTCAGCTAACCCGACCGGACAACGAGTCGGTGGCAAAGTGACGTTGACACTCCCCGGAAACAGCAGGCGTGCTGGAACCAGGCTGGGCAGGAGGGAGTACCCGTGATAAAGACACTACCGAGAACCAGCTGATGGTGCTGGAACCCAGAGTGGTAGTAGAAGGAACAAGAGCCATTGGCACAACCATGGACCAGCTGACGGTGCTGGAACACAGTTTCAAAGCAGGAGGTACCTGTGCTAAAAAGCACTACCAAGAACCAGCAGACGTTGCTGAAACTCGGATTCCAAGAAGGAGGCACCTCGGCCAAAGGCACTGCCGAGAACCAGCTGACGGTGCTGGAACCCGGAGGGGCAGCAGAAGGAACAAGAGCCTATGGCACAATCGTGGACAGGCTGACGGTGCTGGAACACGGTTACTAAGCAGGAGGTACCTGTGCTACAAAGCACTACCAAGGACCAGCAGACGTTGCTGGAACTCGGATACCGAGAAGGAGGCACCTAGGCCAAAGGCACTGCCGAGAACCAGCTGACGGTGCTGGAACCCGGATGGGTAGCAGAAGCTGCAAGAGTAAATGGAACTAGCGAGGACCAGCTGACGGTGCTGGAACCCGGAGGGGCAGCAGAAGGAACAAGAGCCAATGGCACAACCGTGGACAGGCTGACGGTGCTGGAACACGGTTACTAAGCAGGAGGTACCTGTGCTACAAAGCACTACCAAGGACCAGCAGACGTTGCTGGAACTCGGATACCGAGAAGGAGGCACCTAGTCCAAAGGCACTGCCGAGAACTAGCTGACGGTGCTGGAACCCGGATGGGTAACAGAAGCTGCAAGAGTAAATGGAACTAGCAAGGAACAGCTGACGGTGCTGGAACCTGGAGGGGCAGCAGAAGGAACAAGAGCCAATGGCACAACTGTGGACCAGCTGACGGTGCTGGAACACAGTTTCAAAGCAGGAGGTACCTGTGCTAAAAAGCACTACCAAGAACCAGCAGACGTTGCTGAAACTCGGATACCGAGAAGGACGCACCTTGGCCAAATGCACTGCCGAGAACAGCTGACGGTGCTGGTACCCGGATGGGTAGCAGAAGGTACCCATAATAAACAAAGTTCCAAAGCCGCGAGCAGGCCGCAGTTACCGAAACCCACAGTCCAACAGGGGGTGCTAGTCCTATTGGCACTACGGAACCAGCCTTTATTACCAGAACCCGCAGCCCACATGGGAAGCACCTAAACTGCAGGCACCATAGACTCGGCTAACCCGACCGCAGCACGACCGGACAACGAGTCAGTGGCAAGGTTACCTTGACACTCCCCGGAAACAGCAGGCGTGCTGGAACCAGGCTGGGCAGGAGGGAGTACCCGTGCCAAAGACACTGCTGAGAACCAGCTGACGGTGCTGGAACCCGGATGGGTAGAAGAAGCTACAAGAGTCAATGAAACTACCGAGAACCAGCTGATGGTGCTGGAACCCAGAGTGGCAGCAGAAGGAACAAGAGCCAATGGCACAACCGTGGACCAACTGAAGGTGCTGGAACACGGTTGCAAAGCAGGAGGTACCTGTGCTAAAAAGCACTACCAAGAACCAGCAGACGTTGCTGGAACTCGGATACCGAGAAGGAGGCACCTCGGCCAAAGGCACTGCCGAGAACCAGCTGACGGTGCTGGAACCCGGATGGGTAGCAGAAGGTACCCATAATAAACATAGTTGCAAAGCCGCGATCAGGCCGCAGTTCCCGAAACCCACAGTCCAACAGGGGGTGCTAGTCCTATTGGCACTACGGAACCAGCCTTTATTACCAGAACCCGCAGCTCACATAGGAAGCACCTAAATTGCAGGCACCATAGACTCGGCTAACCCGACCTCAGCACGACCGGACAACGAGTCGGTGGCAAAGTGACATTGACACTCCCCGGAAACAGCAGGTGTGCTGGAACCAGGCTGGGCAGGAGGGAGTACCCATGCCAAAGACACTGCCGAGAACCAGCTGACGGTGCTGGAACCCGGTTGGGTAGCAGAAGCTACAAGAGTCAATGGAACTACCGAGAACCAGCTGACGGTGCTGGAGCCCAGAGTGGCAGCAGAAGGAACAAGAGCCAATGGCACAACCGTGGACCAGCTGACGGTGCTGGAACACGGTTTCAAAGCAGGAGGTACCTGTGCTAAAAATCGCTACCAAGAACCAGCAGACGTTGCTGTAACTCGAATACCGAGAAGGAGGCACCTAGGCCAAAGGCACTGTCGAGAACCAGCTGACGGTGCTGGAACCCGGATAGCTAGCAGAAGGTACCACAATAAACAAAGTTGCAAAGCCGCGAGCAGGCCGCAGTTACCAAAACCCACAGTCCAACAGGGGGTGCTAGTCCTATTGGCACTATGGAACCAGCCTTTATTACAAGAACCCGCAGCCCACATAGGAAGCACCTAAACTGCAGGCAACATAGACTCAGCTAACCCGACCGGACAACGAGTCGGTGGCAAAGTGACGTTGACACTCCCCGGAAACAGCAGGCGTGCTGGAACCAGGCGGGGCAAGAGGGAGTACCCGTGATAAAGACACTGCAGAGAACCAGCTGACGGTGCTGGAACCCGGATGGGTAGCAGAAGCTACAAGAGTCAATGGAACTACCGAGAACCAGCTGATGGTGCTGGAACCCAGAGTGGCAGCAGAAGGAACAAGAGCCAATGGCACAACCGTGGACCAGCTGACGGTGCTGGAACACGGTTGCAAAGCAGGAGGTACCTGTTCTAAAAAGCACTACCAAGAACCAGCAGACGTTGCTGGAACTCGGATACCGAGAAGGAGGCACCTCGGCCAAAGGCACTGCCGAGAACCAGCTGACGGTGCTGGAACCCGGATGGGTAGCAGAAGGTACCCATAATAAACATAGTTGCAAAGCCGCGATCAGGCCGCAGTTACCGAAACCCACAGTCCAACAGGGGGTGCTAGTCCTATTGGCACTACGGAACCAGCCTTTATTACCAGAACCCGCAGCTCACATAGGAAGCACCTAAACTGCAGGCACCATAGACTCGGCTAACCCGACCTCAGCACGACCGGACAACGAGTCGGTGGCAAAGTGACATTGACACTCCCCGGAAACAGCAGGTGTGCTGGAACCAGGCTGAGCAGGAGGGAGTACCCATGCCAAAGACACTGCCGAGAACCAGCTGACGGTGCTGGAACCCGGTTGGGTAGCAGAAGCTACAAGAGTCAATGGAACTACCGAGAACCAGCTGACGGTGCTGGAGCCCAGAGTGGCAGCAGAAGGAACAAGAGCCAATGGCACAACCGTGGACCAGCTGACGGTGCTGGAACACGGTTTCAAAGCAGGAGGTACCTGTGCTAAAAATCGCTACCAAGAGCCAGCAGACGTTGCTGGAACTCGAATACCGAGAAGGAGGCACCTAGGCCAAAGGCACTGTCGAGAACCAGCTGACGGTGCTGGAACCCGGATAGCTAGCAGAAGGTACCACAATAAACAAAGTTGCAAAGCCGCGAGCAGGCCGCAGTTACCGAAACCCACAGTCCAACAGGGGGTGCTAGTCCTATTGGCACTATGGAACCAGCCTTTATTACCAGAACCCGCAGCCCACATAGGAAGCACCTAAACTGCAGGCAACATAGACTCAGCTAACCCGACCGGACAACGAGTCGGTGGCAAAGTGACGTTGACACTCCCCGGAAACAGCAGGCGTGCTGGAACCAGGCTGGGCAGGAGGGAGTACCCGTGATAAAGACACTGCTGAGAACCAGCTGACGGTGCTGGAACCCGGATGGGTAGCAGAAGCTACAAGAGTCAATGGAACTACCGAGAACCAGCTGATGGTGCTGGAACCCAGAGTGGCAGCAGAAGGAACAAGAGCCAATGGCACAACCGTGGACCAGCTGACGGTGCTGGAACACGGTTTCAAAGCAGGAGGTACCTGTGCTATAAAGCACTACCAAGAACAAGCAGACGTTGCTGAAACTCGGTTACCAAGAAGGAGGCACCTCGGCCAAAGGCACTGCCGAGAACCAGCTGACGGTGCTGGAACCCGGATGGGTAGCTCAGTCACGTCAGTTGATACCCTGATGTGTGTGCGGCAAGGTCTCCTGCTCTGTCCACATTCCCACTACTAGTAATGGGAATGTGGACAGAGCAGGAGACATTGCCGGACACACATCAGGGGATCAACTGACGTGACTGAGCCCCAGTAACCCAGGAACAAGTGTGGATTGTGCAGACGCCACTTCAGAGCAGCAACTGGCGGGGTTGGAGGCCAGGGGAAATACTGGAGACAGTGGAGCCAGAGGCCTAAGTGGAGCACGGTTAAAAATCAGTAGTAGTTCGATTGTGGAGGGAGGAGGATACTTTGCCGTCCACACAGCAGGGGAGCAGCTGGCGTTACTGAACCCCACTAACACAGGAGCTAGTGTTTTTCTCTGTGCAGATGGCACTTCTGAGCGACAACTGGCTGTGTTGAAGCCCAGGGATTACAGTTCAGGTCGTAGAAACATAAACACATCAGGAGACCTGGATACTGTTGCCAACCAATTATTTATTCTGGAAGAGGACTGGCAAATTCTGGCGAGATCCAGGCCTTGTTCATTTTCAGAAAAGTAAGCCGGTCAACGTTATCGGAGGATAGTCGCGTGCGACGGTCTGTTAGTACACCACCTGCGGCACTAAAGACGCGTTCCGATAATACACTGGCAGCAGGGCAAGCCAGCACCTCCAATGCATACTGGCTAAGCTCTGGCCATATATCCAGCTTACAGACCCAAAACTTGAAGGGGGAAGAGCCATCTGGGAGTACAGTGACAGGGCAAGACATGTAGTCTGTCACCATCTGACGGAAACGTTGCCTCCCGCTGACTGGAGCCGTCCGTGATGGTGTAGACATTTGTGGCAGACACACAAAATTTTGCCACATTTGGGCCTAAGTGATCTTGCCTTGTGCTGAGGCGCTGCCTCTGCTCCCTCTTTGTGCAAAGCTTCCTCCACTGCCTCGACGCACAGAGCTGCTTTGTAAAGCACTAGCAGCACTGCTGTCGGGTCGAATGGAGAACATAATGGACTGCACCAGTGTGTCCTGGTACTCCCGCATTTTACGCTCCCGGTTCAACGGTGGTATGAGGCTTTGTAAGTTGTCCCGGTAGCGAGGATCTAGGAGGGTGTACACCCAATAATCAGCCGTGTTGAGAATGTGGGCAATGCGGCGGTTGTTTCTCAGGCACTGCAGCATGAAATCAACCATGTGCTGCAGGCTCCCAACTGCCAAAGAAACGCTGTCCCCTGCTTGAGCTGTCATCTCTGCCTGCTCTGCATCACCCCACCCTCGCTGTACATACTGACTAGAGCATTGTGTACCTCCCTCCTCTGGAGAGATGTCTTCCTCCTCCATTGACTCCTCCTCATCCTCCTCACAAAGTGTCCCCTGCCTAGGCCTTTGTGAGGAACCACGTAGCGCAAACTGTCCAGAAGCAGAAGGCATTTGTGACTCCTCATCCTCCACCTCTTCCAAAACCTCCTCCCTTAGTGCTTGCAGTGTTTTTCGAAGCTGGCATTTAAGGGGGACAGTCATACTGACTAGTTCATCATCTGCACTCGCCATCCGCGTGGAATCATCGAAGGCACGCAAAACAAGGCAGATGTCCTTCATAGAGGCCCACTCAGTGGTGCTGAAGTGTGACCGGCACACAGTGCGACTTATTTGTGCCTGATGCAGCTGGTACTCCATGACTGCTGCCTGCTGCTCACACAACCGCTCAAACATATGTAACGTTGAATTCCACCTGGTGGGTAGGTCACATATGATGCGATGTTCCGGAAGGCGTAATGGGCGCTGCAGAGCAGCAAGGCGCGATCTTACCGTGCTGGAACGTCGCAAGTGAGCGCACTCTATGCGGACCTTGTGCAACAGTGCATCAAGATCCGGATAGTCCCTCAGAAAGCTCTGCACGACCAAGTTCAGCACATGTGCCAGACATGGGATGTGAGTGAGGTTGCCTAGGCCCCGAGCTGCCACCAGATTTCGGCCATTGTCACACACTACCAAGCCTGGCTGGAGATTCGCTGGCACAAGCCACACATCGATCTCCTGCTTGATGGCATTCCAGAGCTCCTACACTGTGTGGCTTCGATTCCCCAAAGAAATTAATTTGAGTACGGCCTGTTGACGTTTGGACACAGCTGTGCTCATATCGGTCGTAACAGGCTCCTGCAGCGCTGTTTCTGAGGAACTTGAGTAGGAGGAGGAGTCAATGTGTACAGACTGGAGTCCTGCAATTTGTGGAGTTGGCAGAACACGTACAGCGCCACTCTCCAGATCTGTACCCGGCTCCAGAACATTGACCCAATGGGCAGTGAGGGAAAGGTATCATCCCTGTCCATGGTTACTGGTCCACGCATCGGTGGTCAGGTGGACCTTGCTACTGACGGCGTTTAGTAGCGCATGTTTTATTTTTCCCTCCTCATGCTTTTGCAGGGCAGGGACGGCTTGCCTGCTGAAATAAAAGTGGCTGGGCATGGTGTATTGTGGGACTGCCAATGCCATGAAGTTCCGGAAGGTGTCAGACTCCACCAGCCTGAATGAGAGCATTTCAAGGGCCAGTAGTTTGGCAATGCCAGCATTCAGAGCCTGTGTGTCACGCGGGGCTTAGGACAACTAAGGCAGAAATACCCGGGGCCCCTGTGGTGTCCCTTTCACTAGGGGAAACCCTGTCTGACCCTCAACCCAGGGTTTTTGCTGAAGGTGCAAATGCCTGAGCCTCCACCCTTTCCTTATCTCCTGCTCAGCCCTGCACTTAACCCTCCACCCTCCACCCAATGAGGAGACACACCACCAAAGCTCCCACACAAATAAGACAGACAGGGAGAACTTAAACTGCACTGCGCCGCACACACACAGGAATATACAGTAATGTGAACAGGGCACAACTAAACACAAATATGGGAAGGAGAAAGGATAACGACGGATCATACGACACCAGATACGAATCTCTCTCTCTGCAACACCTCCACTCCAGACCGGAACCACTTGGTATGAAAACACAAGCTATAATCGGCGACGCCCATATGCCAGTATGACTATTTAAAGACCGTGGGCGTGACTAACCTTCCAACCTGGTCTCCAGCAGGATTAACCCCCGAGAGCCTGAAGATCAAGCCGGCGCCACTGAGGCTATAGTGGCTGGAGGTGAAACTACCTCTGCCTGCCGGACGCTGTGGTGTGAACAGCGTCCGACATGACAGTGTGCTCGGGGATGGTTTGCCGAGTATGGCCGCCTATTATCCCATTCCTGTGCTACCGATGGCTGCAGAGTGGCCTGGGAGTATGAGGATGACTCGGAACGTGGTGCTGTGGGTGGAATGTCACTGGGTCTCCGGACAACACTGCCAGAGGTTCTTCCTTGGCGATCCTGTGAGGAAGCCGAACCAGCTGTGTGTGAGCTGGAGGAAGAGGCCCCAACACGAGCTGAAGAGGTGGTAGGTGGTGCTGTACGTTGGCCTACGTCTTCAGTGTGTCTGTGTAACTCCACCTCGTGCTTGGTCCGCACATGTTTCCACATATTTGTGGTATTAAGGTTGCTGACATTTTTCCCTCTTTTGACTTTCTGATGACACAGCTTGCATTTGACAAAGCAAATGTCATCTGCAACTGTGTCATAAAACGACCACACACTGCAAGTCTAGGGAGCGCCCGTTTTGGCTTTTGGAAGAGGAATGCTCCTAATGGGTGCCGAAGTGGAGGCTACAGGCAACCAAGTCTGCCCCCTCCCTCTCCCTCCTGTTTTGGCCCTTCAGGGAATCTCTTCCTCAGAGCTGCTCTCACCACCTTCCTGTTCCTCACGCCATGATGGGTCAAGGACCTCATCATCTACACTCCCCTCTTCAAACACCTGCTTCTCCTGGGTTGTCTCGCCAGCACCGTACGCACCAGAAAGTGAAACCTGAGTCTCGTCATCATCTGATGCGTACTTAGGTGTGCTGACCAGAGGCACTGGCCTACCCGCCTCTTCAGATTCAGAGGGACAAAGAAGTTGCGCATCACTGCATACTCCCTCTTCTTCACATTCTTGAATGCTGCTTGGCTTGCCCCCTCTTTCCAAGCCAACAGATTCAGAGAACAGAAGTAGAGACTGTGATGGCTCCTGTCCAGGGCTCTCTGACTGCCTGGGCACTTTGGCAGGTGGTGAAGAGACAGATGGTTGCTCTTCAGTGCTTTGGCCCTGAGAGGACCTGGAAGTCATTGAAGTCGATGCGTTAGCTGCCATCCATCCGACAACGGCTTCAATTTCTTCCTCCCGCAGCAGTGGGGTACGGCGAGGTCCTACAAAGCTGCGCATAAAGGACTGTTGCCTGGTAAAACTAGGGGATGCTGACTCACTGGTGCCCGCAGCAGGCACAGAATCCCCACGTCCTCTCCCTGCAGAATCCCCACGTCCTCTCCCTGCAGAATCCCCACATCCTCTCCCTGCTGAAACTCCATGCCCACGCCCACGTGCCTTACTCCCTGCCTTTTTCATCTTGGTAGACTGATAAAGATAGGCAGAAAAGTACAAAGGGGGGCTTAGTGGGCTTATTCCTGAACAGCTGGTAACAAGTATAAGAAGCACTAATTTTATGAAGTGTGTGTGTGGACTGCACTTTAATAGGAGCTAATGTTGCCTACACAACTGTCAAATGGAGTTTTTGGTGAACTTTATTTTGTTTTGTTTTTTTAAAAAAAACTAAAAGGATGTGACCAAAGAATTGAAAGCGATTGTATCACAAACTTTTTGAAGCTATTACAAGGCAGGAAGGTAACCTACAATGCAAAAGATGAGGCTCCAAAAAATAGGGTAATACTAATCTGGCTGCAGCTGAAGTGCACAAGCCAGAAAAAAGGCTCCTCTATCTACTCCTATATAGTGTTTGCAACCAACCAATGTAAATGGATACGGATGGATGCACACTAATAGAATAAAAAATGAGCTGCAATAAAAGAAAAATATGTGTGAGGCAGTGACGCACGCTAAGCGACCTACAACCAGACGTAGCTGCAAGACACACTACTCAGCGTGAGCTGCACTCACACACAGAGACCTCTCAGACAGCCATGAACAGTACAGATAAGTGGGCACTAGAACTGAAAGGCTGCAGAGAGGCTCTGCTGTCTACTCCTATAGTGTTTGCAACCAGCGTATATGGATACGGATGGATGCACACTAATAGGAGAATAAAAAATGAGCTGCAATAAAAGAAAAATATGTGTGAGGCAGTGACGCACGCTGAGCGGCCTACAACCAGACGTAGCTGCAGGACACACTACTCAGCATGAGCTGCACGCACACACAGAGACCTCTCAGAAAGCCATGAACAGTGCAGCAAACTGGGCACTAGCACTGAAAGGCTGCAGAGAGGCTCCGCTGTCTACTCCTATAGTGTTTGCAACCAACGTATATGAATACAGATGGATGCACAGTACACACTAATAGGAGAATGAAAAATGAGCAGCAAAAAAAGAAAAATATGTATGAGGCAGTGACACACGCTGAGCGGCCTACAACCAGACGTGGCTGCAGGACACAATACTCAGCGTGAGCTGCACTCACACAGACCTTGCAGACAGCTGTGAACACTGCTGCAAGAAAAAAGAAAGCTACGGTGGTTTTTTATGTAGCCTAGGTAAAGCACACTATGATTGTGAAAATCGCTATCTCTAACTGTCCCTCACAGTCTTGAACAGCAGCCTGTCCCTAGCTGAATTCACAGCAGAGTGAACCAGAAATGGCGGCGGCGGCTTTTATAGTGCATCATGACATCATTTCAGCAGCCAATCACAGCCATGCCATTAGTTAACATGCCTACATGTCTAACAGGATGTGCCCACACTTCTGAGATTTGTCATTGGCTGAATCAAATCAAACTGGCTGATAGCATTATGGGAACTTCCGATTCCGGTATTCGATATGCTAAAAGTATCGGACCTCAGTATCGGAATTCTGATACAGTGAATATCGGCCGATACCCGATACTTGCGGTATCGGAATGCTCAACACTACTCACCACACATCTAGATAAGTTCCTTAGGGGGTCTAATTTCCAAAATAGGGTCACTTGTGGGGGGATTCCACTATTTAGGCCCATCAGGGGCTCTGCAAACGCAACATGACGCCCGCAGACCATTCCATCAAAGTCTGCATTCCAAAATGGCACTCCTTCACTTCCGAGCTCTCCCATGCGCCCAAACAGTGGTTCCCCCCATATATGGGGTATCGGCGTACTCAGGACAAATCTCACAACAACTGTGGGGGTATGATTTCTCCTGTTACCCTTGCAAAAATAAAAATTTGGGGGCGAAAAGATCATTTTTGTGGAAAAAAAATGGATTTTTTATTTTCACGGCTCTACGTTATAAACTTCTGTGAAGCACTTAAAGGTTCAAAGTGCTCACCACACATCTAGATAAGTTCCTTAATGGGTCTAGTTTCCAAAATGGGGTCACTTGGAGGTTTCCACTGTTTAGGCCCATCAGGGGCTCTGCATACGCAACATGATGCCCGCAGACCATTCCATCAAAGTCTGCATTCCAAAATGGCACTCCTTCCCTTCCAAGCTCTCCCATGCACCCAAACAGTGGTTTCCCCCCCACATAAGCGGTATCAGCGTACTAAGGACAAATCGCACAGTAACTGTGGGGGTATGATTTCTCCTTTTACCCTTGTAAAAATAAAAATTTGGGAGCGACAAGATCATTTTTGTGGAAAAAAATGGATTTCTTATTTTCACGGCTCTACGTTATAAACTTCTGTGAAGCACTTGAAGGTTCAAAGTGCTCACCACACATCTAGATAAGTTCCTTAATGGGTCTAGTTTCCAAAATGGGGTCACTTGTTGGAGGTTTCCACTGTTTAGGCCCATCAGGGGCTCTGCAAATGCAACATGATGCCCGCAGACCATTCCATCAAAGTTTGCATTTCAAAATGGCACTCCTTCCCTTCCAAGCTCTCCCATGCGTCCAAACAGTGGTTCCCCCCCACATAAGGTGTATCTGCGTACTCAGGACAAATCTCACAAATCTGTCGCTAAGGGGTTAAACTATGCTATATATACCTGGCATCTGGTGATACTGTACCCTTTCTGCCAGGAAGTCCTCCTCCACCCACCACTCTACGTGTATCATTGACACCTGGAACATTGTCCCACATGTGATTATTTCTTGCGGATCTTCTTGTTATATTGTGGTGTGATCCATCCTGAGCGTGTGACAGTCTGTTGGTTACTCCTGCAATTTAGAAATTACCCCAACACTAGTGTATACAGCTCAACGCTTGTGATACATTACCCATTTACTGCTTTTTATATTCTGGTCTAATCCAAACTGACCAAGTGAGAGTTATTTTCTGACTGTGGAAATAAATACTGAGATTGACAACAATGACCCCTACGCTGTGTACAGCTGTACTTTTCAAATCCATTACCGTTTTATGGCATTTTATATTGTATTGTAATCCATACTGAGCCTGAGAGCGTCTGTGTCTGCCTCCTGAAATATCTACTGAGTATTAGAATGTTTAAACTATACTATATATACCTGCTATCTGATGATACTGTACACTTTTTCTTCTTTTTATATTCTTGTCTAGTCCATACTGAGCCTGTGAGCGTCTCTGTGTGACTGATGGTATATATAGGGAGATTGACAATCATCCTTTGACTGTATATAGCTGTACGCTTCTGATACAGTACCATATATCTGATGTTATTTTGGGTTCATGTTCTGCAACATTTTGAAGTTTGGTGGAAGAGGCCGCGGACGTGGGCGTGGGGGGGCCAGCTGGTGGTGGTGTTGCATCTGGTGGTAGTGGCAAAAGCACAATAGCACCTAAGGCAGGAGGTGTTGAGCCTGCATCATGGTCTGGCTCCGGAAGGCCTGGAAGGCTACCTTTTCTGGGAGTAGGTTAACCGCTTTTAAAGCCGGAGCATCAGGAACTGGTTTTGGCTTACATTGCCGAAACAGACTCCAGCTAATATGCCCTCCTCTTCTGAAGTTTCAAAAAATACAAGCACTGAGTTGTCAAGTGCTGGCTCCTGGTCAGGAAGAACCCCTTTCCTTGTGTCCTTCACCCCCCACCAAAAGTGAATGATGCAGCAGGCCACACTTCACATTAGTCCATGTAGCTCTTTCTATCATACCATGCCTGGGTTATCAAGTCAAATCGTGAATTCCCCAGTCCAAGATGAATCTGACATGGAGTGTGGGTGGCCAGCCAGGGCAGTGGGGTTAATCGGTACCGGGCAGGTGTCTCAGAGGGATGTGTCACGTTGGTGGTGATGACCCGTTCTGTGGCCCTGGGCATCCATGCAAAGGGGTGAATAACGTTTATAGGTGAATGATACGTGACGCCACGTGTGGTTTCTGATCACATTGACCCGCGCTGCAGTGTCGCTTCTCTGGGACAGATGTTGTGGTGCAGCTAAGATGTGGAAGCCCTGCACAGGTAGGGCCGTAGTAGCAGGGCAGATGAAAGAATTGGTAGATGGTGTGCAGTGCAGGATGTAGCAGAGCCGTGCGCCAGGCGCAGGAGAAAGATGACAGACACAGTTGTGCAGTTCCTTTACCTGTACTTGATAAGTGCCGTCCAGGACCCAGAGTACAGATGGAGAAGGAGTTGGTCAGCCTGGAAGCAAATTTGGAATTCTCTCTCTGCAGATAGGTAGTGTGGCCTCCGTTCTAGTGCTTATCAGAGGTACTCACAGTACTGAGTTCACTGAGTTCCCCCTGTTGACTCTCTTTTGGAACTTTCTCATATGGCAGGCAGCCATAGCCTTTTCCTTCTGGCTCACACGTCGCTGCTGGGGCCTCCGAGCCTTAGTTGGGAACAGAGCATTTACAGCTGCTACTTCCTCCAGTTTCTGCTGCAGGACCGTCAGTGTCCCTACAAACTCGGAGACCGGAATCCCGACCAATGCGCTCCAGCTAGGAGTGAGCCTTAACTCTGCTCATCCTCCAGCTCCCCTTCTCACGTCCACACACTTCCCCTTCCCTTCACAGACTGCCCTAACTTACCTCCTCCCAACCACAGAGAGCAGCTCCTCAGCAGTCAGGTTCAGAGGTCTCCCTGCTGGCCTGGAGTGGGAACTGTGTTGTGTGTTGGTTTAACTGCTAGAGATCCTTCATTGCTCCCAAGCATGACATCACACTCCCTAGGACGAAGGTAATGCCACTGTGGCGACCGTACTCCTGGGGGGCGCCACAAGTGCACTGATGCCCAGCCATTGCTAGATGATTCTGCTGGTACATTGACCCAGACCACTACATTCCCCTCGCACTCTACACAACCAGAATCTGACCCTGATGAAACTCAGGTTCCCCTTCCCGCATACTCTACCACCTTACACGGTGACAAAGAGGAAGGTGCAGATGAAAGTGCAGGTTTTGAGTGCAGGTTCTACCGCCGTACTATGAGGGGCCCTGTGCCGGTGCCGTCGCCAACGAGTGGGCCCCCCTGCTTGCTCAGGATCACAGCATTTGCAAAGTTGAAATACTTACCTCTCCTTGCTCCACCACGTGACATCTTCCGTGTTTCCTGACAGTGATATTCTGGTCAGAGAGCGCGATGACATCACGTCTGTACACCCTCTGCCTAAACAGTCCAAGTGTAGTAAGATGGAAGATGGGGGCGAGGAGGAGTCCAGACTAGTACAGGGATTCCCTAGCGAGGAGACTTATTTAATTGCTTTCAATGTTGGGACAGCTGTTTTTGGGGAGCACTATACTCTGGAGAATGATATATGAGGTCCACCATACACTGGAGCATTCCAAAGGTGGACATCAGACACTGGAGCAGCATTTCCAGGGCCCATTATGCACTGGAGCATTAGAAATGGGGCCCATTATACATGGAGCATTATTTAGGCCCATAAGACAGTGGTGCTTCATCCATGGGGACCAACATATACTGTAGCATTATGTGGAGCTCATCATATACTGTTTCAAACATTATATGGGACCAATGATTCTGTATGGAGAAATATATGGGCTTCATTACTCTGTATAGCGCACTATGCGGTGGCCATAATACTGTATGGAGTAATATACTGTCCGTTTTTGGAGCTATTGGAGAATTTAAAATGGATAACAGTCATGAGATGTAAGAAGTGAAGTACTTTTCATTGTACTATACCGCTATTTCTCTGCCGTATCAGAGGATCATGAATTGTTGCATGTGTTAAAAGAGCCCTGTGACACTCTTTGGCCCAGGGCCCACGAAAATCTGGAGCTAGCCCTACCCCCCCACAACTTTAGCCAAGTAACCCCCAATTTTCAATGCCTATTATTATAAAGTAAATTAAGGCTGAGGTAAGTAATAAGAATAGATATTTTTGGCATTAAAATGGGCACTGTAGGTGTGTTTCCTGTCCTCCACTCACGCCGACCTTGGTTCCCCATTGACTTGCATTGGGTTTCATGTTTCAGTCGGCATTCGACTTTTCACGATAATCGGCTGATTTCGTTCGACCCGACTTTTGAGAAAGTCGGGTTTCATGAAACCCGACTCGACCCGAAAAAAGGCAAAGTCGCTCATCTCTAATCGCTAGGAGTGTAGAGACACTGACTCAGGGGAGTGCAGGAGGTCTCCACATCCCCATTCCCTATCACAGGGCCACCATTGTAATTGCTTTCCTGGTTTTCCCCTTTATTCTGAAATTCGCCCTGCTGGAGGTGGTGTATCCAGACATACGTGTACTACTGAAATTCGCCTGCTGGAGGCGGTGTATCCGGCTGCATGTTCTATTATTTAAATTCACCCTGCTGGAGGCGGTGTATCCAGGGTCACCCGTGTCATATAAATTTGCCCTGCTGGAGGCGGTGTGTCCAGTCTGACGTGACCATGACACTGACATTCATGCCGAGAGATTGGTTTGCGCCTTTCACCAGGCCCATCTTGATTGGCCTGGTGGCTAGGGTGAGGGTTCGGTGACCCCTCATCAAGGGGGGGATACTGTTGTGAACACTTTTGATATGGCTTCTGAGTTTGAGCTCCCTCTGGTGGTTGCTGCTGGTAATGGAGCTGGTCTGGCTGACAGAAGTTAATCACCTGAGGAGGATGATTGGAGGTCAGGTGTTACAGACTGGAGAGAATTAAGTGAGCAACCTTCCCTCAGTTGTTGCCGGTGATTTGGTTTTCTTCCTAAGCATTTTGGAAGTCTGCTTGCCTCCTGCTTTGTCCTGCATGTTTCAGACAAATAACTTGTCTGCTTGAATCTTTTTGTATTTGTTCCATTTTTTGCTTTTCTCTGATTTCTGCCTTGCTGGTGTGAGTTCAGCCTGGTTCCCTGCTGGGACCTGTGCTGGACTCTGTTTCATTTGCCACAGCTTATGTCAGTCTTTCCAGTATTTCTAGTCCCCTGTTACATCAGTATCTTTTGTTTTGCTTCCAGTTCACACCAGAGTTCTGATCTAGTGGGGCAGAGGTCGTGTGGCCTCAGTATTTTTGCATATCAGACGTGTTGGAATTTTTCTTAGGGTTTTTTGCGTGATTACAGACAGTATCCTTTCCTATCCTGTTCTATCCAGACAGTTTGGGCCTCATCATTTGCTTACTCTATTTTCTGCCTGTGTTTTGTGCCTCATCTTGTCTCACCGGCAATATATGTTCAGGGGCTATCTATTCCTTTGAGCCAGCAGGTGGTGACCACCCCCCTCCTTCCTATAAAAAGTCGTCAGGTGCTGTAGCTCATTGTTGGTAATACTGGTCATTTGGAAGCCAACCGTTTACAGGAGAGAAGCTATCTTGAGCAGTGGTGTTTGCAGCTTATCTGGAGAAGTGATTTTCCTGCTGGAAGCTTTGTCCGGATGCCTTTCTCTGCGGTCCGGTGCATGACTGCAGAGCAAGCTAAGTTTATTTTTCCTTGTCTGTTATTTTCCCTGGTGTGTTATTAGTACAGTGGTGAGGACCAGTGCCCGCACTTGCCAGTTCCCTAGTAAGGGATAGGTGCAGGGCAAGTGAGGGACTGAGGTATCCTGGTCAGCAACAGGTTGAAAGAACCTGTATAGGGAACATGAGGAGAGTTCAGGGCTCTTCCTTAGGAGAGTGCAGGAGGTGTCCACTTCCCCATTCCCTATTATAGGGCCCACCGTTGTAATTGTATCCCCGGTGTCCCCTTGTCTGTCTTGTTGTTTTGTGACCGACCGATTGTCGGGTCGCGTCACGCAGAGCCAGACACAGTGACAACAGGTAGAGGTAATCCTCCGCAATGTATCCCTCTGCCACCGGAAAGAGGTCCCTTAACCCTAACTCTAATTCTCTTGCAGTATTGCTGTAAAGTGAGAGCTTGAACTCAAGTAACCTCAGTGATGTACAGCAGGAGCTATTGTCTCCTGTCAGTGTGTCACTGGAGGTCCGGTAGAGAGGTCACATCTCCTGATGTGTGACATCTCTATAGGGGAGAACGTCGTGGGACACTCATTATTAGGCCTCTTTCATACATCAGGTTTTCGCCGTCAGGCGCGATCCGGCGCTTTTGACAGAAACCGGATCCGGCGAAATGCAATGCCGGATCCGGTTTCCCCCCCATTGACTTGCATTTGCGCCGGATCGCGCCGGACGGCCATGCGTTTCATCCGGTTTTCGCCGGATCCGGCAATGTGTCGCGATCCGGATGTCTGGAAAAAACGGCTACTGTAACGTTTTTTGTCTCCGGCGAAAAAGCCGGACACGCCGGATCCGGCGCGTCCGTCTTTTTCATACAATGAAAGCCTATGAGCACCGCAATGCGCCTGATCCGGCGAAAGCCGGATCCGGTGGCCGGATCCGGTTTTTTTGGTCTGAGCATGCTCAGTAGCTCTGCCCACAAGACATATATAAAAGCAAGACAGTGGGACCCACAGCCACACCCAACATGCCACCCAAGAAAGCAACCAAGCGCAGCAGGAGAAGGCAGGAGACCACTGCAGCACCATCAGCACCACCACCACCCCAAATGGAGCAGCAAATGGAACATGCTGAGGAGGGGAGGCCAGCAGCAGATGAGAGACGGTAATTATCAAATCCCCCATTCCTCCAAACTAGGGCTATTGAATATCAAGATATTCATTGGCCCTTTGTTTCTCTTTATTCAACAGCCGCCCAATAGATGCAGCAGCAGCAGCAGCAGCAGCAGCAGCAGCAGCAGCTGGAACACAACCCACAGGCATGGAGTGTGGCCACCAGGAAGACAGCACATCATCTTCTGGGAGCCCTCCCTCGCATCGTCAGCGTTTGACGGTAAGTTTTTATTTCCAAAATCCATCATCTCTGTAATAAATGTCTATTCATTGCCTTTTATTTCAAAACAGGATTCACAAGATGAAGAGGAGCTCCCAGAAGAAGAAGGAAGGGGTGGACAGACACCTGGAGTGGGCTCACAATTGGTAAGTTTTTTGCATCAAACGCAGAAACACAACATCACACTACACACAACACATAGAAAACAATGTTCTGCAGACCACACACAGCAAACAAATGCCTACATCCAAAGACATAACATTTTTTGTTTTCTTCTCTAGTCTTCCCAATCTGGTGCTCGGCCAAGAGGTCCTCGCAGTGCCTCCCAGGGTCGTCGGCGACAGCAACGCGGCGGTCACCAGCGTGTAAGTATAAATATTTTTGCTTTGTTTTTTTGCACTTTTTATTTCATTTCTTTTGTGGAGGCTAATTATGTTATTTTTGTCTTTTTCTTTAACAGCCTTCACAGCGTGCTCCCGACTCTGACGGTGAGGATGGAGGACTCGATGTGGACCACCTCATCGATCTCGTCAGAGAAAGGGAGCCGCTCTGGAATATGGCTGACCGCCGCCACGCTGACCTTATCGTTACCCGACGACTCTGGGAGGAAATCTCTTCGCTCCTTGTGGGCCGCTGGGAGGACCTCGATGTTCGGGCCCAGATTAAAGAGCGTAAGTATATACAGTACCGGTTGCTTGATGTAAACCAGTGTTTCCCGAACTCCAGTCCTCGTGGTCCCCACGGATCATGTGTTCAGGATTTCTATTTACTATGGAAATCCTGAAAACATGACCCCTGGGGACCATGAGGACTGGAGTTTGTGAAACACTGATGTTGTATACTAACCACTCCTTTCTCGTTTCAGGGAACAGAATTGTGAATCGGTGGCGGTCTGTGAGGGATCGTTTAAAAAAAAATGTTAGATGTAACTTTTTTTTTCAGCCAGGGCCATACCATGTCAGTATTTTAATTGTTTTTTTTTCTCTTTATTCCACAGCACGGTGAGCAGCACTCGGGAGCCTGCACGATTGGACCCTTCTGAGGCGATCCCTGAGGAGACCGGCACCGAGGGACACTTCGACCGCCCCGGTACATCTGCACATTCCCAGCCTTCCCACACATTCGACCCATCTGTCCCATCCACCAGCACAGGAGCATCGTGGCCGCCTACATTACATGAAGCTGCTGGTGAGGAGATCGCTTTCCCTTTACCCCACCCTTCTGCCCCTGCCACCTCTAGTACACCTGCGGGTACTGGGCGGCAGCGGCAGAGGGGACAGGAAAAGAGTTATGCGCCAGAGTTCTTGCATCTGAATGCATCTTTCCAGAACTGTCTAAAAGTCTTGTCAGAGCAAATCTCCGCAGGCTTTCAGCAGAACAACTCCAGCATTCTGGAGGTGAAGACACTTCTGCAAACCATGCATTCAGAAGCAAGATCTTCGCCAAACCACACCTTTTTCAGGTCTGTTGTGGAGCGCATGGCAACACTATCTCCTACCCAGCAGATGCATGTAATGCATTCGTGCCACGGTGCTCTACAGCAGGTTACCTCCCACCACTGTAGTTCCTCCACCTGCACCCCCTCCAGCCACTTTCCATCCTCCCCCTCCTATTACATCTGCACCCCCTCCAGCCACTTTCCATCCTCCCCCTCCTATTACATCTGCACCCCCTCCAGCCACTTTCCATCCTCCCCCTCCTATTACATACCAGCAACCTCACCAGTACCAGCAACCTTCCCAGTACCAGCAACCTCCCCAGTACCAGACATCTCCCCACTTCCAGCAACCTGCCCCGTACCAAACTCCTTCCCCGTACCAAACTCCTTCCCCGTACCAAACTCCTTCCCCATACAACTTTCCATCAACATCATCTGCTCCTACAGTCCCTGCCCAACCCTCCACTCCACCGCCCACCACCTCTTCTGCCTCCCACATGTCCACCCATTCTGTAGCTTTTTCCACACCATCACCTCTAACTGTTCCTTCCCCACCACGATCCCAGTCCTCTCTCCACACTCCCATTGTCGAAGTGTCCCGCAGCCCCTCCAGCAGTATTTCCACCCCACACTACTACTATAATTTTTTTTTGTAATAAAAATGCCCATTTGGTTGGTTTCAAACCTTTATTAAAAAAGTTTTTTTAACTTTAAAAACAGTTTACACAAAAAAAATATTTTAAATAAAAGTTAAATTATTGTTTACACTGGTTGTCTGTCATTTCTTTCTGCGGCAAAATATGTTTAAAAAAAAGGTTAAATACAGGGTATTTAAAAGGTAAAAAGGTATTCAAAACCAGGTATATAACTGTGGGTAAATTTTAGCTTTTTGGCACAGTTGTGTTCCTGGTTGTGTTTGAAGCAAAGTATTTCACCTGAAAAGTTGTGTTTATTGTTGGTGATTTCCTAACAATGTACAAAACTTTTGTTAAAAGGTGAAATACTTTGCATAAAACACAACCAGGTACACACCTGTGGCCTAAAGCTAAAAATAGTAAGACCATGACAAGATAGCCAACTTTGGTTGGCAAAGGTATATACTGTTGGTCCAGAAGGTACACAAGTTTGGTTAGGGCACAAATCTTTCACACTCTGTCATCCTGCCAGTGTACTCTGCCTTGAGGTGACATAAAGTATAGTGCAAAATTGTCCCTCATTACTGAAACCGTCACAGAACTTCTAGTGGTAATATTTCCAATGACAACATCCATCTTCGCCAGTAACTTGCTCTTCTCTCCAACCTGCACTTTCTCCTCTACAACCTGTCAAAGAAGGGCTGTAGGAACATGCTATATATAGTTTTCCAGTAGCCAATCCCGTTCGGAAGGCCACAAGGGTCAATTTTAAAAACCAGATCCGGCGTAATCCGTCGAAAAACGGATAGAAAAACGGATGAACCGGATGAGACGGATCCGGTTTTGTCTGTCAAGAACAAGACGGATCCGGCAGAAAACCGGATCCGGCACATCAGGTTTTACAAAACATTTGCCGGATCCGGCATTCCGGCACGACGCCGGATCGCGCCTGACGCCGAAAACCTGATGTGTGAAAGTAGCCTTAAATGGACTATGTCAGAACATGAATTTTTTGCTTATTTATTTATTTATTTTTTTAAAGGAGATCAAGGGCGTTGCATAAATGGCAAAACTGTGTAGTATTTTATTTCATTAAAAGACTTTTTCTGGCTGTGTGTGTGTTTATTTAACCTTTAACAACTATAGGATTAGTAATGGATAGGTGTCTTATTGACACTTCTCTATTACTAAGCGGGCTTAGTGTCACCTTACAATACAAAGGTGACATTAACCCCTTGTTACCCCATATGCCACCACTACAGGGCAGTGGGAAGTGAGAGGCTAAGTGCCGGAATTAGCGCATCTTACAGATGTGGCATTTCTAGGGCGGCTGTGGGCAGATGTTTATATCTAGGGGGGCAATAACCATGGTCCCTTCCTACGCTATGAATATCCGCCCCCAGTCATTGGCTTTCCCTCTCTGGCGCAGAAAATAGCACGGGAGCCCATGCCATTTTTTTCAAAATTAAACATATTGTTGATTAATAAACATTGGCCTATCGTTATATATGTATAGATATAGCTATCTATAGATAGATATAACTATCCATATATCTACAGCATCTATATCAGGGGTGGACAATTACATTTTCAAAGGGGCCACTTAAGAAACTGGGACTGTTGTGGAGGGCTGACCCAATTGGCTGATCATAATTCTCCTTAAGGTTATGGTCACACAGCGTTTTTGCAGCATTTTGTTTCTGAAGCCAAAACCTGCTCTCTTGGCAGTAAAAGTACTGTGTTCAAAATGCCGGTTTTGCTGTATTCGTTTGCTGCATTTTATTGGTTGTTGATTCCATGTGTGCTTTGTTAACATAACTTGTTTAATAAAGTTAGTTTTATTTCCCAAAAATGCTTTATGAATGCGGCAAAAACAGCTATGGCATATTTTGCAGCATTTTTGCATTTTCTCATAACTTTCTGTGGGTGACACATTGGAAAATGCAGAAAGAACTGACATGCTGCAGACTTAAAAAAAAAGTTGCCGTTCTCAAATTCTCGTAGCTTTGGCTCGTACTGTAAAATGCAGCTTTTAATTTTCATTAAAAAATCCCACTGCATATGAACATAGCTCAACAGTGATTTTATCAGTTTATAAAAAGCAGTAAATGATATTTTTTTTAATTTGCCGCTAAAACCCATAGTAACATGTACTGTATTAGCTGTTAATTAAAGGGGTTTTCCAATTTTAGAAAACCCTTCTCGTTAGCTGCAGTTATAGAAAAAAAAGTTTTTTTCCTCCCCCTCCGGGGACCAATGCTGAGTCTCGGTGACAGTTTCTGGTGCCTGTTATTGTCTGTAGTGCTCATGTCATATCTACAGCGCTGTAGCTAGTCGGTGAGCTCATTGGCTGTAGGCGACTCATGGCGTCAGCCCACGTGAAGCGGCTGAGCTCAGTTATTGGATCCAGTAGTGTCGACATGACGTCAGTTGTGCAGACAATAACAGGCAGCGGAATCAGTGGCTGAACCTGGGAAGGCGAGTAAGAGTCATTCAGACATATTTTTTTTTCATAGCAAACAAGATCTTCAGGACAGTACACATATTAATAGAGGTGGCCCTGACCCAAAATGACCACCCCATTGCATGCAATAGCCATGGAATTACTCCCAAAATACCGTATACAAAAAGAGAATTGGAGTAAAGAAAATTCCACCAAAAAGGAATAAAATCAGAATAGTATTTATTTCATTAAACTCATAGGTTATGAGACACCACAATACATGAAACAAAGTCACATCAATACAGAACTCCAATGAGAGGAGGAATTCAGGTGCAGAAAAAACACACATGCAGCTGTACAAAAACAACATACAGGGCAAGGGTAAATAATGGATATATGGACTATAAGTGACAGTGCTTCAAGTCTAATCCAGAAGATAGTTCAGTAACCCAGTATGTGACCACCTCAACATAGTGTTTAATTCCAGCATAGTAGCACACATTTTAAACAGAGAGGCCGCAAAAAAGGTCACAATTTAAAAATGCTTACCCATAGCTGCAGAGTACACCGCACGTGTAGCCCCTACACGCGTTTCGCGTGGGCTTCGTCGGGGGCTGTGATAGTATGGTCTGTCACAGTGTCCCTTATAAACTCCCCACCGCAGCTGCAGAGAATCATCATGAACGGCGCATGTCGCCAGAACAGGACCCGGAATTCGCATCAGCAAACAGCACCAAAATGGCGGAAGCCGCACACGTCATACAATGGCGCCGGAGATGACACGCCAGCTGTGCCTGCACAGGGGACATGCGCACTGACTATCTCAATACAGAGAACGCAACCAGGGAAAACATAAACCCTTGCAGTACCAAAAATCATGTTCTGATACAGCGGTGTGCTAAAAGACCTATTAGTGTGCCATCTTACTCGCATACAAGATATACTGTATTTTCTGCTTTGTAAGACGCACTTTTTTTCCCCCAAATTTGAGGGGAAAATGGGGGTGCGTCTTACAAAGAGGATATACCTTTCTGTGCTGCCGCTGAGGGTGTCCAGTACTTCAGCGCTGAAATCTCATCTCCCGAGATTTCAGTGCCGAGATCTTCATCTGTACATGCGTGGCGGCCATTTTCCAGAAAGAAATCCACAGGAAAGCAGGCATGGAGCGGCAGAGACCCCCAACGCTGAATGGGACAGAGCGCGGCGGTGGCGGCAACCACCAGGGGACAGAGCGCGGCGGTGGCGGTAAGAACCGGGGGGACAGAGCGCGGCGGTGGTGGTAAGAACCGGGGGACAGATCACGGCAGTGGTGGCAAGCACCAGGGACAGAGCACTGCGGAGGCAAGCACTGGGGGACAGAGCGCGGCGGTGGTGGCAAGCACCGAGGGACAGCGCCGGGGCAGCAAGCATCAGGGGACAGAGGGCGGCGGCAGTATCAGACACCGGCAGTGGCACGCTGCACATCAAAACACCCCCTCATCCCAGCAGCAATGTTCCACTCCGGCCTACTCCGTCACCACCCCCGGTAAGCAATAAGACACATGGATTATAAGATGCACCACCATTTTATTAAAAAAAGTTTTTTTCCTATTTTTCTCCTCAAAATTTGGGGTGCGTCTTATAAAGCGAAAAATATGGTATACAAAATGTGCTACAGGATATAAACACATTATCCATTTATAGTATATAACACATAGTGAAATATTGGAGTGCATTTAACATGCCCGTATAAAGTGCAAAACATACATTTATCACTCCAAAATAGGAGCAGTCATGTTTAATGTGTTACAAAATATACACAATCATATATTGTTTAAACCGCATAAAATGCTATATAATAAAGTGCACGAATATAAAGTACAAAGTGCATAAAAGTGCAAAAAATTTATATTTATATACAAAGCAACCACAGTGATGAAAACAAAAAACAAAAAAGCCGCATCATTAAATTACATAAACAAATCTAAATATATATTGTATTGCCGGGACAACGTACAAAGATTAATAAAGATCTTCCTGGTCCAGTTGCTTGATGTCTCAGGGGTCCAAAAAGGGAGGATACTCAAAAGTAATCGTTGACATGTGACAAATAACTACAAGAGACAAAAACATACAAATTAAAACTAAATCCAAAAACAACAATATTATAAAAAAAAAAGGAAAAACTCAGTTGACCATTTAAGCCCGTCGATGCTAAAGTGTCTAGAACTGCAATCTATCAGCATTCTCTCTGCGTGAGAAGACATACTGCATCCCCACCCCTGATACCCAGGAGTTCGTGTGAGGAGGGCAACGTGTGCGGACGTGAGGAGAGGAGCTGGGAGATTGAGCAGAGAGTTCAGGCTCATTCCCAGCTATAGCGCATGATCTGGAGCCCGGTATCCAAGGCTGTACGGACACCGATGGTCAGCAACAGAAACTGGAGGAATAGGAAGCTGTAAATGCTCTATTCCCACATAAGACTCGGAGGCACAACAGCGAAGTGTGAGCCAGAAGAGAAAGGCTACAGATGTCTGCCATAAGAGGGAGTTCTAAAAAAAAATAAGCAAGTGGAACTTCAGTGTAACACAGTACTGCAAGTACCTAAAACTAAGCGCTAGGAAGGAGACTACACAACCCATCTGCCTAGAGAGATTCCAAAGTTGCTTCCAGACTAGCCAGCTCCTGTGCCATCTGTAATCTGGACCCTGGACTGCATTTGCCAAGCAAAGTAAAGGTAAAGAAACTGCACCCTATTGTGTCCTTGCCTTCTTCCTGCAAACTCTCCAGCACTGCTACATCTCTGTGCCAAACACTACACCCACTTTCTCAACACCTACCCTCTTCATCTACTGTGCCCTGGGACTACAGCCCTGCCTGTGGAGGGCCACCCATCATTGCTGCACCCCACCATCTGTCCCAGAGGATCTGTCTGCAGCGTCGGTTTAACACCATTGCCGAACACCACAGGTGGCGTCACGAATCATTCACTCAAACTTTATTCCATCACTTCATCCCTTTTACATGGGTGCCCAGGGCTATGGACCAGGTCACCGCTGCTGTGACATTCCCCTCTGAGAGACCGGCCCGGTACCGAGTACCTCACAGCCCTGGGAGGGCAACCCATTTTGGCATCACAAACTGGATTTACAGAGCCCAGCGTCCCCGGGTCCTCTGTGCCACAGACTGTCGGCGCCATAGCCACCATTACCCCGCTGCTTGGCGAGCGCGGGAGATGAAAGGGGCGGGCCGTCATGGGCGGAGCCAGCTGGAGAGCGCGAAAAGTGAAGTGCTGCATGGGAAGAGGCCAGTGCGCGAGAAGTGAGAAGCCGAGGTCTGCAGTCCCGGCGTCCCCAGATCGTCCAGCCGTTGGAGCGGAAACCGGTAAGCCAGCGCAACCCAGGGCCTGGCAAACGATAACTGGGGGGAAGAGAATGTCTGAAGCAAGAGCAGACGCAGTGGCGGATGCCACTGCAAACCCCACAGTGCCACAAGGTGCAGGACCCAGCGCAGCTGCGGCTCCCATAGCGCCGCTGAATCCAGCAGCCAGCGCTGCCTCCACAGCGCCACTGTCATGATCCAGTGTTGGATCTGGCGGTATTTAATGCATTAAGTGAACTTTTTTTCCTTTGGTTCCAAAGTGTGTCGTGATAGCCCCCGGTGGCCATTAGAATTATCACACGTGGTGTCGTTCATTCTAAGTTGCCCGGTGGTGGGGAATGGTATCGCACCTTAGGTTTAGGTTAATGTTCACTTAATTATGGATCAGGTGTGACACCCTATAAAGGTGTGCTCAGGGTATGCAATCATCGTTGGTGATAGTTGTTCATTTGCAACCAACCTTGGTGGTGGAAGGAGCTGGAGAGATTGCTCAGCTCAATCTGAGTCCTGGTGTGGAAGGAGTCACAGAAGGGAGTTCATTGCAGGGCTGACTGAACTTGGTGGCAGCTATTCAGGAGGAAGGCTGCAGTTGGTTGCTGGACTCTGTACTGGAGCATTTGCACAGAGAGAGCTAAGTTCTATTTCCCCTGTTTGTGACTTTCCTTATGTGTGATCTAGTGCAGTGGTGGGATTAGTTTCCGCACCGGCCAATGCCCTAGCGAGGGACTAGGTTCAGGGCGAGTCAGGGCATAAGGTTCGCGTGAGGCGACAGGTTCGGAGCCTGTATAGGGAATGTAAGGAGTGCAGGGACGCTGCCTCAGGGGAGCTCAGGAGGTCTCCATGTCCCTATTCCCTATTACAGGGCCCACCACTGTAATTGTTCCTGTGTTTCCCCTTATTATTTAAATTCGCCAGCTGGAGGCGGGGTATCCAGTTTTACGTGTACTTTTTAAATTCGCCAGCTGGAGGCGGTGTATCCGGCTGCACATCCCGGTATTATTTAAATTCGCCCCGCTGGAGGCGCTGTATCCAGGGTCACGTGTCAGATTCGCCCTGCTGGAGGCGCTGTGTCCAGTCCCACGTTGACCGTTACATTATCACCAACCGTAACATTTTTTCTTTTCTGCTGAGCTATGGACCTAATGCAAACCTTTACCCAGGTACTGCAGACCTTTACTGAAGAGATTAGGGGGCTGCGCGGTGAGATGGTGCAGCAACTGCAGCTGTTGGTGGGCTTTGGAGGTTTGATTCAGGCACAGGCTCAGCCAGAACCCAAGATATCTCTCCCAGACCGGTTTTCTGGAGGGAGAGATCAATTCTTGGTTTTTCAGCAGGCCTGTAAATTATATTTCAGGCTGCGCCCTCGTTCTTCAGGGAGCGAAGAGCAACGGGTGGGAATCATTATGTCCCTTTTGAAGGGGGATCCCCAATCCTGGGCCTTCTCCCTGCCGGACGATTCACCATCTTTAGAGTCCGTGGACGAGTTTTTTGCGGCTTTGGCGCTTGTGTATGGGGATCCTGATGGCGTCTCTCTGGCGGAATCCCGACTCCGTAGGTGTAAACAGGGAGCCTGGATTGCTGAGGAGTACTGCTCTGAGTTTAGGAGATGGGCCACTAACACTCAGTGGAATGACCCTGCACTTAGGAGTCAATTTGTGCAGGGTCTGTCTCCTAAGTTGCAGGACACTCTGGTGCAGTACGCCGCCCCCAGGTCGCTGGAGGCCGCCATGTCCCTCGCCATCCGGGTGGATAGACGCCTTAGGGAGAGACATACACAAAATGTGCCCCCTGTAGTCCTCTCCGGGGGTGAGGACCCCCCGGTACGGTTGGTGGAACCCAGGCAGCCCGGTGTTGTTGGTACAAATAGGGGGTTGCCTGGGGTTCGCCATGGGGGGGGTATGCTTTTCCTGTGGGAAGCCGGGCCATTTCATGGGAATCTGCCCAGGGCGTGCCAAGTCTCTGGACGAACCTATGCAAGTAGGTGGTGTTGGGTTGTGTTCAGGCCTGCCTACGGTTCAGGGAGTGGGGTTGGCATGTTTTTCCTGTGGGCAGACTGGTCATTTCCTTAAGGCGTGCCCATTACGTGCCAAAATATCTGTGTCATCTCAGAAGCCGCAGACCCCTGGTCGTTTGGAGGGAGGCAACCAGGGAGTGTACATTTCCTCCATTTTGCCCTCCCAAGGTATTATGTCAGCAGAAGTGTTAGCTGGCGGGGTACCGGAGGTGGTACCGGTGCTTGTGGACAGCGGAGCAGGAGTCAGTCTGGTGGATGCTCGTTTTGTCCAGACTCATGGCCTGAAGTGTAGGACGCTGGCCCAACCTATAAGCGTCCAGGCCATTAACTCTGTTCCACTGAGTCAGGGGAGCCTTACCCAAGTCGTAGAAAACATCCATCTGCGTATAGGACATCATGAGGAGTCCTTGTCATGCTACGTCTTGGAGGGAATGCCAGTACCTATCGTTTTAGGCTTCCCTTGGCTGAAAAAACACAACCCGGGGATAGATTGGCGAGCTAGGGAAGTAGTCAGCTGGGGGCAGTCGTGTGGGGGCTGCTGCCTTGAGACCACTGTCTCTGCCTTCTCTCTTCAGGGGACCCCTTCCTCTCCAGTGAGAGCAGCGATTGTGCGGCGGGGGAGTAGGGGCAAGTTCCAGCCCTCGCCACTAGCAAACCCTGTGAGGGGCAGACCTCGTGGTGGAAAGGGTTGGAGGGTGGTGTACTCTATGGTGTAATGCGGGGGTGTGAGTGTGGTGACACAGGGGGACGCCTCTGTTATCAGGTCCAGAATGAGTTCACCAAGTTTTATGACAAACGAATGTGTGCAATAAACGTTCAGGTCCGGACCTGTGTGTGAACGAGCGTGTATGGGTGCCACCAAAAAACATCTTGTGGAAGTGTGTTGTGGAGCCTGATCAGCTCATAACAAACAAACATACACATACATAAACTCGTTCCCCAGGTCGGCGCTGTTGAGATGAGTGTTGCCTCCAAAATTAACTTTATTGCCATTACCAGCTGCGTGTTTGTCATAAATTTGAATTGGAGATCTGCTTTATAGGGTAATTAAGCCAAGAGGTGAGGTAATAGAGCAGGTGTTGGTACCAGGGCACTATAGATGCAGGGTCTTAGACATGGCTCATTCCCATGTATTGGGTGGTCACCTGAGGGCCGATAAAACCAAGAAGAGATTCTGGAGCGCCCAGCAGGGCCGGGGGTACTCGGTACCAGGCCTTTCAGGCTCTTTGAAGGGGAAGTGTGTCACGGTGGTGATGGTGATGGTGACCCGGTCCGTGGCCCTGGGGGTCCAATGTAAATGATGGAAGTTCAGATGAAAGGGGAAGATGGTAGGATAATTAATAGGGCAAAAGGGGATTCGTGATGCCACCTGTGGTATTCGGCAATACAGGTGTTAAGCTGATGCTGCTCTACAGATCCTCTGGGATGGTGTTAGGGCAGCGGGGATGGTAAAGCTCTCCACAGGTAGAGCTGTGTCCCAGGGCAGTTGAGCCGGTGATGGTGTTTGCTGTGTGAGGCAGGCAGTTGTAAAATAACTCCAAGGACAGTTAGGTGCAGTTTCTGGGTTTTTACTCACAAGTTTCATGTACACATTGGTCCACTTAGTGCTGCGTCCTCTGAGGGAGGGGTCCAGCAAACTCCCAGGCAGATTGGGTACACCTTTCAGGACTCCTCTTGTCTTCTCTCAAGGCCATGTCTCTGCGCTGAATTCTTCTTACTTTCCCTGCCCTGCGCCTTCACAAGTAGTGCCCCCAGCTGGTAGCCACAGATCTCCTCAGGCGACGTGGATCAGGCCCCGAGGTCCGTTACTCATACCGCTGCCTTTTGGAGGGTGCTTGTGGCTGTGGCTGAGGCACTTAAAGTTACCTCAGCCTCCGGCTTCCCAGCTGAGTCCTATAATCCTCCACTAGTTTCAGGGGCCGGCTCCGCCACATCAGCCAGATCCTTACCTTCCGGGATGCTGGCTCCACGGGTGGCCAGTTGCACTACCCGTGCCCCTAGGACCCCTTCTTCCCAGTCCAGGAGCGTGGACAAGATGTTTCACTTCCACCCACAGTCCTCTACAGCAATCCTGCTCTCTCACTGGTCCTGTCACCAACTGACTAGTTTCTGGAAGAATCTCTTTACCTCAGAACTAGCTCCACCCACCAACTGTCACGTTTCTCTCTCTGATTGGATGCCTAACTATCACTCTACTACCTAAGCTCCTCCCACTCTACCTTCTCTACACTAACCCCCCCAAACCCTTTCCTAGCAAAGTTTGGGATGAGGCCATCCTCCCAAAGGGTACGCCCAGGTGCCCTGACTAGCTAGTGTGTGTGTGTTGAGTGCAGTGTTAGGAGTCTCTGCAGAGACTTTGAAGACTTAGGCAAGAAAGTAAAAGAACTGGGAGCGCAGGTGGTCTTCTCTTCCATCCTCCCAGTGGATGGCCATGGAACAAGGAGGTGGAATAAGATTCTGCAGGTGAACAACTGGCTACGTCGATGGTGCCGTCAGCAACGATTTGGATTTCTGGATCACGGAGTGAATTACTTATACGATGGACTACTAGCTAGAGATGGGGTGCACCTTACGAAGACTGGAAAGCATGTATTTGGAAGTCGCCTTGCTACACTTGTAAGGAGAGCTTTAAACTAGAACAACATGGGAAGGGAAGCAAAAGACCAGAAAAAGCCATACACCTGACAAATGCTATTGAGAACTCTGCTATTAAAAGTGGAAAGGAAGAACAAAGACAAAAGAATCTAATTAATAAAATTATTGGAGAAAGAGAAACCTATCACAAACTAAAATGTTTCTATACTAATGCACAAAGCATGGGCAACAAACAAGGAGAACTGGAACTACTAACACAGGAAAAGAAATATGATGTCATTGGAATTACTGAAACTTGGTGGGACAATACACATGATTGGAATACAAGACTAGAAGGATACAACTTATTTGCAAGAAAAAGACTTGATAAACGAGGAGGGGGTGTCGCATTGTATGTTAGAAACGCGTATATCTGCACAGAGATTGAAGCTTCAGAGACTGGGAGTTCTGTGGAAACTGTTTGGGTAAGAATACAAGGACAGAACAATGGAAAGGACACCATTGTAGGCATTTACTACAGGCCGTCTGTGCAAGCTGAAGATATGGATGAACTCTTTATGCATCAAATGGCCAAGTTCTCCAAAAAATATGACATAGTTGTCATGGGAGATTTCAACTATCCAGACATTTGTTGGGAATCTCTCTCAGGCAAAACTAACAGGTCAAGGAAATTCTTATCCTCTCTTGCTGACAACTTTATCTTCCAAAAGGTAGAGGAGAAAACAAGGGGAATTGCTACCTTGGATCTAATCCTTATAAACAGGGAGGAAATGGTTGAGGAGGTAAAAGTGGCTGGGACCCTAGGAGGTAGCGACCATGCTATTTTAGAATTTTGGATAACTAGAGGCGGAAGACCTGTGAAGACTCAGACGTCAAGGTTTGATTTCAGAAAGGCAGATTTTAAGGGATTCAGAAAGAGAATTGGAGGGATCCAATGGCTGGATATCCTTAAAGACAAAAATGTCCAGGAAGGATGGGAAATCTTGAAAAATGAAATTCTCAAAGCACAGTTGTTAATAATTCCGAAAAGAGGGAAGAATAGGAAGCATTTAAGGAACTAGGATGAATGAACACAGAACTTAAGCACATGCTAAAAAGGAAGAAAAAAATGTTTATAAAATGGAAAGAGGGAGGCATATCTAAAGAACAATATAATGCTGTCTGCAGAACGTGCAGGGCACAAATCATATTACTAAAGCTGAAAATGAATTGAGGCTTGTAAGAGATGTCAAAAGCAATAATAAAGGATTTTGGGGATATGTCAAAAGTAAAAGAAAAGTCAAAGATGCTATAGGATTTTTACAGGATGAAAATGATGAAATGGTAAGACAGGATGTTGAGAAGGCTGAACTTTTAAATTCCTATTTTGCATCTGTTTTCTCTCAGAAAGGAAATGTAACATCAACTGTTATTCACTGTCCTATTAAGGGAATAGAAGAAACCAGGATATCTATAAACAGAAAGATAGTGAGGAAACACTTAGCTAACCTAAATGAATTCAAGTCTCCAGGTCCAAATGAATTACACCCCAGAGTACTGAAGGAGATAGCCGAATAAATTTTTGAACCCCTCTCTATAATCTTTGAAAATTCTTGGAGAACAGAAGTGCCAGAACACTGAAGAGCAAATGTTGTTCCTATCTTCAAAAAGGGGAAGAAGGTGGACCCAGGCAACTATAGGCCGGTGAGTCTGACTTCTATACCAGGAAAGATCTTTGAACAAATTATTAAACAACATGTATGTCAATACCTGGATAAGAATGAAGTGATTAAACAGAGTCAGCATGGGTTTGTAACTAATAAATCATGTCAGACTAACTTAATTTCCTTCTATGTCGGTATCACTGATTGGGTGGATCAAGGAAATGCTGTAGATATAGTATATCTTGACTTCAGCAAAGCATTTGACAAAGTCTCTCATACAATTCTTATTGAAAAAATGACTAAGTATGGAATGGACAAGGCAACTGTTAGGTGGATTCATAACTGGCTTAGTGATCGGACCCAAAGAGTGGTCGTAAATGGCTGCACATCCAGTTGGAAGAATGTCTCAAGTGGGGTACCACAGGGCTCTGTCCTGGGCCCTGTATTGTTCAACATCTTTATCAACAATTTAGATGAAGGAATTGAGGGTAAACTGATTAAATTTGCTGATGACACAAAGCTAGGAGGGATAGCTAATACTAGAGAAGAGAGAGAGAGGATTCAAAAAGATTTAAATAAACTGGAGAAGTGGGCAGCAACTAACAGAATGGTTTTTAACAGGGAGAAATGCAAAGTACTACATCTGGGCAATAAAAATGAAAAAAGCATATACAGAATGGGAGGAATAGGGCTAAGTGACAGCACATGTGAAAAAGACTTGGGTATACTAATAGAGAACAGACTGAATATGAGTCAACAGTGTGATGCAGCAGCAAAAAAGGCAAATGCAATTCTAGGATGTATTAACAGAAGCATACAGTCTAAATCACGTGAAGTCAATATTTCCCTCTACTCCTCTTTGGTCAGATCTCATCTGGAATATTGTGTCCAGTTTTGGGCACCACATTTTAAAAAAGACATCAACAAACTGGAGCAAGTTCAGAAAAGAGCGACCAGAATGGTGACCGGTCTGCAAACCCTGTCTTATGAGGAAAGGTTGCAGGATTTGGGAATGTTTAGTTTGCAAAAGAGAAGACTGAGAGGAGACTTAATAGCTGTCTACAAATATCTAAAGGGCTGTCACATTGTAGAAGGATCAACTTTATTCTCCTTTGTACAAGGAAAGACTAAAAGCAATGGGATGAAACTGAATGGGAGGAGACACAGATTAAATATTAGAAAAAACTTTTTGACAGTTAGAGTGATCAATGAGTGGAACAGGCTGCCTCGAGAAGTGGTGAGTTCACCTTCAATGGAAGTCTTCAAACAGAGGCTGGACAGACATCTGACTGGGATGATTTAGCGAATCCTGCTTTGAGCAGGGGGTTGGACCAGATGGCCCAGGAGGTCCCTTCCAACTCTACGATTCTATGATTCTATGATCCCTCCTTACCTGAGGGTGGGATGCCACACCTCTGGATGAGGTGCAGTACCTCTGTGGCGACTGGACCCTCAGGGGCGCCACATACCCCCCATTAAACGCAGCACGTCCGCAGGCTGGAGAGAGCAAAAACAGATTTTATCAGAAACATACAAAATTTTGAACATGCATGTCTACAGGTAAATTCAATAACACAACTTCCCATTATGGGAGGCACACTTTCTTAAACGTTGCAAATAACTATTCTTCTTTAAATAGATACCTTGTAGATTCAAGTTAATAAAATACCATCTTTTCAATAAAATATTCATATTACACGTCAAAGATTCAATATTCAAATGTAAACATTTGGGTAACGCATTTGCATAGAACATTATTCTATCATAGTTCAGTTCATCCTTTGGTGCGATGCGGGGGACCCGTCCGTAAACCCCCAGCGTAAGCCTTGGGCGGGCTATGTTTTCGGCCACGCCAAACGGGTTTTCCTTCTGTGGCCTATTAAGGCACATTCAGAGGCATGGCGTAAAACCAAGATGAAGCACCTTAAGAAATGCTAACTTTTTACACTAAAGGTTTTGGATTATTCACCGTTCATAACCTCAGTCTTTCTAAAGGACCATAAAACAAACCTAACCAGGTAAACGCATTATTTCTTCAATTTACTATAACACAGTCCTAACCAGGTAAACTTTAAGCATTTATTTCACATTTTTACTTTGACTTCTTCCAGGGTCGCCCCTGATATTCACTACTCCCTGGCTGGGACAGTTCTGTATGGAGAACTACACCAGTGATCAATAGCTGTTCTGGGTGTACCACCGAGGTTTGGGTAGCCCGATCACACACTATATTATAATGTGCCCATCCAGGTGTAGGGGCCATGGGACAGGAATGGGGCCTATCAGGGTATCCTCAGACCCGATGACTGGGTCAGCTGCAGCTGCAGTATTTGGTGGTTTGACCTGCTCTGACTCCCATCCTCCTACCATGGTCAGAGACATATCCTGGAGCTGTTGCTCCAGCTTCTGTGCATAGATGGTTTTATTCTCTGCACTCAGGTGATTGCCTCCTTCTGCATACCTTGCTGCTGCCATGTTTATTGATCTGTCTCCTGTGTTCTTCCTGCTCACCCCTGACATCTTATGGGGGCTGGCTTTCCTCAGCTCTTTATGCCTATCTATGTAATACAGGAGGTGGGTCTTTCCTCCTGACAGACACCTTTGCATCACATGCTGATGTTGGTGGTGGGCGGGCTTCATCTGTGCACTCTCTCTTGCCCCGCCCACCGCAGCTCATTCCTCTCAGCTGGCTGTAATTTGATAAGCCCACACAGCCTGTGACGCAGCTATTTAACCAGCACTCAGTAACAGTGACGCAGTAAAAAATGGCACAGTTAGGAGATGATTTAAGGGTACCGTTACACCTAGCGATGCACCAGCGATGCCGACCAGCGATATGACGCAGTCAGGATCGCTGGTGCATCGCTAAGTGGTCGCTAATGAGCTGCCACACAGGCAGATCTCACCAGCGATATCGCTGGGGACGGGGATCGCTACTTACCTGTCAGACGCGGCGATCCTGCGTCCTCCTGCCCGGCTCCACGCGTCGCTCGTCGGCGCCACAGGAAGCGCCGCAGGAAGTGGCCGACGGAATGGTCCAGGAGCTTCTCGCGCGATCAGCGATAACCAGCGGGGAGCCGGTCGGAGGTAAGTATCACATGCAGCGATATCGCTAGCAATATCGCTGCAACGTCACAAAATTGGTGACTTTACAGCGATATTGCTAGCAATATCGCAGTGTGTAACGGGGGGCTTAACAGCCTTACAAACTCACTATTACTCAATACAGATAATTCTTTTAGCAATACTACAAAATCTCTTTTACACAGTATAGTAAATTTCTGGCACACTAAACGTTAAAGCTTCTGGCACTCAGTATGTTACAGTCTCTGGCACACAGTACTCAGCTTTGCTAGGCTTTAGGCACCCATCTTTGCCGAGCTCCAAGTACCCAGCACCCAGCTTTGCTGAGCTCGATGATCCTGTTCGTCGTGATGCCAAAAATAGAATGCCCAGCAGGGCCGGGGGTACTCGGTACCGGGCCTTTCAGGCTCTTAAAAAGGGGAAGCGTGTCACGGTGGTGATGGTGACCCGGTCCATGGCCCTGGGAGTCCAATGTAAATGATGAAAGTTCAGATGAAGGGGAAGATGATAGGACATTTAATAGGAAAAGGGGAATCGTGACGCCACCTGTGGTATTCGGCAATGCAGGTGTTAAGCCAACGCTGCTCTGCAGATCCTCTGGGACGGTGTTAGGGCAGCGGGGATGGTAAAGCTCTCCACGGTTAGAGCTGTGCCCCAGGGCAGTTGAGCTGGTGACGGTGATGGTGTTTGCAGTGTGAGGCAGAAAGTTGTAAAATAACTCAAAGGACACGGTTGGGTGCAGTTTCTGGGTTTTTTACTCACAAGTTTCATGTACACGTTGGTCCACTTAGTGCTGTGTCCTCTGAGGCAGGGATCAAGCAAACTCCCAGGCAGATTGGGTACACCTTTCAGGACTTCTCTTTGTGTCTCTCTCAAGGCCATGTCTCTGAATTCTCCATGCTTTCCCTGCCCTGCGCCCTCACAAAGTAGTGCCCCCAGCTGGCAGCCTCGGATCTCAGGCAACGTGGGTCAGGCCCCGAGGTCCGTTACTCATACCGCTGCCTTTTGGAGGGTGCTTGTGGCAGTGGCTGAGGCACTTAAAGTTACCTGAGCCTCCGGCTTTCCAGCTGAGTCCTGTAGTCCTCCACTAGCTTCTGGGGCCGGCTCCCTCGTTCTGGCCTGGTCCTTCCCTTCCAGGATGCGGGCCCCACGGGTGGGCAGTCACACTACCCGTGTCCCTAGTACCCCTTCTTCCCAGTACAGGAGCGTGGTTAAAATATTTCTCTCTTTTCCACCCACAGTCCTCTTCAGCAATCCTGCTCTCTCACTGGTCTTGTCACCGACTGACTAGTTTCTGGAAGGATCTCTTTACCTCAAAACTAGCTCCATTCACCAATTGTCACCTTTCTCTCTCTGATTGGATGCCTAACTATCACTCCACTACCTATGCTCCTCCACTCTACCTACCTTCTACACTAACCTCCCACACCCTTTCCTAGCCAGTCTGGGATGAGGCCATCCTCCCAAAGGGTACGCCCAGGTGCCCTGACTAGCTAGTGTGTGTGTTGAGTGCAGTGTTAGGAGTCCTGAGTGGTGATCCCTCCTTACCTGAGGGTGGGATACCACACCTCTGGATGAGGTGCAGTACCTCTGTGGCGACTGGACCCTCAGGGGTGACACAATTCTACCAGCCAGGGTTTTACAGAGAAATTCTGAACTATTGTTGTTCCTGTCCCACGTGCCAGCTGACCTTCCCAGTAGCCCACTTCCGCAGTCCTCTGGTACCATTGCCCATCATCGAGGTGCCATTCAAGCAAATAGCAATGGACCTGGTGGGACCCCTGGTAAAATCCAAAAAAGGACATCAATACATATTGGTGGTCCTGGATTTTTCTACCTGGTACCCAGAGACAGTACCCTTAAGAAATGCCTTTGCTAAGTGTATTTCTAAGGAGCTGATCCATATCTTCTCCCGAACCAGTCTGCAGAAGGAGATACTGACAGACCAAGGGACCCCCTTCATGTCGAAGGTCATGCGGGAGTTGTGCAAGACCCTGCAAATTTCCCAGCTCAGAACCTCAGTGTACCATCCCCAGACTGATTGGCTAGTGGAAAGGTTTAACAAAACCTTGAAGGCCATGCTGAAGAAGGATGGCCGAGACTGGAACTGTCTGCTTGCTTACCTGTTGTTCTCCATCCGGGAAGTGCCACAAGCTTCCACTGGCTTCTCCCCATTTGAACTGTTCTATGGACGACACCTTTGAGGGCTCCTGGTTGTGGGGAAGGAAACCTATGAGGCTGAAACCACCCCTTATAGAAGAGTGATAGTAGAGCATGTCACCCAGATGCAAGAGAGGATTGCCAGTGTGATGCACATTGTGGAGGCGCACCTACTCAAGGCTCAGGAAGCCCAGTCCAGGTTGTATAATGAGTCCGCCAGGGTAAGACAGTTCAACCCAGGTAATCGAGTACTTGTGCTGGTGCCCACGGTGGAGACCAAATTCCTGGCCAAGTGTCAGGGTCCCTATGAGTTAGTGGAGAAAGTTGGTGAGGTCAACTATAAAGTACATCAACCGGGGAAGCGGAACCTGAACAATCCGTGGCAGGACAGAGAACCCGTGGAAGCTCCTTGTTTACTGGCAAAGTCCGATGTCATTGCAGAGGATGTTAAGGTGGCAGACACCTTGTCTCACTTGCAGAAGGAGCAGTGTCGAGATGTTAGAGCTGGCTGTTATTATTTGGTAACTGAGGAGGATAGCTGAGGAATACGCTAGGCAACCAGATAACCAGAAAGGTTGGTGGTAACTAAACGGATTGCAGATCCCTAAACTGTCAACACAACTAGAATTAGCCGTGGGACGTGCCTACGAAGCCCTAGACGCCTCAGCACAGCCAAAGAATTAACTATGCCTAAAGGAAGAAAGGGGAAAGCTAAACTGCCCCGGAGTAGAACCCCAAAGGAATAGATAACCTCCAAACATATATTGGCGGTGAGACAAGATGAAGCACAAAACACAGGCAGAAAATAGAATAAGCAAACGATGGGGCCCAAACTGTCTAGATAGAACAGGATAGGAAAGAACACTGCAATCACGCAAAAAACTCTAAGAAAAATCCAACACGTCTGATATCCAAAAATACTGAGGCCACACGACCTCTCCCCCACTAGATCAGAATTCTGGTGTGAACTGGAAGCAAAGCAAAAGATACTGACATAGCAGGGGACTGAAACAACTGACATGAGCTGTAGCATATGGAACGGGGTCCAGCCCAGGTCCCAGCAGCGACAGGGCTGAACTCACAACAGCAAAGTAAAAATCAGAGAAAGGCAAAACTGACAAAATGACTTATCTGAAAGATGCAGGAACAAGCAGTAGGCAAACAGACTTCGAAAGTGCACAGGAAGAAAACAAATCACCAGCAAGAACCAAGGGAAGTTTGCTCACTTAAATCTTCCCAGTCTTTAACACCTGACCTCTAATCATCCTCTTCAGGTGATTGACTTTTGTCCGCCAAACCAACTCCATTATCGACAGCCACCACCAGAGGGAGCCCACGCTCAGAAGCCAGGTCAAAAGTATTCACAACAGCTGGCGGAACGCACCAAATAATAAAAGATGGTAATGAGGTGCGTTCGCAGCCCGGGGTCCACCGTGCAGAGATGGTAGACTGCTGCTCGGTAATGGCGGACAAAAACAGGCGGTATAGCAAACACACTTGGGTTAACTTCACCCGGTGAATAGGAGGCCGACCCTGTTGCTTCACAGGGCCATGATGCCACAGAGTGAATGATAGTGTCTTGGTCACAGGAGCCTGCCCCATGGACACATGATTAGAGTCCCTCTAGACCCACTAGCTCTCGGTGCCGCAACTGCGACACCAGGGAGAGACCCTTGCGTGATGGCGCTAAGACGCCTGTAATCGATGCAGGGACATAGTTCTCCATTCTTCTGGACGAAGAAGAATCCCGCCCCCGCTGGTGACACTGACTTCCTAATGAATCCCCTTGCCAGATTCTCCATGATGTATTGAGACATGGCCTTTGTCTCCAGGAGAGAAAAGGGGTAGACTCGACCCCGGGGAGGCTCAGCACCAGGTAAGAGGTCAATAGTACAGTCATAGGGGCGATGCGGTGGTAGGGTTTCCGCCGCCTTTTTGAAGAACATGTCTGCATACTGTAGATAGTGTTTGGGGAGAGAGGAAAGATCTGCAGGGACCTCAGTGGAGGCAACCTGGATGCACTCCCTCAGACATCTACCCTCACGTTTTACTCCATCCCAGAATTCTCCCTGAGGACCACTCTATGAGGGGAGGGGTAGCGTAGCCAGGGGACCCCTAAAAGGACCTGATCGATACCCTCGGCATGACGAGTTGGGATATCGTCTCCTGATGGGATGGAGACACCGAGAGTAACAGTGGAGCAGTTTGGTGGGTAATCTTGTGCCGTTGAGTGAAGGCAGAAGACATAAAATTGCCCTCCGCTCCGGAGTCCACGCATACCTCCACCGCCACAGTGGATGAACCAAACTCAAGCGTCCCCTCAAGGGACAGCTTGGAGGAAAACGCCACTGAATCCAGTAAGCCTCCCCAATGACCACTGGACGGGGGCGTTTTCCTGACTGTTGTGGGCACCGGTAGGCAAGGTGACCAGACTGCCGACACACATAGCAGACCACGGGTGCTCGAGTGGACCGAGACCTGGTTCTCGAGCGAGAACCCTCCGTGGCCTCCTTGGGCTCGGACACCCTATCAGAAGACTCCTGAGGTTTAGAAAAACTAAGTGCCAACCTTAACCTCTGCCTAGACTGGGCCCGCTCCAACCTTTGCACGACAAAGCGAAGGTCAATAAGGGTACAGACCGTAATAAGCTCCTCCAGTGTAGCGGGAATCTCCCTGGTGGACAGGGCGTTATTCAAGTGGTCAGCCAGGCCTCTCCAGAACACTGGGATGAGGACATTGCCTGGCCACTCCAGCTCAGAGACCAGGGTACGGAACTGGATGACATAATGGCTGACCAAGGACGAGCCCTATGACAGTGCCAGCAGCTGGAGCACGGTGTCATGAGTGGTTAGCGGTCTGTATTGCCAACTGTTCAGCAATAAAGGTTCAGATACAGCTTTAAAGAAGGCTACTACTTGGAGTACAAATTTATTATACAATGATTAGCAATTACAGGAAATAGAAAATAGTAGGATATTGCGTATACTTATATATTCAAACTACAAAGATTTTAGTACATATACTCACATCAGAAAGAAGAAAAGAATCTTCACTAGGGACATTTACGTCATTTACGTCATCTGTCCAGAAATACTTCAACTGGAGGAGCAGTCAGTGAAGACAGAGAATGCTCTCCTAGGATCTACACTGTGGCTCTCACAGGTCCACAAGCTCCTGCCTTCAGTGACTGCTTTACCAGCTTTTATATGCTTTAAACAAAATAATAATAATAATAATAATAATAATAATAATAATTTTTATTTATATAGCGCCAACATATTCCGCAGCACTTTACAATTAAGCGGGGACATGTACAGACAATAAATTCAATACAAGTTAAGACAATTCAAACAGTGACATTAGGAGTGAGGTCCCTGCTCGCAAGCTTACAATCTACAAGGAAATGGGGGGACACAGTAGGTGAGAAGTGCTTGTTAATTCAGGTCTGGCAATTATAATAAATAGGGATTTTCATATAAAGCTGCATGATCCGGTCATCAGCCCGTGTGTTTAAGTGCAATAGACAAGTATCAAGTGTCAAGTGCAGTTATCGTGTGCATGGAGGGTGTGGAGACAGATGAATAGTAGGGTGCAGATTCAGAATGATATTTGGAAGGAGGGAACAGGGCAAAGTTAGTTTGCTGAGTAGTTGATGTGGTAGGTGTTATGAATGAGTCACCGTAGGAGGCAAAAACAGAAATACAAGCTAAGTCCAGAAAACCAGAGAAGTTGGCAACTATCAGATTGCAGACCCCTGAACCTATCAACACAACTAGCAGTAGCCGTGGGGGGTTCCTACGATGCCCTAGACCCCTCGATCACAGCCGGAGAATTAAATAGGCCTAAAGAAAGAAAGGGGAAATCTAAACTGCCCCAGAGCAGACCCCAAAGCAATAGGCAGCCCCCAACATATAATGACGGTGAAGCAAGATGAAAACACTAACACAGACAGAAAGATAGACTGAGCAAAGACGGGGCCCAAAACTACCTAGATAGGAAAGGACAGGAAGGCTGCTGTCTGCAATCTGCCAAAACCCTATCAAAGACATAAGCCAACAAGCTGATATGAAAAAGGCCCTGAAGCAGCTAGGCTTCAAAAACTAAATCAGCACTCAGGTATTTTCAGAAGACAGAGCTAAAGGAATTCAGCACACCCCAGCAGGGAATGGCAGAAATCCAGAAAAACAAAGCAAAACAAAGTCAAAGCACAAATGCAAAAGGCCGAGCAGCAAACTTAGCTTTAGAGAAGCAGGAATTCAGACTGGTCTCCAAGGATCCCACAGAGAAATCACCCGCAGGGCAGAAGGGCGTCGGCAGCCTTATATCCAGTCAGTAACTCCACTCAGCCAGTCATAATCATCAGCCTCAGGTGTTTGATAATCAGGCTCACTACCTTTCTTTACCAGAAGAGGGAGTTCCCCGGGCCTCAGTAATGAAGGGGAAAATGAACTCACAACAGTACCTCCCCCTTGAGGAGGGGTCACCGAACCCTCAACTACGCCACCAGGGCGATCAGGGTGAGCCCGATGAAAGGCACGCACCAATCTTTTGGCATGAATATCAGAGGCAGAGACCCAGGAATTATCCTCCTGACCATAACCCTTCCACTTAACCAAATACTGGAGTCTCCGTCTAGCCAGACGGGAATCCAGTACTTTCTCTACCTCATATTCCATGTTACCTTCAACCAATACAGGGTCTGGAGGTGCCACCCCCGGAACAACAGGTTCAACAAACCTCTTAAACAAAGATTTATGGAACACATTATGGATTTTAAATGTGACAGGAAGAGCCAAACGATAAGAGACCGGATTAATAATCTCCACAATCTTGTAAGGTCCAATAAATCTAGGCTTAAACTTAGGAGAAGCCACCTTCATAGCAATATTTTTTGATGAAAACCACACCATATCACCAACCTTAAACTGGGGACCAATGGTCCTATGTCGGTTGGAAAACCGCTGGGCCTTTTCCTGGGAGAGAGATAACTTATCCACCACTTGGTCCCAGATCTGGTGCATTCTCTCCACCACAGTGTCAACACCAGGGCAGGCAGAGGGCTCCACCTGCCCTGAAGAAAATCGAGGATGAAACCCAAAGTTACAAAAAAAAAGGTGACATCAAAGTGGCAGAACTAGCTCTATTATTTAAAGCAAATTCAGCCAAGGGCAAAAATGAAACCCAATCATCCTGATCAGCAGAAATAAAACATCTCAAATATGACTCCAAGGTCTGGTTTGTTCTCTCTGTCTGCCCATTGGTCTGAGGGTGAAAAGCAGAGGAGAAGGACAACTGAATTCCCAGCCTGGAACAGAAAGTTCTCCAAAATCTAGACACAAACTGGACTCCTCTGTCAGATACAATGTTCTCAGGAATCCCGTGCAAACGAACCACCTGTTGTAAAAACAGGGGCACCAACTCAGAGGAAGACGGCAACTTAGGGAGTGGTACAAGATGAACCATCTTAGAGAACCTATCACAAATCACCCAAATAACAGTCATCCTTTGAGAGACAGGCATATCAGAGATGAAATCCATTGAAATATGGGTCCATGGCCTCTTGGGGACAGGCAAAGGCATCAACAACCCACTAGAGCGAGAACACGATTTAGACCGGGAGCACGTCCCACAGGACTGCACAAAATTCCTGACATCACGAGACAAGGAGGGCCACCAAAAAAACCGACTCACCAGATCTCTAGTACCAAAAATACCTGGATGACCAGCCAAAGCAGAGCAATGAACTTCAGACATCACTCTCTTCTTCCACTGGTCAGGAACATACAACTTTCCACTGGGACAACGCTCAGGTTTGTCCCCCTGGAACTCTTCCAGAGCACGTCTCAAATCGGGCGAGATGGCAGAAAGAACTACCCCTTCGCCTAAGATGGTAGCAGGCTTGGTCACCACAGGAGAATCAGCAAAGAAGCTCCTAGAGAGGGCGTCTGCCTTGACATTCTTCGTTCCAGGAAGAAAAGAAACCACAAAATCAAAACGTGTAAAAAACAAGGCCCACCTAGCCTGTCTAGGGTTCAAGCGCTTAGCCGACTCTAGGTAAATCAAATTCTTGTGGTCAGTGAGGACCACGACTTGATGCTTAGCTCCCTCCAACCAATGTCTCCACTCCTCAAATGCCCATTTCATGGCCAACAGTTCCCTATTCCCCACATCATAGTTACGTTCAGATGGAGAGAACTTTCGGGAAAAGAAAGCACAGGGATTCATTTTAGATGTTACAGGATCCTTTTGGGACAAAACAGCTCCTGCACCAATCTCAGAAGCATCCACCTCTACCTGGAATGGAAGTGAGACATCAGGTTGCCGCAAAACCGGGGCGGAGGTGAATCTTCGCTTCAGCTACTGAAAGGAAGAAACAGCCTCCGGAGACCAATTTAACACATCAGCACCCTTCTTAGTCAAATCAGTCAATGGCTTGGCAATACTAGAAAATTTTGCTATAAATTTCCGATAAAAATTAGCAAAACCCAAAAACTTCTGGAGGGCCTTCAAAGAAGTGGGCTGAACCCAATCGTAAATGGCCTGTACCTTGGCCGGGTCCATTTCAATAGTTGACGGGGACAAAATAAATCCCAAAAAAGAAATCCTCTGTACTCCAAAAAGGCATTTAGATCCTTTGACATACAGGGAATTCTCCCTCAAGATCCGGAACACAGTCCGAATATGTTCCACATGAGAATCCCAATCCTTGGAGAAGATCAAAATATCATCCAGATAGATAATCAAAAATGTATCGACAAAATCTCGGAAAATATCGTTCATGAAGCACTGGAAGACAGAAGGGGCATTAGTGAGCCCAAAAGGCATCACCAGGTACTCAAAATGTCCCTCTGGAGTATTAAATGCCGTCTTCCATTCATCCCCATGCTTAATGCGAATAAGATTATACGCCCCCCTGAGGTCAAGCTTGATAAATCAGCAAGCACCTTTAACTCTGGAGAATAGATCAGAAATCAGGGGTAACAGATACTGATATTTAACAGTAATTTTGTTGAGGGCACGATAATCAATACAAGGTCTTAATGATCCATCCTTTTTGGCTACAAAAAAAAACCCGGCACCTAAGGGTGACGAGGATGGTCTAATATGACCCTTCTCCAACGCCTCCTTAATATAGGATCGCATAGCCTCGTGCTCGGGTACAGATAAATTGAAGAGCTGACCCTTGGGAAATTTACACCCCGGGCTCAGTTCAATTGCAGTCATAACTCCTATGAGGAGGCAGAGACGCAGACTCATTCTCACTAAATACATCATAAAAGTCCGCCAAATAATCAGGAACATCATGCGACTGAGGAGAGGTGGAAAACACCGGAGCCTCACTAAAGGCACACCGACAACCCCAACTCACCACAGACACAGATTTCCAATAAAAAACTGGATTATGAATTTGTAACCAGGGAAACCCCAGAACAATAGTATCATGCAGATTATGCAACACCAAAAATCTGCAATTTTCTTGATGGTCTGGGGCGACCCGCATTACCACCTGGGTCCAAAACTGAGGTTTATTTTTAGCCAAAGGAGTAGCATCAATCCCCCTCAAAGGGATAGGCGTCTGCAGAGGTGTCATCGGAAATCCACAACGTTTAGCAAAATCCAAGTCCATTAGGTTCAGGGCTGCTCCCGAATCCACAAAAGCCTTGGCGGAAAATGTGGACAGGGAGCAGATCAGAGTAATAGCCAGAAGAAACTTAGGTTGAACACCCCCAACAGAAAACGTGTGTGCAAAGCGTTTCTCTCGTTTAGGACAGACAGAAATAATATGCGAGGCATCTCCACAGAAAAAACACAACTTATTACGCCTTCTGAACTCCTGACGCTGCTCTCTGGAAAAAACTCTATCACATTGCATAGGTTCAGACATTTGTTCAACAGGTGGCAACACCTCTCGTGCAGCTTTGCGTTCGCGCAAACGCAGATCAACCTGAATGGCTAATGACATAGAATCGTCAAGACCAGAGGGAACAGGAAATCCCACCATAGTATCTTTTACGGCTTCTGACAACCCCTTCCGAAAGAGAGCAGCCAAGGCATTATCATTCCAGGTAGTAAGTACTGCCCACTTTCGGAATTTTTGACAGTACAATTCTGCAGAATCACGACCCTGGTTCAATGCCAGGAGGATCTTTTCAGCCTGATCAATGGCATTAGGTTCGTCATACAACAACCCCAAGGCCTGAAAAAATGCGTTCACATTAGTCAAAATAGGATCATCTGGTTTCAAAGAAAACGCCCAATCCTGGGGATCACCACGCAGTAAAGAGATGACAATTTTAACCTGCTGCGCAGAGCTACCTGACGAGTTAGGCTTCAAGGCAAAAAATAATTTACAATTATTTTTGAAATTCAAAAATTTAGACCGATCTCCAAAAAATACATCAGGTGTAGGAATCTTTGGTTCAGCAGCATGTGAATGAGCAAGGTAGGCGGAAATTCCCCGCACTTCCGCAGCGAGCTGCTCCACACGATCAGACAATTGCTTTATCTCCATTGAGAGAAAAAAAAAATTCCCGCTACGGCCTCAGAGATATAGAGGAAAAAATATACACACTTTTTTTTTTTTTTTTTATACCATTCTTTCCTGCTATTGAGTACCCTAGGATCTGCGGTATGGCGGGTGATTCTGTTATGAATGAGTCACCGTAGGAGGCAAAAACAGAAATACAAGCTAAGTCCAGAAAACCAGAGAAGTTGGCAACTATCAGATTGCAAACCCCTGAACCTATCAACACAACTAGCAGTAGCCGTGGGGGGTTCCTACGATGCCCTAGACCCCTCGATCACAGCCGGAGAATTAAATAGGCCTAAAGAAAGAAAGGGGAAATCTAAACTGCCCCAGAGCAGACCCCAAAGCAATAGGCAGCCCCCAACATATAATGACGGTGAAGCAAGATGAAAACACTAACACAGACAGAAAGATAGACTGAGCAAAGACGGGGCCCAAAACTACCTAGATAGGAAAGGACAGGAAGGCTGCTGTCTGCAATCTGCCAAAACCCTATCAAAGACATAAGCCAACAAGCTGATATGAAAAGGCCCTGAAGCAGATAGGCTTCAAAAACTAAATCAGCACTCAGGTATTTTCAGAAGACAGAGCTAAAGGAATTCAGCACACCCCAGCAGGGAATGGCAGAAATCCAGAAAAACAAAGCAAAACAAAGTCAAAGCACAAATGCAAAAGGCCGAGCAGCAAACTTAGCTTTAGAGGAGCAGGAATTCAGACTGGTCTCCAAGGATCCCACAGAGAAATCACCCGCAGGGCAGAAGGGAGTCGGCAGCCTTATATCCAGTCAGTAACTCCACTCAGCCAGTCATCATCATCAGCCTCAGGTGTTTGATAATCAGGCTCACTACCTTTCTTTACCAGAAGAGGGAGTTCCCCGGGCCTCAGTAATGAAGGGGAAAATGAACTCACAACAGGTAGGCTTTTTGAAGAGATGGGTTTTCAAAGCGCGCTTGAATAGGTCAGGGCTAGGTATCAGTCTGATCGTCTGGGGAAGTGCATTCCAGAGAGCTGGAGCAGCACGAGAGAAGTCTTGGGAGACGGAGGTGCGAGGTTCGGATTACGGAGATGTTAGTCTTAGGTCATTTGTAGAACGGAGGGCACGTGTAGGGTGATAGACAGAGATGAGAGAGGAGATATAAGGCGGTGCAGAACAGTGGAGAGCTTTGTGGGTGAGAGAGATGAGTTTATACTGGACCCTGTAGCGAATAGGTAGCCAGTGTAATGACTGGCACAAGATGGAAGCATCGGTGAAGCGGCTGGACAGAAATATGACCCTGGCTGCCGCGTTCAAGATGGATTGGAGAGGATAAAGTTTGGTAAGAGGGAGACCGATCAGAAGAGAGTTGCAGTAGTCCAGACGAGAATGAATAAGAGCGACAGTAAGAGTCTTGGCAGTTTCAAAGGTGAGAAAAGGTCGGATTCTGGAGATGTTTTTAAGATGCAGGTGACAAGAGCGACTGAGTGATCGGATGTAGGGAGTAAAGGAAAGTTCAGTGTCGAATATGACCCCAAGACAGCGGGCATGCTGCTTGGGAGTTATGGTTGAACCCTCCAGGGTTATTTCGATGTTAGGTAGAGTGAGGTTAGTAGAGGGGAGAAACACAAGAAGTTCAGTTTTGGAGAGATTTAGTTTCAGATAGAGGGAGGACATGATGCTAGAGACAGCAGACAATCCTTGGTATTTTGAATTAGGGTAGGGGTGATGTCAGGGGAAGAAGTGTATAATTGGGTGTCATCAGCATAGAGATGATACTGGAACCCAAATCTGCTGATTGTTTGTCCAATAGGGGCAGTGTATAAAGAGAAGAGGAGGGGGCCTAGGACTGAGCCCTGCGGGACCCCGATAGTAAGGGGAGGAGGAGAGGAAGAGGAGCCGGAAAAAGATACAGTGAAGGAGCGGTCAGAGAGGTGGGAGGAGAACCAGGAGAGGGCTGTGTCCTTGAGGCCTATAGAGCGGAGCATAGTGAGGAGGAGCTGGTGATCCACAGTGTCAAATGCGGCAGAGAGATCCAGGAGAATCAGCAGGGAGCAATGACCTTTAGATTTAGTTGTTATTAGATCATTAGAGACTTTAGTGAGGGCAGTTTCAGTAGAGTGTAAAGAGCGGAAACCAGATTGTAAGGGGTCGAGAAGAGAGTTATCCGAGAGATAGCGGATTAGACGGGAGTGGACCAAGCGTTCCAGGAGTTTAGAGATGAAGTAAAGGTTAGAGACAGGTCCGTAGTTAGCAGTGCAGTTCTGGTCCAGGGATGGCTTTTTAAGTAAAGGGGTTATGATGGCATGTTTAAATGAGGAGGGAAATATACCTGAAGACAGAGGTTAAATATTTTAGTCAGGTGAGTGGTGACCACTGGTGAGAGAGACTGCAGGAGCTGTGAAGGAATGGGGTCACTGTTGCAGGTTGTAGGCCGAGCAGAAGCGAGGAGCTTGGAAACTTCTTCTTCTGAAACAGGCTCAAAGATGTCTAGTGAGCTTGAGGTGCGGCAGGGAAGGGGATCCAGGCACTGAGGAGATTGGGCTGAGATATCCTGATGGATGTGGTTTTTTCTAGGAAATAAGTGGCCAGATCCTCACCGCTGAGGTTGGTGATGGGGGCCTGTACTTTAGGTTTCAGGAGGGAGTTTAAGGTTTCAAAAAGTCATCTTGGGTTGTTGGATAGTGAGGTGATGAGGGTGGTGAAGTAGGATTGTTTGGCCAGATGAAGGGCAGAGTTATAGGTTTTGAGCATGAACTTATAGTGGGTGAAGTCTTCTGCTAAGAGAGATTTTCTCCACTGCCGCTCTGCATACCTTGAGCAGCGCTGAAGAAAGCGTGTTTGCGTTGTGTGCCAGGGCTGCCATTGTCTGTGTCGGGTCTTTCTGCGTATAGAAGGTACTGCTTCATCTAGGGCATTCTTCAGTGTATTATTGAAGTGTGAAAATGCTATGTCTGGACAGGAGAGGGTGGAGATGGGGGCTAAAGATGTGTGGAGATTGTCCATAAGCTGTTGGGTATTAATGGTACGTGTATTCCGATAAGTGTGGTAAGTGGGGGTGTCCCGGGTGAGGAGACAATTCTTGACTGAGAAGGAAAGAAGGTTGTGGTCCGAGAGCGGGAGAGGTGAGTTAGTAAAGTCGTGCAGTGAGCCGGGACGGGAAAAAACCAGGTCCAGAGTATTCCCGTCCTCATGTGTAGGAGAATTAGTAAACTGTGAGAGGCCGAATGAAGAAGTTAGAGAAAGAAGATGAGAGGCAGACTGGGAGAGCGGATCATTGATGGGGATGTTAAAGTCTCCCATGATGAGGGTGGGGATGTCACAGGATAGAAAGTGAGTAAGCCAGGTGGCGAAGTGGTCTAGAAACTGGTGGGAGGAGCCTGGAGGGCGATAAACAACCGCCACTCGTAAGGAGAAGGGCTTAAAAGAGTCTGACGGCGTGGACTTCAAAGGAAGGAAATGTAAGTGAGGGAACCGGGGGGATAACCTGGAAAGCACATTGTGATGAAAGGAGAAAACCAACACCTCCACCCTGTCTGTTCTCAGGTCTGGTGGTATGTGAAAATTTCAGCCCACCAAACGAGAGAGCGGCAGCAGCGGTGGTGTCTGAATGCTGGATCCAGGTTTCTGTAATAGCCAGAAGGTTAAGGGAATTAGAGAGAAAAAGATTGTGAATGTAAGTCAGTTTGTTACACACAGACCGTGCATTCCAGAGAGCACATTGGAAAGTGATAGGAGAAGGCATGCACTGAATGTTAATAAGATTAGCAGGGTTTCTATATGCAGCTGGAGGAGAGTAACGTATGCTGGTGGAGGGAGGCCCAGGGTTGGGGGAGATGTCACCTGCAACTAGTAAAAGGAGAAAAAACAGAAAAAGCAGGTGGTGGGATGATTTGTATGAATGTTTTGAGTGCTGCATGGAGGTTTTGGATGGTTTGGTGTGGGTAAGAAATGTCAATAGAGCCTCAGAGTTATACATGGGAGAGGGGAAAAGGGAGGGGTGGATATGCAGAGAGTGCACAGAATGTGTAAAAGGGCAGGCGAGTTGTTAAAAAGCAGAAGTGAAGTCAAATAAGCAGCAGGTTGATATGATCAATGCATATGTAGTATGACTGACCAAGAAGCATGCGTGCATGAAAAATGTATGCACCTTACCTGTCTCCTGCCCTGTCCAACTGCATTGTCTAACTGCAAAACACTTGATCCTGTTGCACTTGCACGCGTGAGCCCGCACGCGTGCTATCCCAGCCAGAGCTAAATATATATGAAATGAAATGTCTGCTAGCTTCAGCCACCAAAAGGCCACAATCAGTAATTAACCAATTAGCACAAGGCCAGAGCAGGCATTACTATGCAGGGTAAATAACTAACGCTGGACAAGGCCATCAAACAGAGAAACGGAAAAAAAAAACCTTTCTACACTTCAAAGCAGAAACCAAAAAGAAAAAAAAAAATATAAAGGCCCACCACAGGAGTGATGGTATTAAATACCATGAAAATATCTTGCAACATATGATGCAGTTCACACTTGTCAGACAGCACACATTGATGATGGAATTAAATACCATGAAAATATCTTGCAACATATGATGCAGTTCACACTTGTCAGACAGCACACATTGATGATGGAATTAAATACCATGAAAATATCTTGCAACATATGATGCAGTTCACACTTGTCAGACCGCACACATGGATGATGGAATTAAATACCTGTGTGAAGAAGAGAAGAGAGGAACATCAGCTTCAATGCATTGTCTAACTGCAAAACACTTGATCCTGTTGCACTTAATATCTGTTGCACGCATGAGCCCGCACAAAAAGGTTTACACAATATAATATTGTGTAGACATGAAAATACACAAGTTAGTTGTCTGATGTTCCAATCACATGATAGTGGCCACCTATCATGAATAAATAACATCAAGCAAATCTTGTGTCTTCGGACTATTTACTCTTGCCCTGATATTTACATATGATAAGAACAAAGTTTCCAACAACTTTCTATGACCAGAGCCCTAGCACGAAAAATATATATTTCAGCTGCAATTGTCTATATGCCTAGTCCACTTTTAACCCCCATATGACACAAATATCAGATGATGCCTTGTCAATATACTCGCACCATTCACTGATCTTATAATTCAAGTAAGTCAACAGCATACACAAAGGTTAATCCTTTCCAGTAATCCAGATTAAACATGCTGTTTCAACAAGCATTGTCTTTTAGTATACTCAACACACAGGCTGCATTTCAATAGCCATTGCAGGTCTGATCTCATGAACTCTGGTACTGGATATGGGGCCTTCTAATGCTAACATTACAGGTTAATTTCAATATGGACTAAAAAATATATTACAATATGTAGGCTATAAGATATCCATATTTTTATTAGCACCACAATCCACCCTTGGATATCTTATAACACATTATCTATCCAACAACAACAAACCAATGTGTCAGAGACACCGCACTGCACTTGCTCATAGAGCCAGTGCGCGTGTCCTGAGTACAGAAGCAGTGCTAAAAGATAGCTGTGGAGCAGGGCAGCAGAGGTGACTAGAGTTGAGCGACTTTTGGTTTTTTAGGGTCGCGTTTCGTTTCGTGAAACCCGACTTTTCCAAAAGTCGGGTCGAGCAAGATCGTCCGATTATAGGGAAAAGTCGGGGTCGTCCCGAAACACGAAACCCAATGTAAGTCAATGGGGAATAAAAGTCGGCAGTGAGAGGAGGACAGGAAACACACCTACAGTGCCCATTTGAATGCCAAAAGCATCAATTCTTCTTTCTTAAGCTTGTCAACCTTAATTAACTTCATAATACAAGTTACGCACTGAAAAATGGGGGTTATTTGGCTACAAACTGTGGGGGGGGAGGGCTGGCTCCAGGTTTTCATGTGCCCTGGGCGAAAGAGCGCCCCTTTAACACATACCACAACTCATCATGCTCCGATACGGCAGAGAAATAGCAGCATAGTACAATGAAAAATACCTCACTTTTTACATCTCATGACGAGGCCCATCTATTTCTCCATACAGAATCATTGGTCCCATATAATGTTTGAAACAGTATATGATGAGCTCCACATAATGCTACAGTATATGTTGGTCCCCATGGATGAAGCTCCACTGTCTTATGGGCCCAAATAATGCTCCAAACATAATGGGCCCCATTTCTAATGCTCTAGTGTATAATGGGCCCTGTAAATGCTGCTCCAGTGTCTGATGTCCACCTTTGGAATGTTCCAGTGTATGGTGGGCCCCATCTATCATTCTCCAGAGTATAGTGCTCCCCAAAAATTGCTGTCCCAACATTGAAAACAATCAAATAAGTCTCCTCGCTAGGGAATCCCTGTACTTGTCTGGACAGGTGCTTTAGCTTGCTTAACAGCTCGCCAGCCGTTCTCACGCCCAGTATGGATTACACGTGATTGCACAAAGGTGAGAAAGGGTACCGTATCCCCAGATAACATGTATGGATAGCGTACACATTCAAAATATATGTCTCAGGAGGCAGGCTCAGACGGTGTTAGGCCCAGTATGGATTGCACGTGATTGCACAAAGGTTAGAAAGGGTACAGTATCCCCGGATAACATGTATGGATAGCGTACACATTCAAAATATATGTCTATACAGCATGAGGCAGGCTCAGACGGTGTTAGGCCCAGTATGGATTGCACGTGATTGCACAAAGGTTAGAAAGGGTACCGTATCCCCGGATAACATGTATGGATAGCGTACACATTCAAAATATATGTCTATACAGCATGAGGCAGGCTCAGACGGTGTTAGGCCCAGTATGGATTGCACGTGATTGCACAAAGGTTAGAAAGGGTACCGTATCCCCGGATAACATGTATGGATAGCGTACACATTCAAAATATATGTCTATACAGCATGAGGCAGGCTCAGACGGTGTTAGGCCCAGTATGGATTGCACGTGATTGCACAAAGGTTAGAAAGGGTACCGTATCCCCGGATAACATGTATGGATAGCGTACACATTCAAAATATATGTCTATACAGCATGAGGCAGGCTCAGACGGTGTTAGGCCCAGTAAGGATTGCACGTGATTGCACAAAGGTTAGAAAGGGTACCGTATCCCCGGATAACATGTATGGATAGCGTACACATTCAAAATATATGTCTATACAGCATGAGGCAGGCTCAGACGGTGTTAGGCCCAGTATGGATTGCACGTGATTGCACAAAGGTTAGAAAGGGTACCGTATCCCCGGATAACATGTATGGATAGCGTACACATTCAAAATATATGTCTATACAGCATGAGGCAGGCTCAGACGGTGTTAGGCCCAGTATGGATTGCACGTGATTGCACAAAGGTTAGAAAGGGTACCGTATCCCCGGATAACATGTATGGATAGCGTACACATTCAAAATATATGTCTATACAGCATGAGGCAGGCTCAGACGGTGTTAGGCCCAGTATGGATTGCACGTGATTGCACAAAGGTTAGAAAGGGTACCGTATCCCCGGATAACATGTATGGATAGACATTCAAAATATATGTCTATACAGCATGAGGCAGGCTCAGACGGTGTTAGGCCCAGTATGGATTGCACGTGATTGCACAAAGGTTAGAAAGGGTACCGTATCCCCGGATAACATGTATGGATAGCGTACACATTCAAAATATATGTCTATACAGCATGAGGCAGGCTCAGACGGTGTTAGGCCCAGTATGGATTGCACGTGATTGCACAAAGGTTAGAAAGGGTACCGTATCCCCGGATAACATGTATGGATAGCGTACACATTCAAAATATATGTCTATACAGCATGAGGCAGGCTCAGACGGTGTTAGGCCCAGTATGGATTGCACGTGATTGCACAAAGGTTAGAAAGGGTACCGTATCCCCGGATAACATGTATGGATAGCGTACACATTCAAAATATATGTCTATACAGCATGAGGCAGGCTCAGACGGTGTTAGGCCCAGTATGGATTGCACGTGATTGCACAAAGGTTAGAAAGGGTACCGTATCCCCGGATAACATGTATGGATAGCGTACACATTCAAAATATATGTCTATACAGCATGAGGCAGGCTCAGACGGTGTTAGGCCCAGTATGGATTGCACGTGATTGCACAAAGGTTAGAAAGGGTACCCTATCCCCGGTTAACATGTATGGATAGCGTACACATTCAAAATATATGTCTATACAGCATGAGGCAGGCTCAGACGGTGTTAGGCCCAGTATGGATTGCACGTGATTGCACAAAGGTTAGAAAGGGTACCGTATCCCCGGATAACATGTATGGATAGCGTACACATTCAAAATATATGTCTATACAGCATGAGGCAGGCTCAGACGGTGTTAGGCCCAGTATGGATTGCACGTGATTGCACAAAGGTTAGAAAGGGTACCGTATCCCCGGATAACATGTAAGGATAGCGTACACATTCAAAATATATGTCTATACAGCATGAGGCAGGCTCAGACGGTGTTAGGCCCAGTATGGATTGCACGTGATTGCACAAAGGTTAGAAAGGGTACCGTATCCCCGGATAACATGTATGGATAGCGTACACATTCAAAATATATGTCTATACAGCATGAGGCAGGCTCAGACGGTGTTAGGCCCAGTATGGATTGCACGTGATTGCACAAAGGTTAGAAAGGGTACCGTATCCCCGGATAACATGTATGGATAGCGTACACATTCAAAATATATGTCTATACAGCATGAGGCAGGCTCAGACGGTGTTAGGCCCAGTATGGATTGCACGTGATTGCACAAAGGTTAGAAAGGGTACCCTATCCCCGGTTAATATGTATGGATAGCGTACACATTCAAAATATATGTCTATACAGCATGAGGCAGGCTCAGACGGTGTTAGGCCCAGTATGGATTGCACGTGATTGCACAAAGGTTAGAAAGGGTACCGTATCCCCGGATAACATGTATGGATAGCGTACACATTCAAAATATATGTCTATACAGCATGAGGCAGGCTCAGACGGTGTTAGGCCCAGTATGGATTGCACGTGATTGCACAAAGGTTAGAAAGGGTACCGTATCCCCGGATAACATGTATGGATAGCGTACACATTCAAAATATATGTCTATACAGCATGAGGCAGGCTCAGACGGTGTTAGGCCCAGTATGGATTGTACGTGATTGCACAAAGGTTAGAAAGGGTACCGTATCCCCGGATAACATGTATGGATAGCGTACACATTCAAAATATATGTCTATACAGCATGAGGCAGGCTCAGACGGTGTTAGGCCCAGTATGGATTGCACGTGATTGCACAAAGGTTAGAAAGGGTACCGTATCCCCTGATAACATGTATGGATAGCGTACACATTCAAAATATATGTCTCAGGAGGCAGGCTCAGACGGTGTTAGGCCCAGTATGGATTGCACGTGATTGCACAAAGGTTAGAAAGGGTACCGTATCCCTGGATAACATGTATGGATAGCGTACACATTCAAAATATATGTCTCAGGAGGCAGGCTCAGACGGTGTCAGGCACAGTATGGATTTGACGGCCCAGATTACACAGCGGAGGAGCAGGGAGAGGTAAAGATTGCAAATGCTGGGGCCCTGCCCAAGCAAGGGGGGCCCACTCGTGGGCGTCGGTACTGGCACTGGGCCCCTCATAGTACAGCGGTGTGTCTGACGGCGGGTGTGCACCACCACCGTCAGAGACACTTGATTGCACTATGAGGGACCCTGTGCCAGTGCCCGCGCCCAAGAGTCGGCCTACCCACCTGTCCAGGGCAACGGCACTCGCACGGTGTCGTGCGGTAGGTGGTGACCCCGGCCATGGGGGGGAGGCAGCACAGTTAGGGAGTTTTAGAAAGTGGCATATGTTGATGTTGGACATTCAGCTGATGCAAAAGGCGAAATAGGTGAAGTACCAGGAAGAGGTGGACCAAAGCAAGCCATTTTTCTGTCACCCTATGTGTCATCAGGGGAAGGTGGGACAAAATCCTTGGAAACCCATGCGTGGTTCATTTTAATGAAGGTTAGATCATCCACATTTTGGGTTGACAGACGGGTCCTTTTTTCTGTCAGGATTGATCCAGCTGCACTGAAGACTCTTTCCGATAGCACACTTGCAGCTGGGCAAGCGAGCTCCTGTAAGGCATATTGGGCCAATTCAGGCCAGGTGTCCAGTTTAGCGGCCCAATAGTCAAAGGGGAATGACCTGTGTGGGAGAACATCGATATGGGAGGAAAAGTAGTTTGTAACCATAGTTGACAACTGCTGTCTCCTGTCACTTTCCATCGATGCAGTATTACCAGTTGTGTGAGCGGTATTTGAAAAATCAGTCCACAACATTGTCATGAAACCCCTGTCTCCAACGCCACTTCTGCTGTGTGCACCACGAACACCTCTGCCAAGCTGCCCCCGGCCCGTACGGCTCGTGTGAGAACCATCACCGCTGCTGTGTGCTGGGAATGCCTCAAGCAACCGATTTACCAGAGTTGCTTGTTTATTAGCCAATATTAGGTCAAGGTTCTCCTGTGGCATGATGTTTTGTAATTTGCCTTTATAGCGTGGACCAGGATGCTGGCCAACCAGTAGTCGTCATCGTTCATCATTTTGGCAATGCGGGGGTCCCTTTTTAGGATCCGCAAGGCATAATCTGACATGTGGGCCAATGTTCCCGGTGTCAATGATGCACTGCGAGTGCTGGGTGGAGGAGCACTTTCTGGCAAATCCACATCCCTCCAGTCACGCACAAACCCTGTACCAGACCTTGCCACGCCAACATTTTCACTTGCCCCACGAGATGCATCCTCCTCCCCTAAGTAATCATCCCCATCATCCTCCTCCCCCTCCTCTTCTTCCTCCACCTCGTCCAGGAGAGGTCCCTGAGCAGACAATGGCTGAATGTCATCAATGACTCCCTCCTCCTCTTCCTCCTCATCAACATTGGCTGCAGACGCCTGCTCCTTAAGGTGCGTCAAAGTTTGCATGAGCAGACGCATAAGTGGGATGCTCATGCTTAGGATGGCGTCGTCTGCGCTTACCAGCCGTGTGCATTCCTCAAAACACTGAAGGACTTTACAAAGGTCTTTCAGCTTCGACCACTGCACACCTGTCAACTCCATGTCTGCTCTCAAAGTGCCTGGCCGTGTATCCTCCCACAAATGCATTATGGCCTGCCTCTGCTCGCACAGCCGCTCCACCATGTGCAGGGTGGAGTTCCACCTTGTTGCAATGTCGATAATGAGGCGGTGGTTGGGAAGGTGGAGCAATCGCTGCAGCTTCTGCATACGAACGGAGTGTACAGGCGACCGGCGGATGTGCGCGCACAGTCTTCGCACCTTCTGGAGCAGGGCTGTTAACTCCGGATAATTTTTGAGGAAGCACTGCACCACCAGGTTCAAGGTGTGAGCCAAGCAAGGTATGTGGCCGAGTTTTGAAAGGGCTATGGCTGCCACAAAATTACGGCCGTTATCACTAACTACCTTGCCTGCCTCAAGATGTACACTGCCCAGCCATGACTCAGTTTGTCGCTTCAAGTACTCGGCCAGCACCTCGGCGGTGTGTCTGTCGCCCAAACACATCATCTGCAACACAGCCTGCTGACGCTTTCCACTAGCTGCTCGATAGGGGGACACATCGTGTGCAACAGTGGCAGCTGCAGATGGAGTGCTCGTACGACTGCGCTCTGTGGACGAGCTTTCGCTTCTGGAGGAGGAGGAGGGTCGAACGCCTACAGCCAACTGTTTCCTATACCGTGGGCTAGGCAGCACTGTCCCACCACTGCTGTCCCCTGTGGACCCTGCATCCACCACATTAACCCAGTGCGCAGTGATGGACACGTAACGGCCCTGGCCATGCCGACTGGACCATGCATCAGTTGTGAGGTGCACCTTTCCACTCACTGACTGCTTGAGTGCATGGACAATGCGGTCTTTCACATGATGGTGGAGGGCTGGGATGGCTTTGCGAGAGAAGTGGCGACTGGGTAGGTCACAGCGTGGTACTGCATAGGCCATGAGTTCGCGTAAAGCTGTGCTTTCCACCAACCAAAAGGGCATCATCTCAAACGAGATTAGTTTGGCAATGTGGGCGTTCAAACCCAGTGTACACGGATGAGAGACTGAGTACTTTCTTGACCTACTCATAGTGTCTGGGAGGGTGAGCTGGACTTGAGAGCTGCATATGGTGGAAGTAGCGGTGGACAGGGCGGATTGAGAGAGGGTTGATGATGGTGATGGAGTTGGTGTTCTTTCTGATGGCCTAGAATCAGTCTTTCGTTGATATAACAGTGGGATTCCCTGACTGCTGTGGCCTTGCAACGACACCTCAACATTTGCTGCTGTGCTAACCGGTGGGCTTACAGTGGGGGAAACAATGTAGCGTTGCTGACTACCTTCGTTGTGATCAGTTGCACATGTGGCACTTGAGGTTTGGTGTTGTGTCCACGCTTGCAAGTGCATGCTGGTTAAATGTCTAAGCATGCAACTGGTATTCAAATTTTTCAGATTTTTCCCTCGGCTAAAGGTCTTTGCTCACTTCTTACAGATAACCTTGGCCTGATCATGAGGATTTTGTTCAAAAAAGTGCCACACTGCACTCCTCCTACTTTGGCAGACATTTTGCGGCCTAGCACGCTGTGATCTTTTGACCCTCTGGACAAGCTGTCCAGCAACTCTTTTGATGTTTGGAACCTGTCTTTGGAGTGCTCCGGGCCTGCCAGATAACAGCTGTTGCAATGTCGATGTCTGCTGTGGATGCTCCTCATCTGAGCTATTGGAAGCAGCACCCTCTTCCCCCAATGGATGCCAATCTGGGTCAACAACTGGGTCATCCATCACCTCCTCTTCTATGTCATGTGCACCTTCCTCTGTGTCACCGTGTATGGTGGTATAGTGTGCGGGAAGGGGCACCTGAGTCTCATCAGGGTCAGAATCTGGCTCTGTACACTGCGAGGACAATGTAGTGCTCTGAGTGAATGTACCAGCAGAATCATCCATCAGCGGCTGTGCATCAGTGCACTCCATGTCAGATTCATCTTGGCCTGGGTAATTCACCATTTCACTTGATAATCCAGGCATGGTATGTGAAAACAGCTCCATGGAGTAATCAGTAGTATGGCCTGCGTCATCCTTCAATCTTGGTTGGGGTGAAGGACACAAGGAAAGGTGTGGTTCATGAACATGAGCCTCCAATGACGACTCAGTGTTTTTACTTTTTACAACTGAAGAAGAGGAGGCGATAGAGCTGGAGGCTGAGTCAGCAATGTAAGACAAAACTTTTTCCTGATGCTCTGGCTTTAAAAGCGGTTTGCCAACTCCTAGAAAACTAAGCGTTCGAGGCCTTATGTAGCCAGACGATGACGCAGGCTCAACACCTCCTGCATTCGGTCCTATTTTGCTTTTGCCACTACCATCAGATCCACCACCAACACCATCATTACCAGCTGCCAACCCCCGCCCAATTCCACGGCCTCTTCCACCAGCCTTCCTCATTTTTGGTAGAAATGTAGACAAAATCCAACAAACTATATAGTAATGTAAAACAAGGTACAAGGTGTCTATAGGACAGGGGAGATTTTGAATTTCTGCACACACTTGTGGACACTGGACACTTTTGGATTGTGTGAGGCCCACTGATATCTGAGCTCTATGTGACAGGCTCGATGGCACAGCTGTGACAAAAGTGACTAGAGGATAAGGGAGATTTTGAATCTCTGCACACACTTTTGGACACTGGACACTTTTGGATTGTGTGAGGCCCACTGATATCTGAGCGCTATGTGACAGGCTCGATGGCACAGCTGTGACAAAAGTGACTAGAGGATAAGGGAGATTTTGAATCTCTGCACACACTTTTGGACACTGGACACTTTTGGATTGTGTGAGGCCCACTGATATCTGAGCGCTATGTGACAGGCTCGATGGCACAGCTGTGACAAAAGTGACTAGAGGATAAGGGAGATTTTGAATCTCTGCACACACTTTTGGACACTGGACACTTTTGGATTGTGTGAGGCCCACTGATATCTGAGCGCTATGTGACAGGCTCGATGGCACTGCTGTGACAAAAGTGACTAGAGGATAAGGGAGATTTTGAATTTCTGCACACACTTGTGGACAGTGGACACTTTTGGATTGTGTGAGGCCCACTGATATCTGAGCGCTATGTGACAGGCTCTATGGCACAGCTGTGACAAAAGTGACTAGAGGATAAGGGAGATTTTGAATCTCTGCACACACTTGTGGACAGTGGACACTTTTGAATTGTGTGAGGCCCACTGATATCTGAGCGCTATGTGACAGGCTCGATGGCACAGCTGTGACAAAAGTGACTAGAGGATAAGGGAGATTTTGAATCTCTGCACACACTTTTGGACACTGGACACTTTTGGATTGTGTGAGGCCCACTGATATCTGAGCGCTATGTGACAGGCTCGATGGCACTGCTGTGACAAAAGTGACTAGAGGATAAGGGAGATTTTGAATCTCTGCACACACTTTTGGACACTGGACACTTTTGGATTGTGTGAGGCCCACTGATATCTGAGCGCTATGTGACAGGCTCGATGGCACTGCTGTGACAAAAGTGACTAGAGGATAAGGGAGATTTTGAATTTCTGCACACACTTGTGGACAGTGGACACTTTTGGATTGTGTGAGGCCCACTGATATCTGAGCGCTATGTGACAGGCTCGATGGCACAGCTGTGACAAAAGTGACTAGAGGATAAGGGAGATTTTGAATTTCTGCACACACTTGTGGACAGTGGACACTTTTGGATTGTGTGAGGCCCACTGATATCTGAGCGCTATGTGACAGGCTCGATGGCACAGCTGTGACAAAAGTGACTAGAGGATAAGGGAGATTTTGAATTTCTGCACACACTTGTGGACAGTGGACACTTTTGGATTGTGTGAGGCCCACTGATATCTGAGCGCTATGTGACAGGCTCGATGGCACAGCTGGGACAAAAGTGACTAAAGGATAAGGGAGATTTTGAATCTGCACACACTTTTGGACACTGGACACTTTTGGATTGTGTGAGGCCCAATGAATATCTGAGCGCTATGTGACAGGCTCGATGGCACAGCTGTGACAAAAGTGACTAGAGGATAAGGGAGATTGGATTGCTTTTAAAAAAGCAGTTTGCGGAGCAGTGGGTAAACAGCAATGCCAGCCTGTCAGGAAGCCTTAAAAGGCAGCCCAACAACCAACACCACTGATACACCACTATATAGCCTCCCCTTGCACTGCACACACAGTGACTGGTGTGTTGTGCAGGCCAAATTGCTAGCAGCAGAAGCAGTTTTTTTTTCTTCTCAGCAGGACAAAAAAAAAAAATTGGGATTGCTTTTAAAAAAGCAGTTTGCGGAGCAGTGGGTAAACAGCAATGCCAGCCTGTCAGGAAGCCTTAAAAGGCAGCCCAACAACCAACACCACTGATACACCACTATATAGCCTCCCCTTGCACTGCACACACAGTGACTGGTGTGTTGTGCAGGCCAAATCGCTAGCAGCAGAAGCAGTTTTTTTGTCTTCTTCCCTGCCTAACGCTCTCCCTACAGAATCAGCAGCAACCTCTCCCTATACTAAGATCGGCAGAAGTAAGATGGCGGTCGGCGTGCACGCCCTTTTATACCCCCTGTGACGCCCACCAAAGCAAGCCAATCACTTGCATGCCCTTCTGAAAGATGGTGGTGACCCGTGCCTATGTCATCACGTTGCCCACAGTGTCCGTGGATCCTGATTGGCTGAAAAAAGAGCGCAAAACAAACTTTTGAAACGCGACTTTGGCGCGTAAGTCGCCGACCTCGTGGCCGACCTCATCCTAGGGTCGGGTTTCGTTTCATGAAACCCGACTTTGCCAAAAGTCAGCGACTTTTGAATTTTTTCGACCCGTTTTGCTCAACAATAGAGGTGACCATGCGTGCTTCAGGCTAATAGTGTCAGGGTCCAGTCAGCGCTGGAAAGTAAAGAGGCATAGGACCTGCGGACACTGAAACTGAATAGGCTGCACGGGACCTATGGTCATGTGACTACAAGGGGGCGGGGCTTAGCATCCTGTATTCAGATAGGACAGGACACCATACAACAACTCAGAGTCAGGCAAAACGGAGGTCACACACAGTACGGGCAAACGAGGTACAGGAGGGACAAACAGATGGGTAGTCAGACAAAGCCAAAGGTCATACACAAGAGGGTGACGCGGTACCAAGGGGACGAGCAGAGAGAAGTCGGGTCACAAGCAGAGAGTCATACACGAGAGGTAGCGCAGTACAAGAGGGGCAGGCAGAACTCGTAACAGGGACAGAACCAGATCACAACCGAACAAGCAAGATATCAGGCACAAGGCACACGTATACAAGAGGTCACTTAACTCAGCCGAGGGCAGGAGTATAACTGACACCGGACCCAGGTCCAGTGAGCACTAAATAGCCTCCTGCTGCCAGAGAGAGGCAGCACAATTAACCCATAGTCTAACCAGGACGGGTCAAAGCGAAATCCCGTCCTGGATCATGACAGTACCCTCCTCTCAATGGGGGGCCACCGGACCCCCAGGTCTCTCAGGGTACTTGGCGTGAAAGGCTCGGATCAACCGATCCGCATGAACTGATCGAGCAGGAACCCACGAGCGTTCCCCAGGACCGTAGCCCTTCCAATGTATCAGATACTGAAGGGCGCGACGGACCAACCTGGAGTCGACAATTCGTTCCACCTCATACTCAGCCTGCCCATCTACCAGAACCGGTGTCGGGGAAGATGATGATCCTTCCCCACTGGACCTCACAGGTTTCAAAAGGGCCTTATGGAAAACATTAGGGATCCTTAGAGATGGCGGAAGACTCAACCGAAAAGCCACCGGGTTAACTGCTTCGGTAATTACATAGGGACCTATAAACTTGGGTCCAAGCTTCGCAGAGGGGACCTTGAGCCTTATATTTTTGGTGGATAACCATACCTTATCTCCGACCTGAAACACTGGACCCACGGATCGTTTTTTGTCCGCAAAAAATTTAAATTTGTCCTGGGCCTTCGTAATGTTATTCTGGACCTCCCGCCATATCTCCCCCAACCGCTGGATCATCTCATCCGCCCCAGGACACCCAGAATTCAAGCGGGAAAATTCTCCAAAATGAGGATGAAACCCATAATTGCAAAAAAAAGAAGATGTACCCGTAGACTGGTTAGTGCGGTTGTTAAATGCAAACTCAGCCAATGGTAACACAGAACACCAATCATCCTGTCGGGCTGAGGTCAAACAACGCAGAATTTGCTCCAGAGACTGATTGGTCCGCTCAGTCTGCCCATTAGTCTCTGGATGGTAGGCGGATGAAAAGGACAGACCAATACCCAACCTCCTACAAAAAGCTCTCCAAAATCTGGACACAAATTGCACTCCCCTATCAGACACCACATTCAGGGGTACCCCATGCAACCACACCACATGCTCCACAAACAATCTGGACAATGTTTCCGCATTAGGTAGAGCTGCCAAAGGTACAAAATGTGCCTGCTTACTAAACCTGTCCACTACGACCCAGACCACGGTATTACCCTTGGAAGGGGGAAGGTTGGTGATGAAATCCATGGACAGATGAGTCCATGGTCTCTCAGGAATTGGCAGTGGTACCAATTCCCCGGCCGGCCGGTTATGGGGAGTTTTCGCACGGGCACAAACCTCACACGCAGACACATACTCCCCAACATCAGAGGCTAAAGAAGACCACCAGAATATTCTAGCAATGGCCTTCCGGGTCGCTGAGATCCCTGGATGTCCACCCAGAACTGAGTCATGGAACTCCTGGAGGACCTTGAGACGAAACTGAGCTGGCACAAAAAGTTTATCCAACGGCTTAGCTGTAGGTGCAAGAGCCTGGGCTTTTCGAATCTCCCGTTCCAACATATTAGAAACCTCTGCCACCACCACCCCAGGCTGAAGAATGGAGGATGGAGGTTCCGGGGGGGACACCGGATCAAGACTGCGTGACAACGCATCCGCTCTGATATTCTTGGATCCTGGTCGAAAAGTGATCGAGAAGTTGAATCGGGAAAAAAAAAGTGACCATCTAGCCTGTCTGTAAGTCAACCTTTTAGCTGACTCAATGTAAGCTAGGTTTTTGTGGTCCGTGATTACCATTATAGGATGAACAGCCCCCTCCAAAAAATTCCTCCATTCTGCAAAAGACAATTTTACGGCCAGAAGTTCCCAATTCCCCACATCATAGTTTCTCTCCGCAGGGGAGAACTTCTTTGAGAGAAAGGCGCAAGGTCTTAAATTGGTCAAAGTGGGGGGTCCCTGGGACAATACCGCCCCCACCCCCACCTCTGAGGCGTCTACCTCAACAATAAATGGTTCAGAGGGGTCCGGTTGGATAAGAACCGGGGCCGACATGAAACATTTTTTCAAAAACTGAAATGCCGCTACCGCTGCGGTTGACCAATTCTTGATATCGGCCCCCTTTTGAGTCATGTCTGTGAGGGGTTTAACCACCTGTGATAACCCCCTTATAAATTTCCGATAATAATTAGCGAACCCTAGGAAACGTTGCAGACCCTTCAAATCACACGGTTGAACCCACTCGAGAATGGCCTGCACCATGGCCTGATCCATGCGATACCCTTCAGCAGACACGATGAACCCCAGAAAGGACAGTTCCTGAACAAAAAATAAACATTTTTCAAGTTTAGCAAACAGACAGTTCTCCCTGAGCCTTTGGAGAACTGCCCGAACATGACCAATGTGAGTCTGTTTATCAGGCGAGTAGATTAAAATGTCATCCAAATACACCACCATAAAACGTCCAATCAAATCGGAGAATACATGATTTATGAAATTTTGGAAGACCGCTGGAGCGTTGGTCAGGTCGAAGGGCATGACCAAGTTTTCAAACAACCCTTCAGTAGTGAGAAAAGCGGTCTTCCATTCATCTCCGTCCCGGACTCGGATAAGGTTATACGCTCCACGTAGATCTAATTTCGAAAATCACTTAGCTCCGGACAACTGATTGTATAAATCAGGAATAAGTGGAAGGGGATAAGTATTCCTCACAGTTATTTTATTTAACTCACGAAAATCGAGGCATGGGCGCAAACCACCGTCTTTTTTTTTTTTACAAAAAAGAACCCTGCCGCCACAGGAGAAACAGAAGGACGAATATGTCCCTTACGGAGGCTCTCGGAAATATATTCCTTCATCGCAGCCCGTTCCGGACCCGAGAGGTTATACAGGCGGGCTTTGGGCAATTTAGCACCTGGAACCAGGTCAATGGCACAATCAAATGGGCGGTGTGGTGGTAAAACCTCAGCCTCTTTTTCGGAGAAAACGTCAGTATAATCTATCAGGCACTCCGGAATGCCTTCTAGACCCACGGACGACACAGACACAGAAACAAGACATTTCTCAGAGCAATAGGGACCCCATTTAACAATATCCCGAGATTCCCAATTAATCACAGGATTATGCAGCTGTAACCAGGGGAACCCCAACACCAGTCCCGCAGGCAGGTTGTTCATTACAAAACATGAAATACGTTCCTGGTGTAAGGAACTCACTTTAAGGAGAAACTCTTCAGTACAAAACACAATGTCATTCTTAACCAGTGGTGTTTTGTCAATAGCAACAAGGTGAATCGGAGTTTCCAACCTAACTGTCCCTAACTTACACCTGGCCACCAAGTCAGAGTCAATAAAGTTCAATGATGAACCGCAATCCACAAAGGCAGAAGTGGATGTGGAGACACCCCCACAACAAAGTTCCACTTGAAATGACATTTTAGAAAATGCAGAAAAGGGTACCTGAGAGCCTGGGTGACCTCCACGATAATCACCCGGGCTCAGTTGCTTGTTGGTTAGTGGCCGGGAGGGGCAATCCTTTTTCCAATGTCCAGACTCGCCACTGTGAACACAGCATTTTCTCATGTGCCGTTGTCTCCTTTCTTCCTCCTTAAGGTTGATGGTTCCCATCTCCGTGATTTTCAATGAAGAACTGGCTCCCCTTCCTTGGGAGAATAATGATGTCTCGGTTTGTATCACTCCCCTTGCCCGTAACCTGCGATCCATTCGGACGGCCTGTGTCATAGCTTCCTCCAGGGCATCAGGTGGGGGGTGGAGAGCCAAGGCGTCTTTCAGATGCTCAGACAGGCCTCTACGGAACAACCCCCGGAGAGCGGCGTCGTTCCAGCAGACCTCAGCAGCCCAGCGTCTGAACTCTAAGCAAAACCACTCGGCTGAGTGTTTCCCCTGGCAAACATTCATCAGCCTGTCCTCAGCCATACGCACCTGATCAGGCTCATCATAAATATGCCCCAGGGCCTCAAAAAATGCATCCACAGTCATACGCTCAGGGGCCGTGGTAGGAAGGGAGAATGCCCAAGCTTGGGGGGCTCCCCTTAACAGAGACATAATGACCCCCACTCTCTGACTTTCATCCCCAGAAGAGTGTGGTCTTAAGGGAAAAAAAAGCTTACAGCCCTCCTTGAAAACTCTGAAGTCATTTTTATCTCCAGAAAAGGTATCTGGTAACTTCACTGGAGACTCAGGGGAAATTAATGTAACATCCCAAGCCCCCCATGAAAGAACTCCCTGCACAGTGTCGGCGATCAGCTGCTGAGACTGAGCCAGGACTCTTTGTTCTCCAAAGAGTTTCTGAGACATCTGCGTCAGATGCTTAACCTGCTCCGAAAGAGTGTGCACAGGATCCATCACACACACAGGTGAATGGGAGCAGAGAAAAAAAATGGTATGGGTCAGTTATAATGTCAGAGACACCGCACTGCACTTGCTCATAGAGCCAGTGCGCGTGTCCTGAGTACAGAAGCAGTGCTAAAAGATACCTGTTGAGCAGGGCAGAAGAGGTGACCATGCGTGCTTCAGGCTAATAGTGTCAGGGTCCAGTCAGCGCTGGAAAGTAAAGAGGCATAGGACCTGCGGACACTGAAACTGAATAGGCTGCACGGGACCTATGGTCATGTGACTGCAAGGGGGCGGGGCTTAGCATCCTGTATTCAGATAGGACAGGACACCATACAACAACTCAGACTCAGGCAAAACGGAGGTCACACACAGTACGGGCAAACGAGGTACAGGAGGGACAAACAGACGGGTAGTCAGACAAAGCCAAAGGTCATACACAAGAGGGTGACCCGGTACCAAGGGGACGAGCAGAGAGAAGTCGTGTCACAAGCAGAGAGTCATACACGGGAGGTAGCGCAGTACAAGAGGGGCAGGCAGAACTCGTAACAGTGACAGAACCAGATCACAACCGAACAAGCAAGCAAGATATCAGGCACAAGGCACACGTATACAAGAGGTCACTTAACTCAGCCGAGGGCAGGAGTATAACTGACACCGGACCCAGGTCCAGTGAGCACTAAATAGCCTCCTGCTGCCAGAGAGAGGCAGCACAATTAACCCATAGTCTAACCAGGACGGGTCAAAGCGAAATCCCGTCCTGGATCATGACACAATGTATGCATAATACAAATTACTCCTTAAAGCTATCCTGGAGCTAACACCTGACCCACTAGTTATATTAGTTGGAATATAACGAAAAGTATTATTTCCAAAGGAAAACATCCCACCTTTAGGCAATCTTACATGTTCTGCAAATGATGGAGAGATCACTATACTGTTACACGTCATATTTGCCCACCCTCATACTTTTGCACTTTTTTATCTGAACTGGAGCCACATATAATATCCCTCTCCCCATCCCCAGTCTGATTCATTATATTTAAATGTTTATGACAAGTCCACTGACAGCATGGATCAGCTGGCATAATTCTTGGAATCCTTCTGTTAATCATTTCTCCCATTAGAAATTTTCTTCAGTACAGTTCACACTTTGGGTCACATGACTTATGGATATGGGATAGACGCCCACTCCATCTTAAAACCACCATAACTACAGTAAACCTTGGCACTAGAATACACAACACATTATTTTGGTTGTCAAAATGGCCACAGCTTTATTTAAATAACAGGATTAAATCAATCACAGTAGGAGTCACTTTCAGGGCACCAATGACCCTATTATCCTCACTCCTGTGCTTAACCACTGTGCCCTCCCCTGATTGACGTTACCATTACAACATCCTTGAGGCTGGCCACCAAAGCTGAGCCTGTTCACCACCATGAGGTTTTACATCCTCTATTAGTTAAAATGAGTCCACCTTAACTTGCCTGCAACTTCCACCTGACTCCTAAACCGCCACCAGAGAGGCCATTTGACACCTTAAATGGACTCGACCCCCATCAACCATGCCTAACAAAGCCATCAACCATTTCTACATGCTATGGAAAGTCTGTGCACACAAGTGATAAAATTAAAATTCCAGAGCTCCGACAGATTAATTTTATCAATGCCATGCTACCAAGTTATGATCGATAGTATGGTAACTACAGCAAAATAGCAGTTGCTAAACATCCTGCAATGAGGATCCCATAATGGGGAATATGGAAAGTAAACCATAATTAAGGTCATAGCCACAATCTGAATACCTGTATAATGACATCTGTCATGCCTCAAAAAACTATTATACCGCACGTATTGTAGACAGCTCTAATAATTCACCAATTCACAGATTTTAGTTCTAGAAACCATCATTATTTACAGTAGCTGTGCAGTAAAATTTCTTAAACCCACTTACTATCACTACCCGAAAAGTGATGAATATATCAATAGAAAGATATTATAAATAGGGAGTAATTAAAAACTATACACAATGAAACAACATTATAACCGACCATAAAATAACGTTCAGAAGATCTGGAAGTAGTAATTTAAATAAACCTAAAGCAGAAAAAGTCTACAAAGGCATTATTAATAAAGCTGCCACGCCATTGTTAATTGTTTTTTATGCGCTTGATAACATTTACTGTTGACCTCTCCAACTGGGTCAAAGGCATTGGGAATAGGCATATTGCCCTTTGTGTTAATGCACTTGATTACTTTACCCTTAGCTGCTCCCACTAGCTCAAGGGCACCGGGAGTAGGCATACTGCCCTCTGTGTTAATGCACTTGATTATACCCTTAGCCGCTCCCACCAGCTCAAGGGCATCAGGAATAGGCATATTGCCCTTCATGTTAATGCACTTGATTACTTTACCCTTAGTCACTCCCACTGACTCAAGGGCACACAGATTAGGTAGATTGCTCTTCAGTTTCATGCACAAGATAACTGCATTGTCCAGACGACAACCTTGTTCTCTTCTCCCCTCCAGCCACTGTTTCTGGCTCAGAGGAGCCAATTTCTTCTGTAGGCATGCAAAATATGATTGCCATGACCCCAGGGACTTTACCCTAACAGGGTCCTATAAAATATAAATGCTTCAGGAGACCAGGGGGCCATACCGTGATGGTCACCCCTCCATACCAGGGGGCCATACCCGAGATGGTTACCCCCTCCACACCAGGGGGCCATACACGAGGTGGTTACCCTCCACACCAGGGGGCCATACCTGAGATGATTACCCCTCAAAACCAGGGTGCCATACCTGAAATGGTTACCCTTCCAAACCCAGGGGGGGTCAGCGGCCAGTTTATTAACAAATAACAAACATTTACAATAAGTAGAGGAGGGTTCTTGGAGCCCCAAAAATTCTGGCTAAATTTTTGGCAAAAACACAAGAACTTAAAAATCCACGTTACCCTCAGCCGCAAACCACCAGCTCAAGGGCACCAAACATCCCGTTCCGGGAAGTCCAACCACCAAAAGCTCCCGGGTAACACCCCGTCCAGAGTTACCCGTCCAGAGCCGTAACCAAAATCCAGATCCAGAATTTTAACTTCCAATTCCTTTTCGCTGATTCAGCGTCAACTCCAAGAACCCCACCCCAGAGGTCCATACTTAATATGGTTACCCCTACTGACCAATTTATAAATAACTTCCAAGGACCCACTAAAAGGAAAACAAATAACTTTTTTTTTTTTACATTTTAAATTCATGTTCTTATTAAAATAAACATAAAATAAACATCAAAGCATAAATAACATTAAGGCTGAGTTCACACGTGGCGTTTTTTTCGCGTTTCCGAGGCGGTTTTAACCGCGCGATTTTGCTGCGAAAACGGGAAAAATAAGCATCCCATGCATTCCTATGGGATTCCGCAATGCTGTACTAATGCTGCGGTTTTTACCGCGGCGGAATCGCTTCGCAGTAAAAACCGCAGCATGCTCATTAATTTGCGGAATCGCGGCGATCCCGCACCCATAGGAATGCATTGTTCCGCTTACTTCCCGCATGTGGCTGTGCACACCATGCAGAAAGTAAGCAGAACATTTGCGGATGGTACCCACGGTCCGGAGGAGAGGAGACTGTCCTCCGGGCTTTGGGTACCATATCCCTGTAAAAAATAGAATTTAAAAATAAAAAATATTGTTATTCTCACCCTCCGACGTCCCGCGCAGCCTTCCTGCTTCTCTTCACGCTCTCGTTCCCAGTAGTCCTTTGCGAAAATGCCCGCGATGGCGTCCGTTCTCGCGGGATCGCGAAGTCTCGCAGTCATTCGCGCGACGTCATCGCGAATTACCGCGAGACGTCGCGATCCCGCGAGAACTGACGTCATCGCGGGCATTTTCGCAAAGGATTACTGGGAACGGATGCGCGGGACGTCGGAGGGTAAGAATAACACCATTTTTTATTTTTTTTTTACATTCTATCTTTTACTATTGATGCCGCATAGGCGGCCTCAGTAGTAAAGAGTTGGTCACACTTGTCAAACACTATGTTTGACGAGTGTGACCAACCTGTCAATCAGTTCTCCAAGCGATGCTACAGATCGCTTGGAGAACGCTAGCATTTTGCAAGCTAAATACGCTTGCAAAATGCTAGTTTTTCTGCGGGAAAATCGCGGGAATTTAAAATGCGATTTTCCCGCGGACTGGAATTCCGGAATTCTCGCGGTAATTTCCGCGAGAGTTCCGGTACGTGTGCACTTAGCCTTAAAATACTGTATGGAAAAAAGAAAATGTAACAGGGCTCAATATAAGAGACTTAGGCTGTGTGCACACGTAGCGATTTTTAAGCGTTTTTGCCACGATTTTTGGCGCGAAAATGCTGCGAAAACGCTTAAAAATCGTGTACAGAACGCCCCCCATGCATTCCTATGGCATTCCGCACATGCTGTGCTAATGCTGCGCTTTTTTCCGCGGCGGAATCGCATCGCGGAAAAAATCGCAGCATGCTCATTCTTTGTGCAGAATCGCAAAGAAATGCCGCGATTCCGCACCCATAGGAATGCATGAGAATCGCTTACTTCCCGCATGTGGCTATGCCCACCATGCGGGAAGTTAAGCGTCTCATGTGCGGTTGGTACCCACGGTGTGGAGGAGAGGAGACTGTCCTCCAGGCCCTGGGTACCATACCCCTGTAAAAAAAGAATAAAAAATAAAAAAAAAAAATCGGGGTATATTTACCTTCCGGCTTCCCGCGATGCATTCCCGGCCTAAGCGTTCCCAGTAATGCCTTGCGGCAAGGTCCTGTGATGACGTGGTCTCGCGAGATCGCTATAGCAACGCGAGACTACGTCATCACAGGTCTCGCAAGGCATTACTGGGAACGCTGAGGCCCGGGAATGCAGCGCGGGACGCCGGAAGGTAAATATACCCCGATTTTTTATTTTTTTTTTAGCATTTTAACATCCTATCTTTTACTATTGATGCCGCATAGGCGGCCTCAATAGTAAAAACCTGGTCACACTTGTCAAACACTATGTTTGACGAGTGTGACCAACCTGTCAATCACTTTCCAAGCGATGCTTCAAATCGCTTGCAAAGTGCTTGAATATCGCACGCGAAAATCGCGGCAAAATCGCGATCATAATCGCAGTGAAATCGCGCGGAAAAAACCGCACGATTTCTGGGAAGGAGTCCGGTTTTTAGTAAGCGTTTTAAAACGCTACGTGTGCACATAGCCTAACACTCTGGGGGGAGTCCTTGAAGGTCCCAAATCTGGTGATTACCAAACATAAAATGTACCAACATTTACTACCGGCCGTTACCCCACTAGCTCGGGAGCACCATAACCACAAGGGTTCCAATGTTCACTTGAATTTCCTGGGGATCTGACAAACTCTTGCCGAAACTCCCCTCCACCTTTCACCAGGTCCAGAACCATATTAACTTCCAAAAAGAGGAATCCATATCCCAATGGATCCCCCCAGACCAATTTCTAACCAACTTCAAGGACCCCCCCAACCACCAGGCTCCATGTAATCCACTCAGGCCTGTGCTATCCGCCATCTTAAGTAATATAAAATAAGCACTTGGTGGGTATACACTGATCCCTTTTTTTTTTTTTTTTTAATATAATTATTATTCACACCTTTATTAAAACAAGCATACCATAAAACATCAAAGCATAAATAATATTAACACGCTGGTAGGAGTCCTTGAAGCTCCCAAAAATCTGGTGATTACCAAAGTGAACATAAAATGTACCAACTGGTAACTCCCAGCCGTTACCCCACCAGCTCGGGAGCACCATAACCACAAGGGTTCCAATGTTCACTTGAATTTCCTGGGGATCCGACAAACCCTTGCCGAAACTCCCCTCCACCTTTCACCAGATCCAGAACCATATTGAATTCCAAAAGGAGGAAACCATATCCCAATGGATCCCCCAGACCATATTTAACCAACTTCAAGGACCCCTCCAACCGCACAAAATGTGGGATAAGTGAGGGTGAAAACCATGCAGGTTTACAACCAAGGTATACAACAGGTTAATAATGGAAAATATCCCATCGTAAGGTCCAGAAATAGACAGAGATGGGCAATGCTGTGTTAGGCTACTTTCACACATCAGGTTTTCGGCGTCAGGCGCGATCCGGCGTCGTGCCGGAATGCCGGATCCGGCAAATGTTTTGTAAAACCTGATGTGCCGGATCCGGTTTTCTGCCGGATCCGTCTTGTTCTTGACAGACAAAACCGGATCCGTCTCATCCGGTTCATCCGTTTTTCTATCCGTTTTTCGACGGATTACGCCGGATCCGGTTTTTAAAATTGACCCTTGTGGCCCCTCAAGGCAGAGTACACTGGCAGGATGACAGAGTGTGAAAGATTTGTGCCCTAACCAAACTTGTGTACCTTCTGGACCAACAGTATATACCTTTGCCAACCGAAGTTGGCTATCTTGTCATGGTCTACTATTTTTAGCTTTAGGCCACAGTTGTGTACCTGGTTGTGTTTTATGCAAAGTATTTCACCTTTTAACAAAAGTTGTGTACATTGTTAGGAAATCACCAACAATAAACACAACTTTTTAGGTGAAATACTTTGCTTCAAACACAACCAGGAACACAACTGTGGCAAAAAGCTAAAATTTACCCACAGTTATATACCTGGTTTTGAATACCTTTTTACCTTTGAAATACCCTGTATTTAACCTTTTTTTTAAACATAGTTCGCCGCAGAAAGAAAAGACAGACAACCATTGTGAAACGATAATTTAACTTTTATTTAAAATTTTTTTTTTTTGTAAAATGTTTTTAAAGTGCAAAAAACTTTTTTAATAAAGGTTTTAAACCCAATGGGCATTTTTATTAAAAAACACACATTACAAATCTGTGTAGTGTGGGGTGGAAATACTGCTGGAGGGGCTGCGGGACACTTCGACACTGGGTGTGTGGAGAGAGGACTGGGATCGTGGTGGGGAAGGAACAGTTAGAGGTGAAGGTGTGGAAAAAGCTACAGAATGGGTGGACATGTTGGAGGCAGAAGAGGTGGTGGGCGGTGGAGTGGAGGGTTGGGCAGGGACTGTAGGAGCAGATGATGTTGATGGAAAGTTGTATGGGGAAGGAGTTTGGTACGGGGAAGGAGTTTGGTACGGGGAAGGAGTTTGGTACGGGGCAGGTTGCTGGAAGTGGGGAGATGTCTGGTACTGGGGAGGTTGCTGGTACTGGTGAGGTTGCTGGTATGTAATAGGAGGGGGAGGATGGAAAGTGGCTGGAGGGGGTGCAGATGTAATAGGAGGGGGAGGAAGGAAAGTGGCTGGAGGGGGTGCAGGTGGAGGAACTACAGTGGTGGGAGGTGGAGGTTGGGAGGTAACCTGCTGTAGAGCACCGTGGCACGAATGCATTACATGCATCTGCTGGGTAGGAGATAGTGTTGCCATGCGCTCCACAACAGACCTGAAAAAGGTGTGGTTTGGCGAAGATCTTGCTTCTGAATGCATGGTTTGCAGAAGTGTCTTCACCTCCAGAATGCTGGAGTTGATCTGCTGAAAGCCTGCGGAGATTTGCTCTGACAAGACTTTTAGACAGTTCTGGAAAGGTGCATTCAGATGCAAGAACTCTTGCGCATAACTCTTTTCCTGACCCCTCTGCCGCTGCCGCCCAGTACCCGCAGGTGTACTAGAGGTGGCAGGGGCAGAAGGGTGGGATAAAGGGAAAGCGATCTCCTCACCAGCAGCTTCATGTAATGTAGGCGGCCACGATGCTCCTGTGCTGGTGGATGGGACAGATGGGTCGAATGTGTGGGAAGGCTGGGAAGGTGCAGATGTACCGGGGCGGTCGAAGTGTCCCTCGGTGCCGGTCTCCTCAGGGATCGCCTCAGAAGGGTCCAATCGTGCAGGCTCCCGAGTGCTGCTCACCGTGCTGTGGAATAAAGAGAAAAAAAAACAATTAAAATACTGACATGGTATGGCCCTGGCTGAAAAAAAAAAGTTACATCTAACAGTTTTTTTCACATGTGGTGTGTAATATTTACCTTCTGGTGAGCATTGTTTCCCGGAGGAACGACAGGGCTTGTGCGTACTTGTACTTGCTCCTGCGTCCTCCAGATCCACTTGGGGCCCGCATCTCTTTATTGAACTCCTTCTTGAAACGATCCCTCACAGACCGCCACCGATTCACAATTCTGTTCCCTGAAACGAGAAAGGAGTGGTTAGTATACAACATCAGTGTTTCACAAACTCCAGTCCTCATGGTCCCCAGGGGTCATGTTTTCAGGATTTCCATAGTAAATAGAAATCCTGAACACATGATCCGTGGGGACCACGAGGACTGGAGTTCGGGAAACACTGGTTTACATCAAGCAACCGGTACTGTATATACTTACGCTCTTTAATCTGGGCCCGAACATCGAGGTCCTCCCAGCGGCCCACAAGGAGCGAACAGATTTCCTCCCAGAGTCGTCGGGTAACGATAAGGTCAGCGTGGCGGCGGTCAGCCATATTCCAGAGCGGCTCCCTTTGTCTGACGAGATCGATGAGGTGGTCCACATCGAGTCCTCCATCCTCACCGTCAGAGTCGGGAGCACGCTGTGAAGGCTGTTAAAGAAAAAGACAAAAATAACATTAGCCTCCACAAAAGAAATGAAATAAAAAGTGCAAAAAAACAAAGCAAAAATATTTATACTTACACGCTGGTGACCGCCGCGTTGCTGTCGCCGACGACCCTGGGAGGCACTGCGAGGACCTCTTGGCCGAGCACCAGATTGGGAAGACTAGAGAAGAAAACAAAAAATGTTATGTCTTTGGATGTAGGCATTTGTTTGCTGTGTGTGGTCTGCAGAACATTGTTTTCTATGTGTTGTGTGTAGTGTGATGTTGTGTTTCTGCGTTTGATGCAAAAAACTTACCAATTGTGAGCCCACTCCAGGTGTCTGTCCACCCCTTCCTTCTTCTTCTGGGAGCTCCTCTTCATCTTGTGATTCCTGTTTTGAAATAAAAGGCAATGAATAGACATATATTACAGAGATGATGGATTTTGGAAATAAAAACTTACCGTCAAACGCTGACGATGCGAGGGAGGGCTCCCAGAAGAAGATGTGCTGTCCTGTTGATGGCCAGACTCCATGGCTGTGGGTATTGCTGCTGCTGTTGCTGCTGCCAGTGATGCCATTTCTGCTGCTGCATCTCTTTGGCGGCTGTTGAATAAAGAGAAACAAAGGGCCAATGAATATCTTGATATTCCATGGCCCTAGTTTGGAGGAATGGGGGATTTGATAATTACCGTCTCTCATCTGCTGCTGGACTCCCCTCCTCAGCATGTTCCATTTGCTGCTCCATTTGGGGTGGTGCTGATGGCGCTGCTGCTGCAGATGTCTGCTGCCTTCTCCTGCTCCTGGTTCTTGGCTTGGGTGGCATGTTGGGTGTGGCTGAGGGTCCCATTGTCTTGCTTTTATATATCTCCTGTGGGCAGAGCTACTGAGCATGCTCAGACCAAAAAACCGGATCCGGCCGCCGGATCCGGCTTTTGCCGGATCCAGCGCATTGCGGCGCTCATAGGCTTTCATTGTGTGAAAAAGCCGGACGCGCCGGATCCGGCGTGTCCGGCTTTTTCGCCGGAGAAAAAAACGTTACAGTAGCCGTTTTTTCCAGACGCCGGATCGCGACCCATTGCCGGATCCGGCGAAAACCGGATGAAATGCATGGCCATCCGGCGCGATCCGGCGCAAATGCAAGTCAATGGGGGGGAAACCGGATCCGGGATTGCATTTCGCCGGATCCGGTTTCTGTCAAAAGCGCCGGATCGCGCCTGACGGCGAAAACCTGATGTGTGAAAGAGGCCTTATATGCTGTAACAATAAATGAGAAGCCGCCTGCTCCTCTACAGCAGTTACCGACAGCCTCTAATCACCAGCTGCGCATAAATGGTAAGAAATATGTAGGTCTAATATAAGCTGCCTGCAGTCATAGGTGTGTGAGCAGAAAACAGCAAGTTCTGTATCCCAGTCACTCTACTACATACAATAGACGAGAGACAGGGCTGAAAACTGGGCCCATGATGTGCCCTCCAGAGCAATGTGCAGCCTCACACTAGGAGTGCCCACTCACTGCCCGCCATGTGCTGAGTTATTAGTGCACACTCAAATGTGCCGAGTTACTCACCGATTATTTATTTTACACATGATAAATAGTGTTGAGCATTCCAATACCGCAAGTATCGGGTATCGGCCGATATTCGCTGTATCGGAATTCCGATACTTAGTTCCGATACTTTTTTCATATCGAATACCGGAATCGGAAGTTCCCATAATGCTAGGAGCCCGCTCGATTTGATTCAGCCAATGGGGATCCTCAGTAGTGTGGGCACATCCTGTTAGGCATGTAGGCATGTTAACTACTGGCATGGCTGTGATTGGCTGCTGAAATGTCATGATGAACTATAAAAACCGCAGCAGCCGCCATTTCGGGTTCACTCTGCTGTGAATTCAGTTAGGGACAGGCTGCTGTTGAAGACTGTGAGGGACAGTTAGAAATAGCGATCATCAAACATATCTATTGCTCTACCCAGGCAACATAATCCACCACTGTAGCATTTTTTTAGCCCAGCAGCGTAGTTTTAATAGCTGTCTGCAAGGGCTGTGTGAGTGCAGACCCACGCTGTGTAGTGTGTCCTGCAGGCACGTCTGCTTGTAGGCCACCCAGCGTGTGTCTCTGCCTCATACACATTTTTCTTTTATTGCTGCTTTTTTTTTCTCCTGTATAGTGTGCTTCCATACGTATCCATATACGTTGGTTGCAAACACTAAAGGAGTGGACAGCGGAGCCTTTCAGCAGCCTTTCAGTGCTATAGCCCATTTCTCTGCACTTTTTGTCTGTCTGATAGGTCTCTCTGTGTGTGAGTGCAGCTCACGTTGCAGTGTGTTCTACAGCCACAGCTGGTTGTAGTCCGCTCAGCGTGCGTCACTGCCTCATACATAGTCCTTTTTTTGCAGCTAATTTGTCCAGATTTTTGCTCCTATATTAGTGTGCTTCCATCCGCATCCATTGTCATTGGTTGGTTGCAAACACTATATAGGATTAGATAGAGGAGCCTTTTTGCTGGCTTGTGCCCTTCAGGGCCAGCCAGACTAATATCACCCTATTTTTTGGAGCCTCATCAATTGCATTGTAGGTTAGCTTCCTGCGTTGTAATCGCTCCAAAAAGTTTGTGATACTATAGCTTTCAAACTTTGGTCACATCCTTTTCTCCCCCCCCCCCAAAAAAAAAAAAGGAAATAAAGTTCACCAAACACTCCACTTTAGAGTTGTGTAGGCCACATTAGATCATATTAAAGTGTAGTACACACACTCTTAGCCAAATTAGTGTTTCTTATACTGGTTAGCAGGTGTTCAGGAATAAGAACACTAAGCCCCCCCTTTTTTACTTTTCTGCCTATCTTTATCAGTCTACCAAGATGAAGAAGGCAGGGAGTAAGGCACGTGGTCGTGGCTGTGGAGTTTCAGCAGGGAGAGGACGGGGGGATTCAGCAGGGAGAGGACGTGGGGATTCGGTGTCTGCTGCGGCCACCAGTGACCCGGCATTCCCCACTTTTACCAGGCAACAGTCCTTCATGCGCAGCTTTGTAGGACCTCGCCGTACCCCACTGCTGCGTGATGAACAAATTGAAGCCATTGTCAGCTGGATGGCAGCTAACGCATCCACTTCAATGACTTCCGCATCCTCCCAGGGCCAGAGCACTGAAGAGCAACCATCTGTCTCTTCACCACCTGCCAAATTGCCCAGGCAGTCTGAGAGCCCTGGACAGGAGCCATCTCAATCTTTACTTCTGTTCTCAGAATCTGTTGGCTTGGAAAGAGGTGGCCAGCCAAGCAGCATTCTAGAGCGTGAAGAAGAGGGAGTATGCAGTGATGCGCAACTGCTTTGTCCCTCTGAATCTGAAGAGGCATGTGGGCCAGTGCCTATTGTCAGCACACCTCAGTGCTCATCTGATGATGATGAGACTCAGTTGCCAATTTCTGGTGCGTACGGTGCTGGCGAGACAACCCAGGACCAGCCGGTGCTTGAAGAGGGGAGTGGAGATGATGAGGTCCTTGACCCATCATGGCGTCAGCCACAGGAAGGTGGTGGGAGCAGCTCTGAGGAAGAGATTCCCTGAACGGCCAAAAGAGGAGGGAGAGGGCGGGGGCAGACTTGGTTGCCTGTAGCCTCCACTTTGGCACCCGTGAGGAGCAATCCTCTTCCAAAACAGAAAACAGGCGCTCCCAGGACTTGCAGTGCGTGGTCTTTTTTTGACACAGTTGCAGATGACATTTGCTTTGTCAAATGCAAGCTGTGTCATCAGAAAGTTAAACGAGGGAAAAATGTGAGCAACCTCAATGCCACAAATATGTGGAAACATGTGCATACCAAGCACGAGGTGGAGTTACACAGACACACTGAAGATGTAGGCCAACCTTCAGCAGCACCTACCACCTCCTCAGCTCGTGTTGGGGCCTCTTCCTCCAGCTCACACACAGCTGGTTCGGCTTCCTCACTGGAACGCCATGGAGGAACCTCTGCCACTGTTGTCCAGAGACCCAGTGAAATTCCACCCACTGAACCACGTTCTCAGTCATCAGCACACTCCAGGCCACTCACCAGCAATCGGTAGCACAGGCATGGGAGAAAAAGCAGCCATACTCGGCAAACCATCCCCGAGCACTGGCTCTGAATGCCGGCATTGCCAAACTACTGGCCCTTGAGATGCTGTCATTCAGGCTGGTGGAGACTGACACCTTCCGGAACTTTATGTCATTGGCAGTTCCACAATACAACGTGCCCAGCCGCTTTTATTTCAGCAGGCAAGCCGTCCCTGCCCTGCAAAAGCATGTGGAGGGAAAATTAAAAATGCGCTAGTAAACGCCGTCAGTAGCAAGGTCCACCTGACCACCGATGCGTGGACAGGGACGATACCTTTCTCTCACTGCCCATTGGGTCAATGTCGTGGAGCCGGGTACAGATCTGGAGGGTGGCTCTGTACGTATTCTGCCAACTCCAAGGATTGCAGGAATGCAGTCTGTACATATTGAGTCCTCCTCCTACTCTAGTTCCTCAGAATCAGCACTGCATGAGCCTGTTAGGCCAGATATGAGCACAGGTGTGGCCAAACGTCAACAGGCCATCCTTAAATTAATTTCTTTGGGGAATCGGAGCCACACAGCACAGGAGCTCTGGAATGCCATCAAGCAGGAGAGCGATGTGTGGTTTGTGCCAGCGAATCTCCAGCCAGGTTTGGTAGTGAGTGACAATGGCCGAAATCTAGTGGCAGCTCTGGGCCTAGGCAACCTCACTCACATACCATGTCAGGCACACGTGCTCAATTTGGTCATGCAGAGCTTTCTGAGGGACTATCCGGATCTTGATGCACTGCTGCACAAGGTTCGCCTAGAGTGTGCTCACTTGCGGCGTTCCAGCATGGCAAGATCGCGCATTGCATCTCTGCAACGCCGAATCCGCCTGCCAGAACATCGCATCATATGTGACCTCCCCACCAGGTGGAATTCAACGTTACATATGTTGGAGCAGTTGTGTGAGCAGCAGGCAGCAGTAATGGAGTACCAACTGCATCAGGCGCAAACAAGTCGCACTGTGCGCCGGACACACTTCACCACCACTGAGTGGGCCACTATGAGGGACATCTGCCAAGTTTTGCATGCCTTCGATAACTCCACGCGGATGGCCAGTGCAGATGATGCACTAGTCAGCATGACTGTCCCCCTTATCTGTCTGCTTCATAAAACCTTACAAGCACTAAGTGAGGAGGTTTTTGAAGAGGTCGAGGATGAGGAGTCAGAAATGCCATCTGCTTCTGGCAAGTCTGCGCAACGTGCTTCCACACAAAGGCCCAGGCAGGGGACACTTAGTGAGGAGGATGACGAGGAGTCAATGGAGGAGGAGGAACACATCTCTCCAGAGGAGGGAGGTACACAAGGCCCGTTGTTGCTCAGAAGTGCTGTCCACACAGACAAAACACTCGCTCATGTGTAAGTGGGGTTTGGTAACGTCAGCTGATCCCCTGCTGTGTGTATGGCAAAGTGTCCTGCTCCCTCCAAACTCAAAGTACCTCAGATTTACACCTGGCTCCAAGTAGGCCTCGGCCTACTACCTGATTTTCCCTGGGCTCCGACACCACCAGTTGGTGCTCAGAAGTGCTGTACGCACAGACAAAACACTCGTTCATGTGAAAGTGGGGGTCAGTAACGTCAGCTGATCCCCTGCTGTGTGGAGGGCAAACTGCTGCTGCCTCCAAATTGTAACTACTTCAGATTTAAACATTCTCTGATTTGGCCTCAGTCTCCACTCTGTCTCTAGTATTTCCCCTGACCTCCAACACCGCCAGTTCCTGCTCACAGTTGCCGTCCACGCATTCCACACTTGTTCCTGTGTTCCTGGTGTTCTCTTATGTGAGCAGATCCCCCAATGTGTGTCCGGCACTGTCTCCTGCGCTGTCCACCTTCCCACTACAAGTGGTGGGAACCTGGACAGAGCAGGAGACAGTGGCAGACACACATCAGGGGATCTGCTGACATTACAGAACCCCAGTAACACAGGAACCCGTGTGGATTGGGCAGACGGCTACTGCACGCATAAACTGGCGGTGTTGGTGGTCACGTGAAATCCTGGAAACAGAGTGGAGACAGATGCCTAATTGGAGCACGTTGACAGTCTGTTGTAGCCTACAAACAATCTAAAACTGCCACCAAGTAGGCCTCGGCCTACACCATGATTGTCCCTGGGCTCCAACAACGCCAGTTGGTGCTCGGAAGTGCTGTCCACACAGAAAAAAACACTTGTTCATGTGAAAGTGGGGTTCGGTAACGTCAGCTGATCCCCTGCTGTGTGGAGGGCAAAGTGTCCTGCTCCCTCCAAAGTCAAAATACCTCCGATTTACACCTGGCTCCTAGTAGGCCTCGGCCTGCACCATGATTGTCCCTGGGCTCCAACAACGCCAGTTGGTGCTCGGCAGTGTCTTTGGCACGGGTACTCCCTGTTGCCCAGCCTGTTTTCAGCACGCCTGCTGTTTGCGGGTAGTGTCAAGGTCACTATGCCACCAATCCGTTGTCCTGTCATCTTGCGGCCGGGTTAGCCGACTCTACGGTGCCTGCAGTTTAGGTGACTCCTATGTGGGCTGCGGGAACTGGCACTGAAGGCTGGATCCGTAGTGCCAATCGGACATGGACCCCCTGTAGGACTGTGGGTTTCGATAACTGCGGCCGGCTTGCGGCCTGGCTACTTTGTTTTGGATGGGTACCTTCTGCTACCCAGCCGGGTTCCAGCACTGTAAGCTGGTTCTCGCCAGAGCCTTTGGCCTAGGTGCCATCTCGGTATCTGAAGGTGCAGCACCGTCAGCTGGTCCTTGGTAGTGCTTTCTAGCACAGGTACCTCCTGCCTAGTAACCGTGGTCCAGCACCGTCAGCTGTTCCTCGGTAGTGCCATTGGCTCTTGTAGCTTTTGCTACCCATCTGGGTTCCAGCACCGTCAGCTGGTTCTCGGCAGTGTCTTTGGCACGGGTACTCCCTGTTGCCCAGCCTATTTTCAGCATGCCTGCTGTTTCCGGGTAGTGTCAAGGTCACTATGCCACCAATCCGTTGTCCTGTCGTCTTGCGGCCGGGTTAGCCGACTCTACGGTGCCTGCAGTTTAGGTGACTCCTATGTGGGCTGCGGGAACTGGCACTGAAGGCTGGATCCGTAGTGCCAATCGGACATGGACCCCCTGTAGGACTGTGGGTTTCGGTAACTGCGGCCGGCTTGCGGCCTGGCTACTTTGCTTTGGATGGGTACCTTCTGCTACCCACCCGGGTTCCAGCACTGTCAGCTGGTTCTCGCCAGAGCCTTTGGCCTAGGTGACTACATCTCGGTATCCAAAGGTCCAGCACCGTCAGCTGGTCCTTGGTAGTGCTTTCTAGCACAGGTACCTACTGCCTAGTAACCGTGGTCCAGCACCATCAGCTGTTCCTCGGTAGTGCAATTGGCTCTTGTAGCTTTTGCTACCCATCTGGGTGCCAGCACTGTCAGCTGGTTCTCGCCAGAGCCTTTGGCCTAGGTGCCTCCATCTCGGTATCCGAAGGTCCAGCACCGTCAGCTGCTCCTTGGTAGTGCTTTTTAGCACAGGTATCTTCTGCTTAGTAACCGTGGTCCAGCACCGTCAGTTGGTCTTTGGTAGTGCCATTGGCTCTTGTTCCTTCTGCTACCCATCTGGGTTTCAGCACTGTCAGCTGGTTCTCGCCTGAGCCTTTGGCCTAGGTGCCTCCATCTCGGTATCCGAGGTCCAGCACCGTCAGCTGGTCCTTGGTAGTGGTTTCTAGCACAGGTACCTCCTGCATAGTAACCGGGGTCCAGCACCGTCAGCTGGTTCTCAGTAGTGCCATTGGCTATTGTTCCTTCTGCTGCCACTAGGGTTTCCAGTACTGTCAGCTGGTTCTCGCCAGTTTCTCAGCCTTCTTGTTCCTTCTGCTACATTTCCAAGATCAAGCTTTTTGAAATTGTTTTTGGTAATCCTTATTGATCTCCATGATGATGACCCTGATGACGACGACCCTGAAGACCACACCAAAGAAGACCAGAAATATGACCCTAAATAATATGACCAAAAGGACAAAAAACATGAAGACAACCACCAAGATACAGAACAAAAGACAGAAGAACAAGAAGCAGAAGAAGCAAAAGCAGAAGAACAGAAAGCAGAAGAACATTAAGCATAAGACTAAAAATCATCATAGAAGAAATCAAAATTATAAGCAGAAGAAGACTAAGCAGTAAATGGGGGTGAGTCCGTTCCTCCTCGTGGTGCCCCTGGAAAATGCCTGCTGCTGCAGGCCAAACTCAACGCGGACAAATCCTGTTGTAAATCTTTTGTGACAGGCAGAACGTAAGGTGTAATCTTATAACTTTTATAGATAAGTACTACATGAATGCCTGTCACCATAAGAAAATGAAGAAAAAGAAGAATAGGAAGAAGATGAAGAAATAGCATATGAAAATTAATAATAGCTGAATAAGAAGAATATGAAGAATGGAAAAAAAAAATTAATGGGAAGAAGGTGAAGAAGAAGAAGATGAATAAGGTGAAGAAAAAGTTGATGAAAAAAATGTTACTGCTGCGGATCATGAAGGAGAAAGTGTGGGAGAAGTACAAAAGAAGGTGAAGAGCATGGAAGTTGTGAAACATACATATCTGACAAAATATAAAAAAGTTAACATAGTCAATATCTTTTTAACTCCGAACGTCTTGAAAAAAAAATTGGAATTAATGCTATGCCATGTGATTTGAATAAACCACTATGCCTTTAATGTCTCCTCCACCTCCCACAATACATTCTACATGATTCTGAGTTGTTTTCAATTATGTAGAATTAGCCAACAAGGAAATAAAGGGCTTTTTTAAATTCCGATACCGGAAGTCCCATTTACTTGAATGGGGCTTCCGGTATCGGAATCGGCGATACCCGATATTTTTTTCGTATTGGGCGATACCATCCGATACGATATTTTTGGGTATCGAACGGTATCGCTCAACACTAATGATAAAACATAATCCATTCAGGCCTGTTCTATCCACCATCTTAGGTAATATAAAATAAGCTCTTGGTGGGCATACTCTGATCATTCAGTATACGAGGGGGAGGACTAAAGGCAGCAATAGCTACAGAAATCAAGCACTAAGCTAGAAGTCATGTCCAGATTATACGTACAGCCAGGAAAATGACCTGGAGACACAGGATGTCTATACCCAGCATGATCCGTATATAGCAGAGTGAGGAGTGATACCATGTATACAGACCTGTGGTACAGGTTAAGTATACAGCACAGGGATGAAGTCTTTACACATATACCACATATAGTGAGTAACCTGGTTCCACTGGATCTGCACACCCAGCCTCACAGTATGTAACAGAGATGAGGTCACATACAGATCATCAGACTCCTTAACTGGGAAGGGGGGTAATCAGCACATAGCAGGGTCAGTATACAGTGCACTGACATGAAGTGCAGCCTTTCATCATCATACATATACCATCCCCCGACTGCTCCTCTCACCAGTGTCTCTAATACATGTGACTGCCCAGCTCCACCATAGTAATGGCAGACACTGTATGCGTCCCTGCTCTGTCCTATCACACATAATCCCAGAACTCATAAAGACTCTGTATAATACAGCAGTAATGTGGTAAATCAGATATGTCTGCAGGGAGGACACACAAAAGCTGCCTCTGCAATAAGTGAGGGAACATGGCAGCTACATGAATTTCTGAGGTAATCTTGATCCCAGATATGATGTAGGAGCTGATACTACCCTAGTACACACTACACAATGTCTGAGGTGAATGCAGAGTAGTATATCAAACATGTCTGCAGGGAGGTCACAGAAGTTGTCTCACAGTCTGTGAGGAAAATGTAGCGTGCACATGAGGGACATGGCAGCTACATGAATTGCTGAGGTAATATTGATCCCATACATAATGTAGGAGCTGATACTACACTGGTACATGATGTCTGAGGTGAATGTGCTCCTATCATCTGTCGTGTGAGGTGATAAACCCAGTATTATACTCCCTGAAACTGCAGACATGCTTCCTCCTGTTCATCCTGTGCAAGAAAGAGGGAGAGACACAGATTTCCTGTTCTATATAAGCCCCACCCTCCTCACAGTAACCCACCAGGCACAGACATACTGGGCTTCTTTCTCTTAAAGCAACATCACTCATGCTTAAAAATGTACACCACTATACCAAAAAAGCTGCAGGGGTAAAGGTCCACCCATCCCCAAGTCATGTCCTCCTCCGCCTATGGCTCCAGTGGTTTCTTCTTCTTGGTCTTTGCCCTTCAAAAATGGCTAGTGTCCACTGAGCCAAGTAAAACCATAGATTTTGTTTGGTTTTCAGAAATCCACACTTTCCATGTCTGGCATCTGTCTGAAGATTGCTTGGCTCTTGAAAGCAGTCTCACAAGATGACAGCAATAATACAACACTTACAGATCAGATTTTGATCTAAAGGGAAAACAAAAACATTATTATCTGAGATCACATTGACTGCTACTTGATAAATGACTTGAGCAGATTCAGGACACCTAATTGATTCCATCAAATTTTAGAAATCCACTGACTGAGCTATTCTAGCTTCTCTCTGTATTATTGACATGTCACTTTAGTCAATATTCATACATTTCTGCTGGATAAATCTGACCTATCACATTACCTCCATTCATTGAAATATCAAACAAAGAAAAGGTTAGAATATTTACAAGTCAAATACTGCACTTTGTCCTTATCCTATCTGTACAAAAACAATTCTTCTCCTTCTCCTTCTCCTTCTCCTTCTCCTTCTTCTTCTTCTTCTTCCCCCAGATGGGTAGCAGAAGGTACCCATGATAAACAAAGCTGCAAGGCCACAAGCAGGACACAGTTTCCGAAACCCACAGTCCTACAGGGGGTGCTTGTCCTATTGGCACTACAAAACCAGCCTTTATTACCAGAACCCACAGCTCACATAGGAAGCACCAAAACTGCAGGCAGCATAGACTCGGCTAACCCAACCGCAACACGACAGGACAACGTATTGGTGGCAAAGTGACGTTGACACTACCCGGAAACAGCAGGCGTGCTGGAACCAGGCTGGGCAGGAGGGAGTGCCCATGCCAAAGACACTTCTGAGCTGCAACTGGCGATGTTGGAGCCCAGGGGTCAATCATGCAGCAGGCTGAGGCCTACTTGGAGCAAGTTTTATATTGGTTGTACACAACTACTGATTTTAACTGGGCTCCACTTAGGCCTCTGGCTCTACTTTCTCTAGTATTTCCCGTGACCTCCAACCCCACCAGTCACTGCTCTGAAGTGGTGTGTGCACAATCCACACTTGTTCCTGTGTGACTGGGGCTCATTTACATCAGTTGATCCATTGATGTGTGTCTGGCAAGGTCTCCTGGTCTATCCACATTCCCACTACTAGTAATGGGAATGTGGACAGAGCAGGAGACCTTGCCGGACACACATCAGGGGATCAACTGACGTCACTGAGCCCCAGTAACTGAGGAACAAGTGTGGATTGTGCAGACGCCACTTCAGAGCAGCAACTGGCAGGGTTGGAGGCCAGGGAAAATACTAGAGACAGTGGAGCCAGAGGCCTAAGTGGAGCAGGGTTAAAAATCAGTAGTTTGAATGTGGATGGAGCAGGAGACTTTGCCGTCCACACAGCAGGGGAGCAGCTGGCATTACTGAACCCCAATAACACAGGAGCTAGTGTTTTTCTCTGTGCAGATGACACATCTGAGCGACAACTGGCTGTGTTGAAACCCAGGGATTATAGTTCTGGTGGTAGAAACATGAACACAACAGGAGACCTAGATACAGTTGCCAACCAATTATTTAGTCGGGAAGAGGACTGGCAAATTCTGGGGAGATCCAGGCCTTGTTCATTTTCAGAAAAGTAAGCCGGTCGACGTTATCGGAAGAAAGTCGCGTGCGACGGTCTGTTAGTACACCACCTGCGGCACTAAAGACGCGTTCCGATACTACACTGGCAGTAGGGCAAGCCAGCACCTCCAATGCATACTGGCTAAGCTCTGGCCATGTATCCAGCTTAGAGACCCAAAACTTGAAGGGGGAAGAGCCATCTGGGAGTACACTCACAGGGCAAGACATGTAATCTCTCACCATCTGACGGAAACATTGCCTCCTGCTGACCGGAGCCGTCTGTGATGGTGTAGACAATTGTGGCAGACACACAAAACTTTGCCACATTTGGGCCATAGTGGTCTTGCCTTGTGCTGAGGCGCTGTCTCTACTCCCTCTTTGTGCCAAGTTTCCTCCACTGGCTCGACGCACAGAGGTGCTTTGTAAAGCACTAGCACCATTGCTGTCGGGAGTAATGGAAAACATGATGGACTGCACCAGTGTGTCTTGGTACTCCCGCAGTTTACGCTCCCGGTTCAATGTTGGTATGAGGGTTTGCAAGTTGTCCCGGTAGCAAGGATCTAGGAAGGTGTACACCCAATATTCAGCCGTGTAGAGAATGTGGGTGATGCGGCGGTCGTTTCTCAGGCACTGCAGCATGAAGTCAACCATGTGCTGCAGACTCCCAACTGCCAAAAACCGCTGTCCCCTGCTTGAGGCATGATCTCTGCCTGCTCTGCATCACCCCACCCTCGCTGTACATACTGACTAGAGCTTTGTGTACCTCCCTCCTCTGGAGAGATGTCTTCCTCCTCTATCGACTCCTCATCCTCCTCACAAAGTGTCCCCTGCCTAGGCCTTTGTGAGGAAGCACATAGAGCAGACTGTCCAGAAGCAGATGGCATTTGGGACTCCTCATCCTCCACCTCTTCCAAAACCTAATCCCTTAGTGCTTGCAGTTCCTTTTTGAAGCAGGCAGATAAGGGGGATAGTCATGCTGACTAGTGCATCATCTGCACTCGCCATCCACGTGGAATCATCGAAGGCACACAAAACGAGGCAGATGTCCTTCACAGAGGCCCACTCAGTGGTGCTGAAGTGTGACCGGCGCACAGTGCGACTTGTTTGTGCCTGATGCAGCTGGTACTCCATGACTGCTGCCTGCTGCTCACACAACCGCTCCAACATATGCAATGTAGAATTCCACCTGGTGGGTAGGTCACATATGATGCGATGTTCCGGAAGGCGTAATCGGTGCTGCAGAGCAGCAAGGCGTGACCTTGCCGTGCTGGAACGCCGCAAGTGAGCGCACTCTATGCGGACCTTGTGCAACAGTGCATCAAGATCCGGATAGTCCCTCAGAAAGCTCTGCACGACCAAGTGGAGCACATGTGCCAGACATGGGATGTGAGTGAGGTTGCCAAGGCCAAGAGCTGCCACCAGATTTCGGCCATTGTCACACACTACCAAGCCCGGCTGGAGATTCGCTGGCAGAAACCACACGTCGCTCTCCTGCTTGATGGTATTCCAGAGTTCCTGCGCTGTGTGGCTTCGATTCCCCAAAGAAATTAATTTCAGTACGGCCTGTTGACGTTTGGCCACGGCTGTGCTCATATCGGTCGTAACAGGCTCCTGCTGCGCTGATTCTGAGGAACTTGAGTAGGAGGAGGAGTCAATGTGTACAGACTGGATTCCTGCAATCCGTGGAGTTGGCAGAACACGTAGAGCGCCACTCTCCAGATCTGTACCCGGCTCCACAACATTGACACAATGGGCAGTGAGGGAAAGGTATCGTCCCTGTCCATGGTTACTGGTCCACGCATCGGGGTCAGGAGGACCTTGCGACTGACGGCATTTAGTAGCTCATGTTTTGTTTGCCTCCACACGTTTCTGCAGGGCAGGGACGGCTCGCTTGCTGAAATAAAAGTGGCTGGGCACGGTGTATTGTGGGACTGCCAATACCATGAAGTCCCGGAAGGTGTCAGTCTCCACCAGCCTGAATGAGAGCATTTCAAGTGCCAGTAGTTTGGCAATGCCAGCATTCAGAGACTGTGCTCGGGGATGGTTTGCCGAGTATGGCCGCCTTTTCTCCCATGCCTGTGCTACTGATGGCTGTCGAGTGGCCTGGGAGTGTGAGGATGACTTGGAACGTGGTGCTGTGGGTGGAATGTCACAGGGTCTCCGGACAACAGTGCCAGAGATTCTTCCTTGGCGATCCTGTGAGGAAGCCGAACCAGCTGTGTGTGAGCTGGAGGAAGAGGCCCCAACACGAGCTGAAGAGGTGGCAGGTGGTGCTGTACGTTGGCCTACGTCTTCAGTGTGTCTGTGTAACTCCACCTCATGCTTGGTCCGCACATGTTTCCACATATTAGTGGTATTGAGGTTGCTGACATTTTTCCCTCTTTTGACTCTCTGATGACACAGCTTGCATTTGACAAAGCAAATGTCATCTGCAACTGTGTCAAAAAGGACCACGCCCTGCAAGTCTTGGGAGCGCCCGTTTTGCCTTTTGAAAGTGGAATGCTCCTAACGGGTGCCGAAGTGGAGGCTACAGGCAACCACGTCTGCCCCCTCCCTCTCCCTCCGGTTTTGGCCATTCGGGGAATCTCTTCCTCAGAGCTGCTCCCACCACCTTCCTGTTCCTCACACCATGATGGGTCAAGGACCTCATCATCTACACTCCCCTCTTCAAACACCTGCTTCTCCTGGGGTGTCTCGCCAGCACCGTATGCAACAGAAAGTGGCAAGTGTCTCGTCATCATCTGATGCGTACTGAGGTGTGCTGAACATAGGCACTGGCCCACCTGCCTCTTCAGATTCAGAGGGACAAAGAAGATGCACATCACTGCATATTCCCTCTTCTTCACATTCTGGAATCCTGCTTGGCTGGCCCCCTCTTTCCAAACCAACAGATTCTGAGAACAGAAGTAGAGACTGTGATGGCTCCAGTCCAGGGCTCTCTGACTGCCTGGGCACTTTGGCAGGTGGTGAAGAGACAGATTGTTGCTCTTCGGTGCTCTGGCCCTGAGAGGATGTGGAAGTAATTGAAGTCGATGCGTTAGCTGCCATCCATCCCACAACGGCTTCAATTTGTTCCTCCCGCAGCAGTGGGGTACGGTGAGGTCCTACAAAGCTGCGCATAAAGGACTGTTGCCTGCTAAAACTGGGGGATGCTGACTCACTGGTGCCAACAGCAGGCACAGAATCCCCACGTCCTCTCCCTGCATAATCCCCACATCCTCTCCCTGCTGAAACTCCACGCCCACGTGCCTTACTCCCTGCCTTCTTCATCTTGCTAGACTGAGAAAGATAGGCAGAAAAGTACAATGGGGGGCCTTAGTGTGCTTATTCCTGAACAGCTGGTTACAGGTTTAAGAAACACTAATTTTATGCAGTGTGTGTCGACTACACTTTAATGGGAGCTAATGTGGCCTACACAACTTTCAAATGTAGTGTTTGGTTAACTTTGTTTTTTTTTTTGGGAAAAAAAGATAAAAGGATGGGATCAAAGATTTGAAAGTGAGAGTATCACCAACTTTTTGGAGCTATTACAATGCAGGCAGGTAACCTACAATGCAAAAGATGAGGCTCCAAAAAAATGGGGTAGTACTAATCTGGCTGCAGCTGAAGGGCACAAGCCAGAAAAAAAGCTCCTCTATCTACTCCTATATAGTGTTTGCAACCAACCAATGTAGATGGATATGGGTGGATGCACACTAATAGGAGAAGAAAAAATGAGCTGCAATTAAAGAAAAATATGTGTGAGGCAGTGATGCACGCTGAGCGGCCTACAACCAGAAGTAGCTGCAGGACACACTACTCAGCGTGAGCTGCACTCACACACAGTCAGAGACCTCTCAGACAGCCGTGAACAGTGCAGCTAAGTGGGCACTAGCACTGAAAGGCTGCAGAAAGGGTCCGCTGTCTACTACTAGTGTTTGCAACCAACGTATATGGATACGGATGGAAGCACACTAGATAGAATTTTTTAAAAATAAGCAGCTCAAAAAGAAAAATATGTATGAGGCAGCAGTGAGGCACGCTGGGCGGCCTACAACCAGACGTGGCTGCAGGACCCACTTCACAGCGTGAGCTGCACTCATACAGCCCTTGCAGACAGCTGTGAATACTGCTGCTAGAGAAAAGAAAGCTACAGTGGTGGATTATGAAGCCTGGGTAAAGCACAATATTGTTTTGAGAATCGCTATTTCTAACTGTCCCTCACAGTCTTCAACAGCAGCCTGTCCCTAACTGAATTCACAGCAGAGTGACCAGAAATAGCGGCGGTGGCGGCTTTTATAGTGCATCATGACATAATTTCAGCAGCCAATCACCGCCATGCCAATAGTTAACATGCCTACATGCCTAACAGGATGTGCCCACACTTCTGAGGATTCCCATTGGCTGAATCAAAGCGAGCGGGCTGATAGCATTATGGGAACTTCTGATTCCGGTATCTGACATGAAAAAAGTATCGGAAGTCAGTATCGGAATTCCGATACAGATAATATCGGCCGATACCCCATACTTGCGGTATCGGAAAGCTCAACACTACTGGTGACCCATTTAAAATGATCCAGCCCCATAGACAGAACACAGGAATAGTACCACCGTCTTTTTGGGGTCTACAATATGACAAGTTCTGCTCTTTCCCAGTCTCACTCTTATCCACCGTTGGGATCTGCATTTCTTGCGACTTTTGTGCAGTTGTAGCAAAGTCGACTTTTTTACATGAGTCTGTAAATTCAGTATCATCATAGATGGCAAGTTCTTCCTTATTCTCAATACTATCAATATTCTGGTGCAATGAATGGCTCTCTGGTTTGGTATTACAATAACGTTTAATGTGGCCTATCTTCCCACATTTAAAGCAATACCTAGGCCTGTAAACAGCAGACACATTCTTGGATACTTCATCCTGCTCTTTTGACTTAAGACACCACTTATTTAATAGTTTTACAAATCTTTCATATGAACTGGTATTTCTTAGAGACACTCTTGTGGCATAATCTACATTACAATGATTTGCCATTGAAAATAGAAAACTAGGATCATTCTGAGACATATCTGGATGATTGCAAACATTTCTGTACAATGCCAAATAATTACTACAGAACAACATGGAATCATCAGATCGCCTGAATCTGAACATTGCCGGGGCCTTGCCACCCCTAGTATTTCTTCTACTTAAGGTAGATTGCAACTCAGATCTATTAGACACACTGCAATCTTCTACCTCATTCTGGTTTTGCTTCCCTGTAGCTGTCTCTACAACCTGGATCTGGCAAATGCGATGAGCTTTTAATGGGTTAAGAAGAGGATCCATTTCTTCCATCTCCCCATCAAAATGATCATCCCCCTGTTATGGGTTGATGACAGTTTCGGAGTCAGTTGACTCCTGTGCATCACCATCCCACTGATCTGGGTTCCTCTCCATCTCTGCTCTGGCTATGGCCAAAGCTTTATTCCTGTTCACCTTCCCCCACTTCTTTCTGCACTTATACTGTTTTACATATACAGCAGCCTGTCCTGCATCATGCTGACTTCCAACACATTTGTCCATTACTAACTTATTCTGACCCTGTGCTGCCACCAATGCATTCTGGGCCTCACATAGCTGTATTTCCAATTCCTGCACTTTAGTTAACATTCTTTGCTTTTCCTCATGCTGTTTTCTATATGCAGATAGCGGGATCCAGCCACACCTACCAAGAGCACATAATTCTTTCCCTTTTTCTACTTTTACTTTCTGCAAGCATTCTGCTACATCAACAGGCTTTGCATCTTGCCAATATTTGCCCCAAAGTTCACTTGAACCAACACTGTGCGACAAAATATGATATGGAGTTTCCTCCCACCCTGGAGTCTCAATAGACTCACTTACAACCACTTTTTGTTCCATTTCCGACTACTTTCTTTGCATATGGGTGTTTTGCTCATGTATATCTCGGTATGTACTGAGTAAAATCCACATACGCCATCCTACAGACACTGCATCACCTGCCTGAGCAGGGACACCCCTGAGTACTTCAACAAGATCAGTGGGTGCTGACTGCCTCACCTGCCTTTGCAGGGAAACCCTCGAGTAACTCACCATCATCGAGGGGTTAACCACATCACCTGCCTTAGCAGGGATCCCCATGAGTAAACCAACATCATCATGGGGCTCTGAGCCCTTGAGCTTATTCCTCCAGGGTTCTGCCAATCCACAACAATGCATTTCTTGCACTATAATATTGTATGGAGCTCTGGTCCAGCCAGGGATCTCCACACAGCCATCCTCTTTCTTTTTCCCTTTCTTAAACATTTTGTTTTTCTGACTTTGTGCCAAAAACCCAAACATTTTGGCCTAGTGCCGACAAATTATTCTATTACTCTAAAATAAGTTAGGATGTGAGGATTATTTCTTATCCCAACAAAGAAAAAAAACTTCTGAGCCTTCTGCGTATCCTGCCGACTACGCCAATTTATGTATTGCCAACTGTTCAGCAATAAAGGTTTGGATACAGCTTTAAAGAAGGCTACTACTTGGAACACAAATTTATTATACAATGATTAGCAATTACAGGAAATGGAAAATAGGATATTGCGTATACTTATATATTCAAACTACAAAGATTTTAGTACATATACTCACATCAGAAAGAAGAAAAGAATCTTCACTAGGGGCATTTACGTCACCTGTCCGGAAATACTTCAACTGGAGGAGCAGTCAGTGAAGACAGAGAATGCTCTCCTAGGATCTACACTGTGGCTCTCACACAGGTCCACAAGCTCCTCCCTTCAGTGACTGCTTTACCAGCTTGTATATGCTTTAAACAAAAAGATTTACACAATATAATATTGTGTAAACATGAAAATTCACAAGTTAGTTGTCTGATGTTCCAATCAAATGATAGTATCAATACAAAAAATGGTGGGGGGAACAAGAGGCGCAATAGTGCCCTATCACAAGTGACACTTGAAGTATGAGCGGTATAATACAGTTCCACTCACCTATTCCAGTTGTGTAACCCACAACTGGCTTGAGAGCATATCACAGAATCAGCTGCTGCAGGACCTCCACCAACCACTCGCACGTGGAAAAACCTTCAGAAAGTTGTGGGAAGCAGGGTGTGTTGCAGTCTGCGCTGCCGAGATTAACAAATCACCTGAGATGCAAGATGTTGTAGCAGTGTACTCCTTTATTTCCTCCTGCGCGTTTCGGCGCCCTTCCTGGCACCTTCCTCAGGGATATTCAAATATTCGAATATCCCTGAGGAAGGTGCCAGGAAGGGCGCCAAAACGCGTAGGAGGAAATAAAGGAGTACACTGCTACAACATCTTGCATCCCAGGTGATTTGTTAATCTTGGCAGCGCGGACTGCAACACACCCTGCTTCCCACAAATTTCTGAAAATCACATGATAGTGGCCACCTATCATGAATAAATAACATCAAACAAATCTTGTGTCTTCGGACTATTTACTCTTGCCCTGATATTTACATATGATAAGAACAAAGTTTCCAACAACTTTCTATGACCAGAGCCCTAGCACAAAATATATATTTCAGCTGCAATTGTCTATATGCCTAGTCCACTTTTAACCCCCATATGACACAAATATCAGATGATGCCTTGTCAATATACTCGCACCATTCACTGATCTTAACATTCAAGTAAGTCAACAGCGTACACAAAGGTTAATCCTTTCCAGTAATCCAGATTAAACATACTGTTTCAACAAGCATTGTGTTTTAGTATACTCAACACAGGCTGCATTTCAATAGCCATTGCAGGTCTGACCTCATGAACTCTGGCACTGGATATGCGGCCTTCTAATGCTGACATTACAGGTTAATTTCAATATGGACTAATCAATATATTACAATATGTAGGCTATAAGATATCCATATTTTTATTAGCACCACAATGAACCGGATGACATAATGGCTAACCAAGGACGAGCCCTATGACAGTGCCAGCAGCTGGAGCACGGTGTCAAGCGGTCCCAAGAAGACCTGCTTCAGAGCGGCCAAGAACTGAGAAGCGATCTGCACCACCTGATCACCGCACTTCCACAACGGTGTGGCCCACTCCAAAGCCCTGCCCGTCAAGAGGGAAATGATAAATCCCACCTTAGCCTGCTCTGAGAAGAATCGTGCCACCAGCAGCTCTAGCTGTATAGAGCACTGGCTCACGAAGCCCCTACATGAAGCACTATCACCCGAGAACTTCTTGGGCAACGAGAGGCGGGACAAAATTGGGGCTAGGATGGCAGTGATGGCTGTTCGTCCGCCATTACTAGCCAGACCCTGGCACTAGTATAATGTTAGGGCTGGCAGAATGCACCAAATAATAAAAGATGGTAATGAGGTGTGTTCGCAGCCCGGGGTCCACCATGCAGAGATGGTAGACTGCTGCTCGGTAATGGCGGTATAGTAAACACACTCGGGTTAACTACACCCTGTGAATAGGAAGTGGACCCTATTGCATCACAGGGCCGTGATACCGTAGAGTGAACGCTAGTGTCTTGGTCACAGGAGCCTGCCCCAAGGACACAGGGTTAGAGTCCCTCTGAACCCATTAGCGTTCAGTGTCACAACTGCTATGCCAGGGAGAGACCCTTACTGAATGCTGTGCCCTGTTAACAGACACAGGGTGCAGCTGATAGAAGAATACCGCACGAAGTATGTACAGCACAGCTCTGGCTGACACCACTAACCAGCCTAAGCTTTGGTCTGGAATTGCATTAATGGCACACAGCACCACTCTGATTGATATCGCTGAACGTGCGGCATCGTAGTGCCTAATGTAGAGTGGCGCACACTGGTGCTAACATGTGATAGGAGCTGGAGGCACTGCGCTGCTAGGCAGTGCCACTACTCAGCACTCGCTCGAGACTCTAAACCCTACTAACATGCATATCAGAGGGAAGGGGTTTCATAATGAGTCAGTCAGCGGTTCACAAGCATCCATCATCACACACACTACTACAAATTACAGACTATGCTAGCGCATGGCCGAGCTGCCATGTGAACCTTTTATAGCAGCGTCCTTCCGGGAACTTCCTGATGATCCAATCCGAGCTGGAGAAGGACCTGAACGTGTGACCCCCGACCTCCAATGAGAGGTCGTCGCAGGGGCATGCTCAGAAGGCTGCAAAAAGGACTTAGCCTCTGGATCTACTCGCTGCTGGCTAGTGCGGATTGCCAAAGCTGACCTAGAGGTGGCAGCAGCAACCAACGTGACCGCACTAGCCTGAGCAAGACTCTGGGAATGACGTCTTTGCTGAGCAGGCTCCTCTACGGCTGGGACTGAATGGGAGACAGCAGAAAACAAGACTCGAGATTCCTCCTGTGTAGAGGCAGGAATCCGACGCCTAACACGAGAGTTGCTACAGTGTAATAAAGACCTGTTCTCAGAACTTCCAGGTTGTACGGAAGTCGTAAAGCATGACGTCCTGATGGAGCATCTTGTCCGAGTCAACTTGAAGCCCTACCCGATTCCTGAAGCTTACTGAGAGGTGATCTCCAAGGAGCTGAAGGGGATACTAAGCCTGGGAGTCATTGAGGAATGAAAGAGTGGCTGATCCAGTCCAATAGTCCTAGTGCAGAAACCCAATGGGGAATGGTGATTTTGCAATGACTATCGGAAGCTGAACGAGGTTTCTAAGACCGATGCCTGAGGTCGATGAATTAATTGAGAGGCTAGGTCTGGCTCAGTATATTATTACCCTTCACTTCACAAAAGAGTATTGGCAAATTCCCGTTTTCCAAAGCACCAAAGAGAAGACTGCCTTTTGAGCACCAGATGGATGCTTCCAATACACAAGGATGTCATTTGGGTTACAAGGAGCTTTAGAAACATTCCAGAGAGCCATGTACCGCATCCTAGTTCCCCACAAAAAGTATGCAGCAGCCTACCTGGACGATATTGTGATCTTCAACCAGGATTGGGGAAGCCATCTGAGCAAGGTCCAGGCGATCTTTGATGCTCTACGTAAGGCAGGGTTTTCCATAAACCTGAAGAAGTATGCCATGAGAATGAAGGAAGTGAGATACTTGGGCTATGTTGTAGAAAGGGGATAAATAAAGCCCCAGATAAATAAAGTTGAGGCGATCCAGGGCTGGCCAAAACTACTATCAAAGAAGCAGGTGAGGGAATTTCCGGAAATTGTTGGCTATTACCTCCGTTTTATTCCAAACTTCACCATGGTAGCTGCCTCTCTGACAGACCTCCTTAAAGGGAAAAAGTCGGTTATGGCAAAGTGGTCTCCAGAAGCTGAGACGGCCTTCCAGGAACTGAAGCTGGCCCTGTGCAAACTTCTCCAGAGTTTGTGGTCCAGACGGACACGTCAGATGTCAGACTTGGAGCTGTCTTGTCTCAAGAGGTGAACGGGGAAGAGCACCCCATAATGTATCTCAGCCGAAAGTTGTCATCCTGTGAAAAAAATTACTCCATAATGGAGGAATGTCTAGCCATCAAATTGGCGTTGGACTCTCTAAGGTACTACCTCTTGGGCAGAAAACTCAGACTGGTATCGGACCATGCCCCACTGTTGTGTGTGCTAAAGACACTGACCTGAGCAGGCAGACCCACAGTGCAATATGAACTGTTTATTTTTCTGTTTATTACTTTGTGCCGGAAAAGGCTGTTCATTTGTTTTTCCTATCCAGAGAAGTTTATGCTGTTTAAAATAAACTTGCTTGGACATTGCAGCAATACTGCTTCCTGTGCAGATCTCAACAGCAGCCGATTGAGTACGGATCCCTACAATGTGTACACACTTAACCCTTACAATATTTCCCACTATAGAAACTACTATATTGCTTGTTTACACTTCCATGGCATTAGAAATTACTGCTATCATATTTTAGAGTTTGTAGTGTATTCAACCATATCTCTACTGATGCCTCACATTTTGTGGTCTTATGCCTAACTATGCTTGCATAGTTTTCAATGTAGAATTAAAAACAAGGGGATTTAAATGAACAATAAAAAAGTATATTTTGTCCAATAAATAATGAATATAGCTAATAAGTATACACCCCTTGAGAAATTGAATGGCAAACCATCCAGATAATACAAAAAAGAAAAAGCAATAGGTATGGAGGGAGAAAAAAAATGGAAGGGCAAATAATATAACAAAAATATGCAATAAAAATGCCTTTATTAAGTATGGCAAAATGTGAACATGTCATAAAAATTCATATATACATAAATGTATCACACAAAATAAATAAAATACATAAAAGCCCACAAAACAGCTGATCTAAATATATCTCATACAAAGCGTCACAAGCCAAGATGAATGGGCTAAAACAATTTTATATATATATATATATATATATATATACATATATATATATATATATATATATATATATATGCCAAAAGTTTGGACACACCTTCTCATTCAAAGAGTTTTCTTTATTTTCATGACTCTGAAAATTGCAAATTCACTCTGAAGACATCAAAACTATGAATTAACACATGTGGAATTATATAATTAACAACAAAGTGTGAAACAACTGAATATATGTCTTATATTCTAGGTTCTTCAAAGTAGCCACCTTTTGCTTTGATTACTGCTTTGCACACTCTTGGCATTCTCGAGATCTGAAATCTCATCTCTTGAGAGCTGGGTCCCAAGATCCCATCTGCGCAAGGTCCGGCGGCCAATTTTTACTGGAACCACTGCACACACAGGGTAACCATGGGAATGCCAGGGCTCTGGCCTGTCGCACAATGTCGGCAGAGCCCCGGGCAGCGACGGACACACACGCAGCACCGCTGGGCACCGGAGGCACCCACAGCACCGGAGAAACCCGGCAGCAGCACAAGACCCTGCAGCAGCACAATACCCCCACAGCAACGGCACACATCGGAGCCCCCCCTCATCCCTGAATGTGGCCTGCAGCATCACTCCATTCCTGCATCCTCCAGCAGCGAGCCTGGGACCCCGTTACACCGCAGCCACCAACCCCAGTAACCAATAAGATGCAAGGATTATAAGAAGCACCATTTTATTAAAAAATATTTTTTTATTTTTCTCCTCAAAATTTGTGGTGCGTCTTATAATCCGGAGCATCTTATAAAGCAAAAAATACGGTATATAAGTGTGTGTCACTGACATCTATCTATCTATCTATCTATCTATCTATATATATATATATATTCATTCTAAGTGTACATATCTATTCTATTTAATGCTGAAATTAATTAATGTATGCGACACATGACTTGCCAGCTTTTCAAATGCGATAGGTGTGTAAAAATGAGACAGCACTCACATGGTCTGAGTGCTGTATGATATTTTTTTTATCGCACCCATTGATTTTGATTGCAGGATGTGATCCGATTTCTGATTACAATGGCAGCATGCTGCGACTTTTTTCCAGTCTGATCATGATCCGATCTGAGCTGTAAAAAAAACCGCAGATGAACACACAATTAAAGAACAACATTGGTCAAAATTCATTCCTATTTTTGATTGGATTGCATTCGTCCAATTTCATCGCGAGTAGGAATAAACCCCAAGTAACACATTGACAAAGTGAAAGCAAACTGTTGGCCCATGAATGTACCTTCTTTCATCACAGGACACTGAATATCATGTAAGGCATTTAATCAAGATGATCTGTAATGTATTATTCGCACAAATCACTGTGTGCCGTTACTGATTTTGATAAAAACATTAATAAACTATGTCATAAATGTTATTTGTTAGGATTTTTGATTGAACATATTTATAATGTACAAAAAATTAGTTATCTCAACAATTAAAAAAGGATCTTTATAATCTTAACAACGCATGCATACCTCCCAACTTTTGAAGAAGGGAAAGAGGGACAAAGGCTGCGGTGCACGCAGCGCACCACTGCAAATTTTAGGCGATGCCTCAGCCACACCCATTTTACAATTAGCCACACCCATGTCCACTCCCAGCCGCACCCATTTAGCACTGCTGATCACACTGACTGCTATTAGCGGCATAGTGGCTGGCATTATGGGCACAGTGGCTGGTACTGTGGGCACACTAACTGGTACTAAGGAAAAGAAAGAAAGAAAACAGAGAAAAAAGAAAATAGAAAGAAAGAAAGAAAGAAAGAGAAAGAAAGAGCGAGAGAGAAAGAAAGAAAGAACAGAGAAGAACAGACAGAGAAAGAAGAAAGAACAGAGAAAGAAAGAGGGGAAAGAAAGAACAGAGCGAAATAAAGAACAGAGAGAGAAAGAAAGAGGGGAAAGAAAGAAAGAACAGAGAGCAAAAGAAAGAACAGAGAAAGAAAGGGGAATGAAAGAAAGAACAGAAAAATAAAGAGGGGAAATAAAGAAAGAACAGAAAAAGAAAGAAAGAGAAAGAAAGAAAGAAAGAAAGAACAGAGAAAGAAAGCGGGGACAGAAAAAAAGAACAGAGAGAGAGAAAACAGCAGACAAGAACATGCAGCAGAAGGACAAACTAATCAAGGATACTAGATGTGGTAAAGAGGACCCAAGACAAGGTACTCAGAAGGAAGCTAAGAAAAAGGAAGCAAAACTTCTTTCCTGCATGCTGACCAACGCAAGAAGCCTGACCAATAAGATTGAAGATCTGGACTTGTTTATGTATGAGGAAAAATACGACATAGCAGGAATAACTGAGACATGGTTAGACGACAGCTATGACTGGGCGGCTAACTTGCAAGGATATGATTTGTTTAGGAGGGATCGTAAAAAAAGCAAAGGGGTTTGAGCCTGTCTATATATAAAGTCCACGTTAAAGCCCACACTAAGAGAAGATATACAAGAGGGAAAAAGAAGAGGTGGAGTCTCTATGGGTGGAGATACAAGGAGGGAAAAGTAATAAAATCCTCATGGGGTTTGTTATAAGCCACCAAATATAACAGAAACCACTGAAAATGTATTATTGAAACAAAGCAGCAAATTACAATGAGTTGATTTTTATGGGGGACTTCAACTACCCCGACATAGACTGGGAAACTGAAACCTGCGTATCTCAGAAAGGAAACCAATTTCTGTCAGTGACCAAGGATAATTATCTGTCAAAACTTGTGCAGGGCCCAACTAGAGGGACAGCCTTTCTGGACTTAATTTTAAGCAACAGGCCAGATAGAATAACAGAAGTACGAGTCAATGGGCACCTAGGGAACAGTGACCACAATATAATACAATTCCACTTGTCTTTCAGTAAGGTGCCCTGGAAGTGGGTTACAAAAACGCTGAATTTCAGGAAAGCAAAGTTTGATCAGCTTAGAGAGGACCTTCGCCGAATTGATTGAGAGAATGTCCTCAATAAATGGGAAATATTTAAATCAGTTTTACACACCCACTGCGAGCTAGCCATACCGTACAGAAATAAAAGGGCTAGGAACAGAAGAACACCAATGTGGCTAAATAAGGATGTAAAAAGGGCAATAAATAACAAGAACAAGGCATTAAAGAAGCTAAAACAAGAAGGCAATAAAGAAGCATTAAAAAGTTATAGAGAAAAAAATAAAATGTGTAAAAAACAAATACATTTAGCAAAAGTGGAAACTGAGAGACTCATTGCTAAGGAAAGTAAAACAAACCCCAAACTATTCTTTAATTATATAAACAGTAAAATGATTAAAATTGAAGGTTCCGGCCCTTTAAAGAACAATGAGGGTGAAATCATAGAGAGCGATGTGGGAAAAGCAAATGTTTTAAATACTTTTTTCTCAACAGTGTTCACGCAGGAAAAGGATTTGCCAGGGGAAATGCAGAGTGATAATGTAAACTCCCCATTAAGTATTACCTGCTTAACCCAGGAAGAAGTGCAGAACCGCCTTAGTAAGATTAAAATTGACAAATCACCAGGCCCTGATGGCATTCACCCTCAGGTATTAAGGGAGTTAAGTAATGTGATATCCAAAGTAAAAAGGTCGCACTCTGCGAGATAATAGTGAAGATTTATTGACACATAATTACATGTCACGTCGGGGATGTGATAACAAGAGTGTCAAATGGCTGACAACGGCCGTTTCGCGCTACTCGAGCGCTTCCACGGGTCAAAGTGCAGGGGGAAATGATGGATTCTTAAGCAAATCATGTCATCCAGTCACTTCTCCTACCTCAGCCGCTGTATAACTAACAAGTAAAACAGACAGGTGCCCAGTGCAAACATATAAAAAACACACATATTTCACCGCTGCAGCGGGAACAATAATCTTACATATAAAGACAAATATTACAAGGACTATTGAGTGATTATAGTCCTTGTAATATTTGTCTTTATATGTAAGATTATTGTTCCCGCTGCAGCGGTGAAATATGTGTGTTTTTTATATGTTTGCACTGAGCACCTGTCTGTTTTACTTGTTAGTTATACAGCGGCTGAGGTAGGAGGAGTGACTGGATGACATGATTTGCTTAAGAATCTGTCATTTCCCCCTGCACTTTGACCCGTGGAAGCGCTCGAGTAGCGCGAAACGGCCGTTGTCAGCCATTTGACACTCTTGTTATCACATCCCCGACGTGACATGTAATTATGTGTCAATAAATCTTCACTATTATCTCGCAGAGTGCGACCTTTTTACTTTGGAAACCACAAGTGATTTGTTATGAGGTCAAGCACCCGGGAATCCTCCATGTGAGCTCACCGCCTGCTGCAAGCCACGGATCCTAGCATGGTAACAGCGGTGCCGCCCGCTTCTTCTTTTTTATTAAGTAATGTGATAGACAGGCCTCTATTGCTTATATTTAAAGACTCTATAGAAACATGGTCTGTTCCTTTTGATTGGCGGCAAGCAAATGTGGTACCAATATTCAAAAAGGGATGTAAACGGGAACCTGGAAACTATAGGCCGGTAAGCTTTACATCTGTTGTGGGTAAAATTTTTGAAGGGTTTCTAAGGGATACCATTATGGAATATCTCAATGTTAATAAATGTTTAACTCCATATCAACATGGATTTATGAAGGATCGCTCCTGTCAAACTAACCTGATCAGCTTCTATGAGGATGTAAGCTCTCAAATGGACCAAGGAGAATCATTGGATGTCATTTATCTCAACTTCTCTAAAGCATTTGACACTGTCCCACATAAAAGATTGGTAAGTAAGATGAGAAAGCTTGGGCTAGGGGAAAATGTGTGTAGATGGGTAGGTAGCTGGCTTAGTGATAGAAAACAAAGAGTGGTTATTAATGGTGCATACTCAGATTGGGCCAAGGTTACTAGCAGGGTACCACAGGGTTCTGTAATGGGCCCCCTACTATTTAATATATTTATTAATGATCTAGTGGATGGCTTACACAGTAAAATATCAGTATTTGCAGATGATACGAAACTATGTAAGGTAGTTAACACAAAGGTGGACAGTTTGCAACTGCAGACAGATTTGAGTAAATTGGAGAATTGGGCTGAAAAATGGCAAATGAGGTTTAACACAGATAAGTGTAAGGTTATGCACATGGGAAGGAGAAACAGATGCCACAATTACTTACTAAATGGGAAACTGCTGGGGAAATCCGACATGGAAAAAGACTTAGGCATCTTAGTCAATAAGAAGCTAAATTGGAGTGCCCAGTGTCAGGCAGCTGCCACCAAAGCAAATAGGGTCATGGGATGCATTAGAAGAGGTCTGGGGACAAGAGATGAAAACATAATTCTCCCTCTCTAGAAATCACTCGTCAGACCACACTTGGAGTATTGTGTGCAATTTTGGACGCCGGTGCTCAAGAAAGACATTACTGAACTTGAAAGGGTTCAAAGGCGGGCTACTAAAATGATAAATGGAGTTGGTTCACTACAATACCCAGAAAGGTTATCAAAATTAGGTCTATTTACTCCAGAAAAGAGAAGACTTAGGGGAGACCTAATATACATGTACAAGTATATCAGAGAGCACTACAGAGATCTCTCCAATGAACTGTTTGTACCAAGGACTAGAGTTGAGCGAAACGGGTCGAAAAATTCAAAAGTCGCCGACTTTCGCCAAAGTCGGGTTTCATGAAACGAAACCTGACCTTAGCGTGAGGTCGGCCACGAAGTCGGCGACTTTAGCGCCAAAGTCGCATTTCAAAAGATGCTTTAGCGCCCTTTTTCAGCCAATCAGGAAGAACGGACACTGTGGGCAACGTGATAACATAGGCAGCGGTCACCACCATCTTGGAGAAGGGCAAGCAAGTGATTGGCTTGCTTTGTGTGGCGTCACAGGGGGTATAAAAGGGCGGGGACGCCGACCGCCATGTTACTCATGCTGATCTCAGAATAGGGAGAGCTGCTGCAGCTGCTGATTCTGTAGGGAGAGCGTTAGGAAGGCAAAAAGAAAAAAAAACTGTTTCTGCTGCTAGCGCTTTTCACTGTAGTTACTGTGCAGTGAAAGGTGAAGATTTTTGCTTTTGTGCAGCAGCGCTGGTGGTGATTAGCCTGCCTTTTAAGGCTAGCTGCATTGCTGTGTGCACACTGGTGTTCAAACTGCTTTTTTAAAAGCAATCCAAATTGTATTGTTTTGTCCTGGTGAGGTAGTGAGCGTTCATTTTTTCACACACCGTACAGCGGTGTACGGTCCTCACACAGTACCGTGTAACGGCTGTTATCACGGCCAAATTGAAGCTATCTACGTGTGTGACTCTGTAAGGAAAAGTCGAGGAGTTTGTCCATTCTTACAGACCTACGCCTTATAGTTTTGTCCGTTTTTCAAACAGTTTAGTATATTTGCTGTTTGATTACATTCAAAACTAGAGAGAGACAGCGTGTGTCAGTCCGTAGTACAAAAAAAAGGAGCTTGACAATTGTACATACACCGTACAGCGGTGTACGTGCACGCTCCTCTCTCAGTACCATGTAACGGCTGTTATCACAGCCAAATTGAAGCTATCAACATGTGACACTCTAAGGAAGAGTCGAGGAGTTTGTCCGTCCTTACAGACCTACACTCTAGGGAGATTCCAATTCTACCCAATTCTATATACACCTTGTAGTTTGTCATACACTATGCAATTTCTGCCGGTCACATTGCGGTGTAATATAAATAGGGCCTGACAAAATCCAACTGTGTCCTGAAGTCTAGAGAGATTCCAATTCTCCACAGTCCTCTATACACCTTTCTTACACCATCCAGAATCTGCCTGTCACATTGCGGTGTAATAGAAACAGGGCCTGACGGAATCAAACTGTGTCCTGAAGTCTAGAGAGATTCAAATTCTCCCCACTCCTATATACACCTTGTACCTTGTTTTACAGTACCATACAGATGGTGTTTTTTTGGGTACATTTTCCTCAAAAATGAGGAAGTGTGGTGGAAGAGTCCGTGGAAGTGGGCGGGGGTTGGCAGCTGGTAATGATGGTGTTGGTGTTGATGGTGGATCTGCTGGTAGTGGCAAAAGCAAAATAGCACCTAATGCAGGAGGTGTTGATCCTGCGTCATTGTCTGGCTCCACAAGGCCTCGAAGGCTCCCTTTTCTGGGAGTAGGTAAACCGCTTTTAAAGCCGGAGCTTCAAGAACAAGTTTTGGCTTACATTGCTGACTCAGCCTCCTGCTCTATCGCCTGCTCTTCTGAAGTTTTAAAAAATAAAAGCACTGAGTCGTCATTGGAGGCTAATGGTCATGAACCACACCTTTCCTTGTGTCCTTCACCCCAACCAAAATTGAAGGATGCGGCAGGCCACAATACAGATTACTCCATGGAGCTGTTTTCACATACCATGCCTGAGTTATCAAGTCAAATCGTGAATTACCCTGGCCAAGATGAATCTGACATGGAGTGCACTGATGCACAGCCACTGATAGATGATTCTGCTGGTACATTCACTCAGAGCACTACATTGTCCTCGCAGTGTACTGAGGCAGAATCTGACCCTGATGAAACTCAGGTGCCCCTTCCCACATACTATACCACTATACACGGTGACACAGAGGAAGGTGCACATGACATTGAAGAGGAGGTGATGGATGACCCAGTTGTTGACCCAGATTGACATCCATTGGGGGAAGAGGGTGCCGCTGCCAATAGCTCAGAAGAGGAGGAGGAGCATCCGCAGCGGGCATCGACATCACAACAGCTGTTATCTGGCAGGCCCAGAGCAATCCAAAAACAGGTTACAAAAACCAAAAGAGTTCCAGGACAGCTTGGCCAGATGGTCAAAATAGCACAGCGTGCAAGGCCTCAAAATGTCTTCCATAGTAGGAAGAGTGCAGTGTGGCACTTTTTGAACAAAATCCTAATGATCAGGCAAAGGTTATATGTAAGAAGTGCGCAAAGACCTTTAGCCGAGGGAAAAATTGGAGAAATTTGAATACCAGTTGCATGCTAAGACATTTAACCACCATGCACTTGCAAGCGTGGACAGACTACCAAAACTCACGTACCACATGTGCAACTGCTCCCAAAGAAGGTAGTCAGCAACACTACATTGTTTCCCCCACTGTAAGCCCACCAGTTAGAACACCACCAGCAGCAAATGTTGAGTTGTCGTCGCAAGGGCAAATCAGTCAGGGAATCACACTGTTATTGCAACAAAAGACTGAATCTAGGCCATCAGAAAGAACATCAACAACATCACCATTATCAACCCTCTCTCAGTAAGCCATGTCCACCGCTAGTTCGACCATATGCAGCTCTCAAGTCCAGCTCACCCTACCAGAGACTATGAGTAGGACAAGAAAGTACTCATCCTCTCATCTGCGTACACTGGGTTTGAACGCCCACATTGCCAAACTAATCTCATTAGAGATGATGCCCTATCGGTTGGTTAAAAGCGCAGCTTTCCGTGAACTCATGGCCTACGCAGTACCATGCTATGACCTACCCAGTCGCCACTTCTTTTCTCGCAAAGCCATCCCAGCCCTCCACCTTCATGTGAAAGACCGCATTGTCAATGCACTCAAGCAATCAGTGAGTGGAAAGGTGCACCTCACAACTGATGCATCGTCCAGTAGGCATGGCCAGGGCCATTACGTGTCCATCACTGCGCACTGGGTTAATGTGGTGGATGCAGGGTCCACAGGGGACAGCGGTGGTGGGGCAGTGCTGCCTAGCCCACAGTATAGGAAACAGTTGGCTGTAGGCGTTCGACCCTCCTCCTCCTCCTCCAGAAGCGAAAGCTCGTCCACAGAACGCAGTCGCACGAGCACTCCATCTGCAGCTGCCAGTGTTGCACACGAGGTGTCCACATATCGATCAGCTAGTGGAAAGCGTCAACAGGCTGTGTTGAAGATGATATGTTTTTGCCGTCAGACACCACGGAGGTACTGGCCGACTACTTTCAGCGACAAACTGAGTCATGGCTGGGCAGTCTGTTGTGAGTTCATTTTTCCCTTCACTATTGAGGTCTGATGAACTCCCTCCTCTGGTGAAGGAAGGTAGTGAGGCTGATTATCAAACACCTGGGCAGCTAGATGATGACTGGGTGGCTGGAATTGAGGACTGGATATAAGGCTGCTGACGCCCTTCTTCCTGGCTGGTGATTTTCCTGCTGGATTCTTGGAGACCAGTCTGATTCCTGCATCTCAAAGTTTTTCTGCTCTGCTTTGTACTCTTCAGTTTTGTTTTTGTTTTGCCTTGTTTTTGGGAGTTCTGCCATCCCCGGCCGGGGGTGAGCTGAATTCCATTTTTGTCTCTGATCTGTTGATCTTTTGCTCTGTCTTCAGAATATACCTGAGTGCTGATATAGTCTTTTGAAGCCTAGCGACTTCAGGTCCTGTTTTTCCTATCAGTCGGTTGGCTCATTTTGATAGGGTTTTTGCGGATGGCAGACAGCAGCTTTCCTATCCTGTCCTATGTAGTTCGCTTGGGCCCCATCATTTGCTCAACCTATCTTTCTATCTGTGTTAGTGTTTTCATCTTGCTTCACCATCATTATATGTTGAGGGCTGCCTATTGCTTTGGGGTCTGCTCTGGGGGAGATTAGTTTTTCCCCTTTCTGTCTTTAGGCTATCTAGTTCTCCGGCTGTGAGCGAGGGGTCTAGGGCACCGTAGGAACCCCCCACGGCTACTGCTAGTTGTTGTGGATAGGTCCAGGGGTCTGCAATCCGATAGCTGCCAACCTCTCTGGTTTTTCTGGACTTAGCTGGTATTTTGTTTTTTCCTCCTTCGGTGACTCATCATAACAGCAGTCTACATCTTGAGGCAGGCAAGGTAGTTAGTGATAACGGCCGGAATTTTGTGGCAGCCATAGCCCTTTCAAAACTCAGACACATACCTTGCTTGGCTCACACCTTGAACCTGGTGGTGCAGTGCTTCCTCAATAATTATCCAGAGTTAACAGGCCTGCTCCAGAAGGTCCGAAGACTGTGCTCGCACATCCGCCAGTAGCCGGTACACTCCAGTCGTATGCAGAAGCTGCAGCGATTGCTCCACCTTCCCAAGCACCGCCTAATTATTGACGTTGCAACAAGGTGGAACTCCACCCTGCACATGGTTGAGCGGCTGTGCGAACAGAGGCAGGCCGTAATGCACTTGTGGGAGGATACATGGGCAGGCACTTTGAGGGCAGACATGGAGTTGACAGGTGTGCAGTGGTCGAAGCTGAAAGACCTCTGTAAAGTCCTTCAGTGTTTTGAGGAATGCACATGGCTGGTAAGCGCTGACGATGCCATCATAAGCATGAGCTTCCCACTTATGCATCTGCTCATGCAAACTTTGATGCACATTAAGGAGCAGGCGTCTGCAGCCGAGGATGATGAGGAAGAGGAGGAGGGAAGCCTTGATGACAGTCAGCCATTGTCTGCTCTGGGAACTCTCCTGGACGAGGTGGAGGAAGAAGAGGAAGAGGAGGAGGATGATGATGGGATGATTATTTAGGGGAGGAGGATGCTTCTCGTGGGGCAAGAGAAAATGTTGGCATGGCAAGGTCTGGTACAGGGTTTGTGCGTGACTGGAGGGATAAGGATTTGCCAGAAAGTGCTCCTCCTCCCAGCACTCGCAGTGCATCATTGACAACGGGAACATTGGCCCACATGTCAGATTATGCCTTGCAGATCCTAAAAAGGGACCGCCGCATTGCTAAAATGATGAACTATGGCGACTACTGGTTGGCCAGCATCCTGGATCCACGCTATAAAGGCAAATTCCAAAACATCATGCCACAGGAGAACCTTGACCTAATATTGGCTAACAAACAAGCAACTCTGCTAAACCGGTTGGTTGAGGCATTCCCAGCACACAGCAGCGGTGATGGTTCTCACACGAGCCGTAGGGGCCAGGGGCAGCTTGGAAGAGGTCTTGGTGGTGCACACATCAGAAGTGGCATTGGAGACAGGGGTTTCATGACCATGTTGTGGACTGATTTTTCAAGTTCCGCTCACACGACTGGTAATACTGCATCGATTGAAAGTGACAGGAGACAGCACTTGTCAACTATGGTTACAAATTATTTCTCATCCCATATCGATGTTCTCCCTCACAGGTCATTCCCATTTGACTATTGGGCCACTAAACTGGACACCTGGCCTGAATTGGCACAATATGCCATACAGGAGCACGCTTGCCCAGCTGCAAGTGTGCTATCGGAAAGAGTCTTCAGTGCAGCTGGATCAATCCTGACAGAAAAAAGGACCCGTCTGTCAATCCAAAATGTTGATGATCTAACCTTCATTAAAGTGAACCATGCATGGGTTTCCAAGGTTTTTGTCACACCTTACCCTGATGACACATAGGTTGCCAGAAAAATGGCTTTCTTTGGTCCTCCTCTTCCTTGGACTTGACCAATTTCGCCTTTAGCAGCAGGTGAATGTCCCACATCACCATATGCCATTTTGTAAACCTCCCTAACTGGGCTGCCTCCTCCACCCATGGCCGGGGTCACCACCTAGCGCACGCAACCGTGCGAGTGCCGTTGCCCTGGCCAGGTGGGTGGGCCGACTCTTGGGCGTGGGCACTGGCACAGGGTCCCTCATAGTGCAATCAAGTGTCTCCGACAGTGGGGGTGCACACCCACCGTCAGACACACCACCGTACTATGAGGGGCCCTGTGCCAGTGCCATCGCCAACGAGTGGGCTCCCCTGCTTGCTCAGGATCACAGCACTTTCAAAGTTGAAATACTTACCTCTCCCTGCTCCACTGCCATGATGTCTTACGCGTTTCCTGACAGTGATATTCTGATCAGAGAGCGCAATGACATCACGTCTGTACACCCAGACTAGTACAGGGATTCCATAGCAAGGAGACTTATTTGAGGAGACTTATTTAATTGTTTTTAATATGGGACAGCAATTTTTGGGGAGCACTATACTCTGGAGAATGATATATGGGGCCCACCATACAATGAAGCATTCCAAAGGTGGACATCAGACACTGGAGCAGCATTTACAGGGCCCATTATGCACTAGAGCATTAGAAATGGGGCCCATTATATAAGGAGCATTATTTGGGCCCATCAGACAGTGCAGCTTCATCCATGGGGACCAACATATACTGTAGCATTATGTAGAGCTCATCATATACTGTTTCAAACATTATATGGGACCAATGATTCTGTATGGAGAAATATATGGGCCTCATTACTCTGTATAGCACACTATGCGGTGGCCATAATACTGTATGGAGTAATATACTGTCCATTTTTGGAGCTATTGGAGAATATAAAATGGATATCAGTCATGAGATGTAAAAAGTTAAGTATTTTTCATTGTACTATACCGCTATTTCTCTGCCGTATCGGAGCATCATGAGTTGTGCTATGTGTTAAAGGGGCACTCTTTAAACCTGGAGCCAGCCCCACCCCCCCACAAATTTAGCCAAATAACATCCATTTTTCAGTGCGTAACTAGTATTATGAAGTAAATTAAGGTTGAAATGCATCAGTAATAAGAATTGATGCTTTTGGCATTCAAAAGGGCACTGTAGGTGTGTTTCCTGTCCTCCACTCCCTGCCGACTTTGCTTCCCTATTGACTTGCATTGGGTTTCGCGTTTCAGTCGGCCCTCGACTTTTCACGATAATCGGCCGATTTCGTTCGACCCGACTTTTGCGAAAGTCAGGTTTCACGAAACCCGACTCGACCCTAAAAAAGGCAAAGTCACACATCTCTTCCAAGGACTGTGACAAGAACAATTTCTGCACCAGCATAGAAGAGGGTTCTTCACGGTAAGAGCAGTGAGGCTCTGGAATTCTCTTCCTGAGGAAGTGGTGATGGCCAACTCACTGAATGAATTTTAGAAAGGAATGGATGCTTTTCTTGTGAGTAACAGTATAGAAGGTTACCAGTAACAGAATATTATAGGTAGATGGTTGACCCAGCTTAGGGGAAGGAATTTTTTTCCCTATGGAGAAAATTGGCTTCTACTCTATGGGTTTTTTGCCTTCCCCAGGATCAACAATGCAGAACAGCTGTACTAAAAATAGGCTGAACTAGATGGACATACTGTAAGGTCTTACTTCAGCCTTCAAAACTATGTTACTATGTAAAGAAAGAGCAGAGAGAGATAGAGAGAGGGGAAAGAATGAACAGAGAGAGAAAGATAGAAGGGACAGAAAAAAAGAACAGAGTGAGAGTGAAAGAAAGAAAGAAAGAGGGGAAAGAAAGAAAGAAAGAATAGAGAGAGAGAAGGAAAGAGAAAAAAAGAAAGAAAGAACAGAGAGAAAAAGAAAGAAAGAGGGGAAAGAAAGAACAGAGCGATAGAGAGAAAGAAAGAGGGGAAGAAAGAACAGAGAGAAAGAAAGAATGAAAGAAAGAGAAAAAATGAAAGAAAGAACAGAGAAAGAAAGAGGGGAAAGAAAGAACAGAGAGAGACAGAAAGAACAGAGAGAGAAAGAAAGTAAAGAAAGAAAGAGAGGAAGGAAAGAAAGAAAGAAAGAAAGAAAAAGAAAAGGGAAAGAAAGAACAGAGAGAGAGAAAAAAAAAAGAGAAGGAAAGACAGAACAGAGAATGAGAAAGAAACAGAGAGAAAGAAAGAGAGAGAAAGAAAGAAAGAGAAAGAAAGATTTTATAAAGATACTATAGCAGCCCGGCTCCCATTGTAATGCCCACCTGAGCCTCCCGATGCAGGACATATCATGATCCGCTCACATGGCCGGCATCCCTGATTCCAAGGCAATCCTGCTGTTCGTGCTGTCGGAGGAGGACATGGTGATGGATCTGAAGCATTCCTGGTTCCATCACAATCTCCTCATGAAATTACCTCATTTCCGGTCAGCTTCCAGCAAATCACTTCTGTTGTAACGTCATGTGCGAGTTTTAAAGTGCTCCTCTTGGTTCCGCCGTGTACTCCTGTGTCTGTGGGAAAAGCCCACTTTGTATGCCTCATACACACTTGGCTCTGCTCCGTACATCCAGTACACATATGGCTCCACTCCGTACACACACGGCTCTGCATACCCCATACACACGCGGCTCCACTCCGTACACCAAGTACACACACGGCTCCGCTCCGTACACCATGTACACACACAACTCCGCTCCGTACACCTCGTACACATGTGGCTCCGCTTCGTACACCTCGTACACATGCGGCTCCGCTTCGTACACATGCGGCTCTGCGCCATACACCTCGTACACACACGACTTTGCTCCGTACACCTCGTACACACACGGCTCTGCTCCGTACACCTCGTACACACACGGCTCTGCTCCGTACACCTCGTACACACACGGCTCTGCTCCGTACACTTCGTACACACACGGCTCTGCTCCGTACACCTCGTACACACACGGCTCTGCTCCGTACATCTCGTACATGCGCGGCTCCGCTCTGTACACCTCCTACACACGCGGCTCCGCTCCGTACACACGGCTCTGCTGCATCCACACTGTAAAACCCTCCTGACCCCACACAGAAACTTTACCTCAACCAGCACAGCAGAATCCCCCTCTCACAGGTCCTGTGCTCCCAGAACACACACAGCCCAGCCACATAGGCATGGAGGCCCCTGATCATGTGACCCCTGACTCCTCCCGTCTCACAGGTCCCCTGTGCACAGAACACACACAGCCCAGCCACATCATTGCAGGCTGCGGTGCGTCTATCTGGGACGGCGAGCATGGAGGTGGATGGGGGGGGCGTGGCGTGGCGGCTCTGTGCAATGCGGGAAAAATAGCGTCCCGGGTGGGACGTGGGAGGGGGGTGTCAAAAACGGGACTGTCCTGCGGGAATCGGGACATTTGTGAGCTATGCACATGTCTTTTTCTGATTGTGGAGAGAACAAAAACAAAGGAAAATAATCAAAGAAAGCAACGTATATAGATAGTCTGCACGAGCTGATCGGTAGGTGTCAGACTCTCCTTCAAGGCCACAGAAAATGATTCAGCTTATAATTTAATTTTAGGAACACAAAAATGACCAAAGCAAATACATACTGTAGTCCATGTTTAGTTTAGCATAAACAAAAACTAAACATTATAATGAGGTATTTGTGATTTGTTAATGGCAACACTAAGCCTTTGAGAAGGCCGTGTATCAGTTACCCAAATCAAATTTATGCTCGCAACCCATTTCAAGGGTCCTCATTGTCTTTCGAGTCCTTAACTATCTTTTTTTAAATTAAATTATTTGTGAAGAAATCCGATAATTTTTTTTTAAATGAATACATATCTAATGCTAACATTAGTCGGTCACTTCCATTTGCCATGGAACACTACCATCTGGTGACAAAAAATAATCTGTAAAAATATTCCAGACTTGAAGGCCAGAGTGAGCACCTTGGGGAGCACACTGACTGTCCTCTCGTATTGGCACATTGAACAATCTCCCATCCTCAACATCATCCAAGGATGCTTCTTGTGTTCAGCAAAAATTAAGCAAAATTAGGGCAACCTTTATGGCTGCCTGAAAATTGTCTGAATGCTTCTGTATTGGTGTGTCTAATATACGCCATTTAGAAGTTAAGATTCCAAAAGCACACTTAACAAATCGATGGGCTTTCATCAGTCGAATGTTAAAAATGCGCCTATGGGTCTACTAACCTCGATGAGGAGAAATGGTCGAAGAACATGCCTTGAGAGCACAAAACCCTCATCAGCAACCATAATAAATGGTGCAGGTGGCCCTGATGCTCCAGGAAGGGCACATGGCTGGGGAAGTTTTAAATTTGTGTCAGCAAGCCGACTAGCTAATTTGGAATTGCAAAAGATGCAAGCATCTGAGGCACTCCCATATGCCCCAATGTCAGCAATTACAAAATTGTAGCTGCTGTCAGCCAAAGCCAGCAGCACTACTGAGAAATATTTTTTGTAATTAAAGAAATGCGACCCAGAGTTTGGCGGCTTCTTGACACGAATGTGCTTACCATTCAGTGCACCAATACAAATTGGGAACTGAGCAGCTTCCATGAACCCCTGGGCAATCCTTACCCAGTCGTATGTGGTTGGATGAGGCATGAACTGACTCTTCAGCTTGTCAAAATAAGATCACAGGTTGAGCGCACAATCATGGATATCGTTGACGTGCCAAGGAGGAACTCGAAATGGATCGAAGGATATGAATTGCCAGTAGCCAGGACTCGGTTAACAAAAACATAGTTTATGTGTATATTCATCACCACAAATTAGATAACATGTTGATAATAAATTATGTTAAAAAATGAGCTATATGCACTGTTGTTTCCCGGCCAGCAAATTTTTCACATTGTTTTTTCAAAATAGAGAAGTCAAACTTTGGACAGAAATTAACTAATTGAAAAGGAGGTGAGAGGCTTCAGAATGACACAGAGGTTGGTACATTTGAATGTCACCTCTGGATATTTTTGGATTTGCAAAGTGATTCTTCATCAAAAAAGTAGAATTACTTTGGCTAATGAAATCCCCACAAATGTTAGAAAAATTATCAGGTGTAAGATGAGTGAAACTTGCAAATTGCTATAGTTCATATTGTCTGTTAGAAATGGTCCAAAGACACATTATGCTAAAAGCATATAAATTACAATGGATCATAAATATAAAGCTACGAAAAGACTACAGTTTGTGTGAGCCAAGGCACTTTGTGTTAGGCCGGGATCACACTTGTGTAGAAATACATGCAGCCGCGCACTCCGGTCCTGAGTGCCGGTGGCAGTGCCGGATATTAACATGCAAGACTCATGCGAGTTTCTCGCAAGTCTGACCCCGGCCTTAGCCAAATAATGCCAAACAAGCCAAATTTATGAAAAATAAAGACCATACCCTATGAAGATTAACCCTGCTGTTCTGTTCGTTTCCACTATACACTTGTACTGCTCCGGTCATTTTTGACCCGACCTATTAAAATGCTGTTTTAGCTACTTAAAAAATTTTTTTGGAATACCTGTTGCATTATTATACTGTATGTGAACATGGTTTGTCATTATAAAAAAAAAAAAATATGTAAAAAACTCAATTTTTTTATTTATTTTGTGTTTATAAAGGTTACAAGGGCTTATTAAATTCTGCACAGAAATTACAAATTTGAGCTTAAATAACTAACTAAAACATCTACTACTATAACAACTATAACGAACTATAACTAAAATTAACTATAGTATAAAATGCGTTCAAACATTTTGAAAAAAATAGTAAAAATAATGAAAAAAAATCAGTTTTTTTCAGAAAATCTTCACATAATTCTATTGTTTACATTCAGGACAACAATAATACACAAGTTTATAAGCCTCATACCTGTACAGATTTGCATTCAAGGCTCAGATGTCTCCAGATCTTCTCTCAAACAAAACTGACTGAAATGGCTGGCTGAACTGCTTACTTACTGATAAGATAAGAAAAGAGACACCAGACACCACCCCCTGGAATGCTGAGATAGCAGAGAAGAAAACAAACATTTGGCAGACAAGACTCAATAGCTTTTCAGGTCTGCTTTGCACAGAGAACCAACACAAAGAAAATAAAAAAAAAAACTTTTCTTTTACAATATGCAATGGTGACAACTGAATTTATTTATTTTTAGAGGAAAAGCAGGGTAAATAACATACAGAGAAAAAAAATTGCACAGAACTGTACTGAAAGCCAATGCGTATGGTTTGTACTGAAAGCATGTGTAAATCTGCACCTAAAGCAACTGTTTACTTCATAAACAATAGTAGATGCAATAAGTGGTCTCAAAAGAAATTATAACTCATTTGTTTTACTTAAAAAATGGCTGAAATTAGCTTGAAATGCTATTCGGTCATTTTTGACTGGAACAGTACAAGTGTAAAAAAAATGTGGCGCACAAACTAAACAAACAAACAAAAAAGTACCCTTAGAAAGAACCCCTCAAATTAGGAAAATAGAAGTAACACTAATACAGCACAGCACAGAAAGAGGACTTGAAAATCCTCCAATAATAGAAAACAGCAAAAGAGCAACAAGGTTTACCCGTACAGGCCCCCAGACAAATGCAGTGGACCCAAATAATTAAGATAACAACACAGGTGCAAGAATACCAATGAAACAACCGCTCGCAGCCTACCAATACATGGAGGGGGAGTTTGCCTGGTATGTTGATGCACAAAAAACTTGTATGTGGCGCTGTTCACACTATGGCCATGCACAGCATCCAGGCCAGCCTAGTAGTGACTCCCTTCTATTAGCTCAGGCGGGCTGGCCCAGCACTATCAAAATGCATGCCATGTGAACAGACACCGCAGTTTACAAGACCAAATGGGCCCAACTGCACCCTGAATAAAAAGTGCAAAAAACACATTTAAAAAATGTGGAGTATTAGCTAATATTTTGGCCAAAATACGTGAGCCCGTGACCTGTGTCAAAGATCTCCACGTTTACGGGTACCTAACACTAAATACTAACACTAATACAGCACAGCACAAAAAGAGGACTTGAAAATCCTCCAATAATAGAAAACAGCAAAAGAGCAACAAGGTTTACCCGTACAGGCCTCCAGACAAATTCACCATCAGGATGCAGTGGACCCATATAATTAAGATAGCAACACAGGTGCAAGAATACCAATGAAACAACCGCTCGCAGCCTACCAATACATGGAGGGGGTGGTTGCCTGGTATGTTGATGCACAAAAACTTGTATGTGGCGCTGTTCACACTATGGCCATGCACAGCATCCAGGCCAGCCCAGTAGTGACACCCTTCTATTAGCTCAGGCGGGCTGGCCCAGCACTATCAAAATGCATGCCATGTGAACAGACACCGCAGTTTACAAGACCAAATGGGCCCAACTGCACCCTGAATAAAAAGTGCAAAAAACACATTTAAAAAATGTGGAGTATTAGCTGATATTTTGGCCAAAATACGTGAGCCCGTGACCTGCGTCAAAGATCGCCACGTTTACGGGTACCTAACACTAAATACTAACACTAATACAGCACAGCACAAAAAGAGGACTTGAAAATCCTCCAATAATAGAAAACAGCAAAAGAGCAACAAGGTTTACCCGTACAGGCCTCCAGACAAATGCACTAACACTAATACAGCACATAAAGAGGACTTTTGGTCTTGTAAACTGCGGTGTCTGTTCATAACTGCGAACGCCCGGCAGGACTGCAAATGCAGTGCAGCGATAATTGCGCCGCTGGCAAAACGCCGCTGTCACGCTGGCACAATGCAGACGCTAAGCTGCTGAGACAGATGGAGCAAATGCGCGCTGGCGCTAGCGCTGCTACTGGCAGAACTCAAACACTCACACAGATGTAGTATCAGAGGAATGGGGGTTTCAAATGAGTCATTCACCAGTCCAAGCATCCATCAGCAAACATACAGCAGCAAGTGTGAATATACTAGCACATGGCGGAACAGCCATGCTTGCTTTTTATACCGAACGGGACCTTCCGGAAATCTCCAAGGCTCCAGGAAGAGCCAATGAGACTCGACACAGGACCTGAGCACCTGACTCCCGAACTCCAATGGGAATTCGTCCCATGAGCATGCTCAGATGAGGGAACAAAGGACTTAGCCTCTGGAGAGAGTTGCCGCAGGGCAATCTTCTCTGCAATCTCCACTGCAGCAGGAAAAGCGCAGGAGACTGCAGAATGTGAGAATCTAGATTTCAGCAAAGGAGAGGCAGAAATCTGACTCCTAACATTACCCCCCCTCCAAGGGCCCCCTCCTCCCTGAGCCCTCCGGACCATCAACCTGTGCCCTGTGGTGGCATAGGGCACAAACTCGTCCAAAGGCGAGCTTGGTGTCCTGGTAGGTGAGACGGTAAACCGGGACACCTGGACGGCATCAGTGGAGACCAGGTTTCAAAAGAGACACCTGGGAAATGGCGGGAGCGGCCGATGCAACAGAGCGTCGCCGTGAGTCGGCGGCGTTCGCCACCCTCGGCCTAGGAAGGCTATTCTGAGCACATGAGGTGCATGCCTGAATAAATATTTGATGTCCCGAGCCCTGTGGGGCCACCAATACGCACCGGCCAATAGCTTCGTGGTTTGCATATAGCCCTGATGGTTGTGCGCATTGGACGCATGTGCCCAGGCAAGAACTTGAGTCCTAAGATGAGGAGGGACAAAGGTCTCAACGACCGGTTCAGATTCCGAGCACTGCGGGGAGCTGGCTTCCTGAGAAGCAGCACACACATGGTAACAACTGCACTTTTTATAATTTTTGCAGGATGCAGCTAGAGCCCTTCATGTTGGCTTTTCTTTTCTGTGTGATGCATGTATACAGTGGTGAGCGGCTCGCCTTTAATACTATGGGCGTCATTAATAGGCCGCTCAGACACTATGCATCACACTTATCAGTGTGACTTATGTCTTATGCAAGCCTTATTAGTGTGCATTTTTTCCACTAGGCAGCCAGACCTTGATGGGTTACTGGCTGTCTTCATCAGTGGAATGCACCTGTGCTGCCCCAGCCTTTATCACTGGGGCTTTGCTGCTTCCTGCCAGTGCATCAGTCAGGGTTTGGTGAGTTACCTTGCAAATGATGTGTTAAGATGAGGAGGGACAAAGGTTGTCGAGGTAGCTATTTTGGGAGGGCTAAATTAACCCTTCACGGTTGATCCAGCGATTTCCAAATTATTCCAGTGTTGCTAGCAACTCAAATGACCACACGGAGACGGAAGTCTCTGTACGGGAGGATCGAGGCAGATCACTAAGCCCCTTTATTTTAGTCACATCTTTTATAATCTTTTGCTTAATTATGCAAGGTTCTCAAGTACCAATAGCATCATTTCACTTTATAAGCCAATAATATTGCAAGAAAACCGGAAACTACATATATGTCCGTATCCAAATAGAAAGTAGTATAATGGCATATTCTTCAGTTTTACACCCCCGCCTCCCTTATCTTGTACAGATGGGAACAGTCTGGTTTCATGACAGCCCATGCCAATTATAAAAATTTATCTTACAGCAACAAAAGTTCAGAAACGAAACCTACAGAGAAATGGAGAAGTGAAACTTAAGCTCTGATTTTAGTATTAACCCTTCACATTCCCCCTTAGATAAATTTTTTTAACACATATGCAGCATCAGAGATGCTATCCCAAGTTAACAGCTTGAAGGGTACTGGTCTTCACATGACTGATGCCATGTTATCAGTCATGGCTGTCGCGGCGCACCCATCCCCCCTGTATACTGCAGTTCACGAATAACAATTTTTGATGACAGTGGTGGGGATCTTTTGTAGGTAGGCATGTGCTTGGCTTCAACATCTTCATCAAGTAGCCTTTTCAGATTGGTGCAGAGAAGAGCAGGGGCAACGACACCTTTGGTATCATCATTAGCTGTCTTAGTGCAGAATTTCCTAATACATACAGAAATACACCAAAGAAGTTTTAGTATCACATATACATCAAGGATACAGGCAGCAATGTGTAACAAGCTCTATAAGATCCCAGCTACCCAGCACCCAATTCCCTTAAACCAATTGGCTGGATTGAGAAAGGAGAAGGTGTCTGACCACCAACTGTCCTTAGTACGGTCATTATCTTTATCGTATTGATCTTTGAGTCATTGAATATCTTCTAACTTTAACTTTTAACTTCTACCAATAATAATATGGAAAATGCGAAAAACCAAAACATTATGCCCCTTTATTTGCTATTGGCTTGTTGGGTGATGAGGAGGACTTGATCGGGACCATCATACAAGGGTTCTAGTCCGTGCTTCCTGACATGCCTCTTCACGACTACCAAATCACCAGGCTTCAGGTTATAACAGGTGTCGGTTTCTGCTGAATCTGGAAAAGAAAAGAAAACTAGAGCATAGGTGTTAGCAATATTTTTACTAAGCTGAATAACACATTGAACAGCACGGTCAGTTTCTAATGATAACTGCTGGGGCTGGAAATTTGCAACTGGGGGCCTAGTACCAAACAATATCTCATATGGGGACAGGCCATGTTTTGCAATAGGGGTAGTATGAATATGGTATAGTACAATGGGTAGGAGCTCTGGCCATGGAGCCGTAGTCTCCTGCATCATTTTGGTCAATTGTCCCTTCAGTGTGCCTTTCAACCTCTTAACTTCCCCACTGGATTGTGGGTGGTACAGAGTATGGAGGGCTACAGTGGATCCAAGCATTGTCAGAACTTCTTGGTACACATGAGAAGAAAAAGGCCGGACCTTGATCACTTTCAACAACTTCTGGAACCCCATATCTGTATATAACTTCCATCACCAGTTTCTTCGCTGTGGTCTTTGCAGTCATGTTGGTAACAGGGAATGCTTCCGGCCAACTGGAGAACATGTCAACAACAACCAAACAGTATTCATACCTTCCAGACTTAGGCAACGTGATATGGTCCACCTGGAGCCTTTGGAAAGGATAGTCGGGCTTAGCAAGATGCTTCGGGGGTACACGTTGAAGTTGACCGGGATTACAAGTCTGACAGATATTACAGGCACGGTTGAGCGCTGACAAAACTGTGGAAATTCCCGGGCCCAGTAGAATTTTTGCACCAGTGCGAGGGCCTGATTCTTTCCTCGATGTGTAGGTCCATGTGCCCATGTGGCAATAGCAGGGTACATCCGCTTAGGGAGACACACGAGTTGGTCCTTTTTTTTCAGAGATCATTATCCATACATGCCCCATCAGTCTTCCATTGCTTCACCTCTTCCTTTGGAGACATTTTCTGCATCGTCATTAAGTGGTCTCGCGGGGTCCGACAGAAAACTTCAGTCTGTTGTAGATCATCAGGTTCTTGTAGGGTCAATGCTTCTTGTAACTGTTTACGCTGAGAGCGTGTGGTCACCATAGTTGGTATGGTTGGTTCAACGGGTAAGAGAGCGGCGGCTTTTGCTTGCATATCCGCAAATGTGTTGCCAACAGTCTGTGGACTGGTCCTAGGACCGTGCGCCTTATCTTTGATAATGGCCACCTGAGTAGGTAATTTGATCGAGTCCATGAGGGTTTTAACAGCTTCAGCATTTTTCACTGGGGTTCTGGCAGTAGTAATAAACCCTCGATTGGCCCATAGAGCCCCAAAATCGTGAGCAATACCAAATGCATACCGTGAGTCCATGTATATATTAGCCCATCTGTTCTTGGCCAAAGTACATGCAGTAGACAGAGCCTGGAGTTCTGCTTATTGTGCTGACTGTGAGGGCGGGAGCGCAGCTGTGTGCACTACAGTGTCCTCTGTGGTAACAGCGTATCCCGTGTGGAATCTACCAAACTCATCAGCATATCTTGAACCATCTGTGTATAACACCAGATCAGGATTTGGGAGTGGATTCTCACTGACATTTGGTAGAGTAGCTGTTTCTTCAGTCTGAAGTTGGGAACAGTCATGTTGGAGGTAATCCTCATCACTGCCATCTTTCCTTATAGTTCATTATACCGTCTTTCAAGGCATTGTAAAGGGGTTGCATTATGTGGGATGCATCCGGCATCCACTGACAAAAATAAGTGCATAGTCCAAGAAAACGCTGGAGTTCAGTTTCATCTTTGGGGAAAGGAAGGGAGCTGACAGCTATTTTTCTTTCTTCTGCGAGGTGTCTGGCACCCTGAAGGAGACAGTGACCCAAGAACATCACTTGACCAAGGCAGAACTGAAGTCCCGAGGCCGAAAAACGACAGTTCAGTGCTGCCAGATGCTTAAGAAGGCTAACAATGGCAACAATGGCAAAAGACACTTGCTCATATTTTTTCAAACTGGTTGGGACTGTTTTGGGCCCCTTGTGGCATAACTGTCCATGTTAACTGTCGTCCCTGATAAGTGAATGCAAATAGAAACTGGCAGTCTGGGTGTAATGGAATGCTAAAGAAGGCATTGGTAAGATCAATAACTGTAAACCAAGCAGCATCCTGGGGTATTTGGGACAAAAGAGTATGAGGATTAGGCACCAGGTTTGAGAAACACTTTTAGTGGTTCTACAGGCATTTTCCCTATATCATTTGGCCCTTTTGACCAGAGTTTAGATGGTATCTCTGAGAGGTATGGGGTGAGTCATTGATCCTCATGCAATATTGGGGGTGGATCTGAGCCTATCAGGACCATCATAACTGTAGGAAGGGCATGCAAAATACAGATTTCCTCACTGTCTTCATCTACATAGGGATTATATAACAAAAAAAAAACATCTGACCATCATCTTGGAATTGTATTCTGGAGCAGAACTGTGATAATAAATCTGCCCCTAGTAAATTTACTGGACATGTGGGAGAGATTACAAGCTGAGCTGTAACGAGAATTAGCAGGGAGGGGTTGAGGAGCAGGGTTCCCACTAGCTGAAGTCTGAGGGGGGGCGAGAGTTTGCTGTGTGGGCTGAAGGGTACACTGTGTGCTCGCAGCTGCGGTGGGGGCTAGATGCTGCCGTTTGCTCTTTTTTTTTTTTCTCTCTCTCTCTCCTGAACAGAGCAGGTTAAAGTCTTCTGAAAACTTTTTTTTTTTTCCTCTGGAGCTGGTAAATGGAAGGGGTGGATACTCAACCACTAGCAATAACGGGGACTAAGGCTGGTGGCGGATGATAATAGGTGCCGTCAGCAGAGGTGGGGGCTGTGACTCTTGGTCTCCTTGTACAATTGTCATCTAGCAGGGAGACCTCTTGTTTCAAATCATCACTTTTAACTATTTCCCTGACACATTAATACCAATCTTAGTTCCTTCTTAACCAATCACATTCTCACACCACAGTCACTTTCTTGAACCACAAAACATCCTGTCCCTGTCATAATAGACAATTTTCCTTCTTCAACATAGCAGTAACAGAAACAATCAGAATTCACTTGCTGTTCAATGTCCATATAAACTTCATTATACAATTCATGTGCCAAGCCACAGAATTCCTCAGCGCCTTTAAGTAATCCATCATCAGTCAATCTCCCTTTATTCTTTTTAACTCCTTCATCCCATAGCGTAGGCTGCAACCTCCCGCCCTTAGGAAATCCCAGAATTGAAAATATTTTTCCTGCATTCCTGACACATTTCTTTCCTCGTCTTTCCTCGTCTTAACAGTATCTGATGCTTCACACAATTCCAAACTTTTCTTTTTCTTTCACAGAAACATAATTCTCTCCTTTAGAGCTAAATATCCTGACTTAAATTGTGCACAATACCGAAGCTGCCGTCTCCGTTTGTTCCACCGGGTCAACCCCCTCTGGGAAGCCCAAAATTCGCGGTACTCAGTGAAAGGAGGAGGGCGTCTCAGAGTATCCCTCCAGACACCTCTGGTTATATATATCTATCTATATATACCTAAGTTATGTATCATACCCAGTCTTCGATCACTCACCGTGCCTGACTCAAACAGTGAATTCAGGATTTCAGGATATTTTGACTATAAAGAGAGTCACAATCACTGGTCAATCCGGGGTGTCCGTCCCTTATGAGGTACGGTTCGAGCACTGGGCCTCCAATGGGACTACACCTCTATATGATTCCACCCATGAATCACCCCACCAGGGGACAAACCTCAGATCCTCGTTGCAGCAACAAGCACAGGAAAAGCACACCAACCGGTCAGTCTGAACAGTATAACTGCCAACTTACCGTGGTTGCCGTGGGGGATGATCAGTCCCAATTGTCCAACACCTGTGTCCGCTCCGAGGGTCCTTTGTCTTGTTGTCCTCCGAGGGCAGAGGCGTCCCTGTTTGGGGGCCCCACGTTGGGCACCACTGTCGAGGTAGCTATTTTGGGAGGGCTAAATTAACCCTTCATGGTTGATCCAGTGATTTCCAAATTATTCCAGTGTTGGTAGCAACTCAAATGACCACACAGAGACGGGGGTCTCTGTACGGGAGGATCGAGGCAGATCACTAAGCCCCTTTATTTTAGTCACATCTTTTATAATCTTTTGCTTAATTATGCAAGGTTCTCAAGTACCAATAGCATCATTTCACTTTATAAGCCAATAATATTGCAAGAAAACCGGAAACTACATATATGTCCGTATCCGAATAGAAAGTAGTATAATGGCATATTCTTCAGAGTTTTACACCCCGCCTCCCTTATCTTGTACAGATGGAAACAGTTTGGTTTCATGACAGCCCATGCCAATTATAAAAATTTATCTTACAGCAACAAAAGTTAAGAAACGAAACCTACAGAGAAATGGAGAAGTGAAACTTAAGCTCTGATTTTAGTATTAACCCTTCACAAGGTCTCAACGACCGGTTCAGATTCCGAGCACTGCGGGGAGCTGGCTTCCAGAGAAGCAGCACACACATGGTAACAACCGCAAAAGGACTCTTGGGTCGGACCTGTATCAAAACCGGTGCAAGACACCTCCATGGGCTCTGGGGGTAGAACCTCTGGCTCAGGCAGCTCAAAAGGTTCAAAAAATTTGGGAGCCGAGCTAGCTCTCCGCTTGGAGTGGGAGCGCTCCGAAAAACAGAGGTCGATACGCGAGGAGATAGAAATTAGCTCCTCCAGGCTAGTGGGGATCTCTCTAGTTGAGAGAGCATCCTTGACATGCTCCGCTAGCCCACGCCAAAAAATGGGGACAAGGGCCTTGTTGGACCACTCCAGCTCGGATGCCAGTGTCTGAAAACGAACGGCATACTGGCTAACTGAGAGCGACCCCTGAGTCAGTGAGAGTAACTGCAGAGATGTGTTGTCATGATCCAGGACGGGGTTTCGTTGGCCTATCCTGATCAGACTGGGGGTTAATTGTTCTGCCTCTCTCTGGCAGAGGGCGGCTATTTAATGCTCACTGGATCTAGGTCCGGTGTCAGTTATACTCCTGCCCTCGGCTGAGTTAGTTGCCCTTGTGCATACGTGTGCCTTGTGCCTGATATCTTGCTTGCTTGTTTGGTTTTGATCCGGTTCTGTCCCTGTTACGAGTTCTGCCTGCCCCTCTTGTACTGCACTACCTCTCATGTATGACTCTCTGCTTGTGACCCGACTTCTCTCTGCTCGTCCCCTTGGTACCACGTTGCCCTCTTGTGTATGACCTTTGGCTTTGTCTGACTACCCGTCTGTTTGTCCCTCCTGTGCCTCGTTTGCCCGTACTGTTGTGACCTCCGTTTTGCCTGACTCTGAGTTGTTGTATGGTGTCCTGTCATATCTGTAAGCAGGACGCTAAGCTCCGCCCCCTTGCAGTCACCTGACCATAGGTCTTGTGCCAGCTTGCCAACTTCAGTGTCCACAGTTCCTGTGCCTCTTTACTTTCTGGCGCTGACTGGACCCTGACACTAATAGTTTGAAGCACGCATTGTCACCTCTGCTGCCCTGCTCCACAGGTAACTTTTAGCACTGTTTCTGTACTCAGGACATGCGCACTGGCTCTGTGAGAGAGTGTAGTGCGGTGTTCCTGACACGTGTCATGTGTGACCCGTGGGCCGAGGAAAACCTGCTTGATGGCCATTAACAGGTGCCCTGTGGTCCGTATCTCAGGATCATCGCACTCCCACAAAGGCGTAGCCCATTCCAGAGCCTTGCCCGACAGTAGGAATATAACAAATGCCACCTTGGCCCGTTCTGTGGGGAATTGCGCAGCCAGCAGCTCCTGGTGGATTGAGCACTGGTTGATGAAACCCCTACAGGAGGAGCCATCCCCGGAAAACTTATCGGGTAACGGGAGGCGGGTAACTGTTAGCGCGGCTGAGGACATGGACATACGGCCTACCGCATCAGTTAGAGCCTGTACAGCAGCATCAGTAGCATGTGCAGCGGCGAGAGCCTTCTCAAGGGTAACTAAGCGGTTCTCAAGCTGCCGTATGCACTGCATGAGTTTCTGCTGATCTGCCATCACTAACCAGACCCTGGCGCTAGTATAATGTTAGGAGTGGCGGAAGGCACTAAATAAAATTATAATTAAAGTGCCTTCGCCACTCGGGGTCCACCATGCGGAAGCTGGAAAAACAGCAGCTGAGTGAAGGCAGAGCAATCTGGCGGCAGTGTGCTAAGGGTTAAACTGCACCCAATTGCACTAAGCAAGCTCTGTTACAATCACAGAGGCTGAAAGCAAAACTAAACACAGAAAGGCTGAGTCTGTTTAAGGTCACAGACTCTCAGCAATGCACTCGCGGTATTTATGGTCACAGGAGTAGCCTTAGACAGCAGGACTACTCCGTCTAGACCTACCGTAGAGACACGTGTGCGTGGCGTTGCAACTGCGAACGCCCGGCAGGACTGCAAATGCAGTGCGGCGATAATTGCGCAGCTGGCAAAATGCCGCTATCACGCTGGTGCAATGCAGACGCTAAGCTGCTGAGACAGATGGAGCAAATGCGCGCTGGCGCTAGCGCTGCTACTGGCAGAACTCAAACACTCACACAGACGTAGTATCAGAGGAATGGGGGTTTCAAATGAGTCATTCATCAGTCCAAGCATCTATCAACAAACATACAGCAGCAAGTATGAATATACTAGCGCATGGCGGAATAGCCATGCTCGCTTTTTATACTGAACGGAACCTTCCGGAAATCTCCAAGGCTCCAGGAAGAGCCAATGGCATTCGACACAGGACCTGAGCACCTGACTCCCGAACTCCAATGGGAGTTCGTCCCATGAGCATGCTCAGATGAGGGAACAAAGGACAGCCTCTTGAGAGAGTTGCCCAGGGCAATCTTCTCTGCTATCTCCTCTGCAGCAGGAAAAGCGCAGGAGACTGCTGAATGTGAGGATCTAGATTTCAGCAAAGGAGAGGCAGAAATCTGACTCCTAACAGTTGTTACTTGACCCCTGAGCTATTGTTACCCTGAGTATCTGGTCTGGTTGCCCCAATTATATATGCCACCCTGGGTAGAAAGCACACCCTAAAAGGCCACATGACTATGCTACTTTTTGAAAAGTTTATTTAGCAAATATGTGAGATTTAGAATATTTTCTGTCACATTGCAGTTGAAGATGTGACGAGACGCTGGCGCAGCATCCGCGACCAGTATGGGCGGGAACGTCAGCAGTGGGCCAGGAGTGGTGATACGGGTCATACCAAGAGATAATATGTCTACTATGATCTCCTCTCCTTCCTCGCTCCAATTCTGCATCTGAGACCGTAAGTAGATACCTCACACCACATTACACAGATACTTTTCAGGGCCAAAACTAATGTTTTTGTTTTGGCTATTTTATATTTCATAACAGAACTCAGTCTAACCTTATGGAAAGGAAAACTGGGTCAGATACAGAGCCCATCATAGATCCTGTGGCTGGAGGGGAAGAGGTGGCTGGCCCATCTTCTCTCCCTCCAAGAAGCATGGGCCAAGTTTCGTCTCTTGCTCACCTTGCGCCTGCCCTTGCATCTGGACCTGCACCACAAACCCCACCACCAGGACCACAACCACAAGCAGGACCGTCAGCTGCAGCACCATCTGCCATACAGGATGATCAGGGCAACATCAGCAGCAGCCCAACTGCCCAGCTAGAGGGCTCCCCCCAGCCTGCTGTACCATCCCAGTGAGGTAGAAGAAGGTGCCAGATCCCTGCCCAAGATAACTGTACAAATGTGGACACAAGGGCACTCAACTATCTTGCTCGAGTGGATAATGATGATGGGGAGGAGGCGTATTCATGCAGCCTGGCCCGTTATCTTTGGTCCCTTCCCCGTGAGGTGAGGCTACATATTCGAGGATGTTTTCAGATCCTGCTTGACGCAAGCACACCCCCCAATACCCCATATGAGTTATCTGAATTTCTGGAGAGGTGGCAGCTTTCCCCAAGTAATGTGATGCGCCTTAGACCACACACATACATGCTTGCTCAATCAGTCTCTGAGGATCCTCCTACATGTGGGTCTACACCTCACCCCCTTCCTCCCCCTACCCAACCTTGCCCACAGCAGCCAAATATGTCTGCCTCTAACCAACCTCACCAATATGGCCACTTGTTCCCACCCAGTGTTGGAGGCTGGTCCCAACCTGCTTGGGGACGACATGGCTATTTTGGGGGGTAAGAGCCACGGGCTTACCAGCCCCAACAGGAGACCCCTCTCCAGTATCAGTCTGCCCAGTACCCACCACAATCACAGGAGGCAGCACACATCATGGGCAACAGTATGCCCCTACACAGGGCGAGGGTCAAGTTGGGCAAAATAGCCAGCAGCCAACACAGGCTGGTCTTCTGCCTTCTCCTCCCCCAACCTACCACCATTTGTAATGTAATATTGGTTTGGCAATTTTTGTCTTTTTTATTTTTTTGTTCTGCAAATGTTTTGTTTGAAACATTTCAAATCTGCTAAAAGGCCTCTTTGTGCCATTGACACATTTACCATATGGCAATAATATTGTTTGAAAACCCAAAAAAAAATTGGCAAAAGTAAAAATTTGTCAAAACAATTTTACGTCTCTGTCTCAATTATGCAAAAAGTTCACGACATACTAACATACACTTACCAAGGCAATTACAAAGTGAGAGAAACATAAGGGGTAGAAATATATATATATTTACACAGACAAAAAGCAAAACTTTATAACATAGACACAGCATGCTCTTGCCAAGAAGTTTCCACCTCAGGTGACATAAAATAATTTGTGAAAATATCACGCACTTTGAGACCAGAGAGGAGTCTACGTTGAGGGTTGACATGTGGTCTCGCCCTACGCACATTGTCCAACCCATGCACAACACCAGCAGAGGAGGAACAATCATGTATCCTGGTGAAGTTATGAAGAACGACACATGCTTTTATAACTTCATTAACATTTTGTTCACTCAGCTGAATGGCAGACTGGGGGACCCGCCATTTGGCACAAAGAATGCCAAAGGAACACTCCACCAGTTGCTGAGCACATGATAGGACGCAAGTTAAAAATTCTGAACCAGTGGTCCAGGTTGCGCTGGGAATATGGCCTCATTACATTGCGCGTTAACTGAAATGCCTCATCTGCCACAAGGACATAAGCGACTGATTCTTGAGTCAAGCCTAGTAGCTGGCGTAGTGGAGGTAGATCCAACTGGTTGGTGCGTAGCCGCCTACCCATAATGGAAGTATTGAAGACTCTTGAGTCTCCCGTCCTTCCATAGGCCCCAATGTCGACAATTATAAACTTGTATTGAGGGTCGGCCAGAGGCAACAATACAACAGAAAAGTATTGCTTATAATTGAAGAATTGGGAGCCAGAGTTTGATGGCTTATGCATCCGGATATATTTCCCATCAAGGGCCCCAATACAATTTGGAAACTGGCATTCCTTCTCAAAGTCCCTTGAATTCCTCAACCAGTCTTCCATCCTGGGCTCGGACATGATGAGTTGATGTAGTCTTGACCAGATTTCACTACATGTCGACCTGACTATGCCAGAAATGGTAGATCTTCCAATGAGAAACTCATGGTGGAGGGCGGCATAAGACAGGCCAGTGGACAGGAAGCTGGAGAACAACAGAAATGTAACATTTAGAATCCAAAAATGAGAAAAACAACAGCTACATACATACCAAACATTTTATTTTTTCATATCTACTAACACACATATTTTTTCAAGCATAATGACTGCGTGATATTCAGTACATATTACACATAACATTCTGGTCTATAAGTTTAAAGATATCTGGACTACGATGAGGCAAAACAATGAGCACAAATAAGAAAATACACAACACATGGGCAACACATCATGAACATAGAGAATGTGGTTGTGTAGTACATACCGTAATGTGAGTAGAATTTGCACCTCTGCAGATATAGCTTTGCGCATCCTTGTGTCCTGAAAGGTTATCCCAGGGCGCACTGTCTCCAAGAGTAGATCAAATCTTGCAAGTCTCATGCGACAGTATTGAAAAAATTTTTCCAGATGATCCCGCAGAGAAGAACAGAGCCGGTGGAAATGACCTTTTGTGAGTCGTTGCCTCAAAAGTGGATGGACTCACATGCGTCTCCTCCTCCATGGATCCACTATCACTGGGTAAGGCTGACCAAAGCGGCGTGACAAAAGCCAGTGGAAGAGAACCTGCTCAGTTGTGTTGAAACTCAGACTGTCTGTCATGTTGGCCATACAACACCAACACACCTAGACAAGGCAAGGTCACAAATAGACAGAATGGAGGCAGCCACCTGTTCCAGAGCCAATAAATAGGGGGTAGGCTAATGATTTAAATAGTTTGCAGGCCTCAAAACCGTTAAATGTTCATTTTGCAAGCTGGCGAGAAAATCCCGCCATACGGATTCCTTATAAGATAAGGTAAGATAATCCTTTAATCGTCCCACCATGGGGAAATTCAGAGCATTACAGCAGCAAGGCAGGAACAAGTACAGATACAGATGCATAAAGGCATTACATTGACAGTAGGTAGGTACATGTACGAAAAAAAAAAAAAAAAGATGTAACCGGACTATCACAACTTTGGATCTATCAGTTCACTGTTTGGGTCGTTCTCCGTTTTGGACAGTGCTGGTTATACAGCCTAACTGCAGCAGGAAGGAAGGACTTTCAGTAGCGCTCCCACTCACATTTAGGATGAAGTAGCCGCTGGTCACTGACAGTACTGCACATCTTTGTCACGTCTCATGCATGGGATGGGAATCATTCTGCACCATGTAGCTCACCTTGGCCAGTATCCTCCTGTCGCCTACTTCCTGAACTGGATCAAGGGGGCATCCTAGGACAGAGATGGCCCTTCTAATCAGTTTGTCCAGCCTATTCCTGTCCCTGGTTGATATGCCACTACCCCAGCACGCCACACCAAAGAAGATGACTGATGGAAGGAGTGCCCCCCTAACTCCGAAGGCTCTCAGACTTCTGAGCAGATAAAGCCTACTTTGGCCCTTCCTGTACACTGCATCCAAGTGATGGGCCCAGTCAAGCTTATTATTGAGGATCACATCAAGGTACTTATAGGTGTCGACTATCTCAATGTCATTTCCCTGAATGTTCACCACTACTGGTGGATTTTTTCCCTTGCGAAAGTCCACCACCAATTCCTTGGTCTTCCCAGAATTAATCCTAAGGTGGTTCCTCTGACACCACTCCACAAAAGCTTGGCTAGTATCTCTGTACTCTCTTTCATCTCCTCCTGTGATGAGGCCTACTATTGCAGAGTCATCAGAATACTTCTGCAAGTAGCAGCTAGATGAGTTGCACTTAAAATCCGCAGTGTACAGTGTGAAGAGAAAAGGGGCAAGAACTGTACCTTGAGGTGCCCCTGTATTGCAGATCATCGTGTCTGACACACTGTCCCGAACCTTTACAAACTGAGATTGGTTCGTGAGGTAGTTAAGGATCCAGGTGGAGAGTTGGAGGTCCACGCCAACAAGGCCCAGCTTGTCTCTCAGTAGACCTGGCTGTATGATATTAAAAGCACTAGAGAAATCGAAGAACATTATTCTCACAGTGTTCCCAGGTTTCTCCAGGTGAGAGAGAGTCCTATCTAGAAGGTGGATAATGGCATCATCCACACCAAAGCCCGGCCTGTAGGCAAACTGGAAAGGGTCCATATCCGAGCTCACTAGAGGACGGAGACGTGTGAGAACCAATCTCTCTAGTACCTTCATCAGGTGTGAAGTCAATGCTACAGGTCTATAGTCATTAAGGTCTTTCGGATAAGGTTTCTTCAGAACTGGTACCACACATGATAATTTCCACAGTTGTGGTACTATACCTATTCTCAGGCTCATATTGAACAGATATGTAATGATCTCACTCAGTTGCTTAGTTGTGTTGAAACTCAGACTGTCTGTCATGTTGGCCATACAACACCAACACACCTAGACAAGGCAATGTCACAAATGGACAGAATGGAGGCAGCCACCTGTTCCAGAGCCAATAAATAGGGGGTAGGCTAATCATTTAAATAGTTTGCAGGCCTCAAAACCGTTAAATGTTCATTTTGCAAGCTGGCGAGAAAGTCCCGCCATACGGATTCCTTATAAGATAAGGTAAGATAATCCTTTAATCGTCCCACCATGGGGAAATTCAGAGCATTACAGCAGCAAGGCAGGAACAAGTACAGATACAGATGCATAAAGGCATTACATTGACAGTAGGTAGGTACATGTACGAAAAAACAAAAAAAAAAGATGTAACCGGACTATCACAACTTTGGATCTATCAGTTCACTGTTTGGGTCGTTCTCCGTTTTGGACAGTGCTGGTTATACAGCCTAACTGCAGCAGGAAGGAAGGACTTTCAATAGTGCTCCCTCTCACATTTAGGATGAAGTAGCCGGTCACTGACAGTACTGCACATCTTTGTCACGGTCTCATGCATGGGATGGGAATCATTCTGCACCATGTAGCTCACCTTGGCCAGTATCCTCCTGTTGCCTACTTCCTGAACTGGATCAAGGGGGCATCCCAGGACAGAGATGGCCCTTCTAATCAGTTTGTCCAGCCTATTCCTGTCCCTGGTTGATATGCCACTACCCCAGCACGCCACACCAAAGAAGATGACTGATGTCACAACAGAGTTGAAGAAGGATGCAAGGAGTGCCCCCCTAACTCCGAAGACTCTCAGCCTTCTGAGCAGATAAAGCCTACTTTGGCCCTTCCTGTACACTGCATCCAAGTGATGGGCCCAGTCAAGCTTATTATTGAGGATCACACCAAGGTACTTATAGGTGTCAACTATCTCAATGTCATTTCCCTGAATGTTCACCACTACTGGTGGATTTTTTCCCTTGCGAAAGTCCACCACCAATTCCTTGGTCTTCCCGGAATTAATCCTAAGGTGGTTCCTCTGACACCACTCCACAAAAGCTTGGTTAGTATCTCTGTACTCTCTTTCATCTCCTCCTGTGATGAGGCCTACTATTGCAGAGTCATCAGAATACTTCTGCAAGTAGCAGCTAGATGAGTTGCACTTAAAATCCACAGTGTACAGTGTGAAGAGAAAAGGGGCAAGAACGGTACCTTGAGGTGCCCCTGTATTGCAGATCACCGTGTCTGACACACTGTCCCGAACCTTTACAAACTGAGGTCGGTTCGTGAGGTAGTTATGGATCCAGGTGGAGAGTTGGAGGTCCACGACAACAAGGCCCAGCTTGTCTCTCAGTAGACCTGGCTGTATGGTATTAAAAGCACTAGAGAAATCGAAGAACATTATTCTCACAGTGTTCCCAGGTTTCTCCAGGTGAGAGAGAGTCCTATCTAGAAGGTGGATAATGGCATCATCCACACCAATGCCCGGCCTGTAGGCAAACTAGAGAGGGTCCATATCCGAGCTCACTAGAGGACGGAGACGTGTGAGAACCAATCTCTCTAGTAACTTCATTAGGTAAGAAGTCAATGCTACAGGTCTATAGTCATTAAGGTCTTTCGGATAAGGTTTCTTCGGAACTGGTACCACACACGATAATTTCCACAGTTGTGGTACTATACCTATTCTCAGGCTCATATTGAACAGATATGTAATGATCTCACTCAGCTGGTGCCCGCAGGTTTTGATTAGCCTTGCACTGATGACGTCAGGACCTGCAGCCTTCAAAACTTTGATCTTATCCAGTTCTTTTGCAACCTGGGTACTTGTGAAGAACAGACCCTGGCTCAGTTGACAAGTTGCAGCAGGGGGTGAGGTTATTGTAGCAGAGAGGTGTGAATGGTATGCAAGGGCAGGAGCAGCCAGTGTGTGATTAAATCTGTTAAAGAATAGATAGTTCATTAAGCCCCTCTTTATCTACATTCATCCTGGAGACAGTTTGTCTATGCCCAGATATAGACTTTAGACCCTCCCAGACTTCATGAATCCTTTTCTGTGACAATTTCAGTTCAATCTTCTATAATAATAAATGCCCTAAGCAGCTTCCGGTTGTAACAACTTCCGTCCAGTTGTAACCGGTGACGTCACCACACACACGCACATGTTAACCCTCAACACACCACACCGCCTCAACACACACTCCTCTCACCTTTCACCTCCACTCACGTCCACTCACTCTTTCACTCCACATACGTTCCTTTCTCTCACTCCGTTTCTCATACTCACACCGTCATCGTTGCTGCCCCGACATCTTCCTCCGCCGCCGCGATCCTGGATCCAGACGTTCTCCAGGCCGCCGACATGTTCTTGCGGCGACGCCATCTTGGATTTCGTGAAATCCCGCGATATTCAAGATGGCGTCGCCGCAAGAACATGTCGCTGGCGTGGACGACTCGGGATCCAAAAAGATGGCGTCGGCGAAATCTCGCGAGATTACGCCGACGCCATTTTGGATCCCGATGTCGTCCACGCCAGCGACATGTTCTTGCGGCGACGCCATCTTGAATATCGCAGGATTTCACGAAATCCAAGATGGCGTCGCCGCAAGAACATGTCGGCGGCCTGGAGAACGTCTGGATCCAGGATCGCGGTGGCGGAGGAAGATGTCGGGGCAGCGACGATGACGGTGTGAGTATGAGAGATGGAGTGAGAGAGAAAGGGTCGTATGTGGAGTGAAAGAGTGAGTGGATGTGAGTGGAGATGGTGAAAGGTGAGAGGAGTGTGTGTTGAGGCGGTGTGGTGTGTTGAGGGTTAACATGGCAAGAGGTGTTAACGACGTCGGCGAAAGCTCGCGAGATTTCGCCGACACCATCTTGCATTCCTGAAATTGCATCATTTACCTCACGCCAACTTGCTGTGCGGACGCTTGGCATTGCCTGTACCACCATAACTACTGCTGCCTTGGTCCTCTGCCTGTTTACTGCCGGTGTCTAATTACTGGGCCAATTTGCCTGTACTGCCATAACTATTGCTGCCTTGCTACTCTGCCGGTGTCTAATTACAGGGCTAATTTGCCTCTACCGCCATAACTACTGCTGCCTTGCTCCTCTGCCGGTGTCTAATTACAGGACCAATTTGCCTTTACCGCCATAACTACTGCTGCATTGCTCCTCTCCCGGTGTCTAATTACAGGGCCAATTTGCCTATACCGCCATAACTACTGCCTTTGTCCTCTGCCGGTGTCTAATTACAGGGCCAATTTGCCTATACTGCCATAACTACTGCTGCCTTTGTCCTCTGCCAGTGTCTAATTACAGGGCCAATTTGCCTCTACCGCCATAACTACTGCTGCTTTGGTCCTCTGCCTGTTTACTGCCGGTGTCTAATTACAAGGCCAATTTGCCTCTACCGCCATAACTACTGCTGCCTTGCTCCTCTGCCAGTGTCTAATTACAGGGCTAATTTGCCTCTACTGCCACAACTACTGCTGCCTTGCTCCTCTACCGGTGTTTAATTACAGGACCAATTTGCCTCTACCGCCATAACTACTGCTGCATTGCTCCTCTGCCGGTGTCTAATTACAGGACCAATTTGCCTATACCGCCATAACTACTGCCTTGGTCCTCTGCCGGTGTCTAATTACAGGGCCAATTTGCCTATACCGCCATAACTACTGCTGCCTTGCTCCTCTGCCGGTGTCTAATTACAGGGCCAATTTGCCTCTACCGCCATAACTACTGCTGCCTTGCTCCTCTGCTGGTGTCTAATTACAGGGCCAATTTGCCTATACCGCCATAACTACTGCTGCCTTGCTCCTCTGCCGGTGTCTAATTACAGGGCCAATTTGCCTCTACCGCCATAACTACTGCTGCTTTGGTCCTCTGCCTGTTTACTGCCGGTGTCTAATTACAGGGCCAATTTGCCTCTACCGCCATAACTACTGCTGCCTTGCTCCTCTGCCGGTGTCTAATTACAGGACTACTTTGCCTCTACCGCCATAACTACTGCTGCCTTGCTCCTCTGCCGGTGTCTAATTACAGGACCAATTTGCCTCTACCGCCATAACTACTGCTGCATTGCTCCTCTGCCGGTGTCTAATTACAGGGCCAATTTGCCTCTACCGCCATAACTACTGCTGCCTTGCTCCTCTGCCGGTGTCTAATTACAGGGCCAATTTGCCTCTACCGCCATAACTACTGCTGCCTTGCTCCTCTGCCGGTGTCTAATTACAGGATCAATTTGCCTCTACCGCCATAACTACTGCTGCATTGCTCCTCTGCCGGTGTCTAATTACAGGGCCAATTTGCCTCTACCGCCATAACTACTGCTGCCTTGCTCCTCTGCCGGTGTCTAATTACAGGGCCAATTTGCCTCTACCGCCATAACTACTGCTGCCTTGCTCCTCTGCCGGTGTCTAATTACAGGGCCAATTTGCCTCTACCGCCATAACTACTGCTGCCTTGCTCCTCTGCCGGTGTCTAATTACAGGATCAATTTGCCTCTACCGCCATAACTACTGCTGCATTGCTCCTCTGCTGGTGTCTAATTACAGGGCCAATTTGCCTATACCGCCATAACTACTGCTACCTTGCTCCTCTGCCGGTGTCTAATTACAGGGCCAATTTGCCTCTACCGCCATAAGTACTGCTGCCTTGCTCCTCTGACTGTTCACTGCCTTTGTCTTATTTCAGGGCCAATTTGCCTCTACCGCCATAACTACTGCTGCCTTGCTCCTCTGCCGGTGTCTAATTACAGGGCCAATTTGCCTCTACCGCCATAACTACTGCTGCCTTGCTCCTCTGCCGGTGTCTAATTACAGGGCCAATTTGCCTCTACCGCCATAACTACTGCTGCCTTGCTCCTCTGCCGGTGTCTAATTACAGGATCAATTTGCCTCTACCGCCATAACTACTGCTGCATTGCTCCTCTGCTGGTGTCTAATTACAGGGCCAATTTGCCTATACCGCCATAACTACTGCTACCTTGCTCCTCTGCCGGTGTCTAATTACAGGGCCAATTTGCCTCTACCGCCATAAGTACTGCTGCCTTGCTCCTCTGACTGTTCACTGCCTGTGTCTAATTTCAGGGCCAATTTGCCTCTACCGCCATAACTACTGCTGCCTTGCTCCTCTGCCGGTGTCTAATTACAGGGCCAATTTGCCTCTACCGCCATAACTACTGCTGCCTTGCTCCTCTGCCGGTGTCTAATTACAGGGCCAATTTGCCTCTACCGCCATAACTACTGCTGCCTTGCTCCTCTGCCGGTGTCTAACTACAGGGCCAATTTGCCACTACCACTTCATAACTACTGCTGGGCAATTACAGGGTCAATTAGTATCTGTTTACTCTACAATACTCCAGGACGCCTTCTTCACTGCCAGATAACTGCCAAATAGACTCCTTTACCTGTGCCAACATGAGTCATAACAAAATGTATGCCAATGCCAGTGAAAGGAAAGCAGCTTTAGCACTACGACAAAAACAACGCCGTGCTAATGAGACTCCTGAGGAAAAACACCATCGCCTTGAGAAGATTAAGGCTTATAAATGTCGTCGCCTCATACACGAATCCCCTAACTCTAAATCCATAAGATTGGCTGAAGAAGCCTCTGCACGCCGTCACTGCCGACAACAGACGGCCTCTTCCTCATCATTATTATTAGACTCACAACAGGATGCTTCCACATCAGCATGTGGAACAATTTACTGCTACACTTCATCCCATATGCCGTTCACTGACATAACTAATCAGCAATCTGTTTCTGCCCTATCAATACCACCATTCAATACCGATGCCCAGTATGCCAATGCCAGTGAAAGGAAAGCAGCTTTAGCACTACGACAAAAACAACGCCGTGCTAATGAGACTCCTGAGGAAAAACAGCATCGACTTGACAAGATTAAGGCTTATAAATGCCGTCGTCTCACACACGAATCCCCTAACTCTAAATCTATTACATTGGCTGAAGAAGCCTCTGCACACCATCACCGCCAACAACAGACGGCTTCTTCCTCATCATTATTAGTAGACTCACAACAGGATGCTTCCACATCAGCATGTGGAACAAGTTACTACCACACTTCATCCTATATGCCGTTCACTGACATAACTAATCAGCAATCTGTTTCTGCCCTATCAATACCACCATTAGTCAATACCAACGCACAGTTTCTTCACATACAAGCTGCAGTTAGCCCGCAGAAAGTGCAACCAAGACAAATATACGTTGGTCTCAAAACTAGGCGCACCCCATCGGTTGGACATGCACTTCTACTAGAACCTCACATTTTCACTAATGATGAAAATAGTATTACTGAACACAGCTGTGGTGACATGACCCATGTATGTGAGCATTGCGAAGCTTTGCATATTGTAGCAGAGATACCTTCTGATAACAACTTTACGCTCTGCTGTCAGAAGGGTAAAGTCCATGTACCCATACTAAAATATCCTGATGTCTTTACACGTTTGCTGAACGGGCAAAGTGAATTTAGCAAAAATTTCATGGATAATATTCGAAGTATTAACAGTTCCTTTGCTTTTGCCTCCATGGGTGCAAATATTTCACCACCTCCTGGATATGGCCCATACTGTTTCCGCATACATGGCCAGATCTATCATAGAACTGGAACACTACATCCTTCAGATGACCAGCAACGCACATTTGCCCAACTTTACATTCTCGATACCACTACCGCAAACGAACAACGCTTACGATGTAAAGAAAATCAAAAATGTCATCCTACATTGATGAACATTATTGCCCTTCAAATCCAAACTATTAATCCTTTTGTGGAAGCTTATCAAATGTTACGTGATGTGGAAGAACAAGAAAAAATTAAATCTCTACAAAACGGAACTGTCATGCCAAACATCACTATGGCTATTAAACAAGATCGTACTCAAGACCCTCGACGCTACAATAATCCCACTGTCAGTGAAGTAGCAGTCGTGTTTCAAAATGACAATGGTGAGCCACCTTTCAATAGAGACATATTAATTCATTTAAAACCTGATCCCCATAACCCTTTAGCTCCAAAAACACAACAAATTAGTATTCTCCATAGCAATTTGGATGCCCTCCTCTATCCAATATTTTTCCCTTATGGAGACCAAGGATGGCATGATGGACTCAAACAACAAGGCAAAAGTCCGAGGAGGATCACTCAACTCCAATACTATTGCTATATGTTATCTGTCAGAAATTACTTTAATCCACTCCTCAATGGTGGTAAGCTAACACAGCAATATTTAGTAGATGCTTATGTCAAAATCAAAGCTAATCGCCTACATTACATCCGCAACCACCAAAAAGATTTAAAAGTGGAGGATTACTGCCTCCTTCAAGAACATCTACTAAAAAAATCGGTTCAAAAGGGCATCCCTATTGGGAAAACCGTCATTTTACCATCTTCTTTTGAAGGCAGTCCAAGAAACATGCAGCAGCGCTACCAGGATGCTATGGCTATTGTTACAAAGTATGGTCGACCAGATCTATTTATCACCATGACATGTAATCCTAAGTGGAATGAGATTACTACACATTTAGAACCGTGGCAGCGTGTTGAACACAGACCAGACTTGGTTGCACGTGTCTTTAAAATTAAACTGGAATCCCTCTTAAAAGACATTAGCAGTGGATTATTTGGAAACGTCACTGCAATGGTCCATGTCATTGAATTTCAGAAGCGTGGTCTCCCACACGCTCATATTTTAATTATTCTTGACAGCCTGTCTAAATTACGGACTGAGGCGGACATAGACAATATAGTGTGGGCTGAAATACCTGATGAAACAATCTACCCTCAGCTCCATAACATTGTTCTTCAACACATGATTCATGGTCCCTGTGGAGAACACAATCCTAATTCTCCCTGTATGGATCTTGGAAAGTGTAGCAAAGGTTTCCCAAAACAAAACCAACCATATACCATCAAAGAAAAGGATGGCTATCCCACTTACCTCAGACCCATTGGCAAAACATATGAACACCATTCTAAGATGATTGACAATTCATGGGTAGTTCCATATAACCCATTTTTACTCACCAAATACAAGTGCCATATTAATGTAGAAATATGTGCTTCCATTCAAAGTGTAAAATATTTATTTAAATACATTTACAAAGGACATGACAAAGCCAACCTTGAAATTTCCCAAAATAACATCCAACATGATGAAACACACCAATTTACGGATACCAGATATGTTAGTGCACCTGAGGCTGCGTGGCGGATATTTGCTTTTCCTATGCATAAACAATCTCATGCCATCATTCGCCTAGCCGTACATCTGCCTAATTCTCAACCACTCTATTTTCATGAGAATGACTCTGCAGACAACATCCATCAAAAGCTCAATTCCAATTCTACACTTATGACGTATTTCAACCTTAATAAGATCGACCACAATGCACATAACTATTTCTACTGCAAAATTCCAAAACACTACGTTTGGAAACAAGGCACATGGGAACAAAGAAAACGAGGGGGTCTCACAGTTATTGGAAGAATGTACACTGTTAGTGTGAAAGACCAAGAACGCTATTATTTACGTTTGTTGTTACTGCATGTAAAAGCTGCTACCAGTTTTGACAGCATTAAAACGGTCAATGGAGTTATGCATGAAACCTTTAAGGATGCTGCGTTAGCACTTGGATTATTATTCGATGATAGCATCTGGAGACATACTTTAACAGATGCTTGCATTCTTAACATGCCTTCCCAACTTAGAGACATGTTTGCTTATATCTGTATTTTTGGCCCCCCCAGTAATCCACTTGAATTGTGGAATGAATTTAAGGACCATTTTTTACAAGACTACTGTCATACATACCACAGCAACACTGAAGAGTGTATCGATTGTGAAGGATATGCTATGAAAGATGTCCAAGATGTCCTCATAGTCCATGGAAAAACTTTTGCTGATTTCAATTTACCACGCCCAGCAAAAAATATTAAACAACTCCTTAAACAATATGATAAGGATTAGGAGTTAAAAAAAGCTGCAGAGATGAAAGAAACTCTTAATCAGGAGCAACTTTTTGCCTATGATGTCATTACTGAAGCTTTACAAAATAGCAGTTTAATACCAAAGTGCTTTTTTCTCGATGGACCTGGTGGCAGTGGAAAGACCTACCTATACCATCTACTTACACATCATTTAAGAGGACAAGGAGAAATTGTGTCACCTGCAGCGACTACAGGAATAGCATCTAACTTGATACAAGGAGGCCGAACAATCCACTCTCTATATGGCATACCTATTCCGATCAATGAAACATCTGTTTCCAGGATTAAAAACGATACAAATGCAGGAAAACATTTACAGAGTGCACTATGGTCCAAAAACATGCATTGAATGTGATAGATAGACTTCTACGTGACATCATGACAACAAATGTTGCTGAAAAAAATAAAACACCATTTGGAGGTAAAGTTATTGTTCTTGGAGGAGACTTCAGACAATGTCTTCCCGTCATCGCTCATGGAACAAGAATAGACATTGTAGATTCCTGCATTAAATATTCAGAACATTGGCAACATTTTACCAGACTACCGCTAATCAACAACATGAGCTCCACTGATCCTGAATACAGCACTTGGTTGCTTAAACTTGGAAATGGTGAGCTGTCTAATGAACAAAACCTTGGAGAGGATGTCATTGAAATTCCTCCAGACATCCTTTGCACTGGCTCTATAGTAACCGAGATCTTTGGAGACCATATTTGCATTGATGTTAATGACAAACAAAGCCTCAACACTGCTGCATCACATGCTATACTATGTCCGAAAAATGATGACGTCGATTTTCTGAACTGTAAAGTAATGGATCGCATTAGTGGTGATTATACTGTATATACAAGTGATGATTCTGTCGATGCTGATGAGGCAGAGGAATGTGAAAACTACCCAGTTGAATTTTTAAACTCTCTGACACCATCAGGAATGCCATCACATCTCTTAAAACTTAAAATTGGCACCATTGTGATGCTATTAAGAAACCTAAACACCAAGAAAGGTCTCTGCAATGGCACTCGCCTCATTGTCATTGCCTTCCTCCCCAACATCATACAGGCTAAAGTGATTACTGGCTCAGCTGAAGGAGACATTGTGATTATTCCACGCATCGATTTGTGTCCTTCAGAAACTGGGTTACCTTTTAAATTAAAACGTCGACAGTTTCCTCTAAAACCTGCTTTTGCTATGACCATTAACAAATCCCAAGGACAGACCCTCAATCGAGTTGGAATTTTTTTGCCCGAACATGTATTTGCCCATGGACAATTGTATGTTGCATTCTCCCGAGTAAAGCAACGCAGCAACGTTAGGGTCAAAGTGGTGGATACACCACTTCAAGGACAATTGCTACCTAATAGCCCAAAAATCTTCACTAGAAATGTCGTTTACAAAAATGTCTTACTTTAAACTATTTAAGTTTGTCCTAGAATGGATAGATATATATGTCACGCCGTGCTCACCTGGGGGCGGGACCTCGGTCCCGACGTCATCTCTTCCGGAGCTGCGGTCACTCCGGGGGTCCCGTAGGGTGCGCACGCGCAGCTCTCGTCCCCGGGCCTCCTCCTACATGTCACGTTTGCGCTTGCGCACTCCTGTCAGTGCTGTATAGGGCTCGGTCCTCTCTATGGTAATGGAGGACCTGACCCGGAACCTGTAGTGGTCATGTGCTTTCTGGCTAGTTCCTGACCCGGAACCAGTAGTAGTCATGTGCTATATCAGACGACCTCCCCCTAGGGGAGGTGCCTGATTATTGTTGTGCTTCCTGGCTTGGTCTGCCGTGTCCCTGCCTGGCTGTGCGCTGTACTCAGGTCCTCTGCCTTGCACTCTGTTGTGCCTCTTGGCACACGCTCTGAATCTGCACTCTGCTTTGTACTTGGTTGTGCCTCCTGGCACACGCTCTGACCCTGTGTTCTGTCTCGTACTCGGTTGTGCCTCCTGGCACATGCTCTGACACTGTACTCTGTCTCATACTCGGTTGTGCCTCCTGGCACACGCTCTTACCCTGTACTCTGTCTTATACTCAGTCGTGCCTCCTGGCACACACTCCGATTCCGTGCTCTGTCTTATACTCAGTTGTACCTCCTGGCACACCTGCTGTCTGACTCAGTGCTCTGACGTGCTCCTTGCACGCTTCCTGCTTCACTCACACCCGGACGAACGAAGTCTCTGTATACCACGTGTTCCCGTGTCCACACTTTACACGTTCCTGCCGACACTCTCACCCACTCGTGTCTCCCGTGAGCCGGCCGCCTGGTGCCAGCAGTCGTGGTGCCTCACCCCCTGGGGCTTGCCCCTGACACTCCCTGTATAGGGGGTGGTCTTCACTAGGTCAGCTCGCCCTGGGAGGGTTGGTGTCACGACCCAGAGGGTCCACTCCAGGAGTCGTCACAGTATAATCAGGCCATGGACCCCGCTGGTGCCACCACCTCCATCCAAAAGGAACTGGTGTTCCTACGGGAGAGTCAGACCAGGATTATGGTCTTTTTGAAATCCATGGAGTCTCGTTTGTCGGCCATACAATCCGTTTCTGCCCAGTCCTCGGCCCCGCACCCGATGCCGCGCCTCGGCAAGCCATCCCGATATAGCGGGGACCCTAAGTTTTGTCGAGGATTTCTGAACCAATGCCGGTTACATTTTGAGCTTTTGCCGCAGCACTATCCCACTGAGCGCGCCCAAATTGCCTTTATTGTTTCACACTTAGAGGGGGAGGCATTAGCATGGGTGAACCCACTCTGGGAGCGCAATGACCCACTCGTCTCTCGGCTTTCCACCTTTTTGGACACCTTCCGCAAGGTGTTCGACGAGCCGGGTCGGCTGGCCTCTATCACCGAGTCCCTCTTTAACCTCCATCAGGGTACGCTACCGGTAGGACAGTATGCCATCCGTTTTCGTACCTTGGCCTCCGAACTCGGTTGGAACAACGAGGCTCTCGTAGGGATCTTTTGGCGTGGCCTGTCCAGTCGGATCAAAGACGTACTGGCAGGTCGGGATACTCCCACCTCTTTAGAGGATCTGATCTCACTGGCGACACGCATCGACCTGCGGTTTCAGGAACGTGCCCGGGAATTAGCCAGAGAGAGGAGCTCCTCTCACCTCCTCCGTTCCTGCTCCAAGAAGCCGGGAAACTTCTCCGCCTAGGGTTGATAGGAGAGGCCTCCCTAGGTGTACGTGATTCCTCTCCTCCCCTGCTCGTGTCCGTATTATTGAATCTCGGTGCCAAGCGTTATTCTGAGGAGGCTTTCCTGGATTCTGGCGCGGAGGGGAATTTTATCACACTCGAGGCGGTTAAAAAATACCGGATTCCTGTCAGATCCCTGGAGACTCCTCGGTCGATTGTTTCGGTCAATGGTACGTCCCTGCTGGAGTCCGTTACCCAGGCCACCGAAGAGATCGAGCTGCAGATCGGAGCCCTGCACCTGGAGAAGATCTCCTTCCTCGTCTTGTCCACCATGTCTCACGCACTTCTTCTAGGCCTCCCTTGGCTACGGACTCATGAGCCAACCCTGGACTGGCGGTCGGGCGAGATACTCCGATGGGGACCGTTCTGTCAGGAGAAGTGCCTGTTGCCCGTCCGTCTGATGAACTCTGCCGGTCCATCCCCGGCACCTACAGGTCTGCCGTCGGCTTACTGGTCCTTTGCAGATGTTTTCGACAAGAAGGAGGCCGAGACTCTGCCCCCCCATCGGCCATATGACTGTCCGATTGACCTCATTCCTGGTTCTACGCCACCCAGGGGTAGGATATACCCGCTATCCCCTGCTGAGACCCAAGCTATGTCTGACTATATCCAGGAGAACCTTGCTAGAGGTTTCATCCGTAAGTCCTCCTCGCCCGCGGGAGCGGGATTTTTCTTTGTAAAAAAGAAGGACGGCTCCCTCCGTCCTTGCATAGACTACCGAGGCCTGAACAATATCACGGTCAAGAACAAGTACCCATTGCCATTGATCCCGGAGCTCTTTGACCGACTTAGAGGAGCTCGAATTTTCACCAAACTGGATCTTCGTGGGGCCTACAACTTGATCCGCATTCGTTCCGGGGATGAGTGGAAGACCGCCTTTAACACCAGAGACGGTCACTACGAGTACTTGGTCATGCCCTTCGGCCTCTGCAATGCCCCAGCGGTTTTCCAGGAGTTCGTGAATGACGTCTTCCGGGATATGCTGTACTCCTGCGTGGTAGTCTATCTGGATGACATCCTCGTTTTTTCTCCAGACCTCTCCGCCCACAGAAAGAACGTGCGTCAAGTCCTCCAGCGCCTGAGGGAGAACCGCCTTTATGCCAAGCTTGAGAAATGTGCCTTCGAGCAAACGTCCCTGCCATTCTTGGGGTACATTATCTCAGAATCAGGTCTATGCATGGATCCGGCAAAAGCGTCCGCCGTCCTCGATTGGCCACAGCCCCATGGGGTGAAGGCAATCCAACGCTTCCTTGGTTTTGCGAACTACTACCGACAGTTCGTTCCTCATTTTTCCTCGTTGGTTCGCCCCATCTCGTCCCTTATCTGCAAGGGAGCTAACCCAAAGGCTTGGCCCTCTGAGGCTGAAGAGGCCTTCCAGTCGTTGAAACAAGCCTTCGCCGCTGCTCCGGCGCTTCACCGACCTGAGGTTAGTAGACCTTTCACTCTCGAGGTAGACGCATCCTCTACTGGGGCTGGCGCAGTCCTTCTGCAGAAATCCTCTTCTGGACGTTTTGTCACCTGTGGCTTCTTTTCTAAAGTATTTTCCTCCACTGAGCAGAACTACTCCATTGGCGACAAAGAGCTATTGGCCATTAAGTTGGCCTTGGAGGAGTGGAGGTACTTACTAGAGGGTGCCATACATCCATTCAAGATCTTCACAGACCATAAGAACCTGGCGTACATCCAGTCCGCACAGAGGCTCAATCCTCGGCAAGCCAGGTGGTCCCTATTCTTCTCCCGCTTTGACTTTGAGCTACATTTTCGGCCCGGCGATAAGAACGTTAGAGCGGATGCGTTGTCAAGATCATTCCTGTCGTCTGATGCAGAGGAAGAACCCTCTCATATCATTGATTTATCCAAAGTAATTACTGTGGCTCCTGTCAGGTTAACCACGTTACCTCCAGGAAGAACCTTTGTGGCTGAGAATAACCGAAAACGAGTGCTAAATTGGGGACATTCGTCCAAGATTGCCGGCCACGTTGGTGTCAAAAAGACTTTGGACTTAATCTCTCGCCATTATTGGTGGCCTTCACTCTCCCAGGATGTTAAAGACTTTGTAGCATCTTGCCCGTCCTGTGCCCAGAACAAGATACCCAGACAACCACCCTCCGGTCTTCTGTTCCCGCTTCCCATTCCGTCGGCTCCATGGCAGCACATAGCCATGGATTTCATTACTGATCTGCCTTGTTCTTCCGGTTGTACTGTGGTCTTGGTGGTTGTAGGCCGATTTTCAAAGATGGCTCACTTCATTCCTCTTCCCGGACTACCCTCTGCTCCTGACTTGGCGAAGATCTTCATTTCCCATATCTTTAGGATTCACGGCTTCCCCCAGCACATCGTGTCGGATAGAGGGGTCCAATTCACCTCCCGGTTCTGGAGAGCTCTATGCGGACTCATGAAAGTGTCATTGGATTTCTCTTCCGCCTATCACCCCCAAACCAATGGGCAGGTGGAACGTACCAACCAGATCCTTACATCCTATCTCCGGCATTTTTCTAATGCTCATCAGAATGACTGGGTCGGTCTACTTCCTTGGGCTGAGTTCGCCTACAATAATCACTCCAGTGAATCGTCTACCAAGTCTCCTTTCTTCATCGTCTTTGGACAGCATCTCAATGTGCCTCTACCGGTACTTCCTGTCTCGGGGGTACCTGCTGCCGATTCTCAGTCTGTGGAGTTCTCCAGGGTATGGCAGGAGACCAAAACCGCTCTCGAGAATGCACGGGACAGAATGAAATTACACGCTGACAAGAGGCGCCTGGACGTTCCTCCATTTCTCCCTGGTGACAAGGTGTGGCTCTCCACCAAATACGTCCGCCTTAAGGTACCATCTTACAAACTGGGTCCCCGTTACATTGGTCCTTTTGAGGTCCTCAGGCGGATTAATGATGTTGCTTACAAATTGAAGCTGCCTCCTTCACTCCGTATTCCCAATTCCTTCCATGTGTCTCTCCTAAAACCTGTGGTTCTTAACCGATTTCATCCTTCTCCAGGCCACACACCCAGCCTGTTGGCTTGGGGGATGAGTTTGAGGTGAATGACATTTTGGCCATGAAGAAGGTAAGAGGGAGAACCATGTTCCTGGTCGATTGGAAGGGTTTTGGCCCCGAGGAGAGGTCATGGGAACCCAAGGAGAATATCCACGCACCCCAGATTTTGTCTAAGTTCCTCTCCAGTTTTAGAAAGAGGGGGCGTAAAGGGGGGGGTACTGTCACGCCGTGCTCACCTGGGGGCGGGACCTCGGTCCCGACGTCATCTCTTCCGGAGCTGCGGTCACTCCGGGGGTCCCGTAGGGTGCGCACGCGCAGCTCTCGTCCCCGGGCCTCCTCCTACATGTCACGTTTGCGCTTGCGCGCTCCTGTCAGTGCTGTATAGGGCTCGGTCCTCTCTATGGTAATGGAGGACCTGACCCGGAACCTGTAGTGGTCATGTGCTTTCTGGCTAGTTCCTGACCCGGAACCAGTAGTAGTCATGTGCTATATCAGACGACCTCCCCCTAGGGGAGGTGCCTGATTATTGTTGTGCTTCCTGGCTTGGTCTGCCGTGTCCCTGCCTGGCTGTGCGCTGTACTCAGGTCCTCTGCCTTGCACTCTGTTGTGCCTCTTGGCACACGCTCTGAATCTGCACTCTGCTTTGTACTTGGTTGTGCCTCCTGGCACACGCTCTGACCCTGTGTTCTGTCTCGTACTCGGTTGTGCCTCCTGGCACATGCTCTGACACTGTACTCTGTCTCATACTCGGTTGTGCCTCCTGGCACACGCTCTTACCCTGTACTCTGTCTTATACTCAGTCGTGCCTCCTGGCACACACTCCGATTCCGTGCTCTGTCTTATACTCAGTTGTACCTCCTGGCACACCTGCTGCCTGACTCAGTGCTCTGACGTGCTCCTTGCACGCTTCCTGCTTCACTCACACCCGGACGAACGAAGTCTCTGTATACCACGTGTTCCCGTGTCCACACTTTACACGTTCCTGCCGACACTCTCACCCACTCGTGTCTCCTGTGAGCCGGCCACCTGGTGCCAGCAGTCGTGGTGCCTCACCCCCTGGGGCTTGCCCCTGACACTCCCTGTATAGGGGGTGGTCTTCACTAGGTCAGCTCGCCCTGGGAGGGTTGGTGTCACGACCCAGAGGGTCCACTCCAGGAGTCGTCATAGTATAATCAGGCCATGGACCCCGCTGGTGCCACCACCTCCATCCAAAAGGAACTGGTGTTCCTACGGGAGAGTCAGACCAGGATTATGGTCTTTTTGAAATCCATGGAGTCTCGTTTGTCGGCCATACAATCCGTTTCTGCCCAGTCCTCGGCCCCGCACCCGATGCCGCGCCTCGGCAAGCCACCCCGATATAGCGGGGACCCTAAGTTTTGTCGAGGATTTCTGAACCAATGCCGGTTACATTTTGAGCTTTTGCCGCAGCACTATCCCACTGAGCGCGCCCAAATTGCCTTTATTGTTTCACACTTAGAGGGGGAGGCATTAGCATGGGTGAACCCCCTCTGGGAGCGCAATGACCCACTCGTCTCTCGGCTTTCCACCTTTTTGGACACCTTCCGCAAGGTGTTCGACGAGCCGGGTCGGCTGGCCTCTATCACCGAGTCCCTCTTTAACCTCCATCAGGGTACGCTACCGGTAGGACAGTATGCCATCCGTTTTCGTACCTTGGCCTCCGAACTCGGTTGGAACAACGAGGCTCTCATAGGGATCTTTTGGCGTGGCCTGTCCAGTCGGATCAAAGACGTACTGGCAGGTCGGGATACTCCCACCTCTTTAGAGGATCTGATCTCACTGGCGACACGCATCGACCTGCGGTTTCAGGAACGTGCCCGGGAATTAGCCAGAGAGAGGAGCTCCTCTCACCTCCTCCGTTCCTACTCCAAGAAGCCGGGAAACTTCTCCGCCTAGGGTTGATAGGAGAGGCCTCCCTAGGTGTACGTGATTCCTCTCCTCCCCTGCTCGTGTCCGTATTATTGAATCTCGGTGCCAAGCGTTATTCTGAGGAGGCTTTCCTGGATTCTGGCGCGGAGGGGAATTTTATCACACTCGAGGCGGTTAAAAAATACCGGATTCCTGTCAGATCCCTGGAGACTCCTCGGTCTATTGTTTCGGTCAATGGTACGTCCGTGCTGGAGTCCGTTACCCAGGCCACCGAAGAGATCGAGCTGCAGATCGGAGCCCTGCACCTGGAGAAGATCTCCTTCCTCGTCTTGTCCACCATGTCTCACGCACTTCTTCTAGGCCTCCCTTGGCTACGGACTCATGAGCCAACCCTGGACTGGCGGTCGGGCGAGATACTCCGATGGGGACCGTTCTGTCAGGAGAAGTGCCTGTTGCCCGTCCGTCTGATGAACTCTGCCGGTCCATCCCCGGCACCTACAGGTCTGCCGTCGGCTTACTGGTCCTTTGCAGATGTTTTCGACAAGAAGGAGGCCGAGACTCTGCCCCCCCATCGGCCATATGACTGTCCGATTGACCTCATTCCTGGTTCTACGCCACCCAGGGGTAGGATATACCCGCTATCCCCTGCTGAGACCCAAGCTATGTCTGACTATATCCAGGAGAACCTTGCTAGAGGTTTCATCCGTAAGTCCTCCTCGCCCGCGGGAGCGGGATTTTTCTTTGTAAAAAAGAAGGACGGCTCCCTCCGTCCTTGCATAGACTACCGAGGCCTGAACAATATCACGGTCAAGAACAAGTACCCATTGCCATTGATCCCGGAGCTCTTTGACCGACTTAGAGGAGCTCGAATTTTCACCAAACTGGATCTTCGTGGGGCCTACAACTTGATCCGCATTCGTTCCGGGGATGAGTGGAAGACCGCCTTTAACACCAGAGACGGTCACTACGAGTACTTGGTCATGCCCTTCGGCCTCTGCAATGCCCCAGCGGTTTTCCAGGAGTTCGTGAATGACGTCTTCCGGGATATGCTGTACTCCTGCGTGGTAGTCTATCTGGATGACATCCTCGTTTTTTCTCCAGACCTCTCCGCCCACAGAAAGAACATGCGTCAAGTCCTCCAGCGCCTGAGGGAGAACCGCCTTTATGCCAAGCTTGAGAAATGTGCCTTCGAGCAAACGTCCCTGCCATTCTTGGGGTACATTATCTCAGAATCAGGTCTATGCATGGATCCGGCAAAAGTGTCCGCCGTCCTCGATTGGCCACAGCCCCATGGGGTGAAGGCAATCCAACGCTTCCTTGGTTTTGCGAACTACTACCGACAGTTCGTTCCTCATTTTTCCTCGTTGGTTCGCCCCATCTCGTCCCTTATCTGCAAGGGAGCTAACCCAAAGGCTTGGCCCTCTGAGGCTGAAGAGGCCTTCCAGTCGTTGAAACAAGCCTTCGCCGCTGCTCCGGCGCTTCACCGACCTGAGGTTAGTAGACCTTTCACTCTCGAGGTAGACGCATCCTCTACTGGGGCTGGCGCAGTCCTTCTGCAGAAATCCTCTTCTGGACGTTTTGTCACCTGTGGCTTCTTTTCTAAAGTATTTTCCTCCGCTGAGCAGAACTACTCCATTGGCGACAAAGAGCTATTGGCCATTAAGTTGGCCTTGGAGGAGTGGAGGTACTTACTGGAGGGTGCCGTACATCCATTCAAGATCTTCACAGACCATAAGAACCTGGCGTACATCCAGTCCGCACAGAGGCTCAATCCTCGGCAAGCCAGGTGGTCCCTATTCTTCGCCCGCTTTGACTTTGAGCTACATTTTCGGCCCGGCGATAAGAACGTTAGAGCGGATGCGTTGTCAAGATCATTCCTGTCGTCTGATGCAGAGGAAGAACCCTCTCATATCATTGATTTATCCAAAGTAATTACTGTGGCTCCTGTCAGGTTAACCACGTTACCTCCGGGAAGAACCTTTGTGGCTGAGAATAACCGAAAACGAGTGCTAAATTGGGGACATTCGTCCAAGATTGCCGGCCACGTTGGTGTCAAAAAGACTTTGGACTTAATCTCTCGCCATTATTGGTGGCCTTCACTCTCCCAGGATGTTAAAGACTTTGTAGCATCTTGCCCGTCCTGTGCCCAGAACAAGATACCCAGACAACCACCCTCCGGTCTTCTGTTCCCGCTTCCCATTCCGTCGGCTCCATGGCAGCACATAGCCATGGATTTCATTACTGATCTGCCTTGTTCTTCCGGTTGTACTGTGGTCTTGGTGGTTGTAGACCGATTTTCAAAGATGGCTCACTTCATTCCTCTTCCCGGACTACCCTCTGCTCCTGACTTGGCGAAGATCTTCATTTCCCATATCTTCAGGATTCACGGCTTCCCCCAGCACATCGTGTCGGATAGAGGGGTCCAATTCACCTCCCGGTTCTGGAGAGCTCTATGCGGACTCATGAAAGTGTCATTGGATTTCTCTTCCGCCTATCACCCCCAAACCAATGGGCAGGTGGAACGTACCAACCAGATCCTTACATCCTATCTCCGGCATTTTTCTAATGCTCATCAGAATGACTGGGTCGGTCTACTTCCTTGGGCTGAGTTCGCCTACAATAATCACTCCAGTGAATCGTCTACCAAGTCTCCTTTCTTCATCGTCTTTGGACAGCATCTCAATGTGCCTCTACCGGTACTTCCTGTCTCGGGGGTACCTGCTGCCGATTCTCAGTCTGTGGAGTTCTCCAGGGTATGGCAGGACACCAAAACCGCTCTCGAGAAAGCACGGGACAGAATGAAATTACACGCTGACAAGAGGCGCCTGGACGTTCCTCCATTTCTCCCTGGTGACAAGGTGTGGCTCTCCACCAAATACGTCCGCCTTAAGGTACCATCTTACAAACTGGGTCCCCGTTACATTGGTCCTTTTGAGGTCCTCAGGCGGATTAATGATGTTGCTTACAAATTGAAGCTGCCTCCTTCACTCCGTATTCCCAATTCCTTCCATGTGTCTCTCCTAAAACCTGTGGTTCTTAACCGATTTCATCCTTCTCCAGGCCACACACCCCAGCCTGTTGGCTTGGGGGATGAGTTTGAGGTGAATGACATTTTGGCCATGAAGAAGGTAAGAGGGAGAACCATGTTCCTGGTCGATTGGAAGGGTTTTGGCCCCGAGGAGAGGTCATGGGAACCCAGGGAGAATATCCACGCACCCCAGATTTTGTCTAAGTTCCTCTCCAGTTTTAGAAAGAGGGGGCGTAAAGGGGGGGGTACTGTCACGCCGTGCTCACCTGGGGGCGGGACCTCGGTCCCGACGTCATCTCTTTCGGAGCTGCGGTCACTCCGGGGGTCCCGTAGGGTGCGCACGCGCAGCTCTCGTCCCCGGGCCTCCTCCTACATGTCACGTTTGCGCTTGCGCGCTCCTGTCAGTGCTGTATAGGGCTCGGTCCTCTCTATGGTAATGGAGGACCTGACCCGGAACCTGTAGTGGTCATGTGCTTTCTGGCTAGTTCCTGACCCGGAACCAGTAGTAGTCATGTGCTATATCAGACGACCTCCCCCTAGGGGAGGTGCCTGATTATTGTTGTGCTTCCTGGCTTGGTCTGCCGTGTCCCTGCCTGGCTGTGCGCTGTACTCAGGTCCTCTGCCTTGCACTCTGTTGTGCCTCTTGGCACACGCTCTGAATCTGCACTCTGCTTTGTACTTGGTTGTGCCTCCTGGCACACGCTCTGACCCTGTGTTCTGTCTCGTACTCGGTTGTGCCTCCTGGCACATGCTCTGACACTGTACTCTGTCTCATACTCGGTTGTGCCTCCTGGCACACGCTCTTACCCTGTACTCTGTCTTATACTCAGTCGTGCCTCCTGGCACACACTCCGATTCCGTGCTCTGTCTTATACTCAGTTGTACCTCCTGGCACACCTGCTGCCTGACTCAGTGCTCTGACGTGCTCCTTGCACGCTTCCTGCTTCACTCACACCCGGACGAACGAAGTCTCTGTATACCACGTGTTCCCGTGTCCACACTTTACACGTTCCTGCAGACACTCTCACCCACTCGTGTCTCCTGTGAGCCGGCCGCCTGGTGCCAGCAGTCGTGGTGCCTCACCCCCTGGGGCTTGCCCCTGACACTCCCTGTATAGGGGGTGGTCTTCACTAGGTCAGCTCGCCCTGGGAGGGTTGGTGTCACGACCCAGAGGGTCCACTCCAGGAGTCGTCATAATATAGATATATAAATAATAGTTACATTCTAAATAGATATAGATAATAGACTTCTAAGACTTCTATACATAGCTTGATATATGTTATATATATAAATATTTTAAGCAGATAGATATATCTTACACTAATTATCTCTTTCACATATATGTCATAGACATATTTAAATCCATAAAAATATACATAGGTATAGGTATATATAGATTAAAAAAAAAAAGGCAAAAACAAAAAAATTTAGGCAAACATACGTAGATTTCAACTACATAGCTAACACATACCTACATAACTTAGGTAATAATAATTAATTTTTTATTTATTAATAGAGTACTATTATTTCAATAGCACTTTACATACATCAGTAATACTGTCCTTCTTGAGGCTCACTATGTAAATATCTTATCCACATAAAAACATAGGTGTGATACATCTACTATAATAAATGCGCTAAGCAGCTTCCGGGTTGTAGCAACTTCCGTCCAGTTGTAACTGGTGACGTCACGGCACACCTCTTGCCATGTTAACCCTCAACACACGATTCCTCAACACACACTCCTCTCACCTTTCACTATCTCCACTAACGTCCACTCGCAGGATTTTAGAATACTCAAGATGGCGTGGCCGCAAGAACATGTCGCCGGCGTGGACAACGTCGGGATCCAGGATGGCGCCGGCGGAAGAAGATGTCGGGGATCGTGGAGCAGCGACGATGACGGTGTGAGTATGAGAGACGGAGTGAGAGAAAGGGTCGTATGTGGAGTGAAAGAGTGAGTGGACGTGAGTGGAGATGGTGAAAGGTGAGAGGAGTGTGTGTTGAGGAGGTGTGTGTGTATTGAGGGTTAACATGGCAAGAGGTGTGTCACTATCCTCTCGATGCGATAGCATCGGGCCTTAATCTAGTACTCTTATAATTAGCCTTTCCCTGCCTTATGGATTACATTCGGATGCTTACATGCGCAAAATAGGCAACCACACCTTGATTACGGAAGACATATGGAGCACTATTTATGAGACATTTATCCGTATTACGCATGTAAACTACGGACCGTGTTTTGCGTCAGTTAGTGTGACCCCGTCCTTATAATGTATTCACCGAATCTTCTTAAATGGTGTGTGCCTACGTGTACTCCACCAGAAATGTTACTCCAGTCAATGACAATCAGCAGTAAAATTTCCTCTACCATATCAGTGAATGGAGTAGCATTTCTGCTGTAGAAAACACTTGTGCATTTGATGAATAGAGAGGGTGGGTGGTTCATCTCCAAAGTTGCAAGATTTTTGGCCACTGGCGTAAAAGTTTTGATGAATTGGTCCCAAAGTGTAATACACTTTTGTGAGCATTTATCTGCTGTTCATTTGATCCTGCCCACCATAAGTTAGGGATAGCGTTCACAATGCAAAAAACTGAGCTGTCTGCAGACTTTTTTTCTTACAAATGAACAATTTGTGACTTCATATCTATAAGATGCTCTGTTTAAACGCATGTGTTGTAGATGTCATTTACACATAAGAAGGCTTTAGGTCAGTATGTTACCACTTTCCATGTGATTTCTCTACTTTTCCCAGAAGGAACACATTTCTCCCTCTGTTATGCAAAGAAATTACATAATTCATAGCCTCATATGAAATTGGAAAATTCTTTGCTTTAAGTTTCTGGTGCCAGTAAAACAAGTTTGCATGTTCTAAATTCTCTTCTGGATGCAATGCGTTAACTTTTAAGCATGGATGAGCATGTTATAAATGGGGCAGAGTCTGATGCAGTTTATTATTGATAAGCCTCTTGACGTCATCCACATGGCATATTAGAATACGGGGCTGATTTAATAGTACCCTAGGCTACATTTCCTATTACAACGAGTACCTAAGAATTTCTTGTGCTTATGTCTTCTCCTACCGTGCATGCTGCTCATACTGAAAATTATATTAGTATCTACAGTATATATCTATTTTATTCACTTCCTGTATAACAGTCAATTGCAGACGTTAAAATGTTCAATGTATAAAATATAAGAAAGAACAGATTAATATATTTTAAAAAATGTTAACAATATTGTAATAGTGAATGTATTCTTTTCATCAACAGTCACGGTACCCACAAAAAGAACTAACATATGGTGCAGCACAGAAACATTACATTTCAGAGGTAGCTATAGAACAGCTTTCCTTTAAGGCTATTTGCACACTGAGCTTTTTTAGTTTTTTTATAGCAGATTTGAATTGTTTCCAAACTGGACAATGGATATGTGCACACAATGTTTTTTTTTATCGTGGAAATAGGCTAGAAAAAAAACAAAAAATGTTCAAAAGAATAAACTTAAAGGGAGCCTGTCATGTTAAAATACTAAGAGGAAATTAACTTTATTTTTCCTGGCAGCTTTGGGTTTTAGCCAAAAGGGAGGGTCAACGCAGCTTCTGTCACCGCTCAGTGCATAGTGAGTGGCGGCTATAGCCGAGCCCCAACACTGTCTGACAGCCGACTCTAAGGCTAGAGTCAAATGACTGACTGTAATTTCTCTAAATTTGAGAAAATCGGTTTGATTATGCAAATCACACTCTGATCAGATTTTGATTAGAGTGTGATCGATTTTTTCAGATGAGTAGAAGATGGAAACAAAATATTTCTCCATGTTCTCGATTCTGTAATTTTTTCGATGGACCCGTTGTCTTGCATGGCTGAGTGTGATCCAAAAATCCATTGTAAATTGTAAATGCTGCAATTTTCTCCTTGGACAGACTAGGTCTGAGGAAAAAATCGGACATATGTACGGCCCTATAGAGTAACATTGGTCCAATTGTGATCCAGAGATCTGATGTTTTATCTTTTGCTAGCATTTTTTGGTAGTTTTCTGAGTATTTTTTCCTGCATTATTTTATCACTAGTGTTCTTTGCATATTTTTCTAGTATTTTTTTATGCAAGTGATTTTTGCATGTTCTTCCAACATTGTTTTGTTTTTTGGGGTGTTTTTAGACACTATAAGGCCACTTTCTCACATTCGGTGTTTGGTTAGTATTTTACAACTCTATTTGTAAAGTGAAGCCAGGAGGGGACAATCAGAATCAAGGTATAACAGAAGCACGTCACCATTTCTGCATTTCTCACCCACTCCTGGAAAATGCTCCATTGCAGCATCAAAGTATTTCACTGTGGGCCCTTCTTAGGCCACATGCACACATCGAGTATTTGGTGAGTTTTTTACTCCAGTATTTCTAAGCCAAAATCAGGAGTGGGTGAAAAATGCAGAAGTGGTGCAAATGTTTCTATTATGCTTTTCCTCTGACCATTCCACTCCTGCTTTTGGCTTACAAATACTGGGGTAAAAAACTCACCAAATACTCAAAGTGTTCACATGGCCTAAGGGCAGAGACACACCAGCGATTAAAAAAACGGTCCGATTTTGATGCAGAAGAGTCGAACTAGTGTATTGCAATTGTCATGCAAGTGTCATGCATTTTTTGTGCGAGTATAATCAGATCTTTCACACATAGCATCCGATTTACATCCAAATGCTGTGCGATTGCTATCAGACTGCAATGCGATTTTAACATAAGCTTTTACATAGAGCATTTTTCTGTTATTTACACATTGTCTTAAAATAAAATATTTTTCAAAACACACACTATATATATATATATATATATATATATATATATATATAATAACATATATACTCGCGTATAAGCCGAGATTTTCAGCCCATTTTTTGGGGCTGAAAGTCCCCCTCTCAGCTTATGCGTGAGTCATATACCAGGGGTCAGCAGGGGAGGGGGAGCGGGGGTGTCAGATCATACTTACGCCTCCTGGCGCGGTCTCTGCAGCCCCCACCCCCACTTCTCCCACGGTTTCAGGCACCCTCCTTCTGAGGTCATGTGGTATCGCTCAGTAAAGTCATGAATATGCGCATATTCATGATGTTAATGAGTGGTACCACGTGATCGCTGAAAGAAGGAACAGCTGCCGAAGACCGTGGGAGAAGCGGGGCTGCAGAGACCGCGCCAGGAGAGGGTAAATATATGCGATATTCACCTGTCCCCGATCCACTACTGCGGCTGCTCTGTTCTCCGCGTCCTCTGGCTGTGTCAGTATTCCGGGTTTTTTCTAAATCATCTTGTGAATGACTTTGCCCTTTGTCAAGATGGAGGTTGCTGTTTCTCTGTGCCGTACTTCCTGTTCATTTCTATAAAACCCGGTCCAGGTGCTGCCTTCCTTACTGGAGTATTTTGCTTCTGCTTCCCGTCAGCTGTGCTGTTTGTTTCCTCAGGGTGCTTCTACTGTGGCTCGGGACATTCTCTGTTCTCTGCTTAGGAAAGCTGCACTCATGGTGCTATAATTAGTCTGTTAACTTTGGAACTTAACCCTCGGTAAGAACTGCGTTTCTGAATTGTGTGTCACCGCAATCCTTCATTCTCCCAGGTGAGAGCTGTGGGAACTATCACCAACCTTATACTTTGATGTGAACGTGTTTCTGGACTCACTTGTGTTCACTTCGCTTCTGGGACCAACTGGTGAATCAGCTTCTGGACTTTCTTGTGTTTTTGCTGCATCTGGGATCAACCTATGAACTTGTTCTGGACTTCCCTGTGCCTTCTACATATCTGGATTTGACTCTCTTTGCACCACTAGTGTGAACTGTACCACGTCACCAGAGTGTCACACTCACCTTCTGATCACATTTTTGTGAGGACTCTGTTTTTGGGAACTCTGCCGACTTGCTATATAGGTCGAGGACTAGTCTCATTGCAGGTCATCAGTATACCGTTTGGGATATTATCACTGTGTAAAAATACACTGTTTGCACACAAAGAAACCTGTCTCTGTCTGTTCATTGCCCCACGCTATCAGAATCCTCGAGCCAAAAAGAGGATTCTGCTGGGGCAATGTCGGAGTCATGGGTAGAAAAAATGTTTTCTATGATTAACTCCTTGCAGCAGGAGGTGGGTGCTATACAAAATAAACTTAGAGACTTGGAGTCCTGGGTTGACCACAATGCACAGGTAACATAGTAACATAGTAACATAGTTTTGAAGACAGAAGGAAGACCTTATGTCCATCTAGTTCAGCCTATTTTAGTGCAGCTGTTCTGCATTGTTGATCCTGGGGAAGGCAAAAAACCCACAGAGTAGAAGCCAATTTTCTCCATAGGGAAAAAAATTCCTTCCCCTAAGCTGGGTCAACCATCTACCTATAATATTATGTTATTTGTAACCTTCTATACTGTTACTCACAAGAAAAGCATCCATTCCTTTCTTAATTTCATTCAGTGAGTTGGCCATCACCACTTCCTCAGGAAGAGAATTCCAGAGCCTCACTGCCGTTACCATGAAGAACCCTCTTCTATGCTGGTGCAGAAATTGTCTTTCCTCCAAACGAAGCGAATGTCCCCTTATTCTTGTCACAGTCCTTGGTACAAACAGTTCATTGGAGAGATCTCTGTTTTGCCCTCTGATATACTTGTACATATATATTAGGTCTCCCCTAAGTCTTCTCTTTTCTGGAGTAAATAGACCTAATTTTGATAACCTTTCTGGGTATTGTAGTGAACCAACTCCATTTATCATTTTAGTAGCCCGCCTTTGAACCCTTTCAAGTTCAGTAATGTCTTTCTTGAGCACCGGCGTCCAAAATTTCACACAATAATCCAAGTGTGGTCTGACGAGTGATTTGTACAAAGGGAGAATTATGTTTTCATCTCGTGTCCCCAGACCTCTTCTAATGCATCCCATGACCCTATTTGCTTTGGTGGCAGCTGCCTGACACTGGGCACTCCAATTTAGCTTCTTATTGACTAAGATGCCTAAGTCTTTTTCCATGTCGGATTTCCCCAGCAGTTTCCCATTTAGTAAGTAATTGTGGCATCTGTTTCTCCTTCCCATGTGCATAACCTTACACTTATCTGTATTAAACCTCATTTGCCATTTTTCAGCCCAATTCTCCAATTTACTCAAATCTGTCTGTAGTTGCAATCTGTCCTCCTTTGTGTTAACTACCTTACATAGTTTTGTATCATCTGCAAATACTGATATTTTACTGTGTAAGCCATCCACTAGATCATTAATAAATATATTAAATAGTAGGGGGTCCAATACAGAACCCTGTGGCACCCCACTAGTAGCCCTGGCCCAATCTGAGTATGCACCATTAATAACCACTCTTTGTTTTCTATCACTAAGCCAGCTACCTACCCATCTACACACATTTTCCCCTAGCCCAAGCTTTCTCATCTTACTTACCAATCTTTTATGTGGGACAGTGTCAAATGCTTTAGAGAAGTCAAGATAAATGACATCCAATGTTTCTCCTTGGTCCATTTGAGAGCTTACATTCTCATAGAAGCTGATCAGGTTAGTTTGACAGGAGCGATCCTTCATAAATCCATGTTGATATGAAGTTAAACATTTATTAACATTGAGATATTTCATAATGGTATCCCTTAGAAACCCTTCAAAAATTTTACCCACAACAGATGTTAAGCTTACCGGTCTATAGTTTCGTCAAGCCAAAATATTTACCAAATTAGATCTCCGTGGGGCATATAATTTACTCCGTATACGTCCTGGAGACGAATGGAAGACAGCTTTTAGATGCCGGTACGGACATTATGAATATTTAGTGATGCCATTCGGTCTCTGTAACGCTCCTGCTGATTTTCAAAACTTAGCCAATGATATCTTCAGGGATTTATTGGACCATTATGTGGTAATTTACCTGGATGACATTTTAATTTTCTCTGATTCTCTACAGGAACATGTCAAGACCGTGCTCAGACGCTTAAGAGATAATCATTTATACATCAAACTCGAAAAATGTGAGTTTCATTGCTCCGAAATTCAATTTCTAGGCTATATTATTTCTCCCCAAGGACTGAATATGGAACCTAGCAAGATCCAGGCGATCATAGACTGGCCAGTACCAGGAAACATTAAAGAGGTACAACGATTCATTGGTTTTGCTTATTTTTATAGATGTTTTATCCAGAATTTTTCAGAAATTGTCCGTCCCATCACTCTCCTCACTAAGAAGGGGAAAAAGTTTGTATGGTCTTCGCAAGCCCAGGGAGCCTTTGACCACCTCAAGGTTTGCTTTACCATGGCTCCAATATTAATGCATCCGGATCCTGCATTGCCTTTTATCGTGGAGGACGCTTCTGACTGTGCATTGGGAGCTATTCTCTCACAGCGAACCGGAGACAAAGATTTGCTGCACCCGTGTGCCTTCTTTTCGCGCAGGTTATCTTCCGCTGAACTGAATTATGATATTGCAGATAAGGAACTTTTGGCAATCATTTCCGCCTTTAAGGAATGGAGACACCATTTGCAGGGAGCAACTCAACAGGTAGTAGTGCTCACAGATCATCGTAGTTTGGAATTCCTTAAATCCGCCAGGTGTCTTTCTCCTCGACAAGCTAGGTGGAGTTTGTTTCTGAACCAGTTTGATTTTATTATCTCGTACCGCCCAGGTTCACGTAACGGGAAGGCCGATGCGTTATCTTGAATCCACACGGTGGTCTCCATGCCTGGGACCCCGTCTAAGACCATCTTGGCCAATGCCAATTTCATAGGAGTGCTCCAAGACCGGGACTTGTGGGAGGAGATCAAGCTGGCCTACCATGGTGATGTATTTCTTGCTACTCCACCTGACAACGTGAATCTTGTCTTTCAGAATGGGGTGTGGCTTAGAGATCGACGTATTTACGTCCCAGAGGCTGTGAGACTTCGAACTCTCAAATTAGTCCACGACTCTGTATTGGCTGGTCATAGGGGGGTACAGAAGACGCAGGAATTTTTAAGTCGTTTTTTCTGGTGGCCTACCTGCTTGAAGGATGTGAATGACTATGTCCGCTCTTGTGAGGTTTGTGCCCGGTACAAAGTTCCTCGTGTCTCACCTACCGGTCTTCTTAAACCGCTACCCATACCATCTCGCCCTTGGGGGTCTATTTCGATGGACTTTACTGTGCAGTTACCCACCGCTGGTGGTAAAAATACTATTTTGGTGATAGTAGACCGTTTAACGAAAGCAGCTCATTTCATTCCTTGTACCGGTCTCCCCTCAGCTACAGAGACAGTGGATCTGGTTATCCAGAACGTTTTTCGGCTGCATGGGGTACCAGATGAGATCATTTCTGATCGGGGAATACAGTTTACCTCTAGGTTTTGGAATGAATTTTGTTCTGCGCTCCACATTGATGTCTGCTTGTCTTCTGCATATCACCCTCAGACCATCGGGCAGACTAAACGGACCAATCAAACCTTGGAGCAATATCTACGCTGCTACGTCAGTCATTTGCAGGATGACTGGCTGAAGCTACTTCCTTTAGCAGAATTTTCGTACAACAACTCACAGAGCAGTTCCACGAAGGTAACGCCCTTTTTTGCCAACCTGGGGTATCATCCAAATATTCTTCCTAGGTCTCCGGTCGTCTCTTCGGTACCGGCGGTTCAAGACAGAGTGGCGCTGTTGCAACATAATCTTGAAGTTTTGAAGGACTCCCTGACTGTAGCACAGGAGCGTTACAAGAGGTCGGCAGATAGATTCCGGAAACCAGCACCTATGTATAAGGTAGGAGACTCGATTTGGTTGTCTACCAAGAATCTAAGATTGGGTGTTCCTTCGCAGAAATTGGGACAAAAGTTCATCGGCCCATTCAAGATTACCTGGATTGTGAGCTCCGTTGCTTGTCGGCTGAAGCTACCATGAAATCTAAAGGTACACCCAGTATTTCATGTTTCTTTATTAAACCGGTTTCTCCTAACATGTTTCAGGGAAATATCGTACCTCCTCCTCCACCAGTGTTGGTTGATGGCCAATTTGTGGTTCAGGACACTATTGATTCAAGACTTCATCGAAACCAGCTTCAGTATCTAATTAGATAGCAGGGTTACTCTCCTGAAAATGATTCGTGGGAACCAGTAAGCAACATCAATGCTCCTCTGAAGGTTTCGCGGTTTCATCAGAGATACCCAGACAAACCTGGTCCGGGATCGTCGTGAGGCCTTTTCTAGGGGGGGAGTAATGTCAGTATTCCGGGATTTTTCTAAATCATCTTGTGAATGACTTTGCCCTTTGTCAAGATGGAGGTTGCTGTTAATCTGTGCCCTACTTCCTGTTCATTTTGTATAAAACCAGGTCCAGGTGCTGCCTTACTTGCTGGAGTATTTTGCTTCTGCTTCCCATCAGCTGTGCTGTTTGTTTCCTCAGGGTGCTTCTACTGTGGCTCGGGACATTCTCTGTTCTCTACTTAGGAAAGCTGCACTCATCGTGCTATCATTAGTCTGTTAACTTTGGAACTTAACCCTCGGTAAGAACTGCGTTTCTGAATTGTGTGTAGCCGCAATCCTTCACTCTCCCCGGTGAGAGCTGTGGGAACTATCACCGACCTTATACTTTGATGTGAACCTGTTTCTGGACTTACTTGTGTTCACGTCACTTCTGGGACCAACTGGTGAATCAGCTTCTGGACTTTCTTGTGTTTTTGCTGCTTCTGGGATCAACCTATGAACTTGTTCTGGACTTCCCTGTGCCTTCTACATATCTGGATTTGACTCTCTCTGCACCACTAGTGTGAACTGCACCACGTCACCAGAGTGTCACACTAACCTTCTGATCACATTTTTGTGAGGACTCTGTTTTTGGGAACTCTGCCGACTTGCTATATAGGTCGAGGACTGGTCTCATTGCAGGTTATCAGTATACCATTTGGGATATTATTCACTGTGTAAAAATACACTGTTTGCACACAAACAAACCTGTCTCTTTCTGTTCATTGCCCCATGCTATCAGAATCCTCGAGTTCCTACAATAGCATTACAGGCTGTGATGTTCTGGTCAGAGAGCGTGATGACATAGTCAATCCGCGCCACGCCCTCTGCCTAAACAGTCACTGACAGAGGGACCCGAAAGACAGAGCAGCATGCAGCAATGGACCGGGGACAGGTGAATATCGCGGTGACGGGGCCCTGAGCCAGCGGTGACACTGGCACCTGTCCCCCATGGCGCGCCAGTCGCTGCCTGCTCAGGACACCGGCACCTGGTCCCCAGTGATGAGAGGTGAGTATGTAATTTTTTTTACTTGCAGCAGCATATGGGGCCTATTCTATGAAGCATCTTATGAGGGCATAATGTATGGAGCATCTAATGGGGCATAGTTTATGGAGCATTTTATGGAGCAGCATATGGGCATATTATTCTATGAAGCATCTTATGGGGCGTTTATTAACCTTTGTGTAGCATTATATGGGGCATATTTTGTATAGAGCATCTTATGGGGCCATCATGAAATGTATGGAGCGTTATATGAGGCTCCTGATTCAATATCGATATTCAAAAACATTTAACCTACTGATGTCTCAATTAATTTTACTTTTATTGGTAATCTATTTTTATTGTTGAAATTTACCAGTAGCTGCGGCATTTTCCACCCTAGGCTTATACGCGAGTCAATAAGTTTTCCCAGTTTTTTGTGGCAAAATTAGGGGGGTCGGCTTATACACAAGTATATAAGGTATATATTATATATACTGTATATATAATATACAGTATATAATATATATTTAATATATATAATATAATACATATAATTGATATATATATATATATAGACTGTGTGTATATATATATATATATATATATATATATATACTGCTCAAAAAAATAAAGGGAACACTTAAACAACAGAATATAACTCCAACTAAATCAAACTTCTGTGAAATTAAACTGTCCACTTGGGAAGCAACACTGATTGACAATCAATTTCACATGCTGTTGTGCAAATGGAATAGACCAGGGGTCCCCAACCGCCGGTCCGCGGCCCAGCACCGGGCCGCTGCAGTGCCCTTGCCAGTCCGCGGACAAAAGGGGAGTCAGGGGCGGTCAGTGGCGTAGCGGGGGCTGGGGCGGCGCACAGCAGTTCTTAGCGGCGTGTGTAGCGGCGGCCAGGGAGCGATCAAGCAGCTCCGCTGCCTGCAAGAGGGAATAGCAGGAGCGGAGCTGCAAGGACCCGTCCACTGCGTCCAGCTTCCTGCCCGCTGCCCGCGCTTCCTGTCTCTGACTGACACAGAGAGGAGCGCGGCCGCTGCTGTGTCAGAGCGAGGAAGCACGGGCGATGCTGCGACAGGTGAGAGGAGAGAGGTGGTGTGTGTGTGTATATATAATGTGTGTGTGTATGTGTGTCTGTCTGTGTGTGTACATGTATGTCTGTGTGTGTGTGTGTGTGTGTGTGTGTGTGTCTTGGTCTGTGTTTGTGTAGCCTGGCCCTGGAGGAGATGGGTGTGTGTGTGTGTGTGTGTTGGTCTGTGTTTGTGTAGCCTGGCCCTGGAGGAGATGGGTGTGTGTGTGTTGGTCTGTGTTTGTGTAGCCTGGCCCTGGAGGAGATGGGTTTGTGTGTGTGTGTGTTGGTCTGTGTTTGTGTAGCCTGGCCCTGGAGGAGATGGGTGTGTGTGTGTGTGTTGGTCTGTGTTTGTGTAGCCTGGCCCTGGAGGAGATGGGGACATGAGGAGAAGGCCATGAGGGGAGTGATGGGGTGAAGGCAATGATGGAGAGACAGCAGTGATGGGGAGAAGGGAGTGATGGGGTGAAGGCAATGATGGGGAGACGGCAGTGATGGGGAGAGGGGAGTGATGGGATGAAGGCAATGATGGGGAGAGGGGAGTGATGGGGTGAAGGCAATGATGGGGAGACGGCAGTGATGGGGAGAGGGGAGTGATGGGGTGAAGGCAATGATGGGGAGAAGGGAGTGATGGGGTGAAGGCAATGATGGGGAGAAGGGAGTGATGGGGTGAAGGCAATGATGGGGAGAAGGGGGTGATGGAGCACTCATTCAAAACCTATGGTGAGTTGAGTCACATTATAAATGTTATTTAATTATACGTATGCACTGCTAAACTACAACAGTGTCCATAGCCCTGCCCCCTTATGACCAAAGCCCCGCCCCTGCCACACCTCCATCCCCACCCTGCCGGGCCAAGGAAGAATGGTCTTGCTTGAAACCGGTCCCTGGTGCAAAAAAGGTTGGGGACCACTGGAATAGACAACAGATGGAAATTATTGGCAATTATCAAGACACACTCAATAAAGGAGTGGTTCTGCAGGTGGGGACCACAGACCACATCTCAGTATCAATGCTTTCTGGCTGATGTTTTGGTCACTTTTGAATATTGGTTGTGCTTTCACAAGCATGGTAGCATGAGATGGACTCTACAACCCACACAAGTGGCTCAGGTAGTGCAGCTCATCCAGGATAGCACATCAATGCGAGTTGTGGCAAGAAGGTTTGCTGTGTCTGTCAGCATAGTGTCCAGAGGCTGGAGGCGCTACTAGGAGACAGGCCAGTACACCAGGAGATGTGGAGGGGGCCGTAGGAGGGCAACAACATAGAAGCAGGACTTCTACCTCAGCCTTTGTGCAAGGAGGAACAGGAGGAACACTGCCAGAGCCCTGCAAAATGACCTCCAGCAGGCCTCAGATGTGCATGTGTCTGCCCAAACGGTTAGAAACCGACTCCATGAGGATGGTCTGAGTGCCCGACATTCACAGATGGGAGTTGTGCTCACAGCCCAAGACCGTGCAGGACGCTTGGCATTTGCCACAGAACACCAGGAATGGCAAATTCGCCACTGGCACCCTGTGCTCCTCACAGATGAAAGCAGGTTCAGACTGGGCACATGTGACAGTCGTGACAGAGTCTGGAGATGACGTGGAGAGCGATTTGCTGCCTGCATCATCCTTCAGCATGACCGGTTTGGCAGTGTGTCAGTAATGGTGTGGGGTGGCATTTCTTTGGAAGGCCACACAGCCCTCCATGTGCTCACCAGAGGTAGCCTGACTGCCATTAGGTACCGAGATCCTCAGACCCCTTGTGAGATCATATGATGGTGCAGTTGGCCCTGGGTTCCTCCTAATGCAAGACAATGACAGACCTCATGTGGCTGTAGTGTGTCAGCAGTTCCTGCAAGATGAAGGCACTAAAGCTATGGACTGTCCCGCCCGTTCCCCAGACCTGAATCAGATTGAGAACATCTGGGACATCATGTCTCACTCCATCCACCAACGTCACGTTGCACCACAGACTGTCCAAGAGTTGGCGGATACTTTAGATCTGGGAGGAGATCCCTCAGGAGACCGTCCACCGCCTTATCAGGAGCATGCCCAATCATTTTAGGGAGGTCATATAGGCACATGGAGGCCACACACAATACTGAGCATCATTTTGACTTGCTTTAAGGACATTACAATCCAGATGGGGTCCACACACTCAACATTCCACTTTAATTTTGTGTGGGACTCCAAATCCAGGCCTCCATTGGTTCATAAATTTGATTTCCATTGGTGATTTTTCTGTGATTTTGTTGTCAGCACATTCAACTTTGTACAGAACAAAGTATTCAATGAGAATATTTCATTTATTCAGATCTAGGATGTGTTATTTGAGTGTTCTCTTTATTTTTTTGAGCAGTGTATAATATATCTATAATTTATATCTACATAATATATCTATTATAGATATATTATATATACAGTATATCTATAACATATATTATGTATGTACTGTATATATATATATATATATATATATATATATATATATATATATACATACATATATATATTATAAAATACTGGCTGAAGAGCCCGGTGCTGACCGGGCATAGTAACTAACTACGGTTAGTTATAACAAATTATAATGATTATATCTATATATATAAAGCTGAGTGTATAGCCCCGCCCACTCTGCATAGCCACATTGACTATAATATCTCACATCATCCCGTCAGCCAGAGCCACTGGACTACTACCCCTAATATCCCACATTGTCCCATCAGTCAGAGCCACCGGACAACTACCACTAATATCCCACATTATCCCGTCACAGCCACCAGACTACTACCAATAATATTCCACATCATCCCATCAGAGCGACCGGACTACTACTCTTTATATCCCACATCATCCCATCACAGCTGCCGGACCACTACACCTAATATCCCACATCATCCCGTCAGCCAGAGCCACAAGACTACTACCCCTAATATCCCACATCATCCCGTCAGCCAGAGCCACCGGACTACTACCCCTGATATCCCACATCATCTCGTAAGCCAGAGCCACCGGACTACTACCCCTAATATCCCACATCATCCCATCAGTCTGGGGTCAGAACCAGAGCTCTGAGTGGAACGGTCCTAACTTCCATACCGGGGATCCTTTTAAGAGAGGCCTGACGCCATAACCAGAGCGTTAAGTGGATTTGCCCTGACTTCCATACCAATGATCCCTTTAATAGAAGCTTGGGGTGAGAATCAGAGTGCGGAGGGATTTACCCTAACTTCCATACCGGAGATCACTTTAAGAGAGGTCTGGGGTCACTACCAAAGCGCAGAGTGGATTTGCCCTCACTTCCATAATGGGGATCCCTTTAAGAGGAGCCTGGGGTAAGAACCAGAGCACTGAGTGGAATTGCCCTAACTTCCATAGCAATGATCCCTTTAAGAGAAACTGGGGTCAGAACCAGAGCGCTTAGTGGATTTGCCCTGACTTGCCTACTAATGATCCCTTTAATAGAATCCTAGGGTCAGAACCACAGCGCTGAGTGGAACTGTCCTAACTTCCATATCATTCATCGCTTTAAGAGAGCCTGGGGTCAGTACCAGAGCATTTTAAGGCAATTGCCCTGACTTCCATACCGAGGATCCCTTTAAGAGAGCCTGAGGTCAGAACCAGAACACTGAGTGGAATTGCCCTTACTTCCATACCAACGATCCTTTTAAGAGAGAGTGGGGTCAGAACCAGAGCGCTGAGTGGATTTGCCCTGACTTGCATACCAATGATCCCTTTAATAGAATCCTGGAGTCAGAACCACAGCTCTGAGTGGAACGGTCATAACTTCCATATCGGGGATCCCTTTAAGAGAGCCTGGGGTCAGAACCAGAACACTGAGTAGAATTGCCCTAACTTCCATACCAATGGTCCCTTTAAGAGAGACTGTGGTCAGAACTAGAGCGCTGAGTGGATTTGCCCTGACTTGCATACCAATGATCCCTTTAATAGAATCCTGGGGTCAGAACCACAGCGTTGAGTGGAACGGTCCTAACTTCCATACCGGGGATCTCTTTAAGAGAGCCTGGGGTCAGAACAAGAGCATTTGAAGGCAATTGCCCTGCCCTCCATACCGGGGATCCCTTTAAGAGAGGCCTGGGGTCAGAACCAAAGTGCTGGATGGATTTGCCCTGACTTCCTTACCAACGATCCCTTTAATAGAAGCCTGGGGTCAGAATCAGAGCACTGAGGGATTTGCCCTATCTTCCATACCGGAGATCCCTTTTAAGAAAGACCTGGGGTCAGAACCACAGTGTTGGGTGGAACGGTCCTAATTCCATACCGGGGATCCCTTTAAGAGAGGCCTGGGGTCAAAACCAAAGCACTGGATGGATTTGCCCTAACTTCCATAGCAATGATCCCTTGAAGAGAGGCCTGGGGTCCGTATCAGAGCGCTGAGGGATTTGCCCTAACTTCCATACTGGAGATCCCTTTAAGAGGGATAGGGACTATGGGATGGAGGATGTGTGATGGGGATATGGGCAGGTGAGGGGGGGATCCATTTCTGTCATGTGCTCTCTGCTCCTTTCTGGGGGGCAGACAATTGCTTAGAGCTTATGTTCCCAGGAATGCTAGATTTCTCCCATCATGTCAGTGTCTGCTGAGGTGTTTTCTGGAGAGGGAAAACTGTTTCTCATAGCAACCAATCACTGATCAGCTTCTTTTAAACAGCTCTTGTGAAGTGAAAGATGCTCAGTGATTGGTTGCAAGGAAAACTGTTGCTCATAGCAACCATTCACAGCTAAGCTTCTTTTAAACAGCTCTGGTGAAATGAAAGATGCTTCGTTCTTGGTTGATGATACACACATACATAAATTCAATTTTATATATATAACAAATATATATAATATAAATACCGTATATACTAGTGTATAAGCCGAGATTTTCAGCCTATTTTTTTTTGCTGAAAGTCCCCCTCTCGGCTTATACATGAGTCATATACCTGGGGGTCGGCGGGGGAGGGGGAGCGGAGGTGTCAGAGATTATATTCTCCCCCGCTGGCACGGTCTCTGCAGCCCCCCGCTTCTCTCATGGTCTCCCTTCCTGCCTTCAGCGGTCACGTGATACCGCTCAGTTAACTCATGAATATGCGCATATTTATGAGTTTAATTAGTGGTGCCACATGACTGCTGAAGGCAGGAAGGGAGACCGTGGGAGAACGGGGCTGCAGAGGCCGCGCCAGGAGGGGGTAAGTATATCCAATAATCACCTGTCCAGGGTCCATTGCTGCTCACCGCTGTCTGCTGCGTCCTGTGTCAGTGATGTTTAGGCAGCAGTGAGCGTGGTGTGGTTAGGGCACGCTGCGCCCTAAACAGGAGAGGTGAGTATGGCATTTTTTTTTTGCAGCAGCATATGGGGGCATAATATATGGAGCATTTTATGGGGGCAGCATTTGGGGGCATATTCTATGGAGCAGCATATGGGGGCATATTCTATGGAGCAGCATATGGGGCATATTCTATGGGGCAGCATATAGGGTCATAGTGTATGGAGCAGCATATGGGGGCATATTCTATGGGGCACCATATGGGGGCATATTCTATGGAGCAGCATATAGGGGCATAGTGTATGGAGCAGCATATGGGTGCATATTCTATGGGGCAGAATATGGGGGCATAGTCTATGGAGCAGCATATGTGGCAGCATATGGGGGCATAGTCTATGGAGCAGCATATGGGGGCATATTCTATGGGGCAGCATATGGGGGCATATTCTATGGAGCAGCATATGAGGGCATAATCTATGGAGCATCATATGGGGCATAACCTATGGAGCATTTTATTGGGGTATAATCTATGGAGCATCTTATGGGGGCATAATCTATGGGGCATAATCTATGGGGCATAATCTATAAAGCATCTTATGGGGCATAATCTATGGAGCATTTTATGGAGCATCTTATGGGGGACTAATCTATGGCGCATCTTATGGGGCCATAACCTTTATGGAGCATTATGTGGGGCATATTATTCTATGAAGCATCTTATTGGGGGCATTATTAACCTTTGAGCAGCATTATATAGGGTGTATTTTGTATGGAGCATCTTATGGGGCCCATCATGAACTGTCTTGAGCATTACATGGGGCTCCTGATTCAATATGGATATTCAAAAACATTTAAGCTACTGATGTCTCAATTAATTTTACTTTTATTGGTATCTATTTTTATTTTTGAAATTTACCAGTAGCTGCTGCATTTTCCACCCTAGGCTTATACGCCAGTCAATAAGTTTTCCCAGTTTTTGTGGCACATTTAGGGGGATCGGCTTATACTCGGGTCGGCTTATACACGAGTATATACGGTATACTGTATATCTATAATATATATATATATATATATACTGTATAATATATATATATACTAGCTGAAGAGCCCGGCGCTGCCCGGGCATAGTAACTAAATGTGGTTTGTTATATCAAATTATAATTATCCTCCATCCCATAGTCCCGTGCCCATATACCCATCATACATATTCTCCATCCCATAGTCCCATGACCATATATCCATCATACATAATTCTCCATCCCATAGTCCCATGCCCATATACCCATCATACATATTCGCCATCCCATAGTCCCATGCCCATATACCCATCATACATATTCGCCATCCCATAGTCGAGTGCCCATATACCCATCACACATCCTTCATCTCATAGTCCCATGCCCATATACCCATCATACATATCTGCCATCTCATAGTCCCGTGCCCATATACCCGTCAAACATATCCTCCATCCCATAGTCAAGTGCCCATATAACCATCACACATCCTCCATCCCATAGTCAACCATTATGACATCATAATGAGCGGCAGGGCTTGCAACCTATGATGACATCAGCGTCACCATGGCAACCATTGAGACATCATAATGAGGGGCGGGGCTTGACGCGCACACACTTTTTCCCCAGTATGTCGATAGGGGCAAAATTGTTTGGTGAATTGGAACTCGCGGAGTTAGAATTTCGCCTCACAACATAGCTTAGGATGCTCACGGGGTCCAGACATGTGACTGTGCCAAATTTTGTGGCTGTAGCTGCGACGGTGCGGATGCCTATCCCGGACATACACACATACACACATACATACACACATGCATACATACATACACACTTTGAGCTTTATATATTAGATACTAGAAATAGGCCCGATGCTATTGCATTGGGAGAGCGGTGAAATGAACATCCGCCGGCGGGTGGCTCAGCCAATGAGCAGTGCCGTGCGGCTTTGGCAGGGAATTTGAATCCCCCACCGGCTCAGCCAATGAGAGGGATTTGAATGCTGGTATGCATGGTCCCCTCACTCCCCTATGCAGGTATGCATGGTCCCCTCACCCCCCCTTTCCTGGTATGCATGGCCCTCCCACCCCCCTATCCTGGTATGCATTTTCCTCTCACACCCCTATCCTGGTATGCATGGTCCTCTCACCCCCCTATCCTGGTATGCATGGTCCTATCAACCCCCAATCCTGGTATGCATGGGCCCCTCACCCCCCTATCCTGGTATGCATGGTCCCCTCACCCTCCAATCCTGATATGCATGGCCCCCCTCATCCCTATCCTGGTATGCATGGTCTCCTCACCCCCCAATCCTGATATGCATGGTCCCCTCACCTCCCTATCCTGGTATGAATGGTCCTCTCACCCCCAATCCTGATATGCATGGTCCCCTCACCCCCTATCCTGGTATGCATGCTACCTCTCACCCCCTGTCCTGATATGTAGGGTCCTCTCACCCCTATTAAACTGCACACGTACAAACAAAAAACATTTATACTCACTTTTCTTCCCTCTGCTCCTGCGCTGTCCCGTTCTACTGGAGGCCAGGGGAGGAGCGCCGGAGTACGCGCATGCCCATACCGCACTGTCCGGCGCCATATTGCTGAAGGCACACTGCAAATGTGTCTTCAGTAAAATGGTGCCAGATAGAGCTATGAGCATGTGCGATTCCGACACTGCACTCCTGCTCCGGTCTCCGGTGAGAAGAGGAGCAACGCTCCTCCCGGTCAGGTACGTATGTAAGTAATCCCCGCCGGCTGAGCCAATGAGCTGTGCCGCTCCATCCACCTCGTACGCATGCGGCTCCGCTCACCTTGCACACATTGCTGCGCTCCATACACTTCGTACACACACGGCTCCTCTCTGTACACCTCGTACACACACTCCCCGATCCGTACACCTCGTACACACACTGCTCTGTTCCGTACACCTTGTATACACACGGCTCCACTCCGAACACACCGTACACACACGGCTCCGCTCCACACACCCCGTACACATGCGGCTCCACTCCATACACCTCGTACACACGCGGCTCCGCTCTGTACACCTCGTACACACGTGGCTCCACTCCGTACATCCCAGACACATGTGGCTCCGTTCCGTACACCTCGTACACACGCGGCTGCGCTCCACTCTGCACACCTCATACACACGGCTACGCTTCATACACCTCGTACACACATGGCTCTGGTCCATACACCTCATACACACACGGCTCCCCTCCATACACCTCGTACACACACGGCTCCGCTCCACACACCCCGTACACATGCGGCTCCGCTCCGTACACCTCATACACATGCGGCTCTGCTCAGTACACCTCGTACACACGTGGCTCCACTCCGTACACCTCATACACACGCGGCTGCGCTCCGTACACCCCGTACACACGCGGCTCTGCTCCGTACACCTCGTACATATGCGGCTTCGCTCCGTACAGCTCGTACACACATGGCTGCGCTCCGCTCTGTACACCTCATACACATGGCTAAGCTCTGTACACCTCGTACACACACGGCTCTTGTCCGAACACCTCATACACGCACGGCTCAGCTCCGTACACCTCATACACATACGGCTCGGCTACATCCACCCTGTAAACCCCTCCTGACCCCACATATAAACTTCCCCTCATCCAGCACCATGACAACCAGCACAGCAGAGTCCTGCACATACCTCCCTGACTCATCCCCTCCTGTGACCTTATCACAGGTGTTGTGCACACAGAGCAGAGCAGACATCGCTTCAGGCCAATTGCAGCCTGGCAGCCACGGAGCTGCACAGCCAATGAGTGGCTGCAGCTCTGCGATTGGGCCCTTACGACCGCGGTAGATAGCCCCTGCTTGGGTGTTCCAATATGGCGGTCGGCTCTGTCACAGCTTCCGACCGCGGTGCTGTCATGGTCACGCGTGTGTCTGGACGCAGCGAGTACCGCAAGGCGAACCCATATGACACACGTGACCTTGGATACACCGCCTCCAGTGGGGCGAATTTAAATATAAAACACGTGCAGCTGGATACACCGCCTCCAACAGGCGAATTTAGACATTACACGCATATACAAGTCTGGAAACCCCGCCTCCAGTAAGGCGAATTTAAACAATAAGGGAAACCTGGGAAAAATTAACAATGGTGGGCCCTGCAATAGGGAATAGGGAAGTTAAGACCTCCTGAGCCAGTGTCCCTGCACTCCTAACGTTCCCTATGCCGGTTCCGCACCGGGCGCGCAACAGGAACCTAAAAACCCTAGCTTGCCCTGACCTAAACTCTCACTAGGGAATTGGTCGGTGCGGAAACTAATCCCACCACTGCACTAAAACACACACAAGGAAAGATGACAAAACAGGGGAAACACCACTTAGCTTTGCTCTGTTGCGTACGCTCCTAACAACAGAGCCCCCCACTTGTGTGCATCTTCTCCTCCACCTGGATCCATCACCATAACTGGATCCTTCACCATAGTGCAGCCTTGGAGCAGAGTCCACCACCAATTGCAGAAGTCCAGTAACAGAGTCCCAAAGATGAGTTCAGCTCCTGCCCAAAAAGTCAAGCATGCTTGAGTCCAGCTCTCAGCAACCAAGTCCCGCATGCAGAGTGCAACTCTCTCCATAGTCTCCACTCCACCAAGCCATGCAAGCACTTCCTGCCGACACCATAAACTGTGACTTCACCACGCCATGCCAGCCCTTCTTGCAGACCACATAGCTAAGATAATGAAGATAAATGTCCAGTTCCACGATATAGTGAAAATATAATTCTTTATTCACTTAATCCATACAAGTGAGGTTAAAAGCCAGCATGAAATACAAGGCTTGCGATCTACGCGTTTCAAGTGACTAGGCACTCTTAATCATGATACACAGCTTTGTTTGTAGGTCTTATATACTCTATCCGGTCTACACACCAGTAAAATAATTAGTTTAAAACAAACAGAAATGAAATAAAAGAAGAATATTTTTTTCTTTATAAAATATCACAATTAGATATGACAATTTAAATCATTCAATGTCATTAAAGATATTTAAAATGCAATGTTATCACCTTAATTTTGTTTTATTATTCTATTTCTTGATTCTTGTTTTTCTTATTGTTATTCATGGCATGAAGCAAATTTCTTAAAGAGAAAAAAAAACACAAATGCTTAAATCATTAAATACTGAGATATACACTGAGTAAAGAAGAAAGAAGTTGATTAGGAAATAAAAGGAAAACACAGCGATCTGAAAGTTGCAGCTATTCACAACAACAGAATTTCCTTACATGCGATTTTTTAATATATATGATTAAGAAAGAGCATGATCAAATTTTCCTATTTCCTTTTTGTGCATTAAATATGCAAACAGCCACAACGCAGCCATTTTTTATATATATAATTAAGAAAGAGCATGATCAAATTTTTCTATTTCTTTTTTGTGCATTAAATATGCAAACGGCCACAACGCAGCCATTCAGAAGGGAGGGGAAACTTTAATGTGCACCACTACAAAAATTCCGATGCATATGATTTTTTTCTTGGTATATATATATACAGTATATATATATAAATATATATATATATATAACTAAAAAGACACTACATCCTTGTATTTCCCTTTTATGCACTAAATGTGCAGACAGCCATAATACGATCGTTCAAAATTTTACTGCAATATCTCTTTATAAATGAATTTTTTATGGCTGAAAAAATGGAAGGGGGGAAAGGAGACCATAATGATGCATTGTTGTTTTCCACTTACTAAATATCCAAACACAAAACGTCATACATTTTGATTTTCCAAATGTTAAATGTGCAAATCCAAAGAGTATCGTTTAGATAAAGTTTGGTGCACACCACAATACAAAGCTACCACATTTTTTTACATGTTTATAGTTTCTATTTATCCATAAACAGGAAAAAATGAATATTTTCTAATTTTTCATACAAAGAGCACATAAAATTTATGGTGGATATAATGAACGCAACAAAAAGCTGCGGTCAAAATTGTTTCTGCATTATTCATCTCCATAACTTTAAATGCATCCAGACAAAAAGAAAAAACATACATGCAACTGTTTGGATACTTTTAAAAGGAAAGGGGTATAGAGAGCTAATTTAATAGAAGAGCATGGTGTCTTTTCTTTTGTTTAAATCCCGTGGCATGCTAGTGTTCAATTTAAACATCCACCATGCCTCCCTATTTCTGAGCACAGGTTCTAAATCCCCACCTCTAATCCGATTGTGAATTTTTTCAATCCCATATACTTTCAATGAGTCTAATTTCCTATTATGGATCTCAACAAAGTGTTTGGATAGCTGCGATATGTTTCTATTCGTATTAACGCTTTCTATATCAAGGATATGTTCCGTTATTCTTGTTTTTAATGTACGTTTTGTGCTGCCCATATATTTTAATTTACATATGGTACATTCCATGATATAAACTACGTTTTTGGTGTTACAATTTATAAAATCTTTAATATCAAATAAATTGCTATCGTCAAAATCTCCAAATTTATTACATATTTTGGTGTAGGTACATATCTTACACTGACTGGCAGCACAGTTAAAAAAAACCTTTGTTTTTAGCCAGTTACCCACATGTTCTTGCGGAGTGCAAAGAAAACTTGGTGATTAAAAAACAGTTTAAGATGGTGCTTTTCTGGAGACTATTCTGAGTCCTTTCTTTATTATTTTTTCAATATCTGGATCTTCTTTGAGGATTGCCAGGTTATCCTCAACTATTTTTTTGATACTTGTAAACTGATTACTAAATTGTAACACCATTGTTATAGGATTGGCAGAATTTTTAGACAAATTATATGGATCTTTAAAACGAGATTTTTTAGATACAATCTTTTCGGCTCTGTCTAAACTCCATCGATCATAACCTCTTCTGCCCAAATGTTGTCTAATACCAAAAACTTATCTTTTATAATCTGAGGGACAACTACAATTTCTCTTAGCACGTGTCATTTCACCCACAGGAATACCCTTGATTGTATGCCTGGGGTGATGACTTTTTGCATGAAGGATCGTGTTCCCAGCTGTCTCCTTTCGGTATGTACATGTAATAACAGGTTCATTGGGTATACCAGTCAGATTTAAATCCAAAAAGTCAATATTGGATTTTTCGTGTCGTGTAAGAAATTTTAAATCTAGAGGATTACAATTGAGATACATGTCAAAATTCTGTACTGTTGCTGTATCAGACTTCCAAATAATAATAATATCATCAATATATCTCCCATAAAACTGTATGCAATCAGTGTAAGGATTATCAAGATTGTAGATATACATCTCCTCCCACCAACTCATAACGAGATTTCCTAGTGAAGGGGAGTATTTGGCTCCCATGGATACACCATTTACTTGTATATAGTAATTCTCATTGAATATAAAAATATCCAAAATATAATCTTGGAAGTCACACGAGAAATTGCTATATTTTTGCAGATGAAACTTTAAAGCATTAATTGCTACTGTATGCGGAATCGATGTGTAAAGAGAAAGAACATCAGTAGTTATCCATGAGAATTTGGCATCCCAAATTAAACCATCCATTGAATTCAATACTTCTGTGCTGTCTCTAATAAAACCAGTATATATACTCAGTGTATATCTCAGTATTTAATGATTTAAGCATTTGCGAGTTTTTTTTCTCTTTAAGAAATTTGCTTCATGTCATGAATAACAACAAGAAAAACAAGAATCAAGAAATAGAATAATAAAACAAAATTAAGGCGATAACATTGCATTTTAAATATCTTTAATGACATTGAATGATTTAAATTGTCATATCTAATTGTGATATTTTATAAAGAAAATTTTTTTTTCTTTTTTTCATTTCTGTTTGTTTTATATGTGTTTTAAACTAATTATTTTACCGGTGTGTAGACCGGATAGAGTATATAAGACCTACTCACAAGCAAAGCTGCGTATCATGATTAAGAGTGCCTAGTCACTTGAAACGTGTAGATCGCAAGCCTTGTATTTCATGCTGGCTTTTAACCTCACTTGTATGGATTAAGTGAATAAAGAATTATATTTTCACTATATCGTGGAGCTGGACATTTATCTTCATTATTTTGAATTGAGCGCCTGGACACAGCGGTCTCGTGCTCGGATGTTGGAATGCTATGTCTGGTGAGCTGGATTTATATCCTAGACCACATAGCTGCCACTCGTCCCCTCTGGCTGGGCTGCGCAGGACTCATGTTCAGCTCCTTCCTCACCCCAGGCTTACTTGCCAAATGAACACACAATCAATATCACCAACAGTGATTGAACACACCTGACTCTCTTTTATAGAGCCTAACAATTGATTTGTAATTAAGTGCACATTAAACCAAAGAAACTAAAGTGCGATATCACTCACCACCACCGGGGCAATTCAGAATGAACGACACAACGTGTGATAATTCTAATGGCCACCGGGGGCAATCACATCACTTTGGCACCTAGCCAAAGGAAAAAAAGTTCACTTATCCATTTAACCTGTCAGATCCACACAGGATCATGACAGTACCCCCTCCTTAATGAGGGGCCTCTGGACCCTCAAGACCACTCCTCATTAGGGAAACACCTACAGCGGGGACGCCCAGATCCTGAGTTCACCCCACCACTACCTGACACTTCAGGTTAATGACAAACATACCGCTGGTATTGGCAATGTATGCTCTGGAGGCACCACTCATCTCCACAGCGCCGACCTGGGGAACGAGTTTATGTATGTGTATGTTTGCTATGAGCTGATCAGACTCCACAACACACTTCCACAAGATGTATTTTGGTGGCCACCCATACATGCTCGTTCACACACAGGTCCGGACCTGAACGCTTATTGCCACACATTCGTTTGTCATATTTTGGTGAACTCATTCTGGACTCGACAAGAGAGGCGTCCCCCTGTGTCACAACACTCACACCCCCCGCTATTCACCAAAGGACACCACCCTCCAACCCTTTCACCATGAAGTCTGCCCTCCCAGGGTTGGTTAATGGCGAGGGTTGAGATTTGTTCCCACTCCCCGCAGCGCATCTGCTGCTCACACCTGGAGGAGAAGGGACCGGGATACGGAGGAAATATACACTCGCTGGTCACCTTCCTCCACACGACCAGGAGTGGGCGGCTTCTTCGGTGGTATTGAAGATTTGGCGTGAGCCCCGCGGACTATACACCAGTCTGCTCACTACTGGGATGTACCCCTTCACCTCGGGGAACCCCAGATAGCACGATGGGGATCACCAACTCCACCCACCTGTCTGGTTACGTCCACCTGTATGAACAAGTCCCGCTCCCCAGCAGCGACTTTAGGACCTTTTTGCCAGACCGCAGCCACCATTTTGATTTCCTGGTTATCTGAACAGAGGTCCAAGACCCTGATAACTGCTGCTGCAGCGGCTCTAACACACCATGCCGCTCCTCCCTCACCTCAGTGAGGCCCTGCTGCAATTACTCACAGGTCTCCACATGGCCAAGGCTCACCAGAAAAAAAAAAGTGTGTCTAGACGCAGTGAGTACCGCAAGGCGAACCCATATGACACACGTGACCCTGGATACACCGCCTCCAGTGGGGTGAATTTAAATAATAAACACGTGCAGCTGGATACACCGCCTCCAACAGGCGAACTTAGACATTACACGTATATACAAGTCTGGTAACCCCGCCTCCAGTAAGGCGAATTTAAACAATAAGGGAAACCTGGGAAACATTAACAATGGTGGGCCCTGCGATAGGGAATAGGGAAGTGGAGACCTCCTGAACTCCCCGGAGCCAGTGTCCCTGCACTCATAACGTTCCCTATGCCGGTTCCGCACCGGGCGCGCAACAGGAACCTAAAAACCCTAGCTTGCCCTGACCTAAACTCTCACTAGGGAATTGGTCGGTGCGGAAACTAATCCCACCACTGCACTAAAACACACACAAGGAAAGATGACAAAACAGGGGAAACACCACTTAGCTTTGCTCTGTTGCGTACGCTCCTAGCAACAGAGCCCACCACCTGAGTGCATCTTCTCCTCCACCTGGATCCATCACCATAACTGGATCCTTCACCATAGTGCAGCCTTGGAGCAGAGTCCACCACCAATTGCAGAAGTCCAGTAACAGAGTTCCAAAGATGAGTTCAGCTCCAGCCCAAAAAGTCAAGCATCCTTGAGTCCAGCTCTCAGCAACCAAGTCCCGCATGCTGAGTGCGACTCTCTCCATAGTCGCCACTCCACCAAGCCATGCAAGCACTTCCTGTTGACACCGTAAACTGTGACTCCACCACGCCATGCCAGCCCTTCTTGCAGACCACATAGCTGCCACTTGTCCCCTCTGGCTGGGCTGCGCAGGACTCATGTTCAGCTCCTTCCTCACCCCAGGCTTACTTGCCAAATGAACACACAATCAATATCACCGACAGTGATTGAACACACCTGACTCTCTTTTATAAAGCCTAACACCTGATTTGTAATTAAGTGCACATTAAACCAAAGAAACTAAAGTGCGATACCACTCACCACCACTGGGGCAATTCAGAATGAACGACACTACGTGTGATAATTCTAATGGCCACCGGGGGCAATCACATCACTTTGGCACGTAGCCAAAGGAAAAAAAAGTTCACTTATCCATTTAACCTGTCAGATCCACACTGGATCATGACAGGTGCATTGTGGAAGCGACACAAGCGCCGGAAGTGTGTGACAGAGTTTATTGGTAGTTATATATTAGCTATACATATTATATATCCTTATATTGCATAGAGATATAGAAGATTAACCGTTAACTCAATATGTCGGCTTCTGTAAAATTATTCCAGAAGCCAACAGGAGAGGAGACATGGTTTACATACAGTAAACCACTGCAGAACAGTTAGATTTATATATGTTAGTGACTAATATTATGAGTAGTATATGTGTGTAAAATTTCAGACCTGTATGTATTTAATAAAAGAACGTATTCATGGAAAAAAAATTGCGTGGGCTCCTGCGCAAGTTTCTCCGCAAGAGAGGGAAAGCCAGTGACTGAGGGCAAATATTAATAGCCTAGAGAGGGACAATGGTTATTGGCCCACCTGGCTAAAAACATTTGCCCCAGCCACCCCAGAAAAGGCACTTAGCCTTTCTCTTCCCATTGCCCTGTAGGGGGTGGCATATGGGGTAATAAGGGGTTAAAGTCACCTTGCTATAGTAAGGTGACATTAAGCCTGGTTAATAATGGAGAGCTGTCAATAAGACACCTATCCATTATTAATCCACAAGTCTGAAAGGTTTAAAAAAGACACAGACATTAAGAATAAAAACTTTTAATGAAATAATTAAACACACATTTTTGCCATCTTTATTAAACTCCCAATCCAATCGAAGCCCTTGTTCTCCTGTAGAAAATCCAAAATAAAAAAGCAACAATATCCCATACCTATCTGCCGTACAGTCATGTCCCACGATATAATCCATCTCAAGTGGTTAAATAGTTTACAGCCGGGAGAAGTGCTAATGCTAGCGGCCCGGCTGTAAACCACTGCAGAATGAATGAAAAGCTGCCTGCGCAGCCTCCCTGCCTGACCGGACATGAACTCATTAGTACTGAACATTTTCCCAGACTGTCAGTTCATCGCGGGTCAGGCGGGAAGTCAGTGCAGCCTCAGTGACATCAGCGGTAGTTATGCTATTCTACTACCTATATCTCTATCAAATATACTGATATATATATGTGTCACTGACATATATATATATATATATATATATATATACATACACACACCTATTTTATGCGAATACATGTATTCTATGTTTTCTATTTTAACCTGTCAGTGTTATTTTACAATATAGCCGCATATGAATTGCCGGCTTTTCAATGGACATCGGTGCGTAAAAATCACGCTGCAAATTTTTTCCAGCCCGATCTTGATCCGATCTGCGCTGAAAAAAAAAGCAGAAGAAGACACCATCATAGAATAACATTGGTACGAATTCAATTCGATTTTTTTTCCCGATTTCATCGCAAGAGAAAATGAGCCCTTAAACGGGAAATTTATGGCGAAGGAAAACAGTCCACTTTTCTGAACAATATCCTGGAGGTTGTGGTTAGTCTTGCTCAAAAAAGTTGATCATTATCTGGTTCTATATTGTACATTAATTTTTTTTTCTTAAATGTCAGAAATGTATTTTTCTACATTTTGAGTTGTGTGTAGTGTTGAGCATTCCGATACCGCAAGTATCGGGTATCGGCCGATATTAGCGGTATCGGAATTCCGATACTTAATTCCGATACTTTTGTCATATCGGATTCCGGAATCGGAATCGGAATAGGAAGTTCCCATCATGCTATGAGCCTGCTTGCTTTGATTAAGCCAATGGGAATCCTCCGAAGTGTGGGCACATCCTGTTAGGCATGTAGGCATGTTAACTATTGGCATGGCTGTGATTGGCTGCCGAAATGATGTCATGATGCACTATAAAAGCCACCGCAGCCGCCATTTCTGGTCACTCTGCTGTGAATTCAGTTAGGGACAGGCTGCTGTAGAAGACTGTGAGGGACAGTTAGAAATAGCGATTCCACCAAACATCTAGTGCTTTACCCAGGCTACATAAACCACCACTGTAGCCTTCTTTGCCCTAGCAGCAGTGTTCACAGCTGTCTGCAAGGGCTGTGTGAGTGCAGCTCACGCTGTGGAGTGGGTCCTGCAGCCACGTCAGGCTGTAGGCCACCCAGTGTGATCACTGCTGCCTCATACATCTTTTATTTTTTGAGCTGCATTTTTTACATAATTTCAATCTAGTGTGCTTCCATCCGTATCCATATACGTTGGTTGCAAACACTAGTAGTAGACAGCGGAGCCTTTCTGCAGCCTTTCAGTGCTAGTGTCCACTTTGCTGCACTGTTCACGGCTGTCTGAGAGGTCTCTGACTGTGTGTGAGTGCAGCTCACGCTGAGTAGTGTGTCCTGCAGCTACGTCTGGCTGTAGGACGCTCAGCGTGCGTCAGTGCCTCACACATATTTTTATTTGAGTGCAGCTCATTTTTTCTTCTATTAGTGTGCATCCATCCGTCTCCATCTACGGTGGTTGCAAACACTATAAAGGAGTACACAGCGGAGCCTTTCTGCAGCCTGTCAGTGCCAGTGCCCACTTAGCTGCACTGTTGACGGCTGTCTGAGAGGCCTCTGACTGTGTGTGAGTGCAGCTCACGCTGAGTAGAGTGTCCTGCAGCTACGTCTGGTTGTAGGACGCTCAACGTGCGTCACTGCCTCACACATATTTGTCTTTGAGTGCAGCTCATTTTTTCTTCTCCTATTAGTGTGCATCCATCCGTATCCATCAACATTGGTTGGTTGCAAACACTATATAGGAGTAGATAGAGGAGCCTTTTTTTCTGGCTTGTGCCCTGCCGGCGCAGCCAGATTAGTATTACCCAATTTTTTTGGAGCCTCATCTTTTGCATTGTAGGTTACCTGCCTGCATTGTAATAGCTCCAAAAAGTTGGTGATACTATCAGTTTCAATTCTTTGTTCACATACTTTGAGTTTGTTTCCAACAAAGAAACCACAAAAAAAGTTCACCAAACACTACATTTTGAACTTGTGTAGGCCACATCAGCTCCTATTAAAGTCTAGTCCACACACACACACACTTCATAAAATTAGTGTTTCTTGTACCTGTAACCAGCTGTTCAGGAATAAGCACACTAAGGCCCCCCTTTGTACTTTTTTGCCTATCTTAAGCAGTCTTGCAAGATGAAGAAGGCAGGGAGTAAGGCGCGTGGGCGTGGGCGTGGAGTTTCAGCAGGGAGAGGACGTGGGGATTCTGCAGGGAGAGGACGTGGGGATTCTACAGGTAGAGGACGTGGGGATTCTGGGCCTGCTGCGGGCACCAGTGGATCAGCATCCCCCAGTTTTAGCAGGCAACAGTCCTTTATGCGCAGCTTTGTAGGACCTCAACGTACCCCACTGCTGCGGGAGGAACAAATTGAAGCCGTTGTCGGATGGATGGCAGCTAACGCATCGACTTCAATTACTTCCGCATCCTCTCAGGGTCAGAGCACCGAAGAGCAACCATCTGTCTCTTCACCACCTGCCAAAGTGCCCAGGCAGTCAGAGAGACATGGACAGGAGCCATCACAGTCTCTACTTCTGTTCTCGGAATCTGTTGGCTTGGAAAGAGGGGGCCAGCCAAGCAGCATTCCTGAATGTGAAGAAGAGGGAGTATGCAGTGATGCGCAACTTCTTTGTCCCTCTGAATCTGAAGAGGCGAGTGGGCCAGTGCCTATGGTCAGCACACCTCAGTACGCATCAGATGATGACGAGACTCAGTTGCCACTTTCTGGTGCGTACGGTGCTGGCGAGACAACCCCGGAGAAGCAGCTGTTTGAAGAGGGGAGGGAAGATGATGAGGTCCTTGACCCATCATGGCGTGAGCAACAGGAAGGTGGTGGGAGCAGCTCGGAGGAAGAGATTCCCCTACCGGCCAAAACAGGAGGCAGAGGGAGGGGGAAGACTTGGTTGCCTGTACCCTCCACTTCGGCACCCGTTAGGAGCATTCCTCCTTCCAAAGGCAAACCGGGCGCTCACAAGAGTTGCAGTGCGTGGTCCTTTTTTGACACAGTTGCAGATGACATTTGCTTTGTCAAATGCAAGCTGTGTCATCAGAGAGTCAAAAGAGGGAGAAATGTCAGCAACCTCAATACCACAAATATGTGGAAACATGTGCGCACCAAGCACGAGTTGGAGTTGCAGAGACACCCTGAAGACGTAGGCCAACGTACAGCACCACCTACCACCTCTTCAGTTCGTGTTGGGCCCTCTTCCTCCAGCTCACACACTGCTGGTTCGGCTTCCTCACAGGATCGCCAAGGAAGAACCTCTGCCACTGTTGTCCGGAGACCCTGTCAGATTCCACCCATAGCAGCACGTTCCCATCCATCACAGCCATCGGTAGCACAGGCATGGGATAAAAGGCGCCCTTACTCGGCAAACCATCCCCGAGCACAGTCTCTGAATGCTGGCATTGCCAAACTTCTGGCAGTTGAAATGCTGTCATTCAGGCTGGTGGACACTGACACCTTCCGGGACTTAATGGCATTGGCAGTCCCCCAATACAACGTGCCCAGCCGCTTTTATTTCAGCAGGCGAGCCGTCCCTGCCCTGCAGAAACATGTTGAGGGCAAAATAAAACATGCGCTACTAAACGCCGTTAGTAGCAAGGTCCACCTGACCACCGATGCGTGGACCAGTAACCATGGACAGGGACGATACCTTTCCCTCACTGCCCACTGGGTCAATGTTGTGGAGCCGGGTACGGATCTGGAGAGTGGAGCTGTACGTGTTCTTCCAACGCCACGGATTGCAGGACTCCAGTCTGTACACATCGACTCCTCCTCCTACTCAAGTTCCTCAGAAACAGCAGAGCAGGAGCCTGTTACGACCGATATGAGCACAGCCGTGGCCAAACGTCAACAGGCTGTACTCAAATTAATTTCTTTGGGGAATCGAAGCCACACAGCGCAGGAGCTCTGGAATGCTATCAAGCTGGAGAGCGATGTGTGGTTTGGGCCAGCGAATCTCCAGCCGGGCTTGGTAGTGTGTGACAATGGCCGAAATCTGGTGGCAGCTCTTGGCCTAGGCAACCTCACACACATCCCATGTCTGGCACATGTTCTTAACTTGGTCGTGCAGAGCTTTCTGAGGGACTATCCGGATCTTGCTGCACTGTTGCACAAGGTCCGCATAGAGTGCGCTCACTTGCGACGTTCCAGCACGGCAAGATCGCGCCTCGCTGCTCTGCAGCGACGATTTGGCATTCCGGAACATCGCATCATATGTGACCTACCCACCCGGTGGAATTCAACGTTACATATGTTGGAGCGGTTGTGTGAGCAGCAGGCAGCAGTCATGGAGTACGAGCTGCATCAGGCGCAAACAAGTCGCACTGTGCGCCGTTCACACTTCAGCACCATTGAGTGGGCCTCTATGAAGGACATCTGCCTCGTTTTGCGTGCCTTCGATGAATCCACGCGGATGGCGAGTGCAGATGATGCACTAGTCAGCATGACTGTCCCCCTTATCTGCCTGCTTCAACAAACACTGCAAGCACTAAGGGATGAGGTTTCAGAAGAGGTGGAGGATGAGGAGTCCCAAATGCCATCTGCTTCTGGACAGTCTGCGCTACGTGTTTCCTCACAAAGGCCTAGGCAGGGGACACTTTGTGAGGAGGATGAGGAGGAGTCGATGGAGGAGGAAGACATCTCTCCAGAGGAGGGAGGTACACAAACCTCTACTCAGTATGTACAGCGAGGGTGGGGTGATGCAGAGCAGGCCGAGGTCACGCCTCAAACAGGGGACAGCGGTTCTTTGGCAGTTGGGAGTCTGCAGCACATGGTTGATTTCATGCTGCAGTGCCTGAGAAACGACCGCCGCATCGCCCACATTCTCGTCTCGGCTGATTATTGGGTGTACACCCTCCTAGATCCTCGCTACCGGGACAGCGTACAAAGGCTCATACCAACGTTGAACCGGGAGCGTAAAATGCGGGAGTACGAAGAGTCACTGGTGCAGTCCATAATGTTTTCCATTCCACCCGACAGCATTGTTGCTAGTGCTTTACAAAGCAGCTCTGTGCGTCGAGGCAGTGGAGGAAACTCTGCACAAAGAGGGAGCAGGGGCAGCGCCGCAGCACAAGGCAAGACCACTATGGCCCAAATGTGGCAAAGTTTTGTGTGTCCACCACAATTGTCTACACCATCAGCGACGCCTCGAGTCAGCAGGAGGCAACGCTTCCGTCAGATGGTGTCAGACTACATGTCTTGCCCTGTCGCTGTACTCCCAGATGGCTCTTCCCCCTTCAAGTTTTGGGTCTCTAAGCTGGATACATGGCCAGAGCTTAGCCAGTATGCATTGGAGGTGCTGGCTTGCCCTGCTGCCAGTGTATTATCGGAACGTGTCTTTAGTGCCGCAGGTGGTGTACTAACAGACCGTCGCACGCGACTATCTTCCGATAATGTTGACCGGCTGACTTTTCTGAAAATGAACAAGGCCTGGATCTCCAAAGACTTTGCCATTCCTCTTACAGACTAAATTAGTGGTTGGCAACTGTATCCAGGTCTGCTGGTGTGTTCATTTTTCTACCACCTGAACTATAATCCCTTTGCTTCAACACAGCCAGTTGTCGCTCAGATGTGTCGTCTGCACAGAGAAACACACTAGCTCCTGTGTTAGTGGGGTTCAGTAATGCCAGCTGATCCCCTGCTGTGTGGACGGCAAAGTCACCAGCTCCATCAACATTCAAACCACTACTGATTTTTAACCGTGCCCAACTTAGGTCTCTGGCTCCACTGTCTCTACTATTTCCCCTGACCTCCAACCCCGCCATCTACATCTCTGAAGTGGCGTCAGCACAATCTACACTTGTTCCTGTGTTCCTGTGGCTCAGTCCCATCAGTTTATCCCCTGATGTGTGTCCGGCAAGGTCTCCTGCTCTGTCCACATTCCCATAACCAGTAGTGGGAATGAGGACAGAGCTGGCGAACTTGCCGGACAAACATCAGGGGATCAACTGACGGGACTGAGCACCAGTAACACAGGAACAAGTGTAGATTGTGCTGACGCCACTTCAGAGATGTAGCTGGCGGGGTTGGAGGCCAGGGTAAATAGTAGAGACAGTGGAGCCAGAGGCCTAAGTGGAGCATGGTTAGAATCAGTAGTAGTCCACAACCTCCATAAAAACCACTGCCCATTGGCCTCTGCATGCGGCATGCGTAATCCTGGGCTCCAACAGCTTCAGTTGGTGTTCAGAAGTGTCGTCTCCACAGAGCCAAACACCTTCGTTAGAGTGTTAGTGGGGTTCAGCACTGCCAGCTGTTCCCCTGCTGTGGAGATGGCAAGTCTCCTGCTGCCTTCACCTGCCAAAATCCAGTAGGCCACAGCCTGCTCCTCGCCTAATCCTGGGCTCCAACAGCGTCAGTTGGTGTTCAGAAGTGTCGTCTCCACAGAGCCAAACACCTTCGTTAGAGTGTTAGTGGGGTTCAGCACTGCCAGCTGTTCCCCTGCTGTGGAGATGGCAAGTCTCCTGCTGCCTTCACCTGCCAAAATCCAGTAGGCCCCAGCCTGCTCCTCGCCTAATCCTGGGCTCCAACAGCGTCAGTTGGTGTTCAGAAGTGTCGTCTCCACAGAGCCAAACACCTTCGTTAGAGTGTTAGTGGGGTTCAGCACTGCCAGCTGTTCCCCTGCTGTGGAGATGGCAAGTCTCCTGCTGCCTTCACCTGCCAAAATCCAGTAGGCCACAGCCTGCTCCTCGCCTAATCCTGGGCTCCAACAGCGTCAGTTGGTGTTCAGAAGTGTCGTCTCCACAGAGCCAAACACCTTCGTTAGAGTGTTAGTGGGGTTCAGCACTGCCAGCTGTTCCCCTGCTGTGGAGATGGCAAGTCTCCTGCTGCCTTCATCTGCCAAAATCCAGTAGGCCACAGCCTGCTCCTCGCCTAATCCTGGGCTCCAACAGCGTCAGTTGGTGTTCAGAAGTGTCGTCTCCACAGAGCCAAACACCTTCGTTAGAGTGTTAGTGGGGTTCAGCACTGCCAGCTGTTCCCCTGCTGTGGAGATGGCAAGTCTCCTGCTGCCTTCACCTGCCAAAATCCAGTAGGCCACAGCCTGCTCCTCGCCTAATCCTGGGCTCCAACAGCGTCAGTTGGTGTTCAGAAGTGTCGTCTCCACAGAGCCAAACACCTTGGTTAGAGTGTTAGTGGGGTTCAGCACTGCCAGCTGTTCCCCTGCTGTGGAGATGGCAAGTCTCCTGCTGCCTTCACCTGCCAAAATCCAGTAGGCCCCAGCCTGCTCCTCGCCTAATCCTGGGCTCCAACAGCGTCAGTTGGTGTTCAGAAGTGTCGTCTCCACAGAGCCAAACACATTCGTTCAAGTGTTAGTGGGGTTCATCATTGCCAGCTGATCCCCTGCTGTGGAGATGGCAGTCTCTCCTGCTGTCTCCGCATTACAAAGACAGTAGGCCTCTGCCTACACCCTCCTATTTCCTGGGCTTCAACACAGCCAGTTGTAGTTCGGAAGTGCCGTCCACACGGAAAGAGATACTTGCTCCCGTGTCTCAGTGGGGTTCAGTAACGTCAGCTGATCCCCTGCTGTGTGGATGGCAGTCTCTCCTGCTGTAAACTCATTCAAAATACAGTAGGCCTCTGCCTACACCCTCCTATTTCCTGGGCTTCAACACAGCCAGTTGTAGTTCGGAAGTGCCGTCCACACGGAAAGAGATACTTGCTCCCGTGTCTCAGTGGGGTTCAGTAACGTGGTTGGGCCGCTCAGGGTCCGATTTTGTGGCCGGGACCCCTCAGGTTCCGATTTTGTGGCCGGGGCCCCTCAGGGTCCGATTTTGTGGGTGTTGCCCCTCAGGGTCCGATTTTGTTGGTTGGGCACCTCAGGATCCGATTTTGAGGGTGGGGCCCCTCAGGGTTCGATTTTGTGGCCGGGGCCCCACAGGGTCCGATTTTGTGGTTGGGGCCCCTCAGGGTCTGATGTTGTGGCCGGGTCTACTCAGGGTCCGATTTTGAGGGCGGGGCCCCTTAGGGTCCTATTTTGTGGTTGGGGGCCCTCAGGGTCCGATTTTGTGGGTGGGGCCCCTCAGAGTCCGATTTGGTTGGCGGGGCCCCTCAGGGTCTGATTTGGTGGGCGGGGCCTCTCAGTGTCCGATTTTGAGGGCGGGGCCCCTATGGGTTCGATTTTGTGGCCGGGGTCTCTCAGGGTCTGATTTTGTGGCCGGGGCCCCTTAGGGTCCGATTTTGTGGTTGGGGGCCCTCAGGGTCCGATTTTGTGGGTGGGGCCCCTCAGAGTCTGATGTTTAGCGGGGCCCCTCAGGGTCCGATTTGGTGGGCGGGGCCTCTCAGGATCCGATTTTGAGGGTGGGGCACCTCAGGGTTCGATTTTGTGGGCGGGGCCCCTCAGGGTTCAATTTTGTGGGTGTGGCCCCTCAGGGTCCGATTTTGTGGCTGGGGCCCCTCAGGGTCCGATTTTGTGGCTGGGGCCCCTCAGAGTCCGGTTTTGTGGTTGGGGGCCCTCAGGGTCCGATTTTGTGGCTGTGGCCCCTCATGGTCCGATTTTGTGGTTGGGGCCCCTCAGAGTCCGGTTTTGTGGGTGGGGCCCCTCAGAGTCCGATTTGGTTGGCGGGGCCCCTCAGGGTCTGATTTGGTGGGCGGGGCCTCTCAGGGTCTGATTTTGTGGGTGGGGCCCCTCAGAGTCTGATATGTTTAGCGGGGCCCCACAGGGTCCGATTTGGTGGGCGGGGCCTCTCAGGATCCGATTTTGAGGGCGGGGCACCTCAGGGTACGATTTTGTGGGCGGGGCCCCTCAGGGTTCAATTTTGTGGGTGTGGCCCCTCAGTGTCCGATTTTGTGGCTGGGGCCCCTCAGGGTCAGATTTTGTGGCTGGGGCCCCCTCAGAGTCCGGTTTTGTGGTTGGGGCCCCTCATGGTCCGATTTTGTGGCTGGGGCCCCTCAGGGTCCGATTTTGTGGTTGGGGCCCCTCAGAGTCCGGTTTTGTGGTTGGGGGCCCTCAGGGTCCGATTTTGTGGCTGGGGCCCCTCAGGGTCCGATTTTGTGGTTGCGGCCTTTCAGGGTCCGATTTTGTGGTTGGGGCCCCTCAGAGTCCAGTTTTGTGGTTGGGGCCCTCAGGGTCCGATTTTGTGGCCGGGGCCCCTCAGGGTCTGATTTTGTGGTTGGGGCCCCTCAGGGACGGATTTTGTGGCCGGCACCCCTCAGGGACCGATTTCGTGGCTGGGGCCCCTCAGGGTCCGATTTTGTGGCCGGGGCCCCTCAGGGTCCGATTTTGTGGTTGGGCCGCTCAGGGTCCGATTTTGTGGCCGGAGCCCCTCAGGTTCCGATTTTGTGGCCGGGGCCCCTCAGGGTCCGATTTTGTGGGTGGGGCCCCTCAGGGTCCGATTTTGTTGGTTGGGCCCCTCAGGATCCGATTTTGAGGGTAGGGCCCCTCAGGGTTCGATTTTGTGGCCGGGGCCCCTCAGGGTCCGATTTTGTGTTTGGGGCCCCTCAGGGTCTGATTTTGTGGCCGGGTCTACTCAGGGTCCGATTTTGAGGGCGGGGCCCCTTAGGGTCCTATTTTGTGGTTGGGGGCCCTCAGGGTCCGATTTTGTGGGTGGGGCCCCTCAGAGTCCGATTTGGTTGGCGGGGCCCCTCAGGGTCTGATTTGGTGGGCGGGGCCTCTCAGGGTCCGATTTTGAGGGCGGGGCCCCTCAGGGTCCGATTTTGTGGGCGGGGCCCCTGAGGGTCCGATTGGTGGGCGGGGCCCCTCTGGGTTCGATTTTGTGGCCGGGGTCTCTCAGGGTCTGATTTTGTGGCCGGGGCCCCTTAGGGTCCGATTTTGTGGTTGGGGGCCCTCAGGGTCCGATTTTGTGGGTGGGGCCCCTCAGAGTCCGATATGTTTAGCGGGGCCCCTCAGGGTCCGATTTGGTGGGCGGTGCCTCTCAGGGTCCGATTTTGAGGGCGGAGCACCTCAGGGTTCAATTTTGTGGGCGGGGCCCCTCAGGGTTCAATTTTGTGGGTGTGGCCCCTCAGGGTCCGATTTTGTGGCTGGGGCCCCTCAGGGTCCGATTTTGTGGCTGGGGCCCCTCAGGGTCCGATTTTGTTGGTTGGGCCCCTCAGGGTCCGATTTTGTGGTTGGGCCGCTCAGGGTCCGATTTTGTGGCCGGGGCCCCTCAGGTTCCGATTTTGTGGCCGGGGCCCCTCAGGGTCCGACTTTGTGGGTGTTGCCCCTCAGGGTCCGATTTTGTTGGTTGGGCACCTCAGGATCCGATTTTGAGGGTGGGGCCCCTCAGGGTTCGATTTTGTGGCCGGGGCCCCACAGGGTCCGATTTTGTGGTTGGGGCCCCTCAGGGTCTGATGTTGTGGCCGGGTCTACTCAGGGTCCGATTTTGAGGGCGGGGCCCCTTAGGGTCCTATTTTGTGGTTGGGACCCTCAGGGTACGATTTTGTGGGTGGGGCCCCTCAGAGTCCGATTTGGTTGGCGGGGCCCCTCAGGGTCTGATTTGGTGGGCGGGGCCTCTCAGGGTCCGATTTTGAGGGTGGGGCCCCTATGGGTTCGATTTTGTGGCCGGGGTCTCTCAGGGTCTGATTTTGTGGCCGGGGCCCCTTAGGGTCCGATTTTGTGGTTGGGGGCCCTCAGGGTCCGATTTTGTGGGTGAGGCCCCTCAGAGTCTGATATGTTTAGCGGGGCCCCTCAGGGTCCGATTTGGTGGGCGGGGCCTCTCAGGATCCGATTTTGAGGGTGGGACACCTCAGGGTTTGATTTTGTGGGCGGGGCCCCTCAGGGTTCAATTTTGTGGGTGTGGCCCCTCAGGGTCCGATTTTGTGACTGGGGCCCCTCAGGGTCCGATTTTGTGGCTGGGGCCCCTCAGAGTCCGGTTTTGTGGTTGGGGGCCCTCAGGGTCCGATTTTGTGGCTGGGGCCCCTCAGGGTCCGATTTTGTGGTTGGGGCCCCTCAGAGTCCGATTTGGTTGGCGGGGCCCCTCAGGGTCTGATTTGGTGGGCGGGGCCTCTCAGGGTCAGATTTTGAGGGCGGGGCCCCTGAGGGTCCGATTTCGTGGCTGGGGCCCCTCAGGGTCCGATTTTGTGGCCGGGGCCCCTCAGGGTCCGATTTTGTGGTTGGGCCGCTCAGGGTCCGATTTTGTGGCCGAAGCCCCTCAGGTTCCGATTTTGTGGCCGGGTCCCCTCAGGGTCCGATTTTGTGGGTGGGGCCCCTCAGGGTCCGATTTTGATGGTTGGGCCCCTCAGGATCCGATTTTGAGGGTGGGGCCCCTCAGGGTTTGATTTTGTGTCCGGGGCCCCTCAGGGTCCGATTTTGTGTTTGGGGCCCCTCAGGGTCTGATTTTGTGGCCGGGTCTACTCAGGGTCCGATTTTGAGGGCGGGGCCCCTTAGGGTCCTATTTTGTGGTTGGGGGCCCGTAGGGTCCGATTTTGTGGGTGGGGCCCCTCAGAGTCCGATTTGGTTGGCGGGGCCCCTCAGGGTCTGATTTGGTGGGCGGGGCCTCTCAGGGTCCGATTTTGAGGGCGGGGCCCCTCAGGGTCCGATTTTGTGGGCGGGGCCCCTGAGGGTCCAATTTGGTGGGCGGGGCCCCTCTGGGTTCGATTTTGTGGCCGGGGTCTCTCAGGGTCTGATTTTGTGGGTGGGGCCCCTTAGGGTCCGATTTTGTGGGTGGGGCCCCTCAGGGTCCGATTTTGTGGCCAAGGCCCCTGAGGGTCCAATTTTGTGGGTGGGGCCCCTCTGGGTTCGATTTTGTGGCCGGGGTGTCTCAGGGTCCGATTTTGTGGCCGGGGCCCCTCAGGGTCCGATTTCGTGGCTGGGGCCCCTCAGGGTCCGATTTTGTGGCTGGGGCCCCTCAGGGTCCGATTTTGTGGTTGGGCCGCTCAGGGTCCGATTTTGAGGCCGGGGCCCCTCAGGTTCCGATTTTGTGGCCGGGGCCCCTCAGGGTCCGATTTTGTGGGTGTTGCCCCTCAGGGTCCGATTTTGTTGGTTGGGCACCTCAGGATCCGATTTTGAGGGTGGGGCCCCTCAGGGTTCGATTTTGTGGCCGGGGCCCCACAGGGTCCGATTTTGTGGTTGGGGCCCCTCAGGGTCTGATGTTGTGGCCGGGTCTACTCAGGGTCCGATTTTGAGGGCGGGGCCCCTTAGGGTCCTATTTTGTGGTTGGGGGCCCTCAGGGTCCGATTTTGTGGGTGGGGCCCCTCAGAGTCCGATTTGGTTGGCGGGGCCCCTCAGGGTCTGATTTGGTGGGCGGGGCCTCTCAGGGTCCGATTTTGAGGGCGGGGCCCCTATGGGTTCGATTTTGTGGCCGGGGTCTCTCAGGGTCTGATTTTGTGGCCGGGGCCCCTTAGGGTCCGATTTTGTGGTTGGGGGCCCTCAGGGTCCGATTTTGTGGGTGGGGCCCCTCAGAGTCTGATATGTTTAGCGGGGCCCCTCAGGGTCCGATTTGGTGGGTGGGGCCTCTCAGGATCCGATTTTGAGGGTGGGGCACCTCAGGGTTCGATTTTGTGGGCGGGGCCCCTCAGGGTTCTATTTTGTGGATGTGGCCCCTCAGGGTCCGATTTTGTGGCTGGGGCCCCTCAGGGTCCGATTTTGTGGCTGGGGCCCCTCAGAGTCCGGTTTTGTGGTTGGGGGCCCTCAGGGTCCGATTTTGTGGCTGGGGCCCCTCAGGGTCCGATTTTGTGGTTGGGGCCCCTCAGAGTCCGGTTTTGTGGTTTTGGGCCCTCAGGGTCCGATTTTGTGGCTGGGGCCCCTCAGGGTCCGATTTTGTGGCTGGGGCCCCTCAGGGTCCGATTTTGTGGTTGCGGCCCCTCAGGGTCTGATTTTGTGGTTGGGGCCCCTCAGAGTCCAGTTTTGTGGTTGGGGGCCCTCAGGGTCCGATTTTGTGGCCGGGGCCCCTTAGGGTCTGATTTTGTGGTTGGGGCCCCTCAGGGACGGATTTTGTGGCCGGCACCCCTCAGGGTCCGATTTCGTGGCTGGGGCCCCTCAGGGTCCGATTTTGTGGCCGGTGCCCCTCAGGGTCCGATTTTGTGGGTGGGGCCCCTCAGGGTCCGATTTTGTTGGTTGGGCCCCTCAGGATCCGATTTTGAGAGTGGGGCCCCTCAGGGTTCGATTTTGTGGCCGGGCCCTCAGGGTCCGATTTTGTGTTTGGGGCCCCTCAGGGTCTGATTTTGTGGCCGGGTCTACTCAGGGTCCGATTTTGAGGGCGTGGCCCCTTAGGGTCCTATTTTGTGGTTGGGGGCCCTCAGGGTCCGATTTTGTGGGTGGGGCCCCTCAGAGTCCGATTTGGTTGGCGGGGCCCCTCAGGGTCTGATTTGGTGGGCGGGGCCTCTCAGGGTCCGATTTTGAGGGCGGGGCCCCTCAGGGTCCGATTTTGTGGGCGGGGCCCCTGAATGTCCGATTTGGTGGGCGGGGCCCCTCTGGGTTCGATTTTGTGGCCGGGGTCTCCCAGGGTCTGATTTTGTGGCCAGGGCCCCTTAGGGTCCGATTTTGAGGGTGGGGCCCCTCAGGGTCCGATTTTGTGGCCGAGGCCCCCGAGGGTCCAATTTTGTGGGTGGGGCCCCACTGGGTTCGATTTTGTGGCCGGGGTGTCTCAGGGTCCGATTTTGTGGCCGGGGCCCCTCAGGGTCCGATTTCGTGGCTGGGGCCCCTCAGGGTCAGATTTTGTGGCCGGGGCCCCTCAGGGTCCGATTTTGTGGTTGAGCCGCTCAGGGTCCGATTTTGTGGCCGGGGCCCCTCAGGTTCCGATTTTGTGGCCGGGGCCCCTCAGTGTCCGATTTTGTGGGTGTTGCCCCTCAGGGTCCGATTTTGTTGGTTGGGCACCTCAGGATCCGATTTTGAGGTTGGGGCCCCTCAGGGTTCGATTTTGAGGCCGGGGCCCCACAGGGTCCGATTTTGTGGTTGGGGCCCCTCAGGATCTGATGTTGTGGCCGGGTCTACTCAGGGTCCGATTTTGAGGGCGGGGCCCCTTAGGGTCCTATTTTGTGGTTGGGGGCCCTCAGGGTCCGATTTTGTGGGTGGGGCCCCTCAGAGTCCGATTTGGTTGGCGGAGCCCCTCAGGGTCTGATTTGGTGGGCGGGGCCTCTCAGGGTCCGATTTTGAGGGCGGGGCCCCTATGGGTTCGATATTGTGGCCGGGGTCTCTCAGGGTCTGATTTTGTGGCCGGGGCCCCTTAGGGTCCGATTTTGTGGTTGGGGGCCCTCAGGGTCCGATTTTGTGGGTGGGGCCCCTCAGAGTCTGATATGTTTAGCGGGGCCCCTCAGGGTCCGATTTGGTGGGCGGGGCATCTCAGGATCCGATTTTGAGGGTGTGGCACCTCAGGGTTTGATTTTGTGGGCGGGGCCCCTCAGGGTTCAATTTTGTGGGTGTGGCCCCTCAGGGTCCGATTTTGTGGCTGGGGCCCCTCAGGGTCCGATTTTGTGGCTGGGGCCCCTCAGAGTCCAGTTTTGTGGTTGGGGGCCTTCAGGGTCCGATTTTGTGGCTGTGGCCCCTCATGGTCCGATTTTGTGGTTGGGGCTCCTCAGAGTCCGGTTTTGTGGGTGGGGCCCCTCAGAGTCCGATTTGGTTGGCGGGGCCCCTCAGGGTCTGATTTGGTGGGCGGGGCCTCTCAGGGTCCGATTTTGAGGGCGGGGCCCCTATGGGTTCGATTTTGTGGCCGGGGTCTCTCAGGGTCTGATTTTGTGGGTGGGGCCCCTCAGAGTCTGATATGTTTAGCGGGGCCCCACAGGGTCCGATTTGGTGGGCGGGGCCTCTCAGGATCCGATTTTGAGGGCGGGGCACCTCAGGGTTCGATTTTGTGGGCGGGGCCCCTCAGGGTTCAATTTTGTGGGTGTGGCCCCTCAGTGTCCGATTTTGTGGCTGGGGCCCCTCAGGGTCAGATTTTGTGGCTGGGGCCCCCTCAGAGTCCGGTTTTGTGGTTGGGGCCCTTCATGGTCCGATTTTGTGGCTGGGGCCCCTCAGGGTCCGATTTTGTGGTTGGGGCCCCTCAGAGTCCGGTTTTGTGGTTGGAGGCCCTCAGGGTCCGATTTTGTGGCTGGGGCCCCTCAGGGTCTGATTTTGTGGTTGCGGCCTTTCAGGGTCCGATTTTGTGGTTGGGGCCCCTCAGAGTCCAGTTTTGTGGTTGGGGCCCTCAGGGTCCGATTTTGTGGCCGGGGCCCCTCAGGGTCTGATTTTGTGGTTGGGGCCCCTCAGGGACGGATTTTGTGGCCGGCACCCCTCAGGGACCGATTTCGTGGCTGGGGCCCCTCAGGGTCCGATTTTGTGGCCGGGGCCCCTCAGGGTCCGATTTTGTGGTTGGGCCGCTCAGGGTCCGATTTTGTGGCCGGAGCCCCTCAGGTTCCGATTTTGTGGCCGGGGCCCCTCAGGGTCCGATTTTGTGGGTGGGGCCCCTCAGGGTCCGATTTTGTTGGTTGGGCCCATCAGGATCCGATTTTGAGGGTAGGGCCCCTCAGGGTTCGATTTTGTGGCCGGGGCCCCTCAGGGTCCGATTTTGTGTTTGGGGCCCCTCAGGGTCTGATTTTGTGGCCGGGTCTACTCAGGGTCCGATTTTGAGGGCGGGGCCCCTTAGGGTCCTATTTTGTGGTTGGGGGCCCTCAGGGTCCGATTTTGTGGGTGGGGCCCCTCAGAGTCCGATTTGGTTGGCGGGGCCCCTCAGGGTCTGATTTGGTGGGCGGGGCCTCTCAGGGTCCGATTTTGAGGGCGGGGCCCATCAGGGTCCGATTTTGTGGGCGGGGCCCCTGAGGGTCCGATTTGGTGGGCGGGGCCCCTCTGGGTTCGATTTTGTGGCCGGGGTCTCTCAGGGTCTGATTTTGTGGCCGGGGCCCCTTAGGGTCCGATTTTGTGGTTGGAGGCCCTCAGGGTCCGATTTTGTGGGTGGGGCCCCTCAGAGTCCGATATGGTTAGCGGGGCCCCTCAGGGTCTGATTTGGTGGGCGGGGCCTCTCAGGGTCCTATTTTGAGGGCGGGGCCCCTCAGGGTCCGATTTTGTGGGCGGGGCCCCTGAGGGTCCGATTGGTGGGCGGGGCCCCTCTGGGTTCGATTTTGTGGCCGGGGTCTCTCAGGGTCTGATTTTGTGGCCGGGGCCCCTTAGGGTCCGATTTTGTGGTTGGGGGCCCTCAGGGTCCGAATTTGTGGGTGGGGCCCCTCAGAGTCCGATATGTTTAGCGGGGCCCCTCAGGGTCTGATTTGGTGGGCGGGGCCTCTCAGGGTCCGATTTTGAGGGCGGGGCCCCTCAGGGTCCGATTTTGTGGGCGGGGCCCCTGAGGGTCCGATTGGTGGGCGGGGCCCCTCTGGGTTCGATTTTGTGGCTGGGGCCCCTCAGGGTCTGATTTTGTGGCCGGGGCCTTTTAGGGTCCGATTTTGTGGTTGGGGGCCCTCAGGGTCCGAATTTGTGGGTGGGGCCCCTCAGAGTCCGATATGTTTAGCGGGGCCCCTCAGGGTCCGATTTGGTGGGCGGGGCCTCTCAGGGTCCGATTTTGAGGGCGGAGCACCTCAGGGTTCGATTTTGTGGGCGGGGCCCCTCAGGGTTCAATTTTGTGCGTGTGGCCCCTCAGGGTCCGATTTTGTGGCTGGGGCCCCTCAGGGTCCGATTTTGTGGCTGGGCCCCTCAGGGTCCGATTTTGTTGGTTGGGCCCCTCAGGGTCCGATTTTGTGGTTGGGGCCCCTCAAAGTCCGGTTTTGTGGTTGGGGGCCCTCAGGGTCCAATTTTGTGTCTGGGGCCCCTCAGGGTCCAATTTTGTGGTTGGGGCCCCTCAGGGTCCGATTTTGTGGTTGGGGCCCCTCAGAGTCCAGTTTTGTGGTTGGGGGCCCTCAGGGTCCGATATTGTGGCCGGGGCCCCTCAGTGTTTGATTTTGTGGTTGGGGCCCCTCACGGTCCGATTTTGTGGCCGGCACCCCTCAGGGTCCGATTTCGTGGCTGGGGCCCCTCAGGGTCCGATATTGTGGCCCGGGCCCCTCAGGGTCCGATTTTGTGGTTGCGCCGCTCAGGGTCCGATTTTGTGGCCGGGGCCCCTCAGGTTCCGATTTTGTGGCCGGGGCCCCTCAGGGTCCGACTTTGTGGGTGTTGCCCCTCAGGGTCCGATTTTGTTGGTTGGACACCTCAGGATCCGATTTTGAGGGTGGGGCCCCTCAGGGTTCGATTTTGTGGCCGGGGCCCCACAGGGTCCGATTTTGTGGTTGGGGCCCCTCAGGGTCTGATGTTGTGGCCGGGTCTACTCAGGGTCCGATTTTGAGGGCGGGGCCCCTTAGGGTCCTATTTTGTGGTTGGGACCCTCAGGGTACGATTTTGTGGGTGGGGCCCCTCAGAGTCCGATTTGGTTGGCGGGGCTCCTCAGGGTCTGATTTGGTGGGCGGGGCCTCTCAGGGTCCGATTTTGAGGGCGGGGCCCCTCAGGGTCCGATTTTGTGGGCGGGGCCCCTGAGGGTCCGATTTGGTGGGCGGGGCCCCTCTGGGTTCGATTTTGTGGCCGGGGTCTCTCAGGGTCTGATTTTGTGGATGGGGCCCCTTAGGGTCCGATTTTGTGGGTGGGGCCCCTCAGGGTCCGATTTTGTGGCCGAGGCCCCTGAGGGTCCAATTTTGTGGGTGGGGCCCCTCTGGGTTCGATTTTGTGGCCGGGGTATCTCAGGGTCCGATTTTGTGGCCGGGGCCCCTCAGGGTCCGATTTCGTGGCTGGGGCCCCTCAGGGTCCGATTTTGTGGCTGGGGCCCCTCAGGGTCCGATTTTGTGGTTGGGCTGCTCAGGGTCCGATTTTGAGGCCGGGGCCCCTCAGGTTCCGATTTTGTGGCCGGGGCCCCTCAGGGTCCGATTTTGTGGGTGTTGCCCCTCAGGGTCCGATTTTGTTGGTTGGGCACCTCAGGATCCGATTTTGAGGGTGGTGCCCCTCAGGGTTCAATTTTGTGGCCGGGGCCCCACAGGGTCCGATTTTGTGGTTGGGGCCCCTCAGGGTCTGATGTTGTGGCCGGGTCTACTCAGGGTCCGATTTTGAGGGCGGGGCCCCTTAGGGTCCTATTTTGTGGTTGGGGGCCCTCAGGGTCCGATTTTGTGGGTGGGGCCCCTCAGAGTCCGATTTGGTTGGCGGGGCCCCTCGGTCTGATTTGGTGGGCGGGGCCTCTCAGGGTCCGATTTTGAGGGCGGGGCCCCTATGGGTTCGATTTTGTGGCCGGGGTCTCTCAGGGTCTGATTTTGTGGCCGGGGCCCCTTAGGGTCCGATTTTGTGGTTGGGGGCCCTCAGGGTCCGATTTTGTGGGTGGGGCCCCTCAGAGTCTGAAATGTTTAGCGGGGCCCCTCAGGGTCCGATTTGGTGGGTGGGGCCTCTCAGGATCCGATTTTGAGGGTGGGGCACCTCAGGGTTCGATTTTGTGGGCGGGGCCCCTCAGGGTCCGATTTTGTGGCTGGGGCCCCTCAGGGTCCGATTTTGTGGCTGGGGCCCCTCAGAGTCCGGTTTTGTGGTTGGGGGCCCTCAGGGTCCGATTTTGTGGCTGGGGCCCCTCAGGGTCCGATTTTGTGATTGCGGCCCCTCAGGGTCCGATTTTGTGGTTGGGGCCCCTCAGAGTCCAGTTTTGTGGTTGGGGGCCCTCAGGGTCCGATTTTGTGACCGGGGCCCCATCAGGGTCTGATTTTGTGGTTGGGGCCCCTCAGGGACGGATTTTGTGGCCGGCACTCCTCAGGGTCCGATTTCGTGCCTGGGGCCCCTCAGGGTCCTATTTTGTGGCCGGGGCCCCTCAGGGTCCGATTTTGTGGTTGGGCCACTCAGGGTCCGATTTTGTGGCCGAAGCCCCTCAGGTTCCGATTTTGTGGCCGGGGCCCCTCAGGGTCCGATTTTGTAGGTGGGGCCCCTCAGGGTCCGATTTTGTTGGTTGGGCCCCTCAGGATCCGATTTTGAGGGTGGGGCCCCTCAGGGTTCGATTTTGTGGCAGGGGCCCCTTAGGGTCCTATTTTGTGGTTGGGGGCCCTCAGGGTCCGATTTTGTGGGTGGGGCCCCTCAGAGTCCGATTTGGTTGGCGGGGACCCTCAGGGTCTGATTTGGTGGGCGGGGCCTCTCAGGGTCCGATTTTGAGGGTGGGGCCCCTCAGGGTCCGATTTTGTGGGCGGGTCCCCTGAGGGTCCGATTTGGTGGGCAGGGCCCCTCTGGGTTCGATTTTGTGGCCGGGGTCTCTCAGGGTCTGATTTTGTGGCCGGGGCCCCTTAGGGTCCGATTTTGTGGTTGGGGGCCCTCAGGGTCCGATTTTGTGGGTGGGGACTCTCAGAGTCCGATATGTTTAGCGGGGCCCCTCAGGGTCCGATTTGGTGGGCGGAGCCTCTCAGGGTCCGATTTTGAGGGCGGGGCACCTCAGGGTTCGATTTTGTCGGCGGGGCCCCTCAGGGTTCAATTTTGTGGGTGTGGCCCCTCAGGGTCCGATTTTGTGGCTGGGGCCCTCAGGGTCCGATTTTGTGGCTGGGGCCCCTCAGGGTCCGATTTTGTTGGTTGCGCCCCTCAGGGTCCGATTTTGTGGTTGGGGCCCCTCAGAGTCCGGTTTTGTGGTTGGGGGCCCTCAGGGTCCGATTTTTTGTCTGGGGCCCCTCAGGGTCCGATTTTGTGGTTGGGGCCCCTCAGGGTCCGATTTTGTGGTTAGGGCCCCTCAGGGTCCGATTTTGTGGTTGGGGCCCCTCAGAGTCCAGTTTTGTGGTTGGGGGCCCTCAGGGTCCGATTTTGTGGCCGGGGCCCGTCAGGGTCTGATTTTGTGGTTGGGGCCCCTCAGGGTCCGATTTTGTGGCCGGCACCCCTCAGGGTCCGATTTCGTGGCTGGGGCCCCTCAGGGTCCGATTTTGTGGCCGGGGCCCCTCAGGGTCCGATTTTGTGGTTGGGCCGCTCAGGGTCCAATTTTGTGGCCGGGGCCCCTCAGGTTCCGATTTTGTGGCCGGGGCCCCTCAGGGTCCGATTTTGTGGGTGTTGCCCCTCAGGGTCCGATTTTGTTGGTTGGGCACCTCAGGATCCGATTTTGAGGGTGGGGCCCCTCAGGGTTCGATTTTGTGGTCGGGGCCCCACAGGGTCCGATTTTGTGGTTGGGGCCCCTCAGGGTCTGATGTTGTGGCCGGGTCTACTCAGGGTCCGATTTTGAGGGCGGGGCCCCTTAGGGTCCTATTTTGTGGTTGGGGGCCCTCAGGGTCCGATTTTGTGGGTGGGGCCCCTCAGAGTCCGATTTGGTGGGCGGGGCCTCTCAGGGTCCGATTTTGAGGGCGGAGCACCTCAGGGTTCGATTTTGTGTCGGGGCCCCTCAGGGTTCAATTTTGTGCGTGTGGCCCCTCAGGGTCCGATTTTGTGGCTGGGGCCCCTCAGGGTCCGATTTTGTGGCTGGGCCCCTCAGGGTCCGATTTTGTTGGTTGGGCCCCTCAGGGTCCGATTTTGTGGTTGGGGCCCCTCAAAGTCCGGTTTTGTGGTTGGGGGCCCTCAGGGTCCAATTTTGTGTCTGGGGCCCCTCAGGGTCCAATTTTGTGGTTGGGGCCCCTCAGGGTCCGATTTTGTGGTTGGGGCCCCTCAGAGTCCAGTTTTGTGGTTGGGGGCCCTCAGGGTCCGATATTGTGGCCGGGGCCCCTCAGGGTTTGATTTTGTGGTTGGGGCCCCTCACGGTCCGATTTTGTGGCCGGCACCCCTCAGGGTCCGATTTCGTGGCTGGGGCCCCTCAGGGTCCGATATTGTGGCCCGGGCCCCTCAGGGTCCGATTTTGTGGTTGGGCCGCTCAGGGTCCGATTTTGTGGCCGGGGCCCCTCAGGTTCCGATTTTGTGGCCGGGGCCCCTCAGGGTCCGACTTTGTGGGTGTTGCCCCTCAGGGTCCGATTTTGTTGGTTGGACACCTCAGGATCCGATTTTGAGGGTGGGGCCCCTCAGGGTTCGATTTTGTGGCCGGGGCCCCACAGGGTCCGATTTTGTGGTTGGGGCCCCTCAGGGTCTGATGTTGTGGCCGGGTCTACTCAGGGTCCGATTTTGAGGGCGGGGCCCCTTAGGGTCCTATTTTGTGGTTGGGACCCTCAGGGTACGATTTTGTGGGTGGGGCCCCTCAGAGTCCGATTTGGTTGGCGGGGCCCCTCAGGGTCTGATTTGGTGGGCGGGGCCTCTCAGGGTCCGATTTTGAGGGCGGGGCCCCTCAGGGTCCGATTTTGTGGGCGGGGCCCCTGAGGGTCCGATTTGGTGGGCGGGGCCCCTCTGGGTTCGATTTTGTGGCCGGGGTCTCTCAGGGTCTGATTTTGTGGATGGGGCCCCTTAGGGTCCGATTTTGTGGGTGGGGCCCCTCAGGGTCCGATTTTGTGGCCGAGGCCCCTGAGGGTCCAATTTTGTGGGTGGGGCCCCTCTGGGTTCGATTTTGTGGCCGGGGTATCTCAGGGTCCGATTTTGTGGCCGGGGCCCCTCAGGGTCCGATTTCGTGGCTGGGGCCCCTCAGGGTCCGATTTTGTGGCTGGGGCCCCTCAGGGTCCGATTTTGTGGTTGGGCTGCTCAGGGTCCGATTTTGAGGCCGGGGCCCCTCAGGTTCCGATTTTGTGGCCGGGGCCCCTCAGGGTCCGATTTTGTGGGTGTTGCCCCTCAGGGTCCGATTTTGTTGGTTGGGCACCTCAGGATCCGATTTTGAGGGTGGGGCCCCTCAGGGTTCAATTTTGTGGCCGGGGCCCCACAGGGTCCGATTTTGTGGTTGGGGCCCCTCAGGGTCTGATGTTGTGGCCGGGTCTACTCAGGGTCCGATTTTGAGGGCGGGGCCCCTTAGGGTCCTATTTTGTGGTTGGGGGCCCTCAGGGTCCGATTTTGTGGGTGGGGCCCCTCAGAGTCCGATTTGGTTGGCGGGGCCCCTCGGTCTGATTTGGTGGGCGGGGCCTCTCAGGGTCCGATTTTGAGGGCGGGGCCCCTATGGGTTCGATTTTGTGGCCGGGGTCTCTCAGGGTCTGATTTTGTGGCCGGGGCCCCTTAGGGTCCGATTTTGTGGTTGGGGGCCCTCAGGGTCCGATTTTGTGGGTGGGGCCCCTCAGAGTCTGAAATGTTTAGCGGGGCCCCTCAGGGTCCGATTTGGTGGGTGGGGCCTCTCAGGATCCGATTTTGAGGGTGGGGCACCTCAGGGTTCGATTTTGTAGGCGGGGCCCCTCAGGGTCCGATTTTGTGGCTGGGGCCCCTCAGGGTCCGATTTTGTGGCTGGGGCCCCTCAGAGTCCGGTTTTGTGGTTGGGGGCCCTCAGGGTCCGATTTTGTGGCTGGGGCCCCTCAGGGTCCGATTTTGTGATTGCGGCCCCTCAGGGTCCGATTTTGTGGTTGGGGCCCCTCAGAGTCCAGTTTTGTGGTTGGGGGCCCTCAGGGTCCGATTTTGTGACCGGGGCCCCATCAGGGTCTGATTTTGTGGTTGGGGCCCCTCAGGGACGGATTTTGTGGCCGGCACTCCTCAGGGTCCGATTTCGTGGCTGGGGCCCCTCAGGGTCCTATTTTGTGGCCGGGGCCCCTCAGGGTCCGATTTTGTGGTTGGGCCACTCAGGGTCCGATTTTGTGGCCGAAGCCCCTCAGGTTCCGATTTTGTGGCCGGGGCCCCTCAGGGTCCGATTTTGTAGGTGGGGCCCCTCAGGGTCCGATTTTGTTGGTTGGGCCCCTCAGGATCCGATTTTGAGGGTGGGGCCCCTCAGGGTTCGATTTTGTGGCAGGGGCCCCTCAGGGTCCGATTTCGTGGCTGGGGCCCCTCAGGGTCCGATTTTGTGGCTGGGGCCCCTCAGGGTCCGATTTTGTGGTTGGGCTGCTCAGGGTCCGATTTTGAGGCCGGGGCCCCTCAGGTTCCGATTTTGTGGCCGGGGCCCCTCAGGGTCCGATTTTGTGGGTGTTGCCCCTCAGGGTCCGATTTTGTTGGTTGGGCACCTCAGGATCCGATTTTGAGGGTGGGGCCCCTCAGGGTTCAATTTTGTGGCCGGGGCCCCACAGGGTCCGATTTTGTGGTTGGGGCCCCTCAGGGTCTGATGTTGTGGCCGGGTCTACTCAGGGTCCGATTTTGAGGGCGGGGCCCCTTAGGGTCCTATTTTGTGGTTGGGGGCCCTCAGGGTCCGATTTTGTGGGTGGGGCCCCTCAGAGTCCGATTTGGTTGGCGGGGCCCCTCGGTCTGATTTGGTGGGCGGGGCCTCTCAGGGTCCGATTTTGAGGGCGGGGCCCCTATGGGTTCGATTTTGTGGCCGGGGTCTCTCAGGGTCTGATTTTGTGGCCGGGGCCCCTTAGGGTCCGATTTTGTGGTTGGGGGCCCTCAGGGTCCGATTTTGTGGGTGGGGCCCCTCAGAGTCTGAAATGTTTAGCGGGGCCCCTCAGGGTCCGATTTGGTGGGTGGGGCCTCTCAGGATCCGATTTTGAGGGTGGGGCACCTCAGGGTTCGATTTTGTGGGCGGGGCCCCTCAGGGTCCGATTTTGTGGCTGGGGCCCCTCAGGGTCCGATTTTGTGGCTGGGGCCCCTCAGAGTCCGGTTTTGTGGTTGGGGGCCCTCAGGGTCCGATTTTGTGGCTGGGGCCCCTCAGGGTCCGATTTTGTGATTGCGGCCCCTCAGGGTCCGATTTTGTGGTTGGGGCCCCTCAGAGTCCAGTTTTGTGGTTGGGGGCCCTCAGGGTCCGATTTTGTGACCGGGGCCCCATCAGGGTCTGATTTTGTGGTTGGGGCCCCTCAGGGACGGATTTTGTGGCCGGCACTCCTCAGGGTCCGATTTCGTGGCTGGGGCCCCTCAGGGTCCTATTTTGTGGCCGGGGCCCCTCAGGGTCCGATTTTGTGGTTGGGCCACTCAGGGTCCGATTTTGTGGCCGAAGCCCCTCAGGTTCCGATTTTGTGGCCGGGGCCCCTCAGGGTCCGATTTTGTAGGTGGGGCCCCTCAGGGTCCGATTTTGTTGGTTGGGCCCCTCAGGATCCGATTTTGAGGGTGGGGCCCCTCAGGGTTCGATTTTGTGGCAGGGGCCCCTTAGGGTCCTATTTTGTGGTTGGGGGCCCTCAGGGTCCGATTTTGTGGGTGGGGCCCCTCAGAGTCCGATTTGGTTGGCGGGGACCCTCAGGGTCTGATTTGGTGGGCGGGGCCTCTCAGGGTCCGATTTTGAGGGCGGGGCCCCTCAGGGTCCGATTTTGTGGGCGGGTCCCCTGAGGGTCCGATTTGGTGGGCAGGGCCCCTCTGGGTTCGATTTTGTGGCCGGGGTCTCTCAGGGTCTGATTTTGTGGCCGGGGCCCCTTAGGGTCCGATTTTGTGGTTGGGGGCCCTCAGGGTCCGATTTTGTGGGTGGGGACTCTCAGAGTCCGATATGTTTAGCGGGGCCCCTCAGGGTCCGATTTGGTGGGCGGAGCCTCTCAGGGTCCGATTTTGAGGGCGGGGCACCTCAGGGTTCGATTTTGTCGGCGGGGCCCCTCAGGGTTCAATTTTGTGGGTGTGGCCCCTCAGGGTCCGATTTTGTGGCTGGGGCCCCTCAGGGTCCGATTTTGTGGCTGGGGCCCCTCAGGGTCCGATTTTGTTGGTTGCGCCCCTCAGGGTCCGATTTTGTGGTTGGGGCCCCTCAGAGTCCGGTTTTGTGGTTGGGGGCCCTCAGGGTCCGATTTTTTGTCTGGGGCCCCTCAGGGTCCGATTTTGTGGTTGGGGCCCCTCAGGGTCCGATTTTGTGGTTAGGGCCCCTCAGGGTCCGATTTTGTGGTTGGGGCCCCTCAGAGTCCAGTTTTGTGGTTGGGGGCCCTCAGGGTCCGATTTTGTGGCCGGGGCCCGTCATGGTCTGATTTTGTGGTTGGGGCCCCTCAGGGTCCGATTTTGTGGCCGGCACCCTTCAGGGTCCGATTTCGTGGCTGGGGCCCCTCAGGGTCCGATTTTGTGGCCGGGGCCCCTCAGGGTCCGATTTTGTGGTTGGGCCGCTCAGGGTCCAATTTTGTGGCCGGGGCCCCTCAGGTTCCGATTTTGTGGCCGGGGCCCCTCAGGGTCCGATTTTGTGGGTGTTGCCCCTCAGGGTCCGATTTTGTTGGTTGGGCACCTCAGGATCCGATTTTGAGGGTGGGGCCCCTCAGGGTTCGATTTTGTGGTCGGGGCCCCACAGGGTCCGATTTTGTGGTTGGGGCCCCTCAGGGTCTGATGTTGTGGCCGGGTCTACTCAGGGTCCGATTTTGAGGGCGGGGCCCCTTAGGGTCCTATTTTGTGGTTGGGGGCCCTCAGGGTCCGATTTTGTGGGTGGGGCCCCTCAGAGTCCGATTTGGTTGGCGGGGCCCCTCAGGGTCTGATTTGGTGGGCGGGGCCTCTCAGGGTCCGATTTTGAGGGCGGGGCCCCTATGGGTTCGATTTTGTGGCCGGGGTCTCTCAGGGTCTGATTTTGTGGCCGAGTCCCCTTAGGGTCCGGTTTTGTGGTTGGGGGCCCTCAGGGTCCGATTTTGTGGGTGGGGCCCCTCAGAGTCTGATATGTTTAGCGGGGCCCCTCAGGGTCCGATTTGGTGGGCGGGGCCTCTCAGGATCCGATTTTGAGGGTGGGGCACCTCAGGGTTCGATTTTGTGGGCGGGGCCCCTCAGGGTTCAATTTTGTGGGTGTGGCCCTTCAGGGTCCGATTTTGTGGCTGGGGACCCTCAGGGTCCGATTTTGTGGCTGGGGCCCCTCAGAGTCCGGTTTTGAGGTTGGGGGCCCTCAGGGTACGATTTTGTGGCTGGGGCCCCTCAGGGACCGATTTTGTGGTTGGGGCCCCTCAGAGTCCGGTTTTGTGGTTGGGGGCCCTCAGGGTCCGATTTTGTGGCTGGGGCCCCTCAGGGTCCAATTTTGTGGTTGCGGCCCCTCAGGGTCTGATTTTGTGGTTGGGGCCCCTCAGGGTCCGATTTTGTGGCCGGCACCCCTCAGGGTCCGATTTCGTGGCTGGGGCCCCTCAGGGTCCGATTTTGTGGCCGTGGCCCCTCAGGGTCCGATTTTGTGGTTGGGCCGCTCAGCGTCCGATTTTGTGGCCGGGGCCCCTCAGGTTCCGATTTTGTGGCCAGGGCCCCTCAGGGTCCGATTTTGTGGGTGTTGCCCCTCAGGGTCCGATTTTGTTGGTTGGGCACCTCAGGATCCGATTTTGAGGGTGGGGCCCCTCAGGGTTTGATTTTGTGGCCGGGGCCCCACAGGGTCCGATTTTGTGGTTGGGGCCCCTCAGGGTCTGATGTTGTGGCCGGGTCTACTCAGGGTCCGATTTTGAGGGCGGGGCCCCTTAGGGTCCGATTTTGTGGTTGGGGGCCCTCAGGGTCTGATGTTGTGGCCGGGTCTACTCAGGGTCCGATTTTGAGGGCGGGGCCCCTTAGGGTCCTATTTTGTGGTTGGGGGCCCTCAGGGTCCGATTTTGTGGGTGGGGCCCCTCAGAGTCCGATTTGGTTGGCGGGGCCCCTCAGGGTCTGATTTGGTGGTCGGGGCCTCTCAGGGTCCGATTTTGAGGGCGGGGCCCCTATGGGTTCGATTTTGTGGCCGGGGTCTCTCAGGGTCTGATTTTGTGGCCGGGGCCCCTTAGGGTCCGATTTTGTGGTTGGGGGCCCTCAGGGTCCGATTTTGTGGGTGGGGCCCCTCAGAGTCTGAAATGTTTAGCGGGGCCCCTCAGGGTCCGATTTGGTGGGTGGGGCCTCTCAGGATCCGATTTTGAGGGTGGGGCACCTCAGGGTTCGATTTTGTGGGCGGGGCCCCTCAGGGTTCAATTTTGTGGATGTGGCCCCTCAGGGTCCGATTTTGTGGCTGGGGCCCCTCAGAGTCCGGTTTTGTGGTTGGGGGCCCTCAGGGTCCGATTTTGTGGCTGGGGCCCCTCAGGGTCCGATTTTGTGGTTGGGCCCCTCAGAGTCCGGTTTTGTGGTTGGGGGCCCTCAGGGTCCGATTTTGTGGCTGGGGCCCTTCAGGGTCCGATTTTGTGGTTGGGGCCCCTCAGAGTCCGGTTTTGTGGTTGGGGGCCCTCAGGGTCCGATTTTGTGGCTGGGGTCCCTCAGGGTCCGATTTTGTGGTTGCGGCCCCTCAGGGTCCGATTTTGTGGTTGGGGCCCCTCAGAGTCCAGTTTTGTGGTTGGGGGCCCTCAGGGTCCGATTTTGTGGCCGGGGCCCCTTAGGGTCTGATTTTGTGGTTGGGGCCCCTCAGGGACGGATTTTGTGGCCGGCACCCCTCAGGGTCCGATTTCGTGGCTGGGCCCCTCAGGGTCCGATTTTGTGGCCGGTGCCCCTCAGGGTCCGATTTTGTGGTTGGGCCGCTCAGGGTCCGATTTTGTGGCCGAAGCCCCTCAGGTTCCGATTTTGTGGCCGGGGCCCCTCAGGGTCCGATTTTGTGGGTGGGGCCCCTCAGGGTCCGATTTTGTTGGTTGGGCCCCTCAGGATCTGATTTTGAGAGTGGGGCCCCTCAGGGTTCGATTTTGTGGCCGGGTCTACTCAGGGTTTGATTTTGAGGGCGTGGCCCCTTAGGGTCCTATTTTGTGGTTGGGGGCCCTCAGGGTCCGATTTTGTGGGTGGGGCCCCTCAGAGTCCGATTTGGTTGGCGGGGCCCCTCAGGGTCTGATTTGGTGGGCGGGGCCTCTCAGGGTCCGATTTTGAGGGCGGGGCCCCTCAGGGTCCGATTTTGTGGGCGGGGCCCCTGAGGGTCCGATTTGGTGGGCGGGGCCCCTCTGGGTTCGATTTTGTGGCCGGGGTCTCTCAGGGTCTGATTTTGTGGCCGGGGCCCCTTAGGGTCCGATTTTGTGGGTGGGGCCCCTCAGGGTCCGATTTTGTGGCCGAGGCCCCCGAGGGTCCAATTTTGTGGGTGGGGCCCCTCTGGGTTCGATTTTGTGGCCGGGGTGTCTCTGGGTCCGATTTTGTGGCCGGGGCCCCTCAGGGTCCGATTTCGTGGCTGGGGCCCCTCAGGGTCAGATTTTGTGGCCGGGGCCCCTCAGGGTCCGATTTTGTGGTTGGGCCGCTCAGGGTCCGATTTTGTGGCCGGGGCCCCTCAGGGTCAGATTTTGTTGGTTGGGCACCTCAGGATCCGATTTTGAGAGTGGGGCCCCTCAGGGTTCGATTTTGTGGCCGGGGCCCCACAGGGTCCGATTTTGTGGTTGGGGCCCCTCAGGGTCTGATGTTGTGGCCGGGTCTACTCAGGGTCCGATTTTGAGGGCGGGGCCCCTTAGGGTCCTATTTTGTGGTTGGGGGCCCTCAGGGTCCGATTTTGTGGGTGGGGCCCCTCAGAGTCCGATTTGGTTGGCGGGGCCCCTCAGGGTCTGGTTTGGTGGGCGGGGCCTCTCAGGGTCCAATTTTGAGGGCGGGGCCCCTATGGGTTCGATTTTGTGGCCGGGGTCTCTCAGGGTCTGATTTTGTGGCCGGGGCCCCTTAGGGTCTGATTTTGTGGTTGGGGGCCCTCAGGGTCCGATTTTGTGGGTGGGGCCCCTCAGAGTCTGATATGTTTAGCGGGGCCCCTCAGGGTTCGATTTGGTGGGCGGGGCCTCTCAGGATCCGATTTTGAGGGTGGGGCACCTCAGGGTTCGATTTTGTGGGTGTGGCCCCTCAGGGTCCGATTTTGTGGCTGGGGCCCCTCAGGGTCCGATTTTGTGGCTGGGGCCCCTCAGAGTCCGGTTTTGTGGTTGGGGGCCCTCAGGGTCCGATTTTGTGGCTGGGGCCCCTCAGGGTCCGATTTTGTGGTTGGGGCCCCTCAGAGTCTGGTTTTGTGGTTGGGGGCCCTCAGGGTCCGATTTTGTGGCTGGGGCCCCTCAGGGTCCGATTTTGTGATTGCGGCCCCTCAGGGTCCGATTTTGTGGTTGGGGCCCCTCAGGGTCCTATTTTGTGGCCGGGGCCCCTCAGGGTCCGATTTTGTGGTTGGGCCGGTCAGGGTCCGATTTTGTGGCCGGGGCCCCTCAGGGTCCGATTTTGTGGGTGGGGCCCCTCAGGGTCCGATTTTGTTGGTTGGGCCCCTCAGGATCCGATTTTGAGAGTGGGGCCCCTCAGGGTTCGATTTTGTGGCCGGGGCCCCTCAGGGTCCGATTTTGTGTTTGGGGCCCCTCAGGGTCTGATTTTGTGGCCGGGGCCCCTCAGGGTCCGATTTTGTGGTTGGGCCCCTCAGGTTCCGATTTTGTGGCCGGGCCCCCTCAGGTTCCGATTTTGTGGGTGGGGCCCCTCAGGGTCCGATTTTGTTGGTTGGGCCCCTCAGGATCCGATTTTGAGAGTGGGGCCCCTCAGGGTTCGATTTTGTGGCCGGGGCCCCTCAGGGTCCGATTTTGTGTTTGGGGCCCCTCAGGGTCTGATTTTGTGGCCGGGTCTACTCAGGGTCCGATTTTGAGGGCGTGGCCCCTTAGGGTCCTATTTTGTGGTTGGGGGCCCTCAGGGTCCGATTTTGTGGCCGGGGCCCCTCAGAGTCTGATTTGGTTGGCGGGGACCCTCAGGGTCTGATTTGGTGGGCGGGGCCTCTCAGGGTCTGATTTTGAGGGCGGGGCCCCTCAGGGTCCGATTTTGTGGGCGGGCCCCTGAGGGTCCGATTTGGTGGGCGGGGCCCCTCTGGGTTCGATTTTGTGGCCGGGGTCTCTCAGGGTCTGATTTTGTGGCCGGGGCCCCATAGGGTCCGATTTTGTGGGTGGGGCCCCTCAGGGTCCGATTTTGTGGCCGAGGCCCCCGAGGGTCCAATTTTGTGGGTGGGGCCCCTCTGGGTTCGATTTTGTGGCCGGGGTGTCTCAGGGTCCGATTTTGTGGCCGGGGCCCCTCAGGGTCCGATTTCGTGGCTGGGGCCCCTCAGGGTCAGTTTTTGTGGCCGGGGCCCCTCAGGGTCCGATTTTGTGGTTGGGCCGCTCAGGGTCCGATTTTGTGGCCGGGGCCCCTCAGGTTCCGATTTTGTGGCCGGGACCCCTCTGGGTCCGATTTTGTGGGTGTTGCCCCTCAGGGTCCGATTTTGTTGGTTGGGCACCTCAGGATCCGATTTTGAGGGTGGGGCCCCTCAGGGTTCGATTTTGTGGCCGGGGCCCCACAGGGTCCGATTTTGTGGTTGGGTCCCCTCAGGGTCTGATGTTGTGGCCGGGTCTACTCAGGGTCCGATTTTGAGGGCGGGGCCCCTTAGGGTCCTATTTTGTGGTTGGGGGCCCTCAGGGTCTGATTTTGTGGGTGGGGCCCCTCAGAGTCCGATTTGGTTGGCGGGGCCCCTCAGGGTCTGATTTGGTGGGCGGGGCCTCTCAGGGTCCGATTTTGAGGGCGGGGCCCCTATGGGTTCGATTTTGTGGCCGGGGTCTCTCAGGGTCTGATTTTGTGGCGGGGCCCCTTAGGGTCCGATTTTGTGGTTGGGGGCCCTCAGGGTCCGATTTTGTGGGTGGGGCCCCTCAGAGTCTGATATTTTTAGCGGGGCCCCTCAGGGTCCGATTTGGTGTGCGGGGCCTCTCAGGATCCGATTTTGAGGGTGGGGCACCTCAGGGTTCGATTTTGTGGGCGGGGCCCCTCAGGGTTCAATTTTGTGGGTGTGGCCCCTCAGGGTCCGATTTTGTGGCTGGGGCCCCTCAGGGTCCGATTTTGTGGCTGGGGCCCCTCAGAGTCCGGTTTTGTGGTTGGGGGCCCTCAGGGTCCGATTTTGTGGCTGGGGCCCCTCAGGGTCCGATTTTGTGGTTGGGGCCCCTCAGAGTCCGGTTTTGTGGTTGGGGGCCCTCAGGGTCCGATTTTGTGGCTGGGGCCCCTCAGGGTCCGATTTTGTGATTGCGGCCCCTCAGGGTCCGATTTTGTGGTTGGGGCCCCTCAGAGTCCAGTTTTGTGGTTGGGGGCCCTCAGGGTCCGATTTTGTGGCCGGGGCCCCATCAGGGTCTGATTTTGTGGTTGGGGCCCCTCAGGGACGGATTTTGTGGCCGGCACTCCTCAGGGTCCGATTTCGTGGCTGGGGCCCCTCAGGGTCCTATTTTGTGGCCGGGGCCCCTCAGGGTCCGATTTTGTGGTTGGGCCACTCAGGGTCCGATTTTGTGGCCGAAGCCCCTCAGGTTCCGATTTTGTGGCCGGGGCCCCTCAGGGTCCGATTTTGTGGGTGGGGCCCCTCAGGGTCCGATATTGTTGGTTGGGCCCCTCAGGATCCGATTTTGAGGGTGGGGCCCCTCAGGGTTCGATTTTGTGGCAGGGGCCCCTTAGGGTCCTATTTTGTGGTTGGGGGCCCTCAGGGTCCGATTTTGTGGGTGGGGCCCCTCAGAGTCCGATTTGGTTGGCGGGGACCCTCAGGGTCTGATTTGGTGGGCGGGGCCTCTCAGGGTCCGATTTTGAGGGCGGGGCCCCTCAGGGTCCGATTTTGTGGGCGGGGCCCCTGAGGGTCCGATTTGGTGGGCAGGGCCCCTCTGGGTTCGATTTTGTGGCCGGGGTCTCTCAGGGTCTGATTTTGTGGCCGGGGCCCCTTAGGGTCCGATTTTGTGGTTGGGGGCCCTCAGGGTCCAATTTTGTGGGTGGGGACCCTCAGAGTCCGATATGTTTAGCGGGGCCCCTCAGGGTCCGATTTGGTGGGCGGAGCCTCTCAGGGTCCGATTTTGAGGGCGGGGCACCTCAGGGTTCGATTTTGTCGGCGGGGCCCCTCAGGGTTCAATTTTGTGGGTGTGGCCCCTCAGGGTCCGATTTTGTGGTTGGGGCCCCTCAGGGTCCGATTTTGTGGCTGGGGCCCCTCAGGGTCCGATTTTGTTGGTTGCGCCCCTCAGGGTCCGATTTTGTGGTTGGGGCCCCTCAGAGTCCGGTTTTGTGGTTGGGGGCCCTCAGGGTCCGATTTTTTGTCTGGGGCCCCTCAGGGTCCGATTTTGTGGTTGGGGCCCCTCAGGGTCCGATTTTGTGGTTAGGGCCCCTCAGGGTCCGATTTTGTGGTTGGGGCCCCTCAGAGTCCAGTTTTGTGGTTGGGGCCCCTCAGGGTTCGATTTTGTGGCCGGGGCCCCTCAGGGTCTGATTTTGTGGTTGGGGCCCCTCAGGGACGGATTTTGTGGCCGGCACCCCTCAGGGTCCGATTTCGTGGCTGGGGCCCCTCAGGGTCCGATTTTGTGGCCGGGGCCCCTCAGGGTCCGATTTTGTGGTTGGGCCGCTCAGGGTCCGATTTTGTGGCCGGAGCCCCTCAGGTTCCGATTTTGTGGCCGGGGCCCCTCAGGGTCCGATTTTGTGGGTGGGGCCCCTCAGGGTCCGATTTTGTCGGTTGGGCCCCCCCAGGATCCGATTTTGAGGGTGGGGCCCCTCAGGGTTCGATTTTGTGGCCGGGGCCCCTCAGGGTCCGATTTTGTGTTTTGGGCCCCTCAGGGTCTGATTTTGTGGCCGGGTCTACTCAGGGTCCGATTTTGAGGGCGGGGCACCTTAGGGTCCTATTTTGTGGTTGGGGGCCCTCAGGGTCCGATTTTGTGGGTGGGGCCCCTCAGGGTCTGATTTGGTGGGCGGGGCCTCTCAGGGTCCGATTTTGAGGGCGGGGCCCCTCAGGGTCCGATTTTGTGGGCGGGGCCCCTCTGGGTTCGATTTTGTGGCCGGGGTTTCTCAGGGTCTGATTTTGTGGCCGGGGCCCCTTAGGGTCCGATTTTGTGGTTGGGGGCCCTCAGGGTCCGATTTTGTGGGTGGGGCCCCTCAGGGTCTGATTTGGTGGGCGGGGCCTCTCAGGGTCCGATTTTGAGGGCGGGGCCCCTCAGGGTCCGATTTGGTGGGCGGGGCCTCTCAGGGTCCGATTTTGAGGGCGGGGCACCTCAGGGTTCGATTTTGTGGGCGGGGCCCCTCAGGGTTCAATTTTGTGGGTGTGGCCCCTCAGGGTCCGATTTTGTGGCTGGGGCCCCTCAGGGTCCGATTTTGTGGCTGGGGCCCCTCAGGGTCCGATTTTGTTGGTTGGGCCCCTCAGGGTCCGATTTTGTGGTTGGGGCCCCTCAGAGTCCAGTTTTGTGGTTGGGGGCCCTCAGGGTCCGATTTTGTGTCTGGGGCCCCTCAGGGTCCGATTTTGTGGTTGGGGCCCCTCAGGGTCCGATTTTGTGGTTGGGGCCCCTCAGAGTCCAGTTTTGTGGTTGGGGGCCCTCAGGGTCCGATTTTGTGGTTGCGGCCCCTCAGGGTCCGATTTTGTGGTTGGGGCCCCTCAGAGTCCAGTTTTGTGGTTGGGGGCCCTCAGGGTCCGATTTTGTGGCCGGGGCCCCTCAGGGTCTGATTTTGTGGTTGGCGCCCCTCAGGGTCCGATTTTGAGGCCGGCACCCCTCAGGGTCCGATTTCGTGGCTGGGGCCCCTCAGGGTCCGATTTTGTGGCCGGGGCCCCTCAGGGTCCGATTTTGTGGTTGGGCCGCTCAGGGTCCGATTTTGTGGCCGGGGCCCCTCAGGTTCCGATTTTGTGGCCGGGGCCCCTCAGGGTCCGATTTTGTGGGTGTTGCCCCTCAAGGTCCGATTTTGTTGGTTGGGCACCTCAGGATCCGATTTTGAGGGTGGGGCCCCTCAGGGTTCGATTTTGTGGCCGGGGCCCCACAGGGTCCGATTTTGTGGTTGGGGCCCCTCAGGGTCTGATGTTGTGGCTGGGTCTACTCAGGGTCCGATTTTGAGGGCGGGGCCCCTTAGGGTCCTATTTTGTGGTTGGGGGCCCTCAGGGTCCGATTTTGTGGGTGGGGCCCCTCATAGTCCGATTTGGTTGGCGGGGCCCCTCAGGGTCTGATTTGGTGGGCGGGGCCTCTCAGGGTCCGATTTTGAGGGCGGGGCCCCTATGGGTTCGATTTTGTGGCCGGGGTCTCTCAGGGTCTGATTTTGTGGCCGGGGCCCCTTAGGGTCCGGTTTTGTGGTTGGGGGCCCTCAGGGTCCGATTTTGTGGGTGGGGCCCCTCAGAGTCTGATGTTTAGCGGGGCCCCTCAGGGTCCGATTTGGTGGGCGGGGCCTCTCAGGATCCGATTTTGAGGGTGGGGCACCTCAGGGTTCGATTTTGTGGGCGGGGCCCCTCAGGGTTCAATTTTGTGGGTGTGGCCCTTCAGGGTCCGATTTTGTGGCTGGGGACCCTCAGGGTCCGATTTTGTGGCTGGGGCCCCTCAGAGTCCGGTTTTGTGGTTGGGGGCCCTCAGGGTACGATTTTGTGGCTGGGGCCCCTCAGGGACCTATTTTGTGGTTGGGGCCCCTCAGAGTCCGGTTTTGTGGTTGGGGGCCCTCAGGGTCCGATTTTGTGGCTGGGGCCCCTCAGGGTCCAATTTTGTGGTTGCGGCCCCTCAGGGTCTGATTTTGTGGTTGGGGCCCCTCAGGGTCCGATTTTGTGGCCGGCACCCCTCAGGGTCCGATTTCGTGGCTGGGGCCCCTCAGGGTCCGATTTTGTGGCCGTGGCCCCTCAGGGTCCGATTTTGTGGTTGGGCCGCTCAGGGTCCGATTTTGTGGCCGGGGCCCCTCAGGTTCCGATTTTGTGGCCGGGGCCCCTCAGGGTCCGATTTTGTGGGTGTTGCCCCTCAGGGTCCGATTTTGTTGGTTGGGCACCCCAGGATCCGATTTTGAGGGTGGGGCCCCTCAGGGTTTGATTTTGTGGCCGGGGCCCCACAGGGTCCGATTTTGTGGTTGGGGCCCCTCAGGGTCTGATGTTGTGGCCGGGTCTACTCAGGGTCCGATTTTGAGGGCGGGGCCCCTTAGGGTCCGATTTTGTGGTTGGGGGCCCTCAGGGTCCGATTTTGTGGGTGGGGCCCCTCAGAGTCCGATTTGGTTGGCGGGGCCCCTCAGGGTCTGATTTGGTGGGCGGGGCCTCTCAGGGTCCGATTTTGAGGGCGGGGCCCCTATGGGTTCGATTTTGTGGCCGGGGTCCCTCAGGGTCCAATTTTGTGGCTGGGGCCCCTCAGAGTCCGGTTTTGTGGTTGGGGGCCCTCAGGGTCCGATTTTGTGGCTGGGGCCCCTCAGGGTCCGATTTTGTGGTTGGGGCCCCTCAGAGTCCGGTTTTGTGGTTTGGGGCCCTCAGGGTCCGATTTTGTGGCTGGGGCCCCTCAGGGTCCGATTTTGTGGTTTGTGGTTGCGGCCCCTCAGGGTCCGATTTTGTGGTTGGGGCCCCTCAGAGTCCAGTTTTGTGGTTGGGGGCCCTCAGGGTCTGATTTTGTGGCCGGGGCCCCTCAGGGTCTGATTTTGTGGTTGGGGCCCCTCAGGGACGGATTTTGTGGCCGGCACCCCTCAGGGTCCGATTTCGTGGCTGGGGCCCCTCAGGGTCCGATTTTGTGGCCGGGGCCCCTCAGGGTCCGATTTTGTGGTTGGGCCGCTCAGGGTCCGATTTTGTGGCCGGAGCCCCTCAGGTTCCGATTTTGTGGCCGGGGCCCCTCAGGGTCCGATTTTGTGGGTGGGGCCCCTCAGGGTCCGATTTTGTTGGTTGGGCACCTCAGGATCCGATTTTGAGGGTGGGGCCCCTCAGGTTTCGATTTTGTGGCCGGGGCCCCTCAGGGTCCGATTTTGTGTTTTGGGCCCCTCAGGGTCTGATTTTGTGGCCGGGTCTACTCAGGGTCCGATTTTGAGGGCGGGGCCCCTTAGGGTCCTATTTTGTGGTTGGGGGCCCTCAGGGTCCGGTTTTGTGGGTGGGGCCCCTCAGGGTCTGATTTGGTGGGCGGGGCCTCTCAGGGTCCGATTTTGAGGGCGGGGCCCCTCAGGGTCCGATTTTGTGGGCGGGGCCCCTCTGGGTTCGATTTTGTGGCCGGGGTCTCTCAGGGTCTGATTTTGTGGCCGGGGCCCCTTAGGGTCCGATTTTGTGGTTGGGGGCCCTCAGGGTTCGATTTTGTGGGTGGGGCCGCTCAGAGTCCAGTTTTGTGGTTGGGGGCCCTCAGGGTCCGATATTGTGGCCGGGGCCCCTCAGGGTCTGATTTTGTGGTTGGGGCCCCTCAGGGACGGATTTTGTGGCCGGCACCCCTCAGGGTCCGATTTCGTGGCTGGGGCCCCTCAGGGTCCGATTTTGTGGCCGGGGCCCCTCAGGGTCCGATTTTGTGGTTGGGCCGCTCAGGGTCCGATTTTGTGGCCGGAGCCCCTCAGGTTCCGATTTTGTGGCCGGGGCCCCTCAGGGTCCGATTTTGTGGGTGGGGCCCCTCAGGGTCCGATTTTGTCGGTTGGGCCCCTCAGGATCCGATTTTGAGGGTGGGGCCGCTCAGGGTCCGATTTTGTGTTTTGGGCCCCTCAGGGTCTGATTTTGTGGCCGGGTCTACTCAGGGTCCGATTTTGAGGGCGGGGCACCTTAGGGTCCTATTTTGTGGTTGGGGGCCCTCAGGGTCCGATTTTGTGGGTGGGGCCCCTCAGGGTCTGATTTGGTGGGCGGGGCCTCTCAGGGTCCGATTTTGAGGGCGGGGCCCCTCAGGGTCCGATTTTGTGGGCGGGGACCCTCTGGGTTCGATTTTGTGGCCGGGGTTTCTCAGGGTCTGATTTTGTGGCCGGGGCCCCTTAGGGTCCGATTTTGTGGTTGGGGGCCCTCAGGGTCCGATTTTGTGGGTGGGGCCCCTCAGGGTCTGATTTGGTGGGCGGGGCCTCTCAGGGTCCGATTTTGAGGGCGGGGCCCCTCAGGGTCCGATTTGGTGGGCGGGGCCTCTCAGGGTCCGATTTTGAGGGCGGGGCACCTCAGGGTTCGATTTTGTGGGCGGGGCCCCTCAGGGTTCAATTTTGTGGGTGTGGCCCCTCAGGGTCCGATTTTGTGCCTGGGGCCCCTCAGGGTCCGATTTTGTGGCTGGGGCCACTCAGGGTCCGATTTTGTTGGTTGGGCCCCTCAGGGTCCGATTTTGTGGTTGGGGCCCCTCAGAGTCCAGTTTTGTGGTTGGGGGCCCTCAGGGTCCGATTTTGTGTCTGGGGCCCCTCAGGGTCCGATTTTGTGGTTGGGGCCCCTCAGGGTCCGATTTTGTGGTTGGGGCCCCTCAGAGTCCAGTTTTGTGGTTGGGGGCCCTCAGGGTCCGATTTTGTGGTTGCGGCCCCTCAGGGTCCGATTTTTTGGTTGGGGCCCCTCAGAGTCCAGTTTTGTGGTTGGGGGCCCTCAGGGTCCGATTTTGTGGCCGGGGCCCCTCAGGGTCTGATTTTGTGGTTGGCACCCCTCAGGGTCCGATTTTGTGGCCGGCACCCCTCAGGGTCCGATTTCGTGGCTGGGGCCCCTCAGGGTCCGATTTTGTGGCCGGGGCCCCTCAGGGTCCGATTTTGTGGTTGGGCCGCTCAGGGTCCGATTTTGTGGCCGGAGCCCCTCAGGTTCCGATTTTGTGGCCGGGGCCCCTCAGGTTCCGATTTTGTGGCCGGGGCCCCTCAGGGTCCGATTTTGTGGGTGTTGCCCCTCAAGGTCCGATTTTGTTGGTTGGGCACCTCAGGATCCGATTTTGAGGGTGGGGCCCCTCAGGGTTCGATTTTGTGGCCGGGGCCCCACAGGGTCCGATTTTGTGGTTGGGGCCCCTCAGGGTCTGATGTTGTGGCTGGGTCTACTCAGGGTCCGATTTTGAGGGCGGGGCCCCTTAGGGTCCTATTTTGTGGTTGGGGGCCCTCAGGGTCCGATTTTGTGGGTGGGGCCCCTCATAGTCCGATTTGGTTGGCGGGGCCCCTCAGGGTCCGATTTTGAGGGCGGGGCCCCTATGGGTTCGATTTTGTGGCCGGGGTCTCTCAGGGTCTGATTTTGTGGCCGGGGCCCCTTAGGGTCCGGTTTTGTGGTTGGGGGCCCTCAGGGTCCGATTTTGTGGGTGGGGCCCCTCAGAGTCTGATATGTTTAGCGGGGCCCCTCAGGGTCCGATTTGGTGGGCGGGGCCTCTCAGGATCCGATTTTGAGGGTGGGGCACCTCAGGGTTCAATTTTGTGGGCGGGGCCCCTCAGGGTTCAATTTTGTGGGTGTGGCCCTTCAGGGTCCGATTTTGTGGCTGGGGCCCCTCAGGGTCCGATTTTGTGGCTGGGGCCCCTCAGAGTCCGGTTTTGTGGTTGGGGGCCCTCAGGGTACGATTTTGTGGCTGGGGCCCCTCAGGGACCGATTTTGTGGTTGGGGCCCCTCAGAGTCCGGTTTTGTGGTTGGGGGCCCTCAGGGTCCGATTTTGTGGCTGGGGCCCCTCAGGGTCCAATTTTGTGGTTGCGGCCCCTCAGGGTCTGATTTTGTGGTTGGGGCCCCTCAGGGTCCGATTTTGTGGCCGGCACCCCTCAGGGTCCGATTTCGTGGCTGGGGCCCCTCAGGGTCCGATTTTGTGGCCGTGGCCCCTCAGGGTCCGATTTTGTGGTTGGGCCGCTCAGGGTCCGATTTTGTGGCCGGGGCCCCTCAGGTTCCGATTTTGTGGCCGGGGCCCCTCAGGGTCCGATTTTGTGGGTGTTGCCCCTCAGGGTCCGATTTTGTTGGTTGGGCACCTCAGGATCCGATTTTGAGGGTGGGGCCCCTCAGGGTTTGATTTTGTGGCCGGGGCCCCACAGGGTCCGATTTTGTGGTTGGGGCCCCTCAGGGTCTGATGTTGTGGCCGGGTCTACTCAGGGTCCGATTTTGAGGGCGGGGCCCCTTAGGGTCCGATTTTGTGGTTGGGGGCCCTCAGGGTCCGATTTTGTGGGTGGGGCCCCTCAGAGTCCGATTTGGTTGGCGGGGCCCCTCAGGGTCTGATTTGGTGGGCGGGGCCTCTCAGGGTCCGATTTTGAGGGCGGGGCCCCTATGGGTTCGATTTTGTGGCCGGGGTCCCTCAGGGTCCAATTTTGTGGCTGGGGCCCCTCAGAGTCCGGTTTTGTGGTTGGGGGCCCTCAGGGTCCGATTTTGTGGCTGGGGCCCCTCAGGGTCCGATTTTGTGGTTGGGGCCCCTCAGAGTCCGGTTTTGTGGTTGGGGGCCCTCAGGGTCCGATTTTGTGGCTGGGGCCCCTCAGGGTCCGATTTTGTGGTTTGTGGTTGCGGCCCCTCAGGGTCCGATTTTGTGGTTGGGGCCCCTCAGAGTCCAGTTTTGTGGTTGGGGGCCCTCAGGGTCTGATTTTGTGGCCGGGGCCCCTCAGGGTCTGATTTTGTGGTTGGGTCCCCTCAGGGACGGATTTTGTGGCCGGCACCCCTCAGGGTCCGATTTCGTGGCTGGGGCCCCTCAGGGTCCGATTTTGTGGCCGGGGCCCCTCAGGGTCCGATTTTGTGGTTGGGCCGCTCAGGGTCCGATTTTGTGGCCGGAGCCCCTCAGGTTCCGATTTTATGGCCGGGGCCCCTCAGGGTCCGATTTTGTGGGTGGGGCCCCTCAGGGTCCGATTTTGTTGGTTGGGCACCTCAGGATCCGATTTTGATGGTGGGGCCCCTCAGGTTTCGATTTTGTGGCCGGGGCCCCTCAGGGTCCGATTTTGTGTTTTGGGCCCCTCAGGGTCTGATTTTGTGGCCGGGTCTACTCAGGGTCCGATTTTGAGGGCGGGGCCCCTTAGGGTCCTATTTTGTGGTTGGGGGCCCTCAGGGTCCGGTTTTGTGGGTGGGGCCCCTCAGGGTCTGATTTGGTGGGCGGGGCCTCTCAGGGTCCGATTTTGAGGGCGGGGCCCCTCAGGGTCCGATTTTGTGGGCGGGGCCCCTCTGGGTTCGATTTTGTGGCCGGGGTCTCTCAGGGTCTGATTTTGTGGCCGGGGCCCCTTAGGGTCCGATTTTGTGGTTGGGGGCCCTCAGGGTTTGATTTTGTGGGTGGGGCCGCTCAGAGTCCAGTTTTGTGGTTGGGGGCCCTCAGGGTCCGATATTGTGGCCGGGGCCCCTCAGGGTCTGATTTTGTGGTTGGGGCCCCTCAGGGACGGATATTGTGGCCGGCACCCCTCAGGGTCCGATTTCGTGGCTGGGGCCCCTCAGGGTCCGATTTTGTGGCCGGGGCCCCTCAGGGTCCGATTTTGTGGTTGGGCCGCTCAGGGTCCGATTTTGTGGCCGGAGCCCCTCAGGTTCCGATTTTGTGGCCGGGGCCACTCAGGGTCCGATTTTGTGGGTGGGGCCCCTCAGGGTCCGATTTTGTCGGTTGGGCCCCTCAGGATCCGATTTTGAGGGTGGGGCCCCTCAGGGTTCGATTTTGTGGCCGGGGCCCCTCAGGGTCCGATTTTGTGTTTTGGGCCCCTCAGGGTCTGATTTTGTGGCCGGGTCTACTCAGGGTCCGATTTTGAGGGCGGGGCCCCTTAGGGTCCTATTTTGTGGTTGGGGGCCCTCAGGGTCCGGTTTTGTGGGTGGGGCCCCTCAGGGTCTGATTTGGTGGGCGGGGCCTCTCAGGGTCCGATTTTGAGGGCGGGGCCCCTCAGGGTCCGATTTTGTGGGCGGGGCCCCTCTGGGTTCGATTTTGTGGCCGGGGTCTCTCAGGGTCTGATTTTGTGGCCGGGGCCCCTTAGGGTCCGATTTTGTGGTTGGGGGCCCTCAGGGTTTGATTTTGTGGGTGGGGCCGCTCAGAGTCCAGTTTTGTGGTTGGGGGCCCTCAGGGTCCGATATTGTGGCCGGGGCCCCTCAGGGTCTGATTTTGTGGTTGGGGCCCCTCAGGGACGGATATTGTGGCCGGCACCCCTCAGGGTCCGATTTCGTGGCTGGGGCCCCTCAGGGTCCGATTTTGTGGCCGGGGCCCCTCAGGGTCCGATTTTGTGGTTGGGCCGCTCAGGGTCCGATTTTGTGGCCGGAGCCCCTCAGGTTCCGATTTTGTGGCCGGGGCCACTCAGGGTCCGATTTTGTGGGTGGGGCCCCTCAGGGTCCGATTTTGTCGGTTGGGCCCCTCAGGATCCGATTTTGAGGGTGGGGCCCCTCAGGGTTCGATTTTGTGGCCGGGGCCCCTCAGGGTCCGATTTTGTGTTTTGGGCCCCTCAGGGTCTGATTTTGTGGCCGGGTCTACTCAGGGTCCGATTTTGAGGGCGGGGCCCCTTAGGGTCCTATTTTGTGGTTGGGGGCCCTCAGGGTCCGATTTTGTGGGTGGGGCCCCTCAGGGTCTGATTTGGTGGGCGGGGCCTCTCAGGGTCCGATTTTGAGGGTGGGGCCCCTCAGTGTCCGATTTTGTGGGCGGGGCCCCTCTGGGTTCGATTTTGTGGCCGGGGTTTCTCAGGGTCTGATTTTGTGGCCGGGGCCCCTTTGGGTCCGATTTTGTGGTTGGGGGCCCTCAGGGTCCGATTTTGTGGGTGGGGCCCCTCAGGGTCTGATTTGGTGGGCGGGGCCTCTCAGGGTCCGATTTTGAGGGCGGGGCCCCTCAGGGTCCGATTTGGTGGGCGGGGCCTCTCAGGGTCCGATTTTGAGGGCGGGGCACCTCAGGGTTCGATTTTGTGGGCGGGGCCCCTCAGGGTTCAATTTTGTGGGTGTGGCCCCTCAGGGTCCGATTTTGTGGCTGGGGCCCCTCAGGGTCCGATTTTGTGGCTGGGGCCCCTCAGGGTCCGATTTTGTTGGTTGGGCCCCTCAGGGTCCGATTTTGTGGTTGGGGCCCCTCAGAGTCCAGTTTTGTGGTTGGGGGCCCTCAGGGTCCGATTTTGTGTCTGGGGCCCCTCAGGGTCCGATTTTGTGGTTGGGGCCCCTCAGGGTCCGATTTTGTGGTTGGGGCCCCTCAGAGTCCAGTTTTGTGGTTGGGGGCCCTCAGGGTCCGATTTTGTGGTTGCGGCCCCTCAGGGTCCGATTTTGTGGTTGGGGCCCCTCAGAGTCCAGTTTTGTGGTTGGGGGCCCTCAGGGTCCGATTTTGTGGCCGGGGCCCCTCAGGGTCTGATTTTGTGGTTGGCGCCCCTCAGGGTCCGATTTTGTGGCCGGCACCCCTCAGGGTCCGATTTCGTGGCTGGGGCCCCTCAGGGTCCGATTTTGTGGCCGGGACCCCTCAGGGTCCGATTTTGTGGTTGGGCCGCTCAGGGTCCGATTTTGTGGCCGGGGCCCCTCAGGTTCCGATTTTGTGGCCGGGGCCCCTCAGGGTCCGATTTTGTGGTTGTTGCCCCTCAGGGTCCGATTTTGTTGGTTGGGCACCTCAGGATCCGATTTTGAGGGTGGGGCCCCTCAGGGTTCGATTTTGTGGCCGGGGCCCCACAGGGTCCGATTTTGTGGTTGGGGCCCCTCAGGGTCTGATGTTGTGGCTGGGTCTACTCAGGGTCCGATTTTGAGGGCGGGGCCCCTTAGGGTCCTATTTTGTGGTTGGGGGCCCTCAGGGTCCGATTTTGTGGGTGGGGCCCCTCATAGTCCGATTTGGTTGGCGGGGCCCCTCAGGGTCTGATTTGGTGGGCGGGGCCTCTCAGGGTCCGATTTTGAGGGCGGGGCCCCTATGGGTTCGATTTTGTGGCCGGGGTCTCTCAGGGTCTGATTTTGTGGCCGGGGCCCCTTAGGGTCCGGTTTTGTGGTTGGGGGCCCTCAGGGTCCGATTTTGTGGGTGGGGCCCCTCAGAGTCTGATATGTTTAGCGGGGCCCCTCAGGGTCCGATTTGGTGGGCGGGGCCTCTCAGGATCCGATTTTGAGGGTGGGGCACCTCAGGGTTCGATTTTGTGGGCGGGGCCCCTCTGGGTTCAATTTTGTGGGTGTGGCCCCTCAGGGTCCGATTTTGTGGCTGGGGCCCCTCAGGGTCCGATTTTGTGGCTGGGGCCCCTCAGAGTCCGGTTTTGTGGTTGGGGGCCCTCAGGGTCCGATTTTGTGGCTGGGGCCCCTCAGGGTCCGATTTTGTGGTTGGGGCCCCTAAGGGTCTGATTTTGTGGCCGGGTCTACTCAGGGTCCGATTTTGAGGGCGGGGCCCTTTAGGGTCCTATTTTGTGGTTGGGGGCCCTCAGGGTCCGATTTTGTGGGTGGGGCCCCTCAGAGTCCGATTTGGTTGGCGGGGCCCCTCAGGGTCTGATTTGGTGGGCGAGGCCTCTCAGGGTCCGGTTTTGAGGGCGGGGCCCCTCTGGGTTCGATTTTGTGGCCGGGGACTCTCAGGGTCCGATTTTGAGGGTGTGGCCCCTCAGGGTCCGATTTTGTGGGCGGGGCACCTCAGGGTTCAATTTTGTGGGTGGGGCCCCTCTGGGTTCGATTTTGTGGCCGGGGTCTCTCAGGGTCCGATTTTGTGGCCGGGGCCCCTCAGTGTCCGATTTTGTGGTTGGGGCCCCTCAGGGTCCGATTTTGTGGTTGGGGCCCCTCAGGGTCTGTTTTTGTGGTTGGGGCCCCTCAGGGTCCGATTTTGTGGCCGGCTCCCCTCAGGGTCCGATTTCGTGGCCGGGGCCCCTCAGGGTCTGATTTTGTGGCTGGGGCCCCTCAGGGTCCGATTTTGTGGCCGGGGCCCCTCAGGGTACGATTTTGTGGTTGGGCCGCTCAGGGTCCGATTTTGTGGCTGGGGCCCCTCAGGGTCCTATTTTGTGGCTGGGGCCCCTCAGGGTCCGATTTTGTGGCTGGGGCCCCTCAGGCTCCGATTTTGAGGCTGGGGCCCCTCAGGGTCCGATTTTGTTGGTTGGGCCCCTCAGGATCCGATTTTGAGGGTGGGGCCTCTCAGGGTCCGATTTTGTGGCCGGGGCCCCTCAGGGTCCGATTTTTTGGTTGGGGCCCGTCAGGGTCTGATTTTTTTGCAGGGTCAACTCAGGGTCCGATTTTGAGGGCGGGGCCCCTCAGTGTCCGATTTTGTGGGCGGGGGCCCCTCAGGGTCTGATTTGGTGGGCAGGGCCCCCAGGGTCCAATTTTGTGGGTGGGGCCCCTCTGTGTTCGATTTTGTGGCCGGGGTCTCTCAGGGTCCGATTTTGTGGTTGGGGCCCCTCAGGGTCCGATTTTGTGGTTGGGGCCCCTCAGGGTCCGATTTTGTGATTGGGGGCCCTCAGTGTCCGATTTTGTGGGTGGGGTCCCTCAAAGTCCGATTTGTTTGCCGGGGCCCCTCAGGGTCCGATTTGGTGGGCGGTGCCTCTCACTGTCCGATTTTGAGGGCGGGGCCCCTCAGGGTCCAATTTTGTGGGTGGGGCACCTCTGGGTTCGATTTTGTGGCCGGGTCTCTCACTGTCCGATTTTGTGGCTGGGTCCCCTCAGGATCCGATTTTGTGGCTGGGGCCCCCAGGGTCCAATTTTGTGGGTTAGGCCCCTCTGGGTTCGATTTTGTGGCCGGGTTCTCTCAGGGTCCGATTTTGTGGTTGAGGCCCCTCAGGGTCCGATTTTGTGGTTGGGGCCCCTCAGGGTTCAATTTTGTAGGTGGGGTCCCTCAGGGTCTGATTTTGTGACCGGGGCCCCTCAGGGTCCGATTTTGTGGCCAGGGCCCGTCAAGGTCCGATTTTGTGGCCGGGGCCAGTCAGGGTCCGATTTTGTGGTTGGGGCCCCTCAGGGTCCGGTTTTGTGGGTGGGGCCTCTCAGGGTCCGATTTTGTGGGTGGGGCCCCTCAGGGTCCGATTTTGTGGTTGGGGCCCTTAGGGTCCGATTTTGTGGGTGGGGCTCCTCAGGGTCCAATTTGGTGGGCGGGGCCACTCTGGATCTGATTTGGTGGGCGGGGCCACTCTGGGTCCGATTTGGATGCCAGGGTTGCTCTGACTCCTTTTTGTAGGCCAGGGTCTATCAGCCTCCGATTTGGAGCCTTGGGTCACTCAGCTTTCGATTTGGCGCGCCGGCTCTTTAAGACTCATTTTGGTGCGCCTGCTCTTTAAGAATCACTTTGGCGCGTCGGCCCTTTAAGAGCCAGGGTGGCTCACTGGGCTTCTAAATCCACTTTGGCGCACACATTCTCTCTCAGGGGCATGCGTCATGTGATGAAGCTAGATTTGCATTTGTGCTGTGGGTTTTGCTTTAAGAGCTGATATTATGTGGCAGAAGCTCTCTCCTGGGGTCGTCATGTGACGTTCGTAGGCGTTGGCATAGTAACTGGTTGTGCCTGCGCATATTAATGAGCTCAACTGCCATTTCAATCGCCTCAGGGCACGTTTTAAGCTTCCCATTGAAAAGCATTGGAGACAGTGCATTCCAATGACGGGAAAAAAAATGTTCAAACGCAAATTGCGCAAAAACTACAAATCCGATCGACACGAAAAATACTTAGCACACCTCTCATGGACGCTGGCTTCGAAACGACACCTCAACGGAGTCTGTGCGTGTAGCGGTTCGGGCCGCATTAATTGCGGAAATCAACTGAGTAATAATAACTAGATGTGTATTTCCTGAAGGAAGTACAGATAGTGGTTTGAAATGGTGCCCGGGCTGCTCCTTTAAGAGAGACTTGCCTGCTGCCCCTGCAAGACTTTCAACTCAGGATACGATTTAACTGTGGGTGCCTCTCAGGGGCCACTTTGGCCTCACGGTCTGATTTTGTGGGTGGGGCCCCTCAGGGCCTGATTTTGTGGGTGGGGCCCCTCAGAGTCCGATTTTTTGGGTGGGGCCACTCAGGGTCCGATTTGGTGGCCGGGGCCACTCAGGGTCCGATTTGGAGGCCGGGGTGGCTCAGCCTCCGATTTGGAGGCCGGGGTGGCTCAGCCTCCTATTTGGAGGCCGGGGTGGCTCAGCCTCCGAATTGGAGGCCGGGGTGGATCAGCCTTCGATTTGGAGGCCGGGTTGGCTCAGCCTCCGATTTGGAGGCCGGGGTGGCTCATTGTCCGATTTGGAGGCCGGGGTCGATCAGCCTCCGATTTGGAGGCCGGGGTGTATCAGCCTCCTATTTGGAGGCCGGGGTGACTCAGCCTCCGATTTGGAGGCCGGGGTGGCTCAGCCTCCGATTTGGAGGCCGGGGTGGCTCAGCCTCCGACTTGGAGGCCTGGGTCGATCAGCCTCCGATTTGGAGGCCTGGGTGGATCAGCCTCCGATTTGGAGGCCTGGGTCGATCAGCCTCCGATTTGGAGGCCTGGGTCGATCAGCCTCCGATTTGGAGGCCTGGGTCGATCAGCCTCCGATTTGGAGGCCGGGGTGGATCAGCCTCCGATTTGGAGGCCGGGGTGGATCAGCCTCCGATTTGGAGGCCGGGGTGGATCAGCCTCCGATTCGGAGGCCGGGGTGGATCAGCCTCCGATTCGGAGGCCGGGGTGGATCAGCCTCCGATTCGGAGGCCGGGGTGGCTCAGCCTCCGATTCGGAGGCCGGGGTGGATCAGCCTCCGATTTGGAGGCCGGGGTGGATCAGCCTCCGATTTGGAGGCCGGGGTGGATCAACCTCCGATTTGGAGGCCGGGGTGGATCAGCCTCTGATTTGGAGGCCGGGGTGGATCAGCCTCTGATTTGGAGGCCTGGGTCGATCAGCCTCCGATTTGGAGGCCGGGGTGGATCAGGCTCCGATTTGGAGGCCGGGGTGGATCAGCCTCCGATTTGGAGGCCGGGGTGGCTCATTGTCCGATTTGGAGGCCGGGGTGGCTCAGCCTCCGATTTGGAGGCCGGGGTGGATCAGCCTCCGATTTGGAGGCTGGGGTGGATCAGCCTCCGATTTGGAGGCTGGGGTGGATCAGCCTCCGATTTGGAGGCCGGGGTGGCTCATTGTCCGATTTGGAGGCCGGGGTGGCTCAGCCTCCGATTTGGAGGCCGGGGTGGCTCAGCCTCCGATTTGGAGGCCGGGGTGGCTCAGTCTCCGATTTGGTGTGTCGGCCCTTTAAGACTCATTTGGGTGCGCTGGCCCTTTAACAATCACTGGCGCGTTGGCCCTTTAAGAGCTAGTTTGGCTCACTGGGCTTCTTTTAAATCCACTTTGGCGCACACATTCTCTCTCAGGGGCATGTGTCATGTGATGAAGCTAGATTTGCATTTGTGCTGTGGGTTTCGCTTTAAGAGCTGATATTATGTGGCAGAGGCTCTGTGCTGGGGTTCAAGTGAAGTTCGTAGGCGTTGGCATAGTAACTGGGTCTGCCTGCGCATATCAATGAGCTCAACTGTCATTTCAATCGCCTCAGGGCACGTTTTGCCATTTCCTATTGAAAAGCATTGGAGACAGTGCATTCCAATGACGGGAAAAAAAATTTTCAAACGCAAATTGCGCAAAAACTACAAATCCGATCGACACGAAAAATACTTAGCACACCTCTCATGGACGCTGGCTTCGAAACGACACCTCAACGGAGTCTGTGCGTGTAGCGGTTCGGGCCGCATTAATTGCGGAAATCAACTTAATAATAATAATAAGAAGAAGAAGAATAAGTTAGCAGCGTTCGGATTACAATATAGTGGTTTTTTCAAACCACTATAATAAGAAGAACTAGATGTGTATTTCCTGAAGGAAGTACAGATAGTGGTTTGAAATGGTGCCTGGGCTGCCCCTTTAACAGAGACTTGCCTGCTGCCCCTGCAAGACTTTCAACTCAGGATCCTTTTTAACTGTGGGTGCCTCTCAGGGGCCACTTTGGCCTCAGTGTCCGATTTTGTGGGTGGGGCCCCTCAGGGCCTGATTTTGTGGGTGTGGCCTTTCAGGGTCCGATTTTGTGGCCGGGCCCCTCAGGGTCCAATATGGTGGTTGGGGCCCCTCAGGGTCCGATTTTGTGTCTGGGGCCCCTCAGGGTCCGATTTTGTGGTTGGGGCCCCTCAGGGTCCGATTTTGTGGTTGGGGCCCCTCAGGGTCCGATTTTGTGGTTGGGGCCCCTCAGAGTCCAGTTTTGTGGTTGGGGGCCCTCAGGGTCCGATTTTGTGGTTGCGGCCCCTCAGGGTCCGATTTTGTGGTTGGGGCCCCTCAGAGTCCAGTTTTGTGGTTGGGGGCCCTCAGGGTCCGATTTTGTGGCCGGGGCCCCTCAGGGTCTGATTTTGTGGTTGGCGCCCCTCAGGGTCCGATTTTGTGGCCGGCACCCCTCAGGGTCCGATTTCGTGGCTGGGGCCCCTCAGGGTCCGATTTTGTGGCCGGGGCCCCTCAGGGTCTGATTTTGTGGTTGGGCCGCTCAGGGTCCGATTTTGTGGCCGGGGCCCCTCAGGTTCCGATTTTGTGGCCGGGGCCCCTCAGGGTCCGATTTTGTGGGTGTTGCCCCTCAGGGTCCGATTTTGTTGGTTGGGCACCTCAGGATCCGATTTTGAGGGTGGGGCCCCTCAGGGTTCGATTTTGTGGCCGGGGCCCCACAGGGTCCGATTTTGTGGTTGGGGCCCCTCAGGGTCTGATGTTGTGGCTGGGTCTACTCAGGGTCCGATTTTGAGGGCGGGGCCCCTTAGGGTCCTATTTTGTGGTTGGGGGCCCTCAGGGTCCGATTTTGTGGGTGGGGCCCCTCATAGTCCGATTTGGTTGGCGGGGCCCCTCAGGGTCTGATTTGGTGGGCGGGGCCCCTCAGGGTTCAATTTTGTGGGTGTGGCCCCTCAGGGTCCGATTTTGTGGCTGGGGCCCCTCAGGGTACGATTTTGTGGCTGGGGCCCCTCAGGGTCCGATTTTGTTGGTTGGGCCCCTCAGGGTCCGATTTTGTGGTTGGGGCCCCTCAGAGTCCAGTTTTGTGGTTGGGGGCCCTCAGGGTCCGATTTTGTGTCTGGGGCCCCTCAGGGTCCGATTTTGTGGTTGGGGCCCCTCAGGGTCCGATTTTGTGGTTGGGGCCCCTCAGAGTCCAGTTTTGTGGTTGGGGGCCCTCAGGGTCCGATTTTGTGGTTGCGGCCCCTCAGGGTCCGATTTTGTGGTTGGGGCCCCTCCGAGTCCAGTTTTGTGGTTGGGGGCCCTCAGGGTCCGATTTTGTGGCCGGGGCCCCTCAGGGTCTGATTTTGTGGTTGGCGCCCCTCAGGGTCCGATTTTGTGGCCGGCACCCCTCAGGGTCCGATTTCGTGGCTGGGGCCCCTCAGGGTCCGATTTTGTGGCCGGGGCCCCTCAGGGTCCGATTTTGTGGTTGGGCCGCTCAGGGTCCGATTTTGTGGCCGGGGCCCCTCAGGTTCCGATTTTGTGGCCGGGGCCCCTCAGGGTCCGATTTTGTGGGTGTTGCCCCTCAGGGTCCGATTTTGTTGGTTGGGCACCTCAGGATCCGATTTTGAGGGTGGGGCCCCTCAGGGTTCGATTTTGTGGCCGGGGCCCCACAGGGTCTGATTTGGTGGGCGGGGCCTCTCAGGGTCCGATTTTGAGGGCGGGGCCCCTATGGGTTCGATTTTGTGGCCGGGGTCTCTCAGGGTCTGATTTTGTGGCCGGGGCCCCTTAGGGTCCGGTTTTGTGGTTGGGGGCCCTCAGGGTCCGATTTTGTGGGTGGGGCCCCTCAGAGTCTGATATGTTTAGCGGGGCCCCTCAGGGTCCGATTTGGTGGGCGGGGCCTCTCAGGATCCGATTTTGAGGGTGGGGCACCTCAGGGTTCGATCTTGTGGGCGGGGCCCCTCTGGGTTCAATTTTGTGGGTGTGGCCCCTCAGGGTCCGATTTTGTGGCTGGGGCCCCTCAGGGTCCGATTTTGTGGCTGGGGCTCCTCAGAGTCCGGTTTTGTGGTTGGGGGCCCTCAGGGTCCGATTTTGTGGCTGGGGCCCCTCAGGGTCCGATTTTGTGGTTGGGGCCCCTAAGGGTCTGATTTTGTGGCCGGGTCTACTCAGGGTCCGATTTTGAGGGCGGGGCCCTTTAGGGTCCTATTTTGTGGTTGGGGGCCCTCAGGGTCTGATTTTGTGGGTGGGGCCCCTCAGAGTCCGATTTGGTTGGCGGGGCCCCTCAGGGTCTGATTTGGTGGGCGAGGCCTCTCAGGGTCCGGTTTTGAGGGCGGGGCCCCTCTGGGTTCGATTTTGTGGCCGGGGACTCTCAGGGTCCGATTTTGAGGGTGTGGCCCCTCAGGGTCCGATTTTGTGGGCGGGGCACCTCAGGGTCCAATTTTGTGGGTGGGGCCCCTCTGGGTTCGATTTTGTGGCCGGGGTCTCTCAGGGTCCGATTTTGTGGCCGGGGCCCCTCAGGGTCCGATTTTGTGGTTGGGGCCCCTCAGGGTCCGATTTTGTGGTTGGGGCCCCTCAGGGTCCGTTTTTGTGGTTGGGGCCCCTCAGGGTCCGATTTTGTGGCCGGCTCCCCTCAGGGTCCGATTTCGTGGCCGGGGCCCCTCAGGGTCTGATTTTGTGGCTGGGGCCCCTCAGGGTCCGATTTTGTGGCCGGGGCCCCTCAGGGTACGATTTTGTGGTTGGGCCGCTCAGGGTCCGATTTTGTGGCTGGGGCCCCTCAGGGTCCTATTTTGTGGCTGGGGCCCCTCAGGGTCCGATTTTGTGGCTGGGGCCCCTCAGGCTCCGATTTTGAGGCTGGGGCCCCTCAGGGTCCGATTTTGTTGGTTGGGCCCCTCAGGATCCGATTTTGAGGGTGGGGCCTCTCAGGGTCCGATTTTGTGGCCGGGGCCCCTCAGGGTCCGATTTTTTGGTTGGGGCCCGTCAGGGTCTGATTTTTTTGCAGGGTCAACTCAGGGTCCGATTTTGAGGGCGGGGCCCCTCAGTGTCCGATTTTGTGGGCGGGGGCCCCTCAGGGTCTGATTTGGTGGGCATGGCCCCCAGGGTCCAATTTTGTGGGTGGGGCCCCTCTGTGTTCGATTTTGTGGCCGGGGTCTCTCAGGGTCCGATTTTGTGGTTGGGGCCCCTCAGGGTCCGATTTTGTGGTTGGGGCCCCTCAGGGTCCGATTTTGTGATTGGGGGCCCTCAGTGTCCGATTTTGTGGGTGGGGTCCCTCAAAGTCCGATTTGTTTGGCGGGGCCCCTCAGGGTCCGATTTGGTGGGCGGTGCCTCTCACTGTCCGATTTTGAGGGCGGGGCCCCTCAGGGTCCAATTTTGTGGGTGGGGCACCTCTGGGTTCGATTTTGTGGCCGGGTCTCTCACTGTCCGATTTTGTGGCTGGGTCCCCTCAGGATCCGATTTTGTGGCTGGGGCCCCCAGGGTCCAATTTTGTGGGTTAGGCCCCTCTGGGTTGGATTTTGTGGCCGGGTTCTCTCAGGGTCCGATTTTGTGGTTGAGGCCCCTCAGGGTCCGATTTTGTGGTTGGGGCCCCTCAGGGTTCAATTTTGTAGGTGGGGTCCCTCAGGGTCTGATTTTGTGACCGGGGCCCCTCAGGGTCCGATTTTGTGGCCAGGGCCCGTCAAGGTCCGATTTTGTGGCCGGGGCCAGTCAGGGTCCGATTTTGTGGTTGGGGCCCCTCAGGGTCTGGTTTTGTGGGTGGGGCCTCTCAGGGTCCGATTTTGTGGGTGGGGCCCCTCAGGGTCCAATTTTGTGGTTGGGGCCCTTAGGGTCCGATTTTGTGGGTGGGGCTCCTCAGGGTCCAATTTGGTGGGCGGGGCCACTCTGGATCTGATTTGGTGGGCGGGGCCACTCTGGGTCCGATTTGGATGCCAGGGTTGCTCTGACTCCTTTTTGTAGGCCAGGGTCTATCAGCCTCCGATTTGGAGCCTTGGGTCACTCAGCTTTCGATTTGGCGCGCCGGCTCTTTAAGACTCATTTTGGTGCGCCTGCTCTTTAAGAATCACTTTGGCGCGTCGGCCCTTTAAGAGCCAGGGTGGCTCACTGGGCTTCTAAATCCACTTTGGCGCACACATTCTCTCTCAGGGGCATGCGTCATGTGATGAAGCTAGATTTGCATTTGTGCTGTGGGTTTTGCTTTAAGAGCTGATATTATGTGGCAGAAGCTCTCTCCTGGGGTCGTCATGTGACGTTCGTAGGCGTTGGCATAGTAACTGGTTGTGCCTGCGCATATTAATGAGCTCAACTGCCATTTCAATCGCCTCAGGGCACGTTTTAAGCTTCCCATTGAAAAGCATTGGAGACAGTGCATTCCAATGACGGGAAAAAAAATGTTCAAACGCAAATTGCGCAAAAACTACAAATCCGATCGACACGAAAAATACTTAGCACACCTCTCATGGACGCTGGCTTCGAAACGACACCTCAACGGAGTCTGTGCGTGTAGCGGTTCGGGCCGCATTAATTGCGGAAATCAACTGAGTAATAATAACTAGATGTGTATTTCCTGAAGGAAGTACAGATAGTGGTTTGAAATGGTGCCCGGGCTGCTCCTTTAAGAGAGACTTGCCTGCTGCCCCTGCAAGACTTTCAACTCAGGATACGATTTAACTGTGGGTGCCTCTCAGGGGCCACTTTAGCCTCACGGTCTGATTTTGTGGGTGGGGCCCCTCAGGGCCTGATTTTGTGGGTGGGGCCCCTCAGAGTCCGATTTTTTGGGTGGGGCCACTCAGGGTCCGATTTGGTGGCCGGGGCCACTCAGGGTCCGATTTGGAGGCCGGGGTGGCTCAGCCTCCGATTTGGAGGCCGGGGTGGCTCAGCCTCCTATTTGGAGGCCGGGGTGGCTCAGCCTCCGAATTGGAGGCCGGGGTGGATCAGCCTTCGATTTGGAGGCCGGGTTGGCTCAGCCTCCGATTTGGAGGCCGGGGTGGCTCATTGTCCGATTTGGAGGCCGGGGTCGATCAGCCTCCGATTTGGAGGCCGGGGTGGATCAGCCTCCTATTTGGAGGCCGGGGTGACTCAGCCTCCGATTTGGAGGCCGGGGTGGCTCAGCCTCCGATTTGGAGGCCGGGGTGGCTCAGCCTCCGACTTGGAGGCCTGGGTCGATCAGCCTCCGATTTGGAGGCCTGGGTGGATCAGCCTCCGATTTGGAGGCCTGGGTCGATCAGCCTCCGATTTGGAGGCCTGGGTCGATCAGCCTCCGATTTGGAGGCCTGGGTCGATCAGCCTCCGATTTGGAGGCCGGGGTGGATCAGCCTCCGATTTGGAGGCCGGGGTGGATCAGCCTCCGATTTGGAGGCCGGGGTGGATCAGCCTCCGATTCGGAGGCCGGGGTGGATCAGCCTCCGATTCGGAGGCCGGGGTGGATCAGCCTCCGATTCGGAGGCCGGGGTGGCTCAGCCTCCGATTCGGAGGCCGGGGTGGATCAGCCTCCGATTTGGAGGCCGGGGTGGATCAGCCTCCGATTTGGAGGCCAGGGTGGATCAACCTCCGATTTGGAGGCCGGGGTGGATCAGCCTCTGATTTGGAGGCCGGGGTGGATCAGCCTCTGATTTGGAGGCCTGGGTCGATCAGCCTCCGATTTGGAGGCCGGGGTGGATCAGGCTCCGATTTGGAGGCCGGGGTGGATCAGCCTCCGATTTGGAGGCCGGGGTGGCTCATTGTCCGATTTGGAGGCCGGGGTGGCTCAGCCTCCGATTTGGAGGCCGGGGTGGATCAGCCTCCGATTTGGAGGCTGGGGTGGATCAGCCTCCGATTTGGAGGCCGGGGTGGATCAGCCTCCGATTTGGAGGCCGGGGTGGCTCAGCCTCTGATTTGGAGGCCTGGGTCGATCAGCCTCCGATTTGGAGGTCGGGGTGGATCAGGCTCTGATATGGAGGCCGGGGTGGATCAGCCTCCGCTTTGGTGGCCAGTGTGGCTCAGCCTCCGATTTGGAGGCCGGGGTGGCTCAGCCTCCGATTTGGTGTGTCGGCCCTTTAAGACTCATTTGGCGCGCTGGCCCTTTAAGAGCAAGTTTGGCTCACTGGGCTTCTTTTAAATCCACTTTGGCGCACACATTCTCTCTCAGGGGCATGTGTCATGTGATGAAGCTAGATTTGCATTTGTGCTGTGAGTTTCGCTTTAAGAGCTGATATTATGTGGCAGACGCTCTGTGCTGGGGTTCAAGTGAAGTTCGTAGGCGTTGGCATAGTAACTGGGTCTGCCTGCGCATATCAATGAGCTCAACTGTCATTTCAATCGCCTCAGGGCACGTTTTGCCATTTCCCATTGAAAAGCATTGGAGACAGTGCATTCCAATGACGGGAAAAAAAATTTTCCAATGCAAATTGCGCAAAAACTACAAATCCGATCGACACGAAAAATACTTAGCACACCTCTCATGGACGCTGGCTTCGAAACGACACCTCAACGGAGTCTGTGCGTGTAGCGGTTCGGGCCGCATTAATTGCGGAAATCAACTTAATAATAATAATAATAATAAGAAGAAGAATAAGTTAGCAGCGTTCGGATTACAATATAGTGGTTTTTTCAAACCACTATAACTAGATGTGTATTTCCTGAAGGAAGTACAGATAGAGTTTTGAAATGGTGCCCGGGCTGCCCCTTTAAGAGAGACTTGCCTGCTGCCCCTGCAAGACTTTCAACTCAGGATACGATTTAACTGTGGGTGCCTCTCAGGGGCCACTTTGGCCTCAGGGTCTGATTTTGTGGGTGGGGCCCCTCAGGGCCTGATTTTGTAGGTGTGGCCCCTCAGGGTCCGATTTTGTGGGTGGGGCCCCTCAGGGTCCGATTTTGTGGCCGGGGCCACTCAGGGTCCGATTTGGTGGCCGGGGCCCCTCAGGGTCCGATTTGGTGGCCGGGGCCCCTCAGGGTTTGATTTGGTGGGTGGGGCCCCTCAAGGTCCGATTTTGAGGCTGGGGCCCCTCAGGGTCCGATTTTGCGGCCTGGGCCACTCAGGATGTGATTTTTGTGGCCGAAACCCCTCAGGGTCCAATTTTGTGGGTGGGGCCCCTCAGGGTCCGATTTTGTGGCCAGGGCCCGTCAGGGTCCGATTTTGTGGGTGGGGCCTCTCAGGGTCCGATTTGGTGGGCGGGGCCCCTCAGGGTCCAATTTGGTGGGCAGGGCCCCTCAGGGTCCGATTTTGTGGGTTGGGCCCCTCAGGGTCCGATTTTGTGGCCGGGGCCCCTCAGAGTCCGATTTTGTGTCAGGGGCCTCTCAGGGTCCGATTTTGTGGTTGGGTCCCCTCAGGGTCCGATTTTGTGGTTGGGGCCCCTCAGGGTCCGATTTTGTGGCCGCGGCCCCTCAGGGTCTGATTTTGTGGCCGCGGCCCCTCTGGGTCCGATTTTGTGGCAGGGGCCCCTCTGGGTCCGATTTTGTGGGTGGGGCCCCTCTGGGTCCAATTTGGTGGGCGGGACCACTCTGGGTCCAATTTGGTGGGCGGGGCATCTCAGGGTCCGATTTTGTGGTTGGGTCCCCTCAGGGTCCGATTTTGTGGTTGGGGCCCCTCAGGGTCCGACTTTGTGGCCGGGGCCTATCAGGGTCCAATTTTGTGACTGGGGCCCATCAGGGTCCGATTTTGTGGCCGCGGCCCCTCAGGGTCTAATTTTGTGGCAGGGGCCCCTCTGGGTCTGATTTTGTGGGCGGAGCCCCACTGGGTCCAATTTAGTGGGCGGGACCACTCTGGGTCCAATTTGGTGGGCGGGACCACTCTGGGTCCAATTTGGTGGGCGGGGCCTCTCAGTGTCCGATTTGGTGGGCGGGGCCCCACAGGGTCCGATTTGGTGGGCAGGGCCCCTCAGGGTCCGATTTGGTGGGCAGGGCCTCTCTGGGTCTGATTTGGTGGGTGGGGCCACTCTGGGTAAGATTTGGAGGCTGGGGTCGCTCAGCCTCCAATTTGGAGGCCGGGGTCGTTGAGCTTCCGATTTGGAGGCCGGGGTCGATGAGCCTTCGATTTGGAGGCCGGGGTGGCTCAGCCTCCGATTTGGAGGCCGGGGTGGCTCAGCCTCCGATTTGGAGGCCGGGGTGGCTCAGCCTCCGATTTGGAGGCCGGGGTGGCTCAGCCTCCGATTTGGAGGCCGGGGTGGATCAGCCTCCGATTTGGAGGCCGGGATGGCTCAGCCTTCGATTTGGAGGCCGGAGTCGCTCAGCCTCCGATTTGGAGGCCGGGGTCGCTCAGCCTCCGATTTGGAGGCCGGGGTGGCTCAGTCTCCGATTTGGAGGCCGGGGTGGCTCAGCCTCCGATTTGGAGGCCGGGGTGGCTCAGCCTCCGATTTGGAGGCCGGGGTGGCTCAGCCTCCGATTTGGAGGCCGGGGTGGCTCAGCCTCCGATTTGGAGGCCGGGGTGGCTCAGCCTCCGATTTGGAGGCCGGGGTCACTCACCCTCCGATTTGGAGGCCAGGGTGGCTCAGCCTCCGATTTGGAGGCCGGGGTGGCTCAGCCTCCGATTTGGAGGCCGGGGTGGCTCAGCCTCCGATTTGGAGGCCGGGGTGGCTCAGCCTCCGATTTGGAGGCCGGGGTGGCTCAGCCTCCGATTTGGAGGCCGGGGTGTCTCAGCGTCCGATTTGGAGGCCGGGGTGGCTCAGCCTCCGATTTGGAGGCCGGGGTGGCTCAGCCTCCGATTTGGAGGCCGGGGTCGATCAGCCTCTGATTTGGAGGCCGGCGTGGCTCAGCCTCCGATTTGGAGGCCGGGGTGGCTCAGCCTCCGATTTGGAGGCCGGGGTGGCTCAGCCTCCGATTTGGAGGCCGGGGTCGCTCACCCTCCGATTTGGAGGCCGGGGTGGCTCAGCCTCCGATTTGGAGGCCGGGGTCGATCAGCCTCCGATTTGGAGGCCGGGGTGGCTCAGCCTCCGATTTGGAGGCCGGGGTGGCTCAGCCTCCGATTTGGAGGCCGGGGTGGCTCAGCCTCCGATTTGGAGGCCAGGGTGGCTCAGCGTCCGATTTGGAGGCCGGGGTGGCTCAGCCTCCGATTTGGAGGCCGGGGTGGCTCAGCCTCCGATTTGGAGGCCGGGGTGGCTCAGTCTCCGATTTGGTGTGTCGGCCCTTTAAGACTCATTTGGGTGCGCTGGCCCTTTAACAATCACTTTGGCGCGTTGGCCCTTTAAGAGCTAGTTTGGCTCACTGGGCTTCTTTTAAATCCACTTTGGCGCACACATTCTCTCTCAGGGGCATGTGTCATGTGATGAAGCTAGATTTGCATTTGTGCTGTGAGTTTCACTTTAATAGCTGATATTATGTGGCAGAGGCTCTGTGCTGGGGTTCAAGTGAAGTTCGTAGGCGTTGGCATAGTAACTGGGTCTGCCTGCGCATATCAATGAGCTCAACTGTCATTTCAATCGCCTCAGGGCACGTTTTGCCATTTCCCATTGAAAAGCATTGGAGACAGTGCATTCCAATGACGGGAAAAAAAATTTTCAAACGCAAATTGCGCAAAAACTACAAATCCGATCGACACGAAAAATACTTAGCACACCTCTCATGGACGCTGGCATCGAAACGACACCTCAACGGAGTCTGTGCGTGTAGCGGTTCGGGCCGCATTACTTGCGGAATTCAACTTAATAATAATAATAATAAGAAGAAGAAGAACTATATGTGTATTTCCTGAAGGAAGTACAGATAGTGGTTTGAAATGGTGCCCGGGCTGCCCCTTTAAGAGAGACTTGCCTGCTGCCCCTGCAAGACTATCAACTCAGGATCCGTTTTAACTGTGGGTGCCTCTCGGGGGCCACTTTGGCCTCAGGGTCCGATTTTGTGGGTGGGACCCCTCAGGGCCCGATTTTGTGGGTGGGGCCCCTCTGGGTCCGATTTTGTGGCCGGGGCACCTCAGGGTCCGATTTTGTGGGTGGGGCACCTTAGGGTCCGATTTGGTGGACGGGGCCACTCAGGGTCCGATTTGGTGGGCGGGGCCACTCAGGGTCCGATTTTGTGGGTGGGGCCCCTCAGGGTCCGATTTTGTGGGTGGGGCCCCTCAGGGTCCGATTTTGTGGTTGGGGCCTTTCAGAATCCGATTTAGTGGGCTGGGCCCCTCAGGGTCCGATTTGGTGGGCGGGGCCCCTCAGGGTCCGATTTGGTGGGCGGGGCCCCTCAGGGTCCGATTTGGTGGGCAGGGCCCCTCAGGGTCCGATTTTGTGGGTTAGGCCCCTCAGGGTCCGATTTTGTGTCCGGGGCCCCTCAGGGTCCGATTTTGTGGCCGGTGCCTCTCAGGGTCCGATTTTGTGGTTGGGGCCCCTCAGGGTCCGATTTTGTGTCCGGAGCCTCTCAGGGTCCGATTTTGTGGCCGGGGTCCCTCAGGGTCCGATTTTGTGACCGGGGCCCCTCAGGGTCCAATTTTGTGGGTGGGGCCCCTCAGGGTCCAATTTTTTGGCCGGGGCCCCTCAGGGTCCAATTTTGTGGGTGGGGCCCCTCAGGGTCCAATTTTGTGGGTGGGGCGCCTCAGGGTCCAATTTTGTGGTTGGGCCCCTCAGGGATCGATTTTGTGGTTGGGCCCCTCAGGATCCAATTTTGTGACCGGGGCCCTCAGGGTCTGATTTTGTGGGTGGGGCCCCTCAGGGTCCGATATTGTGGGTGGGGCCCCTCAGGATCCGATTTTGTGGGTGGGGCCCCTCAGGATCCGATTTTGTGGGTGGGGCCCCTCAGGATCTGATTTTGTGGTTGGGGCCCCTCAGGGTTCAATTTTGTAGGCGGGGCCCCTCAGGGTCCGATTTTGTGGCCGGGGCCCCTCTGGGTCCGATTTTGTGGTTGGGGCCCCTCAGGGTCCGATTTTGTGGTTGGGGCCCCTCAGGGTCCGATTTTGTGAGTGGGGCCCCTCAGGGTCCGATGTTGTGTCCGGGGCCCCTCAGGGTCCGATTTTGTGGCCGGATCCCCTCAGGGTCCGATTTTGTGGGTGGGGCCCCTCAGGGTCCGATTTTCTGGCCGGGGCCCCTCAGGGTCCGATTTTGTGGGTGGGGCCCCTCAGGGTCCGATTTGGTGGGTGGGGCCCCACAGGGTCCGATTTGCTGGGCGGGGCCACTCTGGGTCCGATTTGGTGGGCGGGGCCACTCTGGGTCCAATTTGGATGCCAGGGTGGCTCAGCCTCCTTTTTGTAGGCCAGGGTCTATCAGCCTCCGATTTGGAGCTTTGGGTCACTCAGCTTTCGATTTGGCGCGCCGGCCCTTTAAGAATCACTTTGGTGCGTCGGCCCTTTAAGAGCCAGGGTGGCTCACTGGGCTTCTAAATCCACTTTGGCGCACATTCTCTCTCAGGGGCATGCGTTATGTGATGAAGCTAGATTTGCATTTGTGCTGTGGGTTTTGCTTTAAGAGCTGATATTATGTGGCAGAAGCTCTGTCTTGGAGAGGTCATGTGACGTTCGTAGGCGTTGGCATAGTAACTGGGTCTGCCTGCGCATATCAATGAGCTTAACTGCCATTTCAATCGCCTCAGGGCACGTTTTGCCATTTCCCATTCAAATGCATTGAGACAGTGCATTCCAATGATGGGAAAAAAATTTTCAAACGCAAATTGCGCAAAAACTACAAATCCGATCGACACGAAAAATACTTAGCACACCTCTCGTGGACGCTGGCTTCGAAACGACACCTCAACGGCCTCTGTGCGTGTAGCGGTTCGGGCCGCATTATTTGCGGAAATCAACTTAATAATAATAACTAGATATGTATTTCCTGAAGGAAGTACAGATAGTGGTTTGAAATGGTGCCCGGGCTGCCCCTTTAAGAGAGACTTGCCTGCTGCCCCTGCAAGACTTTCAACTCAGGATCCGTTTTAACTGTGGGTGCCTCTCAGGGGCCACTTTGGCCTCAGTGTCTGATTTTGTGGGTGGGGCCCCTCAGGGGCCGATTTTGTGGGTGGGGCCTCTCTGGGTTCGATTTGGTGGGTGGGGCCCCTCAGGGTCCGATTTGGTGGATGGGGCCCCTCAGGGTCCGATTTGGTGGGTAGGGCCCCTCAGGGTCTGATTTTGTGGCCGGGGCCCCTCAGGGTCCGATTTGGTGGTTGAGGCCACTCAGGGTCCGATTTTGTGGACAGGGCCCATCAGGGTCCGATTTTGTGGCCCGAACCCCTCAGGGCCCGATTTTGTGGGTGGGGCCTCTCAGGGTCCGATTTTGTGGCCGGGGCCCCTCAGGGTCCGATTTGGTGGGTGGGGCCCCTCAGGGTCCGATTTGGTGGGTGGGGCCCCTCAGGGTCTGATTTTGTGGCCGGGGCCCCTCAGGGTCCGATTTGGTGGTTGGGGCCCCTCAGGGTCCGATTTTGTGGCCGAGGCCCATCAGGGTCCGATTTTGTGGCCGGAACCCCTAAGGGTCCGATTTTGTGGGTGGGGCCCCTCAGGGTCCAATTTTGTGGTTGGGGCCCCTCTGTGTCCGATTTGGTTCTGGGGCACCTCAGGGTCCGATTTTGTGGGTGGGGTCCCCTGGGTCCGATTTGGTGGGCGGGGCCGATCAGGGTCCAATTTGGTGGGTGGGGCTCCTCAGTGTCCGACTTTGTGGTTGGGGCCCCTCAGGGTCTGATTTTGTGGGTGGGGCCCCTCAGGGTCCGATTTTGTGTCCGGGGCCCCTCTGGGTCCGATTTTGTGGTTGGGGCCGTTCAGAATCCGATTTGGTGTGCGGGGCCCCTCAGGGTCCGATTTGGTGGGCAGGGCCCCTAAGGGTCCGATTTGGTGGGCGGGGCCCCTAATTGTCCGATTTGGTGAGCGGGGCCCCTCAGAGTTCGATTTGGTGAGCGGGGCCCTCAGGGTTCGATTTTGTCAGTGGGGCCCCTCAGGGTCCGATTTGGTGGGTGGGGCCCCTCAGGGTCTGATTTGTTGGGCGGGGCTCCTCAGGGTCCGATTTGGTGAGCGGGGCCACTTAGGGTCCGATTTGGTGAGCGGGGCCCCTCAGGGTCTGATTTGGTGGGCGGGATCTCTGAGTATGATTTGGTGAGTGGGGCCCCTCAGGGTCCGATTTGGCGGGCGGGGCCCCTCAGGGTCTGATTTGGCAGGCGGGGCCCCTCAGGGTCCGATTTGGTGGGCGGGGCCCATCAGGGTCCGATTTGGTGGGCGGGGCCCATCAGGGTCCAATTTGGTGGGCGGGGCCCCTCAGGGTCCAATTTGGTGGGCGGGGTCCCTCAAGGTCCGATTTGGTGGGCGGGGGGGCACACTTTGGCGCACATTCTCTCTCAGGTGCATGCTTCATGTGATGAAGCTAGATTTGCATTTGTGCTGTGGGTTTCGCTTTAAGAGCTGATATTATGTGGCAGAAGCTCTGTCCTGGGGGCGTCATGTGACGTTTGTAGGCGTTGGCATAGTAACTGGGTGTGCCTGCGCATGTCAATGAGCTTTACTGCCATTTCAATCGCCTCAGGGCACGTTTTAAGTTTCCCATTGAAAAGCATTGAGACAGTGCATTCCAATGACGGGAAAAAAAATTTTCAAACGCAAATTGCACAGAAACTACAACTTCGATCGACACGAAAAATACTTAGCACACCTCTAGTGGACACTGGCTTCGAAACGACACCTCAACGGAGTCTGTGCGTGTAGAGGTTCGGGCCGCATTAATTGCGGAAATCAACTGAATAACTTGTGATTGGCGCATTATAATTGTAAAACTAGATGTGTATTTCCTGAAGGAAGTACAGATAGTGGTTTGAAATGGTGCCCGGGCTGCCCCTTTAAGAGAGACTTGCCTGCTGCCCCTGAAAGACTTTCAACTCAGGATCCGTTTTAACTGTGGGTGCCTCTCGGGCCACCTTGGCCTCAGGGTCCGACTTGGTGAGTGGGGCCCCTCAGGGTCCGATTTGATGGCCGGGGCCCCTCAGGGTCTGATTTGGTGGCCGGGGCCCCTCAGGGTCTGATTTGGTGGCCGGGGCCCCTCAGGGTCCGATTTTGTGGCCATGGTGCCTCAGGGTCTGATTTTGTGGCCAGGGCCCCTCAGGGTCAAATTTTGTGGCCGGGGCCCCTCAGGGTCAAATTTTGTGGCCGGGGCCCCTCAGGGTCCGATTTGGTGGGTGGGGCCCCTCAGGGTCCAATTTGGTGGGTGGGGCCCCTCAGGGTCCAATTTGGTGGGTGGGGCCCTTCAGAATCCGATTTGGTGGGCGGGGCCCCTCAGGGTCCGATTTGGTGGGCAGGGCCTCTCAGGGTCCTATTTGGTGAGCGGGGCCCCTCAGAGTTCAATTTGGTGAGCGGGGCACCTCAGGGTCCGATTTGGTCAGTGGGGCCCCTCAGGGTCCGATTTGGTGGGCGGGTTCTCTCAGGGTCTGATTTGGTGGCCGGGGCCCCTCAGGGTCTGATTTTGTGGCCGGGGCCCCTCAGGGTCAAATTTTGTGGTCGGGGCCCCTCAGGGTTCGATTTGGTGGGTGGGGCCCCTCAGGGTCCGATTTGGTGGGTGGGGCCCCTCAGGGTCCGATTTTGTTGCCGGGGCCCCTCAGGGTCCAATTTGGTGGGCGGGGCCCCTCAGGGTCCAATTTGGTGGGTGGGGCTCCTCAGGGTCTGACTTTGTGGTTGGGGCCCCTCAGGGTCTGATTTTGAGGGTGGGGCCCCTCAGGGTCCGATTTTGTGTCTGGGGCCCCTCAGGGTCCGATTTTGTGGTTGGGGCCCTTCAGAATCCGATTTGGTGGGCAGGGCCCCTCAGGGTCCGATTTGGTGGGCGGGGCCTCTCAGGGTCCTATTTGGAGAGCGGGGCCCCTCAGAGTTCAATTTGGTCAGCGGGGCACCTCAGGGTCCGATTTGGTCAGTGGGGCCCCTCAGGGTCTGATTTGGTGGGCGGGGCCCCTTAGGGTCCGATTTGGTGGGTGGGGTCCATTCTGGGTCTGATTTGGTGGGCGGGGCCCCTCAGGGTCCAATTTTGTAGGCGGGGCCCCTCAGGGTTCGATTTGGTGGGCGGGGCCTCTCAGGGTCCTATTTGGTGAGCGGGGCCCCTCAGAGTTCAATTTGGTGGGCGGGGCCCCTCAGGGTCTGATTTGGTGGGCGGGGTCCATTCTGGGTCTGATTTGGTGGGCGGGGTCCATTCTGGGTCTAATTTTGTGGGTGGTGCCCCTCAGAATCCGATTTGGTGGGTGGGGCCCCTCAGGGTCCGATTTGGTGGGCGGGGCCTCTCAGGGTCCTATTTGGTGAGCGGGGCCCCTCAGAGTTCAATTTGGTGAGCGGGGCACCTCAGGGTCCGATTTGGTCAGTAGGGCCCCTCAGGGTCCGATTTGGTGGGCGGGGCCTCTCAGGGTCTGATTTGGTGGCCGGGGCCCCTCAGTGTCTGATTTGGTGGCCGGGGCCCCTCAGGGTCTGATTTTGTGGCCGGGGCCCCTCAGGGTCAAATTTTGTGGCCGGGGCCCTTCAGGGTCCGATTTGGTGGGTGGGGCCCCTCAGGGTCCGATTTTGTTGACGGGGCCCCTCAGGGTCCGATTTGGTGGGCGGGGCTCCTCAGGGTCCGATTTGGTGGGCGGGGCTCCTCAGGGTCTGACTTTGTGGTTGGGGCCCCTCAGGGTCTGATTTTGTGGGTGGGGCCCCTCAGGGTCCCGATTTTGTGTCAGGGGCCCCTCAGGGTCCGATTTTGTGGTTGGGGCCCTTCAGAATCCGATTTGGTGGGCGGGGCCCCTCAGGGTCCGATTTGGTGGGCGGGGCCTCACAGGGTCCTCTTTGGTGAGCGGGGCCCCTCAGAGTTCAATTTGGACCTCAGGGTCCGATTTGGTCAGTGGGGCCCCTCAGGGTCCGATTTGGTGGGCGAGGCCTCTCAGGGTCCTATTTGGTGAGCGGGGCCCCTCAGAGTTCAATTTGGTGAGCGGGGCACCTCAGGGTCCGATTTGGTCAGTGGGGCCCCTCAGGGTCTGATTTGGTGGGTGGGGTCCCTTAGGGTCCGATTTGGTGGGCGTGGTCCATTCTGGGTCTGATTTCGTGGGCGGGGCCACTCTGGGTTCGATTTTGTGTTTGGGGCCCCTCAGGGTCCGATTTGGTGAGCTAGGCCACTCTGGGTTCGATTTTGTCGGTGGGGCCCCTCAGGGTCCGATTTTGTGTCCGGGGCCCCTCAGGGTCCGATTTTGTGGTTGGGGCCTTTCAGAATCCGATTTGGTGGGCGGGGCCGCTCAGGGTCCGATTTGGTGAGCGGGGCCCCTCAGAGGTCAATCTGGTGAGCAGGGCCCCTCAGGGTCCGATTTGCTGAGCGGGGCCCCTCAGGGTCCGATTTGGTGAGTGGGGCCCCTCAGGGTCCGATTTGGTGAGCGGTGCCCCTCAGGGTCTGATTTGGTGGGTGGGATCTCTCAGAGTCCAATTGGTGGGCGGGGTCCCTCAGGGTCCGATTTTGTGGTCGGTGCCCCTCAGGGTCTAATTTTGTGGGTGGGGCCCCTCAGGGTCCTATTTGGTGAGCTGGGCCACTCTGGGTTCGATTTTGTGGTTGGGGCCCCTCAGGGTCCGATTTGGTGAGCTAGGCCACTCTGAGTTCGATTTTGTCGGTGGGGCCCCTTAGGGTCCGATTTTGTGTCTGGGGCCCCTCAGGGTCCGATTTTGTGGTTGGGGCCTTTCAGAATCCGATTTGGTGGGCGGGGCCGCTCAGGGACCGATTTGGTGAGCAGGATCTCTCAGAGTCCAATTGGTGGGCGGGGTCCCTCAGGGTCCGAATTGGTGGGTGGGGCCCCTCAGGGTCCGATTTGGTGAGCGGGGCCCCTCAGGGTCTGATTTGGTGGGCGGGATCTCTCAGAGTCCAATTGGTGGGCGGGGTCCCTCAGGGTCCGAATTGGTGGGTGGGGCCTCTCAGGGTCTGATTTGGTGAGCAGGGCCCATCAGGGTCCGATTTGGCGGGCGGGGCAAATCTGGGTCTGATTTGGTGGGCGGGGCCCCTCAGGGTCCGATTTTGTGGGTGGGGCCCCTCAGGGTCCGATTTTGCGGTTGGGACCCCTCAGGGTCCGATTTTGTGGCTGGGGCCCCTTACGGCCAGATTTGGTGGGCGGGGCCTCTCAGGGTCCGATTTGGTGGGCGGGGCCCCTCAGGGTCTGATTTAGTGGGCGGGGCCCCTCAGGATCCGATTTGGTGGGCGGGGCCACTCTGGGTCTAATTTGGTGGGCGGGGACTTTCAGGGTCCGATTTGGTGGGCAGGGCCATTCTGGATCTGATTTGGTGGGCGGGGCCCCTCAGGATCCGATTTGGTGGGCGGGGCCACTCTGGGTCCGATTTGGTGAGTGGGGCCACTCTGGGTCCGATTTGGAGGCCAGGGTGGCTCAGCCTCCGATTTGTAGGCCAGGGTGGATCAGCCTCCGATTTGGAGCCTGGGGTCACTCAGTTTTCGATTTGGCGCCCCGGCCCTTTAAGGCTCATTTTGGTGCGCCGGCCCTTTAAGAGTCACTTAGGCGCGTCGGCCGTTTAAGAGCTAGTTTGGCGCACTGGGCTTCTAAATCCACTTTGGCGTACATTCTCTCTCAGGGGCATGCGTCATGTGATGAAGCTAGATTTGCATTTGTGCTGTGGGTTTCGCTTTAAGAGCTGATATTATCTGCCAGAAACTGTGTCCTGGGGGAGTCATGTAGAGTTCGTAGGCGCTGGCATAGTAACTGGGTCTGCCTGCACATATCAATCAGCTTAACTGCCAATTGAATCGCCTCAGGGCATGTTTTCTCTATGACAAAATTTCCCCATTGAAAATGACTGTAAAATACATTTTCTAACGCAAATTGCACAAAAACTACAAATCCGATCGAAACGAAAATTACTTAGCACACCTCTTGTGGATGCTGGCTTCGAAACGACACCTCAACGGAGACTGTGCATGTAGCGGTTCGGGCCGCATTAATTGCGGAAATCAACTGAATAAAAAGAATAAGTTAGCAACTTTCGGATTACAACATTAATACTAGATGTGTATTTCCTGAAGGAAGTACAGATAGTGGTTTGAAATGGTGACCGGGCTGCCCCTTTAAGAGAGACTTGCCTGCTGCCCCTGCAAGACTTTCAACTCAGGATCCATTTTAACTGAGTGCCTCTCAGAGGCCACTTTGGCCTCAGGGTCTGATTTGGTGGGTGAGGCCCCTCCGGATCCGATTCCTTGGCCTGGGCGCCTCAGGGCTTGAATTGTTGGCGGGGATCTCTCAGGCTCCGATTTTGTGGGTGTGGCCCCTCAGGGTCCGATTTTGTGGGTGGGGCCACTCAGGTTCCGATTTTGTGAGTGGGGCCCCTCAGGGTCCGATTTTGTGGCCAGGGCCCCTCAGGGTCTGATTTTGTGGCCGAATCCCCTCAGGGTCCGATTTTCTGGCCGTGGCCCCTCAGGGTCCGATTATGTGGGTTGGGCCCCTCAGGGTCCGATTTTGTGGCCGGGCCCCTCAGGGTTCGATTTTGTGGCCGGGGCCCCACAGGGTCCGATTTTGTGGCCAGGGCCCCTCAGGGTCTGATTTTGTGGTTGGGACCAATCAGTGTCCGATTTTGTGGTTGGGGCCCCTCAGGGTCAGATTTTGTGGGTTGGGCCCCTTAGGGTCTGATTTTGTGGGCGGAGACCCTCTGGGTCCGATTTGGTGGGCGGGGCCACTATGGGTCCGATTTGGTTGGCGGGACCACTCTGGGTCCGATTTAGTGGGCGGGGCCCCTCAGGTTCCGGTTTGGTGGGCAGGGCCTCTCTGGGTCCGATTTGGTTGGCGGGGCCACTCGGTAAGATTTTGTGGGCGGGGCCACACTGGGTAAGATTTGGAGGCCGGGGTCGATGAGCTTCCGATTTGGAGGCCGAGGTCAAAGAGCCTCTGATTTGGAGGCCGGGGTGGCTCAGCCTCCGATTTGGAGGCCGGGGTGGCTCAGCCTCCGATTTGGAGGCCGGGGTGGCTCAGCCTCCGATTTGGAGGCCGGGGTGGCTCAGCCTCCGATTTGGAGGCCGGAGTGGCTCAGCCTCCGATTTGGAGGCCGGGGTCGATCAGCCTCCGATTTGGAGGCCGGGGTGGCTCAGCCTCCGATTTGGAGGCCGGGGTGGCTCAGCCTCCGATTTGGAGGCCGGGGTCGATCAGCCTCCGATTTGGAGGCCGGAGTGGCTCAGCCTCCGATTTGGAGGCCGGGGTCAATCAGCCTCCGATTTGGAGGCCGGGGTCGATCAGCCTCCGATTTGGAGGCCGGGGTCGATCAGCCTCCGATTTGGAGGCCGGGGTCGATCAGCCTCCGATTTGGAGGCCGGGGTAGCTCAGCCTCCCATTTGGAGGCCGGGGTGGTTCAGCCTCCCATTTGGAGGCTGGGGTGGCTCAGCCTCCCATTTGGAGGCTGGGGTGGATCAGCCTCCCATTTGGAGGCCGGGGTCGATCAGCCTCCAATTTGGAGGCCGGGGTCGATCAGCCTCCGATTTGGAGGCCGGGGTGGCTCAACCTCCGATTTGGAGGATGGGGTGGCTCACCCTCCGATTTGGAGGCCGGGGTGGCTCAGCCTCTGATTCGGAGGCCGGGGTGGCTCAGCCTCTGATTCGGAGGCCGGGGTGGCTCAGCCTCTCATTCGGAGGCCGGGGGGCTCAGCCTTCAATTTGGAGGCCGGGATCGATCAGCCTCTGATTTGGAGGCCGGGGTCGATCAGCCTCCGATTTGGAGGCCGGGGTCGATCAACCTCCGATTTGGAGGCCGGGGTCGATCAGCCTCCGATTTGGAGGCCGGGGTGGCTCATCCTCCAATTTGGAGGCCGGGGTGGCTCAGCCTCCGATTTGGAGGCCGGGGTCTCTCAGGCTCAGATCTGGAGGCCGGGGTGGCTCAACCTCCGATTTGGAGGCCGGGGTCGATCAGCCTCCGATTTGGAGGCCGGGGTGGCTCAGCCTCCGATTTGGAGGCCGGAGTGGCTCAGCCTCCGATTTGGAGGCCGGGGTCTCTCAGGCTCAGATCTGGAGGCCGGGGTGGCTCAACCTCCGATTTGGAGGCCGGGGTCGATCAGCCTCCGATTTGGAGGCCGGGGTGGCTCAGCCTCCGATTTGGAGGCCGGAGTGGCTCAGCCTCCGATTTGGAGGCCGGGGTCGATCAGCCTCCGATTTGGAGGCCGGGGTGGCTCAGCCTCCGATTTGGAGGCCGGGGTGGCTCAGCCTCCGATTTGGAGGCCGGGGTCGCTCAGCCTCCGATTTGAAGGCCGGGGTGGCTCAGCCTCCGATTTGGAGGCCGGGGTGGCTCAGCCTCCGATTTGGAGGCCGGGGTGGCTCATCCTCCGATTTGGAGGCCGGGGTGGCTCAGCCTCCGATTTGGAGGCCGGGGTCAATCAGCCTCCGATTTGAAGGCCGGGGTCAATCAGCCTCCGATTTGGAGGCCGGGGTCAATCAGCCTTCGATTTGGAGGCCGGGGTGGCTCAGCCTCCGATTTGGAGGCCGGGGTCGATCAGCCTTCGATTTGGAGGCCGGGGTCGATCAGCCTCCGATTTGGAGGCCGGGGTCGATCAGCCTCCGATTTGGAGGCTGGGGTCGATCAGCCTCCCATTTGGAGGCCGGGGTCGATCAGCCTCCCATTTGGAGGCCGGGGTCGATCAGCCTTCGATTTGGAGGCCGGGGTCGATCAGCCTCCCATTTGGAGGCTGGGGTCGATCAGCCTCCCATTTGGAGGCCGGGGTCGATCAGCCTCCCATTTGGAGGCCGGGGTCGATCAGCCTCCCATTTGGAGGCCGGGGTCGATCAGCCTCCGATTTGGAGGCCGGGGTGGCTCAGCCACCAATTTGGAGGCCGGGGTGGCTCAGCCTCCGATTTGGAGGCCGGGGTGGCTCAGCCTCCAATTTGGAGGCCGGGGTCTCTCAGGCTCAGATCTGGAGGCCGGGGTGGCTCAGCCTCCGATTTGGAGGCCGGGGTGGCTCAGCCTCCGATCTGGAGGCCGGGGTGGCTCAGCCTCCGATTTGGAGGCCGGGGTGGCTCAGCCTCCGATCTGGAGGCCGGGGTGGCTCAGCCTCCGATTTGGAGGCCGGGGTGGCTCAACCTCCAATTTGGAGGCCGGGGTCTTTCAGGCTCAGATCTGGAGGCCGGGGTGGCTCAGCCTCCGATTTGGAGGCCGGGGTGGCTCAGCCTCCGATCTGGAGGCCGGGGTGGCGCAACCTCCAATTTGGAGGCCGGGGTGGCTCAGCCTCCGATTTGGAGGCCGGGGGGTCGATCAGCCTCCCATTTGAGCCTGTGGTCACTCAGCTTTCGATTTGGCATGTTGGCCCTTTAAGACTCATTTCGTTGCGCCGGCCCTTTAACAATCACTTTTGCACTTCGGCCCTTTAAGAGCCAGTTTGGCTCACTGGGCTTCTAAATACACTTTGGCGCACATTCTCTCTCAGGGGCATGTGTCATGTGATGAAGCTAGATTTGCATTTGTGCTGTGGGTTTCGCTTTAAGAGCTGATATTATGTGGCAGAAGCCCTGTTCTGGAGATGTCATGTGACGTTCGTAGGCGTTGGCATAGTAACTGGTTCTGCCTGCGCATATCAATGAGCTCAACTGCCATTTCAATCGCCTCAGGGCATGTTTTGCCATTTCCCCATTCAAATGTATTGGAGACAGTGCATTCCAATGACGGGAAAAAAAATTTTCTAACGCAAATTGCGCAAAAACTACAAATCTGATCGACACGAAAAATACTTAGCACACCTCTCATGGGCGCTGGCTTCGAAACGACACCTGAACGGAGTCTGTGCGTGTAGCGGTTCGGGCTGTATTAATTGCGGAAATCAACTTAATAATAATAATAATAATAAGAAGAAGAATAAGTTAGCAGCGTTCGGATTACAATATAGTGGTTTTTTCAAACCACTATAACTAGATGTGTATTTCCTGAAGGAAGTACAGATAGTGGTTTGAAATGGTGCCCGGGCTGCCCCTTTAAGAGAGAATTGACTGCTGCCTCTGCAAGACTTTCAACTCAGGATCTTTTTTAACTGTGGGTGCCTCTCAGCGGCCACTTTGGCCTTTGGGGCCCCTCAGGGTCTGATTTGGTGGGAGGGGCCCCTCAGGATCCAATTCGGTGGCCTGGGCTCCTCAGGGCTTGAGTTAGTGGACGGGATCCCTCAGGGTCCGATTTTGTGGCCGGGGCCCCTCAGGGTCTGATTTTGTGGGTGGGGTCCCTCAGGGTCCAATTTGGTGGTTGGGGCCTCTCTGGGTCTGATTTGGTGGGCGGGGTCCCTCGGTTCGATTTTGAGAGTGGGCCCCCTCAGGGTCTGATTTGGTGGGCGAGGACCCTCAGGGTCCGATTTGGTGAGTGGTGCCCCTTTGGGTCCGATTTGGTGGGCGGGGCACCTCAGGGTCCAATTTGGGGGGCGGGGCCCCTCAGGGTCCGATTTGGTGGGCGGGGCCCCTCAGGGTCTGATTTTGGTGGACGAGGCCACTCAGGGTCCGACTTGGTGGGCAGAGCCCCTCAGGGTCTGATTTGGTGAGTGGGGCCCCTCAGGGTACGAGTTTATGGTCGGGGGCCACTCTGAGTCTGATTTGGTGGGCGCGGCCCCTCAGGGTTCGATTTTGTGGGTGGGGCCCCTCAGGGTCTGATTTTGTGGCCTGGGCCCCTCAGGGTCTGATTTTGTGGCCGGGGCCCCTCAGGGTCTGATTTTGTGGCCGGGGCCCCTCAGCGTCCGAATTTGTGGCCGGGGCCCCTCTGGGTTCGATTTGGTGGGTGGGGCCCCTCAGGGTCCAATTTGGTGGTTGGGGCCTTTCAGAATCCGATTTGGTGAGCGGGGCCCCTCAGAGTTCAATTTGGTGAGCGGGGCCCGTCAGAGTTCAATTTGGTGAGCGGGGCCCCTCAAGGTCAGATTTGGTGGGCGGGATCTCTCAGGGTCCAATTTGGTGGGCGGGGCTCCTCAAAGTTCGATTTGGTGAGCGGGGCCCCTCAAGGTCCGATTTGGTGGGCGGGATCTCTCAGAGTCCGATTTGGTGGGTGGGGCCCCTAAGGGTCCGATTTTGTGGCTGGGGCTCCTCAGGGTCCAATTTTGTGGTCGGGGCCCTTCAGGGTCCGATTTGGTGGCCGGGGCCACTCAGGGTCCGATTTTGTGGGTGGGGCCCCCTGGGTCTGATTTGGTGGGCGGGGCCACTCTGGGTACAATTAGGTGGGGGGCACCTCAGGGTCCGATTTGGTGGGCGGGGCCCCTCAGGGTCCGATTTGGTGGGCGGGGCCCCTTAGGGTCCGATTTGGTGGGTGGGGCTCCTCAGGGTCCGAATTTGTGATTGGGGCCCCTCAGGGTCTGATTTTGTGGGTGGGGCCCCTCATGGTCAGATTTTGTGTCCGGGACACCTCGGGGTCCGATTTTGTGGTTGGGGCCCTTCAGAATCCGATTTGGTGGGCGTGGTCCCTCAGGGTCCGATTTGGTGGGCGGGGCCCCTCAGGGTCCAATTTGGTGGGCGGGGCCACGCAGAATCTGATTTGGTGGGCGGGGCCACTCAGGGTCCAATTTGGTGAGCGGGGCCCCTCAGGGTCCGATTTGGTGGGCGGGGTCCCTCAGGGTCAGAGTTGGTGGGTGGGGCCCCTCAGGGTCCGATTTGCTGGGCGGGGGCCATTCTGGGTCTGGTTTGGTGGGCGGGGCACCTCAGGGTTCGATTTTGTGGGTGGGGCCCCTCAGGGTCTGATTTTGTGGCCGGGGCCCCTCAGGGAACGATTTTTTGGCCGGGGCCCTTCTTGGTCCGATTTTGTGGGTGGGGCCACTCAGGGTCCGATTTTGTGGGTGGGGCCCCTCAGGGTCCGATTTGGTGGGCTGGGCCACTCTGGGTTCGATTTTGTGGTTGGGGCCCCTCAGGGTCCGATTTCGTGAGTGGGGCCCCTCAGGGTCCGATTTTGTGGTTGGGGTCTTTCAGAATCCGATTTGGTGGGCGGGGCCACTCAGGGTCCGATTTGGTGGGCGGGGCCGCTCAGTGTCCGATTTGGTGGGCGGGGGCGCACGTTGGCGCACATTCTCTCTCAGGGGCATGCGTCATGTGATGAAGCTAGATTTGCATTTGTGCTGTGGGTTTCGCTTTAAGAGCTGATATGTGGCAGAAGCTCTGTCCTGGGGGCGTCATGTGACGTTCGTAGGCGTTGGCATAGTAACTCGGTGTGCCTGCGCATGTCAATGAGCTTTACTGCCATTTCAATCGCCTCAGGGCACGTTTTAAGTTTCCCGTTCAAATACATTGAGACAGTGCATTCCAATGACAGGAAAAAAAAATTTCAAACACAAATTGCGCAAAAACTAAAACTCCGATCGACACGAAAAATACTTAGCACACCTCTCGTGGACGCTGGCTTCGAAACAACACCTCAACGGAGTCTGTGCGTGTAGCGGTTCGGCCCGCATTAATTGCGGAAATCAACTGAAAAATAGGAATAAGTTATCAGCGTTCGGATTACAACATTAATACTAGATGTGTATTTCCTGAAGGAAGTACAGATAGTGGTTTGAAATAGTGCCCGGGCTGCCCCTTTAAGAGAGACTTGCCTGCTGACCCTGCAAGACTTTCAACTCAGGATCTGTTTTAACTGTGGGTGCCTATCAGGGGCCACTTTGGCCTCATGGCCCAATTTTGTGGGTGGGGCCCCTCAGGGTCCGATTTTGTGGCCGGGGCCCCTCAGAGTCCGATTTGGTGAGTGGGGCCCCTCAGGGTCTGATTTGGTGGCCGGGGCCCTTCAGGGTCCGATTTGGCGGCCGGGGCCCCTCAGGGTCCGATTTGGTGTTTGGGGCCCCTCAGGGTCTGATTTTGTGGCCGGGGCCCCTCAGGGTCCGATTTTGTGGCCGGGGCCCCTCAGGGTCCGATTTGGTGAGCGGGGCCCCTGAGGGCCGGTTTGGTTGGCGGAGCCCCTCAGGGTGCGATTTGGTGGGCGGGGCCCCTAAGGGTCTGATTTGGTGGGCGGTGTCCATTCTGGGTCTGATTTGGTGGGCGGGGCCCCTCAGGGTTCGATTTGGTGGGTGGGGCCCCTCAGGGTCTGATTTTCTGGCCGGGGCCCCTCAGTGTCTGATTTTGTGGCCGGGGCCCCTCAGGGTCCGATTTTGTGGCCGGTGCCCCTCAGGGTCCAATTTTGTGGCCGGTGCCCCTCAGGGTTTGATTTTGTGGGTGGGGCCCCTCAGGGTCCGATTTGTTGAGCTGGGCCACTCTAGGTTCGATTTTGTGGTTGGGGCCCCTCAGGGTCCGATTTTGTGGGTGGGGCCTTTCAGAATCTGATTTGGTGGGCGGGGCCGCTCAGGGTCCGATTTGGTGAGCGGGGCCCCTCAGAGTTCAAATTGGTAAGCAGGGCCCCTCAGGGTCCGATTTGGTGAGCGGGGCCCCTCAGGGTCTGATTTGGTTGGCGGGATCTCTCAGAGTCCCATTGGTGTGCGGGGTCCCTCAGGGTCCGAATTGGTGGGTTGGGCCTCTCAGGGTCTGATTTGGTGAGCAGGGCCCATCAGGATCCGATTTGGCGGGCGGGGCAAATCTGAGTCTGATTTGGTGGGCGGGACCCCTCAGGGTCAGATTTTGTGGGTGTGGCCCCTCAGCATCTGATTTTGTGGGTGGGGCCCCTCAGGGTCCGATTTTGTGGTTTTGACCCCTCAGGGTCCGATTTTGTGGCCGGGGCCCCTCAGGGCCCGATTTGGTGGGTGGGGCCCCTCATGATCCGATTCAGTGGACTGGTCTCCTCAAGGCTTGAATTGGTGGGTGGGGCCCCTCAGGTTCTGGTTTGGTGGGAGAGGCCCCTCAGGGTCTGATTTGGTGGGCGAGGCCACTCTCGGTCCGATTTGGTGGGAGGGGCCCCACAGGGTTCACTTTGGTGAGTGGTGCCCCACAGGGTCCGCTTTGGTGAGTGGGGCCCCACAGGGTCCGATTTGGTGGGCGGGGCCCCTCTGGTTCCGATTTGGTAGGCGGGGCCCCTCAGGGTCCGATTTGGAGGGAGAGGCCACTCTGGGTCCGATTTGTAGGCCAGGGTCGATCAGCCTCCGATTTGGACCCTAGGGTCACTCAGCTTTCGATTTGGCACGCTGGCCCTTAAATGCTCATTTTGGTAAGCCAGCCCTTTAAGAATCACTTAGGTGCGTCGTCCGTTTAAGAGCTAGTTTGGCGCACTGGGCTTCTAAATCCACTTTGGCGTACATTCTCTCTCAGGGGCATGTGTCATGTGATGAAGCTAGATTTGCATTTGTGCTGTGGGTTTCGCTTTAAGAGCTGATATTATCTGCCAGAAACTCTGTCCTGGGGCGTCATGTAAAGTTCGTAGGCGTTGGCATTATAACTGGGTGTGCCTGCGCATATCAATGAGCTTAACTGCCATTTGAATTGCCTCAGGGCATGTTTTCTCTATGGCAAAATTTCCCCATTGAAAAGTATTGAGACAATACATTCCAATGACGGGAAAAAAAATTTTCTGATGCAAATTGCACAAAAACTACAAATCCGATCGACACGAAAATTACTTAGCACACCTCTTGAAGACACTGGCTTCGAAACGACACCTCAACGGAGTCTGTGCATGTAGAGGTTCGGGCCACATTAATTGCGGAAATCAACTGAATAAGAATAAGTTAGCAGCGTTCGGATTACAAAATTAATACTAGATGTGTATTTCCTGAAGGAAGTACAGATAGTGGTTTGAAATGGTGACCGGGCTGCCCCTTTAAGAGAGACTTGCCTGCTGCCCCTGCAAGACTTTCAACTCAGGATCCATTTTAACTGAGTGCCTCTCAGAGGCCACTTTGGCCTCAGGGTCTGATTTGGTGGGTGGAGCCCTGGGCCTCAGGGCTTGAATTGTTGGCGGGGATCTCTCAGGCTCCGATTTTGTGGGTGTGGCCCCTCAGGGTCCGATTTTGTGGGTGGGGCCCCTCAGGTTCCGATTTTGTGAGTGGGGCCCCTCAGGGTCTGATTTTGTGGCCGGGGCCCCTCAGGGTCCGATTTTGTGGCCGGGGCCCCTCAGGGTCCGATTTGGTGAGCGGGGCCCCTGAGGGCCGGTTTGGTTGGCGGAGCCCCTCAGGGTGCGATTTGGTGGGCGGGGCCCCTAAGGGTCTGATTTGGTGGGCGGTGTCCATTCTGGGTCTGATTTGGTGGGCGGGGCCCCTCAGGGTTCGATTTGGTGGGTGGGGCCCCTCAGGGTCTGATTTTCTGGCCGGGGCCCCTCAGTGTCTGATTTTGTGGCCGGGGCCCCTCAGGGTCCGATTTTGTGGCCGGTGCCCCTCAGGGTCCAATTTTGTGGCCGGTGCCCCTCAGGGTTTGATTTTGTGGGTGGGGCCCCTCAGGGTCCGATTTGTTGAGCTGGGCCACTCTAGGTTCGATTTTGTGGTTGGGGCCCCTCAGGGTCCGATTTTGTGGGTGGGGCCTTTCAGAATCTGATTTGGTGGGCGGGGCCGCTCAGGGTCCGATTTGGTGAGCGGGGCCCCTCAGAGTTCAAATTGGTAAGCAGGGCCCCTCAGGGTCCGATTTGGTGAGCGGGGCCCCTCAGGGTCTGATTTGGTTGGCGGGATCTCTCAGAGTCCCATTGGTGTGCGGGGTCCCTCAGGGTCCGAATTGGTGGGTTGGGCCTCTCAGGGTCTGATTTGGTGAGCAGGGCCCATCAGGATCCGATTTGGCGGGCGGGGCAAATCTGAGTCTGATTTGGTGGGCGGGACCCCTCAGGGTCAGATTTTGTGGGTGTGGCCCCTCAGCATCTGATTTTGTGGGTGGGGCCCCTCAGGGTCCGATTTTGTGGTTTTGACCCCTCAGGGTCCGATTTTGTGGCCGGGGCCCCTCAGGGCCCGATTTGGTGGGTGGGGCCCCTCATGATCCGATTCAGTGGACTGGTCTCCTCAAGGCTTGAATTGGTGGGTGGGGCCCCTCAGGTTCTGGTTTGGTGGGAGAGGCCCCTCAGGGTCTGATTTGGTGGGCGAGGCCACTCTCGGTCCGATTTGGTGGGAGGGGCCCCACAGGGTTCACTTTGGTGAGTGGTGCCCCACAGGGTCCGCTTTGGTGAGTGGGGCCCCACAGGGTCCGATTTGGTGGGCGGGGCCCCTCTGGTTCCGATTTGGTAGGCGGGGCCCCTCAGGGTCCGATTTGGAGGGAGAGGCCACTCTGGGTCCGATTTGTAGGCCAGGGTCGATCAGCCTCCGATTTGGACCCTAGGGTCACTCAGCTTTCGATTTGGCACGCTGGCCCTTAAATGCTCATTTTGGTAAGCCAGCCCTTTAAGAATCACTTAGGTGCGTCGTCCGTTTAAGAGCTAGTTTGGCGCACTGGGCTTCTAAATCCACTTTGGCGTACATTCTCTCTCAGGGGCATGTGTCATGTGATGAAGCTAGATTTGCATTTGTGCTGTGGGTTTCGCTTTAAGAGCTGATATTATCTGCCAGAAACTCTGTCCTGGGGCGTCATGTAAAGTTCGTAGGCGTTGGCATTATAACTGGGTGTGCCTGCGCATATCAATGAGCTTAACTGCCATTTGAATTGCCTCAGGGCATGTTTTCTCTATGGCAAAATTTCCCCATTGAAAAGTATTGAGACAATACATTCCAATGACGGGAAAAAAAATTTTCTGATGCAAATTGCACAAAAACTACAAATCCGATCGACACGAAAATTACTTAGCACACCTCTTGAAGACACTGGCTTCGAAACGACACCTCAACGGAGTCTGTGCATGTAGAGGTTCGGGCCACATTAATTGCGGAAATCAACTGAATAAGAATAAGTTAGCAGCGTTCGGATTACAAAATTAATACTAGATGTGTATTTCCTGAAGGAAGTACAGATAGTGGTTTGAAATGGTGACCGGGCTGCCCCTTTAAGAGAGACTTGCCTGCTGCCCCTGCAAGACTTTCAACTCAGGATCCATTTTAACTGAGTGCCTCTCAGAGGCCACTTTGGCCTCAGGGTCTGATTTGGTGGGTGGAGCCCTGGGCCTCAGGGCTTGAATTGTTGGCGGGGATCTCTCAGGCTCCGATTTTGTGGGTGTGGCCCCTCAGGGTCCGATTTTGTGGGTGGGGCCCCTCAGGTTCCGATTTTGTGAGTGGGGCCCCTCAGGGTCCGATTTTGTGGCCAGGGCCCCTCAGGGTCTGATTTTGTGGCCGGATTCCCTCAGGGTCCGATTTTCTGGCCGTGGCCCCTCAGGGTCCGATTATGTGGGTTGGGCCCCTCAGGGTCCGATTTTGTGGCCGGGCCCCTCAGGGTTCGATTTTGTAGCCGGGGCCCCACAGGGTCCGATTTTGTGGCCAGGGCCCCTCAGGGTCTGATTTTGTGGTTGGGACCAATCAGTGTCCGATTTTGTGGTTGGGGCCCCTCAGGGTCAGATTTTGTGGGTTGGGCCCCTTAGGGTCTGATTTTGTGGGCGGAGACCCTCTGGGTCCGATTTGGTGGGCGGGGCCACTATGGGTCCGATTTGGTTGGCGGGACCACTCTGGGTCCGATTTAGTGGGCGGGGCCCCTCAGGGTCCGGTTTGGTGGGCAGGGCCTCTCTGGGTCCGATTTGGTTGGCGGGGCCACTCGGTAAGATTTTGTGGGCGGGGCCACTCTGGGTAAGATTTGGAGGCCGGGGTCGATGAGCTTCCGATTTGGAGGCCGAGGTCAAAGAGCCTCTGATTTGGAGGCCGGGGTGGCTCAGCCTCCGATTTGGAGGCCGGGGTGGCTCAGCCTCCGATTTGGAGGCCGGGGTGGCTCAGCCTCCGATTTGGAGGCCGGGGTGGCTCAGCTTCCGATTTGGAGGCCGGAGTGGCTCAGCCTCTGATTTGGAGGCCGGGGTCGATCAGCCTCCGATTTGGAGGCCGGGGTGGCTCAGCCTCCGATTTGGAGGCCGGGGTGGCTCAGCCTCCGATTTGGAGGCCGGGGTCGATCAGCCTCCGATTTGGAGGCCGGACTGGCTCAGCCTCTGATTTGGAGGCCGGGGTCGATCAGCCTCCGATTTGGAGGCCGGGGTCGATCAGCCTCCGATTTGGAGGCCGGGTCGATCAGCCTCCGATTTGGAGGCCGGGGTGGCTCATCCTCCAATTTGGAGGCCGGGGTGGCTCAGCCTCCAATTTGGAGGCCGGGGTCTCTCAGGCTCAGATCTGGAGGCCGGGGTGGCTCAACCTCCGATTTGGAGGCCGGGGTCGATCAGCCTCCGATTTGGAGGCCGGGGTGGCTCAGCCTCCGATTTGGAGGCCGGAGAGGCTCAGCCTCCGATTTGGAGGCCGGGGTCGATCAGCCTCCGATTTGGAGGCTGGGGTGGCTCAGCCTCCGATTTGGAGGCCGGGGTGGCTCAGCCTCCGATTTGGAGGCTGGGGTCGCTCAGCCTCTGATTTGAAGGCCGGGGTGGCTCAGCCTCCGATTTGGAGGCCGGGGTGGCTCAGCCTCCGATTTGGAGGCCGGGGTGGCTCAGCCTCCGATTTGGAGGCCGGGGTGGCTCAGCCTCCGATTTGGAGGCCGGGGTCAATCAGCCTCCGATTTGAAGGCCGGGGTCAAACAGCCTCCGATTTGGAGGCCGGGGTCAATCAGCCTCCGATTTGGAGGCCGGGGTGGCTCAGCCTCCGATTTGGAGGCCGGGGTCGATCAGCCTTCGATTTGGAGGCCGGGGTCGATCAGCCTCCGATTTGGAGGCCGGGGTCGATCAGCCTCCCATTTGGAGGCTGGGGTCGATCAGCCTCCCATTTGGAGGCCGGGGTCGATCAGCCTCCCATTTGGAGGCCGGGGTCGATCAGCCTCCCATTTGGAGGCCGGGGTCGATCAGCCTCCCATTTGGAGGCCGGGGTCGATCAGCCTCCCATTTGGAGGCCGGGGTCGATCAGCCTCCCATTTGGAGGCCGGGGTCTCTCAGGCTCAGATCTGGAGGCCGGGGTGGCTCAGCCTCCGATTTGGAGGCCGGGGTGGCTCAGCCTCCGATCTAGAGGCCGGGGTGGCTCAGCCTCCGATTTGGAGGCCGGGGTGGCTCAACCTCCAATTTGGAGGCCGGGGTCTTTCAGGCTCAGATCTGGAGGCCGGGGTGGCTCAGCCTCCGATTTGGAGGCCGGGGTGGCTCAGCCTCCGATCTGGAGGCCGGGGTGGCTCAACCTCCAATTTGGAGGCCGGGGTGGCTCAGCCTCCGATTTGGAGGCCGGGGGGTCGATCAGCCTCCCATTTGAGCCTGTGGTCACTCAGCTTTCGATTTGGCATGTTGGCCCTTTAAGACTCATTTCGGTGCGCCGGCCCTTTAACAATCACTTTTGCACTTCGGCCCTTTAAGAGCCAGTTTGGCTCACTGGGCTTCTAAATACACTTTGGCGCACATTCTCTCTCAGGGGCATGTGTCATGTGATGAAGCTAGATTTGCATTTGTGCTGTGGGTTTCGCTTTAAGAGCTGATATTATGTGGCAGAAGCCCTGTTCTGGAGATGTCATGTGACGTTCGTAGGCGTTGGCATAGTAACTGGTTCTGCCTGCGCATATCAATGAGCTCAACTGCCATTTCAGTCGCCTCAGGGCATGTTTTGCCATTTCCCCATTCAAATGCATTGGAGACAGTGCATTCTAATGACGGGAAAAAAAATTTTCTAACGCAAATTGCGCAAAAACTACAAATCTGATCGACACGAAAAATACTTAGCACACCTCTCATGGGCGCTGGCTTCGAAACGACACCTGAACGGAGTCTGTGTGTGTAGCGGTTCGGGCTGTATTAATTGCGGAAATCAACTTAATAATAATAATAAGAAGAAGAAGAATAAGTTAGCAGCGTTCGGATTACAATATAGTGGTTTTTTCAAACCACTATAACTAGATGTGTATTTCCTGAAGGAAGTACAGATAGTGGTTTGAAATGGTGCCCAGGCTGCCCCTTTAAGATAGACTTTCCTGCTGCCTCTGCAAGACTTTCAACTCTGGATCCGTTTTAACTGTGAGTGCCTCTCAGGGGCCACTTTGGCCTCAGGGTCTGATTTAGTGGGTGGGGCGCCTCAGGATCTGATTCCTTGGCCTGGGCTCCTCAGGGCTTTAATTGTTGGCGGGGATCCCTCAGGCTCCGATTTTGTGGGTGTGGCCCCTCAGGGTCCGATTTTGTGGGTGGGGCCCCTCACGGTCCGATTTTGTGGGTTGGGCCCCTCATGGTCCGATTTTGTGGGTGGGGCCCCTCAGGGTCTGATTTTGTGGCCGGATCCCCTCAGGTTCCGATTTTGTGGCCGGGACCCCTCAGGGTCCGATTTTGTGACTGGGGCCCTTCAGGGTCCGATTTTGTTGGTTGGGCCCCTCAGGGTCCGATTTTGAGGGTGGGGCCCCTCAGGGCCCGATTTTGTGGCTGGGGCCCCTCAGGGTCCGGTTTTGTTGGTTGGGCCCCTCAGGGTCTGATTTTGTGGCCGGGTCTACTCAGGGTCCGATTTTGTGGCCGGGGCCAGTCAGGGTCCGATTTTGTGGTTGGGGCCCCTCAGGGTCCGATTTTGTGGGTGGGGCCCCTCAGGGTCCGAATTTGTGGTTGGGGCCCCTCAGGGTCCGATTTTGTGGATGGGGCCCCTCAGGGTCCGATTTTGTGGCTGGGGAACCTCAGGGTCCGATTTTGTTGGTTGGGGCCTTCAGGATCCGATTTTGAGGGTGGGGCCACTCAGGGTCCGATTTTGTGGCCGGGGCCCCTCAGGGTCCGATTTTGTGGTTGGGGCCCCTCAGGGTCTGATTTTGTGGCCGGGTCTACTCAGGGTCCGATTTTGTGGCCGGGGCCAGTCAGGGTCCGATTTTGTGGTTGGGGCCCCTCAGGGTCCGATTTTGTGGGTGGGGCCCCTCAGGGTCCGATTTTGTGGGTGGGGCCCCTCAGGGTCCGATTTTGTGGGTGGGGCTCCTCAGGGTCCAATTTGGTGGGCGGGGCCACTTTGGGTCTGATTTGGTGGGCGAGGCCACTCTGGGTCCGATTTGGTGGGTGGGGCCACTCTGGGTCCGATTTGGATGCCAGGGTTGCTCAGCCTCCTTTTTGTAGGCCAGGGTCAATCAGCCTCCGATTTGGAGCCTTGGGTCACTCAGCTTTCGATTTGGCGCGCCGGCCTTTAAGACTCATTTTGGTGCGCCGGCTCTTTAAGAATCACTTTGGCTCGTCGGCCCTTTAAGAGCCAGGGTGGCTCACTGGGCTTCTAAATCCACTTTGGCGCACACATTCTCTCTCAGGGGCATGCGTCATGTGATGAAGCTAGATTTGCATTTGTGCTGTGGGCTTCGCTTTAAGAGCTGATATTATGTGCCAGAAGCTCTCTCCTGGGGTGTCATGTGACGTTCGTAGGCGTTGGCATAGTAACTGGGTCTGCCTGCGCATATCAATGAGCTCAACTGCCATTTCAATCGCCTCAGGGCACGTTTTAAGCTTCCCATTGAAAAGCATTGGAGACAGTGCATTCCAATGACGGGAAAAAAAATTATCAAACGCATATTGCGCAAAAACTACAAATCCGATCGACACGAAAAATACTTAGCACACCTCTCATGGATGCTGGCTTCGAAACAACACCTCAACGGAGTCTGTGCGTGTAGCGGTTCGAGCCGCATTAATTGCGGAAATCAACTGAGTAATAATAATAAGAAGAACTAGATGTGTATTTCCTGAAGGAAGTACAGATAGTGGTTTGAAATGGTGCCTGGGCTGCCCCTTTAACAGAGACTTGCCTGCTGCCCCTGCAAGACTTTCAACTCAGGATCCGTTTTAACTGTGGGTGCCTCTCAGGGGCCACTTTGGCCTCAGGGTCCAATCTTGTTGCCGGGGCCCCTCAGGGTCCAATTTTGTGGGTGGGGCCCCTCAGAGTCCGATTTTGTGGCCGGGGCCCCTCAGGGTCCGATTTGGTGGGTGGGGCCCCTCAGGGTCCGATTTGGTGAGCGGGGCCCCTCAGGGTTCGATTTAGTGAGCGGGGCCCCTCAGGGTCCAATTAGGTGGGCGGGGACCCTCGGGGGCCGATTTGGTGGGCGGGATCCCTCGGGGTCCGATTTGGTGGGCGGGGCCCCTCGGGGTCCGATTTGGTGGGTGGGGACCCTCGGTGTCCGATTTGGTGGGTGGGGCCCCTCGGGGTCCTATTTGGTGAGCGGGGCCACTCTAGGTCTGATTTGGTAGGCGGGCCACTCTGGGTCTGATTTGGTGGGCGGGTCCCCTCAGAGTTCAATTTGGTCAGCGGGGCCCCTCAGGGTCCGATTTAGTGGTTGGGGCCTTTCAGAATCCGATTTAGTGGACGGGGCCCCTCAGGGTCCGATTTGGTGGGCGGGGCCCCTCAGGGTCCGATTTTGTGGCCGGGGCCCCTCAGGGTCTGGATTTGTGGGTGGGGCCCCTCAGGGTCTGATTTTGTGGGTGTTGCCCCTCAGAGACCGATTTTGTGGCTGGTGCCTCTCAGGGTCCGATTTTGTGGCCGGGGCCCCTCAGGGTCCGATTTTGTGGCCGGGGCCCGTCAGGGTCCGATTTTGTGGTTGGGGCCCCTTAGGGTCTGATTTTGTGGGTAGGGCCCCTCAGGGTCCGATTTTGTGAGTGGGGCCACTCAGGGTCCGATGTTGTGGCCGGATCCCCTCAGGGTCCAATTTTGTGGGTGGGGCCCCTCAGGGTCCAATTTTGTGGCCGGGGCCCCTCAGGGTCCAATTTTGTGGGTGGGGCCCCTTAGGGTCCGATTTTGTGGGTGGGGCCCCTCAGGGTACAATTTGGTGGGCGGGGCCCCTCAGGGTCTATTTGGTGGGCGGGATCTATCAGAGTCCGATTTGGAGGGCGGGGCCCATCAGGGTCCAATTTGGTTGGCGGGGACCCTCGGGGTCCGATTTGGTGGGCGGGATCCCTCGGGGTCCGATTTGGTGGGCGGGGCCCCTCAGGGTCCGATTTTGTGGGCGGGATCCCTCGGGGTCTGATTTGGTGGGCGGGGCCCCTCGGGGTCTGATTTGGTGGGCGGGGCCCCTCGGGGTCCGATTTGGTGGGTGGGGCCCCTCGGGGTCCGATTTGATGAGCCGGGCCACTCTAGGTCTGATTTGGTGGGTGGGCCACTCTGGGTCTGATTTGGTGGGCGGGGCCCCTCAGAGTTCAATTTGGTCAGCGGGGACCCTCAGGGTCCGATTTTGTGGGTGGGGCCCCTCAGGGTCCGATTTTGTGGTTGGGGCCTTTCAGAATCCGATTTAGTGGGCGGGGCCCCTCAGGGTCCGATTTGGTGGGCGGGGCCCCTCAGGGTCCGATTTGGTGGGCAGAGCCCATCAGGGTCCCATTTGGTGGGCGGGGCCCCTCAGGGTCCCATTTGGTGGGCGGGGCTCCTCAGGGTCCCATTTGGTGGGCGGGGCCACTCTGGGTCTGATTTGGTGGGTGGGGCCACTTTGGGTCCAATTTGGTGGACGGGCCCTTCAGAGTCCAATTTGTTGGGCGGGGACACTGAGTCTGATTTTGTGGGTTGGGCCCCTCAGGGTCCGATTTTGTGGCCGGGGCCCCTCAGGGTCCGATTTTGTAGCCGGTGCCTCTCAGGGTCCGATATTGTGGTTGGGGCCCCTTATTGTCCGATTATTGGGGCCGGGGCCCCTCAGGGTCCGATTTTGTGGGTGGAGCCCCTCAGGGTCCGATTTTGCGGGTGGGGCCCCTCAGGGTCCGATTTTGCGGGTGGGGCCCCTCAGGGTCCGATTTTGTGGCCGGGGCCCCTTAGGGTCCGATTTTGCGGGTGGGGCCCCTCAGTCGTCCGATTTTGTGGCCGGGGCCCCTCAGGGTCCGATTTGGTGGGTGGGGACCCTCGGTGTCCGATTTGGTGGGTGGGGCCCCTCGGGGTCCTATTTGGTGAGCGGGGCCACTCTAGGTCTGATTTGGTAGGCGGGCCACTCTGGGTCTGATTTGGTGGGCGGGGCCCCTCAGAGTTCAATTTGGTCAGCGGGGCCCCTCAGGGTCCGATTTAGTGGTTGGGGCCTTTCAGAATCCGATTTAGTGGGCGGGGCCCCTCAGGGTCCAATTTGGTGGGCGGGGCCCCTCAGGGTCCGATTTTGTGGCCGGGGCCCCTCAGGGTCTGGATTTGTGGGTGGGGCCCCTCAGGGTCTGATTTTGTGGGTGGGGCCCCTCAGAGTCCGATTTTGTGGCTGGGGCCTCTCAGGGTCTGATTTTGTGGCTGGGGCCCCTCAGGGTCCGATTTTGAGGGTGGGGCCCCTCAGGGTCTAATTTGGTGGGCGGGGCCCCTCAGGGTCTGATTTTGTGGGTTGGGCCCCTCAGGTTCTGATTTTGTGGCCGGGGCCCCTCAGGGTCCGATTTTGTGTCCGGGGCCCCTCAGGGTCCGATTTTGTGGTTGGGGGCCCTCAGGGTCCAATTTTGTGGGTGGGGCCCCTCAGGGTCCGATTTTGTGGGTGGGGCCCTTCAGGATCCGATCTTGTGGTTGGTGCCCCTCAGGGTTCAATTTTGTAGGTGGGGTCCCTCAGGGTCCGATTTTGTGGCCGGGGCCCCTCAGGGTCCGATTTTGTGGCTGGGGCCCGTCAGGGTCCGATTTTGTGGTTGGGGCCCCTCAGGGTCCGATTTTGTGGGTAGGGCCCCTCAGGGTCCGATTTTGTGAGTGGGGCCACTCAGGGTCCGATGTTGTGGCCGGATCCCCTCAGGGTCCAATTTTGTGGGTGGGGCCCCTCAGGGTCCAATTTTGTGGCCGGGGGCCCCTCAGGGTCCAATTTTGTGGGTGGGGCCCCTTAGGGTCCGATTTTGTGGGTGGGGCCCCTCAGGGTACAATTTGGTGGGCGGGGCCTCTCTGGGTCTGATTTGGTGGGCGGGGCCACTCTGGGTCCGATTTGGTGGGCGGGGCCACTCTGGGTCCGATTTGGTGAGCTGGGCCCATCAGGGTCTGATTTGGTGGGCGGGATCTATCAGAGTCCGATTTGGAGGGCGGGGCCCATCAGGGTCCAATTTGGTTGGCGGGGACCCTCGGGGTCCGATTTGGTGGGCGGGATCCCTCGGGGTCCGATTTGGTGGGCGGGGCCCCTCGGGGTCCGATTTTGTGGGCGGGATCCCTCGGGGTCCGATTTGGTGGGCGGGGCCCCTCTGGGTCCGATTTGGTGGGCGGGGCCCCTCGGGGTCCGATTTGGTGAGCCGGGCCACTCTAGGTCTGATTTGGTGGGTGGGCCACTCTGGGTCTGATTTGGTGGGCGGGGCCCCTCAGAGTTCAATTTGGTCAGCGGGGACCCTCAGGGTCCGAGTTTGTGGGTGGGGCCCCTCAGGGTCCGATTTTGTGGTTGGGGCCTTTCAGAATCCGATTTAGTGGGCGGGGCCCCTCAGGGTCTGATATGGTGGGCGGGGCCCCTCAGGGTCCGATTTTGTGGGTGGGGCCCCTCAGGATCCGATCTTGTGGTTGGTGCCCCTCAGGGTTCAATTTTGTAGGTGGGGTCCCTCAGGGTCCGATTTTGTGGCCGGGGCCCCTCAGGGTCCGATTTTGTGGCTGGGGACCGTCAGGGTCCGATTTTGTGGTTGGGGCCCCTCAGGGTCCGATTTTGTGGGTAGGGCCCCTCAGGGTCCGATTTTGTGAGTGGGGCCACTCAGGGTCCGATGTTGTGGCCGGATCCCCTCAGGGTCCAATTTTGTGGGTGGGGCCCCTCAGGGTCCAATTTTGTGGCCGGGGGCCCCTCAGGGTCCAATTTTGTGGGTGGGGCCCCTTAGGGTCCGATTTTGTGGGTGGGGCCACTCAGGGTACAATTTGGTGGGCGGGGCCTCTCTGGGTCTGATTTGGTGGGCGGGGCCACTCTGGGTCCGATTTGGTGGGCGGGGCCACTCTGGGTCCGATTTGGTGAGCTGGGCCCCTCAGGGTCTGATTTGGTGGGCGGGATCTATCAGAGTCCGATTTGGAGGGCGGGGCCCATCAGGGTCCAATTTGGTTGGCGGGGACCCTCGGGGTCCGATTTGGTGGGCGGGATCCCTCGGGGTCCGATTTGGTGGACGGGGCCCCTCGGGGTCCGATTTTGTGGGCGGGATCCCTCGGGGTCAGATTTGGTGGGTGGGGCCCCTCTGGGTCCGATTTGGTAAGCGGGGCCCCTCGGGGTCCGATTTGGTGAGCCTGGCCACTCTAGGTCTGATTTGGTGGGTGGGCCACTCTGGGTCTGATTTGGTGGGCGGGGCCCCTCAGAGTTCAATTTGGTCAGCGGGGACCCTCAGGGTCCAATTTTGTGGGTGGGGCCCCTCAGGGTCCGATTTTGTGGTTGGGGCCTTTCAGAATCCGATTTAGTGGGCGGGGCCCCTCAGGGTCCCATTTGGTGGGCGGGGCCCCTCAGGGTCCCATTTGGTGGGCGGGGCTCATCAGGGTCCGATTTGGTGGGCGGGGCCACTCTGGGTCTGATTTTTTGGGCGGGGCCACTTTGGGTCCAATTTGGTGGACGGGGCCCTTCAGAGTCCAATTTGGTGGGCGGGGACACTGAGTCTGATTTTGTGGGTTGGGCCCCTCAGGGTCCGATTTTGTAGCCGGTGCCTCTTAGGGTCCGATTTTGTGGCCGGGGCCCCTCAGGGTCCGATTTTGTAGCCGGTGCCTCTCAGGGTCCGATTTTGTGGTTGGGGCCCCTCAGGGTCCGATTATTGGGGCCGGGGCCCCTCAGGGTGCGATTTTGCGGGTGGAGCCCTCAGGGTCCGATTTTGCGGGTGGGGCCCCTCAGGGTCTGATTTTGCGGGTGGGGCCCCTCAGTCGTCCGATTTTTTGGCCGGGGCCCCTCAGGGTCCGATTTTGTGGCCGGGGCCCATCAGGGTCCGATTTTGAGGGTGGGGCCCCTCAGGGTTCAATTTGGTGGGCGTGGCCCCACAGGGTCCGATTTTGTGGGTGGGGCCCCTCAGGGTCCGATTTTGTGGCTGGGGCCCCTCAGGGTCTGATTTTGTGGCTGAGGTCCCTCAGGGTTTGATTTTGTGGGTGGGGCCCTTCAGGGTCCGATTTTGTGATCGGGGCCCCACAGGGTCTGATTTTGTGGTTGGGGCCCCTCAGGGTCCGATTTTGTGGCCGGTGTCTCTCAGGGTCCGATTTTGTGGCTGGGGCCCCTCAGGGTCTGGATTTGTGGGTGTGGCCCATCAGGGTCCGGTTTTGTGGGTGGGGCCCCTCAGGGTCCGATTTTGTGGCTGGGGCCCCTCATGGTTTGATTTTGTGGCTGTGGCCCCTCAGGGTCTGATTTTGAGGGTGGGGCCCCTCAGGGTCTAATTTGGTGGGCGGGGCCCTTCAGGGTCCGATTTTGTGGGTGGGGCCCCTCAGGGTCCGATTTTGTGGGTGGGGCCCCTCAGGGTCCGATTTTGTGGCTGGGGCCCCTCAGGGTCCGATTTTGTGGGTGGGGCCCATCAGGGTTCGATTCTGTTGGTGGGGCCCCTCAGGGTCCGATTTTGTGACCGGGGACCCTCAGGGTCTGATTTTGTGGGTGGGGCCCCTCAGGGTCCGATTTTGTGGCTGGGGTCCCTCAGGGTCTGATTTTGTGGGTGGGGCCCCTCAGGGTCTGATTTTGTGGCCGGGGCCACTTAGGGTCTGATATTGTGACTGAGGCCCCTCTGGGTTCGATTTTGTGGCCGGGGTCTCTCAGGGTCCGATTTTGTGGTTGGGACCCCTCAGCGACCGATTTTGAGGCTGGGGCCCCTCAGGGTCTACTTTGGTGGGCGGGCCCCTCAGGGTCCGATTTTGTGGGTGGGGTCCCTCATGGTCTGATTTTGTGGGTGGGGCCCCTCAGGTTCTGATTTTGTGGTTTGGGCCCCTCAGGTTCTGATTTTGTGGCTGGGGTCCATCAGAGTCTGATTTTGTGGGTGGGGCCCCTCAGGGTTCGATTTTGTGACTGGGGCCCCTCCGGGTCTGATTTTGTGGTTGGGGCCCCTCAGGGTCCGATTTTGTGGCCGGAGTCTCTCAGGGTCCGATTTTGTGGCCGGGTCCCCTCAGGGTCTGGATTTGTGGGTGGGGCCCCTCAGGGTCCGATTTTGTGGCTGGGGCCCCTCAGGGTCTGGTTTTGTGGCTGGGGCCCCTCAGGGTCTGATTTTGAGGGTGGGGCCCCTCAGGGTCTAATTTGGTGGGCGGGGCACCTCAGGGTCTGATTTTGTGGGTGGGGCCCCTCAGGGTCCGATTTCGTGACCTGGGCCTCTTAGGGTCTGATTTTGTGACTGCGGCCCCTCTGGGTTCGATTTTGTGGCCAGGGTCTCTCAGTGTCCGATTTTGTGGGTGGTGCAACTCAGGGTCTTATTTTGCGGCTGAGGCCCCTCAGGGTCTGGTTTTGTGGGTGGGGCCCCTCAGGGTCCGATTTTGTGACCGGGGCACCTCAGGGTCTGATTTTGTGGTTGGGGCCCCTGAGAGTCCTATTTTGTGACTGGGGCCCCTCTAGGTTCGATTTTGTGGCCGGGGTCTCTCAGGGTCCGATTTTGTGGTTGGGGGTCTGGGTCTGATTTTGTGGCCGGGCCCACTCAGGGTCCGGTTTTGTGGGTGGGGCCCCTTAGGGTCTGATTTTGTGGGTGGAGCCCCCTGGGTCCATTTTGGTGGGCGGGGCCACTCTGGGTCCGATTTAGTGGGCGGTGCCCCTCATGGTCCGATTTGGTGGGCGGTGCCCCTCATCGTCCGATTTGGTGGGCGGGGCCCCCTGGGTCCGATTTGATGGGCGGGGCCCCTCTGGGTCCGATTTGGTGGGCGGGGTCAATCTGGGTCTGATTTGGTGGGCGGGGCTCCTCAGGTTCCGATTTGGTGGGCGGGGCCCCTCAGGGTCCGATTTGATGGGCGGGGCCCCTCTGGGTCCGATTTGGTGGGCGGGGCCACTTTGGGTCTGATTTGATGGGCGGGGCCCTTCAGGTTCCGATTTGGTGGGCGGGGTCACTCTGGGTCCGATTTGGTGGGCGGGGCTTCTCAGGGTCTGATTTGGTGGGCGGGGCTCCTCAGGGTCCGATTTGGTGGACGGGGCCCTTCAGGGTCCGATTTGGTGGCCGGGGCCACTCGGAGTCTGATTTGGTGGACGGGGCCCTTCAGGGTCCGATTTGGTGGGCGGGGCCACTCGGAGTCTGATTTGGTGGGTGGGGCCCCTCAGGATCCGATTTGGTGGGCTGTGCTACTCTGGGTCAGATTTTTTGAGCGGGGCCACACTGGGTCCGATTTGGAGGCCAGGGTGGCTCAGCCTCCGATTTGGAGGCCGGGGTGGTTCAGCCTACAATTTGGAGGCCGGGGTGGCTCAGCCTCCGATTTGGAGGCCGGGGTCACTCAGCTTTCGATTTGGCGCGCCGGCCCTTTAAGACTCATTCCGGTGCGCTGGCCCTTTATGAATCACTGTGGCACTTCGGCCCTTTAAGAGCCAGGGTGGCTCACTGGGCTTCTAAATCCACTTTGTCGCACATTCTATCTCAGGGGCATGTGTTATGTGATGAAGCTAGATTTGCATTTGTGCTGTGGGTTTCACTTTAAGAGCTGATATTATGTGGCAGAAGCTCTGTCCTTGGGATGTCATGTGACGTTCGTAGGCGTTGGCATAGTAACTGGGTCTGCCTGCGCATATCAATGAGCTCAACTGCCATTTCAATCGCCTCAGGGCACGTTTTGCCATTACCCATTGAAAAGCATTGGAGACAGTGCATTCCAATGACGGGAAAAAAAAATTTCAAACGCAAATTGCGCAAAAACTACAAATCCGATCGACACGAAAAATACTTAGCACACCTCTCATGGACGCTGGCTTCGAAACAACACCTTAACGGTGTCTGTGCGTGTAGCGGTTCGGGCTTTATTAATTGCGGAAATCAACTTAATAATAATAACTAGATGTGTATTTCCTGAAGGAAGTACAGATAGTGGTTTGAAATGGTGCCCGGGCTGCCCCTTTAAGATAGACTTGCATGCTGCCCCTGCAAGACTTTCAAGTCAGGATCCGTTTTAACTGGGTGCCTCTCAGGGGCCACTTTGGCCTCAGGGTCTGATTTGGTGGGTGGGGCCCCTCAGTATCCGATTTGGTGGGCGGGGCCCCTCAGGGCTTGAATTGGTGGCCGGGATCCCTCAGGGTCCGATTTTGTGGGTGTGGCCCCTCAGGGTCCGATTTTGTGGGTGGGGCCCCTCAGGGTCCAATTTTGTGGCCGGAGCCCCTCAAAGTCCGATTTTGTGACCGGGGCCCCTCAGGGTCCGATTTTGTGACCGGGGCCCCTCAGGGTCCGATTTTGTGGCCTGGACCCCTCAGGGTCCGATTTTGTGGTTGAGGCCCCTCAGGGTCCGATTTGGTGGGCGGGGCCCCTCAGGGTCCGATTTGGTGGGCGGGGCCACACTGGGTCTGATTTGGTGGGTGGGGCCACTCTGGGTCTGATTTGGTGTGCGGGGCCGCTCTGAGTCCGATTTTGTGGGCGTAGCCCCTCAGGGTCTGGTTTGGTGGGCGGGGCCACTCTGGGTCTGATTTGGTGGGTAGGGCCCCTCGGGGTCCGATTTGGTGGGCGGGGCACCTCAGGGTCTGATTTGGTGGGCGGGGCCACTCTGGGTCTGATTTGGTGGGCGGGGCCACTATGGGTCTGATTTGGTGGGCGGGGCCACTCTGGGTCCGATTTGGTGGACGGGGCACCTCAGGGTCCGATTTGGTGGGCGGGGCACCTCAGGTTCCGATTTGGAGGCCAGGGTGGTTCAGTCTCCGTTTTGTAGGCCAGGGTCAATCAGCCTCCGATTTGGAGCCTGGGGTCACTCAGCTTTCGATTTGGTGCGCCGGCCCTTTAAGACTCATTTTGGTGCGCCGGCCCTTTAAGAATCACTTAGGCGCGTCGGCCGTTTAAGAGCCAGTTTGGCGCACTGGGCTTCTAAATCCACTTTGGCGCACATTTTCTCTCAGGGGCATGCGTTATGTGATGAAGCTAGATTTGCATTTGTGCTGTGGGTTTCGCTTTAAGAGCTGATATCTGCCAGAAGCTCTGTCTTGGAGGGGTCATGAAAATTTTGTAGGCGTTGGCATAGTAACTGGGTGTGCCTGCGCATATCAATGAGCTTAACTGCTATTTGAATCGCCTCACGACTGCCCCATGTTTTCCCTATGGCAAAATTTTCCATTTGAAATGCATTGAGACAGTGCATTCCAATGACAAGAAAATGTTTTTTCAAGCGCAAATTGCACAAAAACTATAAATCAGATCGACACAAAAAATACTTAGCACACCTCTCGTGAACGCTGGCTTCGAAACGACACCTCAACGGAGTCTGTGCGTGTAGCGGTTCGGGCTGCATTAATTGCGGAAATCAACTGAATAGTAATAATAATACTAGATGTGTATTTCCTGAAGGAAGTACAGATAGTGGTTTGAAATGGTGCCCGGGCTGCCCCTTTAAGAGAGACTTGTCTGCTGCCCCTGCAAGACTTTCAACTCAGGATACGATTTAACTGTGGGTGCCTCTCAGGGGCCACTTTGGCCTCATGGTCTGATTTTGTGGGTGGGGCCCCTCAGGGCCTGATTTTGTGGGTGGGGCCCCTCAGGGTCCGATTTTGTGGTTGGGTCCCCTCAGGGTCCGATTTTGTGGCCGGGGCCCCTCTGGGTCCGATTTTGTGGCAGGGGACCCTCTGGGTCCGATTTTGTGGGTGGGGCCCCTCTGGGTCCAATTTGGTGGGCGGGACCACTCTGGGTCCAATTTGGTGGGAGGGGCCTCTCAGGGTCCGATTTTGTGGTTGGGTCCCCTCAGGGACCGATTTTGTGGTTGGGGCCCCTCAGGGTCCGATTTTGTGGCCGGGTCTATCAGGGTCCAATTTTGTGACTGGGGCCCATCAGGGTCCGATTTTGTGGCCGGGGTCGCTTAGCCTCCGATTTGGAGGCCGGGGTGGCTCAGCCTCTGATTTGGAACCCTGGGTCGATCAGCCTCCGATTTGGAGGCCGGGGTGGATCAGGCTCTGATTTGGAGGCCGGGGTGGATCAGCCTCCGATTTGGAGGCCGGGGTGGCTCATTGTCCGATTTGGAGGCCGGGGTGGCTCAGTCTCCGATTTGGTGTGTCGGCCCTTTAAGACTCATTTGGGTGCGCTGGCCCTTTAACAATCACTTTGGCGCGTTGGCCCTTTAAGAGCTAGTTTGGCTGACTGGGCTTCTTTTAAATCCACTTTGGCGCACACATTCTCTCTCAGGGGCATGTGTCATGTGATGAAGCTAGATTTGCATTTGTGCTGTGGGTTTCGCTTTAAGAGCTGATATTATGTGGCAGAGGCTCTGTGCTGGGGTTCAAGTGAAGTTCGTAGGCGTTGGCATAGTAACTGGGTCTGCCTGCGCATATCAATGAGCTCAACTGTCATTTCAATCGCCTCAGGGCACGTTTTGCCATTTCCTATTGAAAAGCATTGGAGACAGTGCATTCCAATGACGGGAAAAAAATTTTCAAACGCAAATTGCGCAAAAACTACAAATCCGATCGACATGAAAAATACTTAGCACACCTCTCATGGATGCTGGCTTTGAAACGACACCTCAACGGAGTCTGTGCGTGTAGCGGTTCGGGCCGCATTAATTGCGGAAATCAACTTAATAATAATAAGAAGAATAAGTTAGCAGCGTTTGGATTACAATATAGTGGTTTTTTCAAACCACTATAACTAGATGTGTATTTCCTGAAGGAAGTACAGATAGTGGTTTGAAATGGTGCCCGGGCTGCCCCTTTAAGAGAGACTTGCCTGCTGCCCCTGCAAGACTTTCAACTCAGGATACGATTTAAGTGTGGGTGCCTCTCAGGGGCCACTTTGGCCTCATGGTCTAATTTTGTGGGTGGGGCCCCTCAGGGCCTGATTTTGTGGGTGGGGCCCCTCAGGGTCCGATTTTTTGGGTGGGGCCCCTCAGGGTCCGATTTTGTGGCCGGGGCCACTCGGGGTCCGATTTGGTGGCCGGGGCCCCTCAGGGTCCGATTTGCTGGCCGGGGCCCCTCAGGGTCTGATTTGGTGGGTGGGGCCCCTCAAGGTCCGATTTTGTGGCTGGGGCTCCTCAGGGTTCGATTTTGTGGCCGGGGCCAATCAGGATCCGATTTTTGTGGCCGGAACCCCTCAGGGTCCAATTTTGTGGCCGGGGCCCGTCAGGGTCCGATTTTGTGGGTGGGACCTCTCAGGGTCCAATTTGGTGGGCAGGGCCCCTCAGGGTCCGATTTTGTGGGTTGGGCCCCTCAGGGTCCGATTTTGTGGCCGGGGCCCCTCAGGGTCCGATTTTGTGTCAGGGGCCCCTCAGGGTCCGATTTTGTGGTTGGGTCCCCTCAGGGTCCGATTTTGTGGTTGGGGCCCCTCAGGGTCCGATTTTGTGGCCGCGGCCCCTCAGGGTCTGAATTTGTGGCCGCGGCCCCTCAGGGTCCGATTTTGTGGCAGGGGCCCCTCTGGGTCTGATTTTGTGGGTGGGGCCCCTCTGGGTCAAATTTGGTGGGCGGGACCACTCTGGGTCCAATTTGGTGGGCGGGACCACTCTGGGTCCGATTTTGTGGTTGGGTCCCCTCAGGGTCCGATTTTGTGGTTGGGGCCCCTCAGGGTCCGATTTTGTGGCCGGGGCCTATCAGGGTCCAATTTTGTGACTGGGGCCCATCAGGGTCCGATTTTGTGGCCGCGGCCCCTCAGGGTCTGATTTTGTGGCAGGGGCCCCACTGGGTCTGATTTTGTGGGCGGAGCCCCTCTGGGTCCAGTTTGGTGGGCGGGACCACTCTGGATCCAATTTGGTGGGTGGGACCACTCTGGGTCCGATTTGGTGGGCGGGGCCTCTCAGGGTCCGATTTGGTGGGCGGGGCCCCACAGGGTCCGATTTGGTGGGCGGGGCCACTCTGGGTAAGATTTGGAGGCTGGGGTCGCTCAGCCTCCAATTTGGAGGCCGGGGTCGTTGAGCTTCCGATTTGGAGGCCGAGGTCAAAAGCCTCTGATTTGGAGGCCGGGGTCGATGAGCCTCCGATTTGGAGGCCGGGGTGGCTCAGCCTCCGATTTGGAGGCCGGGGTGGATCAGCCTCCGATTTGGAGGCCGGGGTGGATCAGGCTCTGATTTGGAGGCCGGGGTGGATCAGCCTCCGATTTGGAGGCCGGGGTGGCTCATTGTCCGATTTGGAGGCCGGGGTGGCTCAGTCTCCGATTTGGTGTGTCGGCCCTTTAAGACTCATTTGGGTGCGCTGGCCCTTTAACAATCACTTTGGCGCGTTGGCCCTTTAAGAGCTAGTTTGGCTGACTGGGCTTCTTTTAAATCCACTTTGGCGCACACATTCTCTCTCAGGGGCATGTGTCATGTGATGAAGCTAGATTTGCATTTGTGCTGTGGGTTTCGCTTTAAGAGCTGATATTATGTGGCAGAGGCTCTGTGCTGGGGTTCAAGTGAAGTTCGTAGGCGTTGGCATAGTAACTGGGTCTGCCTGCGCATATCAATGAGCTCAACTGTCATTTCAATCGCCTCAGGGCACGTTTTGCCATTTCCTATTGAAAAGCATTGGAGACAGTGCATTCCAATGACGGGAAAAAAAATTTTCAAACGCAAATTGCGCAAAAACTACAAATCCGATCGACATGAAAAATACTTAGCACACCTCTCATGGATGCTGGCTTTGAAACGACACCTCAACGGAGTCTGTGCGTGTAGCGGTTCGGGCCGCATTAATTGCGGAAATCAACTTAATAATAATAAGAAGAATAAGTTAGCAGCGTTTGGATTACAATATAGTGGTTTTTTCAAACCACTATAACTAGATGTGTATTTCCTGAAGGAAGTACAGATAGTGGTTTGAAATGGTGCCCGGGCTGCCCCTTTAAGAGAGACTTGCCTGCTGCCCCTGCAAGACTTTCAACTCAGGATACGATTTAAGTGTGGGTGCCTCTCAGGGGCCACTTTGGCCTCATGGTCTAATTTTGTGGGTGGGGCCCCTCAGGGCCTGATTTTGTGGGTGGGGCCCCTCAGGGTCCGATTTTTTGGGTGGGGCCCCTCAGGGTCCGATTTTGTGGCCGGGGCCACTCGGGGTCCGATTTGGTGGCCGGGGCCCCTCAGGGTCCGATTTGCTGGCCGGGGCCCCTCAGGGTCTGATTTGGTGGGTGGGGCCCCTCAAGGTCCGATTTTGTGGCTGGGGCTCCTCAGGGTTCGATTTTGTGGCCGGGGCCAATCAGGATCCGATTTTTGTGGCCGGAACCCCTCAGGGTCCAATTTTGTGGCCGGGGCCCGTCAGGGTCTGATTTTGTGGGTGGGACCTCTCAGGGTCCAATTTGGTGGGCAGGGCCCCTCAGGGTCCGATTTTGTGGGTTGGGCCCCTCAGGGTCCGATTTTGTGGCCGGGGCCCCTCAGGGTCCGATTTTGTGTCAGGGGCCCCTCAGGGTCCGATTTTGTGGTTGGGTCCCCTCAGGGTCCGATTTTGTGGTTGGGGCCCCTCAGGGTCCGATTTTGTGGCCGCGGCCCCTCAGGGTCTGAATTTGTGGCCGCGGCCCCTCAGGGTCCGATTTTGTGGCAGGGGCCCCTCTGGGTCTGATTTTGTGGGTGGGGCCCCTCTGGGTCAAATTTGGTGGGCGGGACCACTCTGGGTCCAATTTGGTGGGCGGGACCACTCTGGGTCCGATTTTGTGGTTGGGTCCCCTCAGGGTCCGATTTTGTGGTTGGGGCCCCTCAGGGTCCGATTTTGTGGCCGGGGCCTATCAGGGTCCAATTTTGTGACTGGGGCCCATCAGGGTCCGATTTTGTGGCCGCGGCCCCTCAGGGTCTGATTTTGTGGCAGGGGCCCCACTGGGTCTGATTTTGTGGGCGGAGCCCCTCTGGGTCCAGTTTGGTGGGCGGGACCACTCTGGATCCAATTTGGTGGGTGGGACCACTCTGGGTCCGATTTGGTGGGCGGGGCCTCTCAGGGTCCGATTTGGTGGGCGGGGCCCCACAGGGTCCGATTTGGTGGGCGGGGCCACTCTGGGTAAGATTTGGAGGCTGGGGTCGCTCAGCCTCCAATTTGGAGGCCGGGGTCGTTGAGCTTCCGATTTGGAGGCCGAGGTCAAAAGCCTCTGATTTGGAGGCCGGGGTCGATGAGCCTCCGATTTGGAGGCCGGGGTGGCTCAGCCTCCGATTTGGAGGCCGGGGTGGATCAGCCTCCGATTTGGAGGCCGGGGTGGATCAGCCTCCGATTTGGAGGCCGGGGTGGATCAGCCTCCGATTTGGAGGCCGAGGTCGCTCAGCCTCCTATTTGGAGGCCGGGGTGGCTCAGCCTCCTATTTGGAGGCCGGGGTGGCTCAGCCTCCTATTTGGAGGCCGGGGTGGCACAGCCTCTTATTTGGAGGCCGGGGTGGCTCAGCCTCTTATTTGGAGGCCGGGGTGGCTCAGCCTCTTATTTGGAGGCCGGGGTGGCTCAGCCTCCGATTTGGAGGCCGGGGTGGATCAGCCTCCGATTTGGAGGCCGGTGTGGATCAGCCTCCGATTTGGAGGCCGGGGTGGATCAGCCTCCGATTTGGAGGCCGGGGTGGCTCAGCCTCCGATTTGGAGGCCGGGGTGGATCAGCCTCCGATTTGGAGGCCGGGGTGGATCAGCCTCCGATTTGGAGGCCGGGGTGGATCAGCCTCCGATTTGGAGGCCGGGGTGGATCAGCCTCCGATTTGGAGGCCGGGGTGGATCAGCCTCCGATTTGGAGGCCGGGGTGGATCAGCCTCCGATTTGGAGGCCGGGGTGGATCAGCCTCCGATTTGGAGGCCGGTGTGGATCAGCCTCCGATTTGGAGGCCGGGGTGGATCAGCCTCCGATTTGGAGGCCGGGGTGGATCAGCCTCCCATTTGGAGGCCGGGGTGGCTCAGCCTCCGATTTGGAGGCCAGGGTCGATCAGCCTCCGATTTGGAGGCCGGGGTCGATCAGCCTCCGATTTGGAGGTCGGTGTCGATCAGCCTCCGATTTGGAGGCCGGGGTGGCTCAGCCTCCCATTTGGAGGCCGGGGTGGCTCAGCCTCCCATTTGGAGGCCGGGGTGGCTCAGCCTCCGATTTGGAGGCCGTGGTGGATCAGCCTCCCATTTGGAGGCCGGGGTGGCTCAGCCTCCGATTTGGAGGCCGGGGTCGCTCAGCCTCCGATTTGGAGGCCGGGGTGGCTCAGCCTCCTATTTGGAGGCTGGGGTGACTCAGCCTACGATTTGGAGGCCTGGGTCGATCAGCCTCCGATTTGGAGGCCGGGGTGGATCAGCCTCCGATTTGGAGGCCGGGGTGGCTCATTTGGGTGCGCTGGCCCTTTTACAATCACTTTGGCGCGTTGGCCCTTTAAGAGCTAGTTTGGCTCACTGGGCTTCTTTTAAATCCACTTTGGCGCACACATTCTCTCTCAGGGGCATGTGTCATGTGATGAAGCTAGATTTGCATTTGTGCTGTGGGTTTCGCTTTAAGAGCTGATATTATGTGGCAGAGGCTCTGAGCTGGGGTTCAAGTGAAGTTCGTAGGCGTTGGCATAGTAACTGGGTCTGCCTGCGCATATCAATGAGCTCAACTGTCATTTCAATCGCCTCAGGGCACGTTTTGCAATTTCCTATTGAAAAGCATTGGAGACAGTGCATTCCAATGACGGGAAAAAAAATTTTCAAACGCAAATTGCGCAAAAAGTACAAATCCAATCGACACGAAAAATACTTAGCACACCTCTCATGGACGCTGACTTCGAAACGACACCTCAACGGAGTCTGTGCGTGTAGCGGTTCGGGCCGCATTAATTGCGGAAATCAACTTAATAATAATAATAAGAAGAATAAGTTAGCAGCGTTCGGATTACAATATAGTGGTTTTTTCAAACCACTATAATAATAATAAGAAGAATAAGTTAGCAGCGTTCGGATTACAATATAGTGGTTTTTTCAAACCACTATAATAAGTTAGCAGCGTTCGGATTACAATATAGTGGTTTTTTCAAACCACTATAACTAGATGTGTATTTCCTGAAGGAAGTACAGATAGTGGTTTGAAATGGTGCCCGGGCTGTCCCTTTAAGAGAGACTTGCCTGCTGCCCCTGCAAGACTTTCAACTCAGGATCCTTTTTAACTGTGGGTGCCTCTCAGGGGACACTTTGGCCTCAGGGTCCGATTTTGTGGGTGGGACCCCTCAGGGCCCGATTTTGTGGATGGGGCCCCTCTGGGTCCGATTTTGTGGCCGGGGCACCTCAGGGTCCGATTTTGTGGGTGGGGCCCCTTAGGGTCCGATTTGGTGGACGGGGCCACTCAGGGTCCGATTTGGAGGGCGGGGCCACTCAGAGTCCAATTTGGTGGGCGGGGCCACTCAGGGTCCGATTTGGTGAGTGGGGCCCCTCAGAGTTCAATTTGGTCAGCGGGGCCCCTCAGGGTCCGATTTTGTGGTTGGGGCTTTTCAGAATCTGATTTAGTGGGTGGGGCCCCTCAGGGTCCAAATTGGTGGGCGTGGCTCCTTAGGGTCTGATTTGGTGGGCGGGGCCACTCTGGGTCTGATTTGGTGGGCGGGGCCACTCTGGGTCTGATTTGGTGGGCGGGGCACTTCAGGGTCCAATTTGGTGGGCGGGGACACTGAGTCTGATTTTGTGGGTTGGGCCCCTCAGGGTCCGATTTTGTGTCCGGAGCCTCTCAGGGTCCGATTTTGTGGTTGGGGCGCCTCAGGATCCGATTTTGTGGCCGGGGCCCCTCAGGGTCCGATTTTGTGGGTGGGGCCCCTCAGGGTCCTGTTTTTTGGCCGGGGCACCTCAGGGTCCAATTTTGTGAGTGGGGCCATTCAGGGTCCAATTTTGTGGTTGGGGCCCCTCAGGGTTCGATTTTGTGGGTGGGGCCCCTCAGGGTCCGATATTGTGGTTGGGGCCAATCAGGATCTGATTTTGTGGGTGGGGCCCGTCAGGATTCGATTTTGTGGTTGGGGCCCCTCAGGGTCTGATTTTGTGGCCGGTGCCCGTGAGGGTCCGATTTTGTGGCCGGGGCCCATCAGGGTCCGATTTTGTGGTTGGGGCCCCTCAGGGTCCGATTTTGTGAGTGGGGCCCCTCAGGGTCCGATGTTGTGGCCGGGGCCCCTCTGGGTCTGATTTTATGGCCGGATCCCCTCAGGGTCCGATTTTGTGGGTGGGGCCCCTCAGGGTCTGATTTTGTGGGTGGGGCCCCTCAGGGTCCGATTTTGTGGCCGGGGCCCCTCAGGGTCCGATTTTGTGGGTGGGGCCCCTTAGGGTCCGATTTTGTGGGTGGGGCCCCTCAGGGTCCAATTTGGTGGGTGGGGCCACTCTGGGTCTGATTTGGTGGGCGGGGCCACTCTGGGTCCGATTTGGTGGGCGGGGCCACTCTGGGTCCCATTTGGATGCCAGGGTGGCTCAGCCTCCTTTTTGTAGGCCAGGGTCTATCAGCCTCCGATTTGGAGCCTTGGATCACTCAGCTTTCGATTTGGCGCGCCGGCCCTTTAAGACTCATTTTGGTGCTCCGGCTCTTTTAGAATCACTTTGGCGCGTCGGCCCTTTAAGAGCCAGGGTGGCTCACTGGGCTTCTAAATCCACTTTGGCGCACATTCTCTCTCAGGGGCATGTGTCATGTGATGAAGCTAGATTTGCATTTGAGCTGTGGGTTTTGCTTTAAGAGCTGATATTATGTGGCAGAAGCTCTGTCTTGGAGAGGTCATGTGACGTTCGTAGGCGTTGGCATAGTAACTGGGTCTGCCTGCGCATATCAATGAGCTTAACTGCCATTTCAATCGCCTCAGGGCATGTTTTGTCTATAGCAAAATTTCCCCATTCAAATGCATTGAGACAGTGCATTCCAATGACGGGAAAAAAAATGTTCAAACGCAAATTGCGCAAAAACTTCAAATCCGATCGACACGAAAAATACTTAGCACACCTCTCATGGACGCTGGCTTCGAAGCGACACCTCAACGGAGTCTGTGCGTGTAGCGGTTCGGGCCGTATTAATTGCGGAAATCAACTTAATAACTAGATGTGTATTTCCTGAAGGAAGTCCAGATAGTGGTTTGAAATGCTGCCCAGGCTGCCCCTTTAAGAGAGATTTGCCTGCTGCACCTGCAAGACTTTCAACTCAGGATCCGTTTTAACTGTGGGTGCCTCTCAGGGGCCACTTTGGCCCCAGGGTCCGATTTTGTGGGTGGGGCCCTCAGGGCCCGATTTTGTGGGTGGGGCACCTCAGGGTCCGATTTGGTGGGTGGGGCCCCTCAGGGTCCAATTTGGTGGCCGGGTCCCCTCAGGGGCTGATTTGGTGGGTGGGGCCCCTCAGGGTCTGATTTTGTGGCCGGGGCCCCTCAGGGTCTGATTTGGTGGTTGGGGCCCCTCAGGGTCCAATCTTGTGGCCGGGGCCCCTCAGGGTCCGATTTTGGGGGTGGGGCCCCTCAGGGTCCGATTTTGTGAGCGGGGCCCCTCAGGGTCCGATTTGGTGAGCGGGTCAACTCAGGGTCTGATTTGGTGGGCGGGATCTATCAGAGTCTGATTTGGTGGGCGGGGCCCCTCAGGGTCCAATTTGGTGGGCGGGGACCTCGGGGTCCGATTTGGTGGGCGGGATCCCTCGGGGTCCGATTTGGTGGGAGGGGCCCCTCGGGGTCCGATTTGGTGGGCGGGGACCCTCGGGGTCTGATTTGGTGGGTGGGGCCCCTCGTGGTCCGATTTGGTGAGCCGGGCCACTCTAGGTCTGATTTGGTAGGCGGGCCACTCTGGGTCCGATTTGGTGGGCGGGGCCCCTCAGACTTCAATTTGGTAAGCGGGGCTCATTCAGGGTCTGATTTTGTGGTTGGGGCCTTTCAGAATCCGATTTAGTGGGCGGGGCCCCTCAGGGTCCGATTTGGTGGGCGGGGCCCCTCAGGGTCCGATTTTGTGGCCGGGTCCCCTCAGGGTCTGGATTTGTGGGTGGGGTCCCTCAGGGTCCGATTTTGTGGCCGGGGCCCCTGAGGGTCCAATTTTGTGAGTGGGTCCCCTCAGGGTCCGATTTTGTGGGTGGGGCCCCTCAGGATCCGATTTTGTGGTTGGGGCCCCTCAGGGTTCAATTTTGTAGGTGTGGTCCCTCAGGGTCCGATTTTGTGGCCGGGGCCCTTCAGGGTCCGATTTTGTGTCCGGGGCCCCTCAGGGTCCGATTTTGTGGCCGGGGCGCGTCAGGGTCCGATTTTGTGGTTGGGGCCCCTCAGGGTCCGATTTTGTGTGTAGGGCCCCTCAGGGTCCGATTTTGTAAGTGGGGCAACTCAGGGTCCGATGTTGTGGCCGGATCCCCTCAGTGTCCGATTTTATGGGGGGGCCCCTCAGGGTCCAATTTTGTGGCCGGGCCCCTCAGGGTCCAATTTTGTGGGTGGGGCCCCGTAGGGTCCGATTTTGTGGGTGCGGCCACTCAGGGTACAATTTGGTGGTCGGGGCCACTATGGGTCTGATTTGGTGGGCGGGGCCACTCTGGGTCCGATTTGGTGGGCGGGGCCACTCTGGGTCCGAATTGGTGAGCTGGGCCCCTCAGTGTCTGATTTGGTGGGCGGGATCTATCAGAGTCCGATTTGGTGGGCGGGGCCCCTCAGGGTCCAATTTGGTTGGCGGGGACCCTCGGGGTCCGATTTGGTGGGCGGGGCCCCTCGGGGTCCAATTTGGTGGGCGGGGCCCCTCGGGGTCCGATTTGGTGGGTGGGGCCCCTCGGGGTCCGATTTGGTGAGCGGGATCACTCTAGGTCTGATTTGGTGGGTGGGCCACTCTGGGTCTGATTTGGTGGGGGGGCCCCTCAGAGTTCAATTTGGTCAGCGGGGACCCTTAGGGTCCGATTTTGTGGGTGGGGCCCCTCAGGGTCCGATTTTGTGGTTGGGGCCTTTCAGAATCCGATTTAGTGGGCGGGGCCCTCAGGGTCCGATTTGGTGGGCGGGGCCCCTCAGGGTCCCATTTGGTGGGCGGGGCCCCTCAGGGTCAGATGTGGTGGATGGGGCCCCTTAGGGTCCAATTTGGTGGGCGGGGCCCCTCAGGGTCCGATTTGGTGGGCGGGGCCACTGTGGGTCTGATTTGGTGGGCGGGTCAACTCAGGGTCTGATTTGGTGGGCGGGATCTATCAGAGTCTGATTTGGTGGGCGGGGCCCCTCAGGGTCCAATTTGGTGGGCGGGGACCTCGGGGTCCGATTTGGTGGGCGGGATCCCTCGGGGTCCGATTTGGTGGGAGGGGCCCCTCGGGGTCCGATTTGGTGGGCGGGGACCCTCGGGGTCTGATTTGGTGGGTGGGGCCCCTCGGGGTCCGATTTGGTGAGCCGGGCCACTCTAGGTCTGATTTGGTAGGCGGGCCACTCTGGGTCCGATTTGGTGGGCGGGGCCCCTCAGACTTCAATTTGGTAAGCGGGGCTCATTCAGGGTCTGATTTTGTGGTTGGGGCCTTTCAGAATCCGATTTAGTGGGCGGGGCCCCTCAGGGTCCGATTTGGTGGGCGGGGCCCCTCAGGGTCCGATTTTGTGGCCGGGTCCCCTCAGGGTCTGGATTTGTGGGTGGGGTCCCTCAGGGTCCGATTTTGTGGCCGGGGCCCCTGAGGGTCCAATTTTGTGAGTGGGTCCCCTCAGGGTCCGATTTTGTGGGTGGGGCCCCTCAGGATCCGATTTTGTGGTTGGGGCCCCTCAGGGTTCAATTTTGTAGGTGTGGTCCCTCAGGGTCCGATTTTGTGGCCGGGGCCCTTCAGGGTCCGATTTTGTGTCCGGGGCCCCTCAGGGTCCGATTTTGTGGCCGGGGCCCGTCAGGGTCCGATTTTGTGGTTGGGGCCCCTCAGGGTCCGATTTTGTGTGTAGGGCCCCTCAGGGTCCGATTTTGTAAGTGGGGCAACTCAGGGTCCGATGTTGTGGCCGGATCCCCTCAGTGTCCGATTTTGTGGGTGGGGCCCCTCAGGGTCCAATTTTGTGGCCGGGCCCCTCAGGGTCCAATTTTGTGGGTGGGGCCCCTTAGGGTCCGATTTTGTGGGTGCGGCCACTCAGGGTACAATTTGGTGGTCGGGGCCACTATGGGTCTGATTTGGTGGGCGGGGCCACTCTGGGTCCGATTTGGTGGGCGGGGCCACTCTGGGTCCGATTTGGTGAGCTGGGCCCCTCAGTGTCTGATTTGGTGGGCGGGATCTATCAGAGTCCGATTTGGTGGGCGGGGCCCCTCAGGGTCCAATTTGGTTGGCGGGGACCCTCGGGGTCCGATTTGGTGGGCAGTATCCCTCGGGGTCCGATTTGGTGGGCGGGGCCCCTCGGGGGTCCAATTTGGTGGGCGGGGCCCCTCGGGGTCCGATTTGGTGGGTGGGGCCCCTCGGGGTCCGATTTGGTGAGCGGGATCACTCTAGGTCTGATTTGGTGGGTGGGCCACTCTGGGTCTGATTTGGTGGGGGGGCCCCTCAGAGTTCAATTTGGTCAGCGGGGACCCTCAGGGTCCGATTTTGTGGGTGGGGCCCCTCAGGGTCCGATTTTGTGGTTGGGGCCTTTCAGAATCCGATTTAGTGGGCGGGGCCCTCAGGGTCCGATTTGGTGGGCGGGGCCCCTCAGGGTCCCATTTGGTGGGCGGTACCCCTCAGGGTCAGATGTGGTGGATGGGGCCCCTTAGGGTCCAATTTGGTGGGCGGGGCCCCTCAGGGTCCGATTTGGTGGGCGGGGCCACTGTGGGTCTGATTTGGTGGGCGGGGCCCCTCAGGGTCCGATTTTGTGGCCGGGGCCCCTCAGGGTCCGATTTTGTGTCCGGGGCCCCTCAGGGTCCGGTTTTGTAGCCGGTGCCTCTCAGGGTCTGATTTTGTAGTTGGGGCCCCTCAGGGTCCGATTTTTGGGGCTGGGGCCCCTCAGGGTCCGATTTTGCGGGTGGAGCCCCTCAGGGTCCAATTTGGTGTGTGGGGCCCCTCAGGGTCCGATTTTGCGGGTGGGGCCCCTTAGGGTCCGATTTTGCAGGTGGGGCCCCTCAGAATCCGATTTTGTGGCCGGGGCCCCTTAGGGTCCGATTTTGCGGGTGGGGCCCCTCAGGGTCCGATTTTGTGGCCGGGGCCCCTCATGGTCCGATTTTGTGGCCGGGTCACCTCAGGGACCGATTTTGCGGGTGGGGCCCCTCCGGGTCCGATTTTGCGGGTGGGGCCCCTTAGGGTCCGATTTTGCAGGTGGGGCCCCTCAGAATCCGATTTTGTGGCCGGGGCCCCTTAGGGTCCGATTTTGCGGGTGGGGCCCCTCAGGGTCCGATTTTGTGGCTGGGGCCCCTCATGGTCCGATTTTGTGGCCGGGTCCCCTCAGGGACCGATTTTGAGGGTGGGGCCCCTCAGGGTCTAATTTGGTGGGCGGGGCCCCTCAGGGTCTGATTTTGTGGGTGGGGCCCTCAGGGTCCGATTTTGTGGGTGGAGCCCCTCAGGGTCCGATTTTTGGGACCGGGTCCCCTCAGGGTCCGATTTTGCGGGTGGAGCCCCTCAGGGTCCGATTTTGCGGTTGGGGCCCCTCAGGGTCCGATTTTGCGGGTGGGGCCCATCAGGGTCCGATTTTGTGACCGGGGACCCTCATGGTCCGATTTTGAGGGTGGGGCCCCTCAGGGTCTAATTTGGTGGGCGGGGCCCCTCAGGGTCCGATTTTGTGGGTGGGGCCCTCAGGGTCCGATTTTGTGGGTGGGGCCCCTTAGGGTCCGATTTTTGGGGCCGGGGCCCCTCAGGGTCTGATTTTGCGGGTGGAGCCCCTCAGGGTCCGATTTTGCGGTTGGGGCCCCTCAGGGTCCGATTTTGCGGGTGGGGCCCCTCAGGGTCCGATTTTGCGGGTGGGGCCCCTTAGGGTCCGATTTTGCGGGTGTGGCCCCTCAGGATCCGATTTTGTGGCCAGGGCCCCATAGGGTCCGATTTTTCAGGTGGGGTCCCTCAGGGTCCGATTTTGGGGCCGGGGCCCCTCATGGTCTGATTTTGTGGGTGGGGTCCCTCAGGGTCCGATTTTGTGTCCGGGGCCCCTCAGGGTCTGATTTTGTGGTTGGGGCACCTCAGGGTCCGATTTTGTGGCCGGGGGTCTCTCAGGGTCCGATTTTGTGGCTGGGGCCCCTCAGGGTCTGGATTTGTGGGTGGGGCCCATCATGTTCCGATTTTGTGGGTGGGGCCCCTCAGGGTCCGATTTTGTGGCTGGGGACCCTCATGGTCTGATTTTGTGGCTGTGGCCCCTCAGGGTCTGATTTTGAGGGTGGGGCCCCTCAGGGTCTAATTTGGTGGGCAGAGCCCCTCAGGGTCCAATTTTGTGCGTGGGGCCCCTCAGGGTCCGTTTTTGTGGGTGGGGCCCTTCAGGGTCCGATTTTGTGGCTGGGGCCCCTCAGGGTCTGATTTTGTGGGTGGGGCCCATCAGGGTCCGATTCTGTGGGTGGGGCCCCTCAGGGTCCGATTTTGTGACCGGGGACCCTCAGGGTCTGATTTTGTGGGTGGGGCCCCTCAGGGTCCGATTTTGCGGCTGGGGTCCCTCAGGGTCTGATTTTGTGGGTGGGGCCCCTCAGGGTCCGATTTTGTGGCCGGGGGTCTCTCAGGGTCCGATTTTGTGGCTGGGGCCCCTCAGGGTCTGGATTTGTGGGTGGGGCCCATCATGTTCCGATTTTGTGGGTGGGGCCCCTCAGGGTCCGATTTTGTGGCTGGGGATCCTCATGGTCTGATTTTGTGGCTGTGGCCCCTCAGGGTCTGATTTTGAGGGTGGGGCCCCTCAGGGTCTAATTTGGTGGGCAGAGCCCCTCAGGGTCCAATTTTGTGCGTGGGGCCCCTCAGGGTCTGTTTTTGTGGGTGGGGCCCTTCAGGGTCCGATTTTGTGGCTGGGGCCCCTCAGGGTCTGATTTTGTGGGTGGGGCCCATCAGGGTCCGATTCTGTGGGTGGGGCCCCTCAGGGTCCGATTTTGTGACCGGGGACCCTCAGGGTCTGATTTTGTGGGTGGGGCCCCTCAGGGTCCGATTTTGCGGCTGGGGTCCCTCAGGGTCTGATTTTGTGGGTGGGGCCCCTCAGGGTTCGATTTTGTGGCCGGGGCCCCTTAGGGTCTGATTGTGTGACTGAGGCCCCGCTGGGTTCGATTTTGTGGCCGGGGTGTCTCAGGGTCCGATTTTATCGGTGAGGCCCCTCAGCAACCGATTTTGAGGGAGGGGCCCCTACGGGTCTAATTTGGTGGGCGGGGCCCCTCAGGGTCCGATTTTGTGGGTGGGGCCCCTCAGGGTCCGATTTTGTGGGTGGGGACCCTCAGGGTCCGATTTTGTGGCTGGAGCCCCTCAGGGTCTGATTTTGTGGCTGGGGCCCCTCAGGGTCCGATTTTGTGTCCGGGGCCCCTCAGGGTCTGATTTTGTGGTTGAGGCCCCTCAGGGTCCGATTTTGTGGCTGGGCCCCTCAGGGTCTGGATTTGTGGGTGGGGCCCATCAGGGTCCGATTTTGTGGGTGGGGCCCCTCAGGGTCCGATTTTGTGGCTGGGGCCCCTCAGGGTCTGATTTTGTGGGTGGGGCCCATCAGGGTCCGATTCTGTGGGTGGGGCCCCTCAGGGTCCGATTTTGTGACCGGGGACCCTCAGGGTCTGATTTTGTGGCTGTGGCCCCTCAGGGTCTGATTTTTAGGGTGTGGCCCCTCAGGGTCTAATTTGGTGGGCGGAGCCCCTCAGGGTCCGATTTTTTGCGTGGGGCACCTCAGGGTCCGATTTTGTGGGTGGGTCCCCTCAGGGTCCGATTTTGTGGCTGGGGACCCTCAGGGTCTGATTTTGTGGGTGGGGCCCATCAGGGTCCGATTCTGTGGGTGGGGCCCCTCAGGGTCCGATTTTGTGACCGGGGACCCTCAGGGTCTGATTTTGTGGTTGGGGCCCCTCAGGGTCCGATTTTGTGGCTGGGGTCCCTCAGGATCTGATTTTGTGGGTGGGGCACCTCAGGGTCTGATTTTGTGGCCGGGGCCCCTTAGGGTCCGATTTTGCGGGTGGGGCCCCTCAGGGTCCGATTTTGTGGCTGGGGCCCTTCATGGTCCGATTTTGTGGCCGGGTCCCCTCAGGGACCGATTTTGAGGGTGGGGCCCCTCAGGGTCTAATTTGGTGGGCGGGGCCCCTCAGGGTCTGATTTTGTGGGTGGGGCCCTCAGGGTCCGATTTTGTGGGTGGAGCCCCTCAGGGTCCGATTTTTGGGACCGGGTCCCCTCAGGGTCCGATTTTGCGGGTGGAGCCCCTCAGGGTCCGATTTTGCGGTTGGGGCCCCTCAGGGTCCGATTTTGCGGGTGGGGCCCATCAGGGTCCGATTTTGTGACCGGGGACCCTCATGGTCCGATTTTGAGGGTGGGGCCCCTCAGGGTCTAATTTGGTGGGCGGGGCCCCTCAGGGTCCGATTTTGTGGGTGGGGCCCTCAGGGTCCGATTTTGTGGGTGGGGCCCCTTAGGGTCCGATTTTTGGGGCCGGGGCCCCTCAGGGTCTGATTTTGCGGGTGGAGCCCCTCAGGGTCCGATTTTGCGGTTGGGGCCCCTCAGGGTCCGATTTTGCGGGTGGGGCCCCTCAGGGTCCGATTTTGTGGGTGGGGCCCCTTAGGGTCCGATTTTGCGGGTGTGGCCCCTCAGGATCCGATTTTGTGGCCAGGGCCCCATAGGGTCCGATTTTTCAGGTGGGGTCCCTCAGGGTCCGATTTTGGGGCCGGGGCCCCTCATGGTCTGATTTTGTGGGTGGGGTCCCTCAGGGTCCGATTTTGTGTCCGGGGCCCCTCAGGGTCTGATTTTGTGGTTGGGGCACCTCAGGGTCCGATTTTGTGGCCGGGGGTCTCTCAGGGTCCGATTTTGTGGCTGGGGCCCCTCAGGGTCTGGATTTGTGGGTGGGGCCCATCATGTTCCGATTTTGTGGGTGGGGCCCCTCAGGGTCCGATTTTGTGGCTGGGGACCCTCATGGTCTGATTTTGTGGCTGTGGCCCCTCAGGGTCTGATTTTGAGGGTGGGGCCTCTCAGGGTCTAATTTGGTGGGCAGAGCCCCTCAGGGTCCAATTTTGTGCGTGGGGCCCCTCAGGGTCCGTTTTTGTGGGTGGGGCCCTTCAGGGTCCGATTTTGTGGCTGGGGCCCCTCAGGGTCTGATTTTGTGGGTGGGGCCCATCAGGGTCCGATTCTGTGGGTGGGGCCCCTCAGGGTCCGATTTTGTGACCGGGGACCCTCAGGGTCTGATTTTGTGGGTGGGGCCCCTCAGGGTCCGATTTTGCGGCTTGGGTCCCTCAGGGTCTGATTTTGTGGGTGGGGCCCCTCAGGGTCCGATTTTGTGGCCGGGGGTCTCTCAGGGTCCGATTTTGTGGCTGGGGCCCCTCAGGGTCTGGATTTGTGGGTGGGGCCCATCATGTTCCGATTTTGTGGGTGGGGCCCCTCAGGGTCCGATTTTGTGGCTGGGGATCCTCATGGTCTGATTTTGTGGCTGTGGCCCCTCAGGGTCTGATTTTGAGGGTGGGGCCCCTCAGGGTCTAATTTGGTGGGCAGAGCCCCTCAGGGTCCAATTTTGTGCGTGGGGCCCCTCAGGGTCTGTTTTTGTGGGTGGGGCCCTTCAGGGTCCGATTTTGTGGCTGGGGCCCCTCAGGGTCTGATTTTGTGGGTGGGGCCCATCAGGGTCCGATTCTGTGGGTGGGGCCCCTCAGGGTCCGATTTTGTGACCGGGGACCCTCAGGGTCTGATTTTGTGGGTGGGGCCCCTCAGGGTCCGATTTTGCGGCTGGGGTCCCTCAGGGTCTGATTTTGTGGGTGGGGCCCCTCAGGGTTCGATTTTGTGGCCGGGGCCCCTTAGGGTCTGATTTTGTGACTGAGGCCCCGCTGGGTTCGATTTTGTGGCCGGGGTGTCTCAGGGTCCGATTTTATCGGTGAGGCCCCTCAGCAACCGATTTTGAGGGTGGGGCCCCTACGGGTCTAATTTGGTGGGCGGGGCCCCTCAGGGTCCGATTTTGTGGGTGGGGCCCCTCAGGGTCCGATTTTGTGGGTGGGGACCCTCAGGGTCCGATTTTGTGGCTGGAGCCCCTCAGGGTCTGATTTTGTGGCTGGGGCCCCTCAGGGTCCGATTTTGTGTCCGGGGCCCCTCAGGGTCTGATTTTGTGGTTGAGGCCCCTCAGGGTCCGATTTTGTGGCTGGGCCCCTCAGGGTCTGGATTTGTGGGTGGGGCCCATCAGGGTCCGATTTTGTGGGTGGGGCCCCTCAGGGTCCGATTTTGTGGCTGGGGACCCTCATGGTCTGATTTTGTGGCTGTGGCCCCTCAGGGTCTGATTTTTAGGGTGTGGCCCCTCAGGGTCTAATTTGGTGGGCGGAGCCCCTCAGGGTCCGATTTTTTGCGTGGGGCCCCTCAGGGTCCGATTTTGTGGGTGGGTCCCCTCAGGGTCCGATTTTGTGGCTGGGGACCCTCAGGGTCTGATTTTGTGGGTGGGGCCCATCAGGGTCCGATTCTGTGGGTGGGGCCCCTCAGGGTCCGATTTTGTGACCGGGGACCTTCAGGGTCTGATTTTGTGGGTGGGGCCCCTCAGGGTCCGATTTTGTGGCTGGGGTCCCTCAGGATCTGATTTTGTGGGTGGGGCACCTCAGGGTCTGATTTTGTGGCCGGGGCCCCTTAGGGTCTGATTTTGTGACTGAGGCCCCGCTGGGTTCGATTTTGTGGCCGGGGTGTCTCAGGGTCCGATTTTATCGGTGGGGCCCCTCAGCGACCGATTTTGAGGGTGGGGCCCCTCCGGGTCTAATTTGGTGGGCGGGGCCCCTCAGGGTCCGATTTTGTGGCCGGGGCCCTTCAGGGTCCGATTTTGTGTCCGGGGCCCCTCAGGGTCCGATTTTGTGGCCGGGGCCCGTCAGGGTCCGATTTTGTGGTTGGGGCCCCTCAGGGTCCGATTTTGTGGGTAGGGCCCCTCAGGGTCCGATTTTGTAAGTGGGGCAACTCAGGGTCCGATGTTGTGGCCGGATCCCCTCAGTGTCCGATTTTGTGGGTGGGGCCCCTCAGGGTCCAATTTTGTGGGTGGGGCCCCGTAGGGTCCGATTTTGTGGGTGCGGCCACTCAGGGTACAATTTGGTGGTCGGGGCCACTATGGGTCTGATTTGGTGGGCGGGGCCACTCTGGGTCCGATTTGGTGGGCGGGGCCACTCTGTGTCCGATTTGGTGAGCTGGGCCCCTCAGTGTCTGATTTGGTGGGCGGGATCTATCAGAGTCCGATTTGGTGGGCGGGGCCCCTCAGGGTCCAATTTGGTTGGCGGGGACCCTCGGGGTCCGATTTGGTGGGCGGTATCCCTCGGGGTCCGATTTGGTGGGCGGGGCCCCTCGGGGTCCAATTTGGTGGGCGGGGCCCCTCGGGGTCCGATTTGGTGGGTGGGGCCCCTCGGGGTCCGCTTTGGTGAGCGGGATCACTCTAGGTCTGATTTGGTGGGTGGGCCACTCTGGGTCTGATTTGGTGGGGGGGCCCCTCAGAGTTCAATTTGGTCAGCGGGGACCCTCAGGGTCCGATTTTGTGGGTGGGGCCCCTCAGGGTCCGATTTTGTGGTTGGGGCCTTTCAGAATCCGATTTAGTGGGCGGGGCCCTCAGGGTCCGATTTGGTGGGCGGGGCCCCTCAGGGTCCCATTTGGTGGGCGGGGCCCCTCAGGGTCAGATGTGGTGGACGGGGCCCCTTAGGGTCCAATTTGGTGGGCGGGGCCCCTCAGGGTCCGATTTGGTGGGCGGGGCCACTGTGGGTCTGATTTGGTGGGCGGGGCCCCTCAGGGTCCGATTTTGTGGCCGGGGCCCCTCAGGGTCGGATTTTGTGGTTGGGGCCCCTCAGGGTCCGATTTTTGGGGCCGGGGCCCCTCAGGGTCCGATTTTGCGGGTGGAGCCCCTCAGGGTCCGATTTTGTGGGTGGGGCCCCTCAGGGTCCGATTTTGCGGTTGGGGCCCCTTAGGGTCCGATTTTGCAGGTGGGGCCCCTCAGAATCCGATTTTGTGGCCGGGGCCCCTTAGGGTCCGATTTTGCGGGTGGGGCCCCTCAGGGTCCGATTTTGTGGCCGGGGCCCCTCATGGTCCGATTTTGTGGCCGGGTCACCTCAGGGACCGATTTTGCGGGTGGGGCCCCTCAGGGTCCGATTTTGCGGGTGGGGCCCCTTAGGGTCCGATTTTGCAGGTGGGGCCCCTCAGAATCCGATTTTGTGGCCGGGGCCCCTTAGGGTCCGATTTTGCGGGTGGGGCCCCTCAGGGTCCGATTTTGTGGCCGGGGCCCCTCATGGTCCGATTTTGTGGCCGGGTCCCCTCAGGGACCGATTTTGAGGGTGGGGCCCCTCAGGGTCTAATTTGGTGGGCGGGCCCCTCAGGGTCTGATTTTGTGGGTGGGGCCCTCAGGGTCCGATTTTGTGGGTGGAGCCCCTCAGGGTCCGATTTTTGGGACCGGGGACCCTCAGGGTCCGATTTTGCGGGTGGAGCCCCTCAGGGTCCGATTTTGCGGGTGGGGCCCATCAGGGTCCGATTTTGTGACCGGGGACCCTCATGGTCCGATTTTGTGGCCGGGGCCCCTCAGGGCCCGATTTTGAGGGTGGGGCCCCTCAGGGTCAAATTTGGTGGGCGGGGCCCCTCAGGGTCCGATTTTGTGGGTGGGGCCCTCAGGGTCCGATTTTGTGGGTGGGGCCCCTCAGGGTCCGATTTTTGGGGCCGGGGCCCCTCAGGGTCTGATTTTGCGGGTGGAGACCCTCAGGGTCCGATTTTGCGGTTGGGGCCCCTTAGGGTCCGATTTTGCGGGTGGGGCCCCTCAGGATCCGATTTTGTGGCCAGGGCCCCTTAGGGTCCGATTTTTCAGGTGGGGGCCCTCAGGGTCCGATTTTGGGGCCGGGGCCCCTCATGGTCTGATTTTGTGGGTGGGGTCCCTCAGGGTCCGATTTTGTGTCCGGGGCCCCTCAGGGTCTGATTTTGTGGTTGGGGCCCCTCAGGGTCCGATTTTGTGGCCGGGGGTCTCTCAGGGTCCGATTTTGTGGCTGGGGCCCCTCAGGGTCTGGATTTGTGGGTGGGGCCCATCATGTTCCGATTTTGTGGGTGGGGCCCCTCAGGGTCCGATTTTGTGGCTGGGGACCCTCATGGTCTGATTTTGTGGCTGTGGCCCCTCAGGGTCTGATTTTGTGCGTGGGGCCCCTCAGGGTCCGTTTTTGTGGGTGGGGCCCTTCAGGGTCCGATTTTGTGGCTGGGGCCCCTCAGGGTCTGATTTTGTGGGTGGGGCCCATCAGGGTCCGATTCTGTGGGTGGGGCCCCTCAGGGTCCGATTTTGTGACCGGGGACCCTCAGGGTCTGATTTTGTGGGTGGGGCCCCTCAGGGTCCGATTTTGCGGCTGGGGTCCCTCAGGGTCTGATTTTGTGGGTGGGGCCCCTCAGGGTTCGATTTTGTGGCCGGGGCCCCTTAGGGTCTGATTTTGTGACTGAGGCCCCGCTGGGTTCGATTTTGTGGCTGGGGTGTCTCAGGGTCCGATTTTATCGGTGGGGCCCCTCAGCGACCGATTTAGAGGGTGGGGCCCCTCCGGGTCTAATTTGGTGGGCGGGGCCCCTCAGGGTCCGATTTTGTGGGTGGGGCCCCTCAGGGTCCGATTTTGTGGGTGGGGACCCTCAGGGTCCGATTTTGTGGCTGGAGCCCCTCAGGGTCTGATTTTGTGGCTGGGGTCCCTCAGGGTCTGATTTTGTGGGTGGGGCCCCTCAGGGTCCGATTTTGTGTCCGGGGCCCCTCAGGGTCTGATTTTGTGGTTGAGGCCCCTCAGGGTCCGATTTTGTGGCCAGGGTCTCTCAGGGTCCGATTTTGTGGCTGGGGCCCCTCAGGGTCTGGATTTGTGGGTGGGGCCCATCAGGGTCCGATTTTGTGGGTGGGGCCCCTCAGGGTCCGATATTGTGGCTGGGGACCCTCATGGTCTGATTTTGTGGCTGTGGCCCCTCAGGGTCTGATTTTGAGGGTGTGGCCCCTCAGGGTCTAATTTGGTGGGCGGAGCCCCTCAGGGTCCAATTTTTTGCGTGGGGCCCCACAGGGTCCGATTTTGTGGGTGGGTCCCCTCAGGGTCCGATTTTGTGGCTGGGGCCCCTCAGGGTCTGATTTTGTGGGTGGGGCCCATCAGGGTCCGATTCTGTGGGTGGGGCCCCTCAGGGTCCGATTTTGTGACCGGGGACCCTCAGGGTCTGATTTTGTGGGTGGGGCCCCTCAGGGTCCGATTTTGTGGCTGGGGTCCCTCAGGGTCTGATTTTGTGGGTGGGGCACCTCAGGGTCTGATTTTGTGGCCGGGGCCCCTTAGGGTCTGATTTTGTGACTGAGGCCCCTCTGGGTTCGATTTTGTGGCCGGGGTCTCTCAGGGTCCGATTTTATGGGTGGGGCCCCTCAGCGACCGATTTTGAGGGTGGGGCCCCTCAGGGTCTAATTTGGTGGGCGGGGCCCCTCAGGGTCCGATTTTGTGGGTGGGGTCCCTCATGGTCTGATTTTGTGGGTGGGGCCCCTCAGGTTCTGATTTTGTGGTTGGGGCCCCTCAGGTTCTGATTTTGTGGCTGGGGTCCCTCAGGGTCTGATTTTGTGGGTGGGGCCCCTCAGGGTCCGATTTTTTGACTGGGGCCCCTCAGGGTCTGATTTTGTGGTTGGGGCCCCTCAGGGTCCGATTTTGTGGGTGGGGTCCCTCATGGTCTGATTTTGTGGGTGGGGTCCCTCAGGTTCTGATTTTGTGGTTGGGGCCCCTCAGGTTCTGATTTTGTGGCTGGGGTCCCTCATGGTCTGATTTTGTGGGTGGGGCCCCTCAGGTTCTGATTTTGTGGTTGGGGCCCCTCAGGTTCTGATTTTGTGGCTGGGGTCCCTCTGGGTCTGATTTTGTGGGTGGTGCCCCTCAGGGTCCGATTTTGTGACTGGTGCCCCTCAGGGTCTGATTTTGTGGTTGGGGCCCCTCAGGGTCCGATTTTGTGGGTGGGGTCCCTCATGGTCTGATTTTGTGGGTGGGGCCCCTCAGGTTCTGATTTTGTGGTTGGGGCCCCTCAGGTTCTGATTTTGTGGCTGGAGTCCCTCAGGGTCTGATTTTGTGGGTGGGGCCCCTCAGGGCCCGATTTTGTGACTGGGGCCCCTCAGGGTCTGATTTTGTGGCTGGGGCCCCTCAGGGTCTGGATTTGTGGGTGGGGCCCATCATGTTCCGATTTTGTGGGTGGGGCCCCTCAGGGTCCGATATTGTGGCTGGGGACCCTCATGGTCTGATTTTGTGGCTGTGGCCCCTCAGGGTCTGATTTTGAGGGTGGGGCCCCTCAGGGTCTAATTTGGTGGGCAGAGGCCCTCAGGGTCCAATTTTGTGCGTGGGGCCCCTCAGGGTCCGTTTTTGTGGGTGGGGCCCTTCAGGGTCCGATTTTGTGGGTGGGGCCCATCAGGGTCCGATTCTGTGGGTGGGGCCCCTCAGGGTCCGATTTTGTGACCGGGGACCCTCAGGGTCTGATTTTGTGGGTGGGGCCCCTCAGGGTCCGATTTTGCGGCTGGGGTCCCTCAGGGTCTGATTTTGTGGGTGGGGCCCCTCAGGGTCCGATTTTGTGGCCGGGGCCCCTTAGGGTCTGATTTTGTGACTGAGGCCCCGCTGGGTTCGATTTTGTGGCTGGGGTGTCTCAGGGTCCGATTTTATCGGTGGGGCCCCTCAGCGACCGATTTTGAGGGTGGGGCCCCTCCGGGTCTAATTTGGTGGGCGGGGCCCCTCAGGGTCCGATTTTGTGGCCGGGGCCCTTCAGTGTCCGATTTTGTGTCCGGGGCCCCTCAGGGTCCGATTTTGTGGCCGGGGCCCGTCAGGGTCCGATTTTGTGGTTGGGGCCCCTCAGGGTCCGATTTTGTGGGTAGGGACCCTCAGGGTCCGATTTTGTAAGTGGGGCAACTCAGGGTCCGATGTTGTGGCCGGATCCCCTCAGTGTCCGATTTTGTGGGTGGGGCCCCTCAGGGTCCAATTTTGTGGCCGGGCCCCTCAGGGTCCAATTTTGTGGGTGGGGCCCCTTAGGGTCCGATTTTGTGGGTGCGGCCACTCAGGGTACAATTTGGTGGTCGGGGCCACTATGGGTCTGATTTGGTGGGCGGGGCCACTCTGGGTCCGATTTGGTGGGCGGGGCCACTCTGGGTCCGATTTGGTGAGCTGGGCCCCTCAGTGTCTGATTTGGTGGGCGGGATCTATCAGAGTCCGATTTGGTGGGCGGGGACCCTCAGGGTCCAATTTGGTTGGCGGGGACCCTCGGGGTCCGATTTGGTGGGCGGTATCCCTCGGGGTCCGATTTGGTGGGCGGGGCCCCTCGGGGTCCAATTTGGTGGGCGGGGCCCCTCGGGGTCCGATTTGGTGGGTGGTGCCCTTCGGGGTCCGCTTTGGTGAGCGGGATCACTCTAGGTCTGATTTGGTGGGTGGGCCACTCTTGGTCTGATTTGGTGGGGGGGCCCCTCAGAGTTCAATTTGGTCAGCGGGGACCCTCAGGGTCCGATTTTGTGGGTGGGGCCCCTCAGGGTCCGATTTTGTGGTTGGGGCCTTTCAGAATCCGATTTAGTGGGCGGGGCCCTCAGGGTCCGATTTGGTGGGCGGGTCCCCTCAGGGTCCCATTTGGTGGGCGGGGCCCCTCAGGGTCAGATGTGGTGGACGGGGCCCCTTAGGGTCCAATTTGGTGGGCGGGGCCCCTCAGGGTCTGATTTGGTGGGCGGGGCCACTGTGGGTCCGATTTGGTGGGCGGGGCCCCTCAGGGTCCGATTTTGTGGCCGAGGCCCCTCAGGGTCCGATTTTGTGTCCGGGGCCCCACAGGGTCCGATTTTGTAGCCGGTGCCTCTCAGGGTCTGATTTTGTGGTTGGGGCCCCTCAGAATCCGATTTTGTGGCCGGGTCACCTCAGGGACCGATTTTGCGGGTGGGGCCCCTCAGGGTCCGATTTTGCGGGTGGGGCCCCTTAGGGTCCGATTTTGCAGGTGGGGCCCCTCAGAATCCGATTTTGTGGCCGGGGCCCCTTAGGGTCCGATTTTGCGGGTGGGGCCCCTCAGGGTCCGATTTTGTGGCCGGGGCCCCTCATGGTCCGATTTTGTGGCCGGGTCCCCTCAGGGACCGATTTTGAGGGTGGGGCCCCTCAGGGTCTAATTTGGTGGGCGGGGCCCCTCAGGGTCTGATTTTGTGGGTGGGGCCCTCAGGGTCCGATTTTGTGGGTGGAGCCCCTCAGGGTCCGATTTTTGGGACCGGGGCCCATCAGGGTCCGATTTTGCGGGTGGAGCCCCTCAGGGTCCGATTTTGCGGTTGGGGCCCCACAGCGTCCGATTTTGCGGGTGGGGCCCATCAGGGTCCGATTTTGTGGCCGGGGCCCCTCAGGGCCCGATTTTGAGGGTGGGGCCCCTCAGGGTCTAATTTGGTGGGCGGGGCCCCTCAGGGTCCGATTTTGTGGGTGGGGCCCTCAGGGTCCGATTTTGTGGGTGGGGCCCCTCAGGGTCCGATTTTTGGGGCCGGGGCCCCTCAGGGTCTGATTTTGCGGTTGGGGCCCCTCAGGGTCCGATTTTGCGGGTGGGGCCCCTCAGGGTCCGATTTTGCGGGTGGGGCCCCTTAGGGTCCGATTTTGCGGGTGGGGCCCCTCAGGATCCGATTTTGTGGCCAGGGCCCCTTAGGGTCCGATTTTTCAGGTGGGGCCCCTCAGGGTCCGATTTTGGGGCCGGGGCCCCTCATGGTCTGATTTTTTGGGTGGGGTCCCTCAGGGTCCGATTTTGGGGCCGAGGCCCCTCAGGGTCTGATTTTGTGGTTGGGGCCCCTCATGGTCCGATTTTGTGGCCGGGGGTCTCTCAGGGTCCGATTTTGTGGCTGGGGCCCCTCAGGGTCTGGATTTGTGGGTGGGGCCCATCATGTTCTGATTTTGTGGGTGGGGCCCCTCAGGGTTCGATTTTGTGGCTGGGGACCCTCATGGTCTGATTTTGTGGTTGTGGCCCCTCAGGGTCTGATTTTGAGGGTGGGGCCCCTCAGGGTCTAATTTGGTGGGCAGAGCCCCTCAGGGTCCAATTTTGTGCGTGGGGCCCCTCAGGGTCCGTTTTTGTGGGTGGGGCCCTTCAGGGTCCGATTTTGTGGCTGGGGCCCCTCAGGGTCTGATTTTGTGGGTGGAGCCCATCAGGGTCCGATTCTGTGGGTGGGGCCCCTCAGGGTCCGATTTTGTGACCGGGGACCCTCAGGGTCTGATTTTGTGGGTGGGGCCCGTCAGGGTCCGATTTTGCGGCTGGGGTCCCTCAGGGTCTGATTTTGTGGGTGGGGCCCCTCAGGGTTCGATTTTGTGGCCGGGGCCCCTTAGGGTCTGATTTTGTGACTGAGGCCCCGCTGGGTTCGATTTTGTGGCCGGGGTGTCTCAGGGTCCGATTTTATCGGTGGGGCCCCTCAGCGACCGATTTTGAGGGTGGGGCCCCTCCGGGTCTAATTTGGTTTGCGGGGCCCCTCAGGGTCCGATTTTGTGGGTGGGGCCCCTCAGGGTCCGATTTTGTGGGTGGGGACCCTCAGGGTCCGATTTTGTGGCTGGAGCCCCTCAGGGTCTGATTTTGTGGCTGGGGTCCCTCAGGGTCTGATTTTGTGGGTGGGGCCCCTCAGGGTCCGATTTTGTGTCCGGGGCCCCTCAGGGTCTGATTTTGTGGTTGAGGCCCCTCAGGGTCCGATTTTGTGGCCAGGGTCTCTCAGGGTCCGATTTTGTGGCTGGGGCCCCTCAGGGTCTGGATTTGTGGGTGGGGCCCATCAGGGTCCGATTTTGTGGGTGGGGCCCCTCAGGGTCCGATATTGTGGCTGGGGACCCTCATGGTCTGATTTTGTGGCTGTGGCCCCTCAGGGTCTGATTTTGAGGGTGTGGCCCCTCAGGGTCTAATTTGGTGGGCGGAGCCCCTCAGGGTCCGATTTTTTGCGTGGGGCCCCACAGGGTCCGATTTTGTGGGTGGGTCCCCTCAGGGTCCGATTTTGTGGCTGGGGCCCCTCAGGTTCTGATTTTGTGGGTGGGGCCCATCAGGGTCCGATTCTGTGGGTGGGGCCCCTCAGGGTCCGATTTTGTGACCGGGGACCCTCAGGGTCTGATTTTGTGGGTGGGGCCCCTCAGGGTCCGATTTTGTGGCTGGGGTCCCTCAGGGTCTGATTTTGTGGGTGGGGCACCTCAGGGTCTGATTTTGTGACCGGGGCCCCTTAGGGTCTGATTTTGTGACTGAGGCCCCTCTGGGTTCGATTTTGTGGCCGGGGTCTCTCAGGGTCCGATTTTATGGGTGGGGCCCCTCAGCGACCGATTTTGAGGGTGGGGCCCCTCAGGGTCTAATTTGGTGGGCGGGGCCCCTCAGGGTCCGATTTTGTGGGTGGGGTCCCTCATGGTCTGATTTTGTGGGTGGGGCCCCTCAGGTTCTGATTTTGTGGTTGGGGCCCCTCAGGTTCTGATTTTGTGGCTGGGGTCCCTCAGGGTCTGATTTTGTGGGTGGGGCCCCTCAGGGTCCGATTTTGTGACTGGGGCCCCTCAGGGTCTGATTTTGTGGCTGGGGCCCCTCAGGGTCCGATTTTGTGGGTGGGGTCCCTCATGGTCTGATTTTGTGGGTGGGGCCCCTCAGGTTCTGATTTTGTGGTTGGGGCCCCTCAGGTTCTGATTTTGTGGCTGGGGTCCCTCAGGGTCTGATTTTGTGGGTGGGGCCCCTCAGGGTTCGATTTTGTGACTGGGGCCCCTCAGGGTCTGATTTTGTGGCTGGGGCCCCTCAGGGTCTGGATTTGTGGGTGGGGCCCATCATGTTCCGATTTTGTGGGTGGGGCCCCTCAGGGTCCGATATTGTGGCTGGGGACCCTCATGGTCTGATTTTGTGGCTGTGGCCCCTCAGGGTCTGATTTTGAGGGTGGGGCCCCTCAGGGTCTAATTTGGTGGGCAGAGCCCCTCAGGGTCCAATTTTGTGCGTGGGGCCCCTCAGGGTCCGTTTTTGTGGGTGGGGCCCTTCAGGGTCCGATTTTGTGGCTGGGGCCCCTCAGGGTCTGATTTTGTGGGTGGGGCCCATCAGGGTCCGATTCTGTGGGTGGGGCCCCTCAGGGTCCGATTTTGTGACCGGGGACCCTCAGGGTCTGATTTTGTGGGTGGGGCCCCTCAGGGTCCGATTTTGCGGCTGGGGTCCCTCAGGGTCTGATTTTGTGGGTGGGGCCCCTCAGGGTCCGATTTTGTGGCCGGGGCCCCTTAGGGTCTGATTTTGTGACTGAGGCCCCGCTGGGTTCGATTTTGTGGCCGGGGTGTCTCAGGGTCCGATTTTATCGGTGGGGCCCCTCAGCGACCGATTTTGAGGGTGGGGCCCCTCCGGGTCTAATTTGGTGGGCGGGGCCCCTCAGGGTCCGATTTTGTGGCTGGAGCCCCTCAGGGTCTGATTTTGTGGCTGGGGTCCCTCAGGGTCTGATTTTGTGGGTGGGGCCCCTCAGGGTCCGATTTTGTGTCCGGGCCCCTCAGGGTCTGATTTTGTGGTTGAGGCCCCTCAGGGTCCGATTTTGTGGCCAGGGTCTCTCAGGGTCCGATTTTGTGGCTGGGGCCCCTCAGGGTCTGGATTTGTGGGTGGGGCCCATCAGGGTCCGATTTTGTGGGTGGGGCCCCTCAGGGTCTGATTTTGTGGCTGGGGACCCTCATGGTCTGATTTTGTGGCTGTGGCCCCTCAGGGTCTGATTTTGAGGGTGTGGCCCCTCAGGGTCTAATTTGGTGGGCGGAGCCCCTCAGGGTCCGATTTTGTGCGTGGGGCCCCTCAGGGTCCGATTTTGTGGGTGGGTCCCCTCAGGGTCCGATTTTGTGGCTGGGGCCCCTCAGGGTCTGATTTTGTGGGTGTGGCCCATCAGGGTCCGATTCTGTGGGTGGGGCCCCTCAGGGTCCGATTTTGTGACCGGGGACCCTCAGGGTCTGATTTTGTGGGTGGGGCCCCTCAGGGTCCGATTTTGTGGCTTTGGTACCTCAGGGTCTGATTTTGTGGGTGGGGCCCCTCAGGGTCTGATTTTGTGGCCGGGGCCCCTTAGGGTCTGATTTTGTGACTGAGGCCCCTCTGGGTTCGATTTTGTGGCCGGGGTCTCTCAGGGTCCGATTTTATGGGTGGGGCCCCTCAGCGACCGATTTTGAGGGTGGGGCCCCTCAGGGTCTAATTTGGTGAGCGGGGCCCCTCAGGGTCCGATTTTGTGGGTGGGGTCCCTCATGGTCTGATTTTGTGGGTGGGGCCCCTCAGGTTCTGATTTTGTGGTTGGGGCCACTCAGGTTCTGATTTTGTGGCTGGGGTCCCTCAGGGTCTGATTTTGTGGGTGGGGCCCCTCAGGGTCCGATTTTGTGACTGGGGCCCCTCAGGTTCTGATTTTGTGGTTGGGGCCCCTCAGGGTCCGATTTTGTGGCCGGGGTCTCTCAGGGTCCTATTTTGTGGCCGTGTCCAATCAGGGTCTGGATTTGTGGGTGGGGCCCATCAGGGTCCGATTCTGTGGGTGGGGCCCCTCAGGGTCCGATTTTGTGACCGGGGACCCTCAGGGTCTGATTTTGTGGGTGGGGCCCCTCAGGGTCCGATTTTGTGGCTGGGGTCCCTCAGGGTCTGATTTTGTGGGTGGGGCACCTCAGGGTCTGATTTTGTGGCCGGGGCCCCTTAGGGTCTGATTTTGTGACTGAGGCCCCTCTGGGTTCGATTTTGTGGCCGGGGTCTCTCAGGGTCCGATTTTATGGGTGGGGCCCCTCAGCGACCGATTTTGAGGGTGGGGCCCCTCAGGGTCTAATTTGGTGGGCGGGGTCCCTCAGGGTCCGATTTTGTGGGTGGGGTCCCTCATGGTCTGATTTTGTGGGTGGGGCACCTCAGGTTCTGATTTTGTGGTTGGGGCCCCTCAGGTTCTGATTTTGTGGCTGGGGTCCCTCAGGGTCTGATTTTGTGGGTGGGGCCCCTCAGGGTCCGATTTTTTGACTGGGGCCCCTCAGGGTCTGATTTTGTGGTTGGGGCCCCTCAGGGTCCGATTTTGTGGGTGGGGTCCCTCATGGTCTGATTTTGTGGGTGGGGTCCCTAAGGTTCTGATTTTGTGGTTGGGGCCCCTCAGGTTCTGATTTTGTGGCTGGGGTCCCTCATGGTCTGATTTTGTGGGTGGGGCCCCTCAGGTTCTGATTTTGTGGTTGGGGCCCCTCAGGTTCTGATTTTGTGGCTGGGGTCCCTCTGGGTCTGATTTTGTGGGTGGGGCCCCTCAGGGTCCGATTTTGTGACTGGTGCCCCTCAGGGTCTGATTTTGTGGTTGGGGCCCCTCAGGGTCCGATTTTGTGGGTGGGGTCCCTCATGGTCTGATTTTGTGGGTGGGGCCCCTCAGGTTCTGATTTTGTGGTTGGGGCCCCTCAGGTTCTGATTTTGTGGCTGGAGTCCCTCAGGGTCTGATTTTGTGGGTGGGGCCCCTCAGGGCCCGATTTTGTGACTGGGGCCCCTCAGGGTCTGATTTTGTGGCTGGGGCCCCTCAGGGTCTGGATTTGTGGGTGGGGCCCATCATGTTCCGATTTTGTGGGTGGGGCCCCTCAGGGTCCGATATTGTGGCTGGGGACCCTCATGGTCTGATTTTGTGGCTGTGGCCCCTCAGGGTCTGATTTTGAGGGTGGGGCCCCTCAGGGTCTAATTTGGTGGGCAGAGGCCCTCAGGGTCCAATTTTGTGCGTGGGGCCCCTCAGGGTCCGTTTTTGTGGGTGGGGCCCTTCAGGGTCCGATTTTGTGGGTGGGGCCCATCAGGGTCCGATTCTGTGGGTGGGGCCCCTCAGGGTCCGATTTTGTGACCGGGGACCCTCAGGGTCTGATTTTGTGGGTGGGGCCCCTCAGGGTCCGATTTTGCGGCTGGGGTCCCTCAGGGTCTGATTTTGTGGGTGGGGCCCCTCAGGGTCCGATTTTGTGGCCGGGGCCCCTTAGGGTCTGATTTTATGACTGAGGCCCCGCTGGGTTCGATTTTGTGGCCGGGGTGTCTCAGGGTCCGATTTTATCGGTGGGGCCCCTCAGCGACCGATTTTGAGGGTGGGGCCCCACCGGGTCTAATTTGGTGGGCGGGGCCCCTCAGGGTCCGATTTTGTGGCCGGGGCCCTTCAGTGTCCGATTTTGTGTCCGGGGCCCCTCAGGGTCCGATTTTGTGGCCGGGGCCCGTCAGGGTCCGATTTTGTGGTTGGGGCCCCTCAGGGTCCGATTTTGTGGGTAGGGCCCCTCAGGGTCCGATTTTGTAAGTGGGGCAACTCAGGGTCCGATGTTGTGGCCGGATCCCCTCAGTGTCCGATTTTGTGGGTGGGGCCCCTCAGGGTCCAATTTTGTGGCCGGGCCCCTCAGGGTCCAATTTTGTGGGTGGGGCCCCTTAGGGTCCGATTTTGTGGGTGCGGCCACTCAGGGTACAATTTGGTGGTCGGGGCCACTATGGGTCTGATTTGGTGGGCGGGGCCACTCTGGGTCCGATTTGGTGGGCGGGGCCACTCTGGGTCCGATTTGGTGAGCTGGGCCCCTCAGTGTCTGATTTGGTGGGCGGGATCTATCAGAGTCCGATTTGGTGGGCGGGGCCCCTCAGGGTCCAATTTGGTTGGCGGGGACCCTCGGGGTCCGATTTGGTGGGCGGTATCCCTCGGGGTCCGATTTGGTGGGCGGGGCCCCTCGGGGTCCAATTTGGTGGGCGGGGCCCCTCGGGGTCCGATTTGGTGGGTGGGGCCCCTCGGGGTCCGCTTTGGTGAGCGGGATCACTCTAGGTCTGATTTGGTGGGTGGGCCACTCTTGGTCTGATTTGGTGGGGGGGCCCCTCAGAGTTCAATTTGGTCAGCGGGGACCCTCAGGGTCCGATTTTGTGGGTGGGGCCCCTCAGGGTCCGATTTTGTGGTTGGGGCCTTTCAGAATCCGATTTAGTGGGTGGGGCCCTCAGGGTCCGATTTGGTGGGCGGGTCCCCTCAGGGTCCCATTTGGTGGGCGGGGCCCCTCAGGGTCAGATGTGGTGGACGGGGCCCCTTAGGGTCCAATTTGGTGGGCGGGGCCCCTCAGGGTCTGATTTGGTGGGCGGGGCCACTGTGGGTCCGATTTGGTGGGCGGGGCCCCTCAGGGTCCGATTTTGTGGCCGGGGCCCCTCAGGGTCCGATTTTGTGTCCGGGGCCCCTCAGGGTCCGATTTTGTAGCCGGTGCCTCTCAGGGTCTGATTTTGTGGTTGGGGCCCCTCAGAATCCGATTTTGTGGCCGGGTCACCTCAGGGACCGATTTTGCGGGTGGGGCCCCTCAGGGTCCGATTTTGCGGGTGGGGCCCCTTAGGGTCCGATTTTGCAGGTGGGGCCCCTCAGAATCCGATTTTGTGGCCGGGGCCCCTTAGGGTCCGATTTTGCGGGTGGGGCCCCTCAGGGTCCGATTTTGTGGCCGGGGCCCCTCATGGTCCGATTTTGTGGCCGGGTCCCCTCAGGGACCGATTTTGAGGGTGGGGCCCCTCAGGGTCTAATTTGGTGGGCGGGGCCCCTCAGGGTCTGATTTTGTGGGTGGGGCCCTCAGGGTCCGATTTTGTGGGTGGAGCCCCTCAGGGTCCGATTTTTGGGACCGGGGCCCATCAGGGTCCGATTTTGCGGGTGGAGCCCCTCAGGGTCCGATTTTGCGGTTGGGGCCCCACAGCGTCCGATTTTGCGGGTGGGGCCCATCAGGGTCCGATTTTGTGACCGGGGACCCTCATGGTCCGATTTTGTGGCCGGGGCCCCTTAGGGCCCGATTTTGAGGGTGGGGCCCCTCAGGGTCTAATTTGGTGGGCGGGGCCCCTCAGGGTCCGATTTTGTGGGTGGGGCCCTCAGGGTCCGATTTTGTGGGTGGGGCCCCTCAGGGTCCAATTTTTGGGGCCGGGGCCCCTCAGGGTCTGATTTTGCGGTTGGGGCCCCTCAGGGTCCGATTTTGCGGTTGGGGCCCCTCAGGGTCCGATTTTGCGGGTGGGGCCCCTCAGGGTCCGATTTTGCGGGTGGGGCCCCTCAGGATCCGATTTTGTGGCCAGGGCCCCTTAGGGTCCGATTTTTCAGGTGGGGCCCCTCAGGGTCCGATTTTGGGGCCGGGGCCCCTCATGGTCTGATTTTTTGGGTGGGGTCCCTCAGGGTCCGATTTTGGGGCCGGGGCCCCTCAGGGTCTGATTTTGTGGTTGGGGCCCCTCAGGGTCCGATTTTGTGGCCGGGGGTCTCTCAGGGTCTGATTTTGTGGCTGGGGCCCCTCAGGGTCTGGATTTGTGGGTGGGGCCCATCATGTTCCGATTTTGTGGGTGGGGCCCCTCAGGGTTCGATTTTGTGGCTGGGGACCCTCATGGTCTGATTTTGTGGCTGTGGCCCCTCAGGGTCTGATTTTGAGGGTGGGGCCCCTCAGGGTCTAATTTGGTGGGCAGAGCCCCTCAGGGTCCAATTTTGTGCGTGGGGCCCCTCAGGGTCCGTTTTTGTGGGTGGGGCCCTTCAGGGTCCGATTTTGTGGCTGGGGCCCCTCAGGGTCTGATTTTGTGGGTGGGGCCCATCAGGGTCCGATTCTGTGGGTGGGGCCCCTCAGGGTCCGATTTTGTGACCGGGGACCCTCAGGGTCTGATTTTGTGGGTGGGGCCCCTCAGGGTCCGATTTTGCGGCTGGGGTCCCTCAGGGTCTGATTTTGTGGGTGGGGCCCCTCAGGGTTCGATTTTGTGGCCGGGGCCCCTTAGGGTCTGATTTTGTGACTGAGGCCCCGCTGGGTTCGATTTTGTGGCCGGGGTGTCTCAGGGTCCGATTTTATCGGTGGGGCCCCTCAGCGACCGATTTTGAGGGTGGGGCCCCTCCGGGTCTAATTTGGTTTGCGGGGCCCCTCAGGGTCCGATTTTGTGGGTGGGGCCCCTCAGGGTCCGATTTTGTGGGTGGGGACCCTCAGGGTCCGATTTTGTGGCTGGAGCCCCTCAGGGTCTGATTTTGTGGCTGGGGTCCCTCAGGGTCTGATTTTGTGGGTGGGGCCCCTCAGGGTCCGATTTTGTGTCCGGGGCCCCTCAGGGTCTGATTTTGTGGTTGAGGCCCCTCAGGGTCCGATTTTGTGGCCAGGGTCTCTCAGGGTCCGATTTTGTGGCTGGGGCCCCTCAGGGTCTGGATTTGTGGGTGGGGCCCATCAGGGTCCGATTTTGTGGGTGGGGCCCCTCAGGGTCCGATATTGTGGCTGGGGACCCTCATGGTCTGATTTTGTGGCTGTGGCCCCTCAGGGTCTGATTTTGAGGGTGTGGCCCCTCAGGGTCTAATTTGGTGGGCGGAGCCCCTCAGGGTCCGATTTTTTGCGTGGGGCCCCACAGGGTCCGATTTTGTGGGTGGGTCCCCTCAGGGTCCGATTTTGTGGCTGGGGCCCCTCAGGTTCTGATTTTGTGGGTGGGGCCCATCAGGGTCCGATTCTGTGGGTGGGGCCCCTCAGGGTCCGATTTTGTGACCGGGGACCCTCAGGGTCTGATTTTGTGGGTGGGGCCCCTCAGGGTCCGATTTTGTGGCTGGGGTCCCTCAGGGTCTGATTTTGTGGCCGGGGCCCCTTAGGGTCTGATTTTGTGACTGAGGCCCCTCTGGGTTCGATTTTGTGGCCGGGGTCTCTCAGGGTCCGATTTTATGGGTGGGGCCCCTCAGCGACCGATTTTGAGGGTGGGGCCCCTCAGGGTCTAATTTGGTGGGCGGGGTCCCTCAGGGTCCGATTTTGTGGGTGGGGTCCCTCATGGTCTGATTTTGTGGGTGGGGCACCTCAGGTTCTGATTTTGTGGTTGGGGCCCCTCAGGTTCTGATTTTGTGGCTGGGGTCCCTCAGGGTCTGATTTTGTGGGTGGGGCCCCTCAGGGTCCGATTTTTTGACTGGGGCCCCTCAGGGTCTGATTTTGTGGTTGGGGCCCCTCAGGGTCCGATTTTGTGGGTGGGGTCCCTCATGGTCTGATTTTGTGGGTGGGGTCCCTCAGGTTCTGATTTTGTGGTTGGGGCCCCTCAGGTTCTGATTTTGTGGCTGGGGTCCCTCATGGTCTGATTTTGTGGGTGGGGCCCCTCAGGTTCTGATTTTGTGGTTGGGGCCCCTCAGGTTCTGATTTTGTGGCTGGGGTCCCTCTGGGTCTGATTTTGTGGGTGGGGCCCCTCAGGGTCCGATTTTGTGACTGGTGCCCCTCAGGGTCTGATTTTGTGGTTGGGGCCCCTCAGGGTCCGATTTTGTGGGTGGGGTCCCTCATGGTCTGATTTTGTGGGTGGGGCCCCTCAGGTTCTGATTTTGTGGTTGGGGCCCCTCAGGTTCTGATTTTGTGGCTGGAGTCCCTCAGGGTCTGATTTTGTGGGTGGGGCCCCTCAGGGCCCGATTTTGTGACTGGGGCCCCTCAGGGTCTGATTTTGTGGCTGGGGCCCCTCAGGGTCTGGATTTGTGGGTGGGGCCCATCATGTTCCGATTTTGTGGGTGGGGCCCCTCAGGGTCCGATATTGTGGCTGGGGACCCTCATGGTCTGATTTTGTGGCTGTGGCCCCTCAGGGTCTGATTTTGAGGGTGGGGCCCCTCAGGGTCTAATTTGGTGGGCAGAGGCCCTCAGGGTCCAATTTTGTGCGTGGGGCCCCTCAGGGTCCGTTTTTGTGGGTGGGGCCCTTCAGGGTCCGATTTTGTGGGTGGGGCCCATCAGGGTCCGATTCTGTGGGTGGGGCCCCTCAGGGTCCGATTTTGTGACCGGGGACCCTCAGGGTCTGATTTTGTGGGTGGGGCCCCTCAGGGTCCGATTTTGCGGCTGGGGTCCCTCAGGGTCTGATTTTGTGGGTGGGGCCCCTCAGGGTCCGAATTTGTGGCCGGGGCCCCTTAGGGTCTGATTTTGTGACTGAGGCCCCGCTGGGTTCGATTTTGTGGCCGGGGTGTCTCAGGGTCCGATTTTATCGGTGGGGCCCCTCAGCGACCGATTTTGAGGGTGGGGCCCCTCCGGGTCTAATTTGGTGGGCGGGGCCCCTCAGGGTCCGATTTTGTGGCCGGGGCCCTTCAGTGTCCGATTTTGTGTCCGGGGCCCCTCAGGGTCCGATTTTGTGGCCGGGGCCCGTCAGGGTCCGATTTTGTGGTTGGGGCCCCTCAGGGTCCGATTTTGTGGGTAGGGCCCCTCAGGGTCCGATTTTGTAAGTGGGGCAACTCAGGGTCCGATGTTGTGGCCGGATCCCCTCAGTGTCCGATTTTGTGGGTGGGGCCCCTCAGGGTCCAATTTTGTGGCCGGGCCCCTCAGGGTCCAATTTTGTGGGTGGGGCCCCTTAGGGTCCGATTTTGTGGGTGCGGCCACTCAGGGTACAATTTGGTGGTCGGGGCCACTATGGGTCTGATTTGGTGGTCGGGGCCACTCTGGGTCCGATTTGGTGGGCGGGGCCACTCTGGGTCCGATTTGGTGAGCTGGGCCCCTCAGTGTCTGATTTGGTGGGCGGGATCTATCAGAGTCCGATTTGGTGGGCGGGGCCCCTCAGGGTCCAATTTGGTTGGCGGGGACCCTCGGGGTCCGATTTGGTGGGCGGTATCCCTCGGGGTCCGATTTGGTGGGCGGGGCCCCTCGGGGTCCAATTTGGTGGGCGGGGCCCCTCGGGGTCCGATTTGGTGGGTGGGGCCCCTCGGGGTCCGCTTTGGTGAGCGGGATCACTCTAGGTCTGATTTGGTGGGTGGGCCACTCTTGGTCTGATTTGGTGGGGGGCCCCTCAGAGTTCAATTTGGTCAGCGGGGACCCTCAGGGTCCGATTTTGTGGGTGGGGCCCCTCAGGGTCCGATTTTGTGGTTGGGGCCTTTCAGAATCCGATTTAGTGGGCGGGGCCCTCAGGGTCCGATTTGGTGGGCGGGTCCCCTCAGGGTCCCATTTGGTGGGCGGGGCCCCTCAGGGTCAGATGTGGTGGACGGGGCCCCTTAGGGTCCAATTTGGTGGGCGGGGCCCCTCAGGGTCTGATTTGGTGGGCGGGGCCACTGTGGGTCCGATTTGGTGGGCGGGGCCCCTCAGGGTCCGATTTTGTGGCCGGGGCCCCTCAGGGTCCGATTTTGTGTCCGGGGCCCCTCAGGGTCCGATTTTGTAGCCGGTGCCTCTCAGGGTCTGATTTTGTGGTTGGGGCCCCTCAGAATCCGATTTTGTGGCCGGGTCACCTCAGGGACCGATTTTGCGGGTGGGGCCCCTCAGGGTCCGATTTTGCGGGTGGGGCCCCTTAGGGTCCGATTTTGCAGGTGGGGCCCCTCAGAATCCGATTTTGTGGCCGGGGCCCCTTAGGGTCCGATTTTGCGGGTGGGGCCCCTCAGGGTCCGATTTTGTGGCCGGGGCCCCTCATGGTCCGATTTTGTGGCCGGGTCCCCTCAGGGACCGATTTTGAGGGTGGGGCCCCTCAGGGTCTAATTTGGTGGGCGGGGCCCCTCAGGGTCTGATTTTGTGGGTGGGGCCCTCAGGGTCCGATTTTGTGGGTGGAGCCCCTCAGGGTCCGATTTTTGGGACCGGGGCCCATCAGGGTCCGATTTTGCGGGTGGAGCCCCTCAGGGTCCGATTTTGCGGTTGGGGCCCCACAGCGTCCGATTTTGCGGGTGGGGCCCATCAGGGTCCGATTTTGTGACCGGGGACCCTCATGGTCCGATTTTGTGGCCGGGGCCCCTTAGGGCCCGATTTTGAGGGTGGGGCCCCTCAGGGTCTAATTTGGTGGGAGGGGCCCCTCAGGGTCCGATTTTGTGGGTGGGGCCCTCAGGGTCCGATTTTGTGGGTGGGGCCCCTCAGGGTCCGATTTTTGGGGCCGGGGCCCCTCAGGGTCTGATTTTGCGGTTGGGGCCCCTCAGGGTCCGATTTTGCGGTTGGGGCCCCTCAGGGTCCGATTTTGCGGGTGGGGCCCCTCAGGGTCCGATTTTGCGGGTGGGGCCCCTTAGGGTCCGATTTTGCGGGTGGGGCCCCTCAGGATCCGATTTTGTGGCCAGGGCCCCTTAGGGTCCGATTTTTCAGGTGGGGCCCCTCAGGGTCCGATTTTGGGGCCGGGGCCCCTCATGGTCTGATTTTTTGGGTGGGGTCCCTCAGGGTCCGATTTTGGGGCCGGGGCCCCTCAGGGTCTGATTTTGTGGTTGGGGCCCCTCAGGGTCCGATTTTGTGGCCGGGGGTCTCTCAGGGTCTGATTTTGTGGCTGGGGCCCCTCAGGGTCTGGATTTGTGGGTGGGGCCCATCATGTTCCGATTTTGTGGGTGGGGCCCCTCAGGGTTCGATTTTGTGGCTGGGGACCCTCATGGTCTGATTTTGTGGCTGTGGCCCCTCAGGGTCTGATTTTGAGGGTGGGGCCCCTCAGGGTCTAATTTGGTGGGCAGAGCCCCTCAGGGTCCAATTTTGTGCGTGGGGCCCCTCAGGGTCCGTTTTTGTGGGTGGGGCCCTTCAGGGTCCGATTTTGTGGCTGGGGCCCCTCAGGGTCTGATTTTGTGGGTGGGGCCCATCAGGGTCCGATTCTGTGGGTGGGGCCCCTCAGGGTCCGATTTTGTGACCGGGGACCCTCAGGGTCTGATTTTGTGGGTGGGGCCCCTCAGGGTCCGATTTTGCGGCTGGGGTCCCTCAGGGTCTGATTTTGTGGGTGGGGCCCCTCAGGGTTCGATTTTGTGGCCGGGGCCCCTTAGGGTCTGATTTTGTGACTGAGGCCCCGCTGGGTTCGATTTTGTGGCCGGGGTGTCTCAGGGTCCGATTTTATCGGTGGGGCCCCTCAGCGACCGATTTTGAGGGTGGGGCCCCTCCGGGTCTAATTTGGTTTGCGGGGCCCCTCAGGGTCCGATTTTGTGGGTGGGGCCCCTCAGGGTCCGATTTTGTGGGTGGGGACCCTCAGGGTCCGATTTTGTGGCTGGAGCCCCTCAGGGTCTGATTTTGTGGCTGGGGTCCCTCAGGGTCTGATTTTGTGGGTGGGGCCCCTCAGGGTCCGATTTTGTGTCCGGGGCCCCTCAGGGTCTGATTTTGTGGTTGAGGCCCCTCAGGGTCCGATTTTGTGGCCAGGGTCTCTCAGGGTCCGATTTTGTGGCTGGGGCCCCTCAGGGTCTGGATTTGTGGGTGGGGCCCATCAGGGTCCGATTTTGTGGGTGGGGCCCCTCAGGGTCCGATATTGTGGCTGGGGACCCTCATGGTCTGATTTTGTGGCTGTGGCCCCTCAGGGTCTGATTTTGAGGGTGTGGCCCCTCAGGGTCTAATTTGGTGGGCGGAGCCCCTCAGGGTCCGATTTTTTGCGTGGGGCCCCACAGGGTCCGATTTTGTGGGTGGGTCCCTCAGGGTCCGATTTTGTGGCTGGGGCCCCTCAGGTTCTGATTTTGTGGGTGGGGCCCATCAGGGTCCGATTCTGTGGGTGGGGCCCCTCAGGGTCCGATTTTGTGACCGGGGACCCTCAGGGTCTGATTTTGTGGGTGGGGCCCCTCAGGGTCCGATTTTGTGGCTGGGGTCCCTCAGGGTCTGATTTTGTGGGTGGGGCACCTCAGGGTCTGATTTTGTGGCCGGGGCCCCTTAGGGTCTGATTTTGTGACTGAGGCCCCTCTGGGTTCGATTTTGTGGCCGGGGTCTCTCAGGGTCCGATTTTATGGGTGGGGCCCCTCAGCGACCGATTTTGAGGGTGGGGCCCCTCAGGGTCTAATTTGGTGGGCGGGGCCCCTAAGGGTCCGATTTTGTGGGTGGGGTCCCTCATGGTCTGATTTTGTGGGTGGGGCCCCTCAGGTTCTGATTTTGTGGTTGGGGCCCCTCAGGTTCTGATTTTGTGGCTGGGGTCCCTCAGGGTCTGATTTTGTGGGTGGGGCCCCTCAGGGTCCGATTTTGTGACTGGGGCCCCTCAGGGTCTGATTTTGTGGCTGGGGCCCCTCATGGTCCGATTTTGTGGGTGGGGTCCCTCATGGTCTGATTTTGTGGGTGGGGCCCCTCAGGTTCTGATTTTGTGGCTGGGGTCCCTCAGGGTCTGATTTTGTGGGTGGGGCCCCTCAGGGTTCGATTTTGTGACTGGGGCCCCTCAGGGTCTGATTTTGTGGCTGGGGCCCCTCAGGGTCTGGATTTGTGGGTGGGGCCCATCATGTTCCGATTTTGTGGGTGGGGCCCCTCAGGGTCCGATATTGTGGCTGGGGACCCTCATGGTCTGATTTTGTGGCTGTGGCCCCTCAGGGTCTGATTTTGAGGGTGGGGCCCCTCAGGGTCTAATTTGGTGGGCAGAGCCCCTCAGGGTCCAATTTTGTGCGTGGGGCCCCTCAGGGTCCGTTTTTGTGGGTGGGGCCCTTCAGGGTCCGATTTTGTGGCTGGGGCCCCTCAGGGTCTGATTTTGTGGGTGGGGCCCATCAGGGTCTGATTCTGTGGGTGGGGCCCCTCAGGGTCCGATTTTGTGACCGGGGACCCTCAGGGTCTGATTTTGTGGGTGGGGCCCCTCAGGGTCCGATTTTGCGGCTGGGGTCCCTCAGGGTCTGATTTTGTGGGTGGGGCCCCTCAGGGTCCGATTTTGTGGCCGGGGCCCCTTAGGGTCTGATTTTGTGACTGAGGCCCCGCTGGGTTCGATTTTGTGGCCTGGGTGTCTCAGGGTCCGATTTTATCGGTGGGGCCCGTCAGCGACCGATTTTGAGGGTGGGGCCCCTCCGGGTCTAATTTGGTGGGCGGGGCCCCTCAGGGTCCGATTTTGTGGGTGGGGACCCTCAGGGTCCGATTTTGTGGCTGGAGCCCCTCACGGTCTGATTTTGTGGCTGGGGTCCCTCAGGGTCTGATTTTGTGGGTGGGGCCCCTCAGGGTCCGATTTTGTGTCCGGGCCCCTCAGGGTCTGATTTTGTGGTCGAGGCCCCTCAGGGTCCGATTTTGTGGCCAGGGTCTCTCAGGGTCCGATTTTGTGGCTGGGGCCCCTCAGGGTCTGGATTTGTGGGTGGGGCCCATCAGGGTCCGATTTTGTGGGTGGGGCCCCTCAGGGTCTGATTTTGTGGCTGGGGACCCTCATGGTCTGATTTTGTGGCTGTGGCCCCTCAGGGTCTGATTTTGAGGGTGTGGCCCCTCAGGGTCTAATTTGGTGGGCGGAGCCCCTCAGGGTCCGATTTTGTGCGTGGGGCCCCTCAGGGTCCGATTTTGTGGGTGGGTCCCCTCAGGGTCCGATTTTGTGGCTGGGGCCCCTCAGGGTCTGATTTTGTGGGTGTGGCCCATCAGGGTCCGATTCTGTGGGTGGGGCCCCTCAGGGTCCGATTTTGTGACCGGGGACCCTCAGGGTCTGATTTTGTGGGTGGGGCCCCTCAGGGTCCGATTTTGTGGCTGGGGTACCTCAGGGTCTGATTTTGTGGGTGGGGCCCCTCTGGGTCTGATTTTGTGGCCGGGGCCCCTTAGGGTCTGATTTTGTGACTGAGGCCCCTCTGGGTTCGATTTTGTGGCCGGGGTCTCTCAGGGTCCGATTTTATGGGTGGGGCCCCTCAGCGACCGATTTTGAGGGTGGGGCCCCTCAGGGTCTAATTTGGTGGGCGGGGCCCCTCAGGGTCCGATTTTGTGGGTGGGGTCCCTCATGGTCTGATTTTGTGGGTGGGGCCCCTCAGGTTCTGATTTTGTGGTTGGGGCCCCTCAGGTTCTGATTTTGTGGCTGGGGTCCCTCAGGGTCTGATTTTGTGGGTGGGGCCCCTCAGGGTCCGATTTTGTGACTGGGGCCCCTCAGGGTCTGATTTTGTGGCTGGGGCCCCTCATGGTCCGATTTTGTGGGTGGGGTCCCTCATGGTCTGATTTTGTGGGTGGGGCCCCTCAGGTTCTGATTTTGTGGTTGGGGCCCCTCAGGTTCTGATTTTGTGGCTGGGGTCCCTCAGGGTCTGATTTTGTGGGTGGGGCCCCTCAGGGTTCGATTTTGTGACTGGGGCCCCTCAGGGTCTGATTTTGTGGCTGGGGCCCCTCAGGGTCTGGATTTGTGGGTGGGGCCCATCATGTTCCGATTTTGTGGGTGGGGCCCCTCAGGGTCCGATATTGTGGCTGGGGACCCTCATGGTCTGATTTTGTGGCTGTGGCCCCTCAGGGTCTGATTTTGAGGGTGGGGCCCCTCAGGGTCTAATTTGGTGGGCAGAGCCCCTCAGGGTCCAATTTTGTGCGTGGGGCCCCTCAGGGTCCGTTTTTGTGGGTGGGGCCCTTCAGGGTCCGATTTTGTGGCTGGGGCCCCTCAGGGTCTGATTTTGTGGGTGGGGCCCATCAGGGTCTGATTCTGTGGGTGGGGCCCCTCAGGGTCCGATTTTGTGACCGGGGACCCTCAGGGTCTGATTTTGTGGGTGGGGCCCCTCAGGGTCCGATTTTGCGGCTGGGGTCCCTCAGGGTCTGATTTTGTGGGTGGGGCCCCTCAGGGTCCGATTTTGTGGCCGGGGCCCCTTAGGGTCTGATTTTGTGACTGAGGCCCCGCTGGGTTCGATTTTGTGGCCTGGGTGTCTCAGGGTCCGATTTTATCGGTGGGGCCCGTCAGCGACCGATTTTGAGGGTGGGGCCCCTCCGGGTCTAATTTGGTGGGCGGGGCCCCTCAGGGTCCGATTTTGTGGGTGGGGACCCTCAGGGTCCGATTTTGTGGCTGGAGCCCCTCACGGTCTGATTTTGTGGCTGGGGTCCCTCAGGGTCTGATTTTGTGGGTGGGGCCCCTCAGGGTCCGATTTTGTGTCCGGGCCCCTCAGGGTCTGATTTTGTGGTCGAGGCCCCTCAGGGTCCGATTTTGTGGCCAGGGTCTCTCAGGGTCCGATTTTGTGGCTGGGGCCCCTCAGGGTCTGGATTTGTGGGTGGGGCCCATCAGGGTCCGATTTTGTGGGTGGGGCCCCTCAGGGTCTGATTTTGTGGCTGGGGACCCTCATGGTCTGATTTTGTGGCTGTGGCCCCTCAGGGTCTGATTTTGAGGGTGTGGCCCCTCAGGGTCTAATTTGGTGGGCGGAGCCCCTCAGGGTCCGATTTTGTGCGTGGGGCCCCTCAGGGTCCGATTTTGTGGGTGGGTCCCCTCAGGGTCCGATTTTGTGGCTGGGGCCCCTCAGGGTCTGATTTTGTGGGTGTGGCCCATCAGGGTCCGATTCTGTGGGTGGGGCCCCTCAGGGTCCGATTTTGTGACCGGGGACCCTCAGGGTCTGATTTTGTGGGTGGGGCCCCTCAGGGTCCGATTTTGTGGCTGGGGTACCTCAGGGTCTGATTTTGTGGGTGGGGCCCCTCTGGGTCTGATTTTGTGGCCGGGGCCCCTTAGGGTCTGATTTTGTGACTGAGGCCCCTCTGGGTTCGATTTTGTGGCCGGGGTCTCTCAGGGTCCGATTTTATGGGTGGGGCCCCTCAGCGACCGATTTTGAGGGTGGGGCCCCTCAGGGTCTAATTTGGTGGGCGGGGCCCCTCAGGGTCCGATTTTGTGGGTGGGGTCCCTCATGGTCTGATTTTGTGGGTGGGGCCCCTCAGGTTCTGATTTTGTGGTTGGGGCCACTCAGGTTCTGATTTTGTGGCTGGGGTCCCTCAGGGTCTGATTTTGTGGGTGGGGCCCCTCAGGGTCCGATTTTGTGACTGGGGCCCTTCAGGGTCTGATTTTGTGGTTGGGGCCCCTCAGGGTCCGATTTTGTGGCCGGGGTCTCTCAGGGTCCTATTTTGTGGCCGTGTCCAATCAGGGTCTGGATTTGTGGGTGGGGCCCCTCAGGGTCCGATTTTGTGGGTGGGGCCCCTCAGAGTCCGATTTTGTGGCTGGGGCCCCTCAGGGTCTGATTTTGTGGCTGGGGCCCCTCAGGGTCTGATTTTGAGGGTGGGGCCTCTCAGGGTCTAATTTGGTGGGCGGGGCCCCTCAGGGTCTGATTTTGTGGTTGGGGCCCCTCAGGGTCCGATTTCGTGACCTGGTCCCCTTAGGGTCTGATTTTGTGACTGGGATCCCTCTGGGTTCGATTTTGTGGCCGGGGTCTCTCAGGGTCCGATTTTGTGGGTGGGGCCCCTCAGGGTCTTATTTTGCGGCTGGGGCCCCTCACGGTCTGATTTTGTGACTGGGGCCCCTCTAGGTTCGATTTTGTGGCCGGGGTCTCTCAGGGTCCGATTTTGTGCTTGGGGCCCCTCAGGGTCTGATTTTGTGGCCGGGCCCACTCAGGGTCCGATTTTGTGGGTGTAGCCCCTTGGGGTCTGATTTTGTGGGTGGAGCTCCCTGGGTCCATTTTGGTGGGCGGGGCCACTCTGGGTCCGATTTAGTGGGCGGTGCCCCTCATGGTCCGATTTGGTGGACGGGGCCCCTCATGGTCCGATTTGGTGGGCGGGGCCTCCCTGGGTACGATTTGGTGGGCGGGGCCCCTCTGGGTCCGATTTGGTGGGCGGGGCCCCTCAGGGTCCGATTTGGTGGGCGGGGAACCTCTGGGTCCAATTTGGTGGGGGGGCCCTTCAGGGTCTGATTTGGGGGCGGGGTCAATCTGGGTCTGATTTGGGGGCGGGGCTCCTCGGGGTCCGATTTGGCGGGCGGGGTCAATCTGGGTCCGATTTGGTGGGCGGGGCTCCTCTGGTTCCGATTTGGTAGGCGGGGCCCCTCAGTGTCCGATTTGATGGGCGGGGCCCCTCTGGGTCCGATTTGGTGGGCGGGGCCACTCTGGGTCCGATTTGATGGGCGGGGCCCCTCTGGGTCCGATTTGATGGGCGGGGCCCCTCTGGGTCAGATTTGGTGGGCAGGGCCACTCTGGGTTCGATTTGATGTGCGGGGCTTCTCAGGGTCTGATTTGGTGGGCGGGGCTCCTCAGGGTCCGATTTGGTGGACGGGGCCCTTCAGGGTCCGATTTGGTGGGCGGGGCCACTCGGAGTCTGATTTGGTGGGAGGGGCCCCTCAGGATCCGATTAGGTGGGCTGTGTTACTCTGGGTCTGATTTTTTGAGCGGGGCCACACTGGGTCCGATTTGGAGGCCAGGGTGGCTCAGCCTCCGATTTGGAGGCCAGGGTGGTTCAGCCTCCGATTTGGAGGCCGGGTTGGCTCAGCCTCCGATTTGGAGGCCGGGGTCACTCAGCTTTCGATTTGGCGCGCCGGCCCTTTAAGACTCATTTTGGTGCGCTGGCCCTTTAAGAATCACTGTGGCACGTCGGCCCTTTAAGAGCCAGGGTGGCTCACTGGGCTTCTAAATCCACTTTGTCGCACATTCTATCTCAGGGGCATGTGTCATGTGATGAAGCTAGATTTGCATTTGTGCTGTGGGTTTCACTTTAAGAGCTGATATTATGTGGCAGAAGCTCTGTCCTTGGGATGTCATGTGATGTTCGTAGGCGTTGGCATAGTAACTGGGTCTGCCTGCGCATATCAATGAGCTCAACTGCCATTTCAATCGCCTCAGGGCACGTTTTGCCATTATCCATTGAAAAGCATTGGAGACAGTGCATTCCAATGACGGGAAAAAAAAATTTCAAACGCAAATTACACAAAAACTACAAATCCGATCGACACGAAAAATACTTAGCAAACCTCTCGTGGACGCTGGCTTCGAAACAACACCTCAACGGCGTCTGTGCGTGTAGCGGTTTGGGCTGTATTAATTGCGGAAATCAACTTAATAATAATAACTAGATGTGTATTTCCTGAAGGAAGTACAGATAGTGGTTTGAAATCGTACCCGGCTGCCCCTTTAAGAGAGACTTGGCTGCTGCCCCTGCAAGACTTTCAACTCAGGATCCGTTTTAACTGTGGGTGCCTCTCAGGGTCCGATTTGGTGGGCGGGGCCCCTCAGGGTCTGATTTTGTGGCCGGGTCCCCTCAGGGTCTGGATTTGTGGGTGGGGCCCCTCAGGGTCCTTTTTTGTGGGTGGGGCCCCTCAGAGTCCGATTTTGTGGCTGGGGCCCCTCAGGGTATGATTTTGTGGCTGGGGCCCCTCAGGGTCTGATTTTGAGGGTGGGGCCCCTCAGGGTCTAATTTGGTGGGCGGGGCCCCTCAGGGTCTGATTTTGTGGGTGGGGCCCCTCAGGGTCCGATTTCGTGACCTGGGCCCCTTAGGGTCTGATTTTGTGACTGGGGCCCCTCTGGGTTCGATTTTGTGGCCGGGGTCTCTCAGGGTCCAATTTTGTGGGTGGGGCCCCTCAGCGTCTTATTTTGCGACTGGGGTCCCTCAGGGTCTGGTTTTGTGGGTGGGGCCCCTCAGGGTCTGATTTTGTGGGTGGGGCCCCTAAGGGTCCGATTTTGTGATCGGGGCACCTCAGGGTCTGATTTTGTGGTTGGGGCCCCTGAGGGTCGTATTTTGTGACTGGGGCCCCTCTAGGTTCGATTTTGTGGCCGGGGTCTCTCAGGGTCTGATTTTGTGGCCGGGCACACTCAGGGTCCGATTTTGTGGGTGGGGCCCCTTAGGGTCTGATTTTGTGGGTGGAGCCCCCTGGGTCCATTTTGGTGGGCGGGGCCACTCGGGGTACGATTTAGTGGGCGGTGCCTCTCATGGTCCGATTTGGTGGGCGGGGCCCCTCATGGTCCGATTTGGTGGGCGGGGCCCCCATGGTCCGATTTGGCGGGCGGGTCCCCCCTGGGACCGATTTGGTGGGCGGGGCCCCTCTGGGTCCGATTTGGTGGGCGGGGCCCTTCAGGGTCCGATTTGGTGTGCGGGGCACCTCTGGGTCCGATTTGGTGGGCGGGGCCCTTCAGGGTCCGATTTGGTGGGCGGGGTCAATCTGGGTCCGATTTGGTGGGCGGGGCTCCTCGGGGTCCGATTTGGTGGGCAGGGTCAATCTGGGTCCGATTTGGTGGGCGGGGCTCCTCAGGGACCGATTTGGTGGGCGGGGCCCCTCATGGTCCAATTTGGTGGGCGGGGCCCCCATGGTCCGATTTGGCGGGCGGGGCCCCCCTGGGACCTATTTGGTGGGCGGGGCCCCTCTGGGTCCGATTTGGTGGGCGGGGCCCTTCAGGGTCCGATTTGGTGTGCCCTCTGGGTCCGATTTGGTGTGCGGGGCCCTTCAGGGTCCGATTTTGTGGGCGGGGTCAATCTGGGTCCGATTTGGTGGGCGGGGCTCCTCTGGGTCCGATTTGGTGGGCAGGGTCAATCTGGGTCCGATTTGGTGGGCGGGGCTCCTCAGGGTCCGATTGGTGGGCGGGGCTCCTCAGGGTCCGATTTGATGGGTGGGGCCCCTCTGGGTCCGATTTGATGGGCGGGGCCACTCTGGGTCCGATTTGATGGGCGGGGCCCTTCAGGGTCCGATTTGGTGGGCGGGGTCACTCTGGGTCCGATTTGGTGGGCGGGGCTTCTCAGGGTCTGATTTGGTGGGCGGGGCTCCTCAGGGTCCGATTTGGTGGACGGGGCCCTTCAGGGTCCGATTTGGTGGGCGGGGCCACTCGGAGTCTGATTTGGTGGGCGGGGCCCCTCAGGATCCGATTTGGTGGGCTGTGCTACTCTGGGTCTGATTTTTTGAGCGGGGCCACACTGGGTCCGATTTGGAGGCCAGGGTGGCTCAGCCTCCGATTTGGAGGCCGGGGTGGTTCAGCCTCTGATTTGGAGGCCGGGGTGGCTCAGCCTCCGATATGGAGGCCGGGTCACTCAGCTTTCGATTTGGCGCGCCGGCCCTTTAAGACTCATTTCGGTGCGCTGGCCCTTTAAGAATCACTGTGGCACGTCGGCCCTTTAAGAGCCAGGGTGGCTCACTGGGCTTCTAAATCCACTTTGTTGCACATTCTATCTCAGGGGCATGTGTCATTTGATGAAGCTAGATTTGCATTTGTGCTGTGGGTTGCACTTTAAGAGCTGATATTATGTGGCAGAATCTCTGTCCTTGGGATGTCATGTGACGTTCGTAGGCGTTGGCATAGTAACTGGGTCTACCTGCGCATAATAATGAGCTCAACTGCCATTTCAATCGCCTCAGGGCACGTTTTGTCATTACCCATTGAAAAGCATTGTAGACAATGCATTCCAATGACGGGAAAAAAAAATTTCAAACGCAAATTGCGCAAAAACTACAAATCCGATCGACACGAAAAATACTTAGCACACCTCTCATGGACGCTGGCTTCGAAACGACACCTCAACGGAGTCTGTGCGTGTAGCGGTTCGGGCCGTATTAATTGCGGAAATCAACTTAATAATAATTAGATGTGTATTTCCTGAAGGAAGTACAGATAGTGGTTTGAAATGGTGCCCGGGTTGCCCCTTTAAGAGAGACTTGCCTGCTGCCCCTTCAAGACTTTTAACTCAGGATACGATTTAACTGTGGGTGCCTCTCAGGGGCCACTTTGGCTTCCTGGTCTGATTTTGTGGGTGGGGCCCCTCAGGGCCTGATTTTGTGGGTGGGGCCCCTCAGGGTCCGATTTTGTGGCCGGGGCCACTCAGGGTCCGATTTGTTGGACGGGGCCCCTCAGGGTCCGATTTGGTGGACGGGGCCCCTCAGGGTCTGATTTGGTGAGTGGGGCCCCTCAAGGTCCGATTTTGTGGCTGGGGCCCCTCAGGGTCCGATTTTGTGGCCGGGGCCAATCAGGATCCGATTTTTGTGGCCGGAACCCCTCAGGGTCCAATTTTGTGGGTGGGGCCCCTCAGGTCCGATTTTGTGGCCGGGGCCCGTCAGGGTCCGAATTTGTGGGTGGGGCCTCTCAGGGTCCGATTTGGTGGGCGGGGCCCCTCAGGGTCCAATTTGGTGGGCAGGGCCCCTCAGGGTCCGATTTTGTGGATTGGGCCCCTCAGGGTCCGATTTTGTGGCCGGGGCCCCTCAGGGTCCGATTTTGTGGTTGGGTCCCCTCAGGGTCCGATTTTGTGGTTGGGTCCCCTCAGGGTCCGATTTTGTGGTTGGGGCCCCTCAGGGTCCGATTTTGTGGCCGCGGCACCTCAGGGTCTGATTTTGAGGCCGCGGCCACTCAGGGTCCGATTTTGTGGCAGGGGCCCCTCTGGGTCCGATTTTGTGGGTGGGGCCCCTCTGGGTCCAATTTGGTGGGCGGGACCACTCTGGGTCCAATTTGGTGGGCGGGGCCTCTCAGGGTCCGATTTTGTGGTTGGGTCCCCTCAGGGTCCGATTTTGTGGCTGGGGCCTATCAGGGTCCAATTTTGTGACCGGGGTCCATCAGGGTCCGATTTTGTGGCCGTGGCCCCTCAGGGACTGATTTTGTGGCAGGGGCCCCTCTGGGTCTGATTTTGTGGGCGGAGCCCCTCTGGGTCCAATTTGGTGGGCGGGACCACTCTGGGTCCGATTTGGTGGGTGGGGCCTCTCAGGGTCCGATTTGCTGGGTGAGGCCCCACAGGGTCCGATTTGGTGGGCGGGGCCACTCTGGGTAAGATTTGGAGGCAGGGGTCGCTCAGCCTCCAATTTGGAGGCCGGGGTCGTTGAGCTTCCGATTTGGAGGCCGAGGTCAAAGAGCCTCTGATTTGGAGGCCGGGGTCGATGAGCTTCCGATTTGGAGGCCGGGGTCGATGAGCTTCCGATTTGGAGGCCGGGGTCGATGAGCCTCCGATTTGGAGGCCGGGGTGGATCAGCCTCCGATTTGGAGGCCGGGGTGGATCAGCCTCCGATTTGGAGGCCGGGGTGGCTCAGCCTCCGATTTGGAGGCCGGGGTGGCTCAGCCTCCGATTTGGACGCCGGGGTGGCTCAGCCTCCGATTTGGAGGCCGGGGTGGCTCAGCCTCCGATTTGGAGGCCGGGGTGGCTCAGCCTCCGATTTGGAGGCCGGGGTGGCTCAGCCTCCGATTTGGAGGCCGGGGTGGCTCAGCCTCCGATTTGGAGGCCGGGGAGGATCAGCCTCCGATTTGGAGGCTGGGGAGGATCAGCCTCCGATTTGGAGGCCGGGGTGGATCAGCCTCCGATTTGGAGGCTGGGGTGGCTCAGCGTCCGATTTGGAGGCCGGGGTGGCTCAGCCTCCTATTTGGAGGCCGGGGTGGATCAGCCTCCGATTTGGAGGTCGGGGTCGCTCAGCCTCCGATTTGGAGGCCGGGGTGGCTCAGCCTCCGATTTGGAGGCCGGGGTGGATCAGCCTCTGATTTGGAGGCCGGGGAGGCTCAGCCTCCGATTTGGAGGCCGGGGTGTATCAGCCTCCGATTTGGAGGCCGGGGTGGATCAGCCTCCGATTTGGAGGCCGGGGTGGCTCAGCCTCCGATTTGGAGGCCGGGGTCGATCAGCCTCCGATTTGGAGGCCGGGGTGGATCAGCCTCCGATTTGGAGGCCGGGGTGGATCAGCCTCCGATTTGGAGGCCGGGGTGGATCAGCCTCCGATTTGGAGGCCGGGGTGGCTCAGCCTCCGATTTGGAGGCCGGGGAGGATCAGCCTCCGATTTGGAGGCCGGGGAGGATCAGCCTCCGATTTGGAGGCCGGGGTGGATCAGCCTCCGATTTGGAGGCTGGGGTGGCTCAGCGTCCGATTTGGAGGCCGGGGTGGCTCAGCCTCCTATTTGGAGGCCGGGGTGGATCAGCCTCCGATTTGGAGGTCGGGGTCGCTCAGCTTCCGATTTGGAGGCCGGGGTGGCTCAGCCTCCGATTTGGAGGCCGGGGTGGATCAGCCTCCGATTTGGAGGCCGGGGTGGATCAGCCTCCGATTTGGAGGCCGGGGTGGATCAGCCTCCGATTTGGAGGCCGAGGTGGATCAGCCTCCGATTTGGAGGCCGGGGTGGATCAGCCTCCGATTTGGAGGCCGGGGTGGCTCAGCCTCCGATTTGGAGGCCGGGGTGGCTCAGCCTCCGATTTGGAGGCCGGGGTGGCTCAGCCTCCGATTTGGAGGCCGGGGTTGCTCAGCCTCCGATTTGGAGGCCGGGGAGGCTCAGCCTCCGATTTGGAGGCCGGGGTGTATCAGCCTCCGATTTGGAGGCCGGGGTGGATCAGCCTCCGATTTGGAGGCCGGGGTGGCTCAGCCTCCGATTTGGAGGCCGGGGTCGATCAGCCTCCGATTTGGAGGCCGGGGTGGATCAGCCTCCGATTTGGAGGCCGGGGTGGATCAGCCTCCGATTTGGAGGCCGGGGTGGATCAGCCTCCGATTTGGAGGCCGGGGTGGCTCAGCCTCCGATTTGGAGGTCGGGGTGGCTCAGCCTCCGATTTGGAGGCCGGGGTGGCTCAGCCTCCGATTTGGAGGCCTGGGTCGATCAGCCTCCGATTTGGAGGCCTGGGTGGCTCAGCCTCCGATTTGGAGGCCTGGGTCGATCAGCCTCCGATTTGGAGGCCTGGGTCGATCAGCCTCCGATTTGGAGGCCGGGGTGGATCAGGCTCCGATTTGGAGGCCGGGGTGGATCAGCCTCCGATTTGGAGGCCGGGGTGGCTCATTGTCCGATTTGGAGGCCGGGGTGGCTCAGCCTCCGATTTGGTGTGTCGGCCCTTTAAGACTCATTTGGGTGCGCTGGCCCTTTAACAATTACTTTGGCGCGTTGGCCCTTTAAGAGCTAGTTTGGCTGACTGGGCTTCTTTTAAATCCACTTTGGCGCACACATTCTCTCTCAGGGGCATGTGTCATGTGATGAAGCTAGATTTGCATTTGTGCTGTGGGTTTCGCTTTAAGAGCTGATATTATGTGGCAGAGGCTTTGTGCTGGGGTTCAAGTGAAGTTCGTAGACGTTGGCATAGTAACTGGTTCTGCCTGCGCATATCAATGAGCTCAACTGTCATTTCAATCGCCTCAGGGCACGTTTTGCCATTTCCTATTGAAAAGCAATGGAGACAGTGCATTCCAATGACGGGAAAAAAAATTTTCAAACGCAAATTGCGCAAAAACTACAAATCCGATCGACACGAAAAATACTTAGCACACCTCTCATGGACGCTGGCTTCGAAACTACACCTCAACAGAGTCTGTGCGTGTAGCGGTTCGGGCCGCATTAATCGCGTAAATCAACTTAATAATAATAATAATAAGAAGAAGAATAAGTTAGCAGCGTTCGGATTACAATATAGTGGTTTTTTCAAACCACTATAATAAGAAGAAGAATAATAAGTTAGCAGCGTTCGGATTACAATATAGTGGTTTTTTCAAACCACTATAACTAGATGTGTATTTCCTGAAGGAAGTACAGATTGTGGTTTGAAATGCTGTCCAGGCTGCCCCTTTAAGAGAGACTTGCCTGCTGCACCTGCAAGACTTTCAACTCAGGATCCGTTTTAACTGTAGGTGCCTCTCAGGGGCCAATTTGGCCTCAGGGTCCGATTTTGTGGGTGGGGCCATCAGGGCCCGATTTTGTGGGTGGAGCCCTCAGGGCCCGATTTTGTGGGTGGGGCCCCTCAGAGTCTGATTTGGTGGGTGGGGCTCCTCAGGGTCCGAATTTGTGGTTGGGGCCCCTCAGGCTCTGATTTTGTGGGCAGGGCCCCTCAGGGTCCGATTTGGTGGGCGGGGCCCATCAGGGTCCGATTTGGTGGTTGGATCCCTTCAGAATCCGATTTGGTGGTTGGGTCCCTTCAGAATCCGATTTGGTTGTCGGGGCCCTTCAGGGTCTGATTTGGTGGGCAGGGCCACTCAGGATCCGATTTGATGGGTGGGGCCCCTCAGGGTCCGATTTGGTGGGTGGGGCCCCTCAGGGTCCGATTTGTTTGTGTCCGGGGCCCCTCAGGGTCCGATTTGGTGGACGGGGGGCCATTCTGGGTCTGATTTGGTGGGCGGGGCCCCTCAGGGTCCGATTTTGTGAGTGGGGCCCCCCAGGGTTCGATTTGGTGGGCGGGGCGCCTAAGGGACCAATTTGGTGGGCGGGGCCCATCAGGGTCCAATTTGGTGGGCGGGGCCCCTCAGGGTCCAATATGGTGGGCGGGGCCCCTCGGTCTGATTTGGTGGGCGGGGCCTCTCAGGGTCCGATTTGGTGGGCGGGGCCACTCAGAATCTGATTTGGTGGGCGGGGCTCCTCAGGGTCCCATTTGGTGAGAGGGGCCTCTCAGAGTTCAATTTGGTGAGCGGGGCCCCTCAGGTTCCGATTTGGTGAGCGGTGCCCCTCAGGGTCTGATTTAGTGGGTGGAGCCCCTCAGAGTCCGATTTGCTGGGCTGGGGCCATTCTGGGTCTGATTTGGTGGGCGGGGCCCCTCATGGTCCGATTTTGTGGGTGGGGCCCCTCAGGGTCTGATTTTGTGGCCGGGGCCCCTCAGGGAACGATTTTGTGGCCGGGGCCCCTCTTGGTCCGATTTTGTGGGTGGGGCCCCTCAGGGTCCGACATGGTGGGCTGGGCCACTCTGCGTTCGATTTTGTGGTTGGGGCCCCTCATGGTCCAATTTTGTGGGTGGGGCCCCTCAGGGTCCGATTTTGTGGTTGGGGCCGCTCAGGGTCCGATTTGGTGGGCGGGGCCGCTCAGGGTCCGATTTGGTGGGCGGGGGCGCACTTTGGCGCACATTCTCTCTCAGGGGCATGCGTCATATGATCAAGCTAGATTTGCATTTGTGCTGTGGGTTTCGCTTTAAGAGCTGATATTATGTGGCAGAAGCTCTGTCCTGGAGGCGTCATGTGACGTTCATAGGCATTGGCATAGTAACTGGGTGTGCCTGTGCATAACAATGAGCTTTACTGCCATTTCAATCGCCTCAGGGCACGTTTTAAGTTTCCCATTCAAATGCATTGAGACAGTGCATTCCAATGACAGGAAAAACAATTTTCAAACACAAATTGCGCAAAAACTACAAATCCGATCGACACAAAAAATACTTAGCACACCTCTCATGGATGCTGGCTTCGAAACGACACCTCAACGGAGTCTGTGCGTGTAGCGGTTCGGGCCGCATTAATTGCGGAAATCAACTTAATAATAAGAAGAAGAATAAGTTAGCAGCATTCGGATTACAATATAGTGGTTTTTTCAAACCACTATAACTAGATGTGTATTTCCTGAAGGAAGTACAGATAGTGGTTTGAAATGGTGCCCGGGCTGCCCCTTTAAGAGAGACTTGCCTGCTGCCCCTGCAAGACTTTCAACTCAGGATCCGTTTTAACTGTGGGTGCCTCTCAGGGGCCACTTTGGCCTCAGGGTCCGATTTTGTGGGTGGGACCCCTCAGGGCCCGATTTTGTGGGTGGGGCCCCTCTGGGTCCGATTTTGTGACCGGGGCACCTCAGGGTCCGATTTTGTGGGTGGTGCCCCTTAGGGTCCGATTTGGTGGACGGGGCCACTCAGGGTCCGATTTGGTGGGTGGGGCCACTCAGGGTCCGATTTGGTGAGTGGGGCCCCTCAGAGTTCAATTTGGTCAGCGGGGCCCCTCAGGGTCTGATTTTGTGGGTGGGGCCCCTCAGGGTCCGATTTTGTGGTTGGGGCCACTCTGGGTCTGATTTGGTGGGCGGGGCCACTCTGGGTCCGATTTGGTGGGCGGGGCACTTCAGGGTCCAATTTGGTGGGTGGGGACACTGAATCTGATTTTGTGGGTTGGGCCCCTCAGGGTCCGATTTTGTGGCCGGGGCCCCTCAGGGTCCAATTTTGTGGGTGGGGCCCCTCAGGGTCCAATTTTGTGGGTGGGGCCCCTCAGGTTCCGATTTTGTGGTTGGGGCCCCTCAGGGTTCGATTTTGTGTTTGGGGCCCTTCAGGATCCAATTTTGTGACAGGGGCCCTCAGGGTCTGATTTTGTGGGTGGGGCCCCTCAGGGTCCGATATTGTGGTTGGCGCCCCTCAGGATCCGATTTTGTGGGTGGGGCCCCTCAGGATCCGATTTTGTGGTTGGGGCCCCTCAGGGTTCAATTTTGTAGGCGGGGCCCCTCAGGGTCCGATTTTGTGGCCGGGGCCCGTGAGGGTCCGATTTTTTGGCCGGGGCCCGTGAGGGTCCGATTTTGTGGCCGGGGCCCCTCAGGGTCCGATTTTGTGGGTGAGGCCCCTCAGGGTCCGATTTTGTGAGTGGGGCCCCTCAGGGTCCGATGTTGTGGCCGGGGCCCCTCAGGGTCTGATGTTGTGGCCGGATCCCCTCAGGGTCCGATTTTGTGGGTGGGGCCCCTCAGGGTCCGATTTTGTGGGTGGGGCCCCTCAGGGTCCGATTTTGTGGCCGGGGCCCCTCAGGGTCCGATTTTGTGGATGGGGCCCCTCAGGGTCCGATTTTGTGGCCGGGGCCCCTTAGGGTCCGATTTTTGGCCGGGGCCCCTCAGGGACCGATTTTGAGGGTGGGGCCCCTCAGGGTCTAATTTGGTGGGCGGGGCCCCTCAGGGTCCGATTTTGTGGGTGGGGCCCCTCAGGGTCCTACTTTGTGGCTGGGGGCCCTCAGGGTCCGATTTTGTGGCTGGGGCCCCTCAGGGTCTAATTTTGTGGCTGGGGTCCCTCAGGGTCTGATTTTGTGGGTGGGGCCCCTCAGGGTCCGATTTTGTGACCGGGGCCCCTCTGGGTCTGATTTTGTGGTTGGGGCCCCTCAGGGTCCGATTTTGTGGCCGGGGTCTCTCAGGGTTTGATTTTGTGGCTGGGGCCCCTCAGGGTCTGGATTTGTGGGTGGGGCCCATCCGGGTCAGATTTTGTGGGTGGGGCCCCTCAGGGTCTGATTTTGTGGGTGGGTCCCCTCAGGGTCCAATTTTGTGGCCGGGGCCCCTTAGGGTCTGATTTTGTGGGTGAGGCCCCGCAGGGTCCAATTTTGTGGCCGGGGCCCCTTAGGGTCTGATTTTGTGACTGAGGCCCCTCTGGGTTCGATTTTGTGGCCGGGGTCTCTCAGGGTCCGATTTTGTGGGTGGGGCCCCTCAGCGACCGATTTTGAGGGTGGGGCCCCTCAGGGTCTAATTTGGTGGGCGGGGCCCCTCAGGGTCCGATTTTGTGGGTGGGGTCCCTCATGGTCTGATTTTGTGGGTGGGGCCCCTCAGGTTCTGATTTTGTGGTTGGGGCCCCTCAGGTTCTGATTTTGTGGCTGGGGTCCCTCAGGGTCTGATTTTGTGGGTGGGGCCCCTCAGGGTCCGATTTTGTGACTGGGGCCCCTCAGGGTCTGATTTTGTGGTTGGGGCCCCTCAGGGTCCGATTTTGTGGCCGGGGTCTCTCAGGGTCCGATTTTGTGGCCGGGTCCCCTCAGGGTCTGGATTTGTTTGTGGGGCCCCTCAGGGTCTGATTTTGTGGGTGGGGCCCCTCAGAGTCCGATTTTGTGGCTGGGGCCCCTCAGGGTCTGATTTTGTGGCTGGGGCCCCTCAGGGTCTGATTTTAAGGGTGGGGCCCCTCAGGGTCTGATTTTGTGGGTGGGGCCCCTCAGGGTCCGATTTTGTGGCTGGGGCCCCTCAGGGTCTGATTTTGTGGCTGGGGCCCATCAGGGTCCGATTTTGTGACTGGGGCCCCACAGGTTCTGATTTTGTGGGTGTGGCCCCTCAGGGTCCGATTTTGTGGCTGGGGTCCCTCAGGGTCTGATTTTGTGGGTGAGGCCCCTCAGGGTCCAATTTTGTGGCCGGGCCCCTTAGGGTCTGATTTTGTGACTGAGGCCCCTCTGGGTTCGATTTTGTGGCCGGGGTCTCTCAGGGTCCGATTTTGTGGGTGGGGCCCCTCAGCGACCGATTTTGAGGGTGGGGCCCCTCAGGGTCTAATTTGGTGGGCGGGGCCCCTCAGGGTCCGATTTTGTGGGTGGGGTCCCTCATGGTCTGATTTTGTGGGTGGGGCCCCTCAGGTTCTGATTTTGTGGTTGGGGCACCTCAGGTTCTGATTTTGTGGCTGGGGTCCCTCAGGGTCTGATTTTGTGGGTGGGGCCCCTCAGGGTCCGATTTTGTGACTGGGGCCCCTCAGGGTCTGATTTTAAGGGTGGGGCCCCTCAGGGTCTAATTTGGTGGGCGGGGCCCCTCAGCGTCTGATTTTGTGGATGGGGCCCCTCAGGGTCCGATTTCGTGACCTGGGCCCCTTAGGGTCTGATTTTGTGACTGGGGCCCCTCTAGGTTCGATTTTGTGGCCGCGGTCTCTCAGGGTCCGATTTTGTGGTTGGGGCCCCTCAGGGTCTGATTTTGTGGCCGGGCCCACTCAGGGTCCGATTTTGTGGGAGGGGTCCCTTAGGGTCTGATTTTGTGGGTTGAGCCCCCTGGGTCCATTTTGGTGGGCGGTGCCCCTCATGGTCCGATTTAGTGGGCGGTGCCCCTCATGGTCTGATTTGGTGGGCGGGGCCCCTCATGGTCCAATTTGGTGGGCGGGGCCCCCTGGGACAGATTTGGTGGGCGGGGCCCCTCTGGGTCTGATTTTGTGGCTGGGGCCCATCAGGGTCCGATTTTGTGACTGGGGCCCCACAGGGTCTGATTTTGTGGGTGTGGCCCCTCAGGGTCCGATTTTGTGGCTGGGGTCCCTCAGGGTCTGATTTTGTGGGTGAGGCCCCTCAGGGTCCAATTTTGTGGCCAGGGCCCCTTAGGGTCTGATTTTGTGACTGAGGCCCCTCTGGGTTCGATTTTGTGGCCGGGGTCTCTCAGGGTCCGATTTTGTGGGTGGGGCCCCTCAGCGACCGATTTTGAGGGTGGGGCCCCTCAGGGTCTAATTTGGTGGGCGGGGCCCCTCAGGGTCCGATTTTGTGGGTGGGGTCACTCATGGTCTGATTTTGTGGGTGGGGCCCCTCAGGTTCTGATTTTGTGGTTGGGGCCCCTCAGGTTCTGATTTTGTGGCTGGGGTCCCTCAGGGTCTGATTTTGTGGCCGGGCCCACTCAGGGTCCGATTTTGTGGGAGGGGCCCCTTAGGGTCTGATTTTGTGGGTTGAGCCCCCTGGGTCCATTTTGGTGGGCGGTGCCCCTCATGGTCCGATTTAGTGGGCGGTGCCCCTCATGGTCTGATTTGGTGGGCGGGGCCCCTCATGGTCCGATTTGGTGGGCGGGGCCCCCTGGGACAGATTTGGTGGGCGGGGCCCCTCTGGGTCCGATTTGGTGGGCGGGGCCCTTCAGGGTCCGATTTGGTGGGCGGGGCACCTCTGGGTCCGATTTGGTGGGCGGGGCCCTTCAGGGTCTGATTTGGTGGGCGGGGTCAATCTGGGTCCGATTTGGTGGGCGGGGCTCCTCGGGGTCCGATTTGGTGGGCGGGGTCAATCTGGGTCCGATTTGGTGGGCGGGGCTCCTCAGGTTCCGATTTGGTGGGCGGGGCCCCTCAGGTTCCGATTTGGTGGGCGGGGCCCCTCAGGGTCCGATTTGATGGGCGGGGCCCCTCTGGGTCCGATTTGGTAGGCGGGGCCACTCTGGGTCCGATTTGATCGGCGGGGCCCTTCAGAGTTCGATTTGGTGGGCGGGGTCACTCTGGGTCCGATTTGGTGGGCGGGGCTTCTCAGGGTCTGATTTGGTGGGCGGGGCTCCTCAGGGTCCGATTTGGTGGACGGGGCCCTTCAGGGTCCGATTTGGTGGGCGGGGCCACTCGGAGTCTGATTTGGTGGGCGGGGCCCCTCAGTATCCGATTTGGTGGGCTGTGCTACTCTGGGTCTGATTTTTTGAGCGGGGCCACACTGGGTCCGATTTGGAGGCCAGGGTGGCTCAACCTCCGATTTGGAGGCCGGGGTGGTTCAGCCTCCGATTTGGAGGCCGGGGTGGCTCAGCCTCCGATTTGGAGGCCGGGTCACTCAGCTTTCGATTTGGCGCGCCGGCCCTTTAAGACTCATTTCGGTGCGCCGGCCCTTTAAGAATCACTGTGGCACGTCGGCCCTTTAAGAGCCAGGGTGGCTCACTGGGTTTCTAAATCCACTTTGTCGCACATTCTATCTCAGGGGCATGTGTCATGTGATGAAGCTAGATTTGCATTTGTGCTGTGGGTTTCACTTTAAGAGCTGATATTATGTGGCAGAATCTCTGTCCTTGGGATGTCATGTGACGTTCGTAGGCGTTGGCATTGTAACTGGGTCTGCCTGCGCATATCAATGAGCTCAACTGCCATTTCAATCGCCTCAGGGCACGTTTTGCCATTACCCATTGAAAAGCATTGGAGCCAGTGCATTCCAATGACGGGAAAAAAAATTTTCAAACGCAAATTGCGCAAAACCTACAAATCCGATCGACACGAAAAATACTTAGCACACCTCTCGTGGACGCTGGCTTCAAAACAACACCTCAACGGCGTCTGTGCGTGTAGCGGTTCGGGCTGTATTAATTGCAGAAATCAACTTAATAATAATAATAAGAAGAAGAAGAATAAGTTAGCAGCGTTCGGATTACAATATAGTGGTTTTTTCAAACCACTATAATAATAACTAGATGTGTATTTCCTGAAGGAAGTACAGATAGTGGTTTGAAATGCTGCCCAGGCTGCCCCTTTATGAGAGACTTGCCTGCTGCACCTGCAAGACTTTCAACTCAGGATCCATTTTAACTGTGGGTGCCTCTCAGGGGCCACTTTGGCCTCAGGGTCCGATTTTGTGGGTGGGGCCCTCAGGGCCCGATTTTGTGGGTGGGGCACCTCAGGGTCCGATTTGGTGGGTGGGGCCCCTCAAGGTCCGATTTGGTGGCCGGGTCCCCTCAGGGCCTGATTTGGTGGGTGGGGCCCCTAAGGGTCCGATTTTGTGGCCGGGGCCCCTCAGGGTCTGATTTGGTGGTTGAGGCTCCTCAGGGTCCAATCTTGTGGCCGGGGCCCCTCAGGGTCCGATTTGGTGAGCGAGGCCCCTCAGGGTCCGATTTGGTGGGCGGGGCCCCTCAGGGTCCAATTTGGTGGGCGGGGACCCTCGGGGTCCGATTTGTTGGGCGGGATCCCTTGGGGTCCGATTTGGTGGGTGGGGCCCCTCGGGGTCCGATTTGGTGAGCGGGGCCACTCTAGGTGTGATTTGGTAGGCGGGCCACTCTGGGTCCGATTTGGTGGGCGAGGCCCCTCAGAGTTCAATTTGGTCAGCGGGGCCCCTCAGGGTCCGATTTTGTGGTTGGGGCCTTTCAGAATCCGATTTAGTGGGCGGGGCCCCTCAGGGTCCGATTTGGTGGGCGGGGCCCCTCAGGGTCTGGATTTGTGGGTGGGGCCCCTCATGGTCCGATTTTGTGGGTGGGGCCCCTCAGAGTCCGATTTTGTGGGTTGGGCCCCTCAGGGTCCGATTTTGTAGCCGGGGCCCCTCAGGGTCCGATTTTGTGGGTTGGGCCCCTCAGGGTCCGATTTTGTAGCCGGGGCCCCTCAGGGTCCGATTTTGTGTCCGGGGCCCCTCAGGGTCCGGTTTTGTGGCCGGTGCCTCTCAGGGTCCGATTTTGTGGTTGGGGCCCCTCAGGGTCCGATTTTGCGGCAGGAGCCTCTCAGGGTCCGATTTTGTGGTTGGGGCCCCTCAGGATCTGATTTTGTGGCCGGGGTCCCTCAGGGTCGGATTTTGTGGCTGGGTCCCCTGAGGGTCCAATTTTGTGGGTGGGGCCCCTCAGGGTCTGATTTTGTGGGTGGGGCCCCTCAGGATCCGATTTTGTGGTTGGGGCCCCTCAGGGTTCAATTTTGTAGGTGGGGTCCCTCAGGGTCCGATTTTGTGGCCGGGGCCCCTCAGGGTCCGATTTTGTGGCCGGGGCCCGTCAGGGTCCGATTTTGTGGCCGGGGCTCGTCAGGGTCCGATTTTGTGGTTGGGGCCCCTCAGGGTCCGATTTTGTGGTTGGAGCCCCTCAGGGTCCGATTTTGTGAGTGGGGCCACTCAGGGTCCGATGTTGTGGCTGGAACCCCTCAGGGTCCGATTTTGTGGGTGGGGCCCATCAGGGTCCAATTTTGTGGCCGGGGCCCCTCAGGGTCCAATTTTGTGGGTGGGGCCCCTTAGGGTCCGATTTTGTGGGTGGGGCCCCTCAGGGTACAATTTGGTGGGCGGGGCCACTCTGGGTCTAATTTGGTGGGCGGGGCCACTCTGGGTCCGATTTGGTGAGCTGGGCCCCTCAGGGTCTGATTTGGTGGGCGGGATCTATCAGAGTCCGATTTGGTGGGCGGGGCCCCTCAGGGTCCAATTTGGTTGGCGGGGACCTCGGGGTCCGATTTGGTGGGCGGGATCCCTCGGGGTCCGATTTGGTGGGCGGGGCCCCTCGGGGTCCAATTTGGTGGGCGGGGCCCCTCGGGGTCCGATTTGGTGGGTGGGGCGCCTCAGAGTTCAATTTGGTCAGCGGGGACCCTCAGGGTCCGATTTTGTGGGTGGGGCCCCTCAGGGTACAATTTGGTGGGCGGGGCCACTCTGGGTCTAATTTGGTGGGCGGGGCCACTCTGGGTCCGATTTGGTGAGCTGGGCCCCTCAGGGTCTGATTTGGTGGGTGGGATCTATCAGAGTCCGATTTGGTGGGCGGGGCCCCTCAGGGTCCAATTTGGTTGGCGGGGACCCTCAGGGTCCGATTTGGTGAGCGGGATCCCTCGGGGTCCGATTTGGTGGGCAGGGCCCCTCGGGGTCCAATTTGGTGGGTGGGGCCCCTCGGGGTCCGATTTGGTGGGTGGGGCCCCTCGGGGTCCGATTTGGTGAGCGGGGCCACTCTGGGTCTGATTTGGTGGGCGGGGCCACTTTGTGTCCAATTTGGTGGACGGGGCCCTTCAGGGTCCAATTTGGTGGGCGGGGACACTGAGTCTGATTTTGTGGGTTGGGCCCCTCAGGGTCCGATTTTTTTGTGGCCGGGGCCCCTCAGGGTCCGATTTTGTGTCCGGGGCCCCCCAGGGTCCGATTTTGTAGCCGGTGCCTCTCAGAGTGCCTCTCAGGGTCCGCCTTTTGGGGCCGGGGCCCCTCAGGGTCCGATTTTGCGGGTGGAGCCCCTCAGGGTCCGATTTTGCGGGTGGGGCCCTTCAAGGTCCAATTTGGTGGGCGGGGCCCCTCAGGGTCCGATTTGGTGGGCGGGGCCCCTCAGGGTCTTGATTTGTGGGTGGGGCCCCTCATGGTCCGATTTTGTGGGTGGGGCCCCTCAGAGTCCGATTTTGTGGGTTGGGCCCCTCAGGGTCCAATTTTGTAGCCGGGGCCCCTCAGGGTCCGATTTTGTGGGTTGGGCCCCTCAGGGTCCGATTTTGTAGCCGGGGCCCCTCAGGGTCCGATTTTGTGTCCGGGGCCCCTCAGGGTCCGGTTTTGTGGCCGGTGCCTCTCAGGGTCCGATTTTGTGGTTGGGGCCCCTCAGGGTCCGATTTTGCGGCAGGAGCCTCTCAGGGTCCGATTTTGTGGTTGGGGCCCCTCAGGATCTGATTTTGTGGCCGGGGTCCCTCAGGGTCGGATTTTGTGGCTGGGTCCCCTGAGGGTCCAATTTTGTGGGTGGGGCCCCTCAGGGTCTGATTTTGTGGGTGGGGCCCCTCAGGATCCGATTTTGTGGTTGGGGCCCCTCAGGGTTCAATTTTGTAGGTGGGGTCCCTCAGGGTCCGATTTTGTGGCCGGGGCCCCTCAGGGTCCGATTTTGTGGCCGGGGCCCGTCAGGGTCCGATTTTGTGGCCGGGGCTTGTCAGGGTCCGATTTTGTGGTTGGGGCCCCTCAGGGTCCGATTTTGTGGTTGGAGCCCCTCAGGGTCCGATTTTGTGAGTGGGGCCACTCAGGGTCCGATGTTGTGGCTGGAACCCCTCAGGGTCCGATTTTGTGGGTGGGGCCCATCAGGGTCCAATTTTGTGGCCGGGGCCCCTCAGGGTCCAATTTTGTGGGTGGGGCCCCTTAGGGTCCGATTTTGTGGGTGGGGCCCCTCAGGGTACAATTTGGTGGGCGGGGCCACTCTGGGTCTAATTTGGTGGGCGGGGCCACTCTGGGTCCGATTTGGTGAGCTGGGCCCCTCAGGGTCTGATTTGGTGGGCGGGATCTATCAGAGTCCGATTTGGTGGGCGGGGCCCCTCAGGGTCCAATTTGGTTGGCGGGGACCTCGGGGTCCGATTTGGTGGGCGGGATCCCTCGGGGTCCGATTTGGTGGGCGGGGCCCCTCGGGGTCCAATTTGGTGGGCGGGGCCCCTCGGGGTCCGATTTGGTGGGTGGGGCCCCTCAGAGTTCAATTTGGTCAGCGGGGACCCTCAGGGTCCGATTTTGTGGGTGGGGCCCCTCAGGGTACAATTTGGTGGGCGGGGCCACTCTGGGTCTAATTTGGTGGGCGGGGCCACTCTGGGTCCGATTTGGTGAGCTGGGCCCCTCAGGGTCTGATTTGGTGGGTGGGATCTATCAGAGTCCGATTTGGTGGGCGGGGCCCCTCAGGGTCCAATTTGGTTGGCGGGGACCCTCAGGGTCCGATTTGGTGAGCGGGATCCCTCAGGGTCCGATTTGGTGGGCAGGGCCCCTCGGGGTCCAATTTGGTGGGTGGGGCCCCTCGGGGTCCGATTTGGTGGGTGGGGCCCCTCGGGGTCCGATTTGGTGAGCGGGGCCACTCTGGGTCTGATTTGGTGGGCGGGGCCACTTTGTGTCCAATTTGGTGGACGGGGCCCTTCAGGGTCCAATTTGGTGGGCGGGGACACTGAGTCTGATTTTGTGGGTTGGGCCCCTCAGGGTCCGATTTTTTTGTGGCCGGGGCCCCTCAGGGTCCGATTTTGTGTCCGGGGCCCCCCAGGGTCCGATTTTGTAGCCGGTGCCTCTCAGAGTGCCTCTCAGGGTCCGCCTTTTGGGGCCGGGGCCCCTCAGGGTCCGATTTTGCGGGTGGAGCCCCTCAGGGTCCGATTTTGCGGGTGGGGCCCTTCAAGGTCCAATTTGGTGGGCGGGGCACCTCTGGGTCCGATTTGGTGGGCGGGGCCCTTCAGGGTCCGATTTGGTGGGTGGGGTCAATCTGGGTCCGATTTGGTGGGCGGGGCTCCTCGGGGTCCGATTTGGTGGGCGGGGTCAATCTGGGTCCGATTTGGTGGGCGAGGCTCCTCAGGTTCCGATTTTGTGGGTGGGGCCCCTCAGTGTCCGATTTTGTGGGTGGGGCCCCTCAGGGTCCGATTTTGTGGCTGGGGCCCCTCAGGGTCTGATTTTGTGGCTGGGGTCCCTCAGGGTCTGATTTTGTGGGTGGGACCCCTCAGGGTCCGATTTTGTGACCGGGGCCCCTAAGGGTCTGATTTTGTGGTTGAGGCCCCTCAGGGTCTGATTTTGTGGTTGGGGCCCCTCAGGGTCCGATTTTGTGGCCGGGGTCTCTCAGGGTCCGATTTTGTGGCCGGGGTCTCTCAGGGTCCGATTTTGTGGCCGGGGCCCCTCATGGACCGATTTTGAGGGTGGGGCCCCTCAGGGTCCAATTTGGTGGACGGGGCCCCTCAGGGTCCGATTTTGTGGGTGGGGCCCCTCAGTGTCCGATTTTGTGGGTGGGGACCCTCAGGGTCCGATTTTGTGGCTGGGGCCCATCAGGGTCTGATTTTGTGGCTGGGGTCCCTCAGGGTCTGATTTTGTGGGTTGGGCCCCTCAGGGTCTAATTTGGTGGACGGGGCCCCTCAGGGTCCGATTTTGTGGGTGGAGCCCCTAAGGGTCTGATTTTGTGGTTGGGGCCCCTCAGGGACTGATTTTGTGGTTGGGGCCCCTCAGGGTCCGATTTTGTGGCCGGGGCCCCTCATGGACCGATTTTGAGGGTGGGGCCCCTCAGGGTCTAATTTGGTGGACGGGGCCCCTCAGAGTCCGATTTTGTGGGTGGGGCCCCTCAGTGTCCGATTTTGTGGGTGGGGCCCCTCAGGGTCCGATTTTGTGGCTGGGGCCCCTCAGGGTCTGATTTTGTGGCTGGGGTCCCTCAGGGTCTGATTTTGTGGGTGGGGCCCCTCAGGGTCCGATTTTGTGACCGGGGCCACTAAGGGTCTGATTTTGTGGTTGAGGCCCCTCAGGGTCTGATTTTGTGGTTGGGGCCCCTCAGGGTCCGATTTTGTGGCCGGGGTCTCTCAGGGTCCGATTTTGTGGCCGGGGTCTCTCAGGGTCCGATTTTGTGGCCGGGGCCCCTCATGGACCGATTTTGAGGGTGGGGCCCCTCAGGGTCCAATTTGGTGGACGGGGCCCCTCAGGGTCCGATTTTGTGGGTGGGGCCCCTCAGTGTCCGATTTTGTGGGTGGGGACCCTCAGGGTCCGATTTTGTGGCTGGGGCCCATCAGGGTCTGATTTTGTGGCTGGGGTCCCTCAGGGTCTGATTTTGTGGGTTGGGCCCCTCAGGGTCTAATTTGGTGGACGGGGCCCCTCAGGGTCCGATTTTGTGGGTGGAGCCCCTAAGGGTCTGATTTTGTGGTTGGGGCCCCTCAGGGTCTGATTTTGTGGTTGGGGCCCCTCAGGGTCCGATTTTGTGGCCGGGGCCCCTCATGGACCGATTTTGAGGGTGGGGCCCCTCAGGGTCTAATTTGGTGGACGGGGCCCCTCAGAGTCCGATTTTGTGGGTGGGGCCCCTCAGTGTCCGATTTTGTGGGTGGGGCCCCTCAGGGTCCGATTTTGTGGCTGGGGCCCCTCAGGGTCTGATTTTGTGGCTGGGGTCCCTCAGGGTCTGATTTTGTGGGTGGGGCCCCTCAGGGTCCGATTTTGTGACCGGGGCCACTAAGGGTCTGATTTTGTGGTTGGGGCCCCTCAGGGTCTGATTTTGTGGTTGGGGCCCCTCAGGGTCCGATTTTGTGGCCGGGGTCTCTCAGGGTCCGATTTTGTGGCTGGGGCCCCTCAGGGTCTGGATTCGTGGGTGGGGCCCATCAGGGTCCGATTTTGTGGGTGGGGCCCCTCAGGGTCTGATTTTGTGGCTGGGGCCCCTCATGGTCTGATTTTGTGGCCGTGGCCACTCAGGGTCTGATTTTGAGGGTGGGGCCCTTCAGGGTCTAATTTCGTGGGCGGGGCCCCTCAGGGTCTGATTTTGTGGGTGGTGCCCCTCAGGGTCTGATTTTGTGGGTGGGGCCCATCAGGTTCTGATTTTGTGGTTGGGGCCCCTCAGGTTCTGATTTTGTGGCCGGGCCCACTCAGGGTCCGATTTTGTGGGTGGGTACCCTTAGGGTCTGATTTTGTGGGTGGAGCCCCCTGGGTCCATTTTGGTGGGCGGGGCCACTCTGGGTCCGATTTAGTGGGCGGTGCCCCTCATGGTCCGATTTGGTGGGTGGGGCCCCTCATGGTCCGATTTGGTGGGCGTGTCCCCCTGGGTCCGATTTGGTGGGCGGGGCCCCTCATGGTCCGATTTGGTGGGTGGGGCCCTTCAGGGTCCAATTTGGTGGGCGGGGCACCTCTGGGTCCGATTTGGTGGGCGGGGCCCTTCAGGGTCCGATTTGGTGGGTGGGGTCAATCTGGGTCCGATTTGGTGGGCGGGGCTCCTCGGGGTCCGTTTTGGTGGGCGGGGTCAATCTGGGTCCGATTTGGTGGGCGAGGCTCCTCAGGTTCCGATTTGGTGGGCGGGGCCCCTCAGGGTCCAATTTGGTGGGAGGGGCCCCTCAGGATCCAATTTGGTGGGTGGGGCCCCTCAGGGTCCCATTTGGTGGGCGGGGCCCCTCAGGGTCCGATTTGGTGGGCAGGGCCACTCTGGGTCTGATTTGGTGGGCGTGTCCACTTTGTGTCCGATTTGGAGGACGGGGCCCTTCAGGGTCCAATTTGGTGGGCGGGGACACTGAGTCTGATTTTGTGGGTTGGGCCCCTCAGGGTCCGATTTTGTGGCCGGGGCCCCTCAGGGTCAGATTTTGTGTCCGGGTCCCCTCAGGGTCCGATTTTGTAGCCGGTGCCACTCAGGGTCCGATTTTGCGGGTGGAGCCCCTCAGGGTCCGATTTTGCCGGTGGGGCCCCTCAGGGTCTGATTTTGCGGGTGGGGCCCCTCAGTATCCGATTTTGCGGGTGGGGCCCCTCAGGGTCCGCCTTTTGGGGCCGGGGCCCCTCAGGGTCCGATTTTGCGGGTGGAGCCCCTCAGGGTCCGATTTTGCGGGTGGGGCCCCTCAGGGTCTGATTTTGCTGGTGGGGCCCCTCAGTATCCGATTTTGCGGGTGGGGCTTCTTAGAGTACGATTTTGCGGGTGGGGCCCCTCAGGGTCCGATTTTGTGGCCGGGGCCCCTTAGGGTCCGATTTTGCGGGTGGGGCACCTCAGGGTCCGATTTTGTGGCCGGGGCCCCTCAGGGTCCGATTTTGTGGCCGGGGCCCCTCAGGGTCCGATTTTGTGGCCGGGGCCCCTCATGGACCGATTTTGAGGGTGGGGCCCCTCAGGGTCTAATTTGGTGGGCGGGGCCCCTCAGGGTCCGATTTTGTGGGTGGGGCCCCTCAGTGTCCGATTTTGTGGGTGGGGCCCCTCAGGGTCCGATTTTGTGGCTGGGGCCCCTCAGGGTCTGATTTTGTGGCTGGGGTCCCTCAGGGTCTGATTTTGTGGGTGGGGCCCCTCAGGGTCCGATTTTGTGGCCGGGGCCCCTCAGGGTCCGATTTTGTGGCCGGGGCCCCTCAGGGTCCGATTTCGTGGCCGGGGCCCCTCATGGACCGATTTTGAGGGTGGGGCCCCTCAGGGTCTAATTTGGTGGGCGGGGCCCCTCAGGGTCCGATTTTGTGGGTGGGGCCCCTCAGTGTCCGATTTTGTGGTTGGGGCCCCTCAGGGTCCGATTTTGTGTCCGGGGTCTCTCAGGGTCCGATTTTGTGGCTGGGGCCCCTCAGGGTCTGGATTTGTGGGTGGGGCCCCTCAGGGTCCGATTTTGTGGCTGTGGCCCCTCAGGGTCTGATTTTGAGGGTGGGGCCCCTCAGGGTCTAATTTCGTGGGCAGGGCCCATCAGGGTCCGATTTTGTGGGTGGGGCCCCTCAGGGTCTGATTTTGTGGGTGGTGCCCCTCAGGTTCTGATTTTGTGGTTGGGGCCCCTCAGGTTCTGATTTTGTGGCCGGGCCCACTCAGGGTCCGATTTTGTGGGTGGGGCCCCGTAGGGTCTGATTTTGTGGGTGGAGCCCCCTGGGTCCATTTTGGTGGGAGGGGCCACTCTGGGTCCGATTTAGTGGGCGGTGCCCCTCATGGTCCGATTTGGTGGGCGGGGCCCCTCATGGTCCGATTTGGTGGGCGGGGCCCCCTGGGTCCGATTTGGTGGGCGGGGCCCTTCAGGGTCCGATTTGGTGGGCGGGGCACCTCTGGGTCCGATTTGGTGGGCGGGGCCCTTCAGGGTCTGATTTGGTGGGCGGGGCCACTCTGGGTCCGATTTGATGGGCGGGGCCCTTCAGGGTCCGATTTGGTGGGCGGGGTCACGCTGGGTCCGATTTGGTGGGCGGGGCTTCTCAGGGTCTGATTTGGTGGGTGGGGCTTCTCAGGGTCCGATTTGGTGGACGGGGCCCTTCAGGGTCCGATTTGGTGGGCGGGGCCACTCGGAGTCTGATTTGGTGGGCGGGGCCCATCAGGATCCGATTTGGTGGGCTGTGCTACTCTGGGTCTGATTTTTTGAGCGGGGCCACACTGGGTCCGATTTGGAGGCCAGGGTGGCTCTGCCTCCGATTTGGAGGCCGGGGTGGTTCAGCCTCCGATTTGGAGGCCGGGGTGGCTCAGCCTCCGATTTGGAGGCCGGGGTGGCTCAGCTTTCTATTTGGCGCGCCGGCCCTTTAAGACTCATTTCGGTGCGCTGGCCCTTTAAGAATCACTGTGGCACGTCGGCCCTTTAAGAGCCAGGGTGGCTCACTGGGCTTCTAAATCCACTTTGTCGCACATTCTATCTCAGGGGCATGTGTCATGTGATGAAGCCAGATTTGCATTTGTGCTGTGGGTTTCACTTTAAGGCTGGAGTCACACTAACCTGCGCAAAATACGGTCAGTATTTTACATGCGTAATACGGATGACAGACCCCTAAACAGTGCTCCGTATGTCATCCGTTATCAAGGTGTGGTCGCGTATTTTGCGCATGTCAGCATCCGTATGTAATCTGTATGGCATCCGTATGGTGAGATTTTCTCGCAGGCTTGCAAAATGGACATATAATGGAGCCCTATGACAGTTTTACTAAAGAAATGAAAGAATAGATATAGACACATAGAATGCATATATATATATATATATATATATATATATATCTGTATTCTATGTTTCTATATCTATTCTTTCATTTCTTTATTAAAACTGTCAGTGTGAGATTACTGTATAGCGCACTGAATTGCCGGCTTTGCTAAAAGACACCGGGTGCGTATTTCTCGCAGGTCACACGTGTGTTCCGTGTGTAATCCGTATTTTTTGCTCACCCATAGACTTGCATTGGCGTACTACGGGCGTAGTACGCTGACAATCGCAGCATGCTGCGAGTGGCACGGAGCATAGGATACTGAGGAGAAATATACGCCTGGTGCGAGGGACCCCATAGAAAAACATTGGTCCGTGTCTAATGCGTGCTTTTTGCGCCTCTCACGCGTCCGTATTCCTCGCCAGTGTGACCCCGGCCTAAGAGCTGATATTATGTGGCAGGAGCTCTGTCCTTGGGATGTCATGTGACGTTCGTAGGTGTTGGCATAGTAACTGGGTGTGCCTGCGCATATCAATGAGCTCAACTGCCATTTCAATCGCCTCAGGGCACGTTTTGCCATTACCCATTGAAAAGCATTGGAGACAGTGCATTCCAATGACGGGAAAAAAAAATTTCAAACGCAAATTGCGCAAAAACTACAAATCCGATCGACACGAAAAATACTTAGCACACCTCTCATGGATGCTGGCTTCGAAACGACACCTTAACGGCGTCTGTGCGTGTAGCGGTTCGGGCTGTATTAATTGCGGAAATCAACTTAATAATAATAAGAAGAAGAAGAAGAAGTTAGCAGCGTTCGGATTACAATATAGTGGTTTTTTCAAACCACTATAATAATAATAAGAAGTTAGCAGCGTTCGGTTTACAATATAGTGGTTTTTTCAAACCACTATAGCTAGATGTGTATTTCCTGAAGGAAGTACAGATAGTGGTTTGAAATGGTGCCTGGGCTGCCCCTTTAAGAGAGACTTGCCTGCTGCCCCTGCAAGACTTTCAACTCAGGATCCGTTTTAAGTGTGGGTGCCTCTCAGGGACCACTTTGGCCTCAGGGTCTGATTTGGTGGGTGGGGCCCCTCAGGATCCAATTCGGTGGCCTGGACTCCTCAGGGTTTTTATTGGTGGCCGGGATGCCTCAGGGTCCAGTTTTGTGGGTGGGGCCCCTCATGATCTGATTTTGTGGGTGGGGCCCCTCCGGGTCCGATTTTGTGGTTGGGGCCCCTTATGGTCCGATTTTGTGGGTGGGGCCTCTCAGGGTCCGATTTTGTGGCCGGGGCCCCTCAGGGTCCGATTTTGTGGCCGGGGCCCCTCAGGGTCCGATTTTGCGGGTGGGGCCCCTCAGGGTACGATTTTGCGGGTGGGGCCCCTCAGGGTCCGATTTTGCAAGTGGGGCCCCTCAGGGTCCGATTTTGTGGCCGGGGCCCCTCAGGCTCCGATTTTGTGGCCGGGGCCCCTCAGGGTCCGATTTTGTGGCCGGGGTCCCTCAGGGTCTGATTTTGAGGGTGGGGCCCCTCAGGGTCCAAATTGGTGGGCGGGGCCCCACAGGGTCCAATTTGGTGGGTGGGGCACCTCAGGGTTCGATTTTGTGGCTGGGGACCCTCAGGGTCTGATTTTGTGGCTGGGTCCCCTCAGGGTCTGATTTTGTGGGTGGGGCCCCTCGGTACGATTTTGTGACCGGGGCCCCTCAGGGTCCGATTTTGTGGCCGGGGCCCCTCAGGGTCTGTATTTGTGGGTGGGTCCCCTCAGGGTCCGATTTTGTGGGTGGGTCCCCTCAGGGTTCGATTTTGTGGGTGGGGCCCCTCAGGGTCCGATTTTGTGGCTGGGGCCCCTCAGGGTCTGATTTTGTGGCTGGGGCCCCTCAGGGTCTGATTTTGAGGGTGGGGCCCCTCAGGGTCTAATTTGGTGGGCGGGGCCCCTCAGGGTCTGATTTTGTGGGTGGGGCCCCTCAGGGTTCGATTTTGTGGCTGGGGCCCCTCAGGGTGTGATTTTGTGGCTGGGTCCCCTCACGGTCTGGTTTTGTGGGTGGGGCCCCTCAGGGTCTGATTTTGTGACCGGGGCATCTCAGGGTCTGATTTTGTGGTTGGGGCCCCTGAGGGTCCTATTTTGTGACTGGGGCCCCTCTAGGTTCGATTTTGTGGCCGGGGTCTCTCAGGGTCCGATTTTGTGGTTGGGGCCCCTCAGGGTCTGATTTTGTGGGTGGAGCCCCCTGGGTCCATTTTGGTGGGCGGGGCCACTCTGGGTCCGATTTAGTGGGCGGTGCCCCTCATGGTCCGATTTGGTGGGCGGGGCCCCTCATGGTCCGATTTGGTGGGCGGGGCCTCCCTGGGTATGATTTGGTGGGCGGGGCCCCTCTGGGTCCGATTTGGTGGGCGGGGCACCTCTGGGTCCGATTTGGTGGGCGGGGCCCTTCAGGGTCTGATTTGGTGGGCGGGGTCAATCTGGGTCCGATTTGGTGGGCGGGGCCACTCTGGGTCCGATTTGGTGGGCGGGGCTCCTCGGGGTCCGATTTGGTGGGCGGGGTCAATCTGGGTCCGATTTGGTGGGCGGGGCTCCTCTGGTTCCGATTTGGTGGGCGGGGGCCCTCAGGGTCCGATTTGATGGGCTGGGCCCCTCTGGGTCCGATTTGGTGGGCGGGGCCACTCTGGGTCCGATTTGATGGGCGGGGCCCTTCAGGGTCCGATTTGGTGTGCGGGGTCACTCTGGGTCCGATTTGGTGGGCGGGGCTTCTCAGGGTCTGATTTGGTGGGCGGGGCTCCTCAGGGTCCGATTTGGTGGACGGGGCCCTTCAGGGTCCGATTTGGTGGGCGGGGCCACTCTGAGTCTGATTTGGTGGGAGGGGCCCCTCAGGATCCGATTAGGTGGGCTGTGTTACTCTGGGTCTGATTTTTTGAGCGGGGCCACACTGGGTCCGATTTAGAGGCCAGGGTGGCTCAGCCTCCGATTTGGAGGCCAGGGTGGTTCAGCCTCCGATTTGGAGGCCGGGTTGGCTCAGCCTCCGATTTGGAGGCCGGGGTCACTCAGCTTTCGATTTGGCACGCCGGCCCTTTAAGACTCATTTCGGTGCGCTGGCCCTTTAAGAATCACTGTGGCACGTCGGCCCTTTAAGAGCCAGGGTGGCTCACTGGGCTTCTAAATCCACTTTGTTGCACATTCTATGTCAGGGGCATGTGTCATGTGATGAAGCTAGATTTGCATTTGTGCTGTGGTATGTATCATCAGCAAAGATGGAGGAGAAACCTTCGAAGCAGTCTCAAGAGATCATCTAAAGATGTGCCCTGATCAATTGAAGGACAAGAAAGATGTCCAAGACACTCCACAGCCCATAGTAGAGGTGGAAGAAAAGATTCAAACTATTCTTGGAGAATTTCCTCAAACGTGGACACAAGTAAATCAGGCAATAGCAGTACCAGTACTAACCTTTCATCAGCCTACTGCACCAGATGAAGAAGAGACTCTAAATGAAATGGCTCCAGTAACAGATACCACATCTGCAGAGGAATGCGGAAATCTGTCCTCTGCTAACAGCCAATCTGACAATCTCATGGTGAGTCTAGGAGTAGAGAGAAGGCAGTCTAGAATACCTATCCTACACAAGTCCACTTATAGCGTAGTGACTAATGCACCAACAGTAAACATCAGAGAACAGGTCAGGTCAGAAATGCCTATACTGTATAGATCCACTTGTAGTACTAGAGGTCAGATCCCTGCCCATTACAGAGATTACGTAAAGTAAATAAAGTAATAAGAATGTATAGTAGTAACCGTTAAGCATGAGAGCCTACAGAGAATTACTGTAAGAACTTTTTTTTAAAAAGTATTCGCAATAACCTGTTAAAGGACAATTGGGCCACAGGACTATATGTGGTCAGAACTGTATTTGTAAATAGTTACTCCAAAAAGGCCTTGGAAATTAGCCGCAGGCGTGGCCGAAAAACAGGGCCATCTACAGAGGGCCCTGTAGCCACGCCCAGGGACGGCACACAAAGTGGGCTAAGGTGGTTCCCACCAACCAAACTCCAGGTACAAGCACAAAGACAATTCCTGGACAGCAGCGTAAGGATTGGTCACTGCAGTAACTGTGCTATTGTTTTCTTTCTCTTGTCTGGTTTTTGATAATTTTTACATTTTTAAGACTTTGCAGATTTGCATTAATTGTTGCTGTTAACAATTCTTGTTATATTTTGCTCAGTCCAGGAGTACTGAACTTAACTGGGGGGAATGTGACACCCTAGAGTCCAGTTGTCACAGTGACATTACCTCCCTCTAATGGGTAAAGTCATACTTGGAGGCAAAAAGGGACCCCCATGCCAGGCAGCATAGATTTAATCACAATTTCCTGCTGCAGGTCAGAAAAGGGAGATGTCTTATAAATTCTGGCCAGCAGAGGGGGTTGGTGAGTCAGCTAGAAATCAGCTGAGGGGGTTGTCATGGAAACGAAATAGCTGTGAGGCGAGATGACAGATAAATGTGAGGACATGAGGTAAAAGGATCTTTCTGAAAGATCCTGTCAGTTCAAGACAGGGAGCTGATCTGTGAAGAGGAAAAGGACAGAGACGGAGAGACTCTAGGGGAGCTAAAATACTACATATAGCAGACCCCTGAGTGAAGCGCTAATAAAGAGAAAAGGGACATCAGAGTCCTAGGCTGACAGGAACTGTACGCCCTGATAGCCGAATCTGAAAGTACAGGGGATTGTAAATTCCTGTACACATTGATCACCTGAGGGCACGGCAGCGAATAAGAAGCCCGGGGCCGACGGTGAAGAGAATGGTACCCGTGAATAGGCTCACGCTGACAGTCGTACAGGTTAGTGAAACCTTCACAAATAGAGGGTCGCAGCATAGTTATACACAGCGGAGACCCACACACAAAGCACAGAAAGGAAGGTCCTAAATCCCCACGTGGCAAGGTGAATCCCCTGAATGCCTCCACGCGAGCCAGACTCATTCCGTCACCTGTATGTGGTACTCCGGACAGCAACTTATTACCAGTAAAAGGAAAAGAAACTGCACCTCTCTGTGTCTTTCTCTCATTTATCTGCACCCCAACGTTTACAGCCACTTTTACTATTTATTTAATATCTTTGGCCTGGGACTACAGCCCTACCTGTGGTGGGCTACAACATCATAGCTGCGCCCAACATCCATCCCAGAGGAACAACACCGCAGCGCTGGTCACCTCTGACCAGAATACCACAGGTGGCGTCACGTATTTCACTATCTAATAACTTTATTTTCATTTTTTTACCACATAAATACCACACAACTTTCCCCTATTTTTATTACTGGACGCCTCTGGGCCACGGACCGGGTAGCCGCCGTCCTGACACCGTCCCCCATGGAAGTCGACGGGCCCGGTACCGAGTACTCCCAGGCCCTGCGGGGCGCTTCATAATTACACATTTTTTTCATTCTTAAATGGATTGTCCATTCTAAAACTAAAAGTCTGCGGTCATTTTATGTGACTGCAAACTTGTGAATCCTTACATCGCACTCACTGCTGGTGTCAGCGCTAGGAACGGGGGTCATTTGAATGCAAGAATGCTATATGCATACACCCGACCATAATGCAGCGAGGCAGGAAACACTCTAGTCGGATTGTATCCGGAAATATCCATATCGCATACTTGCAGCCACATGACCGCTGTTCCCAATACCTACACTAGAGAATCTTTATAGTGCGAAGTGTATGTGATGTGAGAATTCACAAGTCTACACTCACATAGAGTAAATGCAGACTTGTAGCAAAAGGCTAGGCAACCCCTTTAATGTACTAGAAATCAAAAGTAAGACAGCACGATAGTTTTTACAGAAAAAGAACTTTAGTATTTTTAGAGAGTTTCAGCATTCTTGTTGAAATGTTTGTCAATGGGGTAATAGTTATTCTTTAAAAATGCGAAAGAGCAATTCCCAAAATCCATATACTTATTTGTTACTATCTATCTCACAATAATTATCTGTGTCACAATTTTACTTTTTGCACACCTTTTTTATTAATCAAATTTTACATCTGTACATGCCGAATCAACACCATGTTGAAGGTACTGTATTTTTGGTTGTGTACCTAGCTAGCAATCTTTATTATGTCCTTTTGGGCAAGGGTTGAATTACTAGGGACGAAAAGGTTGTCAAAAGTTAAAAACAGTGCACAAAATGTATGATAAAAGAAAAAGTGACAATGGTAATGGATGGAGAAATTTAAAAAAAACATAACAGACTAAGAATGTGGTAGCTGCTAGAACTGTCGTGACCACTGATTCAAGCAGTCCAGGTAATAGTACTACCAAATTGGTCATTACCCTCCTTTACCTCCAGCAAATATTAGTAGGGAAGAAGAGTAGGGTGTTGTGGAATACAGTGTGGAAAAAAGTATTTAGTCAGCCACCAATTGTGCACGTTCTCCCGCTTAAAAAGATGAGAGAGGCCTGTAATTGACATCATAGGTAGACAATAACTATAAGAGTCAAAATGAGAAAACAAATCCAGAAAATCACCTTGTCTGATTTTGCAAGATTTATTTTGCAAATTATGATGGAAAATAAGTGTAGCACCCCAGGAATCAGGTTGCCACAGTGGCATTGCCTCCCTCACAGTGGGGTGATGACATGCCTGGAAGCAAGGAGGGGTTCCCTGAACAGATAACACTTACATCCAACACTTTTCCTGACTCCAGACCAGAAGAGGGAGCAGTAAACCCGGTTTCAGGAGAGCTTCTCTATTAGTTCTGGCCTGGAGGCCGGGTGAATCAGTCAGTGTCTGGGACTGACAGTCAGTGTCTGTCAGTGTTAGAGACAGAGTCTGAATAAAGAGAGGAGAGAGGAGAAGTGTAAGAGAACCTGGGGAGTGGAGATGTGATCAAGCTCACCCCAGAGTACAGCTCTAGAAGCCGGACCCTGGAGTCCGTGGCTGACAGTTACAACAGTCCCAGCAGCTAAATCCGGAGGGCAGGGGATTGTAGGTCTCCTGGCCCAGCAACCACCTGAAGGCACAGTAGCAGACAAGAGCCCAGAGCCACCACAAACGAGTGACACCTACAACAGGCTCAAGCTGCCTGCCATACGGGCAAATACTTCAGAAAAATAAGGACTGAGTATATCTTTAGGCAGCAAGGACCTCAGAGGACAGCGCAGTAAGAAGGCCTCAAAACTAATCTGGCTTAGTGGATCCTAAGTTGCTTCCAGGCTCCCCGGACCTCCATTGTCATCTGTAACTAGTGCCCCGGTCTGCACTTCAAACCGTGAGTAAAAGTGTTTAAACTACACCCTGCTGTGTCCTCTGAGTTATTTATTGCACCATCCACCCTGCACTACATCCATTGTCACTATATTTCACCATATAATTGCCTGGGGACTAAGCGCTAACTGTGGAGAGCTGTATTAAATCTGCTGAATCACCATCAGCCCCAGCGGTCTCTATAAGCAGCGTCGGCCAACTTTGGCTGAGTAACACAGGTGGCGTCACGAATCATCTCTTATAAACTTTATTTCCCCTTTAATCATCATTTTTTATTGGATGCCCAGGGCCGCGGACCGGGTCACTGCTGCCGTGACACATCCCCTTAAGAACCGGCCAGGTACCAAGTATCTCCACGGCCCTGACGGGGCGCTCCATAAGTATTTGGTCATTAACAAAAAGTTCTTCTCAGTATTTTGTTATATAACCTTTGTTGGCAAAGACAGAGGTCAAACGTTTTCTGTAAGTCTTCACAAGGTTGGCACACACTGTTGGTGGTATGTTGGCCTATTCCTCCATGTAGATATCCTCTAGAGCAGTGATGTTTTGAGCCTGTCACTGGGCAACACAGATTTTCAAATCCCTCCAAAGGTTTTCTATGGGGTTGAGATCTGGAGACTGGCTAGGCCACTCCAGGACCTTCATATCCTTCTTATGTAGCCACTCTATCGTTGGCCTGACAGTGTGCTTGGGATCATTATCATGTTGAAAGACCCATCCATGTTTCATCTTCAACACCCTTGCTGATGGAAGGATTTTGCACTCAAAATCTCACGATACATGGCCCCATTCATTCTTTCATGTATACAGATCAGTCATCTTGGTCCATTTCACAAAAGAATATAATGTAGCCAGCTCACCAGTAACCACCGCAGAAACCTCGGAACTCCGTTAGACAAACGTGGAATCAACCATGAAGAGAAAAAGGCTTGTAGTTCCAGCTGCGTTAAAAAACTTGATATACTTTATTACTACATTTTAAAAGACATCTGTCAAATGTCAGGAATGCTTTCAAAAAGAAAGGCTGCCTATAGACACAGGACAGGCTTACGCGTTTCGATCTAGGTGATCTTTGTCAAAAGCCATGTTGATACCTCCATACATCCTCCTATATAAGGAGAGTTCACCAATAGTGGTACATTTCAAAATCACATGACATACTTCTTGAATAGAAAAAAAAATTAAAACAGGAAGAAAACAGCAAAAACAGTCCCACATAGTAAAAAATTTAACAGAAAAACACATGTAAAAATAGCCACATATGAAAACAATCATTTAGCAATAGTGTAGCGCTAAATCATTAGATCACTCGGGAACCTAGTATTGAGATGGTATATCCAATATGCTTCTCTAGTGGGAAGACGCCGCCTAGCATCACCTCCATGAAAAGGTGTATTAACATGTTCTATGCCATGTACCTGAAAATGTGTTGCACTTCTGGCATGATGAACAATAAAATGTTTGGAAGCTGCCGAAACATTTCTGTCTGAATTGTTTGTACTAGTAATATCGTACAAATGCTCCCTAATATGAGCTTTTAATTTTCTGGATGTACATCCAACATATGAAAGTATACATGCTTTGCAGTTTATCTTGTACACTATATTTGTAGAATTACAATTGATATAGCTTTTAATTTTAAATTTATTTTGATCACTACTATCAAAAAAATCCTTCGTCACTATTGCATGTCTGCAGGTTTTGCAACTATTGGAACCGCACCTGTAAAAACCCATACAATTAAGCCAAGTTTTTTGTGGTTTTCTGTTGCTAAAAAAAAAAAACATACTGGGGGCGTGGCCTGAGCTGGTGATGGTGTAACACGCACGGCTCAGGATCTCTGAGGAGGCATCTCCTAAAGCGACAAATAAAGCAAAAGAAAATCACTCTCTTTGATAACCCAAGGAAGGATTGTTTTCTCGTTACTCAGAGGTACATTCTGATACCCCTTGTCTGAGCTTTGGAGATTAAAAAGACATTTTTGAAATCAGGCCTTTTCCCGCCATTTTACTGCAAGGTGACACCATTTTGAACCGTGAGTGAAAAAAATCCTTTCTCTGCTCCCTCCATTACCCACCGGCTGTCCTTGTCCTCAGAAAAAGTATCTCCACGCTTGTCTACCACATTTTAAAGATTTTTATTGTCTTTTGGAGATATTTTTTTTACAAAAATCCTGTCATGTACCAGCTGATTGGCGGAAGGATACAAAATAGTCCCCACCCTGTGCCTAATCTGACAGGATTTCTCTCATTGCATAATTAAAAGACATTGACTTTTTTTTTGGAATCTCCTCTTGTCTGTTTTAGACCCTTTGGAAGTCCCAGGGTGTCCTAATTTAGCTATATTCCCCTGCTTTGTGCGAGGCTGCGGGAGCTGTAACGGCTCTTTCATCTCAACGTCCTACCTCAAGTGCGCCATTTTCCTGTCATAACAGATCTGTGAGGCGGAAGGACACAAAATAGTCCGTGATTTGTGCCTATTTCTATGTTACCTCCGCTCCCCACCGCTCCTGTGCAGCTCCACTGGGGTGATCTGCCTTTCTTCAGCGGTGCCGTGTATCAGCTGCCGGCTCCCCTGTTGCATATTTTATGAGCGGGGACTGACATCACTGAGCTCTGTGTGAAGACTAGCAACCTGTCACGGCTGCATTTATTGTCACAGGGAGCGCGTCTATATCGGCGTGCGGTTAATAAAGGATTTTACTGTATGCATCATACAATATTAAAAGTGCCATCTGATTCTGTGGTGTATCTCATTCCTCATGGTCCCTTTTATAAAAAGGCATAGGAAGACACAAGAATTTTCTATATTTTTAACGTTTATTCAGGATAAACATCACCAATAATATCAATTCTCTCTATATAATCCCTGCAAGGCAGGATTCAAAAAAGGGCACAAGATGAGTCACAAGGCTACTCCAGTGTCCAAAACTACGAAAGTGTCTAATACGACTCCTCAAAAAGCACAAAAATTCAAGGATTCTTACAATCCTCACTTTAAAGATCAAGTTGATATCGTTAACCCATTTAAGGCCAGATCTCCTCATAAAGAGGTCATGGATACATCTCTCTCATCAAAAAGGAAAAATCCTGGTAAAAGTTCTGAAAAATTCACATCGCCAGCCGACGCTTCAAGTCTTGAGTAATGTTGAGCATTCCGATACTGCAAATATCGTGTATCGGCCGATATTCGCGGTATCGGAATTCCGATACTGAGTTCAGATACTTTTTGCATATCGAATACCGGAATCGGAAGTTCCCATAATGCTATGAGCCAGTTTGATTTGATTCAGCCAAGGAGGAATACTAAGAAGTGTGGGCACATCCTGTTAGGCATGTAGGCATGTTAACTAATGGCATGGCTGTGATTAGCTGCGAGTAGAACAGTGATCTATGGAAAATGTCATCCCCTGAGGAAGAAGTGTAAACTTCGAAACGCGTTGGGAAATTAAAGTACAATTAACACAATCTGGAAGGAGTGATCTGTCAAGCAGCGCACGTTTAATCCATAAACCTTCTCCTTTGTAATCTGAGGCACAGAGATGTAGCAGTGCTGAGTGTGTTGGCACAGGAATAACTGGAGGACACAAGGGCATGTAGTTCCAAAGCTTTACTCAGTCTGTTGTGCATACAGGTGCCCGCATCCGTGCCGTGTCCTCCGTGTCAGGGGCTCAGTCAACCTCCAAGCTAGATGAAGCACTCCGTTCCAACACTCCACCAACATGTGCCTTTTCTGAACGTCTCCCTCTATTGCTACACAACCCCTTTAGCATAGTCAATATCTTTGTAACTCCTAACGTCTTAAGAAAAAAATTAATTCCTGCTATTCCATTTGATTGGGCTAAACCTCTATGCCTTTAATGTCTCCTCCACCTCCCCCAATACATTCTACATTATTCTTAGTTGTTTTCCTTCATGTAGAATTAACCTACAAGGAAAGAAAAGGTTTATTTTAATTCCAATATTTCTGTCCCATTGACTTTCATTGGTTTCCGGCATCGGAATCGGCGATATCCGATACTTTTTGGGTATCGGTCCGATCCAATCCGATCTGATATTTCCCGATATTGAAAGGTATCGCTCAACACTAGTCCTGAGTCTGGAGATAATTCACCAAACTTTTCGCCGGAAAGGTCAAAATTTAAGATGGATAACACCAATCCTTCTCCTTCCCAAAATCTGGATGTTATATCCATGCACTCTTACATGGATACTCTCGCCCAGAAAATCACGTCCAGTATGTCTCAATCATTTGAAAACCAAAATAAAATTTTACAGTCCACCTTGGATAAATTTAGCAGCAGGTTAGACAACCACGAAAAATGGCTAACTGTAGTGGAAGAACACACTGATGATTTATCAAAAGACACCCATGACCTGAAATCTGAATTTCACAGACTTAAAATTAAAGTTGCAGATATAGAAGACAAGAACAGACGAAACAACTTAAAAATAAGAGGAATACAAGAATCTATCTCACTGGATAAACTAGAAGACTTCGTCAAGACAATTTTCAAAAAATTACTACCGACACTTACAGACCAAGATCTCATCATAGATAGGATCCACAGACTTCCCAAACCACAGAATATCGATAAAGATCTACCTAGAGATACCATCTTAAGGGTACACTTCTTCAAGATTAAAGGCCCTTTTACATTTAGAGATGCACCAGCGATCCGACCAGCGATACGACCCGGTCAGGATCGCTGGTGCATCGCTAAATGATCGCTAGTGAGCTTTCACACAGAAAGATCTCACAGCGATGCAGCAGCGACGCAGCGGACGATACTCACCTTTCACACACAGGGATCCAGACGTCCTCCTGCTTGCGTCCAGCGTCGCTCGTCGTCACAGCAGGAAGCCCCAGCAGGAAGCTGACGACGAGAAATGGAGCTGCCCGATCTCGCGCGTTCAGCGACAGACAGCGGGGGAGCCGGTCGGAGGTAAGTATCACACATAGCGATATCGCTAGCAATATCGCTATAACGTCACAAAACCGGTGACGTTTTATCGATATTGCTAGTGATATCGCTATGTGTAAAACCCCCTTAAGGAAAAAATTCAGCAATCGGTTAAAGATCTACGAAGTTTTCCAGAACCCTATGCTCACCTTCAGCTATTTACGGATCTTTCAAAGGAAATGATTGAAGGAAGAAAGTCTTTTAAGCCAGTCACTTCCACCTTGAGGGAAAATAATATCCCCTATAAATGGGGCTTCCCACTTAAACTTTTGATAATCTACAAAGGTAAGACGACCGTCCTATTCTCGCCTAAAGAAGGAAGAGATTTCCTGTCCTACTACAGGATACCTGACCGCCATAGAATCTCCAACTCTCAAGACCCTGGGCCCTCATCAGAGAAGGGATGATCCAACGGAGAGACCTGGCCAATATATTTACTAACCTTGTTATAAGGCCTTTCTACACTTCTTGATTATTTGGTCAATGTATTGTACTGTACTGCTTATTATTCTTCTTTCCGCAGTTTTTCTCACTTCTCTACTACCTTATGGACTCATATATCACATGAGATTATTTTCCTTCTGGGAATAGTGTTGTTATGCCAAGGGATGCCTCCAATGGGATTCATACACAAACTTTCCCCACTAAGGAATCAGAGCCTTCCGGATCGGCTCTTTCTGAGGGACAATTTTGTTCTTATTGTTTTTGTGTCTCTTTTGTTTTTGGTTTCAAATAGGTATATAGTTTGAGGTTTTTGGACAACTAAGTTCTACAAAAGTATGTGCACTCTGGTTTCTGCATTTCCTCTACCTCACTTCATACGAACCCAGCCATTCTTGTAACAGGAAAATAAAATTCGTATCATACAATGTCAGGGGGCTAAATAGCCCTTGGAAGAGATTTTCCATTGGTAGGGAGATTAACGGGATGCATCCTGAGGTTGTATGCCTTCAAGAAACCAAGTTCAAAAAAGACAACCACCCTTCTATAAATCTCAAAAATTTCCCATTTGTATTTGAATCTTGCGGCCCATGAAAGAAAGCTTGGGTTTTAACCCTGATTAGTAACTCAATTTCCTTTGAGTTGCTTTCTGAAGTAAAAGACGAAAAAGGACATTACCATATTCTCCTGTGCAAATTGAACGGCCAAACCTTCACAATAGTTAATACTTATGTCCCCACCATCAGACAAATTAGCTTCCTGAATAAGCTAATAAAAAAATTAGACAGCTTATGATCAGGAACCCTACTTTTGTTAGAGGACTTTAATATGGTGCCAGATGGTGTACTAGACTCCACCTCTCCCAGCAGACGAAAAACGCAATCCTTGAACAGCTGGATTTATAATCACGAGCTATTCGACTCATTCCGCTGTTTGAACACCACATCTAGAGAATTTACTCATTTTTCTGATGGCCATCAGTCAGCATCTAGAATAGATCTGATACTCACAGATGTCTTCTCCTTGCCAAGGTTCTCCTCCAGCTCCATACTTAATAAATCTATTTCAGATCATTCCCCGGTAACTGCAGAACTGATAATAGGGTCCCCAATTCATGTGGAAATTCAACTCCTCTCTGCTTCATAACCCCACCATCAAATCTGAAATCAGCTCAGCCTTACAAAATTATTTTAGTGAAAACGAATCAAACCTCCTCAATCCGTTTACCTATTGGAATGCTCACAAGGCGGTGTTGAGGGGAGTCTTAATTCAAGTTTCCTCCAGACAAAAAACATTAATAGGGATAAAATCCTTACCCTTCAATAGTCTATTAAATCTAAAGAAGAGGAACTATGTCGATCCTCTGTTTCCTCTAAAGGGCCTGTCACACTAAGCGATATCTCTAGCAATATCGCTAAAACTTGTGACGTTATAGCGATATTGCTAGCGATATCGCTGTGTCTGATACTTACCTACGACCAACTCCCCCGCTGGTTATCGCTGATCGCGCGAAAACAGGCTGGACTGTTTCTCGTCGTCAGCTTCCTGCGGTGCTTCCTGTGGAGAGACGAGCGACTAGCGTGGAGCCGGGCGGGAGGACGCAGGATCGCCTAGTGTGACAGGTAAGTAGCGACCGTCAACCCCTGCCATGTCAAACCCTGTGTGGCAGCTCACTAGCGACCACTTAGCGATGCACCAGCGATCCTGACCGCGTCATATCGCTGGTCAGGATCGCTGGTGCATCGCTAAGTGTGACAGTACCCTAACAAACAAGCTGTATTATCAGAACTTACTGATCTCAGGTTGCAGTTAAGGAAAATCATGTTCAATTTTTACGACTCAGCTATTAGATCAGCAAAATGCAAACATTACTTATCTATAAATCGCCCTTCAAAATACATGTCAAATAGAATTAAGAATATACGGAAACAGAATAGAATTGACAGTATAACTTCCTCTAATGGTACATCCCTGGTCCACCCTAAAGATATTGTAAGAGCTTTTGCCGATTATTACAAAAATCTGTACAATATCAACCAAGACAACCACAATATGCAGCCATCTACCTCAGAGTTTGGATCATTTCTTTCCAGCATGAACCTTCCAAAGCTTTACCCTGAAGACTTATCATTTTTGTCTTCTCCCTTCAATGATCAAGAAGTCCTAGATACCATAAACAAACTTAAAACATTCAAATCACCCGGCCCAGACGGGTTTAGTAATGATTATTTCAAGTCTTTTAGTAATATATTAACCCCCCACCTTGTCAAAGTATTTAACTCAGATTTCCAAACAGGTCAATTTCCTAAAGAGATGCTGGAAGCGACAATTATCGTAATCCCAAAACCAAATTCTGACTCTAGCCAAATTTTTAATTATAGACCTATATCCCTCATCAATACAGACATAAAAATGAATGCAAAGATCCTGGACAATAGACTAAATCAGTTCCTCCCGAGTTTAATTTCTAATGATCAGATAGGCTTCATCAAAGGAAGACAATCCATAGATGGTATGAGAAGACTCATTAACATAATTAAGCTTATTTCCTCGAACAAACTCAGGGCCATTGTTATCTCTCTTGATGCTGAGAAAGCGTTCGACCGCCTTAATTGGTCATGTCTCGAAGCAACTCTCAAAAAATTTGGAATGGCTTCTCAGATCACGAGAGGTATTATGGCTTTGAACTCCAGCCCTGGTGCGAGGGTTTATTCCAACAATCATCTTTCCTCTACGTTGAATATAGCTAATGGGACCAGACAGGGTTGCCCATTGTCACCATTGCTTTTTGCATTAGCTATTGAACCTCTGGCCCAACTAATCAGGAACAGCACAAAGATCTCGGGAATCAAAACACAGAGATTTTAAAATAGCGTTGTATACAGACGATATTATTCTTACCCTCACAGATCCAAGCAACTCTATCTCTGCCTTACAAACCTTAATCCAGACTTTTGCTAAAATCTCTTATTTTAAAATAAACGACTCAAAATCCAAAATACTTGGCTTTAACCTAGGATCAGACCAAGAGGAAATTGAGGGCCTCTCACCTTGGGGGTGGGCCACTGATGGGCTGACATATCTAGGCCTAAAATTCGTCAAAAACGTAAACTCTCTAATAAAAATAAACTTAGAGCTGCTTACTAAAAAGCTTTTTAATGAAATCCGTACATCTAGAAATGATGGGCTTTCTTGGTGGGGAAGAATCATGATAGTCAAGTCATATATTTTCCCAAAAATCCTATACCTACTTCGCTCACTGCCTTTAAAAATACCCACTTCCTCTCTCACAAACCTTCAAGCTTCAATAACCCCTTCCTGACATCAGACGTACTATCCCGTCCATGGGACCCGGGCCCCTATGCCCATGGACGGGATAGTACGTCTACCGCGATCAGCGGCGCCCACGTGGTGAGCGCCGCTGATCGCGGCCGGGTGTCAGCTGATTATCACAGCTGACACCCAGCACAATGTGTCAGGGGCGGTCACGGACCGCCCCCGACATGTTAACCCCTTGCACACCACGATCAAACATGATCGCGGTGTACCGGGAGTTAAAGGGAAGCATCGGCAGGGAGGGGGCTCCCTCCGTGCTTCCCTGAGCCCCCTACGGCAGCGCAATGTGCAGCGCTGCTGCCGGGGGCTCCTTTCCTGCAGGCCTCCAAATCCAAGATGGCGACGGGGGCCTTCGGGGGCCTGCAGGAAGCTGGCTTCCTCAGTGCCTGCAAAGCGCAGGCATGAGGAAGCCTTGTGCCCTGCCTGTGACAGATCGCTGATCTGTCACAGAACAGTGATGTCCCACCTGGGACTATTTAAAAAAGTGAAAAAAAAATAAAAATAAAGTGTTAAAATAATTTTAAAAAAATCGCCAAATAAATTACAAAAAAAAAAAATATCCCCCCAAATAAATCCATTTTTTGAAAATAAAAAAAAAACAATAAAAGTACACATATTAGGTATCGCCGCGTCCGTAACGACCTGCCCTATAAAACTGTCCCATTAGTTAACCCCTTTAGCGAACCCCTTAAAAAATAAAAATAAAAAACGAAGCAAAAAATAGCTCGCAGAATAAAGCGATGCAAAAATAATTATTTTTTATATAAAATAGTTTTCATTGCATAAAACCGACAAAACATAAAAAAACTACCTAAATGAGATATCGCTGTAACCGTACTGACCCGAAGAATAAAACCGCTTTATCAATTTTACCGTACGCGGAACGGTGTAAACGCACCCCCCCAAAAGAAATTCATGAAACGCTGGTTTTTGTTCATTCTGCGTCCCAAAAATCGGAATAAAAAGCGATCAAAAAATGTCACGTGCCCGAAAATGGTACCAATAAAAACGTCAACTCGTCCCGCAAAAAATAACACCTCACATGACTCGGTGGGTCAAAATACGGAAAAATTATAGCTCTCAATATGTGGTGATGCAAAAACTATTTTTACAATAAAAAGCGTCTTTTAGCGTGCGACAGCTGCCAAACATAAAAACCGCCATAAATAGTAAATCAAACCCCCCGTCATCACCCCCTTAGTTAGGGAAAAATAATAAAATAAAAAAAATGTATTTATTTCCATTTTTCCATTAGGGTTAGGGTTAGGGCTAGGGTTAGGGTTAGGGCTAGGGCTAGGGTTAGGGTTAGGGTTAGGGTTAGGGCTAGGGTTAGGGCTAGGGCTGAGATTAGGGTTAGGCATGTGTTGGGGTTCGGGTTGGAGTTAGAATTGGGGGTTTCCACTGTTTGGGCACATCAGGGGCTCTCCAAATGCAACATGGCGTCTGATTTCAATTCCAGCCGATTCTGAGTTGAAAAAGTCAAATGGTGCTCCTTCCCTTCCAAGCTCTGACATGCGCCCAAACAGTGTTTTACCCCCACATGTAGGGTATCAGCCTACTAAGGACAAATTGCAAAACAATTTTTGGGGTCCAATTTCTCCTGTTACCCTTAGGAAAATAAAAAATTGGGGGCAAAAATATAATTTTTGTGGAGAAAAATGATTTTTTTATTTTCACGTCCGAGCGTTATAAAATTCTGTGAAGCACTTGGGGGTTCAAAGTGCTCACCACACATCTAGATAAGTTCCGTGGGGGGTCTAGTGTCCAAAATGGGGTCACTTGTGGGGAGTTTCAATAGTTTAGGTACATCAGGGGCTCTCCAAACGCACATGATACCCGCAGACCATTCCATCAAAGTCTGCATTCCAAAATGTCACTACTTCCCTTCCGAGCCCCGACGTGTGTCCATACAGTAGTTTTCTCCCACATATTGGGTTTCAGCGTACTCATGACAAATTGGACAACAACTTTTGGGGTCCAATTTCTCCTGTTACACTTGGGAAAATGAAAAATTGGGGACTAATTGATCATGTTTGTGGAAAGAATACGATTTTTTTATTTTCATGCCCGGGCATTATAAACTTCTGTGAAGCCCTTGGGGGTTCAAAGTGCTCACCACACATCTAGATAAGTTCCTTAGGGGGTCTCGTTTCCAAAATGGGGTCATTTGTGGGGGGTTTCCACTTTTTAGGTACATTAGGGGCTCTCCAAATGCAACATGACACCCGCAGAACATTCCCTCAAAGTCTGCATTCCAAAACGTCACTACTTCCCTTCCGAGCCCCGACGTGTGTCCATACAGTAGTTTTCTCCCACATATGGGGCGTCAGCGTACTCAGGACAAATTGGACAACAACTTTTGGGGTTCAATTTCTCCTGTTACCCTTGGGAAAATAAAAAAATTGGGGACTAATTGATCATGTTTGTGGAAAAAATACGATTTTTTTATTTTCATGCCCGGGCATTATAAACTTCTGTGAAGCCCTTGGGGGTTCAAAGAAGTGCTCACCTCACATCTAGATAAGTTCCTTAGGGGGTCTAGTTTTCAAAATGGGGTCATTTGTGGGGGGTTTCCACTGTTTAGGTACATTAGGGGCTCTCCAAAGGCAACATGACACCCGCAGACCATTCCATCAAATTCTACATTCCAAAACGTCACTACTTCCCTTCCGAGCCCCGACGTGTGTCCATACAGTAGTTTTCTCCAACATATGGGGCGTCAGCGTACTCAGGACAAATTGGACAACAACTTTTGGGGTTCAATTTCTCCTGGTACCCTTGGGAAAATAAAAAAATTGGGGACTAATTGATCATGTTTGTGGAAAAAATACGATTTTTTTATTTTCATGCCCGGGCATTATAAACTTCTGTGAAGCCCTTGGGGGTTCAAAGTGCTCACCTCACATCTAGATAAGTTCCTTAGGGGGTCTAGTTTTCAAAATGCATTCATTATTTGAATGAAATATTACCACTAGCATGAAGTACAATATGTCACGAGAAAACAATGTCAGAATCACTGGGATCCATGGAAGTGTTCCAGAGTTATGACCTCATAAAGGTACAGTGGTCAGAATTGTAAAAATTGGCCCGGTCATGAACGTGCAAACCACCCTTGGGGTGAAGGGGTTAAACTCCTTTTTATGGAATAACAAAAGACCCAGAATAGCAAAAAATATTCTATACAACCATAAATCTTATGGTGGAGCTGGCTCCCCAAATATTACGGCCTATAACATTGCAAATTTAGTCAAACAAAGCTCGTACTGGTGGCCTCATGTTACGACACCAGCTTGGCATGAACTAGAACTGTTCTTTAATAATTATAAACCTCTTCACCTATTAATTCTGAACCAACTCCTTCATAAAAAATTAATTACAAATTCTCATCCGATTTTTCAAGCTATTTCTGAAGCTTGGAAAAAATTTTCTGCTCCAAAAAGAGGCTCTAACAAAGAAGTCACAAAAAAAAATCTGGCTCTATCAGTTATCTTTCAAGCGTTTAACCCCTTCACCCCCAAGGGTGGTTTGCACGTTCATGACCGGGCCAATTTTTACAATTCTGACCACTGTACCTTTATGAGGTCATAACTCTGGAACGCTTCCATGGATCCCGGTGATTCTGACATTTTTTTCTCGTGACATATTGAACTTCATGTTAGTGGTAAAATTTCATTCAAATAACTTGCGTTTATTTGTGAGAAAAACGGAAATTTGGCGAAAATTTTGAAAATTTCGCAATTTTCCAACTTTGAATTTTTATGCCCTTAAATCACAGATATACGGCACACAAAAAACTTGATAACTAACATTTCCCACATGTTTACTTTACATCAGCACAATTTTGGAACCAAAATTTTTTTTTGTTAGGAAGTTATAAGGGTTAAAAGTTGACCAGCGATTTCTCATTTTTACAACACCATTTTATTTTTAGGACCACATCACATTTGAAGCCACTTTGAGGGGTCTATATGATAGAAAATACCCAAAAGTGACACCATTCTAAAAACTGCACCCCTTAAAGTGCTCAAAACCACATTCAAGAAGTTTATTAACCCTTTAGGTGCGTCACAGGAATTTTTTTGAATATTTAAAAAAAATGAACATCTAACTTTTTTTCATAAAAAAATACTTCAGGTTCAATTTTTTTTATTTTACCAAGGGTAACAGGAGAAATTGGACTGCAAAAGTTATTGTGCAATTTGTCCTGAGTACGCAGATACCTGATATGTGGGGGGAACCACTGTTTCGGTGCATGGCAGAGCTCAGAATGGAAGGAGCGCCGTTTGAGTTTTTCAGTGCAAAATTGGCTGGAATTCAGATTGGACGCCATGTCACGTTTGGAGAGTCCCTGATGTACCTAAACAGTGGAAACCCCCTACAAGTGACCCCATTTTGGAAACTAGACCCCCCAAGGAACTTATCTAGATATGTGGTGAGAGCTTTGAACCCACAAGGGCTTTACAGAAGTTTATAACGTACAGCGGTACAATTAAAAAATCATATTTTTTCCACAAAAATGATCTTTTCACCCCAATTTTTATTTTCCCAAGGGTAACGGGACCCTAAAAGTTATTGTGCAATTTGTCCTGAGTACGCTGATACCCCACATGTGGGGGTAAACCACCATTTGGGCGCGTGGCAGAGCTCGGAAGGGAAGCAGCGCCATTTGACGTTTTTGGCTGGAATTGAGATCGGATACCATGTCGCGTTTGGAAAACCCCTGATGTACCAAAACAGTGGAAACCCCCCACAAATGACACCATTTTGGAAACTAGATCCCCTAAGGAACTTACCTAGATGTGTGGTGAGAACTTTGAACCCCCATGGGCTTCACAGAAGTTTATAACATAAAGCCATACAATTAAAAAATCATATTTTTTCCACAAAAATGATCTTTTCACCCTCAATTCTTATTTTTCCAAGGGTAACAGGACCCTAAAAGTTATTGTGCAATTTGTCCTGAGTACGTTGATACCCCACATGTGGGGGTAAACCACTATTTGGGCGCATGGCAGAGCTCGGAAGGGAAGCAGCGCCATTTGACGTTTTTGGCTGGAATTGAGATCGGACACCATGTCGCGTTTGGAAAACCCCTGATGTACCAAAACATTGGAAACCCCCCACAAATGACACCATTTTGGAAACTAGACCCCCTAAGGAACTTATCTAGATGTGTGGTGAGAACTTTGAACCCCCATGGGCTTCACAGAAGTTTATAACATAAAGCCATACAATTAAAAAATCATATTTTTTCAACAAAAATGATCTTTTCACCCTCAATTCTTATTTTTCCAAGGGTAACAGGACCGTAAAAGTTATTGTGCAATTTGTCCTGAGTACGCTGATACCCCACATGTGGGGGTAAACCACTATTTGGGCGCATGGCAGAGCTCGGAAGGGAAGCAGCGCCATTTGACGTTTTTGGCTGGAATTGAGATCAGACACCATGTCGCGTTTGGAAAACTCCTGATGTACCAAAACAGTGGAAACCCCCCACAAATGACACCATTTTGGAAACTAGACCCCCTAAGGAACTTATCTAGATGTGTGGTGAGCACTTTGACCCCCCCAGTGCTTCACAGAAGTTTATAATGCCCGGGCGTTTAAATAAAAAATTTGTATTTTTTCCACAAACATGATCTTTTAGTCACCATTTTTTTATTTTCACAAGGGTACCAGGAGAAATTGGACCCCAAAAGTTGTTGTCCAATTTGTCCTGAGTATGCTGACACCCCATATGTGGGAGAAAACTACTATATGGGCACACGTCGGGGCTCGGAAGGGAAGTAGTGACGTTTTGGAATGCAGACTTTGATGGAATGGTCTGCGGGTGTCATGTTGCCTTTGGAGAGCCCCTAATGTACCTAAACAGTGGAAACCCCCCACAAATGACACCATTTTGTAAACTAGACCCCCCAAGGAACTTATCTAGATGTGTGGTGAGCACTTTGAACCCCCCAGTGCTTCACAGAAGTTTATAACGCCCGGGCGTGAAAATAAAAAATTTGTATTTTTTCCACAAACATGATCTTTTAGTCACCATTTTTTTATTTTCCCAAGGGTACCAGAAGAAATTGGACCCCAAAAGTTGTTGTCCAATTTGTCCTGAGTATGCTGATACCCCATATGTTGGAGAAAACTACTGTATGGGCACACATCGGGGCTCGGAAGGGAAGTAGTGACGTTTTGGAATGCAGACTTTGATAGAATGGTCTGCGGGTGTCATGTTGCCTTTGGAGAGCCCCTAATGTACCTAAACAGTGGAAACCCCCCACAAATGACACCATTTTGTAAACTAGACCCCCCAAGGAACTTATCTAGATGTGTGGTGAGCACTTTGAACCCCCCCAGTGCTTCACAGAAGTTTATAACACCCGGGCGTGAAAATAAAAAATTCGTATTTTTTCCACAAACATGATCTTTTAGTCACCATTTTTTTATTTTCCCAAGGGTACCAGGAGAAATTGGACCCCAAAAGTTGTTGTCCAATTTGTCCTGAGTATGCTGATACCCCATATGTGGGAGAAAACTACTGTATGGGCACACGTCGGGGCTCGGAAGGGAAGTAGTGACGTTTTGGAATGCAGACTTTGATGGAATGGTCTGCGGGTGTCATGTTGCCTTTGGAGAGCCCCTAATGTACCTAACCAGTGGAAACCCCCCACAAATGACCCCATTTTGAAAACTAGACCCACTAAGGAACTTATCTAGATGTGTGGTGAGCACTTTGAACCCCCAAGGGCTTCACAGAAGTTTATAATGCCAGGGCATGAATATAAAAAAATCGTATTTTTTCCACAAACATGATCAATTAGTCCCCAATTTTTTCATTTTCCCAAGGGTAACGGGAGAAATTGGACCCCCAAAAGTTGTTGTCCAATTTGGCCTGAGTACGCTGACACCCCATATGTGGGAGAAAACTACTGTATGGACACACGTCGGGGCTCGTAAGGGAAGCAGTGACGTTTTGGAATGCAGACTTTGATGGAATGGTCTGCGGGTGTCATGTGCGTTTGGAGAGCCCCTGATGTACCTAAACTATTGAAACTCCCCACAAGTGACCCCATTTTGGACACTAGACCCCCCACGGAACTTATCTAGATGTGAGGTGAGCACTTTGAACCCCCAAGTGCTTCACAGAAGTTTATAACACTCGGACGTGAAAATAAAAAAATCATTTTTTTCCACAAAAATGATATTTTTGCCCCCAATTTTTTATTTTCCTAAGGGTAACAGGAGAAATTGGACCCCAAAAATTGTTTTGCAATTTGTCCTGAGTAGACTGATACCCTACATGTGGGGGTAAAACACTGTTTGGGCGCATGTCAGAGCTTGGAAGGGAAGGAGCACCATTTGACTTTTTCAACTCAGAATTGGCTGGAATTGAGGTCAGACGCCATGTTGCATTTGGAGAGCCCCTGATGTGCCCAAACAGTGGAAACCCCCAATTATAACTCCAACCCTAACCCCAACACACCCCTAACGCTAATCTGAGCCCTAACCCTAGCCCTAACCCTAGCCCTAACCCTAACCCTAGCCCTAACCCTAGCCCTAACCCTAACCCTAGCCCTAACCCTAGCCCTAACCCTAACCCTAATGGGAAAATGGAGATAAATACTTTTTTTTTAATTTTGTTATTTTTCCCTAACTAAGGGGGTGATGACGGGGGGTTTGATTTACTATTTATGGCGGTTTTTATATTTGGCAGCTGTCGCACGCTAAAAGACGCTTTTTATTGTAAAAATAGTTTTTGCATCACCACATATTGAGAGCTATAATTTTTCCGTATTTTGACCCACCAAGTCATGTGAGGTCTTATTTTTTGCGGGACGAGTTGACGTTTTTATTGTTACCATTTTTGGGCACGTGACTTTTTTGATCGCTTTTTATTCCCATTTTTGGGACGCAGAATGAACAAAAACCAGCATTTCATGAATTTCTTTTGGGGTGGTGCGTTTACACCGTTCCGCGTGCAGTAAAATTGATAAAGCGGTTTTATTCTTCGGGTCAGTACGGTTACAGCGATACCTCATTTATGTCTTTTTTTATGTTTTTGTCAGTTTTATGCAATGAAAACTAATTTATATAAAAAATAATTATTTTTGCATCGCTTTATTCTGCGAGCTATAACTTTTTTATTTTTTCGCTGATGATGCTGTGTTGTGGCTCGTTTTTTGCGGGACAAGATGACGTTTTCAGCGGTACCATGCATATTTATATGCGTCTTTTTGATCGCGCGTTATTATACTTTTTGTTTGGCGGTATGATAATAAATCATTATTTTTTGCTTCGTTATTTATTTTTATTTTTGAAGGGGTTCGCTAAAGGGGTTAACTAATGGGACAGTTTTATAGGGCGGGTCATTACGGATGCGGCGATACCTAATATGTGTACTTTTATTGGTTTTTTTTTTATTATTTCCAAAAAATGGATTTATTGGGGGAATATATATATTTTTTTTTCTAATTTATTTGGCGATTTTTTTCTAATTATTTTAACACTTTTTTTATTTTTTTTTTTACTTTATTAAATAGTCCCAGGTGGGACATCACTGTCCTGTGACAGATCGCTGATCTGTCACATCACAGATCACTGTGACAGATCAGCGATCTGACACAGGCACTGCAGAAGGCTTCCTCATGCCTGCGCTTTGCAGGCACTGAGGAAGCCAGCTTCCGAAGGCCCCCGTCGCCATCTTGGATTCGGGGGCCTGGAGGAAAGGAGCCCCCCGCAGCAGCGCTGCACATTGCGCTGCCGTGGGGGGCTCAGGGAAGCACGGAGGGAGCCCCCTCCCTGCCGATGCTTCCCTTTAACCCCCGGTACACCGCGATCATGTTTGATCGCGGTGTGCAAGGGGTTAACATGTCGGGGGCTATCCGTGACCGCCCCTGACACATTGTGCTGGGTGTCAGCTATGATAATTAGCTGACACTCGGCCGCGATCAGCGGCGCTCACCACGTGGGCGCCGCTGATCGCGCTAGACGTACTATCCCGTCCATGGGCATAGGGGCCCAGGTCCCAGGGACGGGATAGTACGTCGGATGGCAGAAAGGGGTTAATCAGACCATTGAAAATGAAAAATGAGGATGAATGAACTCATGGAGATCAACATCCAACACTGCGGAGGCACCATCACATGTTTCTCAACGCAGTGATTCTAAAGCAATGCCCCCATCCCTTATGGGAAATATGCAAAAACATGCAAAACACAAGCCGTGGAGACACCATCACATGTTTCTCAACGCAAGCAATGACTAGCCAGGTATTTCCCCGGGAAGGAACCACGGGAAGGGCAGTCTCCAATGAAGGAAACCACCTATGCCAAAACATGGTATCCATCAGACCATTGACCCCATTTGGTCTGAACTTGGACTTAAAAAAATTAAAGATTTATACGATGGTGTTACTTGTACATCTTACAATAAACTCAAGGAAAGATTTCAATCTACTACCCCTGCTTTCTTACAATATGTTATCCTCAAAGACATAATCCATGAGTTCCTTACTATTTACCCGAGAATCTCTGAACCAGCAGTTAAAGTTAACCTTATTTGTAATATAGATCATAATATTTTTTGGAGTTTTGAATACACGTACAAATGGTGTAACAATAGCTTTGAAGCGGTAAAGACTCAAAATATTGTCAAATGGGAAACCGAATTGCACACGACAATTTACCCTTCTGACCTTGAACAAGCATGTACCCTCTCGTATGCCTCTTCCATTTCCTTATCACTACAAGAGACCCACTTCAAGCTTTTAACGAGATGGTATTATACCCCCGTTAGACTTCATAGAATTAACCCTGACAATTCTCTGCTCTGTTGGAGGGGTTGTGGAAGGCCAGGAAATATCTTGCATATATTTTGGCAATGTCTCAAAATTGTTCCCTTTTTGAGAAAGATTTCTAACCTTATCGATTTTATCCTAGGAACACGACTTATTTTGTCTCCTTGTCTGGCCCTTCTTTCTCTGGACGCAGACAAAATTGATACTTCTAACAGGCTATTGATTATGCACATTTTACTAGTCTCCAAACATAGTATTGCTTTTCTTTGGAAAAACCCAAACCCCCCCCACAAATTAATGAAATTATAGACAAACTTAGCCTTCATCATTCTTTTGAATTGAAATTTGCGAATGTGCATGATCAATTTGCTAAATATTCTAGGAAATGGTCTAGATGGCTGGAGTTGTTCTCTTAAGTCTTCACCCAGAGTGCACCTGCCTAAGGCCCCTTGTGTTTGGGTCTTTGGAACATATATATTTAAATATTATATGCTTAAATACCTACCTTTGTAATAATTCACTGCATAATATGCTTCTGCATTAACTTGTTTCATTGTACTTTATGTCTTCTTTATATTTGGACTTTATTGTCCTTCCTTTTTCCTTCTTTCCCTTTACATTTTTCCTTCCCCCCCTTTTTTTCCCCATCTTTCCTCCTGCATCCTCCCCATTTATTGAAACTCAAATAAAACATTTGGAAAACAAAAAAACATACTGGGTGATATTTTATTGCCTAAGGTAGTTGCCAGTCTAGATACCACATTTATACCCATATGCAACACTTGAGCTAATTTTTCGTCTTCATATAATACTGGTAGATATTTATTTATTATTTCCTTAATTTGTGTGAATTGCGGGCTATATTGAAGACATACATAGGGTTTATTGCTCAAATCTTTTTTGCAATTTTTATTAACATTAGGCATAATTAACTGCATGCGGTTTTTATTTTGTACAATACTTTGCACTCTATTTAATGTCCAGTATGGGTACTTGCGTTTTTTTAGTTTTTCAGATACCTGCTGAAACTCTTTTTTTAAATCTGAATTTTGACTACAATTACGTTTAATTCTGGTATATTCCCCAACTGGGATTGATTTAATTGTATGCTTACTATGGCTACTGGTAGCATGCAATACTGTATTACCACTAAGTGGTTTGTGATGGGTTCTAGAATGAATAATTTGATTAGGTACACCTGTCAATTCCAAATCCAAAAATGATATCCTTTCAGCGTCATATTTATATGTAAATTTGATATTAAAATCATTTGAATTCAAATAATCTACAAATTTCGATATGGCAGATACATCCCCACCCCACATTATGAGGGTATCATCAATGTATCTGCCATAAAAAATAAGATATTCCAAATATGGATTTGACTCCGAAAAAATATATTGCAGCTCCCAAAATGACATAACAAGATTTGCCAATGAGGGCGAAAATTTAGCCCCCATTGCCACGCCTGTTTTCTGTAAATAATATTCCCCATTGAATGCAAAAAACTTATGCGAAAGCAAAAAACTCACCACCTGTAGAATGTAATTAATCAAGTTAGCTGAATAGTTACTGAATTTTTTTAGGTGAAAACATAGTGCTTGGATTGCTAAATTGTGTAGAATACATGTATATAAAGACATTACATCACAGCTAGAGTTGAGCGATACCAGCCGATACTTGAAAATATCGGATCGGAATGGATCGGCCGATCTTTAAAAAAAGTATCGGTATCGCCGATTCCGATACCGGGAACCAATGCAAGTCAATGGGGCCAAAATATCGGAATTAAAAAACCCTTTCTTTCCTTGTAGGTTAATTCTACATGAAGAAAAACAACTAAGAATAATGTAGAATGTATTGTGGGAGGTGGAGGAGACATTAAAGCCATAGAGGTTTAGCCCAATCAAATGGAATAGCAGGAATTAAACTTTTTTTTTAAAGATGTTAGGAGTTACAAAGATATTGACTATGTTAGCCTCATTTATATTTTGCCAGACATGTATGTCTTCTTCTTCTACTTCCTTTTTTTACATTCTTCTTCTTCTTCTTCTACTTCCTTTTTTTACATTCTTCTTCTTCTTCTTCTACTTCCTTTTTTTACATTCTTCTTCTTCTTCTTCTTCTTATTCCTTTTTTTACATTCTTCTTCTTCTACTTCCTTTTTTTACATTCTTCTTCTTCTTCTTCTTCTTCTTCTTCTTCTTCTTCTTCTTCTTCTTCTTCTTCTTCTTCTTCTTCTTCTTCTTCTTCTTCTTCTTCTTCTTCTTCTTCTTCTTCTTCCATTCTTCATATTCTTCTTATTCAACAATTATTATTCTACATATTCAGCTTATTCATCTTCTTCCTATTCTTCTTCATCATATTCTTGTTTGTGTCAGGCATTCCTGTAGTTGTTATCTAGAAAAGTTAGAAGTTTACACCTTCCGTTCTGCCTGTCACAAAAGATTTACAACAGGATTTGTCCGCGTTCAGTTTGGCCTGCAGCAGCAGGCCTTTTCCAGGGGCACCACGAGGAGGAACGGACTCACCCCCATACACTGCTTAGTCTTCTTCTGCTTATAAATAAGATAATATCATTTGCTCAGAGTATTAGTCTTATGCTTAATGTTCTTCTGCTTTGTTTTTTTTATGCTTCTTTGTCTTCTCTCTCTTGTTGTTCTGCATCTTGGTGGTTGTCTTCCTGTTCTTTGTCCTCTTGAACCAGCTGACGGTACTGGCACCCGGAGGGGCAGCAGAAGGAACAAGAGCCAATGGCACTACCGAGGACCAGCTGACGGTGCTGGAACCCGGTTACTAAGCAGGAGGTACCTGTGCTACAAAGCACTACCAAGGACCAGCAGACGTTGCCGGAACTCGGATACCGAGATGGAGGCACCTAGGCCAAAGGCTCTGACGAGAACCAGCTGACGGTGCTGGAACCCGGAGGGGTAGCATAAGCTGCAAGAGCAAATGGAAATAGCGAGGACCAGCTGACAGTGCTGGCACCCGGAGGGGCAGTAGAAGGAATAAGAGCCAATGGCACAACCGAGGACCAGCTGACGGTGCTGGAACCCGGTTACTAAGCAGGAGGTACCTGTGCTACAAAGCACTACCAAGGACCAGCAGACGTTGCCGGAACTCGGATACCGAGATGGAGGCACCTAGGCCAAAGGCTCTGATGAGAACCAGCTGACGGTGCTGGAACCCGGAGGGGTATCAGAAGTTACCCCTGAAAAGCAAAGTTGGCATGCCGCAAGCTGGCCGCAGTTACCGAATCACACAGTCCTACAGGGGGTGCTTGTCCTACTGGCACTATGGAACAAACCTTTCTTACCAGAACCCGCAGTCCACATAGGAAGCACCTAAACTGCTGGCACCCTAGCCTCGGCTAACCCAACCGCAACACGACATGGCAACTTGGGGTGGCAAACTGACATTGACACTTCCCGGAAACAGCAGGCAGGGCTGGAACCAAGCTGGGCAGGAGGGAGTACCCGTGCCAAAGTCAGTTATGAGCAGCAACTGGCGATGTTGGAGCCCAGGACAAGCACTTAGCAGGCTGAGGCCTGATGTGCTGTCAATTGGGAGGCAGCAGGACAGATTGCCATCAAAACAGCAGGGGAACAGCTGACGTTACTGAACCCCACAAACACAGGAGCTAGTGTTTTACTCTGTGAAGACGGCACTTCCGAGCAACAACTGGCTGTGTTGAAGCCCAGGGACAAGCACGGAGCAGGCTTAGGCTGCATTGAAGAAATTTTAAGATCGGTTGTAGACTACTAATTTGAACCAAGCTCCACTTAGGCCTGTGGCTTCACTGATTTTCGTATTTCCCCTGTCCTCCAACCCCGCCAGTTACAGCTCCGAAGTGGCGTCTGCACAATCCACACTTGTTCCTGTGTTACAGGTGTTCAGTCCGGTCAGTTAATCCCCTGATGTGTGTCCGGCAATGTCGCCTGCTCTGTCCACATTCCCATAATGGGAATGTGGACAGAGCAGGCGACATTGCCGGACACACATCAGGGGATTAACTGACCGGACTGAACACCTGTAACACAGGAACAAGTGTGGATTGTGCAGACGCCACTTCGGAGCTGTAACTGGCAGGGTTGGAGGACAGGGGAAATACGAGAGACAGTGGAGCCACAGGCCTAATTGGAGCACGGTTAAAAATCAGTAGTGGTACGACTGTGTAGGCAGCAGGAGACTTTGCCATCCACACAGCAGGGGATCAGCTGACGTTACTGAACCCCACTGAGACACGGGAGCAAGTATCTCTTTCCGTGTGGACGGCACTTCCGAACTACAACTGGCTGTGTTGAAGCCCAGGAAATAGGAGGGTGTAGGCAGAGGCCTACTGTATTTTGATTGAGGTGACAGCAGGAGAGACTGCCATCCACACAGCAGGGGATCAGCTGACGTTACTGAACCCCACTGAGACACGGGAGCAAGTATCTCTTTCCGTGTGGACGGCACTTCCGAACTACAACTGGCTGTGTTGAAGCCCAGGAAATAGGAGGGTGTAGGCAGAGGCCTACTGTATTTTGAATGAGTTTACAGCAGGAGAGACTGCCATCCACACAGCAGGGGATCAGCTGACGTTACTGAACCCCACTGAGACACGGGAGCAAGTATCTCTTTCCGTGTGGACGGCACTTCCGAACTACAACTGGCTGTGTTGAAGCCCAGGAAATAGGAGGGTGTAGGCAGAGGCCTACTGTATTTTGATTGAGGTGACAGCAGGAGAGACTGCCATCCACACAGCAGGGGATCAGCTGACGTTACTGAACCCCACTGAGACACGGGAGCAAGTATCTCTTTCCGTGTGGACGGCACTTCCGAACTACAACTGGCTGTGTTGAAGCCCAGGAAATAGGAGGGTGTAGGCAGAGGCCTACTGTATTTTGAATGAGTTTACAGCAGGAGAGACTGCCATCCACACAGCAGGGGATCAGCTGACGTTACTGAACCCCACTGAGACACGGGAGCAAGTATCTCTTTCCGTGTGGACGGCACTTCCGAACTACAACTGGCTGTGTTGAAGCCCAGGAAATAGGAGGGTGTAGGCAGAGGCCTACTGTATTTTGAATGAGTTTACAGCAGGAGAGACTGCCATCCACACAGCAGGGGATCAGCTGACGTTACTGAACCCCACTGAGACACGGGAGCAAGTATCTCTTTCCGTGTGGACGGCACTTCCGAACTACAACTGGCTGTGTTGAAGCCCAGGAAATAGGAGGGTGTAGGCAGAGGCCTACTGTATTTTGATTGAGGTGACAGCAGGAGAGACTGCCATCCACACAGCAGGGGATCAGCTGACGTTACTGAACCCCACTGAGACACGGGAGCAAGTATCTCTTTCCGTGTGGACGGCACTTCCGAACTACAACTGGCTGTGTTGAAGCCCAGGAAATAGGAGGGTGTAGGCAGAGGCCTACTGTATTTTGAATGAGTTTACAGCAGGAGAGACTGCCATCCACACAGCAGGGGATCAGCTGACGTTACTGAACCCCACTGAGACACGGGAGCAAGTATCTCTTTCCGTGTGGACGGCACTTCCGAACTACAACTGGCTGTGTTGAAGCCCAGGAAATAGGAGGGTGTAGGCAGAGGCCTACTGTATTTTGATTGAGGTGACAGCAGGAGAGACTGCCATCCACACAGCAGGGGATCAGCTGACATTACTGAACCCCACTGAGACACGGGAGCAAGTATCTCTTTCCGTGTGGACGGCACTTCCGAACTACAACTGGCTGTGTTGAAGCCCAGGAAATAGGAGGGTGTAGGCAGAGGCCTACTGTATTTTGATTGAGGTGACAGCAGGAGAGACTGCCATCCACACAGCAGGGGATCAGCTGACGTTACTGAACCCCACTGAGACACGGGAGCAAGTATCTCTTTCCGTGTGGACGGCACTTCCGAAATACAACTGGCTGTGTTGAAGCCCAGGAAATAGGAGGGTGTAGGCAGAGGCCTACTGTATTTTGATTGAGGTGACAGCAGGAGAGACTGCCATCCACACAGCAGGGGATCAGCTGACGTTACTGAACCCCACTGAGACACGGGAGCAAGTATCTCTTTCCGTGTGGACGGCACTTCCGAACTTCAACTGGCTGTGTTGAAGCCCAGGAAATAGGAGGGTGTAGGCAGAGGCCTACTGTATTTTGATTGAGGTGACAGCAGGAGAGACTGCCATCCACACAGCAGGGGATCAGCTGACGTTACTGAACCCCACTGAGACACGGGAGCAAGTATCTCTTTCCGTGTGGACGGCACTTCCGAACTACAACTGGCTGTGTTGAAGCCCAGGAAATAGGAGGGTGTAGGCAGAGGCCTACTGTATTTTGAATGAGTTTACAGCAGGAGAGACTGCCATCCACACAGCAGGGGATCAGCTGACGTTACTGAACCCCACTGAGACACGGGAGCAAGTATCTCTTTCCGTGTGGACGGCACTTCCGAACTACAACTGGCTGTGTTGAAGCCCAGGAAATAGGAGGGTGTAGGCAGAGGCCTACTGTATTTTGATTGAGGTGACAGCAGGAGAGACTGCCATCCACACAGCAGGGGATCAGCTGACGTTACTGAACCCCACTGAGACACGGGAGCAAGTATCTCTTTCCGTGTGGACGGCACTTCCGAACTACAACTGGCTGTGTTGAAGCCCAGGAAATAGGAGGGTGTAGGCAGAGGCCTACTGTATTTTGAATGAGTTTACAGCAGGAGAGACTGCCATCCACACAGCAGGGGATCAGCTGACGTTACTGAACCCCACTGAGACACGGGAGCAAGTATCTCTTTCCGTGTGGACGGCACTTCCGAACTACAACTGGCTGTGTTGAAGCCCAGGAAATAGGAGGGTGTAGGCAGAGGCCTACTGTATTTTGAATGAGTTTACAGCAGGAGAGACTGCCATCCACACAGCAGGGGATCAGCTGACGTTACTGAACCCCACTGAGACACGGGAGCAAGTATCTCTTTCCGTGTGGACGGCACTTCCGAACTACAACTGGCTGTGTTGAAGCCCAGGAAATAGGAGGGTGTAGGCAGAGGCCTACTGTATTTTGATTGAGGTGACAGCAGGAGAGACTGCCATCCACACAGCAGGGGATCAGCTGACGTTACTGAACCCCACTGAGACACGGGAGCAAGTATCTCTTTCCGTGTGGACGGCACTTCCGAACTACAACTGGCTGTGTTGAAGCCCAGGAAATAGGAGGGTGTAGGCAGAGGCCTACTGTCTTTGTAATGCGGAGACAGCAGGAGAGACTGCCATCTCCACAGCAGGGGATCAGCTGGCAATGATGAACCCCACTAACACTTGAACGAATGTGTTTGGCTCTGTGGAGACGACACTTCTGAACACCAACTGACGCTGTTGGAGCCCAGGATTAGGCGAGGAGCAGGCTGTGGCCTACTGGATTTTGGCACGTGAAGGCAGCAGGAGACTTGCCATCTCCACAGCAGGGGAACAGCTGGCAGTGCTGAACCCCACTAACACTCTAACGAAGGTGTTTGGCTCTGTGGAGACGACACTTCTGAACACCAACTGACGCTGTTGGAGCCCAGGATTATGCGAGGAGCAGGCTGGGGCCTACTGGATTTTGGCAGGTGAAGGCAGCAGGAGACTTGCCATCTCCACAGCAGGGGAACAGCTGGCAGTGCTGAACCCCACTAACACTCTAACGAAGGTGTTTGGCTCTGTGGAGACGACACTTCTGAACACCAACTGACGCTGTTGGAGCCCAGGATTAGGCGAGGAGCAGGCTGTGGCCTACTGGATTTTGGCAGGTGAAGGCAGCAGGAGACTTGCCATCTCCACAGCAGGGGAACAGCTGGCAGTGCTGAACCCCACTAACACTCTAACGAAGGTGTTTGGCTCTGTGGAGACGACACTTCTGAACACCAACTGACGCTGTTGGAGCCCAGGATTAGGCGAGGAGCAGGCTGTGGCCTACTGGATTTTGGCAGGTGAAGGCAGCAGGAGACTTGCCATCTCCACAGCAGGGGAACAGCTGGCAGTGCTGAACCCCACTAACACTCTAACGAAGGTGTTTGGCTCTGTGGAGACGACACTTCTGAACACCAACTGACGCTGTTGGAGCCCAGGATTAGGCGAGGAGCAGGCTGGGGCCTACTGGATTTTGGCAGGTGAAGGCAGCAGGAGACTTGCCATCTCCACAGCAGGGGAACAGCTGGCAGTGCTGAACCCCACTAACACTCTAACGAAGGTGTTTGGCTCTGTGGAGACGACACTTCTGAACACCAACTGACGCTGTTGGAGCCCAGGATTAGGCGAGGAGCAGGCTGGGGCCTACTGGATTTTGGCAGGTGAAGGCAGCAGGAGACTTGCCATCTCCACAGCAGGGGAACAGCTGGCAGTGCTGAACCCCACTAACACTCTAACGAAGGTGTTTGGCTCTGTGGAGACGACACTTCTGAACACCAACTGACGCTGTTGGAGCCCAGGATTAGGCGAGGAGCAGGCTGGGGCCTACTGGATTTTGGCAGGTGAAGGCAGCAGGAGACTTGCCATCTCCACAGCAGGGGAACAGCTGGCAGTGCTGAACCCCACTAACACTCTAACGAAGGTGTTTGGCTCTGTGGAGACGACACTTCTGAACACCAACTGACGCTGTTGGAGCCCAGGATTAGGCGAGGAGCAGGCTGGGGCCTACTGGATTTTGGCAGGTGAAGGCAGCAGGAGACTTGCCATCTCCACAGCAGGGGAACAGCTGGCAGTGCTGAACCCCACTAACACTCTAACGAAGGTGTTTGGCTCTGTGGAGACGACACTTCTGAACACCAACTGAAGCTGTTGGAGCCCAGGATTACGCATGCCGCATGCAGAGGCCAATGGGCAGCGGTTTTTATGGAGGTTGTGGACTACTACTGATTCTAACCATGCTCCACTTAGGCCTCTGGCTCCACTGTCTCTACTATTTACCCTGGCCTCCAACCCCGCCAGCTACATCTCTGAAGTGGCGTCAGCACAATCTACACTTGTTCCTGTGTTACTGGTGCTCAGTCCCGTCAGTTGATCCCCTGATGTTTGTCCGGCAAGTTCGCCAGCTCTGTCCTCATTCCCACTACTGGTTATGGGAATGTGGACAGAGCAGGAGACCTTGCCGGACACACATCAGGGGATAAACTGATGGGACTGAGCCACAGGAACACAGGAACAAGTGTAGATTGTGCTGATGCCACTTCAGAGATGTAGATGGCGGGGTTGGAGGTCAGGGGAAATAGTAGAGACAGTCGAGCCAGAGACCTAAGTTGGGCACGGTTAAAAATCAGTAGTGGTTTGAATGTTGATGGAGCTGGTGACTTTGCCGTCCACACAGCAGGGGATCAGCTGGCATTACTGAACCCCACTAACACAGGAGCTAGTGTGTTTCTCTGTGCAGACGACACATCTGAGCGACAACTGGCTGTGTTGAAGCAAAGGGATTATAGTTCAGGTGGTAGAAAAATGAACACACCAGCAGACCTGGATACAGTTGCCAACCACTAATTTAGTCTGTAAGAGGAATGGCAAAGTCTTTGGAGATCCAGGCCTTGTTCATTTTCAGAAAAGTCAGCCGGTCAACATTATCGGAAGATAGTCGCGTGCGACGGTCTGTTAGTACACCACCTGCGGCACTAAAGACACGTTCCGATAATACACTGGCAGCAGGGCAAGCCAGCACCTCCAATGCATACTGGCTAAGCTCTGGCCATGTATCCAGCTTAGAGACCCAAAACTTGAAGGGGGAAGAGCCATCTGGGAGTACAGCGACAGGGCAAGACATGTAGTCTGACACCATCTGACGGAAGCGTTGCCTCCTGCTGACTCGAGGCGTCGCTGATGGTGTAGACAATTGTGGTGGACACACAAAACTTTGCCACATTTGGGCCATAGTGGTCTTGCCTTGTGCTGCGGCGCTGCCTCTGCTCCCTCTTTGTGCAGAGTTTCCTCCACTGCCTCGACGCACAGAGCTGCTTTGTAAAGCACTAGCAACAATGCTGTCGGGTGGAATGGAAAACATTATGGACTGCACCAGTGACTCTTCGTACTCCCGCATTTTACGCTCCCGGTTCAACGTTGGTATGAGCCTTTGTACGCTGTCCCGGTAGCGAGGATCTAGGAGGGTGTACACCCAATAATCAGCCGAGACGAGAATGTGGGCGATGCGGCGGTCGTTTCTCAGGCACTGCAGCATGAAATCAACCATGTGCTGCAGACTCCCAACTGCCAAAGAACCGCTGTCCCCTGTTTGAGGCGTGACCTCGGCCTGCTCTGCATCACCCCACCCTCGCTGTACATACTGAGTAGAGGTTTGTGTACCTCCCTCCTCTGGAGAGATGTCTTCCTCCTCCATCGACTCCTCCTCATCCTCCTCACAAAGTGTCCCCTGCCTAGGCCTTTGTGAGGAAACACGTAGCGCAGACTGTCCAGAAGCAGATGGCATTTGGGACTCCTCATCCTCCACCTCTTCTGAAACCTCATCCCTTAGTGCTTGCAGTGTTTGTTGAAGCAGGCAGATAAGGGGGACAGTCATGCTGACTAGTGCATCATCTGCACTCGCCATCCGCGTGGATTCATCGAAGGCACGCAAAACGAGGCAGATGTCCTTCATAGAGGCCCACTCAATGGTGCTGAAGTGTGAACGGCGCACAGTGCGACTTGTTTGCGCCTGATGCAGCTGGTACTCCATGACTGCTGCCTGCTGCTCACACAACCGCTCCAACATATGTAACGTTGAATTCCACCGGGTGGGTAGGTCACATATGATGCGATGTTCCGGAATGCCAAATCGTCGCTGCAGAGCAGCGAGGCGCGATCTTGCCGTGCTGGAACGTCGCAAGTGAGCGCACTCTATGCGGACCTTGTGCAACAGTGCAGCAAGATCCGGATAGTCCCTCAGAAAGCTCTGCACGACCAAGTTAAGAACATGTGCCAGACATGGGATGTGTGTGAGGTTGCCTAGGCCAAGAGCTGCCACCAGATTTCGGCCATTGTCACACACTACCAAGCCCGGCTGGAGATTCGCTGGCCCAAACCACACATCGCTCTCCAGCTTGATAGCATTCCAGAGCTCCTGCGCTGTGTGGCTTCGATTCCCCAAAGAAATTAATTTGAGTACAGCCTGTTGATGTTTGGCCACGGCTGTGCTCATATCGGTCGTAACAGACTCCTGCTCTGCTGTTTCTGAGGAACTTGAGTAGGAGGAGGAGTCGATGTGTACAGACTGGAGTCCTGCAATCCGTGGCGTTGGAAGAACACGTACAGCTCCACTCTCCAGATCCGTACCCGGCTCCACAACATTGACCCAGTGGGCAGTGAGGGAAAGGTATCGTCCCTGTCCATGGTTACTGGTCCACGCATCGGTGGTCAGGTGGACCTTGCTACTAACGGCGTTTAGTAGCGCATGTTTTATTTTGCCCTCAACATGTTTCTGCAGGGCAGGGACGGCTCGCCTGCTGAAATAAAAGCGGCTGGGCACGTTGTATTGGGGGACTGCCAATGCCATTAAGTCCCGGAAGGTGTCAGTGTCCACCAGCCTGAATGACAGCATTTCAACTGCCAGAAGTTTGGCAATGCCAGCATTCAGAGACTGTGCTCGGGGATGGTTTGCCGAGTAAGGGCGCCTTTTATCCCATGCCTGTGCTACCGATGGCTGTGATGGATGGGAACGTGCTGCTATGGGTGGAATCTGACAGGGTCTCCGGACAACAGTGGCAGAGGTTCTTCCTTGGCGATCCTGTGAGGAAGCCGAACCAGCAGTGTGTGAGCTGGAGGAAGAGGGCCCAACACGAACTGAAGAGGTGGTAGGTGGTGCTGTACGTTGGCCTACGTCTTCAGGGTGTCTCTGCAACTCCAACTCGTGCTTGGTGCGCACATGTTTCCACATATTTGTGGTATTGAGGCTGCTGACATTTCTCCCTCTTTTGACTCTCTGATGACACAGCTTGCATTTGACAAAGCAAATGTCATCTGCAACTGTGTCAAAAAAGGACCACGCACTGCAACTCTTGTGAGCGCCCGGTTTGCCTTTGGAAGGAGGAATGCTCCTAACGGGTGCCGAAGTGGAGGGTACAGGCAACCAAGTCTTCCCCCTCCCTCTGCCTCCTGTTTTGGCCGGTAGGGGAATCTCTTCCTCCGAGCTGCTCCCACCACCTTCCTGTTGCTCACGCCATGATGGGTCAAGGACCTCATCATCTTCCCTCCCCTCTTCAAACAGCTGCTTCTCCGGGGTTGTCTCGCCAGCACCGTACGCACCAGAAAGTGGCAACTGAGTCTCGTCATCATCTGATGCGTACTGAGGTGTGCTGACCATAGGCACTGGCCCACTCGCCTCTTCAGATTCAGAGGGACAAAGAAGTTGCGCATCACTGCATACTCCCTCTTCTTCACATTCAGGAATGCTGCTTGGCTGGCCCCCTCTTTCCAAGCCAACAGATTCCGAGAACAGAAGTAGAGACTGTGATGGCTCCTGTCCATGTCTCTCTGACTGCCTGGGCACTTTGGCAGGTGGTGAAGAGACAGATGGTTGCTCTTCGGTGCTCTGACCCTGAGAGGATGCGGAAGTAATTGAAGTCGATGCGTTAGCTGCCATCCATCCGACAACGGCTTCAATTTGTTCCTCCCGCAGCAGTGGGGTACGTTGAGGTCCTACAAAGCTGCGCATAAAGGACTGTTGCCTGCTAAAACTGGGGGATGCTGATCCACTGGTGCCCGCAGCAGGCCCAGAATCCCCACGTCCTCTACCTGTAGAATCCCCACGTCCTCTCCCTGCAGAATCCCCACGTCCTCTCCCTGCTGAAACTCCACGCCCACGCCCACGCCCACGCGCCTTACTCCCTGCCTTCTTCATCTTGCAAGACTGCTTAAGATAGGCAAAAAAGTACAAAGGGGGGCCTTAGTGTGCTTATTCCTGAACAGCTGGTTACAGGTACAAGAAACACTAATTTTATGAAGTGTGTGTGTGTGTGGACTAGACTTTAATAGGAGCTGATGTGGCCTACACAAGTTCAAAATGTAGTGTTTGGTGAACTTTTTTTGTGGTTTCTTTGTTGGAAACAAACTCAAAGTATGTGAACAAAGAATTGAAACTGATAGTATCACCAACTTTTTGGAGCTATTACAATGCAGGCAGGTAACCTACAATGCAAAAGATGAGGCTCCAAAAAAATTGGGTAATACTAATCTGGCTGCGCCGGCAGGGCACAAGCCAGAAAAAAAGGCTCCTCTATCTACTCCTATATAGTGTTTGCAACCAACCAATGTTGATGGATACGGATGGATGCACACTAATAGGAGAAGAAAAAATGAGCTGCACTCAAAGACAAATATGTGTGAGGCAGTGACGCACGTTGAGCGTCCTACAACCAGACGTAGCTGCAGGACACTCTACTCAGCGTGAGCTGCACTCACACACAGTCAGAGGCCTCTCAGACAGCCGTCAACAGTGCAGCTAAGTGGGCACTGGCACTGACAGGCTGCAGAAAGGCTCCGCTGTGTACTCCTTTATAGTGTTTGCAACCACCGTAGATGGAGACGGATGGATGCACACTAATAGAAGAAAAAATGAGCTGCACTCAAATAAAAATATGTGTGAGGCACTGACGCACGCTGAGCGTCCTACAGCCAGACGTAGCTGCAGGACACACTACTCAGCGTGAGCTGCACTCACACACAGTCAGAGACCTCTCAGACAGCCGTGAACAGTGCAGCAAAGTGGACACTAGCACTGAAAGGCTGCAGAAAGGCTCCGCTGTCTACTACTAGTGTTTGCAACCAACGTATATGGATACGGATGGAAGCACACTAGATTGAAATTATGTAAAAAATGCAGCTCAAAAAATAAAAGATGTATGAGGCAGCAGTGATCACACTGGGTGGCCTACAGCCTGACGTGGCTGCAGGACCCACTCCACAGCGTGAGCTGCACTCACACAGCCCTTGCAGACAGCTGTGAACACTGCTGCTAGGGCAAAGAAGGCTACAGTGGTGGTTTATGTAGCCTGGGTAAAGCACTAGATGTTTGGTGGAATCGCTATTTCTAACTGTCCCTCACAGTCTTCTACAGCAGCCTGTCCCTAACTGAATTCACAGCAGAGTGACCAGAAATGGCGGCTGCGGTGGCTTTTATAGTGCATCATGACATCATTTCGGCAGCCAATCACAGCCATGCCAATAGTTAACATGCCTACATGCCTAACAGGATGTGCCCACACTTCGGAGGATTCCCATTGGCTTAATCAAAGCAAGCAGGCTCATAGCATGATGGGAACTTCCTATTCCGATTCCGATTCCGGAATCCGATATGACAAAAGTATCGGAATTAAGTATCGGAATTCCGATACCGCTAATATCGGCCGATACCCGATACTTGCGGTATCGGAATGCTCAACACTAATCACAGCATAACCAAGTATATGTAGGTAACCAAATTTTTTAAGACAAAAATTCCAAAACCTGTTTAGAATCCCTGATATAACCCGGAGTTTTTTTTTACCAACGGTTGAAGTAATGAATCAACCCATTGGCATAAATGTTCGTTTGCTGAACCTATCCCGATACAATGGGGCACATTGGGGGAATACCATCCTTTCTGTGAATCTTGGGGACTCCAAGAATAATTGGCAAAACTGGGTTTTTAACCTCCAAAAATTCTGCTTGTTTAATGGACAAAACTCCCAAACTTAAACCATCTTTAATGATCATGACACTTTTTTCTTTGAATTCACATAGAGCAGGGTTCCCCAACTCCAGTCCTCAAGGCCCACCAGCATGTCATGTTTTCAGGATTTCCTTAGTATTGCCCAGGTGATAATTGCATCACCTGTACAACACAAGGGAAATCCTGAAAACCTGATCTGTTGGTGGGCCTTGAGGACTGAAGTTGGGGAACCCTGACATAGAGGATCATGATCACATTTTTTATAAACTCACTGATCAGATAATAACTAGGGATGAGCTTTCCGATATTGAAATATCGGAAATCGGCCCGATATTTGCAATATTGGAATTCCGATTTCCGATTCCGATATTTTTTTCACATCGGAAATCGGAAAGCAGAAGAAAACTGAGCATGGTTTAAAGGGAGTGTATCCGTTCCTCCACGTGGTGCTCCTGGAAACTCCCTGCAAAGCAAGGTGAGCTGAATGCAGACACATGTCAGTCAAAGGGCATATTGACACCACCACTGGCAGTTTTAATTTAATAATGTAAAATCACTAACCCTAACTATCCCTAACCATTAAACCTAACCACTAACCCTAACCCCTAACCCTTACTCTAATCCTACTAACCCTAAATCCTAACCCTAGTCCCTAACCCTGCTAACCATAAGCATAACCGTAACCCTAATCCTAAACCCTAACCATAGCTAACCCTAACCCCTAACCCTAAATCCTAACCCTACTAACCCTAACCATAACCCTAGCTCTAACCCTAACCCTATCCCTAAACCCTAACCCCTAACCCTAACCCTACTAACACTAACCCTACTAACCATAAGCATAACCCTAACCCTAACTTACCCTAACCCCTAACCCTAACCCTAGCTAACCCTAACCCTAACTCTAACCCTAACCCTAAACCCTAACCCCTAACCCTAACCCTACTAACCCTACTAACCATAAGCATAACCATAACCCTAACTAACCCTAACCCTAAACCCTAACCCCTAACCCTACTATCCATAAGCATAACCCTAACTAACCCTAACCCCTAACCCTTACCCAACCCTACTAACCCTAACCATAACCCTAACTAACCCTAACCCCTAACCCTAACCCTACTAACCCTAAACCTTAAACCTTACCCTACTAACCATAAACCCTAACCCTACCCCAACTTATCCTAACCCAAAGAAAAAACACCACTGTTAAGAAGATGGTGACCAGTTTTCCTGCTACAGCTTTCGCTCTGTGCATTTTTCTAGCGATTTTTTTGCTCCTCTGCCTCTGCAAACTCCTTCCCCATTATCCTGAGGTGTTTCCCCTCCATTTGATCCATTATATAGCACTGCAGTGGTTATTTTGTAATTCCGATTTTTTTTTCTCCCATTGACTTGCATTGATATCGGAAATCGGAAATTCCGATATCCGATATTTTTTCAATATCGGAAATCTGAATTCCGATACGATATCGGGCAATATCGCTTACCCCTAATAATAACTCAATCATTTTTTCATAATGATCTATTGAATTCAAAATCACCACCATTCCTCCCTTATCTGACATTTTTATTGTTAGATCTGACATATCTTGCAGTTCCTTTAACGCTATATATTGTTTTCTGGAAAAAATTCTATTCATTTTATTATTATTATTATTATTATTATTAGATCTGGATTTATTATAAAGATTATGTAATTCCTTTTCCACTAGATCCTGAAAACGATCCATACAGTCTGACCTAGTCTGGACTGGGTAAAAATAGGGATTTTTTGTGACAAAACTATATGACTGGTCAGTAACTTCACAACTTGTTGAAGGATTGGAGTCCAAAAGCTGCAGAGTAACTAACGCAACTTGTTCTTTGAAATTCAGATTGGAAAATTTATTGTGGACTTCTGTGTCATTACTAACATGCTGATCGATTTCTTCCTCTAGTTGTATGTCATTTAAGAAATGTTTTTTAATGGTCAGATTGCGCATAAACTTGTTAATGTCAAGAATGGTAATGAATGGGTCAAAATCTTGATCCGGCACAAAATTTAAGCCTAAAGATAGGACTTGTATTTGTGTTGGATTTAAGTTCCTTGAAGATAAGTTTAATACATTTGTATAGTCCACTACTTGTTCTGATTCCTCCTCCTGCATGTGGTTATTCCTGGATCGTGTGAGGTGCTTTCTGCCACCATGCCTTTTGCATTTTTTGGATGTCGATGATCCTTTTTTGACACTCCTGGGATGCTTTCATTTAAAGAAATGTCCGAAGCACTTAAGTGATTGTCCGAGGAGTCTGGGTCTGATGATGTAAAATAGACATGCGGTTTAGTTACATTTTTTTTGTATTTTTTCCTTTGGTGAGCATGACTAGACTTTAAAATGGATTTGGGAGTTCTATTTATATTCTCCCAGTTGCCGCAATCATAGACCTTATTAGTGGCGTAGTCATAAAGGTCTCTCGTAAATTTTCAGCCTTTCTTTTTGGAGAGCATTCCTGTCATTTGACAGATGTCTTTTAAAATGTACTAATAAAGTAAATCAAGTTTTTTAACGCAGCTGGAACTACAAGCCTTTTTCTCATCTTGGTCCATTTGCAGAGAAACAGCCCCAAAGCGTGATGTTTAAAACAAGAAAAAAAATATTTAGCTAGCTCACTGTCCTCGTCTCACTTCAGGGATCCGTCCATCAGCCAGGATCGCGGCTCGGTAGCCGCAGCAGCGAAATCCAACAAGCGATATGTGACCCGGCGATGAAGAATCCACTGCACGCTCTTATTTGTACTAAATGTCTATTTTATTGTATAAGAAGTCCTCTGGTTCGATCTGGCTGCATGTAACTGTTAGGCTTCAGGTTTCAGGTGCTGTACAGCGGGAATCTTGAGCCTTGCCATCTGCAGTCTCCCATTCCCCTCCGGCCGCAGTGGGTTCGGTTGCTGCTGCCACATCTGGTCCAGTTATGGCAATGCAGCCTGTCCAGCAGCAAGAGACTCCAGAGTCTAAGTTCTCCCTTCACTCAACTGAGCATGCTCAGGAGACGATCTCCCATTGGGGATCGGGAGTCACATGCTCATGTCCTTCTCCAGTTCTGATTGGTCCATCTGGAGGATCAGGAAGGTCCCGGGAGGGCACGGCTATAAAAGGCGCGCATGGCCGCCCCGCCATGCGCTATGATAGACTCTGAGGCTAATGCATTTAATGTATGTGTGATGATGGATGAATGAGCCTAGTGACTGACACATTATAATTCCCCCCTCCTTGGATATGACGTATGTGTTAGGGTGAGGGATTAGAGTCAGTATGTTAGCTCTACACTGCATAGCGCCGCAGTGTTGCTCCACATCCACCGCCAGCTCCTAGGGCGTCGGACAGTATTGGCCTTCTTGGTCACTGCTATTGCAGCATCCGCTAGTTACACCATGCACTTTAGTAGTGCTTTCCAGCCCGGTTATGAGGCTGGTTAATGGCGTCCATCAGGGCGGATACTGCAGCAGTGGTTCACACCCCGTGACCTGTGACGTTAACAGGTTGCGGTTGTTCGCTGGCAGGCACGTGTTACATGAAGTAATGGCGCACGTGTCTGTTAGCACTGGCTCAGTGGTTACGCACCGGTGTCCGGCTTTACTCCTACACGCCTTTCCCTCATTGTTTAGCAGCAGTTGGTTACCTCTGCACGGTGGGCCCTGAGCTGCGAATGCACCTTCTATATTATTTCATCTTTATTATTTGATGCGTTCCGCCAGCCCTGTAACATTATCATAGCGCCAGGGCCTGGCTAACAATGACGGACGAGCAGCGCCTGCAGCGATATGTCCAGCAGCTGGAGGGCAAGATGTCTGCTCTCGAGCGCTCAGCCTCAGCTGTGGACGTCACTGCAGTTGCCGTCAAGGTGGCAGCAGAGGCGGTCTCCCGCACCTCTACATCCACTCCTGCCCCGACATCCCTTCTCCCGTTGCCCGACAAGTTCTCGGGTGACAGCGCCACCTGTAGGGGATTTGTGAGTCAGTTCTCTATCCAGCTTGAGTTACTGGCCACGCGATTCCCTTCCGAGCAGGCTAATGTGGGGTTTATCATCTCCCTCCTGTCGGGCAGGGCGTTAGAATGGGCCACTCCACTGTGGAAGTGTGGTGACCCCATGGTTCTGAGCGCTGCTCAGTTTCTAATGTCCCTAAAGCAGGTCTTTTTGGGGCCACGGGTCACTCATGACACCTCTCTCCAGTTATTAGCACTAACACAGGGATCCCTCTCGGTCAGCCATTATGCCGTCTGCTTCCGGACACTGGCTTCCGAGCTGGAATGGCCTTATAAGACTCTTGTCCCAGTGTTCTGGAGAGGTTTGGCGGAGCATGTTAAAGATGCTCTAGCTGCCAGGGAGGTTCCCTTTAGTCTGGAGGAACTGATTACCCTTTCCACCCACATAGATCTCCATTTTACGGAGCGCGGGTTGGAGCGTGCACAATCCAGACAGAGGGTTAGGTTGGCTCCCGCCTTCTCTAAACCTCTTGATCCCCCCGCTATGGGAGTCATGCCTCCAGAGCCTATGGAGGTGTCTCGCACCAGTCCCATGTCACGCCCGGTGCGAATCTCCGCATGCTGTTACCAGTGTCGACTGTCTGGTCACCTGGCTAACAGGTGCCCTCAACGGTCGGAAAAACGATTGCGTCCAGTGGTAGTTGGAGGAGGTCTACTTGATAAAGGAGCTTTCTCCTCCAAGCTGTCCTTCCAAGGGACATTAGAGAGCGGTGCTTCCACCTGGGAGGTAGAGGTCTGCATGGACTCTTGGGCAGAGGGAAACTTTATGTCCTCGGCCTTCGCCCAACAGCACGCAGTTCCTTTGGTGCCACTTCCTCACCCCGTGACCATCAGGGTGGTCAACGGTTCAACCCTACCGTCCCAGATTACACACCAGACAGCACCCTTGGGGCTCTCAATCTCGCCATCCCACCACGAGATGTTGTCTTTGCTCATTATGCCCGAGGGCATCGACCAAGCTCTCCTAGGAGTTCCCTGGCTCCATTGCCACTCTCCTCATATTGAGTGGTCCTCGGGAAGAATACTGAGTTGGAACAAGGACTGTGAGGGAAGGTGCACGAGGGGCAGCGTTTAAGTATCCTCTACCGAAGTGCCCGCGGATCTCTCCGCGCTTCCCAGACACTACTAGCAGTATGCGGACTTCTTTTCTAAAAAATCTGCTGAGACGCTTCCACCTCATCACCCCTACGACTGTCCGATAGACCTTTTACCAGGCACGGAGCCTCCTCGAGGCCGCGTGTACCCTCTATCCCCCCCCGGAGACTGAGGCCATGTCACAATATATCTGGGAGAACCTGGCAAGAGGGTTTATTAGGAAGTCGGTGTCACTAGCATGGGCAGGGTTCTTCATCGTACAGAAGAAGAGTGGAGAGCTGCGTCCTTGCATTGATTACAGAGGTCTAAATGCTATAACTGTGAAAAACAAGTACCCTCTTCCCCTGATCTCTGAGTTGTTTGACAGGTTGCGGGGGGCCCAGATATTCACTAAGCTAGATCTACGGGGGGCTTACAACTTGATCCACATACGGGAAGGGGACGAGTGGAAGACAGCCTTTAATACCAGGGATGGCCACTGTTGTGAGTTCATTTGTCCCTTTACCATTGAGGTCTGATGAACTCCCTCCTCTAGTGAAGGAAGGTAGTGAGACTGATTACCAAACACCTGGGCAGCTAGATGATGACTGGGTGGCTGGAATTGAGGACTGGATATAAGGCTGCCGACGCCCTTCTTCCTGGCTGGTGATTTTCCTGCTGGATTCTTGGAGACCAGTCTGATTCCTGCATCTCAAAGCTAAGTTTTTCTGCTCTGCTTTGTACTCTTCAGTTTTGTTTTTGTTTTGCCTTGTTTTTTGGAAGTTCTGCCATCCCTGGCCGGGGGTGAGCTGAATTCCATTTTTGTCTCTGATCTGTTGATCTTTTGCTCTGTCTTCAGAATATACCTGAGTGCTGATATAGTCTTTTGAAGCCTAGCGACTTCAGGGCCTGTTTTTCCTATCAGTTGGTTGGCTCATTTTGATAGGGTTTTTGCGGATGGCAGACAGCAGCATTCCTATCCTGTCCTATGTAGTTAGCTTGGGCCCCATCATTTGCTCAACCTATCTTTCTATCTGTGTTAGTGTTTTCATCTTGCTTCACCGTCATTATATGTTGGGGGCTGCCTATTGCTTTGGGGTCTGCTCTGGGGCAGTTTAGTTTTTCCCCTTTCTGTCTTTAGGTTATGTAGTTCTCCGGCTGTGATCGAGGGCTCTAGGGCACCGTAGGAACCCCCCACGGCTACTGCTAGTTGTGGATAGGTTCAGGGGTCTGCAATCCGATAGCTGCCAACCTCTCTGGTTTTTCTGGACTTAGCTGGTATTTTGTTTTTTCCTCCTTCGGTGACTCATCATAACAGGCCACTATGAATATCTGGTCATGCCCTTCGGCCTCTGTAACGCAGCTGCTGTCTTACAGGACTTCATGAATGATGTCTTTTGCGATATGCTCTCCATCTTGGTGGTGGTCTATCTGGATGACATCCTCATCTTCTCTCCAGATTTGGCCTCTCACCAGAGAGACGTCTGTAAGGTCTTCGACCGTTTGCGGGTGAATTCTCTCTTCGCCAAGTTAGAGAAGTGTCAATTTGAGCAGGAGTCCTTGCCGTTCTTGGGCTATATCATCTCGGCCCAGGGTTTGGCTATGGATCCTGCTGAATTGCAGGCGGTAATGGACTGGCAGGAGCCCCACTCTCTTAAAGCGGTGCAGCGTTTTTTGGGCTCCGTTAATTATTACCGCTAGTTCATTCCCCACCTCTCAACACTGGTGGCTCCTTTGGTTGCCCTCACCAAAAAGGGAGCCAATCCAAAGGTTTGGTCGAAACAGGTCTCCGCAGTCTTCTCGTCTCTTAAGACCCATTTTGCTGGCGCTCCTATCTTCCATCATCCCGATGTGGATAAACCCTTTATCCTAGAGGTAGATGCCTCCTCCATCGGTGCAGGGGAAGTCCTTTTCCAGAAGGATGCCCAAGGTCGGAAGCATCCCTGCTTCTTTTTCTCCAAGACCTTCTCACCGACGGAGAGAAATGACTCCATTGGGGACAGGGAGTTTCTGGCAATGAAGTTGGCCTTTTCCGAATGGAGACATCTCCTGGAGGGAGCCCAGTTTCTCTTCCAGGTATACACCGACTATAAAAATCTGGTTTACTTACAAAGGGCCCAGTGGTTAAACTCTCGCCAAGCCAGGTGTCACTTTTCTTCTCCCGCTTCCACTTCACCCTGCACTATCTGTCCGGTGAGAAGAACATCCGGGCTGATGCTCTCTCTCGCTCAGTGGTGTCAGCAGAGGAGGAGGCTGAGCATTGGCTAATCGTCCCCTCTGAGAGTCTGAGGACTGTGGCCCCGGTCGCTCTTAAGTCAGTGCCGCTGGGCAAGACCTTTGTCACTCCCCGCCTACGGCCAGAGGTTCTCGCCTGGGCTCACGCTTCCAGAGTGGGTGGTCATTATGGTACTAGATGGACCACGGAACTCCTGGCAAGGACCTATTGGTGGCCGCACATGGCACGGGACACGAGAGAGTACATTCAGGCATGCGTCTCCTGTGCTCGGAACAGGTCCTCTAGGCAGAGGCCGGCTGGGTTACTGTACCCCTTGCTGGTGACAGACAAACCTTGGGAGATGGTCGGCATGGATTTTGTGGTCGGCCTGCCCAAATCCAGTGGCAGCACGGTCATCTGGGTGGTCACCGATCATTTTTCTAAAATGGTGCATCTGGTGCCACTCGCGTGGCTGCCTTCTGCTCGTGGTCTCACCATGCTGTTCATAAAGCACGTATTTTGTCTGCATGGTATGCCAGACAAGATAGTTAGTGACCTGGTCCCCAATTTGCGTCTTGGTTTTGTAGGGAGCTCTGCAGTTTGCTCAGTATTGAGCTAAATTTGTCCACTGCCTATCACCCAAAGACGAACGGGTTGGTTGAGAGAGCTAACCAATCTCTGGTCAAATACCAGCGACATTTTGTCTCCGCCAGGCAGGATGACTAGGTATCCTTACTACCGTGGGCAGAATGTGCTCTGAATAATGCAGTGGTTGATTCCACCAGTCAGACCCCATTCCTCCTTAATTTCGGCCAGCATCCGCGTGTTCCCATCCCGATGCCAGAATCTTCCACTGATTCCAGGGTGGCAGACTGGGCAGTGGAGGCTCGCAACATCTGGGATCGCACTCAGGATGCCATCCGGGCCTCTAAGGAAGAATGAGGGTGTCCACCGACACGCATCGGCGTCCTGCTCCAACTTTTGCCCCTGGTGACTTGGTGTGGCTCTCTGTCTGAAATATCAGGCTGCGGACCGAGTCCACCAAGTTTGCTCTGGTCAACCCTGTGGTTTATCGCCTGGCTCTTCCTCCCCACTTGGCCATTTCTGACACCTTTCACGTGTCCCTCCTTAAGCCTGCCCACTTGTCCCGGTTTTCTGAGTCATCAGCCGGGACATCCGACCTGTCTTCAGACGAGTTTGAGGTCAATGCTATCGTGGGATGCAGGGTGGTGCGTGGCAAAAATTTTTATTTGGTGGACTGGAAGGGTCATGGTCCAGAGGATCGGATCTAGGAGCCAGTGGAGAATATCCATGCGCCGCTCCTTATCGCGGCATTTGAGCGCAGCAAGGCTCAGAGGGGAGTGGGCCTTAGGAGGGGGGTAATGTTAGGAGTCGGGTTCCGGGCACTGCACAGCGGGAATCCCGAGCCATGCCATCTGCGGTCTCCCATTCCCCTCCGGCTGCAGTGGAGCCTGCTCAACAGACTCCATGATCCTGGCGTTCTGCCCACACCAGCATCGTAGGTTTGGTTGCTGCTGCCACCTCTGGTCCAGTTATGGCAATGCAGCCTGTCCAGCAGCAAGAGACTTCAGAATCTAAGTTCTCCCTTTGCTCCACTGAGCATGCTCAGGAGACGATCTCCCATTGGGGATTGTGAGACACATGCTCAGGTCCTTCTCCAGTTCCGATTGGTCCATCTGGAGGATCACGAAGGTCCTGGAAGGGCACGGCTATAAAAGGCGCGCATGGCTGCCCCGCCATGCGCTATGATAGACTCTGAGGCTAATGCATTTAGTGTATGTGTGAAGATGGATGAATGAGCCTGGTGACTGACGCATTATAATTCCGCCCTCCTTGGATATGACGTATGTGTTAGGGTGAGGCATTAGAGTCAGTACGTTAGCTCTACACTGCATAGCGCCGCAGTGCCACTCCACATCCACCGCTAGCGCCTAGGGCGTCGGCCAGTATAGGCCTCCTTGGCCACTGCTATCGCAGCGTCCGCTAGTTATGCTGTGAGCTTTAGTAGCGCTTTCCAGCCCAGTTATTAGGCTGGTTAGTGGCATCCGTCAGGGCGGATACTGCACACGTTGCAGCAGTGGTTCACACCCCGTGACCTGTGACGTTAACAGGTTGCGGTTGTTCGCCGGCAGGCACATGTTACGTGAAGTAACGGCGCACGTGTCTGTTAGCACTGGCTCAGTGGTTATGCACCGGTGTCAGGCTTTACTCCTACATGCCTTTGTTTAGCAGCAGTTGGTCACCTCTGCACGGTAGACCCAGGGCTGCGAACACACCTTATATATTATTTAATCTTTATTATTTGGTGCGTTCCGCCAGCCCCATAACAGTAACTGCTTTTATACATTTTTAACTATTTTTCAATAAAGTGGAAATTTTATGCAAATAAGATCTTTGAGAGTGCAGCGGATTCTTCATCACCGGGTCATATATCTCTTGTTGGAAAGAATGATGTTGCCACCCCCATGATTTACAGTATATATGGTGTTCTTTGGATGCAACTCAGCATTCTGTCTCCTCCAAACATGACAAGTTTTTTTTCTACCAAACAGTTCTACTTTGGTTTCATCACACCATATGACATTATCCCAGTACTCTTATGGATAATCCAAATGCTCACTAGCAAACTTCAGACAGGCCCAGGCATGCACTGGCATAAGCAAGGGGACACGTCTGGCACTGCAGGATCTGAGACCCTGGCGGCGTAATGTGTTACTGATGGTAGCCTTTGTTACGGTGGTCCCAGCTCTATGCAGGTCATTCACTAGGTCCCCTTGTGTGGTTCTGGGATTTTTGCTCACTGTTCTTATGATCATGTTGACCCCACGGGGTGAGATCTTGAATGGAGCCACAGATCGAGGAAGATTATCAATGGTATTTGTGTCTTCCTTTTTCATATTATTGCTCCCACAGTTGATTTCATCACACCAAGCTGCTTGCCTATTGCAGATTCAGCCTTCCCAGCCTGTTTTTAGTTTTTAGTAATTTGGAGTGTGACTGTTTGAGGTTGTGCTCTGCAAAGGAATACGTGGATTTCGTCCACGCTGCCCAAATGATGAAAATCCAGAAGGTTAATTAAGTTTGACAGTGGTTTATTCTATGCGTTTCAAGGTTATTTGTAACCTCTTCTTCAGGTGGTATTTCATCATTTGGGCAGCGCGGACGAAATCCACGTATTCCTTTGCAGAGCTCTGTTTCAGATAGTCGGTGACCGACTTGTGGATCTGCAGCAGCCCTTTTCTATACATGCTTTGAATACCTACTACCAGGTGAGCAGTTTTTTGTCAAACCGCTTATTTTATTTGTGGGATAAGACCCTATATTGCGCTTGTGTCTCCCTCTTTCCTCACAATACTGTTTGAGGTTGTGGACAGATGTCTTTTATACTGATAACATGTTCAAACATGTGCCTTTACTACAGGTAATGAGTGGAGGACAGAGGAAGAGGAGCATCTTAAAGAAGAAGTTACAGGTCTGTAAGAGCCAGATATCTTGCATGTTTTAGGTGACCAAATACTTATTTTCCACAATAAATTTTAAAAATTAATCTTACCAAATCAGACAAGGTGATTTTCTGGATTTGTATTTGCATTTTGACTCTCATAGTTGTGGTCTACCTATGATGTCAATTACCGGTGTATCTCATCTTTTTAAGTGGGAGAACTTGCACAATTGGTAGCTGACTAAATCCTTTTTTTCCCCACTGTATATGACACATCAGTCATTGAAGGCATTGTGAGATATATGGCACATTATTTATAGAATATATATCATATAATTTATTTGGGTGTTTCCCAGAAGCAAGCAGCAGTGGATGTTGCCGAGTGAAAATTGCAAACTGCTATTGTAGTGACCAATACGCTGTAGTGACCAATACGTTGTAGTGACCAGTACATTGTAGTCACCAAAACGTTATGCCCAGCTCAAGCTTCTGAAGAACCATACCCATAAATTAAGCAGGTTCTCATCGCTATAGAAATTCCAAACACGTAGACGTTGTCATAGTTCCACCCCTCAGTGTGTTTGGGATGCTGTTACTTACAGCTCAGCTGTCCACTATGGCACAGGGGCATGCTGAGCTGTCAATGTGTTGATTGACAGCTCAACTATCCAGTCTGAAACTGGGAGGCGTCCGCTTTCTCCAAGTATTCATTATTCTGGGTGATTGATATGCTACTTAACTGAGCTGCTAGTCCCAGACCACTGCCAGACGTACATTCAGCTTATAAAAAAGGGGGAGACAGAAGCACCCAATAGGGTCTTATCCAAAGATATAAAAGTTTCACAGATATGGATCCACTCACCTGGTTCAGTTGTGTGGAACACAACAACCATTAGCACAAATGGGTAGGATCCGATGAACTGCAGCAATCAGCCGGTCACTAGAATTGCATATATAGGAAGGAGAGAAGTCCGGCTTTCAGGATCACGCTGTTCCAGTCCAAAGTACACAAGGAGTTAATCCAAGGACCAAGCAGTGATTATAACTTTCTTTTTATTCCATAAGCTCTACGCGTTTCGTGTACACACTGTACACTTCCTCAGGAGCAAAAGTTACACTGGCATCACATTCCATTCTCCTTATATACTAGCTCCCCCAGGAAGTGATGTAGATGCTCATTGCACTTAAAAAAATTCAAACATAACTATCAACATAATGTAAAATCACGAAAATCACTAAAATTCATCTATAAAACACACGTCTATAAAAACACACATATGTAAAGCTTCGCACTAGAAAAAATATAAAACATTATAATAAAATTATGATTATACTTAATAAAAATCTAAATTTCTTGGTACATCATATCAATTAGCAGAACAACATTCACAAATCTCTTATATAACCGCACTTATATTTTCTTTTCAGTATTAACCCTTCATTCAACATATTATACTTTTCTTATATTTCAGGCAGATGATCATATACTAATTAATGTATGTGCTCCTATGCGGATTTGATCCTGCACAGCAGACCCATGCTCTGCACTCAAGTAACTTTTCTGGTCTCTCAGCCAAAGGCTCCACATCTCCAGAGCTCTCAGTTCCTTTTCAAGGCACCAGCCAACTATTCCAATCATAGTAAATTACCGCCGATTGTATCTCTTTATATGTTAGCGATATGATCATTCCCTTGCTGTAATGTTATAGCATGGACATCACACAATTATCAGATGCCAATACTACTCCAATCCTTAGCAGACAAATATGCAGAGCACCAAAATTATTTAAAGATGTCAGATATTTCATTTAAACCGTATGGTTGCAGAGTCTGCAACCTATGAATCCAGTAAATTTCCTTTCTTCTCAGAATGACACTCCTGTTCACAGTGTCTTCTGAAAAATAATCAATTGGGGCCACTTTAATACATGGTTTCTTCCCATGTCTTATAGTGCAATGTTTTGATACTCCATGGAACATAAAACCTTCAATTATATTGTGTCTGTGCGAATTCATGCGGTTATGCAGTTCTTGTGTGGTTTTACCCACATACTGTAAACCACATTCGCATTCTATCAGATATATCACAAAACTACTTTTACAATTCAGGGAAAACTTTATATCAAACACCTTATTATTCTGAATTGAACTGAATGTGGTCATATTATGCATAATCATGCCACAACACAGACACCGAGCGGTATTACATTTAAAGACTCCTGGTTTTTTGCATTGTTCATCCCTAATTTTTTCTTTTTTCAGGCGACTGGGGGCCAGTATATTTCTAAGAGTAGAGGATCTTTTAAAGGTTAGTCCTGGTTTATTCGGTAGCATACTCCCCAACACTGGATCATTAAGAAGAACAGACCAATGATCCTGTAAAATGTTCCTAATTTTTTGATTTTGTTTAGTAAAATTAGTTAAAAAGTTTAAGGAGAAACTATCATTCTCTTTTTCTTTTTTCTTAGGATTTACTAGGTCCATCTGTTCCAAACCTGCGCACTCATTATATGCTTTTTCTAGCAGTTTTTTGGGGTAGTTTTTCTCAATAAACCTATTTTTCAATTCCTTGGCTTGTGATACAAAATCTGACTCTAAACTACAATTTTTCTTAATCCTTTTATACTGGTTCTTCGGGACATTGATTAACCATTTATAATAATGGCCACTATTAAAATCTAACAGACTATTTGCATCACACTTCTTAAAAAAAGTTTTAGTAAAAATCTTCCCTTCTGAATGGAAAATGGTCAGATCCAAATAATCTATACTCTCCATATTATATACCCATGAAAAGGTGAGACCCCAATCATTCCTCTGAATGCTCTCCAGAAATTGTTCTATGTTATTACATTTATTATCAAAGACTATCATTAGGTCATCTATGTACCGTTTAAAAAATATAATATGCTCTGAAAAAATGGAATTTTCTATATAAATGAATTAAAAAATGGCCATAAATAGGTTAGCGAAAGTTGGCGCTACTTTCGAATCCATTGCGGTTCCGACTTGTTGGTGATATAGTTTTCCCTGAAAATCAAAAAAATTATTGTACAGTATAAACTTCATGCTATCCATTAAAAAGGCTTTCTGATTCAATGGTAAACGGGCATCTTCTTTCACATATCTCCCAAAACAATACAATCCTAGATCATGTCTAATATTTGAATAGAGGGATGCAACATCTATAGTCAGAAACATGTATGAATCTTTCCACACTATATCCTTCATCAAATGAATCAGCTGGGCAGAATCCCTAAGAAAACTTTTCACAGACATCACATTATACAGTATTATCTACATACGCTGCCAATCCTGACGTGAGAGAACCTATGCCAGAAATGATGGGCCTCCCTGGGGGGTTGTTTTGATCCTTATGAATCTTAGGAAGATGATAGAAAAAAGCCCTAGGGGGATTTTTCATAGGCAGAAAATTATATTCATTTTTATGTAAAATCCCCTCCTTTTTTCCAGTTGCAATTAATTTATTATATTCAGTTATCGCACTCTTATAAATATCCATTGTAACCACTTTATATGTATTCTCATCATTTAGTATTCTATATGCCTCTTTCAAATATTCCTTCCTATCTTGGATTACAACTCCCCCCCCTTATCAGCTGGTCTAATAACCACCTCTGTGTTCTCTTTCAGACTTTTAACAGCCTCCCTTTCTGCTTTAGTCATATTTCTTTCATTTTTATAATCTGCAGGATTTATATTCTCAAAATCCTTCAGTACTAAATCAGAAAATGTTTTTAAATGGTGTCCCTGGTTCTGTATCGGGTAAAAATTAGATTTATTCCTCAATGTAGTGTGTAATATTCCATTTTCAGTCTGCTGTAATGAAACTTCCTCATCTAAAGACACTTTTTTACTATCCTGTATCAGGAAGTGTCTTTTTACCGTTAATTTCCTGATAAAAGTTTGCAAATCAATAAAAAGATCCAGTTCCTGTGAATTCGTGACAGGACAAAAGGATAATCCTTTTTGCAACACAGAAATTTCTGCTGTATTTAATATGATAGATGATAAATTAAAAATATTATTTATTATTTTGTTTTCTGGTGTCGGTATCTTTATTCTGTTTTGTTGCGTTTGCCCCCCTCTGCAGCCTCTGTAACACTTTTTCTTTTTCTTGGCTGGTTTGAAAAAAAGTGCGTTATTACATTCTGCTGGTTTTTTCCTTTCACTAAAAAAGACGGTATATCATCTTGAAAGGATTGTTTGTTCTTTTGTTCACTAATGTTAAATTTTGGAAGAAAAGGGACCAAACTGCTCTGATTTTTAGAGTTGTCAATAATATACATTTTGTTCAACTCTTGTAAGTTTTCACATACAATGGACTCCTTCTCTGCAACTGCAATATCTGTCGCTCCCACAATTAAATTATCATCCAACCCCACTTGGGGGAGAATATAAATATTTTGTCTATGATCATCAATTTTATCCAGGAGATTACTCTTCATGTTATCATCTGAAAAATTAATCATATCCGGGGGTTCAATCCTCATAGGAGTCATAGGAGGTGGCAAGCTTTTATTTCCATCTTTCCTATTCACCTGTTTTTTTATCCTGATTTTTCCCACTTCTCTTTATTGCATCTATTTGTTCTATTATTTTCTTAATCTGCATCTGTGAGTCTATAACTTCCCCAGTAACATTAGTATTATTGGTGGTATTTATATCAACTATTTTTACTAGTGCACCCAAATCATTATTTCTTGAATTATCCGTTACATCCATTTTGTCATTGTCACTATTGTCACTAATGATCCGCGGTTCGCTTATTTCAGCTGTCATATCATTAATATTTTCATTTCCATTTTTATTTTCATTTTTATTCTTATTAGTGTAATTTTCAGTAATCACTGTTTCACATAAACCCGTCTGTTTTACTTGTGCATCAGTGTTTTTGGGGACCTCACTTACTATAGTTTCAAAAGAAGGTTTTTGTGTAATCTTCAGATTAGTCTTTGTAAAATTTGGAGTATTTTCACTATTAAAAAATTTTTTATTTCCATTTCTGGGTGTACGTGTAGGCACCATAGGAATTTGTGGGGTGTTTTTCTGTACACTCCCATCTCCCTTATTCATATTCATTATATTGTTGTTCCCACTATCTAGTGTGTTTTTATCAATACTATTCGCTTTCTTATAATCATCTCTATCTCTATATAGTTTGCGTGCCTTTCTCTTAATTATTTCTTGTTCAGCTTGTAAGAGCCTAGATGTAATAGCTGTGTTAATCCTATAAATTGGAGATCCTTTCTACTAATGTCTCTGCCAAAGACGTTCTTTTTTTAAAAAGTAGTTGCAGTAAACCCTGCATGCATTTAAATAAAACCTCATTCCATTCAGAACAAAAACTTAAATCATGTGGAAAAGGGGACGAATGATTAACCCTCAATCCCCTTGGGCATAAATTCTCATCTAAATATATAGAGAGAAACCTAGCATCAGTGTAAAAATGCAATTCATCCTTCAAAAAATCTTCTAACTGATTAAACAGTTTTTTCATTTTAGCCGTGTCTTCACCTGTAAAGGGTGTCGTATCATCCACATTAATAGTCTTATTTGCTCCAGTCCCAATAGTCTGTACAATAAGTTGTTCCCGGGAAGAAAGGCGATGAGGAAAATATTCCATATTTCTGCCCTAGTGCAGCTATCCAAAGAGGAAATTCAATTTCCAATGTGAACTATAAAAAAGGGGGAGACAGAAGCGCACAATAGGGTCTTATCCAATGATATAAACGTTTCACAGATATGGATCCACTCACCTGGTTCAGTTGTGTGGAACACAACAACCATTAGCACAAATGGGTAGGATCCGATGAACTGCAGCAATAAGCCGGTCACTAGAATTGCATATATAGGAAGGAGAGAAGTCCGGCTTTCAGGATCGCCCTGTTCCAGTCCAAAGTACACAAGGAGTTAATCCAAGGACCAAGCAGTGATTATAACTTTCTTTTTATTCCATAAGCTCTACGCGTTTCGTGTACACACTGTACACTTCCTCAGGAGCAAAAGTTACACTGGCATCACATTCCATTCTCCTTATATACTAGCTCCCCCAGGAAGTGATGTAGATGCTCATTGCACTTAAAAAAATTCACACATAACTATCAACATAATGTAAAATCACGAAAATCACTAAAATTCATCTATAAAACACACTTCTATAGAAACACACATATGTAAAGCTTCACACTAGAAAACATATAAAACATTATATCAAAATTATGATTATACTCAATAAAAATCTAAATTTCTTGGTACATCATATCAATTAGCAGAACAACATTCACAAATCTCTTATATAACCGCACTTAGAATCATAGAATCATAGAATCGTAGAGTTGGAAGGGACCTCCTGGGCCATCTGGTCCAACCCCCTGCTCAAAGCAGGATTCGCTAAATCATCCCAGTCAGATGTCTGTCCAGCCTCTGTTTGAAGACTTCCATTGAAGGAGAACTCACCACTTCTCGTGGCAGCCTGTTCAACTCATTGATCACTCTAACTGTCAAAAAGTTTTTTCTAATATCTAATCTGTGTCTTATATTTTCCTTTCAGTATTAACCCTTCATTCAACATATTATACTTTTACTTTCATTATATTTCAGGCAGATGATCATATACTAATTAATGTATGTGCTCCTATGCGGATTTGATCCTGCACAGCAGACCCATGCTGCACAGCAGACCCATGCTATAACATTACAGCAAGGGAATGATCATATCGCAAACATATAAAGAGATACAATCGGCGGTAATTTACTATGATTGCACTCAAGTAACTTTTCTGTTCTCTCAGCCAAAGGCTCCACATCTCCAGAGCTGTCAGTTCCTTTTCAAGGCACCAGCCAACTATTCCAATCATAGTAAATTACCGCCGATTGTATCTCTTTATATGTTAGCGATATGATCATTCCCTTGCTGTAATGTTATAGCATAGACATCACACAATTATCAGATGGCAATACTACTCCAATCCTTAGCAGACAAATATGCAGAGCACCAAAATTATTTAAAGATGTCAGATATTTCATTTAAACCATATGGCTGCAGAGTCTGCAACCTATGAATCCAGTAAATTTCCTTTCTTCTCAGAATGACACTCCTGTTCACAGTGTCTTCTGAAACATAATCAATTGGGGCCACTTTAATACATGGTTTCTTCCCATGTCTTATAGTGCAATGTTTTGATACTCCATGGAACATAAAACCTTCAATTATATTGTGTCTGTGCGAATTCATGCGGTTATGCAGTTCTTGTGTGGTTTTACCCACATACTGTAAACCACATTCGCATTCTATCAGATATATCACAAAACTACTTTTACAATTCAGGGAAAACTTTATATCAAACACCTTATTATTCTGAATTGAACTAAATGTGGTCATATTATGCATAATCATGCCACAAGACAGACACCGAGTGGTATTACATTTAAAGACTCCTGGTTTTTTGCATTGTTCATCCCTAATTTTTTCTTTTTTCAGGCGACTGGGGGCCAGTATATTTCTAAGAGTAGAGGATCTTTTAAAGGTTAGTCCTGGTTTATTCGGTAGCATACTCCCCAACACTGGATCATCAAGAAGAACAGACCAATGATCCTGTAAAATGTTCCTAATTTTTTGATTTTGTTTAGTAAAACTAGTTAAAAAGTTTAAGGAGAAACTATCATTCTCTTTTTCTTTTTTCTTAGGATTTACTAGGTCCATCTGTTCAAAAAATTAGGAACATTTTACAGGATCATTGGTCTGTTCTTCTTAATGATCCAGTGTTGGGGAGTATGCTACCGAATAAACCAGTGAAACTTGGTCTGAGCAGAAAAAGTAAATTAATGCGCATGCAAAATGTAATTGCATATAAACACATGACCTTTACACAGAGAAAACCAAAAACAAAACACAAAACAAATATCCTGGAATAAAAAAGTAAAAAAAATATTGCAAAAATTGCATGAAGGTAGTAATAATAGTAATAATAAGGGTATTTAGTTAACATAATTTTGATCAAAATAATGTAGAAGCCATCCCGCCACGTCAAGGCAACCCTTGTGGGACAGTCCTAACTCTTGTATTTAAAACCTTTCCACTTGTCAAGTGACGTAAATGTGAACAAGGACAGAGGGACTGAACCACCAGTAATAGTTTTTTACTTTTTTATTCCAGGATATTTGTTTTGTGTTTTGTTTTTGGTTTTCTCTGTGTAAAGGTAATGTGTTTATATGCAATTACATTTTGCATGCGCATTAATTTACTTTTTCTGCTCAGACCAAGTTTCTCATTTGTTTCACTGTGCATTCTGTGCATATAAGGGTGTGACCGCCCTGTTCCTGAGTTGGAAAATCCATCCTGTCTGGCCTATACTATTACTGGTGGTTCAGTCCCTCTGTCCTTGTTCACATTTACGTCACTTGACAAGTGGAAAGGTTTTAAATACAAGAGTTAGGACTGTCCCACAAGGGTTGCCTTGACGTGGCGGGATGGCTTCTACATTATTTTGATCAAAATTATGTTAACTAAATACCCTTATTATTACTATTATTACTACCTTCATGCAATTTTTGCAATATTTTTTTTTACTTTTTTATTCCAGGATATTTGTTTTGTGTTTTGTTTTTGGTTTTCTCTGTGTAAAAGTCATGTGTTTATATGCAATTACATTTTGCATGCGCATTAATTTACTTTTTCTGCTCAGACCAAGTTTCTCATTTGTTTCATTGTGCATTCTGTGCATATAAGGGTGTGACCGCCCTGTTTCTGAGTTGGAAAATCCATCCTGTCTGGCCTATACTATTACTGGTGGTTCAGTCCCTCTGTCCTTGTTCACATTTACGTCACTTGACAAGTGGAAAGGTTTTAAATACAAGAGTTAGGACTGTCCCACAAGGGTTGCCTTGACGTGGCGGGATGGCTTCTACATTATTTTGATCAAAATTATGTTAACTAAATACCCTTATTATTACTACCTTCATGCAATTTTTGCAATATTTTTTTTACTTTTTTATTCCAGGATATTTGTTTTGTGTTTTGTTTTTGGTTTTCTCTGTGTAAAGGTCATGTGTTTATATGCAATTACATTTTGCATGCGCATTAATTTACTTTTTCTGCTCAGACCAAGTTTCTCATTTGTTTCATTGTGCATTCTGTGCATATAAGGGTGTAACCGCCCTGTTTCTGAGTTGGAAAATCCATCCTGTCTGGCCTATACTATTACTGGTGGTTCAGTCCCTCTGTCCTTGTTCACAATTACGTCACTTGAAAAGTGGAAAGGTTTTAAATACAAGAGTTAGGACTGTCCCACAAGGGTTGCCTTGACGTGGCGGGATGGCTTCTACATTATTTTGATCAAAATTATGTTAACTAAATACCCTTATTATTACTACCTTCATGCAATTTTTACAATATTTTTTTACTTTTTTATTCCAGGATATTTGTTTTGTGTTTTGTTTTTGGTTTTCTCTGTGTAAAGGTCATGTGTTTATATGCAATTACATTTTGTATGCGCATTAATTTACTTTTTCTGCTCAGACCAAGTTTCTCATTTGTTTCATTGTGCATTCTGTGCATATAAGGGTGTGACCGCCCTGTTCCTGAGTTGGAAAATCCATCCTGTCTGGCCTATACTATTACTGGTGGTTCAGTCCCTCTGTCCTTGTTCACATTTACGTCACTTGACAAGTGGAAAGGTTTTAAATACAAGAGTTAGGACTGTCCCACAAGGGTTGCCTTGACGTGGCGGGATGGCTTCTACATTATTTTGATCAAAATTATGTTAACTAAATACCCTTATTATTACTATTATTACTACCTTCATGCAATTTTTACAATATTTTTTTACTTTTTTATTCCAGGATATTTGTTTTGTGTTTTGTTTTTGGTTTTCTCTGTGTAAAGGTTATGTGTTTATATGCAATTACATTTTGTATGCGCATTAATTTACTTTTTCTGCTCAGACCAAGTTTCTCATTTGTTTCATTGTGCATTCTGTGCATATAAGGGTGTAACCGCCCTGTTTCTGAGTTGGAAAATCCATCCTGTCTGGCCTATACTATTACTGGTGGTTCAGTCCCTCTGTCCTTGTTCACATTTACGTCACTTGACAAGTGGAAAGGTTTTAAATACAAGAGTTAGGACTGTCCCACAAGGGTTGCCTTGACGTGGCGGGATGGCTTCTACATTATTTTGATCAAAATTATGTTAACTAAATACCCTTATTATTACTATTATTACTACCTTCATGCAATTTTTGCAATATTTTTTTTTACTTTTTTATTCCAGGATATTTGTTTTGTGTTTTGTTTTTGGTTTTCTCTGTGTAAAGGTCATGTGTTTATATGCAATTACATTTTGCATGCGCATTAATTTACTTTTTCTGCTCAGACCAAGTTTCTCATTTGTTTCATTGTGCATTCTGTGCATATAAGGGTGTGACCGCCCTGTTCCTGAGTTGGAAAATCCATCCTGTCTGGCCTATACTATTACTGGTGGTTCAGTCCCTCTGTCCTTGTTCACATTTACGTCACTTGACAAGTGGAAAGGTTTTAAATACAAGAGTTAGGACTGTCCCACAAGGGTTGCCTTGACGTGGCGGGATGGCTTCTACATTATTTTGATCAAAATTATGTTAACTAAATACCCTTATTATTACTATTATTACTACCTTCATGCAATTTTTGCAATATTTTTTTTTACTTTTTTATTCCAGGATATTTGTTTTGTGTTTTGTTTTTGGTTTTCTCTGTGTAAAGGTCATGTGTTTATATGCAATTACATTTTGCATGCGCATTAATTTACTTTTTCTGCTCAGACCAAGTTTCTCATTTGTTTCATTGTGCATTCTGTGCATATAAGGGTGTGACCGCCCTGTTTCTGAGTTGGAAAATCCATCCTGTCTGGCCTATACTATTACTGGTGGTTCAGTCCCTCTGTCCTTGTTCACATTTACGTCACTTGACAAGTGGAAAGGTTTTAAATACAAGAGTTAGGACTGTCCCACAAGGGTTGCCTTGACGTGGCGGGATGGCTTCTACATTATTTTGATCAAAATTATGTTAACTAAATACCCTTATTATTACTATTATTACTACCTTCATGCAATTTTTGCAATATTTTTTTTACTTTTTTATTCCAGGATATTTGTTTTGTGTTTTGTTTTTGGTTTTACAGAATAAACCAGGACTAACCTTTAAAAGATCCTCTACTCTTAGAAATATACTGACCCCCAGTCGCCTGAAAAAAGAAAAAATTAGGGATGAACAATGCAAAAAACCAGGAGTCTTTAAATGTAATACCGCTCGGTGTCTGTGTTGTGGCATGATTATGCATAATATGACCACATTCAGTTCAATTCAGAATAATAAGGTGTTTGATATAAAGTTTTCCCTGAATTGAAAAAGTAGTTTTGTGATATATCTGATAGAATGCGAATGTGGTTTACAGTATGTGGGTAAAACCACACAAGAACTGCATAACCGCATGAATTTGCACAGACACAAAATATTTGAAGGTTTTATGTTCCATGGAGTATCAAAACATTGCACTATAAGACATGGGAAGAAACCATGTATTAACCCCTTAACGACCAGGGGTATTTTTGGTTTTACATTTTCATTTTTCCCTCCCCTTCTTTCCAGAGCCATAACTTTTTTAATTTTCCGTTTATATGGCCATGTGAGGGCTTATTTTTTGCAAGACGAGTTGTACTTTTAAATGACATCATTGGTTTTACCATATCGTGTACTCAAAAACGGGAAAAAAATTCCAAGTGCGGTGAAATTGCAAAAAAAGTGCAATCCCACACTTGTTTTTTGCTTGGCTTTTTTGTTAGGTTCACTAGATGCTAAATCTGACCTACCATTATGATTCTCCAGGTCATTACGAGTTCATAGACACCAAACATGTCTATATCCTCTTTTATCTAAGTGGTGAAAAAAAATTCCAAAGTTTGCTTAAAAAAAAAAAAAAAAAAAAAAAATTTGCGCAATTTTCCGAGACCCGTAGCGTCTCCATTTTTCATGATCTGGGGTCGAATGAGGGCTTATTTTTCCTGTGCCGGAGTGACGTTTTTAATGACACCACTTTTGTGCAGATACGTTCTTTTGATCGCCCGTTATTGCATTTTAATGCAATGTCTTGGTGACCAAAGAAACGTAATTCTGGGGTTTTGAATTTTTTTCTCGCTACGCCGTTTAGCGATCGGGTTAATGCTTTTTTTTATTCATAGATTGGGCGATTCTGAACACGGCGATACCTAATATGTGTATGTGGGATTTTTTTTTACTGTTTTATTTTGATTGGGGCGAAAGGGGGGTGATTTGAACTTTTAGGTTTTTTTAATTTTTTTTATTTTTAAACTTTTTCTTTTTTACTTTTGGCATGCTTCAATAGCCTCCATAGGAGGCTAGAAGCATGCGCAACCCGATTGGCTCTGCTACGTATGGGCGATGAGCAGATTGCCCATATGTAGCAGATTTACTGCTGTGCTTTCAGCGCCGACCACCGGGTGGCGCTGAAAGCCTTATGCCTGGAACAACCATAGAGGTCTCAGAGACCTCTGGTTGTCCAGGCAACATGACGCCGACCCCCGATCACGTGACGGGGGTCGGCGATGACGTCATTTCCTGCCCAGCGGCCGGAAATTCTATTTAAATGCCCGCTGTCAGCTTTGACAGCGGCATTTAACTAGTTAATAGGCGGGGCGGACGGCGATTCCGCTCGCGCCTATTGCGGGCACATGTCAGCTGTTCATAACAGCTGACATGTCCAGGCTTTGATGCGGGCTCAGCGCCGGAGCCCTCATCAAAGCAGGGGAAATGTCTGATGACGGACTATGTCCGTCATTGGACATTAAGGGGTTAAAGTGGCCCCAATTGATTATGTTTCAGAAGACACTGTGAACAGGAGTGTCATTCTGAGAAGAAAGGAAATTTACTGGATTCATAGGTTGCAGACTCTGCAACCATACGGTTTAAATGAAATATCTGACATCTTTAAATAATTTTGGTGCTCTGCATATTTGTCTGCTAAGGATTGGAGTAGTATTGGCATTTGATAATTGTGTGATGTCCATGCTATAACATTACAGCAAGGGAATGATCATATCGCTAACATATAAAGAGATACAATCGGCGGTAATTTACTATGATTGGCTGGTGCCTTGAAAAGGAGCTGACAGCTCTGGAGATGTGGAGCCTTTGGCTGAGCGAACAGAAAAGTTACTTGAGTGCAGAGCATGGGTCTGCTGTGCAGGATCAAATCCGCATAGGAGCACATACATTAATTAGTATATGATCATCTGCCTGAAATATAAGGAAAGTAAAAGTATAATATGTTGAATGAAGGGTTAATACTGAAAGGAAAATATAAGTGCGGTTATATAAGAGATTTGTGAATGTTGTTCTGCTAATTGATATGATGTACCAAGAAATTTAGATTTTTATTGAGTATAATCATAATTTTATTATAATGTTTTATATTTTTTCTAGTGTGAAGCTTTACATATGTGTGTTTTTATAGAAGTGTGTTTTATAGATGAATTTTAGTGATTTTCGTGATTTTACATTATGTTGATAGTTATGTGTGAATTTTTTTAAGTGCAATGAGCATCTACATCACTTCCTGGGGGAGCTAGTATATAAAGAGAATGGAATGTGATGCCAGTGTAACTTTTGCTCCTGAGGAAGTGTACAGTGTGTACACGAAATGCGTAGAGCTTATGGAATAAAAAGAAAGTTATAATCACTGCTTGGTCCTTGGATTAACTCCTTGTGTACTTTGGACTGGAACAGCGCGATCCTGAAAGCCGGACTTCTCTCCTTCCTATATGTACATTCAGCTTTTGAGGTTTGTTCTCCTGTGCCTTGAGTTCTGTATACTTGATCATTTGATGCCTGACCTTGGACTTCGTTCTGACCATCCGACTGTATAACCCCTTTTGCTCTGATCCATTATCCTCCTGGTATTCTGAACTCAGAATGTTACCTGACCATGCTTTTGTCTCTTCCTTCTGTTTATGACGTATCCTTCTGAATTCTGATCTTGAACTCCTTGACCATTCTGACTCACGGCTTAGCCGTGAGAAGTGACTAGTGTCACAGAAGCTAAATGTGGTTTAAGCACACTGTGGGGCTCAGAAGGGAGGAGGCATTTGGATTTGGGAGGGGAGAATTTGCTGAATTTCTTTTGGGGGCAAAAAGCCATTTTGATTTTCCAGAGCCTTTGTGCTACTAGCAATGTAGAAGGCCCCTATATTTCCATTGAGAGATGGAGCCTTTTTGTGGATTGATTTGAAGCTTTTATTGGGAAAATTTTACATAACATTTGGGATCACATTTATCCTTTGTTCTGTGCTGACCACTTACTTTGGGATTTCCATCCAAATCTCTGAGTGACGTGATTCAGATGAAACCCCGAAAGGATCCATTCACTATAATGAGACAACAGAGTTCTTTGTTCAGTAATGTCCTTTTTTTCAGAAGTGCACAAAACTTTGGCCAATAGCACTTTTATGCACGCCTAAAAAGACGGACACCGCCGGATCACAGGCCAAAATGCATCCACAATGCCTCCATCTGTCTCATTATAGGGAATCTTTCGCCTGGGTTCTATCTGAATCACATATTTCAGAGATTTACACAAACCCCAGTGCTAGCACTCTGTGCAGAGCACAGAATAAATGTAAGCTGAGCCTTACAGCGATCTTTGGGAGGCAGAATGAACAAATTAGCAGCAGGTGAAGAATTGGTTTTATTTACCGTATTTTTTACAATTTTCCACTTATGGTATACGTGATTAGATGACTTTATTCTTCGGGTTGGTGCAATTACAGCAATATTGTCATGCTACCGCAGTGCAGTATAGCGCAAAAGCCACCAGGGGGTGCTGATGAGGGAAGAGAGGTTGCACCCACAGTGTAGCAACACTGAGCAGTAGCACAAGGGCCACGAGGTGGTGAAAGAGTAGTCAGACAAGCCGAGTTAGAAACAGGCAGTAGCAGAGGTAGCAGAGGTGACAGCAGTACATGTGGTCAGAAACAAGCCAGGGGGTCGGCATGGTCAGAAACAGATAAGACAAAGACAGAAGCAGAGAAGCAAGACTGAGGCTGAGAAAAGTTAACTCCTGAAATGACTAGACTGGGAACATGGAAAGACAGAACTCAAAACCTGGTCTGGATCATGACAAATATCAGATTTATATCGGGTTTTTATGTTTGTCTTCTGTCAAAAGGAGATGCTTTTTTTTGCAAAAACTAGGTTTTGCATCCCCATAGTTTGAGAGCTATAATTTTTCCATATTTCAGCCTACAGAGGCATGTGATGCCTTGTTTTTTTGCAGGGTAATGTTGATGTTCTAATTGGTACAATTTTTAGACACATGACAATTTGTGATATCCTTCTATTTCAATTTTTGGGAGGCAGAATGAACAAAAAACCAGCAATTCAGGAATTTTTTTTTCCTCTGTCATTCCACGTGTGGTAAAATTGATAAGGCAGCTTTATTCTTCGGGTCAGAACGATTACAGCAATACTGTATTATATAGTTTTTTTATGTTTTGGCGCTTTTACACAATAAAAACTATTTTATAGAGAAAACAATTATTTTTGCATTGCTTTACTCTGAGAGATATAACTTTATTATTTTTCTGTTCATGGAGCTTTATGGCAGCTTGTTTTTTGCAGGACAAGATGACATTTTCAGAGATTCTATATTTACGTTAATCTTTTTTTATTGCATTTTATTCCACTTTTTGTTCAGCCATATGTTGATAAAGCATATTTTTTTGTCTTGTTTATTTATTTTTCGTGATGTAATTTACGAAAGGGGTTAATTAGTGGGACAGTTTTATATGTTGGGTTGTTCTGGACACAAAGATACCAAGTAAATGTACCATATTTTTCAGACTATAAGAAGCACTTTTTTCCTCCAAAAATGTGGAGGAAAATGGGGGGGGTGTCTTACAGTCCAGATGTACCGGCTCTGGCTCTGGTGGAGAGGTGGGGGAGCGGCATTGGCGGAGCAGCGGTCACAGGAGGCTGGAGCTGGCAACTGTGGCTACCTCCTGTTCCCTCTGCTAAAGAGAAATGAACATTCACTGCATTCCATGCCCATGGGCATGGAGGGCAATGAATATTCATTTCTCTTAAATAATAGGATCTTGGTATGATTTCCCCCCAACTTCGGTCCTGGCATACATGGCCCTATCCTTATAGTTGCCCCCCACTAATTATAATGAATATTCATTTCTCTTAAGTAGCAGCACACGTGACCGCTGGCCGCAGCAGGAAGGCTTTGACTGACACTGCCCACTCCTGAAAAGCAATGAATACTCACTGCTCTTTGCGCGCACAGTCCCAGCAAGTATTCTGGCAGCTGTGCTCTGCTTGTGAGCAGCTCATGACGTCCCTGGCATGTGCTGCATACAAGCATAAAGCAGTTGCTTGCACTGGAGCAGGACGCTGCATGAGAGCACTGGGTAGGTAAGTGTATTGTTTTTTTTTTTTAATGATTTCTGATGGGGTCATGCATACCAGGATGGGGATGGGGTGGTGGCCAATTATAAGGATGGGGCCATGTATACCAGGACCAGGATGGAGGCCAATCATACCACAATAGGGATGGGGCCATGCATACTAGGACGAGATGGGGACCCTGAATATCAGGATTAGGACCATGCATATTAGGACGAGATGGGGGTCCTGTATACTAGGATAGGGATGGGGCCATGCATATAATGATAGGGATAAGGAGCCTTTCATATTAGGACAAGATGGGGGCTGCATACCAGGATGGGGATGGGCCATGCATACCAGGATAGTAATGAGGCCATGCATACTAGTATAGGGATGAAGGATCCATGCATACCACGATAGGGATGAGGGATCCATGCATACTAGGATAGGGATGAGGGGGCCATGCGTACCAGGGTAGGGATGAGGGGGCCATGTGTATCAGGATGGGGATGAGGGGACCATATATAACAGGATAGGGGATATTCAGTACAGAATTGACTACATTTGTTGCTTCAATTTTTTTCCTAATTTCCTCTAAAACCTAGGTCTGTCTTATGGTCCGGTGCATCTTATAGTCCGAAAAATACGGTGTTTGTTTTTTTAATAAAAATATTTATGAATACAAGATATTTTTATTTTCTAAATTATTTTGTGATTTTTGTTTTTATATTTTTACAATTTTTTTTCACTTTTTTAACTTTGTCCCATTATGGGACTTTCACTTTTTGCAGTCTGATCGCTTGTAAAGCATAGCAAAGCAGGAGCCTTGCTATGCATTACAAACTGCCAGCACTGCACTGACAGAAAAACTTGCTATACCATGCTTTGAGCATGATGTAGCAATTTTACTAGGTCTTCTGACCCGGATATTGTCATGACGATATTGATCGCAGCATTTAGGGGATTAAAGTACTGGGAGCAGTGCGGGTACTGCTCCTGGCACTGAGCGCTATGTGTCAGCTGTCAGAATCAGCTGGCATCCAGCAGCAATCGCGCACGCACACGGCCTCTGTACATGCAGAATCTCCATGACGTATTAAATCCATACATCCAAGGTTGGAAAATACCAGCCAACCTGGACGTACGAATACATTCAGGGTCATAAAGGGATTAACAAAATATGGAAAATCTGTGCTGTGTAATTAATGGGGCTGTTGGTTACTACCAGGTTGACATTCGTTTATATCGTGTGGTCACTTTGACATTACTAAGGTTGTGTTTGCATTACAGAGGTAAAAAGGGTTTATATCAGTCTAAGAGACCTCAGAGTATCAAACATATCTTTTCAATACAATTTAAGTACCTGCAATTCGTAGCAAATTTATTTTCCACAGTTTTTATTTTTAATTTACAGAACCTGGCGATTCGAATTTCGAAAAAGTTAAATCATCTCTAAAATCAGCTTAAATTTACCATTACAATAAAGCACTATGTGTCATGAGGAAAAAGTCCCAGAATCACTAAGAAATGTAGACGCATTCCAAAATTACCACATAAAGTGGCACGTCAGATTTCAAAATTGGGCGCGTGATCAAAGAGGCCAAAATTGGAAGTTAAGTCAATTACTATATATCAAACTTTAAAATTATGTTCAGAGAATCAATTATCTATAGTCACTATCAAGTCTAGCATCCAATTTGTGAACATATAGGAAATGTAAAGCAGAATATATGGATTTTGCTCAGCTATGCAGAAATAAAAAATACCTTTTTAATATCAGAAAAAATAGTTATTCCAAAACACATGAATCACTTGGACTAACCACTGAGCTTTCCAAATTCATTTTCAGAATGACGACCCTCTGACATGTGTCTTTGTTTCTCTAATTAAACTTCAAGTTCAGTTATAATCCTCATCTAAATCTCAGTAGGATTGAAGCTTGAGACTTTTTGTTCACGGCACATCAAAACATTCATATACTCTATGGGTCCAATGCATCAAGCTTCCACAGCAGAATTCTGGTGTTTTCATGCCAGTTTCTCGTAGCTCTGGTAAAATGCGTGGAGCTGAGGTGGGATGGGGTGTGGTGACAGCCGCTCATCAAATTCACTATGAACTGTGGAATTCACAACACCACAAGTTTTACTCCAGCAGGGGTCGGAGTAGGATTTGTGGCGAGGTGCTCTTTTTGAATCAGGAGCATCTGACTACAACATGCCCCTTTATTAAGCCCGGTGTGAACAGCATTGGTCCTGATGAATAATGCCCGTATTTACATGGCCATGACTAATGTCATAAGTAACTGTTGTGCTTGATTTAGGACTTTAAAGGCGAGGAAATACAGCTTGTAAAACATGTTCTATTGCATAAAGGCCCAAAGAGGTGATGCGCATACTCTAGCCCCAAGAAATGTAAACCCTTGCCAGCATCCGTTGTACATGTTTGGTTGTTCGGCTCACTTACTGTATGGAGCAGACTAAGTAGCTACATAGAATTTGGGTGCAATCTATGTATTACAGCTGGAATCTGAGAGTAACTTCTGCAATTGGAGTTAGCTTCAATAACAACAGTTTCACCTTTTAAGTGCCAACAGAAATAAGTTAGGAGGTGAACTTCCTTTCGGGAAGGGAATGCTTACTGAACCACACACCTCACAATGGGTTGTCACACTGAAGGCAAAAAAAAATCTGAATCTACAAAACAAAACATATTTGGTTTCACTGCTTGCATAATTGTCAGAACCAATAAAATCTAAAAATATTTATGACTCTTGGAACACGAGAAGGAAAAAAATTAAAGCGAAAATGTGAAAAATAGCCATGTTTCCTAAGGGTTAAAACAGAATATGTGCGAGGGGCGTGGCCTGGGCTCTGAGCATGTAGGAGGCAAGAGCTCTAAGCTCCCACAGTCACACACTAAAGCAACAAAAAAGCGTGCAAAGGGTTAACAAAAAAACCCTATACTGGACTGTTATGAATGAGTCACCATAGGAGGCAAAAGCAGAAATACAAGCTAAGTCCAGAAAACCAGAGAAGTTGGCAACTATCAGATTGCAGACCCCTGAACCTATCAACACAACTAGCAGTAGCCGTGGGGGGTTCCTACGATGCCCTAGACCCCTCGATCACAGCCGGAGAAATACATAGGCCTAAAGAAAGAAAGGGGAAATCTAAACTGCCCCAGAGCAGACCCCAAAGCAATAGGCAGCCCCCAACATATAATGACGGTGAAGCAAGATGAAAATACTAACACAGACAGAAAGATAGACTGAGCAAAGATGGGGCCCCAAAACTACCTAGATAGGAAAGGACAGGAAGGCTGCTGTCTGCAATCTGCCAAAACCCTATCAAAGACATAAGCCAACCAGCTGATATGAAAAAGGCCCTGAAGCAGCTAGGCTTCAAAAACTGAATCAGCACTCAGGTATTTTCAGAAGACAGAGCTAAATGAATTCAGCACACCCAAGCAGGGAATGGCAGAAATCCAGAAAAACAAAGCAAAAACAAAGTCAAAGCACAAAAGCAAAAGGCCGAGCAGCAAACTTAGCTTTGGAGGAGCAGGAATTCAGACTGGTCTCTAAGGATCCCACAGAGAAATCACCCGCAGGGCAGAAGGGCGTCGGCCGCCTTATATCCAGTCCGTAACTCCACTCAGCCAGTCCTCATCATCAGCCTCAGGTGTTTGACAATCAGGCTCACTACCTTTCTTTACCAGAAGAGGGAGTTCCTCGGGCCTCAGTAATGAAGGGGAAAATGAACTCACAACAATGGACCCTATTCTATTCCTGAAACTCTGGTGCACATTCTGAGCCTAAAACTAGGACCCTGGTCCAAAGGAGACCGAAGATTTGAACTTTTAAAAGTTTGGGACAGTAGTGGTGTAGGAGAAACAGAGGGACATCACCCTCCCACCATTTGCCTTCCTAGAAGTGACTGGAGTGCTACTGTGGGCTGTATATAAGCCAGGACTGATCTGGAGGCTCATCGCCAGTAATAAGGACAATAAAGACTTTATTTGGAATCCTCCTGGTAAGGCACAACTTGATTCTAACTGCCTGCAATGTTTTTTGCCTGTGGGGTGTAGAGGATAATGGCACTGCTGCGGCGGAGGGATAGGGAACTATGTACAATCTCCCCTCTGGATTTCTGACTGAGTGCCGCCGAAATCAGGAAGTTTCACGGCTAGGGTGAGGAGAGTGGGGGGTAGAGGAGCTGATCTGGACCCTTTCTGGACTGACACACCAAGGATATAAGCAGAGGACACCGACGGGGACTACTTTCTTGTCACAGAGCAGAGAGGCGGAGGGATACCACTGGACCCATTGAACAGACATCAGAACGGCTAAGAACAGCGTTCCACAGCCACATTGAGGACCGGACAGGGGGCGACAAGCACAGGGGGAGCCTCTGAAGACAGCAGAGGTGAGGCACATCTGAGTTTGGGCCACTAGATCCGGCTGCTGATTAGTGCTCACAGCCACAATAGACTTCAATGGGAAGTAGATCCGACCGCTCCCAGCTTCCAGCCTGTCAGCACTGAGCAGACCTGACGTCACAGGCCCTGCAGCGTTCAGTCAGCGGTCTCCCCTGTGACAGGCACAGATACTCCCACGAACTGTACAACACAGCAGAGACTTAACCACAGGGGTACTGGGGAAAGGACACAGGCATCTGGGAGGCACTCTTTATCCCCATATAGCGTCAGAAGGGATTGTTCACTGGCTGCTTTCAGCATATAAGCGGCGCAGGCATACAATATAACAGTATGCAGTTCATGGCTGGTGGTCCCGGTGCCTGGTATCCATCTGACCAGTGAATTATAACAGAAGATTACCTTTATTTCAACTGAGGAACAGAGATACAGTGGGCTGCTGATATTGATACTGCAGAATTGTGTGACTTTACTCGCTCTCACTAAGGGTCTCTCAGTTAACTCCTTTGGGAAACTTGCTTTTTGACCATTTTTCTTAACTTGTTTGAATAATTTAAAGGGGTCATAGATCTGATGTCTGGGAAGGGTTTGTGGCAAACCAAGATGCAGTCAGGTAGGGGCAGAGCTTCCAATAGCCCACACAGGGTCACGAGGCATAATTTTGGGGCACACTCTAAATCATACAACGATATCTCTAATTTGTCAAGCCCAATAAAATCTAGGTCACCCCTGAAAGGAGATGAGCCAAAAATGCCTTATCTCAAAAAATCTCTGAACCCTGCATCTGTCAAGGTTGCAAAAGGGGGATCAGGTACTACCGTGTTTCCCCGAAAGTAAGACCCTGTCTTACATTAATTTTACCCCAAAAAGTCCCACCCTGTCTTACTTTCGGGGGAGGTCTTTTTAGCTGAAAAAAAATGACAATTTCTTTTTAACCAATAAATTAACATTTATTAACATGCTGTTATACCCCATAACAGTGCCGTATCCCATGCACACAGCCCCACACCCCATAACAGTGCCGTATCCCACTGCACACAGCCCCACACCCCATAACAGTGCCGTATCCCACTGCACACAGCCCCACACCCCATAACAGTGCCGTATCCCACTGCACACAGCCCCACACCCCATAACAGTGCCGTATCCCACTGCACACAGCCCCATACCCTATACAGTACATGTTTCCCTACTTGGTTTTTAAATGCTGGACGTTTTCCTCTGCGGTGCGGCTGTGGGTGCGGAAGGCCTGTGCTGCAGGGAACGCTGTGCTAATCAGCAGGGAAACAGCGGTGACGTGGGGCTGGGGCGGCCAATTACAGCCCAAGCTGCTGGACCAATCAGTGCTCGAGCCGGGGGCCGGCGGTGACGTGGGGAACAGGGGCGGCCAATGAGCTGTTGAGCTGGGCGGATTGCGGGGTTAACACGGCGAGTTAACCCCATGAGCGCTGGACCCGCCCAGCTGCACCTGAGGACACCTCTGGAGCCTGGGGACCCAATGGGGGACAGCGGCGGCCCAAAGGTAAGGGCCTTACATTTCACAGCGGCCCCCAACCCTGCCTTACATTCGGGGGAGGCCTTACATTGAAGGACCCCCCCGTAACCCCCACCCTGTCTTACTTTCGGGGGGGTCCTACTTTCGGGGAAACAGGGTAATAGCTCATTGACCAAAACCCTATCTAAAACACAACCTGAAACGCCTCAAAAAAATAAAAATTTAGGGGGCAACATTAAACCCCCCCCCATTGAGACTCTTACGGAGGAAATGGACACTTCCAAATCAAACAAAAGGAAGGGACCAGGCGATCAGGGAAAGACTGGGAGTCTCTCATCTGAGGACTCCGACAGTGTCTCAGCTGACTATACTCCAAACACAAGCCCTGAAAGGCAGAAGCCTAGGAGGGATAATGGAGGTCCATTCCCTTCGTTTGAGGTTCCTCCTCCATCCATTAACCTGGGGGAATACAAGGGGTCCAACAAACAAGCCACTGAAGGATTCATGGTGGATCTCTTCCAGTCCTTCAGTGATGCCCTAAAAATAGGGTTTGAGACTCAGGCCAAGGCCCTACAGGAAACTTGCAGAAATCTTAGCCAAAAGGTTGAGAAATATGAGGTAAAGATGGTACAGGCGGAGAGGGATATAGTTTACCTCTCAAAGGAGAATTCACTCCTCAAAAAGGAGGTTATTTCCCTTAAAAACAAATTGACGGATCTGGAAGACCGAAGCAGGAGAAATAACTTAAAGATATGAGGTATCCCTGAGTCGGTCTCCCAGGCAGATCTCTCTGATTACACAAAAATTTGTTTAAAAAATTATCGCCAAAATTGACAGAATTAGAAGTCAATATCGATCGTATACACCGCCTCCCACGTCCCAAAGGGGTCCCACAGGAAAAGCCCAGGGACACTATCCTCAGGGTCCATTTCTTTGAAACCAAGGAGAAGGTTTTAAAATCTTTGCGAGAGAGAGGTTCACCCCCTGAGCCTTATAAGGATCTTAAGATTTTCCAAGACTTTTCCAAAGAGACTATGGACGCAAGAAGCTCCTTCAGAGATATGACCTCTAAACTTAGGGAACTTAGAGTGTCATATAGATGGGGTTTCCCTACCAAGCTTTTAGTCTGGTATAAAGATAAACACTACCCCATCTATACTCCACACGAGGGTCAGAGGTTTCTTAAATTCCTGATGGATGAGCCATCCTTTAGAGATAGGGATTTGGATTGATCTTTGTCATATGTTTGAATTTATTTGGGGGTCACTATTATTTCCTTTTCCTGAACATGAATATTATTACCCGTAATTACAGTTTATCGTTGTCACTGTGGGAACTTGCCACTTAATTTTTTTCTCGTTTTTCCCCCGATCTAAGGTGAGACACCAACCAGTTTGGAGTCCTCCAGGAGAACTCTCAAGTTCTTAATTTTTTTTTTCTGTATTTCATTGTTCTATTTGTTTCCCTTTCTTGTTTTGATATTGCATTCTAACGATGAAAATTTTATCGTACAATGTTAGGGGGCTCAACAGTCCGAATAAGAGGTATGCGGTATGGAAGGAGATCAACCGAACCCGGGCCGAATTGGTATGCCTTCAGGAGGTTAAACTGGCTTCCGATCGACACTCAGTCTTCCAGCACAAGAACTTCCCACACATGTACAAGTCACTTTCCACAAAGAAAAAGGCTGGGGTCATCACATTGGTAGGTGGCACCGTTCCTTTTCAGCTCATCAAAGAAATACCAGACTCCTTGGGCAGGTTTCATATACTCATATGCTTACTCCATGAAAGGCCATGCACAATAGTGAATGTATACGCACCCAACAAGGGACACATTCATTTCTTGAACAAGCTTAACAAAAAAATCGACAAAGTTAAAACAGGCGAACTCATCTTATTGGGCGACTTTAATATTGTCCCAGATAGCAGCATTGATTCATCCTCTTTAGTTCGCCACAAGGTCCCAGCTTTAAAAAACTGGTTAATTCAAATTGAGCTTTATGATGCTTTCCGCTGCTTGAATATATCGTCACGTGAGTATTCCCAGTTTTCAGATGTACATAAGACAGCTTCCAGGATAGATCTTCTACTTACTAACATATTCACTCTGTCCAAAATTAAGGACATTCGCTTCGTGCAGAAGTCCATCTCGGATCATACCCCGGTTCTCATTGACTTCCTTGTGGGTCCTCCCCCTGACAAACCATTCCGCTGGAAGCTTAACTCAGCTTTGCTATATATACCAGAGTACAAACAAGAGATAGAAAACGCTCTCTTAAACTACTTCAAGGAAAACGTACCTGGTGAAGTAGATCAGTTCACGGTCTGGAACGCCCATAAAGCGGTCCTGAGGGGGTGTCTTATGCAAATTCTTTCTAAACATAAGAAGAGAAATAGGGAAAATATTACAAACCTACAGGCCCAAATTAATGATCTAGAGAAAAAACAAACAAACTTAAAAGTTCCTTCCCAGACTGTCCAGGCTGAAATTTTGAGACTTAGACAGAGTTTGAGATCTGAAATCTACCAGGAATATGATGCAGTCATCAAAGCATCTAGGTACAAATCGTATGCGTCTCTTAACAAGCCTACCAGGTTTATGATGAGGAAATTTAAAAAGAGAAAGAATTAAAAGGAGAATAAATAAGATAGTATCTCCCTCGGGTGACCCCAAAACTCACCCTAGGGACATTGTCAACTCGTTTGCAGAATTCTTTAAAAATCTCTGTAACCTGAAAGATGACCCCCAAACACTGGTGGTTAACTCGAATTTTGTAGATTCTTTTCTACAGAGTATCGATCTACCAAGAGTCGATGAGCTGGACTTGAATTATGTCAATAGCCCCTTTACAGAGAGAGAAATTGTTGACGTTATCAAGAAACTGCAGTCCCAAAAATCACCAGGGCCGAATGGCTTCTCTGGAGACTACTATAAATCCTTTTCAAAAGTTCTGGCTTCCATCTTTGATCTGGCGTCCTCTCGGGGTTCTTTCCGAAAGGAGATGTTAGAGGCAACAATTATCATGATTCCAACGGAGGGGGGGACCCCGAGAGGATACAGAGCTATATGCCAATATCGCTCATAAATAGCGATATTAAAATCTACTCAAAGATCATTGCAAACCGATTAAAAAACATCCTTCCACGTCAAATAGGCTTTACAGAGGGCCGCCAGGCCTCCGACGGAACTAGAAGGGTGTTGAATCTGATAAATTTAGCGAACAACCTGAGAACCCAAACTGCTTTTCTGGCACTGGACGCTGAGAAGGCATTTGATAGGCTAAAGTGGCTTTACTTAAAAGCAACTCTTGCTAGATTTGGCTTTGACGAGAAGTTTCTATCAACAGTCTTCGCCTTGTACTCGGGTCCGAGTGCCAGGATTTATGCAAACAATTTCCTCTCTGACCTGTTCGACATTACCAATGGCACGAGACAGGGGTGCCCCCTGTCCCCCCTTCTATTTGTGCTTGCCATAGAGCCCCTAGACGAAAAAATAAGAATAAACAATGATATTAAAGGCTTTGAACTGCCATCACGAAATTTTAAAATTGGATTATTCGCAGATGATCTATTCCTCACGCTACTGGATCCTGCAAACTCCATTAAAGCCCTTTCAGTTGAACTAGAAAAATTCTCTAGAGCATCTTATTTTAAGATAAACCCAAACAAATCAAAATTTATAACTCTAAACATGAAACAATCTGAAATTAACAAAATAAAGGCCCAAACCCAGTTCATTTGGGAGGAGAAAGAGATTGTCTATCTAGGGATTAGAATAGCTGGATCAATCCAAGCCACAGTTAGGGCCAATTTAGACAGCATTATAAAGACTATTACAGGCGATCTATTCTTTTTTGCTCAGCTAGAGACTTCCATCTTTGGGAAGATTTTGGCAGTCAAAACTTTTATCCTTCCCAAAATTTTATACATATTTAGGACTTTACCAGTTAGCTTTCCGCGCCAAACCATTGATAAAGCTCAAGAGCTCATCTGACTATTTATTTGGAAAGGTAAAAAAGCAAGAATATCTGCAGACTTGATGTACAAAAATAAAAAACATGGGGGCGCAGGACTGCCCAACATATACGCTTATTATCAGGCCTCGCTCATCAAACAGAGCTGGCACTGGTTTACTGAAAACATGACGCATCCAGCTTGGTATGGCTTGGAGAGAGATGCTAGTGATAGAGGTTCATTGCAAAAGCTTTTCTTTAACTTCCTTCTGCAAAAGCCCAGTGCGAACTCATCTCATCCTATATTCCTGCCGATAATCTCAGCCTGGAGGGATCTCATTAAGCCGACTAAAAATATCAAAAAAGCAGAGCAAATCTTAAAGTTGCCTCTTTCTTCATTGGCACTGATGGATGATCTCCCGATACCGGAGGTTTGGGGGAAATCTGGAATTAAAAGGGTGGGGGATGTTTTTAGTGGAGTGGAGTTCCTGAAATTCGGTGAGATCAGGGTTAAATATAATTTACCGTCATCTGAGCTAGTCTTTTACACCATGTTGAAAGACAGAATTTGGAAATTCATAAAAGGGAAGACTTTGAATTATGAAATGCTAACTTCACTGTTGTGCAACCTTAAAAATAAAAACCTCTGGAGTCTGCGTAATTTGTATAGATCTGTCATCAAAGACCTAACGAGTCACAAAAACATACATGAAGAGATGGGAGTCCGATTTTGGTGCTGATATCCGTCTCGAGAACTGGAACGATGCCATCAAAAACACTTACAATTCCAACATATCAATGGGTCTTCATGAGAGTTATTTCAAATTGTTAAATAGGTGGTACTATACCCCGACGAGGTTATCGCATTTTAACACAGAGCTATCTTCCTTGTGCTGGAGAGATTGTGGACACCAAGGGAACCTCTACCATATTTTCTGGGGTTGTTCAAAAATCAAAAACCTCTGGCTTCAAGTCACACAGCACATTAACCTCATTGCTAAGGACTTCACAATTACACCCGAAAGAGCACTTCTTTCATTAGACATGGAACAATTTGATGATTCGGTAAGACACATTATCATACACATCCTCTTAGTGACCAAGACCATGTTAGCACAATGGTGGAAGAAAGCAGAGGTTCCCAAGTTTTCAGACATACTTGACAAGATAGGCCAACACAGCGATTTAGAATGCAGATTTGCGATTAACAACAATCACATTCACAAATACTCAAAAAAATGGAAGACCTGGAACAACAAATTTCATATCAAATAGACTTAACAAGAGGCACTATATTTTGAAGTTTAAACCTGGGCACTTTAGTACTGGGATGCTGTATCTCCTTCCAAGAATGTTACCCCATGATAAGGATTGTCGATTTTTTTTTTTCTTTTATGTTGTTATTCGATATATGTTATTCTATACCTATTTGTGGGTTCTCTAGTTTTTGAATTTTTTTTCCGTACCTGTACAAGGTTGTTTATTCCCCACTCCCTTCCCTCCCTTCCTACCTTTCTTTCCCTACCCTGTTTACTTCTAAAAAAACAATAAAATTATTTGAAAACAAAACAGAATATGTGCCCATGATCCATGCAGTGTCTGTATGCTTGAATGATTTACTGCAGGGTTGCATAGCCGTTTTGGGTTTGAAAAAATTCCAGGGGCGAGGTATTATCCAATAAATATTCTAAGACATTTATTACATCTTAAAAGTATGTGCTATAAATATCAAGTAAATCTTGGTTTCGTTTTTAGGGTTCCTACCTTTGAGGAAGGTAGAGGTACCCTTCTCATGCGTAGTTAGATGTAACCTTCTCATCTAGAAAGGAAGAGACCAAGCATTCAGTTCACTCCATCACAGTTTTTAGCCAGACGATAAAACACTCGAGTATTTCCCTTCTCCCTTGAAATACAATGCATAAATCAGAGGCTTCTTCTTCACCTAATCTACTCCTGTGTGTGCTACACACCATGGTTCTTCTCCATGACATGGAATATACATGGGACAAGACATCTTCATGTCTGTGAGCAAATTGTTGATGGCCACACAGGAGGGCATTGCGGTCTGCATGTGGTCCCAGGGGGTGCAAGTAGAACATCCCTGGTTAACACAGCAGCCACCTGGGGTTCAACAATTAACCACTCCACTTCAATTAACCACCTTGAATGTTCTTATTAGTCCTTTACTGCCCTGGAACACTAGGAATGTATATAGCAATTGCTTTATGGCCCACGACTACTATGGTGTTCTTATTAACCCAATCCCTTTTCTAAATCAAGATTACTTGAAATAAAGAACCATAGGACCTTAATTTACAGCCATTATGGAACGGGTAACTGCAAACAGCAGCTCTGGCTCTAGGTATGCTGTTGGAAGTGGGTACACCAGTTTTTGCACATGGGCCCTCTGTGCAAATGTCACTCAATTCTGTCATAGAGCAAATAAGGCATGGAGTAATATGAACCAAAAAACGAAGCAAATACACTTACAAAGGTCAGCTATGGAGAGGAAAAGGCATCAGCTGTCTGGTTGCACAGTCTTGACCACTTCCTGTCTGACAGTTTAGTGTGGACAGCCTCAAGCCTTGCATTATAGTCTCCCATCGGGCTCTGTAGACTGGACTGCATGGTATATCAGCATTCGCGCAGTGCCATTTAGGATGTCTATCCCCAGCTGCTTATAGACATTAAACATTTGATTGGGGAAGATGTCGGACCATGAGATTTCGGACCATCTCATATGCTCTCACCTTGCCTGGCAATTTTTAGAACATGACTCCAAAGTGAAAATAGATTTAGAGTGAAACCAAATGTTGGCTTCATCCTAGCTGCTTTTCAAATGGGTTAATAGTATAATTTATGTCTGGAAAGCATTTTCATTAATAAATTATTTATTTCAGTTCAATCTAGCGTCCAAGTCTATTCGTCTCTGGATTAGATCTTCCTTATTATCTAAACAGAGATAAAAAATCACATTTTAATTTCATATGACCATTACAATGCATGCTTCAGTTAGAAGGTAAAACGGATTACACAAAGAGCCTATGGAGATAGGATTTCTGCTGCCAATGAAGCTTAATAGTCCCTTGGCGAATTATCAATGAAATGTATTATTCAATGAACTGAAATCGTCTTTTAATTCCTAGAAAGCCTAAACAGTGAATTATGTATAAAACTGATAGCAATGATAAAACCTACTTCTGAATTTTCGGGTAATGATGATGAAATTGTGCAGGTAGACGAGTTCCACAATGTCAGGGTGTAGAGTGACGTAAAATGCTTGAGGGATGTAAATTAGAGGCATTGTCAGACTTGGGAATGGCGGACATATTATAAAAAATTACATTATTGATACAGTATATGTACTGTTTCCTCACTGAATTTTCTTTCTTCTTCAGTATGGAGCTATTAAAATGAAATATTTTTTTGCAGAAATCACTTGACAGAATGAAACATGCATCAAGGCAGAGCATTGTCAAGTCCCTTAGTTCCAGAGTGTAAGGGTAAGTTTCCACGATCAGGATTGGCTCAGTATTTGCTTAGGATTTGACGCAGGTGAAATGTGCACCAAATCTGCATCTGAGGTCACTGGCAGGTCACCTGCGTTTTTGATGCATTTTTTACATGCGTGTTTTTTCATTGCATGCGTTTTTTGTCACTTGAAATAAAGATAATTGAAAGTTGGCTTCTGGGAAGGAAAAAAAGTGATTTTCTGTTTGCAGATATAGTGGGGTATGTGCACATGGTCAGTAAAAGCTGCGGGTTTGACCCTGCGTACATCTGCAGTGTCAAACCGGCAGCATCCAGATGTTACAGCATAGTGGGTGGGATTTCAAGAAATCCCATGTCCACTATGCATTGAAACACTCAGGCATCAGACCTGCATAAACAGCCATGCGGCGCATCTTTCCAGACCGCAGCATGTCTATTTACGATGCAGAGATGCTCAATCCCGGCAGCGTAAATTTCCCATAGCCTATCATTAGATGCAGTAAAACTGCATCTAATTATAAGTCACATGCGTATTAACTGTGGAAACGCAGCTTACTACACATGTGTACTAATTTACATATGTTGAATCTTTTGTCACATCCTGAAGGACGTGACACAGAAAGTTCCTGAAAGCAGAGAGAGGTCAGTAATATGTTATGTCCTTTCCTTTTTTTTTTACTAAATAAAATAAAAAAATAAAAAATGACGTGGGGTCTCCCTTTATTTGTTAACCAGCCAGAGTGAAGCAAACTACTGGGGCTGGTATTACAGGTTGGTAAGGATCCAATATCCATGAGCCTTACCAGCCTGATAATACCAGGCCGCAGCAGTCTGCTTACCTTGGATGGTTAGCAAAAAAGTGGGATCCCCGCGAAAAAAAATAGCATGGGGTCCCCCTATTTTAGTTAACCAGCCAATTAAAAAAAGCAGACTGCTGTGGCTTGGCATTCTCAGACTGGTTAAGCCCATGGATTTTGGCCCTCACCAGCCTAAAAATAACAGCCCGCAGCAGCCCCACAATTGGCGCATCCAAAGATGTACCAATTGTGGCACTTTACCCCGCTCTTCCCACTTGCCCTGTAGCGGTGGCAAGTGGGACAATATTTGTGGGGTTGATGTCACCTGTGTATTATCCGGTGACATCAAGCCCACGTCTTAGTAATGGAAAAGCGTCTATGAGACACCTATCCATTACTAATCCTATAGTTACAAGTTAAAAAAAGACACAGCCAGAATAAAGTATTTTATTGAAATAAAGCACAACACAGTTTTCCCTTTTTATTATACACATAATCCATGCGACGCCTCTGATCTCCTGGAAAAAAAATAATAAATCAACACAAATACTTCCTGTCCAACATAGTCCTAAATAACAAGTGTCTCACGCCAACTCCAGTTCTTCTACTGTAAGAGTAAGGAAACAGTTCGTCGGATGCAGTGAGTAACCGGAGACAGAGAAGGGGTTAACAACAAGAATTTACTGAACAATCAATAACAGTAATACTCCACACAGGGAGGTAAAAGGCAATGACAAAAGAATATACAGGATAAACGGGACACTTATCAGTTGTAGTTCTTACATAGTAACATAGTAATATAGTTATTAAGGTTGAAGGAAGACTTTAAGTCCATCTTGTTCAACCCATATCCTATCCTAACTTGCCCTAACATGTTGTTCTGGCAGGGGGAAGGCTGGAATATCTCCTGGCAGCATCTCCAGCGATGCACAAAGTCTCTGATTCTGCTACGAAGAAACAAGTAACACTGCCACCCAACAGTGCCGAAGGATTCAATTCTCTTTGTCTTGGGTACACTGGAATGTAGAATCAGTCCCTTGTGTGGATGCCTCAGAAATGGCGCCGGGCATGGGTCGCAAGCACGTGCATAAACCGCAACAGTCCGCGATCTTTCGGAGTAGTCTCCAAACTGTTGTTCCGGTATCTCGAGTGAAGCAGGGATATTCAACGGTATGGGTACAGACAGTAACTCAATAGCATCAGTAGGAGCAGCGGAGAGGGAATCAACTGTCTCCCGTCGCCTTCCCGCCAAGTCTACCCATTTCCCGTGCTCAGGTTTCCTTTTGCACCCCGCGCCCCCTGCTGTCCGACAAAACGTTCTTTCTCTCTCAGAGGACAACTTCCCCATCAGCAGTGGTGACAGCCACGATAGTTCCAGACTTAAAGGGCACCGAACACCACTGACTCCATCTTGTCTTACCTTCTTGCACCCCCCTCTCTTTTCACATGCCATTCCACGTGCGAGACGTCGGGAGCACACCTAGAGAGTTTATTTACAGTTTCAGCGGTTTGCCACCAAATGAATTGGTACTGATTGATCCGGATGCGGGGCTGGCCGGCCGTTGTTCATTTGGAACTATGTGGATTAGAAGGAATAGTGGAGTCTTCTGGTGGAGGCAAAACCGAATCTTCATTCGCTGTAATGCTCTCTTCAGGAGGCTCGGGACCCTGATTTGCGGATGTATATCCAGATAATTGTTCGAGATTTTCCTCTTCTTCTTCCTCCACAGTCACAGGAGGCACTTCTTCAGAAACTTTGGGAGTCTCTTCCCTCCATATGGGATCTTCTGAGAGGCATGGCCGGAGCATATTCCTGTGGGCACCCTAGTGGGTGCATCCTCTTCTCCTTCTGGAAAAACTTCATACACAGGTCTTTCCATACCAATTTGATGCTTCAATCTGTATGGCCTACCCTCCCATTGATTTTCCAGCTTGTCACGGGGTCACTTGTCCCGGGCCAACAATTGATCACCCACCTGAAGATCTGTCCCCCGAAGAGGAGGTTTCTCAACATGCTCCAGCTCCCGGAGCCGGGTCAGCACTAGACGATGTAGAATCTGTAGACGGTGATGATGTTCTCGGACCCAGGTGGACACCCCCGTCCATGGGTAGTCCACTCCTTAATCCAATTCCACCTCCGTGACTTCCTTCCCTGCTCGGACGAACAACAAGGAGTAAGACGTGTGACCAGTGGTTTGATGGACTCGATTGTTATAGATCCATTCAAGTTCAGAGACGTATTCTGGCCACCTAGCCTTTCTATCATCTTCAAGAGTTCTTAGCATCTGAATCAGGTTACGGTTGAATCGTTCACAGGCCCCGTTTCTGTGAGGATGATATGGTGTGGTATGTGACCTGTCACATTGGTAGATCCGCTGCAATTCATCCATCACTTTGCCTAAGAATAGAGTTGAGCGAAACGGGTCGACCAAATTCAGAATTAGCCGACTTTTGCTAAAGTCGGGTTTCACCGATCGAAACCCGACCATAGTGTGAGGTCGGCCATGAGGTCGCCGACTTGAGCGCCAAAGTCGCATTAACCTCAGTGATTCCAGCGCCTTTTCTCATCGAATCATCAAGGAAGCACACTGTGGGCAACGCGATTACATAGGCAGTGACCCCCACCATGTTAGAGAAGGGCATTGAAGTGATTGGCTGGCTTTGTGTGGCATCACAGTGCCTATAAAAGGCCGTGACCGCCGACCGCCATCTTACTTCTGCCGATCTTAGCATAGGGAGAGGTTGCTGCTGCTCGTTCTCAATAGGGAGAGTGTTTAGGCAGGCCAAAAAACAAAAAAATAGCTTCTGCTGATAGCGAATGTCACTGTACAACACAACAGTATAGTGTGCAGTGACAGGGGAGGATATATTTGTGTGCAGCAGCTCTGTTGGATATTCGGCCGCCTTATAAGGCTCCCTGATAGCTGCATTGCTGTTTGCACACTGCTGTGCAGCGTGCTTTTTTAAAAGCAAAAATATTTTTATTCCTTTTTTCTGCACAGTTACCAATCGTTCATTTTTTCACACTTTTTTGTGCAGCAGCTCTGTTGGTGATTAGGCTGCCTTTTAAGGCTCCCTGATAGCTGCATTGCTGTTTGCACACTGCTGTGCAGAGTACTTTTTTAAAAGCAAAAATATTTTTATTCCTTTTTTCTGCACAGTTACCAATCGTTCATTTTTTCACACTTTTTTGTGCAGCAGCTCTGTTGGTGATTAGGCTGCCTTATAAGGCTCCCTGATAGAGTTGAGCGACTTTTGCTTTTTTAGGGTCGAGTTTCGTTTCATGAAACCCGACTTTTCCAAAAGTCGGGTCGAGCAAAATCGACCGACTATAGGGAAAAGTCGGGGGTCCGACCGAAACACGAAACCCAATGTAAGTCAATGGGGAATTAAAGTCGGCAGTAGTGTTGAGCATTCCGATACCGCAAGTATCGGGTATCGGCCGATACTTGCTGTATCGGAATTCCGATACCGACTTCCGATATTTTTTCAATATCGGAATTCGGCATCGGAATCGGAAGTTCAGTTGATTGACGGCCTGACGTCATCATGATGCGCGGTGTGTGCGCATCATGATGCGCCGTCATTTCGGGCCTTCCGGGGGTCTCTGCCGGCCTGCCGGGGGGGCTGTGCCGGCCTGCCGGGGGGCTGTGTGGACTGCCCGGGGTCTGTACCGGCCTGCCGGGGGGCTGTGCCGGCCTGCCGGTGGTCTGTGCACCCTGTGGGGGTCTGTACCGGCCTGCCGGGGGGCTGTGCCGGCCTGCCGGGGGGCTGTGCCGGCCTGCCGGTGGTCTGTGCACCCTGTGGGGGTCTGTACCGGCCTGCCGGGGGGCTGTGCCGGCCTGCCGGGGGGCTGTGCTGATGTCCGGGGGTCTGTGCAAGCATCGTCCGATGGGACTACAAGTCCCATCGGGCGATGCCTGCTACCATGACAGTGATTGACACATTAGCCAATGATGGGACAGTAGTAGTCCCATCATCCGGCTAATGTGTTAAATGTAAAAAAAAAAAAAAAAAAAAATTACATGCTACATACATACAACATGCATACTACATACATGCTACATTCATACTACATACTACATACATGCTACATTCATACTACATAAATACTACATGCAACATACATACTACATATATACTACATGCATGCTACATACATACTGCATGCTACATACATACCACATATATACTACATACATACTACATGCATGCTACATGCTACATACATAACACATATATACTACATGCATGCTACATACATACTACATACTACATGCATGCTACATACATACTGCATGCTACATGCATGCTACATACATACTACATGCATGCTACATACATACTACATATATACTACATACATACTGCATGCTACATGCATGCTACATACATACTACATACATACTACATATATACTACATGCATGCTACATACATACTACATGCTACATACATACTACATATATACTACATGCATGCTACATACTACATGCTACATACATACTACATATATACTACATGCATGCTACATACATACTACATGCATGCTACATACATACTACATGCTACATACATACCACATATATACTACATACATACAATACATTCATACAATACATACATAGACATACAGTACATATAACATAGAGTAACATACTTACCAATACTTGTCACATTGTTCCCCGAAGCCATTGTCTTTTCCGGGATAAATATTAACATAACAAACCACAAAAATACTCACCCACGATCCGAAGCAGTCCACGAGTGTGTCCCACGACGATCTTGGGTAGAGAACTGCAGCATCAGATGATGCTGCCGTTCTCTACGGGCTGCAGGAATCCAATGACGGAAGGTAGGTATCCTTCCGCACTGTATTCCTCCGCCACTTAAAAAAAAAAAAGTCCCTAGTCTCACTTTATGCCATTGCTGTGTGGGAATTTCCCACACAGCAATGGCATAAAGTGAGACTAGGGACTTTTTTTTTTTTAAGTGGCGGAGGAATACAGTGCGGAAGGATACCTACCTTCCGTCATTGGATTCCTGCAGCCCGTAGAGAACGGCAGCATCATCTGATGCTGCAGTTCTCTACCCAAGATCGTCGTGGGACACACTCGTGGACTGCTTCGGATCGTGGGTGAGTATTTTTGTGGTTTGTTATGTTAATATTTATCCCGGAAAAGACAATGGCTTCGGGGAACAATGTGACAAGTATTGGTAAGTATGTTACTCTATGTTATATGTACTGTATGTCTATGTATGTATTGTATGAATGTATTGTATGTATGTAGTATATATGTGGTATGTATGTAGCATGCAGTATGTATGTAGCATGCATGTAGTATGTATGTAGCATGCATGTAGTATATATGTAGTATGTATGTAGCATGTAGTATGTAGCATGCATGTAGTATATATGTAGTATGTATGTAGCATGTAGTATGTATGTAGCATGCATGTAGTATATATGTAGTATGTATGTAGCATGTAGTATGTATGTAGCATGCATGTAGTATATATGTAGTATGTATGTAGTATGTATGTAGCATGCATGTAGCATGCAGTATGTATGTAGCATGCATGTAGTATGTAGTATGTATGTAGCATGCATGTAGTATATATGTGTTATGTATGTAGCATGTAGCATGCATGTAGTATGTATGTAGTATATATGTGGTATGTATGTAGCATGCAGTATGTATGTAGCATGCATGTAGTATATATGTAGTATGTATGTTGCATGTAGTATTTATGTAGTATGAATGTAGCATGTATGTAGTATGTAGTATGAATGTAGCATGTATGTAGTATGCATGTTGTATGTATGTAGCATGTAATTTTTTTTTTTTTTTTTTTTTTTTTACATTTAACACATTAGCCGGATGATGGGACTACTACTGTCCCATCATTGGCTAATGTGTCAATCACTGTCATGGTAGCAGGCATCGCCCGATGGGACTTGTAGTCCCATCGGACGATGCCTGCACAGACCCCCGGAGCCTGCACAGACCACCGGCAGGCCGGCACAGCCCCCCGGCAGGCCGGCACAGCCCCCCGGCAGGCCGGCACAGCCCCCCGGAGCCTGCACAGCCCCCCGGCAGGCCGGCACAGCCCCCCGGAGCCTGCACAGACCACCGGCAGGCCGGCACAGACCACCGGAGCCTGCACAGACCCCCTGGCAGGCCGGCACAGCCCCCCGAAAGGCCCGTACAGACCCCAGAGAGGCTGTACAAGGGCAGGAAAGGGTTTTTCTTATTCCGATACCGGAAGTCCCATAGACTTGAATGGGACTTCCGGTATCGGAATCGGCGATACCGATACTTTTTTTAAAGATCGGCCGATACCATCCGATACGATACTTTGAAGTATCGGACGGTATCGCTCAACTCTAGTCGGCAGTGAGAGGAGGACAGGAAACACACCTACAGTGCCCATTTGAATGCCAAAAGCATCAATTCTTCTTACTTAAGCTTGTCAACCTTAATTAACTTCATAATACTAGTTACGCACTGAAAAATGGGGGTTATTTGGCTAAAGTTGTGGGGGGGGTAGGGCTGGCACCAGGTTTTCATGTGCCCTGGGCAAAAGAGCGCCCCTTTAACACATACCACAACTCATGATGCTCCAATACTGCAGAGAAATAGCGGTATAGTACAATGAAAAATACTTCACTTTTTACATCTCATGACGAGGCCCATCTATTTCTCCATACAGAATCATTGGTCCCATATAATGTTTGAAACAGTATATGATGAGCTCCACATAATGCTACAGTATATGTTGGTCCCCATAGATGAAGCTCCACTGTCTTATGGGCCCAAATAATGCTCCAAACATAATGGCCCCCATTTCTAATGCTCTAGTGTATAAAGGGCCCTGTAAATGCTGCTCCAGTGTCTGATGTCCACCTTTGGAATGTTCCAGTGTATGGTGGGCCCCATCTATCATTCTCCAGAGTATAGTGCTCCCCAAAAATTGCTGTCCCAACATTGAAAACAATGAAATAAGTCTCCTCGCTAGGGAATCCCTGTACTAGTCTGGACTCCTCGTCGTCCCCATCTTCCATCTCACTGCACAGTATTTCAACTTTGCAAGTGCTGTGATCCTGAGCAAGCAGGGGGGGCAAACTTGTTGGCGATGGCACTGGCACAGGGCCACTGAGAGTACGGTGGTGTGTCTGACGGCGGGTGGGCCGAACCTGCACTTTCATCTGCAGCTTCCTCTTTGTCACCGTGTAAAATGGAACTGTATATGGGAAGGGTAACCTGAGTTTCATCAGGGTCAGATTCAGGCCGTGTAGCGTGCGAGGGGAATGTAGTGGTCTGGGTCAATGTACCAGCAGATTCATCGAGCAGTGGCTGGGCATCAGTGCACTTGTGTCGCCCACAGGAGTACGGTCGCCACAGTGGCATTACCTTCCTCCTAGGGAGTGTGATGTCATGCTTGGGAACAATGAAGGATCTCTCTAGCAGGTTAACTGATTGGGCGGCGTTATTCCCACGAGTCACGACCCTCCAAACAGCGTTCATGAAGGCAAAGTGTTTGTTTTACGTGGGCAGTATGGTTGCAAAGCTGAACCTTAAAGGAATGTCCAGAAGGGCACCACCAGGAGTGGAGCCTACAGCGTAATTTGACTCAACATAGGCAACCTCAACCATCCAGCAACAAAAAAGATGCACACATTGCAAGCTTAATTCCGTTAACGAACGAGACTCGTCATGCCCCGCGGTCCGAGTCCGGCTTACTAGAGGGACACGCGAGGCTCTGGCACGTGAGATTGGCCAATAACTGGTGTGTCATGCCCTTACATGTCCGTGGCTGCATGTGCGCTACACTGAAAATGCCAGCGTTTGTCGCTTACAGGTGCAGATAACCCGCTGAACAACGTTAGTGATGGGGATCTGGGATTACAATTATTACCCGCGAACGATGATTTCCCAGTAAGTGCAGGTCAACCGCAGTTCCGGAATTAGGCCTAACCGTCATTCCTGAAAAAATGAAAAACTTACGTGTGCAAACCACAGGTGCTGTAGCTTGCTTAACAGCTCGCCAGCCGTTCTCAGGCCCAGTATGGATTACACGTGATTGCACAAAGGTGAGAAAGGGTACCGTATCCCCGGATAACATGTATGGATAGCATAGTGTACACATTCAAAATATATGTCTATAGATCAGGAGGCAGGCTCAAACGGTGTCAGGCCCAGTATGGATTACACATGATTGCACAAAGGTGAGAAAGGGTACCGTATCCCCGGATAACAGGTATGGATAGCATAGTGTACACATTCAAAATATATGTCTATAGATCAGGAGGCAGGCTCAGACGGTGTCAGGCCCAGTATGGATTACACGTGATTGCACAAAGGTAAGAAAGGGTACCGTATCACCGGATAACATGTATGGATAGCATAGTGTACACATTCAAAATATATGTCTATAGATCAGGAGGCAGGCTCAGACGGTGTCAGGCCCAGTATGGATTTGACGGCCCAGACTACACAGCGGAGGAGCAGGGAGAGGTAAAGATTGCAAATGCTGGGGCCCTGCCCAAGCAAGGGGGGCCCACTCGTGGGCGTCGGTACTGGCACTGGGCCCCTTATAGTACGGCGGTGTGTTTGATGGCGGGTGTGCACCACCACCGTCAGAGACACTTGATTGCACTATGAGGGACACTGTGCCAGTGCCCGCGCCCAAGAGTCGGCCTACCCACCTGTCCAGGGCAACGGCACTCGCACGGTTTCGTGCGCTAGGTGGTGACCCCGGCCATGGGGGGGAGGCAGCACAGTTAGGGAGTTTTAGAAAGTGGCATATGTTAATGTTGGACATTCAGCTGATGCAAAAGGCGAAATTGTTCAAGTCCCAGGAAGAGGAGGACCAAAGCAAGCCATTTTTCTGTCACCCTATGTGTCATCAGGGGAAGGTGGGACAAAATCCTTTGGAAACCCATGCATGGTTCATTTTAATGAAGGTTAGATAATCCACATTTTGGGTTGACAGACGGGTCCTTTTTTCTGTCAGGATTGATCCAGATGCACTGAAGACTCTTTCCGATAGCACACTTGCAGCTGGGCAAGCGAGCTCCTGTAAGGCATATTGTGCCAATTCAGGCAAGGTGTCCAGTTTAGCGGCCCAATAGTCAAAGGGGAATGACCTGTGCGGGAGAACATCGATATGGGAGGAAAAGTAGTTTGTAACCATAGTTGACAACTGCTGTCTCCTGTCACTTTCCATCGATGCAGTATTACCAGTTGTGTGAGCGGTACTTGAAAAATCAGTCCACAACATTGTCATGAAACCCCTGTCTCCAATGCCACTTCTGCTGTGTGCACCACAAACACCTCTGCTAAGCTGCCCCCGGCCCGTACGGCTCGTGGGAGAACCATCATCGCTGCTGTGTGCTGGGAATGCCTCAACCAACTGGTTTACCAGAGTTGCTTGTTTATTAGCCAATATTAGGTCAAGGTTCTCGTGTGGCATGATGTTTTGTAATTTGCCTTTATAGCGTGGATCCAGGATGCTGGCCAACCAGTAGTCGTCATTGTTCATCATTTTGGCAATGCGGGGGTCCCTTTTTAGGATCTGCAAGGCATAATCTGACATGTGGGCCAATGTTCCTGGTGTCAATGATGCACTGCGAGTGCTGGTTGGAGGAACACTTTCTGGCAAATCCACATCCCTCCAGTCACGCACAAACCCTGTACCAGACCTTGCCACGCCAACATTTTCACTTGCCCCACGAGATGCATCCTCCTCCCCTAAGTAATCATCCCCATCATCATCCTCCTCCTCCTCTTCTTCCTCCACCTCGTCCAGAAGAGGTCCCTGAGCAGACAATGGCTGAATGTCATCAAGGATTCCTTCCTCCTCTTCCTCCTCGTCAACATTGGCTGCAGATGCCTGCTCTTTAAGGTGCGTCAAAGTTTGCATGAGCAGACACATAAGTGGGATGCTCATGCTTAGGATGGCGTCGTCTGCGCTTACCAGCCTTGTGCATTCCTCAAACCACTGAAGGACTTTACAGATGTCTTTCAGCTTCGACCACTGCACACCTGTCAACTCCATGTCTGCTCTCAAAGTGCCTGGCCGTGTATCCTCCCACAAATGCATTATGGCCTGCCTCTGTTCGCACAGCCGCTCAACCATGTGCAGGGTGGAGTTCCACCTTGTTGCAATGTCGATAATGAGGCGGTGTTTGGGAAGGTGGGGCAATCGCTGCAGCTTCTGCATACGAATGGAGTGTACAGGCGACCGGCGGATGTGCGCGCACAGTCTTCGCACCTTCTGGAGCAGGGCTGTTAACTCCGGATAATTGTTGGGAAGCACTGCACCACCAGGTTCAAGGTGTGAGCCAAGCAAGGTATGTGGCTGAGTTTTGAAAGGGCTATGGCTGCCACAAAATTACGATACTGCCCAGCCATGACTCAGTTTGTTGCTGAAAGTACTCGGCCAGCACCTCGGCGGTGTGTCTGTCGCCCAAACACATCATCTGCAACACAGCCTGCTGACGCTTTCCACTAGCTGCTCGATAGGGGGACACCTCATGTGCAACAGTGGCAGCTGCAGATGGAGTGCTCGTACGACTGCGCTCTGTGGACGAGCTTTCGCTTGTGGAGGAGGAGGGTCGAACGCCTACAGCGAACTGTTTCCTATACCGTGGGCTAGGCAGCACTGTCCCACCACAGCTGTCCCCTGTGGACCCTGCATCCACCACATTAACCCAGTGCGCAGTGATGGACACGTAACAGCCCTGGACATGCCGACTGGACCATGCATCTGTTCTGAGGTGCACATTTCCACTCACTGACTGCTTGAGTGCATGGACAATGCGGTCTTTCACATGATGGTGGAGGGCTGGGATGGCTTTGCGAGAGAAGAAGTGGCGACTGGGTAGGTCATAGCGTGGTACTGCATAGGCCATGAGTTCGCGGAAAGCTGCGCTTTCCACCAACCGATAGGGCATCATCTCTAACGAGATTAGTTTGGCAATGTGGGCGTTCAAATCCAGTGTACACGGATGAGAGACTGAGTACTTTCTTGACCTACTCATAGTCTCTGGGAGGGTGAGCTGGACTTGAGAGCTGCATATGGTGGAACTAGCGGTGGACGGGGCGGACTGAGAGAGGGTTGATGATGGTGATGGACTTGGTGTTCTTTCTGATGGCCTAGATTCAGTCTTTCGTTGATATAACAGTGGGATTCCCTGACTGCTTTGGCCTTGCAACGACACCTCAACATTTGCTGCTGTGCTAACCGGTGGGCTTACAATGTAGCGTTGCTGACTACCTTCTTTGTGATCAGTTGCACATGTGGTACTTGAGGTTTGGTGTTGTGTCCACGCTTGCAAGTGCATGCTGGTTAAATGTCTAAGCATGCAACTGGTATTCAAATTTTTCAGATTTTTCCCTCGGCTAAAGGTCTTTGCTTACTTCTTACAGATAACCTTTGCCTGATCATGAGGATTTTGTTCAAAAAAGTGCCACACTGCACTCTTCCTACTTTGGAAGACATTTTGCAGCCTAGCACGCTGTGCTATTTTGACCGTCTGGACAAGCTGTCCAGCAACTCTTTTGATTTTTGGAACCTGTCTTTGGAGTGCTTCGGGCTTGCCAGATAACAGCTGTTGCGATGTCGATGTCTGCTGTGGATGCTCCTCCTCCTCATCTGAGCTATTGGAAGCAGAACCATCTTCCCCCAATGGATGCCAATCTGGGTCAACAACTGGTTCATCCATCACCTACTCTTCAATGTCATGTGCACCTTCCTTTGTGTCACCGTGTATGGTGGTATAGTATGCGGGAAGGGGCACCTGAGTCTCATCAGGGTCAGAATCTGGCTCATTACACTGCGAGGACAATGTAGTGCTCTGAGTGAATGTACCAGCAGAATCATCTATCAGTGGCTGTGCATCAGTGCACTCCATGTCAGATTCATTTTGGCCTGGGTAATTCACCATTTCACTTGATAACCCAGACATGGTATGTGAAAACAGCTCCATGGAGTAATCAGTTGTATGGCCTGCGTCATCCTTCAATCTTGGTTGGGGTGAAGGACACAAGGAAAGGTGTGGTTCATGAACATGAGCCTCCAATGACGACTCAGTGCTTTTATTTTTTACAACTTCAGAAGAGGAGGCGATAGAGCTGGAGGCTGAGTCAGCAATGTAAGCCAAAACTTTTTCCTGAAGCTCTGGCTTTAAAAGCGGTTTGCCAACTCCTAGAAAACTAAGCCTTCGAGGCCTTGTGGAGCCAGACGATGACGCAGGCTCAACACCTCCTGCATTCGGTCCTATTTTGCTTTTGCCACTACCATCAGATCCACCACCAACACCATCATTACCAGCTGGCAACCCCCGCCCAATTCCACGGCCTCTTCCACCAGCCTTCCTCATTTTTGGTAAAAATGTACACAAAATCCCACAAACTATATAGTAATGTAAAACAAGGTACAAGGTGTATATAGGACAGGGGAAACTTCGAATTTCTGAACACACTTGTGGACACTGTTGGATTGTGTGAGGCCCACTGAATATCACACCGCTATGTCACAGGCTCAATGTCATAGGTGTGAAAAATGTCACTATAGGACAGGGGAGATGTAGAATTTCTGAACACAGTTGTGGACACTGTTGGATTGTGTGAGGCCCAGTGAATATCACACCGCTATGTCACAGGCAGAAATTGGCTAGTGTATGACAAACTACAAGGTGTATATAGAATTGGGCAGAATAGGAATCTCCCTAGAGTGTAGGTCTGTAAGAACGGAACATGTCCTCGACTTATTCTTACAGAGTGACACACAGATAGCTTCGCTGTGGCCGTGATAACTGCCGTTACACGGTACTGAGAGAGGAGCGTGCACGTACACCGCTGTCCGGTGTCCGTAAAATTGTCAAGCTCTGTGTTTTTTAAGTATACGGACTGACACACGCTGTCTCTCTATAGTTTTGAATGTGATCAAACAGCAAATATACTTAACTGTTTGAAAAGCAGACAAAACTACAAGGTGGAGGTCTGTAAGAACGGAACATGTCCTCAACTTATTCTTACAGAGTCACACACAGATAGCTTCACTGTGGCCGTGATAACTGCCGTTACACGGTACTGAGAGAGGAGCGTGCACGTACACCGCTGTCCGGTGTCCGTAAAATTGTCAAGCTCTGTGTTTTTTAAGTATACGGACTGACACACGCTGTCTCTCTATAGTTTTGAATGTGATCAAACAGCAAATATACTTAACTGTTTGAAAAGCAGACAAAACTACAAGGTGGAGGTCTGTAAGAACGGAACATGTCCTCAACTTATTCTTACAGAGTCACACACAGATAGCTTCACTGTGGCCGTGATAACAGCCGTTACACGGTACTGAGAGAGGAGCGTGCACGTACACCGCTGTCCGGTGTCCGTAAAATTGTCAAGCTCCGTGTATTTTAAGTATACGGACTGACACACGCTGTCTCTCTATAGTTTTGAATGTGATCAAACAGCAAATATACTTAACTGTTTGAAAAGCAGGCAAAACTAGAAGGTGGAGGTCTGTAAGAAAGGAACATGTCCTCGACTTTTTCTTACAGAGTCACACACAGATAGCTTCACTGTGGCCGTGATAACAGCCGTTACACGGTACTGTGTGAGGAGCGTACACCGCTGTATGGTGTGAAAAAATGCACGCTCAGTACCTCACCAGGACAAAAAAAAAAATTTTGATTGCTTTTAAAAAACCAGTTTGCAGAGCAGTGGGAAAACAGCAATGCAGCTATCATGAAGCCTTATAAGGCAGCCTAACAACCAACACAGCTGATCCATCAAAATATAGCCTCCACTTGCACTGCATACACAGTGACTGGTGTGTTGTACAGGCAAAATCGCTAGCAGCAGAAGCAGTTTTTGGTGTCTTCTTCCCTGCCTAACGCTCTCCCTACAGAATCAGCAGCAGCAGCAGCTCTCCCTATTCTGAGATCAGCATGAGTAACATGGCGGTCGGCGTGCATGCCCTTTTATACCCCCTGTGACGCCCCCCCAAAGCAAGCCAATCACTTGCATGCCCTTCTCAAAGATGGTGGTGACCCCTGCCTATGTCATCACGTTGCCCACAGTGTCCGTGGAACCTGATTGGCTCAAAAAAGGGCGGAAAACAAACTTTTGAAAAGCGACTTTGGCGCTAAAGTCGCCGAGCTTGTGGCCAACCTCACCCTAGGGTCGGGTTTCATTTCATGAAACCCAACTTTACCAAAAGTCGCCGACTTTTGAAATTTTTCAACCCGTTTCGCTCAACTCTACTCCCTGATAGCTGCATTGCTGTTTGCACACTGCTGTGCAGACTGCTTTTTTTTAAAAGCAAAAATCCTTTTATTCCTTTTTTTCTGCACAGTAGATACTGAGCGTAAAATTTGTCACACACTGTATAGAGGTGTACACTCCTCACACACTACCGTGTACTGACTGGTATCATGGACAAATACATGCTATATGTGTGTGACTCCGTAAAAAAATACACAGAGATTAACATTTTTTCATACATACACCGTATAGAGGTGTCCGATTCTCAAACAGTATCGGATATCTGGTGTTCTTATAACGGTCACATCTACACAGAGTCAGCGTGTGTGTGACACTCCATAAATACATATACGGACATTTCCCTTTCTCTATACACCGTATTGAGCTGTCCTATTATCAAACAGTATCTGATATCTGGTGTTCTTATTACGGTCACATCTACACAGAGTCAGCGTCTGTGTGTGACATTTCGTAAATACATATACGGACATTTCCATTTCTCTATACACCATATTGAGCTGTCCGATTATCAAACAGTATCTGATATCTGGTGTTCTTATAATGGTCACATCTACACAGAGTCAGCGTGTGTGTGTGACATTCTGTAAATACATATACGGAGATTGACAGTTTCACCAACAATGTATACAGCTGTACACCTCTGATACAAAACTGTATATCTGCTTGTTCGATTATGGTGAAATACATACTGGGTGAGCGTCTGTGACTCACAAAATATATACAGAGATTTCACTTCTTACATACAACTTACACAGCTGTACGCTACTCATACAGTACCATTTCTCTGCTGGTATTTTTGATACATTTTCCCAAATATGAGGAAGTCTGGTGGAAGAGGCCGCGGATGTGGGCGGGGGGGCGCAGCTGGTACTAATGGTGGTGGTGGTGCATCGGCTGGTTCTGGTAAAAGCACAATAGCAGCTAAAGCAGAAGGTGTTGAGCCTGCGTCATCGTCTGGCACAAGAAGGCCTTTAAGGTTCCCTTTTCAGGGAGTAGGTAAACCGCTTTTAAAGCCGGAGCATCAGGAACAGGTTTTGGCTTACATTGCCAAAACAGCCTCCAGCTCTATTGCCTCCTCTTCTGAAGTTACAAAAACTGCAAGCACAGAGACGTCAGTGCAGGCCTCTGGTCAGGAACAACATTTTTCCTTGTGTCCTTCACCCACACCAAAAGTGAAGGATGCTGCAGCACACACTTCAAATTACTCCATGGAGCTTTTTTCACATACCATTCCTGGGTTATCAAGTCAAATCCTGAATTCCCCAGTCCAAGATGAATCTGACATGGAGTGCACTGATGCACAGCCACTGCTAGATGAATCTGCTGTTACATTCACCCACAGCACTACATTGCCCTCGCAGTCTACTGAGCCCGAATCAGACCCTGATGAGACTCAGGTGCCTGTTGTGAACTCATTTTCTGGTCTACCAGTTGTGAGTAGTGTTGAGCATTCCGATACCGCAAGTATCGGGTATCGGCCAATACTTGCTGTATCGGAATTCCGATACAGACTTCCGATATTTTTTCAATATCGGAAGTCGGCATCGGAATCGGAAGTTCAAAGTTGATTGACAGACTGACGTCATCATGATGCGCGGTGTGTGCGCATCATGATGCGCCGTCATTTCGGGCCTTCCGGGGGTCTCTGCCGGCCTGCCGGGGGGCTGTGTGGACTGCCCGGGGTCTTACCGGCCTGCCGGGGGGCTGTGCCGGCCTGCCGGTGGTCTGTGCACCCTGTGGGGGTCTGTACCGGCCTGCCGGGGGGCTGTGCCGGCCTGCCGGGGGGCTGTGCTGATGTCCGGGGGTCTGTGCAAGCATCGTCCGATGGGACTATAAGTCCCATCTGGCGATGCCTGCTACCATGAAAGTGATTGACACATTAGCCAATGATGGGACAGTAGTAGTCCCATCATCCGGCTAATGTGTTAAATGTTAAAAAAAAAAAAAAAATACTACATACATACTACATACATACTACATGCATGCTACATACATACTACATGCTACATACATACTACATATATACTACATGCATGCTACATACATACTGCATGCTACATACATACTACATACATACCACATATATACTACATACATACTACATGCATGCTACATACATACTACATGCATGCTACATACATACTACATACATAACATATATACTACATGCATGCTACATACATACTACATGCTACATACATACTACATACATGCTACATACATACTACATACATACTACATATATACTACATGCTACATACATACTACATACATACTACATGCTACATACATACTACATATATACTACATACATACTACATACATACTACATGCATGCTACATACATACTACATGCATGCTACATACATACTACATGCTACATACATACTACATATATACTACATGCATGCTACATACATACTACATGCTACATACATACTACATATATACTACATGCATGCTACATACATACTACATGCTACATATATACTACATGCTACATACATACTACATGCATGCTACATACATACTACATGCATGCTACATACATACTACATGCTACATACATACCACATACATACTACATATATACTACATGCATGCTACATACATACTGCATGCTACATGCATGCTACATACATACTACATACATACTACATGCTACATACATACCACATATATACTACATACATACTACATACAATACATTCATACAATACATACATAGACATACAGTACATATAACATAGAGTAACATACTTACCAATACTTGTCACATTGTTCCCCGAAGCCATTGTCTTTTAAAGGAATAAATATTAACATAACAAACCACAAAAATACTCACCCACGATCCGAAGCAGTCCACGAGTGTGTCCCACGACGATCTTGGGTAGAGAACTGCAGCATCAGCTGATGCCGCTGTTCTCTACGGGCTGCAGGAATCCAATGACTGAAGGTAGGTATCCTTCCGCACTGTATTCCTCCGCCACTTAAAAAAAAAAAAGTCCCTAGTCTCACTTTATGCCATTGCTGCGTGGGAAATTCCCACACAGCAATGGCATAAAGTGAGACTAGGGACTTTTTTTTTTTTAAGTGGCGGAGGAATACAGTGCGGAAGGATACCTACCTTCAGTCATTGGATTCCTGCAGCCCGTAGAGAACGGCGGCATCAGCTGATGCTGCAGTTCTCTACCCAAGATCGTCGTGGGACACACTCGTGGACTGCTTCGGATCGTGGGTGAGTATTTTTGTGGTTTGTTATGTTAATATTTATTCCTTTAAAAGACAATGGCTTCGGGGAACAATGTGACAAGTATTGGTAAGTATGTTACTCTATGTTATATATACTGTATGTCTATATATGTATTGTATGAATGTATTGTATGTAGTATGTATGTAGTATATATGTGGTATGTATGTAGCATGTAGTATGTATGTAGTATGTATGTAGCATGCATGTAGCATGCAGTATGTATGTAGCATGCATGTAGTATATATGTAGTATGTATGTGGTATGTATGTAGCATGTGGTATGTATGTAGCATGTAGTATGTATGTAGCATGCATGTAGTATATATGTAGTATGTATGTAGTATGTATGTAGCATGCATGTAGTATGTATGTAGCATGTAGTATATATGTAGCATGTAGTATGTATGTAGCATGCATGTAGTATATATGTAGTATGTATGTGGTATGTATGTAGCATGTAGTATGTATGTAGCATGCATGTAGTATGTATGTAGTATGTATGTAGCATGCATGTAGTATGTATGTAGCATGCAGTATATATGTAGCATGTAGTATGTATGTAGCATGCATGTAGTATATATGTAGTATGTAGCATGTAGTATGTATGTAGCATGCATGTAGTATGTATGTAGCATGCATGTAGTATGTATGTAGTATGTATGTAGCATGCATGTAGTATGTATGTAGCATGTAGTATATATGTAGCATGTAGTATGTATGTAGCATGCATGTAGCATGCATGTAGTATGTATGTAGCATGCATGTAGTATGTATGTAGCATGTAGTATATATGTAGCATGTAGTATGTATGTAGCATGCATGTAGTATATATGTAGTATGTATGTAGCATGTAGTATGTATGTAGCATGCATGTAGTATGTATGTAGCATGCATGTAGTATGTATGTAGTATGTATGTAGCATGCATGTAGTATGTATGTAGCATGTAGTATATATGTAGCATGTAGTATGTATGTAGCATGCATGTAGTATATATGTAGTATGTATGTAGCATGTAGTATGTATGTAGTATGTATGTGGTATGTATGTAGCATGTAGCATGCATGTAGTATGTATGTAGTATATATGTAGTATGTATGTAGCATGCATGTAGTATATATGTAGTATGTATGTAGCATGCAGTATGTATGTAGCATGCATGTAGTATATATGTAGCATATATGTAGTATGTATGTAGCATGTAGTATATATGTAGTATGCATGTTGCATGCATGTAGTATATATGTAGTATGCATGTTGCATGCATGTAGTATATATGTAGTATGTATGTTGCATGTAGTATATATGTAGTATGAATGTAGCATGTATGTAGTATGAATGTAGCATGTATGTAGCATGTAATTTTTTATTTTTTTTTTACATTCAACACATTAGCCGGATGATGGGACTACTACTGTCCCATCATTGGCTAATGTGTCAATCACTGTCATGGTAGCAGGCATCGCCCGATGGGACTTGTAGTCCCATCGGACGATGCCTGCACAGCCCCCCGGCAGGCCGGCACAGCCCCCCGGCAGGCCGGCACAGCCCCCCGGCAGGCCGGCACAGCCCACCGGAGCCTGCACAGACCACCGGCAGGCCGGCACAGCCCCCCGGCAGGCCGGCACAGCCCAACGGAGCCTGCACAGCCCCCTGGCAGGCCGGCACAGCCCACCGGAGCCTGCACAGCCCCCCCGGCAGGCCGGCACAGCCCCCCGGCAGGCCGGCACAGCCCCCCGGCAGGCCGGCACAGACCACCGGAGCCTGCACAGACCCCCTGGCAGGCCGGCACAGCCCCCCGAAAGGCCCGTACAGACCCCAGAGAGGCTGTACAAGGCAAAAACAGGGTTTTTCTTATTCCGATACCGGAAGTCCCATAGACTTGAATGGGACTTCCGGTATCGGAATCGGCGATACCGATACTTTTTTTTAAGATCGGCCGATCCATTCCGATCCGATACTTTGAAGTATCTGACGGTATCGCTCAACTCTAGTTGTGAGTTCACCTTCCGCGCTCCCTCTGGTGGTAACAGGAGGTAGTGAGGTTGATTTAATTAGTAGAGATCTGCCACCTGATGATGAGGATACGATTGGATCTCTGGAATCTCAGACTGGATTTAAGACAGCCGACGCCCTATTCTGGTGCTGGTGATTCCTTCTGGCTTTTCAGGTCTTGGTTTTCAGCTCTGTTCCAGTCATCTCAAGCTAAGTGTTTCTGCTAATGTTCACACTTGATTTTGTTGGTCTGTTCAGTTTTTTGTGTGGTCAGCCGCCAGCCCCGGCTGGGGCTGTGCTGAATTTCCACTCTTATTTATCTGTATTTGCCAATTTGCTTTTTGTCCCTTATTAGATTGGCCTCTTTTTGCTCTGTCTCAGAATATTTCAGAGTGCTGATATAGTGGGAGAAGCCTAGTGACTTCAGGGTTAATATTGTTATCAGAAGTGTTGGACATTATTTTTGTAGGGTTTTTTGGGCAGATTGCAGACAGTGTCTTTCCTTTCCTGTCCTTTCAAATTAGTTTGGGCCCCATCATTTGCTCAGCCTATTTTCCTGCCTGTGTTTGTGTTTTCATCTTGTTTCACCATCAATACATGTGCAGGAGCTGTTTTGTCCCAAAAAGACCCTGTGACTTCTAAAATGAATCCCTGTGCCTTCTTTTCTCGAAAGTTCTCCCCATTTGAACGCAACTATGACGTGGGGAATCGGGAATTGTTGGCCATGAAATGGGCATTTGAGGAGTGGAGACATTGGTTGGAGGGAGCTAGACATCAAGTTGTGGTCCTCACCGATTACAAGAATTTGATTTATCTGGAGTCGGCCAAACGCTTGAATCCTAGACAGGCTAGATGGGCCTTGTTTTTCTCGCGTTTTAATTTTGTGGTCTATTTCTTCCGGGCAATAAGAATGTTAAGGCAGATGCCCTTTCTAGGAGATTTTTTGCTGATTCTCTTAATGTGACCGAGCCTACTACCATCCTAGGTGAGGGGGTAGTTCTTTCTGCCATTTCGTCCGATTTGAGACGCGCCCTGGAGGAATTTCAGGAGGATAAACCTGAGCGTTGCCCTATGGGAAAATTGTATGTTCCTGACCAGTGGAGAAAGAGAGTGATGTCTGAAGTTGATGTCCAGAACTGTGCTGACTTTTTAGATTTTTTTTAGCAAAGTCCAGTCTAGCCTTTTCATTCTTGATGCTTATGAGTGTCTTGCACCGTGCAGTGAACCCTTTGTATTTACTTTCATGCAGTCTTCTCTTTATGGTAAATTTGGATATTGATACGCCTACCTCCTGGAGAGTGTTGTTCACTTGGTTGGCTGTTGTGAAAGGGTTTCTCTTCACCATGGAGATTATTCTGCGATCATCCACCACTGTTGTCTTTCGTGGGCGCCCAGGTCTTTTTGCATTGATGAGTTCACCAGTGCTTTCTTTCTTTTTCATGATGTACCAAACTGTAGATTTTGCCACTCCTAATGTAGCAATTTCTCCGATGGGTTTTTTCTGTTTTTGCAGCTTAAGGATGGCTTGTTTCACCTGCATGGAGAGCTCCTTTGACAGCATGTTTCCTTCACAGCAAAACCTTCCAAATGCAAGCACCACACCTCAAATCAACTCCAGGCCTTTTATCTGCTTAATTGAGAATGACATAACGAAGGGATTGCCCACACCTGTCCATGAAATAGCCTTGGAGTCAATTGTCCAATTACTTTTAGTCCCTTTAAAAACAGGGTGGCACATGTTAAGGAGCTGAAACTCCTAAACCCTTCATCCAATTTTAATGAGGATACCCTCAAATGAAAGCTGAAAGTCTGAACTTCAACTGCATCTGAATTGTTTTGCTTAAAATTCATTGTGGTAATGTCTAGAACCAAAATTAGAAAAGTGATGTCTCTGTCCAAATATATATGGACCTAACTGTATCTATCAAAAAAGTGCTTATGTTTCCTTCATCCTAAAGTAAAAGGTATTTGTTATCAAAAGTTATCAAAATTCCTATTCTTATATAAAACATCCTATATTTAGCATATATTACAATCATAATAACACTTTTATTTGTACAAACACTGCAATGATCAATGAAAAATGACAGATATTCTCCCAGCCGGGGTAACTTCAAGTGTCCAAGTTCTTTGTGGAGGACCAGCTCCAAACCTCCAATGGTGGTCCTGGGAGGGCTGCAGAACATGCTGGTCTTCCTGCTTAGACCCTGTCTTCGGCCACATCCAACGGGTTTTTGTTCAGGTCTGTAATTTTTGTGAAATGATTAATTCTTATCTTTCCTAAAGACTTATGTAAAACCAAGAGGGAGCACCTTAATAGGCGCTAACTATTTACAAGTGTAGTGTCCGGATCATTCAGTGTTCATGATCGACACAGTTTATTTTCTTATCCTAATTGCCAAAAGGAACAATTTGGCAAAACCCACCGGGGTTTAACTAATTACAAAATTTTCAAAAGTGTACTGTTCACTTTAATGGGAAATAACATTATGCAGAACTTGTAAAACCCTCCTTGGTAACTTATGTACAAGACTTACTGGAGAAGTCAGTTCAGTCCTCCTGATTAGCATAGCTCTACTGTCAATCAGAAGCATCAGATTTTGGTCGCTTCCATAGTAGCTTGCGAGGCTGGTGAATCCTTGGCAGGGGAAATCCATGATGCCTGGTAATACCCATATCCATCAATTGCTCAGATTCTGCCACCAAGGTTTGGGTAGCTTGATCACACACTTTAAGGTTGCATTGAACTGTAGTTGTAGATAATGCAGTGGGTACCGATAGTGCAGCTGGCGGTACCGAAGGAGTTAATGAATAGGCTGTCGATGCTGCGGCCGCACTTGCCAATGGTGTCATCCCGTTATCAGCCTTCTCCTCCTTTAAGATCAGGGGTGGTTGGATGGGACGGACGCGGCTCCACTAAATGCTCTCCTTTCCGCAGGGACATTTTCCACTGCTCCATTGCAGTCAGCTTAGCGTCCTGGGATTGATGACGCCACTCCTCCACTTGTACCATGAAGAGCGCCGGCCTGTCGCATGCGGTGGATGGTAGCGTTGGCATGGGAGCAGGTACCGGTATACTTCCACTGGGCACCATCTTCCGATCCCAGGCCACATCTAAGATGACCTGACCGGATTTCGGGGTTGGTGGCATTCCGATGGGGCCTAGCAGGGCCTCCCATGCTCCTCCAGGGCCGCTGTTATCTTCATCAGCCTCTGATAATGGGGAGACTGTCGGAGCAGCAGGTACCGGTGTTGGTGGTACCGGGGAAGTACAGGTGGGTACCGGTGGTGAGGGTACCTGAGGGATGACTGTAGGTACCGGTGGTGAGGGTACCAAGATGGCAGACTCCTCCTGGGCAGTCTGGTGTTATTGTTCCAACAGAAGCTGCTTGTCCTGAAGTTTCCTGTGCAGCTCCGCTATTTCATCCTCCAGCTGTGACAGGTAGCGGTGTGTTGAGCGTCCAGAGCCTGAGTCCCCAGAGCCGGGAGACGCTGACATTTCTCCGCTGTGCTCCACAGGCCTCCTGCTGCTCTCTATCATGGCCTCCTGGTACTGTGTCTTCTCTTCCATTCCTCTTCCCTCCATGGGGTTTCTCTCCACTCCCAAGGGGCGGCGTTTCTCTCCACTCCCGAGGGGCGGCGCCTTTTTCCTTTGCTGCTATACCAGGCTAAGATCTGGACCCCTCTCTGGGTCGGCCATGACGCAGTAGCATAGAAGTACAGACAGGGGAGGTTCATGTCGTTTCGTGCTCTTTCTTGGGTGCCGCCCACGAAGGCACACCTTACTTCACTGCCATGGTGGCCATCTTTACAGTCAAAATCACAGTCCAATAAATCGATTCCTTTGCACATTTCAGGTTTAGCATTTCCCAAATCAGTCAAATCTTCGGCACACAGGACCCGGTGGCACCGGGCTTCGTAATCCTGTTCATGACGCCAAAATTGGATCACCCCCAGGGCAAGGTGTGGGGATCATTCGGTACCAGGCTGGTGTCTCAAAGGGATGTGTCGAGGTGGCGGTGACCCGGTCCATGGTCCTGGGTGTCCATGTAAAATAGGTGGAATTGGAATGAAGCCGAATATAGTTTATAGGTAGATAATTCATGATGCCACCTGTGGTACTCAGCAATGAAGGTGTTAAGCCGACGCTGTGGTGCAGATCCTCTGGGACAGATGATATAAAGTAGCAAAGATGGAATAGCTCTCCACAGGTAGAGCTGTAGTCCCAGGGCAGTAGTAGTAGATGTTAAGGTAGATGGTGTAGTGTTAGGCACAGAGATGTAGCAGTGCTGTATAAGTTAGCACAGGAAGAAGGCAATGAAACAACTGAGTGCAGTTCTAATTCTTTTACTCACGTTTCTGGCACGGACAGGTGCCCGCTTCAGTGCCGCAGCCTCGAGGTCAGGGGCTCAGCCAACTCCCAGGCAGATGGATTAACCCTGCCAGCACTCCCTTTTGTGTACCTTTTCTGAACGTCTCCTTTCTAGCGCTAATCTGAAGTACTTGTAGTTCTGAATTACACTCAAGTGCCTCCTACTTGATGTTACTTATACAGTTAGGTCCATATATATTTGGACAGACAACATTTTTCTAATTTTGGTTCTAGACATTACCACAATGAATTTTAAACAAAACAATTCAGATGCAGTTGAAGTTCAGACTTTCAGCTTTCATTTGAGGGTATCCACATTAAAATTGGATGAAGGGTTTAGGAGTTTCAGCTCCTTAACATGTGCCACCCTGTTTTTAAAGGGACCAAAAGTATTTGGACAGATTAACTAATTGTAAATAAAATGTTCATTTCTAGTACTTGGTTGAAAACCCTTTGTTGGCAATGACTGCCTGAAGTCTTGAACGCATGGACATCACCAGACGCTGTGTTTCCTCCTTTTGATGCCCTGCCAGGTCTTCACTGCAGTGGTTTTCAGTTGCTGTTTGTTTGTGGGCCTTTCTGTCTGAAGTTTAGTCTTTAACAAGTGAAATGCATGCTCAATTGGGTTGAGATCAGGTGACTGACTTGGCCATTCAAGAATATTCTACTTCTTCACTTTAATAAACTCCTGGGTTGCTTTGGCTTTATGTTTTGGGTCATTGTTAGTGCTGAGCATTCCGATACTGCAAATATCGGGTATCGGCCGATATTTGCTGTATCGGAATTCCGATACCGAGTACCGATATTTTTTCAATATCGGATATCGGAATCGGAAGTTCCCATAATGCAAAGAGCCACTGCTGTGGCTCTGATTGGCTGCCGAAATGACGTCATCATGATGCGCGGTCTGTGCGCATCATGATGCGCCGTCAGTTCGGGCCTTCTGGGGGGTCTGTGCCGACTGCCCGGGGGTCTGTGCAGGCTGCGGGGGTCTGTGCAGGATCGTCCGATGGAACTACAAGTCCCATCGGGCGATGCCTGCTACCATGACGGTGATTGACACATTAGCAAATGACGGGACAGTAGTAGTCCCATCATCCGGCTAATGTGTTGAATGTACAAAAAAAAAACATACTACATACATACTACATTCATACAACATACATACATACTACATACATGCTACATACATACTATATATATACTACATGCATGCAACATACTACATATATACCACATGCATGCAACATGCATACTACATATATACTACATGCAACATGCATACTACATATATACTACATGCATGCAACATACATATATACTACATATATACTACATGCATCCTACATATATACCACATGCATGCAACATGCATACTACATATATACCACATATATACTACATGCATGCAACATGCATACTACATATATACTACATGCATACTACATATATACCACATGCATGCAACATACATATTACATATATACCACATGCATGCAACATGCATACTACATATATACCACATATATACTACATGCATGCAACATACATATACTACATATATACTACATGCATTCTACATATATACAACATATATACTACATGCATGCAACATACATACTACATATATACCACATATATACTATATGCATACTACATATATACCACATGCATGAACATGCATACTACATATATACCACATATATACTACATGCATGCAACATACATATATACTACATGCAACATACATACTACATGCATGCAAAATACATACATACTACATATATACTACATGCATGCAACATGCATACTACATATATACCACATATATACTACATGCATGCAACATACATATATACTAGATATATACTACATGCATGCAACATGCATACTACATATATACAACATATATACTACATGCATGCAACATGCATACTACATATATACCACATATATACTACATATATACCACATGCATGCAACATACATATATACTACATATATACTACATGCAACATACATACTACATATATGCTACATGCATGCAACATACATACTACATATATACCACATGCATGCAACATGCATACTACATATATACCACATATATACTACATTCATACTACATATATACCACATGCATGCAACATGCATACTACATATATACTACATGCAACATACATAAATACTACACATATACCACATGCATGCAACATGCATACTACATATATACAACATATACTACATGCATGCAACATACATACTACATATATACCACATATATACTACATGCACACTACATATATACCACATGCATGCAACATACATATATACAACATATATACTACATGCATGCAGCATACATACATACATATTACATTTATACCACATGCATGCAACATGCATACTACATATATACCACATATATAGTACATGCATGCAACATACATACATACAATATATATACTACATGCATGCAACAAACATATATTCAACATATATACTACATGCAACATACATACTACATATATACTACATGCATGCAACATACATATATACTACATATATATTACATGCAACATGCATACTACATATATACTACATGCATGCAACATACATACTACATACATACTACATATATACTACATGCATAATACATATATTCCACATGCATGCAACTTACATATATACAACATATATACTACATGCATGCAACATGCATACTACATATATACCACATATATACTACATGCATGCAACATACATATATACTACATATATACCACATGCAACATACAAACCACATATATACTACATCTATACTACATGTATGCAACATGCATACTACATATATACTACATGCATGCAACATACATACTACATATATACCACATATATACTACATGCATACTACATATATACCACATACATGCAACATACATATATACAACATATATACTACATGCATGCAACATACATATATAAAACATATATACTACATGCATGCAACATGCATACTACATATATACCACATATATACTACATGCATGCAACATACATATATACCACATATATACTACATGCATGCAACATACATATATAATACATATATACTACATGCAACATACATACTACATACATACTACATATATATCACATGCATGCAACATGCATGCTACATATATACTACATATATACTACATGCATGCAACATACATATATACTACATGCATGCAACATACATACTACATATAAACCACATGCATTCAACATGCATACTACATATATACTACATATATACTACATGCATGCAACATACATATATACTACATACAATACATTCATACAATACATACATATAGACATACAGTACATACTCACCATCACTTGTCACTTTGATCCCCGAAGCCATTGTCATCTATGGAATAAATATTAAAATAACAAACCACCAATATACTTACCCCTGATCCGCAGAAGTCCACGAGTGTCCCACGACGATCTTGCATGGAGAAGAGCAGCATCAGCTGCATGTGGTATATATGTAGTATGCATGTAGTATATATGTGGTATATATGCAGTTTGCATGTTGCATGCATGTGGTATATATGTAGTATGTATGTTGCATGCAAGTAGTATATATGTAGTAGGCATGTTGCATGTAGTATATATGTATGTTGCATGCATGTAGTATATATGTAGTATATATGTTGTATGTATGTTGCATGCATGTAGTATATATGTTGTATGTATGTTGCATACATGTAGTATATATGTTGTATGTATGTTGCATGCATGTAGTATATATGTGGTATATATGTAGTATGCATGTTGCATGCATGTGGTATATATGTAGTATGTATGTTGCAAGCATGTAGTATATATGTGGTATATATTTAGTATGCATGTTGCATGCATGTGGTTTATATGTAGTATGTATGTATGATGCATGCATGTAGTATGTATGTAGCACATAGCATGTATGTAGTATGCATGTAGCATGTAGTATGTATGTAGTATGCATTTTTTTTTTTACATTCAACACATAGGCCGGATGATGGGACTACTACTGTCCCATCATTGGCTAATGTGTCAATCACCGTCATGGTAGCAGGCATCGCCCGATGGGACTTGTAGTCCCATCGGACGATGCCTGCACACACCCCCGCAGCCTGCACAGACCCCCGGAGAGTCGGCACAGACCACCGGCAGGCCGGCACAGACCCCCGGCAGGCTGGTACAGACCCCCGGCAGTCTGCTCAGACCCCCGGACAGTCGGCACAGACCACCGGCAGGCCGGCACAGCCCCCCGGCAGGCCGGTACAGACCCCCGGCAGTCCGCTCAGACCCCCGGACAGTCGGTACAGACCACCGGCAGGCCGGCACAGCCCCCCGGCAGGCCGGTACAGACCCCCGGCAGTCTGCTCAGACCCCCGGACAGTCGGTACAGACCACCGGCAGGCCGGCACAGCCCCCCGGCAGGCCGGTACAGACCCCCGGCAGTCCGCACAGACCCCCGGGCAGTCGGTACAGACCACTGGCAGGCCGGCACAGCCCCCCGCAGCCTGCACAGACCCCCGGACAGTCGGTACAGACCACCGGCAGGCCGGCACAGCCCCCCGGCAGGCCGGTACAGACCCCCAGCAGTCCGCACAGACCCCTGGGCAGTCGGCACAGACCCCCGGAAGGTCCGTACACCCCCCCGAGAGGCTGTACAAGGACAGAAAAGGTTTTTTCTTATTCTGATATCGGAAGTCCCATAGACTTGAATGGGACTTCCGGTATCGGAATCGGCGATGCCCGATACTTTTTTCGTATCTGGCCGATACCATCCGATCCGATATTTTAGGGTATCGGATGGTATCGCTCAACACTAGTCATTGTCCATCTGTAGTATGAAACGACGACCAATCAGTTTGGCTGCATTTGGCTGGATCTGAGCACACAGTATAGCTCTAAATTCCTCAGAATTCATTCGGCTGCTTCTGTCCTGTGTCTCATCATCAATAAACACTAGTGACCCAGTGCCACTGGCAGCCATGCATGCCCAAGCCATCACACTGCCTTAGCCGTGTTTTACAGATGATGCGGTATGCTTTGGATCATGAGCTGTACCACGCCTTCACCATAGTTTTCTCTTTCCATCATTCTGGTAGAGGTTGATCTTGGTTTCATCTGTCCAAAGAATGTTCTTCCAGAACTGTGCTGGCTTTTTTAGATGTTTTTTAGCAAAGTCCAGTCTAGCCTTTTGATTCTTGATGCTTATTAGTGTCTTGCACCGTTCAGTGAACCCTCTGTATTTACTTTCATGCAGTCTTCTCTTTATGGTAGATTTGGATATTGATATGCCTACCTCCTGGATTGTGTTGTTCACTTGGTTGACCGTTGTGAAGGGGTTTCTCTTCACCATGGAGATTATTATGCGATCATCCACCACTGTTGTCTTCCGTGGGCGCCCAGGTCTTTTTGCATTGTTGAGTTCACCAGTGCTTTCTTTCTTTCTCATGATGTACCAAACTGTAGATGTTGCCACCCCTAATGTTGTAGCAATTTCTCAGATGGATTTTTTCTGTTTTTGCAGCTTAAGGATGGCTTGTTTCACCTGCATGGAGAGCTCCTTTGACCACATGTTTCCTTCACAGCAAAACCTTTCTAATGCAAGTACCACACCTCAAATCAACTCCAGGCCTTTTATCTGCTTAATTGAGAATGATATAACAAAGGGATTGCCCACACCTGTCATTAAATAGTCTTGGAGTCAATTGTCCAATTACTTTTGGTCCCTTTAAAAACAGGGTGGCACATGTTAAGGAGCTGAAACTCCTAAACCCTTCATCCAATTTTAATGTGGATACCCTCAAATGAAAGGTGAAAGTCTGAACTTCAACTGCATCTGAATTGTTTTGTTTAAAATTCATTGTGGCAATATCTAGAACCAAAATTAGAAAAATGTTGTCTCTGTCTAAATATATATGGACCTAACTGTAGCTCCACTCGTATGACAGACAGCTGTAGCCTACTTCGGGGACTCCATACATTCATGTCCCGGCTCACACGCATTGCTGTTGTGTCTTCGAGTCTTAGGTGGGAATAAAGTGGTAAGAACTTTTATTCCTCTGGTTTCTGCTGTAGGATCATTAGTATCACACAGAGCCTTGGATACCAGCGCCCGGCCTTGACGCATTAACCCCTTTACCCCCAAGAGTGGTTTGCACGTTCATGACCGGGCCAGTTTTTCAATTCTGACCACTGTCCATTTATGAGGTAATAACTTTGAAACGCTTCCGTGAATCCTGGTGATTCTGACATAGTTTTCTCGATACATATTACATGTTAGTGGTAAAATTTCATTGATATAACTTGCGTTTATTTGTGAAAAAAACAGAAATTTGGCAAAAATTTTGAAAATTTCGCAAATTTTCCAACTTTGAATTTTTATGCCCTTAAATCACTGAGATATTGCACACAAAAAACTTAATAAATAACATTTCCCAATTTTTGAACCAAACATTTTTTTGTTAGGAAGTTATAATAAGGCTGTGTTCACACACAGCGTTTTTTTTAGCGGTTTTTACAGCGGTTTTCACTATAAAACCGCTAAACATAAGCTGCACAGTCATTTCTATGCATTTTGCACTTTCTGTGCACATTGATGCGTTTTTTACCGCAAAAAAACTGCATCGTTGTAAAAAATGCAGCATGCACATTAATTTTGCATTTTTTTCCGCGGTTTAGGCTTCTCCCATGCTTTTAGAAACCGCTGCGGTAAAAAACGCATCAAAACCGCGCAAAAAATGCGCAAAAACCGCCGCGGAAAAATAGGTGCAGTTTCTGGGAAGGGATTCAGGTTTTTGTGCAGAAATTTTCTGCAACGTGTGCACATACCCTTAGGGTTAAAAGCTGATCAGCAATTTCTCATTTTTGCAACACCATTTTATTTTTACGGACCCCATCACATTTGAAGTCACTTTGATGGGTCTATTTGATAGAAAATATCAAAAAGTGATACCATTCTAAACACTGCAACCCTCAAGGTGCTCAAAACCACATTCAAGAAGTTTATTAACCCTTCGGGTGCGCCACAGGAATTTTTTTAATATTTAAAAAAAATGAACATTTAACTTTTTTTCACAAAATAATTACTTCAGGTCCAATTTTTTTTTATTTTACCAGGGGCAAAAGTTATTGTGCAATTTGTCCTGAGTACGCTGATACCTGATATGTGGGTGTGAACCACTGTTTCGGCACATGGCAGAGCTCAGAAGGGAAGGAGCACCGTTTGACTTTTTCTATGCAAAATTTGCTGGAATTCAGATCGGAAACCATGTCACGTTTGGAGAGCCCCTGATCTGCCTAATGTGTGGTGAGCACTTTGAACCCCCCAGTGCTTCACAGAAGTTTATAACGCCCGGGCGTGAAAAGAACAAAATCATATTTTTTCCACAAACATGATCTTTTAGTCCCCAATTTTTTTATTTTCCCAAGAGTAACAGGGGAAATTGGACCCAAGAAATTGTTGTCCAATTTGTCTTGAATACGCTGATGCCTGTTATGATTGAGTCACCGTAGGAGGCAAAAATAGAAATGCTAGCTAAGTCCAGAAAACCAGAGAGGTTGGCAGCTATCGGAATGCAGACCCCTGAACCTATCAACACAACCAGCAGTAGCCGTGGGGGGTTCCTACGATGCCCTTGACCCCTCGATCACAGCCGGAGGACTAAATAGCCTAAAGACAGAAAGGGAAATCTAAACTGCCCCAGAGCAGACCCCAAAGCAAAAGGCAGCCCCCCACATATAATGACGGTGAAGCAAGAAAAAAGAACACAACACAGACAGAAAGATAGACTGAGCAAAGATGGGGCCCAAGCTAACTAGATAGGAAAGGACAGGAAGGCTGCTGTCTGCAATCCGTGAAAAACCCTATGAAAATAAGAGCCAACAGACTGACAGTGAAAAAGGCCCTGAAGACGCTAGGCTTCAAAAAGACTATGTCAGTACTCAGGAATATTCTGAAGACAAAGCAACTGGCAAAAGAAGATTCAACTCACCCCAGCAGGGAATGGCAGAATCCAGAAAAGCAAGGCAAACAAAAACAAAAACACAAATGCTAAAAGGCAAAGCAGAAAACTTAGCTTTAGAGGAGCAGGAATCAAACTGGTCTCCTAGAAGTCCACAGAGAAATCACCCGCAGGGCAGAAGGGTGTCGGCAGCCTTATATCCAGTCCGTGACTCCACTCAGCCAGTCATCATCATTAGGCTCATGTGCCTGATAATCAGGCTCATTACCTTCCTTTACCAGAATAGGGAGTTCACCAGACCTCAGTGACGAAGGGGAAAATGAACTCACAACAGATGCCCATATGTGGGGATAAACCACTGTTTGGGCGCATGGCAGAGCTTGGAAGGGAAGGAGCGCTGTTTGACTTTTTCAATGCAGAATTTGCTGGAATTCAGATCAGACGCCACGGTGCGTTTGGAGAGCACCTTATGTGCCTAAACAGTGGAAACCCCCCAATTCTAACTAAAACCCTAACCCCAACACACCCCTAACCCTAATCTCAGTGTGGCACCCCCAGGAGTATGGTTGCCACAGTGGCATTACCTTCCTCCTAGGGAGTGTGATGTCATGCTTAGAAGCAATAGGGGATCTCTCTGGCAGTTAACCACAGCACACAACACAGCTCCCACTCCAGGCCAGCAGAGGGAGCTCTGAACCCAAAAACTGGGGGAGGAGCTGCTCTTTGGGGGCTAGGAGGGGAGAATTAGGAGTTTGTGTGAGGAGGGCAATGTGTGTGGACATAAGGAGAGGAGCTGGGAGATTGAGCAGAGAGTCCAGGCTCATTCCCAGCTATAGCGCATGATCTGGAGCCCGGTATCCAAGGCTGTATGGACACTGATGGTCCTGCAACAGAAACCGGAGGAATAGGAAGCTGTAAATGCTCTATTCCCATATAAGACTCGGAGGCACAAAAGCGACGTGTGAGCCAGAAGAGAAAGGCTACAGCTGTCTGCCATACGAGAGAGTTCTAAAGAGGATAAGCAAGTGAAACTTCAGTGTAACACAGTACTGCAAGTACCTAAAACTAAGCACTAGGAAGGAGACTACACAACCCATCTGCCTAGAGAGATTCCTAAGTTGCTTCCAGGCTAGCCAGCTCCTGTGCCATCTGTAATCTGGACCCTGGACTGCATTTGCCAAGCAAAGTAAAGGTAAAGAAACTGCACCCTATTGTGTCCTTGCCTTCTTCCTGCAATCTCTCCAGCACTGCTACATCTCTGTGCCAAACACTACACCCTCTTCCTCAACACCTTCCCTCTTCATCGACTCTGCCGTGGGACTACAGACCTGCCTGTGGAGGGCTACAACATCATTACTGCACCACACCATCTGTCCCAGAGGATCTGTCTGCAGCATCGGCTTAACACCTTCATTGCCGAACACCACAGGTGGCATCACGAATCTTATCATTATAAACTTTAATCATCATCCACATGCACACAATCCCCCTTTTACAATGGACACCCAGGGCCACGGACCGGGTCACCGCTGCCGTGACATCTCCCATTGAAATCAACGGGCCCGGCTCCGAGTACCCCGCCGCCCTGGGTGAGGGCAATCCATTACTTGGTGTCACGAACAGGATTTACGGAGCCTGGTGTTCCTGAGTCCTGTGTGTCAGAGACTGTGTTTTGTGCCATAGACTATTTGTGCAATTGCCGACATTACCCCACTGCTTGGCGCGCGGGAAGCCAAAGGGGCGGGCCGTTGTGGGCGGAGCCAGCTGAAAAGCAGGAAAAAGTGAAGTGCTGCGCGGGAAGAGGCCAGCGCGTGGGAAGTGAGGAGCAGAGGCCTGTGGTCCCGGCGGCCCCCGATCATCCAGCCTGCTGTCATGTCAGACGCTATTCACACCACAGCGTCCGGCAGGCAGAGGTAGTTTCACCTCCATCCACTATAGCCTCAGTGGCGCCAGCTTGATTGTCTCAGGCTATCGGGGTTAATCTTGCTGGAGATCAGGTTGGATGTTTGGTCACGCCCACGGTCTTTAAATAGTCATGCTGGCCTATGGGCATCGCCGATTACAGCTTGTGTTTCATACCAAGTGGTTCCGGTCTGGAGTGGAGTTGTTGGAGAGAGAGATTTGTATCTGGTGGCGTATGATCCGTTGCTACCTTTTCGCCTTCCCATATCTGTGTTTTGTTGTGCCCTGTTCACATTGCTGTATAGTCCTGTGTGTATGCGGCGCGGTGCAGTTTAAGTTCTCCCCATCTGTCATTACTGTGTTGGGCTTTGGTGGTTTGTCTCCTCACTGGGTGGAGGGTGGAGGGTTAAGCTTATGGCTTAGCAGGAGATAAGGAAAGGTTGGAGGCTCAGGCATTTGCACCATTAGCAAAAACCCTGGGTTGAGGGTCAGTCAGGGTTTCCCCTAGTTCAAGGGACACCACAGGGGCCCCAGGTATTTCAGCCTTAGCCGACCTAAGCCCTGCGTGACATTATAATCGGACCACATTTTTCAGGAGTCCATGGATCCCATGGATTCCATCACCCGCCAGTTGGCGGCGCTGTCCTTACAGGTCTCCGCATTGAAAGGGGCAGTTCAGCAGCAGGGCCTGGTAGTAGCGAAGGTGCAAACGGCATCTGCAGATATCGGTGCAGAGCCGAAGATTCCGCTGCCAGAACGATTCTCAGGGGAACGCAGCAAATTTGTCATATTTCGGTTATACTTCCGCATGCGCCCTATCTCCTCAGGTAATGAGGCCCAGCGGGTGGGTCTCGTGTTATCTTTACTGTGTGGTGACCCCCAAGCATGGGCATTTTCCTTACCATTCTGTCGATAATGTTTTTTCTGCACTCGGGCTCATTTATGATGATCCTGACAGATTGGCTCAAGCGGAATCTAAAATCCGCGCCCTCCGCCAGGGGGAGCGCTTGGCAGAGGACTATTGTTCGGAATTTCGCCATTGGGCAGTAGACACACAGTGGAACGACCCAGCGCTGCGGAGCCAGTTTATTCATGGGGACTCAGGGAACGTTAAACAGTCCCTCCTGATGTATGAGACTCCTGCATCGTTGGAGTCTGCCATGAGTTTGGTTATACGTATTGATCGCCGTTTGCATCAGGGGGCACAGGAGACGCTACCCCTGGGGGAAAGCAGAGGTGCAAGTGAGGTTGCTGCAGGGGAGCCCACTGAACCTATGCAAATTGCGGGAGTGTCACAGGTTGAGCGTCGTGCTCCTGGGTTCAGGAAGCCCGGAGCATGTTTTTACTGTGGTAAAAGAGATCATTATGTTAACGCTTGTCCTGTGCTAACGAAGAAGGTCACACCGGCGGAAAACTGTTAAGCTCAGAGGGTATGGAGGAGGCCCAACTGAGGGTATGCATATCCTCCATGATGGTATCTCAATGTATGCTCCCTGCCAAGGTTATTATCACCGGCAGAGAGCTACCTATATCAGTGTTTGTGGATAGCGGTTCCGCCACCAATCTCATGGATGAGGAGTTTGCACGCACTGCCGGGTTTAAGATCGAAAAACTCCCTCATCCCATTCAGGTGGTTACCATTAATGCTGCTCCCCTCCCACAAGGGGAGATTACGGAGTTTGTGGCTGAGGTGAAACTCCACATTGGGGTCCTACATTCTGAGTGGGTTACATGTAGGGTCCTCCGTAATCTCCCAGCACAAATGGTCCTGGGTTTTCCATGGTTGTCCAGGCACAACCCGGTGATTGATTGGAAAACTCAGGACATAGTCCAATGGAGTGGTTTCTGCCAGGACAATTGCTTGGCCACATGTGTGTCCGCCGTGACACCCAGCCTTCCGGAGGCTTTGCAGGATTTCGCGGATGCATTCTCTGAGAGGGGTTGCTCAGAACTGCCTCCACATCGAGCCTATGACTGTGTTATTAGGTTAAAACCCGGGGCCAAATTACCTAAGGCCAGGATGTTTAATATTTCTGGTCCAGAGAGACAAGCTCTGAAAGACTACATTGCGGAGAGTCTGAGCAAAGGACACATCCGGCCTTCATCCTCGCCTGTAGCAGCAGGGTTTTTCTTCATTAAGAAGAGAGATGGGGGGTTACGCCCGTGTCTGGATTTCCGGGAGTTAAACCAGATTACGATCCGTGATCCCTACCCGATGCCTTTGATCCCGGATTTGTTCAACCAGGTGGCGGGGGCGAAGTGGTTTTCCAAGCTTGACCTCAGGGGGGCATATAACCTCATAAGGGTCCATCGGGGGATGAGTGGAAGACGGCGTTTAACACTCCTGAGGGTCATTTTGAGAGCTTGGTTATGCCATTTGGGTTGACAACCGCGCCTGCTGTTTTCCAACATTTTATTAATGATGTATTTGCTCATGTCCTGGGGAGATTTGTGATTGTATACCTGGATGATATCCTCATTTATTCGACCGACCGGGACACTCATTTAGAGCATGTCAGGCAGGTGTTACAGTTGCTCCGGGAGAATAAGCTCTATGCTAAGCTGGAAAACTGCTTATTTTTTGTTCAGGAGTTGCCTTTTTTGGGATATATTGTGTCCGCCGCAGGGTTTAAAATGGACACCGTGAAGGTGCAAGCGGTGCTGCAATGGGAAAGGCCTGATAATCTGAAAGCGCTCCAGCGGTTCCTTGGGTTTGCTAATTATTATAGGAAATGTATAAAACACTTTTCTACTATAGCCAAACCGCTCACGGACATGACAAAAAAGGTACCGATCTGGCTAGCTGGTCTGAGGTGGCGATACGTGCATTTGAGCGTCTGAAGAACAGTTTTGCTTCAGCCCCCATTCTGGTGCAACCGGACGTGTCTAAACCTTTTGTGGTGGAGGTTGATGCGTCTGAGGTGGGAGTGGGGGCAGTACTGTCACAGGGCTCGTCCTTGAGCGATATGCATCCATGCGCCTACTTCTCCAAGAAGCTGTCGCCGGCCGAACGGAATTATGATATCGGCAACAGGGAGTTGTTGGCCATCAAATTGGCTTTTGAGGAATGGTGACACTTCTTGGAGGGGGCGGCTCACCAGGTCACAGTCATCACTGACCATAAGAACCTGCTCTACCTGGAGTCGGCCAAGCGTCTGTCTCCTAGGCAGGCTCGCTGGGCATTGTTTTTTACACGTTTCAATTTTCTGGTGACTTACCGTCCCAGGGCTAAAAACACCAAGGCGGATTCCTTGTCCAGGTGTTTTCCGGGGGGAGAACCTCGGGAAGAGCCAGTACCCATCCTCCAGGAAGGTGTAGTGGTCTCTGCTCTCACGACTGAGGTAGAGGCGGAGATTGCCAAGGCCCAAGAGGAGGTACCGCCAGGACTTCCGGCCAATAAATCATTTGTACCCCTTCATCTTCGTCTTAAGGTGTTGAGGGAACACCACGACTCAGTACTGGCTGGTCATCCAGGGGTTAAGGGCACCTTGGAGCTGGTATCGCGTCGTTTCTGGTGGCCCAAAATCCGGCAGGACGTGGTCTCGTACGTCGCGGCTTGCATCACATGCGCTAGGGCCAAGTCGCCCCGAGCGTGCATCATTGACACCTGGAACATTGGCCGACATGTCTGATTATGCCTTGTAGATCCTAAAAAGGGACCCCCGCATTGCCAAAATGATGAACGATGAGGACTACTGGTTGGCCAGCATCCTGGATCCACGCTATAAAGGCAAATTCCAAAACATGATGCCACAGGAGAACCCAGAGCTAATATTGGCTAACAAACAAGCAAGTCTGGTAAACCGTTTGTTTGAGGCATTCCCAGCACATAGCGGCGGTGATATTTTTCCAATGAGCCATAGGGGGCAACATGGAAGAGGTGTTCGTGGTGCACACAGCTGAAGTGGCTTTGGACACAGGGGTTTCATGACCATGTTGTGGACTGATTTTTCAAATACCTATGGTAACAAGCTACTTCTCCCCCCATATCGATGTTCTCCCTCACTGGTCATTCCCCTTTGACTATTGGGCCAGCAAACTTGACACCTGGCCTGAATTGGCACAATATGCCTTACAGGAGCTCGATTGCCCTGCTGCTAGTGTGTTATCTGAATGAGTCTTCAGTGCTGCTGGATCAATCCTGACAGAAAAAAGGACCCATCTGTCGACCCAAAATGTTGATGATCTAACCTTCATTAAAATGAACCATGCATGGGTTTCAAAGGATTTTGTTCCACACTCCCCTGCTGACACGCAGGTTGCCAGAAAAATGGCTTGCATTTGTCCTCCTCTTCCGTGGACTTCTCCAATTACTCCATTTGCAGCTGCTGAATGTCCAACATCAACATATGCCATTTTTTCCACCTCCGTAACTGGGCTGCCTCCCCCCACAGGGCTGGGGTCACCACCTGGCGCACGCACCTGTGCGAGTGCCGTTGCCCTGGACAGGTGGGTGGACACACTCTTTGGCAACGGCACTGGCACAAGGTCCCTCATAGTAGAATCTAGTGTCTCTGACGGTGGGGGTGCACACCCGCCGTCAGACACACCGGCGTACTATGAGGGGCCCTGTGCCAGTACCGCCGCCCACGAGTGGGCCCCCCCTGCTTGCTCAGGGCACCAGCACTTGCAATACTTACCTCTCCCTGCTCCACCACTGTGCAGTCTGGCCTGTTAAATACTTCACTGGGACTGCCAATACAAATTTGGTGAAATGATAGATGATGGTTAAGACGTAGCTATGCCCTCTCCTGCTGGGCTTTATCTTCAGATAATCAATGGCTTCCATTTGTTATGGACGTCGACTCAAAATGAGATGCAGTGGTGGTTTATCATCAGCTTTCACGGTTTTCCGACTCACAGACGTGTGACATTCCTGCCCACATTTTTAAATGTGTCCTCTCATGCCGATCCAATAGAATCGCCTACGGCCTGTGACTTGAGTCTTTTGCACTGCAAAGTTACCTGACAGATCATGATAGGCAGTGAGGACAATGTCTACAACTGTCCCTGTGATCACAATTTGTTGGAGATGAGTAAAGGTGATGGGTTCCACGGTACTGCGATACAGCAAACCTTTCTTCACAAGAACTGTTTTCGCTGTCTCCACAAAGTAATTGAGGGTCAGCATCACCTCTGAGAATTCTCCTGGGAGTTTTTACCGTGATGAGTAATGCTAACATTTCAGCAATCAGTCGACTTTCTTTCTGTACTTATATCCATCTCGTTTCCTCTTGCGGAGAGTCTGGACTGCCTTACTGAGACTGAAATATATATGAAGATTGAAAAATACCCCAACAGTGTATACTGGTGTACGCTTCGAATAGATAACCCTTTTTCTACTTTTTAGATTCTTGTCTAATCCATACTGAGGCTTTGAATGTCTTTGTTGGACTCCGGAAATATACACGCAGATGTTTATTGTTTAAACTATGCTATATATACCTGCTATCCAGTCATACTGTACCCTTTCTCAACTTTCTATACAGTAGTGAAACAAAGGAGGGAACCACCAAATGAAATGTTGGGATCCTCCTGCAGTCAGCAAAAGACAGATACCACACAGAAGCAGAAAAGCTACTGTCCAAAAACAAGCAGGGATCACCAAAATCGTATAGTAAGTTCTATTAGACAACCATTGACAACACCAACATAAAAACAATTAAAAGTCATAACACATGACAAATTGTACACAAGGCTCCTAATAAAGCCAAAAAGAGATCCCCCATATACCTAAGAAAATGGCTAGGCAGTTAAATGTAATATGAAAGTGGTACAAATAACCTAAAGAGAGCAGTGTGTAATTTGATGTAAAAATTGTAGTAATTGAGTCAAAAAAACAACAATGTCAACATCCCCTATCACTAACAATTATGACAGTAGTGCAAAACAATCACAATTCAATGTAATATAAATACCACTAATGAAGATAAGAGGACAAGCTGAAATAAAGCCAAGGTAAATAAGACCCATGTATTACATCATCTAACGATAGAAGCACAAAATGCTCTGCAAGAGATAAATAAAAAATACTGCCCGCAATGTCCTGATAACATTCCTACACATGGGGGAGCCCGTGGAGTGCCCTGCCCGACGCGTGTCGCCACCGCAAGGTGGCTTCGTCAGGGGCTGAAGGGTGTATGCACTGGAAGTCTTATATATACATATCCTAATAAACTTGATAAATAGCAGCTGAGAGTCTTTACCTAATCAGACGCATTGTGTGGAAGCGCGAGGACGCATCATCAGACAGGGGCCGGATGCATGACCCGAGACTCCCCACTCCTTCCAGGTGGAAGCAGGAGAGACAAAGTGACTCATGTTGCGCATGTGCTGAGAACATGGTGGTCATAGTAACCAGAGGACGCTGATGTTTAGCGATGGTCAAATATAATGAAACAATAAACATGTGTTACCACTAAACATTGTGCAAATGTGGAGAAGGTAATTGCCACAGTGGTCCTAGAACCTGATCAAATTTTAGAAAATGAAGGCTAAATAGCGCACTCTTGCAATAGGATCAGATATATGAACAACCAGGCATGATTATTTCCGGGTAAATGCACCTGTGGTCATTACAAGTGCCCATCATAAACAGACCATGCTGCGCTTACGGCAAGAGAGACTTAATCGTCATGGTGATCAGGAAAGACGCTGGTCATAGTAGTAGATAGGCATACTGGGTCATTTAGTCATGAGAATTGAAACAAATCCCCGTTACTAAAATGCGATAAAATGTAACAACAAACGCACACGCCGACACTCCACACAGTCAAACACACACAGGATATAATGAAGTGGTGGTGTGCACAGTAGTGAGAATACTGTCTCCCCAAAAAATAAATCAACAAAAGGTCAGACAGTGTGAACAACACCTATAATGATAAAATATCAAATGAGCGTAGAATAGCTTGTAAAACAAAAAACCTTAACCATGAGAAAAGAACAGATGCTAATATAAATGAGCTTCTGAGAATAGGCGAATTCCCCAGATATATAAGTAGCAAAACTGAAGAGAGAAAAAAAAAAAACAACAATGGTAGTGTTTTTATGAAACACAAAAATAGACAAAAATATCCATACAGAGTATTGAAAGCAGACACACAAGATAAGGCAAATATCGCATGTTTAGGCGCAGGAATGGTCAAATCTAATGAAACAATAAAAATGTGTTACCACTAAACATTGTGCGAATGTGGAGAAGGTAATTGCCACAGTAGTCCTAGAACCTGATCAAATTTTTTTAAAAAATGAAAGCTAAATAGCGCACCCTTGCAATAAGATCAGATATATGAACAACCAGGCATGGTTATTTACGGGTAAATGCACCTGTGATCATTACAAGTGCCCATCATAAACAGACCATGCTGCGCTTACGGCAAGAGAGACTTAATCGTCATAATGATCCGGAAAGACACTGGTTATAGTAGTAGATAGACATACTGGGTCATTTAGTCATGAGAATTGAAACAGATCCCCGTTACTGAGATACGATAAAATGTAACAACAAACGCACACGCCGACACTCCACACAAACAGACGCACACAAGATATAATGAAGCGGTAGTGTGCACAGTAGTGAGAATAATGTCTCCCGAAAAAATAAATCAACAAAAGGTCAGACAGTGTGAACAACGTCTATAATGATAAAATACCAAATGAGCGTAGAATAGCTTGTAAAACAAAAAACCTTAATCATGAGAAAAAAACAGATACTGGTAAAAATGAGCTTCTGAGAATAGGCGAATTCACCAGATATTAGTGTGAATCACCCCATAAAATCTAAAAAAAAAGGCTACACACGAGGATCAAAGTCAAAAATGACATTTTATTATCAGGTTATGCATCATAGACAGAGCAAAGGCGAAGACCAGTAATAAGATGGTAGTAAGAGAGTTGCTAAGTGGAATAAAAGTTATACAAAGGTATCTTTACCAAAAATTCCCGATTTGCAGTGGGTGTATGCTAGGTACAACATCAGATGGTGCTGAAAATACTATAAAAAAGTAGTAGCTAGTGATGCAAAAAAAAAAAACACAAAGTACCTTGAAAACATTGACCTAAAAAGGTGGCCAGTCGATGATGTATAGTCTTATTGGCTTTATTAGGAGCCTTGTGTACAATTTGTCATGTGTTATGACTTTTAATTGTTTTTATGTTGGTGTTGTCAATGGTTGTCTAATAGAATTTACTATACGATTTTGGTGATCCCTGCTTGTTTTTGGTCAGTAGCTTTTCTGCTTCTGTGTGGTATCTGTCTTTTGCTGACTGCAGGAGGATCCCAACATTTCATTTGGTGGTGCCCTCCTTTGTTTCACTACTGTATTGATTGTTTCTGGTGGTCTCTTAGCCACCGTTCTGTTTAAGGAGTGTTGGCACACATTTACTTTTGGTCTTATTATGGACTTAGCAGCTAGGGAGGCAGCTTGGACCACTCAGGCACAGGGGATTTTTGAGGATGTCTCTGTGGCCTGTACCTCTTCCAGTGATGTCGGGAGGGACTCAGATTTTGATGTCATTTCTAGAGAACTTGTTAGTTTACATAAAACTCTCACCAAGACATGGTGGAACATCAAAAGTCTTGAAGAGTATAAAAGGTTTGGTTTTGTTCCCAGGGGACTCAGGGTGCAGATTTTCCCGGCTTGGGAGGTGGATAATTTCTTCCGTAAGAAATGGGAAGATGGCCTCCTCTCTTGTTCAATTATTATGAATTTACTTATTGAACATGATCGTACCTTATTAGCTGACATAAAAGATAAAATCAGAATCTGTGAAACTAAGCTACAAAAATTTGACACTAACATCTTGGTCGAGCCCTTTTTGGGCCGTCTTAAAAATACGATTGATCTTTATGAGAAGGAGATTATTGGGGGAAAGAAGCATAAATTCAAACGGGATCAGACGGACTTCAAAGATGGAAAGGCCTATAAATGGGTTCATAGGGGCAATAAGAGAGGCCCGGATAATCACACCAATAAGGTCAGTCCTTCGGGGAATGAGTCCCATTCCAGCGATTTTTTTTTTTATCGTCGCAACAGAGCGACTTTGAAGGTGCCACAGGAGGGGCAGACGTGGCAGGAGAAGCCACAAGGAGGACCAAGAGATACCGCCAATGGTCTCCCAAATTTCGGAGAGACACCAGACAGAACAAGAGGCGTTAGCCCCCTGTGAGGCAATCTTGCCTAACCCCTCTGATATGGCGCAGCTATCTGAGGGTAAGTTGTCAATTATCAATCTTTCTGATTATAACCTGTCACAAACGGAATATTCTATCCTTCAACGTGGACTGTCTTTTTGCCCCATGAACACTCTAGATAAGTTTTTATTTGTTAAGGATTTATATCTGTTTTGCAGACAACTCACCTTCAAATTACTATACCATCAACCCACGATTGTGGATACTTTACCGATGGAAGATAGACAAGTATTCAGAGATCTTCTTTCCCTTTTGGAAGAAAATGATAATCCCTCTACTAGAAACCGCTTTACTGGACGACTACCTTCTCAGGCAACTCCCAAGTTTTCATTATTTCCTATGGTCCAGATCTTTTTTGATGCGGTATGTAGGGACATACAACAACTTATGCTGTATGCACACGCTGCGGATTTTGCTGCGGTTCCGCAGCGGTTTTGGCTGCTGCGGATCCGCAGCAGTTTTTGCTGCGGTGTACAGTAGCATGATTCCCTATGGGAATCAAAAACCGCAGTGCAGACGGTGCGGAATTTTCCACGTGGATTATCTGCGGTTTTCAATCCGCACAAAGAATTGACATGTCAATTCTTTCTGCGGATTCCCCTGCGGTTTGCCATCTCCTCCATTGAGGAGATGAAAAACCGCAGGGCAAAACCGCAGAGCAATCTACAGGTAAAACCGCAGGTATTTTGACCTGCGGCTTCACCTGCGGATTTTACAAAATCCGCGCTGATGAATCCGCACCTAATCCGCAGCATGTGCACCCAGCCTTAGGCCTCTTTCACACTTCAGTTTTTTGCATCAGTCAAAATCCGCCAAAAGGACGGATGGCGGATCCGTTTTAGTACTGATAACAACGGATGCCACCAGTCCGTTTTTTTGACGGATCCGACAAATGAAGAATTTTAAAGGAATCGCAGCCTGGAAAAGGGGAGAGAGAGAGAGAGAGAGAAAGAGAGAGAGAGAGATTTTTTTGTCCGGCACCCAGAAAGAATTGCGGGTTAAATCAGTGTCTGGCGGATCCGCCACAGAAAAAAACGTTGCAAGCTCCGTTTTGAAATCTTTGAGGATGGTGACGGACAGCAACTTTTGGCGGATCCGCAAAAAAAACGGATGCAACGGACGTCAATCCGTCACAATCCGCCAGTAATGGAAGTCAATGGGGAAAAAAACGGATCCTCAAAAGAAAATTGCGGATCCGTTTTTTTAAAAATCTGGCGGATTGTGACTGATTGTAAAAAACTGAAGTGTGAAAGAGGCCTTAGAGTTAAACCTGATTGCCAGAATAATATTAGTAAATCTGAAAGGAAGGCTATAAGAAACCTGAGTGACAACAAGGACCTTGTGATAAGGGAAGCTGATAAAGGTGGCAACATTGTCATCTGGCCTGTTGATCAATATCTCAAGGAGGCCAGGAGACAATTGAGTGATTCCCATTTCTATCTGAAACTTCCATCTGACCCCACCTTGGTGTTCAATTCCAAATTGGACAAACTTCTAAATATGGCTCAGGCCCATAATGTCATCAGCAAAAAAGAAAGAGAATTTCTTACTACCCACCACCCGAGGGTTCCCACCTTTTATATGTTGCCTAAGGTGCACAAGTCCACTGTGGATCCCCCTGGTCGGCCCATCGTGTCGGGTATTGGTGGTATTTTTGAGAAACCCTGCATTTATGTTGATTTTTTTCTCCAGCCTTTAGTCACTACCCTAAATTCCCATGTTAAGGATACCTCACATCTCTTGATTCTGTTAAATGATTTGACCATCCCGTCCAACACGTTTTTGGTTTCATTGGACGACGAATCTCTATACACCAATATCCGACACGATTTGGGTATACAGGCGGTCACCTACTTTTTGGAACACCACACCACTGGTGACCGCCAACATGACTCATTCCTGGTTGACCTGCTGCATTTTATTTTGGATAAAAACTATTTTGTATTCGATCGGGCATTTTTTAGGCAGGTTTCTGGCACAGCGATGGGGGCATGCTGTGCCCCACCCTATGCGAATCTTTTTCTCGGGTGGTGGGAGCTGACTCGTGTCTATCCGTGTACTGAGTTCAGAGATTATGTTTTTAAATGGTGGTGTTATATCGATGATGTTCTTCTACTATGGTCAGGGCCCTTGGAAGAATGCAAAAAATTCATTGATAAACTCAATGATAATTGTTTAAATATTCATCTTACAGCAAATTTTGCAGGATCTGCGGTTGAATTTTTGGATTTGAGACTGGCTATAGAGGGGTCCTCCATTAAGACTACACTATTTCGAAAACCAACCTCTACCAACAGAATTTTACATTACTCAAGCTTTCATCCCATGCACCTGAGGAATGGGATTCCCAAGGGACAATTTTACCGCCTAAAAAGAAACTGTTCCAACCAACAGGATTTTTTGACACAGGCCCAAGACCCGACAAGACGCTTTAAAGACAGGGGCTACCCACACAAGGTAATCTCCAAGGCCTTTCAATCAGCTAAGTGTGCCAATCGGGCTGATCTGTTGTGCTCACGACCGTCCAGGGTTGACAGACCTTTGGGTCGTGTTACAGCGTATAATAATCACTGGCATGACCTACGAGGTATTTTGACGAAGTATTGAGGTATGTTGGTGGATGAGCCTAAGTTAGCTCCGCACATAGCATTACAACCTACCCTCATTGCTAGAAAAGCAAAATCCCTGAAAGATTCCCTGTGCCACAGTCATTTTAAAAGACCTGTTGCTAGTTTGAGTAGGGGGGCACGCCTGGTAGGGACTTTTGCTTGTGGCAGATGTAATATCTGCCACCTTACTGTTGGTAGTGAGGGTGTCAATTTACCAGCTTTGACTTTTCCGGTTTTCTCTAAGACTTTTTTTAATTGCAGGTCAAAAAATCTGATCTATGCATTAGTTTGTCAATGCCCGAAAATTTATGTGGGGCAAACCACACAAGAACTTAGAAAGAGGATTCAACAACACCTCTCAAACATCAATACAGCAAAAACAGACCGTGATAAAGGTAAATCCCTAACCCCAGTAGCTATGCACTTTCTACGTGAACATCAGGGTTGTAGCACTGGTATCAGAGTCATGGGGTTGGAAGCTGTACAGACCAACATTAGAGGGGGAAATGTTTCGTTGGAATTGTTGAAACGTGAATCCAGGTGGATTTTCCATTTACGAAGCCGCTCCCCTCTGGGACTAAATGAAGATCTACTATTTACTGGGTATTATAAACAGATCTGATTGGCTTTTTTTACAAGTTTCCCTTTGTTGTTTGCTGATTCTGGATACTGTCACTCATACTTCCATCTTTCTGGTTCTCTGGACTTGAGGATATGTTTTGGACCTTCTTCCTTCATTTTGGATTTGTTCTATCTCCTAGTACTCTCTGGATAGAGTTATACCCTTGACTTCTAACAACGTGATCTATATTCTCAGCACTTTTTGGACTCTTCTTTGAAGAACTATACCCATGATTTGATGTTGTCTCTCTCTAGATGTTTTGCCATGATTGTTCACAGTCATTTATATGTAGTTCCTTTGTTCCTATTAGTTTCCTAAACTACTGTTTCATGCCATGTACCATAGGTTGCCCCGTTGCTACTATTTATGTTTTCAGTTTAATCTTTTTTTGTCTATTTAGATGCGAGCAGGGTGAGCTTGTGGAGAGCTCTGATTTTATAGCGGACCTAGGTCGGCTTGGAATCGGCCTTATAGCACATCTGTTTTTTTCTTTCCTGGATTTTTATTGCTTCCAGATCTGACTGCCTTCGGGATACTCTTTTAGGGCTATATACCATTGGGGTGTGTGCACATGTCATTTGGGATTCTGTTTCAGGGAACATTAGTAGTAATTTACTGCATGTATCTGTGACATATAATGAAAGTTTTCTGCTCTTCTCTTGTTATGGTACTATATCATTCATAATAAGAGTTGCCCTTTCTATACATCATCGACTGGCCACCTTTTTAGGTCAATGTTTTCAAGGTACCTTGTGGTTTGTTTTTGTTTTGTTTTTTTTCCATCGCTAGCTACTACTTTTTTATAGTATTTTCAGCACAATCTGATGTTGTACCTAGCATACACCCACTGCAAATGGGGAATTTTTGGTAAAGATTGAGAATCTATGGACTTGTATACCTTTTATTCCACTTAGCAACTCTCTTACTACCATCTTATTACTGGTCTTCGCCTTTGCTCTATCTATGATGCATAACCTGATAATAAAATGTCATTTTTGACTTTGATCCTCGTGTGTAGCCTTTTTTAGATTTTATGGGGTGATTCACACTAATATCTGGTGAATTCGCCTATTCTCAGAAGCTCATTTATACCAGTATCTGTTTTTTTTCCCTCATGATTAAGGTTTTTTGTTTTACAAGCTATTCTACGCTCATTTGGTATTTTATCATTATAGGTGTTGTTCACACTGTCTGACCTTTTGTTGATTTATTTTTTCGGGAGACAATATTCTCACTACTGTGCACACTACCACTTCATTATATCTTGTGTGCGTCTGTTTGTGTGGAGTGTCAGCGTGTGCGTTTGTTGTTACATTTTATCGTATCTCAGTAACGGGGATCTGTTTCAATTCTCATGACTAAATGACCCAGTATGCCTATCTACTACTATGACCAGCGTCTTTCCTGATCACCATGACGATTAAGTCTCTCTTGCCATAAGCGCAGCATGGTCTGTTTATGATGGGCACTTGTAATGACCACAGGTGCATTTACCCGGAAATAATCATGCCTGGTTGTTCATATATCTGATCCTATTGCAAGGGTGCGCTATTTAGCCTTCATTTTCTAAAATTTGATCAGGTTCTAGGACCACTGTGGCAATTACCTTCTCCACATTTGCACAATGTTTAGTGGTAACACATGTTTATTGTTTCATTATATTTGACCATCGCTAAACATCAGCGTCCTCTGGTTACTATGACCACCATGTTCTCAGCACATGCGCAACATGAGTCACTTTGTCTCTCCTGCTTCCACCTGGAAGGAGTGGGGAGTCTCGGGTCATGCATCCGGCCCTTGTCTGATGATGTGTCCTCGCGCTTCCACACAATGCGTCTGATTAGGTAAAGACTCTCAGCTTCTATTTATCAAGTTTATTAGGATATGTATATATAAGACTTCCAGTGCATACACCCTTCAGCCCCTGACGAAGCCACCTTGCGGTGGCGACACGCGTCGGGCAGGGCACTCCACGGGCTCCCCCATGTGTAGGAATGTTATCAGGACATTGCGGGCAGTATTTTTTATTTAACTCTTGCAGAGCATTTTGTGCTTCTATCGTTAGATGATGTAATACATTGGTCTTATTTACCTTGGCTTTATTTCAGCTTGTCCTCTTATCTTCATTAGTGGTATTTATATTACATTGAATTGTGATTGTTTTGCACTACTGTCATAATTGTTAGTGATAGGGGATGTTGACATTGTTGTTTTTTTGACTCAATTACTACAATTTTTACATCAAATTACACACTGCACTCTTTAGTAGAGTTGAGCGACTTTTGTTTTTTTAGGGTCGAGTTTCGTTTCGTGAAACCCGACTATACCAAAAGTCGGGTCGAGCAAGATCGTCCGATTATAGGGAAAAGTCGGGGTCGTCCCGAAACACGAAACCCAATGTAAGTCAATGGGGAATAAAAGTCGGCAGTGAGAGGAGGACAGGAAACACACCTACAGTGCCCATTTGAATGCCAAAAGCATCAATTCTTCTTACTTAAGCTTGTCAACCTTAATTAACTTCATAATACAAGTTACACACTGAAAAATGGGGGTTATTTGGCTAAAGTTGTGGGGGGGTAGGGCTGGCTCCAGGTTTTCATGTGCCCTGGGCGAAAGAGCGCCCCTTTAACACATACCACAACTCATCATGCTCCGATACGGCAGAGAAATAGCGGTATAGTACAATGAAAAATACTTCACTTTTAACATCTCATGACGAGGCCCATCTATTTCTCCATACAGAATCATTGGTCCCATATAATGTTTGAAACAGTATATGATGAGCTCCACATAATGCTACAGTATATGTTGGTCCCCATGGATGAAGCTCCACTGTCTTATGGGCCCAAATAATGCTCCAAACATAATGGGCCCCATTTCTAATGCTCTAGTGTATAATGGGCCCTGTAAATGCTGCTCCAGTGTCTGATGTCCACCTTTGGAATGTTCCAGTGTATGGTGGGCCCCATCTATCATTCTCCAGAGTATAGTGCTCCCCAAAAATTGCTGTCCCAACATTGAAAACAATCAAATAAGTCTCCTCGCTAGGGAATCCCTGTACTAGTCTGGACTCCTCGTCGTCCCCATCTTCCATCTCACTGCACAGTATTTCAACCTTGCAAGTGCTGTGATCCTGAGCAAGCAGGGGGGGCCCACTCGTTGGCGACGGCACTGGCACAGGGCCCCTGATAGTACGGTGGTGTGTCTGATGGCGGGTGGGCCGAACCTGCACTTTCATCTGCAGCTTCCTCTTTGTCACCGTGTAAGATGGAACTGTATATGGGAAGGGTAACCTGAGTTTCATCAGGGTCAGATTCAGGCCGTGTAGCGTGCGAGGGGAATGTAGTGGTCTGGGTCAATGTACCAGCAGATTCATCGAGCAGTGGATGGGCATCAGTGCACTTGTGTCGCCCCCAGGAGTACGGTCGCCACAGTGGCATTACCTTCCTCCTAGGGAGTGTGATGTCATGCTTGGGAGCAACGAAGGATCTCTCTAGCAGGTTAACTGATTGGGCGGCGTTATTCCCACGAGTCATGACCCTCCAAACAGCGTTCATGAAGGCAAAGTGTTTGTTTTACGTGGGCAGTATGGTTGCAAAGCTGAACCTTAAAGGAATGTCCAGAAGGGCACCACCAGGAGTGGAGCCTACTGCGTAATTTGACTCAACACGGGCAACCTCAACCATGCCAGCTACAGAACAGATGCACACATTGCAAGCTTAATTCCGTTAACGAACGAGACTCCGTCATGCCCCGCGGTCGGAGTCCGGCTTACTAGAGGGACACGTGAGGCTCTGGCACATGAGATTGGCCAATAACTGGTGTGTTATGCCCTTACATGTCCGTGGCTGCATGTGCGCTAAACTGAAAAGGCCAGCGTTTGTCGCTTACAGGTGCAGATAACCCGCTGAACAACGTTAGTGATGGGGATCTGTGATTACAATTATTACCCGCGAACGATGATTTCCCAGTAAGTGCAGGTCAACCACAGTTCCGGAATTAGGCCTAACCGTCATTCCTGAAAAAATTAAAAACTTACGTGTGCAAACCACAGGTGCTGTAGCTTGCTTAACAGCTCGCCAGCCGTTCTCAGGCCCAGTATGGATTACACGTGAATGCACAAAGGTTAGAAAGGGTACCGTATCCCCAGATAACATGTATGGATAGCGTACACATTCAAAATATATGTCTATACATCAGGAGGCAGGCTCAGACGGTGTTAGGCCCAGTATGGATTGCACGTGATTGCACAAAGGTTAGAAAGGGTACCGTATCCCCAGATAACATGTATGGATAGCGTACACATTCAAAATATATGTCTATACATCAGGAGGCAGGCTCAGACGGTGTTAGGCCCAGTATGGATTGCACGTGATTGCACAAAGGTTAGAAAGGGTACCGTATCCCCGGATAACATGTATGGATAGCATAGTGTACACATTCAAAATATATGTCTATACATCAGGAGGCAGGCTCAGACGGTGTTAGGCCCAGTATGGATTGCACGTGATTGCACAAAGGTTAGAAAGGGTACCGTATCCCCGGATAACATGTATGGATAGCGTACACATTCAAAATATATGTCTATACATCAGGAGGCAGGCTCAGACGGTGTTAGGCCCAGTATGGATTGCACGTGATTGCACAAAGGTTAGAAAGGGTACCGTATCCCCGGATAACATGTATGGATAGCGTACACATTCAAAATATATGTCTATACATCAGGAGGCAGGCTCAGACGGTGTCAGGCACAGTATGGATTTGACGGCCCAGATTACACAGCGGAGGAGCAGGGAGAGGTAAAGATTGCAAATGCTGGGGCCCTGCCCAAGCAAGAGGGGCCCACTCGTGGGCGTCGGTACTGGCACTGGGCCCCTCATAGTACAGCGGTGTGTCTGACGGCGGGTGTGCACCACCACTGTCAGAGACACTTGATTGCACTATGAGGGACCCTGTGCCAGTGCCCGCGCCCAAGAGTCGGCCTACCCACCTGTCCAGGGCAACGGCACTCGCACGGTTTCGTGCGCTAGGTGGTGACCCCGGCCATGGGGGGGAGGCAGCACAGTTAGGGAGTTTTAGAAAGTGGCATATGTTGATGTTGGACATTCAGCTGATGCAAAAGGCGAAATAGGTGAAGTCCCAGGAAGAGGTGGACCAAAGCAAGCCATTTTTCTGTCACCCTATGTGTCATCAGGGGAAGGTGGGACAAAATCCTTGGAAACCCATGCACGGTTCATTTTAATGAAGGTTAGATCATCCACATTTTGGGTTGACAGACGGGTCCTTTTTTCTGTCAGGATTGATCCAGCTGCACTGAAGACTCTTTCCGATAGCACACTTGCAGCTGGGCAAGCGAGCTCCTGTAAGGCATATTGGGCCAATTCAGGCCAGGTGTCCAGTTTAGCGGCCCAATAGTCAAAGGGGAATGACCTGTGTGGGAGAACATCGATATGGGAGGAAAAGTAGTTTGTAACCATAGTTGACAACTGCTGTCTCCTGTCACTTTCCATCGATGCAGTATTACCAGTTGTGTGAGCGGTATTTGAAAAATCAGTCCACAACATTGTCATGAAACCCCTGTCTCCAACGCCACTTCTGCTGTGTGCACCACGAACACCTCTGCCAAGCTGCCCCTGGCCCGTACGGCTCGTGTGAGAACCATCACCGCTGCTGTGTGCTGGGAATGCCTCAAGCAACCGATTTACCAGAGTTGCTTGTTTATTAGCCAATATTAGGTCAAGGTTCTCCTGTGGCATGACGTTTTGTAATTTGCCTTTATAGCGTGGATCCAGGATGCTGGCCAACCAGTAGTCATCATCGTTCATCATTTTAGCAATGCGGGGGTCCCTTTTTAGGATCTGCAAGGCATAATCTGACATGTGGGCCAATGTTCCCGGTGTCAATGATGCACTGCGAGTGCTGGTTGGAGGAGCACTTTCTGGCAAATCCACATCCCTCCAGTCACGCACAAACCCTGTACCAGACCTTGCCACGCCAACATTTTCACTTGCCCCACGAGATGCATCCTCCTCCCCTAAGTAATCATCCCCATCATCATCCTCCTCCTCCTCTTCTTCCTCCACCTCGTCCAGGAGAGGTCCCTGAGCAGACAATGGCTGAATGTCATCAAGGATTCCCTCCTCCTCTTCCTCCTCATTAACATTGGCTGCAGACGCCTGCTCCTTAAGGTGCGTCAAAGTTTGCATGAGCAGACGCATAAGTGGGATGTTCATGCTTAGGATGGCGTCGTCTGCGCTTACCAGCCGTGTGCATTCCTCAAAACACTGAAGGACTTTACAGAGGTCTTTCAGCTTCGACCACTTCACACCTGTCAACTCCATGTCTGCTCTCAAAGTGCCTGGCCGTGTATACTCCCACAAATGCATTATGGCCTGCCTCTGCTCGCACAGCCGCTCCACCATGTGCAGGGTGGAGTTCCACCTTGTTGCAATGTCGATAATGAGGCGGTGGTTGGGAAGGTGGAGCAATCGCTGCAGCTTCTGCATACGAACGGAGTGTACAGGCGACCGGCGGATGTGCGCGCACAGTCTTCGCACCTTCTGGAGCAGGGCTGTTAACTCCGGATAATTTTTGAGGAAGCACTGCACCACCAGGTTCAAGGTGTGAACCAAGCAAGGTATGTGGCTGAGTTTTGAAAGGGCTATGGCTGCCACAAAATTACAGCCGTTATCACTAACTACCTTGCCTGCCTCAAGATGTACACTGCCCAGCCATGACTCAGTTTGTCGCTTCAAGTACTCGGCCAGCACCTCGGCGGTGTGTCTGTCGCCCAAACACATCATCTGCAACACAGCCTGCTGACGCTTTCCACTAGCTGCTCGATAGGGGGACACATCGTGTGCAACAGTGGCAGCTGCAGATGGAGTGCTCGTACGACTGCGCTCTGTGGACGAGCTTTCGCTTCTGGAGGAGGAGGAGGAGGGTCAAACGCCTACAGCCAACTGTTTCCTATACCGTGGGCTAGGCAGCACTGTCCCACCACCGCTGTCCCCTGTGGACCCTGCATCCACCACATTAACCCAGTGCGCAGTGATGGACACGTAATGGCCCTGGCCATGCCGACTGGACCATGCATCAGTTGTGAGGTGCACCTTTCCGCTCACTGACTGCTTGAGTGCATGGACAATGCGGTCTTTCACATGATGGTGGAGGGCTGGGATGGCTTTGCGAGAGAAGAAGTGGCGACTGGGTAGGTCATAGCGTGGTACTGCATAGGCCATGAGTTCGCGGAAAGCTGTGCTTTCCACCAACTGAAAGGGCATCATCTCAAACGAGATTAGTTTGGCAATGTGGGCGTTCAAACCCAGTGTACGCGGATGAGAGACTGAGTACTTTCTTGACCTACTCATAGTGTCTGGGAGGGTGAGCTGGACTTGAGAGCTGCATATGGTGGAAGTAGCGGTGGACAGGGCGGACTGAGAGAGGGTTGATGATGGTGATGGAGTTGATGTTCTTTCTGATGGCCTAGAATCAGTCTTTCGTTGATATAACAGTGGGATTCCCTGACTGCAGTGGCCTTGCAACGACACCTCAACATTTGCTGCTGTGCTAACCGGTGGGCTTACAGTGGGGGAAACAATGTAGCATTGCTGACTACCTTCGTTGTGATCAGTTGCACATGTGGCACTTGAGGTTTGGTGTTGTGTCCACGCTTGCAAGTGCATGCTGGTTAAATGTCTAAGCATGCAACTGGTATTCAAATTTTTCAGATTTTTCCCTCGGCTAAAGGTCTTTGCGCACTTCTTACAGATAACCTTGGCCTGATCATGAGGATTTTGTTCAAAAAAAGTGCCACACTGCACTCTTCCTACTTTGGCAGACATTTTGCGGCCTAGCACGCTGTGATCTTTTGACCCTCTGGACAAGCTGTCCAGCAACTCTTTTGATTTTTGGAACCTGTCTTTGGAGTGCTCCAGGCCTGCCAGATAACAGCTGTTGCGATGTCGATGTCTGCTGTGGATGCTCCTCATCTGAGCTATTGGAAGCAGCACCCTCTTCCCCCAATGGATGCCAATCTGGGTCAACAACTGGGTCATCCATCACCTCCTCTTCAATGTCATGTGCACCTTCCTCTGTGTCACCGTGTATGGTGGTATAGTGTGCGGGAAGGGGCACCTGAGTCTCATCAGGGTCAGAATCTGGCTCTGTACACTGCGAGGACAATGTAGTGCTCTGAGTGAATGTACCAGCAGAATCATCCATCAGCGGCTGTGCATCAGTGCACTCAATGTCAGATTCATCTTGGCCTGGGTAATTCACCATTTGACTTGATTATCCAGGCATGGTATGTGAAAACAGCTCCATGGAGTAATCAGAAGTATGGCCTGCGTCATCCTTCAATCTTGGTTGGGGTGAAGGACACAAGGAAAGGTGTGGTTCATGAACATGAGCCTCCAATGGCAACTCAGTGCTTTTACTTTTTACAACTGAAGAAGAGGAGACGATAGAGCTGGAGGCTGAGTCAGCAATGTAAGACAAAACTTTTTCCTGATGCTCTGGCTTTAAAAGCGGTTTGCCAACTCCTAGAAAACTAAGCCTTCGAAGCCTTATGGAGCCAGATGATGACGCAGGCTCAACACCTCCTGCATTCAGTCCTATTTTGCTCTTGCCACTACCATCAGATCCACCACCAACACCATCATTACCAGCTGCCAACCCCCGCCCAATTCCACGGCCTCTTCCACCAGCCTTCCTCATTTTTGGTAGAAATGTAGACAAAATCCAACAAACTATATAGTAATGTAAAACAAGGTACAAGGTGTCTATAGGACAGGGGAGATTTTGAATTTCTGCTCACACTAGTGGACACTGGACACTTTTGGATTGTGTGAGGCCCACTGAATATCTGAGCGCTATGTCACAGGCTCGATGGCACAGCTGTGACCAAAGTGACTAGAGGATAAGTGAGATTTTGAATTTCTGCAGACACTTGTGGACACTGGACACTTTTGGATTGTGTGAGGCCCACTGAATATCTGAGCGCTATGTCACAGGCTCGATGGCACAGCTGTGACCAAAGTGACTAGAGGATAAGTGAGATTTTGAATTTCTGCAGACACTTGTGGACACTGGACACTTTTGGATTGTGTGAGGCCCACTGAATATCTGAGCGCTATGTCACAGGCTCGATGGCACAGCTGTGACCAAAGTGACTAGAGGATAAGTGAGATTTTGAATTTCTGCAGACACTGGACACTTTTGAATTGTGTGAGGCCCACTGAATATCTGAGCGCTATGTCACAGGCTCGATGGCACAGCTGTGACCAAAGTGACTAGAGGATAAAGGAGATTTTGAATTTCTGCAGACACTTGTGGACACTGGACACTTTTGGATTGTGTGAGGCCCACTGAATATCTGAGCGCTATGTCACAGGCTTGATGGCACAGCTGTGACCAAAGTGACTAGAGGATAAGTGAGATTTTGAATTTCTGCAGACACTGGACACTTTTGGATTGTGTGAGGCCCACTGAATATCTGAGCGCTATGTCACAGGCTCGATGGCACAGCTGTGACCAAAGTGACTAGAGGATAAGGGAGATTTTGAATTTCTGCAGACACTTGTGGACACTGGACACTTTTGGATTGTGTGAGGCCCACTGAATATCACAGCGCTATGTCACAGGCAGAAATTGGCTAGTGTATCACAAACTACAAGGTGTATGTAGAATTGGGCAGAGTAGGAATCTCCCTAGAGTGCAGGTCTGTAAGAACGGAACATGTCCTCGACTTATTCTCACAGAGTGACACAGATAGCTTCACTGTGGCTGTGATAACAGCCGTTACACGGTACTGTGTGAGGAGCGTACACCGCTGTATGGTGTGAAAAAATGCACGCTCAGTACCTCAGCAGGACAAAAAAAAAAAATTGGGATTGCTTTTAAAAAAGCAGTTTGCAGCTCAGTACCTCAGCAGGACAAAAAAAAAATTGGGATTGCTTTTAAAAAAGCAGTTTGCAGAGCAGTGGGTAAACAGCAATGCAGCTGTCAGGAAGCCTTAGAAGGCAGCCCAACAACCAACACCACTGATACACCACAATATATCCTCCCCTTGCACTGCACACACAGTGACTGGTGTGTTGTACAGGCACAATCGCTAGCAGCAGAAGCAGTTTTTTTTTCTTCTTCCCTGCCTAACACTCTCCCTACAGAATCAGCCGCAACCACTCCCTATGCTAAGATCGGCAGAAGTAAGATGGCGGTCGGCGTGCACGCCCTTTTATACCCCCTGTGACGCCCACCAAAGCAAGCCAATCACTTGCATGCCCTTCTGAAAGATGGTGGTGACCCGTGCCTATGTCATCACGTTGCCCACAGTGTCCGTGGATCCTGATTGGCTGAAAAAGAGCGCAAAACAAACTTTTGAAACGCGACTTTGGCGCGTAAGTCGCCGACCTCGTGGCCAACCTCATCCTAGGGTCGGGTTTCGTTTCATGAAACCCGACTTTGCCAAAAGTCGGCGACTTTTGAAATTTTTCGACCCGTTTCGCTCAACTCTAGTTATGACTTTTAATTGTTTTTATGTTGGTGTTGTCAATGGTTGTCTAATAGAATTTACTATACTGTTTTGGTGATCCCTGCTTGTTTTTGGACAGTAGCTTTTCTGCTTCTGTGTGCTTTCTCAACTTTCTACAATCACGTCAAATCCATACTGGGCCTGAGACTGTCTGAGTCTGCCCCTCCTGATATATAGACATAGGTTTTTAATGTTTAAGCTATGCTATATACACTCACTGGCCACTTTATTAGGTACACCATGCTAGTAACGGGTTGGACCCCCTTTTGCCTTCAGAACTGCCTCAATTCTTCGTGGCAGAGATTCAACAAGGTGCTGGAAGCATTCCTCAGAGATTTTGGACCATATTGACATGATGGCATCACACAGTTGGCGCAGATTTGTCGGCTGCACATCCCTGATGCGAATCTCCCGTTCCACCACATCCCAAAGATGCTCTATTGGATTGAGATCTGGTGACTGAGGAGGCCATTTGAGTACAGTGAACTCATTGTCATGTTCAAGAAACCAATCTGAGATGATTCGAGCTTTATGACATGGCGCATTATCCTGCTGAAAGTAGCCATCAGATGTTGGGTACATTGTGGTCATAAAGGGATGGACATGGTCAGCAACAATACTCAGGTAGGCTGTGGCGTTGCAACGATGCTCAATTGGTACCAAGGGGCCCAAAGAGTGCCAAGAAAAAATTCCCCACACCATGACACCACCACCACCAGCCTGAACCGTTGATACAAGGCTGGATGGATCCATGCTTTCATGTTGTTTACGCCAAATTCTGACCCTACCATCCGAATGTCGCAGCAGAAATCGAGACTCATCAGACCAGGCAACGTTTTTCCAATCTTCTACTGTCCAATTTCGATGAGCTTGTGCAAATTGTAGCCTCAGTTTCCTGTTCTTAGCTGAGAGGAGTGGTACCCAGTGTGGTCTTCTGCTGCTGTAGCCCATCTGCCTCAAAGTTCGACGCACTGTGCGTTCAGAGATGCTCTTCTGCCTACCTTGGTTGTAACGGGTGGCAATTTGAGTCACTGTTGCCTTTCTATCAGCTCGAACCAGTATGCCCATTCTCCTCTGACCTCTGGCATCAACAAGGCATTTCCGGCCACAGAACTGCCGCTCACTGGATTTTTTTTCTTTTTCGGACCATTCTCTGTAAACCCTAGAGATGGTTGTGCGTGAAAATCCCAGTAGATCAGCAGTTTCTGAAATACTCAGACCAGCCCTTCTGGCACCAACAATCATGCCACGTTCAAAGGCACTCAAATCACCTTTCTTCCCCATACTGTTGCTCGGTTTGAACTGCAGGAGATTGTCTTGACCATGTCTACATGCCTAAATGCACTGAGTTGCCGCCATGTGATTGGCTGATTAGAAATTAAGTCTTAACACACAGTTGGACAGGTGTACCTAATAAAGTGGCCAGTGAGTGTATACCTGTTATCCGGTGGTACTGTACCCTTTCTCAGCTTTGTACAATCTTGTCGAATCCATACTGGGCCTGAGAATGTCTGAGTCTGCCTCCTGATTAGAGATGAGCGGTGTTTGAGTCGACCAGTTTGCCAAGTTAAAATTGCAGCTGTTTTGGGCGGTGTTCGAGCCATTCGTCGAACTCAAGCACTTTGCTTAAAATTCGGCTGTTCGAGGTTCTGTTCTAGAACGGTTCGTTCACCAAAAGCGTAACTTCATTTTCACATTAATAATGTTTTTCAATGTTAATAGACTGTTTCATGTCATAGTAGTGGTGTGTGGTAGCAAGCGGCGTAGTACACCTGTCAAGGAGCTACACCGTGTGTGTTTCTAATTATTTTTTACCGCATCTTGTCCAGAAAATCCTGTTGGGCCTTGTAGCACTGTCTGCTACTCAGCAGAGGAGCCCACCAGTGAACCAAGCTATGCCGCCTGTTTGTGTAAGAACTGCGTGCTACTCAGCATAGGAGCCCAGCTGTTAAGCAAGCTACAGCACCTGTGGTTTGGACACTTATTTTTTTAATTTTTTCTGGAATGCCGGTTAGGCCTAATTCCGGAATTCCAGTTGACCTGCACTTACTGGGAAATCCTCGTTCGCGTGGAAGAATTGTAATCCCAGATCCCCATCACTAACAGGGTTCAGCGGGTTATCTGCACCTGTAAGCGACACACGCTGGACCTTTCAGTGTAGCACGCATGCAGCCCCGGACATGTAAGGGCATGACAGACCTGTTATTGATCGATCTCGCGTGCCAGAGCCTCGCGTGTCCCTCTAGTAAGCTTGACGCGTACCGCGGGGGCATGCCGGAGTCTCGTTCATTAACGGAATTAAGCTGACAAATCGCTAGCACAACTAAAAACGGACATCCACCACCACCCACAGAATCAACAAAGCTTGTATTCTGTCAATCTTTTCTGTAGCTGGCATGGTTGAGGTTTCCCAGGAGGAGTCAAATTAAGCCGCAGGCTCCACTCCTGGTGATGCCCTTCTGGACATTCCTTTAAGGTTCAGTTTTGCAGCCATACTGCCCCCGGAAACCAAACACTTTGCCTTCATGGACGCTGTTCGGAGGTTCGTGGGAATAACGCCGCCCGATCAGCAGTTGGCCTAATTTATGGTGGGAAGTCTGATGGTATATGATCATCTTCAATTTCAAATATTTACTGTTTTTTGGTATTTTACATTTTTATTCCAGCCTTTCTTGACTTCATAAGGGCATGACATGCCTATATCTGTGTCTCCTCCTCCTCCTTTTACTCCTCCACCTCTTTTCTATATGTAGTTGCCCTTTTCAATATGTTATTTGTGTCTTCTGAGCATTTTGTCTGCTTTGGGACACCTTTTAAGGTGTTTTGTAATTGTTTTCTATGTGTTTGTATGTGTTTGTGTTTGCCTGCCATTGTTTTCAATGGTGTTCGACGTTGTTTGTTGAGTGTTCGACAAACATTCGACGAACTTGCCTCGTGTTCGAAGAACCAAAACGAACTGGAACACTAGCGGGGTGGCTCAAAACTACTCCTGAATATATAGACGTACATTTTTAATGTTTAAACTATGCTATATATACCTGGCATCTGGTGATACTGTACCCTTTCTGCCAGGAAGTCCTCCTCCACCCACCACTCTAAATGTATCATTGACACCTGGAACATTGTCCCACATGTGTGATTATTTCTTGCGGATCATCTTGTTATAATGTGGTATGATCCATCCTGAGCGTGTGACAGTCTGTGGGTTACTCCTGCAATTTAGATGTACATTTAAAAATTACCCCAACACTAGTGTATACAGCTCTACGCTTGTGATACATTACCCATTTACTGCTTCTTACATTCTGGTCTAATACAAACTGACCAAGTGAGAGTTATTTTCTGACTGTGGAAATAAATACTGAGATTGACAACAGTGACCCCTACACTGTGTACAGCTGTACTCTTCAGATCCATTACCGTTTTACGGCTTTTTATATTGTGTTGTAATCCATACTGAGCCTGAGAGCGTCTGTGTCTGCCTCCTGAAATATCTACGGAGATTTAGAATGTTTAACCTATACTATATATACCTGCTATCTGATGATACTGTACACTTTTTCTACTTTTTATATTCTTGTCTAATCCATACTGAGCCTGTGAGCGTCTCTGTGTGACAGATGGTATATATAGGGAGATTGACAATCATCCTATGACTGTATAGAGCTGTACGCTTCTGATTCAGTACCATATATCTGATGTTATTTTGGGTTCATGTTCTGCAAGATTTTGAAGTTTGGTGGAAGAGGTTGCGGACGTGGGTGTGGGGGGGGCCAGCTGGTGCTGATGGTGGTGGTGCATCTGCTGGTAGTGGCAAAAGCACAATTGCAGCTAAGGCAGGAGGTGTTGAGCCTGTGTCATGGTCTGGCTCCAGAAGGCCTGGAAGGCTACCTTTTCTGGGAGTAGGTTAACCGCTTTTAAAACCGGAGCATCAGGAACTGGTTTTGGCTTACTTTGCCGAAACAGACTCCAGCTAATATGCCCTCCTCTTCTGAAGTTTCAAAAACTGCAAGCACTGACTCATCAAGTGCTGGCTCCTGATCAGGAAGAACCCCTTTCCTTGTGTCCTTCACCCCCACCAAAAGTGAATGATGCAGCAGGCCTCACTTCACATTAGTCCATGTAGCTCTTTCTATCATACCATGCCTGGGTTATCTGTCATGATTTGTACTTTTGCCCTGTCCTGTATTTTGCTGTAAATTAACCATGTCTCCTTCCCCAATACTTTGCAATGTCTTGTGATGTACCTGGACCATAATCTAATTTAGGCTTGTGTCAACAGCTAGTGGAACTTTGACTATTGTTTCCTAAGCAGAAGATAACCTACAATACACATCCTGTAGACTCAGTGGAGCCCTTACATTTCTAGAATCTTCTGATGGACCAAACCATTGAATAGTAGGTGTGACCCCTACCCCCCTTCAGATGGGCTGATCCCAGGAGCCCTGACAATACATTCTTGTTTTAAGATCAGTTGTGATTTGAGTACGGATGTGAAGGAGTCACGAACTGAGTTGAGGCCAGCTCGTGATGTCCGTGGGATTGTGTGGAATCCTGTGGACTATTGCAAGGATTATTGTTATCGCATCTGGCACAAGGACTATCGTGAGGTGCCCGGATTTGTTTCCATTGTGTGGACTTATTGTGGACTTCTGCACTCCAAGGACGTTATGGATATTTGATGTTGTATGCTCCCTGCCTTAATAAATCTCGTTGGATCGTCCCACGGCCTGTTGTCCCTGCTTGCTCTGTCGTATACCCCGTCACATTATCAAGTCAAATTGTGAATTCCCCAGTCCAAGATGAATCAGACATGGAGTGTGGGTGGCCAGCCAGGGCAGTGGGGTTAATCGGTACTGGGCAGGTGTCTCAGAGGGATGTGTCACGTTGGTGGTGATGACCCATTCCGTGGCCCTGGGCATCCATGCAAAGGGGTGAATAACGTTTATAGGTGAATGATAAGTGATGCCACCTTTGGTTTCTGATCACATTGACCCGTGCTGCAGTGTCGCTTCTCTGGGACAGATGTTGTGGTGCAGCTAAGATGTAGAAGCCCTGCACAGGTAGGGCCGTAGTCGCAGGGCAGATGAAAGAGTTGGTAGATGGTGTGCAGTGCAGAATGTACCGGAGCCGTGCGTCAGGTGCAGGAGAAAGATGACAGACACAGTTGTGCAGTTCCTTTGCCTGTACTTGGTAAGTGCTGTCCAGGACCCAGAGTACAGATGGAGAATGAGTTCGTCAGCCTGGAAGCAAACTTGGAACTCTCTCTCTGCAGATAGGTAGTGTGGCCTCCGTTCTAGCGCTTATCTGAGGTACTCGCAGTACTGAGTTCACTGAAGTTCCCCCTGTTGACTCGCTTTTGGAACTTTCTCGTATGTCAGGCAGCCATAGCCTTTTCCTTCTTGCTCACACACGTCACTGCTGGGGCCTCTGAGCCTTAGTTGGGAACAGAGCATTTACAGCTGCTACTTCCTCCAGTTTCTGCTGCAGGACCGTCAGTGTCCCTACAAACTCGGAGACCGGAATCCCGACCATGAGCTCCAGCTAGGAGTGAGCCTTAACTCGGCTCATCCTCCAGCTCCCCTTCTCATGTCCACACACTTCCCCTTCCCTTCACAGACTGCCCTAACTTACCTCCTCCCGACCACAGAGAGCAGCTCCTCAGCAGTCAGGTTCAGAGGTCTCCCTGCTGGCCTGGAGTGGGAACTGTGTTGTGTGTTGGTTTAACTGCTAGAGAGATCCTTCGTTGCTCCCAAGCATGACATCACACTCCCTAGGAGGAAGGTAATGCCACTGTGGCGACCGTACTCCTGGGGGTGCCACAAGTGCACTGATGCCCAGCCACTGCTAGATGATTCTACTGGTACATTGACCCAGACCACTACATTCCCTTCACACTCTAGACAGCCAGAATCTGACCCTGATGAAACTCAGGTTCCCCTTCCCGCATACTGTTCATCCCGCATACTGTTTACCTGCACTTTCATCTGCACGTTCCTCTTTGTCACCGTGTAAGGTAACCTTACACGGTGACAAAGAGGAACGTGCAGATGAAAGTACAGGTTCCTTGAGCAGGTGGGGGGGCATACTCATGGGCGACAGCACTGGCACAGGGCCCCTCATAGTACGCAAAAGTGTCTCTGCTGGTGGGAGGGCCCACCCGCCGTCAGACATACCGCCACACACCGCTGTACTATGAGGGGCCCTGTACCAGTGCCGTCGCCAACAAGTGGGCCCCCCCTGCTTGCTCCGGATCACAGCACTTGCAAAGTTTAAATACTTACCTCTTCCTGCTCCACCGCCATGACGTCTTCCGCGTGTCCTGACAGTGATATTCTGATCAGAGTGCGCAATGACATCACGTTTGTACGCCCTCTGCCTAAACAGCCAAGTGCAGTAAGATGGAAGATGGGGACGACGAGGAGTCCAGACTAGTACAGGGATTCCCTAGCGAGGAGACTTATTTAATTGTTTTCAATGTTGGGACAGTTATTTTTGGGATTCACTATACTCTGGAGAATGATATATGAGGCTTACCATACACTGGAGCATTCCAAAGGTGGACATCAGACACTGGAGCAGCATTTACAGGGCCCATTATGCACTGGAGCATTAGAAATGGGGTCCATTATATATGGAGCATTATTTGGGCCCATAACACAGTGGAGCTTCATCCATGGGGACCAACATATACTGTAGCATTATGTGGAGCTCATCATATACTGTTTCAAACATTATATGGGACCAAAGATTCTGTATAGAGAAATATATTGGCCTCATTACTCTGTATAGCGCACTATTCGGTGGCCATAATGCTGTATGGAGTAATATACTGTCCGTTTTTGGAGCTATTGGAGAATTTAAAATGGATATCAGTCATGTGATGTAAGAAGTGAAGTACTTTTCATTGCACTATACCGCTATTTCTCTGCCGTATCAGAGGATCATGAAATTTGGCATGTGTTAAAAGGGCCCAGTGACACTCTTTGGCCCAGGGCCCACGAAAATCTGGAGCCAGCCCTACCCCCCCCACAACTTTAGCCAAATATCCCCCAGTTTTCAATGCCTAACTATTATTATAAAGTAAATTAAGGTTGACAAGCTTAAGTAATAAGAATAGATGTTTTTGGCATTAAAATGGGCACTGTAGGTGTGTTTCCTGTCCTCCACTCCCTGCCGACCTTGGTTCCCCATTGACTTGCATTGGGCTTCGTGTTTCAGTCGGCCTTCGACTTTTCACGATAATCGGCCGATTTCGTTTGACCCGACTTTTGAGAAAGTTGGGTTACATGAAACCCGACTCGTCCCGAAAAAAGGCAAAGTCGCTCATCTCTAATCCTGATGCTTCATTTAGTGAGGACAGTACACATGACCTAGACTCAGCAATGTTTTACACTCAGATGAAACACCAGCCCCTTCATTCAATAAGTTAGAAGAGCTCCCTGAAGATGAATCCTGTACTTACACCTATAAACAGTAGTCACGATAACAGTGATTTTGGAGGAAACACATCAGTGCCATAAGTTTTTAATCAACTGGAGTGCATTGATCTTATTAGAATGCTAAGACTCCCAAAGAAATGTCACGATACTAGTGGATACAACTGGACACCAGTGGCTAGGTCAAAGAGACTACAGACACAGTGGGTTGCGCAAGCAATATTGTATTAATGATCTGAATGCAATATAGCATATAAGTCCAGATAAATGTTCAGTCAATATGATAAATGGTAATAGCAGAGCTGATACTCTGCGACACAGCATGCAAAGTCACTGAGCAATGCGGGCACAAGACACAGACTCTTGCAGAGCGGAGGAACACACTAGCTGGCTGGAGTTCTTACTTCACCACAGGTGTAGTCAGGCAGAGGTTCCTGAAGTCAAGTGTTCAGCAATCACCCGGTCAGCAGGCAGGGATCCAGACGTGCAGGTTGGCAGAGGACTCCGCCATTAAGAGAGGACCAACAGGGATAGTAAGTCCAGGCTTGGGACTGCAGAGGCACAAAGTCCAATACATAATACACAAGCAATGAATCAGAGCAGGTGCTGGCTTTATATACAGCTTTGGCAGGAAGCAAGATGGCCGACGTGGAAACATCAAGATCCATGTTAACTAAGGGCAAGTCTAAGGGTAAGAGAAACAGATTCCAGGACTAGATACTGACATTACTCCCACCTCAAGAACGGCCTCCGGATGACCCTAAACCAGGCTTGCCAGGGTACCTTTGATGGAACTGCTCAATCAGTCGGGAGGCGTTAATATTATCCACGGGTTCCCAGGAATTCTCCTCTGAGGAATAGCCTTGCCATTTAATCAAATACTGCAGTCGATTTCTGTAGATTCTTGAATCCAGAATCCTCTCAACGATGAACTGCTCTTGACCATCCACAAGAACGGGATCGGGAGGAGGAGATGAACGTCCTGGAAAAGGATTTGGTACTACAGTCTTTAGTAGGGAAGTATGAAAGACAGGATGTATCTTCAGTGTCCTTGGGAGTTTTAAGCGACATGCAACAGCACCTACCAGACCACTGATCCTAAAAGGACCAATGTACTTCTGTCCCAACTTAGGGGAAGGGATCTTCATCTTTAAATTCTTCGTAGATAACCAGACTAAATCTCCTACCTTAAATGTTGGTGTTGGTTTGCGAAATCTGTCAGCTGCATTCTTGTACCTCTCTTGTGCGGAACCCAAAGTCTCTTTCAGAAGTTCAAGGTTCTGTTGAAGTGAAGAGATCCTGTCGGCAACTGCTGGTAAAGATGTATCTACCGGTAATCTGGGAAGAATACTAGGGTGATATCCCAGGTTAGCGTAGAATGGAGACTGTTTGGTGGAGGCACTCTGGGAGTTGTTATAAGAGAATTCGGCCAAGGGGAGTAGTCTTACCCAATCATCTTGCAAATGGCAAACATAGCAGCGAAGGTATTGCTCTAGTGTTTGGTTGGTACGTTCTGTCTGCCCGTTGGACTGTGGGTGGAAAGCAGAAGATAAGTTAACTTCTATGCCTAATGCTGAACAAAAGCTTCGCCAAAACTTTGAAGTAAATTGAACTCCACGGTCAGAAACAACTTCATCTGGAACCCCGTGCAGGCGAAAGATGTTCTGGATAATTAGGTCAGCAGTGTCCTTCGCAGAGGGTAAGCCGGAACAAGGGATGAAATGGGCCGCCTTGGTCAGGCGATCGACCACCACCAAAATCGTACTCTTTCCCTCAGAAAGGGGCAGTTCTACAATAAAGTCCATAGAAATGGATCCCCACGGGCGAGACGGCACCGGCAAAGGCTGTAACAGACCAGTAGGGGAGGCACGTGGAACCTTGAATTTGGCACATACCTCACAAGATGAAACGTACTTCTGGACATCCTTCCGAAAACCTGGCCACCAGAAGAAGCGAGATAAGAATTCTTGAGTCTTCTGAATTCCTCTGTGCCCTGGAACCTTGGAATCATGAACCAATCTCAACACTCTTAACCTCACGGCTTCAGGAATGTAGAGGCGCCGTTCCCGGGTCCAAACTCCATTCCTAAAAAGAAGGCTTACCTCATCAGATGGCTGAGACAGGAAAAGATCAGAGTTGTAAGCTTCTTTGATGACCTGCAGCAAATTTTGATTCTGAATGACTCCTACAAAATTGCAATCAGAAAGTATGGTCTTAGGTGGAGCATCTGGAACAGCGTCAGTGGAGAACATCCGGGATAGAGCATCTGCTTTTCCATTGCGAGAACCTGGTCTATAAGAGATTGTAAAATTGAATTGATTAAGGAAAAGACTCCAGCGGGCCTGCCGTGGGGTCAGGCATCTTGCTGACCTGATGAACTCAAGGTTGCGGTGATCCGTGAGGACCACGATCGGCTGTGAGGCTCCTTGCAGAAGATGTCTCCACTCCTTGAAGGCGGCGATGATAGCCAGTAATTCTTTATTTCCTACATCGTAGTTCTTTTCGGCAGGAGACAGTCGCTTGGAAAGAAAAGCACAAGGATGAAGTAAATTCTTCTCACCTGTTCTTTGGGACAGTATAGCCCCGGTGGCACAGTTTGAGGCATCCACTTCAATAATGAAGGAGAGTTCCGGGTCAGGGTGGATCAGTACTGGTGCTGACGTGAACTTTGTCTTGAGCCGAGAGAATGCTTCTTGGGCTTGAAGGGACCAAATAAATGCTGTCTTCTTCTGTGTCAACCGGGTGATGGGCGAGATGATGTCAGAGAAGTTCTTGATGAAATGTCTGTAGAAGTTAGCAAACCCGATGAAACGTTGGACCTCCTTGACGTTCTTGGGGATTGGCCACTCCTGAATCGCCTTGATCTTGCTGTTATCCATACTCAGACCCTGTGGAGAAATTACATAACCTAAGAATTGAATCTCCGACTTGTGAAATTCGCATTTCCCCAGCTTGATGTACAGCTGGTGTTCCCTCAACCGCTGCAAGACAGTCTTGACATGTTGCTGATGTTCCTCCATGGAGCTAGAAAAAAATCAGAATGTCATCCAAATAGATTACGACAAAAATATCAAGAATGTCTCTGAAAATATCATTTACGAGATGTTGGAACGTTGCTGGGGCATTGCAAAGTCCAAATGGCATGACCAAGTACTCAAAGTGTCCATATCGAGACCTAAATGCTGTTTTCCATTCGTCTCCAGGTCTTATACGGACTAGATTGTATGCCCCGCGTAGGTCCAATTTTGAAAAGACCTTGGCCTGACGAACTCTCTCGAGAAGCTCCGGAATTAATGGCAGGGGGTAGCGGTTCTTGATGGTTACCTTGTTAATTTCCCGGTAATCAACACAGGGTCTGAGGGATCCATCCTTCTTTTTAACGAAAAAGATGGGTGCACCGGCTGGAGAGGATGAGGGGCGTATAAACCCCTTAGACAGGTTCTCGTCGATATATTCTTTGAGAGTCTTGAGCTCAGGACTGGACAATGGATAAATATTACCAAAAGGAATGGTAGCAGCAGGCAGAAGCTCGATTGGGCAGTCATAAGAGCGGTGTGGTGGTAATTTATCTGCATTCTTTTTATCGCACACGTCCGAAAATTCTTTATAAACTGCCGGTAACTCTAGGTCCGATGATGGGTTGGCCGGAGATGGATCAGTCGATTTCTCAGAAGTTACCTCTTTAGCTGGGAAGCGCAATCTCTTAGTCTCCCAGTCAATGATGGGATTTTGAGCCTGCAACCAGGGTAAACCCAAGATAATAGGGAAATGTGGAGAGGAAATCAGAAGGAAGGGCAATTTCTCCTGGTGATCATCTCCCATGAGGACCTTCAGTGGTTCAGTCTGCTGGTCTACGGGCCCCGAGGTCAAAGGGGACCCATCCACAGTTTCCATCAGAATTGAAGACACTCTTCTCTGTGATCGGATTCCATATTCCTTAGCAAAAGAAGTGTCCATGAAGTTACCGCTAGCCCCAGAGTCTATCATGGCGGAACTGATCACCCAACGGGAGTCAATCCAGATCTTGATAGGAAGGTAACAATGTGAATCTTTTTTCTTATTGCAAGGGTATGAAACTGCAGAAGATAGAATAACAGCATTAATGGGTAGTATCGTTTCGGATGTAACAGAGTTCATATCTGAAAAGTCATAATCAGGAGCGGTTGCTGCAATTTCGGGTGGCCCTGATTCGGAAGTCATGGAGTATGATTCAGAGAAGTCGCGTTCTACCACGGCTGTGGTTGTTCTGCGAGAACGATTGGGGCAGTTGATAATAAAATGTCCTGACTTCCCACAGTAAAAACATAAATTCTCCTTGAAGCGAAATTCCTTCCGTTCGTCACTTACTCGACTTCGTAGGGAATTTACCTGCATCGGCTCAGGTGTGGACTCCTGAGGACTTGGGTCCGGAATCTCCTTAGGAAGGAAAGGAAGAAGCGATTTATTGCTGCGGTTCATCTCAGACCACCTTTCTAGTTTTCGTTCGGAGATGCGAGCGTCTAGGCGAATACAGTGATTGATGAAATCACCTAGAGCAGTGGGAGCCTCCGCACGTGCAAGCTCGTCCTTGATAGAACTGGACAACCCCTTCTTAAATATAGAGTACTTCGCTGCACTATTCCAGGTGGTGTCCTGAGCCCACCTTCTAAAATCCATAGCATACTCAGTCACTGGGCGTTTACCTTGACGCAAATTCAGCAGGGCCGTCTCAGCTGTAAGGCCACGGTTCGGATCGTCAAACATCTGCCCCATGGCGGCGATAAACATATTGAAGTCATTCAGACATGCATCCTGTGATTCTATCAGAGGGTTTGCCCAGGCAAGGGCCTTATTAGTCAGCAACATGATGATAGTCAATACTTTGGATCGGTCTGTAGGAAACTGTGTGACATGTGCAGCAAAGTATAAACGACACTGGTTCAGAAACCCACGGTACTTGTCTCGGTCGCCACCAAACCTAAATGGCGGTAGTTTGGGGATGGTAGGAACAGAAGCCTGAGATTGTGCCTCCAGAGCCGCAACTCGGCCACGCAATTCCTGAAGGGTCTGACTGAGCACTTGCATATCATATTTAGTCTGCCCCTCTAGGCCTTCTATTCTGCTCTTCCATGTCTGCACTTCAGCGTGTACAGTGGCAGTGATATTATTTAGCTTCTTAACACGCACTTCTAAAGTCTCTGACCCAGCGGCATCCATTTTTAAGGCTTGTGTATCCTGTCACTATACTAGTGGATACAACTGGACACCAGTGGCTAGGTCAAAGAGACTACAGACACAGTGGGTTGCGCAAGCAATATTGTATTAATGATCTGAATGCAATATAGCATATAAGTCCAGATAAATGTTCAGTCAATATGATAAATGGTAATAGCAGAGCTGATACTCTGCGACACAGCATGCAAAGTCACTGAGCAATGCAGGCACAAGACACAGACTCTTGCAGAGCGGAGGAACACACTAGCTGGCTGGAGTTCTTACTTCACCACAGGTGTAGTCAGGCAGAGGTTCCTGAAGTCAAGTGTTCAGCAATCACCCGGTCAGCAGGCAGGGATCCAGACGTGCAGGTTGGCAGAGGACTCCGCCGTTAAGAGAGGACCAACAGGGATAGTAAGTCCAGGCTTGGGACTGCAGAGGCACAAAGTCCAATACATAATACACAAGCAATGAATCAGAGCAGGTGCTGGCTTTATATACAGCTTTGGCAGGAAGCAAGATGGCCGACGTGGAAACATCAAGATCCATGTTAACTAAGGGCAAGTCTAAGGGCAAGAGAAACAGATTCCAGGACTAGATACTGACAAGAAATCAGCAGAATTGTTGGCATCTAGACTAGCAGAGAGGAATTCATTACATCCGGAAACCAAAATCACATACTATCACAACAGAGAAAAGGATTTACTGCAATTCTTCTCGAAGGAAAATGATCTTGTTTATTGCAACAATGTTCAAGGCTTGTTAATGAAAATGGGCATATCACAATATCGGCCAAGCTAATGGCGTTCGTAGACTGTTCTAAGCGTAGCCTAAAATGTGTGCTTTTATCACAATGGAAACAAGTATGGATCAATCCCAATCAGTCACTGAACTAAGATGACTGAAGATCAAAACACAAATGCTTTGGTCCCACAGGAAATATCATACCATGATCACCAGTGGCCAATCTGAGTGGATGCAAACATGGTGAATATTTTCCTGGGCCAGCAGAGTGGATACACTAAGTCTCACTGTTTTATCTGTCTCTTGGATAGTAGATCAAAACTGAGCACTGGGTGAGACAACAGTGACCTCTGAGAGAACACGTAGTAGCAGGAAAAAAGAACATAATTGCAGAACCATTGTTTGACAGGAATAAGATCATTTTACCAACTCACTGCATTTCAAATTAGGTTTAATGTAGCAGTTTGTAAAGGCTCTAAACAAAAAGGAAAGATGCTTTGACTATATTTGCAGAAAATATCCAGGGATAACCATGAAGAAGCTAAAGGCGAATATTTTTGATGGTACACAAATCAGAGGACTCATGAAAGATCCACACTTCAAAGATTCATTGAATAATGCTGAACACTATCATTGTACAGAATGTTCTTGGGAACTATAAAGCAGATAATCATACTGAACTAGTAGAAAAAAAATGTTATCTTCTCTCTGTCATCTTGGCTGTACAATGAGTATCAAAGTACATTATCTCCACAGTCCCTTGGATCGTTTCCAAGAGACCGTGGATGACCTAAATGAAGAGAAGGGTGAACAATCCCACAAAGATTTAAGAATTATAGACAGGCCCGTATTCACCACTAGTCACCAGAGGTCAGGTGCCTAGAGCAGCAGGCACCAGAGAATGGTGCAAAACAATGCAAAAAGAGGGATAGAATTGTTTTTAACCTCCCCTCTCCTCTGCTAGACAATGTTATAAATCCAATGCCTTTTTGGAAGAGGGGGAACTCGCACCTCCAGTCATTTGTATTCACATCTTTAACATGCAGCACTATGAAGTTACACACACCGAAGCCTAGAGGAAGATAGACACGAGAGCAAGAAAGTGTTCATTGAGCTGAAGAATCGAGGGAGGGGCTATTACAGTAGATTGGGGCTTTGTGAGCCTATTACTGCAGACTGGGCCTTAGGGGGGTCTATTACTCTAGACTGGGGGTTAGGTGGTCTATTATATTACAATAGACTAGAGGTTAAGGGGATATTACCATGGACTGGGGGTTAGGGGGCTATTACAATAGATAGGGGGTTAGGAGGGCTATTACTGTAGACTGGGGGTTAAGGGGGATATTTCTGTAGATTGGGCGTAAGGGTGGATATTTGTGTAAATTGGTGATTAGGGGGGGACTATTACTGTAGACTGGTGGTTATGAGGGACTACTACTGCAGTCTGAAGGTTTGGGGGGCTATTACAATAGACTGGGATTTAATCGGCCTATTACTGTAGACAGGGGGTTAGGTGGGACATTACTGTAGACTGGGGTTTAGTGGGGCTAGATCTATTGACTTGGGTTTATGGGACCTATTACTGTAGACTGGGCATTAGGGGGGCTATTACTGTAGAATGAGGATTAGAGGGGCTTTTACTGTAGACTGGGGCTCAGGGGAATATAACTGTAGACTGGATATTAGAGTGGCTTATAGAATGAGAGGATAGTGCAAGGAACCAAAGTGATGGGGGATAGTGTAAAGACAATATGGTGAGGTACAGTGGGGGGTGTAAGGATTCCAGACTTTCCTTGTACCTGTGCGATCTGATCCAAGATGGAGTCTTGGAACTCGCCCTGTCATTGAACTTCCAGTCTGTCCTGATTATTTAAGTACGGGTCATGTGTTCTCCTGTGCCTGAGTATTTTGTTGCTGTCTTGCTCCTGCCCATCTGCGGCTGCTGCTCGTTACTCAGTGCTCTTCCTCTCTACATTCTGCTGCCTACTGCCCTGCTGCTCAACTACTGTCTGGACTTCTGTTGTAGAGCTGATCACCTTTGGAGCTGCTGTGGCCAATAAGGAATCCTGACTTTTGCCATCTCCTTTGGGTCTGTGTCTGTTAGGGCTGTGTTGCTGGGCTTGTGTGGGACTTTTGAGCCCTATAGGTACATATAGCGACCTTCTCCTGTTTTGCCTCTCCTTTGTCATGCTGGACTTCTACATTTGAGTACCATGTGCATTTCACCCGTATCTTTGCTGGAATTATGCACCACAGTGCTGTGTGCATGCTGATTTACTACATCGTGGGACCGCCTCATTAATACGGTGTACTTACTTACATATCTGCTGCTAAACTCCTACGTTCAGTGCCCTGTGCACACTTGAGTATTAGTACTGTTGGACTGGTTATTATTAGCGGTCTTACCCCGTGTTACCACGGCTGGTCAGAAGTGGGATCTCCAGGAGTGGACCCTCTGGACCGTGGCACCGAGGGGCCCCGGGCGAGCTGCCAGGTGGAGCCGACCCCTATACAGGGATTGTTAGGAGCAGGCTCAGGGGTTCGGGAGACCACGATAGCCGATACCGAGAGGGTCGGCTCAGGACAGACTGGAGTAGGAGTGCAGGACTGAAGCATAGACAACAAGACGGAGCAGGAACACGGGAGGCAGGACTGGAGTAGGACTGTAGGACTGGAGCGTGGATAGCTGGATGGAGCAGGAACACTGGAGGCAGGACTGGAGTAGAACTGTAGGACTGGAGTGTGGATAGCAGGATGGAGCAGGAACACCGGAGGCAGGACTGAAGCAGGACTGAAGGATGGGAGAGTGGATGGCCGAACGGAGCAGGAACACAGGAGGAAGGACTGGAGTATAGATAGCTGGGCCCACGGAGCACCGGACTGCGGGGATACTGCAGGGACCATGGATGGCAGGACTGTGAGGCTACTGCAGGAATCACTGAAGACAGGACTGCAAGACTGCAGAGAGCACACGAGGAAGCAGGGCCCAGTGTGCTAGCAAACACAACGATCAAGCGCCTCCTTCAGGGGGGGAACTGCCTGATATGGCCCTGTCTGGTCTGCCATTGGTCAGTAGGTGCTTCCGGGTCAGGGCATTGCTGGAGCACAAGTAACAGGAGGGAGGCGCGGCCGCAGCCTATAGCTCATGCGCAATGCATGCAGAGACCCCGTTGGCCGCGAGCATGTCAGAAGGGACCGCCGTGGCTGTCGGGCAGCGGGGGGGCTGCAGCGTGGGAGTGGAGGCTGGGTGAGTATGCAGAGGCGGCGTGACAGCACCCCCTCCCCTAAGCCGCCCTCCCCTGAGATTAGCAAAAAATCTCTTGAGGATACGGGGAGCATTGATATTCTCCTGAGGTTCTCAGGATCTCTCCTCAGGACCAAAGCCCTTCCAGTCAATAAGAAAGAGTCCTACCTCTAACCTTCTCATGGCGATAATGTCCTCCACCTCAAAGACATCATCGGCAACAACCGGCTGAGAGCCTGGATCAGACAAGGAATGGAAGCGATTCAGTACCACAGGTTTCAGAAGAGAGATGTGGAAGGTGTTCGGGACTCAGAGCGAAGCAGGCAACCTCAATTTGTAGGCGACTTCGTTGATACGTCCAAGAATTTCAAACGGACCGATGTAGCATGGGCCCAACTTGTAAGAAGGCAGTTTCAAACGGATAAATTTGGATGAGAGCCAGACTTTGTCCCCGATACGATAGGGTGGGGAATCCAATCTCTTCTTGTCGGCATAATTCTTCATCCGATCAGCGGCTCTCTTGAGTGACGTGTTGGTCTCAGCCCAGATCTTGGAAAATTCAGAGGACAAGGTGTTGGCCGCTGGTACCTCGGATGCAGGGGTTAACGAAATGGGAACACCAGGATGTCTGCCAAGCACAATGAAAAATGGAGACTTGGCCGAGGACTCGCCAGCATGGTTTTTATAGGCGAACTCTGCCAAGGGGAGTAAGTCAATCCAATCGTTCTGGTGGGCGTTGGAGAAATGACGTAGGTACCCAGTCAACGTCTGGTTGATACGCTCCACCTGCCCGTTGGACTGTGGATGGTAGGCAGAGGAGAAATCGAGGGAAACGTTCATGAGCTTACAAAGTGCCCGCCAGAACTTGGAGGTGAACTGAACCCCTCGATCAGACACAATGCATTCAGGTAATCCATGGAGTCTGAAGATTTGATGGATGAAAACTTTGGCCAACTCAGGAGCCGAGGGGAGACCGGGCAGAGGGACGAAGTGGGCCATCTTGGAGAAACAATCCGCCACCACCAAGATGACTGTACAGCCAGAAGAACGGGGTAGGTCGGTGATGAAATCCATGGCAATGTGTTCCCATGGAACCGCAGGGACGGGCAACAGAAGCAACAAGCCGGACGGAGGTCGTCGTGGCACTTTGTTTTTTGCACAGAAGGGACAAGAGGCCATGAAATTGAGTACATCTTGGCAAAGCGTGGGCCACCAGTAGTGACGCGTGATAAGGGCAAGTGTGTTCTTAGTTCCGGCATGGCTGGCCAGTCTGGAGGAGTGCCCCCATAGAAGGACTTTTCGCTTGAGGTTTTCAGGCACAAGCGTCTTGCCAGGAGGTGGAGAAAGCCAGTCCACTGGAGCCACTGTGATGATTCTAGTGGGGTCAATGATATGCGAAGGTTCCTTCGCTGTTTCGTGTGGCTGGAAGACCCTGGACAGAGCGTCGACTTTGGTATTCTTGTTGCCGGGGTGAAAACGGAGCTCAAAGTCAAATCGGGCAAAAAATAAGGACCATCTGGCCTGACGAGGGTTGAGTCTCTGGGCAGACTGGAGATAGGCCAGATTCTTGTGATCCGAGAAGATGACAAAGGGATGGACAGCCCCCTCCAGGAGATGACGCCATTCTTCTAAGGCTAACTTTATGGCCAGGAGTTCCCGGTCGCCGATCGAGTAGTTACACTTGGATGGAGAGAAGGCCTTAGAGAAGAAGCCACAGGGGTACAGACGACTGGAGGTGGATCTCTGAGACAATACTGCCCCGGCACCTGTCGAGGAAGCGTCCACTTCGAGTACAAAGGGTCGGTTGCTCTCAGGACAATGCTGGACCGGGGCCGTGGAGAAAGCCCGTTTTATGGTTTGAAAGGCCTCCTCTGCCTCAGGAGTCCAATCATTGGGAGTAGTCCCTTTACGGGTGAGAGCAGAAATAGGTTTAGTTATTGCGAAAAAGTGAGAGATGAATTGCCGGTAATAATCCAAGAAACCGTTGTTTCGCCCTTACTCCGACAGGGCGAGGCCATTTGAGAATGGCAGTCAACTTCTCAGGATCCACCCTTAATCCAGTGTCGGAGATAATGTATCCTAGAAACGGCAGAGAGATCTGTTCAAAGAGACATTTCTCTTTCTTAGCATACAGGCGATTCTCCCGAAGACGCCGTGACACCAGACAGAAACTCTTTCTGTGGGAAGAGAGATCCGGCGAGAAGACGAGGATGTTGTCCCAGTACACAACCACACAGGAGTACAAAAGATCCCGGAAGATCTTATTGACGAACTCTTGAAACACCGCAGGAGCATTGCAGAGACCAAAGGGCATGACCAGATACTCGTAATGGCCACCTCGAGTGTTGAAAGCCGTCTTCCACTCGTCACCTGCGTGGATACGGACCAGATTATAGGCTCCCCTGAGGTCTAGCTTGGAGAAGACCCGAGCCCCTCTGAGATGGTCAAACAGCTCTGGAATGAGTGGAAGAGGATACCTGTTCTTTATGGTAATCTCATTCAAGCCCCTATAGTCAATGCACGGCCATAGAGATCCGTCCTTTTTCTTGACGAAGAAAAACCCAGCTCCCGCGGGCGAGGAAGATTTCCATATAAAGCCTTTGGCGTGGTTCTCCCGGACGTACTCGGACATGGTTACGGTCTCTGCGGGAGACAGGGGGTAGATTCTGCCCCTTGGGGGGGTTGAACCGGGAACTAGTTCAATTGGGCAGTCAAAAGGCCGGTGTGGAGGAAGGACCTCCGCTTCCTTCTTATCAAAGACATCAGCGTAGGAACTGTAGGCTGAAGGAAGGCCTGGAAGGTCTGGAGGTGGCCAAGGAGCAGTCGCCAGACGGACAGGAGTCAGACAGCGAGCTTGGCATGGGTGCTCCCAGCGGAGGAAGTCCCCTGAAGACCAGTCGAGAACAGGCTGATGAGTCCTTAACCATGGAAGACCGAGTAGAATCGCATGGGAGAGCTTAGGCAAAATGTAAAAGGCTATCTTCTCTCGATGTAAGCGTCTGACTTGCAACTCCACTTGCTCAGTGACCAAGGTGATGGTCTCCTGTAGCAGTTTGCCATCCACTGTGGCAATCAGGCGAGGATTACATAGGGTAACCATGGGAATTTGGTACTTGTCCACCTCTTCACGCCGGATGAAGATACCTGCCAAGCCCGAATCCTCGTAGGCCACCTCGGACCCACGTCTCTCCCCTGAAACCAAAATAACAGATATATTAAGAGGTTGAGAGGAATCATTAGCACCTAGGAAGGCCTCTCTTACCTGACCTAGGTGGAGGAGTTTCCCTGTTTCTCAGGACAGGTACGGACAAAGTGTGACGAGCCTCCGCAATAGAGGCATAGACCTTGTGCCCGCCTCTCTCTCTGACGCAACTCGGCCAACTTGAGGTGATCTACCTGCATGGATTCGACCGAGGAGGGAGACAAGATCCTGGCAGGATAGGGACTGACAGACCGGGTGGAAAAGGAAGCTGGCCTGGTGGACCTTCTGTCTCTCCCTGACTCCCGAGCGCGCTCCTGGAAGTGTAGGTCGATGTGGGTGGCCAGCGAGATAAGGTCCTTCAAGGTGTTCGGGGTATCCTGACCCGCGAGTTCATCCTTTATTCTGCTCGAAAGACCACGCCAGAATGCCCCTACCAAAGCCAAGTTGTTCCAGCCTCGCGTACTGTCCGACCGTGAGAGAACCCTGATGTTAAAAAGAGTCTAGGTGAGAGAGGCTAACCTACCCAGCTCGTCGAAAACCCTGCGAAAAGTATCCAAGAAGACCGGAAGACTCGAGACAACGGGATCGTCACGTTCCCAGAGAGGATTCAGCCAAGACAGAGCCTCTCCCTCCAGATGCGACATAATGAAGGCCACTTTGGCCCGGTCAGAGGGATATTGCTTAGACAACCATTCAAAATGTAGGCTACACTGATTTAGGAACCTCCTGCAGAGTTTGGGATCACCAGTAAACCGAGGTGGCTTGGAGAGGCGGGGCGCCGGGAGAGCTGTAGACACGGGGGGAGGAGTCGGGATCGCGGCGGCAGACTGGAGGACCGACAAGCGGCTATCAAAGGAGGCCATGTAATTCAAAATATGGGCTAGAGTATCTCATTGCTCACCCAGCTCCTGTTGAAGACTGGCCAGTTAAGTGGCATTTCCAGGATCAGCCACCTGCAGGGCCGACAAGCGAGTGTCCATAGACTTCATAACAGACATGATGCGTCACTGATTCTCCCACAAAAAGAGCAACTCCTTTTGGGTAGCAGCAGTAGTACCAGCAGCGTCCATGGCCTGATCGTACTGTTACCACAGCTGGTCAGAAGTGGGATCTCCAGGAGTTGACCCTCTGGACCGTGGCACTGAGGGGCCCCGGGCGAGCTGCCAGGTGGAGCCGACCCCTATACAGGGATTGTTAGGAGCAGGCCCAGGGGTTCGGGTACCACGATAGCCGGTACCGAGAGGGGCGGCTCAGGACGGACTGGAGTAGGAGTGCAGGACTGAAGCATAGACAACAAGACGGAGCAGGAACACGGGAGGCAGGACTGGAGTAGGACTGTAGGACTGGAGCATGGATAGCTGGATGGAGCAGGAACACAGGAGGCAGGACTGGAGTAGAACTGTAGGACTGGAGTGTGGATAGCAGGATGGAGCAGGAACACCGTGGCAGGACTGGAGCAGGACTGAAGGACGGGAGCGTGGATGGCCGGACGGAGCAGGAACACAGGAGAGAGAACTGGAGTATAGATAGCTGGGCCCACGGAGCACCGGACTGCGGGGATACTGCAGGGACCACGAATGGCAGGACTGCGAGGCTACTGCAAGAATCACTGAAGACAGAACTGCGAGACTGCAGAGAGCTCACGAGGAAGCAGGGCCCAATGTGCCAGCAAACACAATGATCAGGTGCCTCCCTCAGGGGGGAATGGCCTGATATGGCCCTGTCTGGTCTGCCATTGGTCAGTAGGTGCTTCCGGGTAAGGGCATTGCCGGAGCACAAGTAACTGGGAGGCCCATTTTGGGCAGACACTTAAGGATTTAAGTAATCAGGTGGCTAAACTGATGGCTGCACGGGTGCCTCCACCCACTGTACAGCTACAGCCAACTAGTCCTCCCAAGTTACCATGACTTAGGTTCAATGGGGACCGTTACAAATTTTGTGGGTTTGTAAACCAAAGCCTTTTGCATTCTGATGTACATGCCGCCTTTTTCCTTACGGATCATCTAAGGTTTTATGTATTATCATGTTGCTTACTTCCCGAGCTCTCGCATGGGCAAATCCGCTTATGGAGACTTGTGACCCTCGTTTGAATAACCTAGACGATTTCCTTAATGCTATGTCCATGATGTATGATGATCCTAATTGACGCACTACAGCTGAAACCACCTTGTTATCACTACGTCAGGGTAAGCGTTCTGCCATTGAATATGTGACACCCCAGAGTCTGGTTGTCACAGTGACATTGCCTCCCTCTAAGGGGTAAAGTCATGCCTGGAGGAAGGAGGGGGGCCCCCATGCCAGGTAATACAGATTACATGACAATTCCTGCTGCACGTCAGAAAGAGGAGCTTCCTTATAAATTCTGGCCAGCAGATGGGGTTAGTGAGTCAGTAAGGAGTGAGCTGAGAGAGTAAACAAGGGAGTTGTCATGGAAACGGGAGCAGCTTGAGTTCATGACAAGACAGTTAGTCAGTTGGACGCGGGGAGTTGATCTGTGAAGAGGGAAAGGACAGGAGCAGAGACAAGAGGCTCTGGGGAAGCACAAATTGCATATAGCTGACCCCAGAGCGAAGCGCTGATATAAAATAGGATGCCAGAGTCCTTGGCTGGGCAAGAGCTGTATGCCCTGACTGCCGAATCTGGAAGTACAGGGGACTGCAAGTTCCTTGGTGACATTGAACACCTGAAGGCATGGCAGCAGATCAAGATCCCGGGGCTGACAGTGAAAAGGACAGTACCCGTGATATAGGCTCACGCTGTCAGCCATACAGGTTAGAAACGATCACGCAAGAGAGGGTCGCAGCTTAGTTGCAACAGCAGGGACCTGAAAACAAAGGGCAGAAGGAAGGTCCCAAACCCCACCTGGCAGGGTGGATCCCCTGAATGCCTCCAGGCAAGCCGGACTCAATCCATCACCTGTATGTGGTACCCCAGATTGCAACCACTTGCAAGTAAAAGGTAAAGAAAACTGCACCTCTCTGTCTCCTCTTATTTCTCTGCACCCCAACATTCACCGCCATCTGAACAATTAATCAAATATATTTGCCCTGAGGCCCCCGCTCTACCCGTGGGGAACCATCTTTGCTGCGTCACCATCAGCCCCAAAGGACCAAAACAGCAGCGTCAGCCACTCATTGCCGAATAACATAGGTGGCGTCACACAACTTTCCTCTATTTAATTACTGGATGCCCAGGGCCACAGACCGGGTCACTGCCACCATGACACACCCTTCTAAGAGCCTGACCGGCCCGGTACCGAGTAACCCACGGCCCTGCGGGGCGCTCCAACTACACTACTGAGTTTAGATGGCTGGCGGTGGATACGATTTGGGACAGTTATGCCCAAATATCCATTTTTAAGAGGGGATTGTCTAATGTGTTGAAAGATGAATTAGCTCATGCAGATGCTCCGGGAGAGTTAGACGCTTTTATCTAGCATTGTGTACGCATTGATATGTGTATTACTTAGCGTACACAGGAGAGATTTGCAGCCTCTAATTGTGTCACTAACTCTTCCCTTCCTTCTAAAGAACCTTCAGGCAAATTCTCTTGGGAGGCTGAACCAGTTCCCATGCAGGTAGATGTGCTACAGCGGCATGAGAGTAACAAGAGCAGGGAGCATCGTTTCTGGGAAAGTCTGTGCTCTTACTGTGGTCAGTCAGATCACTTTGTTATCAACTGTCCCAAGCGGCCTCGCAAGGTACTAGTCACAGTAGGAGAATTTAAGAATCAGGATGCTGAATCCATTACATCGGAGTCTACTTTTTCGGTGAATGCCATCTTTCACTCTTTATCTATAACTGCCTCTCCCAAGACGCTGAAGGGTAAGAACACACAATTCTCTCTTCCTATTAAGATCCGCTTGTCGGGACAATGGATTCCCTGTGCAGCTATGGTGGATTCAGGGGCAGGAGGAAATTTTATCGACTTAGCTTTTGCCCGGGAACATGGCATACGCACGCAGCAGAGAGCCGCCCCAGTAACTATGGAAATGGTGGATGGCTCCCCTCTATCTCTGGACCAGTAGATCAGGAGACTGTATTCCTGGAAGTCTTCAAAGAGCCTGATCATCAGGAAATGCTGTCATTTATGTTGATCTCTTCATCATATTTCCCTGTAATTTTAAGGCCCCGTCAAACTAAGCGAGATCGCTAGCGAGATCGTTGCTGAGTCACAAGTTTGTGACGCAAGAGCGATCCCACCAGTGATATCACTGTGTGTGACATGGATCAGTGACCGGCCCCCCTCCCGGGTATCGCTGATTGTGCTTGGAAGCTCTGGACATTTTTTTGGTCGCTAATGTCGTGCAGCGTAGCATGCATCATCACGTTTGACACCTACCCAACAACCTCGTTAGCGACTCAGAAGCGAGAAAAAGTCGTGGATTTGCGTTCCCGTTTCCACGCCTCCCTCAGCTCCGATTGGTGGTCGCTACTGGGTCGCCCTCCCAGGGCTGTGGGGTACTTGGTACCGGGCCGGTATCAGTGGGATGTGTCACGGTGGCGATGACCCGGACCGTGGCCCTGGGCGCCCAAGTAATTATTATTATTATTATTATTATTTATATAGCACCATTGGTTCCATGGTGCTGTACATGAGAAGGGGTTACATACAGATTACAGATATCACTTACAGCAAACAAACTTACAATCACAGACTGATATAGAGGGGAGAGAGGACCCTGCCCTTTCAGGCTTACATGCTACAGGATGGTGGGCAATGAGACAGTAGGTTGGAGGGTTACAGGTAGGTTGGAGGGTTACAGGTAAAAGTAATAGAAAGATGTGGATGTTAAATGTAATAGTTCGTGACGCCACCCGTGGTGTTCGGCAAGGGAGGTGTTAAGCCGACGCTGCATGCAGATCCTCCGGGACAGATGGTGTGGTGCAGCAATGATGGTATAGCCCTCCACAGGCAGGGCTGTTGTCCCAGGGCAGTGTAGATGTGGAGACACTTAGGTGATGTAGTGTCTGGCGCAGGGGATGTAGCAGTGTCAGGCGGACAGACGCAGGAAGGAATGAAGGACACCAGGGCATGTAGTTCCAAAGCTTTATTGTAGTGCCCGCTTCTGTGCCGTGTCCTCCGAATCAGGGACTCAGTCAACCTCCAGGCAAGATGGAAAGCTCCCTTCCACACTCCGCCAACTTATGTGCCTTTCCTGAACGTCTCCTCTATAGCGCCTTTAAGTGTGAAGATCTCCAGTACCGTGGTACTCTGGAGTTCCTCCTGACAGATGTTCCCAAGAACTCTACTTGCACGGCAGACAGCTGTAGCCTGCTTTGGGGACTCCTTACTCCTGAGTCCCGGCTCACTATCCAAGTTGCTGTTGTGCCCTCAAGTCTTAGATGGGAGTAGTGCATTTACAGCCCACTACTCCACCAGTGTCTGCTGCAGAACCATTAGTGTCCATACAACCTCGGGAACCGGGCCCCGGCCTTGCGCTTAGAACTTCTAGGCAGGGTTCTTCCTCTAACCCACGTCCTCTGTGTTCCCTTATACTATTACGTTCCGTAAGCCGTTCTGGCTCAGGTCACTGAGGCAACTGCAGCACTCCTTCCTCCATCCCTTCTTCCAGGGATCCCCACTCCTCCCGAGTGGCTTCCTTCCTCACTGACCTCCTGTCAGACTGACCTGTCATCCTAAACCTTCCCGCTCATATATATATTCTGAACTCCATCCACCTCCCAGCACCTCTAGTGTTCCAAGCAGGGAACCACCAAAGGTGCTCTGCTTCTCTCTAAGCAAGGAGCCGTAATGTGGTTCTGCTGAACTACTCTATTGTGTGGGGTGTGAGTGTTGGAGCATGGTCAGGAGCCTCCAACTTACCTGGATGGTGGGGCACCACTCCTTAGGAGAAGGTGCAGTACCTCTGTGGCGACTGAGCCTCAGAGGTGCCACATACCCCCCGTTAAACACAGCACGTCCGTGGGCTGCAAGGTAAACAAAGTTGACAACACAGGAACATACAAATTTTTGCAATGCTGAATAAACATTTCTTATCCTAAACTTCCCAATGTGAGAGGCACTCATTCTTGAACGTTACAAACAATTCTTAATTACTATCTAAAATCCTAAGTCAAAAGTGCAATTTTCCATACAATGCTTAATTCACAGTGCTATTGTCTGTTACTCACTACCACTTCAGTATTCTTCATTTTTCCATCTCTAGTACACATTTTCCTTTCTCTCTCTAGTGCACATTTTCTACTTTCTTTCAAGTGACAACCGTGATGCCTGGTTCACCATATACATTTTCAATTCTTTATTCAAATCTCTCATCTCTGTATCAAAAACATTCCTAATTCTATTAAAAGCTATCATAAGACACATTATCAAATACTTCACATTAAAACTTTCAACAATAATTCTTGTAAGTGCTGGACACCGCTCCCAGCCGGGATCTCTTGCAGCGTCCTTTGATTGGAGTCATGCTCCAAATGAAGTAGACGTATTCTTCGCAAAGTATCCATATGTAAAACCAAGAGAGGGCACCTAAAGAGGTGCAACTATTTACAAGTAAAAGTTTTGGGATCACTCCAAGTTCATGATCGCTAGTTCAATAGGAAGGCTGCCAACAACACAGGGCAACACTGGGAAAACAAAACTGAACCATGATGGTCAAAAAATAAAACAAAAGGCACAACGGTGCAAATAAACCCTCCTGGGTCTTGAGAGTTAGTGCAAATCTTTAGTGCTGGTCCCCTCCTGGGGTTCTGGAAGCTTGGGAACTGCTACCAGATGAAAGGAATGCACGGGCAGTCTTTAGGTACTCTTCTTGTGGGGTGAAACCGGTGGTTTTCTGTAGCTTTGGTACATCTTGGCATGAAGGGGCAGTAGGTGGTCTCTGCCTGCAGGTCTGGATGAGATCCTTTCGGATTCGTCTGATGTTCATGGCGTACCAGCCTCTGAGACCTTCATGTCTGGTAAAGGTCACCTTGTCTCCCGGGCTCAGGTTCCTGGCAGGGTGTCCCTTCCTCAAGTGAGGCTCCACATCCCTCCGGTTGAAAAATAGATCGGAGATTTGGCTAGGGTCATGGATAAAGCCGAACCCCCACTCATGGTTCATGTTTAGGACGTGGCCCCAACCTGCTGCATCTTTGGGACCATAATGACCGGCACGGACTCGCTCTTTCCGGTCCAAATCTGGGCCTAGTACCGCTTGCCGGCGCTGCTCCCTCTCCCGGTGTTCAGCTGCCAGTTGCCGAATGGTGGCTTGACACCTAGCCCAGTTCTCATCATCCTCCCGCTCCTCCTGGGACCGATCCAGGCTGGTTTGGTACTGCAGCGCCACCTCCAGGGGTTCCGGTGTTCCCCCCGGGGACTGGTATCCCGGTGCCAGACCAAATCTAGTACGACCTCTACTCCGGTGCCAGTGGAAGTGGGCCGGTGGCAGCGGGTGGTGGCTCCGGATCCGCGGGGGCCTCTGGTGGGACCTGCACGGCCGCATCAGGTCCTGGTGGGAGCTCTTTCTCCTCCGCTTCAGCTCCTGGGGCTTCATACAATTCTTCTTGCGGCGGCAGCAAAGGGGCTTCGGATGCTGCCGGCGATGTGACGGCAGGCTTCACTGAATCTTCCTGGGGAAGCTCCGATGCAGCGGCGGCGGTCACCGCAGATGTATTCCCCTCCTGGGTGCACTGCCAGTTCAGCCTCCACAAGGCCTCCTGCCTCAGCCGCAAACATTGGGTCAGCCGGGCGATTTCGTCCTCCAGCTGCTGATGGTTCATCTCTGCCACATGGTTGGAGCCTTCAGCCATGGCGCCGGGGAGATCCACTTCCCCGCGCTCCACAGGCTTCCTTCCCTCTCTCTCCAAGATGGCGTTCTGGCATTCTTCTCCCTCCTCTCTCGGCCCCCTTCCCGCCACTGGCTTCTGCCCCTCCTTCCGGGGGTGGCATCTTCTTCCAGCGCCTCCATACTAAGCCAGTATACGAACCCCTCGGGGAGTTGGCCATGTTGCTGTTACATAGTAATTCAGGCAGGGTAGGCCCAAGACTCTTTGCGGTCTTTTCCTAGGACCTCCCATCTCTTCACGCCCTTCTTCTCCATGACAACGGCCATTTTTAAGGTTCATTTCACAGTCTATTAAACTGGGTCTTCTGCACATTATCAAAAGTTATAAGTCCAACAAATCTCAGGTGCACAGAACCCGATGGCATCGGGTCTCGTCATCCTGTTCGTGATGCCAAGTTGGGTCGCCCTCCCAGGGCTGTGGGGTACTCGGTACCGGGCCAGTATCAGTGGGATGTGTCGCGGTGGCGATGACCCAGACCTTGGCCCTGGGTGCCCAAGTAATAGGAAGATGTGGATGTTAAATGTAATAGTTCATGACGCCACCCGTGGTGTTCGGCAAGGGAGGTGTCAAGCCGATGCTGCATGCAGATCCTCCGGGACAGATGGTGTGGTGCAGCAATGATGGTATAGCCCTCCACAGGCAGGGCTGTTGTCCCAGGGCAGTGTAGATGTGGAGACACTTAGGTGATGTAGTGTCTGGCGCAGGGGATGTAACAGTGTCAGGCGGACGGACACAGGAAGGAATGGAGGCCACCAGGGCATGTAGTTCCAAAGCTTTACTCACAGTCTGTAGTGCCCGCTTCTGTGCCGTGTCCTCCGGGTCAGGGACTCAGTCAACCTCCAGGCAAGATGGAAAGCTCCCTTTCACACTCCGCCAACTTATGTGCCTTTCCTGAACATCTCCTCTATAGCGCCTTTAAGTGTGAAGATCTCCAGTACCGTGGTACTCTGGAGTTCCTCCTGACAGATGTTCCCAAGAACTCTACTTGCATGGCAGACAGCTGTAGCCTGCTTCGGGGACTCTCTACTCCTAAGTCCCGGCTCTCTATCCGTATTGCTGTTGTGCCCTCAAGTCTTAGATGGGAGTAGTGCATTTACAGCCCACTACTCCACCGGTGTCTGCTGCAGAACCATTAGTGTCCATACAACCTCGGGGACCGGGCCCCGGCCTTGCTCTTAGAACTTCTAGGCAGGGTTCTTCCTCTAACCCACGTCCTCTGTGTTCCCTTATACTCCTACGTTCCGTACTTGTCCTTTCCCTTCTATGGAAGCTCAGGCTTCAGGTCAACGTCCTTCTCCTGCTTTCCTTTCCTTTCCTGTGCCAGCTGGCTCAGGTCACTGAGGCAGCTGCAGCACTCCTTCCTCCTTCCCTTCGTCCAGGGATCCCCACTCCTCCCTTTTGGCTTCCTTCCTCACTGACCTCCTGTCAGACTGACCTGTCATCCTAAACTATCCCGCTCATATATATATTCTGAACTCCACCCACCTCCCAGCACGTCTAGTGTTCCAAGCAGGGAACCCCCAAAGGTGCTCTGCTTCTCTCTAAGCAAGGAGTCGCAATGTGGTTGTGCTGAACTACTCTATTGTGTGGGGTGCGAGTGTTGGAGCGTGGTCAGGAGCCTCCAACTTACCTGGATGGTGGGGCACCACACCTTAGGAGAAGGTGCAGTACCTCTGTGGCGACTGAGCCTCAGGGGCGCCACACTACTGCGTCCTGATTGGCGGGCTTGCTTTTAAGAGAAGGTAACATACGATAATAGCGCTTCAGTTCTTTGTTCCTGACCCGGGTGTGTCCTAGTTCAGATCCTAGTTGTGTTCAACGGCTGCGACTCCACATTGTCTCATCTACTTTTTCATCTATATTCAACGGTACATCTATAGTCTGTATTCACGGTAGGTATGTTTTGGGGTCTCAAAAGCGTTTCAATTTTTTTTTCAGATTTGTTTAATTCTTAAAATTATGTGCTATAGTTGCTCTGGAGGGAGGATGGGAGGTTTGTTACATGTGTACAAAGGATCATGTATGGGCAGCCATTTTAGGGTGTATGAAGTGAACACATCCAACAACCTGTATTATGTTTCTAACAATTTTCTTTTTTTTTTTTACTTTTTACAATGTTCCATGCATGGTCACTGTATGCTGTTCTTAATTTTTTTTTTTTACAGATTTCTTACAATAGTGAGGAGTTCGTTCGGGAGATGATAGCGCTGATAGAGCTGAATCGGCAAAAAAATTCCTGGAAAAGAAAGGGTACTTTGCCGCCGTCCCCAGACCTGATGTGATTGGCCAGTCAAATTATGGCAAACACCGCCATGGACAGCTTTGCCATGCAGCAGATCGCCTTGGTAAGCTTGATGCAACCCAAAGGAGGCACGCCGAAAGGGTCATTTTTGAAACTTTAAGTGAAGCGTCAGGTCGACTGGATGAAACTTCGACCGTCAAAAGTGGGATCGCCCGTGACCCTTCTTGGCCACATTCATGGATACAAATACAAGAGCCACTGCAGAGCACACCAGTGCGTAGGATTGGGCCACCGCAAAACCATCCCATACCCCCACCCAACCACCATTTTCCTCACTTCTCTCAGTCATTTCTTTCTGAACTCTCTTCTCCGCCCAGGCAAGGATTTTCAAATCAAGAGAATCGATATGAAGAATTATAGTTTTTTTTTCTTTTTTGTTACCTGTTTATAACTTTTAGTTTATATTTGTAAATAAAATATTTCATTATGCCAAGTTTTTCTTGATTGTTTGTTGGATTTCAATTTTATTTGTCCTGTTTTTGGCGTAAAAGTGACTGTATTCTTACTTTAATTCTGCATATTGTTATAGCAACTTTTGTGGGTAATAAGCTGGGGGACATCTATCGCAATGCAAAGCTGTATAATGCTTGTGAGCGATATAGTTTTTTTTTGAGTAAAAAGAGAAAACACAACAACTGTGGAAATAAACATTTTTTTATAGCTTCAATTTTAGCTATCATTAATTACAAAAAAAACAAATGCCCACAAAAACAAACACGAATTCAAAAAACTCAAGAGCAAAAAAAAACAAAACAAAAAATTAAGGTCTGCCACCCCGCGGTTGGGCCTCCACAGCCCTTATCAAAAGCTGGCGGTGTTCCTCAACTGCTTGGGTCACTCTCCTGAGTGACCCCAGGAGGTCTTCATGACTTGGGATTCCTATGGTGGGAAATGGTCAAACTTAAATTCTGTACATGCATCAAAATATACGGTACTTTTTTGCTAGTAATCACTTACGGTTTCTCGGTCCCTCCGATTCTTCAGAGGATGACGTGATAATGTTCCAGCCGGATCCTCGTGCATTCTCTTCGTCACTAAGCGCCTCCGGTGACTCCAACTGTGGCTGTGGGTCTTCTAGTGACCCAACATTGCTTGCAGTGTCTGTAGGAAATAAACATTATTACCAATTGCACAGGTACAATGTGGGTCTGTGCAGGTGTAAGCTGGCACTTTTCAGGGACTAAACGGGGCTTGGTGTGTTTGTGCAGGTACATTGTGGGTCTGTGCAGGTGTTATCATGGACTTTTCAGGGACTATACGGGGCTTGGTGTGTCTGTGCAGGTACAATGCGGGTCTATGCAGGCCTTGTCTGGGACTTTTCAGGGACTATACGGGGCTTGGTGTGTCTGTGCAGGTACAATGTGGGTCTGTGCCGGTGTTAGCATGGACTTTTCAGGGAATGTACGGGGCTTGGTGTGTCTGTGCAAGTACAATGCGGGTCTGTGCAGGCCTTGTCTGGGACTTTTCAGGGACTATACGGGCCTTGGTGTGTCTGTGTAAATACAATGTGGGTCTGTGCAGGTGTTAACATGGACTTTTCAGGGACTATACGGGGCTTGGTGTGTCTGTGCAGGTACAATGCGGGTCTGTGCAGGCCTTGGCTGGGACTTTTCAGGGACTATACGGGGCTTGGTGTGTCTGTGCAGGTACGATGTGGGTCTGTGCAGATGTTAGCATGGACTTTTCAGGGACTATACGGGGCTTGATGTGTCTGTGCAGGTACAATGCGGGTCTGTGCAGGCCTTGGCTGGGACTTTTCAGGGACTATACGGGCCTTGGAGTGTCTGTGCAGGTAGAATGTGGGCTTGTGCAGGTGTTAGAATGGACTTTTCAGGGACTATACGTGGCTTGGTGTGTCTGTGCAGGTACAATGCGGGTCTGTGCAGGCCTTGGCTGGGACTTTTCAGGGACTATACGGACCTTAGTGTGTTTGTGCAGGTACAATGTGGGTCTGTGCGGACCTTGGCTGGGACTTTTCAGGGATTATACGGGGCTTGGTGTGTCTGTGCAGGTACAAGGTGGGTCTGTGCAGGTGTTAGCATGGACTTTTAAGGGACTATACGGGGCTTGGTGTGTCTGTGCAGGTACAATGCGGGTCTGTACAGGCCTTGGCTATGACTTTTTTGGGACTATACGGGGCGTGCTGGAATGTGCAGTCACCATGATGGGAGACCATCTGGGACCGGACGCTGGCAATGCAGTCTCGGAATTGATATTGCAAATCTGCCAGCTTCTTGCGAATTTGCCTGGTGGAGCGCTGGAGACCAAACCTTCTTTCCAGGCCACGGCTAATCCTATGCAGAATGGCCTGTTTATGTGGGACAGGATGGTCATGATGATGGGTGCAGGCATAATCCTGGGAATCCACCTCCTGGATGAGGTAACGCGCCTCTGCGTCACCCCAGGGTGTAGAACGCCGCCTGGTCACCATTTTAACGTCAACTAGGCCGCAGCAGGGTCCTAAAACACGTCCACGATGCAACAGCTCCTCCCACTGTTATTATTGACATGCGGCGGCTTCGAGGATGCTACTGCATTCTCAAAGAGACCTTTACCATTCTCCCGGTCCACCGGAGATGCTATTGCGTCCCTAAACCGATTATCTTGTCACATAGGCATATATTCATAGTATATAGAATATATATCTATGCTTATCAGTATGTGTGTGAGTAGTATGTGTATTTTTTGTTAAAGGCACATATCTGTGTGTGTGTGTTTATGTGTGTACATTGATTAGTATGTATCTTTATGTTTAATAAAGAAAGAACAAAACAAAGCTTTTTGCAATGAAAACACTTATTTTATTATATAACAAAGTAACAAATTTGTAAACACGTTAAAAAAAGCCGGTATAGTTAGTGCTGATGCTGCCAAGCAACAGCGCCAGGATCATTGAAATAATGGCAGTACTGTTCACTGCAGGTCTTGGCATCGTGGGTGTATCTGCCGGGTCCTAATGGTCAAAGGCCTGCAATTGCATGTTCGGTAGAACGCCATTCCCCCAGCTGCACTTCGCCATTTGTTAGGTCCACAGAGTCCACGAACCCAGGCGGACAGTGCGCACTGGAATCACGCTGCCTAAGAAAATCATGAAGCACACAGCAGGCCATCACTACAGAGCCAATTGAGTCCAGCTTCATGTTTACAGGCGTGTGCAAAACACAAAACCGATTGGTCATGATACCAAAGGCATTTTCAACCACCCGACGTGCCCTTGACAAGCGGTAGTTGAAAATTCTTCTTTCAACCGTTAGAGTTTTTTGGAGGAACGGTTTCAGCAAATGTGGATGAAGCGGGAATGCCTCGTCGCCGACAAAAACAAAGTTCATGTTTCCTCAGGTGTCGGAGTTTGGAGGCAAGTGAAGGTCTGAGCTATATACAAATGTTCTCCAAAATGAGTATGCTCCAAAACACCTCCATCGGAAACCCTTCCGTTCATGCCCACATCCACATAAATAAATTCATAGTTTGCGTTTACAAAGGCCATCAGGATGATACTAAAATAGCCTTTGTAATTAAAGAAATAGGACCCGCAGTTGGGTGGTTGTGTGATGCGGTTGTGTGATGCGGACATGTTTGCCGTCCAAAGCCCCACTACAGTTAATAAACTGCCAAAGTTCCTCAAAATCGGAGGTAATCTTTTTCTAATCCTCCTCCGTATTTGGAAAATCCATGTAGCTCCGTAGACATTGGAAAATCGCTCTGCATGTCTCCGGAATAAGAACGCTCAGCAGGGGCCTTGAAATAGCAGCTGAAAAATGCAGGTCCTGAAGTGAGCGTCCGGTGGCCAGGAATCGCAGCGTGACTGCCAATCTTTCATCTGCAGGGATGGCAGCACGCATTTTTCTATCCCTCCGTTCAATAAGTGGAGTAATTTGCTCTAGTAAATAGATGAATGATTCCTCAGACATCTGCAGATAGTTCCGGAAATCATGTGGATTTTTGTCCTGCAACTCTTTCACTAGTTGCATGTGCGACAGTTAGGACCTCCTCTGCTGCCACTCTCTGGTCCACCTGCAACGTTTTCTTTTACAACGCCTCTCCAGCATCTGGGCCTCATCACGACGGTGAGCTTCCTCAACCAACAAGGCAGCCACCACAACCGAACACTGTGCCTTGTTTATAATAGAGCAAACTGAAAAAAAGGGAGAAATATTATAAAAGTTTCAACAAAGCAAAAAACGCAAATATTATAACAACATGCAACGTGTGATGCAAAATTGCATACCATCCTATTACCGGGCGTGCCAGTAAACGTGCTTTGACCAACTAAAATGGCTGACCATACAAAAGCCTATGTACACAGATAGAAGCCAAGTCCTCCCTCCAGAGCAATAATAGCTGATAATTAGGTCTCCTAGAAATAAAGCAAATGGAAACGAATTTCAGACCCCAAAGATACACACCGTGAACACAGAGTTTAGGCGTCTGGTCAATCAATGTGGAATCACAGCCGGTGAACGCTACTAGGACAGCCAGTGAACGCTACTAGGTTCAGCAAGCCAAGGACACACGTGGTCAGGAACAAAGAACTGAAGCGCTACTATGTCACCTTATTTTAAAGGTAAGCCGGCCAATCAGGACGCGGTAGCGACCACCAATCAGACCTGAGAGGGCATGAAAAAGGGAATGCAATCCCCACCTGTGTAAATACAGCGTCACACAGTACATCCCTCATCGAGGTGTGAATCGTCAGAGAATCTGCAATGTGACAGGGTCCCAACGACCGCCGACATCGTTACAAAGGTTGCTACGGCACGCCAGATCGTGTCTGCGTCGTTGGGTAGATCGGACTGTTTAACATCTCACCAGCGACCACATAGCGATGCAGCAATGATCCCTACCAAGTCGTATCGTTGTCGGGATCATTGTAGCGTCGCTATGTGTGACGGGGCCTTTAGGAATTCCATGGCTGCAGTTGCAAAATCCTATTATCAACTGGGAGACTAAGGAAATCACTTTCCCATCAAAGGAGACACCGATAACAGGCCAGGCAAGTCCTCGGAATATGGCATGTGCCACTGAGGTATCTTCTTTACAATCTGTTTATAGTGAATTTTTGGACACTTGTGAGAAGAAGATGGCAGACCATTTTCCTCCTCACAGACCATATGATTGTCCCATTGAGCTGCTTCCGAGGGGCCCTATTCCATTCCAGAATGTCTACCCACTAGCTGCATCGGAGCTGCAGGCTTTAAAGGAATACATCAATGAGAATTTGTCTAAGGGTTTCATTCGCCCCTCCTCATCACAGGCAGGAGCACCCATCTTTTTTGTTAAGAAGGATGGAATTCTTAGACCATGTATTGACTATCGGGAGCTCAATAAGGTCACCATTTGGAATCGCTACCCGTTACCATTGATTCCTGAACGGAACTGTTGGAGAGAGTGCGACAGGCTAAAATCTTCTCCAAGTTGGATCTTCGAGGAGTGTATAATTTGATGACTGTGGTGACTTAAAAACCAAGAACCCCTTTGGCGCGCAACCAATTACCCACTTTGATATCAAATAAAACTCTTAAACCACAAGTTGATGGGTGAAGGTCGGTCACAGCTTTTATTGAAAAACTTTTAACACAACCATTTAAATGGCACTTAACTTTAATTAACACGCGCTCGCCGTCTAATGCCCTGCTGCCAATCCGCAGGCAAGTCAGCCAACGAGCCGTAACTTTTGTGCCTTTATTCCTTTCACCGCCGCTGTGACTTGAAAGTCTAGAAAAACAAGAATAGTACACATAAATTACACAAATAACCAAACATAGGGAGGGAGGGTGGGACAAACGCTTCCAGGACCTGGATACCCAGGGAAAGAGGGGGGGAGAAACATTGTGCCAACCATTTATACTACAGGAAGGGGGTTGGGACAACTCCTTTGCTGGCCCTATTGGCTCAGCCCTGCCCAAACTATTAACCCCACACCTGCCAATTACAAAAAGTGGGCAGAAGAAAGCGCGCTGTGCACCTGAGAAACAAGGAGGCATGAGCACCCCAGTCAGAGGCACTCTCCTTAACCAGTGCAGTGCCTGCCAGACTGTGGTGACTTAAAAACCAAGAACCCCTTTGGCGCGCAACCAATTACCCACTTTGATATCAAATAAAACTCTTAAACCACAAGTTGATGGGTGAAGGTCGGTCACAGCTTTTATTGAAAAACTTTTAACACAACCATTTAAATGGCACTTAACTTTAATTAACACGCGCTCGCCGCCTAATGCCCTGCTGCCAATCCGCAGGCAAGTCAGCCAACGAGCCGTAACTTTTGTGCCTTTATTCCTTTCACCGCCACGGAGGATCCTGTCCTCAAACAGGACTCCGACCCCCACCCATCAACAACAACGCTTGCTCGACACCATCTTGTAACCCTGAAAGGAAAATATCAACCCCGATGTCATTCAAATGGACCCCATCAGGCCTTAGCAGACCCGCATTATCGCCCTCCAACTGCCTATGACGTATAACCACTCCAAACTTATCTCTCACGAACTTTGAAATACGCGCATTAATTGTCCGCCTGGTTCGCTCGACATCAAACCCATCTCTGGCTCCTTGCCAAACAGCCCTCGGAATAATTTCGGACCATACCAACACAAGTTCTGGGAAGAAACCAGGAAAACGCTCCATATCCGACCTCATCACGGTAATGAGTTCCGCCACCTTGTGAGCACACAAGTCGTTTCCCCCAGCATGTAGGACCAATATTACCGACCCTGTAGCTCCTCTTGCGATGGACACGACTTCTGGCAAAACTTGAGGCCATAGCAAACCCCTGATTCCTCGCCACATAACGTTCACCTCACGAAATCCCAAGTGCTTCCCACCTGGGCGACATTCGGCCCGTTGCGCTGCCCAGAAAATGTACGAATGGCCGAGCAACCAGACGGTTGGCCTCACTGCATCTGCTGGTAAAACAAAGTGTTAGTGCAACAAATCAGGACGAATATACCGAGCAAAACATGCCGAACGCCATCTCCCTATTCTCTGTACTTCAGCATCCGACAAACCCGCCTTAGCGGCCTCGGTGGCAGCCCCAATGCGGAACGAATGCGTGCCATAATCCCCAGCCGGAACCCCCGCAGCCACCAAACATTTATTAAATAACGACTGAAACTGGTATCTTGTTAAGGGGGACGAGTCATCGTGCGTAAGGAAAAATTTGCCCCCTCGCCTGACAGCCGAATATGTAGACAACAAAAACACCGGGCACGCCGAAGAAGCCGCAGCGTGTAACAAAACCCAGGTACCCCTACCCAAAGGGTCCGTTTTCGACTTCCAAATCCGAACACGAACCCCAAGATCCAAAAACACGACATCCTCAAATAATAAACCACCCGACGAACTGAACTTCGACCGTGGGACCAATTCACTAATTCTTAAAGCCCCAAAAAATGCCAACGCAAAAGCTGCCGATAGCATAGCCGATTCAAAAACGGAACGACACACGGAGTCAGTAACAGATAAAAGGCGACCCAATAAAACTAGTGAAATGGGGCGCCTACACTCATTGCTAGGCTGAAGTCTCTTCCAACCTTTCATAGACTGCCTAATAATGAAAGACTTGGTAACATCCGACCATCCCAGTAATTGAAAATGGAAAGCCAAACCTGACAGACGCTGTTGCGCCGATGTGCCGGACAAGCCTCTAACGTGAAGCTGACCAAGGTATTCCATTGTGACTTGCAATCTCGCGTGATCGCAAACCTGAACCGGTCTGCGACCAACCAGAAGACACCACTCATCCCAAGCCTTACCATACGCTTGCCAAGTTGAAGGGGAAACCGAGGACCGTACCAGAGGCATCAGCTGTTCGCGACCAGGTCCCACAGAAGCTGAGGGCAAAGCGAACCCACCGGGAGGGCATTGGGAAAAGTAGCTCTGAAATCCTGCCAAACAAAATGAAACATTGGGTTAGTTGTTGCATGATCAGCCTCCTGAATGAGATGAGCCCGCAACCAAATGTTGAACCGGAGGCACAATAGGGCTAGTCTCCGCAAAAGACTCAACACCGGCAAAGACTTAGACGACATGTGATTGATACAGCGAGAAATGCTCAACGTGGTCGTTTGCAGATGAATTTCCCGATTGCACAACAAACCACCCCAAAGTTCAACAGCAACTATGATAGGAAAGATCTCGCACAAGTTTCTGTCAAGACACAAACCAGAACTTATCCACGCCTCTGGCCATAACTCATGACACCAGCGGTTACCGAAAAATGACACAAAACCCGATGACGCTTCTCCATGAGTAAACAATTCCAAATCCCCAGCCGTCCGACTGGGTAACAAAAAACAAGTATGACGGTTAAAAGAATGTAAAAATTACGACCATACCTCCAAATCCACCTTCATCACCTTCGTAACCCGAAGCTTGTGATTCGCATTCGACATGCCTTTTGTGGCCAGCGACAACCGCCGTGAAAAAACCCTACCCACCGGCATTACTCTGCTGGCGAAAACCAGCAAGCCCAACAAAGATTGCATCTGAGCCAGGGTCACCTTCTGCACCGACATGAAACCTTCGATTAAAGAAACCATCTTCTGTATCTTTTCCCGAGGTAAACGATAAACCATCTCGATCGTATCAATTTCGATACCCAAAAAAGACAAAACCTGAACCGGGCCAATGGTTTTTTCGCCTGATAAAGGCACACCCAAGGTCTCCGACAACGACTTAAATGTGCTCAGCAATCTGAAACAGAGATCCGAATCTTTAGGGCCGACAAACAAAAAATCATCCAGATAGTGAGTAATGGATCTGCTTCCCGATTCAAATCTTACGGCCCATTCCAAAAAAGAGCTAAAAAGCTCAAAATAATAACAGGAGATGGAACATCCCATTGGGAGACACATATCATAGTAAAATTCACCATTAACCTGGCAACCCAACAGATGAAAACAATCGGGGTGCACTGGCAACAAACGGAAAGCGGAATCAATGTCTGATTTGGCCAACCAAGCCCCTTCACCAGCATCACGAATCAAAGCAACCGCCCTGTCAAAAGACGCGTAAGACACTGACGCATCCTCCGAAGAGATCCCATCATTAACCGAAAACCCCTTTGGGTGTGATAAATGATGAATCAGGCGAAAAGAACCTGGCTCTTTTTTCGGCACAACGCCCAAAGGGGATACTCTAAAGTTATGAAATGGCGGACAAGGAAAGGGGCCAGCCATCCTACCGAGAGCAATTTCCTTATTAATTTTTTCGAGAAGAACCTCTGGATGTTCACGCGCGGATTTCAAATTAGACGGAAAAATACTGGCATCGTGCAGCTTAAACGGAATGAAAAAACCGAAAGAAAATCCAAACCGAAGCTGACCTGCAGCCTCCTTGTTAGGATACCGGTCGAGCCACGGTTCCATCGCGGCCACGTTCACTGGAGTCCTTCCGATAAGATTGTTGCGGCTTAACTGGCAATTTTCCAGTGGGCCGGTTGCAGCGGGCCGCTGGGTGTGATCCCCCACACGCTGAACATTCGTGTTTAAATTTGCATAGGCCGTAAAATCGACAGTGTCCCTCGTTAAATAACCAACAGGCACCCGGTCTACGCACGACCACTGAATTCGGGCCTGTTGAACCTTGTCCAGTAGTCGCCGCTGGAAAGGGGCACTGCTTTTGCGTCATCATCAGACGCAACCAAACTTCCGTCGCTTTAACCCCCCAACCTATCTCTGGATGCAGAGCCAGGCGCCTCCGAAATTCTTCATCATACCGCCACCAGGCGGAACCACCGTGAGCCTTATAGGAATTATAAATCATATCTTGATATATAAACAGCTCCGAGCAACGTTCCGGGTGCCGCTGACCCATAACATAACCCAGTACGGCGAAGGCCTGCAACCAGTTGTTCATAGTTTTCGCCACCTTTTGCCGTACCCGATCTAGAAACCTCTCAGCAGGTCTCCGTTCCTTGTCAACCGTGTGCTGATCCACGGAAATCAACGCCCAGATATCAATGTAATCGTTGTTCCATATTTTGAGCTTAGTATCCTCATCTATGTGCGATCCCAGCGCACTAACTCCACAAAACATAGCATCCTTATGCACCCCCGCCAGCGAGGAATCGCCCCTGTTAGTTTCCTTCACCTCGCCTGGTGGTGTGGGCAGCTGCCCTATTAGCGCCCTTAGCGCTGCAATAAATTCCACATTGTCAACCTTCTTCATACCCGATAAAGAACACTCACCAGAAACCACCGTCGGCAGAGGAGGGACTCCCATATGCGGAGGAACTCCGGCTCCCGGATAACCCACGTGGAAAGGAACACCATGACTTGAAGCCTCAGGCGGCGCGCTCGGCTCAACCCGGCTGGAAGTCCTTGATTGCGCCCTTGACTCCCTGCGACCAGAAGGAGGGCGCTGCACCAGCTCAGGGCTCACAGACGCACTTGACACCGACGAGGATGACGATGGAGAGCCACGCCTTGAGGACCGAGATTCATGGCCCTTACGGGACGACACCCTACGGCCTCCATGCCTGGATCTTTTCTGATGCCTATCCGGAGCATGATGACCCCGGCGAGAATGGGGGATGATGATGACGAGGAAGAGGATCTCCGGCGTCTACGCCTGCCCTGCTTCCCCTTGTGTAACTGTTCCCCTAAGGCACGTGAACCCGACCCACCCCGACTTGCACTAGGTCCCGCAGTAGCAGGATCCACTGTATCCGCCCGCCCCTGGTCATGGGGCAGGACTGAGTGACTGATGTCAACCCCGTATTAACTGGGGACTGACAAACCAAAAGGGGTAATAGGGGCTGATTAACCACGGACTCCTGTGATTGCCCCTGCCCAGGAGTCGTGGGAAGCTGGCCTCCCCCATGGGGTAATACTGCACTCCCCACAGGCTGTAAAGCAACTTGTTCCTCCACTGAAACAGTGGAGGAACTATTCTGTCTATTCCCCATGGTCACCACTGAGGAGTGGATGGGGTTAATCAGTCTAGTGGTCTGTGTTTGTATACTGCCCCTGGGGCCTGCGCTAGTATCCTGCACTTGCCAGGGCTGGACGGAGGGAACAGGGGGCTGTAGATGCGCCGCTGCACTGTTGTGCACGCCGGACCAGTGAGACGCTGCAGCCTCATGCGTCTGACTGGCCGGCAGGAAGTGAGGGGGCGGGGACTTCCTCCTGCCCGAGCGACGCCGAGGAGCACCGGAGGCCACCGGCGACATGTCCCTCAGACGCGCTGGAGGGCGGGAGCGCCGAGCGGACCGCCTGCCTCCACTCAAAGCCGCCGCCGCCACCTGTCCCTGAAGCGGCGACGCAGCGGCGGCAAGGTCAGCAGCTGGGTGCGGAGGGGCGGGTAGCAACTGCGCAGCAACCTGCGGCTGAGCGCTGGAAAGGTGAGCGCTGAGCCCCGCAATCAGGGACTGCAGCCAGTGCTCACCTTCCTGCTCTGCTCTCAATCTCAGGGCCTCAACCAGGGGGTCAGCCATCTCTCCCAACCAGACAGCGTTAGCAACAAACGCTTCCAGGACCTGGATACCCGGGGAAAGAGGGGGGGAGAATCATTGTGCCAACCATTTATACTACAGGAAGGGGGTTGGGACAACTCCTTTGCTGGCCCTATTGGCTCAGCCCTGCCCAAACTATTAACCCCACACCTGCCAATTACAAAAAGTGGGCAGAAGAAAGCGCGCTGTGCACCTGAGAAACAAGGAGGCATGAGCACTCCAGTCAGAGGCACTCTCCTTAACCAGTGCAGTGCCTGCCATTGAATCTGCTGTGGAGATGAATGGAAGACTGCATTTAGATGTCGGCATGGACATTTCAAATATCTGGTGATGCCTTTTGATCTCTGCAATGCTCCAGCAACCTTCCCACATCTGGCTAATGATATTTTCAGAGATCAATTGGTCCATTTTGTGGTGATCTATCTGGACAACATTTTAATTTTTTCTGATTCTTTGCAGGAACATCAGGAGCATGTTAAAACTGTCCTGAGGCATCTGTCCTGAGGCATCTGAAAGAGAATCACCTCTACATTAAGCCTGTGTAAAGCAGTGGTAGCACCGTACGCAGTGATGAGGCAGTGACCCACAAAATTCAAACATAAAAGTCTCTTTAATCTGTTTCCTCACAGTATTAAAGTCCAATTCACACACAAGTGCAAATCATATAGCATAGCATCAGTGTTAATTTCACAGCACTACATAGCAACTAGGATCCTACGCAACGCAGGCGGGAACCTTACCCTCCAGTTTGCAGCCGATAAATGCGCCAGTCCACCTTCAAGACCAGTTATCGTAATCGACCAAGCCGCTGTGGGTGTCAGTAGTTGGTCCTCTGGGCTCCGTGTTACTCTCACACAGGCTGTGCCTCTGCAGGCTGTCTGCTCCACACCAAGCAAACTCCACTCTGATACTGACAAACTCAATGCTCTGCTGCAGGGGTTTTTTCAAACAAACCTGTGGCCTTAGGCCACACGGAAAACCTTGACCAGAAATGAAACGGACTGCACCACTAACATACTGCGATCAGTTTCAAAGCAAAAAACCCAGAGCAGGTTTTCCTTAAAATCTGTCTTGGACAAAAGCACGTACAAGATAACATTTATTTCTATTATTTCTTGTCTGCATTGCAGTCATCGCTATGCCCGTGACTGCCATGCACACCTATGGACTTCATACACCTCCATGCACATCCTGGGGAGAGCACACAGTGACCCCTACCTGTGACATCGGTCACTGCTTCACCATTGCAATCCCAGCTACGCCTGTGACCGCAATGCATTCCCATAGCCTCAATATGCCTTCATGCGAATCCTGGGGAGAACATACAGCGCCCCCTAGCTGTAACAGGGGTCACGGCCTCACACATGAGGAATGCGAATTCCATCATACTGAGATTCGTTTTCTGGGGTATGTCATCTCACCACAGGGGCTTAACATGGAGACAAGTAAGATTCAGGCTATTCTTAATTGGCCCTTACCTAAAAATGTCAAGGAGGTACAGCGTTTCATCGGATTTGCAAACTTTTATAGGCGATTTATTCATAATTTTTCTGAAATTGCTCGACCCATTACACAGCTAACCAAGAAGGAAAATACTTTTTTGTGGTCCGTATAGGCTCAGGAAGCTGTAGATTGTCTCAAGTCCCTGTTTACTTCTGCACCTGTATTGATTCTCCCTAACCTGGCACATCCTTTCATTGTAGAAGTGGATGATTTGGACTGTGCTCTGGGGGCCATCCCCTCACAGAGAACGGGAGTGAAGGGTTTGTTACATCCATGTGCTTTTTTTTCTCACAGAATGTCTGTTAGAATGTCTGTTGCAGAGAAGAACTACCATGTGGGAGATAAGGAGCTTTCTAGCCATTATCGCTACATTTAAGGAATGGAGGCACCATCTGCAGGGGGCAGAACAACAAGTTATTGTGCTCACGGATCATCGCAACCTGGAATCCCTTAGATCTGCGAGATGTCTTTCTCAATGACAAGCTTGATGGAGTCTAATTTTTATTTTAATCTCTTTTCATTGTTTTCAAAAAGACAGTAACATATCAACATACAAACAAAAATGAACAAGAATCAGTACGTGGTGTTTGTACATGTTGGACATACCAGTCCGCATTTTCTAACAATTTCAAACTGACTCGTTAAGGCTCCAACACCTATTTACTAGTGTTGAGCATTCCGATACTGCAAATATCGGGTATCGGCCGATATTCGCGGTATCGGAATTCTGATACTGAGTTCCGATACTTTTTGCATATCGAATACTGGAATCGGAAGTTCCCATAATGCTATGAGCCAGTTTGATTTAATTCAGAAAATGAGGAATCCTAAGAAGTGTGGGCACATCCTGTTAGGCATGTAGGCATGTTAACTAATGGCATGGCTGTGATTGGCTGCTGAAATGATGTCATGATGCACTATAAAAGCCGCCGCCGCCATTTTGGGTTCACTCTGCTGTGAATTCAGTTAGGGACAGGACGCTGCTGTTCAGACTCCGAGGGACAGATAGAGATAGCGATTTTCTATATAGTACTTTACCCAGGCTACTTTTTCAACCGCTGTAGCTTTCTTTTGCCTTGCAGCACTGTTCACAGCTGTCTGCAAGGTCTGTGTGTGTGAGTGCAGCTCACGCTGTAGTGCTCTGCAGCCACCTCTGGTTGTAGTCCTCTCAGCGTGTGTCACTGCCTCATACATCGTCCTTTTTTGTTTTATTGCTGCTCATTTTTCCTGATTTCTCCTATTAGTGTGCTTCCATCCATATCCATCTACATTGGTTGCAAACACTATATAGGAGTAGATAGTGGAGCCTTTCTGCAGCCTTTCAGTGCTAGTGCACAGTTCTCTGCACTGTTCACGGCTGTCTGTGAGGTCTCTGTGTGTGAGTGCAGCTCACACTGTAGTGTGTTCTGCAGCTACCTCTGGTTGTAGTTAACTCAGCGTGCGTCACTGCCTCATACATTGTCCTTTTTTGCTGTAGTGCTGCTTATTTTTCCTGAATTTCTCCTATTAGTGTGCTTCCATCCATATCCATCTAGATTGGTTGCAAACACTATATAGGAGTAGATAGAGGAGCCTTTCTGCTGGCTTGAGCCCTGCAGCCCCAGCCAGATTAGTATTAGCCTATTTTTTGTAGCCTCATCTATTGCATTGTAGGTTACCTTCCTGCATTGTAATAGCTACAAAAAGTTTGTGATACTATCGCTTTTAAATCTTTGGTCACATCCTTTTTTTTTTTTGTGAAATAAAACACGTAAAAAAAGTTCACCAAACACTCCACGTTACAGTTGTGTAGGCCACATTAGCTCATATTAAAGTGTAGTCCACACTTTATAAAATTAGTGTTTCTTATGCCTGTTAGCAGCTGTTCAGGAATAAGCACACTAAGCCCTTAGTACTTTTCTGCCTATCTTTATCAGTCTACCAAGATGAAGAAGGCAGGGAGTAAGGCACGTGGTCGTGGGCGTGGAGTTTCAGCAGGGAGAGGACGTGGGGATTCTGTGCCTGCTGCGGGCACCAGTGACTCAGCATCCCCCCAGTTTTACCAGGGAACAGTCCTTTATGCGCAGCTTTGTAGGAGCTCGCCATACCCCACTGCTGCGGGAGGAACAAATTGAAGCCGTTGTCGGATGGATGGCAGCTAACGCATCGACTTCAATTAGTTCCACATCCTCTCAGGTCCAGAGCACTGAAGAGCAACCATCTGTCTCTTCACCACCTGTCAAATTGCCCAGGCAGTCAGAGAGCCCTGGACAGGAGCCATCTCTACTTCTTGTCATGGTCACGTGTGTCTGGACGCAGCGAGTACCGCTGACCCTGGATACACCGTCTCCAGTTGGGCGAATTTAAATAATAAGACGTGCAGCTGGATACACCATCTCCAACTGGCGAATTTAGCTATTACACGTATTAAACAATAATCTGGAAACCCCGCCTCCAGTAAGGTGAATTTAAATAATAAAGGGGAAACTGGGTAACATTAACAATGGTGGGCCCTGCGATAGGGAATAGGGGCGTGGAGACCTCCTGCACTCCCCTGAGCCAGAGTCCCTGCACTCCTAATGTTCCCTATGTCGGTTCCGCACCGGGCGACGCACAGGAACCTTAAAACCCTGACTCGCCCTGACCCTAAACCCTCACTAGGGAATTGGTCGGTGCGGAAACTAATCCCACCACTGCACTAAACACACACAAGGGAAAATGACAATACAGGGGGAACACCACTTAGCTTTGCTCTGTTGTGTATGCTCCTAGCAACAGAGCCCACCACCTGCGTGCATCTTCTCCTCCACCCGGATCCATCACCATAACCGGATCCATCACCATAGTGCAGCCTTGGAGCAGAGTCCACCACCAGTTGCAGCTGCCCAGTAAACAGAGTCCCAAAGATGAGTCCAGCTTCTGCCAAAAAGTCCAGCATGCTTGAGTCCAGTTTTCAGCAACCAAGTCCAGCATGCTGAGTGCAACTCTCACCATTGTCGCCTCTCCACCAAGCCATGCAAGCACCTCCTGCTGACACCATAAACTGCGACTCCACCACGCCATGCCAGCCCTCCATGCAGACTCCATAGCTGACTCAACCCCTCTGGCTGGGCTGCCCTGGACTCTCATTCAGCTCCTTCTTTTACCCAGGCTTCCTTGAGAATGACTAACTCACAATATCACCAACAGTGAACAAACACAACTGAACTCTTTTATAGAGCCTCACACCTGATTTGTAATTAAGTGCACATTAAACCAAAGAAACTAAAGTGCACTACCGCTCACCACCACCGGGGCAACTTAGAATGAACGACACCACATGTAATAATTCTAATGGCCACCGAGGGCAATCAACCCACTTTAGCAACAAGCCATAGGAAAAAAAGGTCACTTTGTCCATTTACTTGTCAGATCCACCTTGGATCATGACACTTCTGTTCTCTGAATCTCTTGGCTTGGAAATAGGGGGCCAGCCAAGCAGCATTCTAGAATGAGAAGAAGAGGGAGTATGCAGTGATGAGCAACTGCTTTGTCTCTCTGAATCTGAAAAGGCGGGTGGGCCAGTCCCTATGGTCAGTACACCTCAGTACGTATCTGATGATGAGACTCAGGTGCCACTTTCTGGTGCATATTGTGTTGGCGAGACTACCCAGGAGAAGCAGGTGTTTGAAGAGGGTAGTGTAGATGATGAGGTCCTTGACCCATCATGGCGTGAGGAACAGGAAGGTGGTGGGAGCAGCTCTGAGGAAGAGATTCTCTGAATGGCCAAAACAGGAGGGAGAGGGAGGGGGCAGACTCGGTTGCCTGTAGCCTCCACTTCAGCACCCATTAGGAGCATTCCTCTTCCAAAACCCAAAACAGGCGCTCCCAGGACTTGCAGAGAGTGGTCCTTTTTTGACACAGTTGCAGATGACATTTGCTTTGTCAAATGCAAGCTGTGTAATCAGAAAGTCAAAAAAGGGAAAAGTGTCAGCAACCTCAATACCACAAATATGTGGAAACATGTTGTGAGTTCATTTTCCCCTTCACTACTGAGGCCCGAGGAACTCCCTCTTCTGGTGAAGAAAGGTAGTGAGCCTGATTGTCAAACACCTGGGGCTGATGATGATGACTGGCTGAGTGGAGTTAATGACTGGATATAAGGCTGCCGACGCCCTTCTGGCCTGCGGGTGATTTCTCTGTGGACTTCTAGGAAACCAGTCTGATTCCTGCTCATCTAAAGCTAAGATTTCTGCTTTGCCTTTTTGCATTAGTGTTTTGTTTTCCTTGCTTTTCTGGATTCTGCCATTCCCTGCTGGGGTGAGCTGAATCTCCTTTTGCCTGTTGCTCTGTCTTCAGAATATTCCTGAGTACTGACATAGCCTTTTTGAAGCCTAGCGTCTTCAGGGCCTTTTTACTGTCAGTTTGTTGGCTCTTATTTTCATAGGGTTTTTCACGGATTGCAGACAGCAGCCTTCCTGCCCTTTCCTATCTAAGCTAGCGTGGGCCCCATCTTTGCTCAGTCTATCTTTCTGTCTGTGTTTTGTTCTTTCTTCTTGCTTCTCCGTCATTATATGTGGGGGGCTGCCTTTTGCTTTGGGGTCTGCTCTGGGGCAGTTTAGATTTACCTTTCTGTCTTTAGGCTATGTAGTCCTCCGGCTGTGATCGAGGGGCCTAGGGCATCGTAGGAGCCCCCCACGGCTACTGCAAGTTGTGTTGATAGGTTCAGGGGTCTGCAATCCGATAGCTGCCAACTTCTCTGGTTTTCTGGACTTAGCTAGCATTTCTATTTTTGCCTCCTACGGTGACTCAATTATAACAGAAATATGTGCGGACCAAGCACGTGGTGGAGTTACAAAGACACACTGAAGACATAGGCCAACCTACAGCACCACCTACCACCTCTTCAGCTCGTGTTGTAGCCTCTGCCTTCAGCTCACACACAGGTGGTTCGGCTTCCTCACAGGATCGCCATGGAAGAACCTCTGGCACTGTTGTACTGAGAAACAGTGTAATTCCACCCACAGCACCACGTTCCCTGTTCCCTGTCATCCTCACACTCCCAGGCCAGTCTACAGCCATCGGTAGCACAGGCATGGGAGAAAAGGTGGCCATACTCGGCAAACCATCTCCGAGCACAGGCTCTGAATGCTGGCATTGCAAAACTACTGTCCCTTGAAATGCTCTCATTCAGGCTTTTGGAGACTGACACCTTCCGTAACTTCATGGCATTGGCAGTCCCACAATACAACCTGCCCAGCCGCTTTTATTTCAGCAATTAAGCTGTCCCTGCCCTGCAAAAGCATGTGGAGGGAAAAATTAAACATGCGCTACTAAACGTCACCAGTAGCAAGGTCCACCTGACCACCGATGCGTGGACCAGTAACCATGGACAGGGACAATACCTTTCCCTTACTGCCCATTAGGTAAATGTTGTGGAGCCGGGTACAGATCTTGAGAGTGGCGCTGTACGTGTTCTGCCAACTCCACGGATTGCAGGAATCCAGTCTGCACACATTGACTCCTCCTCAAACTCCAGTTCCTCTGAATCAGCGCTGCCAGAGCCGTCACGGTCTACCTCCACATGGACCCGTGAACGTTTACCTGTTACGACCGATATGAGCACAGCCGTGGCCAAACGTCAACAGGCCATACTGAAATTAATTTCTTTGGGGAATCAAAGCCACACAGCGCAGGAGCTCTGGAATGCCATCAAGCAGGAGAGCGACGTGTGGTTTGTGCCAGTGAATCTCCAGCAAGCCTTGGTAGTGTGTGACAATAGCCGAAATCTGGTGGCAGCTCTGGGCCAGGCAACCTCACTCACATCACATGTCTGGCACATGTGCTCAACTTAGTCGTGCAAAGTTTTTGAGGGACTATCCGGATCTTGATGCACTGCTGAACAAGGTCCGCATAGAGTGCGCTCACTTGCGGCGTTGCAGCATGGCAAGATCGCGCATTGCATCAGGCGCAAACAAGTCGCACTGCGCGCCATTTACACTTCACTACCACTGATTGGGCCTCTATGAAGGACATCTGCCACGTTTTGCGTGCCTTCGATGATTCCACACGGATGGCGAATGCAAATGATGCACTAGTCAGCATGACTGTCCCCCTTATCAGCCTGCTTGAAAAAACACTGCAAGCACTAAGGGAGGAGGTTGTGGAAGAGGTGGAGGATGAGGAGTCACAAATGCCATCTGCTTCTGGACAGTCTGCGCAACGTGATTGCTCACAAAGGCCTAGGCAGGGGACACATTGTGAGGAGGATGAGGAGGAGTCAATGGAGGAGGAAGACATCTCTCCAGAGGAGGGAGGTACACAATGCTCTAGTAGTCAGTATGTAGAGCGAGGGTGGGGTGATGCAGAGCAGGCAGAGATGACGTCTCAAGCAGGGGACAGCGTTTCTTGGCCAGTTGGGAGTCTGCAGCACATGGTTGATTTCATGCTGCGGTGCCTGAGAAACGACCGCCGCATCGCCCACATTCTCAACACGGCTGATTATTGGGTGTACACCCTCCTAGATCTCGTTACCGGGACAACTTACAAAGCCTCATAACACCATTGAACTAGGAGCGTAAAATGCGGGAGTACCAAGACACACTGGTGCATTCCATCATGTTATCCATTCCACTCAAGAGCAGTGCTGCTAGTGCTTTACAAAGCAGCTCTGTGAGTCAAGTCATTGGAGGAAGTTCTGCACAAAGAGGGAGCAGAAGCAGCACCTCAGCACAAGGCAAGACCAGTATGGCCCAAATGTGGCAAAGTTTTGTGTCCCCGCCACAAATGTCTACACCATCACAGACGGCTCCAGTCAGCAGGAGGCAACGTTTCCGTCAGATGGTGACAGACTACATGTCTTGCCCTCTCAGTGTACTCCCAGACGGCTCTTCCCCCTTCAAGTATAGGGTCTCTAAGCTGGATACATGGCCAGAGCTTAGCCAGTATGCATTGGAGGTGCTGGCTTGCCCTGCTGCTAGTGTATTATCGGAACGCATCTTTAGTGCCGCAGGTGGTGTACTAACAGACCGTCGCATGCGACTATCCCCCGATAACATTGACCGGCTTACTTTTCTGAAAACGAACAAGGCCTGGATCTCGCCGGAATTTGCCAGTCCTCTTCCAGATTAAATAATTGTTCGGCAACAGTATCCAGGTCTCCTGTTGTGTTCATATTTCTACCACCTGAAATGTAATCCCTGGGCTCCAACACCGCCAGTTGCTGCTCAGAAGTGTCGTCTGCACAGAGAAAAACACTAATTCCTGTGTTACTGGGGTTCAGTAACGCCAGCTGCTCCCCTGCTATGTGTCCATCAATATCTCCTGCTCCATCCACATTCACACAACATCAGATAATAAACTTGCTCAAATTAGGCCTCAGCCTACGCCCTGATTGACTCTGGGCTCCAACACCGCCAGTTGATGCTCAGAAGTGCCATATGCACAGAGAAAAACACTAGCTCCTGTGTTAGTGGGGTTCAGTGACGTCAGCTGCTCCCCTGCTGTGTGTCCGGCAATGTCTCCTGCTCCCTCCACATTCACACAACATCAGATATTAAACTTGCTCCAATTAGGCCTCAGCCTACACCCTGATTGACCCTGGGCTCCAACACTGCCAGTTGCTGCTCAGAAGTGCCATCTGCACAGAGAAAAACACTAGCTCCTGTGTTAGTGGGGTTCAGTAACGCCAGCTGCTCCATTGCTGTGTGTCTGGCAATATCTCCTGCTCCGTCCACATTCACAAAACATCAGATATTAAACTTGCTCCAATTAGGCCTCAGCCTACACCCTGATTGACCCTGGGCTCCAACAATACCAGTTGCTGCACAGAAGTGGTGTCTGCACAGAGAAAAACACTAGTTCCTGTGTTATTGGGGTTCAGTAACACCAGCTGCTCCCCTGCTGTGTGTCAGGCAATATCTCCAGCTCTGTCCACATTCACACAACATCAGATATTAAACTTGCTCCAATTAGGCCTCAGCCTACACCCTGATTGATCCTGGGCTCCAACACTGCCAGTTGCTGCTCAGAAGTGCCGTCTGCACAGAGAAAAACACTAGCTCCTGTGCTAGTGGGGTTCAGTAACGCCAGCTGCTCCCCTGCTGTGTGTCCGGCAATATCTCCTGCTCTGTCCACATTCACATAATATCAGATATTAAACTTGCTCCAATTAGGCCTCAGCCTACACCCTGATTGACCCTGGGCTCCAACACTGCCAGTTGCTGCTCAGAAGTGCCGTCTGCACAGAGAAAAACACTAGCTCCTGTGTTAGTGGGGTTCAGTAACGCCAGCTGCTCCATTGCTGTGTGTCCGGCAATATCTCCTGCTCCGTCCACATTCACACAACATCAGATATTAAACTTGCTCCAATTAGGCCTCAGCCTACACCCTGATTGACCCTGGGCTCCAACACTGCCAGTTGCTGCTCAGACGTGCCGTCTGCACAGAGAAAAACACTAGCTCCTGTGTTAGTGGGGTTCAGTAATGTCAGCTGCTCCTCTGCTGTGTGTCCGGCAATATCTCCTGCTCCGTCCACATTCACACAACATCAGATATTAAACTTGCTCCAATTAGGCCTCAGCCTACACCCTGATTGACCCTGGGCTCCAACACCACCAGTTGCTGCTCAAACGTGCTGTCTGCACAGAAAAAAGAAAAAGCTCCTGTGTTAGTGGTGTTCAGTAACGCCAGCTGCTCCCCTGCTGTGTGTCCGGCAACATCTCCTGCTCTGTCCACATTCACACAACATCAGATATTAAACATGCTCCAATTAGGCCTCAGTCTACACCCTGATTGACCCTGGGCTCCAACACCACCAGTTGCTGCTCAGAAGTGCCGTCTGCACAGAGAAAAACACTAGCTCCTGTGTTAGTGGTGTTCAGTAACGCCAGCTGCTCCCGTGCTGTGTGTCCGGCAATATTTCTTGCTCCGTCCATATTCACACAGCATCAGATATTAAACTTGCTCCAATTAGGCCTCAATCTACGCCCTGATTGACCCTGGGCTCCAACACCGCCAGTTGATGCTCAGAAGTGCCGTCTGCACAGAGAAAAACACAAGCTCCTGTGTTAGCGGGGTTCAGTAATGTCAGCTGCTCCCCTGCTGTGTGTCCGGCAATATCTCCTGCTCCGTCCACATTCACACAACATCATATATTAAACTTGCTCCAATTAGGCCTTAGCCTACACCCTGATTGACCCTGGGCTCCAACACTGCCAGTTGCTGCTCAGAAGTGCCGTCTGCACAGAGAAAAACACTAGCTCCTGTGTTAGTGGGGTTCAGTAACGCCAGCTGCTCCGCTGCTGTGTCCGGCAATATCTCCTGCTCCGTCCACATTCACAGAACCTCAGATATTAAACTTACTCCAATTAGGCCTCAGTCTACACCTTGATTGACCCTGGGCTCCAACTCCGCCAGTTGCGGCTCTGAAGTGCCATCTGCACAGAGAAAAACACTAGCTCCTGTGTTAGTGGGGTTCAGTAATGTCAGCTGCTCCCCTGCTGTGTGTCTGGCAATATCTCCTGCTCTGTCCACATTCACACAACATCAGATATTAAACTTGCTCCAATTAGTCCTCAGCCTACCCTCTGAAGTGCCGTCTGCACAGAGAAAAACACTAGCTCCTGTGTTAGTGGGGTTCAGTAACGCCAGCTGCTCCCCTGCTGTGTGTCCGGCAATATTTCCTGCTCCCTCAACATTCACACAACATCAGATATTAAACTTGCTCCAATTAGGCCTCAGCCTACACCCTGATTGATCCTGGGCTCCAACACTGCCAGTTGCTGCTCAGAAGTGCCATCTGCACAAAGAAAAACACTAGCTCCTGTGTTACTGGGGTTCAGTAACGCCAGCTGCTCCCCTGCTGTGTGTCCGGCAATATCTCCTGCTCTGTCCACATTCACACAACATCAGATATTAAACTTGCTCCAATTAGGCCTCAGCCTACACCCTGATTGATCCTGGGCTCCAACACTGCCAGTTGCTGCTTAGAAGTGCCATCCGCACAGAGAAAAACACTAGCTCCTGTGTTAGTGGGGTTCAGTAACGCCAGCTGCTCCCCTGCTGTGTGTCTGGCAATATCTCCTGCTCCGTCCACATTCACACAACATGAGATATTAAACTTGCTCCAATTAGGCCTCAGCCTACACCCTGATTGACCCTGCGCTCCAACACTGCCTGTTGCTGCTCAGAAGTGCCGTCTGCACAGAGAAAAACACTAGCTCCTTTGTTAGTGGGGTTCAGTGATGCCAACTGCTCCCCTGCTGTGTGTCCGGAAATATCTCCTGCTCCGTCCACATTCACATAACATCAGATATTAAACATGCTCCAATTAGGCCTCAGCCTACACCCTGATTGACCCTTGTCTCCCACACCGCCAGTTGATGCTCAGAAGTGCCGTCTGCACAGAGAAAAACTCTAGCTCCTGTGTTAGTGGGGTTCAGTAATGTCAGATGCTCCCCTGCTATGTGTCCAGCAATATCTAATGCTCCGTCCACATTCACACAACATCAGATATTAAACTTGCTACAATTAGGTCCTGTATTGTTCAACATCTTTATCAACGATTTAGATGAAGGAATTGAGGGTAAACTGATTAAATTTGCTGATGACACAAAGCTAGGAGGGATAGCTAATACTAGAGAAGAGAGAGAGAGGATCCAAAAAGATATAAATAAATTGGAGAAGTGGGCAGCAACTAACAGAATGGTTTTTAACAGGGAAAAATGAAAAGTACTACATCTGGGCAATAAAAATGAAAAAAGCATATACAGAATGGAAGGAATAGGGCTAAGCAACAGCACATGTGGAAAAGACTTGGGTATACTAGTAGATTACAGACTGAATATGAGTCAACAGTGTGATGCAGCAGCAAAAAAGGCAAATGCAATTCTAGGATGTATTAACAGAAGCATACAGTCTAGATCACGTGAAGTCATTATTTCCCTCTACTCCTCTTCGGTCAGACCTCATCTGGAATATTGTGTCCAGTTTTGGGCACCACATTTTAAAAAAGACATCAACAAACTGGAGCAAGTTCAGAAAAGAGCGACCAGAATGGTGACCGGTCTGCAAACCCTGTCTTATGAGGAAAGGTTTCAGGATTTGGGAATGTATAGTTTGCAAAAGAGAAGACTGAGAGGAGACTTAATAGCTGTCTACAAATATCTCAAGGGCTGTCACATTGTAGAAGGATCAACTTTATTCTCATTTACACAAGGAAAGACTAGAAGCAATGGGATGAAACTGAATGGGAGGAGACACAGATTAGATATTAGAAAAAACTTTTTGACAGTTAGAGTGATCAATGAGTGGAACAGGCTGCCACGAGAAGTGGTGAGTTCTCATTCAATGGAAGTCTTCAAACAGAGGCTGGACAGACATCTAACTGGGATGATTTAGCGAATCCTGCTTTGAGCAGGGGGTTGGACTGGACCAGATGGCCCAGGAGGTCCCTTCCAACTCTACGATTCTATGATTCTATGATTCTACTTAATGTTTTGCATTTTTTCTGGAATGGCGGTTAGGCCGAAATCAGGAATTGCCGTTGACCTGCACTTACTGGGAAATCATCGTTCACGGCGAATTGGAATCCCAGATCCCCATCACTAACGGTGTTCAGCGGGTTATCTGCACCTGTAAGCAACAAAAGATGGTCCTTTCAGTGTAGCGCCAGACAAGGAAGGCCATGATAGCCCTGTTATTGCTCGATCGTGCGTGCCAGAGCCTCGCGTATCCCTCTAGTAAGCTTTATGCCTACCGCAGGGGCATGCCGGAGTCTCGTTCGTTAACGGAATAAAGCTGACAAATCGCTAGCACAACTACAAATGGACATACCACACCACACACACATAATCGACAAAGCTTTCAATGCATCTTTTTTTGAGGTGGCATGGCTGTGGTTTCCCGGGTGGAGTCCAATTAAGCCGCAGGCTCCACTCCTGGTGGTGCCCTTTTGGACATTCCTTTAAGATTCAGCTTTGCAATCATACTGCCCCTGGAAAGCAAACACTTTGGCTTCATGGACGCTGCTTGGCGGTTCATGGGAATAACGCCGCCCGATCGCCAGTTGCCATAATTTATTGGTGGGAAGTACGACGGTGTATGATCGTGTTCGTTTCAGATTTTGCTTTTTTGGGTTTGGTTTTTACATTTTTAGTCCAGACTTTCTTGACTTCATAAGGGCATGATAAGCCTAGATCTGTGTCTCTTCCACCTCCTCCTTTTACTCCTCCACCTCTTTTGTAAATGTAGTTGCCCTTTTCCAAATGTTATTTTTGTCTTCTGAGCATTTTGTCGGCTTTGGGACACCTTTTAAGGTGTTTTGTAATTGTTTTCTATGTGTTAGTATGTGTTTGCCTGCCATTGTTTTCAGTTAGGTTCGACGAACATTCGACGAACTTGCCTCCTGTGCGACGAACCAAAACACTAGCGGGGTGGCTCAACACTACTCATGATATATAGACATACATTGTTAATGTTTCACCCCTTTCTGCCATTAGACGTACTATCCCGTCCATGTGCCCTGGGACTTAATCCCCAAGGACGAGATAGTACGTCTAATGCGATCAGCGGCGCCCACGTGGTGAGCGCCGCTGATCGCGGCCGGGTGTCAGCTGATTATCACAGCTGACACCCGGCACATTAACCCCCGACACGTTAACCCCTTGTACACCGCGATCAAACACGATCGCGGTGTACCGGGGTTAAAGGGAAGCATCAGCAGGGAAGGGGCTCCCTCCGAGCTTCCCTGAGCCCCCCACGGCAGCGCAATGTGCAGCGCTGCTGCGGGGGACTCCTTCCCTACAGGCCCCCGGATCCAAGATGGCGACGGGGGCCTTCAAGGGCCTGTAGGGAGCTGACTTCCTCACTGCCTGCAAAGCGCAGGCATGAGTAAGTCTGCAGAACTGCCTGTGACAGATTGCTGATCTGTCACAGTGATCTGTGATGTGACAGATCAGCGATCTGTCACAGGACAGTGATGTCCCACCTGGGACTATGTAATAAAGTAAAAAAAAAAAAGTGTAAAAATAATTTAAAAAAAATCGCTAAATAAATTGGTAAAAAAAAAAAAAATATTCCCCAATAAATTCATTTTTTGAAAAAAAACAAAAAAAACAATTAAAGTACACATATTTGGTATCACCGCGTCCGTAGTGACCCGCCCTATAAAACTGTCCCATTAGTTAACCCCTTTAGCGAACCCTTTAAAAAATAAAAATAAAAAACGAAGCAAAAAATAATGATTTATTAGTATACCACTGAACAAAAAGTGCAATAACGTGCGATCAAAAAGACGCATATAAATATCCATGGTACCTCTGAAAACCTCATCTTGTCCCGCAAAAAACGAGCTGCCATACAGCATCATCCACAAAAAAATTAAAACGTTATAGCTCGCAGAATAAAGCGATGCAAAAATAATTATTTTTTATATAAAATTGTTTTCTTTGCAAAAAACCGACAAAGCATAAAAAACGACCTAAATGAGGTATCGCTGTAACCGTACTGACCCGAGGAATAAAATTGCTTTATCAATTTTACCGCACGTGGAACGGTGTAAACGCACCCCCCCAAAAGAAATTCATGAAACGCTGGTTTTTGCTCATTCTGCTTCCCAAAAATCGGAATAAAAAGCGATCAAAAAATGTCACGTGCCCGAAATGATACCAATAAAAACGTCAACTCGTCCCGCAAAGAATAAGACCTCACATGACTCGGTTGGTCAAAATACGGAAAAATTATATCTCTCAATATGTGGTAATACAAAAACTATTTTTACAATATAAAGCGTCTTTTAGCGTGCGACAGGCGCCAAACATAAAAACCGCCATAAATAGTAAATCAAACCCCCATTATCACCCCCTAAGTTAGGGAAAAATAATAAAATAAATTTTTTTTTATTTATTTCCATTTTCCCATTAGGGTTAGGGTTAGGGCTAGGGTTAGGGTTAGGGCTAGGGTTAGGGTTAGGGTTAGGGCTAGGGTTAGGGTTAGGGTTAGGGTTAGGGCTAGGGTTAGGGTTAGGGCTAGGGCTAGGGTTAGGGCTAGGGTTAGGGCTAGGGTTAGGGCTAGTATTAGGGCTCAGAGTAGGGTTAGGGGTGTGCTGGGGTTATGGTTGGAGTTATAATTGGGGGGTTTCCACTGTTTGGGCACATCAGGGACTCTCCAAATGCAACATGGCGTCTGATCTCAATTCCAGCCAATTCTGCGTTGAAAAAGTCAAATGGTGCTCCTTCCCTTCCAAGCTCTGCCATGCGCCCAAACAGTGTTTTACCCCCACATATAGGGTATCAGCATACTCAGGGCAAATTGCAAAACAACTTTTGGCATCCAATTTCTCCTGTTACCCTTAGGAAAAAAAAAAATTGGGGGCAAAAATATAATTTTTGTGGAAAAAAATGATTTTTTTATTTTCACGCCCAGGCGTTATAAACTTCTGTGAAGCACTTGGGAGTTCAAAGTGCTCACCACACGTCTAGATAAGTTCCGTGGGGGGTCTAGTTTCCAAAATGTGGTCACTTGTGGGGAGTTTCAATAGTTTAGGTACATCAGGGGCTCTCCAAACGCACATGACACCCGCAGACCAATCCATCAAAGTCTGCATTCCAAAACGTCACTACTTCCCTTCCGAGCCCTGACGTGTGCCCATACAGTAGTTTTCTCCCACATATGAGGTATCAGCGTACTCAGGACAAATTGGACAACAACTTTTGGGGTCCAATTTCTCCTGTTACCCTTGGGAAAATAAAAAAATTGGAGACTAATTGATCATGTTTGTGGAAAAAATACGATTTTTTTATTTTCATGCCTGGGCATTAAAAACTTCCGTGAAGCCTTTGGGGGTTCAAAGTGCTCACCACACATCTAGATAAGTTCCATAGGGGGTCTAGTTTCCAAAATGAGGTCATTTGTGGGGGGTTTCCACTGTTTAGGTACATTAGGGGCTCTCCAAAGGCAACATGACACCCGCAGACCATTCCATCAAAGTCTGCATTCCAAAACGTCACTACTTCCCTTCCGAGCCCCGACGTGTGCCCATACAGTAGTTTTCTAGTCAGCGTACTCAGGACAAATTGGACAACTACTTTTGGGGTCCAATTTCTCCTGTTACCCTTGGGAAAATAAAAAAAATGGGGACTAAAAGATGATGTTTGTTGAAAAGATACAATATTTTTATTTTCACGCCCGGTCGTTATAAACTTCTGTCAAGCACTGGGGGGTTCAAAGTGCTCACCACACATCTAGATAAGTTCCTTAGGGGGTCTAGTTTCCAAAATGCAATCACTTATGGGGGGTTTTCTCTGTTTAGGTACATCAGGGGCTCTCCAAAAGCAACATGACACTCGCAGACCATTCCATCAAAGTCTGCATTCCAAAACGTCACTACTTCCCTTCCGAGCCCCGACGTGTGCCCATACAGTAGTTTTCTCCCACATATGAGGTATCAGCATACTCAGGACAAATTGGAGAACAACTTTTGGGGTCCAATTTCTCCTTGTACCCTTGGGGAAATGAAAAAATTGGTGACTAAAAGATCATGTTTGCGGAAAAAATACGATTTTTTTATTTTCACGCCCGGGCGTTATAAACTTCTGTGAAGCACTGGGGGGTTCAAAGAGCTCACCACACATCTAGATAAGTTCCTTGGGGGGTCTAGTTTCCAAAATGGGGTCATTTGTGGGGGGTTTCTACTGTTTTGGTACATCGGGGGCTTTCCAAACGCGACATGGTGTCCGATCTCAATTCCAGCCAAAAACATCAAATGGCGCTGCTTCCCTTACGAGCTCTGCCATGCGCCCAAATAGTGGTTTACCCCCACATGAGGGGTATCAGCGCACTCAGGACAAATTGCACAATATCTTTTAGGGTCCTGTTACCCTTGGAAAAATAAGAATTGAGGGTGAAAAGATCATTTTTGTGGAAAAATATGATTTTTTAATTGTACGGCTGTATGTTATAAACTGTGAAGCCCTTGTGGGTTCAAAGTTCTCACCACACATCTAGATAAGTTCCATGGGCGGTCTAGTTTCCAAAATTGTGTCATTTGTGGGGGGTTTCCACTGTTTTGGTACATCAGGGGTTTTCCAATCGCGACATGGTGTCCGATCTCAATTCCAGCCAAAAACGTCAAATGGCGCTGCTTCCCTTCCGAGCTCTGCCATGCGCCCAAATAGTCATTTACACCCACATATGGGGTATTAGCGTACTCAGGACAAATTTCACAATAAGTTTTAGGGTCCTGTTACCCTTGGAAAAATAAAAATTGGGGGTGAAAAGATCATTTTTGTGGAAAAAATATGATTTTTTAATTGTACCGCTGTACGTTATAAACTTCTGTGAAGCCGTTGTGGGTTCAAAGTTCTCACCACATAGCTAGATAAGTGACTTGGGGGGGTCTAGTTTCCAAAATGGGGTCACTTGTGGGGGTTTCCACTGTTTAGGTACATCAGGGGCTCTCCAAACGCGACTTGGCGTCCGATTAGAATTCCAGCCAATTTTGCATTGAAAAAGTCAAACAGCGCTCCTTCCTTTCTGAGGTCTGCCATGCGCCGAAACAGTGGTTCCCCCCCACATATCAGGTATCAGCGTACTCAGGACAAATTGTAAAATAACTTTTGCAGTCCAATTTCTCCTGTTACCCTTGGTAAAATAAAAAAAATTGAACCTGAAATATTTTTTTTGTGAAAAAAAGTTAAATGTTCATTTTTTTTTAAATATTCAAAAAATTCCTGTGACGCACCTAAAGGGTTAATAAACTTCTTGAATGTGGTTTTGAGCACCTTGAGTGGTGCAGTTTTTAGAATGGTGTCACTTTTGGGTATTTTCTATCATACAGACCCCTCTAAGTGGCTTCAAATGTGATGTGGTCCGTAAAATTAAAATGGTGTTGCAAAAATGAGAAATCGCTGGTCAATTTTTAACCCTTATAACTTCCTAACAAAAAAAATGTTGGTTCCAAAATTGTGCTGATGTAAAGTAAACATGTGGGAAATGTTACCTATCAAGTTTTTTGTGTGCCGTATCTCTGTGATTTAAGGTCATAAAAATTCAAAGTTGGAAAATTGCAAAATTTTCAAAATTTTCGCCAAATTTCCGTTTTTTTCACAAATAAACGCAAGTTATTTGAATGAAATTTTATCACTAACATGAAGTACAATATGTTACGAGAAAAAAATGTCAGAATCACCAGGATCCATGGAAGCGTTTCAGAGTTATTACCTCATAAAATGACAGTGGTCGGAATTGTAAAAATTGTCCTGGTCATTAACGTGCAAACCACCCTTGGGGCTTAAGGGGTTAAACTATGCTATATATACCTGCTATCTGATGATACTGTACACTTTGTCTACTTTTTATATTCTTGTCTAATCCATACTGAGCCTGGGAGTGTCTCTGTGTGACTGATGGAATATATATGGAGATTGACAATTATCCTTTGACTGAATAGAGCTGTACGCTTCTGATACAGTACCATATATGTGATGTTATTTTGTGTCTATTTTGTGCTAAATTTGGAAGTTTGGTGGAAGAGGCCACGGACGTGGGCATGGGGGGGCCAGCTGGTGCTGATGGTGGTGGTGCATCTGCTGGTAGTGGCAAAAGCACAATAGCAGCTAAGGCAGGAGGTGTTGAGCCCGCGTCATGGTCTGTCTATGGAACGTCTAGAAGGCTACCTCTTCTGGGAGTAGGTTAACCGTTTTTAAAGCCAGAGCATGAGGAACTGGTTTGGGCTTACATTGCCGAAACAGACTCCAGCTAATAAGCCCTCCTCTTCTGAAGTTTCAAAAACTGCAAGCACTGAGTCATCAAGTGCTGGCTCCTCGTCAGGAAAAACCCTTTTCCTTGTGTCCTTCACCCCCACCAAATGTGAATGATGCAGCAGGCCTCACTTCACATTAGTCCATGTAGCTCTTTCTATCATACCATGCATGGGTTATCAAGTCAAATCGTGAATTCCCCAGTCCAAGATGAATCTGACATGGAGTGTGGGTGGCCAGGCAGGGCAGTGGGGTTAATCGGTACCGGGACGGTGTCTCCCTGGGATGTGTCACAGTGGTGGTGACCCGTTCCGTGGCCCTCGGCGTCCATGCAAAGGGGTGAATTACGTTTATAGGTGAATGATACGTGATGCCACCTGTGGTTTCTGAGTAGATTGACCAACGCTGCAGTGGCGCTTCTCTGGGACAGAAGTTGTGGTGCAGCTAAGATGTAGAAGCCCTGCACAGGTATGGTCATTGTCGCAGGGCACATGAAAGAGTTGGTAGATGGTGTGCAATGCAGGATGTTGCAGAGCCGTGCGCCAGGCGCAGGAGAAAAAGGACAGACACAGTCGTGCAGTTCCTTTACCTGTACTTGGTAAGTGCCGTCCAGGACCCAGAGTACAGATGGAGAAGGAGTTGGTCAGCCTGGAAGCCAATTTGGAATTCTCTCTCTGCAGATAGGTAGTGTAGCCTCCGTTCTAGCGCTTATCTGAGGTACTCGCAGTACTGAGTTCAATGAAGTTCCCCCTGTTGACCCTCTCTTGGAACTTTCTCGTATGGCAGGCGGCCATAGCCTTTTCCTTCTGGCTCCCACACATCGCTGCTGGGGCCTCCGAGCCTTAGTTGGGTACAGAGTATTTACAGCTGCTACTTCTTCCGGTTTCTGCTGCAGGAACGTCATTGTCCCTACAAACACGGAGACCGGAATCCGGACCATGCGCTCAAGCTAGGAGTGAGCCTTAACTCTGCTCATCCTCCAGCTCCCCTTCTCACGTCCACACACTTCCCCTTCCCTTCGCAGACTGCCCTAACTTACCTCCTCCCGACCACAGACAGCAGCTCCTCAGCAGTCAGGTTCAGAGGTCTCCCTGCTGGCCTGGAGTGGGAAATGTGTTGTGTGTTGGTTTAACTGCTAGAGAGATCCTTCGTTGCTCCCAAGCGTGACATCACACTCCCTAGGAGGAAGGTAATGCCACTGTGGCGACCGTACTCCTGGGGGCGCCACAAGTGCACTGAGGCCCAGCTACTGCTAGATGATTCTGCTGGTACATTGACCCAGACCACTACATTCCCCTCGCACTCTACACAGCCTGAATGTGACCCAGATGAAACTCAGGTTACCCTTCCCATATACTGTACCAACTTTCACGGTGACAAAAAGGAAGGTGCAGCTGAAAGCGCAGGTTCGGCCCACCCGCAGTCAGACACACCGCCGTACTATGAGGGGCTCTGTGCCAGTGCCATCGCCAACGAGTGGGCCCCCCCTGCTTGCTCTGGATCACAGCACTTGCAAAGTTGAAATACTTACCTCTCCCTGCTCCGCCACCATGACGTCTTCCGCGTTTCCTGACAGTGATATTCTGATCAGAGAGCGCAATGACATCACGTCTGTATGCCCAGACTAGTACAGGGATTCCCTAGCGAGGAGACTTATTTGAGGAGACTTATTTAATTGTTTTCAATGTTGGGACAGCAATTTTTGGTGAGCACTATACTCTGGAGAATGATATATGGGGCCCACCATACACTGGAGCATTCCAAAGGTGGACATCAGACACTGGAGCAGCATTTACAGGGCCCATTATACACTAGAGCATTAGAAATGGGGCCCATTATATATAGAGCATTATTTGGGCCCATAAAACAGTGCAGCATCATCCATGGGGACCAACATATACTGTAGCATTATGTGGAGTTCATCATATACTGTTTCAAACATTATATGGGACCAATGATTCTGTATGGTGAAATATATGGGCCTCATTACTCTGTATAGCGCACTATGCGGTGGCCATAATACTGTATGGAGTAAGATACTGTCTGTTTTTGGAGCTATTGGAGAATTTAAAATGGATATCAGTCACGAGATGTAAAAAGTGAAGTATTTTTCATTGTACTATACCGCTATTTCTCTGCCGTATCGGAGCATCATTAGTTGTGGTATGTGTTAAAGGGGCGCTCTTTGGCCCAGGGCACATGAAAACCTGAAGCCAGCCCTACCCCCCCACAAATTTAGCCAAATAACCCCCATTTTTCAGTGTGTAACTAGTATTATGAAGTAAATTAAGGTTGAAAAGCTTCAGTAATAAGATTTGATGTTTTTGGCATTCAAAAGGGCACTGTAGGTGTGTTTCCTGGCCTCCACTGACTTTGCTTCCCCATTGACTTGCATTGGGTTTCGTGTTTCAGTCGGCCTTCGACTTTTCACAAAAATCGGCCGATTTCGTTCGACCCGACTTTTGCGAAAGTCGGGTTTCATGAAACCCAACTCGACCCCAAAAAAGGCAAAGTCGCTCAACTCTACCGCTGATGCCTGGTTCGTCACCTGTATTCAAATCTTTATTCAAAATTTTTATTCAGAGTTTCACATCTTTATTAGGACATTACTATGAGGCTAAACTCTTTAGAAAACATTCACTCCTAATTAAATACCTAAACATTGCTACCAGCTAAATTCTGTAGAAAATCTGTTCTTTTGCTATCATCATTCTCATAAGACACATTATATAATACTTCACATTAAGACGTCAATAATTCTTGCACTTGCTGGACACCGCTCCCCGTCGGGAATTCTTGCAGTGTCCTTGGGGTTTGGAGCAATGTTCCAAGTTGAGGTAATTCTTATCTAAAGAAGACTTATGTAAAACCAAAAGAGGGCACCTTAAGAGGCGCAACTATTTACAAGACAGTTTGTGATTCATTCCAAATTCATGATCACTGCAGTTCTAATTTCAAAAATACTAATGCCAAAAACTAGGCAAACTTGAAGAAAACATGATAAACAATGGGGCACAACGGTGCCAATACCCTCCTGGTTAACAATTAGTTGTGGGCATGTTCTTTTATTGGTGGTCCCCTCCTGGGGTAGTGGAAGCTGGTTTCTTTTGCTGCTTCCAGGGAAGACTGTCTGTTTTTCCACCTCCTGGTGGGTTTACAAATTGTTGGTATTCCTTCTCCCAAGGAGTTAGGTTGGTGGCTGCCTGTGCAGATGAGGTGGCAGCTGTTTGAACTGCTGCCTGTGGTACAGCAGGGGTAGCAACTTGTACCTGGGGATGTTGTACCTCAGCTTCAGGTGTTATCTCTGCTGCCTTGGCTTTTGGTCGGACCGCGGGTGAAACTTTCGCCTGTGGCCGCTTGTAGGGTGAAACGTGAGGATCATGAATCTCTGGAAGGGGGAACCCATGATGCATAGTAACACCCATCAGATGCTCAGACTCCTCTGCTGAGATCAGAAGATGTCGAATGGGACGCGCCTGCTCCAGTCTTGCTCTTTTTAGCAGAGCCTTCTTCCACTTCCCCATCGCAGTCAGTTTAGTGCCTTGGAATTGAGAACACAGCTCTTCCATTTGTCCCATGCGGGGTACCGGCCTGCTGCACGCGCTGTACGGGAACTTAGGGGGCCGTAGTCCCAGGGCAGTGTAGATAAAGAGCTAGTGAGGAGAGCGTAATGGTGCAGTGTTAAGCACAGAGATGTAGCAGTGCTGAGTGGGTTGGCGCAGGAATAAGCGGAGGACACCAGAGCATGTAGTTCCAAAGCTTTACTCACAGTCTGTTGTGCATACAGGTGCCCGCATCGGTGCTGTGTTCTCCAGGTCAGGGGCTCAGCCAACCTCCAGGTAAGATGAAGTACTACGCTCCAACACTCCGCCAACATATGCCTTCTCTGAACGTCTCCTTTCTAGCGCTTGTAATGAAGTACTTGTGGTTGTGTGTTAAACCCAAGTTCCGCCTTTAAAATGTTCATTTGAACTCTACTTGTACGGCAGACAGCTGTAACCTGCTTTGGGGACTCCATGCTACCAAGTCCCGGCTCACTCAAGTTGCTGCTGTGCCCCCAAGTCTTGTGTGGGAATAAAGTGGTGATAACTTCTATTTGGGTCGCCCCGTCCCAGGGCTGTGGGGTACTCGGTACCGGGCCGGTGTCAGGGGAATGTGTCACAGCGGCGGTGACCCGGTCCGTGACCCTGGGCGCCCAAATCAATGGTAGTTTGTAGTTAATGTAGTTTAAGTGGAATAGAATAGTTCTTGAAGCCACCTGTGGTGTTTGGCAAGCAAGATGTTAAGCCAACGCTGCGTGCAGATCCTCTGGGGCTAATGGTGTGTTGCAGCATAGATGGTGTAGCTCCCCACAGGTGAAGCTGTAACCCCAGGGCAGTGTAGTTGCAATGGATGAGAATAGGTGCAGGCGGTGTGAGGAATGTTGGTACCCAGATGTAGCGGTGCTGGCGGTGCTGGTGGTGTTGGCGCACAATTGAATGGAAGACACACTGGTGCCTACCACCGTGCCGTGTCCTCCAGGGCAGAGACTCAATCAACCTCCCGGGCAAGTCAGGATTCTCCTCTCCAACACTCCGCCAACATGTACCTTTCCTGAACAACTCCTCTATTGCGCCTTTTAGTAGTATGAAGAGCTCCAGTACCGTGGTACTCTGAAGATCCTCCTGTCAGATGTTCCTAACAACTCTACATGTATGACAGACAGCTGTAGCCTCTCTCGGGGACTCCCTTCTCCGGAGTCCTTGCTCTCTATTCAGTTGCTGTTGTGCCCCAAGTCTTAGATGGGAGTAGTGCATTTACAGCCAACTACTCCACCAGTGTCTGCTGCAGAACCATAAGTGTCCATACAACCTCGGGGACCGGGCCCCAGCCTTGCACTGAGAACCTATAGGCAGGGTTCCTCTTCCAACCCACAACTCCTCTCTGTTCTCCTACTCCTTCGTTCTGTGCTGTTCCTTCTCTCTCTTATGGAAGCTTAGGTTGCAGTTCTACTTCTTTCTCCTTCTGTTCCTTTCCCATGCCAGCTGGCTCAGGTCATTGAGGCAGCTGCAGCACTCCTTCCTCCATCCCTCTTCCAGGGATCCTCACTCCTATCTGAGTGACTTCCTCTCCCAGACGCTCTGTCTGACTCACTTCCAGACTGATCTGTAATTCTAAACCTTCCAAACCTTTTAAAAGTCTCAACTCCACCCACCTCCCAGCACATCTCGTGTTACGAAGCAAGGAACCATGAAAGGTGCTCTGGTACCCTCTAAGCATGGAGCCACAATGTGGTCAGTGCTGAACTATCCTGTGTGTGGGGTGCAGGTGGTGGAGCGTGGAAAGGAGCTCCCAACTTACCTAGGTGGTGGGGCACTACACCTTAGGAGAAGGTGCAGTATCTCTTTGGCGACTGCGCCTCAGGGGCGCCACATATTCCTCCGGTGTCTGCTGCAGGACCATTAGTATCCATTCAACCTTGGGGACCAGACCCCGGCCATGCGCTTAGAACTTGAGGAAGGGCTCTGCTCTGACCCTAGTCCTTAGTTCTCTTCTTCTCCTCACGTTCTGTACAAATCTTTCTTTCTTATGGAGAATCAGGCTTTCTATATCTCTTTCCAGCGCCAGCAGCTCCAGGTCACAGGAGACTGCTGCAGCACCTCCTTCCATCCATCCCACTCAGGGGATCTTCTCTCACAGACTGACTTAGTCAGACTCACCTAGTCCTAATAATCTCCCGCTCTCTTGTGCAGTCTAAGCTCCACCCACCTCCCAGCACTCTTCGTGTTCCAAGCAGGGAGCCACCAAAGGTGCTTTGCTACACTACTATGTTGCGTGGGATGCAGGTGTTGGAGTGTGGTCAAGTGTCTCCACCTTACCTGAATGGTGGGGTACCACACCTCAGGAGGAGGTGCAGTACCTCTGTGGCGACTGAACCCTCAGGGGCGCCACAATTACATCTCAATGTAACAGGCTGAAATTGGATGGTGTATGACAAGGTGGAGGGTGTATATAGTATTGGTGAGAATTTGAATCTCACTAGAGATTTGAGGACGCTGACAATGATGCTCTCAGTCCAAGTATGGACGCAGGCAGCCTAATAAGCAGGACTGCTGCACACAAAAGGGTGGAAAAATGAACGCTTGGTAACTGTGCAGAAAAGAGGAAGAAAAGTATTTTTGTTTTTAAAAAAGCAGTTTGCACAGCAGTGTTCAAACAGCAATGCAGCTATCAGGGAGCCTTATAAGGCAGCCTAATAACCAACAGAGCTGATGCACAAAAATAGAGCCTCTCCTGCACACAAAGTGTTGTGTGTTGTAAGTGGAAATCACTAACAGCAGAAGCAGTTTTTTGGTTCTTCTTCCTTGCCTAACGCTCTCCCTACAGAATCAGCAGCAGCAGCTCTCCCTATGCTAAGATTGGCTTAAGTAAGATAGCGGTCGGCGTTCACGCCCTTTTATAGCCCCTGTGACGCCACACAAAGCCAGCCAATTACTTGCATGCCCTTCTCAAAGATGGTCGTGACTCGTGACCGATGCCTATGTCATCGCATTTCCCACAGTGTGCGTCCTCCATCATTGGCTGAAAAAGGGCGCTGGAAGCATCTTTTGAAACGCAACTTTGGTGCTCTGGTCGCCGACCTCGTGGCTGACCTCACGCTATGGTCGGGTTTCGTTTTATGAAACCTGACCTCAGCAAAAGTCGCCGACTTTTGAATATGACCGACCAGTTTTGCTCAACTCTAGTCCTGATTTGTTTGTGAACCGGCGGGACGTGGAAGCCCATCTAGTCCATGGACACATGGAGCGCGATCTTTTTGAGGGGGACTATGTCTCTTTCACCCACCATCTTGGTGACAGGGGATGTTATGCCCTCAATGTCCACAGGATCCCCGCCGAGTTAAATGCCCAGCAGGGGGCGCAAGAATCAACATTGGAACCATTACCGGAATTGACAAAATCATCGATCTCGTCTGCCCACCAGGGGGCACCAAAGCCAAGATTAAGCCTGGAAGCAAGTAATGTCTTGTCTAAGCAGCAGGAGGCAACAGCAGCAACCCCAATACAGGCTGCAACTTTACCACCAATTGCTACTGTGGTACCAAGGTCGGCAACCTTCACTGCAGCTCAATTGACGGAAGCACTACAACAGATAATGTCAGACAATATTAGTCTCTTCCATCCCACAAAGAAGACTACACAAGTGTTGCCCTGGAAGTGACCAAAACCTGATGCTTCTGATCAGTAGGAGCCATGCTCGTCAGGAGAACTGAACTGACTTCTCCAGTAAGTCTTTGTACATAAGTTACCCAGGAGGGTTCTACAAGTTTTCTATATTGTTATTCCTATTAAAGTGAACAGTACACTTTTGAAAATTTTTGTAAATAGTTAAACCCAGGTGGGTTTTGGCAAATTGTTCCTTTTAGAATTAGGATAAGGAAAGAACTGTGGAGATCATGAACAGTGAGTGATCCGGACACTCTAATTGTAAATAAGTTTAGTGCCTCTTAAGGTGCTTCTTCTTGGTTTTACTTATGCCTTTTAGAAACATTAAGATATCTTCAATTTTCTTCAACTAATCATTACAGTAGACCTGAAGAAAAACCCGTTGGGTGTGGCCGAACACAGGGTCTAAGCGGCAAGACCAGAATGTCCTGCAGCCCACCTAGGACCACCGTTGGAGGTTTTGAGCAGATCCTCCACAAAGAACATGGACACTTGAAGATACCCCCGGCTAGGAGAATATCTGTCATATTTCATTGATTAATGCAGTTTTTGTACAAATAAAAGTGTTATTATGATTGTAATATATGCTAAGTATAGGATGTTTTATAAGTATAGGATTTTGATAACTTTTTGATAACAAGTACCTTTTACTGTGTAATGTAACGTGATAGGGAAACAAGCACTTTTTAGATAGATATAGATAAAAAAAGAAATTGGTTAATTAGGGACTAAGTAAGTTTATAGTAGTGGTGAACCTTAGTTTGGCAGTTGTCACTAAAGACCTTTTTGATACTGTGTACAGGAACAGAGAGTGTCCAGATCTGGAGGCGAACCTGATAGGCGAAAGTGATTGCCCCAGTAGCACTTTACTAATAATGACAAGAGTTAGGCAGCGCTTAGGACAGTATAGTCGTTAGATAGAATATTAGCATAAGATAGGATGACGTTCAGTAACATTCAAAATAGTTCTCTCCTTAAGAGATGTTTTATACTGTTAATTTAAATAGCAGAATTTGCATGTTTCAGTAACAGCTCTTCTTTCTCATTAGTTTACAGCCCGCAGATGTGCTGTGGTTAACGGGGGGTATGTGGCGCCCCTGAGGGTTCAGTCGCCACAGAGGTACTTCACCTCCTCCTGAGGTGTAGTATCCCACTTCCCAGGTAAGATGGTAACAGCTGACCAGACTCCAGCACCTACATCCAGCACAGACACCTTAGAACAACAGAGCAACCATTATGGCAGCTGCTTTGGTTCATGAAGGGTTCTGGGTAGTGGGTTGAGCTTAGAAACACTAGAGGGGAAAGCTGACAGAAAGTTAGCCAGTTCCCCTTCAGGGGAAGAATGGAGAGAGGATGTGTTCGCAACAGCTCCCTGTAAGCTGGAGCTGTTGGCAAGGAAAGAGGAAGAAAGAAGGATCAGTTGTTCAGAAGGAAGATAGATTAGAACAGAACCTGAAGAGGAGAGAGACTGGGAATTGGGGCTAGTGCAGAGCCTTTTCCTAAGTTTAATGCACCAAGGCCGGGCGCCGGTATCCGAGGCTGTGTGTGATACTAATGATCCTACAGCAGAAACTAGAGGAATAGAAGTTGTGACTACTTTATTCCCACCTAAGACTCGAAGACACAGCAGCAACGTTTGTGAGCCGGGACATGATTGTATAGAGTCCCCGAAGCGGGCTACAGCTGCCTGTCATACGAGTGGAGTTATAAGTAACATCAAGCAAGAGGAACTTGAGTGTAATTCAGAACTACAAGTACTTCAGATTAGTGCTAGAAAGGAGACGTTCAGAAAAGGCACATGGAAGGGAGTGCTGGAAGAGTGTATTCCATCTGTCTGGGAGTTGGCTGAGCCACTGACCTGGAGGCTGTGGCACTGAAGCGGGCACCTGTCTGTGCCAGAAACATGAGTAAAAGAATTGGAACTGCACTCAGCTGTGTCATTGCCTACTTCCTGCACCAACCTACTCAGCACTGCTACATCTCTGCGCCTAACACTACACCAACTACCTCAACACCTACTACTACTGCCCTGGGGCTACAGCTCTACCTGTGGAGAGCTATTCCACCTTTGCTGCCTTATACCATCTGTCCCAGAGGATCTGCAACGCAGCGTCGGCTTAACACCTTCACTGCCAAGAACCACAGGTGGCTTCACAAATTATCTATCTATAAACTTTATTCAGCTTCATTCCACCTATTTTACATGGACACCCATGGCCACGGACCGGGTCACCGCCACCGCAACACTTCCCCTCTCAGACGCCGGTCCGGTACCAAGTAATGTCCCCACAACTGCTCTGGGGGCGATCCAGACTTATGCACCCTAATGTTGTGTGCATGCTGATTAACTACATCGTGGGACTGCCTCATTAATACGGTGTACTTGCTTACATATCTGCTGCTGGACTCCTATGTTCTGTGCCCTGTGTGCACTTGAGTATTACTACTGTTGGACTGGTTATTATTAGCGGTCCTTCCCCGCTCTTCAGTCACTTAGGACATTTCCATATTGTGCTGAGTTTTCATTACAATTGTAGAAAGTGTACTGCCAGTTTTGCTTTACTTATAAAATTTCTATATTGTGCTGAGGTTTCGTTACAATTGTGGAAAGTGTACTGACAGTTTTGCTTTACCTGCATTATTCCATATTGTGTTGTGTTTCTGTTACTGTTGCAGGAAGTACTCTGTTTAGTTTTGTCACTCTTGCGAAATATACATATTTACATCAACTTTGGTCTCAGTCTCATATTGTCCCTCACAATCAGATTCCGTAGTACCCATATAATTATTACAGCGGGCTCAGAATTGAGAGAAGGTAGAATGGAGGATAAGATGCTATCTGAGCATGTTCACTCATCACTAGTAAGTAATCAAATGATTTTTGTTATGCGAGTTGTGATTGGGTGGATTGTGGATCATCAGCTCCTCCTCACTATGCTCCGCTCCATCGGCCTCAAGGACACCGTTCTCTCCTGGTTCTCCTCCTACCTCTCTGACCGCTCTTTCACTGTATCTTTTGCTGGCTCCGCATCTTGTCTTCCACTTACTGTTCGGATTCTTCAAGGATCAGTTCTATACCCCCTCCTATTCTCCTTGTATTCTGCCCCTATTGAACAAACTATTAGTAAATTTGGTTTCAAGTACCATCTCTATGCTGATGCCAGCCAATTATAAACATCATGCCTGCATTATTAGAAAAAAAAACAGTGATTGTCTTACCACTGTCTCCAACATCATGTCCTCCCTCTATCTGAAACTGAACATGTCAAAAACTGAACTCCTTTTGTTTCCCCCCTCCACTAACCTACCTATGCCCGACATTACCATATCCGTGTGTGGTTCTACCATTACTCACCAGCAACATGCGCGCTGTCTTATAGTTATACTTAATTCAGAGATTTCATTCACCCCCCACATCCGATCACTGACCCGCTCTTGTTATCTACATCTCTGCTAACATAGGAAAAATTCAAAAAACTCATACCACATGATATGGCCTTCCCAAAACCCTGATGACAAATGCACATATAGCAGGATGCAGCAGGCCTCCACTAATAAAGGCAATGGGCAGCACAGGTGCAAACTACTGATAAAAACAACTTCCCCACACCTACCATGCCTGCTGCATCCTGCTATACGTGCATTTATCTACATCTCAAAAACAATTCTAGATTTCGGCCTTTTCTTACTTTTGACTAAGCAAAAACTCTTACTGTTGATCTTATTCATTCTTGTCTAGACTATTGTAACTCTCTACTAATTGGTCTCCCTCTTACTAAACTCTCCCTTCTCAAATCTGTCTTGAATGCTGCAACCAGGATCATATTCCTCACCAACAGTTCCACAGATGCCTCTACCTTGTGCCAGTCATTGCACTGGTTACGCATCCACTCCAGAGTTCAATATAAACTTATCATTCTCATACGCAAAGCACTCCACAGTTCAGCACCATCCTACATCTCCTCAGTCGTATCAGTCTACCACCCTACCCATGCCCTCCATTCTGCTAATGACCTATGGTTAACATCCTCACTAATAATAAGAACCTCCCACTCCTGTCTCCAAGACTTCTTGCATGCTGCGCCAATTCTTCAGAATGCACTACCCAATACCCATAGTTTTAGGCATGCCATAAAAATGCATTTCTTGAGACTGGCCTACCGTCTCAACATATTTATCTAAGTATCCATGTGTTGCTCATTCAATGTTTTTTTCATAACCAGGACCCTTGTATCATGTTCTCACACGCTTTATGTATTTAATTGCCTTCTGTATCTGTGTCTGTACTTTTACGTATACTGGTTGGTAACCGGTTTATACAGAATTACATGAACACCCGATTTATTACATTATGGCAGGACCATACAATGAAAGGACTTGCTAACATCCACCTTTCGTGTCTCCCCCATTTCCTCATTGATTGTAAGCTTGCGAGCAGGGCCCTCACTCCTCTTGGTATCTGTTGTTCTATGTGATTATTGTTATTCTGTAATGTCTTGTATTGTCTGTTCAAATCCACTCTAAAATGTAAAGTGCTGCGGAATAAGTTGGTGTTATAGAAATAAAATAATTATCATTATTATTACATATACCTCTCCTACCTCGCTGCTTATGTGTCAGTGCAGCTCATGCAATCAGAGAAGGGGCGATGTAATTTGAATTAGCCCAACTGTATGGAGAAATGAACATATGCTGAACTCCCCTGATGAACCCTACCTGAGAGAAATGCATAGGATGAGCACAGAGGGACATTCAAGGGCTTTTTTTATCCAAGGACAGCTGTGCACTGCCTTTGTTAGGGTGGAAGTATTTGAGATACACCAGGGTCATGCCAGTGTTTAAGGTTTTCTACAGGTACAGCATCTGACTTTCTTAAATGATGATTAGGAATCTGAGTGACATGATAGACAACAGACGATCCCAGGACTGTGCCATAACACCTTACTGGTGAGATCTGGTGAGATCTTCTGGATTTTGCTGAGTCGTGGTCGTGTGGAGGCAACCAGAGAGTGTATTTTTCCTCCATATTCCTGCGGCTCTGGCAAAGTGCCCCCTAGAGTCGCTGCTGGGAAGAGGGACTTGTTCATACAAGCGGACGTACCCAGACAGGTGGGTGGAGTTGGTGACACCAATGGTGCTGTCTGGGGTTCCCCGAGGTGAAGGGGTATGTCCCTGTAGTGAGCAGACTGGTGTTATAGTCCGCGGGGCTGACGCCAAATCTTCTATACCACCAAAGAAGCCGCCCCTCCTGGTCGCGTGGAAGCAACCAGCGAGTGTATATTTCCTCCATATTCCTGTCCCCTTCTCCTCCAGGTGTGAGCAGCAGGTGTGCTGCGGGGGAGTAGGGGCATATCTCAACCCTCGCCATTAACCAACCCTGGGAGGCGCAGACCTCCTGGTGAAAGGGTTGGAGGGTGGTGTCCCTTGGTGAATAGCGGGGGTGTGAGTGTGGTGACACAGGGGGACGCCTCTGTTGTCGAGTCCAGAATGAGTTCACCAAAATATGACAAATGAATGTGTGGCAATAAACGTTCTCGTCCGGACCTGTGTGAGCATGTATGGGTGGCCACCAAAAAACATCTTGTGGAAGTGTGCTGTGGAGTCTGATCAGCTCCTAGCAAACATACACATACATAAACTCGTTCCCCAGGTCGGCGCTGTGGAGATGAGTGGTGCCTTCAGAACATGTATTGCCAATACCAGCGGTGCGTTTGTCATAAACCTGAAGTTTCAGGTGGTGGTGGGGTGAACCCAGGATCTGGGCGTCCCCGCTGTAGGTGTTTCCTTTATGAGGAGTGGTCTTGAGGGTCCCGAGGCCCCTCATTAAGGGGAGGGTACTGTCATGATCCTGGTTGTATCTGACAGTTTAAATGCACAAAGTGAACTTTTATTCCTTTGGCTTGGCGCCAAAGTGGGTTGATTGCCCCCGGTGGCCATTAGAATTATTATACGTGGTGTCGTTTGTTCTAAGTTGCCCCGGTGGTGGTGAGTGGTATTACACTTTAGTTTTAATGTGCACGTTTTACAAATCAGGTGTGAGGCTCTATAAAAGAGTTTCAGGTGTGTTTGATGATCGTTGGTGATATTGATAGTTTGTCATTTGGGAAGCAAGCCTGGGTGATGAAGGAGCTGAATGAGAGTCCTGGGCAGCCCAGGCAGAGGGGTTGAGTCAGCTATGGAGTCTGCAAGGAGTGCTGGCATGGATTGGTGGAGTTCAACGTTGGTGTCTACAAGAAGGGCTGGCATGGCGTGGTGGAGTCGCAGTTTATGGTGTCGGCAGGAAGTGCTTGCATGGCTTGGTGGAGTGGCGACTATGGTGAGAGTTGCACTCAGCATGCTGGACTTGGTTGCTGAAAGCTGGACTCAAGCATGCTGGACTTATTGACAGAGAAGTTGGACTCAAGAATGCTGGACTTTTTGGCAGAAGCTGGACTCATCTTTGGGACTCTGTTTACTGGGCAACTGCAATTGGTGGTGGACTCTGCTCCAAAGCTGCACTATGGTGATGGATCTGGTTATGGTGATGGATCCGGTTGAAGGAGAAGATGCATGCAGGTGGTGGGCTCTGTTGCGGGGAGCATAAGCAACAGAGCAAAGCTAAGTGGTGTCCCCCTGTATTGTCATTTTCCCCTATGTGTGTTTGGTGCAGTGGTGGGATTAGTTTCCGCACCGACCAATTCCCTAGTGAGGGTTTAGGTGCAGGGCGAGTCAGGGTTTGAGGTACGCGTGCTTCGCCCGGTGCGGAACCGGCATAGGGAACGTTAGGAGTGCAGGGACACTGGCTCAGGTGAGTACAGGAGGTCTCCACGTCCCTATTCCCTATCGCAGGGCCCACCATTGTTATTGTTACCCAGGTTTCCCCTTTATTATTTAAATTCGCCTTACTGGAGGCGGGGTTTCCAGACTGCTGTATATATAACGTGTATTACCTAAATTCGCCAGTTGGAGGCGGTGTATCCAGCTGCACATTTTATTATTTAAATTCGCCCTACTGGAGGCGGTGTATCCAGGGTCACGCGTGTCATGGGTTCGCCTTGTGGTACTCGCTGCGTCCAGACACACGTGACCGTGACAGGAAAAGATCAAAGCGGGGAATGTGAGACAAAGAGAGTGCCCAAGCGGTAGTCCTGAGATGTCGGCAAGCAGAGATACTAAGTGATGGCCATAAGGGCATAAGTAGCTCCACTAAAAAGAAAAGGAAGTGGGTTGAAGTACAGGATGCTAACTTACTGGACTGCAGTGCTGATGTTGGGGATGAGGGAAGCTCCTAAAGTAATGTGCTGGGATGTGGTGAAGTCAAAGGCACTAAATGAGGCAGGATCGAGTGAGTCTAGGAAGGAAAGAGGGAATATGTATGTGTTTTAAGAGAATTATCCATGAAGTTAAACATCCATTATCTGCTGTATATACTTCCCTCTTTACTGTTCAGAAAAGTCAGTTTATTTTTGAGTGGTGGTCTCTCTCATGGAACTCTACAACAAGTTAATGGCACCATGCGGTCTGCAAGGACATATCACCACCTCAGCTAAAGTCCACCCAGCTAGGACCCCACTTTCATGTAGCTTGCCGGGGCGTGAATCATGAGTATCTCACTCACGACTACTGAGCCACTCCACGTTACGCCATTTCACGCAAAAGTATTTTCTCTAGAAATTGAAGACAATGTACAATTACAATTAGCTGGACCTCCACCCGTTTTGTATAATTTTTTTCCTAATTTGTTATTTCATTGTATAAAAGCTACATACACTCTGTATATTGAATTGTGTAATAACATGCAGTAGACTGAAAAAACACAATAGACTAACAAGACTGATGTCATCCCTACCTTGGTGGAAGTGAAATCTACTTGTAAAGAAAATTGCCCAAATTTAGTATGCCACTAGAGTCAAATGAAAATCCTTTCTGTATAATATAAATCAGACAGTTTTCCACTATTAGGGGGATGTTCCATTTTATTTGACCAAATATGTAAGAGCTTGAATTTATGACATGTATTAAGACATTAGTATTACAGTTAGTTTGTTGGTTCATGCAGCATCCTTCATAGAATGCATCCCTCTCCTGTTCTCAAACTGGCTACTGATAGGGGAGCATGTGTCCTGGCCTGCCCATCAGTTTCCTTTAACTGAAAATCATCTCCTTCACAAAGGAGGAGAGCTTTACTTCTAAAATCATTTCCCCAACTTATTTGGTAAAATAAAGCAAACAACCCAAATTAAGAGTTATTCATCAAGGTCTTGGTTGGTTAAATCTCTGACCTCTTTCTTATTTTGGCCACCATGCATAGATTTATTTGTCATAAACAATAGGGAGGCAGATTGACCCCATGCTCCTGACTTTGCACATAACTGGATCTCTAATTCCGTGTATGCTTAAAATACACCATTATAAATTTACTTGATCTTGCTTTTGCTAATGTACACTGGTTTTCTTCGTAACCCGTGGAAAACAGTTACATTAGGTATTTAGTCTTAAAAGAGTTTGCATTTTGAAGAGAAGCTACATGCTGATCACCACAGGTCCTGAACCAGAAGAGCTTTTTGATCAGTTGCTACCAAGTGAGCAAGCTATGGGGAGATGAGTGGCCATCTCTTTGTTAGCAACTCTCTACTCTGGCCAGTGGATGACCACTGCTAATTTGAGAACCCCCTCTTTGAGTTCTAAATACCTCTTTTTCCCCTAAGAGCAAATGTTTCTTGGCCTTTTGAGGATTTATTTTTGGAGAAAAAGTACCGTATTTTTCAATGGCACACTTTTGAAGTACATATGATCTATAAGTTAACATGTATTATTCTTTGATTATTTTTTCTATATGTTTTATGTTATGTTGTTTACTGTGATAAAAAAAAATATGAATATCAAATATGGTTTGAAATGCAGAGCCTATGGCAGATCTTTGGGCTCTTTGAATGCCCCTGTCTCGAAACCCATCAAAATTATGTGACAACTACTGTTGAGCGATACCGTTCGATACCCAAAAATATCGTATAGGATGGTATTGCCCGATACGAAAAAAATATCGGGTATCGCCGATTCCGATACCGGAAGTCCCACTCAAGTCAATGGGACTTCCGGTATCGAAATTAAAAAAAGCCCTTTATTTCCTTGTTGGCTAATTCTACATAATTGAAAACAAATAAGAATCATGTAGAATGTATTGTGGGAGGTGGAGGAGACATTAAAAGCATAGTGGTTTATTCAAATCACATGGCATAGCATTAATTCCAATTTTTTTTTTCAAGACGTTCGGAGTTAAAAAGATATTGACTATGTTAACTTTTTTAAATTTAGTCAGATATGTATGTTTCACAACTTCCATGCTCTTCACCTTCTTTTGTACTTCTCCCACACTTTCTCCTTCATGATCCGCAGCAGTAGCATTTTTTTCATCAACTTTTTCTTCACCTTATCCATCTTCTTCTTCTTCACCTTCTTCCCATTAATTTTTTTTTTCCATTCTTCATATTCTTCTTATTCAGCTATTATTAATTTTCATATGCTATTTCTTCATCTTCTTCCTATTCTTCTTTTTCTTCATTTTCTTATGGTGACAGGCATTCCTGTAGTACTTATCTATAAAAGTTATAAGATTACACCGTATGTTCTGCCTGTCACAAAAGATTTACAACAGGATTTGTCCGCGTTCAGTTTGGCCTGCAGCAGCAGGCATTTTCCAGGGCACCACGAGGAGGAACGGACTCACCCCCATTTACTGCTTAGTCTTCTTTTGCTTATAATTTTGATTTCTTCTATGCTGATTTTTTGTCTTATGCTTAATGTTCTTCTGCTTTCTGTTCTTCTGCTTTTGCTTCTTCTGCTTCTTGTTCTTCTGTCTTTTGTTCTGTATCTTGGTGGTTGTCTTCATGTTCTTTGTCCTCTTGGTCTTATTATTTAGGGTCATATTTCTGGTCTTCTTTGGTGTGGTCTTCAGGGTCGTCATCATCAGGGTCATCGTCATGGAGATCAATAAGGATTACCAAAGACAATTTCAAAAAACTTGATCTTGGAAATGTAGCAGAAGGTACAAGAAGGCTGAGAAACTGGCGAGAACCAGCAGACAGTGGGTAGCAGAAGGAACAAGAGCCAATGGCACTACCGAGGACCAACTGACGGTGCTGGACCACGGTTACTAAGCAGAAGGTACCTGTGCTAAAAAGCACTACCAAGGACCAGCTGACGGTGCTGGACCTCGGATACCGAGATGCAGGCACCTAGGCCAAAGGCTGTGGCGAGAACCAGCAGACAGTGCTGGCACCCGGATGGGTAGCAGAAGGAACAAGAGCCAATGGCACTACCGAGGACCAACTGACGGTGCTGGACCACGGTTACTAAGCAGAAGGTACCTGTGCTAAAAAGCACTACCAAGGACCAGCTGACGGTGCTGGACCTCGGATACCGAGATGGAGGCACCTAGGCCAAAGGCTGTGGCGAGAACCAGCAGACAGTGCTGGTACCCGGATGGGTAGCAGAAGGAACAAGAGCCAATGGCACTACCGAGGACCAACTGATGGTGCTGGACCACAGTTACTAAGCAGAAGGTACCTGTGCTAAAAAGCACTACCAAGGACCAGCTGACGGTGCTGGACCTCGGATACCGAGATGGAGGCACCTAGGACAAAGGCTCTGGCGAGAACCAGCAGACAGTGCTGGAACCCGGGTGGGTAGCAGAAGGTACCCATTGAAAGCAAAGTAGCCAGGCCGCAAGCCGGCCGCAGTTACCGAAACCCACAGTCCTACAGGGGGTCCATGTCCCATTGGCACAACGGATCCAGCCTTCAGTGCCAGTTCCCGCAGCCCACATAGGAGTCACCTAAACTGCAGGCACCGTAGAGTCGGCTAACCCGGCCGCAAGACGACAGGACAACGGATTGGTGGCATAGTGACCTTGACACTACCCGGAAACAGCAGGCGTGCTGGAACCAGGCTGGGCAACAGGGAGTCCCCGTGCCAAAGACACTGCCGAGAACCAGCTGACGGTGCTGGAACCCAGATGGAATCATAGAATCATAGAATCATAGAATCGTAGAGTTGGAAGGGACCTCCTGGGCCATCTGGTCCAACCCCCTGCTCAAAGCAGGATTCGCTAAATCATCCCAGTCAGATGTCTGTCCAGCCTCTGTTTGAAGACTTCCATTGAAGGAGAACTCACCACTTCTCGTGGCAGCCTGTTCCACTCATTGATCACTCTAACTGTCAAAAAGTTTTTTCTAATATTTAATCTGTGTCTCCTCCCATTCAGTTTCATCCCATTGCTTCTAGTCTTTCCTTGTGCAAATGAGAATAAAGTTGATCCTTCTACAATGTGACAGCCCTTTAGATATTTGTAGACAGCTATTAAGTCTCCTCTCAGTCTTCTCTTTTGCAAACTAAACATTCCCAAATCCTGCAACCTTTCCTCATAAGACAGGGTTTGCAGACCGGTCACCATTCTGGTCGCTCTTTTCTGAACTTGCTCCAGTTTGTTGATGTCTTTTTTAAAATGTGGTGCCCAAAACTGGACACAATATTCCAGATGAGGTCTGACCAAAGAGGAGTAGAGGGAAATAATGACTTCATGTGATCTAGACTGTATGCTTCTGTTAATACATCCTAGAATTGCATTTGCCTTTTTTGCTGCTGCATCACACTGTTGACTCATATTCAGTCTGTGATCTATTAGTATACCCAAGTCTTTTTCACATGTGCTGTCACTTAGCCCTATTCCTCCCATTCTATATATGCTTTTTCCATTTTTATTCCCCAGATGTAGTACTTTGCATTTCTCCCTGTTAAAAACCATTCTGTTAGTTGCTGCCCACTTCTCCAGTTTATTTAAATCTTTTTGAATCCTCTCTCTCTCTTCTCTAGTATTAGCTATCCCTCCTAGCTTTGTGTCATCAGCAAATTTAATCAGTTTACCCTCAATTCCTTCATCTAAATCGTTGATAAAGATGTTGAACAATACAGGGCCCAGGACAGAGCCCTGTGGTACCCCACTTGAGACATTCTTCCAACTGGATGTGCAGCCATTTACGACCACTCTTTGGGTCCGATCACTAAGCCAGTTATGAATCCACCTAACAGTTGCCTTGTCCATTCCATACTTAATCATTTTTTCAATAAGGATTGTATGAGAGACTTTGTCAAATGCTTTGCTGAAGTCAAGATATACTATATCTACAGCATTTCCTTGATCCACCCAATCAGTGATACCGTCATAGAAGGAAATTAAGTTAGTCTGACATGACTTATTAGTTACAAACCCATGCTGACTCTGTTTAATCACTTCATTCTTATCCAGGTATTGACATACATGTTGTTTAATAATTTGTTCAAAGATCTTTCCTGGTATAGAAGTCAGACTCACCGGCCTATAGTTACCTGGGTCCACCTTCTTCCCCTTTTTGAAGATAGGAACAACATTTGCTCTTCTCCAGTCTTCTGGCACTTCTACTGTTCTCCAAGAATTTTCAAAGATTATAGAGAGGGGTTCAAAAATTTCTTCTGCTATCTCCTTCAGTACTCTGGGGTGTAATTCATCTGGACCTGGAGACTTGAATTCATTTAGGCTAGCTAAGTGTTTCCTCACTATCTTTCTGTTTATAGATATCCTGGATTCTTCTATTCCCTTAATAGGACAGTGAATAACAGTTGATGTTACATTTCCTTTCTGAGAGAAAACAGATGCAAAATAGGAATTTAAAAGTTCAGCCTACTCAACATCCTGTCTTACCATTTCATCATTTTCATCCTGTAAAAATCCTATGGCATCTTTGACTTTTCTTTTACTTTTGACATATCCCCAAAATCCTTTATTATTGCTTTTGACATCTCTTGCAAGCCTCAATTCATTTTCAGCTTTAGCTAATCTGATTTGTGCCCTGCAGGTTCTGCAGACAGCATTATATTCTTCTTTAGATATGCCTCCCTCTTTCCATTTTATAAACATTTTTTTCTTCCTTTTTAGCATGTGCTTAAGTTCTGTGTTCATCCATCCTGGTTTCCTTAACTGCTTCCTATTCTTCCCTCTTTTCGGAATTGTTAACAACTGTGCTTTGAGAATTTCATTTTTCAAGATTTCCCATCCTTCCTGGACATTTTTGTCTTTAAGGATATCCAGCCATTGGATCCCTCCAATTCTCTTTCTGAATCCCTTAAAATCTGCCTTTCTGAAATCTAACCTTGACGTCTGAGTCTTCACAGGTCTTCCGCCTCTAGTTATCCAAAATTCTAAAATAGCATGGTCGCTACCTCCTAGCGTCCCAGCCACTTTTACCTCCTCAACCATTTCCTCCCTGTTTATAAGGATTAGATCCAAAGTAGCAGTTCCCCTTGTTTTCTCCCTTACCTTTTGGAAGATAAAGTTGTCAGCAAGAGAGGATAAGAATTTCCTTGACCTGTTAGTTTTGCCTGAGAGAGATTCCCAACAAATGTCTGGATAGTTGAAATCTCCCATGACAACTATGTCATATTTTTTGGAGAACTTGGCCATTTGATGCATAAAGAGTTCATCCATATCTTCAGCTTGCACAGGCGGCCTGTAGTAAATGCCTACAATGGTGTCCTTTCCATTGTTCTGTCCTTGTATTCTTACCCAAACAGTTTCCACAGAACTCCCAGTCTCTGAAGCTTCAATCTCTGTGCAGATATACGCGTTTCTAACATACAATGCGACACCCCCTCCTCGTTTATCAAGTCTGTTTCTTGCAAATAAGTTGTATCCTTCTAGTCTTGTATTCCAATCATGTGTATTGTCCCACCAAGTTTCAGTGATTCCAATGACATCATATTTCTTTTCCTGTGTTAGTAGTTCCAATTCTCCTTGTTTGTTGCCCATGCTTTGTGCATTAGTATAGAAACATTTTAGTTTGTGATTGGTTTCTCTTTCTCCAATATTTTTATTAATTAGATTCTTTCGTCTTTGTTCTTCCTTTCCACTTCTAATAGCAGAGTTCTCAATAGCATTTGTCAGGTGTATGGCTTTTTCTGGTCTTTTGCTTCCCTTCCCATGTTGTTCTAGTTTAAAGCTCTCCTTATAAATGTAGCAAGGCGACTTCCAAATACATGCTTTCCAGTCTTCGTAAGGTGCACCCCATCTCTAGCAAGTAGTCCATCGTATAAGTAGTTCACTCCGTGATCCAGAAATCCAAATTGTTGCTGACGGCACCATCGACGTAGCCAGTTGTTCACCTGCAGAATCTTATTCCACCTCCTTGTTCCATGGCCATCCACTGGGAGGATGGAAGAGAAGACCACCTGCGCTCCCAGTTCTTTCACTTTCTTGCCTAAGTCTTCAAAGTCTCTGCAGATGGTTTCCAGGTCGTTTCTTGCAGTGTCATTTGTCCCCACATGTAGTAGCAGGAATGGGTAGTCATCTGTAGGTCTGAAGAGTCCTGATATCCTGTCAGACACATCTTTAATTTTTGCACCTGGAAGACAGCACATTTCTCTTGAAGTTATATCCGGTCTGTAGATAGCGGCCTCAGTTCCTCTCAACAGGGAATCCCCCATGACCACCACTCTCCGTTTCTTCTTCACAACATTTTTCTTTCTCCATCCAGGAGGACTCTGAAGGCGTACAAGGTTGCTGCTTGTTGGCAAAGTCTTATCCTGATGTATTTCTTCATTGTTTTCCTGCGTGAGAGCCTGGTACTGGTTTCTGAGCAGTATGGGTGCTGACTGCCTCCTGATCCTCCTGCTTCTCTGGGTCACATGTCTCCATTCCTCTGTTTCTTCAGGTGCACTTCGAATTTCTTCTCTTTCTGTAACATGAAGAGATAATTCTGCTCTGTCCAAGAACTCTTCACCTTCCTTAATGATCTTCAACGTAGCTAACCTCTCTTCGAGATTTTGCAACTTTTCCTCCAACAGGGACACAAGCTTGCATTTGTGGCATGTGAAGTTTGGCTTTTCCACTGGTAAGTCTGTGAACATGTAGCAAGAAATGCAGCTCACCAAATGGCTCCTGGCCTCTTCCATCTTGAGATTTCTTAAAAACGATGAAAGATGAGCCAAATTTCGCACTCCGATAGGCGCGCGGTTTTTTCCTATTTCCTCTTTTCAGCTGCAATGGCCAAAACCCAGTGATCGTTGAGCTCGCGGAGACTCTTCACTTATCCCAGAAGGCACTGGGAATATGCAAATGATCTCCTCAAGACTCTTCCCCTGGTTTTCCGATTTCCTCTTTTCAGCTGCAACGGCCAAAACCCAGTGATCGTTGAGCTCGCGGAGACTCTTCACTTATCCCAGAAGGCACTGGGAATATGCAAATGATCTCCTCAAGACTCTTCCCCTGGTTTTCCGATTTCCTCTTTTCAGCTGCAACGGCCAAAACCCAGTGATCGTTGAGCTCGTGGAGACTCTTCACTTATCCCAGAAGGCACTGGGAATATGCAAATGATCTCCTCAAGACTCTTCCCCCTGGTTTAGATGGGTAGCAAAAGCTACAAGAGCCAATGGCACTACCGAGGAACAGCTGATGGTGCTGCACCACGGTTACTAGGCAGGAGGTACCTGTGCTAGAAAGCACTACCAAGGACCAGCTGACGGTGCTGGACCTCGGATACTGAGATGGAGGCACCTAGGCCAAAGGCTCTGGCGAGAACCAGCAGACAGTGCTGGAACCCGGGTGGGTATCAGAAGGTACCCATTGAAAGCAAAGTAGCCAGGCCGCAAGCCGGCCGCAGTTACCGAAACCCACAGTCCTACAGGGGGTCCATGTCCCATTGGCACTACGGATCCAGCCTTCAGTGCCAGTTCCCGCAGCCCACATTGGAGTCACCTAAACTGCAGGCACCGTAGAGTCGGCTAACCCGGCCGCAAGACGACAGGACAACGGATTGGTGGCATAGTGACCTTGACACTACCCGGAAACAGCAGGCGTGCTGGAACCAGGCTGTGCAACAGGGAGTCCCCGTGCCAAAGACACTGCCGAGCACCAACTGGCGTTGTTGGAGCCCAGGGACAATCATGGTGTAGGCCGTGGCCTACTTGGTGGTAGTTTTAGATTGTTTGTAGGCTACAACAGACTGTCAACGTGCTCCAATTAGGCATCTGTCTCCACTCTGTTTCCAGGATTTCACGTGACCAACAACACCGCCAGTTTATGCGTACAGCAGCCGTCTGCCCAATCCACATGTGTTCCTGGGTTACTGGGGTTCTGTAATGTTAGCAGATCCCCTGATGTGTGTCTGCCACTGTCTCCTGCTCTGTCCACATTCCCACCGCTTGCAGTGGGAAGGTGGACAGCGCAGGAGACAGTGGCTGACACATATTGGGGGATCTGCTGATGTTACAGAACCCCAGTAACACAGGAACACGTGTGGAATGCGTGGACGGCAACTGTGAGCAGGAACTGGCGGTGTTGGAGGTCGGGGGAAATACTAGAGACAGAGTGGAGACAGAGGCCAAATCAGAGAATGTTTAAATCTGAAGTAGTTACAATTTGGAGGCAGCAGCAGTTTGCCCTCCACACATCAGGGGATCAGCTGACGTTACCGAACCCCACTTTCACATGAACGAGTGTGTTTTTCTGTGTGGACAGCACTTCCGAGCACCAACTAGCATTGTTGGAGCCCAGGGAGAATTATGGTGTAGGCCGAGGCCTACTAGGAGCCAGGTGTAAAGCTGAGGTATTTTGACTTTGAAGGGAGCAGGACACTTTGCCCTCCACACAGCAGGGGATCAGCTGACGTTACCGACCCCCACTTTCACATGAACAAGTGTTTTTTTCTGTGTGGACAGCACTTCTGAGCACCAACTAGCGTTGTTGGAGCCCAGGGAGAACCAGGGTGCAGGCCGAGGCCTACTTGGTGGCAGTTTTACAGTGTTTGTAGGCTACAACAGACTGTCAACGTGCTCCAATTAGGCATCTGTCTCCACTCTGTTTCCAGGATTTCACGTGATTACCAACACCGCCAGTTTATGCGTACAGTAGCCGTCTGCCCAATCCACACGTGTTCCTGTGTTACTGGTGTTCTGTAATGTCAGCAGATCCCCTGATGTGTGTCTGCCACTGTCTCCTGCTCTGTCCACGTTCCCACCGCTTGCAGTGGGAAGGTGGACAGCGCAGGAGACAGTGGCGGACACATATTGGGGGATCTGCTGACGTTACAGAACCCCAGTAACACAGGAACACGTGTGGAATGCGTGGACGGCAACTGTGAGCAGGAACTGGCGGTGTTGGAGGTCAGGGGAAATACTAGAGACAGAGTGGAGACAGAGGCCAAATCAGAGGATGTTTAAATCTGAAGTAGCTAAAATTTGGAGGCAGCAGCAGTTAGCCCTCCACACAGCAGGGGATCAGCTGACGTTACTGACCCCCACTTTCACATGAACGAGTGTGTTTTTCTGTGTGGACAGCACTTCCGAGCACCATATAGCGTTGTTGGAACCCAGGGACAATCACGGTGCAGGCCGAGGCCTACTAGGAGCCAGGTGTAAAGCTGAGGTATTTTGACTTTGGAGGGAGCAGGACACTTTGCCCTCCACACAGCAGGGGATCAGCTGACGTTACTGACCCCCACTTTCACATGAACGAGTGTGTTTTTCTGTGTGGACAGCACTTCTGAGCACCAACTAGCGTTGTTGGAGCCCAGGGAGAACCAGGGTGCAGGCCGAGGCCTACTTGGTGGCAGTTTTACAGTGTTTGTAGGCTACAACAGACTGTCAACGTGCTCCAATTAGGCATCTGTCTCCACTCTGTTTCCAGGATTTCACGTGATTACCAACACCGCCAGTTTATGCGTACAGTAGCCGTCTGCCCAATCCACACGTGTTCCTGTGTTACTGGTGTTCTGTAATGTCAGCAGATCCCCTGATGTGTGTCTGCCACTGTCTCCTGCTCTGTCCACATTCCCACCGCTTGCAGTGGGAAGGTGGACAGCGCAGGAGACAGTGGCGGACACATATTGGGGGATCTGCTGACGTTACAGAACCCCAGTAACACAGGAACACGTGTGGAATGCGTGGACGGCAACTGTGAGCAGGAACTGGCGGTGTTGGAGGTCAGGGGAAATACTAGAGACAGAGTGGAGACAGAGGCCAAATCAGAGAATGTTTAAATCTGAAGTAGGTACAATTTGGAGGCAGCAGCAGTTTGCCCTCCACACAGCAGGGGATCAGCTGACGTTACTGACCCCCACTTTCATATGAACGAGTGTGTTTTTCTGTGTGGACAGCACTTCCGAGCACCAACTAGCGTTGTTGGAGCCCAGGGAGAACCAGGGTGCAGGCCGAGGCCTACTTGGTGGCAGTTTTTGATTGTTTGTAGGCAACAACAGACTGTCAACATGCTCCAATTAGGCATCTGTCTCCACTCTGTTTCCAGGATTTCACGTGACCACCAACACCGCCAGTTTATGCGTACAGCAGCCGTCTGCCCAATCCACACGTGTTCCTGGGTTACTGGTGTTCTGTAATGTCAGCAGATCCCCTGATGTGTGTCTGCCACTGTCTCCTGCTCTGTCCACTTTCCCACCGCTTGCAGTGGGAAGGTGGACAGCGCAGGAGACAGTGGTGGACACATATTGGGGGATCTGCTGACGTTACAGAACCCCAGTAACACAGGAACACGTGTGGAATGCGTGGACGGCAACTGTGAGCAGGAACTGGTGGTGTTGGAGGTCAGGGGAAATACTAGAGACAGAGTGGAGACAGAGGCCAAATCAGAGAATGTTTAAATCTGAAGTAGCTAAAATTTGGAGGCAGCAGAAGTTTGCCCTCCACACAGCAGGGGATCAGCTGACGTTACCGAACCCCACTTTCACATGAACGAGTGTGTTTTTCTGTGTGGACAGCACTTCCGAGCACCAAATGGCTTTGTCGGAGCCCAGGGAAAATGAGGTAGTAGGCCGAGGCCTACTTGGAGCCAGGTGTAAATCTGAGGTTGTTTGACTGTGGAGGGAGCAGGACACTTTGCCATACACACAGCAGGGGATCAGCTGACATTACCAAACCCCACTTACACATGAGCGAGTGTTTTGTCTGTGCGGACAGCACTTCTGAGCATCAACTGGCGGTGTCAGAGCCCAGGGAAAATCAGGTAGTAGGCCGAGGCCTACTTGGTGGCAGTTTTAGATTGTTTGTAGGCTACAACAGACTGTCAACGTGCTCCAATTATGCATCTGTCTCCACTCTGTTTCCAGGATTTCACGTGACTACCAACACCGCCAGTTTATGCGTACAGTAGCCGTCTGCCCAATCCACACGTGTTCCTGTGTTACTGGTGTTCTGTAATGTCAGCAGATCCCCTGATGTTTGTTTGCCAATGTCTCCTGCTCTGTCCACATTCCCACCGCTTGCAGTGGGAAGGTGGACAGCGCAGGAGACAGTGGCGGACACACATTGGAGGATCTGCTGACGTAACAGAACCCCAGTAACACAGGAACATGTGTGGAATGCGTGGACGGCAACTGTGAGCAGGAACTGGCGGTGTTGGAGGTCAGGGGAAATACTAGAGACAGAGTGGAGACAGAGGCCAAATCAGAGAATGTTTAAATCTGAAGTAGCTAAAATTTGGAGGCAGCAGCAGTTTGCCCTCCACACAGCAGGGGATCAGCTGACGTAACCGAACCCCACTTTCACATGAACGAGTGTGTTTTTCTGTGTGGACAGCACTTCCGAGCACCTACTGGCGTTGTCGGAGCCCAGGGAAAATGAGGTAGTAGGCCGAGGCCTACTTTGAGCCAGGTGTAAATCTGAGGTTGTTTGACTGTGGAGGGAGCAGGACACTTTGCCATACACACAGCATGGGATCAGCTGACGTTACCGAACCCCACTTACACATGAGCGAGTGTTTTGTCTGTGCAGACAGCACTTCTGAGCACCAACTGGCGGTGTTGGAGCCCAGGGAAAATCAGGTAGTAGGCCGAGGCCTACTTGGTGGCAGTTTGCGATTGTTTCTAGACTACTATTAACTGTCAACGTACTCCAATTAGGTCTCTGTCTTCACTCTGTTTCGAGTATTTCCTCTGGCTTCCAACCACGCCAGTTGCTGCTCTGAAATGCCGTCTGCACAACCCACACTTGTTCCTGTGTTACTGGGGTTCTGTAACAGCAGCTTCTCCCTAGAGATGAGTCAGGCAATGTCTCCTGCTCTGTCCACATTTCCACTACAAGTAGTGGGAATGTAGACAAAGCAGGAGACATTGCCGTGCTCAACTCTGGAGATGAGCAGATGTTACAGGACCCAGGTACCACAGGAACAAGTGTGGATTGTGCAGACGGCACTTGAGAGCAGAAACAGGCGGTGTTGTAGGCCAGAGGAAATACTCAAAACAGAGTGGAGACAGAGGGCAAATCAGAGAACATGTTAAATCAGAGGTAGTCAGTAGTTGTAGGCAGCAGGAGAGTTTGCCGTACACACAGCAGGGGATCAGCTGACGTTACCAAACCCCACTTACACATGAGCGGGTGTTTTGTCTGTGCGGACAGCACTTCTGAGCAACAACGGGCGTTGCTGTAGCCCAGGAAATAAAGTTCAGGTCATAGAAACATGAACACAACAGGAGACCTGGATCCTGTTGCCAGCCAATTATTTATTCTGGAAGAGGACTGGCAAATTCAGGTGAGATCCAGGCCTTGTTCATTTTCACAAAAGTAAGCCGGTCAACATTATCGGCGGATAGTCGCGTGCGACGGTCTGTTACCACACCACCTGCAGCACTAAAGACACGTTCCGATAATACACTAGCAGCAGGGCAAGCCAGCACCTCCAATGCATACTGGCTAAGCTCTGGCCATGTATCCAGCTTAGAGACCCAATACTTGAACGGGGAAGAGCCGTCTGGGAGAACACTAACAGGGCACGACAGGTAGTCTGTCACCATCTGACGGAAACGTTGCCTCCTGCTGACTGGAGCCGTCTGTGATGGTGTAGCCGTTTGTGGCGGTCCCACAAAACTTTTCCACATTTGGGCCATACTGGCCTTGCCTTGTCCTGCGGCACTGCCTCTGCTACCTCTTTGTGCAGAGCTTCCTCCACTGCCTCTACCCACATGGCTGGTTTGAAAAGCACTACCAGCAACACTTGTGGGGGGAATGGAGAGCATGATGGCCTGCACAAGTGTTTCTTGGTACTCCCGCATTTTTCGCTCCCGGTTCAACTGTGGTATGAGGCTTTGTAAGTTGTCCCGGTAGCGAGGATCTAGGAGGGTGTACACCCAATAATCAGCCGTGTGGAGAATGTTGGCGATGCGGCGGTCATTTAACAAGCACTGCAGCATGAAATCAACCATGTGCTGCAGACAGCCAACTGGACCGGAAACGCTGTCCCCAGCTTGAGGCAGCATCTCTGCCTGCTCAGCATCACCCCACCCTCACTGTACACACTGACTACTAGAGCCTTGTGTACCTCCCTCCTCTGGAGAGATGTGTTCCTCCTCCTCCATTGACTCCTTGTCATCCTCCTCACTAAGTGTCCCCTGCCTGGGCCTTTGTGTGGAAGCACGTTGCGCAGACTTGCCAGAAGCAGATGGCATTTCTGACTGCTCATCCTCGACCTCTTCAAAAACCTCCTCACTTAGTGCTTGTAAGGTTTTTTGAAGCAGACAGATGAGGGGGACAGTCATGCTGATTAGTGCATCATCTGCACTGGCCATCCGCGTGGAGTCATCGAAGGCACGCAAAACTTGGCAGATGTCCCTCATAGTGGCCCACTCAGTGGTGGTGAAGTGTGTCCGGCACACAGTGCGACTTGTTTGCGCCTGATGCAGCTGGTACTCCATTACTGCTGCCTGCTGCTCACACAACCGCTCCAACATATGTAACGTTGAATTCCACCTGGTGGGGAGGTCACATATGATGCGATGTTCTGGCAGGCGGAATCGGCGTTGCAGAGATGCAATGCGCGATCTTGCCATGCTGGAACGCCGCAAGTGAGCACACTCTAGGCGAACCTTGTGCATCAGTGCATCAAGATCCGGATAGTCCCTCAGAAAGCTCTGCACGCCCAAATTGAGCACGTGTGCCAGACATGGTATGTGAGTGAGGTTGCCTAGGCCCAGAGCTGCCACTAGATTTCGGCCATTGTCACTCACTACCAAACCTGGCTGGAGATTCGCTGGCACAAACCACACATCGCTCTCCTGCTTGATGGCATTCCAGAGCTCCTGTGCTGTGTGGCTCCGATTCCCCAAAGAAATTAATTTTATGACGGCCTGTTGACGTTTGGCCACACCTGTGCTCATATCTGGCCTAACAGGCTCACGCAGTGCTGATTCCGAGGAACTAGAGTAGGAGGAGGACTCAATATGTACAGACTGCATTCCTGCAATCCTTGGAGTTGGCAGAATACGTACAGAGCCACTCTCCAGATCTGTACCCGGCTCCACAACATTGACCCAATGGGCAGTGAGGGAAAGGTATCGTCCCTGTCCATGGCTACTGGTCCACGCATCGGTGGTCAAGTGGACCTTGCTACTGACGGCATTTAGTAGCGCATTTTTAATTTTTCCCTCCACATGCTTTTGCAGGGCAGGGACAGCTTGCCTGCTGAAATAAAAGCGGCTGGGCACATTGTATTGTGGAACTGCCAATGACATAAAGTTCCGGAAGGTGTCAGTCTCCACCAGCCTGAATGACAGCATCTCAAGGGCCAGTAGTTTGGCAATGCCGGCATTCAGAGCCAGTGCTCGGGGATGGTTTGCCGAGTATGGCCGCTTTTTCTCCCATGCCTGTGCTACCGATTGCTGGTGAGTGGCCTGGGAGTGTGCTGATGACTGCGAACGTGGTTCAGTGGGTGGAATTTCACTGGGTCTCTGGACAACAGTGGCAGTGGTTCTTCCATGGCGTTCCAGTGAGGAAGCCGAACCAGCTGTGTGTGAGCTGGAGGAAGAGGCCCCAACACGAGCTGAAGAGGTGGTAGGTGCTGCTGAAGGTTGGCCTACATCTTCAGTGTGTCTGTGTAACTCCACCTCGTGCTTGGTACGCACATGTTTCCACATATTTGTGGTATTGAGGTTGGTCACATTTTTCTCTCGTTTCACTTTCTGATGACACAGCTTGCATTTGACAAAGCAAATGTCATCTGCAACTGTGTCAAAAAAAGACCACGCACTGCAAGTCCTGGGAGCACCCGTTTTGTGTTTTGGAAGAGGATTGCTCCTCACGGGTGTCAAAGTGGAGGCTACAGGCAACCAAGTCTGCCCCCGCCCTCTCCCTCCTCTTTTGGCCGTTCGGGGAATCTCTTCCTCAGAGCTGCTCCCACCACCTTCCTGTGGCTGACGCCATGATGGGTCAAGGACCTCATCATCTCCACTCCCCTCTTCAAGCACCGGCTGGTCCTGGGTTGTCTCGCCAGCACCTTACGCACCAGAAATTGGCAACTGAGTCTCATCATCATCTGATGCATACTGAGGTGTGCTGACCATAGGCACTGGCCCACCCGCCTCTTCAGATTCAGAGGGACAAAGCAGTTGCGCATCACTGCATACTCCCTCTTCTTCACGCTCTAGAATGCTGCTTGGCTGGCCACCTCTTTCCAAGCCAACAGATTCTGAGAACAGAAGTAAAGATTGAGATGGCTCCTGTCCAGGGCTCTCAGACTGCCTGGGCAATTTGGCAGGTGGTGAAGAGACAGATGGTTGCTCTTCAGTGCTCTGGCCTTGGGAGGATGAAGTGGATGCGTTAGCTGCCATCCATCCGACAACGGCTTCAATTTGTTCGTCACGCAGCAGTGGGGTACGGCGAGGTCCTACAAAGCTGCGCATGAAGGACTGTTGCCTGGTAAAAGTGGGGGATGCCGGGTCACTGGTGGCCGCAGCAGATACCGAATCCCCACGTCCTCTCCCTGCTGAATCCCCCCGTCCTCTTCCTGCTGAAACTCCACGGCCACGACCACGTGCCTTACTCCCTGCCTTCTTCATCTTGGTAGACTGATAAAGATAGGCAGAAAAGTAAAAAAGGGGTGACTTAGTGTTCTTATTCCTGAACACCTGCTAACCAGTATAAGAAACACTAATTTGGCTAAGAGTGTGTGTACTACACTTTAATATGATCTAATGTGGCCTAGACAACTGTAAAGTGGAGTGTTTGGTGAACTTTATTTCCTTTTTTTTTTTGGGTGGGGGAAAGGATGTGACCAAAGTTTGAAAGCTATAGTATCACAATCTTTTTGGAGCGATTACAATGCAGGAAGCTAACCTACAATGCAATTGATGAGGCTCCAAAAAATAGGGTGATACTAGCCTGGCTGGCCCTGAAGGGCACAAGCCAGCAAAAAGGCTCCTCTATCTAATCCTATATAGTGTTTGCAACCAACCAATGACAATGGATGCGGTTGGAAGCACACTAATATAGGAGCAAAAATCTGGCTAAATTAGCTGCCAAAAAAGGACTATGTATGAGGCAGTGACGCACGCTGAGCGGACTACAGCTAGCGGTGGCTGTAGAACACACTGCAACGTGAGCTGCACTCACACACAGAGAGACCTATCAGACAGCCAAAAACAGTGCAGAGAAATGGGCTATAGCACTGAAAGGCTGCTGAAAGGCTCCGCTGTCCACTCCTTTAGTGTTTGCAACCAACGTATATGGATACGTATGGAAGCACACTATAGAGGAGAAAAAAAAAGCAGCAATAAAAGAAAAATGTGTATGAGGCAGAGACACACGCTGGCCGGCCTACAAGCAGACGTGCCTGCAGGACACACTACACAGCGTGGGTCTGCACTCACACAGCCCTTGCAGGCAGCTGTGAAAACAGCGCTGCTAGGGAAAAGCAAGCTACAGTGGTGGTTTATGTAGCCTGGATAAAGCACAATATTGTTTTTAGAATTGCTATTTCTAACTGTCCCTCACAGTCTTCAACAGCAGCCTGTCCCTAACTGACTTCACAGCAGAGTGACCAGAAATGGCGGCTGCAGCGCTTTTTATAGTGCATCATGACATCATTTCAGCAGCCAATCACAGCCATGCCAGTAGTTAACATGCCTACATGCCTAACAGGATATGCCCACACTTCTGAGGATCCCCATTGGCTGAATCAAATCGAGCGGGCTCCTAGCATTATGGGAACTTCCGATTCCGGTATTCGATATGAAAAAAGTATCGGAACTAAGTATCGGAATTCCGATACAGCTAATATCGGCCGATACCCGATACTTGCGGTATCGGAATGCTCAACACTAGTGACAACCTTTCTAAGTACACATTAAAGCAAAAAAACAAAAAATATATAATTTTAGAGAGAGATAAGAATTATAAATAACTAGCTGAAAATCCAGTCATTGCCCATGCGCAGTAACTAACTGTGGTTAGTTATAGCAAATTATAATGATTATCCTCCATCCCATAGTCCAGTGCCCATATACCCATCACACATCCTCCATCCCATAGTCCAGTGCCCATATACCCATCACACATCCTCCATCCCATAATTCAGTGCCCATATACCCATCATACATATCCTCCATCCCATAGCCCCGTGCCATATACCCATCATACATATCCTCCATCCTATAGTCCTGTGCCCATATACCCATCATACATATCCTCCATCCCACAGTCCAGTGCCCATATACCCATCACACATCTTCCATCCCATAGTCCAGTGCCCACATACCCATCACACGTCCTCCATCCCATAGTCCTGTGCCCATATACTCATCACACATCCTCCATCCCATAGTCCCAAGCTGAGTGGCACTGAGCAGGTAATTCCTGGAGATGTGCTATTATGTAACCTGGCGGTGCGGCTCTTTGTGCAGCCGATGATGCTGTGATTTTCTGGTAACAATAGAGCACGGCAGTAATAGAGAAGGGGGTGATTCATTTCTGTCATGTGCTCTCTGCTCCATTCTGGGGGGCAGACAATGGCTGGGAGCTGATGTTCCCGGGAATGATAGATTTTTCCCACCCAGTCAGTGTCTGGTGTTGTGGCATGGGAAAACTGTTGCTCATAGCAACCAATCACAGCTCAACTTTCATCTTTTAAACAGCTCTGGTGAAATGAAATATGCTTAGTGAATGGGATGAAACTGAATGGGAGGAGACACAGATTAGATATTAGAAAAAACTTTTTGACAGTTAGAGTGATCAATGAGTGGAACAGGCTGCCACGAGAAGTGGTGAGTTCTCCTTCAATGGAAGTCTTCAAACAGAGGCTGGACAGACATCTGACTGGGATGATTTAGCGAATCCTGCTTTGAGCAGGGGGTTGGACCAGATGGCCCAGGAGGTCCCTTCCAACTCTACGATTCTTTGATTCTATGATTCTATGATAGTGATTGGTTCCTATGGGCGACACAGGCAAGTGTAATCTGTTGTGGTCAAGAAGATGTGCCTATGAAATATATATATTAGATATTTATTTTAAATATATTAGATTAGATATTTATTGTATATATGATATTTATTATACGGGCCTTTGCTTGTGGAGTGAGTGTGGCTATGTGGAGTAGGCAGGGCTATGTTGAGTGGGAGTGGCTTGATACACACACATACATGCACTCATTTTTATATATAGATGATTGTATTATATACAGTATCTCAAACATCTGAACACATTAGCAGTATTTTCTGTGATCAATAAAGTAATGCTAATTAGGATTGCAAATTCTCAAGTAGTTTCAAAAAATTCATGGGCAAATAATTTTTTTTTCACGAACACTTGAAAAACATACCCTATTGACTTGGGAAATCACAATACTGCACCTGCATGTTGTGCCTTAGCTCTTTCAGCTCCTTCTTCATACATTCATTGCTCTCTGCTAGCTTATGTATCTGGGCATCTACTTTATCGTGATTGTCTTCTTGAGACTCCTGAAGAACTTGCACTGCCCCAGTCCAGTGGCATAACTGCTTCCTCAGAAACCTGAAAATACATCGAGCGAAGAATATGTGACCTGAGAAAGCATTTAATTTCTGCAATGACAAATAGTATACAGGGGTGATTTGAGGAGAGAAATGTCATTAACATTGTTCAACACTTCACACAGCTTATAAGAAAAGAAAGAGATTTCATACTGCTCTGTCTATAAAAACGGTTGTTGTCTGATCACATATTGTGATTTTAATTATTACAGTTCAGATCAGGATGTTGGGATTTCTTCTACTTTTATGTAATAACATCCAGACATAATTTTCATATAAAAATGCAGCTGCCTGACTACAGGTTTAATGATAAATGTCAAACTGTTATAAGTTTTCTCCTTAAAGGGGCTGAAAAGGACTTGGATATTGATGACTTTAACTTTGTATAGGTTATCATTATCAGATCTTGGGAATCCAACACCTGGCTTCCTACAACTATGTACATTAGGCTGTCGCAGGAGCTGCACACAGCTGATCAGCTGGGGTGCCAAATGTCAGCCCCCAAGACCCGATATTGATGACCTATGTCTTAGAGAACCCCTTTAATGGCTCATGGCCATGGCCACAGTATGGATAAATGGTATACATGCTTATAATTGTGCCTAAAAACTGATTTAATGTGAATTTCATGCAGAATCTTTCAGAAAAAAATGTTCCAATGCATCATTGTCACGGCCACGTGTGTCTGGACGCAGCGGTTACCGCAAGGCGAACCCATAACACAAGTGACCAAGGATACAGCGCCTCCAGTGGGGCGAATTTAAATAATAAAACATGCAGATGGATACACCGCCTCCACCTGGCGGATTTAGGAATTACACGTTATACATAAATTCTGGAAACTCCTCCTCCAGTACGGCGAATTTAAATAATAAGGGGGACCTGGGAAACATTAACAATGGTGGGCCCTGCAATAGGAAATGGGGACATGGGGACCTCCTGCACTCCCCTGAGCCAGTGTCCCTGCACTCCTCACATTCCCTATACAGGCTCCGCACCTGTCGCCGCACGCGAACCTTAAACCCTTGCTCACCCTGACCCTAAACCCTCACTAGGGAATTGGGTGGTGCGGAGACTAATCCCACCACTGCACTAATACACACATGAGGGAAATAGACAATACCGGGGGACACCACTTAGCTTTATGCTCTGTGCTTATGCTCCTGCAACAGAGCCCTCCACCTGCGTGCGTCTTCTCCTCCACCCGGATCCATCACCATAGCAGGATCCTTCACCATAGTGCAGCCTTGGAGCAGAGTCCACCACCAGTTGCTGCTGCTTAGTAATAGAGTCCCAAAAAGGAGTTCAGCTTCTGCCACGAAGTCAAGCATGCTTGAGTCCAGCTCAGCAGCCAAGTCCCAAATGGTGAGTGCCACTCTCCATAGTCGCCACTCCACCAGTCCATGCAGACACTTCCCGCTGACACCATCACTGCGACCCCACCACGCCATGCCAGCCCTTTGTCCAGACACCATAGCTGACACACTTCCCCCCTGGCTAAGCTGCACAGGACTCCTCCTCAGCTCCATCCTTCCACCAGGCTCTCACCAACTCAGAATCAAAGAATGAATGAGTGAATATCACCAGCAGTGATTGCATACCCTGAGACTCATTTATAGAGCCCCACACCTGAATCATAATTACAGAGAACTTTAAACTGAAAACCTAAGGTGCGATACCACTAACCACCACCGGGGACAGTCAAGTCACCTTGGCAACTTGCCAAAAGGAAAAAAAGTTCACTCTGTGCTTTTAAAAATATCGTATCGGATTGGATCGGCCCGATACACAAAAAGTATCGGGTATCGCCGATTCTGATACCGGAAGTCCCATTCAAGTCAATGGGACAGAAATATCGGATTTAAAAAAAACCCTTTCTTTCCTTGTACATCCAGTTCGGGAGGGGGGAAGAGTGTGGGCGGTGCGTGGGCGGACACTGTGCGTGTCTGTGTGTGCGGGCGGGCTCTCTTCGGGCCTCTCGGGGGTCTGTACAGGCCTAACGGGGGTCTGTGCCGGCTGCCGGCGGTCTGTACGGGCCTGCCGGGGGTCTGTGCCGGCTGCCAGGGGGTCTGTGCAGGCTGCCTGCGGTCTGTACGGGCCTGCCGGGGGTCTGTGCCGGCTACCGGGGGTCTGTACGGGCCTGCCGGGGGTCTGTGCCGGCTACCGGGGGTCTGTGCCGGCTGCCGGCGGTCTGTACGGGCCTGCCGGGGTCTGAGTGTGTGTGCAGGCATCGTCCGATGGGACTACAAGTCCCATCGGGCGATGCCTGCTATAATGACGGTGATTGACACATTAGCCAATGATGGGACAGTAGTAGTCCCATCATCCGGCTAATGTGTTGAATGTAAAAAAAAACAAAAACATACATACTACATACATACTACTTACATACAACATACATACTACATACTACATACGTACTACATAAATACTAACATTCATAGAACATACATAAATACTACATACATACTACATTTATACTACATTCATACAGCATACATACTACATACTACATACATACTACATATATACAACATTCATACAACATACTGTACATACATACTACATACATACTACATATATACTACATTTATACAGCATACATACATACTACATACGTACTTCATATACTGTATACTACATTCATACAGCATACATACATACTACATACATACTACATATATACTACATTCATACAGCATACATACACACTACATACATACAACATACATAAAACATGCTACAGATATACTACATACATACTACATATATACTACATTCATACAGCATACATACAGTGGGGCAAAAAAGTATTTAGTCAGTCAGCAATAGTGCAAGTTCCACCACTTAAAAAGATGAGAGGCGTCTGTAATTTACATCATAAATAAAAATAAGTTGATTTCTTCACTCCAAGCTGGTTGGCTATTGCAGATTCAGTCTTCCCAGCATGGTGCAGGGCTACAATTTTGTTTCTGGTGTCCTTTGACAGCTCTTTGGTCTTCACCATAGTGGAGTTTGGAGTCAGACTGTTTGAGGGTGTGCACAGGTGTCTTTTTATACTGATAACAAGTTTAAACAGGTGCCATTACTACAGGTAATGAGTGGAGGAAAGAGGAGACTCTTAAAGAAGAAGTTACAGGTCTGTGAGAGCCAGAAATCTTGATTGCTTGTTTCTAACCAAATACTTATTTTCCACCATAATATGCAAATAAAATGAAAAAAAAACAGACAATGTGATTTTCTGGATTTTTTTTTCTCAGTTTGTCTCCCATAGTTGAGGTCTACCTATGATGTAAATTACAGACGCCTCTCATCTTTTTAAGTGGTGGAACTTGCACTATTGCTGACTGACTAAATACTTTTTTGCCCCACTGTACATACTACATATATACTACATTCATACAGCATGCATACATACTACATACATACATACAACATACATAAAACATGCTACAGATATACTACATACATACTACATACATACTACATACTACATACAATACATTCATACATTCATACAATACATACATATAGACATACAGTACATATAACATAGAGCACATACTCACCATTACTTGTCACATTGTTCCCCGAAGCCAGTGTCATCTGTGAAAAAAATATGAAAAAAACAAACCACCAAATACTCCCTGTTCCGCAGAAATCCACTAGTGTCCCACGCCGATCTCCCGTGGAGAAAAGCAGCATCAGCTGATGCGACCGCTCTCTAGGGGGCTCCAGGAATCCAATGACGGGAGGTAAGTATCCTTCCGCACTGTATTTCTCCGCCACTGTAAATAAAATAGTCCCTAGTCTCACTTTTGGCATTGCTCTGTGAGAAAGTTCCCACGCACGAAGTATGTATGTAGTATGTATGTATGCTGTATGAATGTAGTATATATGTAGTATGTATGTATGCTGTATGAATGTAGTATATATGTAGTATGTATGTAGTATGTATGTATGTATGTTGTATGAATGTAGTATATATGTAGTATGTATGTAGTATGTAGTATGTATGTTGTATGTATGTAGTATGTATGTAGTATGTATGTTTTTTTTGTTTTTTTTACATTCAACACATTAGCCGGATGATGGGGCTACTACTGTCCCATCATTGGCTAATGTGTCAATCACTGTCATTGTAGCAGGCATCGCCCGATGGGACTTGCAGTCCCATCGGACGATGCCTGCACACACACACAGACCCCCGGCAGGCCCGTACAGACCGCCGGCAGCCGACACCGACACCCAGCAGCCGGCACAGACCCTCGGCATGCCCGAACAGACCGCCGGCAGCCAGCACAGACCCCCGGCAGACGGCAAAGTCACCCAGCAGGCCTGTACAGACCGCCGGCAGCCGGCACAGACCCCTGGCAGGCCCGTACAGACCCCCGGCAGACCGCACTGACCCCTGGCAGGCCCGCACAGACCCCCGGGAGGCCCGCACAGACTGCACATCATGATGCGCACAGACCACGCATCATGATGACATCATTTCAGCAGCCAATCACAGCCACAACAGTGGCTCATTGCATTATGGGAACTTCCGATATTGAAAAAATATCGGTACTCGGTATCGGAATTCTGATACAGCGAATATCGGCCGATACCCGATATTTGCAGTATCGGAATGCTCAACACTAATTATGACACTTCAAGGACTGATAGAGTGAAATATTGAGCAGTTTGCATTTAAACACCTTATTCATTTGTTTTCTGTTAGATAAGCCACCACAAAAAAGTTGTCTGGCAGCGTCTTTCTCCTGTCTTGTTGAAAACACATGAACATTCTGGTGAATCAAATGCTATCTTGTATGAGTAAGTTGTAAAAGATATTTGTCAGTTGAGCGAGTATTTGACCTCTCAGCAATCTATGGCATATGGATACTTTAAATGGGGTATCCCAGAACGTAATATTTTATTGTAAACCCATGCCTTAAATAACTTTACGATGCATATTGCACTGTACACGTGGTGGAGGTGATGTTCTACTCCTTGACACCCCAAGTGGTTATATGTGGTTAAATGTATTTTATATTGATGTATGTTTTAGGCATCAGATTCTGGTCCCTACACAGGAGGAATCTCGAGCTTTGCCTTTTGCAGTCTCCCATTCGGTCCCGGCTGCAGAGGGTCCTGCTCAGCAAAGACGTCAATCCAGGCGTCTGGCTCAGGCTAGCTCTGTCGGTTTGGTTGCTGCTGCCACCCCTGGTCCAGCTGTAGGGAGGAGGACCCCCACAGAGTGTCCGGGCCGGAACCAAGGGGACCCCCATCTGAGTTCCTAAGGAAACAATACCTGGGGGACAGAGGAGGAGAAAGGACTAGTGAGAGTTACAGGACAGCAAGGGGAGTGGCGAGTATAAAAGGTGCAGGGAGCGCGCAGAGGAGGCAGTTGGTGATACGTCAGACACGGAGGAGGAGACGGAGGAGGCGTGAGAGAGCGGGAAGGACACTAACAGTTCAGAGAAGAAACCAGCAACAGAGGGAAGATACGCTGTGGCCCTCAAGAAAGAGGCGCCAAGCTTACCGACAGGAGACTGTCTCTTCACCCCAATCCCGGGGTTACGATCTGCCCCCGGTCATCCTCAGCCGTTACCGCTGAGCTCAAGCCCTCCGCAGTCTGTCCGCTCCCTCTCCCGGCTGCAGCCATTCCCCTTCAGCCTGCGGTTGTGGCCTGCCCGCTGCCACCCGTGGACGCTGCTGGTTCACGTCAGCCCGTGGTTGCGGCCTGTCTATCACCGCACACAGCTGTCTTCACCCCACTGCAGTCGGCAGTTGGGGCCTGTTGCTCATCAACAGAGACACACTGCACACAGCCCTAGGCTGTGCGAGCGGCCAGTAAACCGCCTCTCTTGAGCACTGCGACACAACCCTGCTTGGGGACAGGAGTCCCATTGAACTCGCTAAAATGCGCAACCCCGCTCTTACAATAGAGGGTTACTCCATCTCAAGACCCCATCAGGGCCTGTTGTGCCCCAACTTCTCCTGGGTGTTGGGGCGCCCGAAGACTATTCCAAATCTTCAGCAGCTGGGCCCAGCGGCTGCTACGCCAAGGCAGCCTCATCAAAGACGCCACAGCAGCCTCATCAAAGACGCCAAAGCAGCTTCATCAATGACGCAGCTTCCACAGAGGCGCCGAGGGACGTCAGGACGAATAAGTGACATTATAGAGTATAAGGACCCGTAGACGGCCATACCGTGGCCCCATAGTAACCGGTCTTGGCCTGGTTAGTCGTGTTCTTTTCAAATGGTGTTTGGTTGTACTGAGTCCCTGCAAGAACAACTGTTGTTACCCCTTTTTGGTTGCTTAGTTTAGCCCTAGCGGCTTTAAATTATAAAAAGTTTGCTTTTCAAAATTCAACCAGTCTCGCGTCTCGTCACTGCATCCTGTGAACCTGCTGTTACCTACATTTGGCGTAGTCAGCAGGATGCAGTCTCCGAGCACAGACAACGATGCCCCAGACCAGGGCAGGGCCGTGAACTCAACAACTGACGATGGCCCTCGTTCCAGCATTTCGCTGGGGGCTATGCTGAGCAACCTGCCTAGATTTTCCGGCTCCAATACCATGCTATGGAGCTGGACAGAGCGAATCATAGAATCATAGAATCATAGAATCATAGAGTTGGAAGGGACCTCCTGGGCCATCTGGTCCAACCCCCTGCTCAAAGCAGGATTCGCTAAATCATCCCAGTCAGATGTCTGTCCAGCCTCTGTTTGAAGACTTCCATTGAAGGAAAACTCACCACTTCTCGTGGCAGCCTGTTCCACTCATTGATCACTCTAACTGTCAAAAAGTTTTTTCTAATATCTATTCTGTGTCTCCTCCCATTCAGTTTCATCCCATTGCTTCTAGTCTTTCCTTGTGCAAATGAGAATAAAGTTGATCCTTCTACAATGTGACAGCCCTTTAGATATTTGTAGACAGCAATTAAGTCTCCTCTCAGTCTTCTCTTTTGCAAACTAAACATTCCCAAATCCTGCAACCTTTCCTCATAAGACAGGGTTTGCAGACCGGTCACCATTCTGGTCGCTCTTTTCTGAACTTGCTCCAGTTTGTTGATGTCTTGTTTAAAATGTGGTGCCCAAAACTGGACACAATATTCCAGATGAGGTCTGACCAAAGAGGAGTAGAGGGAAATAATGACTTCACGTGATCTAGACTGTATGCTTCTGTTAATACATCCTAGAACTGCATTTGCCTTTTTTGCTGCTGCATCACACTGTTGACTCATATTCAGTCTGTGATCTATTAGTATACCCAAGTCTTTTTCACATGTGCTGTCACTTAGCCCTATTCCTCCCATTCTATATATGCTTTTTTCATTTTTATTGCCCAGATGTAGTACTTTGCATTTCTCCCTGTTAAAAACCATTCTGTTAGTTACTGCCCACTTCTCCAGTTTATTTAAATCTTTTTGAATCCTCTCTCTCTTCTCTAGTATTAGCTATCCCTCCTAGCTTTGTGTCATCAGCAAATTTAATCAGTTTACCCTCAATTCCTTCATCTAAATCGTTGATAAAGATGTTGAACAATACAGGGCCCAGGACAGAGCCCTGTGGTACCCCACTTGAGACATTCTTCCAACTGGATGTGCAGCCATTTACGACCACTCTTTGGGTCCGATCACTAAGCCAGCTATGAATCCACCTAACAGTTGCCTTGTCCATTCCATACTTAGAATGCACCCGATGACTCCAGACCTGGAAGCAGAAGTAGCTCTCATGGCATTAGACAGGGAGGCTCGGAATTCAGTGATGTTAAAACCCTCGGGACACAGCAACACCTTTGATAAGGTTTTGCAGATTTTAGAACAGACCCGTGGGGACCCAACCAACGTGGGAGAGTTAAGAACCGGGTTGTTCAGTCGGATGCAGGGGGAGGGGGAGACCATCACCCAGTATTTGAATGTCCTCCAAGAGTTACACACAGCCATCGAAAGAAAGGACGGCGTAGGGGTAGGATCTGTTGACATTACACTACGCGACCTGTTGGTGACTGGACTGCGGGACCCGTTAGTAAAGCAGGAATTATGGGAACAGATTAGAATGAATCCACGTATAGACTTTTCCGAGGTGGGAAGTCAAGCACGCGCTCAAGAGCAAGAGCAGGGAATGGCGGTCCCCGTGGGGAAGGTCCGGAGCGTGGAGGCTTCCTTGAACGCAGTTGTGGAGCCTCAATGGGTAGAGGAAATGAAGCAGGAGTTGAAGAACATCCAGGTTGAGTTGGCTGAAGTGAAAAGAAGGACGGAGTCCGGGACTGGACGGCCTAGTGTTAACCCTGGTCCTTGGGGACCCCACTCCCCCCGGGGTGGTCGGTCTGCACAGACCTGGTGCTATGAGTTCAGGGAGCCGGACCACTTCGCCCGAGAGTGTCCGCGGCGTGGGAGATACCCACCTTGGCGGCCATTAAAAATAGAGGGCTCCAGGCTGGGGGGACGCCACTCGGAGCCAGAACCCCCGATTAGGGGTGGTGGAAGTTCCAAAGATTTGGTCGCAAAATGTCCGGTGGTATGGGCAGAAGTAGAGGGCCGGGCAGTCCGGTGCCTAGTGGACACAGGGTCACAAGTGACAACTATGCCTGCAACTCATTTCCAGCAAAATTTTCCTGAAGCAGCGAGACCCCAGTGGGGACCCATGGTCAGACTGGTAGCCACCAATCAACTACCGGTCCCTGTTGCCGGGGTGGTGTGGGTACAGGCGACGCTGTGCGGTAAATTCCTCGGCTGCAGAGGAGTGGTTCTGACCCACGGAGAAACTGATAAACAGCACCCAGTCATTTTGGGCATGAACATATTGCGGGAGTTTGGCAACCTACTCCTCAATGATCCCACACATGAGACCTTGAAACAGTGGGGTTCCCGCACGGCCCAAGGACATGTATTCCAGCAGTTGATGCGGGAAGCACAAGTCCTCCAGGACTGCCAGGAGGGCGAGGCCCTGGGCAAAGTCATCGCGCCAACGGCTCCCCTGCTTATACTGCCCCCTGGACAGACAGTGGTGGCCCTACCCATCCGAGCCCCGATATCAATGGAAAGCGTGAAGATGCAGGTGGAGTCATGCTACTCGGAGCGCTTAACCCCTGGCATACTGGTGGCTTGTTCCCTGACCACAGTGCAGAAGGGGACTGTCCTGGTGCGCTGCATCAACCTTGAAGACCAAGACATCGTCCTGAAGCCCCAGACAGAACTGGCCAAGCTAGTAAGGCCTTTTGAAGAAGTGCTACCGGCCCCTGCGGTTCAATTGAAAGTGCAGTCCGAGGACCCTTGGGAAGTAACTATCCGGACTCTGCAGGCTACCGAAATTTCAACTCAGGAAAAGGGTCGAGACATCCTGGAACAAATGCGGGCCGAGCTCTCTGGACTAACTGCGGCCCAGCTCTCTCAGATAAAAACACTGCTCCAAAAGTACCACGAGGTATTTGCTAGTCATGAGGAAGATTTTGGATGTACCACCGCCATCACCCATGGAATTCCCATGGCAGGAGCAGCCCCCATCAGTGAACGACATTGACAGATTCCTCCACAACTCTACCAAGAGGTGAAAACTTTGCTGGCGCAAATGCTACGAAAGGGAGTGATTTGAGAAAGCCAAAGCCCCTGGGCAGCTCCCATTGTGTTGGTCCGCAAAAAGGATGGCACCTTACAATTCTGCGTGGACTATCGAAAGCTGAATGCTTGCACCATCAAAGACTCGTACCCACTGCCTTGAATAGAAGAATCCTTGTCCGCCTTGGGGAAGGCGACGTACTTTTCTACTTTGGACCTGGCCAGTGGGTACTGGCAGGTGCCCATGCCAGAAGAAGACAGGGCTAAGACGGCGTTCATACTTCCTATGGGACTATTTGAGTTCAATCGAATGCCGTTTGGACTGGCCAACGCCTCGGGGCCTTTCAGCGGTTGATGGAGCGGTGTCTGAGAGACCTCAATTTTGAGGCCACGTTGATATACCTTGACGATATCATCATTTATGCTGCCACGTTTGAGGACCACCTGAAGCGGTTGGGGCAGGTACTCGTCCGGCTGCAAAAGTAGGGGTTGAAGGTAAAACCTCAAAAATGACACCTATTTTGCACCCAGATCGAATATCTGGGCCATGTTGTCTCGGCGGAGGGTGTAAGGCCGTCCCAGGAAAAGGTTTCTGTTATTCAGGGATGGCCTACCCCCGATAAAACACGTGCAGGCCTTCCTTGGGTTGGCCGGATACTACCGTCGTTTCGTAAAAAATTTTGCATGCCGGGCTCGAGCCCTGCACGATCTGCTGAAGGGGGCTCCCACTGGGGCAAATGGACGAAAAATCCAGTGGCGACAACCTCAAGAAGAGGCCTTCCAAGACCTTAAGACTGCGCTTTCAGATGCTCCGGTGTTGGCTTATGCGGATTTCTCGCAACCATTCATCCTACACACTGATGGGAGTCTTCACGGGCAGGGGGCTGTGTTGTCACAAGTTCAAGACGGCCGGGAGAGAGTGATTGCGTATGGAAGCTGCTCACTCCATGATTCCTGTCATGCCCGTCATGCCGGCCATGCTGCTTGTGCTGCATGATCCCCATTGTCATGCCGGTCATGCCTCATTGTCCCCAGGTCCGGGTCCCTGCGAACACCCCGCGGGTCTCGCCTGTGTGTACAGGCGCACCTCATGACTGTTATGCCGCAAGACGCCTGGAGCAGTATGCATGCGTGCCTTACCTCATGGCTGCACGCCGTTGCTAGGTAACCATCCGTCTCTGCTCTGATTCAGCAATCCTCCATATCCCTGGAGCCCCTGATCATGTGACCTTTCCTATGTTCCAGCACTGTCTGATTCTGCAATCCTCTGTATTCCTGGAACCCCTGATAATGTGAACTTTCCTATGTTCCAGCACTGTCTGATTCTGCAATCCTCTGTATTCCTAGAACCCCTGATCATGTGACCTTTCCTATGTTTCAGCACTGTCTGATTCTGCAATCCTCTGTATTCCTGGAACCCCTGATCATGTGACCTTCTCTATGGTCCAGCCAGTCTGATCCAGCAACGCTCTCTATGACCCAGGAGGATCTGAACCGGAAGTCCTTCCCTGGTCCTGACCCAGAAGTCCAGGTGCTATGGTGCTATATCAGCCTGCGCCTTCCTATGGTCGGGGCCTGAGTATCGTGTTGCTTCCCTGCACTCTGCTTTGTCGTGCATTTCTGCACACGCTCTGTGCTTGTACTCTGTCTCTTGTCTTGTGCCATGTCTTGTGTTGTCTCTCGTGCAGTGTTTGTCCTTGCTATGCTTTGCCTTGTAGTACTTATTCTGTTCTCTGCTTTAGCCTGTTTCGCTATGTCTTGCCTAAGCTCTTCCTTGCCTTGTTGTTCATCCTATGTTCCGTGTCTAGTCTCAAGGCTCCGCCATGACCCGGCTCTGGGCTTCGGCCTATGCTCCGCTGTTAGACTCTGTCCTATGGCGCCCCCAGCACACTCCCTGACTAGTCTCAAGGCTCTGCCTTGACCCGTCTCTGGGCTTCGGCCTACGCTCCACTGCTAGTTATATGCCTCTGTCCTGAACCCTGACCCTGGCGTGCCCTCTGCACGCGCAGGACCTTGCCTTGAACTCTGTGCCTAGTCTCCATTTTTCGTGCGCTCCTGCACCTCTCGTACCAGGCTTTGCCGTGCTGTCTCGCACGCGTCTCTGTCCTGTACCTTTGCCTAGCCCTGCCTTATGACTGCGTGCCCTCTTGCACGCGCCTGGTCGCCCCATGCCCGCCTGTTGTGCCTCAGCAGTGCCGCCTCTAGCAGTGCCCGCCTGTGTGCCTCAGCCGTGCTCGCCGTCAAGTGCTATTGTGGTTTCCGTCTGTCTGTGCCTCAGCCATGCCGCCTCTAGTCGTGCCCACCTGACTGTGCCTCCAGCCGGTACCACCTGCCGGTGCCCCAGTCGTGGTTTCCATGCTCCCTTGCACTCACTCTGTTTCTCGCACTGTGCGTTTTTGTGCTACTCTTGCACAAGTCTTTTGCTTTCCTTGCTCTGTCCTGAACCTTGTCTCTCTGTCGTGTTCTGAGTTCTATGACCTGTCTTGAATCTTTGTCTTGCTTGCACCTTGCTCTGCTCTTTGTCTTGAACCCTGACCTTGGCGTGCCCCTTTGCACACGCAGGACATCAGTCCTGTCCTTCAAAGCCCAACATGTTCTCTAGCACGTGTGGGACCCGCTGCTAACCTTGTAACCTTGTACTCTGGTGTGCCCCCTAGCACGGCCAGGACCATTCTTTGTACCGTGCCCCTGGCGTGCCCTAGCACACGCAGGACCTTGAATCTTGAATCCTGGCGGCTTCCTCTAGCGCGCCTAGGACCTTGGACTTTGAACCCTGGCGTGTCCTCTATACATGCACCTTGCATAGTGCCTTGAACTTTGCCTTGGACCCTGGCATGTCCCTAGCACGCACCCTGCCTTGAACCTTGCCTGAACCCTGGTTTGCCAGCCGGATGCCCGGACCCTGCCGATCGCCATCAGAATTCCGGAACCTGATGACCCTGTTGATCATTGCCTGTTGTCCGGAGTCCGACATCATCGTGCCTTTGCCTGTACCCAGGCATGCCATCTAGCACATACCATGCCATGGACCTTGGCGTGCCCTCGCACACACCCTGCTGTGTTTTCCCTGTGTTTCCACATCTTGCACCTGATGTTACCCTGAAGTTTTCCTTAATGAAGATACCTTGAACTCACGTCTAGTCTTGTCTTGTTTACTGCACGTCCCTTGTCGTCAGACACTCACATTGTGTCTTCCTTGAGCTGACCATCTGGTCCCAGCAGTCATAGTGGCTCACCCCCTTGGTCTTGCCCCTGACACTCCCTGTATAGGGGGTGGTTCCTCACAAGGTCAGCTCGCCCTCGGTGGGAGGGTGCCACGACCCAGAGGGTCCACTCTAAAGAAAAAGTCGACTCAGCTGAAGTTGACTCGTCACAATTCCGAGCGCAACCCTGACTATTACAGCTCCTTTAAGCTTGAGCTCCTCGCAGTAGTGTGGGTCATGACGGAGCAGTTCGCAGAGTACCTGGCGGGCTCCGAGGTAGTGGTGCAGACCGAAAATAACCCGCTGGTCCATTTGGAAAACGCCAAACTGGGAGCTCTGGAACAAAGATGGGTGGCCCGGATGGCGAAATACAACTATAAAATTATCTATAAATGTTAAATATTAATAATCCGTTAATTTCTTATAAGACTCAGTTCTGTACATTGCCTTCCACTGACACAGCATGTGCTATTTTTGCAAGTGGTAAATGTCAGCTCAACTCCATATTTAAGTTTAGCTTGAGGTAAATGTCAATCTCCATATATACAGAGATCACGTGCTTTAAGAGACGTATATAATTCATGGCTCACTCTAGAGGTCGCTCGCTCGCTCCTTCCCGATCACCATGAAACACGTTCAAGGAGTCATCTGTGCTAGGCCATGACGCTACAGACAGCTGGTATGTTAATCCAACTCACATCCAGAGAAACTACGCACTACAGGACACATGTCATTTCAGAGTTCCAGGAAAGAAGGTGACAAGCTTTTGCTATGAACTAATGGACAATCTCTCTTTCACCTATTTTTATGTTTTTCTGTAATAATCTTTTCTTTGATGGAAGAATCCAAATAAAACACTACTTTTTTATCTGGTAACTAGTCCTGAGTATTTTACAAGAATACGCATTATTTTACATTGGAGAGCCAGCCAGATCTGAATTTTTGTATTTTTTTTTTGCGGATTTCCCTCAACTTGCCCAAAAGGGATTGAACTTTGCTAACGTCAGTCATATGTGCAAGTTATCAGGAACTCCACTACTCACAAGAATCAGTCAGAACCTAGAAGTGAGGACTAAGAAGTGCCAGACGTGCTGAAGCCAGACGTGTGAAGACAAGAGCCCAGCATTGTCCATCAAAGGAACAAGCTGAGACATTTCAAGGTAAGAGAAATGGATTTTGTTACTTCTTATGCTAAGCAGAGTAAATTGAAATTTAAGTCTGTAGACAAGTCTAATTCAGAAGTACTATGGCTTAGCTTATATGCAGAGTGTGAAATGGAAAATCTAAAGTTAGATTCTAAGTTGTTATTAGAGTTGAGCGATACCGTCCGATACTTCAAAGTATCGTATCGGATGGTATCGGCCGATCTTTAAAAAAAGTATCGGTATCGCCGATTCCGATACCGGAAGTCCCATTCAAGTCTATGGGACTTCCGGTATCGGAATAAGAAAAACCCTTTCCTGCCCTTGTACAGCCTCTCTGGGGTCTGTACGGGCCTTTCGGGGGGCTGTGCCGGCCTGCCAGGGGGTCTGTGCAGGCTCCGGTGGTCTGTGCCGGCCTGCCGGGGGGCTGTGCCGGCCTGCCGGGGGACTGTGCAGGCTCCGGGGGGCTGTGCAGGCATCGTCCGATGGGACTACAAGTCCCATCGGGCGATGCCTGCTACCATGACAGTGATTGACACATTAGCCAATGATGGGACAGTAGTAGTCCCATCATCCGGCTAATGTGTTAAATGTAAAAAAAAAAAAAAATTACATGCTACATACATACAACATGCATACTACATACATGCTACATTCATACTACATACTACATACATGCTACATTCATACTACATGCAACATACATACTACATATATACTACATACATGCTACATTCATACTACATAAATACTACATGCAACATACATACTACATATATACTACATGCATGCTACATACATACTGCATGCTACATACATACTACATGCTACATACATACCACATATATACTACATACATACTACATGCATGCTACATGCTACATACATAACACATATATACTACATGCATGCTACATACATACTACATGCTACATACATACCACATACATACTACATGCATGCTACATACATACTACATGCATGCTACATACATACTACATGCTACATACTACATATATACTACATGCATGCTACATACATACTACATGATACATACTACATATATACTACATGCATGCTACATACATACTACATGCTACATACATACTACATATATACTACATGCATGCTACATACATACTACATACATACTACATACATACTACATGCTACATACATACTACATATATACTACATGCATGCTACATACATACTACATGCTACATACTACATATATACTACATGCATGCTACATACATACTACATGATACATACTACATATATACTACATGCATGCTACATACATACTACATGCTACATACATACTACATACATACTACATGCATGCTACATACATACTACATATATACTACATGCATGCTACATACATACTACATGATACATACTACATATATACTACATGCATGCTACATACATACTACATGCTACATACATACTACATACATACTACATGCATGCTACATACATACTACATACATACTACATGCATGCTACATACATACTACATGCTACATACATACCACATATATACTACATACATACTACATACAATACATTCATACAATACATACATACATAGACATACAGTACATATAACATAGAGTAACATACTTACCAATACTTGTCACATTGTTCCCCGAAGCCATTGTCTTTTCCGGAATAAATATTAACATAACAAACCACAAAAATACTCACCCACGATCCGAAGCAGTCCACGATTGTGTCCCACGACGATCTTGGGTAGAGAACTGCAGCATCAGCTGTTGCTGCCGTTCTCTACGGGCTGCAGGAATCCAATGACGGAAGGTAGGTATCCTTCCGCACTGTATTCCTCCGCCACTTAAAAAAAAAAAAAGTCCCTAGTCTCACTTTATGCCATTGCTGTGTGGGAATTTCCCACGCAGCAATGGCATAAAGTGAGACTAGGGACTTTTTTTTTTTTAAGTGGCGGAGGAATACAGTGCGGAAGGATACCTACCTTCCGTCATTGGATTCCTGCAGCCCGTAGAGAACGGCAGCATCATCTGATGCTGCAGTTCTCTACCCAAGATCGTCGTGGGACACACTCGTGGACTGCTTCAGATCGTGGGTGAGTATTTTTGTGGTTTGTTATGTTAATATTTATTCCGGAAAAGACAATGGCTTCGGGGAACAATGTGACAAGTATTGGTAAGTATGTTACTCTATGTTATATGTACTGTATGTCTATGTATGTATTGTATGAATGTATTGTATGTATGTAGTATATATGTGGTATGTATGTAGCATGTAGTATGTATGTAGCATGCATGTAGCATGCAGTATGTATGTAGCATGCATGTAGTATATATGTAGTATGTATGTAGCATGCATGTAGTATATATGTAGTATGTATGTAGCATGTATGTAGTATGTATGTGGTATGTATGTAGTATGTATGTAGTATGCATGTAGTATGCATGTAGTATGTATGTAGCATGCATGTAGTATGCATGTAGTATGTATGTATCATGTATGTAGTATGTATGTAGCATGCATGTAGTATGTATGTAGCATGCATGTAGTATGTATGTAGCATGCATGTAGTATGTATGTAGCATGCATGTAGTATGTATGTAGCATGCATGTAGTATGTATGTAGTATTTTTTTTTTTTTTTTAACATTTAACACATTAGCCGGATGATGGGACTACTACTGTCCCATCATTGGCTAATGTGTCAATCACTGTCATGGTAGCAGGCATCGCCCGATGGGACTTGTAGTCCCATCGGACGATGCTTGCACAGACCCCCGGACATCAGCACAGCCCCCCGGCAGGCCGGCACAGCCCCCCGGCAGGCCGGCACAGCCCCCCGGCAGGCCGGTACAGACCCCCACAGGGTGCACAGCCCCCCGGCAGGCCGGCACAGCCCCCCGGCAGGCCGGTACAGACCCCCACAGGGTGCACAGACTACCGGCAGGCCGGCACAGCCCCCCGGCAGGCCGGTACAGACCCCCACAGGGTGCACAGACCACCGGCAGGCCGGCACAGCCCCCCGGCAGGCCGGTACGGACCCCGGGCAGTCCACACAGCCCCCCGGCAGGCCGGCACAGCCCCCCGGCAGGCCGGCAGAGACCCCCGGAAGGCCCGAAATGACGGCGCATCATGATGCGCACACACCGCGCTTCATGATGACGTCAGTCTGTCAATCAACTTTGAACTTCCGATTCCGATGCCGAATTCCGATATTGAAAAAATATCGGAAGTCGGTATCGGAATTCCGATACAGCAAGTATCGGCCGATACCCGATACTTGCGGTATCGGAATGCTCAACACTAGTTGTTATCCTTTACTAGAGAAAGAGAGAAATTTAAAAATATTTTTCAAATGGTAGATGTATTCCATAAACTTGTAACAGAGAAATTCAAAAATGACTGTGCAAAGGAAAATAGTGATGTTCCCGAGATACATTGTAATGAAGAAAAGCAGTTACAAGATGAAAGGCAAATAGTAGCAGCAGCCATTCAAGGTGACCTTGTGGACGTGGAACAAGATGGAGAAGTAGGAGGAGACTTCAGAACTGACGTAGAGGACGTACAAGGGAAAGACGGACCACTAAAAATAGACGACTCACAGGCCCAAATCCGAAGTAAAGTAAGGAAAAGTTTGCTAAAAATATGCAAAATCATTCCTGCATATGATAACAAAATCCATGTTTGTAGAAACTCTGAGGTTTTTGAAAGCTGTGCTGACAAATTTGATGTCACGGCCACGTGTGTCTGGACGCAGCGGTTACCGCAAGGCGGACCCATAACACACGTGACCCAGGATACAGCGCCTCCAGTGGCGAATTTAAATAATAATACGTGCAGATGGATACACCGCCTCCACCTGGTGAATTTAGGTATTACACGTTAATATAAATTCTGGAAACCCCGCCTCCAGTACGGCGAATTTAAATAATAAGGGGGACCTGGGAAACATTAACAATGGTGGGCCCTGCGATAGGGAATAGGAAAGTGTAGACCTCCTGAGCTCCCCTGAGCCAGTGTCCCTGCACTCCTAACGTTCCCTATGCCGGTTCTGCACCGGGCGCCGCACGCGTACCTCAAAGCCCTTGCTCGCCCTGACCCTAAACCCTCACTAGGGAATTGGTCTGTGCGGAAACTAATCCCACCACTGCACTAATAATAATACACATGAGGGAAAGAGACAATACAGGGGGACACCACTTAGCTTTATGCTCTGTGCTTATGCTCTTGCAACAGAGCCCTCCACCTGCGTGCGTCTTCTCCTCCACCCGGATCCATCACCATAACAGGATCCTTCACCATAGTGCAGCCTTGGAGCAGAGTCCACCACCAGTTGCTGCTGCTTAGTAACAGAGTCCCAAGGATGAGTTCAGCTTCTGCCACGAAGTCAAGCATGCTTGAGTCCAGCTCAGCAGCCAAGTCCCACATGGTGAGTGCCACTCTCCATAGTCGCCACTCCACCAGTCCATGCAGACACTTCCTGCTGACACCATCACTGCGACCCCACCACGCCATGCCAGCCCTTCGTCCAGACACCATAGCTGACACACGTCCCCCCTGGCTAAGCTGCACAGGACTCTTCCTCAGCTCCATCCTTCCACCAGGCTCCCAACAACTCAGAATCACTGAAAGAATGAATCAATATCACCCGCAGTGATTGCACACCCTGAGACTCATTTATAGAGCCCCACACCTGAATCATAATTACAGAGAACTTTAAACTGAAAACCTAAGGTGCGATACCACTAACCACCACCGGGGACAGTCAAGTCACCTTGGCAACTTGCCAAAAGGAAAAAAAGTTCACTCTGTGCTTTTAAAACTGTCAGATCACTTCAGATCATGACATTTGAGTTATCTATCGAGGAGAAGAATCAGTTGTTCAAAATGTGGATCCCTGTAAACTTTGGTAGGAGATTGACTTTAAAGTTATCTGGTGAAACACATGAGAATTTAAATGATAAGGAGAGATTAAAAATTCTTATTTTTTGTTCATCAAATAAAAATCATCCAGATATTGATATTCTTCAAAAATTAAGGATTGGTCGGAAGGAATGTATATATATGTATATTCCATATATGAACGTCTGTACAAAATGCTGAGTGAGAATGTCAAAACACAGTCCCTCATAAGGAGTTTTGTAAACAAATTTTGGTTTTTAAATCCTGCATCTCGTGTTATTGCGTCACAAAAAGATTCTTTATTTGAATGTGCGCAATCCCTTGATTTTGCCAGAAAACACGAGAATCGTGAAAGGAAAGTAAATTGTGCTAATTTTGTGAAGACAGGCAGAGTAAAATCTTATCAGAAGCCGGTATTAGCAAAGCCTTCTAAAATGAGTTTTCCCCAAAATCAAATCTATGAAGAACGAAGAAAATCACATGTTTGTTATAAGCCATATCGAATGATGCAAAGGACCACCGAAAAGACACAGATTGAATTAAGAAAAATGATGAGTTTTGATCTTCTTTCTGCAAAAAAGATGGCCGAATTTGACAGACAGAAGCAGGTGGTGAGTGACGTCATTGACTTTGAGTTGAAGGGTCCATCGGAGCAGCTCAGAAAATCCGTTAACTTCAAAGTAGCAAGAATATTTAAAGACATCTTTTACAGGGAAAGAGTGGGTGTAGGAATTGGCTAGAAAAAGTAATTATATATATTGTGTAAAAGAATTATACAATTAGTCAGTTATATGTAATTATTATATAGAGTATAATTCCGTAGTTCTATAGTTTGGTAGATAGATACATATTCATACAGTATATATAGAGTGTTTGTAGGAGTAGAGATTGTAGAACTGTATTTTCTAGTGAAAGTTAAAATCTACTCCAGTAATAAAATTTAGAATTATGAATATGATATTAACCTTCTCTTTTATTTTTCCTTAGAATTTTCATTTCAAAGCAGGTCTTAATCGGAAAAATTTTCTTACAAGGATTTATGCCTTTATTTACACAGGAAGTTGCAATAATTGCATGATTTTATATTTAACACGTAAAAGAAAATAACTAACTGCATTTTAAAATGTGTTCTGTGTATGCCTTTACTGTATGGCATGAATGACAACCACAGCATGTGAAATTTGAACTTTGTTCTAATAATAAGTATACCAGTATACTATGTCCCTGTTCTTTAGGAAAATAATTTTTAGGGGGTCTCAACTTTTGCAAACCAATGGAATTTTTTTTTCCAGGCCTAAAGTTTCAATTATAGCTATACAACATATATTTATGTTATGTGTATTTGGGGAATACTCAAAGAAATATTAAGACTAAATTTAAATAGTTTACAATGCATTGATAATTAGGATAATTTGGGTTAAAATACGTGTATTCATCATACCTCTGTATGTGGGATAATATGTGACACAGTCTGAGTGACAGTGACTGAGTGTATGAGCAGCTGCTTAGGAGTAATGTGATACGTTTGTTGTATGTGTGAGGCCTCAGGATTCTGAATGCAATGAGAGGAAAAAAAACCCAAAAGCCTTTATCTTTAGAAGAAATATGCAGATCAGTTAAATTATTAGAATATTAGGATATATAATAAAATATTATCTACACAACATATATTTCTATATTTCTATAGTTCTTTAGTAATTTCTTGATTTCGTTAATTGTGAATAAGTGCAATCGCACATCAAAATGGTTTATGAAGAAAATCTACATTTAAATTAATTTTTCCAAAGGATAATTTTATGATATTCAAATTAATTTTAATGGTTACACATCTTCAGACAAATAATGGTATAAGCAAGTGTAAATTCACATAATTTATAAATTAATTATTTTTAATTTTGGTTTTGATAAATGAATTATTTCATGAAACAATATTTTTTGGTATTAAGGGGAAAATATGTTTTTGATCCTGACTACATCATCACATTTGATTAATACCTCTTCTTCACACATTTTAATAAAAAAGAAATATTAATAAGGTACAATGGTATAAGTATTGGGTATAATAACATTAAGTATTATAAAGAGTCATTTCTTTACACTAAGAGGAGTATTACATGCAAAGTTGCATAATTTGAATATTTTGGTAACACAAGTTTATGACAATTGTGAAATAATCCAGATCATGGAAATATTAAGGCTATATGTTACTGAAGACATAACTACTCTGCATCAACATAAAGGCCTTATTTTTATTTTTATTCTTATTCTTATTTTTAATTTTCAATTTTTTATTCTATTTTTATTTGTATTCTTAAATTTTTATTTTTTCTTTCATCAATATTTAGTAAAGTAATATCTACTATAACTATAGAATATGGCTTCATTAAATATAGTGATGATATGGTTCTATTACAAAGGAAAATGTTTCACTTCTGAGTTATATGCAACAATTCTTTTATTCATTCATTCGCTCACTCATATATTCTTATTTTGGTTCATGGCTATACATTCCTACATATTATTAGTATAATAAATATATTCCTTATTAATAGTGTTGAGCGATACCGTTCGATACCCAATAATATCGTATCCAATGGTATCGCCCGATACGAAAAAAATATCGGGTATCGCCGATTCCGATACCGGAAGTCCCATTCAAGTCAATGGGACTTCCGGTATCGGAATTAAAAAAAGGCCTTTATTTCCTTGTTGGCTAATGCTACATATTTGAAAACAAATAAGAATCATGTAGAATGTATTGTGGGAGGTGGAGGAGACATTAAAAGCATAGTGGTTTATTCAAATCACATGGCATAGCATTAATTCCAATTTTTTTTTTCAAGACGTTCGGAGTTAAAAAGATATTGACTATGTTAACCTTTTTTATATTTAGTCAGATATGTATGCTTCACAACTTCCATGCTCTTCACCTTCTTTTGTACTTCTCCCACACTTTCTCCTTCATGATCCGCAGCAGTAGCATTTTTTCATCAACTTTTTCTTCACCTTATTCATCTTCTTCTTCTTCATCTTCTTCCCATTAATTTTTTTTTTCCATTCTTCATATTCTTCTTATTCAGCTATTATTAATTTTCATATGCTATTTCTTCATCTTCTTCCTATTCTTCTTTTTCTTCATTTTCTTATGGTGACAGGCATTCCTGTAGTACTTATCTATAAAAGTTATAAGATTACACCTTACGTTCTGCCTGTCACAAAAGATTTACAACAGGATTTGTCCACGTTCAGTTTGGCCTGCAGCAGCAGGCATTTTCCAGGGGCACCACGAGGACTCACCCCCATTTACTGCTTAGTCTTCTTCTGCTTATAATTTTGATTTCTTCTATGCTGATTTTTTGTCTTATGCTTAATGTTCTTCTGCTTTCTGTTCTTCTGCTTTTGCTTCTTCTGCTTCTTGTTCTTCTGTCTTTTGTTCTGTATCTTGGTGGTTGTCTTCATGTTCTTTGTCCTCTTGGTCTTATTATTTAGGGTCATATTTCTGGTCTTCTTTGGTGTGGTCTTCAGGGTCATCATCATGAGGGTCATCGTCATGGAGATCAATAAGGATTACCAAAGACAATTTCAAAAAGCTTGATCTTGGAAATGTAGCAGAAGGTACAAGAAGGCTGAGAAACTGGCGAGAACCATCAGACAGTGCTGGCACCCGGATGGGTAGCAGAAGGAACAAGAGCCAATGGCACTACCAAGGACCAACTGACGGTGCTGGACCACGGTTACTAAGCAGAAGGTACCTGTGCTAAAAAGCACTACCAAGGACCAGCTGACGGTGCTGGACCTCGGATACCGAGATGGAGGCACCTAGGCCAAAGGCTGTGGCGAGAACCAGCAGACAGTGCTGGCACCCGGATGGGTAGCAGAAGGAACAAGAGCCAATGGCACTACCGAGGACCAACTGACGGTGCTGGACCACGGTTACTAAGCAGAAGGTACCTGTGCTAAAAAGCACTACCAAGGACGAGCTGACGGTGCTGGACCTCGGATACCAAGATGGAGGCACCTAGGCCAAAGGCTGTGGCGAGAACCAGCAGACAGTGCTGGCACCCGGATGGGTAGCAGAAGGAACAAGAGCCAATGGTACTACCGAGGACCAACTGACGGTGCTGGACCACGGTTACTAAGCAGAAGGTACCTGTGCTAAAAAGCACTACCAAGGACCAGCTGACGGTGCTGGACCTCGGATACCGAGATCGAGGCACCTAGGCCAAAGGCTGTGGCGAGAACGAGCAGACAGTGCTGGCACCCGGATGGGTAGCAGAAGGAACAAGAGCCAATGGCACTACCGAGGACCAACTGACGGTGCTGGACCACGGTTACTAAGCAGAAGGTACCTGTGCTAAAAAGCACTACCAAGGACCAGCTGACGGTGCTGGACCTCGGATACCGAGATGGAGGCACCTAGGCCAAAGGCTGTGGCGAGAACCAGCAGACAGTGCTGGCACCCGGATGGGTAGCAGAAGGAACAAGAGCCAATGGCACTACCGAGGACCAACTGACGGTGCTGGACCACGGTTACTAAGCAGAAGGTACCTGTGCTAAAAAGCACTACCAAGGACGAGCTGACGGTGCTGGACCTCGGATACCAAGATGGAGGCACCTAGGCCAAAGGCTGTGGTGAGAACCAGCAGACAGTGCTGGCACCCGGATGGGTAGCAGAAGGAACAAGAGCCAATGGTACTACCGAGGACCAACTGACGGTGCTGGACCACGGTTACTAAGCAGAAGGTACCTGTGCTAAAAAGCACTACCAAGGACCAGCTGACGGTGCTGGACCTCGGATACCGAGATCGAGGCACCTAGGCCAAAGGCTGTGGCGAGAACGAGCAGACAGTGCTGGCACCCGGATGGGTAGCAGAAGGAACAAGAGCCAATGGCACTACCGAGGACCAACTGATGGTGCTGGACCACGGTTACTAAGCAGAAGGTACCTGTGCTAAAAAGCACTACCAAGGACCAGCTGACGGTGCTGGACCTCGGATACCGAGATGGAGGCACCTAGGCCAAAGGCTGTGGCGAGAACCAGCAGACAGTGCTGGCACCCGGATGGGTAGCAGAAGGAACAAGAGCCAATGGCACTACCGAGGACCAACTGATGCTGCTGGACAACGGTTACTAGGCAGGAGGTACCTGTGCTAGAAAGCACTACCAAGGACCAGCTGACGGTGCTGGACCTCGGATACCGAGATGGAGGCACCTAGGCCAAAGGCTCTGGCGAGAACCAGCAGACAGTGCTGGAACCCGGGTGGGTAGCAGAAGGTAACCATGGAAAGCAAAGTAGGCAGGCCGCAAGCCGGCCGCAGTTACCGAAACCCACAGTCCTACAGGGGGTCCATGTCCCATTGGCACTACGGATCCAGCCTTCAGTGCCAGTTCCCGCAGCCCACATAGGAGTCACCTAAACTGCAGGCACCGTAGAGTCGGCTAACCCGGCCGCAAGACGACAGGACAACGGATTGGTGGCATAGTGACCTTGACACTACCCAGAAACAGCAGGCGTGCTGGAACCAGGCTGGGCAACAGGGAGTCCCCGTGCCAAAGACACTGCCGAGAACCAGCTGACGGTGCTGGAACCCAGATGGGTAGCAAAAGCTACAAGAGGCAATGGCACTACCGAGGAACAGCTGACGGTGCTGGACCACGGTTACTAGGCAGGAGGTACCTGTGCTAGAAAGCACTACCAAGGACCAGCTTACGGTGCTGGACCTCGGATACCGAGATGGAGGCACCTAGGCCAAAGGCTCTGGCGAGAACCAGCAGACAGTGCTGGAACCCGGGTGGGTAGCAGAAGGTACCCATTGAAAGCAAAGTAGCCATGCCGCAAGCCGGCCGCAGTTACCGAAACCCACAGTCCTACAGGGGGTCCATGTCCCATTGGCACTACGGATCCAGCCTTCAGTGCCAGTTCCCACAGCCCACATAGGAGTCACCTAAGCTGCAGGCACTGTAGAGTCGGCTAACCCGGCCGCAAGACGACAGGACAACGGATTGGTGGCATAGTGACCTTGACACTACCCGGAAACAGCAGGCGTGCTGGAACCAGGCTGGGCAACAGGGAGTCCCCGTGCCAAAGACACTGCCGAGCACCAACTGGCGTTGTTGGAGCCCAGGGACAATCATGGTGTAGGCCGAGGCCTACTTGGTGGTAGTTTTAGATTGTTTGTAGGCTACAACAGACTGTCAACGTGCTCCAATTAGGCATCTGTCTCCACTCTGTTTCCAGGATTTGTTTCCAGGATTTCACGTGACTACCAACACCGCCAGTTTATGCGTACAGTAGCCGTCTGCCCAATCCACACGTGTTCCTGTGTTACTGGTGTTCTGTAATGTGAGCAGATCCCCTGATGTTTGTCTGCCAATGTCTCCTGCTCTGTCCACATTCCCACCACTTGCAGTGGTAAGGTGGACAGCGCAGGAGACAGTGCCGGACACACATTGGGGGATCAGCTCACGTTACAGAACACCAGGAACACAGGAACAAGTGTGGAATGCATGGACTGCAACTGTGAGCAGGAACTAGTGGTGTTGGAGGTCAGGGGAAATACTAGAGACAGAGTGGAGACAGAGGCCAAATCAGAGAATGTTTAAATCTGAAGTAGTTACAATTTGGAGGCAGCAGCAGTTTGCCCTCCACACAGCAGGGGATCAGCTGACGTTACCGAACCCCACTTTCACATGAACGAGTGTGTTTTTCTGTGTAGACAGCACTTCTGAGCACCAACTAGCGTTGTTGGAGCCCAGGGAGAACCAGGGTGCAGGCCGAGGCCTACTTGGTGGCAGTTTTAGATTGTTTGTAGGCTACAACAGACTGTCAACGTGCTCCAATTAGGCCTCTGTCTTCACTCTGTTTCGAGTATTTCCTCTGGCTTCCAACCACGCCAGTTGATGCTCTGAAATGCCGTCTGCACAACCCACACTTGTTCCTGTGTTACTGGGGTTCTGTAACAGCAGCTTCTCCCTAGAGGTGAGTCAGGCAATGTCTCCTGCTCTGTCCACATTTCCACTACAAGTAGTGGGAATGTAGACAAAGCAGGAGACAATGCCGTGCTCAACTCTGGAGATGAGCAGATGTTACAGGACCCAGGTACCACAGGAACAAGTGTGGATTGTGCAGACGGCACTTGACAGCAGAAACAGGCGGTGTTGTAGGCCGGAGGAAATACTCAAAACAGAGTGGAGACAGAGGACAAATCAGAGAACATATTAAATCAGAGGTAGTCAGAAGTTGTAGGCAGCAGGAGAGTTTGCCGTACACACAGCAGGGGATCAGCTGACGTTACCGAACCCCACTTACACATGAGCGAGTGTTTTGTCTGTGCGGACAGCACTTCTGAGCAACAACGGGCGTTGCTGTAGCCCAGGGAAAATGAGGTAGTAGGCCGAGGCCTACTTGGAGCCAGGTGTAAATCTGAGGTTGTTTGACTGTGGAGGGAGCAGGACACTTTGCCATACACACAGCAGGGGATCAGCTGACGTTACCGAACCCCACTTACACATGAGCGAGTGTTTTGTCTGTGCGGACAGCACTTCTGAGCACCAACTGGCGGTGTCGGAGCCCAGGGAAAATCAGGTAGTAGGCCGAGGCCTACTTGGTGGCAGTTTGCGATTGTTTCTAGACTACTACTAACTGTCAACGTACTCCAATTAGGCCTCTGTCTTCACTCTGTTTCGAGTATTTCCTCTGGCTTCCAACCACGCCAGTTGATGCTCTGAAATGCCGTCTGCACAACCCACACTTGTTCCTGTGTTACTGGGGTTCTGTAACAGCAGCTTCTCCCTAGAGGTGAGTCAGGCAATGTCTCCTGCTCTGTCCACATTTCCACTACAAGTAGTGAGAATGTAGACAAAGCAGGAGACATTGCCGTGCTCAACTCTGGAGATGAGCAGATGTTACAGGACCCAGGTACCACAGGAACAAGTGTGGATTGTGCCGACGGCACTTGACAGCAGAAACAGGCGGTGTTGTAGGCTGGAGAAAATACTCAAAACAGAGTGGAAACAGAGGACAAATCAGAGAACATATTAAATCAGAGGTAGTCAGAAGTTGTAGGCAGCAGGAGAGTTTGCCGTACACACAGCAGGGGATCAGCTGACGTTACCGAACCCCACTTACACATGAGTGAGTGTTTTGTCTGTGCGGACAGCACTTCTGAGCAACAACGGGCGTTGCTGTAGCCCAGGAAATAAAGTTCAGGTGATAGAAACATGAACACAACAGGAGACCTGGATCCTGTTGCCAGCCAATTATTTATTCTGGAAGAGGACTGCCAAATTCAGGTGAGATCCAGGCCTTGATCATTTTCACAAAAGTAAGCCAGTCAACATTATCGGCGGATAGTCGCGTGCGACGGTCTGTTACCACACCACCTGCAGCACTAAAGACACGTTCCGATAATACACTGGCAGCAGGGCAAGCCAGCACCTCCAATGCATACTGGCTAAGCTGTGGCCATGTATCCAGCTTAGAGACCCAATACTTGAACGGGGAAGAGCCGTCTGGGAGAACACTAACAGGACACGACAAGTAGTCTGTCACCATCTGACGGAAACGTTGCCTCCTGCTACTGGAGCCGTCTGTGATGGTGTAGCCGTTTGTGGCGGTCCCACAAAACTTTTCCACATTTGGGCCATACTGGCCTTGCCTTGTCCTGCGGCACTGCCTCTGCTACCTCTTTGTGCAGAGCTTCCTCCACTGCCTCTACCCACATGGCTGGTTTGAAAAGCACTACCAGCAACACTTGTGGGGGGAATGGAGAACATGATGGCCTGCACAAGTGTTTCTTGGTACTCCCGCATTTTTCGCTCCCGGTTGAACTGTGGTATGAGGCTTTGTAAGTTGTCCCGGTAGCGAGGATCTAAGAGGGTGTACACCCAATAATCAGCCGTGTGGAGAATGTTGGCGATGCGGCGGTCATTTAACAAGCACTGCAGCATGAAATCAACCATGTGCTGCAGACTGCCAACTGGACCGGAAACGCTGTCCCCAGCTTGAGGCAGCATCTCTGCCTGCTCAGCATCACCCCACCCTCGCTGTACACACTGACTACTAGAGCCTTGTGTACCTCCCTCCTCTGGAGAGATGTGTTCCTCCTCCTCCATTGACTCCTCGTCAACCTCCTCACTAAGTGTCCCCTGCCTGGGCCTTTGTGTGGAAGCACTTTGCGCAGACTTGCCAGAAGCAGATGGCATTTCTGACTGCTCATCCTCGACCTCTTCAAAAACCTCCTCACTTAGTGCTTGTAAGGTTTTTTGAAGCAGACAGATGAGGGGGACAGTCATGCTGATTAGTGCATCATCTGCACTGGCCATCCGCGTGGAGTCATCGAAGGCACGCAAAACTTGGCAGATGTCCCTCATAGTGGCCCACTCAGTGGTATTGAAGTGTGTCCGGCGCACAGTGCGACTTGTTTGCGCCTGATGCAGCTGGTACTCCATTACTGCTGCCTGCTGCTCACACAACCGCTCCAACATATGTAACGTTGAATTCCACCTGGTGGGGAGGTCACATATGATGCGATGTTCTGGCAGGCGGAATCGGCGTTGCAGAGATGCAATGCGCGATCTTGCCATGCTGGAACGCCGCAAGTGAGCACACTCTAGGCGAACCTTGTGCAGCAGTGCATCAAGATCCGGATAGTCCCTCAGAAAGCTCTGCATGACCAAATTGAGCACGTGTGCCAGACATGGTATGTGAGTGAGGTTGCCTAGGCCCAGAGCTGCCACTAGATTTCGGCCATTGTCACTCACTACCAAACCTGGCTGGAGATTCGCTGGCACAAACCACACATCGCTCTCCTGCTTGATGGCATTCCAGAGCTCCTGTGCTGTGTGGCTCCGATTCCCCAAAGAAATTAATTTAAGGACGGCCTGTTGACGTTTGGCCATACCTGTGCTCATATCTGGCCTAACAGGCTCACGCAGTGCTGATTCCGAGGAACTAGAGTAGGAGGAGGACTCAATATGTACAGACTGCATTCCTGCAATCCTTGGAGATGGCAGAATACGTACAGAGCCACTCTCCAGATCTGTACCCGGCTCCACAACATTGACCCAATGGGCAGTGAGGGAAAGGTATCGTCCCTGTCCATGGCTACTGGTCCACACATTGGTGGTCAGGTGGACCTTGCTACTGACGGCATTTAGTAGTGCATTTTTAATTTTTCCCTCCACATGCTTTTGCAGGGCAGGGACAGCTTGCCTGCTGAAATAAAAGCGGCTGGGCACATTGTATTGTGGAACTGCCAATGACATAAAGTTCCGGAAGGTGTCAGTCTCCACCAGCCTGAATGACAGCATCTCAAGGGCCAGTAGTTTGGCAATGCCGGCATTCAGAGCCAGTGCTCGGGGATGGTTTGCCGAGTATGGCCGCTTTTTCTCCCATGCCTGTGCTACCGATTGCTGGTGAGTGGCCTGGGAGTGTGCTGATGACTGCGAACGTGGTTCAGTGGGTGGAATTTCACTGGGTCTCTGGACAACAGTGGCAGTGGTTCTTCCATTGCGTTCCAGTGAGGAAGCCGAACCAGCTGTGTGTGAGCTGGAGGAAGAGGCCCCAACACGAGCTGAAGAGGTGGAAGGTGCTGCTGAAGGTTGGCCTACATCTTCAGTGTGTCTGTGTAACTCCACCTCGTGCTTGGTACGCACATGTTTCCACATATTTGTGGTATTGAGGTTGGTCACATTTTTCCCTCGTTTCACTTTCTGATGACACAGCTTGCATTTGACAAAGCAAATGTCATCTGCAACTGTGTCAAAAAAAGACAACGCACTGCAAGTCCTGGGAGCACCCGTTTTGTGTTTTGGAAGAGGATTGCTCCTCACGGGTGTCAAAGTGGAGGCTACAGGCAACCAAGTCTGCCCCCGCCCTCTCCCTCCTCTTTTGGCCGTTCGGGGAATCTCTTCCTCAGAGCTGCTCCCACCACCTTCCTGTGGCTGACGCCATAATGGGTCAAGGACCTCATCATCTCCACTCCCCTCTTCAAGCACCGGCTGGTCCTGGGTTGTCTCGCCAGCACCGTACGCACCAGAAATTGGCAACTGAGTCTCATCATCATCTGATGCATACTGAGGTGTGCTGACCATAGGCACTGGCCCACCCGCCTCTTCAGATTCAGAGGGACAAAGCAGTTGCGCATCACTGCATACTCCCTCTTCTTCACGCTCTAGAATGCTGCTTGGCTGGCCACCTCTTTCCAAGCCAACAGATTCTGAGAACAGAAGTAAAGATTGAGATGGCTCCTGTCCAGGGCTCTCAGACTGCCTGGGCAATTTGGCAGGTGGTGAAGAGACAGATGGTTGCTCTTCAGTGCTCTGGCCTTGGGAGGATGCGGAAGTCATTGAAGTGGATGCGTTAGCTGCCATCCATCCGACAACGGCTTCAATTTGTTCGTCACGCAGCAGTGGGGTATGGCGAGGTCCTACAAAGCTGCGCATGAAGGACTGTTGCCTGGTAAAAGTGGGGGATGCCGGGTCACTGGTGGCCGCAGCAGATACCGAATCCCCATGTCCTCTCCCTGCTGAATCCCCCCGTCCTCTCCCTGCTGAAACTCCACGGCCACGACCACGTGCCTTACTCCCTGCCTTCTTCATCTTGATAGACTGATAAAGATAGGCAGAAAAGTAAAAAAGGGGTGACATAGTGTTCTTATTCCTGAACACCTGTTAACCAGTATAAGAAACACTAATTTGGCTAAGAGTGTGTGTACTACACTTTAATATGATCTAATGTGGCCTAGACAACTGTAAAGTGGAGTGTTTGGTGAACTTTATTTCCTTTTTTTTGGGTGGGGGGAAAGGAAAGGATGTGACCAAAGTTTGAAAGCTATAGTATCACAAACTTTTTGGAGCGATTACAATGCAGGAAGCTAACCTACAATGCAATTGATGAGGCTCCAAAAAATAGGGTGATACTAGCCTGGCTGGCCCTGAAGGGCACAAGCCAGCAAAAAGGCTCCTCTATCTAATCCTATATAGTGTTTGCAACCAACCAATGACAATGGATGCGGTTGGAAGCACACTAATATAGGAGCAAAAATCTGGCTAAATTAGCTGCCAAAAAAGGACTATGTATGAGGCAGTGACGCACGCTGAGCGGACTACAGCTAGCGGTGGCTGTAGAACACACTGCAACGTGAGTTGCACTCACACACAGAGAGACCTATCAGACAGCCAAAAACAGTGCAGAGAAATGGGCTATAGCACTGAAAGGCTGCTGAAAGGCTCCGCTGTCCACTCCTTTAGTGTTTGCAACCAACGTATATGGATACGTATGGAAGCACACTATACAGGAGAAAAAAAAAGCAGCAATAAAAGAAAAATATGTATGAGGCAGAGACACACGCTGGGTGGCCTACAAGCAGACGTGCCTGCAGGACACACTACACTGCGTGGGTCTGCACTCACACAGCCCTTGCAGACAGCTGTGAAAACAGTGCTGCTAGGGAAAAGCAAGCTACAGTGGTGGTTTATGTAGCCTGAGTTAAGCACTATATGTTTTGTGGAATCGCTATTTCTAACTGTCCCTCACAGTCTTCAACAGCAGCCTGTCCCTAACTGAATTCACAGCAGAGTGACCAGAAATGGCGGCTGAAGCGCTTTTTATAGTGCATCATGACATCATTTCAGCAGCCAATCACAGCCATGCCAGTAGTTAACATGCCTACATGCCTAACAGGATATGCCCACACTTCTGAGGATCCCCATTGGCTGAATCAAATCGAGCGGGCTCCTAGCATTATGGGAACTTCCGATTCCGGTATTCGATATGAAAAAAGTATCGGAACTAAGTATCGGAATTCCGATACAGCTAATATCGGCCGATACCCGATACTTGCGGTATCGGAATGCTCAACACTACTTATTAATAAAGATGTAAACACTGGTTACTAGTGTTGAGCGATACCGTTCGATACCCAAAAATATCGTATCGGATGGTATCGCCCGATACGAAAAAAATATCGAGTATCGCCGATTCCGATACCGGAAGTCCCATTCAAGTCAATGGGACTTCCGGTATCGGAATTAAAAAAAGGCCTTTATTTCCTTGTTGGCTAATTCTACATATTTGAAAACAAATAAGAATCATGTAGAATGTATTGTGGGAGGTGGAGGAGACATTAAAAGCATAGTGGTTTATTCAAATCACATGGCATAGCATTAATTCCAATTTTTTTTTTCAAGACGTTCGGAGTTAAAAAGATATTGACTATGTTAACCTTTTTTATATTTAGTCAGATATGTATGTTTCACAACTTCCATGCTCTTCACCTTCTTTTGTACTTCTCCCACACTTTCTCCTTCATGATCCGCAGCAGTAGCATTTTTTTCATCAACTTTTTCTTCACCTTATTCATCTTCTTCTTCTTCATCTTCTTCCCATTAATTTTTTTTTTCCATTCTTCATATTCTTCTTATTCAGCTATTATTAATTTTCATATGCTATTTCTTCATCTTCTTCCTATTCTTCTTTTTCTTCATTTTCTTATGGTGACAGGCATTCCTGTAGTACTTATCTATAAAAGTTATAAGATTATACCTTACGTTCTGCCTGTCACAAAAGATTTACAACAGGATTTGTCCGCGTTCAGTTTGGCCTGCAGCAGCAGGCATTTTCCAGGGGCACCATGAGGAGGAACGGACTCACCCCCATTTACTGCTTAGTCTTCTTCTGCTTATAATTTTGATTTCTTCTATGCTGATTTTTTGTCTTATGCTTAATATTCTTCTGCTTTCTGTTCTTCTGCTTTTGCTTCTTCTGCTTCTTGTTCTTCTGTCTTTTGTTCTGTATCTTGGTGGTTGTCTTCATGTTCTTTGTCCGCTTGGTCTTATTATTTAGGGTCATATTTCTGGTCTTCTTTGGTGTGGTCTTCAGGGTCGTCATCATGAGGGTTATCGTCATGGAGATCAATAAGGATTACCAAAGACAATTTCAAAAAGCTTGATCTTGGAAATGTAGCAGAAGGTACAAGAAGGCTGAGAAACTGGCGAGAACCATCAGACAGTGCTGGCACCCGGATGGGTAGCAGAAGGAACAAGAGCCAATGGCACTACCGAGGACCAACTGACGGTGCTGGACCATGGTTACTAAGCAGAAGGTACCTGTGCTAAAAAAGCACTACCAAGGACCAGCTGACGGTGCTGGACCTCGGATACCGAGATGGAGGCACCTAGGCCAAAGGCTGTGGCGAGAACCAGCAGACAGTGCTGGCACCCGGATGGGTAGCAGAAGGAACAAGAGCCAATGGCACTACCGAGGACCAACTGACGGTGCTGGACCACGGTTACTAAGCAGAAGGTACCTGTGCTAAAAAGCACTACCAAGGACGAGCTGACGGTGCTGGACCTCGGATACCGAGATGGAGGCACCTAGGCCAAAGGCTGTGGCGAGAACCAGCAGACAGTGCTGGTACCCGGATGGGTAGCAGAAGGAACAAGAGCCAATGGCACTACCGAGGACCAACTGACGGTGCTGGACCACGGTTACTAGGCAGGAGGTACCTGTGCTAGAAAGCACTACCAAGGACCAGCTGACGGTGCTGGACCTCTGATACCGAGATGGAGGCACCTAGGCCAAAGGCTCTGGCGAGAACCAGCAGACACTGCTGGAACCCGGGTGGGTAGCAGAAGGTACCCATTGAAAGCAAAGTAGCCAGGCCGCAAGCCGGCTGCAGTTACCGAAACCCACAGTCCTACAGGGGGTCCATGTCCCATTGGCACTACGGATCCAGTCTTCAGTGCCAGTTCCCGCAGCCCACATAGGAGTCACCTAAACTGCAGGCACCGTAGAGTCGACTAACCCGGCCGCAAGACGACAGGACAACGGATTGGTGGCATAGTGACCTTGACACTACCCGGAAACAGCAGGCGTGCTGGAACCAGGCTGGGCAACAGGGAGTCCCCGTGCCAAAGACACTGCCGAGAACCAGCTGACGGTGCTGGAACCCAGATGGGTAGCAAAAGCTACAAGAGCCAATGGCACTACCGAGGATCAGCTGACGGTGCTGGACCACGGTTACTAGGCAGGAGGTACCTGTGCTAGAAAGCACTACCAAGGACCAGCTGACGGTGCTGGACCTCGGATACCGAGATGGAGGCACCTAGGCCAAAGGCTCTGGCGAGAACCAGCAGACAGTGCTGGAACCCGGGTGGGTAGCAGAAGGTACCCATTGAAAGCAAAGTAGCCAGGCCGCAAGCTGGCCGCAGTTACCGAAACCCACAGTCCTACAGGGGGTCCATGTCCCATTGGCACTACGGATCCAGCCTTCAGTGCCAGTTCCTGCAGCCCACATAGGAGTCACCTAAACTGCAGGCACCATAGAGTCGGCTAACCCGGCCGCAAGATGACAGGACAACGGATTGGTGGCATAGTGACCTTGACACTACCCGGAAACAGCAGGCGTGCTGGAACCAGGCTGGGCAACAGGGAGTCCCCGTGCCAAAGGCGTTGTTGGAGCCCAGGGACAATCATGGTGTAGGCCGAGGCCTACTTGGTGGTAGTTTTACATTGTTTGTAGGCTACAACAGACTGTCAACTTGCTCCAATTAGGCATCTGTCTCCACTCTGTTTCCAGGATTTCACGTGACTACCAACACCGCCAGTTTATGCGTACAGCAGCCGTCTGCCCAATCCACACGTGTTCCTGTGTTACTGGTGTTCTGTAATGTCAGCAGATCCCCTGATGTTTGTCTGCCAATGTCTCCTGCTCTGTCCACGTTCCCACCACTTGCAGTGGGAAGGTGGACAGCGCAGGAGACAGTGCCGGACACACATTGGGGGATCAGCTCACGTTACAGAACACCAGGAACACAGGAACAAGTGTGGAATGCGTGGACGGCAACTGTGAGCAGGAACTGGTGGTGTTGGAGGTCAGGGGAAATACTAGAGACAGAGTGGAGACAGAGGCCAAATCAGAGAATGTTTAAATCTGAAGTAGTTACAATTTGGAGGCAGCAGCAGTTTGCCCTCCACACAGCAGGGGATCAGCTGACGTTACTGAACCCCACTTTCACATGAACGAGTGTGTTTTTCTGTGTGGACAGCACTTCCGAGCACCAACTGGCGGTGTTGGAGCCCAGGGACAATCATGGTGCAGGCCGAGGCCTACTAGGAGCCAGGTGTAAAGCTGAGGTATTTTGACTTTGGAGGGAGCAGGACACTTTGCACTCCACACAGCAGGGGATCAGCCAACGTTACCGAACCCCACTTTCACATGAACGAGTGTGTTTTTCTGTGTGGACGGCACTTCCGAGCACCAACTAGCATTGTTGGAACCCAGGGACAATCATGGTGCAGGCCGAGGCCTACTAGGAGCCAGGTGTAAAGCTGAGGTATTTTGACTTTGGAGGGAGCAGGACACTTTGCCCTCCACACAGCAGGGTATCAGCTGATGTTACTGACCCCCACTTTCACATGAACGAGTGTGTTTTTCTGTGTGGACAGCACTTCCGAGCACCAACTAGCGTTGTTGGAACCCAGGGACAATCATGGTGCAGGCCGAGGCCTACTAGGAGCCAGGTGTAAAGCTGAGGTATTTTGACTTTGGAGGGAGCAGGACACTTTGCCCTCCACACAGCAGGGGATCAGCTGACGTTACTGACCCCCACTTTCACATGAACGAGTGTGTTTTTCTGTGTGGACAGCACTTCTGAGCATCAACTAGCGTTGTTGGAGCCCAGGGAGAACCAGGGTGCAGGCCGAGGCCTACTTGGTGGCAGTTTTAGATTGTTTGTAGGCTACAACAGACTGTCAACGTGCTCCAATTAGGCATCTGTCTCCACTCTGTTTCCAGGATTTCACGTGACTACCAACACCGCCAGTTTATGCGTACAGTAGCCGTCTGCCCAATCCACACGTGTTCCTGTGTTACTGGTGTTCTGTAATGTCAGCAGATCCCCTGATGTTTGTCTGCCAATGTCTCCTGCTCTGTCCACATTCCCACCACTTGCAGTGGGAAGGTGGGCAGCGCAGGAGACAGTGCCGGACACACATTGGGGGATCAGCTCACGTTACAGAACACCAGGAACACAGGAACAAGTGTGGAATGCGTGGACGGCAACTGTGAGCAGGAACTGGCGGTGTTGGAGGTCAGGGGAAATACTAGAGACAGAGTGGAGACAGAGGCCAAATCAGAGAATGTTTAAATCTGAAGTAGTTACAATTTGGAGGCAGCAGCAGTTTGCCCTCCACACAGCAGGGGATCAGCTGACGTTACTGAACCCCACTTTCACATGAACGAGTGTGTTTTTCTGTGTGGACAGCACTTCCGAGCACCAACTGGCGGTGTTGGAGCCCAGGGACAATCATGGTGCAGGCAGAGGCCTACTAGGAGCCAGGTGTAAAGCTGAGGTATTTTGACTTTGGAGGGAGCAGGACACTTTGCCCTCCACACAGCAGGGGATCAGCCGACGTTACCGAACCCCACTTTCACATGAACGAGTGTGTTTTTCTGTGTGGACGGCACTTCCGAGCAACAACTGACGATGTTGGAGCTCAGGGATAGTCATTTTGTAGGCTGAGGCCTACTTGGAGGCAGTTTAAGATAAGACGTTGTTTGAATTTGGAGGCAGCAGCAGTTTGCCCTCCACACAGTAGGGGATCAGCTGACATTACTGACCCCCACTTTCACATGAACAAGTGTCTTTTTCTGTGTGGACAGCACTTCCGAGCACCAACTAGCGTTGTTGGAGCCCAGGGAGAACCAGGGTGCAGGCCGAGGCCTACTTGGTGGCAGTTTTAGATTGTTTGTAGGCTACAACAGGCTGTCAACGTGCTCCAATTAGGCATCTGTCTCCACTCTGTTTCCAGGATTTCACGTGACCACCAACACCGCCAGTTTATGCGTACAGTAGCCATCTGCCCAAATCCACACGTGTTCCTGTGTTACTGGGATTCTGTAATGTCAGCAGATCCCCTGATGTGTGTCTACCACTGTCTCCTGCTCTGTCCACTTTCCCACCGCTTGCAGTGGGAAGGTGGACAGCGCAGGAGACAGTGGCGGACACACATTGGGGGATCTGCTGACGTAACAGAACCCCAGTAACACAGGAACACGTGTGGATTGGGCAGATGGCTACTGTACGCATAAACTGGCGGTGTTGGTGGTCACGTGAAATCCTGGAAACAGAGTGGAGACAGATGCCTAACACAGGAACACGTGTGGAATGTGTGGACGGCAACTGTGAGCAGGAACTGGCGGTGTTGGAGGTCAGGGGAAATACTAGAGACAGAGTGGAGACAGAGGCCAAATCAGAGAATGTTTAAATCTGAAGTAGCTAAAATTTGGAGGCAGCAGCAGTTTGCCTGCCACACAGCAGGGTATCAGCTGACGTTACCGAACCCCACTTTCACATGAACGAGTGTGTTTTTCTGTGTGGACAGCACTTCCGAGCACCAACTGGCGTTGTCGGAGCCCAGGGAAAATGAGGTAGTAGGCCGAGGCCTACTTGGAGCCAGGTGTAAATCTGAGGTTGTTTGACTGTGGAGGGAGCAGGACACTTTGCCATACACACAGCAGGGGATCAGCTGATGTAACCGAACCCCACTTTCACATGAACGAGTGTGTTTTTCTGTGTGGACAGCACTTCTGAGCACCAACTGGCGGTGTCGGAGCCCAGGGAAAATCAGGTAGTAGGCCGGGGCCTACTTGGTGGCAGTTTGCGATTGTTTCTAGACTACTACTAACTGTCAACGTACTCCAATTAGGCCTCTGTCTTCACTCTGTTTCGAGTATTTCCTCTGGCTTCCAACCACGCCAGTCGCTGCTCTGAAATGCCGTCTGCACAACCCACACTTGTTCCTGTGTTACTGGGGTTCTGTAACAGCAGCTTCTCCCTAGAGGTGAGTCAGGCAATGTCTCCTGCTCTGTCCACATTTCCACTACAAGTAGTGGGAATGTAGACAAAGCAGGAGACATTGCCGTGCTCAACTCTGGAGATGAGCAGATGTTACAGGACCCAGGTACCACAGGAACAAGTGTGGATTGTGCAGACGGCACTTGACAGCAGAAACAGGCGGTGTTGTAGGCCGAAGGAAATACTCAAAACAGAGTGGAGACAGAGGGCAAATCAGAGAACATATTAAATCAGAGGTAGTCAGAAGTTGTAGGCAGCAGGAGAGTTTGCTGTACACACAGCAGGGGATCAGCTGACGTTACCGAACCCCACTTACACATGAGCGAGTGTTTTGTCTGTGCGGACAGCACTTCCGAGCACCAACTGGCATTGTCGGAGCCCAGGGAAAATGAGGTAGTAGGCCGAGGCCTACGTGAAGCCAGGTGTAAATCTGAGGTTGTTTGACTGTGGAGGGAGCAGGACACTTTGCCGTACACACAGCAGGGGATCAGCTGACGTTACCGAACCCCACTTACACATGAGCGAGTGTTTTGTCTGTGCGGACAGCACTTCCGAGCATCAACTGGCAGTGTCGGAGCCCAGGGAAAATCAGGTAGTAGGCCGAGGCCTACTTGGTGGCAGTTTGCGATTGTTTCTAGACTACTACTAACTGTCAACGTACTCCAATTAGGCCTCTGTCTTCACTCTGTTTCGAGTATTTCCGCTGGCTTCCAACCACACCAGTTGCTGCTCTGAAATGCCGTCTGCACAATCCACACTTGTTCCTGTGTTACTGGGGTTCTGTAACAGCAGCTTCTCCCTAGAGGTGAGTCAGGCAATGTCTCCTGCTCTGTCCACATTTCCACTACAAGTAGTGGGAATGTAGACAAAGCAGGAGACATTGCCGTGCTCAACTCTGGAGATGAGCAGATGTTACAGGACCCAGGTACCACAGGAACAAGTGTGGATTGTGCAGACGGCACTTGACAGCAGAAACAGGCGGTGTTGTAGGCCGGAGGAAATACTCAAAACAGAGTGGAGACAGATGGCAAATCAGAGAACATATTAAATCAGAGGTAGTCAGAAGTTGTAGGCAGCAGGAGAGTTTGCCGTACACACAGCAGGGGATCAGCTGACATTACCGAACCCCAGTTACACATGATCGAGTGTTTTGTATGTGCGGACAGCACTTCTGAGCAACAACGGGCGTTGCTGTAGCCCAGGAAATAAAGTTCAGGTCATAGAAACATGAACACAACAGGAGACCTGGATCCTGTTGCCAGCCAATTATTTATTCTGGAAGAGGACTGCCAAATTCAGGTGAGATCCAGGCCTTGTTCATTTTCACAAAAGTAAGCCGGTCAACATTATCGGCGGATAGTCGCGTGCGACGGTCTGTTACCACACCACCTGCAGCACTAAAGACACGTTCCGATAATACACTGGCAGCAGGGCAAGCCAGCACCTCCAATGCATACTGGCTAAGCTCTGGCCATGTATCCAGCTTAGAGACCCAATACTTGAACGGGGAAGAGCCGTCTGGGAGAACACTAACAGGACACGACAAGTAGTCTGTCACCATCTGACGGAAACGTTGCCTCCTGCTGACTGGAGCCGTCTGTGATGGTGTAGCCGTTTGTGGCGGTCCCACAAAACTTTTCCACATTTGGGCCATACTGGCCTTGCCTTGTCCTGCGGCACTGCCTCTGCTACCTCTTTGTGCAGAGCTTCCTCCACTGCCTCTACCCACATGGCTGGTTTGAAAAGCACTACCAGCAACACATGTGGGGGGAATGGAGAACATGATGGCCTGCACAAGTGTTTCTTGGTACTCCCGCATTTTTCGCTCCCGGTTGAACTGTGGTATGAGGCTTTGTAAGTTGTCCCGGTAGCGAGGATCTAGGAGGGTGTACACCCAATAATCAGCCGTGTGGAGAATGTTGGCGATGCGGCGGTCATTTAACAAGCACTGCAGCATGAAATCAACCATGTGCTGCAGACTGCCAACTGGACCGGAAACGCTGTCCCCAGCTTGAGGCAGCATCTCTGCCTGCTCAGCATTACCCCACCCTCGCTGTACACACTGACTACTAGAGCCTTGTGTACCTCCCTCCTCTGGAGAGATGTGTTCCTCCTCCTCCATTGACTCCTCGTCATCCTCCTCACTAAGTGTCCCCTGCCTGGGCCTTTGTGTGGAAGCACGTTGCGCAGACTTGCCAGAAGCAGATGGCATTTCTGACTGCTCATCCTCGACCTCTTCAAAAACCTCCTCACTTAGTGCTTGTAAGGTTTTTTGAAGCAGACAGATGAGGGGGACAGTCATGCTGATTAGTGCATCATCTGCACTGGCCATCCGCGTGGAGTCATCGAAGGCACGCAAAACTTGGCAGATGTCCCTCATAGTGGCCCACTCAGTGGTGCTGAAGTGTGTCCGGCACACAGTGCGACTTGTTTGCGCCTGATGCAGCCGGTACTCCATTACTGCTGCCTGCTGCTCACACAACCGCTCCAACATATGTAACGTTGAATTCCACCTGGTGGGGAGGTCACATATGATGCGATGTTCTGGCAGGCGGAATCGGCGTTGCAGAGATGCAATGCGCGATCTTGCCATGCTGGAACGCCGCAAGTGAGCACACTCTAGGCGAACCTTGTGCAGCAGTGCATCAAGATCCGGATAGTCCCTCAGAAAGCTCTGCACGACCAAATTGAGCACATGTGCCAGACATGGTATGTGAGTGAGGTTGCCAAGGCCCAGAGCTGCCACTAGATTTTGGCCATTGTCACTCACTACCAAACCTGGCTGGAGATTCGCTGGCACAAACCACACATCGCTCTCCTGCTTGATGGCATTCCAGAGCTCCTGTGCTGTGTGGCTCCGATTCCCCAAAGAAATTAATTTAAGGACGGCCTGTTGACGTTTGGCCACACCTGTGCTCATATCTGGCCTAACAGGCTCACGCAGTGCTGATTCCGAGGAACTAGAGTAGGAGGAGGACTCAATATGTACAGACTGCATTCCTGCAATCCTTGGAGATGGCAGAATACGTACAGAGCCACTCTCCAGATCTGTACCCGGCTCCACAACATTGACCCAATGGGCAGTGAGGGAAAGGTATCGTCCCTGTCCATGGCTACTGGTCCACGCATTGGTGGTCAGGTGGACCTTGCTACTGACGGCATTTAGTAGAGCATTTTTAATTTTTCCCTCCACATGCTTTTGCAGGGCAGGGACAGCTTGCCTGCTGAAATAAAAGCGGCTGGGCACATTGTATTGTGGAACTGCCAATGACATAAAGTTCCGGAAGGTGTCAGTCTCCACCAGCCTGAATGACAGCATCTCAAGGGCCAGTAGTTTGGCAATGCCGGCATTCAGAGCCAGTGCTCGGGGATGGTTTGCCGAGTATGGCCGCTTTTTCTCCCATGCCTGTGCTACCGATTGCTGGTGAGTGGCCTGGGAGTGTGCTGATGACTGCGAACGTGGTTCAGTGGGTGGAATTTCACGGGGTCTCTGGACAACAGTGGCAGTGGTTCTTCCATTGCGTTCCAGTGAGGAAGCCGAACCAGCTGTGTGTGAGCTGGAAGAAGAGGCCCCAACATGAGCTGAAGAGGTAGTAGGTGCTGCTGAAGGTTGGCCTACATCTTCAGTGTGTCTGTGTAACTCCACCTCGTGCTTGGTACGCACATGTTTCCACATATTTGTGGTATTGAGGTTGGTCACATTTTTCCCTCGTTTCACTTTCTGATGACACAGCTTGCATTTGACAAAGCAAATGTCATCTGCAACTGTGTCAAAAAAGACCACACACTGCAAGTCCTGGGAGCGCCCGTTTTGTGTTTTGGAAGAGGATTGCTCCTCACGGGTGCCAAAGTGGAGGCTACAGGCAACCAAGTCTGCCCCCGCCCTCTCCCTCCTCTTTTGGCCGTTCGGGGAATCTCTTCCTCAGAGCTGCTTCCACCACCTTCCTGTGGCTGACGCCATGATGGGTCAAGGACCTCATCATCTCCACTCCCCTCTTCAAGCACCGGCTGGTCCTGGGTTGTCTCGCCAGCACCTTACGCACCAGAAATTGGCAACTGAGTCTCATCATCATCTGATGCATACTGAGGTGTGCTGACCATAGGCACTGGCCCACCCGCCTCTTCAGATTCAGAGGGACAAAGCAGTTGCGCATCACTGCATACTCCCTCTTCTTCACGCTCTAGAATGCTGCTTGGCTGGCCACCTCTTTCCAAGCCAACAGATTCTGAGAACAGAAGTAAAGATTGAGATGGCTCCTGTCCCGGGCTCTCAGGCTGCCTGGGCAATTTGGCAGGTGGTGAAGAGACAGATGGTTGCTCTTCAGTGCTCTGGCCTTGGGAGGATGCGGAAGTCATTGAAGTGGATGCGTTAGCTGCCATCCATCCGACAACGGCTTCAATTTGTTCGTCACGCAGCAGTGGGGTACGGCGAGGTCCTACAAAGCTGCGCATGAAGGACTGTTGCCTGGTAAACGTGGGGGATGCCGGGTCACTGGTGGCTGCAGCAGATACTGAATCCCCACGTCCTCTCCCTGCTGAATCCCCCCGTCCTCTCCCTGCTGAAACTCCACGGCCACGACCACGTGCCTTACTCCCTGCCTTCTTCATCTTGGTAGACTGATAAAGATAGGCAGAAAAGTAAAAAAGGGGTGGCTTAGTGTTCTTATTCCTGAACACCTGCTAACCAGTATAAGAAACACTAATTTGGCTAAGAGTGTGTGTACTACACTTTAATATGATCTAATGTGGCCTAGACAACTGTAAAGTGGAGTGTTTGGTGAACTTTATTTCCTTTTTTTTGGGTGGGGGGAAAGGAAAGGATGTGACCAAAGTTTGAAAGCTATAGTATCACAAACTTTTTGGAGCGATTACAATGCAGGAAGCTAACCTACAATGCAATTGATGAGGCTCCAAAAAATAGGGTGATACTAGCCTGGCTGGCCCTGAAGGGCACAAGCCAGCAAAAAGGCTCCTCTATCTAATCCTATATAGTGTTTGCAACCAACCAATGACAATGGATGCGGTTGGAAGCACACTAATATAGGAGCAAAAATCTGGCTAAATTAGCTGCCAAAAAAGGACTATGTATGAGGCAGTGACGCACGCTGAGCGGACTACAGCTAGCGGTGGCTGTAGAACACACTGCAACGTGAGCTGCACTCACACACAGAGAGACCTATCAGACAGCCAAAAACAGTGCAGAGAAATGGGCTATAGCACTGAAAGGCTGCTGAAAGGCTCCGCTGTCCACTCCTTTAGTGTTTGCAACCAACGTATATGGATACGTATGGAAGCACACTATACAGGAGAAAAAAAAAGCAGCAATAAAAGAAAAATGTGTATGAGGCAGAGACACACGCTGGCCGGCCTACAAGCAGACGTGCCTGCAGGACACACTACACAGCGTGGGTCTGCACTCACACAGCCCTTGCAGACAGCTGTGAAAACAGCGCTGCTAGGGAAAAGCAAGCTACAGTGGTGGTTTATGTAGCCTGGGTTAAGCACTATATGTTTTGTGGAATCGCTATTTCTAACTGTCCCTCACAGTCTTCAACAGCAGCCTGTCCCTAACTGAATTCACAGCAGAGTGACCAGAAATGGCGGCTGCAGCGCTTTTTATAGTGCATCATGACATCATTTCAGCAGCCAATCACAGCCATGCCAGTAGTTAACATGCCTACATGCCTAACAGGATATGCCCACACTTCTGAGGATCCCCATTGGCTGAATCAAATCGAGTGGGCTCCTAGCATTATGGGAACTTCCGATTCCGGTATTCGATATGAAAAAAGTATCGGAACTAAGTATCGGAATTCCGATACAGCTAATATCGGCTGATACCCGATACTTGCGGTATCGGAATGCTCAACACTACTGGTTACATAAAACACAGTGACACCTATGGGTTGAAAAAGGTAATTAGACCTATGACATAAAAAAATGTTCTATCACATGAAGAATATGGATAATAATGTATTATCACTTATTATTGTTTTATTATTTCAATAATTGAAATCCATATACGGTACAAATTCTGATAATAATTATATGGATATTACTGATTGCTATGGTACGCTGTGATATTATAGGTTAGGAATATTACCAGATTTGATATAGAATAGGGAATGAAGACTTCAAGCAAGATACTGAAATTACGTTAATAAAGACTTTTCATATTTCTAAACTTTATTGATTATTATCAGTTGCAAGAAGAAGAATGCCGCTATCAAGAAGTCCCAGAAGGTAACAAAGCTATGATTTCTGAGTAATAGACCGTGTTAATCACAAGTGCAGTATCCACCACTGACAGTCACGATTAAAGTGTCTAACCTGACAACCAGAGGACGACGATCCTACGATGCTGGGGTGAACTGTGTTATCACGCTCTTACCAAGTTCCAGAGGTTTCCAATCACCTGTAAAGCTTCGATGAAGGCTGGTGAACAATAAAGTAATTGTCAGGAAGCTACAACCCTGACATATGTCCTGTGCATTAGGAGAAGGACTGGTTATGGTGCTATGCTTAGCAAGGAAAAGTCATTTTAACCCTTGCTTTGCTGACCAAAGACGTCACACCTGTTCAAAGACCAGTACCGATGGAAGATTCCAGAATATCCAAGGCGAGCCAACGTAAGCCCAGGTTTTTAAAGGTGACACTGCACAGATATTAAAGCTGCATTTCATCTATAGACTTTGTTTTCCTATCAACATTTGAATTTATGGACTTTGATTTTATACACTACACGATTTCTACAACATCTATATGCTAGAGAAAAACTGTATTTTTAAAAGAACCAAGAAGAAGACAGAAGACATCAAAATGAAGCCCAGATGACATCGGATGATGATGACTGGACCTGAGATGCTTCAATTTAGATTTAGGGAAGTATAATTATACATATTTTATATGAATATTGTTCACGGCTTACCATAACATGAATTCACATCAATTATGTCATTGAGTACTTATAACAATAATCTGATATTATTATTGATATTTTTGTCAAAGAAGAAGAAAAGAAGAAAGAAGATCTTGGTATATTTTGAGGGTTCCAATTAATGTCTGTCTCCCTCAAAAGGGGAAAGTTTAGCTTGAGGTAAATGTCAAACTCCATGTATACAGAGATCACGTGCTTTAAGAGACGTATATAATTCATGGCTCACTCTAGAGGTCGCTCACTCGCTCCTTCCCGATCACCATGAAACACATTCAAGGAGTCATCTGTGCTAGGCCATGACGCTACAGACAGCTGGTATGTTAATCCAACTCACATCCAGAGAAGCTACGCACTACAGGACACATGTCTTTTCAGAGTTCCAGGAAAGAAGGTGACAAGCTTTTGCTATGAACTAATGGACAATCTCTCTTTCACCTATTTTTATGTTTTTCTGTAATAATCTTTTCTTTGATGGAAGAATCCAAATAAACCACTACATTTTTATATGGTAACTAGTCCTGAGTATTTTACAAGAATACGCATTATTTTACAATAAAAGAGGGGCTGAGAATGTACACGCTGATGCTCTCTCCAGGATTCGACATACAAACCCAGGGAAGAGTCGAGATGACGATCTAGAAGGGGAAGAGATACCGTTTGCCCTCACCGCTGCCGTGCTTACAGCTGCCACCCAGGAAGTACCTCCCATGGAGAACCTAAGGGGCATGCTGGAACAATTCAGGGATAAGTGGATCCATCAGCAGCAAGAAGACAAAGAAATTGGGCTTCTCCGGAAATGGGTAACCGCTGGCAAATTGCCCACTGACTCCCAAAGACAGACTTTGACTCAGGACATGTCGCTGATGTTACGACAATGGGAGAGACTGGTTATCCGAAAGGGCATATTGTATCGTATAATTATATCACGAACAACATCTATGACGACTTGGCAGGTAGTTACGCCAGGAGCCCAACTTAACGAACTGGCTCGAGAAGCCCATGAAAAAGGGATTCACTTCGGAGCTCAAAAGACCTTGCAATGGTTACAACAGAAAATTTACCATCCACGCTTGCATGCTGTTGTGGATGAGACTTGCCGGACCTGTTGCCTATGTGAATTAGCTAAACCGCCCACACAGCGAGCCCCAGTACAAACAATCGTGACCTCAGTGCCCCTCGAGCTTCTGACGGTGGATTACCTGACCATTGGTCCCGCATTCCAGGGGTATAAACACTGCCTCATCATGGTAGACCATTTCACTAAATTCGCTGTGGTCACCCCCACTCGAGACTAGACTGCGGAGTCGGTCGCCTCCGCAATTTGTAGAAACTTTATACAAGTTTACGGCTGCCCTGATACATTCCGATCAAGGAGCATGTTTTTTGGGAAAAATAATGGAGGAATTACACCATCTCTACGGTATTGACAAATCCAGGACCACGCCATACCACCCGCAGGGAAATGGGGCCTGCGAGCGATTTAATCGGACATTAATCCAAATGTTGCGTACTCTGGAGAGTGACAAGAAGGACCGTTGGCCCGAATATGTCCCTGAACTAGTATGGGTCTATAACAACCGAGTGCATCGAATTACCAGCTATACCCCTTATTCCCTGTTGTTCGGACGCGAGGGCAAGGGGATCATGGAGGTAGAGTTGGACCCAGAGGAACCTCAGCCCTGGACTGGGGTATCATCATGGGTCCGAAATCACCGGCACAGGCTGCAAACTCTTCATCGAATCGTACATACCAAACTTCAAGATTTAGAACACCCAGGAAAGAGTTCATCTCTGACTCCCGATCTCCAAAGCGGAGACCGAGTACTCGTACTAGACCAACATCCCCAGAACAAATTAGAGCCACGCTGGGAAGAGGGTCCCTATTGGGTCCTACGCCGTATAAACCCTGAAGGACCTGTGTACGAAATACAACCCGAGAAAGATGAAACGCTGCCTACCCGGATAGTGCATCGGAATATGCTATGCCTCTGTATTTCCACCGATCTGAAACAACCTGAACCTGCTCCTCAGGTCTCTGAACCATTGCCCGTGTTCTGGGACTCGGACGATGAAGAAGACTTCCCCACAATAACCAGGGGCTCTCTACTCAATGACAAACCAACTGACACAATTAGCCCGCCCGAACCAGCTAGCCCACCACCGGCCACCACCCCAGAAGACTCCACCCCCGTTGTACTAAGACGTTCCAAGCGGTCAACAGCCGGCAAACCCCCAGAACGATACGAGCAGGACCAGTTCATATGGCAACGAAAACTGAAACCTCTGCAGATCAGCCCAAGTATACTGAGGCCCTCGCCCGAGGACTGGCGAGCTTACAGGATGGGGGAATGTAGGGAGGAGGACCCCCACAGAGTGTCCGGGCCAGAACCAAGGGGACCGCCATCTGAGTTCCTAAAGAAACAGTACCCGGGGGACAAAGGAGGAGAGTGGACTGTTGAGAGTGACATGACAGCAAGGGGAGGGGTGAGTATAAAAGGGGCAGGGAGCGCGCAGAGGAGGCAATTGGTGATACGTCACACACGGAGCAGGAGACGGAGGAAGCGTGAGAGAGCGGGAAGGACACTGACAGTTCAGAGAAGAGACCGGCAGCAGAGGATAGATACGCAGTGGCCCTCTGGAAAGAGGCGTTGAGCTTACCGACAGGGGCTGCCTCTTCACCCCAATCCCGGGTTACGATCTGCCCCCGGTCATCCTCGGCAATTACCGCTGAGCTCAAGCCCTCCGTGGCCTGTCCACTCGCTCTCCTGGCTGCTGCCATTCCCCTTCAGCTTGCGGTTGCGGCCTGCCCGGTTCACGTCAGCCCGTGGTTGCGACCTGTCTATCACCACACACAGCCGCCTTCACCACGCTGCAGTCGGCAGTTGGGGCCTGTTCCTCATCAACAGAGACACTCTGCACACAGCCTCAGGCTGTGTGCGTGGCCAGTAAACCACCACTCTTGAGCACTGCGACACAACCCTGTTTGGGGACAGGAGTCCCAATGAACTCGCTAAAAAGCACAACCCCGCGGTTACAGCAGGGGGTTACTCCATCTCAGGACTCCATCAGGGCCTGTTGTGCCCCAACTCCTCCTGGGCGCTGGGGCGCCCGAAGACTATTCCAAATCTTCAGCAGCTGGGCCCAGCGGCTGCTACGCCAAGGCAGCCTCATCAAAGATGCAGCAGCAGCCTCATCAAAGATGCCAAAGCAGCTTCATCAACAACGCAGCTTCCACAGAGGTGTCGAGGGATGTCAGGACGGATAAGTGACATTATAGAATATAAGGACCCGTACACGGCCATACCGTGGCCCCATAGTAACCGGCCTCGCCTGGGTTAGTCGCGTTCTTTTCAAATAGTGTTTGGTTGTACTGAGTCACTGCGAGGACAACTGTTTTTACTAGAGCGAAACAGGTCAGACAGATTCAAAAATTACCGACTTTCGCCAAAGTCAGGTTTTGCTGATCGAAACCCGACCCTAGCGTGAGGTCAGCCATGAGGTCGCTGATCAGCTCGCCAAAGCCGCGTTTCAAATGATGCTTTCAGTGCCTTTTCTCACCAAATGATTGAGGACGCACACTGTGGGCAACGCGATGACATGCGCAGCGGCCAGCACCATCTTAGAGAAGGGCATTGAAGTGATTGGCTCGCTTTGTGTGGCGTCACAGTGAGTATAAAAGGCTGTGAACACCGACCGCCATCTTACTTCTGATGATCTTACAATAGGGAGAGGTGCTGCTGCTGATTCTGAACAGGGAGAACGTTAGGCAGGGAAGAAGAAAAAAAAACTGCTTCTGCTGATAGCGCTTTTCACTGTACAGTTAGTGTGCAGTGAAAGGGGAGGATTTTTGTTGTGTGCAGCAGCGCTGGTGGTGATTAGGCTGCCTTTCAAGGCTACCTGCTAGCTGCATTGCTGTGTGCACACTGCTGTTCAAACTGCTTTTTTCAAAGCACTCCAAATTTTATTATTTTGTCCTGGTGACTTACTGAGCGTTCATTTTTTTCACTCACCGTCTACTGGTGTACGTTCCTCAAACACTACCATGTACCGGCTGGTGTCACGGACAAATAGAAGCTATCTGGGTGTGACTCTGGAAGAAAAAGCTGAGGAGTTTGTCCGTTTTTCGAGACCTACACCTTAGAGTTGTGTCCGTTTTTCAAACAGTTTTGTATATCTGCTGTTTGATTACAGTCAAAACTAGACAGAAACAGCGTGTCAGTCCGTATACAAATACACGGAGCTTGACAATTTTACATGCACACATCGTCTAGCGGTGTACGCTCCTCACACACTACCGTGTACTGCCTTCTAGCATGGACAAATTGAAGCTTGACAATTTTACATAAACACACTGTACAGCGGTGTACGCTCTTCACACACTACCGTGTACCGGCTGGTATCACGGACAAATAGAAGCTACCTGTGTGTGACTCTGGAAAAAAAACCGAGGAGTTTGTCCATTTTTCCAGACCTACACCTTAGAGTCGTGTCCATTTTTCAAACAGTTTCGTATATCTGCTGTTTGATTACAGTCAAAACTAGACAGAGACAGCATGTGTCAGTCAGTATACAAATACACGGAGCTTGACAATTTTACATACACACACCATACAACGGTGTACGCTAGTGTTGAGCATTCCGATACTGCAATATCGGGTATCGGCCGATATTCGCGGTATCAGAATTCCGATACTGTGTTCCGATACTTTTAGTATATCGAATACCGGAATCGGAAGTTCCCATAATGCAATGAGCCAGTTTGATTTTATTCAGCCAATAAGGATCCTAAGAAGTGTGGGCACATCCTGATAGAGCATGTTAGGCATGTAACTACTGGCATGGCTGTGATCAGAGACTGAAATGATGTCATGAAGCACTATAAAAGCCGCCGCCGCCATTTTGGGTTCACTCTGCTGTGAATTCAGTTAGGGATAGGACGCTGCTGTTCTGAGGGACAGTGTGACCTAGCAATTTGCTATATTGTGCTTTACCCAGGCTACTTTATCAACCGCTGTAGCTTTCTTTTGCCTTGCAGCGCTGCTCACGGCTGTCTGCGAGGTCTCTGTGTGTGAGTGCAGCTCACGCTGTAGTGTGTTCTGCAGCAAGCCACCTCCGGTTGTAGTCCACTCAGCATGCGTCACTGCCTCATACATTGTCCTTTTTTGCATTAGTGCTGCTCATTTTTCCAGATTTCTCCTATTAGTGTGGTTCCATCTGTATCCAGATAGAATATATGCAAACACTATATAGGAGTAGATAGAGGAGCCTTTCTGCTGTCTTGTGCCCTGCAGCCCCAGCCAGATTAGTATTGCCTATTTTTTGGAGACTCATCTATTGCATTGTAGGTTACCTTCCTGCAACACTCCACTTTACAGTTGTGTAGGCCACATTAGCTCATATTAAAGTCTAGTCCACACTTTATAAAATTAGTGTTTCTTATACCTGTTAGCAGCTGTTCAGGAATAAGCACACTAAGCCCTTAGTGCATTTCTGCCTATCTTTATCAGTCTACCAAGATGAAGAAGGCAGGGAGTAAGGCACGTGGTCGTGGGCGTGGAGTTTCTGCAGGGAGTGGACGTTGGGATTCTGTGCCTGCTGTGGGCACCAGTGCCTCAGCATCCCCCAGTTTTACCAGGGAACAGTCCTTTATGCGCAGCTTTGTAGGAGCTTGCTGTACCCCTTCTGCTGCGGGACGAACAAATTGAAGCCGTTGTCGGATGGATGGCAGCTAACGCATCGACTTCAATTAGTTCCAGATCCTCTCAGGTCCAGAGCACTGAAGAGCACCCATCTGTCTCTTCACCACCTGCCAAATTGCCCAGGCAGTCAGAGAGCCCTGGATAGGAGCCATCTCTACTTCTGTTCTCTGAATCTGTTGGCTTGGAAAGAGGGGGCCAGCCAAGCAGCATTTGAGAATTTTTAAGAAGAGGTAGTATGCAGTGATGTGCAACAGCTTTGTCTCTCTGAATCTGGAGAGGCGGGTGGGCCAGTGCCTATGGTCAGCACACCTCAGTACGCATCTGATGATGAGAATCAGGTGCCACTTTCTGGTGCGTACTGTGCTGTCAAGACTACCCAGGAGAAGCAGTCATTTGAAAGGGTAGTGTAGATGATGAGGTCCTTAACCCATCATGGCGTGAGGTACAGGAAGGTGGTGGGAGCAGCCCTGAGGAAGAGATTCCCCGAACGGCCAGAAAAGGAGAGGGAGGGGGCAGATTCGGTTGCCTGTAGCCTCCACTTCGGCACCCATTAGAAGCATGCCTCTTCCAAAACCCAAAACGGGTGCTCCCAAGAATTGCAGTGCCTGGTCCTTTTTAGACACAGTTTCAGATGACATTTGCTTTGTCAAATGTAAGCTGTGTAATCAGAAAGTGAAAAGAGGGAAAAGTGTCAGCAACCTCAATACCACAAATATGTGGAAACATGTGCGGACCAAGCACGTGGTGGAGTTACAAAGACACACTGAAGACCTAGGCCAACCTACAGCCCCACCTACCACCTCTTCAGCTCGTGTTGTAGCCTCTTCCTCCAGCTCACACACAGCTGGTTCGGCTTCTTCACAGGATCGCCATGGAAGAACCTCTGGCACTGTTGTACAGAGACAGTGTCATTCCACCCACAGCACCACGTTCCCTGTCATCCTCACACTCCCAGGCCAGTCTATAGCCATCGGTAGCACAGGCATGGGAGGAAAGGCGCCCATACTCGGCAAACCACCCCCGAGCACAGGCTCTGAATGCTGGCATTGCAAAACTACTGTCCCTTGAAATGCTCTCATTCAGGCTGGTGGAGACTGACACCTTCCGAAACTTCATGGCATTGGCAGTCCCACAATACAACGTGCCCAGCCGCTTTTATTTTAGCAGGCAAGCCGTCCCTGCCCTGCAAAAGCATGTGGAGTGAAAAATTAAACATGCGCTACTAAACGCCATCAGTAGCAAGGTCCACCTGACCATCGATGCGTGGACCAGTAACCAAGGACAGGGACAATATCTTTTCCTCACTGCCCATTGGGTAAATGTTGTGGAGCCGGGTACAGATCTTGAGAGTGGCACTGTACGTGTTCTGCCAACTCCAAGGATTGCAGGAATCCAGTCTGTACACACTGACTCCTCCTCATACTCCAGTTCCTCTGAATCAGCGCTGCAGGAGCCGTCACAGTCTACCTCCACATGGACCCGTGAACGCTTACTGTTATGATGAGTCACCGTAGGAGGCAAAAACAGAAATGCTAGCTAAGTCCAGAAAACCAGAGAAGTTGGCAGCTATCGGATTGCAGACCCCTGAACCTAACAACACAACTAGCAGTAGCCGTGGGGGGTTCCTACGATACCCTAGACCCCTCGATCACAGTCAGAGGACTATATAGCCTAAAGACAGAAAGGGAAATCTAAACTGCCCCAGAGCAGACCCCTAAGCAAAAGGCAGCCCCCAACATATAATGACGGTGAAGCAAGAAGAAAGAACACTAACACAGACAGAAAGATAGACTGAGCAAAGACAGGGCCCAAGCTAACTAGATAGGAAAGGACAGGAAGGCTGCTGTCTGCAATCCGTGAAAAACCCTATGAAAATAAGAGCCAACAAACTGACAGTGAAAAAGGCCCTGAAGACGCTAGGCTTCAAAAAGGCTATGTCAGTACTCAGGAATATTCTGAAGACAAAGCAACAGGCAAAAGGAAATTCAGCTCACCCCAGCAGGGAATGGCAGAATCCAGAAAAGCAAGGCAAACAAAAACAAAACACAAATGCTAACAGGCAAAGCAGAAAACTTAGCTTTAGAGGAGCAGGAATCAGACTGGTCTCCTAGAAGTCCACAGAGAAATCACCCGCAGGGCATCGGCAGCCTTATATCCAGTCCGTGACTCCACTCAGCCAGTCATCATCATTAGGCTCAGGTGCCTGATATTCAGGCTCATTACCTTCCTTTACCAGAATAGGGAGTTCACCAGACCTCAGTGACGAAGGGGAAAATGAACTCACAACAGTACCTCCCCCTTGAGGAGGGGTCACCGAACCCTCAACCACGCCACCAGGGCGATCAGGGTGAGCCCGATGAAAGGCACGCACCAATCTTTTGGCATGAATATCAGAGGCAGAGACCCAGGAATTATCCTCCTGACCATAACCCTTCCACTTAACCAAATACTGGAGTCTCCGTCTAGCCAGACGGGAATCCAATATTTTCTCTACCTCATATTCCATGTTACCTTCAACCAATACAGGGTCCGGATGTGCCACCCCAGGAACAACTGGTTCAACAAACCTCTTCAACAAGGACTTATGGAACACATTATGGATCTTAAATGTGACAGGAAGAGCAAAACGAAAAGAGACCGGATTAATAATCTCCACAATCTTGTAAGGTCCAATAAATCTAGGCTTAAACTTAGGAGAAGCCACCTTCATAGCAATATTTTTTGATGATAACCACACCATATCACCAATCTTAAACTGGGGACGAATGGTCCTATGTCGATTGGAAAACCGCTGGGCCTTTTCCTGGGAGAGAGATAACTTATCCACCACTTGGTCCCAGATCTGGTGCATTCTCTCCACCACAGTGTCAACACCTGGGCAGGCAGAAGGCTCCACCTGCCCTGAAGAAAATCGAGGATGAAACCCAAAGTTACAAAAAAAAGGTGACATCAAAGTGGCAGAACTATCTCTATTATTTAAAGCAAATTCGGCCAAGGGCAAAAATGAAACCCAATCATCCTGATCAGCGGAAATAAAACATCTCAAATACGACTCCAAGGTCTGGTTTGCTCTCTCTGTCTGCCCATTGGTCTGAGGGTGAAAAGCAGAGGAGAAGGACAACTGAATTCCCAGCTTGGAACAGAAAGTCCTCCAAAATATAGACACAAACTGAACTCCTCTGTCAGATACAATGTTCTCAGGAATCCCGTGCAAGCGAACCACCTGTTGCAAAAACAGGGGCACCAACTCAGAGGAAGACGGCAACTTAGGGAGTGGTACCAGATGAACCATCTTAGAGAACCTATCACAAATCACCCAAATAACAGTCATTCTTTGAGAGACCGGCATATCAGAGATGAAATCCATTGAAATATGGGTCCATGGCCTCCTGGGGACCGGCAAAGGCATCAACAACCCACTAGAGCGAGAACAAGATTTAGACCGGGAGCAAGTCCCACAGGACTGCACAAAATCCCTGACATCATGAGACAAGGTGGCCCACCAAAAAGAGCGACTCACCAGATCTCTAGTACCAAAAATAACTGGATGACCAGCCAATGCAGAGCAATGAACTTCAGACATCACTCTCTTCTTCCACTGGTCAGGAACATACAACTTTCCACTGGGACAACGCTCAGGTTTGTCCTCCTGGAACTCTTGCAGAGCAAGTCTCAAATCGGGCGAGATGGCAGAAAGAACTACCCCTTCGCCTAAGATGGTAGCAGGCTTGGTCACCACAGGAGAATCAGCAAAGAAGCTCCTAGAGAGGGCGTCTGCCTTGACATTCTTAGTTCCAGGAAGAAAAGAGACCACAAAATCAAAACGTGTAAAAAACAAGGCCCACCTAGCCTGTCTAGGGTTCAAGCGTTTAGCCGACTCTAGGTAAATCAAATTCTTGTGGTCAGTGAGGACCACAACTTGATGTTTAGCTCCCTCCAACCAATGTCTCCACTCCTCAAATGCCCATTTCATGGCCAACAGTTCCCGATTCCCCACATCATAGTTACGTTCACATGGAGAGAACTTTCAGGAAAAGAAAGCACAGGGATTCATTTTAGATGTTACAGGATCCTTTTGGGACAAAACAGCTCCTGCACCAATCTCAGAAGCATCCACCTCTACCTGGAACGGGAGTGAGACATCAGGTTGCCGCAAAACCAGGGCGGAGGTAAATCTTCGCTTCAGCTCCTGAAAGGAAGCAACAGCCTCCGGAGACCAATTCAACACATCAGCACCCTTCTTAGTCAGATCAGTCAATGGCTTGGCAATACTAGAAAATTTTGCTATAAATTTCCGATAAAAATTAGCAAAACCAAAAAACTTCTGGAGGGCCTTCAAAGAAGTGGGCTGAACCCAATCATAAATGGCCTGTACCTTGGCCGGGTCCATTTCAATAGTTGACGGAGACAAAATAAATCCCAAAAATGAAATCCTCTGTACTCCAAAAAGGCATTTCGATCCTTTTACATACAGGGAATTCTCCCTCAAGATCCGGAACACAGTCCGAATATGTTCCACATGAGAATCCCAATCCTTGGAGAAGATCAAAATATCATCCAGATAGATAATCAAAAATTTATCGACAAAGTCTCGGAAAATATCGTTCATGAAGCACTGGAAGACAGAAGGGGCATTAGTGAGCCCAAAAGGCATCACCAGGTACTCAAAATGTCCCTCCGGAGTATTAAACGGTGTCTTCCATTCATCCCCCTGCTTAATGCGGATAAGATTATACGCCCCCCTGAGGTCAAGCTTGATAAACCAGCAAGCACCTCTAACTCTAGAGAATAGATCCGAAATCAGGGGTAACGGATACTGATATTTAATAGTAATTTTGTTGAGGGCACGATAATCAATACAACGCCTTAAAGAACAATCCTTTTTGGCCACAAAAAAAGAACCGGCACCTAAGGGTGAAGAGGATGGTCTAATGTGACCCTTCTCCAACGCCTCCTTAATATAGGATCGCATAGCCTCGTGCTCGGGTACAGATAAATTGAAGAGCCGACCCTTGGGAAATTTACACCCCGGGCTCAGTTCAATTGCACAGTCATAACTCCTATGAGGAGGCAAAGATGCAGACTCATTCTCACTAAATACATCATAAAAGTCCGCCAAATAGTCAGGAACATCATGCGACTGAGGAGAGGTGGAAAAAACCGGAGCCTCACTAAAGGCACACCGACAACCCCAACTCACCACAGACACAGATTTCCAATCCAAAACTCGATAATGAATTTGCAACCAGGGAAACCCTAGAACAACGGCATCATGCAGACCATGCAACACCAAAAATCTGCAGTTTTCTTGATGGTCTGGGCGACCCGCATGACCACCTGGGTCCAAAACTGAGGTTTATTTTTCGCCAAAGGAGTAGCATCAATCCCCCTCAAAGGGATAGGCATCTGCAGAGGTGTCATCGGAAATCCACAACGTTTAGCAAAATCCAAGTCCATTAGGTTTAGCGCTGCTCCAGAATCCACAAAAGCCTTGGCGGAAAATGTGGACAGGGAGCAGATCAGAATAATTGCCAGAAGAAACTTAGGTTGAACACCACCAACAGAAAACGTGTGTGCAAAGCGTTTCTCTCGTTTAGGACAAACAGAAATAATATGCGAGGCATCTCCACAGAAAAAACACAGCTTATTATGCCTTCTGAACTCCTGACGTTGCGCCCTAGACAAAACTCTATCACATTGCATAGGTTCAGACGTCTGTTCAACCGGTGGCAACACCTCTCATGCAATCCTGCGTTCACGTAAACGCCGATCAACCTGAATGGCTAATGACATAGAATCGTCCAGACCAGAGGGAACAGGAAATCCCACCATAGTATCTTTTACGACTTCTGACAAACCCTTCCGAAAGAGAGCAGCCAAGGCATTATCATTCCAGGTAGTAAGGACCGCCCACTTTCGGAACTTTTGACAGTACAACTCTGCAGAATCTCGACCCTGGTTCAATGCCAACAGGGTCTTTTCAGCCTGATCAATAGCATTAGGTTCGTCATACAACAACCCCAAGGCTTGAAAGAATGCGTTCACATTAGTCAGAATAGGATCATCTGGTTTCAAAGAAAACGCCCAATCCTGGGGATCGCCACGCAGCAAAGAGATGACAATTTTAACCTGCTGCGCAGAGCTCCCTGACGAGTTAGGCTTCAAGGCAAAAAATAATTTACAATTATTTTTCAAACTCAAAAATTTAGATCGATCCCCAAAAAATACATCAGGTGTAGGGATCTTTGGTTCAACAGCATGCGAACGAGCAAGGTAGGCGGAAATTCCCCGCACTTCCGCAGCGAGCTGCTCCACATGATCAGACAATTGCTTTATCTCCATTGAGAGAAAAAAAAATTCCCCCTACGGCCTCAGAGATATAGAGGAAAGAATATTTTTTTTTTTTAAACACAATTCTTTCCTGCTATTGAGTACCCTAGGATCTGCGGTATGGCGGGTGATTCTGTTATGATGAGTCACCGTAGGAGGCAAAAACAGAAATGCTAGCTAAGTCCAGAAAACCAGAGAAGTTGGCAGCTATCGGATTGCAGACCCCTGAACCTAACAACACAACTAGCAGTAGCCGTGGGGGGTTCCTACGATGCCCTAGACCCCTCGATCACAGCCAGAGGACTATATAGCCTAAAGACAGAAAGGGAAATCTAAACTGCCCCAGAGCAGACCCCTAAGCAAAAGGCAGCCCCCAACATATAATGACGGTGAAGCAAGAAGAAAGAACACTAACACAGACAGAAAGATAGACTGAGCAAAGACAGGGCCCAAGCTAACTAGATAGGAAAGGACAGGAAGGCTGCTGTCTGCAATCCGTGAAAAACCCTATGAAAATAAGAGCCAACAAACTGACAGTGAAAAAGGCCCTGAAGACGCTAGGCTTCAAAAAGGCTATGTCAGTACTCAGGAATATTCTGAAGACAAAGCAACAGGCAAAAGAAAATTCAGCTCACCCCAGCAGGGAATGGCAGAATCTAGAGAAGCAAGGCAAACAAAAACACAAATGCTAACAGGCAAAGCAGAAAACTTAGCTTTAGAGGAGCAGGAATCAGACTGGTCTCCTAGAAGTCCACAGAGAAATCACCCGCAGGGCAGAAGGGCATCGGCAGCCTTATATCCAGTCCGTGACTCCACTCAGCCAGTCATCATCATTAGGCTCAGGTGCCTGATAATCAGGCTCATTACCTTCCTTTACCAGAATAGGGAGTTCACCAGACCTCAGTGACGAAGGGGAAAATGAACTCACAACAGCTTACCTGTTACGACCGATATGAGCACAGCTGTGGCCAAACGTCAACAGGCCGTATTGAAATTAATTTCTTTGGGGAATCGAAGCCACACAGCGCAGGAGCTCTGGAATGCCATCAAGCAGGAGAGCGACGTGTGGTTTGTGCCAGCGAATCTCCAGCCAGGCATGTTAATGTGGCGTCCCCAGGAGTATGGTTGCCCCACTGGCTTTGCCTTCCTTCAGGGGAGGGTAATGCCAGGCTTGGAAGCAGTGATGGGTCTCTCCAGCAGTTAACCTAATGCATGCAACACAGTCCACTCCGGGCCAGCAGAGGGTACTCTGAACCGGGATTCTGGAGAGGAGTGTCCTCTGAGGGCCAGGAGGAAGAAGGATCAGATAGTCTGCGGAGGGTGAAGTGTGCAGACGGGAGGTGCGAAGCTGAGAGGTTGAGCTGCAGAAGGCGAGCTCCCTCAGCTTGAGAGCGCACAGAACTGGAGCCTGGTCTCCACGGTGGTACGGATACTGACGGTCCTACCACAGATACCAGAGGAGTAGGAGGCTGTAAATGCCCTGCTCCCAGCAAAGACTTGGGACACAACAGCAATTGACTAGTGAGCCAGGACTCAGGAGAGGAGTCCCCGAGAGAGGCTACAGCTGTCTGTCATACAAGTATAGTTCTAGGAACAACTGAAGAGAGGCATTTCAGAGTAACTAAGTACTGGAGTGCTTCACACTACAAAGCGCTAGGAAGGAGACTGCACGGCCCTTCTGCTGAGAGAGAGTCTTGATCTGATTCAAGGCTAACCTGCTCCAATACCATCTGTAATCAGGACTCTGGACTGCAAATACTCAGTAAAGGTACAGAAACTACAACCGCTGTGTCTTGTCTGTTCGCTACGCTTTCGGCACTGCTACATCCCCGTGCCAGCTACATCTACACTGCCCTGGGACTACAGCTCCACCTGTGGGGAGCTTTACCATCTAAGCTGCACATACCATTAGTCCCAGCGGATCTGTATGCAGCATTGGCTTAACACCATATTTGCCAAACACCACGGGTGGCGTCACGAGCTATTCTACCATTAACTACATCTCCCCATTGCTTGGGCGCCCAGGGCCACGGACCGGGTCACCGCTGCTGTAACACATCCCTGTTATGATGAGTCACTGAAGGAGGAAAAAACAAAATACCAGCTAAGTCCAGAAAAACCAGAGAGGTTGGCAGCTATCGGATTGCAGACCCCTGAACCTATCCACAACAACTAGCAGTAGCCGTGGGGGGTTCCTACGGTGCCCTAGACCCCTCAATCACAGCCGGAGAACTACATAGCCTAAAGACAGAAAGGGGAAAAACTAAACTGCCCCAGAGCAGACCCCAAAGCAATAGGCAGCCCCCAACATATAATGACAGTGAAGCAAGATGAAAACACTAACACAGATAGAAAGATAGGTTGAGCAAATGATGGGGCCCAAGCTAACTACATAGGACAGGATAGGAAAGCTGCTGTCTGCCATCCGCAAAAACCCTATCAAAATGAGCCAACCGACTGATAGGAAAAACAGGCCCTGAAGTCGCTAGGCTTCAAAAGACTATATCAGCACTCAGGTATATTCTGAAGACAGAGCAAAAGATCAAAAGATCAGAGACAAAAATGGAATTCAGCTCACCCCTGGCCGGGGAAGGCAGAACTCCCAAAAAAACAAGGCAAAACAAAAACATAACTGAAGAGTACAAAGCAGAGCAGAAAAACTTAGCTTTGAGATGCAGGAATCAGACTGGTCTCCAAGAATCCAGCAGGAAAATCACCAGCCAGGAAGAAGTGCATCGGCAGCCTTATATCCAGTCCTCAATTCCAGCCACCCAGTCATCATCTAGCTGCCCAGGTGTTTGGTAATCAGTCTCACTACCTTCCTTCACTAGAGGAGGGAGTTCATCAGACCTCAATGTGAAGGGAAAAATGAACTCACAACACATCCCCCTGACACCGGCCCGGTACCGAGTATCCCACAGCCCTGGTAGGGCGACCCAATTTGGCGTCACAAACAGGATTACGGAGCCCGGTATCCCCGGGTCCTATGTGCCATAGACTATGTTTGTGAACTGTGTGAATTTGGCGCCATTTGCCGCCATTGCCGCGCTGCTTGGCGTGTGCGGGAAGAAAGAGGCGGGCCTTCATCAGCGGAGCCTGCCGCAGAGCACGAAGAAGAGAAGTGCCGCGTGGGAAGAGAGGACAGCGCGCGAAAGGAGGAGGAGCTGAGGCCTACAGCCCGGAACGTCGGGCCTGTGAAGCGGCCGCCGGTGAGCTCACACAACCCCCAGCCCTGGCTAACGTTAACTATGGGGGGGAAGATGTCCGCGCCACAAGCCAATGCAGCGGCGGACGCCGCCGACAACCCCGTGGTACCGCCAGGAGGAGCACCCGCCGCAGCGGTCCCCATAATGCTGCTGTCTATGCCCTAAATACCGGGAGCGGCCTGGCTACCGCAGTACTCGGGTGAGTCACATACCCTGAGTGAATTTAAGGAAAGAATGTGCAGCTTGTTTAAAGTTTACCCTCTTTCTGAAGACCAGAAAGTGAATATCCTGATGGACAGCTAACGGGTGCAGCGCAGAGAGAAGTGAAAGCTTGGCAGGACACTGATAAGGACAATGTTGCAAATTTCTGGCCAAGCTGAGAAGCACTTTTGACACCCGCACTGTAGCTGAAATTAAGATGCGGTTCTTTGGCTGTAAACAGAGGGCGCAGGACAGTATCAGGGACTATGCCCTCAACCTGCAGGAGGCGCTGTGAGCAGTTAAGCAAGTTGACTCTGATAGTGTGAAAGAAGAAGACAAATTGTTAAAGGAGCAGTTCATCGAAGGACTCCAGTCCAGTACCCACAGAGGACAGTTACGCATCATTACCCTGCAAAACCCTGGGTTGAACTTTGCTGAGTTTAAGGACAGGGCTACCAGGTACTGCAGGAATCCTCTGACAGCCGCCCAGCTCACCCTAGGTGCCCAGCGATCACCTACCATCAGGAAGCTACATCCTTTCCTTCCATCCCTGTGGAGGCTGATGCCCAGACCCTGGGTAAAGATCCAACAGAGGAGCTGCGTCTTCAGGTCCAGGAGCTGACCAAAGGAATGGCTGCACTCACCAGAACCATGCAGTCCCTGCAGGATTCCTCCAAAGAAAAGGTCCAGCTTGCTTCCAGTCCAGAGGATGTCCCGTAGCTCCGGAGAAGGAGAACCCCGCCACTTAGAGGAAGGAACAATGATCGCTATGATCAGGACGGATGTTCCATCTGTCGGCGCTGCTACAAGGCAGGTCATCTGGCAAGGTACCGTCATTTAAACGAGCAACCCCTGGGGCAAAGGGCCAACCCCCTGGAGTAGGTTCAGCAGGCCCAAAGAACTGGAGAGCCAAGTATGTGGGAGGGAGACCGATCCTTCCTGTGGTGATTGACGGCATCCCCATGAACGCTTTGCTGGACACTGGCTCCCAGGTGACCACTATGCCGTATGTTTTGTACAAGAGGTACTGGGCTGATTCTGAACTCACCCGTAGCCCAACTGATGAACTAACAGTAGTTGCTAGTAATGGTCATACCTTGCCACAGATTGGATGCAAGGAAATTACTGTTAAAGTGGGGCGGGTGGAGCTAAAATCACAAGGTCTGATAATTGTTGATAGTGATCGACATGAATGTAATCCCATGATGACTCTTGGTACAAATGTAATTGAAAACTGTCTGTCCGAGGTTATTGTCTTGTTGCAACAGGTGGCTGAGACTGCTGGTTTCGGAGAACAACGAGTCCTGCAGAAGGATATCCGAGCCCTGATGCAAAGGCAACAGGTAGAACTCTCTGGCGGAGAGATTGGCAGCGTCAGAGTGAGTGATGCTTTTCCCATTGTAATACCCCCCAGATGTGAAATGTTGGTTTGGTGTCGGGCAGCCATAGGGCTCAGAGGGCAGGATTACCAGGCATTGGTAGAGCCAGTATATTCAGATAGCAGGCCCACTGTCCTGACAGCCAGAGGGGTGGTTGATGTATGAAAGGGGAGAGTACCTGTACGCCTTCTGAATTGTGGGGAGGAGGAAGCCACAATACCTCGGTACACCACAGTTGCTAAACTGCTCACTGTTAATAACAACTCATTGCAGGCAGCAGAGCCTTTGGTCTTATCCGATCCGGTGGAGGACAATGGCCCTGTGAAGCAGCTTGAAGAGTGGTGCCAGCAACTGCAGGTGGGAACTGACTCTACGCCTTCATACCAGAGAAATGGGGTTTACAGAGTGCCACAAGAGTATGAGCGGGTATTCAGCAAACACCCACTAGATTTTGGGCAGGCAAAAGGGGTCCAACATCATATCCCCACAGGAGACCAACCACCCGTAAAGGAGAGGTACAGACCTATACCCCCAGCACAGTACCAATGTGCTAAGAGTATGTTGAAAGAGATGAAGGAAACTGGGGTCATTAGGGACAGTTGTAGCCCATGGGCAGCTCCAATAGTGTTTGTAAAGAAAAAGGATGGTACTATGAGAATGTGTGTTGATTACAGGAAAATTAACAGTATCACACATAAAGATGCCTACCCATTGCCTAGAATTGAAGAGTAATTAGCTGCACTTAAAACTGCTAACTACTTTTCCACCTTGGATCTCATCAGTGGGTATTGGCAGGTTCCCGTGGCAGAGGCAGACAAGGAGAAAACCGCATTTACCACTCCAATGGGTCTCTGTGAGTTCAATTATATGCCATTTGGGCTCTGCACTGCTCCAGGAACATTTCAACGGCTGATGGAGTGTTGCCTGGGACACATGAACTTTGAAACAGTCCTGTTGTACCTGGATGATGTCATTGTTTTCTCCAAGACCTATGAAGAGCATCTGTAACACCTGGCCGAAGTGTTTGAAGCTTTGTCCAATTTTGGCCTGAAAGTGAAGCCTTCAAAATGCCACCTCCAGAAACCACTGGAGCCATAGGCGGAGGAGGACATGACTTGGGGATGGGTGGACTTTACTCCTGCAGCTTTTTTGGTATAGTAGTGTAGATTTTTAAGCACAAGGGATGTTGCTTTTAGACTAAGAAGCACAGTATGTATGTGCCTGGTGGGTTACTGTGAGGAGGGTGGGGCTTATATAGAGCAGGAAATCTGTGTCTCTCCCTCTTTCTTTCTCAGGATGAACAGGAGGAAGCATTTCCCACCCACCCGCCCTGTTTATAATCATTGTCCTAAAACATTTTAATCATTGCTTGTATGATAAATGCTTTATTGTATTTTTGAACTTACCATTGTATATTTTGTTCCAGGTTCAATTTTATCATGGCTATAAAGAGTTAACAGCATTAACCTTCTAAGCCCAAGGGAAGGGCCATCCTTCATCCATGGTTCCCTAGAGGTTTCCTCCACAGGGGGTTTTTCCTCTCCTGAGTGCTGTAGGATGACTCTTTGTGAGTCGGAGGTTTGCCAAGTTAGTCCCCTTAATGCTTTTGCAGGGACTTCTAGTTTATAAGTTTACTAAAGTGATTTATTTAAAAAAAAAAAAAAAGAAAAAAAAAAAAGGTGTCAAATGTGAATTTATAACCCGTCACAGCTTTGCGGTTTAGGAGTCAGGTGGAAGTTGCAGGCAAGTTAAGGTGGACTCAAGGACGTTGTAATGGTAACGTCAATCAGGGGTGGGCACTGTGGTTAAGCACAGGAGTGAGGATAATAGGTTCATTGGTGCCCTGAAAGTTTACTGGCTCTGCTTGAATGGCAAGCCAGTGCGTGCCGCCCCTTTATGGCTGTCTGTCCTGGTTCTGTATGTCAGACAGCTGGGGATATCACAGTACTTGTGAATCCCAATGTACTAGCACTTCACCTGACTCCTACTGTGATTGTTTTAATCCTGTGATTTAAATAAAGCTGTGGCCATTTTGACAACCAAAATAATGTGTTGTGTATTTATTCTAGTGCCTAGGTTTACTGTAGTTATGGTGGTTTTAAAATGGAATGGGGGTCCGTCCCATATCCATAAGTCATGAAGCCTAAGGTACAATACCTCGGTCACGTGGTCAGTGCAGGAGGTGTGGCTCCAGATCCTGACAAGCTCACGGTCATCCGGGACTGGAAGAAGCCCAGCAATCTCCACGAGGTACGCCAATTCCTTGGACTGGTAGGCTACTACCGGAGATTCATCAAAGGCTTTACTGAGATAGCTACCCAATGCAAAACCTTCTAGTGGGGCAGTCCAAGAAAGGCAAGCAGAAGAATTCCACATTTGAATGGACTGAAGAGTTGGAGAGGTCTTTCACCAGATTGAAGATGGCTCTCACAGGTGACAAAGTTCTGGCCTACCCAGATTATGACAAACCCTTTGTGCTGTACACGGATGCCAGCAACATAGGATTAGGTGCAGTACTGTCACAGGTACAGAATGGAAAAGAGAGAGTGATCTCCTACGCCAGCAGGAAGCTGCGTCCCACTGAGAGGAACCCTGATAATTACAGTTCTTTCAAGCTGGAGTTCCTTGCCATAGTCTGGGCTGTCACCGAAAGGTTCAAGCATTACCTAGCTTCTGCCAAATTTACAATCTTCACGGACAACAACCCGTTGACCCACTTGGACACTGCCAAGCTAGGAGCACTGGAGCAACAATGGATGGCTCGGTTATCCAATTATGAGTTTACCATCAAGTACTGGGCAGGGCACAAGAATGCCAATGCTGATGCGCTATCCAGGATGCCTAATCTGCCAGATGCAGGAGAAGACCCTGAGGCTCTGGAAGAGGTAGAATTGCCTCCCTTCCACCAGCCACTGGCGCCCAACGTGCTCAAAAAATGAGAAACAGGCGGCCTGACTTGAAGGAAGTCACTTTGAATCTGTTGCCCCATCATGATTGGGCAGAAGCGCAAGATAATGACCCTGCAGTCTGCCTGGTGAAAGAGCTGTTGACACGAGGTGACTCACGCCCTGAGTTGAATGCTCCTGAAGAAACTCATCAGTTGTGGAATGAAAGAGGTCGGCTATTCATTTATGAAGGGAAGCTGTGTCAGAGGAGTATCAATGCCCGCACACATGAGCTGGTCTGGCAGGTGGTGGTCCCAAAGAGAGATGTATCAATGGTCCTAGAAGCATACCACAATGGAGCTGGACACTTTGGATGGAAGAAGTTGGAAACATTGCTCCGAGAGAGGTTCTACTGTACTGGCATGTGGAAGGCCATTGAGAGGTGGTGCTGGAAGTGTGGACAGTGTAACCTGTGCAGAATGGATCGAGACAGCCAGAGAGCTCCCTTACAGCCAAGCATCACCAAACAGCCCTTGGAGTTGGTAGCCCTGGACCATGTGAAGCTGGTTCCAAGCCAGTCAGGCTACCTCTATGCCCTTACCATTGTAGACCACTATTCAAGATTCCTGGTTGTTGTGCCCGTCAAAGATCTAACGGCCAAGACAGCGGCCAGAGCCTTCCAGCAGCACTTCTGTAGTCCACATGTGTATCCTGAAAGAGTACTCACAGATCAAGGTCCAGCTTTCGAGGCAGAAGTGTTCCATGAATTTTGCAACTTATATGGGTGTAAGAAGATCCGAACAACACCTTATCACCCACAGACCAATGGCATGTGCGAGAAGATGAACCAGGTAGTGATTGATTTACTGAAGACATTGCCCTTGGAGGAGAGAAATCTGTGGCCAGAAAAGTTGCCCGATCTGGTGGACCTCTACAACCATATCCCAGTGAACTTTACTAACTGTACTCCAGCGTACCTGATGAGAGCAAGGCCTGGTAAGCTGCCTATTGACTTGGACATGGGAGTCCTGATGCCTGAAGTAACATCAGATGCTGACTGGGACAAGGAGAGGCAGCAGCAGTACAGAAGGGTACAGGAGTGTGTGGAGAAGAGTCTGGCTCAGGCAAGGCAGAAGCAGGAGAGACTTTATAACCAAAATGCACCTGCTGTTCCTTTTTCGCCGGGAGAACAAGTTCTCAAGAGAAAAAGAAGACTGCATAAGCTGGATGATCAATGGGAAGAGGAGCCCTATACAATTCTGCCCTCGAACTTTGATAATGCCAAAGTATGCCTTGTTAGCAAAGATGGAGGAGAGACCTCAGCAGCGGTATCCAGGGATCACTTGAAGTTATGCCCTGACCAGTTGAAAGAAAAAGCGAGAGGATCAGATAACATCCCACCTACAGAGGAAGAAAAGACAGTCAGTACTGTGCTGGGAGAGTTCCCTGTGAATTGGAATAGAGTTAATGATGCTATCGTGGTGCCGGTGTTGTTATTTTCCCAAGTAGAAGCACAGGAGAACAGGACTCAAGAAGACCTTGAAGATCGAGAAAATCAGGCAACAGAGGCCACACCAGCAGTGGAGCCAGAAAACCCTCGCCCTGCCAGTGGTGAGCCTGTTATGCCCATGGTGGGTCCAAGAGTTACTAGACAATCTAGAATTCCTGTGCCATGTGGAACACCCAGTAGTGTATCCAGTACATTACCCACTGCACCAGTCTTATGCAGATCTACCCGCACCACACAAGGCATACTACCAGTCAGATACCGTATATAGAGTAATGTAATTGTTGAAATTGTGTAAATTTGTGACTGTTTTTCAAGTTTTGTACCTACCGGTGACCTGTAAGAGTTCTCTTTGGTTTGTTTTATGGACACTGAACCACAGGACTTGTGTGTGGTCAAAAACTTTCACCATTTGCCCAGGAATTGACCATGGATATTGATGCTGGACTTATCATCATAGGACCATTTTTGAGCTCTTTGTTTTTGTACATTTTTCTCTTTTCAAATCTTGTACAATTATTGTTGTTTAAATGTTTATATGTTGTTTTTCATGTTTTTTATTCAGCCCAGGAGTGCTGACTTTTACTAGGGGGGAAGGTGGCGCCCCCAGGAGTATGGTCGCCACACTGGCTTTGCCTTCCTCCAGGGGAGGGTAATGCCTAGCTTGGAAGCAGTGATGGGTCTCTCCAGCAGTTAACCTAATGCATGCAACACAGTCCACTCCGGGCCAGCAGGGGGAACTCTGAACCGGGATTCTGGAGAGGAGTGCCCTCTGAGGGCCAGGAGGAAGAAGGATCAGATAGTCTGCGGAGGGTGAAGTGTGCAGATTGGAGGTGTGAAGCTGAGAGGTTGAGCTGCAGAAGGCGAGCTCCCTCAGCTTGAGAGCGCACAGAACTGGAGCCTGGTCTCCACGGTGTTACGGATACTGACGGTCCTACCACAGATACCAGAGGAGTAGGAGGCTGTAAATGCCCTGCTCCCAGCAAAGACTTGGGACACAATAGCAATTGACTAGTGAGCAAGGACTCAGGAGAGGAGTCCCCGAGAGAGGCTACAGCTGTCTGTCATACAAGTATAGTTCTAGGAACAACTGAAGAGAGGCATTTCAGAGTAACTAAGTACTGGAGTGCTTCACACTACAAAGCGCTAGGAAGGAGACTGCACGGCCCTTCTGCTGAGAGAGAATCTTGATCTGCTTCCAGGCTAACCTGCTCCAATACCATCTGTAATCAGGACTCTGGACTGCATATACTCAGTAAAGGTACAGAAACTACAACCGCTGTGTCTTGTCTGTTCCCTACGCTTTCGGCACTGCTACATCCCCGTGCCAGCTACATCTACACTGCCCTGGGACTACAGCTCCACCTGTGGGGAGCTTTACCATCTAAGCTGCACATACCATCAGTCCCAGTGGATCTGTATGCAGCGTTGGCCTAACACCATATTTGCCAAACACCACGGGTGGCGTCACGAACTATTCTACCATTAACTACATCTCCCCATTGCTTGGGCGCCCAGGGCCACAGACCGGGTCACCGCTGCTGTGACACATCCCCCTGACACCGGCCCGGTACCGAGTACCCCACAGCCCTGGGAGGGCGACCCATTAGTGTGTGACAATGGCCGAAATCTGGTGGCAGCTCTGGGCCTAGGCAACCTCACTCACATCCCATGTCTGGCACATGTACTCAACTTGGTCGTGTAGTTTTTTGAGGGACTATCCAGATCTTGATGCACTGCTGCACAAGGTCTGCATAGAGTGTGCTCACTTGCGGCGTTCCAGCAAGGCAAGATCGCGCATTGCAGCTGTGCAGCGCCGATTCCACCTTCCGGAACATCGCATCATATGTGACCTACCCACCAGGTGGAATTCAACGTTACATATGTTGGAGAGGTTGTGTGAGCAGCAGGCAGCAGTAATGGAGTACCAACTGCATCAGGCGCAAACAAGTCGTACTGCGCGCCGTTCACACTTCACCACCACTGAGTGGGCCTCTATGAAGGACATCTGCCACGTTTTGCGTGCCTTCAATGATTCCACGCGGATGGCGAGTGCAGATGATGCACTAGTCAGCATGACTATCCCCCTTATCTGCCTGCTTGAAAAAACACTGCAAGCACTAAGGGAGGAGGTTGTGGAAGAGGTGGAGGATGTGGAGTCACAAATGCCATCTGCTTCTGGATAGTCTGCACAACGTTGTTCCTCACAAAGGCCTAGGCAGGGGACACTTTGTGAGGAGGATGAGGAGTGAATGGAGAAGGAAGACATCTGTCAAGAGGAGGGAGGTACACAATGCTCTAGTAGTCAGTATGTAGAGCGACGGAGGGGTGATGCAGAGCAGGCAGAGATGACGCCTCAAGCAGGGAACAGCGTTTCTTGGTCAGTTGGCAGTCTGCAGCACATGGTTGATTTCATACTGCAGTGCCTGAGAAACGACTGCCGCATCGCCCACATTCCCAACACGGCTGATTATTTGGTGTACACCCTCCTAGATCCTCGCTACCTGGACAACTTACAAAGCCTCATAACACCGTTGAACCGGGAGCGTAAAATGCGGGAGTACCAAGACACACTGGTGCATTCCATAATGTTCCCACCTGTAGGCACGATGTCCACAAACAAAGAATACTCCTTCAGGGAGAACACAAACGTGACCAGGGGTCTGTATACATTGGTATAAACTCAAAAGTCCTGACATAGGCTTATGGGCACACCAAGTATTATTCCATTTGTTTTCCACTTATACCAGATGTACATTTACCCCTTTCTTTCCTTATTATTTTACCCGTAGATGCTCTACAGCCTTCAACACCATCTTGGTACACCATCTCATTAACCTGTGTACATACGGAAGCAATTATTGTCCTCACCACAGGTATTTGCTCCAGTGTTTTGAAGACTGAACCACAGTCCATCATTGGGAATGGGGTCTGAGTGAGGGATTTCAGTCCTCCTCCTGGTGACCATATTTCCGATGTCTGAATCATTTTCCCGCCACCACATTTGTACCTTAGGCCTCGTTATATTAAACTGAAACCAGGGATTAGAGGCCCATCCAATTATAGCCAATGAGGCAGATATATCACGGGGCATATCTATTCCCAAAAACTTAGATTGAGTCCAAGTCTCATTGTGTATGCAGTGTGGGGTTAATACCTTCCATGGCTCCAGAGGTAAGGCTAAGTATGGCATAGTCCTTGCAGATACTGGGCTGTGTGTGCAGATCCAACAGTCTTTAGGTTTCTGTCCTTCGATGTCCTTTATAAGAAGAGCATGATGTAGAATAAGTTTGTTGTCCCAGTCAACATTTAAGAGTTTGTCCTGTGTCTCTGTGTCTCTGTAGAGTGTATTAACCCTGCCACTGCCAGCAAGGTGATTAGGAGAACACTCATTCTGCTGTTGAAAGGACCTTCTTGCAGTGACTGGCGTGGATCCAGGTGGGCTTTCCCTCAAGTTTTACTGAGGTGGATGTGGTCAGTTGGAGTGGAAGGGGCCGTCAAATCATGGGTCAAGGCTCCTTCTCACGTGTCTGCGTATAACCACCCAATCACCTGAATTCAGCTGATGCACATCTGCACTGGCATTAGGATCTGGAATGGATGAGAACACATGTTTATGCACCACATTAAGTCTTTCCTGCAAGGCCTGGACATAGGCTGTCATAGAACCGTGTTGCATTTGTAGCACCTGTAGGAAGTACAGACCAGTCTTTGGTGCAATAAATAATGCTTTGAAAACACTACTCGAGTATCTGGATTTCAATTCAATCTGTCTCTGGAAACCGCATAAGAGAGGGAGTGCACCATTCCCAGAGAGACTGCCATAATGGGCTCATCCGTGGAGTGAAGGCCAACCCCTTTTTTTAGGCCACCCTCCCCTCATGGTCAAACGCGCTTCAATACTTGGAAAGAGGCCAGAGGAGCAATGCTCCTACACCGCCCCTCTACCCTCCCTAAAAGAAGTGTCTTGCTTTAACTCTCCTGGTGCTGGATATTGTAACCAATGAGCGATCATACCCATCATCTGTCTGCTGAGGCTCCCTCATCAGACTGAAGCTGACTACTACTGCGCAGCTGGCACAGACTCTGGGCTGCCCATTGTGACACATGGTCCCATCGTTCCAGTGATCCAAAGTGTTCCATGAATAGAACACATCCTAGCATAGTGTTCTATGAATGGAATGCATCCTATCATAGTGTTCCATGGATGGAACACATCCTATTTACTGCAGGCAAGCAGCGCACCTAGCTGCTGCTACAAGCCACTAGAATACCGTCTGCCAGACAGGTGGACGTAGGCAGAACGTTCAAATAACTCGCCAGATAAATTGTTTCTTTTCCATTTAGTTCATATATGAATTAATTCAAAATTGAACAGTAAATTTAAAAATTGAAAAGTTGGAAGGCCGCAAGAGGGGGACAATGTTTCAAAAATGAAATGACATATCATTGCATGAGGGAGGTGGTAGGAATTAAATAACTTAGCTACACATGTGATGCTTGAATTAAGGCTGGGGAAGTACTGAGGGGAAGGGGCTGCAGGCCGTGTAGCAGGTGGATGTGCAGAATTGTATCTATCCAAAGCCAAACACATTACTGCAGCTTATCACACCTGTACTTACCAAGCAGCAAAGGCCGAGATAAATCATTATTTAAGTGACAGATCGAATGCAGTGCAATGCCTTCCATATAGAGGTGAATAACACTTGCTGTAGCAGAGTTGGTCAAGTTAAATCAAGGCAAAGGATTTGGAAATGTACAACTTGGACCAAGAAAAACTAATTGCAGAGCAACTACATTTGAAAAAAGCATTCAAATAATGCTTTGAAAACACTACTCGAGTATCCGGATTTCAATTCAATCTGTCTTTGGAAACCATATAAGAGAGGGAGTGCACCATTCCCAGAGAGACTGCCATACTGGGTTGATATGTGGAGTGAAGGCCAACCCCTTTTTTTAAGGCCACCCTCCCCTCTCGGTCAAACGTGCTTCAATACTAGGAAAGAGGCCAGAGGAGCACTGCTCCTACACCGCCCCTCTACCCTCCCTAAAAAAAATGTCTTGCTTTAACTCTCCTTGTGCTGGATATTGTAACCAATGAGCGATCATACCCCCCCACCGGTCTGCTGAGGCTCCCTCAGCAGACTGAAGCTGACTACTACTGAGCAGCTGGTACAGACTCTGGGCTGCCCATTGTGACACGTGGTCCCATTGTTCCAGTGATCCAAAGTGTTCCATGAATAGAACACATCCTAGCATAATGTTCTATGAATGGAATGCATCCTATAATAGTGTTCCGTGGATGGAACACATCCTATTTACTGCAGGCAAACAGCGTACCTAGCTGCTGCTACAAGCCACTAGATTACCGTCTGTCAGACAGGTGGACGTAGGCCGAACATTCAAATAACTTGCCAGATAAATTGTTTCTTTTCCATTTAATTCATATTTGAACTAATGCAAAATTGAACAGGAAATTTCAAAATTGAAAAGTTGGAAGGCCTCAAGAGGGGGACAATGTTTCAAAAACGAAATGACATATCATTGCATGAGGGATTTGGTAGGAATTGAATAACTTGGCTACACATGTGATGCTTGAATTAAGGCTGGGGAAGTACTGAGGGGAAGGGGCTGCAGGCCTTGCAGCAGATGGGTGTGCAAAAATGTATCTGTCCAAAGCCAAACACATTGCTGAAGCTGATCTCACCTGTACCTACCAAGCAGCAAAGGACGAGACAGATCATTATTTAAATGACAGATTGAATGCAGTGCAATGCCTTCCATATAGAGGTGAATAACACTTGCTGTAGCAGAGTTGGTCAAGTTAAATCAAGGCAAAGGACTTGGAAATGTACAACTTGGACCAAGAAAACTAATTGCAGAGCAACTACATTTGAAAAAAGCATTCAAATAATGCTTTGAAAACACTACTCGAGTATCCGGATTTCAATTCAACTGTCTTTGGAAACCACTTAAGAGAGGGAGTGCACCATTCCCAGAAAGACTGCCATACTGGGCTGATCCGTGGAGTGACGGCCAACCCCTTTTTTTAGGCCACCCTCCCCTCACGGTCAAACGTGCTTCAATACTAGAAAAGAGGCCAGAGGAGCACTGCTCCTACACCGCCCCTCTACCCTCCCTAAAAGAAATGTCTTTCTTTAACTCTCCTGGTGCTGGATATTGTAACCAAAGAGCGATCATACTCCCCCACCTGTCTGCTGAGGCTCCCTCAGCAGACTGAAGCTGACTACTATTGCGCAGCTATTACAGACTCTGGGCTGCCATTGTGACACGTAGTCCCATTGTTCCAGTGATCCAAAGTGTTCCATGAATAGAAAACATCCAAGCATAGTGCTCTATGAATGGAATACTTATTATCATAGTGTTCCATGGATGGAACACATCCTACTTACTGCAGGCAAGCAGCGCACCTAGCTTCTGCTACAAGCCACTAGAATACCGTCTGTCAGACAGGTGGACGTAGGCCGAACATTCAAATACTTCGCCAGATAAATTGTTTCTTTTCCATTTAATTCATATGTGAATTAATTCAAAATTGAACAGTAAATTTCAAAATTGAAAAGCTGGAAGGCCACAAGAGGGGGACAATGTTTCAAAAATGAAATGACATATCATTGCATGAGGGATGTGGTAGGAATTGAATAACTTAGCTACATATGTGATGCTTGAATTAAGGCTGGGCTAGTACTGAGGGGAAGGGACTGCAGGCCTTGCAGCAAGTGGGTGTGCAGAAATGTATCTATCCAAACCAAACACATTACTGCAGCTTATCACACATGTACCTACCAAGCAGCAAAGGCCGAGGCAGATCATTATTTAAATGACAGATAGAAAGCAGTGCTTTGCCTTTCATATAGAGGTGAATAAAACTTGCTGTAGCAGAGTTGGTCAAGTTAAATCAAGGCAAAGGAATTGGAAATGTACAACTTGGACAAAGAAAAACTAATTGCAGAGCAACTACATTTGAAAAAAGCATTCAAATAATGCTTTGAAAACACTACTCAAGTATCCAGATTTCATTTCAATCTGTCTCTGGAAACCGCTTAAGAGAGGGAGTGCACCATTCCCAGAGAGACTGCCATACTGGGATGATCCGTGGAGTGAAGGCCATCCCCTTTTTTTTAGGCCCCCCACCCCTCACGGTCAAACGCGCTTCAATACTTGGAAAGAGGCCAGAGGAGCACTGATCCTACACCGCCCCTCTACCCTCCCTAAAAGAAATGTCTTGCATTAACTCTCCTGGTGCTGGATATTGTAACCAACGAGTGATCATACCCCCATCTGTCTGCTGAGGCTCCCTCAGCAAACTGAAGCTGACTAATACTGTGCAGCTGGCACAGACTCTGGGCTGCCCATTGTGACACATGGTCCCATTGTTCCAGTGTTCCAAATTGTTCCATGAATAGAACACATCCTGGCATAGTGTTCTATGAATGGAATGCATCCTAGCATAGTGTTCCATGGATGGAACACATCCTATTAACTGCAGGCAAGCAGCGCACCTAGCTGCTGCTACAAGCCACTAAAATACCATCTGTCAGACAGGTGGACGTAGGCCGGACATTCAAATAACTTGCCAGATAAACTGTTTCTTTTCCATTTAATTCATATATGAATTAATTCAAAATTGAACAGTAAATTTCAAATTTGAAAAGTTGGAAGGCCACAAGAGGGGGCCAATTTTTCAAAAATGAAATGACATATTGCATGAGGGATGTGGTAGGAATTGACTAACTTAGCTACACATGTGATGCTTGAATTAAGGCTGGGGAAGTACTTAGGGTAAGGGACTGCAGGCCTTGTAGCAAGTGGGTTTGCAGAAATGTATCTATCCAAAGCCAAACACATTACTGCAGCTTATCACACCTGTACCTACCAAGCAGCAAAGGCCGAGGCAGATCATTATTTAAATGACAGACCGAAAGCAGTGCTATGCCTTCCATATACAGGTGAATAAAACTTGCTGTAGCAGAGGTGGTCAAGTTAAATCAAGGCAAAGGAATTGGAAATGTACAACTTGGACCAAGAAAAACTAATTGAAGAGCAACTACATTTGAAAAAAGCATTCAAATCATGCTTTGAAAACACTACTCGAGTATCCGGATTTCAAATCAATCTGTCTTTGAAAACCGCTTAACAGAGGGAGTGCACCATTCCCAGAGAGACTGCCATACTGGGCTGATACGTGGAGTGAAGGCCAACCCCTTTATTTAGGCCACCCTCCCCTCAAGGTCAAACACGCTTCAATACTAGAATAGAGGCCAGAGGAGCACTGCTCCTACACCGCCCCTCTACCCTCCCTAAAAGAAATGCCTTGCTTTAACTCTCCTGGTGCTGGATATTATAAACAACGAGCAATCATACCCCCCGACCTATCTGCTGAGGTTACCTCAGCACACTGAAAATGACTGCTACTGCGCAGCTGGTACAGACTCTGGGCTGCCCATTGTGACACGTGGTCCCATTGTTCCAGTGATCCAAAGTGTTCCATGAATAGAACACATCCTAGCATAGTGTTCTATGAATGGAATGCATCCTATCATAGTGTTCCATGGATGGAACACATCCTATTTACTGCAGGCAAGCAGCGCACAAAGCTGCTGCTACACGCCACTAGAATACCGTCTGTCAGACAGGTGGATGTAGGCCGAACATTCAAATAACTCGCCAGAAAAATTGTTTCTTTTCCATTTAATTCATATATGAATTAGTTCAAAATTGAACAGTAAATTTCAAAATTGAAAAGTTGGAAGGCCACAAGAGGGGGACAATGTTTCAAAAATGAAATGACATATCATTGCATGAGGAATGTGGTAGGAATTGAATAACTTAGCTACACATGTGATGCTTGAATTAAGGCTGGGGAAGTACTGAGGGGAAGGGGCTGCATGCCTTGTAGCAGGTGGGTGTGCAGAAATGTATCTATCCAAAGCCAAACACATTACTGCAGCTTATCTCACCTGTACCTACCAAGCAGCAAAGACCGAGACAGATCATTATTTAAATGACAGATCGAATGCAGTGCAATGCCTTCCATATAGAGGTGAATAACACTTGCTGTAGCAGAGTTGGTTAAGTTAAATCAAGGCAAAGGAATTGGAAATGTACTACTTGGACCAAGAAAAACTAATTCCAGAGCAACTACATTTGAAAAAAAGCATTCAAATAATGCTTTGAAAACACTACTCGAGTATGCGGATTTCAATTCAATTTGTCTTTGGAAACCCATTAAAAGAGGGAGTGCACCATTCCCAGAGAGACTGCCATACCTGGCTGATACGTGCAGTGAAGGTCAACCCCTTTTTTTAGGCCACCCTCCCCTCACGGTCAAACGCGCTTCAATACTAGGAAAGAGGCCAGAGGAGCACTGCTCCTGCACCGCCCCTCTACCCTCCCTAAAAAAAATGTTTTGCGTTAACTCTCCTTGTGCTGGATATTGTAAACAATGAGCGATCATACCCCCACCTGTCTACTGAGGCTCCCTCAGCAGACTGAAGCTGACTTCTACTGCGTAGCTGGTACAGACTCTGGGCTGCCCATTGTGATACGTGGTCCCATTGTTCCAGTGATCCAAAGTGTTCCATGAATAGAACACATCCTAGCATAGTGTTCTATGTATGGAATGCATCCTATCATAGTGTTCCGTGAATGGAACACATCCTATTTACTGCAGGCACGCAGCGCACCTAGCTGCTGCTGCAAGCCACTAGATTACAGTCTGTCAGACAGGTGGACGTATGCCGAACATTCAAATAACTCGCCAGATGAATTGTTTCTTTTCCATTTAGTTCATATATGAATTAATTCAAAATTGAACAGTAAATTTCAAAATTGAAAAGCTGGAAAGCCACAAGAGGGGGACAATGTTTCAAAAATGAAATTATATATCATTGCATGAGGGATGTGGTAGGAATTGAATAACTTGGCTACACATGTGATGCTTGAATTAAGGCTGGGGAAGTACTGAGGGGAAGGGGCTGCAGGCCTTGCAGCAGGTGGGTGTGCAGAAATGTATCTATCCAAAGCCAAACACATTACTGCAGCTTATCTCACCTGTACCTACCAAGCAGCAAAGACCGCGACAGATCATTATTTAAATGACAGATTGAATGCAGTGCAATGCCTTCCATATAGAGGTGAATAACACTTGCTGTAGCAGAGTTGGTCAAGTTAAATCAAGACAAAGGACTTGGAAATGTACAACTTGGACCAAGAAAACTAATTGCAGAGCAACTACATTTGAAAAAAGCATTCAAATAATGCTTTGAAAACACTACTCGAGAATCCGGATTTCAATTCAATCTGTCTTTGGAAACCGCTTAAGAGAGGGAGTGCACCATTCCCAGAGAGACTGCCATACTGGGCTGATACGTGGAGTGAAGGCCAACCCCTTTTTTTAGGCCACCCTCCCCTCACGGTCAAACGCGCTTCAATACTAGGAAAGAGGCCAGACGAGCACTGCTCCTACACCTTCCCTCTACCCTCCCTAAAAGAAATGTCTTTCTTTAACTCTCCTGGTGCTGGATATTGTAACCAAAGAGCGATCATACCCCCCACCTGTCTGCTGAGGCTCCCTCAGCAGACTGAAGCTGACTAGTATTGCGCAGCTATTACAGACTCTGGGCTGCCCCTTGTGACACGTAGTCCCATTGCTCCAGTGGTCCAACGTGTTCCATGAATAGAACACATCCAAGCATAGTGTTCTATGAATGGAATGCATCCTATCATAGTGTTCCATGGATGGAACATATCCTATTTACTGCAGGCAAGCAGCGCACCTAGTTGCTGCTACAAGCCACTAGAATACCGTGTGTCAGACAGGTGGACGTAGGTCGAACATTCAAATAACTCGCCAGATAAATGGTATCTTTTCCATATAATTAATATATGAATTAATTCAAAATTGAACAGTAAATTTCAAAATTTAAAAGTTGGAAGGCCACAAGAGGGAGACAATATCATTGCATGAGGGATGTGGTAAGAATTGAATAACTTAGCTACACATGTGATGCTTGAATTAAGGCTGGGGAAGTACTGAGGGGAAAGGGCTGCATGCCTTGTAGCAAGTGGGTGTGCAGAAATGTATCTATCCAAAGCCAAACACATTACAGCATATGATCACACCTGTACCTACCAAGCAGCAAAGGCCGAGACAGATCATTATTTAAATGACAGATCGCATGCAGTGCAATGCCTTCCATATAGAGGTGAATAACACTTACTGTAAGCAGAGTTGGTCAAGTTAAATCAAGGCAAAGGAATTGGAAATGTACAACTTGGACCAAGAAAAGGTAATTGCAGAGCAACCACATTTGAAAAAAGCATTCAAATAATGCTTTGAAAACACTACTCGAGAATCCGGATTTCAATTCAATTTGTCTTTGGAAACCCATTAAAAGAGGGAGTGCACCATTCCCAGAGAGACTGCCATACCTGGCTGATACGTGCAGTGAAGGTCAACCACTTTTTTTAGGCCACCCTCCCCTCACGGTCAAACGCACTTCAATACTAGGAAAGAGGCCAGAGGAGCACTGGCTCCTGCACCGCCCCTCTACCCTCCCTAAAAAAAAAATGTCTTGCTTTAACTCTCCTTGTGCTGGATATTGTAAACAACGAGCAATCATACCACCCCAGCTGTCTACTGAGGCTCCCTCAGCAGACTGAAGCTGACTTCTAATGCGCAGCTGGTACAGACTCTGGGCTGCCCATTGTGATATGTGGTCCCATTGTTCCAGTGATCCAAAGTGTTCCATGAATAGAACACATCCTAGCATAGTGTTCTATGTATGGAATGCATCCTATCATAGTGTTCCGTGAATGGAACACATCCTATTTACTGCAGGCACGCAGCGCACCTAGCTGCTGCTGCAAGCCACTAGATTACAGTCTGTCAGACAGGTGGACGTATGCCGAACATTCAAATAACTCGCCAGATGAATTGTTTCTTTTCCATTTAGTTCATATATGAATTAATTCAAAATTGAACAGTAAATTTCAAAATTGAAAAGCTGCAAAGCCACAAGAGGGGGACAATGTTTCAAAAATGAAATTACATATCAATGCATGAGGGATGTGGTAGGAATTGAATAACTTGGCTACACATGTGATGCTTGAATTAAGGCTGGGGAAGTACAGATGGGAAGGGGCTGCAGGCCTTGCAGCAGGTGGGTCTGCAGAAATGTATCTATCCAAAGCCAAACACATTACTCCAGCTTATCTCCCCTGTACCTACCAAGCAGCAAAGGCCGCGACAGATCATTATTTAAATGACAGATTGAATGCAGTGCAATGCCTTCCATATAGAGGTGAATAACACTTGCTGTAGCAGAGTTGGTCAAGTTAAATCAAGACAAAGGACTTGGAATTGTACAACTTGGACCAAGAAAACTAATTGCAGAGCAACTACATTTGAAAAAAGCATTCAAATAATGCTTTGAAAACACTACTCGAGAATCCGGATTTCAATTCAATCTGTCTTTGGAAACCGCTTAAGAGAGGGAGTGCACCATTCCCAGAGAGACTGCCATACTGGGCTGATACGTGGAGTGAAGGCCAACCCCTTTTTTTAGGCCACCCTCCCCTCACGGTCAAACGCGCTTCAATACTAGGAAAGAGGCCAGACGAGCACTGCTCCTACACCTTCCCTCTACCCTCCCTAAAAGAAATGTCTTTCTTTAACTCTCCTGGTGCTGGATATTGTAACCAAAGAGCGATCATACCCCCCACCTGTCTGCTGAGGCTCCCTCAGCAGACTGAAGCTGACTAGTATTGCGCAGCTATTACAGACTCTGGGCTGCCCCTTGTGACACGTAGTCCCATTGCTCCAGTGGTCCAACGTGTTCCATGAATAGAACACATCCAAGCATAGTGTTCTATGAATGGAATGCATCCTATCATAGTGTTCCATGGATGGAACATATCCTATTTACTGCAGGCAAGCAGCGCACCTAGTTGCTGCTACAAGCCACTAGAATACCGTGTGTCAGACAGGTGGACGTAGGTCGAACATTCAAATAACTCGCCAGATAAATGGTATCTTTTCCATATAATTAATATATGAATTAATTCAAAATTGAACAGTAAATTTCAAAATTTAAAAGTTGGAAGGCCACAAGAGGGAGACAATATCATTGCATGAGGGATGTGGTAAGAATTGAATAACTTAGCTACACATGTGATGCTTGAATTAAGGCTGGGGAAGTACTGAGGGGAAAGGGCTGCATGCCTTGTAGCAAGTGGGTGTGCAGAAATGTATCTATCCAAAGCCAAACACATTACAGCATATGATCACACCTGTACCTACCAAGCAGCAAAGGCCGAGACAGATCATTATTTAAATGACAGATCGCATGCAGTGCAATGCCTTCCATATAGAGGTGAATAACACTTACTGTAAGCAGAGTTGGTCAAGTTAAATCAAGGCAAAGGAATTGGAAATGTACAACTTGGACCAAGAAAAGGTAATTGCAGAGCAACCACATTTGAAAAAAGCATTCAAATAATGCTTTGAAAACACTACTCGAGTATCCGGATTTCAATTCAATTTGTCTTTGGAAACCCATTAAAAGAGGGAGTGCACCATTCCCAGAGAGACTGCCATACCTGGCTGATACGTGCAGTGAAGGTCAACCACTTTTTTTAGGCCACCCTCCCCTCACGGTCAAACGCACTTCAATACTAGGAAAGAGGCCAGAGGAGCACTGGCTCCTGCACCGCCCCTCTACCCTCCCTAAAAAAAAAATGTCTTGCTTTAACTCTCCTTGTGCTGGATATTGTAAACAACGAGCAATCATACCACCCCAGCTGTCTACTGAGGCTCCCTCAGCAGACTGAAGCTGACTTCTAATGCGCAGCTGGTACAGACTCTGGGCTGCCCATTGTGATATGTGGTCCCATTGTTCCAGTGATCCAAAGTGTTCCATGAATAGAACACATCCTAGCATAGTGTTCTATGTATGGAATGCATCCTATCATAGTGTTCCGTGAATGGAACACATCCTATTTACTGCAGGCACGCAGCGCACCTAGCTGCTGCTGCAAGCCACTAGATTACAGTCTGTCAGACAGGTGGACGTATGCCGAACATTCAAATAACTCGCCAGATGAATTGTTTCTTTTCCATTTAGTTCATATATGAATTAATTCAAAATTGAACAGTAAATTTCAAAATTGAAAAGCTGCAAAGCCACAAGAGGGGGACAATGTTTCAAAAATGAAATTACATATCAATGCATGAGGGATGTGGTAGGAATTGAATAACTTGGCTACACATGTGATGCTTGAATTAAGGCTGGGGAAGTACAGATGGGAAGGGGCTGCAGGCCTTGCAGCAGGTGGGTCTGCAGAAATGTATCTATCCAAAGCCAAACACATTACTCCAGCTTATCTCCCCTGTACCTACCAAGCAGCAAAGGCCGCGACAGATCATTATTTAAATGACAGATTGAATGCAGTGCAATGCCGTCCATATAGAGGTGAATAACATTTGCTGTAGCAGAGTTGGTCAAGTTAAATCAAGGCAAAGGACTTGGAAATGTACAACTTGGATGAAGAAAACTAATTGCAGAGCAACTACATTTGAAAAAAGCATTCAAATAATGCTTTGAAAACACTACTCGAGTATCCGGATTTCAATTCAATCTGTCTTTGGAAACCGCTTAAGAGAGGGAGTGCACCATTCCCAGAGAGACTGCCATACCTGGCTGATACGTGCAGTGAAGGTCAACCCCTTTTTTAGGCCACTCTTCCCTCACGGTCAAACGCGCTTCAATACTAGGAAAGAGGCCAGAGGAGCACTGCTCCTACACCGCCCCTCTACCCTCCCTAAAAAAATGTCTTGCTTTAACTCTCCTTGTGCTGGATATTGTAACCAACGAGCGATCATACCACCCCACCTGTCTACTGAGGCTCCCTCAGCAGACTGAAGCTGACTTCTACTGCGCAGCTGGTACAGACTCTGGGCTGCCCATTGTGATACGTGGTCCCACTGTTCCAGTGATCCATAGTGTTCCATGAATAGAACACATCCTAGCATAGTGTTCTATGTCTGGAATGCATCCTATCATAGTGTTTCGTGAATGGAACACATCCTATTTACTGCAGGCACGCAGCGCACCTAGCTGCTGCTGCAAGCCACTAGATTACAGTCTGTCAGACAGGTGGACGTATGCCGAACATTCAAATAACTTGCCAAATGAATTGTTTCTTTTCCATTTAGTTCATATATGAATTAATTCAAAATTGAACAGTAAATTTCAAAATTGAAAAGCTGCAAAGCCACAAGAGGGGGACAATGTTTCAAAAATGAAATTACATATCATTGCATGAGGGATGTGGTAGGAATTGAATAACTTGGGTACACATGTGATGCTTGAATTAAGGCTGGGGAAAGACTGAGGGGAAGGGGCTGCAGGCCTTGCAGCAGGTGGGTGTGCAGAAATGTATCTATCCAAAGCCAAACACATTACTGCAGCTTATCTCACCGGTACCTACCAAGCAGCAAAGGCCGAGACAGATCATTATTTAAATGACAGATTGAATGCAGTGCAATGCCTTCCATATAGAGGTGAATAACACTTGCTGTAGCAGAGTTGGTCAAGTTAAATCAAGGCAAAGGGCTTGGAAATGTACAACTTGGACGAAGAAAACTAATTGCAGAGCAACTACATTTGAAAAAAGCATTCAAATAATGCTTTGAAAACACTACTCGATTATCTGGATTTCAATTCAATCTGTCTTTGGAAACCGCTTAAGAGAGGGAGTGCACCATTCCCAGAGAGACTGCCATACTGGGCTGATACGTGGAGTGAAGGCCAACCCCTTTTTTTAGGCCACCCTCCCCTCACGGTCAAACGCGCTTCAATACTAGGAAAGAGGCCAGACGAGCACTGCTCCTACACCGTCCCTCTACCCTCCCTAAAAGAAATGTCTTTCGTTAACTCTCCTGGTGCTGGATATTGTAACCAAAGAGCGATCATACCCCCCACCTCTCTGCTGAGGCTCCCTCAGCAGACTGAAGCTGACTAGTATTGTGCAGCTATTACAGACTCTGGGCTGCCCCTTGTGACACGTAGTCCCATTGTTCCAGTGATCCAAAGTGTTCCATGAATAGAACACATCCAAGCATAGTGTTCTATGAATGGAATGCATCCTATCATAGTGTTCCATGGATGGAACACATCCTATTTACTGCAGGCAAGCAGCGCACCTAGCTGCTGCTACAAGCCACTAGAATACCGTCTGTCAGACAGGTGGACGTAGGTCGAACATTCAAATAACTCGCCAGATAAATGGTATCTTTTCCATATAATTAATATATGAATTAATTAAAATTGAACAGTAAATTTCAAAATTGAAAAGTTGGAAGGCCACAAGAGGGGGACAATATCACTGCATGAGGGATGTGATAAGAATTGAATAACTTAGCTACACATGTGATGCTTGAATTAAGGCTGGGGAAGTACTGAGGGGAAAGGGCTGCAGGCCTTGTAGCAAGTGGGTGTGCAGAAATGTATCTATCCAAAGCCAAACACATTACAGCATATGATCACACCTGTACCTACCAAGCAGCAAAAGCCGAGACAGATCATTATTTAAATGACAGATCGAAAGCAGTGCTATGCCTTCCATATAGAGGTGAATAACACTTGCTGTAAGCAGAGTTGGTCAAGTTAAATCAAGGCAAAGGATTTGGAAATGTACAACTTGGACCAAGAAAAGGTAATTGCAGAGCAACTACATTTGAAAAAAGCATTCAAATAATGCTTTGAAAACACTACTCGAGTATCCGGATTAAAATTCAATCTGTCTCTGGAACCGCTTAAGAGAGGGAGTGCACCATTCCCAGAGAGACTGCCATACTGGCAGTATCAACGTGGAGTGAAGGCCAACCCCTTTTTTTAGGCAACCCTCCCCTCGCAGTCAAACGCGCTTCAATACTAGGAAAGAGGCCAGAGGAGCACTGCTCCTACACCGCCCCTCTACCCTCCCTAAAAGAAATGTCTTTCTTTAACTCTCCTGGTGCTGGATATTGTAACCAAAGAGTGATCATACCCCCCCCAATTGTCTGCTGAGGCTCCCTCAGCAGACTGAAGCTGACTACTATGCTTTTTTCAAATGTAGTTGCTCTGCAATTAGTTTTTCTTGGTCCAAGTTGTACTTTTCCAATTCCTTTGCCTTGATTTAACTTGACCAACTCTGCTACAGCAAGTTTTATTCACCTGTATATGGAAGGCATAGCACTGCTTTCGATCTGTCATTTAAATAATGATCTGCCTCGGCCTTTGCTGCTTGGTAGGTACAGGTGTGATAAGCTGCAGTAATGTGTTTGGCTTTGGATAGATACATTTCTGCACACCCACTTGCTACAAGGCCTGCAGTCCCTTTCCCTCAGTACTTCCCCAGCCTTAATTCAAGCATCACATGTGTAGCTAAGTTATTCAATTCCTACCACATCCCTCATGCAATATGTCATTTCATTTTTGAAAAATTGTCCCCCTCTTGTGGCCTTCCAACTATTCAAATTTGAAATTTACTGTTCAATTTTGAATTAATTCATATATGAATTAAATGGAAAAGAAAAAATTTATCTGGCACGTTATTTGAATGTTCGGCCTACGTCCACCTGTCTGACAGATGGTATTCTAGTGGTTTGTAGCAGCAGCTAGGTGCGCTGCTTGCCTGCAGTAAATAGGATGTGTGCCATCCATGGAACACTATGCTAGGATGCATTCCATTCATAGAACACTATGCCAGGATGTGTTCTATTCATGGAACACTTTGGATCACTGAAACAATGGGACCACGTGTCACAATGGGCAGCCCAGAGTCTGTACCAGCTGCGCAGTAGTAGTCAGCTTCAGTCTGCTGAGGGAGCCTCAGCAGACAGGTGGGGGTATGATCGCTCGTTGCTTACAATATCCAGCACCAGGAGAGTTAAAGAAAGACATTTCTTTTAGGGAGGGTAGAGGGGCGGTGTAGGAGCAGTGCTCCTCTGGCCTCTTTCCTAGTATTGAAGCACGTTTCACCGAGAGGGGAGGGTGGCCTAAAAAAAGGGGTTGGCCTTCACTCCACGGATCAGCCCAGTATGGCAGTCTTTCTGGGAATGGTGCATTCCCTCTCTTAAGCGGTTTCCAGAGACAGATTGAAATGAAATCCGGATACTCGAGTAGTGTTTTTAAAGCATTATTTGAATGCTTTTTTCAAATGTAGCTGCTCTGCAATTAGTTTTTCTTGGTCCAAGTAGTACATCTCCAATTCCTTTGCCTTGATTTAACTTGAGCAACTCTGCTACAGCAAGTTTTATTCACCTCTATATGAAAGGCATTGCCCTGCATTCAATCTGTCATTTAAATAATGATCTGCCTCGGCCTTTGCTGCTTGGTAGGTTCAAGTGAGATAAGCTGCAGTAATGTGTTTGGCTTTGGATAGATACATTTCTGCACACCCACCTGCTGCAAGGCCTGCAGCCCCTTCCCCTCAGTACTTCCCCAGCCTTAATTCAAGCATCACATGTGTAGCTAAGTTATCCAATTCCTACCACATCCCTCATGCAATATGTCATTTCATTTTTGAAACATTGTCCCCCTCTTGTGGCCTTCCAACTTTTCAATTTTGAAATTTACTGTTCAATTTTGAATTAATTCACATATGAATTAAATGGAAAAGAAACAATTTATCTGGCGAATTATTTGAATGTTCGGCCTACGTCCTCCTGTCTGACAGACGGTATTCTAGTGGCTTGTAGCAGCAGCTAGGTGCGCTGCTTGCCTGCAGTAAATAGGATGTGTTCCATCCATGGAACACTATGATAGGATGCATTCCATTCATAGAGCACTATGCTTGGATGTTTTCTATTCATGGAACACTTTGGATCACTGGAACAATGGGACTACATGTCACAATGGGCATCCCAGAGTCTGTAATAGCTGCGCAATAGTAGTCAGCTTCAGTCTGCTGAGGGAGCCTCAGCAGACAGGTGGGGGGGTATGATCGCTCTTTGGTTACAATATCCAGCACCAGGAGAGTTAAAGAAAGACATTTCTTTTAGGGAGGGTAGAGGGGCGGTGTAGGAGCAGTGCTCCTCTTTCCTCTTTTCTAGTATTGAAGCACGTTTGACCGTGAGAGGAGGGTGGCCTAAAAAAAAGGGGTTGGCCTTCACTCCACGGATCAGCCCAGTATGGCAGTCTTTCTGGGAATGGTGCACTCCCTCTCTTAAGTGGTTTCCAAAGACAGATTGAATTGAAATCCGGATATTCGAGTAGTGTTTTCAAAGCATTATTTGAATGCTTTTTTCAAATGTAGTTGCTCCGCAATTAGTTTTCTTGGTCCAAGTTGTACATTTCCAAGTCCTTTGCCTTGATTTAACTTGACCAACTCTGCTACAGCAAGTGTTATTCACCTATCTATGGAAGGCATTGCACTGAATTCAATCTGTCATTTAAATTATGATCTGTCTCGGCCTTTGCTGCTTAGTAGGTACAGGTGAGATAAGCTGCAGTAATGTGTTTGGCTTTGGATAGATACATTTTTGCACACCCACCTGCTGCAAGGCCTGCAGCCCCTTCCCCTCAGTACTTCCCCAGCCTTAAATCAAGCATCACATGTGTAGCTAAGTTATCCAATTCCTACCACATCCCTCATGCAATATGTCATTTCATTTTTGAAACATTGTCCCCCTCTTGTGGCCTTCCAACTTTTCAATTTTGAAATTTACTGTTCAATTTTGAATTAATTCACATATGAATTAAATGGAAAAGAAACAATTTATCTGGCGAATTATTTGAATGTTCGGCCTACGTCCTCCTGTCTGACAGACGGTATTCTAGTGGCTTGTAGCAGCAGCTAGGTGCGCAGCTTGCCTGCAGTAAATAGGATGTGTTCCATCCATGGAACACTATGATAGGATGCATTCCATTCATAGAGCACTATGCTTGGATGTTTTCTATTCATGGAACACTTTGGATCACTGGAACAATGGGACTACATGTCACAATGGGCATCCCAGAGTCTGTAATAGCTGCGCAATAGTAGTCAGCTTCAGTCTGCTGAGGGAGCCTCAGCAGACAGGTGGGGGGGTATGATCGCTCTTTGGTTACAATATCCAGCACCAGGAGAGTTAAAGAAAGACATTTCTTTTAGGGAGGGGAGAGGGGCGGTGTAGGAGCAGTGCTCCTCTTTCCTCTTTTCTAGTATTGAAGCAGGTTTGACCGTGAGAGGAGGGTGGCCTAAAAAAAAGGGGTTGGCCTTCACTCCACGGATCAGCCCAGTATGGCAGTCTTTCTGGGAATGGTGCACTCCCTCTCTTAAGTGGTTTCCAAAGACAGATTGAATTGAAATCCGGATATTCGAGTAGTGTTTTCAAAGCATTATTTGAATGCTTTTTTCAAATGTCGTTGCTCCGCAATTAGTTTTCTTGGTCCAAGTTGTACATTTCCAAGTCCTTTGCCTTGATTTAACTTGACCAACTCTGCTACAGCAAGTGTTATTCACCTATCTATGGAAGGCATTGCACTGCATTCAATCTGTCATTTAAATTATGATCTGTCTCGGCCTTTGCTGCTTGGTAGGTACAGGTGAGATAAGTTGCAGTAATGTGTTTGGCTTTGGATAGATACATTTTTGCACACCCACCTGCTGCAAGGCCTGCAGCCCCTTCCCCTCAGTACTTCCCCAGCCTTAATTCAAGCATCACATGTGTTACCAAGTTATTCAATTCCTACCAAATCCCTCATGCAATGATATGTCATTTCATTTTTGAAACATTTTTCCCCTCTTGAGGCCTTCCATCTTTTCAATTTTGAAATTTACTGTTCAATTTTGCATTAATTCAAATATGAATTAAATGGAAAAGAAACAATTTATCTGGCGAGTTATTTGAATGTTCGGCCTACGTCCACCTGTCTGACAGACGGTAATCTAGTGGCTTGTAGCAGCAGCTAGGTATGCTGCTTGCCTGCAGTAAATAGGATGTGTTCCATCCACGGAACACTATGATAGGATGCATTCCATTCATAGAACATTATGCTAGGATGTGTTCTATTCATGGAACACTTTGGATCACTGGAACAATGGGACCACGTGTCACAATGGGCAGCCCAGAGTCTGAACCAGCTGCGCAGTAGTAGTCAGCTTCAGTCTGCTGAGGGAGCCTCAGCAGACAGGTGGGGGGTATGATCGCTCGTTGGTTACAATATCCAGCACCAGGAGAGTTAAAGCAAGACATTTTTTTTAGGGAGGGTAGAGGGGCGGTGCAGGAGCAGTGCTCCTCTGGCCTCTTTCCTAGTATTGAAGCACGTTTGACTGAGAGGGGAGGGTGGCCTTAAAAAAAGGGGTTGGCCTTCACTCCACATATCAACCCAGTATGGCAGTCTCTCTGGGAATGGTGCACTCCCTCTCTTATACGGTTTCAAAAGACAGATTGAATTGAAATCCGGGTGACAGGACAATTGTGTACAAGATAATTGTGTACGGACAATTGTGTACAGACAATTGTGTACAGGCCAATTGTGTACAATGACAATTGTGTACAAGGCAATTGTGTACAAGGCGATTGCCCTGTACACAATTGTCCTTGTACACAATTGTCCTTGGACACAATTGGCCTGTACACAATTTTCTGTACACAATTGTCCGTACACAATTATCTTGTACACAATTGTCATGGAACCGAAATCCGGATACTCGAGTAGTGTTTTCAAAGCATTATTTGAATGCTTTTTTCAAATGTAGTTGCTCTGCAATTAGTTTATCTTGGTCCAAGTTGTACATTTCCAAATCCTTTGCCTTGATTTAACTTGACCAACTCTGCTACAGCAAGTGTTATTCACCTCTATATGGAAGGCACTGCACTGCATTCGATCTGTCACTTAAATAATGATCTGTCTTGGCCTTTGCTGCTTGGTAAGTACAGGTGTGATAAGCTGCAGTAATGTGTTTGGCTTTGGATAGATACAATTCTGCACATCCACCTGCTACACGGCCTGCAGCCCCTTCCCCTCAGTACTTCCCCAGCCTTAATTCAAGCATCACATGTGTAGCTAAGTTATTTAATTCCTACCACCTCCCTCATGCAATGATATGTCATTTCATTTTTGAAACATTGTCCCCCTCTTGCGGCCTTCCAACTTTTCAATTTTGAAATTTTCTGTTCAATTTTGAATTAATTCATATATGAACTAAATGGAAAAGAAACAATTTATCTGGCGAGTTATTTGAACATTCGGCCTACGTCCACCTGTCTGGCAGACGGTATTCTAGTGGCTTGTAGCAGCAGCTATGTGCGCTGCTTGCCTGCAGTAAATAGGATGTGTTCCATCCATGGAACACTATGATAGGATGCATTCCATTCATAGAACACTATGCTAGGATGTGTTCTATTCATGGAACACTTTGGATCACTGGAACAATGGGACCATGTGTCACAATGGGCAGCCCATAGTCTGTACCAGCTGCGCAGTAGTAGTCAGCTTCAGTCTGATGAGGGAGCCTCAGCATACAGATGATGGGTATGATCGCTTGTTGGTTACAATATCCAGCACCAGGAGAGTTAAAGCAAGACATTTCTTTTAGGGAGGGTAGAGGGGCAGTGTAGGAGCATTGCTCCTCTGGCCTCTTTCCAAGTATTGAAGCGCGTTTGACCGTGAGGGGAGGGTGGCCTAAAAAAAGGGGTTGGCCTTCACTCCACGGACGAGCCCAGTATGGCAGTCTCTCTGGGAATGGTGCACTCCCTCTCTTAAGCGGTTTCCAGAGACAGATTGAATTGAAATCCAGATACTCGAGTAGTGTTTTCAAAGCATTATTTAGTGCACCAAAGACTGGTCTGTACTTCCTACAGGTGCTACAAATGCAGCACGGTTCTATGACAGCCTATGTCCAGGCCTTGCAGGAAAGACTTAATGTCATGCATAAACATGTGTTCTCATCCATTCCAGATCCTAATGTCAGTGCAGATGTGCATCAGCTGAATTCAGGTGATTGGGTGGTTATACGCAGACACGTGAGAAGGAGCCTTGACCCATGATTTGACGGCCCCTTCCAAGTCCAGCTGACCACATCCACCTCAGTAAAACTTGAGGGAAAGCCCACCTGGATCCACGCCAGTCACTGCAAGAAGGTCCTTTCAACAGCAGAATGAGTGTTCTCCTAATCACCTTGCTGGCAGTGGCAGGGTTAATGCACTCTACAGAGACTCAGAGACACAGGACAAACTCTTAAATGTTGACTGGGACAACAAACTTATTCGACATCATGCTCTTCTTATAAAGGACATGGAAGGACAGAAACCGAAAGACTGTTAGATCTGCACACACAGCCCAGTATCTGAAAGGACTATGCCATACTTAGCCTTACCTCTGGTGCCATGGAAGGTATTAACCCCACACTGCATACACAATGAGACATGGACTCAATCTAGGTTTTTGGGAATAGATGTGCCCCGTGATATATCTGCCTCATTGGCTATAATTGGATGGGCCTCTAATCCCTGGTTTCAGTTTAATATAACGAGGCCTAAGGTACAAATGTGGTGGCGGGAAAATGATTCAGACATCGGAAATATGGTCACCAGGAGGAGGACTGAAATCCCTCACTCAGACCCCATTCCCAATGATGGACTGTGGTTCCGTCTTCAAAACACTGGAGCAAATACCTGTGGTGAGGACAATAATTGCTTCCGTATGTACACAGGTTAATGAGACGGTGTACCAAGATGGTGTTGAAGGCTGTAGAGCATCTACGGGTAAAATAATAAGGAAAGAAAGGGGTAAATGTACATCTGGTATAAGTGGAAAACAAATGAATAATACTTGGTGTGCCCATAAGCCTATGTCAGGACTTTTGAGTTTATACCAATGTATACAGACCCCTGGTCACGTTTGTGTTCTCCCTGAAGGAGTATTCTTGGTTTGTGGACATCGTGCCTACAGGTGGGTGAGCCCAGACATAAGAGGAGTTTGCACTCTTGCCAAACTAACACCAGCCACTTTCATAGTTCCTCATAAGAAAATAGACACAGCAGCAGTTCCAATTCATGCTTTGTATAGAAGGGCTGCAGACAATAAGCCCCGTCCAAATGGTAGGCCGCATCTAGTGGAAATGGGGATAACAAATAAAATATTCAGTTATATGCTAATATTCCCCTTCATAACACAAATGAGGGATAAATTAGTGGAAGCTATCGACTACCTTGATGAGCAAATTTTCCAGATTCTTGAAATTCTTAATGCTGTAAATGCTCTGTTCCCACATAAGACTCGGAGGCACAACAGCAAAGTGCGAGCCAGAAGAAGGAGGCTACAACTGTCTGTCATACGAGTGGGTTCTAAAAGAGAGCAAGCAAGAGGAACTTCAGTGTAACTCAGTACTGCATGTACATCAGATAAGCGCTAGAAAGGATACAACACAACCCATCTGCATAGAGAGATTCCTAAGTTGCTTCCAGGCTGGCCAACTCCTGTTCCATCTGTAATCTGGATCCTGGACTGCACTTGCAAAGCAAAGTAAAGGTAAATGAAACTGCACCCTGTTGTGTCATTGCCTTCTTCCTGCAACCCCTTCAGCACAGCTACATCTCTGTGCCTAACACAGCACCCTCTTCCTCCACACCTATTACTACTACCCTGGGACTACAGCTCTACCTGTGGGGAGCTATTACATCTTGCTGCCTTATACCATCTGTCCCAGAGGATCTGAATGCAGCGTCGGCTTAACCCCTTCATTGCCGAGCACCACAGGTGGCGTCACGTATCATCCACTTGTAAACTTTAATCAGCCATGCTTAACCCTTTTACATGGACGCCCAGGGCCACGGACGAGGTCACCGCTACTGTGAACCATCCTTCTGAGATACCGGCCCGGTACTGAGTACCCCACTGCCCTGGCAAGCGATCCACATCCAAAGCTAAACACATTACTGCAGCTTATCACACCCAGAGCCAGACTGGCCATTGGGCATATCTGGCAAATGCCAGAACGGCCGGTCCTTGTAGTGGGCCACACGATCTGTCATCCTCTTCACGCTGTCAGCTGCTAAAAATCACTGCCACCACATGAAATTTTTGGCCACGGTCTGATGTCCGACTCCTGATCCCGAGATGCTGTGACATAACAGAGACAGGGCAAGGAGAGGAGGAGACTCAATGTGCTCAGTGCTGTGTTGCTTGGAGCTCCAGCCCTGCTTCTTACAGCAGTGATCAGTACATCAGACGTCCACTTGCTCAAGTCTAGCGTGGTTTGCAGGGCCAGAAGGTGTTAACAAGCATCTGATAAGCGGAGTGCCCTGCACAGAGAAGAAGCCCAGACAGCAGCACAGGAGCTGCACCTAGGAAGAAAGAAGCTGTTAAGAGGCAGGCATTAGACTGCGTTCACATGTAGCATTTTTTTTGCGTTTTCACTACGATTTTAAACGTGTGATTTTGCCACGAAAACGCAAAAAAAAGCATCCCATGCAATCCTATAGGATTCCGCACATGCTGCCTAATGCTGTGGATTTTTCCATGGCGGAATTGCATCGCGGAAAGATACGCAGCATGTTTATTCTTTGTGTGGAATCGCGGGAATTCCGTGCACATAGAAATGCATTGTTCCGCTTACTTTCCGCATGAGGCTGTGCCCACCATGTGAAAAGTAAGCAGAACATTTGCGGATGGTACCCACGGTATGGAAGAGAGGAGATTCTTCTCCAGGCTCTGGGTACCATATCCCTGTAAAAATAGAATTAAAATAAAAAAATGGTGATATTCTCACCTTCCGATTTCCCTCGCAGCATCACCAGGCCTCAGCGATGCTTCGGGCAGGTCCCGTTCCAAGTGATGCATTGCAACAATGACCTTTGATTACGTCGCGGTCTCTCAACACCATAGCGGTCTCGTGAGACCGCGACGTCATCAAAGGTCATTGTCGCAATGCATCTCTGGGAACGGGACCTGCCGGGAGCATCGCTGAGGCCTGGTGACGCTGTGAGGGAAATCGCAGCGATGATGGATGGCTTGGACAGCGCCTCTGCAGCTTCAAAAGGGTGTTCAGTAAGTGTAAAGATGCTCTGTGATACAGCATTTATTTTTGGACCTGATGGTGCTGATGTGTTTTTTGCTCATTGAAATTTTTGATGTTTTCCTACTCCTCTCAACAGCCCAAACAACTTTCTAAAAGGATTAGTTTGCAACTACTTTACTTTTGGAGAAAATTCAAAACATTCGTTATTCAATAGGGAACAATAGCAAAAAGTAGCGGTTTGAATAAACACTCACATTTCTTGGTAGAATCGTGCAGGATTGAAATTTTTGATGTTGTTCTACTCCTCTCATGAGCCCAAACAAGACTCTAAAAGGATGAGCTTGCAACTACTTTACTTTTGGAGAAAATTCAAAACGTTCATTATTCAATAGAGCCCAATAGCAAAAAGCAGCGTTTTGAATGAACAATCACATTTCTTGGTAGAATCATGCAGGATTGAAATTTTTGATTTTTTTTACTCCTCTCAACAGCCCAAACAAGTTTCTAAAAGGATGAGTTTGCAACTACTTTACTTTTGGAGAAAATTCAAAACATTTATTATTCAATAGGGACCAAAATAGCAAAAACCAACGGTTTGAATGAACACTCACATTTCTTGGTAGAATCGTGCAGGATTGAAATTTTTGATGTTTTTCTACTCCTCTCAACAGCCCATACAAGACTCTAAAAGGATGAGCTTGCAACTAATTTACTTTTGGAGAAAATTCAAAACATTCATTATTCAAAAGGGCCCAAAATAGCAAAAACCAGTGGTTTGAATGAACACTCACATTTCTTGGTAGAATAGTGCAGGATTTAAATTTTTGATGTTTTTCTACTCCTCTCATGAGCCCAAACAAGACTCTAAAAGGATAAGCTTGCTACTACTTTACTTTTGGAGAAAATTCAAAACATTCATTATTCAATAGGGCCCAAAATAGCAAAAACCAGCGGTTTGGATGAACAATCACATTTCTTGGTAGAATAGTGCAGGATTGAAATTTTTGATGTTTTTCTACTCCTCTCAACAGCCCAAACAAGTTTCTAAAAGGATGAGTTTGCAACTACTTTACTTTTGGAGAAAATTCAAAACGTTCATTATTCAATAAGGCCCAATAGCAAAAAGCAACGGTTTGAATGAACACTCACATTTATCGGTAGTATCGTGCAGGATTGGAATTTTTGACGTTTTTCTACTCCTCTCATGAGCCCAAACAAGTCTCTATAAGCATGAGTTTGCAACTACTTTACTTTTGCAGAAAATTCAAAACATACATTATTCAATAGGGCAAAAAAGCAAAAAGCAGCTGTTTGAATGAACAATCACATCTCTTGGTAGAATCATTCAGGATTGAAATTTTTGATGTTTATTTACTCCTCTCAACAGCCCAAACAAGTTTCTAAAAGGATGAGTTTGCAACTACTTTACTTTTGGAGAAAATTCAAAACATTCATTATTCAATAGGGACCAATAGCAAAAAGCAGCGGTTTGAATGAACACTCACATTTCTTGGTAGAATCGTGCAGGATTGAAATTTTTGATATTTTTTTACTCCTCTCAACAGCCCAACCAAGTCTCTATAAGGATGAGTTTTCAACTATTTTACTTTTGCAGAAAATTCAAAACATTCATTATTCAATAGGATCCAAAAGCAAAAAGCAGCTGTTTGAATGAACACTCATATCTCTTGGTAGAATCATTCAGGATTGAAATTTTTGATGTTTTCCTACTCCTCTCAACAGTCCAAACAACTTTCTAAAAGGATTAGTTTGCAACTACTTTACTTTTGGAGAAAATTCAAAACATTCGTTATTCAATAGGGAACAATAGCAAAAAGTAGTGGTTTGAATGAACACTCACATTTCTTGGTAGAATCGTGCAGGATTGAAATTTTTGATGTTGTTCTACTCCTCTCATGAGCACAAACAAGACTCTAAAAGGATGAGCTTGCAACTACTTTACTTTTGGAGAAAATTCAAAACGTTCATTATTCAATAGAGCCCAATAGCAAAGAGCAGCGTTTTGAATGAACAATCACATTTCTTGGTAGAATCATGCAGGATTGAAATTTTTGATTTTTTTTACTCCTCTCAACAGCCCAAACAAGTTTCTAAAAGGATGAGTTTGCAACTACTTTACTTTTGGAGAAAATTCAAAACATTTATTATTCAATAGGGCACAAAATAGCAAAAACCAACGGTTTGAATGAACACTCACATTTCTTGGTAGAATCGTGCAGGATTGAAATTTTTGATGTTTTTCTACTCCTCTCAACAGCCCAAACAAGACTCAAAAAGGATGAGCTTGCAACTACTTTACTTTTGGAGAAAATTCAAAACATTCATTATTCAATAGGGCCCAAAATAGCAAAAACCAGTGGTTTGAATGAACACTCACATTTCTTGGTAGAATAGTGCAGGATTTAAATTTTTGATGTTTTTCTACTCCTCTCATGAGCCCAAACAAGACTCTAAAAGGATAAGCTTGCTACTACTTTACTTTTGGAGAAAATTCAAAACATTCATTATTCAATAGGGCCCAAAATAGCAAAAACCAGCGGTTTGGATGAACAATCACATTTCTTGGTAGAATAGTGCAGGATTGAAATTTTTGATGTTTTTCTACTCCTCTCAACAGCCCAAACAAGTTTCTAAAAGGATGAGTTTGCAACTACTTTACTTTTGGAGAAAATTCAAAACATTCATTATTCAATAAGGCCCAATAGCAAAAAGCAACGGTTTGAATGAACACTCACATTTCTCGGTAGTATCGTGCAGGATTGGAATTTTTGACGTTTTTCTACTCCTCTCATGAGCCCAAACAAGTCTCTATAAGCATGAGTTTGCAACTACTTTACTTTTGCAGAAAATTCAAAACATACATTATTCAATAGGGCAAAAAAGCAAAAAGCAGCTGTTTGAATGAACAATCACATCTCTTGGTAGAATCATTCAGGATTGAAATTTTTGATGTTTATTTACTCCTCTCAACAGCCCAAACAAGTTTCTAAAAGGATGAGTTTGCAACTACTTTACTTTTGGAGAAAATTCAAAACATTCATTATTCAATAGGGACCAATAGCAAAAAGCAGCGGTTTGAATGAACACTCAAATTTCTTGGTAGAATCGTGCAGGATTGAAATTTTTGATATTTTTTTACTCCTCTCAACAGCCCAAACAAGTCTCTATAAGGATGAGTTTTCAACTACTTTACTTTTGCAGAAAATTCAAAACATTCATTATTCAATAGGATCCAAAAGCAAAAAGCAGCTGTTTGAATGAACACTCATATCTCTTGGTAGAATCATTCAGGATTGAAATTTTTGATGTTTTTCTACTCCTCTCATGAGCCCAAACAAGACTCTAAAAGGATGAGCTTGCAAGTACTTTACTTTTGGAGAAAATTCAAAACATTCATTATTTAATAGGGACCAATAGCAAAAAGCAGCGGATTGAATGTACACTCACATTTCTTGGTAGAATCGTGCAGGATTGAAATTTTTGATGTTTTCCTACTCCTCTCAACAGCCCAAACAACTTTCTAAAAGGATGAGTTTGCAACTACTTTACTTTTGGAGAAAATTCAAAACATTCGTTATTCAATAGGGAACAATAGCAAAAAGTAGCGGTTTGAATAAACACTCACATTTCTTGGTAGAATCGTGCAGGATTGAAATTTTTGATGTTTTTCTACTCCTCTCATGAGCCCAAACAAGTCTCTAAAAGGATGAGCTTGCAACTACATTACTTTTGGAGATAATTCAAAACGTTCATTATTCAATAGAGCCCAATAGCAAAAAGCAGCGTTTTGAATGAACAATCACATTTCTTGGTAGAATCATGCAGGATTGAAATTTTTGATGTTTTTTTACTCCTCTCAACAGCCCAAACAAGTTTCTAAAAGGATGAGTTTGCAACTACTTTACTTTTGGAGAAAATTCAAAACATTCATTATTCAATAGGGCCCAAAATAGCAAAAACCAGCGGTTTGAATGAACACTCACATTTCTTGGTAGAATCGTGCAGGATTGAAAATTTTGATGTTTTTCTACTCCTCTCAACAGCCCAAACAAGACTCTAAAAGGATGAGCTTGCAACTACTTTATTTTTGGAGAAAATTCAAAACATTCATTATTCAATAGGGCCCAAAATAGCAAAAACCAGCGGTTTGAATGAACACTCACATTTCTTGGTAGAATAGTGCAGGATTGAAATTTTTGATGTTTTTCTACTCCTCTCATGAGCCCAAACAAGGCTCTAAAAGGATGAGCTTGCTACTACTTTACTTTTGGAGAAAATTCAAAATATTCATTATTCAATAGGGCCCAAAATAGCAAAAACCAGCGGTTTGGATGAACAATCAAATTTCTTGGTAGAATAGTGCAGGATTGAAATTTTTGATGTTTTTCTACTCCTCTCAACAGCCCAAACAAGTATCTAAAAGGATGAGTTTGCAACTACTTTACTTTTGGAGAAAATTCAAAACATTCGTTATTCAATAGGGAACAATAGCAAAAAGTAGCGGTTTGAATAAACACTCACATTTCTTGGTAGAATCGTGCAGGATTGAAATTTTTGATGTTTTTCTACTCCTCTCATGAGCCCAAACAAGACTCTAAAAGGATGAGCTTGCAACTACATTACTTTTGGAGATAATTCAAAACGTTCATTATTCAATAGAGCCCAATAGCAAAAAGCAGCGTTTTGAATGAACAATCACATTTCTTGGTAGAATCATGCAGGATTGAAATTTTTGATGTTTTTTTACTCCTCTCAACAGCCCAAAAAAGTTTCTAAAAGGATGAGTTTGCAACTACTTTACTTTTGGAGAAAATTCAAAACATTCATTATTCAATAGGGCCCAAAATAGCAAAAACCAGCGGTTTGAATGAACACTCACATTTCTTGGTAGAATCGTGCAGGATTGAAATTTTTGATGTTTTTCTACTCCTCTCAACAGCCCAAACAAGACTCTAAAAGGATGAGTTTGCAACTACTTTACTTTTGGAGAAAATTCAAAACATTCATTATTCAATAGGGCCCAAAATAGCAAAAACCAGCGGTTTGAATGAACACTCACATTTCTTGGTAGAATAGTGCAGGATTTAAATTTTTGATGTTTTTCTACTCCTCTCATGAGCCCAATCAAGACTGTAAAAGGATGAGCTTGCTACTACTTTACTTTTGGAGAAAATTCAAAACATTCATTATTCAATAGGGCCCAAAATAGCAAAAACCAGCGGTTTGGATGAACAATCACATTTCTTGGTAGAATCGTGCATGATTGAAAATTTTGATGTTTTTCTACTCCTCTCAACAGCCCAAACAAGACTCTAAAAGGATGAGCTTGCAACTACTTTATTTTTGGAGAAAATTCAAAACATTCATTATTCAATAGGGCACAAAATAGCAAAAACCAGCGGTTTGAATGAACACTCACATTTCTTGGTAGAATAGCGCAGGATTGAAATTTTTGATGTTTTTCTACTCCTCTCATGAGCCCAAACAAGACTCTAAAAGGATGAGCTTGCTACTACTTTACTTTTGGAGAAAATTCAAAATATTCATTATTCAATAGGGCCCAAAATAGCAAAAACCAGCGGTTTGGATGAACAATCACATTTCTTGGTAGAATAGTGCAGGATTGAAATTTTTGATGTTTTTCTACTCCTCTCAACAGCCCAAACAAGTTTCTAAAAGGATGAGTTTGCAACTACTTTACTTTTGGAGAAAATTCAAAACATACATTATTCAATAGGGCCCAAAAGCAAAAAGCAGCTGTTTGAATGAACAATCACATCTCTTGGTAGAATCATTCAGGATTGAAATTTTTGATGTTTATTTACTCCTCTCAACAGCCCAAACAAGTTTCTAAAAGGATGAGTTTGCAACTATTTTACTTTTGGAGAAAATTTAAAACATTCATTATTCAATAGGGCCCAAAATAGCAAAAACCAGCGGTTTGAATGAACACTCACATTTCTTGTTAGAATCATGCAGGATTGAAATTTTTTGATGTTTTTCTACTCCTCTCAACAGTCAAAACAAGTTTCTAAAAGGATGAGTTTGCAACTACTTTACTTTTGGAGAAAATTCAAAACATTCATTATTCAATAGGGACCAATAGCAAAAAGCAGCGGTTTGAATGAACACTCACATTTCTTGGTAGAATCGTGCAGGATTGAAATTTTCGATATTTTTTTACTCCTCTCAACAGCCCAAACAAGTCTCTATAAGGATGAGTTTTCAACTACTTTACTTTTGCAGAAAATTCAAAACATTCATTATTAAATAGGACCCAAAAGCAAAAAGCAGCTGTTTGAATGAACACACACATCTCTTGGTAGAATCATTCAGGATTGAAATTTTTGATGTTTTTCTACTCCTCTCATGAGCCCAAACCAGACTCTAAAAGAATGAGCTTGCAACTACTTTACTTTTGGAGAAAATTCAAAACATTCATTATTTAATAGGGACCAATAGCAAAAAGCAGCGGATTGAATGTACACTCACATTTCTTGGTAGAATCGTGCAGGATTGAAATTTTTGATGTTTTCCTACTCCTCTCAACAGCCCAAACAACTTTCTAAAAGGATGAGTTTGCAACTACTTTACTTTTGGAGAAAATTCAAAACATTCGTTATTCAATAGGGAACAATAGCAAAAAGTAGCGGTTTGAATAAACACTAACATTTCTTGGTAGAATCGTGCAGGATTGAAATTTTTGATGTTTTTCTACTCCTCTCATGAGCCCAAACAAGACTCTAAAAGGATAAGCTTGCAACTACTTTACTTTTGGAGAAAATTCAAAACGTTCATTATTCAATAGAGCCCAATAGCAAAAAGCAGCATTTTGAATGAACAATCACATTTCTTGGTAGAATCATGCAGGATTGAAATTTTTGATGTTTTTTTACTCCTCTCAACAGCCCAAACAAGTTTCTAAAAGGATGAGTTTGCAACTACTTTACTTTTGGAGAAAATTCAAAACATTCATTATTCAATACGGCCCAAAATAGCAGAAACCAGCGGTTTGAATGAACACTCACATTTCTTGGTAGAATCGTGCAGGATTGAAATTTTTGATGTTTTTCTACTCCTCTCAACAGCCCAAACAAGACTCTAAAAGGATGAGCTTGCAACTACTTTACTTTTGGAGAAAATTCAAAACATTCATTATTCAATAGGGCCCAAAATAGCAAAAACCAGCGGTTTGAATGAACACTCACATTTCTTGTTAGAATAGTGCAAGATTTAAATTTTTGATGTTTTTCTACTCCTCTCATGAGCCCAAACAAGACTCTAAAAGGATGAGCTTGCTACTACTTTACTTTTGGAGAAAATTCAAAACATTCATTATTCAATAGGGCCCAAAATAGCAAAAACCAGCGGTTTGGATGAACAATCACATTTCTTGGTAGAATCGTGCAGGATTGAAAATTTTGATGTTTTTCTACTCCTCTCAACAGCCCAAACAAGTTTCTAAAAGGTTGAGTTTGCAACTACTTTACTTTTGGAGAAAATTCAAAACATTCATTATTCAATAGGGACCAATAGCAAAAAGCAGCGGTTTGAATGAACACTCACATTTCTTGGTAGAATCGTGCAGGATTGAAATTTTTGATATTTTTTTACTCCTCTCAACAGCCCAAACAAGTCTCTATAAGGATGAGTTTTCAACTACTTTACTTTTGCAGAAAATTCAAAACATTCATTATTCAATAGGACTCAAAAGCAAAAAGCAGCTGTTTGAATGAACACTCACATCTCTTGGTAGAATCATTCAGGATTTAAATTTTTGATGTTTTTCTACTCCTCTCATGATCCCAAACAAGACTCTAAAAGGATGAGCTTGCAAGTAGTTTACTTTTGGAGAAAATTCAAAACATTCATTATTTAATAGGGACCAATAGCAAAAGCAGCGGTTTGAATGTACACTCACATTTCTTGGTAGAATCGTGCAGGATTGAAATTTTTGATGTTTTCCTACTCCTCTCAACAGCCCAAACAACTTTCTATAAGGATGAGTTTGCAACTACTTTACTTTTGGAGAAAATTCAAAACATTCGTTATTCAATAGGGAACAATAGCAAAAAGTAGCGGTTTGAATGAACACTCACATTTCTTGGTAGAATTGTGCAGGATTGAAATTTTTGATGTTTTTCTACTCCTCTCATGAGCCCAAACAAGACTCTAAAAGGATGAGCTTGCAACTACTTTACTTTTGGAGAAAATTCAAAACGTTCATTATTCAATAGAGCCCAATAGCAAAAAGCAGCGTTTTGAATGAACAATCACATTTCTTGGTAGAATAGTGCAGGATTGAAATTTATGATGTTTTTTTACTCCTCTCAACAGCCCAAACAAGTTTCTAAAAGGATGAGTTTGCAACTACTTTATTTTTGGAGAAAATTCAAAACATTCATTATTCAATAGGGCCCAAAATAGAAAAAACCAGCGGTTTGAATGAACACTCACATTTCTTGGTAGAATCGTGCAGGATTGAAATTTTTGATGTTTTTCTACTCCTCTCAACAGCCCAAACAAGACTCAAAAAGGATGAGCTTGCAACTACTTTACTTTTGGAGAAAATTCAAAACATTTATTATTCAATAGGGCCCAAAATAGCAAAAACCAGCGGTTTGAATGAACACTCACATTTCTTGGTAGAATAGTGCAGGATTTAAATTTTTGATGTTTTTCTACTCCTCTCATGAGCCCAAACAAGACTCTAAAAGGATGAGCTTGCTACTACTTTACTTTTGGAGAAAATTCAAAACATTCATTATTCAATAGGGCCCAAAATAGCAAAAACCAGCGGTTTGGATGAACAATCACATTTCTTGGTAGAATCGTGCAGGATTGAAAATTTTGATGTTTCTCTACTCCTCTCAAAAGCCCAAACAAGTTTCTAAAAGGATGAGTTTGTAACTACTTTACTTTTGGAGAAAATTTAAAACATTCATTATTCAATAGGGCCCAAAATAGCAAAAACCAATGGATTGAATGAACACTCACATTTCTTGTTAGAATCATGTAGGATTGAAATTTTTGATGTTTTTCTACTCCTCTCAACAGCCCAAACAAGACTCTAAAAGGATGAGCTTGCAACTACTTTATTTTTGGAGAAAATTCAAAACATTTATTATTCAATAGGGCCCAAAATAGCAAAAACCAGCGGTTTGAATGAACACTCACATTTCTTGGTAGAATAGTGCAGGATTGAAATTTTTGATGTTTTTCTACTCCTCTCATGAGCCCAAACAAGACTCTAAAAGGATGAACTTGCTACTACTTTACTTTTGGAGAAAATTCAAAACATTCATTATTCAATAGGACCCAAAAGCAAAAAGCAGCTGTTTGAATGAACACTCACATCTCTTGGTAGAATCATTCAGGATTGACATTTTTGATGTTTTTCTACTCCTCTCATGAGCCCAAACAAGACTCTAAAAGGATGAGCTTGCAACTACTTTACTTTTGGAGAAAATTCAAAACATTCATTATTTAATAGGGACCAATAGCAAAAAGCAGCGGTTTGAATGTACACTCACATTTCTTGGTAGAATCATGCAGGATTGAAATTTTTGATGTGATTCTACTCCTCTCAACAGCCCAAACAAGTTTCAAAAAGGATGAGTTTGCAACTACTTTATTTTTGGAGAAAATTCAAAACATTCATTATTCAATAGGGCCCAAAAGGAAAAAGCAGCGGTTTGAATGAACACTCACATTTCTTGGTAGAATCGTGCAGGATTGGAATTTTTGACGTTTTTCTACTCCTCTCATGATCCCAAACAAGTCTCTATAAGGATGAGCTTGCAACTACTTTACTTTTGGAGAAAATTCAAAACATTCATTATTCAATAGAGACAAATAGCAAAAAACAGCGTATTGAATGAACAATCACATTTCTTGGTAGAATCATGCAGGATTGAAATTTTTGATGTTTTCCTACTCCTCTCAACAGCCCAAACAACTTTCTAAAAGGATGAGTTTGCAACTACTTTACTTTTGGAGAAAATTCAAAACATTCGTTATTCAATAGGGAACAATAGCAAAAAGTAGCGGTTTGAATGAACACTCACATTTCTTGGTAGAATCGTGCAGGATTTAAATTTTTGATGTTTTTCTACTCCTCTCATGAGCCCAAACAAGACTCTAAAAGGATGAGCTTGCAACTACTTTACTTTTGGAGAAAATTCAAAACATTCATTATTCAATAGGGCCCAAAATAGCAAAAACCAGCGGTTTGAATGAACACTCACATTTCTTGGTAGAATAGCGCAGGATTGAAATTTTTGATGTTTTTCTACTCCTCTCATGAGCCCAAACAAGACTCTAAAAGGATGAGCTTGCTACTACTTTACTTTTGGAGAAAATTCAAAACATTCATTATTCAATAGGTCCCAAAATAGCAAAAACCAGCGGTTTGGAGGAAAAATCACATTTCTTGGTAGAATCGTGCAGGATTGAAATTTTTGATGTTTTTCTACTCCTCTCAACAGCCCAAACAAGTTTCTAAAAGGATGAGTTTGCAACTACTTTACTTATGGAGAAAATTCAAAACATTAATTATTCAATAGGGCCCAAAATAGCAAAAAGCAGTGGTTGAATGAACACTCACGTTTCTTGGTAGTATCGTGAAGGATTAAAATTTTTGATGTTTTTCTACTCCTCTCATGAGCCCAAACAAGTCTCTATAAGGATGAGCTTGCAACTACTTTAATTTTGGAGAAAATTCAAAACATTCATTATTCAATAGGGCCCAAAAGCAAAAAGCAGCTGTTTGAATGAACAATCACATCTCTTGGTAGAATCATTCAGGATTGAAATTTTTGATGTTTATTTACTCCTCTCAACAGCCCAATCAAGTTTCTAAAAGGACGAGTTTGCAACTACTTTATTTTTGGAGAAAATTCAAAACATTCATTATTCAATAGGGCCCAAAAGGAAAAAGCAGCGGTTTGAATGAACACTCACATTTCTTGGTAGAATCGTGCAGGTTTGGAATTTTTGACGTTTTTCTACTCCTCTCATGATCCCAAACAAGTCTCTATAAGGATGAGCTTGCAACTACTTTACTTTTGGAGAAAATTCAAAACATTCATTATTCAATAGAGACCAATTGCAAAAAGCAGCGTTTTGAATGAACAATCACATTTCTTGGTAGAATCATGCAGGATTGAAATTTTTGATGTTTTCCTACTCCTCTCAACAGCCCAAACAACTTTCTAAAAGGATGAGTTTGCAACTACTTTACTTTTGGAGAAAATTCAAAACATTCGTTATTCAATAGGGAACAATAGCAAAAAGTAGTGGTTTGAATGAACACTCACATTTCTTGGTAGAATCGTGCAGGATTTAAATTTTTGATGTTTTTCTACTCCTCTCATGAGCCCAAACAAGACTCTAAAAGGATGAGCTTGCATCTACTTTACTTTTGGAGAAAATTCAAAACATTCATTATTCAATGAACTTTGATAATGCCAAAGTATGCCTTGTTAGCAAAGATGGAGGAGAGACCTCAGCAGCGGTATCCAGGGATCACTTGAAGTTATGCCCTGACCAGTTGAAAGAAAAAGCGAGAGGATCAGATAACATCCCACCTACATAGGAAGAAAATACAGTCAGTACTGTGCTGGGAGAGTTCCCTGTGAATTGGAATAGAGTTAATGATGCTATCGTGGTGCCGGTGTTGTTATTTTCCCAAGTAGAAGCACAGGAGAACAGGACTCAAGAAGACCTTGAAGATCGAGAAAATCAGGCAACAGAGGCCACACCAGCAGTGGAGCCAGAAAACCCTCGCCCTGCCAGTGGTGAGCCTGTTATGCCCATGGTGGGTCCAAGAGTTACTAGACAATCTAGAATTCCTGTGCCATGTGGAACACCCAGTAGTGTATCCAGTACATTACCCACTGCACCAGTCTTATGCAGATCTACCCGCACCACACAAGGCATACTACCAGTCAGATACCGTATATAGAGTAATGTAATTGTTGAAATTGTGTAAATTTGTGACTGTTTTTCAAGTTTTGTACCTACCGGTGACCTGTAAGAGTTCTCTTTGGTTTGTTTTATGGACACTGAACCACAGGACTTGTGTGTGGTCAAAAACTTTCACCATTTGCCCAGGAATTGACCATGGATATTGATGCTGGACTTATCATCATAGGACCATTTTTGAGCTCTTTGTTTTTGTACATTTTTCTCTTTTCAAATCTTGTACAATTATTGTTGTTTAAATGTTTATATGTTGTTTTTCATGTTTTTTATTCAGCCCAGGAGTGCTGACTTTCACTAGGGGGGAAGGTGGCGCCCCCAGGAGTATGGTCGCCACACTGGCTTTGCCTTCCTCCAGGGGAGGGTAATGCCTAGCTTGGAAGCAGTGATGGGTCTCTCCAGCAGTTAACCTAATGCATGCAACACAGTCCACTCCGGGCCAGCAGGGGGAACTCTGAACCGGGATTCTGGAGAGGAGTGTCCTCTGAGGGCCAGGAGGAAGAAGGATCAGATAGTCTGCGGAGGGTGAAGTGTGCAGATGGGAGGTATGAAGCTGAGAGGTTGAGCTGCAGAAGGCGAGCTCCCTCAGCTTGAGAGCGCACAGAACTGGAGCCTGGTCTCCACGGTGTTACGGATACTGACGGTCCTACCACAGATACCAGAGGAGTAGGAGGCTGTAAATGCCCTGCTCCCAGCAAAGACTTGGGACACAACAGCAATTGACTAGTGAGCAAGGACTCAGGAGAAGAGTCCCCGAGAGAGGCTACAGCTGTCTGTCATACAAGTATAGTTCTAGGAACAACTGAAGAGAGGCATTTCAGAGTAACTAAGTACTGGAGTGCTTCACACTACAAAGCGCTAGGAAGGAGACTGCACGGCCCTTCTGCTGAGAGAGAATCTTGATCTGCTTCCAGGCTAACCTGCTCCAATACCATCTGTAATCAGGACTCTGGACTGCATATACTCAGTAAAGGTACAGAAACTACAACCGCTGTGTCTTGTCTGTTCCCTACGCTTTCGGCACTGCTACATCCCCGTGCTAGCTACATCTACACTGCCCTGGGACTACAGCTCCACCTGTGGGGAGCTTTACCATCTAAGCTGCACATACCATCAGTCCCAGTGGATCTGTATGCAGCGTTGGCCTAACACCATATTTGCCAAACACCACGGGTGGCATCACAAACTATTCTACCATTAACTACATCTCCCCATTGCTTGGGCGCCCAGGGCCACAGACCGGGTCACTGCTGCTGTGACACATCCCCCTGACACCGGCCCGGTACCGAGTACCCCACAGCCCTGGGAGGGCGACCCATTAGTGTGTGACAATGGCCGAAATCTGGTGGCTGCTCTGGGCCTAGGCAACCTCACTCACATCCCATGTCTGGCACATGTACTCAACTTGGTCGTGCAGTTTTTTGAGGGACTATCCGGATCTTGATGCACTGCTGCACAAGGTCTGCATAGAGTGTGCTCACTTGCGGCGTTCCAGCAAGGCAAGATCGCGCATTGCAGCTGTGCAGCGCCGATTCCACCTTCCGGAACATCGCATCATATGTGACCTACCCACCAGGTGGAATTCAACGTTACATATGTTGGAGAGGTTGTGTGAGCAGCAGGCAGCAGTAATGGAGTACCAACTGCATCAGGCGCAAACAAGTCGCACTGCGCGCCGTTCACACTTCACCACCACTGAGTGGGCCTCTATGAAGGACATCTGCCACGTTTTGCGTGCCTTCAATGATTCCACGCGGATGGCGAGTGCAGATGATGCACTAGTCAGCATGACTATCCCCCTTATCTGCCTGCTTGAAAAAACACTGCAAGCACTAAGGGAGGAGGTTGTGGAAGAGGTGGAGGATGTGGAGTCACAAATGCCATCTGCTTCTGGATAGTCTGCACAACGTTGTTCCTCACAAAGGCCTAGGCAGGGGACACTTTGTGAGGAGGATGAGGAGTCAATGGAGAAGGAAGACATCTGTCAAGAGGAGGGAGGTACACAATGCTCTAGTAGTCAGTATGTAGAGCGACGGAGGGGTGATGCAGAGCAGGCAGAGATGACGCCTCAAGCAGGGAACAGCGTTTCTTGGTCAGTTGGCAGTCCGCAGCACATGGTTGATTTCATACTGCAGTGCCTGAGAAACGACTGCCGCAACGCCCACATTCCCAACACGGCTGATTATTTGGTGTACACCCTCCTAGATCCTTGCTACCTGGACAACTTACAAAGCCTCATAACACCGTTGAACCGGGAGCGTAAAATGCGGGAGTACCAAGACACACTGGTGCATTCCATAATGTTCCCACCTGTAGGCACGATGTCCACAAACCAAGAATACTCCTTCAGGGAGAACACAAACGTGACCAGGGGTCTGTATACATTGGTATAAACTCAAAAGTCCTGACATAGACTTATGGGCACACCAAGTATTATTCATTTGTTTTCCACTTATACCAGATGTACATTTACCCCTTTCTTTCCTTATTATTTTACCCGTAGATGCTCTACAGCCTTCAACACCATCTTGGTACACCGTCTCATTAACCTGTGTATATACGGAAGCAATTATTGTCCTCACCACAGGTATTTGCTCCAGTGTTTTGAAGACTGAACCACAGTCCATCATTGGGAATGGGGTCTGAGTGAAGGATTTCAGTCCTCCTCCTGGTGACCATATTTCCGATGTCTGAATCATTTTCCCGCCACCACATTTGTACCTTAGGCTGCGTTATATTAAACTGAAACCAGGGATTAGAGGCCCATCTGATTATAGCCAATGAGGCAGATATATCATGGGGCACATCTTTTCCCAAAAACCTAGATTGAGTCCAAGTCTCATTATGTATGCAGTGTGGGGTTAATACCTTCCATGGCTCCAGAGGTAAGGCTAAGTATGGCATAGTCCTTGCAGATACTGGGCTGTGTGTGCAGATCCAACAGTCTTTCGGTTTCTGTCCTTCCATGTCCATTATAAGAAGAGCATGATGTAGAATAAGTTTGTTGTCCCAGTCAACATTTAAGAGTTTGTCCTGTGTCTCTGTGTCTCTGTAGAGTGCATTAACCTTGCCCCTGCCAGCAAGGTGATTAGGAGAACACTCATTCTGCTGTTGAAAGGACCTTCTTGCAGTGACTGGCGTGGATCCAGGTGGGCTTTCCCTCAAGTTTTACTGAGGTGGATGTGGTCAGCTGGACTTGGAAGGGGCCGTCAAATCATGGGTCAAGGCTCCTTCTCACGTGTCTGCGTATAACCACCCAATCACCTGAATTCAGCTGATGCACATCTGCACTGGCATTAGGATCTGGAATGGATGATAACACATGTTTATGCACCACATTAAGTCTTTCCTGCAAGGCCTGGACATAGGCTGTCATAGCACCGTGTTGCATTTGTAGCACCTGTAGGAAGTACAGACCAGTCTTTGGTGCACTAAATAATGCTTTGAAAAAACTACTCAAGTATCTGGATTTCAATTCAATCTGTCTCTGGAAACCGCTTAAGAGAGGGAGTGCACCATTCCCAGAGAGACTGCCATACTGGGCTCATCCGTGGAGTGAAGGCCAACCCCTTTTTTTAGGCCACCCTCCCCTCACGGTCAAACGCGCTTCAATACTTGGAAAGAGGCCAGAGGAGCAATGCTCCTACACCGCCCCTCTACCCTCCCTAAAAGAAATGTCTTGCTTTAACTCTCCTGGTGCTGGATATTGTAACCAACGAGCGATCATACCCATCATCTGTCTGCTGAGGCTCCCTCATCAGACTGAAGCTGACTACTACTGCGCAGCTGGCACAGACTCTGGGCTGCCCATTGTGACACATGGTCCCATCGTTCCAGTGATCCAAAGTGTTCCATGAATAGAAAACATCCTAGCATAGTGTTCTATGAATGGAATGCATCCTATCATAGTGTTCCATGGATGGAACACATCCTATTTACTGCAGGCAAGCAGCGCACCTAGCTGCTGCTACAAGCCACTAGAATACCGTTTGCCAGACAGGTGGACGTAGGCAGAACGTTCAAATAACTCGCCAGATAAATTGTTTCTTTTCCATTTAGTTCATATATGAATTAATTCAAAATTGAACAGTAAATTTCAAAATTGAAAAGTTGGAAGGCCGCAAGAGGGGGAAAATGTTTCAAAAATGAAATGACATATCATTGCATGAGGGAGGTGGTAGGAATTAAATAACTTAGCTACACATGTGATGCTTGAATTAAGGCTGGGGAAGTACTGAGGGGAAGGGACTGCAGGCCTTGTAGCAAGTGGGTGTGCAGAAATGTATCTATCCAAAGCCAAACACATTACTGCAGCTTATCACACCTGTACCTACCAAGCAGCAAAGGCCGAGGCAGATCATTATTTAAATGACAGATCGATAGCAGTGCTATGCCTTCCATATACAGGTGAATAAAACTTGCTGTAGCAGAGGTGGTCAAGATAAATCAAGGCAAAGGAATTGGAAATGTACAACTTGGACCAAGAAAAACTAATTGCAGAGCAACTACATTTGAAAAAAGCATTCAAATAATGCTTTGAAAACACTACTCGAGTATCCGGATTTCAAATCAATCTGTCTTTGAAAACCGCTTAACAGAGGGAGTGCACCATTCCCAGAGAGACTGCCATACTGGGCTTATATGTGGAGTGAAGGCCAACCCCTTTTTTTAGGCCACCTTCCCCTCAAGGTCAAACACGCTTCAATACTAGGATAGAGGCCAGAGGAGCACTGCTCCTACACCGCCCCTCTACCCTCCCTAAAAGAAATGCCTTGCTTTAACTCTCCTGGTGCTGGATATTATAAACAACGAGCAATCATACCCCCGACCTATCTGCTGAGGCTACCTCAGCACACTGAAAATGACTGCTACTGCTCAGCTTGTACAGACTCTGGGCTGCCCATTGTTACACGTGGTCCCATTGTTCCAGTGATCCAAAGTGTTCCATGAATAGAACACATCCTAGCATAGTGTTCTATGAATGGAATGCATCCTATCATAGTGTTCCATGGATGGAACACATCCTATTTACTGCAGGCAAGCAGCGCACAAAGCTGCTGCTACACGCCACTAGAATACCGTCTGTCAGACAGGTGGATGTAGGCCGAACATTCAAATAACTCGCCAGAAAAATTGTTTCTTTTCCATTTAGTTCATATATGAATTAGTTCAAAATTGAACAGTAAATTTCAAAATTGAAAAGTTGGAAGGCCACGAGAGGGGGACAATGTTTCAAAAATGAAATGACATATCATTGCATGAGGAATGTGGTAGGAATTGAATAACTTAGCTACACATGTGATGCTTGAATTAAGGCTGAGGAAGTACTGAGGGGAAGGGGCTGCAGGCCTTGTAGCAGGTGGGTGTGCAGAAATGTATCTATCCAAAGCCAAACACATTACTGCAGCTTATCTCACCTGTACCTACCAAGCAGCAAAGACCGAGACAGATCATTATTTAAATGACAGATCGAATGCAGTGCAATGCCTTCCATATAGAGGTGAATAACACTTGCTGTAGCAGAGTTGGTTAAGTTAAATCAAGGCAAAGGAATTGGAAATGTACTACTTGGACCAAGAAAAACTAATTCCAGAGCAACTACATTTGAAAAAAGCATTCAAATAATGCTTTGAAAACACTACTCGAGTATGCGGATTTCAATTCAATTTGTCTTTGGAAACCCATTAAAAGAGGGAGTGCACCATTCCCAGAGAGACTGCCATACCTGGCTGATACGTGCAGTGAAGGTCAACCCCTTTTTTTAGGCCACCCTCCCCTCACAGTCAAACGCGCTTCAATACTAGGAAAGAGGCCAGAGGAGCACTGCTCCTGCACCGCCCCTCTACCCTCCCTAAAAAAAGTTTTGCGTTAACTCTCCTTGTGCTGGATATTGTAAACAACGAGCGATCATGCCACCCCACCTGTCTACTGAGGCTCCCTCAGCAGACTGAAGCTGACTTCTACTGCGCAGCTGGTACAGACTCTGGGCTGCCCATTGTGATACGTGGTCCCATTGTTCCAGTGATCCAAAGTGTTCCATGAATAGAACACATCCTAGCATAGTGTTCTATGTATGGAATGCATCCTATCATAGTGTTCCGTGAATGGAACACATCCTATTTACTGCAGGCACGCAGCGCACCTAGCTGCTGCTGCAAGCCACTAGATTACAGTCTGTCAGACAGGTGGACGTATGCCGAACATTCAAATAACTCGCCAGATGAATTGTTTCTTTTCCATTTAGTTCATATATGAATTAATTCAAAATTGAACAGTAAATTTCAAAATTGAAAAGCTGCAAAGCCACAAGAGGGGGACAATGTTTCAAAAATGAAATTACATATCATTGCATGAGTGATGTGGTAGGAATTGAATAATTTGGCTACACATGTGATGCTTGAATTAAGGCTGGGGAAGTACTGAAGGGAAGGGGCTGCAGGCCTTGCAGCAGGTGGGTGTGCAGAAATGTATCTATCGAAAGCCAAACACATTACTGCAGCTTATCTCACCTGTACCTACCAAGCAGCAAAGGCCGAGACAGATCATTATTTAAATGACAGATTGAATGCAGTGCAATGCCTTCCATATAGAGGTGAATAACACTTGCTGTAGCAGAGTTGGTCAAGTTAAATCAAGGCAAAGGACTTGGAAATGTACAACTTGGACCAAGAAAACTAATTGCAGAGCAACTACATTTGAAAAAAGCATTCAAATAATGCTTTGAAAACACTACTCGAGTATCCGGATTTCAATTCAATCTGTCTTTGGAAACCGCTTAAGAGAGGGAGTGCACCATTCCTAGAGAGACTGCCATACTGGGCTGATACGTGGAGTGAAGGCCAACCCCTTTTTTTAGGCCACCCTCCCCTCACGGTCAAACGCGCTTCAATACTAGGAAAGAGGCCAGAAGAGCACTGCTCCTACACCATCCCTCTACCCTCCCTAAAAGAAATGTCTTTCTTTAACTCTCCTGGTGCTGGATATTGTAACCAAAGAGCGATCATACCCCCCACCTGTCTGCTGAGGCTCCCTCAGCAGACTGAAGCTGACTAGTATTGCGCAGCTATTACAGACTCTGGGCTGCCCCTTGTGACACGTAGTCCCATTGCTCCAGTGATCCAACGTGTTCCATGAATAGAACACATCCAAGCATAGTGTTCTATGAATGGAATGCATCCTATCATAGTGTTCCATGGATGGAACACATCCTATTTACTGCAGGCAAGCAGCGCACCTAGTTGCTGCTACAAGCCACTAGAATACCGTCTGTCAGACAGGTGGACGTAGGTCGAACATTCAAATAACTCGCCAGATAAATGGTATCTTTTCCATATAATTAATATATGAATTAATTCAAAATTGAACAGTAAATTTCAAAATTGAAAAGTTGGAAGGCCACAAGAGGGAGACAATATCATTGCATGAGGGATGTGGTAAGAATTGAATAACTTAGCTACACATGTGATGCTTGAACTAAGGCTGGGGAAGTACTGAGGGGAAAGGGCTGCATGCCTTGTAGCAAGTGGGTGTGCAGAAATGTATCTATCCAAAGCCAAACACATTACAGCATATGATCACACCTGTACCTACCAAGCAGCAAAGGCCGAGACAGATCATTATTTAAATGACAGATCGAATGCAGTGCTATGCCTTCCATATAGAGGTGAATAACACTTGCTGTAAGCAGAGTTGGTCAAGTTAAATCAAGGCAAAGGAATTGGAAATGTACAACTTGGACCAAGAAAAGGTAATTGCAGAGCAACTACATTTGAAAAAAGCATTCAAATAATGCTTTGAAAACACTACTCGAGTATCCGGATTAAAATTCAATCTGTCTCTGGAAACCGCTTAAGAGAGGGAGTGCACCATTCCCAGAGAGACTGCCATACTGGCAGTATCAACGTGGAGTGAAGGCCAACCCCTTTTTTTAGGCAACCCTCCCCTCGCGGTCAAACGCGCTTCAATACTAGGAAAGAGGCCAGAGGAGCACTGCTCCTACACCGCCCCTCTACCCTCCCTAAAAGAAATGTCTTTCTTTAACTCTCCTGGTGATGGATATTGTAACCAAAGAGTGATCATAGCCCCCCAATTGTCTGCTGAGGCTCCCTCAGCAGACTGAAGCTGACTACTATGCTTTTTTCAAATGTAGTTGCTCTGCAATTAGTTTTTCTTGGTCCAAGTTGTACCTTTCCAATTCCTTTGCCTTGATTTAACTTGACCAACTCTGCTACAGCAAGTTTTATTCACCTGTATATGGAAGGCATAGCACTGCTTTCGATCTGTCATTTAAATAATGATCTGCCTCGGCCTTTGCTGCTTGGTAGGTACAGGTGTGATAAGCTGCAGTAATGTGTTTGGCTTTGGATAGATACATTTCTGCACACCCACTTGCTACAAGGCCTGCAGTCCCTTCCCCTCAGTACTTCCCCAGCCTTAATTCAAGCATCACATGTGTAGCTAAGTTATTCAATTCCTACCACATCCCTCATGCAATATGTCATTTCATTTTTGAAAAATTGTCCCCCTCTTTTGGCCTTCCAACTATTCAAATTTGAAATTTACTGTTCAATTTTGAATTAATTCATATATGAATTAAATGGAAAAGAAAAAATTTATCTGGCACGTTATTTGAATGTTCGGCCTACGTCCACCTGTCTGACAGATGGTATTCTAGTGGTTTGTAGCAGCAGCTAGGTGCGCTGCTTGCCTGCAGTAAATAGGATGTGTGCCATCCATGGAACACTATGCTAGGATGCATTCCATTCATAGAACACTATGCCAGGATGTGTTCTATTCATGGAACACTTTGGATCACTGAAACAATGAGACCACGTGTCACAATGGGCAGCCCAGAGTCTGTACCAGCTGCGCAGTAGTAGTCAGCTTCAGTCTGCTGAGGGAGCCTCAGCAGACAGGTGGGGGTATGATCGCTCGTTGCTTACAATATCCAGCACCAGGAGAGTTAAAGCAAGACATTTCTTTTAGGGAGGGTAGAGGGGCGGTGTAGGAGCAGTGCTCCTCTGGCCTCTTTCCTAGTATTGAAGCACGTTTCACCGAGAGGGGAGGGTGGCCTAAAAAAAGGGGTTGGCCTTCACTCCACGGATCAGCCCAGTATGGCAGTCTCTCTGGGAATGGTGCACTCCCTCTCTTAAGCGGTTTCCAGAGACAGATTGAAATGAAATCCAGATACTCGAGTAGTGTTTTTAAAGCATTATTTGAATGCTTTTTTCAAATGTAGTTGCTCTGCAATTAGTTTTTCTTGGTCCAAGTAGTACATCTCCAATTCCTTTGCCTTGATTTAACTTGAGCAACTCTGCTACAGCAAGTTTTATTCACTTCTATATGAAAGGCATTGCCCTGCATTCAATCTGTCATTTAAATAATGATCTGTCTCGGCCTTTGCTGCTTGGTAGGTACAGGTGAGATAAGCTGCAGTAATGTGTTTGGCTTTGGATGGATACATTTCTGCACACCCACCTGCTGCAAGGCCTGCAGCCCCTTCCCCTCAGTACTTCCCCAGCCTTAATTCAAGCATCACATGTGTAGCTAAGTTATCCAATTCCTACCACATCCCTCATGCAATATGTCATTTCATTTTTGAAACATTGTCCCCCTCTTGTGGCCTTCCAACTTTTCAATTTTGAAATTTACTGATCAATTTTGAATTAATTCACATATGAATTAAATGGAAAAGAAACAATTTATCTGTCGAATTATTTGAATGTTCGGCCTACGTCCTCCTGTCTGACAGACGGTATTCTAGTGGCTTGTAGCAGCAGCTAGGTGCGCTGCTTGCCTGCAGTAAATAGGATGTGTTCCATCCATGGAACACTATGATAGGATGCATTCCATTCATAGAGCACTATGCTTGGATGTTTTCTATTCATGGAACACTTTGGATCACTGGAACAATGGGACTACATGTCACAATGGGCAGCCCAGAGTCTGTAATAGCTGCGCAATAGTAGTCAGCTTCAGTCTGCTGAGGGAGCCTCAGCAGACAGGTGGGGGGGTATGATCGCTCTTTGGTTACAATATCCAGCACCAGGAGAGTTAAAGAAAGACATTTCTTTTAGGGAGGGTAGAGGGGCGGTGTAGGAGCAGTGCTCCTCTGGCCTCTTTTCTAGTATTGAAGCACGTTTGACCGTGAGAGGAGGGTGGCCTAAAAAAAAGGGGTTGGCCTTCACTCCACGGATCAGCCCAGTATGGCAGTCTTTCTGGGAATGGTGCACTCCCTCTCTTAAGTGGTTTCCAAAGACAGATTGAATTGAAATCCGGATATTCGAGTAGTGTTTTCAAAGCATTATTTGAATGCTTTTTTCAAATGTAGTTGCTCCGCAATTAGTTTTTCTTGGTCCAAGTTGAACATTTCCAAATCCTTTGCCTTGATTTAACTTGACCAACTCTGCTACAGCAAGTGTTATTCACCTCTATATGGAAGGCACTGCACTGCATTTGATCTGTCACTTAAATAATGATCTGTCTCGGCCTTTGCTGCTTGGTAAGTACAGGTGTGATAAGCTGCAGTAATGTGTTTGGCTTTGGATAGATACAATTCTGCACATCCACCTGCTACACGGCCTGCAGCCCCTTCCCCTCAGTACTTCCCCATCCTTAATTCAAGCATCACATGTGTAGCTAAGTTATTTAATTCCTACCACCTCCCTCATGCAATGATATGTCATTTCATTTTTGAAACATTGTCCCCCTCTTGCGGCCTTCCAACTTTTCAATTTTGAAATTTACTGTTCAATTTTGAATTAATTCATATATGAACTAAATGGAAAAGAAACAATTTATCTGGCGAGTTATTTGAACATTCGGCCTACGTCCACCTGTCTGGCAGACGGTATTCTAGTGGCTTGTAGCAGCAGCAGCTATGTGCGCTGCTTGCCTGCAGTAAATAGGATGTGTTCCATCCATGGAACACTATGATAGGATGCATTCCATTCATAGAACACTACGCTAGGATGTGTTCTATTCATGGAACACTTTGGATCACTGGAACAATGGGACCATGTGTCACAATGGGCAGCCCATAGTCTGTACCAGCTGCGCAGTAGTAGTCAGCTTCAGTCTGATGAGGGAGCCTCAGCAGACAGATGATGGGTATGATCGCTCGTTGGATACAATATCCAGCACCAGGAGAGTTAAAGCATGACATTTCTTTTAGGGAGGGTAGAGGGGCAGTGTAGGATCATTGCTCCTCTGGCCTCTTTCCAAGTATTGAAGCGCGTTTGACCGTGAGGGGAGGGTGGCCTAAAAAAAGGGGTTGGCCTTCACTCCACGGACGAGCCCAGTATGGCAGTCTCTCTGGGAATGGTGCACTCCCTCTCTTAAGCGGTTTCCAGAGACAGATTGAATTGAAATCCAGATACTCGAGTAGTGTTTTCAAAGCATTATTTAGTGCACCAAAGACTGGTCTGTACTTCCTACAGGTGCTACAAATGCAGCACGGTTCTATGACAGCCTATGTCCAGGCCTTGCAGGAAAGACTTAATGTCGTGCATAAACATGTGTTCTCATCCATTCCAGATCCTAATGTCTGTGCAGATGTGCATCAGCTGAATTCAGGTGATTGGGTGGTTATACGCAGACACGTGAGAAGGAGCCTTGACCCATGATTTGACGGCCCCTTCCAAGTCCAGCTGACCACATCCACCTCAGTAAAACCTGAGGGAAAGCCCACCTGGATCCACGCCAGTCACTGCAAGAAGGTCCTTTCAACAGCAGAATGAGTGTTCTCCTAATCACCTTGCTGGCAGTGGCAGGGTTAATGCACTCTACAGAGACTCAGAGACACAGGACAAACTCTTAAATGTTGACTGGGACAACAAACTTATTCTACATCATGCTCTTCTTATAATGGACATGGAAGGACAGAAACCGAAAGACTGTTGGATCTGCACACACAGCCCAGTATCTGCAAGGACTATGCCATACTTAGCCTTACCTCTGGTGCCATGGAAGGTATTAACCCCACACTGCATACACAATGAGACTTGGACTCAATCTAGGTTTTTGGGAATAGATGTGCCCCGTGATATATCTGCCTCATTGGCTATAATTGGATGGGCCTCTAATCCCTGGTTTCAGTTTAATATAACGCGGCCTAAGGTACAAATGTGGTGGCGGGAAAATGATTCAGACATTGGAAATATGGTCGCCAGGAGGACTGAAATCCTTCACTCAGACCCCATTCCCAATGATGGACTGTGGTTCAGTCTTCAAAACACTGGAGCAAATACCTGTGGTGAGGACAATAATTGCTTCCGTATGTACACAGGTTAATGAGACGGTGTACCAAGATGGTGTTGAAGGCTGTAGAGCATCTACGGGTAAAATAATAAGGAAAGAAAGGGGTAAATGTACATCTGGTATAAGTGGAAAACAAATGAATAATACTTGGTGTGCCCATAAGCCTATGTCAGGACTTTTGAGTTTATACCAATGTATACAGACCCCTGGTCACGTTTGTGTTCTCCCTGAAGGAGTATTCTTTGTTTGTGGACATTGTGCCTACAGGTGGGTGAGCCCAGACATAAGAGGAGTTTGCACTCTTGCCAAACTAACACCAGCCACTTTCATAGTTCCTCATAAGAAAATAGACACAGCAGCAGTTCCAAGTCATGCTTTGTATAGAAGGACTGCAGACAATAAGCCCCGTCCAAATGGTAGGCCGCATCTAGTGGAAATGGGGATAACAAATAAAATATTCAGTTATATGCTAATATTCCCCTTCATAACACAAATGAGGGATAAATTAGTGGAAGCTATCGACTACCTTGATGAGCAAATTTTCCAGATTCTTGAAATTCTTAATGCTGTAAATGCTCTGTTCCCACATAAGACTCGGAGGCACAACAGCAAAGTGCGAGCCAGAAGAAGGAGGCTACAACTGTCTGTCATACGAGTGGGTTCTAAAAGAGAGCAAGCAAGAGGAACTTCAGTGTAACTCAGTACTGCATGTACATCAGATAAGCGCTAGAAAGTATACAACACAACCCATCTGCATAGAGAGATTCCTAAGTTGCTTCCAGGCTGGCCAACTCCTGTTCCATCTGTAATCTGGATCCTGGACTGCACTTGCAAAGCAAAGTAAGGCTAAGTGCACACGTACCGGAACTCTCGCGGAAATTACCGCGAGAATTCCGGAATTCCAGTCCGCGGGAAAATCGCATTTTAAATTCCCACGATTTTCCCGCGGAAAAACTAGCATTTTGCAAGCGTAATTAGCTTGCAAAATGCTAGCGTTCTCCAAGCGATCTGTAGCATCGCCTGGAGAACTGATTGACAGGTTGGTCACACTCGTCAAACATAGTGTTTGACGAGTGTGACCAACTTTTTACTACTGAGGCCGCCTATGCAGCATCAGTAGTAAAAGATAAAATGTAAAAAAAAATAAAAAATGGTGTTATTCTTACCCTCCGACGTCCCGCGCATCCGTTCCCAGTAATCCTTTGCGAAAATGCCCGCGATGACGTCAGTTCTCGCGGGATCGCGACGTCTCGCGGTAATTCGCGATGACGTCGCGCGAATGACCGCGAGACTTCGCGATCCCGCGAGATCGGACGCCATCGCGGGCATTTTCGCAAAGGACTACTGGGAATGGGAGCGTGAAGAGAAGCGGAAAGGCTGCGCGGGACGCCGGAGGGTGAGAATAACAATATTTTTTATTTTTAAATTTTTTTTTTACAGGGATATGGTACCCAAAGCCCGGAGGACAGTCTCCTCTCCTCCGGACCATGGGTACCATCCGCAAATGTTCTGCTTACTTTCCGCATGTTGTGCACAGCCACATGCGGGAAATAAGCGGAACAATGCATTCCTATGGGTGCGGGATCGCTGCGGTTCCGCAAATTAATGAGCATGCTGCGGTTTTTACCGCGAAGCGATTCCGCCGCGGTAAAAACTGCAGCATTAGCACAGCATTGCGGAATCCCATAGGAATGCATGGGATGCTTATTTTTCGCGTTTTTGCGGCAAAATCGCGCGGTTAAAACAGCCGCGGAAACGCGAACAAAACGCCACCTGTGAACCCAGCCTTAAGGTAAATGAAACTGCACCCTGTTGTGTCATTGCCTTCTTCCTGCAACCCCTTCAGCACAGCTACATCTCTGTGCCTAACACAGCACCCTCTTCCTCTACACCTATTACTACTGCCCTGGGACTACAGCTCTACCTGTGGGGAGCAATTACATCTTGCTGCCTTATACCATCTGTCCCAGAGGATCTGAATGCAGCGTCGGCTTAACCCCTTCATTGCCGAGCACCACAGGTGGCGTCACGTATCATCCACTTGTAAACTTTAATCAGCCATGCTTAACCCTTATACATGGACGCCCAGGGCCACGGACGAGGTCACCGCTACTGTGAACCATCCCTCTGAGATACCGGCCCGGTACTGAGTACCCCACTGCCCTGGCAAGCGATCCACATCCAAAGCTAAACACATTACTGCAGCTTATCACACCCAGAGCCAGACTGGCCATCGGGCATATCTGGCAAATGCCAGAACGGCCAGTCCTTGTAGTGGGCCACACGATCTGTCATCCTCTTCACGCTGTCAGCTGCTAAAAATCACTGCCACCACATGAAATTTTTGGCCACGGTCTGATGTCCGACTCCTGATCCCGAGATGCTGTGACATAACAGAGACAGGGCAAGGAGAGGAGGAGACTCAATGTGCTCAGTGCTGTGTTGCTTGGAGCTCCAGCCCTGCTTCTTACAGCAGTGATCAGTACATCAGACGTCCACTTGCTCAAGTCTAGCGTGGTTTGCAGGGCCAGAAGGAGTTAACAAGCATCTGATAAGCGGAGTGCCCTGCACAGAGAAGAAGCCCAGACAGCAGCACAGGAGCTGCACCTAGGAAGAAAGAAGCTGTTAAGAGGCAGGCATTAGACTGCGTTCACACGTAGCATTTTTTTGCATTTTCACTGCGATTTTAAACATGTGATTTTGCCACGAAAACGCAAAAAAAAGCATCCCATGCAATCCTATAGGATTCCGCACATGCTGCCTAATGCTGTGGATTTTTCCATTGCGGAATTGCATCACGGAAAGATACGCAGCATGTTTATTCTTTGTGTGGAATCACGGGAATTCCGTGCACATAGAAATGCATTGTTCTGCTTACTTTCCGCATGAGGCTGTGCCCACCATGTGAAAAGTAAGCAGAACATTTGCGGATGGTACCCACGGTTTGGAAGACAGGAGATTCTTCTCCAGGCTCTGGGTACCATATCCCTGTAAAAATAGAATTAAAATAAAAAAATGGTGATATTCTCACCTTCCGATTTCCCTCGCAGCATCACCAGGCCTCAGCGATGCTCTGGGCAGGTCCCGTTCCAAGTGATGCATTGCAACAATGACCTTTGATTACGTCGCGGTCTCGCGACACCATAGCGGTCTCGTGAGACCGCAACGTCATCAAAGGTCATTGTCGCAATGCATCTCTTGGAACGGGACCTGCCGGGAGCATCGCTGAGGCCTGGTGACGCTGCGAGGGAAATCGCAGCGATGATGGATGGCTTGGACAGCGCATCTGCAGCTTCAAAAGGGTGTTCAGTAAGTATAAAGATGCTCTGTGATACAGCATTTATTTTTGGACCTGATGGTGCTGATGTGTTTTTTGCTCATTGAAATTTTTGATGTTTTCCTACTCCTCTCAACAGCCCAAACAACTTTCTAAAAGGATGAGTTTGCAACTACTTTACTTTTGGAGAAAATTCAAAACATTCGTTATTCAATAGGGAACAATAGCAAAAAGTAGCGGTTTGAATGAACACTCACATTTCTTGGTAGAATCGTGCAGGATTGACATTTTTGATGTTTTTCTACTCCTCTCATGAGCCCAAACAAGACTCTAAAAGGATGAGCTTGCAACTACTTTACTTTTGGAGAAAATTCAAAACGTTCATTATTCAATAGAGCCCAATAGCAAAAAGCAGCGTTTTGAATGAACAATCACATTTCTTGGTAGAATCATGCAGGATTGAAATTTTTGATGTTTTTTTACTCCTCTCAACAGCCCAAACAAGTTTCTAAAAGGATGAGTTTGCAACTACTTTACTTTTGGAGAAAATTCAAAACATTCATTATTCAATAGGGCCCAAAACAGCAAAAACCAGAGGTTTGAATGAACACTCACATTTCTTGGTAGAATCGTGAAGGATTGAAATTTTTGATGTTTTTCCACTCCTCTCAACAGCCCAAACAAGACTCTAAAAGGATGAGCTTGCAACTACTTTACTTTTGGAGAAAATTCAAAACATTCATTATTCAATAGGGCCCAAAATAGCAAAAACCAGCGGTTTGAATGAACACTCACATTTCTTGGTAGAATAGTGCAGGATTGAAATTTTTGATGTTTTTCTACTCCTCTCATGAGCCCAAACAAGACTCTAAAAGGATGAGCTTGCTACTACTTTACTTTTGGAGAAAATTCAAAACATTCATTATTCAATAGGGCCCAAAATAGCAAAAACCAGCGGTTTGGATGAACAATCACATTTCTTGGTAGAATCGTGCAGGATTGAAAATTTTGATGTTTTTCTACTCCTCTCAACAGCCCAAACAAGTTTCTGAAAGGATGAGTTTGCAACTACTTTACTTTTGGAGAAAATTTAAAACATTCATTATTCAATAGGGCCCAAAATAGCAAAAACCAGCGGTTTGAATGAACACTCACATTTCTTGTTAGAATCATGTAGGATTTAAATTTTTGATGTTTTTCTACTCTCAATAGCCCAAACAAGACTCTAAAAGGATGAGCTTGCAACTACTTTATTTTTGGAGAAAATTCAAAACATTCATTATTCAATAGGGCTCAAAATAGCAAAAACCAGCGGTTTGAATGAACACTCACATTTCTTGGTAGAATAGGCAGGATTGAAATTTTTGATGTTTTTCTACTCCTCTCATGAGCCCAAACAAGACTCTAAAAGAATGAGCTTGCTACTACTTTACTTTTAGAGAAAATTCAAAACATTCATTATTCAATAGGGCCCAAAATAGCAAAAACCAGCGGTTTAGATGAACAATCACATTTCTTGGTAGAATAGTGCAGGATTGAAATTTTTGATGTTTTTCTACTCCTCTCAACAGCCCAAACAAGTTTCTAAAAGGATGAGTTTGCAACTACTTTACTTTTGGAGAAAATTCAAAACATTCATTATTCAATAAGGCCCAATAGCAAAAAGCAACGGTTTGAATGAACACTCACATTTCTCGGTAGTATCATGCAGGATTGGAATTTTTGACGTTTTTCTACTCCTCTCATGAGCCCAAACAAGTCTCTATAAGCATGAGTTTGCAACTACTTTACTTTAGCAGAAAATTCAAAACATTCATTATTCAATAGGGCCCAAAAGCAAAAAGCAGCTGTTTGAATGAACAATCACATCTCTTGGTAGAATCATTCAGGATTGAAATTTTTGATGTTTATTTACTCCTCTCAACAGCCCAAACAAGTTTCTAAAAGGATGAGTTTGCAACTACTTTACTTTTGGAGAAAATTTAAAACATTCATTATTCAATAGGGCCCAAAATAGCAAAAACCAGCGGTTTTAAAGGAACACTCACATTTCTTGTTAGAATCATGCAGGATTGAAATTTTTTGATGTTTTTCTACTCCTCTCAACAGTCAAAACAAGTTTCTAAAAGGATGAGTTTGCAACTACTTTACTTTTGGAGAAAATTCAAAACATTCATTATTCAATAGGGACCAATAGCAAAAAGCAGCGGTTTAAATAAACACTCACATTTCTTGGTAGAATCGTGCAGGATTGAAATTTTTGATGTTTTCCTACTCCTCTCAACAGCCCAAACAACTTTCTAAAAGGATGAGTTTGCAACTACTTTACTTTTGGAGAAAATTCAAAACATTCGTTATTCAATAGGGAACAATAGCAAAAAGTAGCGGTTTGAATGAACACTCACATTTCTTGGTAGAATCGTGCAGGATTGAAATTTTTGATGTTTTTCTACTCCTCTCATGAGCCCAAACAAGACTCTAAAAGGATGAGCTTGCAACCACTTTACTTTTGGAGAAAATTCAAAACGTTCATTATTCAATAGAGCCCAATAGCAAAAAGCAGCGTTTTGAATGAACAATCACATTTCTTGGTAGAATCATGCAGGATTGAAATTTTTGATGTTTTTTTACTCCTCTCAACAGCCCAAACAAGTTTCTAAAAGGATGAGTTTGCAACTACTTTACTTTTGGAGAAAATTCAAAACATTCATTATTCAATAGGGCCCAAAATAGCAAAAACCAGCGGTTTGAATGAACACTCACATTTCTTGGTAGAATCGTGCAGGATTGAAATTTTTGATGTTTTTCTACTCCTCTCAACAGCCCAAACAAGACTCTAAAAGGATGAACTTGCAACTACTTTACTTTTGGAGAAAATTCAAAACATTCATTATTCAATAGGGCCCAAAATAGCAAAAACCAGCGGTTTGAATGAACACTCACATTTCTTGGTAGAATAGTGCAGGATTTAAATTTTTGATGTTTTTCTACTCCTCTCATGAGCCCAAACAAGACTCTAAAATGATGAGCTTGCTACCATTTTACTTTTGGAGAAAATTCAAAACATTCATTATTCAATAGGGCCCAAAATAGCAAAAACCAGCGGTTTGAATGAACAATCACATTTCTTGGTAGAATAGTGCAGGATTGAAATTTTTGATGTTTTTCTACTCCTCTCAACAGCCCAAACAAGTTTCTAAAAGGATGAGTTTGCAACTACTTTACTTTTGGAGAAAATTCAAAACATTCATTATTCAATAAGGCCCAATAGCAAAAAGCAACGGTTTGAATGAACACTCACATTTCTCGGTAGTATCGTGCAGGATTGGAATTTTTGATGTTTTTCTACTCCTCTCATGAGCCCAAACAAGTCTCTATAAGCATGAGTTTGCAACTACTTTACTTTTGCAGAAAATTCAAAACATTCATTATTCAATAGGGCCCAAAAGCAAAAAGCAGCTGTTTGAATGAACAATCACATTTCTTGGTAGAATCGTGCAGGATTGAAATTTTTGATGTTTTTCTACTCCTCTCAACAGCCCAAACAAGACTCTAAAAGGATGAACTTGCAACTACTTTACTTTTGGAGAAAATTCAAAACATTCATTATTCAATAGGGCCCAAAATAGCAAAAACCAGCGGTTTGAATGAACACTCACATTTCTTGGTAGAATAGTGCAGAATTTAAATTTTTGATGTTTTTCTACTCCTCTCATGAGCCCAAACAAGACTCTAAAAGGATGAGCTTGCTACTACTTTACTTTTGGAGAAAATTCAAAACATTCATTATTCAATAGGGCCCAAAATAGCAAAAACCAGCGGTTTGGATGAACAATCACATTTCTTGGTGGAATCGTGCAGGATTGAAAATTTTGATGTTTTTCTACTCCTCTCAACAGCCCAAACAAGTTTCTAAAAGGATGAGTTTGCAACTACTTTACTTTTGGAGAAAATTTAAAACATTCATTATTCAATAGGGCCCAAAATAGCAAAAACCAGCGGTTTGAATGAACACTCACATTTCTTGTTAGAATCATGTAGGATTGAAATTTTTGATGTTTTTCTACTGCTCTCAACAGCCCAAACAAGACTCTAAAAGGATGAGCTTGCTACTACTTTACTTTTGGAGAAAATTCAAAACATTCATTATTCAATAGGGCCAAAAATAGCAAAAACCAGCGGTTTGGATGAACAATCACATTTCTTGGTAGAATAGTGCAGGATTGAAATTTTTGATGTTTTTCTACTCCTCTCAACAGCCCAAACAAGTTTCTAAAAGGATGAGTTTGCAACTACTTTACTTTTGGAGAAAATTCAAAACATTCATTATTCAATAAGGCCCAATAGCAAAAAGCAACGGTTTGAATGAACACTCATATTTCTTGGTAGTATCGTGCAGGATTGGAATTTTTGACGTTTTTCTACTCCTCTCATGAGCCCAAACAAGTCTCTATAAGCATGAGCTTGCAACTACTTTACTTTTGCAGAAAATTCAAAACATACATTATTCAATAGGGCCCAAAAGCAAAAAGCAGCTGTTTGAATGAACAATCACATTTCTTGGTAGAATCATTCAGGATTGAAATTTTTGATGTTTATTTACTCCTCTCAACAGCCCAAACAAGTTTCTAAAAGGATGAGTTTGCAACTACTTTACTTTTGGAGAAAATTTAAAACATAAATTATTCAATAGAGCCCAAAATAGCAAAAAACAGCGGTTTGAATGAACACTCACATTTCTTGTTAGAATTATGCAGGATTGAAATTTTTTGATGTTTTTCTACTCCTCTCAACAGTCAAAACAAGTTTCTAAAAGGATGAGTTTGCAACTACTTTACTCTTGGAGAAAATTCAAAACATTCATTATTCAATAGGGACCAATAGCAAAAAGCAGCGGTTTGAATGAACACTCACATTTCTTGGTAGAATCGTGCAGGATTGAAATTTTTTATATTTTTTTACTCCTCTCAACAGCCCAAACAAGTCTCTATAAGGATGAGTTTTCAACTACTTTACTTTTGCAGAAAATTCAAAACATTCATTATTCAATAGGACTCAAAAGCAAAAAGCAGCTGTTTGAATGAACACTCACATCTCTTGGTAGAATCAATCAGGATTGAAATTTTTGATGTTTTTCTACTCCTCTCATGAGCCCAAACAAGACTCTAAAAGGATGAGCTTGCAAGTACTTTACTTTTGGAGAAAATTCAAAACATTCATTATTTAATAGGGACCAATAGCAAAAAGCAGCAGTTTGAATGTACACTCACATTTCTTGGTAGAATCGTGCAGGATTGAAATTTTTGATGTTTTCCTATTCCTCTCAACAGCCCAAACAACTTTCTAAAAGGATGAGTTTGCAACTACTTTACTTTTGGAGAAAATTCAAAACATTCGTTATTCAATAGGGAACAATAGCAAAAAGTAGTGGTTTGAATGAACACTCACATTTCTTGGTAGAATCGTGCAGGATTGAAATTTTTGATGTTTTTCTACTCCTCTCATGAGCCCAAACAAGACTCTAAAAGGATGAACTTGCAGCTTCTTTACTTTTGGAGAAAATTCAAAACGTTCATTATTCAATAGAGCCCAATAGCAAAAAGCAGCGTTTTGAAAGAACAATCACATTTCTTGGTAGAATCATGCAGGATTGAAATTTTTGATGTTTTTTTACTCCTCTCAACAGCCCAAACAAGTTTCTAAAAGGATGAGTTTGCAACTACTTTACTTTTGGAGAAAATTCAAAACATTCATTATTCAATAAGGACCAATAGCAAAAAGCAACGGTTTGAATGAACAATCACATTTCTTGGTAGAATCGTGCAGGATTGAAATTTTTGATGTTTTTCTACTCCTCTCAACAGCCCAAACAAGACTCTAAAAGGATGAACTTGCAACTACTTTACTTTTGGAGAAAATTCAAAACATTCATTATTCAATAGGGCCCAAAATAGCAAAAACCAGCGGTTTGAATGAACACTCACATTTCTTGGTAGAATAGTGCAGAATTTAAATTTTTGATGTTTTTCTACTCCTCTCATGAGCCCAAACAAGACTCTAAAAGGATGAGCTTGCTACTACTTTACTTTTGGAGAAAATTCAAAACATTCATTATTCAATAGGGCCCAAAATAGCAAAAACCAGCGGTTTGGATGAACAATCACATTTCTTGGTAGAATCGTGCAGGATTGAAAATTTTGATGTTTTTCTACTCCTCTCAACAGCCCAAACAAGTTTCTAAAAGGATGAGTTTGCAACTACTTTACTTTTGGAGAAAATTTAAAACATTCATTATTCAATAGGGCCCAAAATAGCAAAAACCAGCGGTTTGAATGAACACTCACATTTCTTGTTAGAATCATGTAGGATTGAAATTTTTGATGTTTTTCTACTCCTCTCAACAGCCCAAACAAGACTCTAAAAGGATGAGCTTGCTACTACTTTACTTTTGGAGAAAATTCAAAACATTCATTATTCAATAGGGCCCAAAATAGCAAAAACCAGCGGTTTGGATGAACAATCACATTTCTTGGTAGAATAGTGCAGGATTGAAATTTTTGATGTTTTTCTACTCCTCTCAACAGCCCAAACAAGTTTCTAAAAGGATGAGTTTGCAACTACTTTACTTTTGGAGAAAATTCAAAACATTCATTATTCAATAAGGCCCAATAGCAAAAAGCAACGGTTTGAATGAACACTCATATTTCTTGGTAGTATCGTGCAGGATTGGAATTTTTGACGTTTTTCTACTCCTCTCATGAGCCCAAACAAGTCTCTATAAGCATGAGCTTGCAACTACTTTACTTTTGCAGAAAATTCAAAACATACATTATTCAATAGGGCCCAAAAGCAAAAAGCAGCTGTTTGAATGAACAATCACATTTCTTGGTAGAATCATTCAGGATTGAAATTTTTGATGTTTATTTACTCCTCTCAACAGCCCAAACAAGTTTCTAAAAGGATGAGTTTGCAACTACTTTACTTTTGGAGAAAATTTAAAACATAAATTATTCAATAGAGCCCAAAATAGCAAAAAACAGCGGTTTGAATGAACACTCACATTTCTTGTTAGAATTATGCAGGATTGAAATTTTTTGATGTTTTTCTACTCCTCTCAACAGTCAAAACAAGTTTCTAAAAGGATGAGTTTGCAACTACTTTACTCTTGGAGAAAATTCAAAACATTCATTATTCAATAGGGACCAATAGCAAAAAGCAGCGGTTTGAATGAACACTCACATTTCTTGGTAGAATCGTGCAGGATTGAAATTTTTTATATTTTTTTACTCCTCTCAACAGCCCAAACAAGTCTCTATAAGGATGAGTTTTCAACTACTTTACTTTTGCAGAAAATTCAAAACATTCATTATTCAATAGGACTCAAAAGCAAAAAAGCAGCTGTTTGAATGAACACTCACATCTCTTGGTAGAATCAATCAGGATTGAAATTTTTGATGTTTTTCTACTCCTCTCATGAGCCCAAACAAGACTCTAAAAGGATGAGCTTGCAAGTACTTTACTTTTGGAGAAAATTCAAAACATTCATTATTTAATAGGGACCAATAGCAAAAAGCAGCAGTTTGAATGTACACTCACATTTCTTGGTAGAATCGTGCAGGATTGAAATTTTTGATGTTTTCCTATTCCTCTCAACAGCCCAAACAACTTTCTAAAAGGATGAGTTTGCAACTACTTTACTTTTGGAGAAAATTCAAAACATTCGTTATTCAATAGGGAACAATAGCAAAAAGTAGTGGTTTGAATGAACACTCACATTTCTTGGTAGAATCGTGCAGGATTGAAATTTTTGATGTTTTTCTACTCCTCTCATGAGCCCAAACAAGACTCTAAAAGGATGAACTTGCAGCTTCTTTACTTTTGGAGAAAATTCAAAACGTTCATTATTCAATAGAGCCCAATAGCAAAAAGCAGCGTTTTGAAAGAACAATCACATTTCTTGGTAGAATCATGCAGGATTGAAATTTTTGATGTTTTTCTACTCCTCTCAACAGCCCAAACAAGACTCTAAAAGGATGAGCTTGCAACTACTTTACTTTTGGAGAAAATTAAAAACATTCATTATTCAATAGTGCCCAAAATAGCAAAAAACAGCGGTTTGAATGAACACTCACATTTCTTGGTAGAATAGTGCAGGATTGAAATTTTTAATGTTTTTCTACTCCTGTCATGAGCCCAAACAAGACTCTAAAAGGATGAGCTTGGTACTACTTTAGTTTTGGAGAAAATTCAAAACATTCATTATTCAATAGGGCCCAAAATAGCAAAAACCAGCGGTTTGGATGAAAAATCACATTTCTTGGTAGAATAGTGCAGGATTGAAATTTTTGATGTTTTTCTACTCCTCTCATGAGCCCAAACAAGTCTCTATAAGCATGAGTTTGCAACTACTTTACTTTTGGAGAAAATTCAAAACATTCATTATTCAATAAGGACCAATAGCAAAAAGCAAAGGTTTGAATGAACAATCACATCTCTTGGTAGAATCATTTAGAATTTAAATTTTTGATGTTTATTTACTCCTCTCAACAGCCCAAACAAGTTTCTAAAAGGATGAGTTTGCAACTACTTTACTTTTGGAGAAAATTCAAAACATTCATTATTCAATAGGGACCAATAGCAAAAAGCAGCGGTTTGAATGAACACTCACATTTCTTGGTAGAATCGTGCAGGATTGAAATGTTTGATATTTTTTTATTCCTCTCAACAGCTCAAACAAGTCTCTATAAGGATGAGTTTTCAACTACTTTACTTTTGCAGAAAATTCAAAACATTCATTATTCAATAGGACCCAAAAGCAAAAAGCAGCTGTTTGAATGAACACTCACATCTCTTGGTAGAATCATTCAGGATTGAAATTTTTGATGTTTTTCTACTCCTCTCATGAGCCCAAACAAGACTCTAAAAGGATGAGCTTGCTACTACTTTACTTTTGGAGAAAATTCAAAACATTCATTATTCAATAGGGCCCAAAATAGCAAAAACCAGCGGTTTGGATGAACAATCACATTTCTTGGTAGAATCGTGCAGGATTGAAAATTTTGATGTTTTTCTACTCCTCTCAACAGCCCAAACAAGTTTCTAAAAGGATGAGTTTGCAACTACTTTACTTTTGGAGAAAATTTAAAACATTCATTATTCAATAGGGCCCAAAATAGCAAAAACCAGCGGTTTGAATGAACACTCACATTTCTTGTTAGAATCATGTAGGATTGAAATTTTTGATGTTTTTCTACTCCTCTCAACAGCCCAAACAAGACTCTAAAAGGATGAGCTTGCTACTACTTTACTTTTGGAGAAAATTCAAAACATTCATTATTCAATAGGGCCCAAAATAGCAAAAACCAGCGGTTTGGATGAACAATCACATTTCTTGGTAGAATAGTGCAGGATTGAAATTTTTGATGTTTTTCTACTCCTCTCAACAGCCCAAACAAGTTTCTAAAAGGATGAGTTTGCAACTACTTTACTTTTGGAGAAAATTCAAAACATTCATTATTCAATAAGGCCCAATAGCAAAAAGCAACGGTTTGAATGAACACTCATATTTCTTGGTAGTATCGTGCAGGATTGGAATTTTTGACGTTTTTCTACTTCTCTCATGAGCCCAAACAAGTCTCTATAAGCATGAGCTTGCAACTACTTTACTTTTGCAGAAAATTCAAAACATACATTATTCAATAGGGCCCAAAAGCAAAAAGCAGCTGTTTGAATGAACAATCACATTTCTTGGTAGAATCATTCAGGATTGAAATTTTTGATGTTTATTTACTCCTCTCAACAGCCCAAACAAGTTTCTAAAAGGATGAGTTTGCAACTACTTTACTTTTGGAGAAAATTTAAAACATAAATTATTCAATAGAGCCCAAAATAGCAAAAAACAGCGGTTTGAATGAACACTCACATTTCTTGTTAGAATTATGCAGGATTGAAATTTTTTGATGTTTTTCTACTCCTCTCAACAGTCAAAACAAGTTTCTAAAAGGATGAGTTTGCAACTACTTTACTCTTGGAGAAAATTCAAAACATTCATTATTCAATAGGGACCAATAGCAAAAAGCAGCGGTTTGAATGAACACTCACATTTCTTGGTAGAATCGTGCAGGATTGAAATTTTTTATATTTTTTTACTCCTCTCAACAGCCCAAACAAGTCTCTATAAGGATGAGTTTTCAACTACTTTACTTTTGCAGAAAATTCAAAACATTCATTATTCAATAGGACTCAAAAGCAAAAAAGCAGCTGTTTGAATGAACACTCACATCTCTTGGTAGAATCAATCAGGATTGAAATTTTTGATGTTTTTCTACTCCTCTCATGAGCCCAAACAAGACTCTAAAAGGATGAGCTTGCAAGTACTTTACTTTTGGAGAAAATTCAAAACATTCATTATTTAATAGGGACCAATAGCAAAAAGCAGCAGTTTGAATGTACACTCACATTTCTTGGTAGAATCGTGCAGGATTGAAATTTTTGATGTTTTCCTATTCCTCTCAACAGCCCAAACAACTTTCTAAAAGGATGAGTTTGCAACTACTTTACTTTTGGAGAAAATTCAAAACATTCGTTATTCAATAGGGAACAATAGCAAAAAGTAGTGGTTTGAATGAACACTCACATTTCTTGGTAGAATCGTGCAGGATTGAAATTTTTGATGTTTTTCTACTCCTCTCATGAGCCCAAACAAGACTCTAAAAGGATGAACTTGCAGCTTCTTTACTTTTGGAGAAAATTCAAAACGTTCATTATTCAATAGAGCCCAATAGCAAAAAGCAGCGTTTTGAAAGAACAATCACATTTCTTGGTAGAATCATGCAGGATTGAAATTTTTGATGTTTTTCTACTCCTCTCAACAGCCCAAACAAGACTCTAAAAGGATGAGCTTGCAACTACTTTACTTTTGGAGAAAATTAAAAACATTCATTATTCAATAGTGCCCAAAATAGCAAAAAACAGCGGTTTGAATGAACACTCACATTTCTTGGTAGAATAGTGCAGGATTGAAATTTTTAATGTTTTTCTACTCCTGTCATGAGCCCAAACAAGACTCTAAAAGGATGAGCTTGGTACTACTTTACTTTTGGAGAAAATTCAAAACATTCATTATTCAATAGGGCCCAAAATAGCAAAAACCAGCGGTTTGGATGAAAAATCACATTTCTTGGTAGAATAGTGCAGGATTGAAATTTTTGATGTTTTTCTACTCCTCTCAACAGCCCAAACAAGTTTCTAAAAGGATGAGTTTGCAACTACTTTACTTTTGGAGAAAATTCAAAACATTCATTATTCAATAAGGACCAATAGCAAAAAGCAAAGGTTTGAATGAACACTCACATTTCTCAGTAGTATTGTGCAGGATTGGAATTTTTGACATTTTTCTACTCCTCTCATGAGCCCAAACAAGTCTCTATAAGCATGAGTTTGCAACTACTTTACTTTTGCAGAAAATTCAAAACATACATTATTCAATAGGGCCCAAAAGCAAAAAGCAGCTGTTTGAATGAACAATCACATCTCTTGGTAGAATCATTTAGAATTTAAATTTTTGATGTTTATTTACTCCTCTCAACAGCCCAAACAAGTTTCTAAAAGGATGAGTTTGCAACTACTTTACTTTTGGAGAAAATTCAAAACATTCATTATTCAATAGGGACCAATAGCAAAAAGCAGCGGTTTGAATGAACACTCACATTTCTTGGTAGAATCGTGCAGGATTGAAATGTTTGATATTTTTTTATTCCTCTCAACAGCTCAAACAAGTCTCTATAAGGATGAGTTTTCAACTACTTTACTTTTGCAGAAAATTCAAAACATTCATTATTCAATAGGACCCAAAAGCAAAAAGCAGCTGTTTGAATGAACACTCACATCTCTTGGTAGAATCATTCAGGATTGAAATTTTTGATGTTTTTCTACTCCTCTCATGAGCCCAAACAAGACTCTAAAAGGATGAGCTTGCAAGTACTTTACTTTTGGAGAAAATTCAAAACATTCATTATTCAATAGGGCCCAAAATAGCAAAAACCAGCGGTTTGAATGAACACTCAAATTTCTTGGTAGAATCGTGCAGGATTGAAATTTTTGATGTTTTTCTACTCCTCTCATGAGCCCAAACAAGACTCTAAAAGGATGAACTTGCAACTACTTTACTTTTGGAGAAAATTCAAAACATTCATTATTCAATAGGGCCCAAAATAGCAAAAAACCAGCGGTTTGAATGAACACTCACATTTCTTGGTAGAATAGTGCAGGATTTACATTTTTGATGTTTTTCTACTCCTCTCATGAGCCCAAACAAGACTCTAAAAGGATGAGCTTGCTACTACTTTACTTTTGGAGAAAATTCAAAACATTCATTATTCAATAGCGCCCAAAATAGCAAAAACCAGCGGTTTGGATGAACAATCACATTTCTTGGTAGAATAGTGCAGGATTGAAATTTTTGATGTTTTTCTACTCCTCTCAATAGCCCAAAGAAGTTTCTAAAAGGATGAGTTTGCAACTACTTTACTTTTGGAGAAAATTCAAAACATTCATTATTCAATAAGGCACAATAGCAAAAAGCAACGGTTTGAATGAACACTCACATTTCTCAGTAGTATTGTGCAGGATTGGAATTTTTGACATTTTTCTACTCCTCTCATGAGCCCAAACAAGTCTCTATAAGCATGAGTTTGCAGCTACTTTACTTTTGCAGAAAATTCAAAACATACATTATTCAATAGGGCCCAAAAGCAAAAAGCAGCTGTTTGAATGAACAATCACATCTCTTGGTAGAATCATTCAGGATTGAAATTTTTGATGTTTATTTACTCCTCTCAACAGCCCAAACAAGTTTCTAAAAGGATGAGTTTGCAACTACTTTACTTTTGGAGAAAATTCAAAACATTCATTATTCAATAGGGACCAATAGCAAAAAGCAGCGGTTTGAATGAACACTCACATTTCTTGGTAGAATTGTGCAGGATTGAAATGTTTGATATTTTTTTACTCCTCTCAACAGCCCAAACAAGTCTCTATAAGGATGAGTTTTCAACTACTTTACTTTTGCAGAAAATTCAAAACATTCATTATTCAATAGGACCCAAAAGCAAAAAGCAGCTGTTTGAATGAACACTCACATCTCTTGGTAGAATCATTCAGGATTGAAATTTTTGATGTTTTTCTACTCCTCTCATGAGCCCAAACAAGACTCTAAAAGGATGAGCTTGCAAGTACTTTACTTTTGGAGAAAATTCAAAACATTCATTATTTAATAGAGCCCAATAGCAAAAAGCAGCGTTTTGAATGAACAATCACATTTCTTGGTAGAATCATGCAGGATTGAAATTTTTGATGTTTTTTTACTCCTCTCAACAGCCCAAACAAGTTTCTAAAAGGATGAGTTTGCAACTACTTTACTTTTGGAGAAAATTCAAAACATTCATTATTCAATAGGGCCCAAAATAGCAAAAACCAGCGGTTTGAATGAACACTCACATTTCTTGGTAGAATAGTGCAGGATTTAAATTTTTGATGTTTTTCTACTCCTCTCATGAGCCCAAACAAAACTCTAAAAGAATGAGCTTGGTACAACTTTACTTTTGGAGAAAATTCAAAACATTCATTATTCAATAGGGCCCAAAATAGCAAAAACCAGCGGTTTGGATGAACAATCACATTTCTTGGTAGAATCGTGCAGGATTGAAAATTTTGATGTTTTTCTACTCCTCTCAACAGCCCAAACAAGTTTCTAAAAGGATGAGTTTGCAACTACTTTACTTTTGGAGAAAATTTAAAACATTCATTATTCAATAGGGCCCAAAATAGCAAAAACAAGTGGTTTGAATGAACACTCACATTTCTTGTTAGAATCATGTAGGATTGAAATTTTTGATGTTTTTCTACTCCTCTCAACAGCCCAAACAAAACTCTTAAAGGATGAGCTTGCAACTACTTTATTTTTGGAGAAAATTCAAAACATTCATTATTCAATAGGGCCCAAAATAGCAAAAACCAGCGGTTTGAATGAACACTCACATTTCTTGTTAGAATCATGTAGGATTGAAATTTTTGATGTTTTTCTACTCCTCTCAACAGCCCAAACAAGACTCTAAAAGGATGATCTTGCTACTACTTTACTTTTGGAGAAAATTCAAAATATTCATTATTCAATAGGGCCCAAAATAGCAAAAACCAGCGGTTTGGATGAACAATCACATTTCTTGGTAGAATAGTGCAGGATTGAAATTTTTGATGTTTTTCTACTCCTCTCAACAGCCCAAACAAGTTTCTAAAAGGATGAGTTTGCAACTACTTTACTTTTGGAGAAAATTCAAAACATTCATTATTCAATAAGGCCCAATAGCAAAAAGCAACGGTTTGAATGAACACTCACATTTCTTGTTAGTATCGTGCAGGATTGGAATTTTTGACGTTTTTCTACTCCTCTCATGAGCCCAAACAAGTCTCTATAAGCATGAGTTTGCAACTACTTTACTTTTGCAGAAAATTCAAAACATACATTATTCAATAGGGCCCAAAAGCAAAAAGCAGCTGTTTGAATGAACAATCACATTTCTTGGTAGAATCATGCAGGATTGAAATTTTTGATGTTTATTTACTCCTCTCAACAGCCCAAACAAGTTTCTAAAAGGATGAGTTTGCAACTACTTTACTTTTGGAGAAAATTTAAAACATTATTTATTCAATAGGGCCCAAAATAGCAAAAACAGCGGTTTGAATGAACACTCACATTTCTTGTTAGAATCATGCAGGATTGAAATTTTTTGATGTTTTTCTACTCCTCTCAACAGCCCAAACAAGACTCTAAAAGGATGAGCTTGCTACTACTTTACTTTTGGAGAAAATTCAAAACATTCATTATTCAATAGGGCCCAAAATAGCAAAAACCAGCGGTTTGGATGAACAATCACATTTCTTGGTAGAATAGTGCAGGATTGAAATTTTTGATGTTTTTCTACTCCTCTCAACAGCCCAAACAAGTTTCTAAAAGGATGAGTTTGCAACTACTTTACTTTTGGAGAAAATTCAAAACATTCATTATTCAATAAGGCCCAATAGCAAAAAGCAACGGTTTGAATGAACACTCACATTTCTTGGTAGTATCGTGCAGGATTGGAATTTTTGATGTTTTTCTACTCCTCTCATGAGCCCAAACAAGTCTCTATAAGCATGAGTTTGCAACTACTTTACTTTTGCAGAAAATTCAAAACATACATTATTCAATAGGGCCCAAAAGCAAAAAGCAGCTGTTTGAATGAACAATCACATTTCTTGGTAGAATCATGCAGGATTGAAATTTTTGATGTTTATTTACTCCTCTCAACAGCCCAAACAAGTTTCTAAAAGGATGAGTTTGCAACTACTTTACTTTTGGAGAAAATTTAAAACATTATTTATTCAATAGGGCCCAAAATAGCAAAAACAGCGGTTTGAATGAACACTCACATTTCTTGATAGAATCATGCAGGATTGAAATTTTTTGATGTTTTTCTACTCCTCTCAACAGTCAAAACAAGTTTCTAAAAGGATGAGTTTGCAACTACTTTACTCTTGGAGAAAATTCAAAACATTCATTATTCAATAGGGACCAATAGCAAAAAGTAGCGGTTTGAATGAACACTCACATTTCTTGGTAGAATCATTCAGGATTGAAATTTTTGATGTTTTTCTACTCCTCTCAACAGCCCAAACAAGTTTCTATAAGGATGAGTTTTCAACTACTTTACTTTTGCAGAAAATTCAAAACATTCATTATTCAATAGGACTCAAAAGCAAAAAGCAGCTGTTTGAATGAACACTCACATCTCTTGGTAGAATCATTCAGGATTGAAATTTTTGATGTTTTTCTACTCCTCTCAACAGCCCAAACAAGTTTCTAAAAGGATGAGTTTGCAACTACTTTACTTTTGGAGAAAACTCAAAACATTCATTATTCAATAAGGACCAATAGCAAAAAGCAACGGTTTGAATGAACACTCACATTTCTCAGTAGTATTGTGCAGGATTGGAATTTTTGACATTTTTCTACTCCTCTCATGAGCCCAAACAAGTCTCTATAAGCATGAGTTTGCAACTACTTTACTTTTGCAGAAAATTCAAAACATACATTATTCAATAGGGCCCAAAAGCAAAAAGCAGCTGTTTGAATGAACAATCACATCTCTTGGTAGAATCATTCAGGATTGAAATTTTTGATGTTTATTTACTCCTCTCAACAGCCCAAACAAGTTTCTAAAAGGATGAGTTTGCAACTACTTTACTTTTGCAGAAAATTCAAAACATTCATTATTCAATAGGGACCAATAGCAAAAAGCAGCGGTTTGAATGAACACTCACATTTCTTGGTAGAATCGTGCAGGATTGAAATGTTTGATATTTTTTTACTCCTCTCAACAGCCCAAACAAGTCTCTATAAGGATGAGTTTTCAACTACTTTACTTTTGCAGAAAATTCAAAACATTCATTATTCAATAGGACCCAAAAGCAAAAAGCAGCTGTTTGAATGAACACTCACATCTCTTGGTAGATTCATTCAGGATTGAAGTTTTTGATGTTTTTCTACTCCTCTCATGAGCCCAAACAAGACTCTAAAAGGATGAGCTTGCAAGTACTTTACTTTTGGAGAAAATTCAAAACATTCATTATTCAATAGGGCCCAAAATAGCAAAAACCAGCGGTTTGAATGAACACTCACATTTCTTGGTAGAATCGTGCAGGATTGAAATTTTTGATGTTTTTCTACTCCTCTTATGAGCCCAAACAAGACTCTAAAAGGATGAACTTGCAACTACTTTACTTTTGGAGAAAATTCAAAACATTCATTATTCAATAGGGCCCAAAATAGCAAAAACCAGCGGTTTGAATGAACAATCACATTTCTTGGTAGAATAGTGCAGGATTGAAATTTTTGATGTTTTTCTACTCCTCTCAACAGCCCAAACAAGTTTCTAATAGGATGAGTTTGCAACTACTTTACTTTTGGAGAAAATTCAAAACATTCATTATTCAATAAGGCCCAATAGCAAAAAGCAAAGGTTTGAATGAACACTCACATTTCTCGGTAGTATCATGCAGGATTGGAATTTTTGACGTTTTTCTACTCCTCTCATGAGCCCAAACAAGTCTCTATAAGCATGAGTTTGCAACTACTTTACTTTTGCAGAAAATTCAAAACATTCATTATTCAATAGGGCCCAAAATCAAAAAGCAACTGTTTGAATGAACAATCACATTTCTTGGTAGAATCGTGCAGGATTGAAATTTTTGATGTTTTTCTACTCCTCTCATGAGCCCAAACAAGACTCTAAAAGGATGAGCTTCCTACTACTTTACTTTTGGAGAAAATTCAAAACATTCATTATTCAATAGGGCCCAAAATAGCAAAAAACAGCGGTTTGGATGAACAATCACATTTCTTGGTAGAATAGTGCAGGATTGAAATTTTTGATGTTTTTCTACTCCTCTCAACAGCCCAAACAAGTTTCTAAAAGGATGAGTTTGCAACTACTTTACTTTTGGAGAAAATTCAAAACATTCATTATTCAATAAGGACCAATAGCAAAAAGCAACGGTTTGAATGAACACTCACATTTCTCAGTAGTATTGTGCAGGATTGGAATTTTTGACATTTTTCTACTCCTCTCATGAGCCCAAACAAGTCTCTATAAGCATGAGTTTGCAACTACTTTACTTTTGCAGAAAATTCAAAACATACATTATTCAATAGGGCCCAAAAGCAAAAAGCAGCTGTTTGAATGAACAATCACATCTCTTGGTAGAATCATTCAGGATTGAAATTTTTGATGTTTATTTACTCCTCTCAATAGCCCAAACAAGATTCTAAAAGGATGAGTTTGCAACTACTTTACTTTTGGAGAAAATTCAAAACATTCATTATTCAATAAGGCCCAATAGCAAAAAGCAACGGTTTGAATGAAAACTCACATTTCTCAGTAGTATTGTGCAGGATTGGAATTTTTGACATTTTTCTACTCCTCTCATGAGCCCAAACAAGTCTCTATAAGCATGAGTTTGCAACTACTTTACTTTTGCAGAAAATTCAAAACATACATTATTCAATAGGGCCCAAAAGCAAAAAGCAGCTGTTTGAATGAACAATCACATCTCTTTGTAGAATCATTCAGGATTGAAATTTTTGATGTTTGTTTACTCCGCTCAACAGCCCAAACAAGTTTCTGAAAGGATGAGTTTGCAACTACTTTACTTTTGGAGAAAATTCAAAACATTCATTGTTCAATAGGACCCAAAAGCAAAAAGCAGCTGTTTGAATGAACACTCACATCTCTTGGTAGAATCATTCAGGATTGAAATTTTTGATGTTTTTCTACTCCTCTCATGAGCCCAAACAAGACTCTAAAAGGATGAGCTTGCAAGTACTTTACTTTTGGAGAAAATTCAAAACATTCATTATTTAATAGAGCCCAATAGCAAAAAGCAGCTGTTTGAATGAACACTCACATCTCTTGGTAGAATCATGCAGGATTGAAATTTTTGATGTTTTTTTACTCCTCTCAACAGCCCAAACAAGTCTCTATAAGGATGAGTTTTCAACTTCTTTACTTTTGCAGAAAATTCAAAACATTCATTATTCAATAGGGCCCAAAATAGCAAAAACCAGCGGTTTGAATGAGCACTCACATTTCTTGGTAGAATCGTGCAGGATTGAAATTTTTGATGTTTTTCTACTCCTCTCAACAGCCCAAACAAGACTCTAAAAGGATGAACTTGCAACTACTTTACTTTTGGAGAAAATTCAAAACATTCATTATTCAATAGGGCCCAAAATAGCAAAAAACCAGCGGTTTGAATGAACACTCACATTTCTTGGTAGAATAGTGCAGGATTTAAATTTTTGATGTTTTTCTACTCCTCTCATGAGCCAAAACAAGACTCTAAAAGGATGAGCTTGCTACTACTTTACTTTTGGAGAAAATTCAAAACATTCATTATTCAATAGGGCCCAAAATAGCAAAAACCAGCGGTTTGGATGAACAATCACATTTCTTGGTAGAATACTGCAGGATTGAAATTTTTGATGTTTTTCTACTCCTCTCAATAGCCCAAAGAAGTTTCTAAAAGGATGAGTTTGCAACTACTTTACTTTTGGAGAAAATTCAAAACATTCATTATTCAATAAGGCACAATAGCAAAAAGCAACGGTTTGAATGAACACTCACATTTCTCAGTAGTATTGTGCAGGATTGGAATTTTTGACATTTTTCTACTCCTCTCATGAGCCCAAACAAGTCTCTATAAGCATGAGTTTGCAGCTACTTTACTTTTGCAGAAAATTCAAAACATACATTATTCAATAGGGCCCAAAAGCAAAAAGCAGCTGTTTGAATGAACAATCACATCTCTTGGTAGAATCATATAGGATTGAAATTTTTGATGTTTATTTACTCCTCTCAACAGCCCAAACAAGTTTCTAAAAGGATGAGTTTGCAACTACTTTACTTTTGGAGAAAATTCAAAACATTCATTATTCAATAGGGACCAATAGCAAAAAGCAGCGGTTTGAATGAACACTCACATTTCTTGGTAGAAATGTGCAGGATTGAAATGTTTGATATTTTTTTACTCCTCTCAACAGCCCAAACAAGTCTCTATAAGGATGAGTTTTCAACTACTTTACTTTTGCAGAAAATTCAAAACATTCATTATTCAATAGGACCCAAAAGCAAAAAGCAGCTGTTTGAATGAACACTCACATCTCTTGGTAGAATCATTCAGGATTGAAATTTTTGATGTTTTTCTACTCCTCTCATGAGCCCAAACAAGACTCTAAAAGGATGAGCTTGCAAGTACTTTACTTTTGGAGAAAATTCAAAACATTCATTATTTAATAGAGCCCAATAGCAAAAAGCAGCGTTTTGAATGAACAATCACATTTCTTGGTAGAATCATGCAGGATTGAAATTTTTCATGTTTTTTTACTCCTCTCAACAGCCCAAACAAGTTTCTAAAAGGATGAGATTGCAACTACTTTACTTTTGGAGAAAATTCAAAACATTCATTATTCAATAGGGCCCAAAATAGCAAAAACCAGCGGTTTGAATGAACACTCACATTTCTTGGTAGAATCATGCAGGATTGAAATTTTTGATGTTTTTCTACTCCTCTCAACAGCCCAAACAAGACTCTAAAAGGATGAACTTGCAACTACTTTACTTTTGGAGAAAATTCAAAACATTCATTATTCAATAGGGCCCAAAATAGCAAAAACCAGCGGTTTGAATGAACACTCACATTTCTTGGTAGAATAGTGCAGGATTTAAATTTTTGATGTTTTTCTACTCCTCTCATGAGCCCAAACAAAACTCTAAAAGAATGAGCTTGGTACAACTTTACTTTTGGAGAAAATTCAAAACATTCATTATTCAATAGGGCCCAAAATAGCAAAAATCAGCGGTTTGGATGAACAATCACATTTCTTGGTAGAATCGTGCAGGATTGAAAATTTTGATGTTTTTCTACTCCTCTCAACAGCCCAAACAAGTTTCTAAAAGGATGAGTTTGCAACTACTTTACTTTTGGAGAAAATTTAAAACATTCATTATTCAATAGGGCCCAAAATAGCAAAAACAAGTGGTTTGAATGAACACTCACATTTCTTGTTAGAATCATGTAGGATTGAAATTTTTGATGTTTTTCTACTCCTCTCAACAGCCCAAACAAAACTATTAAAGGATGAGCTTGCAACTACTTTATTTTTGGAGAAAATTCAAAACATTCATTATTCAATAAGGCCCAATAGCAAAAAGCAACGGTTTGAATGAACACTCACATTTCTTGGTAGTATCGTGCAGGATTGGAATTTTTGACGTTTTTCTACTCCTCTCATGAGCCCAAACAAGTCTCTATAAGCATGAGTTTGCAACTACTTTACTTTTGCAGAAAATTCAAAACATACATTATTCAATAGGGCCCAAAAGCAAAAAGCAGCTGTTTGAATGAACAATCACATTTCTTGGTAGAATCATGCAGGATTGAAATTTTTGACGTTTTTCTACTCCTCTCATGAGCCCAAACAAGTCTCTGTAAGCATGAGTTTGCAACTACTTTACTTTTGCAGAAAATTCAAAACATACATTATTCAATAGGGCCCAAAAGCAAAAAGCAGCTGTTTGAATGAACAATCACATTTCTTGGTAGAATCATGCAGGATTGAAATTTTTGATGTTTATTTACTCCTCTCAACAGCCCAAACAAGTTTCTAAAAGGATGAGTTTGCAACTACTTTACTTTTGGAGAAAATTTAAAACATTATTTATTCAATAGGGCCCAAAATAGCAAAAACAGCGGTTTGAATGAACACTCACATTTCTTGTTAGAATCATGCAGGATTGAAATTTTTTGATGTTTTTCTACTCCTCTCAACAGCCCAAACAAGACTCTAAAAGGATGAGCTTGCTACTACTTTACTTTTGGAGAAAATTCAAAACATTCATTATTCAATAGGGCCCAAAATAGCAAAAACCAGCGGTTTGGATGAACAATCACATTTCTTGGTAGAATAGTGCAGGATTGAAATTTTTGATGTTTTTCTACTCCTCTCAACAGCCCAAACAAGTTTCTAAAAGGATGAGTTTGCAACTACTTTACTTTTGGAGAAAATTCAAAACATTCATTATTCAATAAGGCCCAATAGCAAAAAGCAACGGTTTGAATGAACACTCACATTTCTTGGTAGTATCGTGCAGGATTGGAATTTTTGACGTTTTTCTACTCCTCTCATGAGCCCAAACAAGTCTCTATAAGCATGAGTTTGCAACTACTTTACTTTTGCAGAAAATTCAAAACATACATTATTCAATAGGGCCCAAAAGCAAAAAGCAGCTGTTTGAATGAACAATCACATTTCTTGGTAGAATCATGCAGGATTGAAATTTTTGATGTTTATTTACTCCTCTCAACAGCCCAAACAAGTTTCTAAAAGGATGAGTTTGCAACTACTTTACTTTTGGAGAAAATTTAAAACATTATTTATTCAATAGGGCCCAAAATAGCAAAAACAGCGGTTTGAATGAACACTCACATTTCTTGTTAGAATCATGCAGGATTGAAATTTTTTGATGTTTTTCTACTCCTCTCAACAGTCAAAACAAGTTTCTAAAAGGATGAGTTTGCAACTACTTTACTCTTGGAGAAAATTCAAAACATTCATTATTCAATAGGGACCAATAGCAAAAAGTAGCTGTTTGAATGAACACTCACATTTCTTGGTAGAATCATGCAGGATTGAAATTTTTTATATTTTTTTACTCCTCTCAACAGCCCAAACAAGTCTCTATAAGGATGAGTTTTCAACTACTTTACTTTTGCAGAAAATTCAAAACATTCATTATTCAATAGGACTCAAAAGCAAAAAGCAGCTGTTTGAATGAACACTCACATCTCTTGGTAGAATCATTCAGGATTGAAATTTTTGATGTTTTTCTACTCCTCTCAACAGCCCAAACAAGTTTCTAAAAGGATGAGTTTGCAACTACTTTACTTTTGGAGAAAACTCAAAACATTCATTATTCAATAAGGACCAATAGCAAAAAGCAACGGTTTGAATGACCACTCACATTTCTCAGTAGTATTGTGCAGGATTGGAATTTTTGACATTTTTCTACTCCTCTCATGAGCCCAAACAAGTCTCTATAAGCATGAGTTTGCAACTACTTTACTTTTGCAGAAAATTCAAAACATACATTATTCAATAGGGCCCAAAAGCAAAAAGCAGCTGTTTGAATGAACAATCACATCTCTTGGTAGAATCATTCAGGATTGAAATCTTTGATGTTTATTTACTCCTCTCAACAGCCCAAACAAGTTTCTAAAAGGATGAGTTTGCAACTACTTTACTTTTGCAGAAAATTCAAAACATACATTATTCAATAGGGCCCAAAAGCAAAAAGCAGCTGTTTGAATGAACAATCACATTTCTTGGTAGAATCATGCAGGATTGAAATTTTTGACGTTTTTCTACTCCTCTCATGAGCCCAAACAAGTCTCTGTAAGCATGAGTTTGCAACTACTTTACTTTTGCAGAAAATTCAAAACATACATTATTCAATAGGGCCCAAAAGCAAAAAGCAGCTGTTTGAATGAACAATCACATTTCTTGGTAGAATCATGCAGGATTGAAATTTTTGATGTTTATTTACTCCTCTCAACAGCCCAAACAAGTTTCTAAAAGGATGAGTTTGCAACTACTTTACTTTTGGAGAAAATTTAAAACATTATTTATTCAATAGGGCCCAAAATAGCAAAAACAGCGGTTTGAATGAACACTCACATTTCTTGTTAGAATCATGCAGGATTGAAATTTTTTGATGTTTTTCTACTCCTCTCAACAGCCCAAACAAGACTCTAAAAGGATGAGCTTGCTACTACTTTACTTTTGGAGAAAATTCAAAACATTCATTATTCAATAGGGCCCAAAATAGCAAAAACCAGCGGTTTGGATGAACAATCACATTTCTTGGTAGAATAGTGCAGGATTGAAATTTTTGATGTTTTTCTACTCCTCTCAACAGCCCAAACAAGTTTCTAAAAGGATGAGTTTGCAACTACTTTACTTTTGGAGAAAATTCAAAACATTCATTATTCAATAAGGCCCAATAGCAAAAAGCAACGGTTTGAATGAACACTCACATTTCTTGGTAGTATCGTGCAGGATTGGAATTTTTGACGTTTTTCTACTCCTCTCATGAGCCCAAACAAGTCTCTATAAGCATGAGTTTGCAACTACTTTACTTTTGCAGAAAATTCAAAACATACATTATTCAATAGGGCCCAAAAGCAAAAAGCAGCTGTTTGAATGAACAATCACATTTCTTGGTAGAATCATGCAGGATTGAAATTTTTGATGTTTATTTACTCCTCTCAACAGCCCAAACAAGTTTCTAAAAGGATGAGTTTGCAACTACTTTACTTTTGGAGAAAATTTAAAACATTATTTATTCAATAGGGCCCAAAATAGCAAAAACAGCGGTTTGAATGAACACTCACATTTCTTGTTAGAATCATGCAGGATTGAAATTTTTTGATGTTTTTCTACTCCTCTCAGCAGTCAAAACAAGTTTCTAAAAGGATGAGTTTGCAACTACTTTACTCTTGGAGAAAATTCAAAACATTCATTATTCAATAGGGACCAATAGCAAAAAGTAGCTGTTTGAATGAACACTCACATTTCTTGGTAGAATCATGCAGGATTGAAATTTTTTATATTTTTTTACTCCTCTCAACAGCCCAAACAAGTCTCTATAAGGATGAGTTTTCAACTACTTTACTTTTGCAGAAAATTCAAAACATTCATTATTCAATAGGACTCAAAAGCAAAAAGCAGCTGTTTGAATGAACACTCACATCTCTTGGTAGAATCATTCAGGATTGAAATTTTTGATGTTTTTCTACTCCTCTCAACAGCCCAAACAAGTTTCTAAAAGGATGAGTTTGCAACTACTTTACTTTTGGAGAAAACTCAAAACATTCATTATTCAATAAGGACCAATAGCAAAAAGCAACGGTTTGAATGACCACTCACATTTCTCAGTAGTATTGTGCAGGATTGGAATTTTTGACATTTTTCTACTCCTCTCATGAGCCCAAACAAGTCTCTATAAGCATGAGTTTGCAACTACTTTACTTTTGCAGAAAATTCAAAACATACATTATTCAATAGGGCCCAAAAGCAAAAAGCAGCTGTTTGAATGAACAATCACATCTCTTGGTAGAATCATTCAGGATTGAAATCTTTGATGTTTATTTACTCCTCTCAACAGCCCAAACAAGTTTCTAAAAGGATGAGTTTGCAACTACTTTACTTTTGCAGAAAATTCAAAACATACATTATTCAATAGGGCCCAAAAGCAAAAAGCAGCTGTTTGAATGAACAATCACATTTCTTGGTAGAATCATGCAGGATTGAAATTTTTGACGTTTTTCTACTCCTCTCATGAGCCCAAACAAGTCTCTGTAAGCATGAGTTTGCAACTACTTTACTTTTGCAGAAAATTCAAAACATACATTATTCAATAGGGCCCAAAAGCAAAAAGCAGCTGTTTGAATGAACAATCACATTTCTTGGTAGAATCATGCAGGATTGAAATTTTTGATGTTTATTTACTCCTCTCAACAGCCCAAACAAGTTTCTAAAAGGATGAGTTTGCAACTACTTTACTTTTGGAGAAAATTTAAAACATTATTTATTCAATAGGGCCCAAAATAGCAAAAACAGCGGTTTGAATGAACACTCACATTTCTTGTTAGAATCATGCAGGATTGAAATTTTTTGATGTTTTTCTACTCCTCTCAACAGCCCAAACAAGACTCTAAAAGGATGAGCTTGCTACTACTTTACTTTTGGAGAAAATTCAAAACATTCATTATTCAATAGGGCCCAAAATAGCAAAAACCAGCGGTTTGGATGAACAATCACATTTCTTGGTAGAATAGTGCAGGATTGAAATTTTTGATGTTTTTCTACTCCTCTCAACAGCCCAAACAAGTTTCTAAAAGGATGAGTTTGCAACTACTTTACTTTTGGAGAAAATTCAAAACATTCATTATTCAATAAGGCCCAATAGCAAAAAGCAACGGTTTGAATGAACACTCACATTTCTTGGTAGTATCGTGCAGGATTGGAATTTTTGACGTTTTTCTACTCCTCTCATGAGCCCAAACAAGTCTCTATAAGCATGAGTTTGCAACTACTTTACTTTTGCAGAAAATTCAAAACATACATTATTCAATAGGGCCCAAAAGCAAAAAGCAGCTGTTTGAATGAACAATCACATTTCTTGGTAGAATCATGCAGGATTGAAATTTTTGATGTTTATTTACTCCTCTCAACAGCCCAAACAAGTTTCTAAAAGGATGAGTTTGCAACTACTTTACTTTTGGAGAAAATTTAAAACATTATTTATTCAATAGGGCCCAAAATAGCAAAAACAGCGGTTTGAATGAACACTCACATTTCTTGTTAGAATCATGCAGGATTGAAATTTTTTGATGTTTTTCTACTCCTCTCAACAGTCAAAACAAGTTTCTAAAAGGATGAGTTTGCAACTACTTTACTCTTGGAGAAAATTCAAAACATTCATTATTCAATAGGGACCAATAGCAAAAAGTAGCTGTTTGAATGAACACTCACATTTCTTGGTAGAATCATGCAGGATTGAAATTTTTTATATTTTTTTACTCCTCTCAACAGCCCAAACAAGTCTCTATAAGGATGAGTTTTCAACTACTTTACTTTTGCAGAAAATTCAAAACATTCATTATTCAATAGGACTCAAAAGCAAAAAGCAGCTGTTTGAATGAACACTCACATCTCTTGGTAGAATCATTCAGGATTGAAATTTTTGATGTTTTTCTACTCCTCTCAACAGCCCAAACAAGTTTCTAAAAGGATGAGTTTGCAACTACTTTACTTTTGGAGAAAACTCAAAACATTCATTATTCAATAAGGACCAATAGCAAAAAGCAACGGTTTGAATGACCACTCACATTTCTCAGTAGTATTGTGCAGGATTGGAATTTTTGACATTTTTCTACTCCTCTCATGAGCCCAAACAAGTCTCTATAAGCATGAGTTTGCAACTACTTTACTTTTGCAGAAAATTCAAAACATACATTATTCAATAGGGCCCAAAAGCAAAAAGCAGCTGTTTGAATGAACAATCACATCTCTTGGTAGAATCATTCAGGATTGAAATCTTTGATGTTTATTTACTCCTCTCAACAGCCCAAACAAGTTTCTAAAAGGATGAGTTTGCAACTACTTTACTTTTGCAGAAAATTCAAAACATTCATTATTCAATAGGGACCAATAGCAAAAAGCAGCGGTTTGAATGAACACTCACATTTCTTGGTAGAATCGTGCAGGATTGAAATGTTTGATATTTTTTTACTCCTCTCAACAGCCCAAACAAGTCTCTATAAGGATGAGTTTTCAACTACTTTACTTTTGCAGAAAATTCAAAACATTCATTATTCAATAGGACCCAAAAGCAAAAAGCAGCTGTTTGAATGAACACTCACATCTCTTGGTAGAATCATTCAGGATTGAAGTTTTTGATGTTTTTCTACTCCTCTCATGAGCCCAAACAAGACTCTAAAAGGATGAGCTTGCAAGTACTTTACTTTTGGAGAAAATTCAAAACATTCATTATTCAATAGGGCCCAAAATAGCAAAAACCAGCGGTTTGAATGAACACTCACATTTCTTGGTAGAATCGTGCAGGATTGAAATTTTTGATGTTTTTCTACTCCTCTCATGAGCCAAACAAGACTCTAAAAGGATGAACTTGCAACTACTTTACTTTTGGAGAAAATTCAAAACATTCATTATTCAATAGGGCCCAAAATAGCAAAAACCAGCGGTTTGAATGAACAATCACATTTCTTGGTAGAATAGTGCAGGATTTAAATTTTTGATGTTTTTCTACTCCTCTCATGAGCCCAAACAAGACTCTAAAAGGATGAGCTTGCTACTACTTTACTTTTGGAGAAAATTCAAAACATTCATTATTCAATAGGGCCCAAAATAGCAAAAACCAGCGGTTTGGATGAACAATCACATTTCTTGGTAGAATCGTGCAGGATTGAAAATTTTGATGTTTTTCTACTCCTCTCAACAGCCCAAACAAGTTTCTAAAAGGATGAGTTTGCAACTACTTTACTTTTGGAGAAAATTTAAAACATTCATTATTCAATAGGGCCCAAAATAGCAAAAACCAGCGGTTTGAATGAACACTCACATTTCTTGTTAGAATCATGTAGGATTGAATTTTTTGATGTTTTTCTACTCCTCTCAACAGCCCAAACAAAACTCTTAAAGGATGAGCTTGCAACTACTTTATTTTTGGAGAAAATTCAAAACATTCATTATTCAATAGGGCCCAAAATAGCAAAAACCAGCGGTTTGAATGAACACTCACATTTCTTGGTAGAATAGTGCAGGATTGAAATTTTTGATGTTTTTCTACTCCTCTCATGAGCCCAAACAAGACTCTAAAAGGATGAGCTTGCTACTACTTTACTTTTGGAGAAAATTCAAAACATTCATTATGCAATAGGGCACAAAATAGCAAAAACCAGCGGTTTGGATGAACAATCACATTTCTTGGTAGAATAGTGCAGGATTGAAATTTTTGATGTTTTTCTACTCCTCTCAACAGCCCAAACAAGTTTCTAATAGGATGAGTTTGCAACTACTTTACTTTTGGAGAAAATTCAAAACATTCATTATTCAATAAGGCCCAATAGCAAAAAGCAAAGGTTTGAATGAACACTCACATTTCTCGGTAGTATCATGCAGGATTGGAATTTTTGACGTTTTTCTACTCCTCTCATGAGCCCAAACAAGTCTCTATAAGCATGAGTTTGCAACTACTTTACTTTTCCAGAAAATTCAAAACATTCATTATTCAATAGGGCCCAAAATCAAAAAGCAACTGTTTGAATGAACAATCACATTTCTTGGTAGAATCGTGCAGGATTGAAATTTTTGATGTTTTTCTACTCCTCTCATGAGCCCAAACAAGACTCTAAAAGGATGAGCTTCCTACTACTTTACTTTTGGAGAAAATTCAAAACATTCATTATTCAATAGGGCCCAAAATAGCAAAAAACAGCGGTTTGGATGAACAATCACATTTCTTGGTAGAATAGTGCAGGATTGAAATTTTTGATGTTTTTCTACTCCTCTCAACAGCCCAAACAAGTTTCTAAAAGGATGAGTTTGCAACTACTTTACTTTTGGAGAAAATTCAAAACATTCATTATTCAATAAGGACCAATAGCAAAAAGCAACGGTTTGAATGAACACTCACATTTCTCAGTAGTATTGTGCAGGATTGGAATTTTTGACATTTTTCTACTCCTCTCATGAGCCCAAACAAGTTTCTATAAGCATGAGTTTGCAACTACTTTACTTTTGCAGAAAATTCAAAACATACATTATTCAATAGGGCCCAAAAGCAAAAAGCAGCTGTTTGAATGAACAATCACATCTCTTGGTAGAATCATTCAGGATTGAAATTTTTGATGTTTATTTACTCCGCTCAACAGCCCAAACAAGTTTCTAAAAGGATGAGTTTGCAACTACTTTACTTTTGGAGAAAATTCAAAACATTCATTATTCAATAGGACCCAAAAGCAAAAAGCAGCTGTTTGAATGAACACTCACATCTCTTGGTAGAATCATTCAGGATTGAAATTTTTGATGTTTTTCTACTCCTCTCATGAGCCCAAACAAGACTCTAAAAGGATGAGCTTGCAAGTACTTTACTTTTGGAGAAAATTCAAAACATTCATTATTTAATAGAGCCCAATAGCAAAAAGCAGCGTTTTGAATGAACAATCACATTTCTTGGTAGAATAATGCAGGATTGAAATTTTTGATGTTTTTTTACTCCTCTCAACAGCCCAAACAAGTCTCTATAAGGATGAGTTTTCAACTACTTTACTTTTGCAGAAAATTCAAAACATTCATTATTCAATAGGGCCCAAAATAGCAAAAACCAGCGGTTTGAATGAACACTCACATTTCTTGGTAGAATCGTGCAGGATTGAAATTTTTGATGTTTTTCTACTCCTCTCAACAGCCCAAACAAGACTCTAAAAGGATGAACTTGCAGCTACTTTACTTTTGGAGAAAATTCAAAACATTCATTATTCAATAGGGCCCAAAATAGCAAAAACCAGCGGTTTGAATGAACACTCACATTTCTTGGTAGAATAGTGCAGGATTTAAATTTTTGATGTTTTTCTACTCCTCTCATGAGCCCAAACAAGACTCTAAAAGGATGAGCTTGCTACTACTTTACTTTTGGAGAAAATTCAAAACATTCATTATTCAATAGGGCCCAAAATAGCAAAAACCAGCGGTTTGAATGAACAATCACATTTCTTGGTAGAATAGTGCAGGATTGAAATTTTTGATGTTTTTCTACTCCTCTCAACAGCCCAAACAAGTTTCTAAAAGGATGAGTTTGCAACTACTTTACTTTTGGAGAAAATTCAAAACATTCATTATTTAATAAGGCCCAATAGCAAAAAGCAACGGTTTGAATGAACACTCACATTTCTCGGTAGTATCGTGCAGGATTGGAATTTTTGACGTTTTTCTACTCCTCTCATGAGCCCAAACAAGTCTCTATAAGCATGAGTTTGCAACTACTTTACTTTTGCAGAAAATTCAAAACATTCATTATTCAATAGGGCCCAAAAGCAAAAAGCAGTGGTTTGAATGAACAATCACATTTCTTGGTAGAATCGTGCAGGATTGAAATTTTTGATGTTTTTCTACTCCTCTCATGAGCCCAAACAAGACTCTAAAAGAATGAGCTTGCTACTACTTTACTTTTGGAGAAAATTCAAAACATTCATTATTCAATAGGGCCCAAAATAGCAAAAACCAGCGGTTTGGATGAACAATCACATTTCTTGGTAGAATAGTGCAGGATTGAAATTTTTGATGTTTTTCTACTCCTCTCAATAGCCCAAAGAAGTTTCTAAAAGGATGAGTTTGCAACTACTTTACTTTTGGAGAAAATTCAAAACATTCATTATTCAATAAGGCACAATAACAAAAAGCAACGGTTTGAATGAACACTCACATTTCTCAGTAGTATTGTGCAGGATTGGAATTTTTGACATTTTTCTACTCCTCTCATGAGCCCAAACAATTCTCTATAAGCATGAGTTTGCAGCTACTTTACTTTTGCAGAAAATTCAAAACATACATTATTCAATAGGGCCCAAAAGCAAAAAGCAGCTGTTTGAATGAACAATCACATCTCTTGGTAGAATCATTCAGGATTGAAATTTTTGATGTTTATTTACTCCTCTCAACAGCCCAAACAAGTTTCTAAAAGGATGAGTTTGCAACTACTTTACTTTTGGAGAAAATTCAAAACATTCATTATTCAATAGGGACCAATAGCAAAAAGCAGCGGTTTGAATGAACACTCACATTTCTTGGTAGAATTGTGCAGGATTGAAATGTTTGATATTTTTTTACTCCTCTCAACAGCCCAAACAAGTCTCTATAAGGATGAGTTTTCAACTACTTTACTTTTGCAGAAAATTCAAAACATTCATTATTCAATAGGACCCAAAAGCAAAAAGCAGCTGTTTGAATGAACACTCACATCTCTTGGTAGAATCATTGAGGATTGAAATTTTTGATGTTTTTCTACTCCTCTCATGAGCCCAAACAAGACTCTAAAAGGATGAGCTTGCAAGTACTTTACTTTTGGAGAAAATTCAAAACATTCATTATTTAATAGAGCCCAATAGCAAAAAGCAGCGTTTTGAATGAACAATCACATTTCTTGGTAGAATCATGCAGGATTGAAATTTTTGATGTTTTTTTACTCCTCTCAACAGCCCAAACAAGTTTCTAAAAGGATGAGTTTGCAACTACTTTACTTTTGGAGAAAATTCAAAACATTCATTATTCAATAGGGCCCAAAATAGCAAAAACAGCGGTTTGAATGAACACTCACATTTCTTGGTAGAATCGTGCAGGATTGAAATTTTTGATGTTTTTCTACTCCTCTCAACAGCCCAAACAAGACTCTAAAAGGATGAACTTGCAACTACTTTACTTTTGGAGAAAATTCAAAACATTCATTATTCAATAGGGCCCAAAATAGCAAAAACCAGCGGTTTGAATGAACACTCACATTTCTTGGTAGAATAGTGCAGGATTTAAATTTTTGATGTTTTCATACTCCTCTCATGAGCCCAAACAAAACTCTAAAAGAATGAGCTTGCTACAACTTTACTTTTGGAGAAAATTCAAAACATTTATTATTCAATAGGGCCCAAAATAGCAAAAACCAGCGGTTTGGATGAACAATCACATTTCTTGGTAGAATCGTGCAGGATTGAAAATTTTGATGTTTTTCTACTCCTCTCAACAGCCCAAACAAGTTTCTAAAAGGATGAGTTTGCAACTACTTTACTTTTGGAGAAAATTTAAAACATTCATTATTCAATAGGGCCCAAAAAGCAAAAACCAGTGATTTGAATGAACACTCACATTTCTTGTTAGAATCATGTAGGATTGAAATTTTTGATGTTTTTCTACTCCTCTCAACAGCCCAAACAAAACTCTTAAAGGATGAGCTTGCAACTACTTTATTTTTGGAGAAAATTCAAAACATTCATTATTCAATAGGGCCCAAAATAGCAAAAACCAGCGGTTTGAATGAACACTCACATTTCTTGTTAGAATCATGTAGGATTGAAATTTTTGATGTTTTACTACTCCTCTCAACAGCCCAAACAAGACTCTAAAAGGATGAGCTTGCTACTACTTTACTTTTGGAGAAAATTCAAAACATTCAATATTCAATAGGGCCCAAAATAGCAAAAACCAGCGGTTTGGATGAACAATCACATTTCTTGGTAGAATAGTGCAGGATTGAAATTTTTGATGTTTTTCTACTCCTCTCAACAGCCCAAACAAGTTTCTAAATGGATGAGTTTGCAACTACTTTACTTTTGGAGAAAATTCAAAACATTCATTATTCAATAAGGCCCAATAGCAAAAAGCAACGGTTTGAATGAACACTCACATTTCTTGTTAGTATCGTGCAGGATTGGAATTTTTGACGTTTTTCTACTCCTCTCATGAGCCCAAACAAGTCTCTATAAGCATGAGTTTGCAACTACTTTACTTTTGCAGAAAATTCAAAACATACATTATTCAATAGGGCCCAAAAGCAAAAAGCAGCTGTTTGAATGAACAATCACATTTCTTGGTAGAATCATGCAGGATTGAAATTTTTGATGTTTATTTACTCCTCTCAACAGCCCAAACAAGTTTCTAAAAGGATGAGTTTGCAACTACTTTACTTTTGGAGAAAATTTAAAACATTATTTATTCAATAGGGCCCAAAATAGCAAAAACAGCGGTTTGAATGAACACTCACATTTCTTGTTAGAATCATGCAGGATTGAAATTTTTTGATGTTTTTCTACTCCTCTCAACAGCCCAAACAAGACTCTAAAAGGATGAGCTTGCTACTACTTTACTTTTGGAGAAAATTCAAAACATTCATTATTCAATAGGGCCCAAAATAGCAAAAACCAGCGGTTTGGATGAACAATCACATTTCTTGGTAGAATAGTGCAGGATTGAAATTTTTGATGTTTTTCTACTCCTCTCAACAGCCCAAACAAGTTTCTAAAAGGATGAGTTTGCAACTACTTTACTTTTGGAGAAAATTCAAAACATTCATTATTCAATAAGGCCCAATAGCAAAAAGCAACGGTTTGAATGAACACTCACATTTCTTGGTAGTATCGTGCAGGATTGGAATTTTTGATGTTTTTCTACTCCTCTCATGAGCCCAAACAAGTCTCTATAAGCATGAGTTTGCAACTACTTTACTTTTGCAGAAAATTCAAAACATACATTATTCAATAGGGCCCAAAAGCAAAAAGCAGCTGTTTGAATGAACAATCACATTTCTTGGTAGAATCATGCAGGATTGAAATTTTTGATGTTTATTTACTCCTCTCAACAGCCCAAACAAGTTTCTAAAAGGATGAGTTTGCAACTACTTTACTTTTGGAGAAAATTTAAAACATTATTTATTCAATAGGGCCCAAAATAGCAAAAACAGCGGTTTGAATGAACACTCACATTTCTTGATAGAATCATGCAGGATTGAAATTTTTTGATGTTTTTCTACTCCTCTCAACAGTCAAAACAAGTTTCTAAAAGGATGAGTTTGCAACTACTTTACTCTTGGAGAAAATTCAAAACATTCATTATTCAATAGGGACCAATAGCAAAAAGTAGCGGTTTGAATGAACACTCACATTTCTTGGTAGAATCATGCAGGATTGAAATTTTTTATATTTTTTTACTCCTCTCAACAGCCCAAACAAGTCTCTATAAGGATGAGTTTTCAACTACTTTACTTTTGCAGAAAATTCAAAACATTCATTATTCAATAGGACTCAAAAGCAAAAAGCAGCTGTTTGAATGAACACTCACATCTCTTGGTAGAATCATTCAGGATTGAAATTTTTGATGTTTTTCTACTCCTCTCAACAGCCCAAACAAGTTTCTAAAAGGATGAGTTTGCAACTACTTTACTTTTGGAGAAAACTCAAAACATTCATTATTCAATAAGGACCAATAGCAAAAAGCAACGGTTTGAATGAACACTCACATTTCTCAGTAGTATTGTGCAGGATTGGAATTTTTGACATTTTTCTACTCCTCTCATGAGCCCAAACAAGTCTCTATAAGCATGAGTTTGCAACTACTTTACTTTTGCAGAAAATTCAAAACATACATTATTCAATAGGGCCCAAAAGCAAAAAGCAGCTGTTTGAATGAACAATCACATCTCTTGGTAGAATCATTCAGGATTGAAATTTTTGATGTTTATTTACTCCTCTCAACAGCCCAAACAAGTTTCTAAAAGGATGAGTTTGCAACTACTTTACTTTTGCAGAAAATTCAAAACATTCATTATTCAATAGGGACCAATAGCAAAAAGCAGCGGTTTGAATGAACACTCACATTTCTTGGTAGAATCGTGCAGGATTGAAATGTTTGATATTTTTTTACTCCTCTCAACAGCCCAAACAAGTCTCTATAAGGATGAGTTTTCAACTACTTTACTTTTGCAGAAAATTCAAAACATTCATTATTCAATAGGACCCAAAAGCAAAAAGCAGCTGTTTGAATGAACACTCACATCTCTTGGTAGATTCATTCAGGATTGAAGTTTTTGATGTTTTTCTACTCCTCTCATGAGCCCAAACAAGACTCTAAAAGGATGAGCTTGCAAGTACTTTACTTTTGGAGAAAATTCAAAACATTCATTATTCAATAGGGCCCAAAATAGCAAAAACCAGTGGTTTGAATGAACACTCACATTTCTTGGTAGAATCGTGCAGGATTGAAATTTTTGATGTTTTTCTACTCCTCTCATGAGCCCAAACAAGACTCTAAAAGGATGAACTTGCAACTACTTTACTTTTGGAGAAAATTCAAAACATTCATTATTCAATAGGGCCCAAAATAGCAAAAACCAGCGGTTTGAATGAACAATCACATTTCTTGGTAGAATAGTGCAGGATTGAAATTTTTGATGTTTTTCTACTCCTCTCAACAGCCCAAACAAGTTTCTAATAGGATGAGTTTGCAACTACTTTACTTTTGGAGAAAATTCAAAACATTCATTATTCAATAAGGCCCAATAGCAAAAAGCAAAGGTTTGAATGAACACTCACATTTCTCGGTAGTATCATGCAGGATTGGAATTTTTGACGTTTTTCTACTCCTCTCATGAGCCCAAACAAGTCTCTATAAGCATGAGTTTGCAACTACTTTACTTTTGCAGAAAATTCAAAACATTCATTATTCAATAGGGCCCAAAATCAAAAAGCAACTGTTTGAATGAACAATCACATTTCTTGGTAGAATCGTGCAGGATTGAAATTTTTGATGTTTTTCTACTCCTCTCATGAGCCCAAACAAGACTCTAAAAGGATGAGCTTCCTACTACTTTACTTTTGGAGAAAATTCAAAACATTCATTATTCAATAGGGCCCAAAATAGCAAAAAACAGCGGTTTGGATGAACAATCACATTTCTTGGTAGAATAGTGCAGGATTGAAATTTTTGATGTTTTTCTACTCCTCTCAACAGCCCAAACAAGTTTCTAAAAGGATGAGTTTGCAACTACTTTACTTTTGGAGAAAATTCAAAACATTCATTATTCAATAAGGACCAATAGCAAAAAGCAACGGTTTGAATGAACACTCACATTTCTCAGTAGTATTGTGCAGGATTGGAATTTTTGACATTTTTCTACTCCTCTCATGAGCCCAAACAAGTCTCTATATGCATGAGTTTGCAACTACTTTACTTTTGCAGAAAATTCAAAACATACATTATTCAATAGGGCCCAAAAGCAAAAAGCAGCTGTTTGAATGAACAATCACATCTCTTGGTAGAATCATTCAGGATTGAAATTTTTGATGTTTATTTACTCCTCTCAATAGCCCAAACAAGTTTCTAAAAGGATGAGTTTGCAACTACTTTACTTTTGGAGAAAATTCAAAACATTCATTATTCAATAAGGCCCAATAGCAAAAAGGAACGGTTTGAATGAAAACTCACATTTCTCAGTAGTATTGTGCAGGATTGGAATTTTTGACATTTTTCTACTCCTCTCATGAGCCCAAACAAGTCTCTATAAGCATGAGTTTGCAACTACTTTACTTTTGCAGAAAATTCAAAACATACATTATTCAATAGGGCCCAAAAGCAAAAAGCAGCTGTTTGAATGAACAATCACATCTCTTTGTAGAATCATTCAGGATTGAAATTTTTGATGTTTATTTACTCCGCTCAACAGCCCAAACAAGTTTCTGAAAGGATGAGTTTGCAACTACTTTACTTTTGGAGAAAATTCAAAACATTCATTGTTCAATAGGACCCAAAAGCAAAAAGCAGCTGTTTGAATGAACACTCACATCTCTTGGTAGAATCATTCAGGATTGAAATTTTTGATGTTTTTCTACTCCTCTCATGAGCCCAAACAAGACTCTAAAAGGATGAGCTTGCAAGTACTTTACTTTTGGAGAAAATTCAAAACATTCATTATTTAATAGAGCCCAATAGCAAAAAGCAGCTGTTTGAATGAACACTCACATCTCTTGGTAGAATCATGCAGGATTGAAATTTTTGATGTTTTTTTACTCCTCTCAACAGCCCAAACAAGTCTCTATAAGGATGAGCTTTCAACTTCTTTACTTTTGCAGAAAATTCAAAACATTCATTATTCAATAGGGCCCAAAATAGCAAAAACCAGCGGTTTGAATGAACACTCACATTTCTTGGTAGAATCGTGCAGGATTGAAATTTTTGATGTTTTTCTACTCCTCTCAACAGCCCAAACAAGACTCTAAAAGGATGAACTTGCAACTACTTTACTTTTGGAGAAAATTCAAAACATTCATTATTCAATAGGGCCCAAAATAGCAAAAAACCAGCGGTTTGAATGAACACTCACATTTCTTGGTAGAATAGTGCAGGATTTAAATTTTTGATGTTTTTCTACTCCTCTCATGAGCCAAAACAAGACTCTAAAAGGATGAGCTTGCTACTACTTTACTTTTGGAGAAAATTCAAAACATTCATTATTCAATAGGGCCCAAAATAGCAAAAACCAGCGGTTTGGATGAACAATCACATTTCTTGGTAGAATACTGCAGGATTGAAATTTTTGATGTTTTTCTACTCCTCTCAATAGCCCAAAGAAGTTTCTAAAAGGATGAGTTTGCAACTACTTTACTTTTGGAGAAAATTCAAAACATTCATTATTCAATAAGGCACAATAGCAAAAAGCAACGGTTTGAATGAACACTCACATTTCTCAGTAGTATTGTGCAGGATTGGAATTTTTGACATTTTTCTACTCCTCTCATGAGCCCAAACAAGTCTCTATAAGCATGAGTTTGCAGCTACTTTACTTTTGCAGAAAATTCAAAACATACATTATTCAATAGGGCCCAAAAGCAAAAAGCAGCTGTTTGAATGAACAATCACATCTCTTGGTAGAATCATATAGGATTGAAATTTTTGATGTTTATTTACTCCTCTCAACAGCCCAAACAAGTTTCTAAAAGGATGAGTTTGCAACTACTTTACTTTTGGAGAAAATTCAAAACATTCATTATTCAATAGGGACCAATAGCAAAAAGCAGCGGTTTGAATGAACACTCACATTTCTTGGTAGAATTGTGCAGGATTGAAATGTTTGATATTTTTTTACTCCTCTCAACAGCCCAAACAAGTCTCTATAAGGATGAGTTTTCAACTACTTTACTTTTGCAGAAAATTCAAAACATTCATTATTCAATAGGACCCAAAAGCAAAAAGCAGCTGTTTGAATGAACACTCACATCTCTTGGTAGAATCATTCAGGATTGAAATTTTTGATGTTTTTCTACTCCTCTCATGAGCCCAAACAAGACTCTAAAAGGATGAGCTTGCAAGTACTTTACTTTTGGAGAAAATTCAAAACATTCATTATTTAATAGAGCCCAATAGCAAAAAGCAGCGTTTTGAATGAACAATCACATTTCTTGGTAGAATCATGCAGGATTGAAATTTTTGATGTTTTTTTACTCCTCTCAACAGCCCAAACAAGTTTCTAAAAGGATGAGTTTGCAACTACTTTACTTTTGGAGAAAATTCAAAACATTCATTATTCAATAGGGCCCAAAATAGCAAAAACCAGCGGTTTGAATGAACACTCACATTTCTTGGTAGAATCGTGCAGGATTGAAATTTTTGATGTTTTTCTACTCCTCTCAACAGCCCAAACAAGACTCTAAAAGGATGAACTTGCAGCTACTTTACTTTTGGAGAAAATTCAAAACATTCATTATTCAATAGGGCCCAAAATAGCAAAAACCAGCGGTTTGAATGAACACTCACATTTCTTGGTAGAATAGTGCAGGATTTAAATTTTTGATGTTTTTCTACTCCTCTCATGAGCCCAAACAAGACTCTAAAAGGATGAGCTTGCTACTACTTTACTTTTGGAGAAAATTCAAAACATTCATTATTCAATAGGGCCCAAAATAGCAAAAACCAGCGGTTTGAATGAACAATCACATTTCTTGGTAGAATAGTGCAGGATTGAAATTTTTGATGTTTTTCTACTCCTCTCAACAGCCCAAACAAGTTTCTAAAAGGATGAGTTTGCAACTACTTTACTTTTGGAGAAAATTCAAAACATTCATTATTTAATAAGGCCCAATAGCAAAAAGCAACGGTTTGAATGAACACTCACATTTCTCGGTAGTATCGTGCAGGATTGGAATTTTTGACGTTTTTCTACTCCTCTCATGAGCCCAAACAAGTCTCTATAAGCATGAGTTTGCAACTACTTTACTTTTGCAGAAAATTCAAAACATTCATTATTCAATAGGGCCCAAAAGCAAAAAGCAGTGGTTTGAATGAACAATCACATTTCTTGGTAGAATCGTGCAGGATTGAAATTTTTGATGTTTTTCTACTCCTCTCATGAGCCCAAACAAGACTCTAAAAGAATGAGCTTGCTACTACTTTACTTTTGGAGAAAATTCAAAACATTCATTATTCAATAGGGCCCAAAATAGCAAAAACCAGCGGTTTGGATGAACAATCACATTTCTTGGTAGAATAGTGCAGGATTGAAATTTTTGATGTTTTTCTACTCCTCTCAATAGCCAAAAGAAGTTTCTAAAAGGATGAGTTTGCAACTACTTTACTTTTGGAGAAAATTCAAAACATTCATTATTCAATAAGGCACAATAGCAAAAAGCAACGGTTTGAATGAACACTCACATTTCTCAGTAGTATTGTGCAGGATTGGAATTTTTGACATTTTTCTACTCCTCTCATGAGCCCAAACAATTCTCTATAAGCATGAGTTTGCAGCTACTTTACTTTTGCAGAAAATTCAAAACATACATTATTCAATAGGGCCCAAAAGCAAAAAGCAGCTGTTTGAATGAACAATCACATCTCTTGGTAGAATCATTCAGGATTGAAATTTTTGATGTTTATTTACTCCTCTCAACAGCCCAAACAAGTTTCTAAAAGGATGAGTTTGCAACTACTTTACTTTTGGAGAAAATTCAAAACATTCATTATTCAATAGGGACCAATAGCAAAAAGCAGCGGTTTGAATGAACACTCACATTTCTTGGTAGAATTGTGCAGGATTGAAATGTTTGATATTTTTTTACTCCTCTCAACAGCCCAAACAAGTCTCTATAAGGATGAGTTTTCAACTACTTTACTTTTGCAGAAAATTCAAAACATTCATTATTCAATAGGACCCAAAAGCAAAAAGCAGCTGTTTGAATGAACACTCACATCTCTTGGTAGAATCATTGAGGATTGAAATTTTTGATGTTTTTCTACTCCTCTCATGAGCCCAAACAAGACTCTAAAAGGATGAGCTTGCAAGTACTTTACTTTTGGAGAAAATTCAAAACATTCATTATTTAATAGAGCCCAATAGCAAAAAGCAGCGTTTTGAATGAACAATCACATTTCTTGGTAGAATCATGCAGGATTGAAATTTTTGATGTTTTTTTACTCCTCTCAACAGCCCAAACAAGTTTCTAAAAGGATGAGTTTGCAACTACTTTACTTTTGGAGAAAATTCAAAACATTCATTATTCAATAGGGCCCAAAATAGCAAAAACAGCGGTTTGAATGAACACTCACATTTCTTGGTAGAATCGTGCAGGATTGAAATTTTTGATGTTTTTCTACTCCTCTCAACAGCCCAAACAAGACTCTAAAAGGATGAACTTGCAACTACTTTACTTTTGGAGAAAATTCAAAACATTCATTATTCAATAGGGCCCAAAATAGCAAAAACCAGCGGTTTGAATGAACACTCACATTTCTTGGTAGAATAGTGCAGGATTTAAATTTTTGATGTTTTCATACTCCTCTCATGAGCCCAAACAAAACTCTAAAAGAATGAGCTTGCTACAACTTTACTTTTGGAGAAAATTCAAAACATTTATTATTCAATAGGGCCCAAAATAGCAAAAACCAGCGGTTTGGATGAACAATCACATTTCTTGGTAGAATCGTGCAGGATTGAAAATTTTGATGTTTTTCTACTTCTCTCAACAGCCCAAACAAGTTTCTAAAAGGATGAGTTTGCAACTACTTTACTTTTGGAGAAAATTTAAAACATTCATTATTCAATAGGGCCCAAAAAGCAAAAACCAGTGATTTGAATGAACACTCACATTTCTTGTTAGAATCATGTAGGATTGAAATTTTTGATGTTTTTCTACTCCTCTCAACAGCCCAAACAAAACTCTTAAAGGATGAGCTTGCAACTACTTTATTTTTGGAGAAAATTCAAAACATTCATTATTCAATAGGGCCCAAAATAGCAAAAACCAGCGGTTTGAATGAACACTCACATTTCTTGTTAGAATCATGTAGGATTGAAATTTTTGATGTTTTACTACTCCTCTCAACAGCCCAAACAAGACTCTAAAAGGATGAGCTTGCTACTACTTTACTTTTGGAGAAAATTCAAAACATTCAATATTCAATAGGGCCCAAAATAGCAAAAACCAGCGGTTTGGATGAACAATCACATTTCTTGGTAGAATAGTGCAGGATTGAAATTTTTGATGTTTTTCTACTCCTCTCAACAGCCCAAACAAGTTTCTAAATGGATGAGTTTGCAACTACTTTACTTTTGGAGAAAATTCAAAACATTCATTATTCAATAAGGCCCAATAGCAAAAAGCAACGGTTTGAATGAACACTCACATTTCTTGTTAGTATCGTGCAGGATTGGAATTTTTGACGTTTTTCTACTCCTCTCATGAGCCCAAACAAGTCTCTATAAGCATGAGTTTGCAACTACTTTACTTTTGCAGAAAATTCAAAACATACATTATTCAATAGGGCCCAAAAGCAAAAAGCAGCTGTTTGAATGAACAATCACATTTCTTGGTAGAATCATGCAGGATTGAAATTTTTGATGTTTATTTACTCCTCTCAACAGCCCAAACAAGTTTCTAAAAGGATGAGTTTGCAACTACTTTACTTTTGGAGAAAATTTAAAACATTATTTATTCAATAGGGCCCAAAATAGCAAAAACAGCGGTTTGAATGAACACTCACATTTCTTGTTAGAATCATGCAGGATTGAAATTTTTTGATGTTTTTCTACTCCTCTCAACAGCCCAAACAAGACTCTAAAAGGATGAGCTTGCTACTACTTTACTTTTGGAGAAAATTCAAAACATTCATTATTCAATAGGGCCCAAAATAGCAAAAACCAGCGGTTTGGATGAACAATCACATTTCTTGGTAGAATAGTGCAGGATTGAAATTTTTGATGTTTTTCTACTCCTCTCAACAGCCCAAACAAGTTTCTAAAAGGATGAGTTTGCAACTACTTTACTTTTGGAGAAAATTCAAAACATTCATTATTCAATAAGGCCCAATAGCAAAAAGCAACGGTTTGAATGAACACTCACATTTCTTGGTAGTATCGTGCAGGATTGGAATTTTTGATGTTTTTCTACTCCTCTCATGAGCCCAAACAAGTCTCTATAAGCATGAGTTTGCAACTACTTTACTTTTGCAGAAAATTCAAAACATACATTATTCAATAGGGCCCAAAAGCAAAAAGCAGCTGTTTGAATGAACAATCACATTTCTTGGTAGAATCATGCAGGATTGAAATTTTTGATGTTTATTTACTCCTCTCAACAGCCCAAACAAGTTTCTAAAAGGATGAGTTTGCAACTACTTTACTTTTGGAGAAAATTTAAAACATTATTTATTCAATAGGGCCCAAAATAGCAAAAACAGCGGTTTGAATGAACACTCACATTTCTTGATAGAATCATGCAGGATTGAAATTTTTTGATGTTTTTCTACTCCTCTCAACAGTCAAAACAAGTTTCTAAAAGGATGAGTTTGCAACTACTTTACTCTTGGAGAAAATTCAAAACATTCATTATTCAATAGGGACCAATAGCAAAAAGTAGCGGTTTGAATGAACACTCACATTTCTTGGTAGAATCATGCAGGATTGAAATTTTTTATATTTTTTTACTCCTCTCAACAGCCCAAACAAGTCTCTATAAGGATGAGTTTTCAACTACTTTACTTTTGCAGAAAATTCAAAACATTCATTATTCAATAGGACTCAAAAGCAAAAAGCAGCTGTTTGAATGAACACTCACATCTCTTGGTAGAATCATTCAGGATTGAAATTTTTGATGTTTTTCTACTCCTCTCAACAGCCCAAACAAGTTTCTAAAAGGATGAGTTTGCAACTACTTTACTTTTGGAGAAAACTCAAAACATTCATTATTCAATAAGGACCAATAGCAAAAAGCAACGGTTTGAATGAACACTCACATTTCTCAGTAGTATTGTGCAGGATTGGAATTTTTGACATTTTTCTACTCCTCTCATGAGCCCAAACAAGTCTCTATAAGCATGAGTTTGCAACTACTTTACTTTTGCAGAAAATTCAAAACATACATTATTCAATAGGGCCCAAAAGCAAAAAGCAGCTGTTTGAATGAACAATCACATCTCTTGGTAGAATCATTCAGGATTGAAATTTTTGATGTTTATTTACTCCTCTCAACAGCCCAAACAAGTTTCTAAAAGGATGAGTTTGCAACTACTTTACTTTTGCAGAAAATTCAAAACATTCATTATTCAATAGGGACCAATAGCAAAAAGCAGCGGTTTGAATGAACACTCACATTTCTTGGTAGAATCGTGCAGGATTGAAATGTTTGATATTTTTTTACTCCTCTCAACAGCCCAAACAAGTCTCTATAAGGATGAGTTTTCAACTACTTTACTTTTGCAGAAAATTCAAAACATTCATTATTCAATAGGACCCAAAAGCAAAAAGCAGCTGTTTGAATGAACACTCACATCTCTTGGTAGATTCATTCAGGATTGAAGTTTTTGATGTTTTTCTACTCCTCTCATGAGCCCAAACAAGACTCTAAAAGGATGAGCTTGCAAGTACTTTACTTTTGGAGAAAATTCAAAACATTCATTATTCAATAGGGCCCAAAATAGCAAAAACCAGCGGTTTGAATGAACACTCACATTTCTTGGTAGAATCGTGCAGGATTGAAATTTTTGATGTTTTTCTACTCCTCTCATGAGCCCAAACAAGACTCTAAAAGGATGAACTTGCAACTACTTTACTTTTGGAGAAAATTCAAAACATTCATTATTCAATAGGGCCCAAAATAGCAAAAACCAGCGGTTTGAATGAACAATCACATTTCTTGGTAGAATAGTGCAGGATTGAAATTTTTGATGTTTTTCTACTCCTCTCAACAGCCCAAACAAGTTTCTAATAGGATGAGTTTGCAACTACTTTACTTTTGGAGAAAATTCAAAACATTCATTATTCAATAAGGCCCAATAGCAAAAAGCAAAGGTTTGAATGAACACTCACATTTCTCGGTAGTATCATGCAGGATTGGAATTTTTGACGTTTTTCTACTCCTCTCATGAGCCCAAACAAGTCTCTATAAGCATGAGTTTGCAACTACTTTACTTTTGCAGAAAATTCAAAACATTCATTATTCAATAGGGCCCAAAATCAAAAAGCAACTGTTTGAATGAACAATCACATTTCTTGGTAGAATCGTGCAGGATTGAAATTTTTGATGTTTTTCTACTCCTCTCATGAGCCCAAACAAGACTCTAAAAGGATGAGCTTCCTACTACTTTACTTTTGGAGAAAATTCAAAACATTCATTATTCAATAGGGCCCAAAATAGCAAAAAACAGCGGTTTGGATGAACAATCACATTTCTTGGTAGAATAGTGCAGGATTGAAATTTTTGATGTTTTTCTACTCCTCTCAACAGCCCAAACAAGTTTCTAAAAGGATGAGTTTGCAACTACTTTACTTTTGGAGAAAATTCAAAACATTCATTATTCAATAAGGACCAATAGCAAAAAGCAACGGTTTGAATGAACACTCACATTTCTCAGTAGTATTGTGCAGGATTGGAATTTTTGACATTTTTCTACTCCTCTCATGAGCCCAAACAAGTCTCTATAAGCATGAGTTTGCAACTACTTTACTTTTGCAGAAAATTCAAAACATACATTATTCAATAGGGCCCAAAAGCAAAAAGCAGCTGTTTGAATGAACAATCACATCTCTTGGTAGAATCATTCAGGATTGAAATTTTTGATGTTTATTTACTCTTCTCAATAGCCCAAACAAGTTTCTAAAAGGATGAGTTTGCAACTACTTTACTTTTGGAGAAAATTCAAAACATTCATTATTCAATAAGGCCCAATAGCAAAAAGCAACGGTTTGAATGAAAACTCACATTTCTCAGTAGTATTGTGCAGGATTGGAATTTTTGACATTTTTCTACTCCTCTCATGAGCCCAAACAAGTCTCTATAAGCATGAGTTTGCAACTACTTTACTTTTGCAGAAAATTCAAAACATACATTATTCAATAGGGCCCAAAAGCAAAAAGCAGCTGTTTGAATGAACAATCACATCTCTTTGTAGAATCATTCAGGATTGAAATTTTTGATGTTTATTTACTCCGCTCAACAGCCCAAACAAGTTTCTGAAAGGATGAGTTTGCAACTACTTTACTTTTGGAGAAAATTCAAAACATTCATTGTTCAATAGGACCCAAAAGCAAAAAGCAGCTGTTTGAATGAACACTCACATCTCTTGGTAGAATCATTCAGGATTGAAATTTTTGATGTTTTTCTACTCCTCTCATGAGCCCAAACAAGACTCTAAAAGGATGAGCTTGCAAGTACTTTACTTTTGGAGAAAATTCAAAACATTCATTATTTAATAGAGCCCAATAGCAAAAAGCAGCTGTTTGAATGAACACTCACATCTCTTGGTAGAATCATGCAGGATTGAAATTTTTGATGTTTTTTTACTCCTCTCAACAGCCCAAACAAGTCTCTATAAGGATGAGTTTTCAACTTCTTTACTTTTGCAGAAAATTCAAAACATTCATTATTCAATAGGGCCCAAAATAGCAAAAACCAGCGGTTTGAATGAACACTCACATTTCTTGGTAGAATCGTGCAGGATTGAAATTTTTGATGTTTTTCTACTCCTCTCAACAGCCCAAACAAGACTCTAAAAGGATGAACTTGCAACTACTTTACTTTTGGAGAAAATTCAAAACATTCATTATTCAATAGGGCCCAAAATAGCAAAAAACCAGCGGTTTGAATGAACACTCACATTTCTTGGTAGAATAGTGCAGGATTTAAATTTTTGATGTTTTTCTACTCCTCTCATGAGCCAAAACAAGACTCTAAAAGGATGAGCTTGCTACTACTTTACTTTTGGAGAAAATTCAAAACATTCATTATTCAATAGGGCCCAAAATAGCAAAAACCAGCGGTTTGGATGAACAATCACATTTCTTGGTAGAATACTGCAGGATTGAAATTTTTGATGTTTTTCTACTCCTCTCAATAGCCCAAAGAAGTTTCTAAAAGGATGAGTTTGCAACTACTTTACTTTTGGAGAAAATTCAAAACATTCATTATTCAATAAGGCACAATAGCAAAAAGCAACGGTTTGAATGAACACTCACATTTCTCAGTAGTATTGTGCAGGATTGGAATTTTTGACATTTTTCTACTCCTCTCATGAGCCCAAACAAGTCTCTATAAGCATGAGTTTGCAGCTACTTTACTTTTGCAGAAAATTCAAAACATACATTATTCAATAGGGCCCAAAAGCAAAAAGCAGCTGTTTGAATGAACAATCACATCTCTTGGTAGAATCATATAGGATTGAAATTTTTGATGTTTATTTACTCCTCTCAACAGCCCAAACAAGTTTCTAAAAGGATGAGTTTGCAACTACTTTACTTTTGGAGAAAATTCAAAACATTCATTATTCAATAGGGACCAATAGCAAAAAGCAGCGGTTTGAATGAACACTCACATTTCTTGGTAGAATTGTGCAGGATTGAAATGTTTGATATTTTTTTACTCCTCTCAACAGCCCAAACAAGTCTCTATAAGGATGAGTTTTCAACTACTTTACTTTTGCAGAAAATTCAAAACATTCATTATTCAATAGGACCCAAAAGCAAAAAGCAGCTGTTTGAATGAACACTCACATCTCTTGGTAGAATCATTCAGGATTGAAATTTTTGATGTTTTTCTACTCCTCTCATGAGCCCAAACAAGACTCTAAAAGGATGAGCTTGCAAGTACTTTACTTTTGGAGAAAATTCAAAACATTCATTATTCAATAGGGACCAATAGCAAAAAGCAGCGTTTTGAATGAACAATCACATTTCTTGGTAGAATCATGCAGGATTGAAATTTTTGATCTTTTTTTACTCCTCTCAACAGCCCAAACAAGTTTCTAAAAGGATGTGTTTGCAACTACTTTACTTTTGGAGAAAATTCAAAACATTCATTATTCAATAGGGCCCAAAATAGCAAAAACCAGCGGTTTGAATGAACACTCACATTTCTTGGTAGAATCATGCAGGATTGAAATTTTTGATGTTTTTCTACTCCTCTCAACAGCCCAAACAAGACTCTAAAAGGATGAACTTGCTACTACTTTACTTTTGGAGAAAATTCAAAACATTCAATATTCAATAGGGCCCAAAATAGCAAAAACCAGCGGTTTGGATGAACAATCACATTTCTTGGTAGAATAGTGCAGGATTGAAATTTTTGATGTTTTTCTACTCCTCTCAACAGCCCAAACAAGTTTCTAAATGGATGAGTTTGCAACTACTTTACTTTTGGAGAAAATTCAAAACATTCATTATTCAATAAGGCCCAATAGCAAAAAGCAACGGTTTGAATGAACACTCACATTTCTTGTTAGTATCGTGCAGGATTGGAATTTTTGACGTTTTTCTACTCCTCTCATGAGCCCAAACAAGTCTCTATAAGCATGAGTTTGCAACTACTTTACTTTTGCAGAAAATTCAAAACATACATTATTCAATAGGGCCCAAAAGCAAAAAGCAGCTGTTTGAATGAACAATCACATTTCTTGGTAGAATCATGCAGGATTGAAATTTTTGATGTTTATTTACTCCTCTCAACAGCCCAAACAAGTTTCTAAAAGGATGAGTTTGCAACTACTTTACTTTTGGAGAAAATTTAAAACATTATTTATTCAATAGGGCCCAAAATAGCAAAAACAGCGGTTTGAATGAACACTCACATTTCTTGTTAGAATCATGCAGGATTGAAATTTTTTGATGTTTTTCTACTCCTCTCAACAGCCCAAACAAGACTCTAAAAGGATGAGCTTGCTACTACTTTACTTTTGGAGAAAATTCAAAACATTCATTATTCAATAGGGCCCAAAATAGCAAAAACCAGCGGTTTGGATGAACAATCACATTTCTTGGTAGAATAGTGCAGGATTGAAATTTTTGATGTTTTTCTACTCCTCTCAACAGCCCAAACAAGTTTCTAAAAGGATGAGTTTGCAACTACTTTACTTTTGGAGAAAATTCAAAACATTCATTATTCAATAAGGCCCAATAGCAAAAAGCAACGGTTTGAATGAACACTCACATTTCTTGGTAGTATCGTGCAGGATTGGAATTTTTGATGTTTTTCTACTCCTCTCATGAGCCCAAACAAGTCTCTATAAGCATGAGTTTGCAACTACTTTACTTTTGCAGAAAATTCAAAACATACATTATTCAATAGGGCCCAAAAGCAAAAAGCAGCTGTTTGAATGAACAATCACATTTCTTGGTAGAATCATGCAGGATTGAAATTTTTGATGTTTATTTACTCCTCTCAACAGCCCAAACAAGTTTCTAAAAGGATGAGTTTGCAACTACTTTACTTTTGGAGAAAATTTAAAACATTATTTATTCAATAGGGCCCAAAATAGCAAAAACAGCGGTTTGAATGAACACTCACATTTCTTGATAGAATCATGCAGGATTGAAATTTTTTGATGTTTTTCTACTCCTCTCAACAGTCAAAACAAGTTTCTAAAAGGATGAGTTTGCAACTACTTTACTCTTGGAGAAAATTCAAAACATTCATTATTCAATAGGGACCAATAGCAAAAAGTAGCGGTTTGAATGAACACTCACATTTCTTGGTAGAATCATGCAGGATTGAAATTTTTTATATTTTTTTACTCCTCTCAACAGCCCAAACAAGTCTCTATAAGGATGAGTTTTCAACTACTTTACTTTTGCAGAAAATTCAAAACATTCATTATTCAATAGGACTCAAAAGCAAAAAGCAGCTGTTTGAATGAACACTCACATCTCTTGGTAGAATCATTCAGGATTGAAATTTTTGATGTTTTTCTACTCCTCTCAACAGCCCAAACAAGTTTCTAAAAGGATGAGTTTGCAACTACTTTACTTTTGGAGAAAACTCAAAACATTCATTATTCAATAAGGACCAATAGCAAAAAGCAACGGTTTGAATGAACACTCACATTTCTCAGTAGTATTGTGCAGGATTGGAATTTTTGACATTTTTCTACTCCTCTCATGAGCCCAAACAAGTCTCTATAAGCATGAGTTTGCAACTACTTTACTTTTGCAGAAAATTCAAAACATACATTATTCAATAGGGCCCAAAAGCAAAAAGCAGCTGTTTGAATGAACAATCACATCTCTTGGTAGAATCATTCAGGATTGAAATTTTTGATGTTTATTTACTCCTCTCAACAGCCCAAACAAGTTTCTAAAAGGATGAGTTTGCAACTACTTTACTTTTGCAGAAAATTCAAAACATTCATTATTCAATAGGGACCAATAGCAAAAAGCAGCGGTTTGAATGAACACTCACATTTCTTGGTAGAATCGTGCAGGATTGAAATGTTTGATATTTTTTTACTCCTCTCAACAGCCCAAACAAGTCTCTATAAGGATGAGTTTTCAACTACTTTACTTTTGCAGAAAATTCAAAACATTCATTATTCAATAGGACCCAAAAGCAAAAAGCAGCTGTTTGAATGAACACTCACATCTCTTGGTAGATTCATTCAGGATTGAAGTTTTTGATGTTTTTCTACTCCTCTCATGAGCCCAAACAAGACTCTAAAAGGATGAGCTTGCAAGTACTTTACTTTTGGAGAAAATTCAAAACATTCATTATTCAATAGGGCCCAAAATAGCAAAAACCAGTGGTTTGAATGAACACTCACATTTCTTGGTAGAATCGTGCAGGATTGAAATTTTTGATGTTTTTCTACTCCTCTCATGAGCCCAAACAAGACTCTAAAAGGATGAACTTGCAACTACTTTACTTTTGGAGAAAATTCAAAACATTCATTATTCAATAGGGCCCAAAATAGCAAAAACCAGCGGTTTGAATGAACAATCACATTTCTTGGTAGAATAGTGCAGGATTGAAATTTTTGATGTTTTTCTACTCCTCTCAACAGCCCAAACAAGTTTCTAATAGGATGAGTTTGCAACTACTTTACTTTTGGAGAAAATTCAAAACATTCATTATTCAATAAGGCCCAATAGCAAAAAGCAAAGGTTTGAATGAACACTCACATTTCTCGGTAGTATCATGCAGGATTGGAATTTTTGACGTTTTTCTACTCCTCTCATGAGCCCAAACAAGTCTCTATAAGCATGAGTTTGCAACTACTTTACTTTTGCAGAAAATTCAAAACATTCATTATTCAATAGGGCCCAAAATCAAAAAGCAACTGTTTGAATGAACAATCACATTTCTTGGTAGAATCGTGCAGGATTGAAATTTTTGATGTTTTTCTACTCCTCTCATGAGCCCAAACAAGACTCTAAAAGGATGAGCTTCCTACTACTTTACTTTTGGAGAAAATTCAAAACATTCATTATTCAATAGGGCCCAAAATAGCAAAAAACAGCGGTTTGGATGAACAATCACATTTCTTGGTAGAATAGTGCAGGATTGAAATTTTTGATGTTTTTCTACTCCTCTCAACAGCCCAAACAAGTTTCTAAAAGGATGAGTTTGCAACTACTTTACTTTTGGAGAAAATTCAAAACATTCATTATTCAATAAGGACCAATAGCAAAAAGCAACGGTTTGAATGAACACTCACATTTCTCAGTAGTATTGTGCAGGATTGGAATTTTTGACATTTTTCTACTCCTCTCATGAGCCCAAACAAGTCTCTATATGCATGAGTTTGCAACTACTTTACTTTTGCAGAAAATTCAAAACATACATTATTCAATAGGGCCCAAAAGCAAAAAGCAGCTGTTTGAATGAACAATCACATCTCTTGGTAGAATCATTCAGGATTGAAATTTTTGATGTTTATTTACTCCTCTCAATAGCCCAAACAAGTTTCTAAAAGGATGAGTTTGCAACTACTTTACTTTTGGAGAAAATTCAAAACATTCATTATTCAATAAGGCCCAATAGCAAAAAGGAACGGTTTGAATGAAAACTCACATTTCTCAGTAGTATTGTGCAGGATTGGAATTTTTGACATTTTTCTACTCCTCTCATGAGCCCAAACAAGTCTCTATAAGCATGAGTTTGCAACTACTTTACTTTTGCAGAAAATTCAAAACATACATTATTCAATAGGGCCCAAAAGCAAAAAGCAGCTGTTTGAATGAACAATCACATCTCTTTGTAGAATCATTCAGGATTGAAATTTTTGATGTTTATTTACTCCGCTCAACAGCCCAAACAAGTTTCTGAAAGGATGAGTTTGCAACTACTTTACTTTTGGAGAAAATTCAAAACATTCATTGTTCAATAGGACCCAAAAGCAAAAAGCAGCTGTTTGAATGAACACTCACATCTCTTGGTAGAATCATTCAGGATTGAAATTTTTGATGTTTTTCTACTCCTCTCATGAGCCCAAACAAGACTCTAAAAGGATGAGCTTGCAAGTACTTTACTTTTGGAGAAAATTCAAAACATTCATTATTTAATAGAGCCCAATAGCAAAAAGCAGCTGTTTGAATGAACACTCACATCTCTTGGTAGAATCATGCAGGATTGAAATTTTTGATGTTTTTTTACTCCTCTCAACAGCCCAAACAAGTCTCTATAAGGATGAGCTTTCAACTTCTTTACTTTTGCAGAAAATTCAAAACATTCATTATTCAATAGGGCCCAAAATAGCAAAAACCAGCGGTTTGAATGAACACTCACATTTCTTGGTAGAATCGTGCAGGATTGAAATTTTTGATGTTTTTCTACTCCTCTCAACAGCCCAAACAAGACTCTAAAAGGATGAACTTGCAACTACTTTACTTTTGGAGAAAATTCAAAACATTCATTATTCAATAGGGCCCAAAATAGCAAAAAACCAGCGGTTTGAATGAACACTCACATTTCTTGGTAGAATAGTGCAGGATTTAAATTTTTGATGTTTTTCTACTCCTCTCATGAGCCAAAACAAGACTCTAAAAGGATGAGCTTGCTACTACTTTACTTTTGGAGAAAATTCAAAACATTCATTATTCAATAGGGCCCAAAATAGCAAAAACCAGCGGTTTGGATGAACAATCACATTTCTTGGTAGAATACTGCAGGATTGAAATTTTTGATGTTTTTCTACTCCTCTCAATAGCCCAAAGAAGTTTCTAAAAGGATGAGTTTGCAACTACTTTACTTTTGGAGAAAATTCAAAACATTCATTATTCAATAAGGCACAATAGCAAAAAGCAACGGTTTGAATGAACACTCACATTTCTCAGTAGTATTGTGCAGGATTGGAATTTTTGACATTTTTCTACTCCTCTCATGAGCCCAAACAAGTCTCTATAAGCATGAGTTTGCAGCTACTTTACTTTTGCAGAAAATTCAAAACATACATTATTCAATAGGGCCCAAAAGCAAAAAGCAGCTGTTTGAATGAACAATCACATCTCTTGGTAGAATCATATAGGATTGAAATTTTTGATGTTTATTTACTCCTCTCAACAGCCCAAACAAGTTTCTAAAAGGATGAGTTTGCAACTACTTTACTTTTGGAGAAAATTCAAAACATTCATTATTCAATAGGGACCAATAGCAAAAAGCAGCGGTTTGAATGAACACTCACATTTCTTGGTAGAATTGTGCAGGATTGAAATGTTTGATATTTTTTTACTCCTCTCAACAGCCCAAACAAGTCTCTATAAGGATGAGTTTTCAACTACTTTACTTTTGCAGAAAATTCAAAACATTCATTATTCAATAGGACCCAAAAGCAAAAAGCAGCTGTTTGAATGAACACTCACATCTCTTGGTAGAATCATTCAGGATTGAAATTTTTGATGTTTTTCTACTCCTCTCATGAGCCCAAACAAGACTCTAAAAGGATGAGCTTGCAAGTACTTTACTTTTGGAGAAAATTCAAAACATTCATTATTTAATAGAGCCCAATAGCAAAAAGCAGCGTTTTGAATGAACAATCACATTTCTTGGTAGAATCATGCAGGATTGAAATTTTTGATGTTTTTTTACTCCTCTCAACAGCCCAAACAAGTTTCTAAAAGGATGAGTTTGCAACTACTTTACTTTTGGAGAAAATTCAAAACATTCATTATTCAATAGGGCCCAAAATAGCAAAAACCAGCGGTTTGAATGAACACTCACATTTCTTGGTAGAATCGTGCAGGATTGAAATTTTTGATGTTTTTCTACTCCTCTCAACAGCCCAAACAAGACTCTAAAAGGATGAACTTGCAGCTACTTTACTTTTGGAGAAAATTCAAAACATTCATTATTCAATAGGGCCCAAAATAGCAAAAACCAGCGGTTTGAATGAACACTCACATTTCTTGGTAGAATAGTGCAGGATTTAAATTTTTGATGTTTTTCTACTCCTCTCATGAGCCCAAACAAGACTCTAAAAGGATGAGCTTGCTACTACTTTACTTTTGGAGAAAATTCAAAACATTCATTATTCAATAGGGCCCAAAATAGCAAAAACCAGCGGTTTGAATGAACAATCACATTTCTTGGTAGAATAGTGCAGGATTGAAATTTTTGATGTTTTTCTACTCCTCTCAACAGCCCAAACAAGTTTCTAAAAGGATGAGTTTGCAACTACTTTACTTTTGGAGAAAATTCAAAACATTCATTATTTAATAAGGCCCAATAGCAAAAAGCAACGGTTTGAATGAACACTCACATTTCTCGGTAGTATCGTGCAGGATTGGAATTTTTGACGTTTTTCTACTCCTCTCATGAGCCCAAACAAGTCTCTATAAGCATGAGTTTGCAACTACTTTACTTTTGCAGAAAATTCAAAACATTCATTATTCAATAGGGCCCAAAAGCAAAAAGCAGTGGTTTGAATGAACAATCACATTTCTTGGTAGAATCGTGCAGGATTGAAATTTTTGATGTTTTTCTACTCCTCTCATGAGCCCAAACAAGACTCTAAAAGAATGAGCTTGCTACTACTTTACTTTTGGAGAAAATTCAAAACATTCATTATTCAATAGGGCCCAAAATAGCAAAAACCAGCGGTTTGGATGAACAATCACATTTCTTGGTAGAATAGTGCAGGATTGAAATTTTTGATGTTTTTCTACTCCTCTCAATAGCCAAAAGAAGTTTCTAAAAGGATGAGTTTGCAACTACTTTACTTTTGGAGAAAATTCAAAACATTCATTATTCAATAAGGCACAATAGCAAAAAGCAACGGTTTGAATGAACACTCACATTTCTCAGTAGTATTGTGCAGGATTGGAATTTTTGACATTTTTCTACTCCTCTCATGAGCCCAAACAATTCTCTATAAGCATGAGTTTGCAGCTACTTTACTTTTGCAGAAAATTCAAAACATACATTATTCAATAGGGCCCAAAAGCAAAAAGCAGCTGTTTGAATGAACAATCACATCTCTTGGTAGAATCATTCAGGATTGAAATTTTTGATGTTTATTTACTCCTCTCAACAGCCCAAACAAGTTTCTAAAAGGATGAGTTTGCAACTACTTTACTTTTGGAGAAAATTCAAAACATTCATTATTCAATAGGGACCAATAGCAAAAAGCAGCGGTTTGAATGAACACTCACATTTCTTGGTAGAATTGTGCAGGATTGAAATGTTTGATATTTTTTTACTCCTCTCAACAGCCCAAACAAGTCTCTATAAGGATGAGTTTTCAACTACTTTACTTTTGCAGAAAATTCAAAACATTCATTATTCAATAGGACCCAAAAGCAAAAAGCAGCTGTTTGAATGAACACTCACATCTCTTGGTAGAATCATTGAGGATTGAAATTTTTGATGTTTTTCTACTCCTCTCATGAGCCCAAACAAGACTCTAAAAGGATGAGCTTGCAAGTACTTTACTTTTGGAGAAAATTCAAAACATTCATTATTTAATAGAGCCCAATAGCAAAAAGCAGCGTTTTGAATGAACAATCACATTTCTTGGTAGAATCATGCAGGATTGAAATTTTTGATGTTTTTTTACTCCTCTCAACAGCCCAAACAAGTTTCTAAAAGGATGAGTTTGCAACTACTTTACTTTTGGAGAAAATTCAAAACATTCATTATTCAATAGGGCCCAAAATAGCAAAAACAGCGGTTTGAATGAACACTCACATTTCTTGGTAGAATCGTGCAGGATTGAAATTTTTGATGTTTTTCTACTCCTCTCAACAGCCCAAACAAGACTCTAAAAGGATGAACTTGCAACTACTTTACTTTTGGAGAAAATTCAAAACATTCATTATTCAATAGGGCCCAAAATAGCAAAAACCAGCGGTTTGAATGAACACTCACATTTCTTGGTAGAATAGTGCAGGATTTAAATTTTTGATGTTTTCATACTCCTCTCATGAGCCCAAACAAAACTCTAAAAGAATGAGCTTGCTACAACTTTACTTTTGGAGAAAATTCAAAACATTTATTATTCAATAGGGCCCAAAATAGCAAAAACCAGCGGTTTGGATGAACAATCACATTTCTTGGTAGAATCGTGCAGGATTGAAAATTTTGATGTTTTTCTACTTCTCTCAACAGCCCAAACAAGTTTCTAAAAGGATGAGTTTGCAACTACTTTACTTTTGGAGAAAATTTAAAACATTCATTATTCAATAGGGCCCAAAAAGCAAAAACCAGTGATTTGAATGAACACTCACATTTCTTGTTAGAATCATGTAGGATTGAAATTTTTGATGTTTTTCTACTCCTCTCAACAGCCCAAACAAAACTCTTAAAGGATGAGCTTGCAACTACTTTATTTTTGGAGAAAATTCAAAACATTCATTATTCAATAGGGCCCAAAATAGCAAAAACCAGCGGTTTGAATGAACACTCACATTTCTTGTTAGAATCATGTAGGATTGAAATTTTTGATGTTTTACTACTCCTCTCAACAGCCCAAACAAGACTCTAAAAGGATGAGCTTGCTACTACTTTACTTTTGGAGAAAATTCAAAACATTCAATATTCAATAGGGCCCAAAATAGCAAAAACCAGCGGTTTGGATGAACAATCACATTTCTTGGTAGAATAGTGCAGGATTGAAATTTTTGATGTTTTTCTACTCCTCTCAACAGCCCAAACAAGTTTCTAAATGGATGAGTTTGCAACTACTTTACTTTTGGAGAAAATTCAAAACATTCATTATTCAATAAGGCCCAATAGCAAAAAGCAACGGTTTGAATGAACACTCACATTTCTTGTTAGTATCGTGCAGGATTGGAATTTTTGACGTTTTTCTACTCCTCTCATGAGCCCAAACAAGTCTCTATAAGCATGAGTTTGCAACTACTTTACTTTTGCAGAAAATTCAAAACATACATTATTCAATAGGGCCCAAAAGCAAAAAGCAGCTGTTTGAATGAACAATCACATTTCTTGGTAGAATCATGCAGGATTGAAATTTTTGATGTTTATTTACTCCTCTCAACAGCCCAAACAAGTTTCTAAAAGGATGAGTTTGCAACTACTTTACTTTTGGAGAAAATTTAAAACATTATTTATTCAATAGGGCCCAAAATAGCAAAAACAGCGGTTTGAATGAACACTCACATTTCTTGTTAGAATCATGCAGGATTGAAATTTTTTGATGTTTTTCTACTCCTCTCAACAGCCCAAACAAGACTCTAAAAGGATGAGCTTGCTACTACTTTACTTTTGGAGAAAATTCAAAACATTCATTATTCAATAGGGCCCAAAATAGCAAAAACCAGCGGTTTGGATGAACAATCACATTTCTTGGTAGAATAGTGCAGGATTGAAATTTTTGATGTTTTTCTACTCCTCTCAACAGCCCAAACAAGTTTCTAAAAGGATGAGTTTGCAACTACTTTACTTTTGGAGAAAATTCAAAACATTCATTATTCAATAAGGCCCAATAGCAAAAAGCAACGGTTTGAATGAACACTCACATTTCTTGGTAGTATCGTGCAGGATTGGAATTTTTGATGTTTTTCTACTCCTCTCATGAGCCCAAACAAGTCTCTATAAGCATGAGTTTGCAACTACTTTACTTTTGCAGAAAATTCAAAACATACATTATTCAATAGGGCCCAAAAGCAAAAAGCAGCTGTTTGAATGAACAATCACATTTCTTGGTAGAATCATGCAGGATTGAAATTTTTGATGTTTATTTACTCCTCTCAACAGCCCAAACAAGTTTCTAAAAGGATGAGTTTGCAACTACTTTACTTTTGGAGAAAATTTAAAACATTATTTATTCAATAGGGCCCAAAATAGCAAAAACAGCGGTTTGAATGAACACTCACATTTCTTGATAGAATCATGCAGGATTGAAATTTTTTGATGTTTTTCTACTCCTCTCAACAGTCAAAACAAGTTTCTAAAAGGATGAGTTTGCAACTACTTTACTCTTGGAGAAAATTCAAAACATTCATTATTCAATAGGGACCAATAGCAAAAAGTAGCGGTTTGAATGAACACTCACATTTCTTGGTAGAATCATGCAGGATTGAAATTTTTTATATTTTTTTACTCCTCTCAACAGCCCAAACAAGTCTCTATAAGGATGAGTTTTCAACTACTTTACTTTTGCAGAAAATTCAAAACATTCATTATTCAATAGGACTCAAAAGCAAAAAGCAGCTGTTTGAATGAACACTCACATCTCTTGGTAGAATCATTCAGGATTGAAATTTTTGATGTTTTTCTACTCCTCTCAACAGCCCAAACAAGTTTCTAAAAGGATGAGTTTGCAACTACTTTACTTTTGGAGAAAACTCAAAACATTCATTATTCAATAAGGACCAATAGCAAAAAGCAACGGTTTGAATGAACACTCACATTTCTCAGTAGTATTGTGCAGGATTGGAATTTTTGACATTTTTCTACTCCTCTCATGAGCCCAAACAAGTCTCTATAAGCATGAGTTTGCAACTACTTTACTTTTGCAGAAAATTCAAAACATACATTATTCAATAGGGCCCAAAAGCAAAAAGCAGCTGTTTGAATGAACAATCACATCTCTTGGTAGAATCATTCAGGATTGAAATTTTTGATGTTTATTTACTCCTCTCAACAGCCCAAACAAGTTTCTAAAAGGATGAGTTTGCAACTACTTTACTTTTGCAGAAAATTCAAAACATTCATTATTCAATAGGGACCAATAGCAAAAAGCAGCGGTTTGAATGAACACTCACATTTCTTGGTAGAATCGTGCAGGATTGAAATGTTTGATATTTTTTTACTCCTCTCAACAGCCCAAACAAGTCTCTATAAGGATGAGTTTTCAACTACTTTACTTTTGCAGAAAATTCAAAACATTCATTATTCAATAGGACCCAAAAGCAAAAAGCAGCTGTTTGAATGAACACTCACATCTCTTGGTAGATTCATTCAGGATTGAAGTTTTTGATGTTTTTCTACTCCTCTCATGAGCCCAAACAAGACTCTAAAAGGATGAGCTTGCAAGTACTTTACTTTTGGAGAAAATTCAAAACATTCATTATTCAATAGGGCCCAAAATAGCAAAAACCAGCGGTTTGAATGAACACTCACATTTCTTGGTAGAATCGTGCAGGATTGAAATTTTTGATGTTTTTCTACTCCTCTCATGAGCCCAAACAAGACTCTAAAAGGATGAACTTGCAACTACTTTACTTTTGGAGAAAATTCAAAACATTCATTATTCAATAGGGCCCAAAATAGCAAAAACCAGCGGTTTGAATGAACAATCACATTTCTTGGTAGAATAGTGCAGGATTGAAATTTTTGATGTTTTTCTACTCCTCTCAACAGCCCAAACAAGTTTCTAATAGGATGAGTTTGCAACTACTTTACTTTTGGAGAAAATTCAAAACATTCATTATTCAATAAGGCCCAATAGCAAAAAGCAAAGGTTTGAATGAACACTCACATTTCTCGGTAGTATCATGCAGGATTGGAATTTTTGACGTTTTTCTACTCCTCTCATGAGCCCAAACAAGTCTCTATAAGCATGAGTTTGCAACTACTTTACTTTTGCAGAAAATTCAAAACATTCATTATTCAATAGGGCCCAAAATCAAAAAGCAACTGTTTGAATGAACAATCACATTTCTTGGTAGAATCGTGCAGGATTGAAATTTTTGATGTTTTTCTACTCCTCTCATGAGCCCAAACAAGACTCTAAAAGGATGAGCTTCCTACTACTTTACTTTTGGAGAAAATTCAAAACATTCATTATTCAATAGGGCCCAAAATAGCAAAAAACAGCGGTTTGGATGAACAATCACATTTCTTGGTAGAATAGTGCAGGATTGAAATTTTTGATGTTTTTCTACTCCTCTCAACAGCCCAAACAAGTTTCTAAAAGGATGAGTTTGCAACTACTTTACTTTTGGAGAAAATTCAAAACATTCATTATTCAATAAGGACCAATAGCAAAAAGCAACGGTTTGAATGAACACTCACATTTCTCAGTAGTATTGTGCAGGATTGGAATTTTTGACATTTTTCTACTCCTCTCATGAGCCCAAACAAGTCTCTATAAGCATGAGTTTGCAACTACTTTACTTTTGCAGAAAATTCAAAACATACATTATTCAATAGGGCCCAAAAGCAAAAAGCAGCTGTTTGAATGAACAATCACATCTCTTGGTAGAATCATTCAGGATTGAAATTTTTGATGTTTATTTACTCTTCTCAATAGCCCAAACAAGTTTCTAAAAGGATGAGTTTGCAACTACTTTACTTTTGGAGAAAATTCAAAACATTCATTATTCAATAAGGCCCAATAGCAAAAAGCAACGGTTTGAATGAAAACTCACATTTCTCAGTAGTATTGTGCAGGATTGGAATTTTTGACATTTTTCTACTCCTCTCATGAGCCCAAACAAGTCTCTATAAGCATGAGTTTGCAACTACTTTACTTTTGCAGAAAATTCAAAACATACATTATTCAATAGGGCCCAAAAGCAAAAAGCAGCTGTTTGAATGAACAATCACATCTCTTTGTAGAATCATTCAGGATTGAAATTTTTGATGTTTATTTACTCCGCTCAACAGCCCAAACAAGTTTCTGAAAGGATGAGTTTGCAACTACTTTACTTTTGGAGAAAATTCAAAACATTCATTGTTCAATAGGACCCAAAAGCAAAAAGCAGCTGTTTGAATGAACACTCACATCTCTTGGTAGAATCATTCAGGATTGAAATTTTTGATGTTTTTCTACTCCTCTCATGAGCCCAAACAAGACTCTAAAAGGATGAGCTTGCAAGTACTTTACTTTTGGAGAAAATTCAAAACATTCATTATTTAATAGAGCCCAATAGCAAAAAGCAGCTGTTTGAATGAACACTCACATCTCTTGGTAGAATCATGCAGGATTGAAATTTTTGATGTTTTTTTACTCCTCTCAACAGCCCAAACAAGTCTCTATAAGGATGAGTTTTCAACTTCTTTACTTTTGCAGAAAATTCAAAACATTCATTATTCAATAGGGCCCAAAATAGCAAAAACCAGCGGTTTGAATGAACACTCACATTTCTTGGTAGAATCGTGCAGGATTGAAATTTTTGATGTTTTTCTACTCCTCTCAACAGCCCAAACAAGACTCTAAAAGGATGAACTTGCAACTACTTTACTTTTGGAGAAAATTCAAAACATTCATTATTCAATAGGGCCCAAAATAGCAAAAAACCAGCGGTTTGAATGAACACTCACATTTCTTGGTAGAATAGTGCAGGATTTAAATTTTTGATGTTTTTCTACTCCTCTCATGAGCCAAAACAAGACTCTAAAAGGATGAGCTTGCTACTACTTTACTTTTGGAGAAAATTCAAAACATTCATTATTCAATAGGGCCCAAAATAGCAAAAACCAGCGGTTTGGATGAACAATCACATTTCTTGGTAGAATACTGCAGGATTGAAATTTTTGATGTTTTTCTACTCCTCTCAATAGCCCAAAGAAGTTTCTAAAAGGATGAGTTTGCAACTACTTTACTTTTGGAGAAAATTCAAAACATTCATTATTCAATAAGGCACAATAGCAAAAAGCAACGGTTTGAATGAACACTCACATTTCTCAGTAGTATTGTGCAGGATTGGAATTTTTGACATTTTTCTACTCCTCTCATGAGCCCAAACAAGTCTCTATAAGCATGAGTTTGCAGCTACTTTACTTTTGCAGAAAATTCAAAACATACATTATTCAATAGGGCCCAAAAGCAAAAAGCAGCTGTTTGAATGAACAATCACATCTCTTGGTAGAATCATATAGGATTGAAATTTTTGATGTTTATTTACTCCTCTCAACAGCCCAAACAAGTTTCTAAAAGGATGAGTTTGCAACTACTTTACTTTTGGAGAAAATTCAAAACATTCATTATTCAATAGGGACCAATAGCAAAAAGCAGCGGTTTGAATGAACACTCACATTTCTTGGTAGAATTGTGCAGGATTGAAATGTTTGATATTTTTTTACTCCTCTCAACAGCCCAAACAAGTCTCTATAAGGATGAGTTTTCAACTACTTTACTTTTGCAGAAAATTCAAAACATTCATTATTCAATAGGACCCAAAAGCAAAAAGCAGCTGTTTGAATGAACACTCACATCTCTTGGTAGAATCATTCAGGATTGAAATTTTTGATGTTTTTCTACTCCTCTCATGAGCCCAAACAAGACTCTAAAAGGATGAGCTTGCAAGTACTTTACTTTTGGAGAAAATTCAAAACATTCATTATTCAATAGGGACCAATAGCAAAAAGCAGCGTTTTGAATGAACAATCACATTTCTTGGTAGAATCATGCAGGATTGAAATTTTTGATCTTTTTTTACTCCTCTCAACAGCCCAAACAAGTTTCTAAAAGGATGTGTTTGCAACTACTTTACTTTTGGAGAAAATTCAAAACATTCATTATTCAATAGGGCCCAAAATAGCAAAAACCAGCGGTTTGAATGAACACTCACATTTCTTGGTAGAATCATGCAGGATTGAAATTTTTGATGTTTTTCTACTCCTCTCAACAGCCCAAACAAGACTCTAAAAGGATGAACTTGCAACTACTTTACTTTTGGAGAAAATTCAAAACATTCATTATTCAATAGGGCCCAAAATAGCAAAAACCAGCGGTTTGAATGAACACTCACATTTCTTGGTAGAATAGTGCAGGATTTAAATTTTTGATGTTTTTCTACTCCTCTCATGAGCCCAAACAAAACTCTAAAAGAATGAGCTTGGTACAACTTTACTTTTGGAGAAAATTCAAAACATTCATTATTCAATAGGGCCCAAAATAGCAAAAATCAGCGGTTTGGATGAACAATCACATTTCTTGGTAGAATCGTGCAGGATTGAAAATTTTGATGTTTTTCTACTCCTCTCAACAGCCCAAACAAGTTTCTAAAAGGATGAGTTTGCAACTACTTTACTTTTGGAGAAAATTTAAAACATTCATTATTCAATAGGGCCCAAAATAGCAAAAACAAGTGGTTTGAATGAACACTCACATTTCTTGTTAGAATCATGTAGGATTGAAATTTTTGATGTTTTTCTACTCCTCTCAACAGCCCAAACAAAACTATTAAAGGATGAGCTTGCAACTACTTTATTTTTGGAGAAAATTCAAAACATTCATTATTCAATAAGGCCCAATAGCAAAAAGCAACGGTTTGAATGAACACTCACATTTCTTGGTAGTATCGTGCAGGATTGGAATTTTTGACGTTTTTCTACTCCTCTCATGAGCCCAAACAAGTCTCTATAAGCATGAGTTTGCAACTACTTTACTTTTGCAGAAAATTCAAAACATACATTATTCAATAGGGCCCAAAAGCAAAAAGCAGCTGTTTGAATGAACAATCACATTTCTTGGTAGAATCATGCAGGATTGAAATTTTTGACGTTTTTCTACTCCTCTCATGAGCCCAAACAAGTCTCTATAAGCATGAGTTTGCAACTACTTTACTTTTGCAGAAAATTCAAAACATACATTATTCAATAGGGCCCAAAAGCAAAAAGCAGCTGTTTGAATGAACAATCACATTTCTTGGTAGAATCATGCAGGATTGAAATTTTTGATGTTTATTTACTCCTCTCAACAGCCCAAACAAGTTTCTAAAAGGATGAGTTTGCAACTACTTTACTTTTGGAGAAAATTTAAAACATTATTTATTCAATAGGGCCCAAAATAGCAAAAACAGCGGTTTGAATGAACACTCACATTTCTTGTTAGAATCATGCAGGATTGAAATTTTTTGATGTTTTTCTACTCCTCTCAACAGCCCAAACAAGACTCTAAAAGGATGAGCTTGCTACTACTTTACTTTTGGAGAAAATTCAAAACATTCATTATTCAATAGGGCCCAAAATAGCAAAAACCAGCGGTTTGGATGAACAATCACATTTCTTGGTAGAATAGTGCAGGATTGAAATTTTTGATGTTTTTCTACTCCTCTCAACAGCCCAAACAAGTTTCTAAAAGGATGAGTTTGCAACTACTTTACTTTTGGAGAAAATTCAAAACATTCATTATTCAATAAGGCCCAATAGCAAAAAGCAACGGTTTGAATGAACACTCACATTTCTTGGTAGTATCGTGCAGGATTGGAATTTTTGACGTTTTTCTACTCCTCTCATGAGCCCAAACAAGTCTCTATAAGCATGAGTTTGCAACTACTTTACTTTTGCAGAAAATTCAAAACATACATTATTCAATAGGGCCCAAAAGCAAAAAGCAGCTGTTTGAATGAACAATCACATTTCTTGGTAGAATCATGCAGGATTGAAATTTTTGATGTTTATTTACTCCTCTCAACAGCCCAAACAAGTTTCTAAAAGGATGAGTTTGCAACTACTTTACTTTTGGAGAAAATTTAAAACATTATTTATTCAATAGGGCCCAAAATAGCAAAAACAGCGGTTTGAATGAACACTCACATTTCTTGTTAGAATCATGCAGGATTGAAATTTTTTGATGTTTTTCTACTACTCTCAACAGTCAAAACAAGTTTCTAAAAGGATGAGTTTGCAACTACTTTACTCTTGGAGAAAATTCAAAACATTCATTATTCAATAGGGACCAATAGCAAAAAGTAGCGGTTTGAATGAACACTCACATTTCTTGGTAGAATCATGCAGGATTGAAATTTTTTATATTTTTTTACTCCTCTCAACAGCCCAAACAAGTCTCTATAAGGATGAGTTTTCAACTACTTTACTTTTGCAGAAAATTCAAAACATTCATTATTCAATAGGACTCAAAAGCAAAAAGCAGCTGTTTGAATGAACACTCACATCTCTTGGTAGAATCATTCAGGATTGAAATTTTTGATGTTTTTCTACTCCTCTCAACAGCCCAAACAAGTTTCTAAAAGGATGAGTTTGCAACTACTTTACTTTTGGAGAAAACTCAAAACATTCATTATTCAATAAGGACCAATAGCAAAAAGCAACGGTTTGAATGAACACTCACATTTCTCAGTAGTATTGTGCAGGATTGGAATTTTTGACATTTTTCTACTCCTCTCATGAGCCCAAACAAGTCTCTATAAGCATGAGTTTGCAACTACTTTACTTTTGCAGAAAATTCAAAACATACATTATTCAATAGGGCCCAAAAGCAAAAAGCAGCTGTTTGAATGAACAATCACATCTCTTGGTAGAATCATTCAGGATTGAAATCTTTGATGTTTATTTACTCCTCTCAACAGCCCAAACAAGTTTCTAAAAGGATGAGTTTGCAACTACTTTACTTTTGCAGAAAATTCAAAACATTCATTATTCAATAGGGACCAATAGCAAAAAGCAGCGGTTTGAATGAACACTCACATTTCTTGGTAGAATCGTGCAGGATTGAAATGTTTGATATTTTTTTACTCCTCTCAACAGCCCAAACAAGTCTCTATAAGGATGAGTTTTCAACTACTTTACTTTTGCAGAAAATTCAAAACATTCATTATTCAATAGGACCCAAAAGCAAAAAGCAGCTGTTTGAATGAACACTCACATCTCTTGGTAGAATCATTCAGGATTGAAGTTTTTGATGTTTTTCTACTCCTCTCATGAGCCCAAACAAGACTCTAAAAGGATGAGCTTGCAAGTACTTTACTTTTGGAGAAAATTCAAAACATTCATTATTCAATAGGGCCCAAAATAGCAAAAACCAGCGGTTTGAATGAACACTCACATTTCTTGGTAGAATCGTGCAGGATTGAAATTTTTGATGTTTTTCTACTCCTCTCATGAGCCCAAACAAGACTCTAAAAGGATAAACTTGCAACTACTTTACTTTTGGAGAAAATTCAAAACATTCATTATTCAATAGGGCCCAAAATAGCAAAAACCAGCGGTTTGAATGAACAATCACATTTCTTGGTAGAATAGTGCAGGATTTAAATTTTTGATGTTTTTCTACTCCTCTCATGAGCCCAAACAAGACTCTAAAAGGATGAGCTTGCTACTACTTTACTTTTGGAGAAAATTCAAAACATTCATTATTCAATAGGGCCCAAAATAGCAAAAACCAGCGGTTTGGATGAACAATCACATTTCTTGGTAGAATCGTGCAGGATTGAAAATTTTGATGTTTTTCTACTCCTCTCAACAGCCCAAACAAGTTTCTAAAAGGATGAGTTTGCAACTACTTTACTTTTGGAGAAAATTTAAAACATTCATTATTCAATAGGGCCCAAAATAGCAAAAACCAGCGGTTTGAATGAACACTCACATTTCTTGTTAGAATCATGTAGGATTGAATTTTTTGATGTTTTTCTACTCCTCTCAACAGCCCAAACAAAACTCTTAAAGGATGAGCTTGCAACTACTTTATTTTTGGAGAAAATTCAAAACATTCATTATTCAATAGGGCCCAAAATAGCAAAAACCAGCGGTTTGAATGAACACTCACATTTCTTGGTAGAATAGTGCAGGATTGAAATTTTTGATGTTTTTCTACTCCTCTCATGAGCCCAAACAAGACTCTAAAAGGATGAGCTTGCTACTACTTTACTTTTGGAGAAAATTCAAAACATTCATTATGCAATAGGGCACAAAATAGCAAAAACCAGCGGTTTGGATGAACAATCACATTTCTTGGTAGAATAGTGCAGGATTGAAATTTTTGATGTTTTTCTACTCCTCTCAACAGCCCAAACAAGTTTCTAATAGGATGAGTTTGCAACTACTTTACTTTTGGAGAAAATTCAAAACATTCATTATTCAATAAGGCCCAATAGCAAAAAGCAAAGGTTTGAATGAACACTCACATTTCTCGGTAGTATCATGCAGGATTGGAATTTTTGACGTTTTTCTACTCCTCTCATGAGCCCAAACAAGTCTCTATAAGCATGAGTTTGCAACTACTTTACTTTTCCAGAAAATTCAAAACATTCATTATTCAATAGGGCCCAAAATCAAAAAGCAACTGTTTGAATGAACAATCACATTTCTTGGTAGAATCGTGCAGGATTGAAATTTTTGATGTTTTTCTACTCCTCTCATGAGCCCAAACAAGACTCTAAAAGGATGAGCTTCCTACTACTTTACTTTTGGAGAAAATTCAAAACATTCATTATTCAATAGGGCCCAAAATAGCAAAAAACAGCGGTTTGGATGAACAATCACATTTCTTGGTAGAATAGTGCAGGATTGAAATTTTTGATGTTTTTCTACTCCTCTCAACAGCCCAAACAAGTTTCTAAAAGGATGAGTTTGCAACTACTTTACTTTTGGAGAAAATTCAAAACATTCATTATTCAATAAGGACCAATAGCAAAAAGCAACGGTTTGAATGAACACTCACATTTCTCAGTAGTATTGTGCAGGATTGGAATTTTTGACATTTTTCTACTCCTCTCATGAGCCCAAACAAGTTTCTATAAGCATGAGTTTGCAACTACTTTACTTTTGCAGAAAATTCAAAACATACATTATTCAATAGGGCCCAAAAGCAAAAAGCAGCTGTTTGAATGAACAATCACATCTCTTGGTAGAATCATTCAGGATTGAAATTTTTGATGTTTATTTACTCCGCTCAACAGCCCAAACAAGTTTCTAAAAGGATGAGTTTGCAACTACTTTACTTTTGGAGAAAATTCAAAACATTCATTATTCAATAGGACCCAAAAGCAAAAAGCAGCTGTTTGAATGAACACTCACATCTCTTGGTAGAATCATTCAGGATTGAAATTTTTGATGTTTTTCTACTCCTCTCATGAGCCCAAACAAGACTCTAAAAGGATGAGCTTGCAAGTACTTTACTTTTGGAGAAAATTCAAAACATTCATTATTTAATAGAGCCCAATAGCAAAAAGCAGCGTTTTGAATGAACAATCACATTTCTTGGTAGAATAATGCAGGATTGAAATTTTTGATGTTTTTTTACTCCTCTCAACAGCCCAAACAAGTCTCTATAAGGATGAGTTTTCAACTACTTTACTTTTGCAGAAAATTCAAAACATTCATTATTCAATAGGGCCCAAAATAGCAAAAACCAGCGGTTTGAATGAACACTCACATTTCTTGGTAGAATCGTGCAGGATTGAAATTTTTGATGTTTTTCTACTCCTCTCAACAGCCCAAACAAGACTCTAAAAGGATGAACTTGCAGCTACTTTACTTTTGGAGAAAATTCAAAACATTCATTATTCAATAGGGCCCAAAATAGCAAAAACCAGCGGTTTGAATGAACACTCACATTTCTTGGTAGAATAGTGCAGGATTTAAATTTTTGATGTTTTTCTACTCCTCTCATGAGCCCAAACAAGATTCTAAAAGAATGAGCTTGCTACTACTTTACTTTTGGAGAAAATTCAAAACATTCATTATTCAATAGGGCCCAAAATAGCAAAAACCAGCGGTTTGGATGAACAATCACATTTCTTGGTAGAATAGTGCAGGATTGAAATTTTTGATGTTTTTCTACTCCTCTCAATAGCCCAAAGAAGTTTCTAAAAGGATGAGTTTGCAACTACTTTACTTTTGGAGAAAATTCAAAACATTCATTATTCAATAAGGCACAATAGCAAAAAGCAACGGTTTGAATGAACACTCACATTTCTCAGTAGTATTGTGCAGGATTGGAATTTTTGACATTTTTCTACTCCTCTCATGAGCCCAAACAATTCTCTATAAGCATGAGTTTGCAGCTACTTTACTTTTGCAGAAAATTCAAAACATACATTATTCAATAGGGCCCAAAAGCAAAAAGCAGCTGTTTGAATGAACAATCACATCTCTTGGTAGAATCATTCAGGATTGAAATTTTTGATGTTTATTTACTCCTCTCAACAGCCCAAACAAGTTTCTAAAAGGATGAGTTTGCAACTACTTTACTTTTGGAGAAAATTCAAAACATTCATTATTCAATAGGGACCAATAGCAAAAAGCAGCGGTTTGAATGAACACTCACATTTCTTGGTAGAATTGTGCAGGATTGAAATGTTTGATATTTTTTTACTCCTCTCAACAGCCCAAACAAGTCTCTATAAGGATGAGTTTTCAACTACTTTACTTTTGCAGAAAATTCAAAACATTCATTATTCAATAGGACCCAAAAGCAAAAAGCAGCTGTTTGAATGAACACTCACATCTCTTGGTAGAATCATTGAGGATTGAAATTTTTGATGTTTTTCTACTCCTCTCATGAGCCCAAACAAGACTCTAAAAGGATGAGCTTGCAAGTACTTTACTTTTGGAGAAAATTCAAAACATTCATTATTTAATAGAGCCCAATAGCAAAAAGCAGCGTTTTGAATGAACAATCACATTTCTTGGTAGAATCATGCAGGATTGAAATTTTTGATGTTTTTTTACTCCTCTCAACAGCCCAAACAAGTTTCTAAAAGGATGAGTTTGCAACTACTTTACTTTTGGAGAAAATTCAAAACATTCATTATTCAATAGGGCCCAAAATAGCAAAAACAGCGGTTTGAATGAACACTCACATTTCTTGGTAGAATCGTGCAGGATTGAAATTTTTGATGTTTTTCTACTCCTCTCAACAGCCCAAACAAGACTCTAAAAGGATGAACTTGCAACTACTTTACTTTTGGAGAAAATTCAAAACATTCATTATTCAATAGGGCCCAAAATAGCAAAAACCAGCGGTTTGAATGAACACTCACATTTCTTGGTAGAATAGTGCAGGATTTAAATTTTTGATGTTTTCATACTCCTCTCATGAGCCCAAACAAAACTCTAAAAGAATGAGCTTGCTACAACTTTACTTTTGGAGAAAATTCAAAACATTTATTATTCAATAGGGCCCAAAATAGCAAAAACCAGCGGTTTGGATGAACAATCACATTTCTTGGTAGAATCGTGCAGGATTGAAAATTTTGATGTTTTTCTACTCCTCTCAACAGCCCAAACAAGTTTCTAAAAGGATGAGTTTGCAACTACTTTACTTTTGGAGAAAATTTAAAACATTCATTATTCAATAGGGCCCAAAAAGCAAAAACCAGTGATTTGAATGAACACTCACATTTCTTGTTAGAATCATGTAGGATTGAAATTTTTGATGTTTTTCTACTCCTCTCAACAGCCCAAACAAAATTCTTAAAGGATGAGCTTGCAACTACTTTATTTTTGGAGAAAATTCAAAACATTCATTATTCAATAGGGCCCAAAATAGCAAAAACCAGCGGTTTGAATGAACACTCACATTTCTTGTTAGAATCATGTAGGATTGAAATTTTTGATGTTTTACTACTCCTCTCAACAGCCCAAACAAGACTCTAAAAGGATGAGCTTGCTACTACTTTACTTTTGGAGAAAATTCAAAACATTCAATATTCAATAGGGCCCAAAATAGCAAAAACCAGCGGTTTGGATGAACAATCACATTTCTTGGTAGAATAGTGCAGGATTGAAATTTTTGATGTTTTTCTACTCCTCTCAACAGCCCAAACAAGTTTCTAAAAGGATGAGTTTGCAACTACTTTACTTTTGGAGAAAATTCAAAACATTCATTATTCAATAGGGACCAATAGCAAAAAGCAGCGGTTTGAATGAACACTCACATTTCTTGGTAGAATCGTGCAGGATTGAAATGTTTGATATTTTTTTACTCCTCTCAACAGCCCAAACAAGTCTCTATAAGGATGAGTTTTCAACTACTTTACTTTTGCAGAAAATTCAAAACATTCATTATTCAATAGGACCCAAAAGCAAAAAGCAGCTGTTTGAATGAACACTCACATCTCTTGGTAGAATCATTCAGGATTGAAATTTTTGATGTTTTTCTACTCCTCTCATGAGCCCAAACAAGACTCTAAAAGGATGAGCTTGCAAGTACTTTACTTTTGGAGAAAATTCAAAACATTCATTATTCAATAGGGCCCAAAATAGCAAAAACCAGCGGTTTGAATGAACACTCACATTTCTTGGTAGAATCGTGCAGGATTGAAATTTTTGATGTTTTTCTACTCCTCTCATGAGCCCAAACAAGACTCTAAAAGGATGAACTTGCAACTACTTTACTTTTGGAGAAAATTCAAAACATTCATTATTCAATAGGGCCCAAAATAGCAAAAACCAGCGGTTTGGATGAACAATCACATTTCTTGGTAGAATCGTGCAGGATTGAACATTTTGATGTTTTTCTACTCCTCTCAACAGCACAAAAAAGGTTCTAAAAGGATGAGTTTGCAACTACTTTACTTTTGGAGAAAATTTAAAACATTCATTATTCAATAGGGCCTAAAATAGCAAAAACCAGCGGTTTGAATGAACACTCACATTTCTTGTTAGAATCATGTAGGATTGAATTTTTTGATGTTTTTCTACTCCTCTCAACAGCCCAAACAAAACTCTTAAAGGATGAGCTTGCAACTACTTTATTTTTGGAGAAAATTCAAAACATTCATTATTCAATAGGGCCCAAAATAGCAAAAACCAGCGGTTTGAATGAACACTCACATTTCTTGGTAGAATAGTGCAGGATTGAAATTTTTGATGTTTTTCTACTCCTCTCATGAGCCCAAACAAGAATCTAAAAGGATGAGCTTGCTACTACTTTACTTTTGGAGAAAATTCAAAACATTCATTATGCAATAGGGCACAAAATAGCAAAAACCAGCGGTTTGGATGAACAATCACATTTCTTGGTAGAATAGTGCAGGATTGAAATTTTTGATGTTTTTCTACTCCTCTCAACAGCCCAAACAAGTTTCTAATAGGATGAGTTTGCAAATACTTTACTTTTGGAGAAAATTCAAAACATTCATTATTCAATAAGGCCCAATAGCAAAAAGCAAAGGTTTGAATGAACACTCACATTTCTCGGTAGTATCATGCAGGATTGGAATTTTTGACGTTTTTCTACTCCTCTCATGAGCCCAAACAAGTCTCTATAAGCATGAGTTTGCAACTACTTTACTTTTGCAGAAAATTCAAAACATTCATTATTCAATAGGGCCCAAAATCAAAAAGCAACTGTTTGAATGAACAATCACATTTCTTGGTAGAATCGTGCAGGATTGAAATTTTTGATGTTTTTCTACTCCTCTCATGAGCCTAAACAAGACTCTAAAAGGATGAGCTTCCTACTACTTTACTTTTGGAGAAAATTCAAAACATTCATTATTCAATAGGGCCCAAAATAGCAAAAAACAGCGGTTTGGATGAACAATCACATTTCTTGGTAGAATAGTGCAGGATTGAAATTTTTGATGTTTTTCTACTCCTCTCAACAGCCCAAACAAGTTTCTAAAAGGATGAGTTTGCAACTACTTTACTTTTGGAGAAAATTCAAAACATTCATTATTCAATAAGGACCAATAGCAAAAAGCAACGGTTTGAATGAACACTCACATTTCTCAGTAGTATTGTGCAGGATTGGAATTTTTGACATTTTTCTACTCCTCACATGAGCCCAAACAAGTCTCTATAAGCATGAGTTTGCAACTACTTTACTTTTGCAGAAAATTCAAAACATACATTATTCAATAGGGCCCAAAAGCAAAAAGCAGCTGTTTGAATGAACAATCACATCTCTTGGTAGAATCATTCAGGATTGAAATTTTTGATGTTTATTTACTCCTCTCAATAGCCCAAACAAGTTTCTAAAAGGATGAGTTTGCAACTACTTTACTTTTGGAGAAAATTCAAAACATTCATTATTCAATAAGGCCCAATAGCAAAAAGCAACGGTTTGAATGAAAACTCACATTTCTCAGTAGTATTGTGCAGGATTGGAATTTTTGACATTTTTCTACTCCTTTCATGAGCCCAAACAAGTCTCTATAAGCATGAGTTTGCAACTACTTTACTTTTGCAGAAAATTCAAAACATACATTATTCAATAGGGCCCAAAAGCAAAAAGCAGCTGTTTGAATGAACAATCACATCTCTTGGTAGAATCATTCAGGATTGAAATTTTTGATGTTTATTTACTCCGCTCAACAGCCCAAACAAGTTTCTAAAAGGATGAGTTTGCAACTACTTTACTTTTGGAGAAAATTCAAAACATTCATTATTCAATAGGACCCAAAAGCAAAAAGCAGCTGTTTGAATGAACACTCACATCTCTTGGTAGAATCATTCAGAATTGAAATTTTTGATGTTTTTCTACTCCTCTCATGAGCCCAAACAAGACTCTAAAAGGATGAGCTTGCAAGTACTTTACTTTTGGAGAAAATTCAAAACATTCATTATTTAATAGAGCCCAATAGCAAAAAGCAGCGTTTTGAATGAACAATCACATTTCTTGGTAGAATCATGCAGGATTGAAATTTTTGATGTTTTTTTACTCCTCTCAACAGCCCAAACAAGTTTCTAAAAAGATGAGTTTGCAACTACTTTACTTTTGGAGAAAATTCAAAACATTCATTATTCAATAGGGCCCAAAATAGCAAAAACCAGCGGTTTGAATGAACACTCACATTTCTTGGTAGAATCATGCAGGATTGAAATTTTTAATGTTTTTCTATTCCTCTCAACAGCCCAAACAAGACTCTAAAAGGATGAACTTGCAACTACTTTACTTTTGGAGAAAATTCAAAACATTCATTATTCAATAGGGCCCAAAATAGCAAAAACCAGCGGTTTGAATGAACACTCACATTTCTTGGTAGAATAGTGCAGGATTTAAATTTTTGATGTTTTTCTACTCCTCTCATGAGCCCAAACAAGACTCTAAAAGGATGAGCTTGCTACTACTTTACTTTTGGAGAAAATTCAAAACATTTATTATTCAATAGGGCCCAAAATAGCAAAAACCAGCGGTTTGGATGAACAATCACATTTCTTGGTAGAATAGTGCAGGATTGAAATTTTTGATGTTTTTCTACTCCTCTCAACAGCCCAAACAAGTTTCTAAAAGGATGAGTTTGCAACTACTTTACTTTTGGAGAAAATTCAAAACATTCATTATTTAATAAGGCCCAATAGCAAAAAGCAACGGTTTGAATGAACACTCACATTTCTCGGTAGTATCGTGCAGGATTGGAATTTTTGACGTTTTTCTACTCCTCTCATGAGCCCAAACAAGTCTCTATAAGCATGAGTTTGCAGCTACTTTACTTTTGCAGAAAATTCAAAACATTCATTATTTAATAAGGCCCAATAGCAAAAAGCAACGGTTTGAATGAACACTCACATTTCTCGGTAGTATCGTGCAGGATTGGAATTTTTGACGTTTTTCTACTCCTCTCATGAGCCCAAACAAGTCTCTATAAGCATGAGTTTGCAACTACTTTACTTTTGCAGAAAATTCAAAACATTCATTATTCAATAGGGCCCAAAAGCAAAAAGCAGCGGTTTGAATGAACAATCACATTTCTTGGTAGAATCGTGCAGGATTGAAATTTTTGATGTTTTTCTACTCCTCTCATGAGCCCAAACAAGACTCTAAAAGAATGAGCTTGCTACTACTTTACTTTTGGAGAAAATTCAAAACATTCATTATTCAATAGGGCCCAAAATAGCAAAAACCAGCGGTTTGGATGAACAATCACATTTCTTGGTAGAATAGTGCAGGATTGAAATTTTTGATGTTTTTCTACTCCTCTCATGAGCCCAAACAAGTCTCTATAAGCATGAGTTTGCAGCTACTTTACTTTTGCAGAAAATTCAAAACATACATTATTCAATAGGGCCCAAAAGCAAAAAGCAGCTGTTTGAATGAACAATCACATCTCTTGGTAGAATCATTCAGGATTGAAATTTTTGATGTTTATTTACTCCTCTCAACAGCCCAAACAAATTTCTAAAAGGATGAGTTTGCAACTACTTTACTTTTGGAGAAAATTCAAAACATTCATTATTCAATAGGGACCAATAGCAAAAAGCAGCGGTTTGAATGAACACTCACATTTCTTGGTAGAATTGTGCAGGATTGAAATGTTTGATATTTTTTTACTCCTCTCAACTGCCCAAACAAGTCTGTAAGGATGAGTTTTCAACTACTTTACTTTTGCAGAAAATTCAAAACATTCATTATTCAATAGGACCCAAAAGCAAAAAGCAGCTGATTGAATGAACACTCACATCTCTTGGTAGAATCATTCAGGATTGAAATTTTTGATGTTTTTCTACTCCTCTCATGAGCCCAAACAAGACTCTAAAAGGATGAGCTTGCAAGTACTTTACTTTTGGAGAAAATTCAAAACATTCATTATTTAATAGAGCCCAATAGCAAAAAGCAGCGTTTTGAATGAACAATCACATTTCTTGGTAGAATCATGCAGGATTGAAATTTTTGATGTTTTTTTACTCCTCTCAACAGCCCAAACAAGTTTCTAAAAGGATGAGTTTGCAACTACTTTACTTTTGGAGAAAATTCAAAACATTCATTATTCAATAGGGCCCAAAATAGCAAAAACCAGCGGTTTGAATGAACACTTACATTTCTTGGTAGAATCGTGCAGGATTGAAATTTTTGATGTTTTTCTACTCCTCTCAACAGCCCAAACAAGACTCTAAAAGGATGAACTTGCAACTACTTTACTTTTGGAGAAAATTCAAAACATTCATTATTCAATAGGGCCCAAAATAGCAAAAACCAGCGGTTTGAATGAACACTCACATTTCTTGGTAGAATAGTGCAGGATTTAAATTTTTGATGTTTTTCTACTCCTCTCATGAGCCCAAACAAAACTCTAAAAGAATGAGCTTGCTACAATTTTACTTTTGGAGAAAATTCAAAACATTCATTATTCAATAGGGCCCAAAATAGCAAAAACCAGCGGTTTGGATGAACAATCACATTTCTTGGTAGAATCGTGCAGGATTGAAAATTTTGATGTTTTTCTACTCCTCTCAACAGCCCAAACAAGTTTCTAAAAGGATGAGTTTGCAACTACTTTAATTTTGGAGAAAATTTAAAACATTCATTATTCAATAGGGCCCAAAATAGCAAAAACCAGTGGTTTGAATGAACACTCACATTTCTTGTTAGAATCATGTAGGATTGAAATTTTTGATGTTTTTCTACTCCTCTCAACAGCCCAAACAAAACTCTTAAAGGATGAGCTTGCAACTACTTTATTTTTGGAGAAAATTCAAAACATTCATTATTCAATAGGGCCCAAAATAGCAAAAACCAGCGGTTTGAATGAACACTCACATTTCTTGTTAGAATCATGTAGGATTGAAATTTTTGATGTTTTTCTACTCCTCTCAACAGCCCAAACAAGACTCTAAAAGGATGAGCTTGCTACTACTTTACTTTTGGAGAAAATTCAAAACATTCATTATTCAATAGGGCCCAAAATAGCAAAAACCAGCGGTTTGGATGAACAATCACATTTCTTGGTAGAATAGTGCAGGATTGAAATTTTTGATGTTTTTCTACTCCTCTCAACAGCCCAAACAAGTTTCTAAAAGGATGAGTTTGCAACTACTTTACTTTTGGAGAAAATTCAAAACATTCATTATTCAATAAGGCCCAATAGCAAAAAGCAACGGTTTGAATGAACACTCACATTTCTTGGTAGTATCGTGCAGGATTGGAATTTTTGACGTTTTTCTACTCCTCTCATGAGCCCAAACAAGACTCTATAAGCATGAGTTTGCAACTACTTTACTTTTGCAGAAAATTCAAAACATACATTATTCAATAGGGCCCAAAAGCAAAAAGCAGCTGTTTGAATGAACAATCACATTTCTTGGTAGAATCATGCAGGATTGAAATTTTTGATGTTTATTTACTCCTCTCAACAGCCCAAACAAGTTTCTAAAAGGATGAGTTTGCAACTACTTTACTTTTGGAGAAAATTTAAAACATTATTTATTCAATAGGGCCCAAAATAGCAAAAACAGCGGTTTGAATGAACACTCACATTTCTTGTTAGAATCATGCAGGATTGAAATTTTTTGATGTTTTTCTACTCCTCTCAACAGTCAAAACAAGTTTCTAAAAGGATGAGTTTGCAACTACTTTACTCTTGGAGAAAATTCAAAACATTCATTATTCAATAGGGACCAATAGCAAAAAGTAGCGGTTTGAATGAACACTCACATTTCTTGGTAGAATCATGCAGGATTGAAATTTTTTATATTTTTTTACTCCTCTCAACAGCCCAAACAAGTCTCTATAAGGATGAGTTTTCAACTACTTTACTTTTGCAGAAAATTCAAAACATTCATTATTCAATAGGACTCAAAAGCAAAAAGCAGCTGTTTGAATGAACACTCACATCTCTTGGTAGAATCATTCAGGATTGAAATTTTTGATGTTTTTCTACTCCTCTCATGAGCCCAAACAAGACTTTAAAAGGATGAGCTTGCAAGTACTTTACTTTTGGAGAAAATTCAAAACATTCATTATTTAATAGGGACCAATAGCAAAAAGCAGCGGTTTGAATGTACACTCACATTTCTTGGTAGAATCATGCAGGATTGAAATTTTTGATGTTTTCCTACTCCTCTCAACAGCCCAAACAACTTTCTAAAAGGATGAGTTTGCAACTACTTTACTTTTGGAGAAAATTCAAAACATTCGTTATTCAATAGGGAACAATAGCAAAAAGTAGCGGTTTGAATGAACACTCACATTTCTTGGTAGAATCGTGCAGGATTGAAATTTTTGAAGTTTTTCTACTCCTCTCATGAGCCCAAACAAGACTCTAAAAGGATGAACTTGCAGCTTCTTTACTTTTGGAGAAACTTCAAAACGTTCATTATTCAATAGAGCCCAATAGCAAAAAGCAGTGTTTTGAATGAACAATCACATTTCTTGGTAGAATCATGCAGGATTGAAATTTTTGATTTTTTTTACTCCTCTCAACAGCCCAAACAAGTTTCTAAAAGGATGAGTTTGCAACTACTTTACTTTTGGAGAAAATTCAAAACATTCATTATTCAATAGGGCCCAAAATAGCAAAAACCAGCGGTTTGAATGAACACTCACATTTCTTGTTAGAATCATGTAGGATTGAAATTTTTGATGTTTTTCTACTCCTTTCAACAGCCCAAACAAGACTCTAAAAGGATGAGCTTGCTACTACTTTACTTTTGGAGAAAATTCAAAACATTCATTATTCAATAGGGCCCAAAATAGCAAAAACCAGCGGTTTGGATGAACAATCACATTTCTTGGTAGAATAGTGCAGGATTGAAATTTTTGATGTTTTTCTACTCCTCTCAACAGCCCAAACAAGTTTCTAAAAGGATGAGTTTGCAACTACTTTACTTTTGGAGAAAATTCAAAACATTCATTATTCAATAAGGCCCAATAGCAAAAACAGCGGTTTGAATGAACACTCACATTTCTTGTTAGAATCATGCAGGATTGAAATTTTTTGATGTTTTTCTACTCCTCTCAACAGTCAAAACAAGTTTCTAAAAGGATGAGTTTGCAACTACTTTTCTCTTGGAGAAAATTCAAAACATTCATTATTCAATAGGGACCAATAGCAAAAAGTAGCGGTTTGAATGAACACTCACATTTCTTGGTAGAATCATGCAGGATTGAAATTTTTTATATTTTTTTACTCCTCTCAACAGCCCAAACAAGTCTCTATAAGGATGAGTTTTCAACTACTTTACTTTTGCAGAAAATTCAAAACATTCATTATTCAATAGGACTCAAAAGCAAAAAGCAGCTGTTTGAATGAACACTCACATCTCTTGGTAGAATCATTCAGGATTGAAATTTTTGATGTTTTTCTACTCCTCTCAACAGCCCAAACAAGTTTCTAAAAGGATGAGTTTGCAACTACTTTACTTTTGGAGAAAATTCAAAACATTCATTATTCAATAAGGACCAATAGCAAAAAGCAACGGTTTGAATGAACACTCACATTTCTCAGTAGTATTGTGCAGGATTGGAATTTTTGACATTTTTCTACTCCTCTCATGAGCCCAAACAAGTCTCTATAAGCATGAGTTTGCAACTACTTTACTTTTGCAGAAAATTCAAAACATACATTATTCAATAGGGCCCAAAAGCAAAAAGCAGCTGTTTGAATGAACAATCACATCTCTTGGTAGAATCATTCAGGATTGAAATTTTTGATGTTTATTTACTCCTCTCAACAGCCCAAACAAGTTTCTAAAAGGATGAGTTTGCAACTACTTTACTTTTGGAGAAAATTCAAAACATTCATTATTCAATAGGGACCAATAGCAAAAAGCAGCGGTTTGAATGAACACTCACATTTCTTGGTAGAATCGTGCAGGATTGAAATGTTTGATATTTTTTTACTCCTGTCAACAGCCCAAACAAGTCTCTATAAGGATGAGTTTTCAACTACTTTACTTTTGCAGAAAATTCAAAACATTCATTATTCAATAGGACCCAAAAGCAAAAAGCAGCTGATTGAATGAACACTCACATCTCTTGGTAGAATCATTCAGGATTGAAATTTTTGATGTTTTTCTACTCCTCTCATGAGCCCAAACAAGACTCTAAAAGGATGAGCTTGCAAGTACTTTACTTTTGGAGAAAATTCAAAACATTCATTATTTAATAGAGCCCAATAGCAAAAAGCAGCGTTTTGAATGAACAATCACATTTCTTGGTAGAATCATGCAGGATTGAAATTTTTGATGTTTTTTTACTCCTCTCAACAGCCCAAACAAGTTTCTAAAAGGATGAGTTTGCAACTACTTTACTTTTGGAGAAAATTCAAAACATTCATTATTCAATAGGGCCCAAAATAGCAAAAACCAGCGGTTTGAATGAACACTTACATTTCTTGGTAGAATCGTGCAGGATTGAAATTTTTGATGTTTTTCTACTCCTCTCAACAGCCCAAACAAGACTCTAAAAGAATGAGCTTGCTACAATTTTACTTTTGGAGAAAATTCAAAACATTCATTATTTAATAGGGACCAATAGCAAAAAGCAGCGGTTTGAATGTACACTCACATTTCTTGGTAGAATCATGCAGGATTGAAATTTTTGATGTTTTCCTACTCCTCTCAACAGCCCAAACAACTTTCTAAAAGGATGAGTTTGCAACTACTTTACTTTTGGAGAAAATTCAAAACATTCGTTATTCAATAGGGAACAATAGCAAAAAGTAGCGGTTTGAATGAACACTCACATTTCTTGGTAGAATCGTGCAGGATTGAAATTTTTGAAGTTTTTCTACTCCTCTCATGAGCCCAAACAAGACTCTAAAAGGATGAACTTGCAGCTTCTTTACTTTTGGAGAAACTTCAAAACGTTCATTATTCAATAGAGCCCAATAGCAAAAAGCAGTGTTTTGAATGAACAATCACATTTCTTGGTAGAATCATGCAGGATTGAAATTTTTGATTTTTTTTACTCCTCTCAACAGCCCAAACAAGTTTCTAAAAGGATGAGTTTGCAACTACTTTACTTTTGGAGAAAATTCAAAACATTCATTATTCAATAGGGCCCAAAATAGCAAAAACCAGTGGTTTGAATGAACACTCACATTTCTTGGTAGAATCGTGCAGGATTGAAATTTTTGATGTTTTTCTACTCCTCTCAACAGCCCAAACAAAACTCTTAAAGGATGAGCTTGCAACTACTTTATTTTTGGAGAAAATTCAAAACATTCATTATTCAATAGGGCCCAAAATAGCAAAAACCAGCGGTTTGAATGAACACTCACATTTCTTGTTAGAATCATGTAGGATTGAAATTTTTGATGTTTTTCTACTCCTTTCAACAGCCCAAACAAGACTCTAAAAGGATGAGCTTGCTACTACTTTACTTTTGGAGAAAATTCAAAACATTCATTATTCAATAGGGCCCAAAATAGCAAAAACCAGCGGTTTGGATGAACAATCACATTTCTTGGTAGAATAGTGCAGGATTGAAATTTTTGATGTTTTTCTACTCCTCTCAACAGCCCAAACAAGTTTCTAAAAGGATGAGTTTGCAACTACTTTACTTTTGGAGAAAATTCAAAACATTCATTATTCAATAAGGCCCAATAGCAAAAACAGCGGTTTGAATGAACACTCACATTTCTTGTTAGAATCATGCAGGATTGAAATTTTTTGATGTTTTTCTACTCCTCTCAACAGTCAAAACAAGTTTCTAAAAGGATGAGTTTGCAACTACTTTTCTCTTGGAGAAAATTCAAAACATTCATTATTCAATAGGGACCAATAGCAAAAAGTAGCGGTTTGAATGAACACTCACATTTCTTGGTAGAATCATGCAGGATTGAAATTTTTTATATTTTTTTACTCCTCTCAACAGCCCAAACAAGTCTCTATAAGGATGAGTTTTCAACTACTTTACTTTTGCAGAAAATTCAAAACATTCATTATTCAATAGGACTCAAAAGCAAAAAGCAGCTGTTTGAATGAACACTCACATCTCTTGGTAGAATCATTCAGGATTGAAATTTTTGATGTTTTTCTACTCCTCTCAACAGCCCAAACAAGTTTCTAAAAGGATGAGTTTGCAACTACTTTACTTTTGGAGAAAATTCAAAACATTCATTATTCAATAAGGACCAATAGCAAAAAGCAACGGTTTGAATGAACACTCACATTTCTCAGTAGTATTGTGCAGGATTGGAATTTTTGACATTTTTCTACTCCTCTCATGAGCCCAAACAAGTCTCTATAAGCATGAGTTTGCAACTACTTTACTTTTGCAGAAAATTCAAAACATACATTATTCAATAGGGCCCAAAAGCAAAAAGCAGCTGTTTGAATGAACAATCACATCTCTTGGTAGAATCATTCAGGATTGAAATTTTTGATGTTTATTTACTCCTCTCAACAGCCCAAACAAGTTTCTAAAAGGATGAGTTTGCAACTACTTTACTTTTGGAGAAAATTCAAAACACTCATTATTCAATAGGGACCAATAGCAAAAAGCAGCGGTTTGAATGAACACTCACATTTCTTGGTAGAATCGTGCAGGATTGAAATGTTTGATATTTTTTTACTCCTGTCAACAGCCCAAACAAGTCTCTATAAGGATGAGTTTTCAACTACTTTACTTTTGCAGAAAATTCAAAACATTCATTATTCAATAGGACCCAAAAGCAAAAAGCAGCTGTTTGAATGAACACTCACATCTCTTGGTAGAATCATTCAGGATTGAAATTTTTGATGTTTTTCTACTCCTCTCATGAGCCCAAACAAGACTCTAAAAGGATGAGCTTGCAAGTACTTTACTTTTGGAGAAAATTCAAAACATTCATTATTCAATAGGGCCCAAAATAGCAAAAACCAGCGGTTTGAATGAACACTCACATTTCTTGGTAGAATCGTGCAGGATTGAAATTTTTGATGTTTTTCTACTCCTCTCATGAGCCCAAACAAGACTCTAAAAGGATGAACTTGCAACTACTTTACTTTTGGAGAAAATTCAAAACATTCATTATTCAATAGGTCCCAAAATAGCAAAATCCAGCGGTTTGAATGAACAATCACATTTCTTGGTAGAATAGTGCAGGATTTAAATTTTTGATGTTTTTCTACTCCTCTCATGAGCACAAACAAGACTCTAAAAGGATGAGCTTGCTACTACTTTACTTTTGGAGAAAATTCAAAACATTCATTATTCAATAGGGCCCAAAATAGCAAAAACCAGCGGTTTGGATGAACAATCACATTTCTTGGTAGAATCGTGCAGGATTGAAAATTTTGATGTTTTTCTACTCCTCTCAACAGCCCAAACAAGTTTCTAAAAGGATGAGTTTGCAACTACTTTACTTTTGGAGAAAATTTAAAACATTCATTATTCAATAGGGCCCAAAATAGCAAAAAGCAGCTGTTTGAATGAACACTCACATTTCTTGTTAGAATCATGTAGGATTTAATTTTTTGATGTTTTTCTACTCCTCTCAACAGCCCAAACAAAACTCTTAAAGGATGAGCGTGCAACTACTTTATTTTTGGAGAAAATTCAAAACATTCATTATTCAATAGGGCCCAAAATAGCAAAAACCAGCGGTTTGAATGAACACTCACATTTCTTGGTAGAATAGTGCAGGATTGAAATTTTTGATGTTTTTCTACTCCTCTCATGAGCCCAAACAAGACTCTAAAAGGATGAGCTTGCTACTACTTTACTTTTGGAGAAAATTCAAAACATTCATAATGCAATAGGGCACAAAATAGCAAAAACCAGCGGTTTGGATGAACAATCACATTTCTTGGTAGAATAGTGCAGGATTGAAATTTTTGATGTTTTTCTACTCCTCTCAACAGCCCAAACAAGTTTCTAATAGGATGAGTTTGCAACTACTTTACTTTTGGAGAAAATTCAAAACATTCATTATTCAATAAGGCCCAATAGCAAAAAGCAAAGGTTTGAATGAACACTCACATTTCTCGGTAGTATCATGCAGGATTGGAATTTTTGACGTTTTTCTACTCCTCTCATGAGCCCAAACAAGTCTCTATAAGCATGAGTTTGCAACTACTTTACTTTTGCAGAAAATTCAAAACATTCATTATTCAATAGGGCCCAAAATCAAAAAGCAACTGTTTGAATGAACAATCACATTTCTTGGTAGAATCGTGCAGGATTGAAATTTTTGATGTTTTTCTACTCCTCTCATGAGCCCAAACAAGACTCTAAAAGGATGAGCTTCCTACTACTTTACTTTTGGAGAAAATTCAAAACATTCATTATTCAATAGGGCCCAAAATCAAAAAGCAACTGTTTGAATGAACAATCACATTTCTTGGTAGAATCGTGCAGGATTGAAATTTTTGATGTTTTTCTACTCCTCTCATGAGCCCAAACAAGACTCTAAAAGGATGAGCTTCCTACTACTTTACTTTTGGAGAAAATTCAAAACATTCATTATTCAATAGGGCCCAAAATAGCAAAAAACAGCGGTTTGGATGAACAATCACATTTCTTGGTAGAATAGTGCAGGATTGAAATTTTTGATGTTTTTCTACTCCTCTCAACAGCCCAAACAAGTTTCTAAAAGGATGAGTTTGCAACTACTTTACTTTTGGAGAAAATTCAAAACATTCATTATTCAATAAGGACCAATAGCAAAAAGCAACGGTTTGAATGAACACTCACATTTCTCAGTAGTATTGTGCAGGATTGGAATTTTTGACATTTTTCTACTCCTCTCATGAGCCCAAACAAGTCTCTATAAGCATGAGTTTGCAACTACTTTACTTTTGCAGAAAATTCAAAACATACATTATTCAATAGGGCCCAAAAGCAAAAAGCAGCTGTTTGAATGAACAATCACATCTCTTGGTAGAATCATTCAGGATTGAAATTTTTGATGTTTATTTACTCCTCTCAATAGCCCAAACAAGTTTCTAAAAGGATGAGTTTGCAACTACTTTACTTTTGGAGAAAATTCAAAACATTCATTATTCAATAAGGCCCAATAGCAAAAAGCAACGGTTTGAATGAAAACTCACATTTCTCAGTAGTATTGTGCAGGATTGGTATTTTTGACATTTTTCTACTCCTCTCATGAGCCCAAACAAGTCTCTATAAGCATGAGTTTGCAACTACTTTACTTTTGCAGAAAATTCAAAACATACATTATTCAATAGGGCCCAAAAGCAAAAAGCAGCTGTTTGAATGAACAATCACATCTCTTGGTAGAATCATTCAGGATTGAAATTTTTGATGTTTGTTTACTCCGCTCAACAGCCCAAACAAGTTTCTAAAAGGATGAGTTTGCAACTACTTTACTTTTGGAGAAAATTCAAAACATTCATTATTCAATAGGACCCAAAAGCAAAAAGCAGCTGTTTGAATGAACACTCACATCTCTTGGTAGAATCATTCAGGATTGAAATTTTTGATGTTTTTCTACTCCTCTCATGAGCCCAAACAAGACTCTAAAAGGATGAGCTTGCAAGTACTTTACTTTTGGAGAAAATTCAAAACATTCATTATTTAATAGAGCCCAATAGCAAAAAGCAGCGTTTTGAATGAACAATCACATTTCTTGGTAGAATCATGCAGGATTGAAATTTTTGATGTTTTTTTACTCCTCTCAACAGCCCAAACAAGTTTCTAAAAAGATGAGTTTGCAACTACTTTACTTTTGGAGAAAATTCAAAACATTCATTATTCAATAGGGCCCAAAATAGCAAAAACCAGCGGTTTGAATGAACACTCACATTTCTTGGTAGAATCGTGCAGGATTGAAATTTTTGATGTTTTTCTATTCCTCTCAACAGCCCAAACAAGACTCTAAAAGGATGAACTTGCAACTACTTTACTTTTGGAGAAAATTCAAAACATTCATTATTCAATAGGGCCCAAAATAGCAAAAACCAGCGGTTTGAATGAACACTCACATTTCTTGGTAGAATAGTGCAGGATTTAAATTTTTGATGTTTTTCTACTCCTCTCATGAGCCCAAACAAGACTCTAAAAGGATGAGCTTGCTACTACTTTACTTTTGGAGAAAATTCAAAACATTCATTATTCAATAGGGCCCAAAATAGCAAAAACCAGCGGTTTGGATGAACAATCACATTTCTTGGTAGAATAGTGCAGGATTGAAATTTTTGATGTTTTTCTACTCCTCTCAACAGCCCAAACAAGTTTCTAAAAGGATGAGTTTGCAACTACTTTACTTTTGGAGAAAATTCAAAACATTCATTATTTAATAAGGCCCAATAGCAAAAAGCAACGGTTTGAATGAACACTCACATTTCTCGGTAGTATCGTGCAGGATTGGAATTTTTGACGTTTTTCTACTCCTCTCATGAGCCCAAACAAGTCTCTATAAGCATGAGTTTGCAACTACTTTACTTTTGCAGAAAATTCAAAACATTCATTATTCAATAGGGCCCAAAAGCAAAAAGCAGCGGTTTGAATGAACAATCACATTTCTTGGTAGAATCGTGCAGGATTGAAATTTTTGATGTTTTTCTACTCCTCTCATGAGCCCAAACAAGACTCTAAAAGAATGAGCTTGCTACTACTTTACTTTTGGAGAAAATTCAAAACATTCATTATTCAATAGGGCCCAAAATAGCAAAAACCAGCGGTTTGGATGAACAATCACATTTCTTGGTAGAATAGTGCAGGATTGAAATTTTTGATGTTTTTCTACTCCTCTCAATAGCCCAAAGAAGTTTCTAAAAGGATGAGTTTGCAACTACTTTACTTTTGGAGAAAATTCAAAACATTCATTATTCAATAAGGCACAATAGCAAAAAGCAACGGTTTGAATGAACACTCACATTTCTCAGTAGTATTGTGCAGGATTGGAATTTTTGACATTTTTCTACTCCTCTCATGAGCCCAAACAAGTCTCTATAAGCATGAGTTTGCAGCTACTTTACTTTTGCAGAAAATTCAAAACATACATTATTCAATAGGGCCCAAAAGCAAAAAGCAGCTGTTTGAATGAACAATCACATCTCTTGGTAGAATCATTCAGGATTGAAATTTTTGATGTTTATTTACTCCTCTCAACAGCCCAAACAAGTTTCTAAAAGGATGAGTTTGCAACTACTTTACTTTTGGAGAAAATTCAAAACATTCATTATTCAATAGGGACCAATAGCAAAAAGCAGCGGTTTGAATGAACACTCACATTTCTTGGTAGAATTGTGCAGGATTGAAATGTTTGATATTTTTTTACTCCTCTCAACAGCCCAAACAAGTCTATAAGGATGAGTTTTCAACTACTTTACTTTTGCAGAAAATTCAAAACATTCATTATTCAATAGGACCCAAAAGCAAAAAGCAGCTGTTTGAATGAACACTCACATCTCTTGGTAGAATCATTCAGGATTGTAATTTTTGATGTTTTTCTACTCCTCTCATGAGCCCAAACAAGACTCTAAAAGGATGAGCTTGCAAGTACTTTACTTTTGGAGAAAATTCAAAACATTCATTATTTAATAGAGCCCAATAGCAAAAAGCAGCGTTTTGAATGAACAATCACATTTCTTGGTAGAATCATGCAGGATTGAAATTTTTGATGTTTTTTTACTCCTCTCAACAGCCCAAACAAGTTTCTAAAAGGATGAGTTTGCAACTACTTTACTTTTGGAGAAAATTCAAAACATTCATTATTCAATAGGGCCCAAAATAGCAAAAACCAGCGGTTTGAATGAACACTCACATTTCTTGGTAGAATCGTGCAGGATTGAAATTTTTGATGTTTTTCTACTCCTCTCAACAGCCCAAACAAGACTCTAAAAGGATGAACTTGCAACTACTTTACTTTTGGAGAAAATTCAAAACATTCATTATTCTATAGGGCCCAAAATAGCAAAAACCAGCGGTTTGAATAAACACTCACATTTCTTGGTAGAATAGTGCAGGATTTAAATTTTTGATGTTTTTCTACTCCTCTCATGAGCCCAAACAAAACTCTAAAAGAATGAGCTTGCTACAACTTTACTTTTGGAGAAAATTCAAAACATTCATTATTCAATAGGGCCCAAAATAGCAAAAACCAGCGGTTTGGATGAACAATCACAATTCTTGGTAGAATCGTGCAGGATTGAAAATTTTGATGTTTTTCTACTCCTCTCAACAGCCCAAACAAGTTTCTAAAAGGATGAGTTTGCAACTACTTTACTTTTGGAGAAAATTTAAAACATTCATTATTCAATAGGGCCCAAAATAGCAAAAACCAGTGGTTTGAATGAACACTCACATTTCTTGTTAGAATCATGTAGGATTGAAATTTTTGATGTTTTTCTACTCCTCTCAACAGCCCAAACAAAACTCTTAAAGGATGAGCTTGCAACTACTTTATTTTTGGAGAAAATTCAAAACATTCATTATTCAATAGGGCCCAAAATAGCAAAAACCAGCGGTTTGAATGAACACTCACATTAGTTGTTAGAATCATGTAGGATTGAAATTTTTGATGTTTTTCTACTCCTCTCAACAGCCCAAACAAGACTCTAAAAGGATGAGCTTGCTACTACTTTACTTTTGGAGAAAATTCAAAACATTCATTATTCAATAGGGCCCAAAATAGCAAAAACCAGCGGTTTGGATGAACAATCACATTTCTTGGTAGAATAGTGCAGGATTGAAATTTTTGATGTTTTTCTACTCCTCTCAACAGCCCAAACAAGTTTCTAAAAGGATGAGTTTGCAACTACTTTACTTTTGGAGAAAATTCAAAACATTCATTATTCAATAAGGCCCAATAGCAAAAAGCAACGGTTTGAATGAACACTCACATTTTTTGGTAGTATCGTGCAGGATTGGAATTTTTGACGTTTTTCTACTCCTCTCATGAGCCCAAACAAGTCTCTATAAGCATGAGTTTGCAACTACTTTACTTTTGCAGAAAATTCAAAACATACATTATTCAATAGGGCCCAAAAGCAAAAAGCAGCTGTTTGAATGAACAATCACATTTCTTGGTAGAATCATGCAGGATTGAAATTTTTGATGTTTATTTACTCCTCTCAACAGCCCAAACAAGTTTCTAAAAGGATGAGTTTGCAACTACTTTACTTTTGGAGAAAATTTAAAACATTATTTATTCAATAGGGCCCAAAATAGCAAAAACAGCGGTTTGAATGAACACTCACAATTCTTGTTAGAATCATGCAGGATTGAAATTTTTTGATGTTTTTCTACTCCTCTCAACAGTCAAAACAAGTTTCTAAAAGGATGAGTTTGCAACTACTTTACTCTTGGAGAAAATTCAAAACATTCATTATTCAATAGGGACCAATAGCAAAAAGTAGCGGTTTGAATGAACACTCACATTTCTTGGTAGAATCATGCAGGATTGAAATTTTTTATATTTTTTTACTCCTCTCAACAGCCCAAACAAGTCTCTATAAGGATGAGTTTTCAACTACTTTACTTTTGCAGAAAATTCAAAACATTCATTATTCAATAGGACTCAAAAGCAAAAAGCAGCTGTTTGAATGAACACTCACATCTCTTGGTAGAATCATTCAGGATTGAAATTTTTGATGTTTTTCTACTCCTCTCATGAGCCCAAACAAGACTTTAAAAGGATGAGCTTGCAAGTACTTTACTTTTGGAGAAAATTCAAAACATTCATTATTTAATAGGGACCAATAGCAAAAAGCAGCGGTTTGAATGTACACTCACATTTCTTGGTAGAATCATGCAGGATTGAAATTTTTGATGTTTTCCTACTCCTCTCAACAGCCCAAAAAACTTTCTAAAAGGATGAGTTTGCAACTACTTTACTTTTGGAGAAAATTCAAAACATTCGTTATTCAATAGGGAACAATAGCAAAAAGTAGCGGTTTGAATGAACACTCACATTTCTTGGTAGAATCGTGCAGGATTGAAGTTTTTGAAGTTTTTCTACTCCTCTCATGAGCCCAAACAAGACTCTAAAAGGATGAACTTGCAGCTTCTTTACTTTTGGAGAAAATTCAAAACGTTCATTATTCAATAGAGCCCAATAGCAAAAAGCAGTGTTTTGAATGAACAATCACATTTCTTGGTAGAATCATGCAGGATTGAAATTTTTGATTTTTTTTACTCCTGTCAACAGCCCAAACAAGTTTCTAAAAGGATGAGTTTGCAACTACTTTACTTTTGGAGAAAATTCAAAACATTCATTATTCAATAGGGCCCAAAATAGCAAAAACCAGCGGTTTGAATGAACACTCACATTTCTTGTTAGAATCATGTAGGATTTAAATTTTTGATGTTTTTCTACTCCTCTCAACAGCCCAAACAAGACTCTAAAAGGATGAGCTTGCTACTACTTTACTTTTGGAGAAAATTCAAAACATTCATTATTCAATAGGGCCCAAAATAGCAAAAACCAGCGGTTTGGATGAACAATCACATTTCTTGGTAGAATAGTGCAGGATTGAAATTTTTGATGTTTTTCTACTCCTCTCAACAGCCCAAACAATTTTCTAAAAGGATGAGTTTGCAACTACTTTACTTTTGGAGAAAATTCAAAACATTCATTATTCAATAAGGCCCAATAGCAAAAAGCAACGGTTTGAATGAACACTCACATTTCTTGGTAGTATCGTGCAGGATTGGAATTTTTGACGTTTTTCTACTCCTCTCATGAGCCCAAACAAGTCTCTATAAGCATGAGTTTGCAACTACTTTACTTTTGCAGAAAATTCAAAACATACATTATTCAATAGGGCCCAAAAGCAAAAAGCAGCTGTTTGAATGAACAATCACATTTCTTGGTAGAATCATGCAGGATTGAAATTTTTGATGTTTATTTACTCCTCTCAACAGCCCAAACAAGTTTCTAAAAGGATGAGTTTGCAACTACTTTACTTTTGGAGAAAATTTCAAACATTATTTATTCAATAGGGCCCAAAATAGCAAAAACAGCGGTTTGAATGAACACTCACATTTCTTGTTAGAATCATGCAGGATTGAAATTTTTTGATGTTTTTCTACTCCTCTCAACAGTCAAAACAAGTTTCTAAAAGGATGAGTTTGCAACTACTTTACTCTTGGAGAAAATTCAAAACATTCATTATTCAATAGGGACCAATAGCAAAAAGTAGCGGTTTGAATGAACACTCACATTTCTTGGTAGAATCATGCAGGATTGAAATTTTTTATATTTTTTTACTCCTCTCAACAGCCCAAACAAGTCTCTATAAGGATGAGTTTTCAACTACTTTACTTTTGCAGAAAATTCAAAACATTCATTATTCAATAGGACTCAAAAGCAAAAAGCAGCTGTTTGAATGAACACTCACATCTCTTGGTAGAATCATTCAGGATTGAAATTTTTGATGTTTTTCTACTCCTCTCAACAGCCCAAACAAGTTTCTAAAAGGATGAGTTTGCAACTACTTTACTTTTGGAGAAAATTCAAAACATTCATTATTCAATAAGGACCAATAGCAAAAAGCAACGGTTTGAATGAACACTCACATTTCTCAGTAGTATTGTGCAGGATTGGAATTTTTGACATTTTTCTACTCCTCTCATGAGCCCAAACAAGTCTCTATAAGCATGAGTTTGCAACTACTTTACTTTTGAAGAAAATTCAAAACATACATTATTCAATAGGGCCCAAAAGCAAAAAGCAGCTGTTTGAATGAACAATCACATCTCTTGGTAGAATCATTCAGGATTGAAATTTTTGATGTTTATTTACTCCTCTCAACAGCCCAAACAAGTTTCTAAAAGGATGAGTTTGCAACTACTTTACTTTTGGAGAAAATTCAAAACATTCATTATTCAATAGGGACCAATAGCAAAAAGTAGCGGTTTGAATGAACACTCACATTTCTTGGTAGAATCATGCAGGATTGAAATTTTTTATATTTTTTTACTCCTCTCAACAGCCCAAACAAGTCTCTATAAGGATGAGTTTTCAACTACTTTACTTTTGCAGAAAATTCAAAACATTCATTATTCAATAGGACTCAAAAGCAAAAAGCAGCTGTTTGAATGAACACTCACATCTCTTGGTAGAATCATTCAGAATTGAAATTTTTGATGTTTTTCTACTCCTCTCATGAGCCCAAACAAGACTTTAAAAGGATGAGCTTGCAAGTACTTTACTTTTGGAGAAAATTCAAAACATTCATTATTTAATAGGGACCAATAGCAAAAAGCAGCGGTTTGAATGTACACTCACATTTCTTGGTAGAATCATGCAGGATTGAAATTTTTGATGTTTTCCTACTCCTCTCAACAGCCCAAACAACTTTCTAAAAGGATGAGTTTGCAACTACTTTACTTTTGGAGAAAATTCAAAACATTCGTTATTCAATAGGGAACAATAGCAAAAAGTAGCGGTTTGAATGAACACTCACATTTCTTGGTAGAATCGTGCAGGATTGAAATTTTTGAAGTTTTTCTACTCCTCTCATGAGCCCAAACAAGACTCTAAAAGGATGAACTTGCAGCTTCTTTACTTTTGGAGAAAATTCAAAACGTTCATTATTCAATAGAGCCCAATAGCAAAAAGCAGTGTTTTGAATGAACAATCACATTTCTTGGTAGAATCATGCAGGATTGAAATGTTTGATTTTTTTTACTCCTGTCAACAGCCCAAACAAGTTTCTAAAAGGATGAGTTTGCAACTACTTTACTTTTGGAGAAAATTCAAAACATTCATTATTCAATAGGGCCCAAAATAGCAAAAACCAGTGGTTTGAATGAACACTCACATTTCTTGGTAGAATCGTGCAGGATTGAAATTTTTGATGTTTTTCTACTCCTCTCAACAGCCCAAACAAAACTCTTAAAGGATGAGCTTGCAACTACTTTATTTTTGGAGAAAATTCAAAACATTCATTATTCAATAGGGCCCAAAATAGCAAAAACCAGCGGTTTGAATGAACACTCACATTTCTTGTTAGAATCATGTAGGATTGAAATTTTTGATGTGTTTTTACTCCTCTCAACAGCCCAAACAAGACTCTAAAAGGATGAGCTTGCTACTACTTTACTTTTGGAGAAAATTCAAAACATTCATTATTCAATAGGGCCCAAAATAGCAAAAACCAGCGGTTTGGATGAACAATCACATTTCTTGGTAGAATAGTGCAGGATTGAAATTTTTGATGTTTTTCTACTCCTCTCAACAGCCCAAACAAGTTTCTAAAAGGATGAGTTTGCAACTACTTTACTTTTGGAGAAAATTCAAAACATTCATTATTCAATAAGGCCCAATAGCAAAAAGCAACGGTTTGAATGAACACTCACATTTCTTGGTAGTATCGTGCAGGATTGGAATTTTTGACGTTTTTCTACTCCTCTCATGAGCCCAAACAAGTCTCTATAAGCATGAGTTTGCAACTACTTTACTTTTGCAGAAAATTCAAAACATACATTATTCAGTAGGGCCCAAAAGCAAAAAGCAGCTGTTTGAATGAACAATCACATTTCTTGGTAGAATCATGCAGGATTGAAATTTTTGATGTTTATTTACTCCTCTCAACAGCCCAAACAAGTTTCTAAAAGGATGAGTTTGCAACTACTTTACTTTTGGAGAAAATTTCAAACATTATTTATTCAATAGGGCCCAAAATAGCAAAAACAGCGGTTTGAATGAACACTCACATTTCTTGTTAGAATCATGCAGGATTGAAATTTTTTGATGTTTTTCTACTCCTCTCAACAGTCAAAACAAGTTTCTAAAAGGATGAGTTTGCAACTACTTTACTCTTGGAGAAAATTCAAAACATTCATTATTCAATAGGGACCAATAGCAAAAAGTAGCGGTTTGAATGAACACTCACATTTCTTGGTAGAATCATGCAGGATTGAAATTTTTTATATTTTTTTACTCCTCTCAACAGCCCAAACAAGTCTCTATAAGGATGAGTTTTCAACTACTTTACTTTTGCAGAAAATTCAAAACATTCATTATTCAATAGGACCCAAAAGCAAAAAGCAGCTGTTTGAATGAACACTCACATCTCTTGGTAGAATCATTCAGGATTGAAATTTTTGATGTTTTTCTACTCCTCTCATGAGCCCAAACAAGACTCTAAAAGGATGAGCTTGCAAGTACTTTACTTTTGGAGAAAATTCAAAACATTCATTATTCAATAGGGCCCAAAATAGCAAAAACCAGCGGTTTGAATGAACACTCACATTTCTTGGTAGAATCGTGCAGGATTGAAATTTTTGATGTTTTTCTACTCCTCTCATGAGCACAAACAAGACTCTAAAAGGATGAACTTGCAACTTCTTTACTTTTGGAGAAAATTCAAAACATTCATTATTCAATAGGGCCCAAAATAGCAAAAACCAGCGGTTTGAATGAACAATCACATTTCTTGGTAGAATAGTGCAGGATTTAAATTTTTGATGTTTTTCTACTCCTCTCATGAGCCCAAACAAGACTCTAGAACGATGAGCTTGCTACTACTTTACTTTTGGAGAAAATTCAAAACATTCATTATTCAATAGGGCCCAAAATAGCAAAAACCAGCGGTTTGGATGAACAATCACATTTCTTGGTAGAATCGTGCAGGATTGAAAATTTTGATGTTTTTCTACTCCTCTCAACAGCCCAAACAAGTTTCTAATAGGATGAGTTTGCAACTACTTTACTTTTGGAGAAAATTTAAAACATTCATTAATCAATAGGGCCCAAAATAGCAAAAACCAGCGGTTTGAATGAACACTCACATTTCTTGTTAGAATCATGTAGGATTGAATTTTTTGATGTTTTTCTACTCCTCTCAACAGCCCAAACAAAACTCTTAAAGGATGAGCCTGCAACTACTTTATTTTTGGAGAAAATTCAAAACATTCATTATTCAATAGGGCCCAAAATAGCAAAAACCAGCGGTTTGAATGAACACTCACATTTCTTGGTAGAATAGTGCAGGATTGAAATTTTTGATGTTTTTCTACTCCTCTCATGAGCCCAAACAAGACTCTAAAAGGATGAGCTTGCTACTACTTTACTTTTGGAGAAAATTCAAAACATTCATTATGCAATAGGGCACAAAATAGCAAAAACCAGCGGTTTGGATGAACAATCACATTTCTTGGTAAAATAGTGCAGGATTGAAATTTTTGATGTTTTTCTACTCCTCTCAACAGCCCAAACAAGTTTCTAATAGGATGAGTTTGCAACTACTTTGCTTTTGGAGAAAATTCAAAACATTCATTATTCAATAAGGCCCAATAGCAAAAAGCAAAGGTTTGAATGAACACTCACATTTCTCGGTAGTATCATGCAGGATTGGAATTTTTGACGTTTTTCTACTCCTCTCATGAGCCCAAACAAGTCTCTATAAGCATGAATTTGCAACTACTTTACTTTTGCAGAAAATTCAAAACATTCATTATTCAATAGGGCCCAAAATCAAAAAGCAACTGTTTGAATGAATAATCACATTTCTTGGTAGAATCGTGCAGGATTGAAATTTTTGATGTTTTTCTACTCCTCTCATGAGCCCAAACAAGACTCTAAAAGGATGAGCTTCCTACTACTTTACTTTTGGAGAAAATTCAAAACATTCATTATTCAATAGGGCCCAAAATAGCAAAAAACAGCGGTTTGGATGAACAATCACATTTCTTGGTAGAAGAGTGCAGGATTGAAATTTTTGATGTTTTTCTACTCCTCTCAACAGCCCAAACAAGTTTCTAAAAGGATGAGTTTGCAACTACTTTACTTTTGGAGAAAATTCAAAACATTCATTATTCAATAAGGACCAATAGCAAAAAGCAACGGTTTGAATGAACACTCACATTTCTCAGTAGTATTGTGCAGGATTGGAATTTTTGACATTTTTCTACTCCTCTCATGAGCTCAAACAAGTCTCTATAAGCATGAGTTTGCAACTACTTTACTTTTGCAGAAAATTCAAAACATACATTATTCAATAGGGCCCAAAAGCAAAAAGCAGCTGTTTGAATGAACAATCACATTTCTTGGTAGAATCATGCAGGATTGAAATTTTTGATGTTTATTTACTCCTCTCAACAGCCCAAACAAGTTTCTAAAAGGATGAGTTTGCAACTACTTTACTTTTGGAGAAAATTTAAAACATTATTTATTCAATAGGGCCCAAAATAGCAAAAACAGCGGTTTGAATGAACACTCACATTTCTTGTTAGAATCATGCAGGATTGAAATTTTTTGATGTTTTTCTACTCCTCTCAACAGTCAAAACAAGTTTCTAAAAGGATGAGTTTGCAACTACTTTACTCTTGGAGAAAATTCAAAACATTCATTATTCAATAGGGACCAATAGCAAAAAGTAGCGGTTTGAATGAACACTCACATTTCTTGGTAGAATCATGCAGGATTGAAATTTTTTATATTTTTTTACTCCTCTCAACAGCCCAAACAAGTCTCTATAAGGATGAGTTTTCAACTACTTTACTTTTGCAGAAAATTCAAAACATTCATTATTCAATGGGACTCAAAAGCAAAAAGCAGCTGTTTGAATGAACACTCACATCTCTTGGTAGAATCATTCAGGATTGAAATTTTTGATGTTTTTCTACTCCTCTCATGAGCCCAAACAAGACTTTAAAAGGATGAGCTTGCAAGTACTTTACTTTTGGAGAAAATTCAAAACATTCATTATTTAATAGGGACCAATAGCAAAAAGCAGCGGTTTGAATGTACACTCACATTTCTTGGTAGAATCATGCAGGATTGAAATTTTTGATGTTTTCCTACTCCTCTCAACAGCCCAAACAACTTTCTAAAAGGATGAGTTTGCAACTACTTTACTTTTGGAGAAAATTCAAAACATTCGTTATTCAATAGGGAACAATAGCAAAAAGTAGCGGTTTGAATGAACACTCACATTTCTTGGTAGAATCGTGCAGGATTGAAATTTTTGAAGTTTTTCTACTCCTCTCATGAGCCCAAACAAGACTCTAAAAGGATGAACTTGCAGCTTCTTTACTTTTGGAGAAAATTCAAAACGTTCATTATTCAATAGAGCCCAATAGCAAAAAGCAGTGTTTTGAATGAACAATCACATTTCTTGGTAGAATCATGCAGGATTGAAATTTTTGATTTTTTTTACTCCTGTCAACAGCCCAAACAAGTTTCTAAAAGGATGAGTTTGCAACTACTTTACTTTTGGAGAAAATTCAAAACATTCATTATTCAATAGGGCCCAAAATAGCAAAAACCAGTGGTTTGAATGAACACTCACATTTCTTGGTAGAATCGTGCAGGATTGAAATTTTTGATGTTTTTCTACTCCTCTCAACAGCCCAAACAAAACTCTTAAAGGATGAGCTTGCAACTACTTTATTTTTGGAGAAAATTCAAAACATTCATTATTCAATAGGGCCCAAAATAGCAAAAACCAGCGGTTTGAATGAACACTCACATTTCTTGTTAGAATCATGTAGGATTTAAATTTTTGATGTTTTTCTACTCCTCTCAACAGCCCAAACAAGACTCTAAAAGGATGAGCTTGCTACTACTTTACTTTTGGAGAAAATTCAAAACATTCATTATTCAATAGGGCCCAAAATAGCAAAAACCAGCGGTTTGGATGAACAATCACATTTCTTGGTAGAATAGTGCAGGATTGAAATTTTTGATGTTTTTCTACTCCTCTCAACAGCCCAAACAAGTTTCTAAAAGGATGAGTTTGCAACTACTTTACTTTTGGAGAAAATTCAAAACATTCATTATTCCATAAGGCCCAATAGCAAAAAGCAACGGTTTGAATGAACACTCACATTTCTTGGTAGTATCGTGCAAGATTGGAATTTTTGACGTTTTTCTACTCCTCTCATGAGCCCAAACAAGTCTCTATAAGCATGAGTTTGCAACTACTTTACTTTTGCAGAAAATTCAAAACATACATTATTCAATAGGGCCCAAAAGCAAAAAGCAGCTGTTTGAATGAACAATCACATTTCTTGGTAGAATCATGCAGGATTGAAATTTTTGATGTTTATTTACTCCTCTCAACAGCCCAAACAAGTTTCTAAAAGGATGAGTTTGCAACTACTTTACTTTTGGAGAAAATTTCAAACATTATTTATTCAATAGGGCCCAAAATAGCAAAAACAGCGGTTTGAATGAACACTCACATTTCTTGTTAGAATCATGCAGGATTGAAATTTTTTGATGTTTTTCTACTCCTCTCAACAGTCAAAACAAGTTTCTAAAAGGATGAGTTTGCAACTACTTTACTCTTGGAGAAAATTCAAAACATTCATTATTCAATAGGGACCAATAGCAAAAAGTAGCGGTTTGAATGAACACTCACATTTCTTGGTAGAATCATGCAGGATTGAAATTTTTTATATTTTTTTACTCCTCTCAACAGCCCAAACAAGTCTCTATAAGGATGAGTTTTCAACTACTTTACTTTTGCAGAAAATTCAAAACATTCATTATTCAATAGGACTCAAAAGCAAAAAGCAGCTGTTTGAATGAACACTCACATCTCTTGGTAGAATCATTCAGGATTGAAATTTTTGATGTTTTTCTACTCCTCTCAACAGCCCAAACAAGTTTCTAAAAGGATGAGTTTGCAACTACTTTACTTTTGGAGAAAATTCAAAACATTCATTATTCAATAAGGACCAATAGCAAAAAGCAACGGTTTGAATGAACACTCACATTTCTCAGTAGTATTGTGCAGGATTGGAATTTTTGACATTTTTCTACTCCTCTCATGAGCCCAAACAAGTCTCTATAAGCATGAGTTTGCAACTACTTTACTTTTGCAGAAAATTCAAAACATACATTATTCAATAGGGCCCAAAAGCAAAAAGCAGCTGTTTGAATGAACAATCACATCTCTTGGTAGAATCATTCAGGATTGAAAATTTTGATGTTTATTTACTCCTCTCAATAGCCCAAACAAGTTTCTAAAAGGATGAGTTTGCAACTACTTTACTTTTGGAGAAAATTCAAAACATTCATTATTCAATAGGGCCCAAAATAGCAAAAACCAGCGGTTTGGATGAACAATCACATTTCTTGGTAGAATCGTGCAGGATTGAAAATTTTGATGTTTTTCTACTCTCAACAGCCCAAACAAGTTTCTAAAAGGATGAGTTTGCAACTACTTTACTTTTGGAGAAAATTTAAAACATTCATTATTCAATAGGGCCCAAAATAGCAAAAACCAGCGGTTTGAATGAACACTCACATTTCTTGTTAGAATCATGTAGGATTGAATTTTTTGATGTTTTTCTACTCCTCTCAACAGCCCAAACAAAACTCTTAAAGGATGAGCCTGCAACTACTTTATTTTTGGAGAAAATTCAAAACATTCATTATTCAATAGGGCCCAAAATAGCAAAAACCAGCGGTTTGAATGAACACTCACATTTCTTGGTAGAATAGTGCAGGATTGAAATTTTTGATGTTTTTCTACTCCTCTCATGAGCCCAAACAAGACTCTAAAAGGATGAGCTTCCTACTACTTTACTTTTGGAGAAAATTCAAAACATTCATTATTCAATAGGGCCCAAAATAGCAAAAAACAGCGGTTTGGATGAACAATCACATTTCTTGGTAGAATAGTGCAGGATTGAAATTTTTGATGTTTTTCTACTCCTCTCAACAGCCCAAACAAGTTTCTAAAAGGATGAGTTTGCAACTACTTTACTTTTGGAGAAAATTCAAAACATTCATTATTCAATAAGGACCAATAGCAAAAAGCAACGGTTTGAATGAACACTCACATTTCTCAGTAGTATTGTGCAGGATTGGAATTTTTGACATTTTTCTACTCCTCTCATGAGCCCAAACAAGTCTCTATAAGCATGAGTTTGCAACTACTTTACTTTTGCAGAAAATTCAAAACATCCATTATTCAATAGGGCCCAAAAGCAAAAAGCAGCTGTTTGAATGAACAATCACATCTCTTGGTAGAATCATTCAGGATTGAAATTTTTGATGTTTATTTACTCCTCTCAATAGCCCAAACAAGTTTCTAAAAGGATGAGTTTGCAACTACTTTACTTTTGGAGAAAATTCAAAACATTCATTATTCAATAAGGCCCAATAGCAAAAAGCAACGGTTTGAATGAAAACTCACATTTCTCAGTAGTATTGTGCAGGATTGGAATTTTTGACATTTTTCTACTCCTCTCATGAGCCCAAACAAGTCTCTAAAAGCATGAGTTTGCAACTACTTTACTTTTGCAGAAAATTCAAAACATACATTATTCAATAGGGCCCAAAAGCAAAAAGCAGCTGTTTGAATGAACAATCACATCTCTTGGTAGAATCATTCAGGATTGAAATTTTTGATGTTTATTTACTCCGCTCAACAGTCCAAACAAGTTTCTAAAAGGATGAGTTTGCAACTACTTTACTTTTGGAGAAAATTCAAAACATTCATTGTTCAATAGGACCCAAAAGCAAAAAGCAGCTGTTTGAATGAACACTCACATCTCTTGGTAGAATCATTCAGGATTGAAATTTTTGATGTTTTTCTACTCCTCTCATGAGCCCAAACAAGACTCTAAAAGGATGAGCTTGCAAGTACTTTACTTTTGGAGAAAATTCAAAACATTCATTATTTAATAGAGCCCAATAGCAAAAAGCAGCGTTTTGAATGAACAATCACATTTCTTGGTAGAATCATGCAGGATTGAAATTTTTGATGTTTTTTTACTCCTCTCAACAGCCCAAACAAGTTTCTAAAAAGATGAGTTTGCAGCTACTTTACTTTTGGAGAAAATTCAAAACATTCATTATTCAATAGGGCCCAAAATAGCAAAAACCAGCGGTTTGAATGAACACTCACATTTCTTGGTAGAATCGTGCAGGATTGAAATTTTTGATGTTTTTCTATTCCTCTCAACAGCCCAAACAAGACTCTAAAAGGATGAACTTGCAACTACTTTACTTTTGGAGAAAATTCAAAACATTCATTATTCAATAGGGCCCAAAATAGCAAAAACCAGCGGTTTGAATGAACACTCACATTTCTTGGTAGAATAGTGCAGGATTGAAATTTTTGATGTTTTTCTACTCCTCTCATGAGCCCAAACAAGACTCTAAAAGGATGAGCTTGCTACTACTTTACTTTTGGAGAAAATTCAAAACATTCATTATTCAATAGGGCACAAAATAGCAAAAAACAGCGGTTTGGATGAACAATCACATTTCTTGGTAGAATAGTGCAGGATTGAAATTTTTGATGTTTTTCTACTCCTCTCAACAGCCCAAACAAGTTTCTAAAAGGATGAGTTTGCAACTACTTTACTTTTGGAGAAAATTCAAAACATTCATTATTTAATAAGGCCCAATAGCAAAAAGCAACGGTTTGAATGAACACACACATTTCTCGGTAGTATCGTGCAGGATTGGAATTTTTGACGTTTTTCTACTCCTCTCATGAGCCCAAACAAGTCTCTATAAGCATGAGTTTGCAACTACTTTACTTTTGCAGAAAATTCAAAACATTCATTATTCAATAGGGCCCAAAAGCAAAAAGCAGCGGTTTGAATGAACAATCACATTTCTTGGTAGAATCGTGCAGGATTGAAATTTTTGATGTTTTTCTACTCCTCTCATGAGCCCAAACAAGACTCTAAAAGAATGAGCTTGCTACTACTTTACTTTTGGAGAAAATTCAAAACATTCATTATTCAATAGGGCCCAAAATAGCAAAAACCAGCGGTTTGGATGAACAATCACATTTCTTGGTAGAATAGTGCATGATTGAAATTTTTGATGTTTTTCTACTCCTCTCAATAGCCCAAAGAAGTTTCTAAAAGGATGAGTTTGCAACTACTTTACTTTTGGAGAAAATTCAAAACATTCATTATTCAATAAGGCACAATAGCAAAAAGCAACGGTTTGAATGAACACTCACATTTCTCAGTAGTATTGTGCAGGATTGGAATTTTTGACATTTTTCTACTCCTCTCATGAGCCCAAACAAGTCTCTATAAGCATGAGTTTGCAGCTACTTTACTTTTGCAGAAAATTCAAAACATACATTATTCAATAGGGCCCAAAAGCAAAAAGCAGCTGTTTGAATGAACAATCACATCTCTTGGTAGAATCATTCAGGATTGAAATTTTTGATGTTCATTTACTCCTCTCAACAGCCCAAACAAGTTTCAAAAAGGATGAGTTTGCAACTACTTTACTTTTGGAGAAAATTCAAAACATTCATTATTCAATAGGGACCAATAGCAAAAAGCAGCGGTTTGAATGAACACTCACATTTCTTGGTAGAATTGTGCAGGATTGAAATGTTTGATATTTTTTTACTCCTCTCAACAGCCCAAACAAGTCTATAAGGATGAGTTTTCAACTGCTTTACATTTGCAGAAAATTCAAAACATTCATTATTCAATAGGACCCAAAAGCAAAAAGCAGCTGTTTGAATGAACACTCACATCTCTTGGTAGAATCATTCAGGATTGAAATTTTTGATGTTTTTCTACTCCTCTCATGAGCCCAAACAAGACTCTAAAAGGATGAGCTTGCAAGTACTTTACTTTTGGAGAAAATTCAAAACATTCATTATTTAATAGAGCCCAATAGCAAAAAGCAGCGTTTTGAATGAACTATCACATTTCTTGGTAGAATCATGCAGGATTGAAATTTTTGATGTTTTTTTACTCCTCTCAACAGCCCAAACAAGTTTCTAAAAGGATGAGTTTGCAACTACTTTACTTTTGGAGAAAATTCAAAACATTCATTATTCAATAGGGCCCAAAATAGCAAAAAACAGTGGTTTGAATGAACACTCACATTTCTTGGTAGAATCGTGCAGGATTGACATTTTTGATGTTTTTCTACTCCTCTCAACAGCCCAAACAAGACTCTAAAAGGATGAACTTGCAACTACTTTACTTTTGGAGAAAATTCAAAACATTCATTATTCAATAGGGCCCAAAATAGCAAAAACCAGCGGTTTGGATGAACAATCACATTTCTTGGTAGAATAGTGCAGGATTGAAATTTTTGATGTTTTTCTACTCCTCTCAACAGCCCAAACAAGTTTCTAAAAGGATGAGTTTGCAACTACTTTACTTTTGGAGAAAATTCAAAACATTCATTATTCAATAAGGCCCAATAGCAAAAAGCAACGGTTTGAATGAACACTCACATTTTTTGGTAGTATCGTGCAGGATTGGAATTTTTGACGTTTTTCTACTCCTCTCATGAGCCCAAACAAGTCTCTATAAGCATGAGTTTGCAACTACTTTACTTTTGCAGAAAATTCAAAACATACATTATTCAATAGGGCCCAAAAGCAAAAAGCAGCTGTTTGAATGAACAATCACATTTCTTGGTAGAATCATGCAGGATTGAAATTTTTGATGTTTATTTACTCCTCTCAACAGCCCAAACAAGTTTCTAAAAGGATGAGTTTGCAACTACTTTACTTTTGGAGAAAATTTAAAACATTATTTATTCAATAGGGCCCAAAATAGCAAAAACAGCGGTTTGAATGAACACTCACATTTCTTGTTAGAATCATGCAGGATTGAAATTTTTTGATGTTTTTCTACTCCTCTCAACAGTCAAAACAAGTTTCTAAAAGGATGAGTTTGCAACTACTTTACTCTTGGAGAAAATTCAAAACATTCATTATTCAATAGGGACCAATAGCAAAAAGTAGCGGTTTGAATGAACACTCACATTTCTTGGTAGAATCATGCAGGATTGAAATTTTTTATATTTTTTTACTCCTCTCAACAGCCCAAACAAGTCTCTATAAGGATGAGTTTTCAACTACTTTACTTTTGCAGAAAATTCAAAACATTCATTATTCAATAGGACTCAAAAGCAAAAAGCAGCTGTTTGAATGAACACTCACATCTCTTGGTAGAATCATTCAGGATTGAAATTTTTGATGTTTTTCTACTCCTCTCATGAGCCCAAACAAGACTTTAAAAGGATGAGCTTGCAAGTACTTTACTTTTGGAGAAAATTCAAAACATTCATTATTTAATATCGACCAATAGCAAAAAGCAGCGGTTTGAATGTACACTCACATTTCTTGGTAGAATCATGCAGGATTGAAATTTTTGATGTTTTCCTACTCCTCTCAACAGCCCAAACAACTTTCTAAAAGGATGAGTTTGCAACTACTTTACTTTTGGAGAAAATTCAAAACATTCGTTATTCAATAGGGAACAATAGCAAAAAGTAGCGGTTTGAATGAACACTCACATTTCTTGGTAGAATCGTGCAGGATTGAAATTTTTGAAGTTTTTCTACTCCTCTCATGAGCCCAAACAAGACTCTAAAAGGATGAACTTGCAGCTTCTTTACTTTTGGAGAAAATTCAAAACGTTCATTATTCAATAGAACCCAATAGCAAAAAGCAGTGTTTTGAATGAACAATCACATTTCTTGGTAGAATCATGCAGGATTGAAATTTTTGATTTTTTTTACTCCTGTCAACAGCCCAAACAAGTTTCTAAAAGAATGAGTTTGCAACTACTTTACTTTTGGAGAAAATTCAAAACTTTCATTATTCAATAGGGCCCAAAATAGCAAAAACCAGTGGTTTGAATGAACACTCACATTTCTTGGTAGAATCGTGCAGGATTGAAATTTTTGATGTTTTTCTACTCCTCTCAACAGCCCAAACAAAACTCTTAAAGGATGAGCTTGCAACTACTTTATTTTTGGAGAAAATTCAAAACATTCATTATTCAATAGGGCCCAAAATAGCAAAAACCAGCGGTTTGAATGAACACTCACATTTCTTGTTAGAATCATGTAGGATTGAAATTTTTGATGTTTTTCTACTCCTCTCAACAGCCCAAACAAGACTCTAAAAGGATGAGCTTGCTACTACTTTACTTTTGGAGAAAATTCAAAACATTCATTATTCAATAGGGCCCAAAATAGCAAAAACCAGCGGTTTGGATGAACAATCACATTTCTTGGTAGAATAGTGCAGGATTGAAATTTTTGATGTTTTTCTACTCCTCTCAACAGCCCAAACAACTTTCTAAAAGGATGAGTTTGCAACTACTTTACTTTTGGAGAAAATTCAAAACATTCATTATTCAATAAGGCCCAATAGCAAAAAGCAACGGTTTGAATGAACACTCACATTTCTTGGTAGTATCGTGCAGGATTGGAATTTTTGACGTTTTTCTACTCCTCTCATGAGCCCAAACAAGTCTCTATAAGCATGAGTTTGCAACTACTTTACTTTTGCAGAAAATTCAAAACATACATTATTCAATAGGGCCCAAAAGCAAAAAGCAGCTGTTTGAATGAACAATCACATTTCTTGGTAGAATCATGCAGGATTGAAATTTTTGATGTTTATTTACTCCTCTCAACAGCTCAAACAAGTTTCTAAAAGGATGAGTTTGCAACTACTTTACTTTTGGAGAAAATTTAAAACATTATTTATTCAATAGGGCCCAAAATAGCAAAAACAGCGGTTTGAATGAACACTCACATTTCTTGTTAGAATCATGCAGGATTGAAATTTTTTGATGTTTTTCTACTCCTCTCAACAGTCAAAACAAGTTTCTAAAAGGATGAGTTTGCAACTACTTTACTCTTGGAGAAAATTCAAAACATTCATTATTCAATAGGGACCAATAGCAAAAAGTAGCGGTTTGAATGAACACTCACATTTCTTGGTAGAATTGTGCAGGATTGAAATGTTTGATATTTTTTTACTCCTCTCAACAGCCCAAACAAGTCTATAAGGATGAGTTTTCAACTACTTTACTTTTGCAGAAAATTCAAAACATTCATTATTCAATAGGACCCAAAAGCAAAAAGCAGCTGTTTGAATGAACACTCACATCTCTTGGTAGAATCATTCAGGATTGAAATTTTTGATGTTTTTCTATTCCTCTCATGAGCCCAAACAAGACTCTAAAAGGATGAGCTTGCAAGTACTTTACTTTTGGAGAAAATTCAAAACATTCATTATTTAATAGAGCCCAATAGCAAAAAGCAGCGTTTTGAATGAACAATCACATTTCTTGGTAGAATCATGCAGGATTGAAATTTTTGATGTTTTCCTACTCCTCTCAACAGCCCAAACAACTTTCTAAAAGGATGAGTTTGCAACTACTTTACTTTTGGAGAAAATTCAAAACATTCGTTATTCAATAGGGAACAATAGCAAAAAGTAGCGGTTTGAATGAACAATCACATTTCTTGGTAGAATCGTGCAGGATTGAAATTTTTGATGTTTTTCTACTCCTCTCATGAGCCCAAACAAGACTCTAAAAGGATGAACTTGCAGCTTCTTTACTTTTGGAGAAAATTCAAAATGTTCATTATTCAATAGAGCCCAATAGCAAAAAGCAGTGTTTTGAATGAACAATCACATTTCTTGGTAGAATCATGCAGGATTGAAATTTTTGATTTTTTTTACTCCTGTCAACAGCCCAAACAAGTTTCTAAAAGGATGAGTTTGCAACTACTTTACTTTTGGAGAAAATTCAAAACATTCATTATTCAATAGGGCCCAAAATAGCAAAAACCAGTGGTTTGAATGAACACTCACATTTCTTGGTAGAATCGTGCAGGATTGAAATTTTTGATGTTTTTCTACTCCTCTCAACAGCCCAAACAAGACTCTAAAAGGATGAGCTTGCAACTACTTTACTTTTGGAGAAAATTCAAAACATTCATTATTCAATAGGGCCCAAAATAGCAAAAACCAGCAGTTTGGATGAACAATCACATTTCTTGGTAGCATAGTGCAGGATTGAAATTTTTGATGTTTTTCTACTCCTCTCAACAGCCCAAACAAGTTTCTAAAAGGATGAGTTTGCATCTACTTTACTTTTGGAGAAAATTCAAAACATTCATTATTCAATAAGGCCCAATAGCAAAAAGCAACGGTTTGAATGAACATTCACATTTCTCGGTAGTATTGTGCAGGATTGGAATTTTTGACATTTTTCTACTCCTCTCGTGAGCCCAAACAAGTCTCTATAAGCATGAGTTTGCAACTACTTTACTTTTGCAGAAAATTCAAAACATACATTATTCAATAGGGCCCAAAAGCAAAAAGCAGCTATTTGAATGAACAATCACATCTCTTGGTAGAATCATTCAGGATTGAAATTTTTGATGTTTATTTACTCCTCTCAACAGCCCAAACAAGTATCTAAAAGGATGAGTTTGCAACTACTTTACTTTTGGAGAAAATTCAAAACATTCATTATTCAATAGGGACCAATAGCAAAAAGCAGCGGTTTGAATGAACACTTACATTTCTTGGTAGAATCGTGCAGGATTGAAATATTTGATATTTTTTTACTCCTCTCAACAACCCAAACAAGTCTCTATAAGGATGAGTTTTCAACTACTTTACTTTTGCAGAAAATTCAAAACATTCATTATTCAATAGGACCCAAAAGCAAAAAGCAGCTGTTTGAATGAACACTCACATCTCTTGGTAGAATCATTCAGGATTGAAATTTTTGATGTTTTTCTACTCCTCTCATGAGCCCAAACAAGACACTAAAAGGATGAGCTTGCAACTACTTTACTTTTGGAGAAAATTCAAAACATTCATTATTTAATAGGGACCAATAGCAAAAAGCATCGGTTTGAATGTACACTCACATTTCTTGGTAGAATCGTGCAGGATTGAAATTTTTGATGTGCTTCTACTCCTCTCAACAGCCCAAACAAGTTTCAAAAAGGATGAGTTTGCAACTACTTTATTTTTGGAGAAAATTCAAAACATTCATTATTCAATAGGGCCCAAAAGGAAAAAGCAGCGGTTTGAATGAACACTCACATTTCTTGGTAGAATCGTGCAGGATTGGAATTTTTGACGTTTTTCTACTCCTCTCATGATCCCAAACAAGTCTCTATAAGGATGAGCTTGCAACTACTTTACTTTTGGAGAAAATTCAAAACATTCATTATTCAATAGAGACCAATAGCAAAAAGCAGCGTTTTGAATGAACAATCACATTTCTTGGTAGAATCATGCAGGATTGAAATTTTTGATGTTTTCCTACTCCTCTCAACAGCCCAAACAACTTTCTAAACGGATGAGTTTGCAACTACTTTACTTTTGGAGAAAATTCAAAACATTCGTTATTCAATAGGGAACAATAGCAAAAAGTAGCGGTTTGAATGAACACTCACATTTCTTGGTAGAATCGTGCAGGATTGAAATTTTTGATGTTTTTCTACTCCTCTCATGAGCCCAAACAAGACTCTAAAAGGATGAGCTTGCAACTACTTTACTTTTGGAGAAAATTCAAAACATTCATTATTCAATAGAGCCCAATAGCAAAAAGCAGCGTTTTGAATGAACAATCACATTTCTTGGTAGAATCATGCAGGATTGAAATTTTTGATGTTTTTTTACTCCTCTCAACAGCCCAAACAAGTTTATAAAAGGATGAGTTTGCAACTACTTTACTTTTGGAGAAAATTCAAAACATTCATTATTCAATAGGGCCCAAAATAGCAAAAACCAGCGGTTTGAATGAACACTCACATTTCTTGGTAGAATCGTGCAGGATTGAAATTTTTGATGTTTTTCTACTCCTCTCAACAGCCCAAACAAGACTCTAAAAGAATTAGCTTGCAACTACTTTACTTTTGGAGAAAATTCAAAACATTCATTATTCAATAGGGCCCAAAATAGCAAAAACCAGCGGTTTGAATGAACACTCACATTTCTTGGTAGAATAGTGCAGGATTGAAATTTTTGATGTTTTTCTACTCCTCTCATGAGCCCACACAAGACGCTAAAAGGATGAGCTTGCTACTACTTTACTTTTGGAGAAAATTCAAAACATTCATTATTCAATAGGGCCCAAAATAGCAAAAACCAGCGGTTTGGAGGAACAATCACATTTCTTGGCAGAATCGTGCAGGATTGAAATTTTTGATGCTTTTCTACTCCTCTCAACAGCCCAAACAAGTTTCTAAAAGGATGAGTTTGCAACTACTTTACTTATGGAGAAAATTCAAAACAATCATTATTCAATAGGGCCCAAAATAGCAAAAAGCAGTGGTTTGAATGAACACTTACATTTCTTGGTAGTATCGTGAAGGATTAAAATTTTTGATGTTTTTCTACTCCTCTCATGAGCCCAAACAAGTCTCTATAAGAATGAGCTTGCAACTACTTTAATTTTGGAGAAAATTCAAAACATTCATTATTCAATAGGACCCAAAAGCAAAAAGTAGCTGTTTGAATGAACAATCACATCTCTTGGTAGAATCATTCAGGATTGAAATTTTTGATGTTTATTTACTCCTCTCAACAGCCCAAACAAGTTTCTAAAAGGACGAGTTTGCAACTACTTTATTTTTGGAGAAAATTCAAAACATTCATTATTCAATAGGGCCAAAAAGGAAAAAGCAGCGGTTTGAATGAACACTCACATTTCTTGGTAGAATCGTGCAGGATTGGAATTTTTGACGTTTTTCTACTCCTCTCATGATCCCAAACAAGTCTCTATAAGGATGAGCTTGCAACCACTTTACTTTTGGAGAAAATTCAAAACATTCATTATTCAATAGAGACCAATAGCAAAAAGCAGCGTTTTGAATGAACAATCACATTTCTTGGTAGAATCATGCAGGATTGAAATTTTTGATGTTTTCCTACTCCTCTCAACAGCCCAAACAACTTTCTAAAAGGATGAGTTTGCAACTACTTTACTTTTGGAGAAAATTCAAAACATTTGTTATTCAATAGGGAACAATAGCAAAAAGTAGCGGTTTGAATGAACACTCACATTTCTTGGTAGAATCATGCAGGATTGAAATTTTTGATGTTTTTCTACTCCTCTCATTAGCCCAAACAAGACTCTAAAAGGATGAGCTTGCAACTACTTTACTTTTGGAGAAAATTCAAAACATTCATTATTCAATAGAGCCCAATAGCAAAAAGCAGCGTTTTGAATGAACAATCACATTTCTTGGTAGAATCATGCAGGATTGAAATTTTTGATGTTTTTCTACTCCTCTCAACAGCCCAAATAAGTTTCTAAAAGGATGAGTTTGCAACTACTTTACTTTTGGAGAAAATTCAAAACATTCATTATTCAATAGGGCCCAAAATAGCAAAAACCAGCGGTTTGAATGAACACTCACATTTCTTGGTAGAATAGTGCAGGATTGAAATTTTTGATGTTTTTCTACTCCTCTCATGAGCCCAAACAAGACTCTAAAAGGATGAACTTGCTACTACTTTACTTTTGGAGAAAATTCAAAACATTCATTATTCAATAGGGCCCAAAATAGCAAAAACCAGCGGTTTGGAGGAACAATCACATTTCTTGGTAGAATCGTGCAGGATTGAAATTTTTGATGTTTTTCTACTCCTCTCAACAGCCCAAACAAGTTTCTATAAGGATGAGCTTGCAACTACTTTAATTTTGGAGAAAATTCAAAACATTCATTATTCAATAGGGCCCAAAAGCAAAAAGCAGCTGTTTGAATGAACAATCACATCTCTTGGTAGAATCATTCAGGATTGAAATTTTTTATGTTTATTTACTCCTCTCAACAGTCCAAACAAGTTTCTAAAAGGACGAGTTTGCAACTACTTTACTTTTGGAGAAAATTTAAAACATTAATTATTCAATAGGGCTCAAAATAGCAAAAACCAGCGGTTTGGAGGAACAATCACATTTCTTGGTAGAATCGTGAAGGATTAAAGTTTTTGATGTTTTTCTACTCCTCTCATGAGCCCAAACAAGTCTCTATAAGGATGAGCTTGCAACTACTTTAATTTTGGAGAAAATTCAAAACATTCATTATTCAATAGGGCCCAAAATAGCAAAAACCAGCGGTTTGAATGAACACTCACATTTCTTGTTAGAATCATGCAGGATTGAAATTTTTGATGTTTTTCTACTCCTCTCAACAGCCCAAACAAGTTTCTAAAAGGATGAGTTTGCAACTACTTTACTTTTGGAGAAAATTTAAAACATTCATTATTCAATAGGGCCCAAAATAGCAAAAAACAGCGGTTTGAATGAACACTCACATTTCTTGTTAGAATCATGCAGGATTGGAATTTTTGACGTTTTTCTACTCCTCTCATGAGCCCAAACAAGTCTCTATAAGGATGAGTTTGCAACTACTTTACTTTTGCAGAAAATTCAAAACATTCATTATTCAATAGGGCCCAAAAGCAAAAAGCAGCTGTTTGAATGAACAATCACATCTCTTGGTAGAATCATTCAGGATTGAAATTTTTGATGTTTATTTACTCCTCTCAACAGCCCAATCAAGCTTCTAAAAGGATGAGTTTGCAACTACTTTACTTTTGGAGAAAATTCAAAACATTCATTATTCAACAGGGACCAATAGCAAAAACCAGCGGTTTGAATGAACACTCACATTTCTTGGTAGAATCGTGCAGGATTGAAATTTTTGACTTTTTTCTACTCCTCTCAACAGCCCAAACAAGTTTCTAAAAGGATGAGTTTGCAACTACTTTACTTTTAGAGAAAATTCAAAACATTCATTATTCAATAGTGACCAATAGCAAAAAGCAGCGGTTTGAATGAACACTCACATTTCTTGGTAGAATCCTGCAGGATTGAAATTTTTGATGTTTTTCTACTCCTCTCAACAGCCCAAACAAGTTTCGAAAAGGATGAGTTTGCAACTACTTTACTTATGGAGAAAATTCAAAACATTCATTATTCAATAGGGCCCAAAATAGCAAAAAGCAGCGTTTTGAATGAACACACATTTCTTGGTAGAATCATAGAAAACAAAAAGCAAAAAACACAAATATCCTGAACTAAAAAGTAAAAAATGTATACTGCAAATAATGCATAAAGGTAATAATAATAAGGGCATTTAGTAAACATAATTTTGATCAAAATAATGTACAAGCCATCCCGCCACGTCACTGCAACCCTTGTGGGACAGTCCCTACTCTAGTATTTAAAACCTTTTCACTTGCCAAGTGGCGTGAATGTGAACAAGGGTCGAGCGGCTGAACCACTAGTAACAGTGTAGGCCAGACTGGATGTTTTTTTTTATTTTTTTTATTTTTTTTATTCTTGGTAGAATCATGCAGGATTGAAATTTTTGTTGTTTTTTTACTCCTCTCAACAGCCCAAACAAGTTTCTAAAAGGATGAGTTTGCAACTACTTTACTTTTGGAGAAAATTCAAAACATTCATTATTCAATAGGGCCCAAAATAGCGAAAACCAGCGGTTTGAATGAACACTCACATTTCTTGGTAGAATCGTGCAGGATTGAAATTTTTGATGTTTTTCTACTCCTCTCAACAGCCCAAACAAGTTTCTAAAAGGATGAGTTTGCAACTACTTTACTTTTGGAGAAAATTCAAAACATTCATTATTCAATAGTGACCAATAGCAAAAAGCAGCGGTTTGAATGGACACTCACATTTCTTGAAATTCAAGATAAAAAGCGGAAGGCACCGCTGTTACCGTGTGACTTCAAATGATGTGCGGCATGCAGAAGCTCAGCAGCTGGGAATCTCGGGTGCCAGACCTGGAAACAGTCAATCCTGGGAATCCATACAAAGAAAAGAGGTCGCATTCATCGAGATCGAAGTTTCACTGATTTATTGGCATATCATGAACATGTCAAGTCGGGGGAGTGACATAAGGAGTGCAAGAAAAGCTGACAACGGCCGTTTCGCGCTGCTCGAGCGCTTCAACGGGTCACACTGACCCGTTGAAGCGCTCGAGCAGCGCGAAACGGCCGTTGTCAGCCTTTCTTGCACTCCTTATGTCACTCCCCCGACTTGACATGTTCATGATATGTCAATAAATCAGTGAAACTTCCATCTCGATGAGTGCGACCTCTTTTCTTTGTATGGATACTCACATTTCTTGGTAGAATCGTGCAGGATTGAAATTTTTGATGTTTTTCTACTCCTCTCAAGAGCCCAAACAAGTTTCTAAAAGGATGATTTTGATTATATTTAGCCTTGATCTCACTGAATTTCAAGAACTCCACTCCACTAAAAACATCCCCCACCTTTTTGATTCCAGATTTCCCCCATACCTCCGGCATCGGGAGATCATCCATCAGTGCAAATGAAGATAGGGGTAGTTTTAAGATTTGCTCTGCTTTTTTTATATTTTTAGTCGGCTTAATGAGTTCCCTCCAGGCTGAGATTATCGACCGAAATATAGGATGCGATGAGTTTGCACTCTGCTTTTGCAGAAGGAAGTACAAGAAAAGCTTTCGTGTGGAACCTCTATCACTAGCATCTCTCTCCAAGCCATACCAAGCCGGAAGTGTCATGTTTTCCATAAACCAGTGCCAGCTCTGTTTAATAAGTGAGGCCTGATAATAAGCGTATATGTTGGGCAGTCCTGCGCCCCCATGTTTTTTATTTTTATAAATTAAGTCTGCAGATATTCTTGCTTTCTTACCTTTCCAAATAAATAGTCGGATGAGCTCTTGAATTTTATCAATGGATTGGCGTGGAAAGCTAACTAGCAAAGTCCTAAATATGTATAAAATTTTGGGAAGGATAAAGGCTTTGACTGCCAGTATCTTCCCAAAAATGGAAGTCTCTAACTGAGCCAAAAAGGATAGATTGCCTGTAATAGTCTTTATAATGCTGTCTAAATTGGCCCTAACTGTGGCTTGGATTGATCCTGCTATTCTAATCCCTAGATAGACAATCTCTTTTTCCTCCCAAATGAACTGGGTTTGAGTCTTTATTTCGTTAATTTCGGATTGTTTCATGTTTAGAGTTATAAATTTGGATTTGTGTGGGTTTATCTTAAAATAGGATGCTCTAGAGAATTTTTCTAGTTCATCTGAAAGGGCTTTAATGGAATTTGCGGGATCAAGAAGTGTGAGGAATAGTGTTGAGCGATGTTTGTTTTTTTAGGGTCGAGTTTCGTTTCATGAAACCCGACTTTTCCAAAAGTCGGGTCGAGCAAAATCGGCCGACTATAGGGAAAAGTCGGGGTCGTCCCGAAACACGAAACCCAATGTAAGTCAATGGAGAATTAAAGTCGGCAGTGAGAGGAGGACAGGAAACACACCAACAGTGCCCATTTGAATGCCAAACGCATAAATTCTTGTTACTGAGGCTTGTCAACCTTAATTAACTTCATAATACTAGTTACGCACTGAAAAATGGGGATTATTTGGCTACAGTTGTGGGGGGGAGGGCTGGCTCCAGGTTTTCGTGGGCCCAGGGCCAAAGAGCGCCCCTTTAACACATACCACAACTCATGATGCTCCGATACGGCAGAGAAATAGCAGTATAGTACAATGAAAAATACTTCACTTCTTACATCTCATGACTGATATCCATTTTAAATTTTCCAATACCTCCAAAAATGGACAGTATATAACTCCATACAGTATTATGGCCAGCGCTTAGTGCGCTATACAGAGTAATGAGGCCCATATATTTCTCCATACGGAATCATTATTCCCATATAATGTTTCAAACCGTATATGATGAGCTCCACATAATGCTACAGTATTTGTTGGTCCCAATGGATGAAGTTCCACTGTCTTATGGGCCCAAATAATGCTCCATATACAGTGGGGCAAAAAAGTATTTAGTCAGTCAGCAATAGTGCAAGTTCCACCACTTAAAAAGATGAGAGGCGTCTGTAATTTACATCATAGGTAGACCTCAACTATGGGAGACAAACTGAGAAAAAAAAATCCAGAAAATCACATTGTCTGTTTTTTTTTTCATTTTATTTGCATATTATGGTGGAAAATAAGTATTTGGTCAGAAACAAAATTTCATCTCAATACTTTGTGATATATCCTTTGTTGGCAATGACAGAGGTCAAACGTTTTCTGTAAGTCTTCACAAGGTTGCCACACACTGTTGTTGGTATGTTGGCCCATTCCTCCATGCAGATCTCCTCTAGAGCAGTGATGTTTTTGGCTTTTCGCTTGGCAACACGGACTTTCAACTCCCTCCAAAGGTTTTCTATAGGGTTGAGATCTGGAGACTGGCTAGGCCACTCCAGGACCTTGAAATGCTTCTTACGAAGCCACTCCTTCGTTGCCCTGGCGGTGTGCTTTGGATCATTGTCATGTTGAAAGACCCAGCCACGTTTCATCTTCAATGCCCTTGCTGATGGAAGGAGGTTTGCACTCAAAATCTCACGATACATGGCCCCATTCATTCTTTCATGTACCCGGATCAGTCGTCCTGGCCCCTTTGCAGAGAAACAGCCCCAAAGCATGATGTTTCCACCACCATGCTTTACAGTAGGTATGGTGTTTGATGGATGCAACTCAGTATTCTTTTTCCTCCAAACACGACAAGTTGTGTTTCTACCAAACAGTTCCAGTTTGGTTTCATCAGACCATAGGACATTCTCCCAAAACTCCTCTGGATCATCCAAATGCTCTCTAGCAAACTTCAGACGGGCCCGGACATGTACAGGCTTAAGCAGTGGGACACCTCTGGCACTGCAGGATCTGAGTCCATGGTGGCGTAGTGTGTTACTTATGGTAGGCCTTGTTACATTGGTCCCAGCTCCCTGCAGTTCATTCACTAGGTCCCCCCGCGTGGTTCTGGGATTTTTGCTCACCGTTCTTGTGATCATTCTGACCCCACGGGGTGGGATTTTGCGTGGAGCACCAGATCGAGGGAGATTATCAGTGGTCTTTATGTCTTCCATTTTCTAATTATTGCTCCCACAGTTGATTTCTTCACTCCAAGCTGGTTGGCTATTGCAGATTCAGTCTTCCCAGCCTGGTGCAGGGCTACAATTTTGTTTCTGGTGTCCTTTGACAGCGACAGCTCTTTGGTCTTCACCATAGTGGAGTTTGGAGTCAGACTGTTTGAGGGTGTTCACAGGTGTCGTTTTATACTGATAACAAGTTTAAACAGGTGCCATTACTACAGGTAATGAGTGGAGGAAAGAGGAGACTCTTAAAGAAGAAGTTACAGGTCTGTGAGAGCCAGAAATCTTGATTGCTTGTTTCTGACCAAATACTTATTTTCCACCATAATATGCAAATAAAATGAAAAAAAAACAGACAATGTGATTTTCTGGATTTTTTTTTCTCAGTTTGTCTCCCATAGTTGAGGTCTACCTATGATGTAAATTACAGACGCCTCTCATCTTTTTAAGTGGTGGAACTTGCACTATTGCTGACTGACTAAATACTTTTTTGCCCCACTGTATAATGGGCCCCATTTCTACTGCTCTAGTGTATAATGGGCCCTGTAAATGCTGCTCCAGTGTCTGATGTCCACCTTTGGAATGCTCCAGTGTATGGTGGGCCCCATATATCATTCACCAGAGTATAGTGCTCCCCAAAAATTGCTGTCCCAACATTGAAAACAATTACATAAGTCTCCTTGCTAGGGAATCCCTGCACTACTCTGAACTCCTTGTCGTCCCCATCTTCCATCTCACTGCACTTGACTGTTTAGGCCCTCCCACCGGCAGAGACACTTTTGCGTACTATGCGGTGCCCTGTGCCAGTGCCATCGCCCATGAGTATGCCCCCCACCTGCTCAAGGAACCTGCACTTTCATCTGCACCTTCCTCTTTGTCACCGTGTAAGGTGGTATAGTATGCGGGAAGGGGAACCTGAGTTTCCTCTGGGTCAGATTCTGACTGTGTAGAGTGCGAGGGGAATGTAGTGGTCTGGGTCAATGTACCAGCAGCATCATCCAGCAGTGGCTGGGCCTCAGTGCACTTGTGGCGTCCCCAAGAGTACGGTCGCCACTGTGGCATTGCTTTCCTCCTAGGGAGTGTGTTGTCAAGCTTGGGAGCAACGAAGGATCTCTCTAGCAGTGAAACCAACACACAACACATTTCCCCCTCCAGGCCAGCAGGGAGACCTCTGAACCTGACTGCTGAAGAGCTGCTCTCTGTGGTCGGGAGGAGGTAAGTTAGGGCACTCTGTGCAGGGAAGGGGAAGTGTGTGGACGTGAGAAGGGGAGCTGGAGGATGAGCAGAGTTAAGGCTCACTCCTAGCTGGAGCGCATGGTCCGGATTCCGGTCTCCGAGTTTGTAGGGACACTGACGTTCCTGCAGCAGAAACCGGGGGAAGTAGCAGCTATAAATGCTCTGTACCCAACTAAGGCTCGGAGGCCCCAGCATCGACGTGTGCAAGGCAGAAGGAAAAGGCTACAGCTGTCTGCCATACAAGTAAAGTCTGAGGAACATCTGTTAGACAGGATGCGTTTCAGTGAACCACGGTCCTGTGAGTGCTTCCCCCACAAGCGCTAGAAAGGAGACGTTCAGGAAGGTACATGTTGGTGGAGTGTTGGAAGGGAGCTTTCCATTCTGGTCCCGGAGGTTGGCAGAGGTCCTGACCCGGAGGACACAGAACGGAGGCAGGCATCTGTGTAACCTGCAGACTGTGAGTAAAGCTTTGGAACTGCACGCTCTGGTGTCCTACAGTTATTCCAGCACCGCTACATCTGGGTACCAGCACCTACACCGCCTGTGCCTTTCCCTCATCACTACATCTACACTTCCCTGGGACTCCAGCTCCACCTGTGGGGAGCTTCACCATCTTTGCTGCACAGCACCATCAGTCCCAGAGGATCTGCATGCAGCGTCGGCCTAACATCTATGTCGCCGAACACCACAGGTGGCATCAAACTATCTATATAAACTCTTTACCATTATACCACGCCATTTACATGGATGCCCAGGGCCACCGTCCGGGTCACCGCTGCTGTGACGCGTCCCACTGACACCGGCCCGCTACCGAGTACCCCACAGCCCTGGGAGGGCGACCCATATGCCGACTGCTGATCGGGCGGCGTTATTCCCACGAACCTCCAAACAGCGTCCATGAAGGCAAAGTTTTTGGTTTCCGGGGGCAGTATGATTGCATAGCTGAACCTTAAAAGACTGTCCAAAAGGGCACCACCAAGAGTGGAGCCTGTGGCTTAATTGGACTGCACCCGGGAAACCACTACCATACAAGCTACAGAAAAGATGGACAGATTGCAAGCATTGTCGATTCTGTGTGTGGTGTGGTATGTCCGTTTGTAGTTATGCTAGCGATTTCTCAGCTTTATTCCGTTAACGACCGAGACTCCGGCATGGCGGCATGGCATGGCGGAACGCGTCAAGCTTACTAGAGGGATACGCGAGGCTGTGGCATGTGAGATCGAGCAATAACAGGTCTAGCATTCCAGTACATGTCCGGGGCTGCATGCACGCTACACTGAAAGGACCAGCTTTTGTCGCTTACAGGTGCAGATAAACTGCTGAACTCTGTTAGTGATGGGGATCTGGGATTCAGATTATTCCCCGCGAACGATGATTTCCCAGTAAGTTCAGGTCAACCGCAATTCCGGAGTTAGGCCTAACCGTCATTCCTGAAAAAATTACGTGTCCAAACCACAGGTGCTGTAGCTTGCTTAACAGCTTGGCAGCCGTTCTCAGGCCCAGTAGGGATTCAACAACATTGTAGAAAGTTGATAAAGGGTACAGTTTCACCAGATAACATGTATATATGTAGCCTAGTTTACACATTAAAAATATATGTCTATAGATCAGGAGGCAGACTCAGATGTTCTCAGGCCCAGTATGGATTTGACCAGATTGTACAAAGTTGAGAAAGGGTACTTTATCACTGGATAGCAGGTTTATATAGCATAGTTTAAACATGTAAAATCTCCGGGTTCTCAGTATGGATTACACAGCAATCTAAAAAGTGGAAAAAAGGAAATGCATTTGAGGCGTACACAACTATATACTTTTGGTGTTATTTTTAAATCTTCATATATATTTCTGTCTCAGTAATACAGTCCAGCCTCTCCGCAATAGGAAATGAGATGCATACAATTAGTGACATAAAGGCTATTGATTGCAGAAATCTAGGAATTATTATTCACAGGAAAAACTTCCGTCACAATTCTCATAGGCGATGCTGACCCTCAATTAATTTGTGTGTTGAGACAGTGAAAAGATTTTTTTGTGAATAAAGTCTTGCTGTATCGCACTTCCGTTGATTCCATCACTGTTACTCATCTCAATCCAATTTTTATCACAGGGAGCGATGTAAACAACCATGTCTAGATACACTGGCTATCATGATCTGTCGTAGGCGATTCTATTTGATTGGCATGAGAGGGGACATTTTGAAATGTGCGCCGGAATGTCACACGTTTGTGAGTAGGAAAACTGTGAAAGCTGATGATAAACCACCACTGCATGTAATTGTGAGTCAACGTCCATAAGAAATGGAAGCCACTGATCATCTGGAGCTAGAGCCCGGCCAGCAGGACAGGGCATAGCTACATCTTAACCATCATCTATCAGTTCAATCAATTTGTAGTGGCAGTCCCAGTGAAGGATTTGACAGCCCAGACTACACAGCGGAGGAGCAGGGAGAGGTAAACATTGCAAATGCTGGGGCCCTGCCCAAGCAAGGGGGCACACTCGTGGGTGTCGGTACTGGCACTGGGCCCCTCATAGTACGGCGGTGTGCCTGACGGCGGGTGTGCACCACCACTGTCAGAGACACTTGATTGCACTATGAAGGACCCTATGCCAGTGCCCGCGCCCAAGAGTCAGCCTACCCACCTGTCCAGGGCAACGGCACTCGCACGGTTTTGTGCGCTAGGTGGTGACCCCGGCCATGAGGGGGGCCGCCCACTTAGGGAGGTTTACAAAGTGGCATATGTAGATGTGGGTCATTCAGCTGCTGCAAAAGGCGAAATAGGTAAAGTTCGCGGAATAGTAGGAGGACCAAAGCAAGCCATTTTTCTGGCAACCTATGTGTCATCAAGGGAAGGTGGGACAAAATCCTTGGAAACCCATGCATGGTTCATTTTAATGAAGGTTAGATCATCCACATTTTGGGTTGACAGACGGGTCCTTTTTTCTGTCAGGATTGATCCAGCTGCACTGAAGACTCTTTCCGATAGCACACTTGCAGCTGGGCAAGCGAGAACCTGTAAGGCATATTGTGCCAATTCAGGCCAGGTGTCCAGTTTAGCGGCCCAATAGTCAAAGGGGAATGACCTGTGCGGGAGAACATCGATATGGGAGGAAAAGTAGTTGTTAACCATAGTTGACAACTGCTGTCTCCTGTCACTTTCCATCGACGCAGTATTACCAGTTGTGTGAGCGGTCCGTGAAAAATCAGTCCACAACATTGTCATGAAACCCCTGTCTCCAACGCCACTTCTGCTGTGTGCACCACGAACACCTCTGCCAAGCTGCCCCCGGCCCGTACGGCTCGTGTGAGAACCATCACCGCTGCTGTGTGCTGGGAATGCCTCAACCAACCGGTTAACCAGAGTTGCTTGTTTAGTAGCCAATATTAGGTCAAGGTTCTCCTGTGGCATGATGTTTTGTAATTTGCCTTTATAGCGTGGATCCAGGATGCTGGCCAACCAGTAGTCGTCATCGTTCATCATTTTGGCAATACGTGGATCCCTTTTTAGGATCTGCAAGGCATAATCTGACATGTGGGCCAATGTTCCCGGTGTCAATGATGCACTGCGAGTGCTGGGTGGAGGAGCACTTTCTGGCAAATCCACATCCCTCCAGTCACGCACAAACCCTGTACCAGACCTTGCCACGCCAACATTTTCACTTGCCCCACGAGATGCATCCTCCTCCCCTAAGTAATCATCCCCATCATCCTCCTCTTCTTCCTCCACCTTGTCCAGGAGAGGTCCCTGAGCAGACAATGGCTGAATGTCATCAAGGATTCCCTCCACCTCTTCCTTCTCGTCAACATGGGCTGCAGACGCCTGCTCCTTAAGGTGTGTCAAAGTTTGCATGAGCAGACGCATAAGTGGGATGCTCATGTTTAGGATGGCGTCGTCTGCGCTTACCAGCCGTGTGCATTCCTCAAAACACTGAAGGACTTTACAGAGGTCTTTCAGCTTCGACCACTGCACACCTGTCAACTCCATGTCTGCTCTCAAAGTGCCTGGCTGTGAATCCTCCCACAAATGCATTATGGCCTGCCTCTGCTCGCACAGCCGCTCAACTATGTGCAGGGTGGAGTTCCACCTTGTTGCAATGTCGATAATGAGGCGGTGGTTGGGAAGGTGGAGCAATCGCTGCAGCTTCTGCATGCGAATGGAGTGTACAGGCGACCGGCGGATGTGCGCGCACAGTCTTCGCACCTTCTGGAGCAGGGCTGTTAACTCCGGATAATTATTGAGGAAGCACTGCACCACCAGGTTCAAGGTGTGAGCCAAGTAAGGTATGTGGCTGAGTTTTGAAAGGGCTATGGCTGCCACAAAATTACGGCCGTTATCACTAACTACCTTGCCTGCCTCAAGATGTACACTGCCCAGCCATGACTCAGTTTGTCGCTGAAAGTACTTGGCCAGCACCTCGGCGGTGTGTCTGTCGCCCAAAAACATCATCTGCAACACAGCCTGCTGACGCTTTCCACTAGCTGCTCGATAGGGGGACACCTCTTGTGCAACAGTGGCAGCTGCAGATGGAGTGCTCGTACGACTGCGCTCTGTGGACGAGCTTTCGCTTCTGGAGGAGGAGGAGGAGGAGGAGGGTTGAACGCCTACAGCCAACTGTTTCCTATACCGTGGGCTAGGTAGCACTGTTCCACCACCGCTGTCCCCTGTGGACCCTGCATCCACCACATTAACCCACTGCGCAGTGATGGACACGTAACGGCCCTGGCCATGCCGACTGGACCATGCATCAGTTGTGAGGTGCACCTTTCCACTCACTGACTGCTTGAGTGCATGGACAATGCGGTCTTTCACATGATGGCGGAGGGCTGGGATGGCTTTTTGAGAGAAGAAGTGGCGACTGGGTAAGTCATAGCGTGGTACTGCATAGGCCATGAGTTCGCGGAAAGCTGCGCTTTCCACCAACCGATAGGGCATCATCTCTAACGAGATTAATTTGGCAATGTGGGCGTTCAAACCCAGTGTACGCGGATGAGAGACTGAGTACTTTCTTGACCTTCTCATAGTGTCTGGAAGGGTGAGCCGGACTTGAGAGCTGCATATGGTGGAAGTAGCGGTGGACAGGGCAGACTGAGAGAGGGTTGATGATGGTGATGGAGTTGGTGTTCTTTCTGATGGCCTAGATTCAGTCTTTCGTTGATATAACAGTGGGATTCCCTGACTGCTGTGGCCTTGCAACCACACCTCAACATTTGCTGCTGTGCTAACCGGTGGGCTTACAGTGGGGGAAACAATGTAGCGTTGCTGACTACCTTCTTTGTGATCAGTTGCACATGTGGTACTTGAGGTTTGGTGTTGTGTCCACGCTTGCAAGTGAATGCTGGTTAAATGTCTAAGCATGCAACTGGTATTCAAATTTTTCAGATTTTTCCTTTGGCTAAAGGTCTTTGCGCACTTCTTACAGATAACCTTGGCCTGATCATGAGGATTTTGTTCAAAAAAGTGCCACACTGCACTCTTCCTACTTTGGCAGACATTTTGCGGCCTAACACGCTGTGATATTTTGACCCTCTGGACAAGCTGTCCAGCAACTCTTTTGATTTTTGGAACCTGTCTTTGGAGTGCTCCGGGCCTGCCAGATAACAGCTGTTGCGATGTCGATGTCTGCTGTGGATGCTCCTCCTCCTCATCTGAGCTATTGGAAGCAGCACCCTCTTCCCCCAATGGATGCCAATCTGGGTCAACAACTGGGTCATCCTCTTCAATGTCATGTGCACCTTCCTCTGTGTCACCGTGTATGGTGGTATACAGGGAAGGGGCACCTGAGTCTCATCAGGGTCAGAATCTGGCTCTGTACACTGCGAGGACAATGTAGTGCTCTGAGTGAATGTACCAGCAGAATCGTCTATCAGTGGCTGTGCATCAGTGCACTCCATGTCAGATTCATCTTGGCCTGGGTAATTCACCATTTCACTTGATAATCCAGGCATGGTATGTGAAAACAGCTCCATGGAGTAATCAGTAGTATGGCCTGCGTCATCCTTCAATCTTGGTTGGGGTGAAGGACACAAGGAAAGGTGTGGTTCATGAACATGAGCCTCCAATGACGACTCAGTGCTTTTACTTTTTACAACTTCAGAAGAGGAGGCGATAGAGCTGGAGGCTGAGTCAGCATTGTAAGACAAAACTTTTTCCTGAAGCTCTGGCTTTAAAAGCGGTTTGCCAACTCCTAGAAAACTAAGCGTTCGAGGCCTTGTGGAGCCAGACGATGACGCAGGCTCAACACCTCCTGCATTTGGTCCTATTTTGCTTTTGCCACTACCATCAGATCCACCACCAACACCATCATTACCAGCTGCCAACCGCCGCCCAATTCCACGGCCTCTTCCACCAGCCTTCCTCATTTTTGGTAGAAATGTAGACAAAATCCAACAAACTATATAGTAATGTAAAACAAGGTACAAGGTGTCTATAGGACAGGGGAGATTTTGAATTTCTGCACACACTTGTGGACACTGGACACATTTGGATTGTGTGAGGCCCACTGAATATCACAGCGCTATGTCACAGGCTCGATGTCGCAGGTGTGAAAAATGTCACTAGAGGATAACGGAGATTTTGAATTTCTGCACACACTTGTGGACACTGGACACTTTTGGATTGTGTGAGGCCCACTGAATATCACAGCGCTATGTCACAGGCTCGATGTCGCAGGTGTGAAAAATGTCACTAGAGGATAACGGAGATTTTGAATTTCTGCACACACTTGTGGACACTGGACACTTTTGGATTGTGTGAGGCCCACTGAATATCACAGCGCTAAGTCACAGGCTCGATGTCGCAGGTGTGAAAAATGTCACTAGAGGATAATGGAGAATTTGAATTTCTGCACACACTTGTGGACACTGGACACTTTTGGATTGTGTGAGGCCCACTGAATATCACAGCACTATGTCACAGGCTCGATGTCGCAGGTGTGAAAAATGTCACTAGAGGATAATGGAGATTTTGAATTTCTGCACACACTTGTGGACACTTTTGGATTGTGTGAGGCCCACTGAATATCACAGCGCTATGTCACAGGCTCGATGTCGCAGGTGTGAAAAATGTCACTAGAGGATAACGGAGATTTTGAATTTCTGCACACACTTGTGGACACTGGACACTCTTGGATTGTCTGAGGCCCACTGAATATCACAGCGCTATGTCACAGGCTCGATGTCGCAGGTGTGAAAAATGTCACTAGAGGATAACGGAGATTTTGAATTTCTGCACACACTTGTGGACACTGGACACTTTTGGATTGTGTGAGGCCCACTGAATATCACAGCGCTATGTCACAGGCTCGATGTCGCAGGTGTGAAAAATGTCACTAGAGGATAACGGAGATTTTGAATTTCTGCACACACTTGTGGACACTGGACACTTTTGGATTGTGTGAGGCCCACTGAATATCACAGCGCTATGTCACAGGCTCGATGTCGCAGGTGTGAAAAATGTCACTAGAGGATAACGGAGATTTTGAATTTCTGCACACACTTGTGGACACTGGACACTTTTGGATTGTGTGAGGCCCACTGAATATCACAGCGCTATGTCACAGGCTCGATGTCGCAGGTGTGGAAAATGTCACTAGAGGATAACGGAGATTTTGAATTTCTGCACACACTTGTGGACACTGGACACTTTTGGATTGTGTGAGGCCCACTGAATATCACAGCGCTATGTCACAGGCTCGATGTTGCAGGTGTGAAAAATGTCACTAGAGGATAACGGAGATTTTGAATTTCTGCACACACTTGTGGACACTTGACACTTTTGGATTGTGTGAGGCCCACTAAATATCACAGCGCTATGTCACAGGCTCGATGTCGCAGGTGTGGAAAATGTCACTAGAGGATAACGGAGATTTTGAATTTCTGCACACACTTGTGGACACTGGACACTTTTGGATTGTGTGAGGCCCACTGAATATCACAGCGCTATGTCACAGGCTCGATGTCGCAGGTGTGAAAAATGTCACTAGAGGATAATGGAGATTTTGAATTTCTGCACACACTTGTGGACACTGGACACTTTTGGATTGTGTGAGGTCCACTGAATATCACAGCGCTATGTCACAGGCTCGATGTCGCAGGTGTGAAAAATGTCACTAGAGGATAACGGAGATTTTGAATTTCTGCACACACTTGTGGACACTGGACACTTTTGGATTGTGTGAGGCCCAGTGAATATCACAGCGCTATGTCACAGGCAGAAATTGGCTTGTGTATGACAAACTACAAGGTGTATATAGAATTCGGCAGAATAGGAATCTCCCTAGAGTGTAGGTCTGTAAGAACGGAACAAGTCCTCGACTTATCCTTACAGAGCGACACACAGATAGCTTCACTGTGGCCATGATAACAGCCGTTACACGGTACTGAGAGAGGAGCGTGCACGTACACGGCTGTCTGGTGTACGTAAATTTGTCAAGCTCCGTGTTTTATAAGTATACGGACTGACACACGCTGTCTCTCTATAGTTTTGAATGTGATCAAACAGCAAATATATTTAACTGTTTGAAAACTACACAAAACTAGAAGGTGCAGGTCTGTAAGAACGGAACATGTCCTTGACTTATCCTTACAGAGCGACACACAGATAGCTTCACTGTGGCCGTGATAACAGCCATTACACGGTACTGAGAGAGGAGCATGCACGTACACGGCTGTCCGATGTACGTAAAATTGTCAAGCTCCGTGTTTTTTAAGTATACGGACTGACACACGCTGTCTCTCTATAGTTTTGAATGTGATCAAACAGCAAATATATTTAACTGTTTGAAAGCTAGACAAAACTAGAAGGTGCAGGTCTGTAAGAACGGAACATGTCCTCGACTTATCCTTACAGAGTGACACACAGATAGCTTCACTGTGGCTGTGATAACAGCCGTTACACGGTACTGTGTGAGGAGTGTGCACCGCTGTATGGTGTGAAAAATGCATGCTCAGTACCTCACCAGGACAAAAAAAAATTGTGATTGCTTTTAAAAAAGCAGTTTGCATAGCAGTGGGTAAACAGCAATGCAGCCGTCAGGAAGCCTTAGAAGGCAGCCTAACAACCAACACCGCTGACCCAGCAAAATATTGCCTCCACTTGCACTGCACACACAGTGACTGGTGTGTTGTACAGGCAAAATCGTTAGCAGCAGAAGCAGTTTTTGGTGTCTTCTTCCCTGCCTAACGCTCTTCCTACAAAATCATCATCAGCAGCAGCAGCTCTCCCTATTCTGAGATCAACATGAGTAACATGGCGTTCGGCGTGCACGCCCTTTTATACCCCCTGTGACGCCCACCAAAGCAAGCCAATCACTTGCATGCCCTTCTGAAAGATGGTGGTGACCCCTGCCTATGTCATCACGTTGCCCACAGTGTCCATGGATCCTGATTGGCTGAAAAAGAGCGCAAAACAAACTTTTGAAACGCGACTTTGGCACTTAATTCACCGACCTCGTGGCCGACCTCATCCTAGGGTCGGGTTTCGTTTCATGAAACCCGACTTTGCCAAAAGTCGGCGACTTTTGAAATTTTTCGACCCGTTTCACTCAACTCTAGTGAGGAAGAGATCATCTGCGAATAACACGATTTTAAAATTTCGTGATGGCATTTCAAAGCCTTTAATATCATTGTTTAATCTAATTTTTTCGGCTAGGGGCTCTATGGCAAGCACAAATAGAAGGGGAGACAGGGGGCACCCCTGTCTTGTGCCATTAGTAATGTCGAACGATTCAGAAAGGAAGTTGTTTGCATAGATCCTGGCACTAGGAACCGAGTAAAGGGCGAAGACTGTTGATAGAAACTTCTCATCAAAGCCAAATCTAGCGAGAGTTGTTTTTAAATATAGCCAGTTTAGTCTATCAAACGCCTTCTCGGCGTCCAGTGCCAGAAAAGCAGTTTCGGTTCTCGAATTGTTAGCTAAATTTATCAGGTTCAACACCCTTCTAGTCCCATCTGAGGCCTGGCGGCCCTCTGTGAACCCTATTTGATCATCCACCAACAGACGTGGAAGGATGTTTTTTAGTCGGTTTGTGATGATCTTTGAATAGATTTTAATATCGCTGTTTATGAGCGAGATTGGCGTATAGTTCTGTATCCTCTCGGGGTCTCCCCCCTCCTTTGGAATCATGACAATTGTTGCCTCTAACATCTCCTTTGGGAAGGAACCCCGAGAGGATGCCAGACCAAAGACGGAAGCCAACTGTGGAGCCAGAATTTTTGAAAAGGATTTCTAGTATTCCCCAGAGAAGCCATCCGGCCCTGGTGATTTTTGGGACTGCAGTTTCTTGATAACGTCAACTATTTCACTCTCTGTAAAAGGGCTATTGACATAATTCAAGTCCAGCTCATCAACTCTTGGTAAATCGATACTCTGTAGAAAAGAATCCACAAAACTCGAGTTACCACCGGTGTTTGGGGGTCATCTTTCAGGTTATAAAGATTTTTAAAGAAATTTGCAAACGAGTTGACAATGTCCCTAGGGTGAATTTTGGGATCACCCAAGGGAGATACAATCTTAATTATCCTTTTTTTGATTCTTTCTCTTTTTAATTTTCTCATCATAAACTTGGTAGGCTTGTTGAGAGATGTATACGATTTATACCTAGATGCTTTGATGGCTGCATCGTATTCCTGGTAGATTTCAGATCTCAGACTCTGTCTGAGTCTCAAAATCTCAGCCTGGATGGTTTGGGAAGGAACTTTCAAGTTGGTTTGTTTTTTTTCTAGATCATTAATTTGGGCCTGTAGGTTTGTAATTTTTTCCCTATTTCTCTTCTTATGTTTAGAGAGGATCTGCATAAGGCGTCCCCTCAGGACCGCCTTATAGGCATTCCAGACCGTGAACTGATTTACTTCACCAGATACATTTTCCTTGAAGTAGTTTAATAGAACGTTTTCTATCTCTTGCTTGTACTGTGGTATATATAACAAGGCTGGGTTAAGTCTTCAGCAGAATGGCTTGTCAGATGGATGACCCACGAGGAACTCAGCGAGAACCGGGGTATGATCCGAGATGGTCTTTTGCATGAACCGTATATCTTTAATTTTGGTTAAAGTAAATATATTAGTAAGTAGTAGATCGATTCTAGATGCTGTCTTATGTACATCTGAAAAGTGATAATACTCACGAGATGATGTGTTCAAGCAACGAAAAGCATCATAAAGCTCATTTTGAATTAACCAGTTTTTCAAAGCTGGAACCTTGTGGCGAACTAATGAGGACGAATCCATGCTACTATCTGGGACAATATTAAAATCGCCTAGTAAGATCAGATCACCTGTTTTGACTTTGTCTATTTTTTTGATTAGCTTGTTCAAGAAACAAATGTGTCCCTTCTTAGGTGCGTATACATTCACTATTGTGCATGGCCTTTCATGGAGTAAGCATATGAGTATATGAAACCTGCCCAACGAGTCTGGTATCTCTTTGATGAGCTGAAAAGGAATGGTGCCACCTACCAGTGTAATGACCCCAGCCTTTTTCTTTGTGGACAGTGACTTGTACATATGTGGAAAGTTCTTGTGCTGGAAGATCGGGTGTTGATCGGAGGCCAGTTTAACCTCCTGGAGGCATACCAATTCGGCACGGGTTCGGTTGATCTCCTTCCATACCGCATACCTCTTATTCGGACTGTTGAGCCCCCTAACATTGTATGATATGATTTTCATCGTTAGACTGCAATATCAAAACAGAAAAATGGAAACAAGCAAAACAGTGAAATACAGAAAAAAAAATAGGAACTTGAGCGTTCTCCTGGAGGACTCCAAACCGGTTGGTGTCTCACCTTAGTGTGGGGGAAAAAGTGAGAAAAAATTAAGTGGCAAGTTCCCACAGTGACATCAATAAACCGTAAATATGGGTCATAAGATATTCATATTCATGAAAAGAAAATTAATAGTATACACCATGGAAATTCGAACATAAGATAAAAATCAGTCCTAATCCCTATCCCTAAATGCTGGGTCATCCATCAGAAATTTAATGAACTTCTGACCCTCGTGTGGAGTGTAGATGGGGTAGTTTTTGCCATTATACCAGACTAATAGCTTGGTAGGGAAACCCCATCTATATGACACTCTGAGCTCTCTAAGTTTAGAGGTCAAATCTCTGCAGGACCTTCTTGTGTCCATTGTCTCTTTGAAGAAGTCTTGGAAAATCTTTAAATCTTTATATGGCTCTGGAGGTGAACTTCTCTCTCTCTCAGAGATTTTAGAACCTTCTCCTTTGTTTCAAAAAATGGACTCTGAGGATAGTGTCCCTAGGCTTTTCCTGTGGGACCCCTTTTGGACGTGGGAGGCGGTGTATACGATCAATATTTACTTCTAATTCTGTCAATTTTGGCGATAATTTTTTGAGTAAATTTTTAGTGTAATCTGAAAGATCTGCCTGGGAGACAGACTCAGGAATACCTCGTATTTTTAAGTTATTTCTCCTGCTTCGGTCCTCCAGATCCGTTAATTTGTTTTAAGGGAAATAACCTCAGTTTTGAGGAGAGAATTTTCCTTTGAGAGGTAGACTATGTCCTTCTCCGCCTGTACCATCTTTACCTCATATTTCTCAACCTTTTGGCTAAGATTCCTGCAAGTTTCCTGTAGGGCCTTAGCCTGAGTCTCAAACCCTATTTTTAGGGCATCACTGAAGGACTGGAAGAGATCCGCCATGAATCCTTCGGTGGCTTGTTTATTGGACCCCTTGTATTCCCCCAGGTTGATGGATGGAGGGGGAACCTCAAATGAAGGAAATGGACCTCCAGTGTCCCTTCTAGGCCTCTGCCTTTCAGGGCTTGTGTTTGGGGTATAGTCAGCTGAGAAACTGTTGGAGTTCTCAAAAGAAAGACTCTCGGTGTTTTCCTGATCATCTGTGCCCTTCCTTTTGTTTGATTTGGAAGTGTCCATTTCCTCCGTGAGGAGCTGATTTGGAGGAGGAGATTTAATGTGTCCCCCCAAATTTTTCTTTTTTTGAAGTGTTTCAGGTTGTGTTTTAGGAAGTGTTTTGGTCAATGGGTTATTGATACCTGATCCCCCTTTTGCAGCTTTGACAGGTGCAGGGTTATGGGATTGTTTTAAATAAGGCATTTTGTGCTCACCTCTTTTCAAAGGTGACCTAATTCCAGAGCAAATACATTTGAAAAAAGCATTCAAATAATGCTTTGAAACACAATATCCAGCACCAGGAGAGTTAAAGCAAGACATTCTTTTAAGGAGGGTAGAGGGGCGGTGTAGGAGCAGTGCTCCTCTGGCCTCTTTCCTAGTATTGAAGCGCGTTTGACCATGAGGGGAGGGTGGCCTAAGAATAGGGGTTGGCCTTCACTACACGTGTCAGCCAGGTATGGCAGTCTCTCTGGGAATGGTGCACTCCCTCTCTTAATCGGTTTCCAAAGACAGATTGAATTGAAATCCGCATACTCGAGTAGTGTTTTCAAAGCATTATTTGAATGCTTTTTTGTGTAGTTGCTCTGCAATTAGTTTTCTTGGTCCAAGTTGTACATTTCCAATTCCTTTGCCTTGATTTTACTTGACTAACTCTGCTACAGCAAGTGTTATTCACCTCTATATGGAAGGCATTGCACTGCATTAGATCGGTCATTTAAATAATGATCTGTCTGGGCCTTTGCTGCCTGGTAGGTACAGGTGTGATAAGCTGCAGTAATGTGTTTGGCTTTGGATAGATACATTTCTGCACACCCACCTGCTACAAGGCCTGCAGCCCCTTTCCCTCAGTACTTCCCCAGCCTTAATTCAAGCATCACATGTGTAGCTAAGTTATTCAATTCCTACTACATCCCTCATGCAATGATATGTCATTTCATTTTTGAAACATTGTCCCCCTCTTGTGGCCTTCCACCTGTTCAATTTTGAAATTTACTGTTCAATTTTGAATTAATTCATATATGAATTAAATGGAAAAGAAACAATTTATCTGCCAAGTTATTTGAATGTTCGGCCTACGTCCACCTGTCTAACAGACGGTAATCTATTGGCTTGTAGCAGCAGCTAGGTACGCTGCTTGCCTGCAGTAAATAGGATGTGTTCCATCCATGGAACACTATGATAGGATGCATTCCTTTCATAGAACACTATGCTAGGATGTGTTCTATTCATGGAATAGACAGGTGGGGGGGTATGATCGCTCGTTGCTTACAATATCCAGCAGCAGGAGAGTTAAAGCAAGACATTTATTTTAGGGAGGGCAGAGGGGCGGTGTAGGAGCAATGCTCCTCTGGCCTCTTTCCTAGTATTGAAGCGCGTTTGACCGTGACGGGAGGGTGGCCAAACAAAAGGGGTTGGCCTTCACTCCACATATCTACCCAGTATGGCAGTCTCTCTTGGAATGGTGCACTCCCTCACTTATGCGATTTCCAAAGACAGATTGAATTGAAATCCGGATACTTATGTAGTGTTTTCAAAGCATTATTTGAATGCTTTTTTCAAATGTAGTTGCTCTGCAATTAGTTTTTCTTGGTCCAAGTTGTATATTTCCAATTCCATTGCCTTGATTTAACTTGACCAACTCTGCTACAGCAAGTGTTATTCACCTCTATATGGAAGGCATTGCACTGCATTCGATCTGTCATTTAAAGAGTGACCTGTCTCGTCCTTTGCTGCTTGGTAGTTACAGGTGTGATAAGCTGCAGTAATGTGTTTGGCTTTGGATAGATACATTTCTGCACACCAACTAGCTACAAGGCCTGGCAGCCCCTTCCCCTCGGTACTTCCCCAGCCTTATTTCAAGCATCACATGTGTAGCTAAGTTATTCAATTCCTACCACATCCCTCATGCATTGATATGTCATTTCAATTTTGAAACATTGTCCCCCTCTTGTGGCCTTCCAACTTTTCAATTTTGAAATTTACTGTTCAATTTTGAATTAATTCATATATGAATGAAATGGAAAAGAAACAATTTATCTGGTGAGTTATTTGAATGTTTGGCATATGTCCACCTGTCTGACAGACGGTATTCTAGTGGCTTGTAGCAGCAGCTAGGTGTGCTGCTTGCCTGCAGTAAATAGGATGTGTTCCATCCATGGAACACTATGATAGGATGCATTCCATTCATAGAACACTATGCTAGGATGTGTTCTATTCATGGAACACTTTGGATCACTGGAACAATGGGACCACGTGTCACAATGGGCAGCCCAGAGTCTGTACCAGCTGCGCAGTAGTAGTCAGGTTCAGTCTGCTGAGGGAGCCTCAGCAGACAGGTGGGGGGATATGATCACTCGTTGCTTACAATATCCAGGACCAGGAGAGTTAAAGCGAGACATTTCATTTAGGGAGGGTAGAGGGGCGGTGTAGGAGCAGTACTCCTCTGGCCTCTTTCCTAGTATTGAAGAGCTTTTGACCGTGAGGGGAGGGTGGCCTAAAAAAAGGGGTTGGCCTTCACTCCACGGATCAGCAAAGTATGGCAGTCTATCTGGGAATGGTGCACTCCCTCTCTTAAGTGGTTTGCAAAGACAGATTGATTTGAAATCCGGATACTCGAGTAGTGTTTTCAAAGCATTATTTGAATGCTTTTTTCAAATGTAGTTGCTCTGCAATTAGTTTTTCTTGGTCCAAGTTGTACATTTCCAATTCCTTTGCCTTGATTTGACTTGACCAACTCTGCTACAACAAGTGTTATTCACCTCTATATGGAAGGCATTGCACTGCATTCGATCTGTCATTTAAATAATGATCTGTCTCGGCCTTTGCTGCTTGGTTCGTACAGGTGTGATAAGCTGCAGTAATGTGTTTAGCTTTGGATAGATACATTACTGCACACCCACCTGCTACAAGGACCTGGCAGCCCCTTCCCCTCAGTACTTCCCCAGCCTTAATTCAAGCATCACATGTGTAGCTAAGTTATTCAATTCCTACCACATCCCTCATGCAATGATATGTCATTTCATTTTTGAAACATTGTCCCCCTCTTGTGGCCTTCCACCTGTTCAATTTTGAAATTTACTGTTCAATTTTGAATTAATTCATATATGAATTAAATGGAAAAGAAACAATTTATCTGCCAAGTTATTTGAATGTTCGGCCTACGTCCACCTGCCTAACAGACGGTAATCTAGTGGCTTGTAGCAGCAGCTAGGTACGCTGCTTGACTGCAGTAAATAGGATGTGTTCCATCCATGGAACACTATGATAGGATGCATTCCATTCATAGAACACTATGCTAGGATGTGTTCTATTCATGGAAAAGACAGGTGGGGGGTATGATCGCTCGTTGCTTACAATATCCAGCAGCAGGAGAGTTAAAGCAAGACATTTATTTTAGGGAGGGCAGAGGGGCGGTGTAGGAGCAGTGCTCCTCTGGCCTCTTTCCTAGTATTGAAGCGCGTTTGAACGTGAGGGGAGGGTGGCCTAAAAAAAGGGGTTGGCCTTCACTCCACATATCTACCCAGTATGGCAGTCTCTCTGGGAATGGTGCACTCCCTCACTTACGCGATTTCCAAAGACAGATTGAATTGAAATCCGGATACTCGTGTAGTGTTTTCAAAGCATTACTTGAATGCTTTTTTCAAATGTAGTTGCTCTGCAATTAGTTTTTCTTGGTCCAAGTTGTACATTTCCAAATCCTTTGCCATGATTCAACTTGACCAACTCTGCTACAGCAAGTGTTATTCACCTCTATATGGAAGGCATTGCACTGCATTCGATCTGTCACTTAAATAATGATCTGTCTCGGCCTTTGCTGCTTGGTAGGTACAGGTGTGATAAGCTGCAGTAATGTGTTTGGCTTTGGATAGATACATTTCTGCACATCCACCTGCTACACGGCCTGCAGCCCCTTCCCCTCAGTACTTCCCCAGCCTTAATTCAAGCATCACATGTATAGCTAAGTTATTTAATTCCTACGACATCTCTCATGCAATGATATGTCATTTCATTTTTGAAACATTGTCCCCCTCTTGCAGCCTTCCAACTTTTCAATTTTGAAATTTACTGTTCAATTTTGAATTACCTCATATATGAACTAAATGGAAAATAAACAATTTATCTGGCAAGTTATTTGAACGTTCGGCCTACGTCCACCTGTGTGACAGACGGTATTCTAGTGGCTTGTAGCAGCAGCTAGGTGCGCTGCTTGCCTGCAGTTAATAGGATGTGTTCCATCCATGGAACACTATGATAAGATGCATTCCATTCATAGAACACTATGCTAGGATGTGTTCTATTCATGGAACACTTTGGATCACTGGAACAATGGGACCATGTGTCACAATGGGCAGCCCAGAGTCTGTGCCAGCTGCGCAGTAGTAGTCAGCTTCAGTCTGCTGAGGGAGCCTCAGCAGACAGATGGGGGGTATGATCGCTTGTTGGTTACAATATCCAGCACTAGGAGAATTAAAGCAAGACATTTCTTTTAGGGAGGGTAGAGGGGCGGTGTAGGAGCAGTGCTCCTCTGGCCTCTTTCCAAGTATTGAAGCGCGTTTGATAGTGAGGGGAGGGTGGCCTAAAAAAGGGGTTGGCCTTCACTCCACGGATGAGCCCAGTATGGCAGTCTCTCTGGGAATGGTGCACTCCCTCTCTTAAGCGGTTTCCAAAGACAGATTGATTGGAAATCTGGATACTCGAGTAGTGTTTTCAAAGCATTATTTCATTGCTTTTTTTAAATGTAGTTGCTCTGCAATTAGTTTTTCTTGGTCCAAGTTGTACATTTCCAATTCTTTTCCCTTGATTTGACTTGACCAACTATGCTACAGCAAGTGTTATTCACCTCTATATGGAAGGCATTGCACTGCATTCGATCTGTCATTTAAATAATGATCTGTCTCGGCCTTTGCTGCTTGGTAGGTACAGGTGTGATAAGCTGCAGTAATGTGTTTAGATTTGGATACATACATTTCTGCACACCCACCTGCTACAAGGCCTGGCAGCCCCTTCCCCTCAGTACTTCCCCAGCCTTAATTCAAGCATCACATGTGTAGCTAAGTTATTCAATTCCTACCACATCACTCATGCAATATGTCATTTCATTTTTGAAACATTGTCCCCCTCTTGTGGCCTTCCAACTTTTCAATTTTGAAAGTTACTGTTCAATTTTGAATTAATTCACATATGAATTAAATGGAAAAGAAACAATTTATCTGGCAAATTATTTGAATGTTCGGCCTACGTCCACCTGTCTGACAGACGGTATTCTAGTGGCTTGTAGCAGCAGCTAGGTGCGCTGCTTGCCTGCAGTAAATAGGATGTGTTCCATCCATGTAACACTATGATAGGATGCATTCCATTCATAGAGCACTATGCTTGGATGTTTTCTATTCATGGAACACTTTGGATCACTGGAACAATGGGACTATGTGTCACAATGGGCAGCCCAGAGTCTGTAATAGCTGCGCAATAGTAGTCAGCTTCAGTCTGCTGAAGGAGCCTCAGCAGACAGGTGAGGGAGTATGATCACTCTTTGGTTACAATATCCAGCACCAGGAGAGTTAAAGAAAGACATTTCTTTTAGGGAGGGGAGAGGGGTGGTGTAGGAGCAGTGCTCCTCTGGCCTCTTTCCTAGTATTGAAGCACGTTTGACCGAGAGGGTAGGGTGGCCTAAAAAAGGGGTTGGCCTTCACTTCGCGGATCAGCCCACTATGGCAGTCTTTCTGGGAATGGTGCACTCCCTCTATTAAGCGGTTTCCAAATACAGATTGAATTGAAATCCGGATATTCGAGTAGTGTATTCAAAGCATTATTTGAATGCTTTTTTCAAATGTAGTTGCTCTGCAATTAGTTTTTCTTGGTCCAAGTTGTACATTTCCAATTCCTTTGCCTTGATTTAACTTGACCAAGGAATTGGAAATGTACAACTTGGAATAAGAAAAAGTAATTGCTGAGCAACTACAGTACATTTGAAAAAAGCATTCAAATAATGCTTTGAAAACACTACTCGAGTATCCGGATTAAAATTCAATCTGTCTTTGGAAACCGCTCAAGAGAGGGAGTGCACCATTCCCAGAAAGACTGCCATACTGGGCTGATACGTGGAGTGAAGGCCAACCCCTTTTTAGGCCACCCTCCCATCACGGTCAAACGCGCTTCAATACTAGGAAAGAGGCCAGAGGAGCACTGCTCCTACACCGCCCCTCTACCCTCCCTAAAAGAAATGTCTTTCTTTAACTCTCCTGTTGCTGGATATTGTAACCAAAGAGCGATCAAACCCCCCCACCTGTCTGCTTAGGCTCCATCAGCAGACTGAAGCTGACTACTATTGCACAGCTATTACAGACTCTGGGATGCCCATTGTGACATGTAGTCCCATTGTTCCAGTGATCCAAAGTGTTCCATGAATAGAACACATCCAAGCATAGTGTTCTATGAATGGAATGCATCCTATCGTAGCCCAAACAAGTTTCTAAACGGATGAGTTTGCAACTACTTTACTTTTGGAGAAAATTCAAAACATTCTTTATTCAATAGGGCTCAAAATAGAAAAAACCAGAGGTTTGAATGAAAACTCACATTTCTTGGTAGAATCGTGCAGAATTGAAATTTTTGATGTTTTTCTACTCCTCTCAACAGCCCAAACAAGTTTCTAAAAGAATGAGTTTGCAACTACTTTACTTTTGGAGAAAATTCAAAACATTCATTATTCAATAGGGCCCAAAATAGCAAAAACCAGCGGTTTGAATGAACACTCACATTTCTTGGTAGAATCGTGCAGGATTGAAATTTTTGATCTTTTTTTACTCCTCTCATGAGCCCAAACAAGTTTCTAAAAGGATGAGTTTGCAACTACTTTACTTTTGGAGAAAATTCAAAACATTCATTATTCAATAGGGCCCAAAATAGCAAAAACCAGCGGTTTGAATGAACACTCAAATTTCTTGGTAGTATTGTGCAGGATTGAAATTTTTGATGTTTTTTTACTCCTCTCAACAGCCCAAACAAGTTTCTAAAAGGATGAGATGCAACTACTTTACTTTTGGAGAAAATTCAAAACATTCATTATTCAATAGTGCCCAAAATAGCAAAAACCAGCAGTTTGAATGAACACTCACATTTCTTGGTAGAATCATGCAGCATTGAAATTTTTGATGTTTTTCTACTCCTCTCAACAGCCCAAACAAGTTTCTAAAAGGATGAGTTTGCAACTACTTTACTTTTGGAGAAAATTCAAAACATTCATTATTCAATAGGGACCAATAGCAAAAAGCAGCGGTTTGAATAAACAATCACATTTCTTGGTAGAATCGTGCAGGATTGAAATTTTTGATTTTTTTTACTCCTCTCAACAGCCTAAACAAGTTTCTAAAAGGATGAGTTTGCAACTACTTTACTTTTGGAGAAAATTCAAAACATTCATTATTCAATAGGGCCCAAAATAGCAAAAACCAGCGGTTTGAATGAACACTCACATTTCTTGGTAGAATTGTGCAGGATTGAAATTTTTGATGTTTTTTTACTCCTCTCAACAGCCCAAACAAGTTTCTAAAAGGATGAGCTTGCAACTACTTTACTTTTGGAGAATATTCAAAACATTCACTATTCAATAGGGACCAATAGCAAAAAGCAGCGGTTTGAAAGAACACTCAAATTTCTTGGTAGAATCGTGCAGAAGTGAAATTTTTGATGTTTTTCTACTCCTCTCAACAGCCCAAACAAGTTTCTAAAAGGATGAGTTTGCAACTACTTTACTTTTGGAGAAAATTCAAAACATTCATTATTCAATATGGTCCAAAATAGCAAAAACCAGCAGTTTGAATGAACACTCACATTTCTTAGTAGAATCCTGCAGGATTGAAATTTTTGATGTTTTTCTACTCCTCTCATGAGCCCAAACAAGACTCTAAAAGGATGAGCTTGCAACTAGTTCACTTTTGGAGAAAATTCTAAACATTCATTATTCAATAGAGCCCAATAGCAAAAAGCAGCGTTTTGAATGAACAATCACATTTCTTGGTAGAATCATGCAGGATTGAAATTTTTGATGTGATTGTTCATTCAAAACGCTGCTTTTTGCTATTGGGTTCTATTGAATAATGAATGCTTTGAATTTTCTCCAAAAGTAAAGTAGTTGCAAACTCATCCTTTTAGAAACTTGTTTGGGCTGTTGAGAGGAGTAAAAAAACATCTAAAATTTCAATCCTGCATGATTCTACCAAGAAATGTGATTGTTCATTCAAAACGCTGCTTTTTGCTATTTTGGTGCCTATTGAATAATAAATGTTTTGAATTTTCTACAAAAAGTAAAGTAGTTGCAAACTCATCCTTTTAGAAACTTGTTTGGGCTGTTGAGAGGAGTAGAAAAACATCAAAAATTTAAATTCTGCACAATTCTACCAAGAAATGAGAGTGTTCATTCAAACCTCAGGTTTTTGCTATTTTGGGCCCTATTGAATAAAGAATGTTTTGAATTTTCTACAAAAGTAAAGTATTTGCAAACTCATCCTTTTAGAAAGTTGTTTGAGCTGTTGAGAGGAGTAGAAAAAGATCAAAAATTTCAATCCTGCACGATTCTACCAAGAAATGTAAGTGTTCATTCAAACCGCTGGTTTTTGCTATTTTGGGCCCTATTGAATAATGAATGTTTTGAATTTTCTCCAAAAGTAAAGTAGTTGCAAACTCATCTTTATAGAAACTTGTTTGGGCTGTTGAGAGGAGTAGAAAAACATCAAAAATTTCAATCCTGCACGATTCTACCAAGAAATGTGAGTGTAAATTCAAACCGCTGGTTTTTGCTATTTTGGGCCCTATTGAATAAAGAATGTTTTGAATTTTCTCCAAAAGTAAAGTAGTTGCAAACTCATCCTTTTAGAAACTTGTTTGGGCTGTTGAGAGGAGTAAAAAAACATCAAAAAATTCAATCCTGCACGATTCTACCAAGAAATGTGATTGTTCATTCAAACCGCTGCTTTTTGCTATTGGTCCCTATTGAATAATGAATGTTTTGAATTTTCTCCAAAAGTAAAGTAGTTGCAAACTCATCCTTTTAGAAACTTGTTTGGGCTGTTGAGAGGAGTAGAAAAAAATCAAAAATTTCAATCCTGCACGATTCTACCAAGAAATGTGAGTGTTCATTTAAACCTCTGTTTTATGCTATTTTGGGCCGTATTGAATAATGAATATTTTGAATTTTCTCCAAAAGTAAAGTATTTGCAAGCTTATCCTTTTAGAAACTTGTTTGGGCTGTTGAGAGGAGTAAGAAAACATCAAAAATTTCAATCCTGCTTGATTCTACCAAGAAATGTGATTGTTCATTCAAAACACTGCTTTTTGCTATTGGGCTCTATTGAATAATGAATGTTTTGAAATTTCTCCGAAAGTAAACTAGTTGCAAGCTCATCCTTTTAGAGTCTTGTTTGGGCTCATGAGAGGAGTAGAAAAACATCAAAAATTTCAATCCAGCACAATTCTACCAAGAAATGTGAGTGTTCATTCAAACCGCTGCTTTTTGCTATTTTGGGCCCTATTGAATAATGAATGTTTTGAATTTTCTCCAAAAGTAAAGTAGTTGCAAACTCATCCTTTTAGAAACTTGTTTGGGCTGTTGAGAGGAGTAGAAAAATATCAAAAATTTCAATCCTGCACGATTCTACCAGGAAATGTGTGTTCATTCAAACCGCTGGTTTTTGCTATTGGGCTCTATTGAATAATGAATGTTTTGAATTATCTCCAAAAGTAAAGTAGTTGCAAACTCATCCTTTTAGAAACTTGTTTGGGCTGTTGAGAGGAGTAATAAAACATCAAAAGTTTCAATCCTGCATGATTCTACCAAGAAATGTGATTGTTCATTCAAAACGCTGCTTTTTGCTATTGGGTTCTATTGAATAATGAATGTTTTGAATTTTCTCCAAAAGTAAAGTAGTTTCAAGCTCATCCTTTTAGAGTCTTGTTTGGGCTCATGAGAGGAGTAGAAAAACATCAAAAATTTCAATCCTGCACGATTCCACCAAGAAATGTGAGTGTTCATTCAAACCGCTGGTTTTTGCTATTTTGGGCCCTATTGAATAATGAATGTTTTGAATGTTCTCCAAAAGTAAAGCAGTTGCAAACTCATCCTTTTAGAAACTTGTTTGGGCTGTTGAGAGGAGTAAAAAAACATCAAAAATTTCAATCCTGCATGATTCTACCAAGAAATGTGATTGCTCATTCAAAACGCTGCTTTTTGCTATTTGGCTCTATTGAATAATAAATGTTTTGAATTTTCTCCAAAAGTAAAGTAGTTGCAAACTCATCCTTTTAGAAACTTGTTTGGGCTGTTGAGAGGAGTAGAAAAACATCAAAAATTTCAATCCTGCACGATTCTACCAAGAAATGTGAGTGTTCATTCAAACCACTGGTTTTTGCTATTTTGGGCCCTATTGAATAAAGAATGTTTTGAATTTTCTCCAAAAGTAAAGTAGTTGCAAACTCATCCTTTTAGAAACTTGTTTGGGCTGTTGAGAGGAGTAAAAAAACATCAAAAAATTCAATCCTGCACGATTCTACCAAGAAATGTGATTGTTCATTCAAACCGCTGCTTTTTGCTATTGGTCCCTATTGAATAATGAATGTTTTGAATTTTCTCCAAAAGTAAAGTAGTTGCAAACTCATCCTTTTAGGAACTTGTTTGGGCTGTTGAGAGGAGTAAGAAAACATCAAAAATTTCAATCCTGCTTGATTCTACCAAGAAATGTGATTGTTCATTCAAAATGCTGCTTTTTGCTATTGGGCTCTATTGAATAATGAATGTTTTGAATTTTCTCCAAAAGTAAAGTAGTTGCAAGCTCATCCTTTTAGAGTCTTGTTTGGGCTCATGAGAGGAGTAGAAAAACATCAAAAATTTCAATCCTGCACAATTCTACCAAGTAATGTGAGTGTTCATTCAAACCGCTGGTTTTTGCTATTTTGGGCCCTATTGAATAATGAATGTTTTGAATTTTCTCCAAAAGTAAAGTAGTTGCAAACTCATCCTTTTAGAAACTTGTTTGGGCTGTTGAGAGGAGTAGAAAAACATCAAAAATTTCAATCCTGCATGATTCTACCAGGAAATGTGTGTTCATTCAAACCGCTGGTTTTTGCTATTGGGCTCTATTGAATAATGAATGTTTTGAATTATCTCCAAAAGTAAAGTAGTTGCAAACTCATCCTTTTAGAAACTTGTTTGGGCTGTTGAGAGGAGTAAAAAAACATCAAAAATTTCAATCCTGCATGATTCTACCAAGAAATGTGATTGTTCATTCAAAACGCTGCTTTTTGCTATTGGGTTCTATTGAATAATGAATGTTTTGAATTTTCTCCAAAAGTAAAGTAGTTGCAAGCTCATCCTTTTAGAGGCTTGTTTGGGCTCATGAGAGGAGTAAAAAAACATCAAAAATTTCAATCCTGCATGATTCTACCAAGAAATGTGATTGTTCATTCAAAATGCTGCTTTTTGCTATTTGGCTCTATTGAATAATGAATGTTTTGAATTTTCTCCAAAAGTAAAGTAGTTGCAAACTTATCCTTTTAGAAACTTGTTTGGGCTGTTGAGAGGAGTAAAATACATCAAAAAATTCAATCCTGCATGATTCTACCAAGAAATGTGACTGTTCACTGCAAACGTTGCTTTTTGCTATTGGGCTCTATTGAATAATAAATGTTTTGAATTTTCTCCAAAATTAAAGTAATTGCAAGCTCATCCTTTTAGAGTCTTGTTTGGGCTCATGAGAGGAGTAGAAAAACATCAAAAATTTCAATCCTGCACAATTCTACCAAGAAATGTGAGTGTTCATTCAAACCGCTGGTTTTTGCTATTTTGGGCCCTATTGAATAATGAATGTTTTGAATTTTCTCCAAAAGTAAAGTAGTTGCAAACTCATCCTTTTAGAAACTTGTCTGGGCTGTTGAGAGGAGTAGAAAAACATCAAAAATTTCAATCCTGCACGATTCTACCAAGAAATGTGAGTGTTCATTTAAACCACTGTTTTATGCTATTTTGGGCCCTATTGAATAATGAATGTTTTGAATTTTCTCCAAAAGTAATGTAGTTGCAAACTTATCCTTTTAGAAACTTGTTTGGGCTGTTGAGAGTAGTAAGAAAACATCAAAAATTTCAATCCTGCGTGATTCTACCAAGAAATGTGATTGTTCATTCAAAATTCTGCTTTTTGCTAATGGGCTCTATTGAATAATGAATGTTTTGAATTTTCTCCAAAAGTAAAGTAGTTGCAAACTCATCCGTTTAGAAACTTGTTTGGGCTGTTGAGAGGAGTAGAAAAACATCAAAAAATTCAATCCTGCACGATTCTACCAGGAAATGTGTGTTCATTCAAACCGCTGGTTTTTGCTATTGGGCTCTATTGAATAATGAATGTTTTGAATTTTCTCCAAAAGTAAAGTAGTTGCAAGCTCATCCTTTTAGAGTCTTGTTTGGACTCATGAGAGGAGTAGAAAAACATCAAAAATTTCAATCCTGCACGATTCTACCAGGAAATGTGTGTTCATTCAAACCGCTGGTTTTTGCTATTGGGCTCTATTGAATAATGAATGTTTTGAATTTTCTCCAAAAGTAAAGTAGTTGCAAACTCATCCTTTTAGAAACTTGTTTGGGCTTTTGAGAGGAGTAAAAAAACATCAAAAATTTCAATCCTGCATGATTCTACCAAGAAATGTGATTGTTCATTCAAAACGCTGCTTTTTGCTATTGGGTTCTATTGAATAATGAATGTTTGAATTTTCTCCAAAAGTAAAGTAGTTGCAAGCTCATCCTTTTAGAGTCTTGTTTGGGCTCATGAGAGTAGTAGAAAAACATCAAAAATTTCAATCCTGCACGATTCTACCAGGAAATGTGTGTTCATTCAAACCGCTGGTTTTTGCTATTGGGCTCTATTGAATAATGAATGTTTTGAATTTTCTCCATAAGTAAAGTAGTTGCAAACTCATCCTTTTAGAAACTTGTTTGGGCTGTTGAGAGGAGTAAAAAAACATCAAAAATTTCAATCCTGCATGATTCTACCAAGAAATGTGATTGTTCATTCAAAACGCTGCTTTTTGCTATTGGGTTCTATTGAATAATGAATGTTTTGAATTTTCTCCAAAAGTAAAGTAGTTGCAAGCTCATCCTTTTAGAGTCTTGTTTGGGCTCATGAGAGGAGTAGAAAAACATCAAAAATTTCAATCCTGCACGATTCTACCAAGAAATGTGATTGTTCATTCAAACCGCTGGTTTTTGCTATTTTGGGCCCTATTGAATAATTAATGTTTTGAATTTTCTCCAAAAGTAAAGTAGTTGCAAACTCATCCTTTTAGAAACTTTTTTGGGCTGTTGAGAGGAGTAAAAAAACATCAAAAATTTCAATCCTGCATGATTCTACCAAGAAATGTGATTGTTCATTCAAACCGCTGCTTTTTGCTATTGGGCTCTATTGAATAATGAATGTTTTGAATTTTCTCCAAAAGTAAAGTAGTTGCAAACTCATCGTTTTAGAAACTTGTTTGGGCTGTTGAGAGGAGTAAAATACATCAAAAAATTCAATCCTGCATGATTCTACCAAGAAATGTGACTGTTCACTCAAAACGCTGCTTTTTGCTATTGGGCTCTATTGAATAATGAATGTTTTGAATTTTCTCCAAAAGTAAAGTAGTTGAAAGCTCATCCTTTTAGAGTCTTGTTTGGGCTCATGAGAGGAGTAGTAAAACATCAAAAATTTCAATCCTGCACGATTCTACCAAGAAATGTGAGTGTTCATTCAAACCGCTGGTTTTTGCTATTTTGGGCCCTATTGAATAATGAATGTTTTGAATTTTCTCCAAAAGTAAAGTAGTTGAAAACTCATCCTTTTAGGAACTTGTTTGGGCTGTTGTGAGGAGTAAAAAAACATCAAAAATTTCAATCCTGCATGATTCTACCAAGAAATGTGAGTGTTCATTCAAACCGCTGGTTTTTGCTATTGGTCCCTATTGAAAAATGAATGTTTTGAATTTTCTCCAAAAGTAAAGTAGTTGCAAACTTATCCTTTTAGAAACTTGTTTGGGCTGTTGAGAGGAGTAAAATACATCAAAAAATTCAATCCTGCATGATTCTACCAAGAAATGTGACTGTTCACTGCAAACGTTGCTTTTTGCTATTGGGCCCTATTGAATAATGAATGTTTTGAATTTTCTCCAAAAGTAAAGTAGTTGCAAACTCATCCTTTTAGAAACTTGTCTGGGCTGTTGAGAGGAGTAGAAAAACATCAAAAATTTCAATCCTGCACGATTCTACCAAGAAATGTGATTGTTCATTCAAACCGCTGCTTTTTGCTATTGGGCTCTATTGAATAATGAATGTTTTGAATTTTCTCCAAAAGTAAAGTAGTTGCAAACTCATCGTTTTAGAAACTTGTTTGGGCTGTTGAGAGGAGTAAAATACATCAAAAAATTCAATCCTGCATGATTCTACCAAGAAATGTGACTGTTCACTCAAAACGCTGCTTTTTGCTATTGGGCTCTATTGAATAATGAATGTTTTGAATTTTCTCCAAAAGTAAAGTAGTTGCAAGCTCATCCTTTTAGAGTCTTGTTTGGGCTCATGAGAGGAGTAGTAAAACATCAAAAATTTCAATCCTGCACGATTCTACCAAGAAATGTGAGTGTTCATTCAAACCGCTGGTTTTTGCTATTTTGGGCCCTATTGAATAATGAATGTTTTGAATTTTCTCCAAAAGTAAAGTAGTTGAAAACTCATCCTTTTAGGAACTTGTTTGGGCTGTTGTGAGGAGTAAAAAAACATCAAAAATTTCAATCCTGCATGATTCTACCAAGAAATGTGAGTGTTCATTCAAACCGCTGGTTTTTGCTATTGGTCCCTATTGAAAAATGAATGTTTTGAATTTTCTCCAAAAGTAAAGTAGTTGCAAACTTATCCTTTTAGAAACTTGTTTGGGCTGTTGAGAGGAGTAAAATACATCAAAAAATTCAATCCTGCATGATTCTACCAAGAAATGTGACTGTTCACTGCAAACGTTGCTTTTTGCTATTGGGCCCTATTGAATAATGAATGTTTTGAATTTTCTCCAAAAGTAAAGTAGTTGCAAACTCATCCTTTTAGAAACTTGTCTGGGCTGTTGAGAGGAGTAGAAAAACATCAAAAATTTCAATCCTGCACGATTCTACCAAGAAATGTGAGTGTTCATTTAAACCACTGTTTTATGCTATTTTGTGCCCTATTGAATAATGAATGTTTTGAATTTTCTCCAAAAGTAATGTAGTTGCAAACTTATCCTTTTAGAAACTTGTTTGGGCTGTTGAGAGTAGTAAGAAAACATCAAAAATTTCAATCCTGCGTGATTCTACCAAGAAATGTGATTGTTCATTCAAAATGCTGCTTTTTGCTAATGGGCTCTATTGAATAATGAATGTTTTGAATTTTCTCCAAAAGTAAAGTAGTTGCAAACTCATCCGTTTAGAAACTTGTTTGGGCTGTTGATAGGAGTAGAAAAACATCAAAAATTTCAATCCTGCACGATTCTACCAGGAAATGTGTGTTCATTCAAACCGCTGGTTTTTGCTATTGGGCTCTATTGAATAATGAATGTTTTGAATTTTCTCCAAAAGTAAAGTAGTTGCAAGCTCATCCTTTTAGAGTCTTGTTTGGGCTCATGAGAGGAGTAGAAAAACATCAAAAATTTCAATCCTGCACGATTCTACCAGGAAATGTGTGTTCATTCAAACCGCTGGTTTTTGCTATTGGGCTCTATTGAATAATGAATGTTTTGAATTTTCTCCAAAAGTAAAGTAGTTGCAAACTCATCCTTTTAGAAACTTGTTTGGGCTGTTGAGAGGAGTAAAAAAACATCAAAAATTTCAATCCTGCTTGATTCTACCAAGAAATGTGATTGTTCATTCAAAACGCTGCTTTTTGCTATTGGGTTCTATTGAATAATGAATGTTTGAATTTTCTCCAAAAGTAAAGTAGTTGCAAGCTCATCCTTTTAGAGTCTTGTTTGGGCTCATGAGAGTAGTAGAAAAACATCAAAAATTTCAATCCTGCACGATTCTACCAGGAAATGTGTGTTCATTCAAACCGCTGGTTTTTGCTATTGGGCTCTATTGAATAATGAATGTTTTGAATTTTCTCCATAAGTAAAGTAGTTGCAAACTCATCCTTTTAGAGTCTTGTTTGGGCTCATGAGAGGAGTAGAAAAACATCAAAAATTTCAATCCTGCACGATTCTACCAAGAAATGTGAGTGTTCATTCAAACCGCTGGTTTTTGCTATTTTGGGCCCTATTGAATAATGAATGTTTTGAATTTTCTCCAAAAGTAAAGTAGTTGCAAACTTATCCTTTTAGAAACTTGTCTGGGCTGTTGAGAGGAGTAGAAAAACATCAAAAATTTCAATCCTGCACGATTCTACCAAGAAATGTGAGTGTTCATTTAAACCACTGTTTTATGCTATTTTGTGCCCTATTGAATAATGAATGTTTTGAATTTTCTCCAAAAGTAATGTAGTTGCAAACTTATCCTTTTAGAAACTTGTTTGGGCTGTTGAGAGTAGTAAGAAAACATCAAAAATTTCAATCCTGCTTGATTCTACCAAGAAATGTGATTGTTCATTCAAAATGCTGCTTTTTGCTAATGGGCTCTATTGAATAATGAATGTTTTGAATTTTCTCCAAAAGTAAAGTAGTTGCAAACTCATCCGTTTAGAAACTTGTTTGGGCTGTTGATAGGAGTAGAAAAACATCAAAAATTTCAATCCTGCACGATTCTACCAGGAAATGTGTGTTCATTCAAACCGCTGGTTTTTGCTATTGGGCTCTATTGAATAATGAATGTTTTGAATTTTCTCCAAAAGTAAAGTAGTTGCAAGCTCATCCTTTTAGAGTCTTGTTTGGGCTCATGAGAGGAGTAGAAAAACATCAAAAATTTCAATCCTGCACGATTCTACCAGGAAATGTGTGTTCATTCAAACCGCTGGTTTTTGCTATTGGGCTCTATTGAATAATGAATGTTTTGAATTTTCTCCAAAAGTAAAGTAGTTGCAAACTCATCCTTTTAGAAACTTGTTTGGGCTGTTGAGAGGAGTAAAAAAACATCAAAAATTTCAATCCTGCATGATTCTACCAAGAAATGTGATTGTTCATTCAAAACGCTGCTTTTTGCTATTGGGTTCTATTGAATAATGAATGTTTGAATTTTCTCCAAAAGTAAAGTAGTTGCAAGCTCATCCTTTTAGAGTCTTGTTTGGGCTCATGAGAGTAGTAGAAAAACATCAAAAATTTCAATCCTGCACGATTCTACCAGGAAATGTGTGTTCATTCAAACCGCTGGTTTTTGCTATTGGGCTCTATTGAATAATGAATGTTTTGAATTTTCTCCATAAGTAAAGTAGTTGCAAACTCATCCTTTTAGAGTCTTGTTTGGGCTCATGAGAGGAGTAGAAAAACATCAAAAATTTCAATCCTGCACGATTCTACCAAGAAATGTGATTGTTCATTCAAACCGCTGGTTTTTGCTATTTTGGGCCCTATTGAATAATGAATGTTTTGAATTTTCTCCAAAAGTAAAGTAGTTGCAAACTCATCGTTTTAGAAACTTGTTTGGGCTGTTGAGAGGAGTAAAAAAACATCAAAAATTTCAATCCTGCATGATTCTACCAAGAAATGTGATTGTTCATTCAAACCGCTGCTTTTTGCTATTGGGCTCTATTGAATAATGAATGTTTTGAATTTTCTCCAAAAGTAAAGTAGTTGCAAGCTCATCCTTTTAGAGTCTTGTTTGGGCTCATGAGAGGAGTAGTAAAACATCAAAAATTTCAATCCTGCACGATTCTACCAAGAAATGTGAGTGTTCATTCAAACCGCTGGTTTTTGCTATTTTGGGCCCTATTGAATAATGAATGTTTTGAATTTTCTCCAAAAGTAAAGTAGTTGCAAACTCATCCTTTTAGAAGCTTTTTTGTGCTGTTGAGAGGAGTAGAAAAACATCGAAAATTTCAATCCTGCATGATTCTACCAAGAAATGTGATTGTTCGTTCAAAACGCTGCTTTTTGCTATTGGGCTCTATTGAACAATGAATGTTTTGAATTTTCTCCAAAATTAAAGTAGTTGCAAACTCATCCTTTTAGAAACTTGTTTGGGCTGTTGAGAGGAGTAAAATACATCAAAAAATTCAATCCTGCATGATTCTACCAAGAAATGTGACTGTTCACTCAAAACGCTGCTTTTTGCTATTGGGCTCTATTGAATAATGAATGCTTTGAATTTTCTCCAAAAGTAAAGTAGTTGCAAGCTCATCGTTTTAGTCTTATTTGGGCTCATGAGAGGAGTAGAAAAACATCAAAAATTTCAATCCTGCATGATTCTACCAAGAAATGTGAGTGTTCATTCAAACCGCTGGTTTTTGCTATTTTGGACCCTATTGAATAAAGAATGTTTTGAATTTTCTCCATTTTCAAACAACTTTATAAAAATTTTACATAAAATTAACAGTAGTATTTTTACATCATACTTGTAACCGTATGGTTTAGAATAATATACAAACATATCAGTATTGTGGTACCTTGACTATACTCAGTAGGAGTATCCAATACATAAAATATAAAATATACAAAATATATAAAACACTTAACAGTAATAGTCTATTTGAAATACAACAAGATAGTCCTACAAATAAACTAGAGTAATGATTATACATCTTTTTTCTGTTTTAAGAGGTAAATATTCACTTTACCAAAAGTAATTTCAGGGGAAGAGAATCACAACGAAAAAGGATAACAAATTAACTGAGTCACACAATAGGAGAGACCAGGAGCAAGCGATTTATGACAAATTTTGACCTGAGGCGAAGCGCATCCAAGATTTCCATCTTTTACTGAATGTTGTAAAATAGTTGTTTGCCATAGCATGACTTTTTTCGTATGAACAATGCAATGACTTTCTATCTGTAATATCACTGATTTTGGGGGTTGCGTTTTCGTTCCATAAGGATGCTATGGCATTCTTTGTTATGAGAAACAAATGAATGACTGTTGGGATATGGGAAGGGTGGATCTCATCAAGATTTAAGGACAGTAATGCCATTTGTGGTGTTAGGGTAATTTTTTGTTTGGTCACCTCGTTAACTACTCTAGAAATCTCCAACCACAAAGGCCTAATATTAGGACATTCACAGAATAGGTGCAAAAGTGAACCTGTAAATCTGCAATTTCTCCAGCATTCTGGAGATCTACCCGGGAATATTCTGGCTAACTTCACCGACGTAAAATACCATCTAGATACCAGTTTATAAAAGGACTCGTGTAGAGAGGCGCAAATATTAGATGAATAAGTCCTTTTGAAAGCCTGTTTCCATTGTTCCAGAGAAACTGAAGTATTAATATCATTCTCCCAGTTTAGCATAAATGAGGTCTTCTCTGATATTTCAGAGCCATTCAAAAAATCATAAATATTTCTCGATTTCCAGTGAAGCTTAACATAGGGGTTACAGAGTAACAGACTAGTAGATTCTGTTATAAATGATTTTTTCCTCATAAATTTTAATATGTATTTTTTTAACAAAGAGAGGAGAATTAAATCCTGGGAAGAAAAGTTTTTTTGAGATGTTAGTATTTCATTGCTTATAAATTTCTTACCATCATACAAATCCCCTATTACTTTAATACCCGTTTTATTCCAAGCTGTTGGGATTTCCTTTTCCACTAGTAAACCGAGAAATTTAAGAGGAATGTTTTTCAACTGAACATATCTTTGGTTTTTGTTCTTCTTAATTTGAGGCTTGGCTAATTGTTTCCATGCTGAAAGGGTTGCGGAAATTGTTGGGGAATCATAATATGTAGGGGTGGATGACATAAGACATTCCAAGATCGCCTTTAAAAGAGTTTTATTTTTATTGAAGTGCATCTCAATTTCTACCCATGCTGGAGCATTGTTTGTATTAACCCAAAAGAGGGATTGCTTGATTAGATTAGCATAATAATAATTGATTATATTTGGAAGAGCTAGGCCGCCATTTAGTTTACTTCTAGTCAGAATATGTGATGCTACCCTTGCTCTTTTCTTATTCCAGATAAATTTATTTATAGTGGACTGGAGCTTTCTAAGATATTTTAAAGGGATAAATAATGGGATTGCTCTGAAGATATAGAGTATTTTTGGGAGGGTAAAAAGTTTAAATAGAATTATTCTGCCTACCCATGAGATTTCATGATTCGATAGATTATTCAGTTCGTTTTGAGTTTTTTTGGTAATATTCTGCAAGTTTAACTCAACAGTCTTCCGAAAATTTCTAGTTATACATATACCTAAGTATGAGACAGCCTCCTTTTCCCAATCAAACCTGGAAATCTCCCTAATGTTTGAAATAGTGGAATCATTAAGAAAGAAATCTAGTATTTTAGATTTGGTCTCGTTGATTTTGTAGAATGAAACCTTAGAAAAAATTTCTATAGTTGATAAAACCCCTTTAATTGAATTCAATGGATCTGATAGACTTAGGATAATGTCATCAGCGAAGAGACCGATCTTAAATTGGTTATCTCCTATCTGGATACCACAAATTTTGCCATTGTCTCTTATTGCTTCAGCCAAAGGTTCCATAATCAGCGCAAATAAAAGGGGGGAAAGCGGGCATCCCTGTCTGGTTCCATTTGTTATCGTAATTTGGTTGGATAGATGACTATTTGCATAAACATTAGCAGAAGGATTTGTATATAGTGCCATTATCATTTTTATTACTTTGTTGCTAAAGCCAAATTTGTTTAAAGTTGCTTTTAGGAACTCCCAATTAACCCTGTCGAAGGCCTTCTCCTCGTCTAAAGCCATAAGGAGTGAGGGGATTTTCTTTCTTTTGATGATTCAGTGTTCTCCTAGTGCCGTCAATTGTCTGGCGTCCCTCAATGAATCCAAGTTGATCTTTATGAATAATATTTGGAAGGATGTTTTTTAGTCTATTTGCTATGATTTTTGAAAATAGTTTGACGTCTGTGTTTATTAATGAAATGGGTCTGTAATTTTTAACTGACTCCAGGTCTCATTTGGGCTTGGGTATTAGAATTATGTTGGCCCGTAACATTTCAGAAGGAAATGCGCCAGACCAAGATGCTTTGTTAAAAACTTGGACTAAATAAGGGGTTAAAATAGATTCGAAGGCTTGGTAATATTCATTAGAGTAGCCATCGGGTCCCGGAGCCTTTTTCTTTATAAGTGATTTAATGGCTTCTGAAACTTCAGACGCAGAGAAGGGGGCCTCGAGATTTGATAGCTGTTGGGTGGTGATCTTAGGCAAATTTAATGACGTAAGAAAATCATCTATTCCTTGACTATTAGGTTGCTGGGTATCCTGATCTGATTTTAAATTATAAATAGTAGAGTAATATTCTGCAAAGGCATCTACGATTTTCTCGGGATGTTCTAGTATGGAGCCATTATGTTTAATTCTATTGATTCTGCTTTTAATTCTTATTGTTCTGAATTTTTGTGCCATGAGTTTAGTTGGTTTGTTGTATGATGAATAAAAATTAGACCTCATGGATTTTGCATATTTATCATATTCACTGAATAGCTCCGATCTCAGATCTATTCTTAATTTTAGAATTTCTGAATGGATATTGGGTGGTGTATGAGATGATTTTTGAAAGATTTCTTCTAGATTTTTTAAGCCTGACTGTAATTTATGTATTTTTTCCTTACTTAGTTTTTTTTCTGTGAAGGCTAGATAGACAACTAGAGTTGAGCGACTTTTGGTTTTTTAGGGTCGAGTTTCGTTTCGTGAAACCCGACTTTTCCAAAAGTCGGGTCGAGCAAGATCGTCTGATTAGAGGGAAAAGTCGGGGTCGTCCCGAAACACGAAACCCAATGTAAGTCAATGGGGAATAAAAGTCGGCAGTGAGAGGAGGACAGGAAACACACCTACAGTGCCCATTTGAATGCCAAAAGCATCAATTCTTCTTACTTAAGCTTGTCAACCTTAATTAACTTCATAATACAAGTTACGCACTGAAAAATGGGGGTTATTTGGCTAAAGTTGTGGGGGGGGAGGGCTGGCTCCAGGTTTTCATGTGCCCTGGGCGAAAGAGCGCCCCTTTAACACATACCACAACTCATCATGCTCCGATACGGCAGATAAATAGCGGTATAGTACAATGAAAAATACTTCACTTTTTACATCTCATGACGAGGCCCATCTATTTCTCCATACAGAATCATTGGTCCCATATAATGTTTGAAACAGTATATGATGAGCTCCACATAATGCTACAGTATATGTTGGTCCCCATGGATGAAGCTCCACTGTGTTATGGGCCCAAATAATGCTCCAAACATAATGGGCCCCATTTCTAATGCTCTAGTGTATAATGGGCCCTGTAAATGCTGCTCCAGTGTCTGATGTCCACCTTTGGAATGTTCCAGTGTATGGTGGGCCCCATCTATCATTCTCCAGAGTATAGTGCTCCCCAAAAATTGCTGTCCCAGCATTGAAAACAATCAAATAAGTCTCCTCGCTAGGGGATCCCTGTACTAGTCTGGACTCCTCGTCGTCCCCATCTTCCATCTCACTGCACAGTATTTCAACCTTGCAAGTGCTGTGATCCTGAGCAAGCAGGGGGGGCCCACTCATTGGCGACGGCACTGGCACAGGGCCCCTGATAGTACGGTGGGGTGTCTGATGGCGGGTGGGCCGAACCTGCACTTTCATCTGCAGCTTCCTCTTTGTCACCGTGTAAGATGGAACTGTATATGGGAAGGGTAACCTGAGTTTCATCAGGGTCAGATTCAGGCCGTGTAGCGTGCGAGGGGAATGTAGTGGTCTGGGTCAATGTACCAGCAGATTCATCGAGCAGTGGCTGGGCATCAGTGCACTTGTGTCGCCCCCAGGAGTACGGTCGCCACAGTGGCATTACCTTCCTCCTAGGGAGTGTGATGTCATGTTTGGGAGCAACGAAGGATCTCTCTAGCAGGTTAACTGATTGGGCGGCATTATTCCCACGAGTCATGACCCTCCAAACAGCGTTCATGAAGGCAAAGTGTTTGTTTTACGTGGGCAGTATGGTTGCAAAGCTGAACCTTAAAGGAATGTCCAGAAGGGCACCACCAGGAGTGGAGCCTACGGTTTAATTCGACTCCACTTGGGAAACCTCAACTATGCCAGCTACAGAAAAGATGCACACATTGCAAGCTTAATTCCGTTAACGAACGAGACTCCGTCATGCCCCGCGGTCCGAGTCCGGCTTATTAGAGGGACACGTGAGGCTCTGGCACATGAGATTGGCCAATAACTGGTGTGTCATGCCCTTACATGTCCGTGGCTGCATGTGCGCTACACTGAAAAGGCCAGCGTTTGTCGCTTACAGGTGCAGATAACCCGCTGAACAACGTTAGTGATGGGGATCTGTGATTACAATTATTACCCGCGAACGATAATTTCCCAGTAAGTGCAGGTCAACCGCAGTTCCGGAATTAGGCCTAACCGTCATTCCTGAAAAAATTAAAAACTTACGTGTGCAAACCACAGGTGCTGTAGCTTGCTTAACAGCTCGCCAGCCGTTCTCATGCCCAGTATGGATTACACGTGATTGCACAAAGGTGAGAAAGGGTACCGTATCCCCAGATAACATGTATGGATAGCGTACACATTCAAAATATGTCTATACATCAGGAGGCAGGCTCAGACGGTGTTAGGCCCAGTATGGATTGCACGTGATTGCACAAAGGTTAGAAAGGGTACCGTATCCCCGGATAACATGTATGGATAGCATAGTGTACACATTCAAAATATATGTCTATACATCAGGAGGCAGGCTCAGACGGTGTTAGGCCCAGTATGGATTGCACGTGATTGCACAAAGGTTAGAAAGGGTACCGTATCCCCAGATAACATGTATGGATAGCGTACACATTCAAAATATATGTCTATACATCAGGAGGCAGGCTCAGACGGTGTTAGGCACAGTATGGCTTGCAGATGATTGCACAAAGGTGAGAAAGGGTACCGTATCCCTGGATAACATGTATGGATAGCGTACACATTCAAAATATATGTCTATACATCAGGAGGCAGGCTCAGACGGTGTCAGGCACAGTATGGATTTGACGGCCCAGATTACACAGCGGAGGAGCAGGGAGAGGTAAAGATTGCAAATGCTGGGGCCCTGCCCAAGCAAGGGGGGCCCACTCGTGGGCGTCGGTACTGGCACTGGGCCCCTCATAGTACAGCGGTGTGTCTGACGGCGGGTGTGCACCACCACCGTCAGAGACACTTGATTGCACTATGAGGGACCCTGTGCCAGTGCCCGCGCCCAAGAGTCGGCCTACCCACCTGTCCAGGGCAATGGCACTCGCACGGTGTCGTGCGCTAGGTGGTGACCCCGGCCATGGGGGGGGAGGCAGCACAGTTAGGGAGTTTTAGAAAGTGGCATATGTTGATGTTGGACATTCAGCTGATGCAAAAGGCGAAATAGGTGAAGTCCCAGGAAGAGGTGGACCAAAGCAAGCCATTTTTCTGTCACCCTATGTGTCATCAGGGGAAGGTGGGACAAAATCCTTGGAAACCCATGCATGGTTCATTTTAATGAAGGTTAGATCATCCACATTTTGGGTTGACAGACGGGTCCTTTTTTCTGTCAGGATTGATCCAGCTGCACTGAAGACTCTTTCCGATAGCACACTTGCAGCTGGGCAAGCGAGCTCCTGTAAGGCATATTGGGCCAATTCAGGCCAGGTGTCCAGTTTAGCGGCCCAATAGTCAAAGGGGAATGACCTGTGTGGGAGAACATCGATATGGGAGGAAAAGTAGTTTGTAACCATAGTTGACAACTGCTGTCTCCTGTCACTTTCCATCGATGCAGTATTACCAGTTGTGTGAGCGGTATTTGAAAAATCAGTCCACAACATTGTCATGAAACCCCTGTCTCCAACTCCACTTCTGCTGTGTGCACCACGAACACCTCTGCCAAGCTGCCCCCGGCCCGTACGGCTCGTGTGAGAACCATCACCGCTGCTGTGTGCTGGGAATGCCTCAAGCAACCGATTTACCAGAGTTGCTTGTTTATTAGCCAATATTAGGTCAAGGTTCTCCTGTGGCATGATGTTTTGTAATTTGCCTTTATAGCGTGGATCCAGGATGCTGGCAAACCAGTAGTCGTCATCGTTCATCATTTTGGCAATGCGGGGGTCCCTTTTTAGGATCTGTAAGGCATAATCTGACATGTGGGCCAATGTTCCCGGTGTCAATGATGCACTGCGAGTGCTGGTTGGAGGAGCACTTTCCTGCAAATCCACATCCCTCCAGTCACGCACAAACCCTGTACCAGACCTTGCCACGCCAACATTTTCACTTGCCCCACGAGATGCATCCTCCTCCCCTAAGTAATCATCCCCATCATCATCCTCCTCCTCCTCTTCTTCCTCCACCTCGTCCAGGAGAGGTCCCTGAGCAGACAATGGCTGAATGTCATCAAGGATTCCCTCCTCCTCTTCCTCCTCATCAACATTGGCTGCAGACGCCTGCTCCTTAAGGTGCGTCAAAGTTTGCATGAGCAGATGCATAAGTGGGATGCTCATGCTTAGGATGTCGTCGTCTGCGCTTACCAGCCGTGTGCATTCCTCAAAACACTGAAGGACTTTACAGAGGTCTTTCAGCTTCGACCACTGCACACCTGTCAACTCCATGTCTGCTCTCAAAGTGCCTGGCCGTGTATCCTCCCACAAATGCATTATGGCCTGCCTCTGCTCGCACAGCCGCTCCACCATGTGCAGGGTGGAGTTCCACCTTGTTGCAATGTCGATAATGAGGCAGTGGTTGGGAAGGTGGAGCAATCGCTGCAGCTTCTGCATACGAACGGAGTGTACAGGCGACCGGCGGATGTGCGCGCACAGTCTTCGCACCTTCTGGAGCAGGGCTGTTAACTCCAGATAATTTTTGAGGAAGCACTGCACCACCAGGTTCAAGGTGTGAGCCAAGCAAGGTATGTGGCTGAGTTTTGAAAGGGCTATGGCTGCCACAAAATTACAGCCGTTATCACTAACTACCTTGCCTGCCTCAAGATGTACACTGCCCAGCCATGACTCAGTTTGTCGCTTCAAGTACTCGGCCAGCACCTCGGCGGTGTGTCTGTTGCCCAAACACATCATCTGCAACACAGCCTGCTGACGCTTTCCACTAGCTGCTCGATAGGGGGACACATCGTGTGCAACAGTGGCAGCTGCAGATGGAGTGCTTGTACGACTGCGCTCTGTGGACGAGCTTTCGCTTCTGGAGGAGGAGGAGGAGGAGGAGGAGGGTCGAACGCCTACAGCCAACTGTTTCCTATACCGTGGGCTAGGCAGCACTGTCCCACCACCGCTGTCCCCTGTGGACCCTGCATCCACCACATTAACCCAGTGCGCAGTGATGGACACGTAACGGCCCTGGCCATGCCGACTGGACCATGCATCAGTTGTGAGGTGCACCTTTCCGCTCACTGACTGCTTGAGTGCATAGACAATGCGGTCTTTCACATGATGGTGGAGGGCTGGGATGGCTTTGCGAGAGAAGTGGTGACTGGGTAGGTCATAGCGTGGTACTGCATAGGCCATGAGTTCGCGGAAAGCTGTGCTTTCCACCAACCGAAAGGGCATCATCTCAAACGAGATTAGTTTGGCAATGTGGGCGTTCAAACCCAGTGTACGCGGATGAGAGACTGAGTACTTTCTTGACCTACTCATAGTGTCTGGGAGGGTGAGCTGGACTTGAGAGCTGCATATGGTGGAAGTAGCGGTGGACAGGGCGGACTGAGAGAGGGTTGATGATGGTGATGGAGTTGTTGTTCTTTCTGATGGCCTAGAATCAGTCTTTCGTTGATATAACAGTGGGATTCCCTGACTGCTGTGGCCTTGCAACGAAACCTCAACATTTGCTGCTGTGCTAATGTAGCGTTGCTGACTACTTTCGTTGTGATCAGTTGCACATGTGGCACTTGAGGTTTGGTGTTGTGTCCACGCTTGCAAGTGCATGCTGGTTAAATGTCTAAGCATGCAACTGGTATTCAAATTTTTCAGATTTTTCCCTCGGCTAAAGGTCTTTGCGCACTTCTTACAGATAACCTTGGCCTGATCATGAGGATTTTGTTCAAAAAAGTGCCACACTGCACTCTTCCTACTTTGGCAGACATTTTGCAGCCTAGCACGCTGTGATGTTTTGACCCTCTGGACAAGCTGTCCAGCAACTATTTTGATGTTTGGAACCTGTCTTTGGAGTGCTCCGGGCCTGCCAGATAACAGCTGTTGCGATGTCGATGTCTGCTGTGGATGCTCCTCATCTGAGCTATTGGAAGCAGCACCCTCTTCCCCCAATGGATGCCAATCTGGGTCAACAACTGGGTCATCCATCACCTCCTCTTCTATGTCATGTGCACCTTCCTCTGTGTCACCGTGTATGGTGGTATAGTGTGCGGGAAGGGGCACCTGAGTCTCATCAGGGTCAGAATCTGGCTCTGTACACTGCGAGGACAATGTAGTGCTCTGAGTGAATGTACCAGCAGAATCATCCATCAGCGGCTGTGCATCAGTGCACTCCATGACAGATTCATCTTGGCCTGGGTAATTCACCATTTCACTTGATAATCCAGGCATGGTATGTGAAAACAGCTCCATGGAGTAATCAGTACTATGGCCTGCGTCATCCTTCAATCTTGGTTGGGGTGAAGGACACAAGGAAAGGTGTGGTTCATGAACATGAGCCTCCAATGACTACTCAGTGCTTTTACTTTTTACAACTGAAGAAGAGGAGGCGATAGAGCTGGAGGCTGAGTCAGCAATGTAAGACAAAACTTTTTCCTGATGCTCTGGCTTTAAAAGCGGTTTGCCAACTCCTAGAAAACTAAGCGTTCGAGGCCTTATGTAGCCAGACGATGACGCAGGCTCAACACCTCCTGCATTCGGTCCTATTTTGCTCTTGCCACTACCATCAGATCCACCACCAACACCATCATTACCAGCTGCCAACCCCCGCCCAATTCCACGGCCTCTTCCACCAGACTTCCTCATTTTTGGTAGAAATGTAGACAAAATACAACAAACTATATAGTAATGTAAAACAAGGTACAAGGTGTCTATAGGACAGGGGAGATTTTGAATTTCTGCAGACACTTGTGGACACTGGACACTTTTGGATTGTGTGAGGCCCACTGAATATCTGAGCGCTCTGTCACAGGCTCGATGGCAGAGCTGTGACCAAAGTCACTAGAGGATAAGGGAGATTTTGAATTTGTGCACACACTTGTGGACACTGGACACTTATGGATTGTGTGAGGCCCACTGAATATCTGAGCGCTCTGTCACAGGCTCGATGGCAGAGCTGTGACCAAAGTCACTAGAGGATAAGGGAGATTTTGAATTTGTGCACACACTTGTGGACACTGGACACTTATGGATTGTGTGAGGCCCACTGAATATCTGAGCGCTCTGTCACAGGCTCGATGGCAGACCTGTGACCAAAGTCACTAGAGGATAAGGGAGATTTTGAATTTGTGCACACACTTGTGGACACTGGACACTTATGGATTGTGGGAGGCCCACTGAATATCTGAGCGCTCTGTCACAGGCTCGATGGCAGAGCTGTGACCAAAGTCACTAGAGGATAAGGGAGATTTTTAATTTCTGCACACACTTGTGGACACTGGACACTTATGGATTGTGTGAGGCCCACTGAATATCTGAGCGCTCTGTCACAGGCTCGATTGCAGAGCTGTGACCAAAGTCACTAGAGGATAAGGGAGATTTTGAATTTGTGCACACACTTGTGGACACTGGACACTTATGGATTGTGTGAGGCCCACTGAATATCTGAGCGCTCTGTCACAGGCTCGATGGCAGAGCTGTGACCAAAGTCACTAGAGGATAAGGGAGATTTTGAATTTGTGCACACACTTGTGGACACTGGACACTTATGGATTGTGTGAGGCCCACTGAATATCTGAGTGCTCTGTCACAGGCTCGATGGCAGAGCTGTGACCAAAGTCACTAGAGGATAAGGGAAATTTTGAATTTGTGCACACACTTGTGGACACTGGACACTTATGGATTGTGTGAGGCCCACTGAATATCTGAGCGCTCTGTCACAGGCTCGATGGCAGAGCTGTGACCAAAGTCACTAGAGGATAAGGGAGATTTTGAATTTGTGCACACACTTGTGGACACTGGACACTTATGGATTGTGTGAGGCCCACTGAATATCTGAGCGCTCTGTCACAGGCTCGATGGCAGAGCTGTGACCAAAGTCACTAGAGGATAAGGGAGATTTTGAATTTGTGCACACACTTGTGGACACTGGACACTTATGGATTGTGTGAGGCCCACTGAATATCTGAGCGCTCTTTCACAGGCTCGATGGCAGAGCTGTGACCAAAGTCACTAGAGGATAAGGGAGATTTTTAATTTCTGCACACACTTGTGGACACTGGACACTTATGGATTGTGTGAGGCCCACTGAATATCTGAGCGCTCTGTCACAGGCTCGATGGCAGAGATGTGACCAAAGTCACTAGAGGATAAGGGAGATTTTTAATTTCTGCACACACTTGTGGACACTGGACACTTATGGATTGGGTGAGGCCCACTGAATATCTGAGCGCTATGTCACAGGCGGAAATTGGCTAGTGTATCACAAACTACAAGGTGTATGTAGAATTGGGCAGAATAGGAATCTCCCTAGAGTGCAGGTCTGTAAGAACGGAACATGTCCTCGACTTATTCTCACAGAGTGACACACTGATAGCTTCACTGTGGCTGTGATAACAGCCGTTACACGGTACTGTGTGAGGAGCGTACACCGCTGTATGGTGTGAAAAAATGCACGCTCAGTACCTCAGCAGGACAAAAAAAAAAATTGGGATTGGTTTTAAAAAAGCAGTTTGCAGAGCAGTGGGTAAACAGCAATGCAGGAATGTCAGGAAGCCTTAGAAGGCAGCCCAACAACCAACACCACTGATACACCACTATATAGCCTACCCTTGCACTGCACAGTGACTGGTGTGTTGTACAGGCAAAATCGCTAGCAGCAGAAGCAGTTTTTGGTGTCTTCTTCCCTGCCTAACGCTCTCCCTACAAAATCAGCAGCAGCAGCAGCTCTCTCTATTCTGAGATCAGCATGAGTAACATGGCGGTCGGCGTGCACGCCCTTTTATACCCCCTGTGACGCCCACCAAAGCAAGTCAATCACTTGCATGCCCTTCTGAAAGATGGTGGTGACCCGTGCCTATGTCATCACATTGCCCACAGTGTCCGTGGATCCTGATTGGCTGAAAAAGAGCGCAAAACAAACTTTTGAAACTCGACTTTTGAAATTTTTCGACCCGTTTCGCTCAACTCTAGTCATTACACCTCTAATCACTGCTTTGTGAGCACTCCATAGAGTAAATGGGCATATATTGTTGATGTCATTCTCTATAAAATAATTGTTTAAAGCCAATTCTATTTCCTTTTTTAGGTTTGGGTTGAATAGAAGTGATGAATCACATCTCCACTGGGATCTAAATTTGGCCGACCTACCGAGGAAAATTTCAGCAACAATTGGGGAGTGATCTGAAAATGTTTTGGAAAGGATTTCTATTTTTTGAAATTTTGTAATCGAGAATGCGTCTGTTAAAAATAAATCGATCCTGGAAAAAGTTTTGTGTGCCTCTGAGAAGTGGGTATATTCCAAAGAAGATGTGTTCAAACACCTGAAAACGTCTAAATATTCATGATTGCAAAGCCAACGTTTAAGTTCAGGGAATGAGGATCTAGTGGGAGAAGTAGAGTCCATTGATCCATCTGGAACAATGTTAAAATCACCTACTAGGACAGTGGTACCTCTTTTTACTTCTTGAATTTTTTTGTCCAGACCATTGAAGAAACGCATTTGTCCATTGCAGGGAGCATAGATGTTCACAAGAGTTGTCAATTGGTTGTCAATCAAGCAGATAAGTATCAAATATCTGCCTGCACTATCAGAATACTCACTGATAATTTTTAATGATATTGTGTTTTTAATTAAAATTATAACACCTGCTCTTTTTTTCTCGTTTAGAGATTTAAATATATGTGGAAAGATTTTATTTTCTAATTTAGGGTGTCCTTCCCTGGCTAACTTCACCTCTTGAAGGCAGATGACATCTGCTTTGCTGCTCCTAATCTCTCTCCACGCGAGGTATCTCTTAACAGGACTATTCAATCCCCTCACATTGAATGATAAAATCTTAACCATAAACTTAACACTAAAAACAATACAGAAAATACAAACAGTACTATAAACAGGAAGAAAATACCAAACTCCTGGGTAAACTTCCTAAAATGGGGAAAAGTTTGTGAAACTCTACAGGAAGCCTCCTGCATAGCACAAAATGTAAGTGTTAAAACAATTTGGATTTACATTTTTCACCCTGGAGCCTCATTTCTCTTATCCAGGGATTCAATGAAATGCTTTCCTTCTTGTGGAGACAAAATTGTTGTAACCTTGCCGCCATGGTTTATCAAAAGTTTAGTAGGAAACCCCCACCTATAAATCACACCTTTTTTCCTTAGTAATGTTGTGACTTCATTAAAACCTTTCCTCGTTTGAATAGTGTCTTTTGAAAGGTCAGCATATGATTTGATATGATCATAAGGATGGGGAAGATGTTTATTGGTTTTAAGGTAGTTTAAGAATTTTTCTTTGGTGGAGTAGAAGTGAAATCTCAGAATAGTGTCTCTAGGAACCTCAGCCGAGATGGATGCTGGGCGAGGGAGTCTATGAATTCTATCTATCATTAGTTCTAACTCAGGGGTAGAAGGCAGGATTTTAATTAAAATCTCCTTGACATATTTTTGTAAACCATTCTGGTTAATTTTTTCGGAGATTCCTCTCAGCTTAATGTTATTTCTCCTACTACGGTCTTCCAGGTCGGCTAATTTATTGCGTAGAAAAAGGATTTCTTTTTGGGCATTAGTTTGTTGTTTTTGGAGGGAATCAGAGGTTTTCCCAAGAACTTCTATTTTTTTTATCATTTTTGTCGATCCTAGTGGTGATTGTGTCAAGGTTAGTTTGTAAACGGCTAAATTGCTTATCTAAGGTGGACTCAAAGCTTCTATTTAGTGCTACAATTAAATCTCTGATATATTTTTCCGAAGCCCCTTTCTCAGAGGCCTGAATACCTTCCAGACCCCCCTGTTCATTTAAACCAGAATCCTCATCTACGGAGCTATGGTCTAATCTGGGCCTACTTTTGTCTGGACTTTGAGATGGAGAAGCCTCGTAAAATTCCTCCTCATCTGACTGTACAGATATACCCTCCCCTTTGGACTCATCTCTTTTAGATTTCCTACTAATAGAGGTGTCCATTTCTGTTTGAATATTATCTAATTCCTGTAACATCAGGGTATGAGTGTCACCTTTTTGTCCGATTGAAAATTTGGTGTTTTTTGGGGTAGATGGAGGGCTAATGCATATGGCTTCATCAAGGTCTGTTGTATCTTGTTTACGTGTAGATTTATCTCTCTGCTGTTTTGCTTTGTTATTTTTCTGACTCATTTTAATAGTTGTAACAAGATGGGTAATAAGCTAGTGAGCCCACTCAAACAGCAGACTGGTATTTTCAGCTTAACCCTTACCCTAATAGTTGTCTAGAGCCCTTTATTCAAAATGAGATAGAGTTAAATAAGATAAATCTTATCAGGGACTAATATATCCCAGGATTTTAGGGATGAGGACCTTAAATTTGAGTTTAAAGGGTATCCGAAGTCCTTTATGTAATACAAAGTTTACTAATCCAATACTATGAAACGGATTCCCCACAAGCACCGCAGATGACAGTAATAAATTATAAATTTTGAATGACAGCAATTAAAAGGATCGTGAAAGTGTGAATGAAAGTGATCACAAGATGCACATTTACAACAAAAAATGCCACAAAAGTTAACCAATACCTGGAGAGAAAAAACCCAAAAGAATAGCAACTATAAACTCCACTAGTCACATCACAACATTCTAATACACGTTGCAGCTTGAGTTTACTAAGATCTCTTTAAGAATATAGGCCTTTCCCTGCAGAGCTATACCAGATGTTAATTACCCAGTCCTGCACTCGCCAATTACTCCCAGAGGACCTCCGCAATCTACAATCGAGACACCGGCCTCCTTTCCAGCCTCTCTTCTTAAGGAATCTCTCACCGATGCCGCTCCTGAAGTCCCCGCCGAGTTGTCACCACTCCTCACTACTGCCGACCCCTGGGCTCTGCTGTCGCCGATTAATCTTGCTTGCTCCTTCAATTATGTGGGCCCCTGAAGTCAGCGTCGGCTCCTTTTACCGGGCACCGCTACACCTTCCACCGGATCTCACATCCTCTACTCCTCCACTGCTTACCGGCGTCTCTGTACTCCTCTACCGTCACCGATCTTTGATGTCCACTTCAATTGAGCCACCGGACCCCGCTGCAGAGTCAGTTCTTTACTCCGGACGCCGTGGCCTCCTCTGCCGATTTTCCCGCCTTTTTGCAGTGTCTCTTTTCTCCTTAGCCCGGGCGCGCTACTGCAGCTGAGAGTAGGCGCGGGAAAATCCTGTGAAGTCCGCTCCTGCTGATTTACATGCCTCCGGTGTCAGCGTCGGCCTCCGATCCCCTTGCAGCGTCGGCTCCTTACTTCAGACGCCGCGGCCTCCTCTGCCGGTTTTCCCGCCTTTTTGCGGTGTCTCTCTTCTCCTCAGCCCGTATAGATCCTTTTGAGTATAAAAAAATTAATTCCAATATAATTACACATGTCATGCAGGTTGAACATGAGACAGTTCTCAAGAAATCAAAAAAACTACAGAGAGATAGGGAAGATTACAGGAGAATGAACAATAGAAGTAATGAAATATATCAAAAAATAGATCCAAGTATTAAATCTATGTCCAAAATATCTGATATGACACCAGTAGAAAAAACTAAATCAGTACCTTTGTCTACAGAGAAAGAGAATATTTTTTCTAAACCCCCCAAAATTAAAAATACTAAAATGACTGCACCATTGATCGAGGCTATGAAACATTTAGAGAACATCAAGGAACAAATGACACGTCTTAATAATGATCAAATTAAAAATTCTGATAAAGAAAAAAATCTCATGGACACAATTAACCCCACCTTTGACACTAGTAAAATAATCACACCTATCCCCTTTGAAATCTCATCCCCAGCACTTATAGAATTCCCAGAAGGAACACAGGAATCACTATTAGACCTTTCCATTTGCGATACATCCAAAAACAATACAGTTTTAATTGATAATTCCAGTATAGATAACACAGCCACTGTTCCTTTTTTGCCACGAGCACTAAAACCTGCACATATTAACAAATTTTTCTCTCCAAAACATGGAAAAAGAAAAGGATCTATAGAGGAAGCAGAGGGGGGAGAAAAAAAGAAGGGGAAGTTAAATCAGTAAAAAATAAAAATAACTTTGGCACAGAAGATGGTAATAATATCTTTAATTTATCCTCATACATTCTTTCATCTGATGAAACCAATGTTCTTTCCAAAGGACTTGCATTCTGTCCCACATTTAGGACAAATGATTTCAGTTTATTTTTAGATTTACAGATATTCATAAGAAAACTCACTCTGAAACGACATTTTGCACTAAAGGAAACTGGTCAGATAAAACCTAATGGGAAAGAAATAGAGGGTTTGACTGATACAGGTACATCGGGTTTTCATCTGGAAGTACCAAAAAAATCTAACTTTTATCCAGTTGACAGTAAGGGCCATCATTTGAACGTATTTAATGATTTGGTTCAGGAAGAATTCAAGGACTTGTTCCAAAATAAAAATAAAAATAATTATAAAAATAATTTAACAAGAAATTTAAAAATAGCACTCAAAATGTTGAAATCCCGTACTGACATTGTTATTCGGTCAGCAGATAAGGGAGGGGGTATAGTTATTCAAGATTATAGAGACTATTGTGGGAAAGCCTTTAGAATTTTATCTGACAAAAAATATTATGTGAAAACTACATTTGAAGTATTAACCAAAGTTCTGACAAATTATGATCAACTGATTTTAGAAGGAAAAAACAATAATATCTTTGATAAAAATGAATCCAAATTTTTAAATATATCTAACCCCCGTACTCCCTTTTTCTATCACCTCCCTAAAGTTCATAAAAACCTTGAAAATCCTCCTGGCAGACCTATCATATCCAGTATTGGCTCTATTACCAGTAACCTATCACACTATATTGACAGAATCATGGTGACTCATGTCCCCCTCCTTAAAAGTTTTATTAAAGATTCTACACATCTTATTCAAATTCTCCAATCCATTAGATGGAAACCACATTATGTTTTTCTGACTATGGATGTAACCTCTTTATATTCGAATATTCCTCATGATTTGGGACTTGCTTGTTTTAATAAGGTTTTAGTGGGTGATAAGAGACTGTCATTGGCACAAAAAAGGTTTTTATTGAAGGGGATGGAATTTATTTTAAAAAATAACTATTTTACTTTTGATGGGTGCTTGTATCACCAGCGACTTGGGACTGCGATGGGGTCCCAGGTTGCACCTACATATGCAAATATTTTTATGGGGGTCTTTGAGGAATTTTATATTTTTAATTCTAGATTTCAACAAAATATTATTACATACAAAAGATTCATAGACGATCTATTTTTTGTCTGGGATAACTCCAAAAATGATATCGATGAATTTATTAAGGATATGAACAATAATCACTGGGGTCTGTCTTTTTCCTCAATATATAATTCTTCTACTATTAATTTTGTAGATATTACCATATTTATTCAGAATAATAACATTTTAACCAAAACCTTTTTTAAACATGTTGATAAGAATAGCTACATACCCTTCAGTAGTGGGCATTTTAGTAAATGGTTAAAAATATACCTACTAATCAATATAAAAGAATTAGAAAAAATTGTACGGATATGGGGGATTTTGAAAACCAGGCTGAAATTTTGAGGAATAGGTTTCTAGCCAAGAAATATCCTGCGGATTTGGTAAAAAATGCTTATAACACATGTAAAGATCTTTCACAAAAATCATTAATTAATCCAACGTAAATTACCGCAACTGATAATAGAAGATTCACAAGTAATTTTATTACACGATACTGTGCCGAGAATATTAAAATTAGGGAGATTTTGACACGTAATTGGCATGTCCTTTTAAATGATCCTGTTTTATGCAAAATTCTTCCGAGAAATCCTGGTATTACTTTTCGTAGAGCACCCACTATTAAAAATCTAGTAGCTCCGAGTCGTCTTAGAATAGAATCATCGTCCCCCTCACCAAATCCAGTTTTAGGAATATATAAATGTGGCAGAAAAAATTGTTTATGCTGCAAAATTATTTCACATAAGATAAAAACCTTTGAATCCACTTTTACTAAGGAATGTTTTCCTATCAAAAGTTTTTTAAGTTGTGCCACAGAATTCGTTATATATGTAATTGAATGTGATTGCAAAAAGCAATATGTAGGAAGAACAACCCAGCCCTTACATCGGAGGGTTAATTCCCATAGACATAATATCAAAATAGGTTTTATGCAGCACGGTCTTTCTAGACACTTTGCTTTAAAACATGAAAAAAACTATAATGGATTCAAAATTACCCCTATTGAACATATACCCAGTGATTACCCTGATAGAATTGGACAACTAAATCGCAAAGAGGTTTTCTGGATCTATAGATTGAATACACTGAAACCTAACGGACTCAACGAAATCACGGAAGTTTTTTTATAATTGTATTTTTTAATGGTATATTTTCTCTTTAACAATTTTTTGGGGTATACTCTGACTGAATGTTTTTTATATTTCTCCTTCTTTTTAGTAGAGCGTTCTCATTGAAATAATGATTTATCAGTATAAGGTAATCCATAATAATGTAGGGATTCTCATTATATCCTTCATTTTATTTCCTCTAAAATATTGCTAATACTAAATGATATATTCTTGCATGAAAAGCACCAATGCCTTTTTGAGAACTGTGACTGATTTGTGTTTTCAACTGCTGCATTGTTTTGTGGACCTAACGGTGGTGGTGTTTTTTTGGCAAGATATATTCTTGCATGAAAAGCACCAATGCCTTGTTGAAAACTGTGATTGAATTGTGTCTTCAACTGCTGCATTGTTTTGTAAAACTGATGGTGGTGGTGTTTTTTTGGCAAGATATATTCTTTCATGAAAAGCACCAATGCCTTGTTGAGAACTGTGATTGATTTGTGTCTTCAACTGCTGCATTGTTTTTTGGACCTAACGGTGCTGTGTTTTTTGCAAGATATATTCTTGCATTAAACACTCCAATGCCTTGTTGAGAACTGTGATTGATTTGATATATTAACAATGCCTTGTTGAGAACTGTGATTGATTTGATATATTCTTGAATGAAAAGGACCAATGCCTTGTTGAGAACTGTGATTGATTTTTCAACTGCTGTCTTGATCCTGTTTTCACTCTTGCTCCTGATGATACTGTTGTTTTCGCTGATACATATATTGTAGCAGGAAACATAACAGTGTCCTCCGTCTCAACAGTTACTGCATTGTGTCTAGAATTTTTGGTGCTGCAGCAGAGACTGTTTTCAAAGTTCAATGAGGTGTGTGGTGAGAATGACGTTAAACTAGTGCATTTTTAATTTTTTTTTTTACCAACAGTGAAAAAAATCCGCACACGTTGGCGCTCGATGAAGGACCGCTTCAACACTGATGTCCATGCTGAGGGACCGGTTCGGAGTGTTTCTGCAGCAAGGCGCAGAAGAAAGTACCGCTACCATCACGAGTTGGCTTTCCTGAGACCGGTCGTTGCCAGCAGAGTGTAAGTTTTTTTTTTCGTTTGTGCTTAATATATGCTTTTCTATTCCACAGGTGATGCTTCTTGTAAATGCATGATACTAATGTTTTCCCTTTCTTTCCACAGCACTTGGAGCAGCACCCTGCAACCTAACCCTGTCCCGGGAGCGGTTCTTCATCGATCGACCTCGGACCCGTCCCAGCCATCCGACAGCCAGGAAGCATCTTGCAGGTCAGCAACACAGACAGCTGGTGACCAGAAAGCTGGTCCATCAGGTGTTCCCCTGTCCCAGGTCTCTGTCACTGGTTATGCGGGCACTACCCGCCAGCGGCAGTGGGCCTTGGACAGTAATGTCATGCCCGAGTTTATGCACTTGAGCAAGGCCTTTAAGGCCAGCCTCAGGGCGCTGGCCGCCAGAACGGAAAGCGTTTTTTTCCTGATGGAGCGAGGTTTTAACCACATGGAACGTGGTTTTAACCACATGGAACACCGCTTCCACTCTGTCGACCAGCGCCTTGACCGTCTGGAGGTCAACCTCAACAGACCAGCGCACCATTTTTTCAGTAAAATTGAACAGGGCATGGCAGAACACCTTAGTCCTGAGCAACAGCTGAGTGTGTTACAGGCCTGCAACACTGCTTACTTGCAGGCTATGCAGCAGAATCGGTATGTGCAGCAGTCAGTGGTGTCATTTCCAACACTTCCACCACTGACTCGCTTGACCACACTACCGACTTCTGCTGCATACCACTGCACGGCCACCTGCATTCCCAGCGAAGCCGGACATCACTACACTCAAGTCTGAGTGCTGCAGGACACACCTCCGCCACCACCACTATTGCAAGTGCTGCTCCTGTATGGAGCACCACCACCGCCACAGCACCACCAGCTTGGAGCCAAACCACCACAGAACCTGCTTGGGCCACCGACATCAGCAGTCAACAGCAAGGAGCACTGCCAGCACTCCTCAGCAGCAGAGCACCACCAGCACTCCTCAGCAACAGAACACCGCTAGCACTCCTCAGCAACGGAGCACCACCAGCACTCCTCAGCAAAGGAGCACCGCCAGCACTCCTCAGCAAAGGAGCACCGCCAGCACTCCTCAGCAAAGGAGCACCGCCAGCACTCCTCAGCAAAGGAGCACCGCCAGCACTCCTCAGCAAAGGAGCACCGCCAGCACTCTTCAGCAAAGGAGCACCGCCAGCACTCCTCAGCAAAGGAGCACCGCCAGCACTCCTCAGCAAAGGAGGACCGCCAGCACTCCTCAGCAAAGGAGCAACGCCAGCACTCCTCAGCAAAGGAGCACAGCCAGCACTCCTCAGCAAAGGAGCACAGCCAGCACTCCTCAGCAAAGGAGCACCGCCAGCACTCCTCAGCAAAGGAGCACCGCCAGCACTCCTCAAGCAAAGGAGCACCGCCAGCACTCCTCAGCAAAGGAGCACCACCAGCACTCCTCAGCAAAGGAGCACCACCACCACTCCTCATCTTCAGAGCACCGCCATCAATTCTCCTCCTCGTAGTCCCCCAAGAACTTCGGCTGAGATACCTGATTCGCAGCCTCCATCACGTAGCACCGACCCAACATGCTCCCCTTCTAGGAGCACCGCCACTGCAACTTTGAGCAGCACCGCCACCACAGAGCAGCAAAGGGGTGATCCGCATTCCCTATTTTACAGGGCAACGCCACAGTCCACAGTCACCAGGTGGTCTACAAAAGAAATGCGGTCACAGGCTGCAAGTAGATCGGGGCAGGATATACCTGTGCCAAAAAAGAAGAAAAAAAAAAACTTTGTTTGTCCATCCACCGTCTCCTCCTAATGTGTCTCAACCTGCCTCAATGTCCATTCCAGAGCTCCCTTCCCCGAGTACTTTTGTCACCCCTTCTCCTAGAACCCCTTCTTCTACCTCCAGTCGTTCCTCGTCTCTCCACACACCCAAAGTCTCCCAATCTTCCCCCAAACGTCATTCATAATAACATTTTTCTTGTTTATTTTTGGTTTCAAATTAAATGTGCACTTGTGCTTTAAAAAAATTGGTAATGGTTTACTGTGTCTATCGCCGACTACACACACTGCACCATACACATAGAGTTTTTGGAAAAACATATCTCCATTACTGTTTCTTGTGTGAGACTTGTTTCTTGTGTCAGTCTTGGAGATATGTGTTGTCAACAAACCAAATCTACATGACTTTCCTTTTCCAGAACAGTCTCTACATTCTAGGAATATTGCACAGAGTGCATCCAGCAGGGTTCCCCAACTCCAGTCCTCAAGGTCCAACAAAAGATCATGTTGTATGGAATCCTCTGTTTGAAAAATTTTTAGCAACTGAGCTATGAATTTCATTACAACATGATCTGTTGGTGGACCTTGTGGAGTGGAGTTGGGGAACCCTGCTGGATCTAGTGTGTTCAATATTACTAGAATGTAGAGACTGCTGTGGAAAAGACAAGTCATATAGGTATAATCTACATGACTTGGAGTCAGACACACTCCAAATAGAAAGACAGGCTTGTCTCCCTTTGAAGTCCTGTTTGGTAGTGCACCAAAGACTGGTCTGTACTTCCCACAGGTGCTACAAATGCAACACGGTTCTATGACAGCCTATGTCCAGGCCTTGCAGGAAAGACTTAAAGTGGTGCATAAACATGTGTTCTCATCCATTCCAGATCCTAATGTCAGTGCAGATGTGCATCAGCTGAATCCAGGTGATTGGGTGGTTATACGCAGACATGTGAGAAAGAGCCTGAACCCACTATTTGACGGCCCCTTCCAAGTCCAGCTGACCACATCCACCTCAATAAAACTTGAGGTAAAGCCCACCTGGATCCACGACAGTCACTGCAAGAAGGTCCTTTCAACAGCAGAATGACTGTTCTCCTAATCACCTTGCTGGCAGTGGCAGGGTTACTGCACTCTACAGAGACACAGGACAAACTCTTAAATGCTGACTGGGACAACAAACTTATTCAACATCATGCTCTTCTTATAAAGGACATGGAAGGACAGAAACCGAAAGACTGTTGGATCTGCACACACAGCCCAGTATCTGCAAGGACTATACCATACTTAGCCTTACCTATGGAGCCATGGAGTAATAATAAATCTAATAATAATCTTTATTTTTATATAGCGCTAACATACTCTGCAGCGCTTTACAGTTTGCACACATTATCATCACTGTCCTCAATGGGGCTCACAATCTAAATTCCCTATCAGTATGTCTTTGGAATGTGGGAGGAAACCGGAGTACCCGGAGGAAACCTACGCAAACACAGGAAGAACATACAAACTCCTTGCAGATGTTGTCCTTGGTGGGACTGAGCCACCGTGCTTCCCTAGAAGGTATTAACACCACACTGCATACACAACGAGACTTGGACTCAATCTAGGTTTTTGGGAAAAGATGTGCCCCATCATATATCTGCCTCATTGGCTATAATCGGATGGGCCTCTAATCCCTGGTTTCAGTTTAACATAACACGGCCTAAGGTACAAATGTGGTGGCGGGAATATGATTCAGACATCGGAAATATGGTCACCAGGAGGAGGACTGAAATCCCTCACTCAGACCCCATTACCAATGATGGACTGTGGTTCAGTCTTCAACACACTGGAGCAAATACCTGTGGTGAGGACAATAATTGCTTCCGTATATACACTCATGATCAAACACAGGTTAATGAGACGGTGTACCAAGATGGTTTTGAAGGCTGTAGAGCATCTACGGGTAAAATAATAAGGAAAGAAAGGGGTAAATGTACATCTGGTATAAGTGGAAATCAAATGAATAATACTTGGTGTGCCCATAAGCCTATGTCAGGACTTTTGAGTTTATACCAATGTATACAGACCCCTGGTCATGTTCGTGTTCTCCCTGAAGGAGTATTCTTGGTTTGCGGACATCGTGCCTACAGGTGGGTGAGCCCAGACATAAGAGGAGTTTGCACTCTTGCCAAACTAACACAAGCGACTTTCATAATTAATTTTAAGAAATTATAAGAAAATAATTATAAGAAAATAGACACAGCAGCAGTTCCAATTCATACTTTGTATAGAAGGGCTACAGACAATAAGCCCCGTCCAAATGGTAGGCCGCATCTAGTAGAAATGGGGATAACAAATAAAATATTCAGTTATATGCTAATATACCCCTTCATAACACAAATGAGGGATAAATTAGTGGAAGCTATCGACTACCTAGATGATCAGATTTTCCAGATTCTTGAAGTTCGAAACTAATACAATACAGAGACAATTAATCATAGTTACTAACCAACATACTATAGTACTAGATTACCTGACAGCAAAAGAAGGAGGAATGTGTCATATAATTGGTCCCACCTGTTGTAATTATATTGACAAAATAGGTGAACTTAGAGACCAATAGTTAAAACAGCACAGTGCAAACAGACTCCTGGGTGGGGTAACACATTCTCTTTTTTAAATCCAGCAAATTGGTTTAATGGCCTAGCAGGATGGATTTTTGGCATTGTACAGACTTGTATGCAAATTTTGTTGTTTTGCTTATTGTTTTATGTAGCCATAAAAGCGCTAATATATGTATTACTTAAGCTGCTGAATAATGTATGTGTGAAAAAATAATCTAAGGCTGAACCTTCTGTAGTGTATCATAGACCCCAGATAGCCGTTGCTGATGGGGAAAGTGAGTGTCCACACTGAGGGTGGATGGGTAAAGCAGGTAGGAAGCCCCCTTATGGGTACTAGACCCATGAGACAGTAGCTCCTTTGTGGACATCAGCTGACCCTGTGGCAAAAGTTATACCATTTACAAAAGGGGGAAATTGATATAGAAGGTTTGCCTTCATATCCCTTTAATACTTCAATTGCCTTTTGCCTATTATTGCTAGAATTATTCTTATGACACTGCAGACTATTAGTCTCTGTTTCAAGGAGACTATACTTGTTATCATATATGTCCTCAATAGTCAGCAACATGTTCTGGGTACATGGTAAACAAGGTATGACCCTGAGGGGTGGGGGCTACATGAGCCACATAGAGCTACATTTGTTGTAAATGGTATAAAATATTGCCTTGTGTTTCATTACGTCAGATAAAGTGATTTTCCACGGCCCGTGTGCAGTCTCTTTTTTCTCCAAGTGCTTGTAAATTAAGGGCGTAAAAAACTCCTAATTCAGACTCACTGGTCATCTGGCATACCTGACTTTGGTCAGAACGAAAACAGCTACGACAGCTTCAATTCAATTCAGTCTGTTTTTGGAAGCCTTATCTCTCCTGATGCTGGGTATTGTAACCAAAGAGCGTGCATACCCCCCTCCCTACCTGTCTGCTGAGGCTCCCTGGGGGGGCTACATGGGAGGCTGTGTGGGGCTCATGCAGTATATGGGGAGGCTGTGTGGGGTCTCATGCTGTACATGGCGAGAATGTGTGAGGTTCATGCTGTACATGGGGAGGCTGTGTGGGGTTCATGCTGTACATGGGGAGGCTGTGTGGGGCTCATGCATTACATGGGAAGGCTGTGTGGGGCGGCTGTGTGGGGCTCATGTTGCATATGTAGTAGCTTGTGTGAGGCTCATGTTGTGTATATAAGGGGCTGGGGGGGGTTAAAGATATATAGGGGTTTAGCATATTTAATTCTGCTCAATATTAAGTGATACAATTAATATTAATAAATTAATATTGAGAATTAATTTCAAGCTATTGGTTCTGCCTTCCACAACAGTCATGGTCTCATGTGGCCCCTATAAAAAATTAATTGCTCACACCTGCTTTATAGTGAGTCTGACCCATAGGCAGCACGTGTCCGGCAACGGCTGTACGATCTAAGCCCAGTATGTTTGTCTCTGAAACACTGCAGCGTCACAGAGAAAAACTTTTCTGACTTCTCCCCTCCTGCTGCCAATGACTGGTTGCACGCAGAAAGAAAATTGTCCCTCAGTGGGAGCAGATGGGGAGAAGCCACCAGGGACCTACCTGTCTGACTAGTCACCTGTGTGACCTCAGTCCACGGCGGCTTTCAAAGTAGGTTTTTGCATGAAATGCCGCAGCGTGTCAGAGTCAACCATACCTGGCTGGAATGATACAGCCAATGTCTGATCCATGCGGCCTGTGGATCGAGCAGCTGGCATCAGCCATCAGATTCCCTTTAAGATCCCATAGGTGCCAGTTATGTCACATGGTTGACCATTATCCTTATGTCTTTGAAGAGAGCTATAACTCCCAGCATGTACAGGAGCTAATATGGCATGTTGGGAGTTATAGTTCACCACAGGAGTAATGATTTTCTTTTGCATTAGTGGCATGGGAGCAGAGAGGACACTTTTTTTGTTAATTCTAAGGCTATGTGCACACGTTGCCACGGAAATTTCAGCGGGAATGCCGGAATTCCATTCCGCAGGAAATATGCGAGAAAACCGCATTTTAATTTCTGCCTATTTCCCACAGAAAAAATATCAATTTGCAAGTGTAATTAGCTTGCAGAATGCTAGCGTTTTCCAAGTGATCTGTAGCATCGCTTGGAAAACTGATTGACAGGTAGGTCACACTCCTCAAACAGTGTTTGACTTTTAAGGAAAGAGAGCGCACATAGGGCGATAAAAGTGATTTTTTTTGGGGTGACAAATACACGGTTAGTGCACTCACCTTTAAAGGTTGTGAACAGTCACAACCCCTTACAGAATGTGAAAGGAACGAGTGGTCGCTGCAGACTCCTGTAGATACCAATGTCACAAAGGAGGAAGAAAAAGATCGGGTTTTTCAATATATCCACGCTGACCACACAAGGACAGAAATATTCTTCATAGCTTTATTGTGCCGATGCGTTTCATGGCATATCTGCCACTTCCTCAGGGCCAAAGAATTACAGAATCTGATTACAGCAGTGGTTTTATACAAAACCTTCATGACATCACAATTACATGCAAAAAGACATCACTTCCTGTTGAAACACCCCTCCAATGTCAAAATGTCATACACCAGTCACAATAACTTTATATCAAGATCTAACCTCTGATAAAACACTTTAAACATCTAAAAAATCAATCTTTAATTTGAAAAAGTGTATGAAACCTATATTCACTACATATTAAAATTTCATAAAAATAGAGTTGACTAGAATCAAACCCACAGATTTTTGGCAAGTCAGAACACATAAGGCCTCCCATTACCATCATACTATCTCTCCACTTGTTAGGATAGTTGTGGTTTTATATAAGCCATTCATGACATAAGACATACATGACATCACTAACAGACAAAACATCACTTCCTGTGAAAACTCCCCCTCCAATGTCATACGTCAGCCCAGATAACTTTATATCAAAATATAACCTCTGATAAACACATTGAACATCTAAACAATCAATCTTTCATTTAAAATTGTATGAAACCTATAATAAATATATATTAAATTTTTATAAAGATATAATGACTGGACTCAAACCCACAGGGTTTAGGCAAGCCAGAACCCTGTAGGGTTCCCATTACCATTATGCTACCTCTCCACTTGCAAGGAATGGTTATGTAATTTGGAATTAACAGATTGTTTGGTAAAATTCCCACTAGGTGTTCGACATCCAGTAACGGACCCCCATGTGAGAACGCTGACCCGCCAGGTCGGGGAAGGAAATCCGTCGGGCCGCTAGGGACAAAGAAACATGAGAGAAAGCTTATCAAAAAATATCTACCAACTCATTGAGGCCTTTAGGATGAATGGTATCTAGTTTATATATCCAATACAGTTCTCTCTTATTTAGACACTGTATTCTGTTTTGGGTATCTGCTGGTATATGATCTATGGGTGTAACTCACAGAGAGGCTTTATTCCCGTGTTTTTCAAAACAATGTCGAGACAAGCCATGTTTCAGATATCCTTTAGAGATATTGTGTCTATGTTGTGAGTTCATCCTTAGATGTAGAGGCTGTATAGTGCGTCCCACATATTGTTTCCCACAGCAACAATCAATTAGATAAATCACAAAACTGGATTGACATGTTAGCTTAAAATTAATGTCATATACTCTATCATTATCACTATTTGAATAAAAGGTATTTACATTATCACTGATCCATAAACACAAGCATTTTTTGTTTTTACATTTAAAGGAAACTTATGTGCTTCTGTAAGGTACTTTTTCCTGCATTCGGGGCTTTTTTGTCTCCCACATCCCTATTTCTACTGGGGGCTAAAATGTTTTATAGGGATGGCACCCTCCTAGAGGTAACCACTGGTCTAGTTGGTAATACTTTCTGACAGACTGGGTAATTTAGTAGGACCTTTCAGTGCTTCTGTATTATATTCCTGAGAAAGTGCCATTTTGGGAAGAAAAGGTTGTGATGAAATTAGTGGTATAGTATTCATCTGTAGATTTTTTATTGTCTGTCCCGTGTATTAAACTACTTTGTGAAATTCCCATTGCCTCTGATTATGCTTTTTTTTACTAATTTTTTAGGGTATTCACGCTCTAAAAATCTCTCTCTTAGACATTTACTTTGACATTTCTGTCCTTGTGTGGTCAGTGCGGATACATTGAAAAACCTGGTCTTTTTCTTCCTCCTTTGTGATAGTGTTTGACTAGTGTGACCAACTTTTTACTATTGAGGGTGCCTATGAAGCATCAGTAGTAAAAAGATCTAATGGTCTGTGTAACTCCACCTCGTGCTTAGTCCGCACATGTTGCCACATATTTGTGGTATTGAGGTTGCTGACATTTTTCCCTCTTTTGACTTTCTGATGACACAGCTTGCATTTGACAAAGCAAATGTCATCTGCAACTGTGCCAAAAAAGGACCACGCACTGCAAGTCTTGGGAGCGCCCGTTTTGGCTTTTGAAAGAGGAATGCTCCTAACGGGTGCCAAAGTGGAGGCTACAGGCAACCAAGTCTGCCCCCTCCCTCTCCCTCCTATTTTGACCGTTCAGGGAATCTCTTCCTCAGAGCTGCTCCCACCACCTTCCTGTTCCTCATGCCATGATGGGTCAAGGACCTCATCATCTACACTCCCCTCTTGAAACACCTGCTTCTCCTGGGTTGTCTCGCCAGCACCGTACACACCAGAAAGTGGCACATGAGTCTCATCATCTGATGCGTACCGAGGTGTGCTGACCAAAGGCACTGGCCCACCCGCCTCTTCAGATTCCGAGGGACAAAGAAGTTGCGCATCACTGCATACTCCCTCTTCTTCACATTCTTGAATGCTGCTTGTCTGGCCCCCTCTTTCCAAGCCAACAGATTCAGAGAACAGAAGTAGAGACTGTGATGGCCTACTAAAACTGGGGGATGCTGACTCATTGGTGCCCGCAGCAGGCACAGAATCCCCTCGTCCTCTCCCTGCTGAAACTCCACGCCCACGTGCCTTACTCCCTGCCTTCTTCATCTTGGTATACTGATTAAGATAGGCAGAAAAGTACAAAGGGGGGCTTAGTGTGTTTATTCCTGAACAGCTGTTAACAGGTATAAGAAACACTAATTTTATGAAGTGTGTGTGTGGACTACACTTTAATAGGAGCTAATGTGGCCTACACAACTGTCAAATGGAGTGTTTGGTGAACTTTATTTTGTTTTGTTTTTTTTTTTAAAAAACTAAAAGGATGTAACCAAAGATTTGAAAGCGATAGTATCACAAACTTTTTGGAGCTATTAAAATGCAGGAAGGTAACCTACAATGCAAAAGATGAGGCTCCAAAAAATAGGGTAATACTAATCTGGCTGCAGCTGAAGGGCACAAGCCAGAAAAAAGGCTCCTCTATCTACTCCTATATAGTGTTTGCAACCAACTAATGTAGATGGATACGGATGGATGCACACTAATAGGAGAATAAAAAATTAGCTGCAATAAAAGAAAAATATGTGTGAGGCAGTGACGCACGCTGAGCGGCATACAACCAGACGTAGCTGAAGGACACACTACTCAGCGTGAACTGCACTCACACACAGAGACCTCTCAGACAGCCATGAACAGTGCAGCAAACTGGACACTAGCACTGAAAGGCTGCAGAGAGGCTCCGCTGTCTACTCCTATAGTGTTTGCAACCAACGTATATGGATACGGATGGATGCACACTAATAGGAGAATGAAAAATTTGCAGCAAGAAAAAAAAAAAATTTGTATGAGGCAGTGTCACGCTGAACGTCCTACAAGCTGACATGTCTGCAGGACACACTACACAGTGTGAGCTGCACTCACACAGACCTTGCAGACAGCTGTGACTAGCGCTGCTGCAAGGCAAAACAAAGCTACACTTACTGAGAATGTAGCCTGGGTAAAGCACAATGTGATTTGTAAAATTGCTCTCTAACTGTCCCTGTCTTGAACAGCAGCCTGTCCCTAACTGAATTCACAGCAGAATGAACCCTAAATGGTGGCAGCGGCTTTTATAGTGCATCATGACATCATTTCAGCAGCCAATCACAGCCATGCCATTAGTTAACATGCCTACATGCCTAACAGGATGTGCCCACACTTCTGAGGATTGTCATTGGCTGAATCAAATCAAACTGGCTCATAGCATTATGGGAACTTCCGATTCCGGTATTCGATATGCTAAAAGTATCGGAACTCAGTATCGGAATTCCGATACAGTGAATATCGGCCGATACCCGATACTTGCGGTATCGGAATGCTCAACACTAGTAATGACATAACCCTAACTACTCTCTCGATTAGATGCAAACTAATCCCAAATATCATACCTCACTGTTTTTTTCTGGAGGATATCCCACTCAGAGTCCTCCCTTGGTTGACTAACCCCAAATACATGGATGTTTATGATCTGTGGGATGGTCTCCCAAACATTCCTATCTCCCATCTCCTGTGGGGTGATATACCATGTGTGGAGGGTTGGCCGAGAGATGCTACAAAACGTCCTAAGGACTTCTTGCAGAAGTCCATTTCGTCTTAAAATTTAAAGCAGACCTGAAGCATTTCTTGGATCTGTTATGGCTGGAGCTCATGGTTAAGCTCCATTCTATCTCCAAACTAGTGTCTAAACTATATGCTAATCTTATCAAGCCACCAGAGAACTTTGAGTGTTGTGAGTTCATTTTTCCCTTCACCATTGAGGTCTGATGAACTCCCTCCTCTAGTGAAGGAAGGTAGTGAGACTGATTACCAAACACCTGGGCAGCTAGATGATGACTGGGTGGCTGGAATTGAGGACTGGATATAAGGCTGCCGACGCCCTTCTTCCTGGCTGGTGATTTTCCTGCTGGATTCTTGGAGACCAGTCTGATTCCTGCATCTCAAAGCTAAGTTTTTCTGCTCTGCTTTGTACTCTTCAGTTTCGTTTTTGTTTTGCCTTGTTTTTTGGGAGTTCTGCCATCCCCGGCCGGGGGTGAGCTGAATTCCATTTTTGTCTCTGATCTGTTGATCTTTTGCTCTGTCTTCAGAATATACCTGAGTGCTAAAATAGTCTTTTGAAGCCTAGCGACTTCAGGGCCTGTTTTTCCTATCAGTCGGTTGGCTCATTTTGATAGGGTTTTTGCGGATGGCAGACAGCAGCTTTCCTATCCTGTCCTATGTAGTTAGCTTGGGCCCCATCATTTGTTCAACCTATCTTTCTATCTGTGTTAGTGTTTTCATCTTGCTTCACCGTCATTATATGTTGGGGGCTGCCTATTGCTTTGGGGTCTGCTCTGGGGCAGTTTAGTTTTTCCCCTTTCTGTCTTTAGGCTATGTAGTTCTCCGGCTGTGATTGAGGGGTCTAGGGCACCGTAGGAACCCCCCACGGCTACTGCTAGTTGTTGTGGATAGGTTCAGGGGTCTGCAATCCGATAGCTGCCAACCTCTCTGGTTTTTCTGGACTTAGCTGGTATTTTGTTATTTCCTCCTTCGGAGACTCATCATAACATTCGAGCCTCTTTATATAACCTCTTGGGAATCGGAGCTAAAGATAACCCTATCTCACCAAGAAGTGAGTCAAGTGCTTGCCAACTCTCAGGGTTTTTCCAGGTGTATTCTATTACAGGAGAATGCATTTAAGATTCTGGTACAAAACTCCGGAACGCTTGGTCCACCTAGGTTTAAGCGATACACCGTTGTGTTGGAGATGTTCTGGTGCAATAGGATCTCTTGTGCATATTTTCTGGTTTTGCCCAGGTATTTCAACTTTCTGGAAAGATATTAATGACTCACTTCGTTGTATGGGTTTGACACCAACAGATCTTACTCACCAGGAGATTTTATTGTCACTCCCTTCGAAAACTTTTAATCCAAGAAAACACAACTTACTCTCATTATTAGTAGCTGCTGCAAAACAACCGATTTCCTCTCATTGGATAACGCAAACCCCCCCCACGATAGGAAAATGGCAAAATAAGGTCCATGACTTGTATCGACTGGAAGAATTATCCAGTTGGGAAACCAGATCCCATGAAAAAGTCAATCGTTTATGGCTCCCTTGGAAGGAATATTCCGATGCTCTGTCGGGGACAAACTGAAATTGAAATTAACTAAATTTACCCTTGTAGTACACGCCAAGATGATAGAGTCCGGTACTCAACTTAATAACCCTTTTTTAGTCTAATAGTGCAATTTTACTGATGTTGTCTTTAATTTCCACTAGTTTTCTTTCTACTATGAGTTCACCTGTCACATTTATGTTCACCTATAAATTATCCTTAGAGGATTAATAACACTGGAAGAGTACTTGCCCGATATGTTTTTATGTTTATGTTAGGTTTTGATGTTTTAATGTTTTGTTTTGACCTATATACTACGCTTTCCAGCTCATCAACATGGAAATGACTAACTTGTTTACTCTGGACACTACTGTTTTTTGAAGTTATGTGCAGGCTCTTTGAAAAATTTACGAATAAAGATTTGCCAAAAAAAAAAAATATTTGTTGGGCAATTTCTCTTGAGTACACCGATACCTCAAATGTGGTCATAAACCAGTATTTGGGTGCATGGCAGGGCACAGAAGGGAAGGAGCGCCATTTGACTTTTTGAATGGAAAATATGCTGGAATATTTAGCGGTTGCCATGTCGCGTTTGAAGAGCCCCTGTGTGCTTAAACATTGGAGCTCTCCCACAAGTGACCCCATTCTGGAAACTAGACCCCCCAAGGAACTTATCTAGATGCAGAGTGCTCACTTTGAACCCCCAGGTGCTTCACAATTGATCCGTAAATTAAAAAGGTACTTTTTTTTCACAAAAATGAAAGCCTATTTTTCATTTTCACATGGGCAACAGGATAAAATGGATCCTAAAATTTGTTAAGCAATTTCTCCTGAGTACACCGATACCTGATATGTGGTCATAAACCACTGTTTAGGTGCATGGCAGGGTCCGGAAGCGAAGGAGCACCATTTGACTTTGAATGGAAAATTAGCTCCAATCGTTATCGGACACCATGTCGCGTTTGGAGAGCCCGTGTGCCTAAACAGTGAAAACCCCCAAGTAACCACATTTTGGAAACTAGACCCCTTAAGGAACTTATCTAGATGTGTAGTGAGCACTTTGAACCCCCAAATGCTCCACAAAAGTTTATAACGCAGAGCAGTGAAAATAAAAGATAATTTTTTTTTCCTCAAAAATGATTTTTTAGCACGCTATTTTTTATTTTCACATGGCTAACAGGAGAAATTGGACCACAAAAGTTGTTGTCCAGTTTGTCCGGAGTACGCTCGTACCCCATATGTGGGGGGAAGCACTGTTTGGGAGCACGGCAGGGCTCAGAAGGGAAGGAGCACCATTTGACTTTTTAAAATGAAAATTGGCTCCAATCGTTAGCGGACACCATGTCGTGTTTGGAGAGCCCCTGTGCGCCTAAACTTCGGAGCTCCCCAACAAATGATCCCATTTTGGAAACTAGACCCCCTAAGGAACTTATCTAGATTCATAGTGAGCACTTGGAACCCCCAGGTGCTTCACAGAAGTTTATAACACAGCCGTGAAAATAAAAAAAAAAATTCCCCTCAAAAAATTATTTTTTAGTCGGCAATTTTTTATTTTCACAAAGGGTGACAGGAGAAATTGGACCCCAAAAGTTGTTCAGTTTGTCCTGAGTACGCTGGTACCCCATATGTGGTGGGGGGGAAAACTGTTTGGGCACACGTCGGGGCTTGGAAGGGAGGGAGCACCGTTTGACTTTTTGAATGCAAAATAGGCTGGAATCAATTGTGGCACCATGTCACGTTTGGAGACCCCCTGATGTGCATAAACAGTGGAAACCCCTCAATTCTATCTCCAACCCTAACCCTAACACATCCCTAACCATAACCTCGATACACCCCTAACCCCAACCCTACCCATAACCCTAACAACAAGCCTAACCCTAACCCCAACACACCCCTAACCCTAATCTTAACCCTAATTCCAAGGCAGGGGGAGCAGATGATGACAGCGGTGGCAGATCGCCGCTGTCGTTCAGTGGCAGGGGGCCGATCGCCCTTGCCAGCTGGTATGGGAGGGGGGTCAGATTAGTGTCTCCAGCCATGTCCGATGCTACTGCAGCATCGGCCGTGGTGGGATTATAATATTTCATCAAATTTCATTGATGAAATATTACTATCGCTCTGATTTGGCTGTTTCACTTTTAACAGCCTGTCAGAGCGATTGTAGACACGTGGGGGTGAATCCACACCACCTGTGGTGAAGTACAAAGCCCCCTGTGTGTGTGGGTCGGGTGGGGTCACTGAAAGGTCAGTCAACCGACCCACAGGAGGGCAATCAATTCATGACGCCACATAGGCGTCACTGGTCAGATTGGCACAGCTTTTCATGATGCCTATGTGGAGTCATTGGTCGGAAAGGGGTTAAAGGAGCATACACACCTTTGCACAGTGGGGGTATTAATATTTTCTGTGGGACACTAATTTTTTGGGGAGGGAGTAATCATAGCAATGGCACAGTTTTTTAAAATATTGGGGTCAGTATCCTATGCCTCAGGTAAGCAGAGTGGGGAGTTTTTGTAGGTTGGAAATAAATGAGACATCAGTAGAAATGTGAGATGTCAAATGTGTTTTTGTTGTAATCTGTGCAGATGAGTTGTGGCTGGAGAAGTGGTAATGGAGGTCTGGGCCTGATGAAAAAGACAGAAAAAGTGAGCGACCCAAATCAGAAAGATTATCAGCTGTAAGGTTCTATATATAACTACTGTACTCACGTGTATGTTCTGCGGGACTAGTATCTACCAATATACGATAACAGTAAGATGGTAATATTGCTCTTTTTAGTAGACTATTTTTTTATTTAGTGACCGCTAAATTTGTTTCAGTCTATGTAGTAGAAGGTGTATGGTGGTGTCATTGGTCTCTGTATAGTGTTTTGTTATGTAAAGGTAATGGTTATATTATATTATGTATTTGCTGAGTAGTGGTGGACATTGAATAGTTTTATTGTTTTGGTCTTTTATAGTAGTAATTTTGATAATATTGGTCTTTGCATTGTATGTTTTTGGTTAGCAACAGTGGTATACTGTAATTATATATTTATAGATGCTCTTTAGATGATTATAGGGGGGTCATATGGGTAGACATGCACTTTGAGGCTTGGACGCCTGAACTTTTAGAACCCTAGCAATGTCCCTGCTGTACTGTGTGTTTACTTGTCAGTGTTTCTAGAGATATATGTATGTTTGTCAGTAAGCTCACTTATGGTACCATATCTAAGCAGTAAGCTTGGTTCTGGTTCTGTATTGATGTAGTAATCTAGATTCTTGTACCATATGCATGCCGTAAGCTTGGTTCTGTTCCCATATCTGTGTAGTAGACATTTTAAGCTTGGTTCTGCTCCCTTATCTCTGTAGTAAACTCGGTTCTGCTCCCTTATTTCTGTAGTAAGATCGGTTATGCTCCCATAGCACTGTTGTAAGCTCGGTTCTGCTCCCATGTCTCTCTCGTAAGGTTGGTTCTGCTCCCTTATCTACGTAGTAAGGCTGGTTTCACACTAGTGTTCGATCACGCAGCGCATCGTGCGCACGCGCAATGTCCCCCTATCTTTAACATGGTGATCGCAGGGTCTTGCGAATGTATGCGCTCTTCAGCGTTTAGCGTGCGCTGCACATTTTACAGGTGTGCGCCCAGACGCGACGTACGCTACATGTTGCATTTTTTTTTCCGGCGGCATCGTTAAAAAAATCGCGACCTCAAACTATATGGAGGGCACCGCTGTATGGGATCACCAATTACATGCTGAAAGACTACATAATAAACCAAGAAAGAGGCATGTAAATAATAGGGATCACCATTTAAGTATAATGAAAATACAAAATAATTGACCCTTTATTCAAACATCCAAAAAACACAACACGCAGTGCAAATATGAAAACAATTAAAACCGCACAAATGCATACATTTTACATACCCAAAAAGGGTAGAAAGCCTCTGCACAAACCCTAAATAATTCTATGTATTGCATATATATTAACCCCTTCACGACCAATGACGCCACATAGGCGTCATGAAACCTGGTTCAAATCTGACCAGTGACGCCTATGTGGCGTCATGACTTCAAAGCCCCCCTGCGGGTCGGGTGACCGGGGTCACTGAAAGGTCACCCGACCCGCAGATACAGGGGGCTTTGTAATTCACCACAGGGGGCGTGGCTTCGCCCCACGTGGCTACGATCGCTCTGATTGGCTGTTAAAAGTGAAACAGCCAATCAGAGCAATAGTAATATTTCATCAATGAAAATTGATGAAATATTACAATCCAGCCATGTCCGACGCTGCTGTAGCATCGGACATGGTTGGAGACACCGATTACACCCCCCTCCCCACCGGCGATCGCCCCCCCCGCAACTGAATGACAGCGGCGATCTTCCGCCGCTGTCATCATCTGCCCCCCTCCCATTCCCTCTGCTCCCCGCCAGCCTCCGATCCCCCCCTCACCCCCCCGGTACCTCCTGAGTCCCCCCGTCCCTCTCGGTGTCCCTCGGGTCCGGATGATGGGCGCCGCCATCTTTGAAAATGGTGGGCGCATGCGCAGTGCGCCCGCCCGAATCTGCCGGCTGCAGATTCCATTCTTTCATTTTGATCACTCTCACAGTGATCAAAATGAAAGAGAAAGTAAATAAACCCCCCGATTATCACCCCCATAGGTAGGCAGAACTAATAAAATAAAGAAAATATTTTTATTTTTATTTTTCCATTAGGGTTAGGGTTAGGGTTGAAAAGAGGGTTAGGGTTAGGGTTGAAAAGAGGGTTAGGGTTAGGGTTAAAAAGAGGGTTAGGGTTAGGGTTGAAAAGAGGGTTAGGGTTGAAAAGAGGGTTAGGGTTAGGGTGGGAAAGAGGGTTAGGGTTGGAAAGAGGGTTAGGGTTAGGGTTGGAAAGAGGGTTAGGGTTGGAAAGAGGGTTAGGGTTGGAAAGAGGGTTAGGGTTGGAAAGAGGGTTAGGGTTGGAATTAGGGTTAGGGTTGGAATTAGGGTTAGGGTTGGAATTAGGGTTATGGTTAGGGTTGGGATTAGGGTTCGGGGTCTGTTGGGGTTAGGGTTATGGTTAGGGTTGGAATTAGGGTTAGGGATGTGTTGGGGTTAGGGCTGTGGTTAGGGGTGTGTTGGGGTTAGGGCTGGATTTAGAATTGAGGGGTTTCCACTGTTTTGGCACATCAGGGGGTCACCAAACGCGACATGGTGCAACCATTGATTCCAGCCAATTTTGCGTTCAAAAAGTTAAACGGTGCTTCCTCCCTTCCAAGCCCCGACGTGTGCCCAAACAGTGGTTTACCCCAACATATGGGGTATCAGCGTACTCAGGAAAAATTGCACAACAACTTTGGGGGTCTAATTTCTCCTGGTACCCTTGGGAAAATAAAAAAATTGGGGGCTAAAAAAATATTTTTGTGGAAAAAAATTTTTTTTTAATTTTCACGTCTCTGCGTTATAAACTTCTGTGAAGCACTTGGGGGTCCAAAGTGCTCACCAGGCATCTAGATAAGTTACTTGGGAGGTCTAGTTTCCAAAATGGGGTCACTTGTGGGGGGTTTCTATTGTTTAGGCACATCAGGGGCTCTGCAAACGTAATGACGACCGCAGACCATTCCATCAAAGTCTGCATTTCAAAACGCCACTACTTCCATTCCGAGCCCTTATGTGTGCCCAAACAATAGTTCCCCCCCATATATGGGGCACCAGCGTACTCAGGACAAACTGTACAACAACTTTTGGGGTCCAATTTATCCTGCTACCCTTGTGGAAAAAAGAATTGCAGACTAAAAATCATTTTTTTTGAGGAAAAAAAAATATTTTTTATTTTCACGTCTCTGCGTTATAAACTTCTGTGAAGCACTTGGGGGTTCAAGGTGCTCACCACACATCTAGATAAGTTCCTTGAGGGGTCTAGTTTCCAAAATGGGGTCACTTGTGGGGGGGTTCCACAGTTTAGGTACATCAGGGGTTCTGCAAATGTAACATGATGCCCGCAGACCATTCCATCAAAGTCAGCATTTCATAATGTCACTACTTCCCTTCCGAGCCCCGACGTGTACCCAAACAGTGGTTCCCCCCCACATGTGGGGTACCAGCGTACTCAGGACAAACTGGACAACAAATTTTGGGGTCTAATTTATCCTGGTACCCTTGTGAAAATAAAAAATTGCGCACTAAAAATAATTTTTTGAGGGAAAAAAAATTTTTTTTATTTTCACGGTTCTGCGTCATAAACTTTTGTGAAGCACTTGAGGGTTCAAGGTGCTCACTACACATCTAGATAAGTTCCTTAGGGGGTCTAGTTTCCAAAATGGGGTCATTTGTGGGGGAGCTCCAATGTTTAGGCACACAGGGGCTCTCCAAACACAACATGGTGTCCGCTAACGATTGGAAGTAATTTGCATTTCAAAAAGTCAAATGGCGCTCCTTCCCTTCTGAGCCCTGCCGTGTGCCCAAACAGTGGTTCCCCCCCACATATGGGGTACCAGCGTACTCATGACAAACTGGACAACAAGATTTGTGGTCCAATTTCTCCTGTTAGCCTTGTGAAAATTAAAAATAGTGTGCTAAAAATCATTTTTGAGGAAAAAAAATTATTTTTTATTTTCACTGCTCTGTGTTATAAACTTTTGTGAAGCACTTGGGGGTTCAAAGTGCTCCCTACACATCTAGATAAGTTCCTTAGGGGGTCTAGTTTCCAAAATGGGGTCACTTGTGGGGGAGCTCCAATGTTTAGGTGCACAGGGGCTCTCCAAATGCGACATGGTGTCCGATAACGATTGGAGCTAATTTTCCATTCAAAAAGTCAAATGGTGCTCCTTGCCTTCCGGGCCATGCCGTGCACCCAAACAGTGGTTTATGACCACATATGAGGTATCTGTGCAGTCAGGAGAAATTGCTCAACAAATTTTAGGATCCATTTTATCCTGTTGACCATGTGAAAATGAAAAAACTGAGGCTAAAAGAAAATTTTTGTGAAAAAAAAGTACTTTTTTTTTTTTTACAGATCAATTTGTGAAGTACCTGGGGGTTCAAAGTGATCACTATGCATCTAGATAAGTTCCTTGGGGGGTCTAGTTTCCAAAATGGGGTCACTTGTGGAGGAGCTCCAATGTTTATGCACACAGGGGCTCTCCAAACACGACATGGCAACCGCTAAATATTCCAGCATATTTTCCATTCAAAAAGTCAAATGGCGCTCCTTCCCTTCTGAGCCGTGCCGTGCGCCCAAACAGTGGTTTATGACCACATATGAGGTATCGTTGTACTCAGGAGAAATTGCCCAACAAATTTTATGATCCATTTTATCCTGTTTCCCATGTGAAAATGAAAAAATTGATGCTAAAACAAAATTTTTGTTGGAAAAATTAAAATGTCCATTTTTTCTTTCCACATTGCTTTAGTTCCTGTGAAACACCTGAAGGGTTAATAATCTTCTTGAATGTAGTTTTGAGTAGCTTGAGGGGTGCAGTTTTTAGAATGGTGTAACTTTTGGGTATTTTCTGCCATATAGACCCCTCAAAGTGACTTCAAATGTGAGGTGGTCCCTAAAAAAAATGGTTTTGTAAATTTTATTGTAAAAATGAGAAATCGCTGGTCAACTTTTAACCCTTATAACTTCCTAACAAAAAAATATTTTGTTTCCAAAATTGTGCTGATGTAAAGTAGACATATGGGAAATGTTATTTATTAATTATTTTGTGTCACATAACTCTCTGGTTTAACAGAATAAAAATTCAAAATTTGAAATTTCAAAATTTTCTAAATTTTCACCAAATTTCTGATTTTTTGACAAATAAATGCAAAAATTATCAACCTAAATTTACCACTAACATGAAGCCCAATATGTCACGAAAAAACAATCTCAGAATCGCTAGGATCCGTTGAAGCGTTCCTGAGTTATTACCTCATAAAGGGACACTGGTCAGAATTGCAAAAAATGGCCTGGTCATTAAGGTCAAAATAGGCTTGGTCATGAAGGGGTTAAACAATAAAACAGTTATAATGATATAATCAATCATCTGATAATGGAAAGACTAATACACTACACCTGACACCTGATTCAGTAATGTATACAAAATCTCTAATAGATCTAGCTGAGAGCTGGAGCAACATGCATTCAAATAAAAAATGCATGAGTCCTAGATGAAAACATGCCCCTAGCATAAATGAAGTGCTCAATCCAAGATATATGCATAGAGGTTAATGAGAAGTGGTATGCTGTATAAATAGACAAAAAGTCTAGGGGCCCAGTAACAAATGGCCCCCTGCATACAACCTGTTGGAGGCACTAAAATGTTGGCAAAAGGAGCCTGGATCCAGTGACCGGTGTAGGTGGAGAGAGGGGTGAGGCAGAGGCTCAAGAAACGCCGACACGTTACGCCAGAACAACCGGCTTCATCAGGAGCAGTGACGTGTTGTGAGCGGATGGTAAATAAATACCCAAAGCATAAACTCACAGATAGGGAACAGGTGTGGACCAGAGGAGTCAGCGGGGGCCCCAGACACAGAGCAGTGCTCGCACACCGGAAATGAGGTAACTGGCTTTGCGCAACCGCAGTGGACCAGAATGAAGTCCACATAAAAGTGTACAAAGATGGCGTCAGTATTACACCATAGCGCATGCTCAAATCAGCACAGATACCGGAGACAAGATGTTATGTAAATAAAGGACATGAACTCACAAATAGGAAACAGATGTAAACCAGAGGAGTCGGCGGGGGCCCCAGACACAGTGCAATGCTTGCACGCCCGAAATGAGGTATCTGGCTTTGCGCAGCCGCAGTGGACCAAAATGAAGTCCACATAATAGTGTACAAAGATGGCGTCAGTAGTACATCATAGCGCATGCTCAAATCAGCGCAGCTGTCGAGTCCAAAATGTTATGGGAATAAAGGGCATAGTACATCGCCCACACCATAACAGGAAGTAATGACATAAAAATATGGACACAAGAACACATTCAAGTACTAAAGCCCAGACAATAGGGAGATTCCAATGTATACAACGCATGCGCTCAGAGAGCTACTTGTCCAGGGGCACAATTCCATTTTAGTACAAAAAAGGGAGAGCACAATACTCCACCTAAAAAGGGCAAAAAAGAGGAAATGAAGAAAATAATAATATCGTCACAACAACACCCCATGTGTACCCTCAAATGGTATAAACTAAATGTAGGGCAAATAGCCCCTAATAGACAATTTAGTAAGCAACATCATGATGTCATTATTTATTTATCCAATCCCGTATATGTTGGAAAGGCCAACAGGACTGTAAAAAAACCATGGTTTTTTATATACAGTATATATGCAGATCGAATGCAATTCATCTGCAAAGTTAAAGATGGCAAAAAAGTGACAACAAATTATTATTTAAATAAATTTATATTCCTTATGTTTTATTTTAATTTCACCCTTATAGCTCTCTACAGACAAAAAAAGCAGCAATACACATAAACACTGGGTATCAGTATTACCAATATAACAAAGCACAGGAAAAAACTGAACACAGGATATGTTAATGTCCTAAAATGCTGTCTCCCATGGAATAATCCATAAACCAGCAGACGTGATACAAGGCAGATGGGTCCCTCGAGGATCACAATACTTGATTGTAGTAGAAATAGTTCTCAGCCAGAAGCACACAGGTGTCAACCAATTGTCAATCAAATACGTATGACCTTTTCACACAATAGGTTCGCATATCTCCATATGCCAAAAAAAAAAAAAAAGAGAGAGACACATGGGCCAAATAATGGATGGTGGAGGTATCAAAATCCAATTGTACCAAAGAAGTCTGTTGGAAGAAAATGAAAAAGCAATAAATGGCCAGGATAAAGGAGGCTATAGAAAGATGACCCAATAAGGTACCACAAAGAGTCAAAGAATATTATTTATAGTTGTTTATAGAACCCTGTGAAGAGTAATTCTTCATTAAGACCCTTTGGGGAAAGGCTGTCCAGATTATGGATCCATTTGGATTCACATCTGAGCAGCCTCGGGCCTATATCACCCCCTCTAATGTTTGTAGGCACTTCTTCCAAAACCATTGCCCTTAGTCCCATAGGGCGTCCGCGATGTACCTCTTGAAAGTGTGCTGCCACTGAAGTAATATGTTTGCCTTTGTCTCGATCCCTATTGGCAGTGGAGATATTAGAAAGATGTTGCTGTAGTCTCCTTCTAAGTTCTTGAGTTGTTTGTCCCACATAAATTTTTGGACAACTACAAACAAGGGCATAAACCAAATTGCGTGACTTGCAATTAAAGAATGCCTTTTTGGGGACAATCTGAAAGGGATAAATGGACAAAGAAATACCATGTTGGGCGACCATATATTGGCACACGTTACAGTCACCACAAGGATAGGTTCCCAAAACCCTAGCCCCCCTATTTAATCTAACCGTAGGGCTTACATAGTGGCTGTGGCATAGCCGATCCATAAGATTACGGGCCCGTCATGCTACCAGACTGGGGGAGTTGGAAATATGTGGAACCAGTCTGGCTTCACTTAATAAAATACCCCAATTCTGGCCCAAGATTTTACGTACATCATGCCATTGGTTATTATAAGTAGTCACTTGACTCACTATCCCTAAAGGTCTTGAAGACTCACGTGGCTTCCTCTGTAACAGTTCTGCACGTGTACTTGTCCTTGCTCTTTGATATGAGGCAGAAATAACTTTCTTGGGGTAACCACGGCTCTTGAAACGATCTGTCAAAGTTCTTGCTTCAGATAAAAAGTCCAATGGAACACTACAATTCCTTTTGGCTCGAAAGAACTGACCTGTGGGGATACCATTTTTTAGATGTTGTGGGTGAAAGCTGGTATAATGTAGGAGGCTGTTGGTGGCTGTTGGCTTACGGTAAAGATTGGTGGAGATATACGAGCCTTCCAAGGAAAGACTGAGATCCAAAAATTCCACCGTAGTACAAGAGATGTTACACGTCAGTTTAATATTATAAGAGTTCTGATTCAGCTCACTGATGAATGTTCTACAACTTTCTTCTGTACCTGTCCAAAAAAATATGACATCATCAATATACCGTAGCCATTTGTGGCAATGTAATTTAAAGCCTTCGTGGGAATACACAACCAACTCCTCCCACCACCCCAAAAACAAATTCGCATAAGAGGGAGCACAACGTGCTCCCATAGCGGTCCCCCTGCTCTGTCTGTAAAAATTCCTATCAAATACGAAGTAATTTTTATCAAGAATAAAGAAAAGCAGATCCAAAAGAAAGCAATTGTGTGCCCTGTCACCCATGAGGTAGTTGTCTAAATGAAAGGCAATGGCCTACAGCCCCAAATCATGGTTAATACTCGTATAAAGGGACTCGACATCCAAAGTGACCAACAAGGTCTGAGATGGTAAACAAAGGTTACTCAAAATTTGAATAAGATGTGTGGAGTCCCGTATATAAGATCCCAGATTAACAGCAAGGGGCTGTAGAAAAAAATCAAGATAAATACAAGGTTTTTCAAACAAGCCCCCAATGCCAGAGACTATAGGTCTGCCAGGCGGATTTTCCACAGATTTGTGTACCTTCGGAAGGGGATAAAAGGTAGGTATTATTGGGTCATCAGTAATCAAAAAGTCAGCCTCCTTCTTATTAATGGTCCCTTGTCGCAAAGCTTGCCCAATCATAGCATCCAACCTCTTTTTGAATACTTCAGTGGGATCAGCTGGGAGGCGGGTATAGCAATGAATAGTTTGTAATTGCCGCATTACCTCCTGTAAATAGAGAGAATTAGGCCACAACACAATATTGCTCAAGTTCTGATTCTTAAGGGTATCAAGTGGAAGATTTTGAATATCCCGACAAACATTCATGAAGAAAATATGGACTGCTGGAAAAAGGGACAAAGAAGGTGTACTTTGGGAAGGCAGGCGGCCAGTGAATCGTTTCAAGAGCAGATCGTTTCAAGAGCCGTGGTTACCCCAAGAAAGTTATTTCTGCCTCATATCAAAGAGCAAGGACAAGTACACGTGCAGAACTGTTACAGAGGAAGCCACGTGAGTCTTCAAGACCTTTAGGGATAGTGACTACTTATAATAACCAATGGCATGATGTACGTAAAATCTTGGGCCAGAATTGGGGTATTTTATTAAGTGAAGCCAGACTGGTTCCACATATTTCCAACTCCCCCAGTCTGGTAGCACGTTGGGCCCGTAATCTTATGGATCGGCTATGCCACAGCCACTATGTACGCCCTACGGTTAGATTAAATAGGGGGGCTAGGGTTTTGGGAACCTACCCTTGTGGTGACTGTTACGTGTGCCAATATATGGTCGCCCAACATGGTATTTCTTTGTCCATTTATCCCTTTCAGATTGTCCCCAAAAAGGCATACTTTAATTGCAAGTCACGCAATTTGGTTTATGCCCTTGTTTGTAATTGTCCAAAAATTTATGTGGGACAAACAACTCAAGAACTTAGAAGGAGACTACAGCAACATCTTTCTAATATCTCCACTGCCAATAGGGATCGAGACAAAGGCAAACATATTACTTCAGTGGCAGCACACTTTCAAGAGGTACATCGCGGACGCCCTATGGGACTAAGGGCAATGGTTTTGGAAGAAGTGCCTACAAATATTAGAGGGGGTGATATAGGCCCGAGGCTGCTCAGATGTGAATCCAAATGGATCCATAATCTGGACAGCCTTTCCCCAAAGGGTCTTAATGAAGAATTACTCTTCACAGGGTTCTATAAACAACTATAAATAATATTCTTTGACTCTTTGTGGTACCTTATTGGGTCATCTTTCTATAGCCTCCTTTATCCTGGCCACTTATTGCTTTTTCATTTTCTTCCAACAGACTTCTTTGGTACAATTGGATTTTGATACCTCCACCATCCATTATTTGGCCCATGTGTCTCTCTCTCCCTTTTTTTTTTTTTTTTTGGCATATGGAGATATGCGAACCTATTGTGTGAAAAGGTCATACGTAGTTGATTGACAATTGGTTGACACCTGTGTGCTTCTGGCTGAGAACTATTTCTACTACAATCAAGTATTGTGATCCTCGAGGGACCCATCTGCCTTGTATCACGTCTGCTGTTTTTTGGATTATTCCATGGGAGACAGCATTTTAGGACATTAACATATCCTGTGTTCAGTTTTTTCCTGTGCTTTGTTATATTGGTAATACTGATAGCCAGTGTTTATGTGTATTGCTGCTTTTTTTGTCTGTAGAGAGCTATAAGGGTGAAATTAAAATAAAACATAAGGAATATAAATTTATTTAAATAATAATTTTTTGTCACTTTTTTGCCATCTTTAACTTTGCAGATGAATTGCATTTGATCTGCATATATATATAAAAAAAAACATGTTTTTTTTACAGTCCTGTTGGCCTTTCCAACATATACGGGATTGGATAAATAAATAATGACATCATGATGTTGCTTACTAAATTGTCTATTATGGGCTATTTGCCCTACATTTAGTTTATACCATTTGAGGGTACACATGGGGTGTTGTTGTGACGATATTATTATTTTCTTCATTTCCTCTTTTTTGCCCTTTTTTAGGTGGAGTATTGTGCTCTCCCTTTTTTGTACTAAAATGGAATTGTGTCCCTGGACAAGTAGCTCTCTGAGCGCATGCATTGTATACATTGGAATCTCCCTATTGTCTGGGCTTTAGTACTTGAATGTGTTCTTGTGTCCATATTTTTATGTCATTACTTCCTGTTATGGTGTGGGCGATGTACTATGCCCTTTATTCCCATAACATTTTGGACTCGACAGCTGCGCTGATTTGAGCATGCGCTATGATGTACTACTGACGACATCTTTGTACACTATTATGTGGACTTCATTTTGGTCCACTGCGGCTGCGCAAAGCCAGATACCTCATTTCGGGCGTGCAAGCATTGCACTGTGTCTGGGGCCCCCGCCGACTCCTCTGGTTTACATCTGTTTCCTATTTGTGAGTTCATGTCCTTTATTTACATAACATCTTGTCTCCGGTATCTGTGCTGATTTGAGCATGCTCTATGGTGTAATACTGACACCATCTTTGTACACTTTTATGTGGACTTCATTCTGGTCCACTGCGGTTGCGCAAAGCCAGTTACCTCATTTCCGGTGTGCGAGCACTGCTCTGTGTCTGGGGCCCCCGCTGACTCCTCTGGTCCACACCTGTTCCCTATCTGTGAGTTTATGCTTTGGGTATTTATTTACCATCCGCTCACAACACATCACTGCTCCTGATGAAGCCGGTTGTTCTGGCGTAACGCGTCGGGCGTTTCTTGAGCCTCTGCCTCACCCCTCTCTCCACCTACACCGGTCACTGGATCCAGGCTCCTTTTGCCAACATTTTAGTGCCTCCAACAGGTTGTATGCAGGGGGCCATTTGTTACTGGGCCCCTAGACTTTTTGTCTATTTATACAGCATACCACTTCTCATTAACCTCTATGCATATATCTTGGAATGAGCACTTCATTTATGCTAGGGGCATGTTTTCATCTAGGACTCATGCATTTTTTATTTGAATGCATGTTGCTCCAGCTCTCAGCTAGATCTATTAGAGATTTTGCATACATTACTGAATCAGGTGTCAGGTGTAGTGTATTAGTCTTTCCATTATCAGATGATTGATTATATCATTATAACTGTTTTATTGTTTAATATATATGCAATACATAGAATTATTTAGGGTTTGTGCAGAGGCTTTCTACCCTTTTTGGGTATGTAAAATGTATGCATTTGTGCGGTTTTAATTGTTTTTATATTTGCACTGCGTGTTGTGTTTTTTGGATGTTTCAATAAAAGGTCAATTATGTTGTATTTTCATTATACTTAAATGGTGATCCCTATTATTTACATGCCTCTTTCTTGGTTTGTTAAAAAAATCGCGCTCGCACGTGTGTGCCCAAAAATAGCATTACAGTCTATGTGGTTGCTGATGAGCGCTTGGCACCGCGCACGTCAGCGCCTTGTGCGCACACGCGATTTGAGTAAACAATGTCTAGACACTTGTCTAGAACTCCCACTAACCAAGCAACATTGTTTTGGAGGAGTGTACATAAAAGAATGTGTCTTCAGGGTCAGACAATTACTCTACATAATGCCTTGCAGAGACCAGACAAGCATTCTACAAGAGCCTTCTACCTGTGGATTCAAGCTTCAGGAGCCAAAATGTGAGTATTCTTAAAAATAATGTCTGAGTGTCCTGTACAATTTATTATGTACTAATGTATTTTTTGTTTTCTTTTCAGCATGTCTTCTTCCGGATCGGTCTATTCGCCATCTCGGCAAGAACTGGCCCAAGCTGATCGTGAGGTGAGAATCTTGCTGCCTTTTGATAAGTATAGCTGCCTCTAGAAATGTGTTTTAATTTTTTCTTTCTTTCTTTACAGACATCGGACACGGGAAGTGAAAATGGAGTGCGGGAGCGGTCTGTGCGGGAGCAGTCGGAGCAGTCTGAGCGGGAGCCGTCTGAGGATTCTGAGTGGGAGCAGCGTAGTCAAGTCGTGGCGAGGAGACGCAATGTGAGTATATATATTTTTTTTTTCTGTCTTTCTTTCTCTTGCTTCTTTTCTGTTTCTTTTTGTATCTGTTAGAGTCTGTTAGTAGTAGTCTAGAAACAATCTAAAACTGGCACCAAGTAGGCCTCAGCCTACTACCTGATTTTCCCTGGGCTCCGACACCGCCAGTTGGTGCTCAGAAGTGCTGTACGCACAGACAAAACACTCGCTCATGTGTAAGTGGGGTTTGGTTATCGTCAGCTGATCCCCTGCTGTGTGTATGGCAAAGTGTCCTGCTCCCTCCACCGTCAAACAACCTCAGATTTACACCTGGCTCCAAGTAGGCCTCGGCCTACTACCTGATGTTCCCTGGGCTCCGACAACGCCAGTTGGTGCTCAGAAGTGCTGTCCGCACAGACAAAACACTCGCTCATGTGTAAGTGGGGTTCGGTAACGTCAGCTAATCCTCTGCTGTGTGTACGGCAAACTCTCCTGCTGCCTCCAAATTCAAACAACGTCTTATCTTAAACTGCCTCCAAGTAGGCCTCAGCCTACAAAATGACTATCCCTGGGCTCCAACATCGTTAGTTGTTGCTCGGAAGTGCTGTCCACACAGAAACAAACACTCGTTCATGTGTAAGTGGGGTTCGGTAACGTCAGCTGATCCCCAGCTGTGTGGAGGGCAAACTGCTGCTGCCTCCAAATTGTAACTACTTCAGATTTAAACATTCTCTGCTTTGGCCTCTGTCTCCACTCTGTCTCTAGTATTTCCCCTGACCTCCAACACCGCCAGTTCCTGCTCACAGTAATACAGGAACAAGTGTGGATTGGGCAGACGGTTGCTGTACGCATAAACTGGCGGTGTTGGTGGTCACGTGAAATTCTGGAAACAGCGTGGAGACAGATGCCTAATTGGAGCACGTTGACAGTCTGTTGTAGCCTACAAACAATCTAAAACTGCCATCAAGTAGGCCTCGGCCTACAGCATGATTGTCCCTGGGCTCCAACAACGCCAGTGGGTGCTCGGAAGTGCTGTCCACACAGAAAAAAACACTTGTTGGAAGTAGTTACAATTTGGAGGCAGCAGCAGTTTGCCCTCCACACAGCAGGGGATCAGCTGACGTTACTGACCCCCACTTTCACATGAACGAGCGTCCACGCATTCCACACTTGGTCCTGTGTTCCTGGTGTTCTATTACGTGAGCAGATCCCCCAATGTGTGTCCGGCACTGTCTCCTGCGCTGTCCACCTTCCCACTGCAAGTGGTGGGAATGTGGACAGAGCAGGAGACAGTGGCAGACACACATCAGGGGATCTGCTGACATTACAGAAACCCAGTGACACAGGAACACGTGTGGATTGGGCAGACGGCTGCTGTACGCATAAACTGGCGGTGTTGGTGGTCACGTGAAATCCTGGAAACAGAGTGGAGACAGATGCCTAATTGGAGCACATTGACAGTCTGTTGTAGCCTACAAACAATCTAAAACTGCACCAAGTAGGCCTTGGCCTACAGCATGATTGTCCCTGGGCTCCAACAACGCAAGTTGGTGCTCGGAAGTGCTCTCCACACAGAAAAAAACACTTGTTCATGTGAAAGTGGGGTTCAGTAACGTCAGCTGATCCCCTGCTGTGTGGAGGGCAAAGTGTCCTGCTCCCTCCAAAGTCAAAATACCTCCGATTTACACCTGGCTCCTAGTAGGCCTCGGCCTGCACCATGATTGTCCCTGGGCTCCAACAACGCCAGTTGGTGCTCGGAAGTGCTGTCCACACAGAAAAAAACACTTGTTCATGTGAAAGTGGGGGTCAGTAACATCAGCTGATCCCCTGCTGTGTGGAGGGCAAACTGCTGCTGCCTCCAAATTGTAACTACTTCAGATTTAAACATTCTCTGATTTGGCCTCTGTCTCCACTCTGTCTCTAGTATTTCCCCTGACCTCCAACACCGCCAGTTCCTGCTCACAGTTGTCGTCCACGCATTCCACACTTGGTCCTGTGTTCCTGGTGTTCTGTTACGTGAGCAGATCCCCCAATGTGTGTCCGGCACTGTCTCCTGCGCTGTCCAACTTCCCACTGCAAGTGGTGGGAATTTGGTCAGAGCAGGAGACAGTGGCAGACACACATCAGGGGATCTGCTGACATTACAGAACCCCAGTAACACAGGAACACGTGTGGATTGTGCAGATGGCTACTGTACGCATAAACTGGCGGTGTTGGTGGTCACGTGAAATCCTGGAAACAGAGTGGAGACAGATGCCTAATTGGAGCACGTTGACAGTCTGTTGTAGCCTACAAACAATCTAAAACTACCACCAAGTAGGCCTCGGCCTTCACCATGATTGTCCCTGGGTTTCAACAACGCCAGTTGGTGCTCGGCAGTGTCTTTGGCACGGGTACTCCCTGTTGCCCAGCCTGGTTCTAGCACGCCAGCTGTTTCCGGGTAGTGTCAAGGTCACTATGCCAACAATCCGTTGTCCTGTCGTCTTGCGGCCGGGTTAGCCGACTCTACGGTGCCTGCAGTTTAGGTGACTCCTATGTGGGCTGCGTGAACTGGCACTGAAGGCTGGATCCATAGTGCCAATGGGACATGGACCCCTGTAGGACTGTGGGTTTCGGTAACTGAGGCCGGCTTGCGGCCTGGCTACTTTGCTTTGGATGGGTACCTTCGGCTACCCACCCGGGTTCCAGCACTGTCAGCTGGTTCTCGCCAGAGCCTTTGGCCTAGGAGCCTCCATCTCAGTATCCGAGGTCCAGCACCGTCAGCTGGTCCTTGGTAGTGCTTTTTAGCACAGGTACCTCCTGCCTAGTAACCGTGGTCCAGCATCGGCAGCTGTTCCTCGGTAGTGCCATTGGCTCTTGTAGCTTTTGCTACCCATCTGGGTTCCAGCACCGTCAGCTGGTTCTCGGCAGTGTCTTTGGCACAGATACTCCCTGTTGCCCAGCCTGGTTCCAGCACGCCAGCTGTTTCCGGATAGTGTCAACATCACTATGCCAACAATCCGTTGTCCTGTCGTCTTGCGGCCGGGTTAGCCGACTCTATGGTGCCTGCAGTTTAGGTGACTCCTATGTGGGCTGCGGGAACTGGCACTGAAGGCTGGATCCATAGTGCCAATGGGACATGGACCCCCTGTAGGACTTTGGGTTTCGGTAACTGCGGCCGGCTTGCGGCCTGGCTACTTTACTTTGGATGGGTATCTTCGGCTACCCACCCGGGTTCCAGCACTGTCAGCTGGTTCTCACCAGAGCCTTTGGCCTAGGTGCCACCATCTCGGTATCTGAGGTCCAGCACCGTCAGCTGGTCCTTGGTAGTGCTTTTTAGCACAGGTACCTTCTGCTTAGTAACCGTGGTCCAGCTCCATCAGCTGGTCCTTGGTAGTGCTTTTTAGCACAGGTACCTTCTGTTTAGTAACCGTGGTCCAGCACCATCAGTTGGTCCTCGGTAGTGCCATTGGCTCTTGTTCCTTCTGCTACCCATCCGGGTGCCAGCACTGTCAGCTGGTTCTCACCAGAGCCTTTGGCCTAGGTGCCTCCATCTCGGTATCCGAAGTCCAGCACCGTCAGCTGGTCCTTGGTAGTGCTTTTTAGCACAGGTACCTTCTGCTTAGTAACCGTGGTCCAGCACCGTCAGTTGGTCCTCAGTAGTGCCATTGGCTCTTGTTCCTTCTGCTACCCATCCGGGTGCCAGCACTGTCAACTGTTTCTCGCCAGAGCCTTTGGCCTAGGTACCTCCATCTCAGTATCCGAGGTCCAGCAAGGTCAGCTGGTCCTTGGTAGTGGTTTCTAGCACAGGTACCTCCTGCATAGTAACCGGGGTCCAGCATCGTCAGCTGTTCCTCAATAGTGCCATTGGCTATTGTTCCTTCTGCTGCCAATAGGGGTTCCAGCACCGTCAGCTGGTTCTCGGCAGTTTCTCAGCCTTCTTGTACCTTCTGCTACATTTCCAAGATCAAGCTTTTTGAAATTGTCTTTGGCAATCCTTATTGATCTCCATGACGACGACCCTGATGACGACGACCCTGAAGACCACACCAAAAAAGACCAGAAATATGACCCTAAATAATATGACCAAGAGGACAAAGAACATGAAGACAACCACCAAGATACAGAACAAAAGACAGAAGAACAAGAAGCAGAAGAAGCAAAAGCAGAAGAACAGAAAACAGAAGAACATTAAGCATAAGACTAAAAATCATCATAGAAGAAATCAAAATTATAAGCAGAAGAAGACTAAGCAGTAAATGGGGGTGAGTCCGTTCCTCCTCGTGGTGCCCCTGGAAAATGCCTGCTGCTGCAGGCCAAACTGAACGTGGACAAATCCTGTTGTAAATCTTTAGTGACAGGCAGAACGTAAGGTGTAATCTTATAACTTTTATAGATAAGTACTACAGGAATGCCTGTCACCATAAGAAAATGAAGAAAAAGAAGAATAGGAAGAAGATGAAGAAATAGCATATGAAAATTAACAATAGCTGAATAAGAAGAATATGAAGAATGGAAAAAAAAAAATTAATGGGAAGAAGATGAAGAAGAAGAAGATGAATAAGGTGAAGAAAAAGTTGATGAAAAAAATGCTACTGCTGCGGATCATGAAGGAGAAAGTGTGGGAGAAGTACAAAAGAAGGTGAAGAGCATGGAAGTTGTGAAACATACATATCTGACAAAATATAAAAAAGGTTAACATAGTCAATATCTTTTTAACTCCGAACTCCGGTGTAAGATACAATATTGTTACGCTCCAGGAAGACATCCAGGCCTCTCTTGAACCCTTCGACTGAGTTCGCCATCACCACCTCCTCAGGCAGGGAATTGCAGATTCTCACTGCCCTAACTGTAAAGAATCCTCTTCTATGTTGGTGGAAAAACCTTTTATCCTCCAGGCGCAGAGAATGCCCCCGTGTGACCGTCACCTTCCTTGCTATAAACAGATCCTCAGAGAGATATTTGTATTGTCCCCTTATATACTTATACATGGTTATTATTTTGCCCCTCGGTCGTCTTTTTTCTAGACTAAATAATCCTAATTTTGCTAATCTCTCTGGGTATTGTAGTTCCCCCTTCCCCTTTATTAATTTTGTTGCCCTCCTTTGTACCCGCTCTAGTTCCATTACATCTTTCCTGTGCACTGGTGCCCAAAACTGTACACAGTACTCCATGTGCGGTCTAACCAGAGATTTGAACTAGAGGCAGTATAATGCTCTCATCATGTGTATCCAGACCTCTTTTAATGCACCCCATGATCCTGTTTGCCTTGGCAGCCGCTGCCTGGCACTGGCTGCTCCTGGTAAATTTATCATTAACAAGGATCCCTAAGTCCTTCTCCATGTCAGATTTACCCAGTGGTTTACCGTTCAGTGTGTAATGGTGATATTGATTCCTTCTTCCCATGTGTATAACCTTACATTTATCATCATTGTTAAACTGCATCTGCCACCTTTCGGCCCAAGTTCCCAACTTATCCAGATCCATCTGAAGCAGAATACTATCTTCTCTTGTATTGACTGCTTTAGATAGTTTTGTATCATCTGCAAATATCAATATTTTACTGTGCAAACCTTCTACCAGATTGTTAATAAATATGTTGAAGAGAATAGGTCCCAACACCCACCCCTGCGGTGCCCCACTGGTCACAGCGACCCAGTTAGAGAATATACCACTGATAACCACCCTCTGCTTTCTATGACTAAGTCAGTTACTTACCCATTTACACACATTTTCCCCAGACCCTGCATTCTCATTTTGTGTACCAACCTCTTGTGTGGCATGGTATCAAACGCTTTGGAAAAATCAAGATATACCACATCCAATGACTCACCTTAGTCCAGTCTATAGCTTACCTCTTCATAAAAACTGATTAGATTGGTTTGACAGGAGCAATTCCTCATAAACCCATGCTGATATGGCGTTAAACAGTTATTCTCATTGAGATAATCCAGAATAACATCCCTCAGAAACCCTTCAAATATTTTACCAACAATAGAGGTTAGACTTTACTGGCCTATAATTTCCAGGTTCACTTTTAGAGCCCTTTTTGAACATTGGTACCACATTTGCTATGCGCCAGTCCTGTGGAACAGACCCCGTCGCTGTAGAGTCTCTAAATATAAGAAATAATGGTTTGTCTATTACATTACTTAGTTCTCTTAGTACTTGTGGGTGTATGCCATCCGGACCCGGAAATTTATCTATTTTATTCTTATTTTGCCGGATTTGCACCTCTTCTTGGGTTAGATTGGTGACCCTTAATATAGGGTTTTCTTTGTCTCTTGGCATTTCACCTAGCATTTCATTTTCCACCGTGAATACTGTGGAGAAGAAGGTGTTTAATATATTAGCTTTTTCCTCATCATCTACAACCATACTTTCCTCACAATTTTTTAATGGGTCTACACTTTAACTTTTGATTATTTTACTATTGATATAGTTGAACTGCTTCGGATTAGTTTTACTCACCTTAGCAATGTGCTTCTCTGTTTCCTTTTTGGCAGCTTTAATTATTTTTTTAGATAAATAATTTTTCTGCTTATAGTTTTCTAGAGCTTCAACGGTGCCATTCTGCTTTAATAGTTTAAGTGCTTTATTTTTACTGTTAATTGCCCCTCTTACTTTTTTGTTTAGCCACATTGGGTTTTTCCTGTTTCTTGTCCTTTTATTCCCACAAGGTATAAACCGCTTACAGTGCCTATTAAGGATGTTCTTAAACATTTCCCATTTATTTTCTGTATTCTTATTTCTGAGGACATTGTCCCAGTCAACCAGATTAAGGGCATCTCTAAGCTGGTCAAACTTTGCCTTCCTAAAGTTCAGTGTTTTTGTGAGTCTCTGACATGTCACCCTAGCGAAAGACAATTGAAACTGTACAATATTGTGGTCGCTATTTCCTAGATGCCCAACAACCTGCAGATTTGTTATTCTGTCAGGTCTGTTAGATAGTATTAGGTCTAAAAGTGCTGGTCCTCTGGTTGAATTCTGCACCAATTGTGAAAGATAATTATTCTTGGCTATTAGCAGAAACCTATTGCCTTTATGGGTTTTGCAGGTTTCTGTTTCCCAGTTAATATCCGGGTAGTTAAAGTCCCCCATAACAAGTACCTCATTATGGGTTGCAGCTTCATCTATCTGCCTTAGTAGTAAACTTTCCATGATTTCTGTTATATTTGGGGGTTTGTAACAGACCCCAAAGAGAATTTTGTTACTACAGGAATGCATTGTTCTGCTAACTTTCCGCATGTGGCTGTGCAAAAAGTAAGCAGAACATTTGCGGATGGTACCCATGATCCAGAGGAGGGGAGACTCTCCTCGGGGCTGTGGGTACCATATCCCTGTAAAAAATAGAATTAAAATAAAAAATATTGCTATTCTTACCTTCCGGCATCCTGCGCAGCCTTCCCGCCTCTCTCCACGCTCCCGGTCCCAGTAATCCTTAGCGAAAATGACCGCGATGACGTCATGATCTCGCGGGAGCATGACGTCTCGCGGTCATTCGCGCAAAGGATTACTGGAACCAGGAGCGTGGAGAGAGGCGGAAGGCTGCGCGGGATGCCGGAAGGTAAGAATAACAATATTTTTTTAATTATTTTTTACATTCTATCTTTTACTACTGATGCATAGGCAGCCTCAATAGTAAAAAGTTGGTCACACACATCAAACACTATGTTTGACGAGTGTGACCAACCTGTCAATCAGTTCTCCAAGCGATGCTACAGATCGCTTGCAAAACTCTAGCATTCTGCAAGCTAATTACACTTGCAAAATGCTAGCTTTTCCGCGGGAATTTAATTGCGATTTTCCTGCGGAATGAAATCCGGAATTCTCGTGGTATTTTCCGCGAGAGTTCCGCTCCTTGTGCGCATAGCTTAAAAGTTAAGTTTTATGGTATATCATGCTACAGAGTTATTGATCCTGGGCAATTGTTCAAAAGTGTCTATGGGAAAAATGTGCACAGAAAACTTTGCATATCTGCAAGAAAAAGTGACATGTCGTGAATTTGAAGCACACCCCCCTGGTCAGTTTACACTGCATTAAAAAAAGCCCAGCAGGCAGGAGGTTTTTATTAATCCCATGCACATTGCTGAACTGTAAGAAGCTGTGTTTTTGATGGAACAAAAATATGTCGAGTCAAAAACGCACCAAAATCTCATTGTGAACACACAGAGCCTAAGGATGGAGTGGAGTCACATCGGATGCGATACACTAATGATACTCGGCTCCACCTCTGCTGCGAGCGTGATACGAGTGTCCGTGCTCTGTGCTCCAATCCTCTCTCATGAGAGCATCACAGCACAGAAGCGAAGGAGACGGAGAAAGTAATTTCTCCGTCTCCTCCATGGCCTGACTTGGTGTATATCGGACTGCATTGGGATGACATCCGAGTGCAGTGTGAAGTTTCACTAAGACCCTTTGCTAATCCTTTGCATCTAATTTGGTTGTGCCTTTTTTTGCTTTTTGCTTTGTTGCTAAGGTTCAGAGTACTCCCTGCTGGGGGTAGCGCTGGGCCCCGCTCATATGTTACAGCTTGTGGCAGATTTTTCAGTCCCCTGGTGTGTTGTTTGAATTAGAGGCCTACCTAACTATCTACCTACCTTCACCTGTCTGAGTTCTATCGGCTTACAGCACCCAGGTGTGTCACAATGGAACATTTGAAACACATATCACAATGGGCATCCCAAACTGTCTTCCAGCAGTGCGGCAGCAGCCAGCTTCAGTCTGCTGAGGGAGCCTCAGCAGACAGGTAGGGATGGAGCTATGCACACTTGTTGGTTTCAAAGCCAAGCATCAGGAGAGATAAGGTTTCCAAAAGCAGACTGAATTGAATCCAAAGCGAGTTGTCTTTTTAATATATCATTAAATTGACAGCTGGCCTGTGTCGTATTATTCAGTACTGAATATCTGGTCTAAAAGTCTGGAATAAGAGGCGTCTGGTAAGCAGCGGATACTGAAGGTAATAACCTTGTTTTCAGCTGAGGAGCACTGGATTTCAAAATTGGGACTGAAGGAGCGTCTCCTTCAGCAGCTGTACACACGCCCGGACACAGATGCAGCGCTATTCCCCTGCACTCAAGTGCCTTTCTAACCAGCGCGTCCTCTCCTCCCGTGGCACACATACCTGGGCAGGACATACTTCCTCAAACAGTACCAGTCCCATATCAGGGACACAAGCCTGCTATGTACAACATGTGGCATATCCTCTAAATAAATCTCAGCTCCATTTATGGACCTACAGATCATTTTACTAGGACCTTTGTCAGTCCCAATTTTGAAATCCAGTGTTCCTCAACTGAAAACAAGGTTATTACCTTCAGTATCCGCTGCTTACCAGATGCCTCTTATTCCAGAGTTTAAGACCAGATATTGGTTTCAATTCAATTCAGTCTGTTTTTGGAAACCTTATCTCTCCTGATGCTGGGTATTGTAACCAACAAGCGTGCATACCCCCCTCTCTACTTGTCTGCTGTGGCTCCCTCAGTAGACTGAAGCTGGCTGCTGTCGCACAGCTGGAAGACAGTCTGGGCTGCCCATTTTTTACTGCAGAGTATTTTTGCAGATTTGTCATTTTGTGTTTTCTTGTTGTATTTCAGCCATTGGGTGGTGTGAGCACTGTCTGACCGACTTGTTCACATTTTGTGCATGTCACATATGTTTTTTATCTGTTTTTTCCTTGCTCAAAATGGTTTGGGAGACACCACCCCTCTCTTTTGTGACATGCACATAAATGAGCTGCCATAAACCACAAGCCCATATACTAGGAGGTGTCAGTCTGTATCCTGTTCATTTAGACACTGTTCACATGTTCAGGTTTTAAATACATTAGATAGAGACTGCTCCGTGAAGGGTTACCGTGATGTGGTGGAGCAGCTTGGCATATATTTTTTGCAAAAAACTTATCGACTAAATACCCTGTATTTGTTATCCAGCACTTGCTGATTACTGCCATATTTTTTACTGCAGAGTATTTTTGCAGATTTGTTATTTTGTGTTTTCTTGTTGTATTTCAGCCATTGGGTGGCGTGAGCACTGTCCGACCGACTTGTTCACATTTTGTGCATGTCACATATGTTTTTTATCTGTTTTTTCCTTGCTCAAAATGGTTTGGGAGACACCACCCCTCTCTTTTGTGATATGCACATAAATGAGCTGCCATAAACCACAAGCCCATATACTAGGAGGTGCCTGTCTGTATCCTGTTCATTTAGGCACTGTTCACATGTTCAGGTTTTAAATATATTAGATAGGGACTGCTCCATGAAGGGTTACCGTGACGTGGTGGAGCAGCTTGGCATATATTTTTTTTGCAAAAAACGTATCAACTAAATACCCTGTATTTGTTATCCAGCACTAGTAGTGGGAATGTGGACAGAGCAGAAGACATTGCCGGACACACATCAGGGGATCAACCGACGTTACAGAACACCAGTAACACAGGAACAAGTGTTGATTGAGCAGACCACACTATTGAGCAGCAACTGGCGGTCTTGGAGGCCAGGGTAAATACTAGAGACACTGAAGCCAGAGGCCTAATTGGAGCACGGTTAAAATAAATAGTAGTCTACAACCGATATTAAACTTGATGAAATTAGGCCTCAGCCTACACCCTGATGACCCTGGGCTCCAACATCACCAGTTGCTGCTCAGAAGTGTCTTTGGCATGGGTACTCCCTCCTGCCCATCCTGGTTCCAGCATGCCTACTGTTTCCGGGTAGTGTCAACGTCACTTTGCCAACAAAACGTTGTCCTGTCGCATTGCGAGCAGGTTAGCTGAGTCCATGGTGCCTGCAGTTTAGGTGCTTCCTATGTGGGCTGCAGGTTCTGGTAACAAAGGCTGGTTCCGTAGTGCCAATAGGACAAGCACCCCTGTAAGGACTGTGGGTTTCGGTAGTTGCGGCCGGCTCGCGGCCTTGTAACTTTGTTTTTCATGGGTACCTTCTGCTACCCAGCTGGTTCCAGGCAGAGCCTTTTGCCTAGGTGCCTCCTTCTCTGTATCTGTGTGCCAGCAACGTCTGCTGGTCCTTGGTAGTGCTTTCTAGCACAGGTACCTCCGGCTTAGTAACCGGGTTCCAGCACCGTCAGCTGGTTCTCGGCTGTGTCTTTGGCACGGGTACTACTTCCTGCCCATCCTGGTTCCAGCACACCTGCTGTTTCCGGGTAATGTCAACGTCACTTTGCCAACAAAACGTTGTCCTGTCGTGTTGCGGCCGAGTTAGCTGAGTTTATGGTGCCTGCAGTTTAGGTGTTTCCTATGTGGGCTGCGGGTTCTGGTAATAAATCAATTAATCAATCAATTTATTATCGCCAAGTACATATTACATATATACAAGGAATTCTTTGTGGCAAAGAGGCAACATAATATATAACAACAGATACAACAAGTAACATCTAACAAGACAGATACAGTATATAGTCTACACATGACAATTTAATTGTTGAACAGAGAGTGGATAGAAGCTGTTCATATGGCGGTTGGTGCTGCATTTGGGGACTCTGAAGCGACGTCCTGAAGGGAGTAGTTGGAATGAGGAGTGTCCCGGGTGAGAGGGATCGGATGAAATTTTCAATGCGTGGGATCGAATACTCTTATCATAAAGATCCTGGATTTTAGGCAGGGGGAACCTATAATTCTCTCTGCTGTTCTGAAAGTCCTTTGTAAGCGGAGTTTGTCATGCGCAGTGGCTCCCCCATACCAGACTATCAGATAGGAACAAATCACAGATCTGATGACAGCATTAAAGAATAAGATCAGCAGATTCTTAGACAAACCATATCTTTTCAGCTGACGCAGGAAGAACATCCTCTGTTGTGCTTTTCTTATAACAGCATCAACATTTTTCCCCCATTTAAGATCATGAGAGATGATAACACCAAGAAATTTGGTCTCTGTGACCCTAAGAACCACCTCGTCATGGATGTAGATTGGAAGTATCTCATGTTGATCTTTCCTAAAATCCACAACCATCTCAGCAGTTTTTTTAGTGTTGAGTACAAGATTATTGGCTTTACACCAGTCACATATTCTTTTCACCTCTCTCCGATACAAGTCTTCAGAATTTCCCCTGATGAGACCAATCAGTGTGATATCATCGGCAAATTTCAAGATTTTTACTGAGTCTGCTGAAGAGATGCAATCATTCGTATAGAGAGAAAACAGTAACGGGGACAAAACAAAACCCATGAGGTGCCCCGATGTTTGTGACCAAGGTGTCCGAAGTGAATGGTCCAACTTTTACACTCTGTATCCTGGCTGTCAGGAAGTTATAAATCCACAAGCATAAGTTGAGAGGGACTCCAAGAGCTACCATTTTCTTATGAAGTAAATTCGGATCAATGGTACTGAACGCTGAGCTAAAGTCCATGAAAAGAATCCGGACATATGAGTGCAGTTCATCTGTATGATCAAAAATGTACTTCAGTGCCAGATTGACAGTGTCGTTTGCCGAACGATTCTCCTTATAGGCAAACTGAAGCGGGTCCCATAGCTTCTGTGTGAATTTTATCAGGTGGGACATCATAATTCTTTCGAAGACTTTCATAGCTACAGATGTGAGTGCTACTGGTCTATAGTCGTTCAACTCAGAGGATCCCACTTTCTTGGGGACAGGGATAATTGTGGAACTTTTCCAACACTGAGGTACAATGCACTCTTTCAGTGACACATTGTATATATTTGTCAGTATAGGGGCAAGCTTGATAGCACATACTTTCAGACACATTGAAGATACACCATCAGGGCCAGGTGCCTTTTTGACCTTAAGTCCCTTCAGGATGCGTATCACCTCTGCCTCGGAGCTCACTACTTGGGTGTTGCACAATGAATGATCTTTATATGAACAGACTGAGGAGCTTAGAGATGAATAGCCACTGTGTGTAGAGCTTGCCTCAAATCTGCAGTAGAAATCATTTAACTCTGCTGCCAGACTTCTGCTGGGGTTCACTATAGTGGGGTGGCTTTTATAATTGGTGACCTCTCTTAATCCTCTCCATGCAGATCTAGTATCTTTTGATGAGAACCTTTCCTCCAGAATCTTTGCATACTCGTGTTTGGCTAACTTGATCTCTTTAGATAGCGAGTTCCTAAGTTTCTTGAATTCAGTAATATCGCCTGCTTTATAAGCCTCCTCTTTTCTCTTACGGATCAACCTGACTTTATTTGTAAACCACGGCTTGTTGTTTCCCCGAAAGTGGACAGATTTGGATGGAATAAACGTGTCTTCACAAAAACGGATATATGAGGACACTGCATCAACCCATTCATCCAGACCCGAGCATGTTTCCTGGAATACCTCCCAGTCCGTGCATTCAAAGCATGCTTGTAGTTGCAATTTTGCCTCCTCAGACCATGTCTTCTTTGTATAAACTGTAGGTTTGGATGTTTTCAACCTTTGCCTCTAGGCTGGAATTAAATGAATTAGACAGTGATCTGAAAAGCCCAATGCTGCTCTCCTCACTGCCCTGTAGGCCCCTTTTATGACTGTATAGCAGTGATCAAGCGTATTGTTCTCTCTCGTGAAGCAGTTTATATGTTGAGTAAATTTGGGGAGATCCAGGTTGAGTTTTCCTTTGTTAAAGTCCCCCATTACGATCACAAATGCTTCTGGAGATCATTTCTCCCATTCTGATATTTTGCAAGCTAATTCACCAATAGCAGCTTTAACAGATGCTTGAGGGGGAATATATACTGCAACCAGAACCATAGATGAAAACTCTCTTTGAGAGTAAAATGGTCTACAATTGAGTGCAAGGTACTCTAGATCTTGAGAGCAACCTTTTCCCAGTATGTTAACATCACAGCACCAACTAGTGTTGATGTAGAGACATACCCCTCCCCCCCTTTGTTTACCTGAAGCTACACAATCATGGTCAGCTCTGTAGATAACAAAACCAGGTAGATCCAGACTGCAATCAGGGATGGTCTCATTCAACCAGGTCTCAGTAAAACAAAGAGCAGCTGAATTGGCCATATCAGATCTCATGTTACAAAGTAAGCTCAGATCCTCCATTTTGTTAGATAAGGAACGGACATTAGCCAAGTGGAGTGAAGGAAGAGCAGTTCTGAACCCTCTCCTACGAAGGCGTGCCAGGACGCCTCCTCTCCTGCCTCTCTTGCAGTACACCTCCACAGGTTTCACAGAAGTAATGGATTTTATGTTCTCAATTGTTGAATTAGCAATCATGCTCCAAGAAGGGGAGTCCATGAGAAATTGCGGATGATTCCAGAATAATAAATCGTCCCTTGAAATCATAAGAGTAGGTTTACAGAGTGCAGTGGCCATGATTACACTCAGCTTGTAGCTATAAAGACTGAACAGTCACAGCTTAGCAGAGTTAAATGTACAACTTTCCATAAAGGGTGCTCCCAGCACTGCTGGGGGGGAGGGCATGGGTGCAACAAGTCAGGGACATCAGGGGACACGCCAACAGTCAGTCCAAGCCTGCCCAGCTCACCCCTTCAGCTCCACCTGGACCACAAGATCTCCAGAACAAAAGGCTGGTTCCGTAGTGCCAATAGGACAAGCACCCTCTGTAAGGACTGTGGGTTTCGGTAACTGCGGTCGGCTCACGGCGTTGCAACTTTGTTTTTCATGGGTACCTTCTGCTACCCATCCGGGTTCCAGCACCGTCAGCTGGTTCCAGGCAGAGCCTTTGGCCTAGGTGCCTCCTTCTCGGTATCCGAGTTCCAGCAACGTATGCTGGTCCTTGGTAGTGCTTTCTAGCACATGTACTTCCTGCTTAGTAACCATGATCCAGCACCGTCAGCTGGTCCTCGGTAGCGCCATTGGCTCTTGTTCCTTCTGCTGCCCCTCTGGGTTCCAGCACCGTCAGCTGGTTTACAGCTGTGTCTTTGGCACGGGTACTCCCTCCGGCCCAGCCTGGTTCCAGCACGCCAGCTGTTTCAGGGAAGTGTCAACGTCACTTTGTCACCAATACGTTGTCCTGTCGTGTTGCAGTCGGGCTAGCCGTGTGTTGTGAGTTCATTTTCCCCTTCACCATTGAGGTCTGATGAACTCCCTCTTCTGGTGAAGGAAGGTAGTGAGGCTGATTACCAAGCACCTGGGCAGGATGATAATGATGACTGGGTGACGGGAATTACTGACTGGATATAAGGCAGCCGACGCCCTTCTGCCTTGCTGGTGATCTCTCTGAGGGATTCTAGGAGACCAGTCTGATTCCTGCTCCTCAAAAGCTAAGTTTTCTGCTCTACTTTTTGCATTTGTGTTTTGGTTTTGTTTTGCATTGTTTTCCTTGATTTCTGCCATTCCCTGCTGGGGTGAGCTGAATTCCTTTTTGCTCTGTCTTCAGAAAATACCTGAGTACTGGTATAGTCTTTTTGAAGCCTAGCGTCTTCAGGGCTTTATTCCCTATCAGCTGTTGGCTCTTGTTTTGATAGGGTTTTGGCGGATTACAGACATGATTTATTTTGGATATATCTTCATGCATGGATAGGGTACCATCACATTTGCCTAGCTATTGTATCAATGTTGTGACCAGGTATCAACTTTTACCCATACTATACAAATGTATTAGGGAAAAAAAACTTTTGTAGTTCCATCACACGATATAGGAAAATTAAAAAAAGCCTTTATTTAGTCCATCATTAAAAATTACAATACCAAATGTAATAAAAGCATGTGTAGGCTTACGCGTTTCGGATCATATTTGACCCTTAATCATAGCATAAAATACTGGATAAATGTAGCACTTATCAAGGAAAAGCAGCCAAAAAAGGCTGCCTTGGGTAGCACCCACCAGAATCAGCTGTAATACCAGCATTACTAATTCAAGGTTAGCAATAGTACCTCACTGGATTAACACTATGATGCATCCATATCCATTTTGGGGATATGTCAAAAGTAAAAGAAAAGTCAAAGATGCTATAGGATTTTTACAGGATGAAAATGATGAAATGGTAAGACAGGATGTTGAGAAGGCTGAACTTTTAAATTCCTATTTTGCATCTGTTTTCTCTCAGAAAGGAAATGTAACATCAACTGTTATTCACTGTCCTATTAAGGGAATAGAAGAATCCAGGATATCTATAAACAGAAAGATAGTGAGGAAACACTTAGCTAGCCTAAATGAATTCAAGTCTCCAGGTCCAGATGAATTACACCCCAGAGTACTGAAGGAGATAGCAGAAGAAATTTTTGAACTCCTCTCTATAATCTTTGAAAATTCTTGGAGAACAGGAGAAGTGCCAGAAGACTGGAGAAGAGCAAATGTTGTTCCTATCTTCAAAAAGGGGAAGAAGGTGGACCCAGGTAACTATAGGCCGGTGAGTCTGACTTCTATACCAGGAAAGATCTTTGAACAAATTATTAAACAACATGTATGTCAATACCTGGATAAGAATGAAGTGATTAAACAGAGTCAGCATGGGTTTGTAACTAATAAGTCATGTCAGACTAACTTAATTTCCTTCTATGACGGTATCACTGATTGGGTGGATCAAGGAAATGCTGTAGATATAGTATATCTTGACTTCAGCAAAGCATTTGACAAAGTCTCTCATACAATCCTTATTGAAAAAATGATTAAGTATGGAATGGACAAGGCAACTGTTAGGTGGATTCATAACTGGCTTAGTGATCGGACCCAAAGAGTGGTCGTAAATGGCTGCACATCCAGTTGGAAGAATGTCTCAAGTGGGGTACCACAGGGCTCTGTCCTGGGCCCTGTATTGTTCAACATCTTTATCAACGATTTAGATGAAGGAATTGAGGGTAAACTGATTAAATTTGCTGATGACACAAAGCTAGGAGGGATAGCTAATACTAGAGAAGAGAGAGAGAGGATTCAAAAAGATTTAAATAAACTGGAGAAGTGGGCAGCAACTAACAGAATGGTTTTTAACAGGGAGAAATGCAAAGTACTACATCTGGGCAATAAAAATGGAAAAAGCATATATAGAATGGGAGGAATAGGGCTAAGTGACAGCACATGTGAAAAAGACTTGGGTATACTAATAGATCACAGACTGAATATGAGTCAACAGTGTGATGCAGCAGCAAAAAAGGCAAATGCAATTCTAGGATGTATTAACAGAAGCATACAGTCTAGATCACGTGAAGTCATTATTTCCCTCTACTCCTCTTTGGTCAGACCTCATCTGGAATATTGTGTCCAGTTTTGGGCACCACATTTTAAAAAAGACATCAACAAACTGGAGCAAGTTCAGAAAAGAGCGACCAGAATGGTGACCGGTCTGCAAACCCTGTCTTATGAGGAAAGGTTGCAGGATTTGGGAATGTTTAGTTTGCAAAAGAGAAGACTGAGAGGAGACTTAATAGCTGTCTACAAATATCTAAAGGGCTGTCACATTGTAGAAGGATCAACTTTATTCTCATTTGCACAAGGAAAGACTAGAAGCAATGGGATGAAACTGAATGGGAGGAGACACAGATTAGATATTAGAAAAAACTTTTTGACAGTTAGAGTGATCAATGAGTGGAACAGGCTGCCACGAGAAGTGGTGAGTTCTCCTTCAATGGAAGTCTTCAAACAGAGGCTGGACAGACATCTGACTGGGATGATTTAGCGAATCCTGCTTTGAGCAGGGGGTTGGACCAGATGGCCCAGGAGGTCCCTTCCAACTCTACGATTCTATGATTCTATCTTATACAAACATGTTACAATGTGAATTCTCACTTAGTGATAATCTAATGGTTTAGTCACTTTTTAACCAAATTTTTATATATATAAATTCATCAGGAAGGGATGGGATTACAGGCGCACACCACCGCACCCAGCGGAAAAAAAAAAAATTATAAAAAAAACCTTTGAAAAAAAAAAAAAACCTTTGAAAAAAAAAAAAAATTAATAAAAAAAGTTTTTCTTTTTCTTTTTTCCTTTTCCCTCCTCTTCCTTTCAATTTATCTCTATGTTTCCAAATATTTTGGTATAAATACATCAAGTCATGCTTCAAATTTAATCCTGCTGGATATCTGGTGTTAAGTTTTAGAATCCATCGAGCTTCAGTCATGTGGAGTAGTTTAATTCTATCACCACCATGCCGAGGAGCAGGAACAAATTCCAAAGCACTTACTCGCAGGCTGCTCAATTCTCCCTTATGTTCATGCAAAAAATGCTTAGAAGCCTCCGAAAGACTGCGGGTAGTGATTTTATTGATGTCATAAATGTGTTTCGACAACCTTCTTCTTATACTACGACTAGTGGATCCTACATACTGTTTTCTGCATATCGTGCAAAAAATAATATAAACACAGTAATTAGTAGCACAATTCATAAAAGTTTTGAGATTAAATACTTGACCCTCATTGCTTGTAACAGACTTATTATTATTTATCATGAATTTACATAAACCACATGACTTCTGCCCGCATCTAAATGAGCCTTTAGTAGATAACCATGTACAACCTGTTTTACCTGTGTTCTCACTGAGTTCACTGGGAGAGATTATATTTCCTATTGTCAAGGATTTTTTTGGAACAAATTTACAACCATTTTTTAGAATTTCCCTAAGCGTACTATCAGTAGTTAATAATGGTAGATGTTTTCGAACAACATTGATTACTTTGTAGTAATTACTATGATATGTAGTGGAAAAAATCATTTCATTGGAAAAATCTTTCCTATCTGATTTTTTTGACTGAAGTAAATACTGATCTCTACTTTTTTCATTAGCCTTTATTTCAGCTTTTTTGACCTTTTTATAATTATAACCCCTATGTTGTAGCCTTTTTTTGATATTATCACATTCTTCCTTATATTTTCTATCATCGGTGCAGCACCTACGAGCTCTGATGAATTCCCCTGTGGGGATATTCCTGATCACATGTTGTGGTTGTTGACTAGAAGCATGCAAATTGGAATTTCCTGAAATTTTTTTACGGAAAAGCTGACAATCTACTTTTTTGTTTAAACTATCACCACTCAATTGTATGTCGAGAAATCATATCCCTATTAGTATCTACTATGAAGGACAAATTTAAATTATTATCATTAATGTAATCTTTAAAACTAGACACTAAATCATTTGATCCTTTCCACACTATCAAAATATCATCTGTGAATCGTAAATATTGTTCTATATAATCTGAATAAGGATTAAATTCAGAATAAATAAATTTCGACTCCCACCAGTTCATGTACAAATTAGCCAGGGATGGGGAGAATTTAGCTCCCATGGAACATCCCTGACACTGCACATAGAACTGGCGGGAGAATTTAAAGTATTTATTTTGAAGCAGAAATAAAGTAACATCTAAAATAAATTCTTTCATTACATTAGAATAATTGGAGTATATATTCAGTTGATCTGTCAATGCTTGCATAGCTAGGCCATGTGGAATACAAGAATACAGCGTTTTTACATCACAAGTTATCCACATGAAATTCTCATCCCAATTCTGATTTGACATTACTGATAGCACATGTTTGCTGTCTTTCAAATAACTAAAGGGGGTTTTACACTAAGCGATATCGCTAGCAATATCGCTAAAACGTCACTGGTTTTGTGACGTTATAGCGATATTGCTAGCGATATCGCTATGTGTGATACTTACCTCCGACCGGCTCCCCCGCTGTCCATCGCTGATCGCGCGAGAATGTCCGGCTCCATTTCTCGTCGGGCGCTTCCTGCTGGGCTTCCTGCTGTGACGACGAGCGACGCGTGGAGGCGGGCTGGAGGACGTCAGGATCGCTGTGTGTGAATGGTAAGTATCGTGCGCTGCGTCGCTGCTGCATCGCTGTGAGATCTTTCTGTATGAAAGCTCACTAGCGATCATTTAGCGATGCACCAGCGATCCTGACCGGGTCGGATCGCTGGTTGGATCGCTGGTGCATCGCTAAATGTAAAAGGGCCTTAAGTGACATAACTACCAATGGTTGCAATCTCTCATCTAACCAAGAACCAAGTCTTTCCAATAATGAATCCACACCTGACACTATAGGTCGAAAAGGGGGAGGAAAAAGCCCTTTATGGGTTTTAGGTAGGGCATGAAAAATGGGAATTTTGGGATTTACTGGTAATAGGAATTCTTTTTGTTTTAAATTGAGAATGCCTAGATCAAATCCTTCTTGTAAAATTTTTTCCAATTTTATTTTTATAGTTTGAGGGGGATCCCCATCTATTTTCTTATAAGCATGGCTATCATTTAAAATGTTATTAACCTCTCTTACATATAGGGTCTTATCCAATATTACCACTTATCCCCCCTTATCAGCATTCTTCACTAAAATGTTTGGATTATTTCGTATGTTTTTTAAAGCTTTTCTTTCTCCCTTGGATAAATTATCCCCCTTGTTATTATTGGAAAACACTGATTTTAATTCTCGTTCCACAGAGAGCTGACACTCATCCATAATGGGGGCTCTTGATTGTAAGGGATAGAAATCCACATTTGGCACTCTAGAAACCACACTGTTATCACCGACAAAATTGTCCCTTTGTGAAGAATCAGATAAAGAATTAAATTCTGTCAAGGCAAATTGTTCTCTAAACGTGAGTCCTGCATATTCATTAACTGGTAAGAAAGAGGTATTAATTTCAGCAGCTGATTGATCCTGGTCGAAAAAATGTTTCTTAATGGTTAATCTCCTCGCAAATTTATTTACATCCAAAATTGTAGAAAAAAAATCTCCATTGTTCTTAGGCACAAAGTTAAGCCCTTTGCGCAATACTTTCAGTTCATTATTAGTAAGAATATATGCAGATTGATTTAGGACCGTAAACTGATTTATTTGTGATACCTCGTTCTGTAATTGTATTTTCTGCGTTTTAGCTCTGTGCTTACGCCCGCTCTTCTATAGGATTTTGATTTGGATCTATGTTTGGGGTTACTCCGTTTATTGCCCCACTAGATCCTTCCCCTGAACTACAACAATCATTTTCGTCTTCTTCCATTTCTCCATCAGTCATTTCAAGTTCAGAGGAACTAAAAGTAACTTGTGATGTTCCTCCACCTCCTAAAATCCTATTAACACTTTAGTTTTCAACAATGATATCCTCTAATTTATCCAATCTATCCATAATGTTAGATCTCAGTTTCTTATATGTGGCATTATCAAAAGATTCTGTCAAAGAATTTTCAATTTCTTTGATTTTTAGATCAAGTTCTTTTACTTTTTTTTGCTCATAATCTATAAGAAGCTCCATAAGCTTAAGCGAACATCCCATCAAAATGTCATTCCATTCTTTTTGGAAAACTTCATCAAATTGAACAGTAGACTGTTTTTTTATTCTTAATCCTCTGGGAATCATCAAATTTTCTACGTACTTTTCAAGCATAATATGATCCCACCAGGTTCTCAGGCGTATAGACAGGAGTTTCTCTAATTGTTGCATGTTATGTCTTAAATCAGCCTGACCTTCCATATTAGGATTTCCCTTATTTTTGGAGACTATAGTTGCCACTTTTGCCAGTTTGGATTTATCGATTAAACTCAGGATTAAAGTATCCTTGAAAGTGACTTCCATTTTCTCAGAAAATTTTTAATCCAAATGAAAGGGGAATTAGGAGAGTGTGACAAACACCTATAACTCCTGTGGGCAGCTGTAACGCTGTTATTAGTGAAGGATAAAAATTCCTTCAGCGTTAATAAACCAGCGAGCACGAAAAATTTCAGACAGTAACAATATCAGGCAATATAGAATTAATCTTCAGCTCACCTGGTCCAGCCTGCCCAGTCCCCCTTTCCATGATCTCGGTGCACGAAATGAATCCATCCCCATCTGGGAGAAGATTCTTGGTGAAAAAAAAACTTTTGTAGTTCCAGCACACGATATAGGAAAATTAAAAAAAGCCTTTATTTAGTCCATCATTAAAAATTACAATACCAAATGTAATAAAAGCATGTGTAGGCTTACGTGTTTCGGATCATATTTGACCCTTAATCATAGCATAAAATACTGGATAAATGTAGCACTTATCAAGGAAAAGCTACCAAAGAAGGCTGCCTTGGGTAACACCCACCAGAATCAGCTGTAATACCAGCATGCATCATAGGGTTAATCCAGTGAGGTACTATTGCTAACCTTGAATTAGTGATGCTGGTATTACAGCTGATTCTGATGGGTGTTACCCAAGGCAGCCTTATTTGGTTGCTTTTCCTTGATAAGTGCCACATTTATCCAGTATTTTATGCTATGATTAAGGGTCAAATATGAATCGAAACGCGTAAGCCTACACATGCTTTTATTACATTTGGTATTGTAATTTTTAATGATGGACTAAATAAAGGCTTTTTTTAATTTTCCTATATCGTGTGCTGGAACTACAAAAGTTTTTTTTTCACCAAGAATTTTCTCCCAGATGGGGATGGATTCATTCCGTGCACCGAGATCATGGAAAGGAGGACTGGGCAGGCTTGGCCAGGTGAGCTGAAGATTAATTCTATATTGCCTGAAATGTATTAGGGGAGTCTTAGAGGGCTACATTACTAACCACATTGGTTCACTCCAATAGTCATGGAGTGAATTTTTAATGTTTTTAATCATGTCATGGTCTGTTTGATATTCAATAAAATTATTTTGTGTATATATATTGTGGTGATCCCAGTCCTTTTTGGTCAGTAGCTTTTTCTCTGTTTTGTGCATTGTCTACTTTGTACTGACCACTGGTGTATCCCCTTGTTCATTGTTGGTGGTGCCCTCCACACCTTCTCTATTATAGTGAATTGTTCTGAGGCCTCATAAGCCACTTTTCTTTGTTGGAGTGTTGGCACACTGTTGTATTATCTACCATCATATATTGGGATGGACTTGGCAGCTAGGGAGGCGGTCTGGAACAATCAGGTCCAGGGGATTTTCGAGGATGTCAAGACCACTCCGCCGGCTTTGAACAATGGTGTTAAACAAACTGATTTTGACAGCATCTCCAGAGATTTGGTGAACCTACACAAGTCTCTGACCAAGACTTGGTGGAACATCAAGAGTTTGGAGGAGTATAAGACGTTTGGTCTTGTCCCTCGTGGTCTGAGGGTTCAGATATTTCCAGCCTGGGAGGCGGAATGTACATTTCAGAAAACGTGGGAAGGTGGATTATTTCAGTGTTCCACTATTCTTATGAATTTACTTATAGAACATGATCGATCATCTCTAACTAATATCAAAGAGAAACTCAAAGTCTGAGTCCAAAATGATGACTTATGATGCTAAAACACTAGTTGAACCATTGCAGATTCGTCTCAAAAATACCAGTATGAGAAAGATATAATAGGGGGCAAAAAGCGTAAATTTAAACGTGACCAAATGGATTTTAATAATGGAAAGGCCTATAAGTGGGTGCATAAGGGAAATAAAAGACGATTTTTTCCTGATAACACTCTCAAAAAGGATAATTCAACAGCAGCGGAATCCCAGTCGAGCGATTTTTTATCATCAGAACAGAGCGACCTAGAAGGCGCTGTCGGAGGGGCAGACATGGCAAAAGATCCAAAAAAGAAAAACAGGGGGTAAAGACAGTGGTCTCCCAAATATCGGAGGGAAACCAGGCAGAAGCGGAAATACTGAATGCCTCACTGGCCTTCCCAACCCCCTCTCCAACAATGCCTGGGCTTAATCAGGGTAAGCTGTCTATTATAAATTTGTCACAATATGAACTATCAGAGATCTTGTTTCATTATTGGAGGAGAATGAGCATCCCATGACCAGGACACGCTTTAAGGGACGTCTACACTCCCAGGCCACCCCAAGCTTCTCACTCTTCCCTGTCATACAAATCTTTTTTGATGCGGTGAGTAAGGATATACGATCTCTGGATGATAAACCAAATTATTTGAACAACATTAATCAATCAGAAAGAAAGGCTATACGGGAACTGGGCAATAATAGAGATCTGGTCATTAGGGAGGCAGACAAAGGGGGGGAATATTGTTATCTGGCCTGTCGAACTTTATGTTAAGGAGGCTAAACAACAATTAAATAATTCTGTTTTACCAGCTACTTCCATCTGATCCCACTGCCGTGTTCAATTCAAGATTGGAAAAACTACTCTTCATGGCGCTGGCACGTAATGTCATTAACCAGAAAGAAAAAGATTTTTTGACAACCCACCATTCAAAAATCCCGACTTTCTACATGCTGCCTAAAGTGCACAAGTCGATTCAAGAACCGCCAGGTCAATTGTGTCGGGGATTGGGGGGATCCAAAGAAGCCATGCATGTACGTTGATTTCTTTTTACAACCGTTGGTAACTAGCCTGGTTTCTTTCATTAATGATACATCGTATTTATTGGCTATACTCAGCGATTTACAAATTCCCCCCAATACCTTCATCGTTACTCTTGACGTTGAATCATTATACAGCAACATACGACATGAGTTGGGAATTCAAGCGGTATCTTTTTTCTTGGAACAACATACCACTGGTGATCGACAACATGATTCCTTCATTGTGGACTTACTGCACTTTATCCTGGACAAGAATTATTTTGTCTTTGACCGCTCCTTCTACAGGCAGGTATCCGGCACTGCGATAGGCGCACGTTGTGCGCCGTCGTATGCTAATTTATTTTTGGGGTGGTGGGAGGTCAACCATGTTTATGGGTTGCCAGAGTTCAAACACCATGTGTTTAAATGGTGTCGATATATTGATGATGTGTTTCTTTTCTGGACAGGGTCTTTGGATGATTGCCAGAAATTTATACATCTGCTTAATGATAATGCCTTTAATATCCATCTCACAGCAAACTTCTCGGGTTCTGTGGCGGAATTTCTTGATCTAAATTTGACACTAGAAGAAGGTACTGTGAAGACCTCACTATACCGGAAACCTACATCTACCAACAGTATTCTACACTATTCAAACTTCCATCCGGACCACTTAAAAAATAGCATCCCAAAAGGACAATTCTACCGGGTAAGAAGGAATTGCTCTGAGCAACAGGACTTTCTTACTCAAGCACGGGATTTGACAGATCGCTTTAAGAACAGGGGATACCCTCAAAAAATCATCTCTAGGGCTTTTCAGACAGCTAAGAGTAGCAATCGGCGACAATTACTACAGCCTAGAGTGCGGAATACCACTAAACCCATAGGGTTGGTTACCACGTATAATAATCAATGGCATAGTATACATGGTATATTATGTAAATATTGGGATATGCTTGTGAATGATCCAAAACTGGCACCGCATATTGATTCAAGGCCCACTCTGGTTGCTAGAAGGGCACAGTCCCTGAAGGACTCACTCTGTCACAGCCATTTCAAAAGGCCCACTCACAGTTTAAACAGGGGCATACGCCTAGTGGGTACTTTTGCTTTTGTTGGATGTAATATCTGCCACCTTACAGTGGGAAGAGAAGGAGTTGTTCTCCCTACGTTAAAGTCTCCTATTTTTTCTAAAACCTATTTTAATTGTAGATCCAGGAATTTGGTTTATGCTCTGGTTTGCCGCTGTCCCAAGATCTATATTGGTCAAACTACACAGGAACTTCGTAAAAGAGTCCAGCAACATCTGTCTAATATTAATATGGCGAGGGTTGACAAAGAAAAAGGTAAAACTTTGACTTCAGTTGCCCTGCACTTTTTGCGTGATCACAACGGTTGTAGCACTGGTATGCGGGTCATGGGCCTCGAATCAGTGATGCTGGACATTCGTGGAGGGAATATTTCCTTGGAGATTTTGAAACGGGAGTCCAAGTGGATTTTTAATCTTAAGAGCCGGACGCCATTAGGATTAAATGAGGACCTTCTTTTTACTGGTTTTTATAAACAGGTTTGAAACAATTTTTGATCATTACACATGTGTTCTATTCACAGATTCGGCCATTTCTCATTTGGTCTGATTTGGATCCCTGATTGTGGATTATGCCTTTTTGAGATTATTCCTCTTCTCTGGATCCTATGGCACATTCCTCCATTCCATTTGATGAATATGCGAATATTGAACCAATACTGGAGGTTTCCCTGCCCTATTGGACTCTTCTCCACATTACCCTTCTTTCTGACAAACCTGTGTTTATTGAACCAACTCTGGACATCTTCTGGAATGGGTCGATTATAAAAACTCAATGATGCATTTGGACTTGTGAATAATTTGATATGTCAATTTCTTTCCTTTCTTGATATCCATGGATCCATCTGGGTTGGGTTCATAATATGTAGGGTATCTATTGTTGTATTTAATATCTAACACTTCCAGGTTTGGATTCAACAGTATCTCTGTCCTCCACTGAGTTGTGTCTGTTGGGGACTCTGGTGTGTGTGCAGCAGATCTCATGTTATTCATGGTGGAGCCTGTGGATGATCATCTTAATATACAACCATACTTGCACATGGGACTACTTAGGTTTCCCATTCTCAGGATTGGTAGTGGAGATGGCTCTTATATTCTGGGTATTTATATACCCATTTAACATTTCTAAAACAGACATGGGCATTGGTTAATAGACTTTAATAATTTGTCTATGTGTACGATACACTCAATTAGTTTTGCATACGTTTAGGCATGGATTGACACTATGATAATGCATGGGTCTTATTTGTCATACATCATTGTCTCTTTGGTCTATTTGTCCATACCTCCTTATTTTCTGTCTCATTGGGGGATTAGTCTGTAACGTAATATGATCTTTTTCAATAATAAAAACATCAGTATATCTATTTGGCTACCTATATGAATATAAGTGTATAACGGTAATTCTGGTCGCTGGTTTTATATTGCTCTTTAATTCAATCACTGGGAATTAGTGTTGAGTGATACCGTTCGATACCCAAAAATATCGTATCGGATGGTATCGCCCGATACGAAAAAAATATCGGGTATCGCCGATTCCGATATCGGAAGTCCCATTCAAGTCAATGGGACTTCCAGTATCGGAATTAAAAAAAGCCCTTTATTTCCTTGTTGGCTAATTCTACATATTTGAAAACAAATAAGAATCATGTAGAATGTATTGTGGGAGGTGGAGGAGACATTAAAAGCATAGTGGTTTATTCAAATCACATGGCATAGCATTAATTCCAATTTTTTTTTTCAAGACGTTCGGAGTTAAAAAGATATTGACTATGTTAACCTTTTTTATATTTAGTCAGATATGTATGTTTCACAACTTCCATGCTCTTCACCTTCTTTTGTACTTCTCCCACACTTTCTCCTTCATGATCCGCAGCAGTAGCATTTTTTTCATCAACTTTTTCTTCACCTTATTCATCTTCTTCTTCTTCATCTTCTTCCCATTAATTTTTTTTTTCCATTCTTCATATTCTTCTTATTTAGCTATTATTAATTTTCATATGCTATTTCTTCATCTTCTTCCTATTCTTCTTTTTCTTCATTTTCTTATGGTGACAGGCATTCCTGTAGTACTTATCTATAAAAGTAATAAGATTACACCTTACGTTCTGCCTGTCACAAAAGATTTACAACAGGATTTGTCCGCGTTCAGTTTGGCCTGCAGTAGCAGGCATTTTCCAGGGGCACCACGAGGAGGAACGGACTCACCCCCATTTACTGCTTAGTCTTCTTCTGCTTATAATTTTGATTTCTTCTATGCTGATTTTTTGTCTTATGCTTAATGTTCTTCTGCTTTCTGTTCTTCTGCTTTTGCTTCTTCTGCTTCTTGTTCTTCTGTCTTTTGTTCTGTATCTTGGTGGTTGTCTTCATGTTCTTTGTCCTCTTGGTCTTATTATTTAGGGTCATATTTCTGGTCTTCTTTGGTGTGGTCTTCAGGGTCATCGTCATGGAGATCAATAAGGATTACCAAAGACAATTTCAAAAAGCTTGATCTTGGAAATGTAGCAGAAGGTACAAGAAGGCTGAGAAACTGGCGAGAACCAGCAGACAGTGCTGGCACCCGGATGGGTAGCAGAAGGAACAAGAGCCAATGGCACTACCGAGGACCAACTGACGGTGCTGGACCACGGTTACTAAGCAGAAGGTACCTGTGCTAAAAAGCACTACCAAGGACCAGCTGACGGTGCTGGACCTCGGATACCGAGATGGAGGCACCTAGGCCAAAGGCTCTGGCGAGAACCAGCAGACAGTGCTGGCACCCGGATGGGTAGCAGAAGGAACAAGAGCCAATGGCACTACCGAGGACCAACTGACGGTGCTGGACCACGGTTACTAAGCAGAAGGTACCTGTGCTAAAAAGCACTACCAAGGACCAGCTGACGGTGCTGGACCTCGGATACCGAGATGGAGGCACCTAGGCCAAAGGCTGTGGCGAGAACCAGCAGACAGTGCTGGCACCCGGATGGGTAGCAGAAGGAAAAAGAGCCAATGGCACTACCGAGGACCAACTGACGGTGCTGGACCATGGTTACTAGGCAGGAGGTACCTGTGCTAGAAAGCACTACCAAGGACCAGCTGACGGTGCTGGACCTCGGATACCGAGATGGAGGCACCTAGGCCAAAGGCTCTGGCGAGAACCAGCAGACAGTGCTGGAACCCGGGTGGGTAGCAGAAGGTAGCCATTGAAAGCAAAGTAGCCAGGCCGCAAGGCGGCCGCAGTTACCGAAACCCACAGTCCTACAGGGGGTCCATGTCCCATTGGCACTACGGATCCAGCCTTCAGTGCCAGTTCCCGCAGCCCACATAGGAGTCACCTAAACTGCAGGCACCATAGAGTCGGCTAACCCGGCCGCAAGATGACAGGACAACGGATTGGTGGCATAGTGACCTTGACACTACCCGGAAACAGCAGGCGTGCTGGAACCAGGCTGGGCAACAGGGAGTCCCTGTGCCAAAGACACTGCCGAGAACCAGCTGACGGTGCTGGAACCCAGATGGGTAGCAAAAGCTATAAGAGCCAATGGCACTACCGAGGAACAGCTGACGGTGCTGGACCATGGTTACTAGGCAGGAGGTACTTGTGCTAGAAAGCACTACCAAGGACCAGCTGACGGTGCTGGACCTGGGATACCGAGATGGAGGCACCTAGGCAAAAGGCTCTGGCGAGAACCAGCAGACAGTGCTGGAACCCGGGTGGGTAGCAGAAGGTACCCATTCAAAGCAAAGTAGCCAGGCCGCAAGCCGGCCGCATTTACCGAAACCCACAGTCCTACAGTGGGTCCATGTCCCATTGGCACTACGGATCCAGCCTTCAGTGCCAGTTCCCGCAGCCCACATAGGAGTCACCTAAACTGCAGGCACCGTAGAGGCGGCTAACCCGGCCGCAAGACGACAGGACAACGGATTGGTGGCATAGTGACCTTGACACTACCCGGAAACAGCAGGCGTGCTGGAACCAGGCTGGGCAACAGGGAGTCCCCATGCCAAAGACACTGCCGAGCACCAACTGGCGTTGTTGGAGCCCAGGGACAATCATGGTGTAGGCCGAGACCTACTTGGTGGCAGTTTTAGATTGTTTTTAGGCTACAACAGACTGTTAACGTGCTCCAATTAGGCATCTGTCTCCACTCTGTTTCCAGGATTTCACGTGACTACCAACACCACCAGTTTATGCGTACAGTAGCCGTCTGCCCAATCCACACGTGTTCCTGTGTTACTGGGATTCTGTAATGTCAGCAGATCCCCTGATGTGTGTCTGCCACTGTCTCATGCTCTGTCCACATTCCCACCGCTTGCAGTGGGAAGGTGGACAGCGCAGGAGACAGTGGCGGACACACATTGGGGGATCTGCTGACGTAACAGAACCCCACTAACACAGTAATACGTGTGGAATGCGTGGACGGCAACTGTGAGCAGGAACTGGCGGTGTTGGAGGTCAGGGGAAATACTAGAGACAGAGTGGAGACAGAGGCCAAATCAGAGAATGTTTAAATCTGAAGTAGTTACAATTTGGAGGCAGCAGCAGTTTGCCCTCCACACAGCAGGGGATCAGCTGACGTTACCGAACCCCACTTTCACATGAACGAGTGTGTTTTTCTGTGTGGACAGCACTTCCGAGCACCAACTAGCATTGTTGGAACCCAGGGACAATCATGGTGCAGGCCGAGGCCTACTAGGAGCCAGGTTTAAAGCTGAGGTATTTTGACTTTGGAGGGAGCAGGACACTTTGCCCTCCACACAGCAGGGGATCAGCTGACGTTACTGACCCCCACTTTCACATGAACGAGTGTGTTTTTCTGTGTGGACAGCACTTCTGAGCACCAACTAGCGTTGTTGGAGCCGAGGGAGAACCAGGGTGCAGGCCGAGGCCTACTTGGTGGCAGTTTTAGATTGTTTGTAGGCTACAACAGACTGTCAACGTGCTCCAATTAGGCATCTGTCTCCACTCTGTTTCCAGGATTTCACGTGAATACCAACACCGCCAGTTTATGCGTACAGTAGCTGTCTGCCCAATCCACACGTGTTCCTGTGTTACTGGTGTTCTGTAATGTCAGCAGATCCCCTGATGTTTGTCTGCCAATGTCTCCTGCTCTGTCCACATTCCCACCACTTGCAGTGGGAAGGTGGACAGCGCAGGAGACAGTGCCGGACACACATTGGGGGATCAGCTCACGTTACAGAACACCAGGAACACAGGAACAAGTGTGGAATGCGTGGACGGCAACTGTGAGCAGGAACTGGCGGTGTTGGAGGTCAGGGGAAATACTAGAGACAGAGTGGAGACAGAGGCCAAATCAGAGAATGTTTAAATCTGAAGTAGTTACAATTTGGAGGCAGCAGCAGTTTGCCCTCCACATAGCAGGGGATCAGCTGACGTTACCCAACCCCCACTTTCACATGAACGAGTGTGTTTTTCTGTGTGGACAGCACTTCCGAGCACCAACTAGCGTTGTTGGAACCCAGGGACAATCATGGTGTAGGCCGAGGCCTACTAGGAGCCAGGTGTAAAGCTGAGGTATTTTGACTTTGGAGGGAGCAGGACACTTTGCCCTCCACACAGCAGGGGATCAGCTGACGTTACTGACCCCCACTTTCACATGAACGAGTGTGTTTTTCTGTGTGGACAGCACTTCTGAGCACCAACTAGCGTTGTTGGAGCCGAGGGAGAACCAGGGTGCAGGCCGAGGCCTACTTGGTGGCAGTTTTAGATTGTTTGTAGGCTACAACAGACTGTCAACGTGCTCCAATTAGGCATCTGTCTCCACTCTGTTTCCAGGATTTCACGTGACTACCAACACCACCAGTTTATGCGTACAGTAGCCGTCTGCCCAATCCACACGTGTTCCTGTGTTACTGGTGTTCTGTAATGTCAGCAGATCCCCTGATGTTTGTCTGCCAATGTCTCCTGCTCTGTCCACATTCCCACCACTTGCATTGGGAAGGTGGACAGCGCAGGAGACAGTGCCGGACACACATTGGGGGATCAGCTCACGTTACAGAACACCAGGAACACAGGAACAAGTGTGGAATGCGTGGACGGCAACTGTGAGCAGGAACTGGCGGTGTTGGAGGTCAGGGGAAATACTAGAGACAGAGTGGAGACAGAGGCCAAATCAGAGAATGTTTAAATCTGAAGTAGTTACAATTTGGAGGCAGCAGCAGTTTGCCCTCCACACAGCAGGGGATCAGCTGACGTTACCGAACCCCACTTTCACATGAACGAGTGTGTTTTTCTGTGTGGACAGCACTTCCGAGCACCAACTGGCGGTGTTGGAGCCCAGGGACAATCATGGTGCAGGCCGAGGCCTACTAGGAGCCAGGTGTAAAGCTGAGGTATTTTGACTTTGGAGGGAGCAGGACACTTTGCCCTCCACACAGCAGGGGATCAGCCGACGTTACCGAACCCCACTTTCACATGAACAAGTGTGTTTTTCTGTGTGGACAGCACTTCCGAGCACCAACTGGCGGTGTTGGAGCCCAGGGACAATCATGGTGCAGGCCGAGGCCTACTAGGAGCCAGGTGTAAAGCTGAGGTATTTTGACTTTGGAGGGAGCAGGACACTTTGCCCTCCACACAGCAGGGGATCAGCCGACGTTACCGAACCCCACTTTCACATGAACGAGTGTGTTTTTCTGTGTGGACGGCACTTCCGAGCAACAACTGACGATGTTGGAGCCCAGGGATAGTCATTTTGTAGGCTGAGGTATACTTGGAGGCAGTTTAAGATAAGACGTTGTTTGAATTTGGAGGCAGCAGCAGTTTGCCCTCCACACAGCAGGGGATCAGCTGACATTACTGACCCCCACTTTCACATGAACAAGTGTCTTTTTCTGTGTGGACAGCACTTCCGAGCACCAACTAGCGTTGTTGGAGCCCAGGGAGAACCAGGGTGTAGGCCGAGGCCTACTTGGTGGCAGTTTTAGATTGTTTGTAGGCTACAACAGGCTGTCAACGTGCTCCAATTAGGCATCTGTCTCCACTCTGTTTCCAGGATTTCACGTGACCACCAACACCGCCAGTTTATGCGTACAGTAGTCGTCTGCCCAATCCACACGTGTTCCTGTGTTACTGGGATTCTGTAATGTCAGCAGATCCCCTGATGTGTGTCTGCCACTGTCTCCTGCTCTGTCCACATTCCCACTGCTTCCAGTGGGAAGGTGGACAGCGCAGGAGACAGTGGCGGACACACATTGGGGGATCTGCTGACGTAACAGAACCCCAGTAACACAGGAACACGTGTGGAATGCGTGGACGGCAACTGTGAGCAGGAACTGGCGGTGTTGGAGGTCAGGGGAAATACTAGAGACAGAGTGGAGACAGAGGCCAAATCAGAGAATGTTTAAATCTGAAGTAGCTAAAATTTGGAGGCAGCAGCAGTTTGCCCGCCACACAGCAGGGGATCAGCTGACGTTACCGAACCCCACTTTCACATGAACGAGTGTGTTTTTCTGTGTGGACAGCACTTCCGAGCACCAACTGGCGTTGTCGGAGCCCAGGTAAAATGAGGTAGTAGGCCAAGGCCTACTTGGAGCCAGGTGTAAATCTGAGGTTGTTTGACTGTGGAGGGAGCAGGACACTTTGCCATACACACAGCAGGGGATCAGCTGACGTTACCGAACCCCACTTTCACATGAACGAGTGTGTTTTTCTGTGTGGACAGCACTTCTGAGCACCAACTGGCGGTGTCGGAGCCCAGGGAAAATCAGGTAGTAGGCCTAGGCCAACTTGGTGGCAGTTTGCGATTGTTTCTAGACTACTACTAACTGTCAACGTACTCCAATTAGGCATCTGTCTTCACTCTGTTTCGAGTATTTCCTCTGGCTTCAAACCACGCCAGTTGCTGCTCTGAAATGCCGTCTGCACAACCCACACTTGTTCCTGTGTTACTGGGGTTCTGTAACAGCAGCTTCTCCCTAGAGGTGAGTCAGGCAATGTCTCCTGCTCTGTCCACATTTCCACTACAAGTAGTGGGAATGTAGACAAAGCAGGAGACATTGCCGTGCTCAACTCTGGAGATGAGCAGATGTTACAGGACCCAGGTACCACAGGAACAAGTGTGGATTGTGCAGACGGCACTTGAGAGCAGAAACAGGCGGTGTTGTAGGCCGGAGGAAATACTCAAAACAGAGTGGAGACAGAGGGCAAATCAGAGAACATATTAAATCAGAGGTAGTCAGAAGCTGTAGGCAGCAGGAGAGTTTGCCGTACACACAGCAGGGGATCAGCTGACGCTACCGAACCCCACTTACACATGAGCGAGTGTTTTGTCTGTGCGGACAGCACTTCCGAGCACGAACTGGCGTTGTCGGAGCCCAGGGAAAATGAGGTAGTAGGCCGAGGCCTACTTGGAGCCAGGTGTAAATCTGAGGTTGTTTGACTGTGGAGGGAGCAGGACACTTTGCCATACACACAGCAGGGGATCAGCTGACGTTACCGAACCCCACTTACACATGAGCGAGTGTTTTGTCTGTGCAGACAGCACTTCTGAGCACCAACTGGCAGTGTCGGAGCCCAGGGAAAATCAGGTAGTAGGCCGAGGCCTACTTGGTAGCAGTTTGCGATTGTTTCTAGACTACTACTAACTGTCAACGTACTCCAATTAGGCCTCTGTCTTCACTCTGTTTTGAGTATTTCCTCTGGCTTCCAACCACGCCAGTTGCTGCTCTGAAATGCCGTCTGCACAACCCACACTTGTTCCTGTGTTACTGGGGTTCTGTAACAGCAGCTTCTCCCTAGAGGTGAGTCAGGCAATATCTCCTGCTCTGTCCACATTTCCACTACAAGTAGTGGGAATGTAGACAAAGCAGGAGACATTGCCGTGCTCTACTCTGGAGATGAGCAGATGTGACAGGACCCAGGTACCACAGGAACAAGTGTGGATTGTGCAGACGGCACTTGAGAGCAGAAACAGGCAGTGTTGTAGGCCGGAGGAAATACTCAAAACAGAGTGGAGACAGAGGGCAAATCAGAGAACATATTAAATCAGAGGTAGTCAGAAGTTGTAGGCAGCAGGAGAGTTTGCCGTACACACAGCAGGGGATCAGCTGACGTTACCGAACCCCACTTACACATGAGCGAGTGTTTTGTCTGTGCGGACAGCACTTCTGAGCAACAACGGACGTTGCTGTAGTCCAGGAAATAAAGTTCAGGTCATAGAAACATGAACACAACAGGAGACCTGGATCCTGTTGCCAGCCAATTATTTATTCTGGAAGAGGACTGGCAAATTCAGGTGAGATCCAGGCCTTGTTCATTTTCACAAAAGTAAGCTGGTCAACATTATCGGTGGATAGTCGCGTGCGACGGTCTGTTACCACACCACCTGCAGCACTAAAGACACGTTCCGATAATACACTGGCAGCAGGGCAAGCCAGCACCTCCAATGCATACTGGCTAAGCTCTGGCCATGTATCCAGCTTAGAGACCCAATACTTGAATGGGGAAGAGCCATCTGGGAGAACACTAACAGGGCACGACAAGTAGTCTGTCACCATCTGACGGAAACGTTGCCTCCTGCTGACTGGAGCCGTCTGTGATGGTGTAGCCGTTTGTGGCGGTCCCACAAAACTTTTCCACATTTGGGCCATACTGGCCTTGCCTTGTCCTGCGGCACTGCCTCTGCTACCTCTTTGTGCAGAGCTTCCTCCACTGCCTCTACCCACATGGCTGCTTTGAAAAGCACTACCAGCAACACTTGTGGGGGGAATGGAGAACATGATGGCCTGCACAAGTGTTTCTTGGTACTCCCGCATTTTTCGCTCCCGGTTCAACTGTGGTATGAGGCTTTGTAAGTTGTCCCGGTAGCGAGGATCTAGGAGGGTGTACACCCAATAATCAGCCGTGTGGAGAATGTTGGCGATGCGGCGGTCATTTAACAAGCACTGCAGCATGAAATCAACCATGTGCTGCAGACTGCCAACTGGACCGGAAACGCTGTCCCCAGCTTGAGGCAGCATCTCTGCCTGCTCAGCATCACCCCACCCTCGCTGTACACACTGACTACTAGAGCCTTGTGTACCTCCCTCCTCTGGAGAGATGTGTTCCTCCTCCTCCATTGACTCCTCGTCATCCTCCTCACTAAGTGTCCCCTGCCTGGGCCTTTGTGTGGAAGCACGTTGCGCAGACTTGCCAGAAGCAGATGGCATTTCTGACTGCTCATCCTCGACCTCTTCAAAAACCTCCTCACTTAGTGCTTGTAAGGTTTTTTGAAGCAGACAGATGAGAGGGACAGTCATGCTGATTAGTGCATCATCTGCACTGGCCATCCGCGTGGAGTCATCGAAGGCACGCAAAACTTGGCAGATGTCCCTCATAGTGGCCCACTCAGTGGTGGTGAAGTGTGTTCGGCGCACAGTGCGACTTGTTTGCGCCTGATGCAGCTGGTACTCCATTACTGCTGCCTGCTGCTCACACAACCGCTCCAACATATGTAACGTTGAATTCCACCTGGTGGGGAGGTCACATATGATGCGATGTTCTGGCAGGCGGAATCGGCGTTGCAGAGATGCAATGCGCGATCTTGCCATGCTGGAACGCCGCAAGTGAGCACACTCTCGGCGATCCTTGTGCAGCAGTGCATCAAGATCCGGATAGTCCCTCAGAAAGCTCTGCACGACCAAATTGAGCACGTGTGCCAGACATGGTATGTGAGTGAGGTTGCCTAGGCCCAGAGCTGCCACTAGATTTCGGCCATTGTCACTCACTACCAAACCTGGCTGGAGATTCGCTGCCACAAACCACACATCGCTCTCCTGCTTGATGGCATTCCAGAGCTCCTGTGCTGTGTGGCTCCGATTCCCCAAAGAAATTAATTTAAGGACGGCCTGTTGATGTTTGGCCACACCTGTGCTCATATCTGGCCTAACAGGCTCACGCAGTGCTGATTCCGAGGAACTAGAGTAGGAGGAGGACTCAATATGTACAGACTGCACTCCTGCAATCCTTGGAGTTGGCAGAATACGTACAGAGCCACTCTCCAGATCTGTACCCGGCTCCACAACATTGGCCCAATGGGCAGTGAGGGAAAGGTATCATCCCTGTCCATGGCTACTGGTCCACGCATCGGTGGTCAGGTGGACCTTGCTACTAACGGCATTTAGTAGCGCATTTTTAATTTTTCCCTCCACATGCTTTTGCAGGGCAGGGACAGCTTGCCTGCTGAAATAAAAGCGGCTGGGCACATTGTATTGTGGAACTGCCAATGACATAAAGTTCCGGAAGGTGTCAGTCTCCACCAGCCTGAATGGCAGCATCTCAAGGGCCAGTAGTTTGGCAATGCCGGCATTCAGAGCCAGTGCTCGGGGATGGTTTGCCGAGTATGGCCGCTTTTTCTCCCATGCCTGTGCTACCGATTGCTGGTGAGTGGCCTGGGAGTGTGCTGATGACTGCAAACGTGGTTCAGTGGGTGGAATTTCACTGGGTCTCTGGACAACAGTGGCAGTGGTTCTTCCATGGCGTTCCAGTGAGGAAGCCGAACCAGCTGTGTGTGAGCTGGAGGAAGAGGCCCCAACACGAGCTGAAGAGGTGGTAGGTGCTGCTGAAGGTTGGCCTACATCTTCAGTGTGTCTGTGTAACTCCACCTCGTGCTTGGTACGCACATGTTTCCACATATTTGTGGTATTGAGGTTGGTCACATTTTTCCCTCGTTTCACTTTCTGATGACACAGCTTGCATTTGACAAAGCAAATGTCATCTGCAACTGTGTCAAAAAAAGACCACGCACTGCAAGTCCTGGGAGCGCCCGTTTTGTGTTTTGGAAGAGGATTGCTCCTCACGGGTGCCAAAGTGGAGGCTACAGGCAACCAAGTCTGCCCCCGCCCTCTCCCTCCTCTTTTGGCCGTTCGAGGAATCTCTTCCTCAGAGCTGCTCCCACCACTTTCCTGTGGCTGACGCCATGATGGGTCAAGGACCTCATCATCTCCACTCCCCTCTTCAAGCACCGGCTGGTCCTGTGTTGTCTCGCCAGCACCGTACGCACCAGAAATTGGCAACTGAGTCTCATCATCATCTGATGCATACTGAGGTGTGCTGACCATAGGCACTGGCCCACCCGCCTCTTCAGATTCAGAGGGACAAAGCAGTTGTGCATCACTGCATACTCCCTCTTCTTCACGCTCTAGAATGCTGCTTGGCTGGCCACCTCTTTCCAAGCCAACAGACTCTGAGAACAGAAGTAAAGATTGAGATGGCTCCTGTCCAGGGCTCTCAGACTGCCTGGGCAATTTGGCAGGTGGTGAAGAGACAGATGGTTGCTCTTCAGTGCTCTGGCCTTGGGAGGATGCGGAAGTCATTGAAGTGGATGCGTTAGCTGCCATCCATCCGACAACGGCTTCAATTTGTTCGTCACGCAGCAGTGGGGTACGGCGAGGTCCTACAAAGCTGCGCATGAAGGACTGTTGCCTGGTAAAAGTGGGGGATGCCGGGTCACTGGTGGCCGCAGCAGATACCGAATCCCCACGTCCTCTCCCTGCTGAATCCCCCGTCCTCTCCCTGCTGAAACTCCATGGCCACGACCACATGCCTTACTCCCAGCCTTCTTCATCTTGGTAGACTGTTAAAGATAGGCAGAAAAGTAAAAAAGGGGTGGCTTAGTCTTCTTATTCCTGAACACCTGCTAACCAGTATAAGAAACACTAATTTGGCTAAGAGTGTGTGTACTACACTTTAATATGATCTAATGTGGCCTAGACAACTGTAAAGTGGAGTGTTTGGTGAACTTTATTTCCTTTTTTTTGGGTGGGGGGAAAGGAAAGGATGTGACCAAAGTTTGAAAGCTATAGTATCACAAACTTTTTGGAGCGATTACAATGCAGGAAGCTAACCTACAATGCAATTGATGAGGCTCCAAAAAATAGGGTGATACTAGCCTGGCTGGCCCTGAAGGGCACAAGCCAGTAAAAAGGCTCCTCTATCTAATCCTATATAGTGTTTGCAACCAACCAATGACAATGGATGTGGTTGGAAGCACACTAATATAGGCGCAAAAATCTGGCTAAATTAGCTGCAAAAAAAGGACTATGTATGAGGCAGTGATGCACGCTGAGCGGACTACAGCTAGCGGTGGCTGTAGAACACACTGCAACGTGAGCTGCACTCACACACAGAGAGACCTATCAGACAGCCAAAAACAGTGCAGAGAAATGGGCTATAGCACTGAAAGGCTGCTGAAAGGCTCCGCTGTCCACTCCTTTAGTGTTTGCAACCAACGTATATGGATACGTATGGAAGCACACTATACAGGAGAAAAAAAAAGCAGCAATAAAAGAAAAATGTGTATGAGGCAGAGACACACGCTGGCCGGCCTACAAGCAGACGTGCCTGCAGGACACACTACACAGTGTGGGTCTGCACTCACACAGCCCTTGCAGACAGCTGTGAAAACAGCGCTGCTAGGGAAAAGCAAGCTACAGTGGTGGATTATGTAGCCTGGGTAGAGCAATAGATATTTTAGATGATCGCTATTTCTAACTGTCCCTCACAGTCTTCAACAGCAGCCTGTCCCTAACTGAATTCACAGCAGAGTGACCAGAAATGGCGGCTGCAGCGCTTTTTATAGTGCATCATGACATCATTTCAGCAGCCAATCACAGCCATGCCAGTAGTTAACATGCCTATATGCCTAACAGAATATGCCCACACTTCTGAGGATCCCCATTGGCTGAATCAAATCGAGCGGGCTCCTAGCATTATGGGAACTTCCGATTCCGGTATTCGATATGAAAAAAGTATCGGAACTAAGTATCGGAATTCCGATACAGCTAATATCGGCCGATACCCGATACTTGCGGTATCGGAATGCTCAACACTAGTGGGAATACATCTTTGACTTGTATCCAGGTCTCTATTCATAAGCTAGTCTAACATGACATAATTACTGTGTATCTAACAACTACTGGATAGTACAAAGGACAATGTTTGTGATATCGGGGGCAGATTGTACTACTAGGACTGTTCTATATATGCTAGGCGTTAATCTTGGCAACATATATTTATCAGAGCATTTCGTGCTTCCTCTTGATCTTTCAGTATGATTTCATGCACATCTTTGACCATTATAGGAGCGCAATCCCTTTGTATTACATGTTTTTCTGAGTGTTATGGTCCGCACAGTGTTTTTGGACCCTAGCCATGACTTTGGACAAATCTACATATTATTCAATTTCACTTGTGACTGACATGATTGTGTGTCTTCAGCACGCACGTGTGGGTGGTACCTAGCAATTGGCGTATATGAGACTATTATACTATCCATTTAACATTGTCCTTTGTGCTTTCTGTCTAATTGGTGCTGATTAGAGTTGAGCGAAACGGGTCGAAAAATTTCAAAAGTCGCCGACTTTTGGCAAAGTCGGGTTTCATGAAACGAAACCCGACCCTAGGATTAGGTCGGCCACGAGGTCGGCGACTTACGCGCCAAAGTCGCGTTTCAAAAGTTTGTTTTGCGCTCTTTTTCAGCCAATCAGGATCCACGGACACTGTGGGCAACGTGATGACATAGGCAGGGGTCACCACCATCTTTCAGAAGGGCATGCAAGTGATTGGCTTGCTTTGGTGGGCGTCACAGGGGTTATAAAAGGGCATGCACGCCGACCGCCATCTTACTTCTGCCGATCTTAGCATAGGGAGAGGTTGCTGATTCTGTAGGGAGAGCGTTAGGCAGGGAAGAAGAAAAAAAAACTGCTTCTGCTGCTAGCGATTTTGCCTGTACAACACACCAGTCACTATGTGTGCAGTGCAAGGGGAGGCTATATTGTGGTGGATCAGCGGTGTTGGTTGTTAGGCTGCCTTCTAAGGCTTCCTGACAGCTGCATTGCTGTTTACCCACTGCTCTGCAAACTGCTTTTTTAAAAGCAATCCCAATTTTTTTTTTTGTCCTGCTGAGGTACTGAGCGTGCATTTTTTCACACCATACAGCGGTGTACGCTCCTCACACAGTACAGTGTAACGGCTGTTATCACAGCCACAGTGAAGCTATCTGTGTGTCACTGTGGAAGGATAAGTGGAGGACTTGTTCCGTTCTTACAGACCTACACTCTAGGGAGATTCCTATTCTGCCCAATTCTACATACACCTTGTAGTTTGTGATACACTAGCCAATTTCTGCCTGTGACATAGCGCTCTGATATTCAGGGGGCCTCACACAATCCAAAAGTGTCCAGTGTCCACTAGTGTGTGCAGAAATTCAAAATCTCTGTGATCCTGTAGTCACTTTTTTCACACCTGTGCCATCGAGCCTGTGACATAGCGCTCTGATATTCAGTGGGCCTCACACAATCCAAAAGTGTCCAGTGTCCACTAGTGTGTGCAGAAATTCAAAATCTCTGTGATCCTGTAGTCACTTTTTTCACACCTGTGCCATCGAGCCTGTGACATAGCGCTCTGATATTCAGTGGGCCTCACACAATCCAAAAGTGTCCAGTGTCCACTAGTGTGTGCAGAAATTCAAAATCTCCCTTATCCTGTAGTCACTTTTTTCACACCTGTGCCATCGAGCCTGTGACATAGCGCTCTGATATTCAGTGGGCCTCACACAATCCAAAAGTGTCCAGTGTCCACTAGTGTGTGCAGAAATTCAAAATCTCCCTTATCCTGTAGTCACTTTTTTCACACCTGTGCCATCGAGCCTGTGACATAGCGCTCTGATATTCAGTGGGCCTCACACAATCCAAAAGTGTCCAGTGTCCACTAGTGTGTGCAGAAATTCAAAATCTCCCTTATCCTCTAGTGACATTTTTCACACCTGCGACATCGAGCCATTGACATAGCGCTGTGATATTCAGTGGGCCTCACACAATCCAAAAGTGTCCAGTGTCCACAAGTGTCTGCAGAAATTCAAAATCTCCCCTGTCCTATAGACACCTTGTACCTTGTTTTACATTACTATATAGTTTGTTGGATTTTGTCTACATTTCTACCAAAAATGAGGAAGGCTGGTGGAAGAGGCCGTGGAATTGGGCGGGGGTTGGCAGCTGGTAATGATGGTGTTGGTGGTGGATCTGATGGTAGTGGCAAAAGCAAAATAGGACCGAATGCAGGAGGTGTTGAGCCTGCGTCATCGTCTGGCTCCACAAGGCCTCGAAGGCTTAGTTTTCTAGGAGTTGGCAAACCGCTTTTAAAGCCAGAGCTTCAGGAAAAAGTTTTGTCTTACATTGCTGACTCAGCCTCCAGCTCTATCGCCTCCTCTTCTGAAGTTGTAAAAAATAAAAGCACTGAGTCGTCATTGGAGGCTCATGTTCATGAACCACACCTTTCCTTGTGTCCTTCACCCCAACCAAGATTGAAGGATGACGCAGGCCATACTACTGATTACTCCATGGAGCTGTTTTCACATACCATGCCTGGATTATCAAGTGAAATGGTGAATTACCCAGGTCAAGATGAATCTGACATGGAGTGCATTGATGCACAGCCGCTGATAGATGAATCTGCTGGTACATTCACTCAGAGCACTACATTGTCCTCGCAGTGTACAGAGCCAGATTCTGACCCTGATGAGACTCAGGTGCCCCTTCCCGCACACTATACCACCATACACGGTGACACAGAGGAAGGTGCACATGACATTGAAGAGGAGGTGATGGATGACCCAGTTGTTGACCCAGATTGGCATCCATTGGGGGAAGAGGGTGCTGCTTCCAATAGCTCAGATGAGGAGGAGCATCCACAGCAGACATCGACATCGCAACAGCTGTTATCTGGCAGGCCCGGAGCACTCCAAAGACAGGTTCCAAAAATCAAAAGAGTTGCTGGACAGCTTGTCCAGAGGGTCAAAAGATCACAGCGTGCTAGGCCGCAAAATGTCTGCCAAAGTAGGAAGAGTGCAGTGTGGCACTTTTTTGAACAAAATCCTCATGATCAGGCCAAGGTTATCTGTAAGACGTGCGCAAAGACCTTTAGCCGAGGGAAAAATCTGAAACATTTGAATACCAGTTGCATGCTTAGACATTTAACCAGCATGCACTTGCAAGCGTGGACACAACACCAAACCTCAAGTGCCACATGTGCAACTGATCACAAAGAAGGTAGTCAACAACGCTACATTGTTTCCCCCACTGTAAGCCCACCGGTTAGCACAGCAGCAAATGTTGAGATGTCGTTGCAAGGCCACAGCAGTCAGGGAATCCCACTGTTATATCAATTAAATACTGAATCTCGGCCATCAGAAAGAACACCAACTCCATCACCATCATCAACCCTCTCTCAGTCCGCCCTGTCCACCGCTAATTCCACCATATGCAGCTCTCAAGTCCAGCTCACCCTCCCAGACACTATGAGTAGGTCAAGAAAGTACTCAGTCTCTCATCCGCGTACACTGGGTTTGAACGCCCACATTGCCAAACTAATCTCGTTTGAGATGATGCCCTATCGGTTGGTGGAAAACGCAGCTTTCCGCGAAATCATGGCCTATGCAGTACTACGCTATGACCTACCCAGTCGCCACTTCTTCTCTCGCAAAGCCATCCCAGCCCTCCACCATCATGTAAAAGACCGCATTGTCCATGCACTCAAGCAGTCAGTGAGTGGAAAGGTGCACCTCACAACTGATGCATGGTCCAGTCGGCATGGCCAGGGCCATTACGTGTCCATCACTGCGCACTGGGTTAATGTGGTGGATGCAGGGTCCACAGGGGACAGTGGTGGTGGGACAGTGCTGCCTAGCCCACGGTATAGGAAACAGTTGGCTGTAGGCGTTCAACCCTCCTCCTCCTCCTCCTCCTCCAGAAGCGAAAGCTCGTCCACAGAGCGCAGTCGTACGAGCACTCCATCTGCAGCTGCCACTGTTGCACACGAGGTGTCCCCCTATCGAGCAGCTAGTGGAAAGCGTCAGCAGGCTGTGTTGCAGATGATGTGTTTGGGCGACAGACACACCGCCGAGGTGCTGACCGAGTACTTGAAGCGACATACTGAGTCATGGCTGGGCAGTGTACATCTTGAGGCAGGCAAGGTAGTTAGTGATAACGGCCGTAATTTTGTGGCAGCCATAGCCCTTTCAAAACTCAGCCACATACCTTGCTTGGCACACACCTTGAACCTGGTGGTGCAGTGCTTCCTCAAAAATTATCCGGAGTTAACAGCCCTGCTCCAGAAGGTGCGAAGACTGTGCGCGCACATCCGCCGGTCGCCTGTACACTCCGTTTGTATGCAGAAGCTGCAGCGATTGCTCCACCTTCCCAACCACCGCCTCATTATCGACATTGCAATAAGGTGGAACTCCACCCTGCACATGGTGGAGCGGCTGTGCGAGCAGAGGCAGGCCATAATGCATTTGTGGGAGGCTACACGGCCAGGCACTTTGAGAGCAGACATGGAGTTGACAGGTGTGCAGTGGTCGAAGCTGAAAGACCTCTGTAAAGTCCTTCAGTGTTTTGAGGAATGCACACGGCTGGTAAGCGCAGACGACGCCATCCTAAGCATGAGCATCCCACTTATGCGTCTGCTCATGCAAACTTTGACGCACCTTAAGGAGCAGGCGTCTGCAGCCAATGTTGATGAGGAGGAAGAGGAGGATGGAATCCTTGATGACATTCAGCCATTGTCTGCTCAGGGACCTCTCCTGGACGAGGTGGAGGAAGAAGAGGAGGAGGAGGATGATGATGGGGATGATTACTTAGGGGAGGAGGATGCATCTCGTGGGGCAAGTGAAAATCTTGGCGTGGCAAGGTCTGGTACAGGGATGGGCGTGACTGGAGGGATGTGGATTTGCCAGAAAGTGCTCCTCCACCCAGCACTCGCAGTGCATCATTGACACCGGGAACATTGGCCCACATGTCAGATTATGCCTTGCAGATCCTAAAAAGGGACCCCCGCATTGCCAAAATGATGAACAATGACGACTACTGGTTGGCCAGCATCCTGGATCCATCCTATAAAGGCAAATTACAAAACATCATGCCACAGGAGAACCTTGACCTAATATTGGCTAATAAACAAGCAACTCTGGTAAATCGGTTGCTTGAGGCATTCCCAGCACACAGCAGCGGTGATGGTTCTCACACGAGCCGTATGGGCCGGGGGCAGCTTGGCAGAGGTGTTCGTGGTGCACACAGCAGAAGTGGCGTTGGAGACAGGGGTTTCATGACAATGTTGTGGAATGATTTTTCAAGTACCGCTCACACAACTGGTAATACTGCATCGATGGAAAGTGACAGGAGACAGCAGTTGTCAACTATGGTTACAAACTACTTTTCCTCCCATATCGATGTTCTCCCGCACAGGTCATTCCCCTTTGACTATTGGGCCGCTAAACTCGACACCTGGCCTGAATTGGCACAATATGCCTTACAGGAGCTTGCTTGCCCAGCTGCAAGTGTGCTATCGGAAAGAGTCTTCAGTGCAGCTGGATCAATCCTGACAGAAAAAAGGACCCGTCTGTCAACCCAAAATGAGGATGATCTAACCTTCATTAAAATGAACCATGCATGGGTTTCCAAGGATTTTGTCCCACCTTCCCCTGATGACACATAGGGTGACAGAAAAATGGCTTGCTTTGGTCCACCTCTTCCTGGGACTTGACCTATTTCGCCTTTTGCATCAGCTGAATGTCCAACATCAACATATGCCACTTTCTAAAACTCCCTAACTGTGCTGCCTCCCCCCCCCATGGCCGGGTTCACCACCTAGCGCATGACACCATGCGAGTGCCGTTGCTCTGGACAGGTGGGTAGGCCGACTCTTGGGCGCGGGCACTGGCACAGGGTCCCTCATAGTGCAATCAAGTGTCTCTGACGGTGGTGGTGCACACCCGCCGTCAGACACACCGCCGTACTATGAGGGGCCCAGTGCCAGTACCGACGCCCACGAGTGGGCCCCCCTTGCTTGGGCAGGGCCCCAGCATTTGCAATCTTTACCTCTCCCTGCTCCTCCGCTGTGTAGTCTGGGCCGTCAAATCCATACTGTGCCTGACACCGTCTGAGCCTGCCTCCTGATGTATAGACATATATTTTGAATATGTACGCTATCCATACATGTTATCCGGGGATTCGGTACCCTTTCTCACCTTTGTGCAATCACGTGTAATCCATACTGGGCCTAACACCGTCTGAGCCTGCCTCTTGATGTATAGACATATATTTTGAATGTGTATGCTATCCATACATGTTATCCGGGAATACGGTACCCTTTCTCACCTTTGTGCAATCACGTGTAATCCATACTGGGCCTAACACCGTCTGAGCCTGCCTCCTGATGTATAGACATATATTTTGAATGTGTACGCTATCCATACATGTTATCCAGGGATATGGTACCCTTTCTCACCTTTGTGCAATCACGTGCAATCCATACTGGGCCTAACACCGTCTGAGCCTGCCTCCTGATGTATAGACATATATTTTGAATGTGTACGCTATCCATACATGTTATCCGGGGATACGGTACCCTTTCTCACCTTTGTGCAATCACGTGTAATCCATACTGGGCGTGAGAACGGCTGGCGAGCTGTTAAGCAAGCTACAGCACCTGTGGTTTGCACACGTAAGTTTTTCATTTTTTCAGGAATGACGGTTAGGCCTAATTCCAGAACTGCGGTTGACCTGCACTTACTGGGAAATCATCGTTCGCGAGTAATAATTGTAATCAGTGATCCCCATCACTAACGTTGTTCAGCGGGTTATCTGCACCTGTAAGCGACAAATGCTGGCCTTTTCAGTGTAGCGCACATGCAGCCACGGACATGTAAGGGCATGACACACCAGTTATTGGCCAATCTCATGTGCCAGAGCCTCACGTGTCCCTCTAGTAATCCGGACTCGGACCGCGGGGCATGACGGAGTCTCGTTCGTTAACGGAATTAAGCTTGCAATGTGTGCATCTGTTCTGTAGCTGGCATGGTTGAGGTTTCCCAGGTGGAGTCGAATTTAACCATAGGCTCCACTCCTGGTGGTGCCCTTCTGGACATTCCTTTAAGGTTCAGCTTTGCAACCATACTGTCCACGTAAAACAAACACTTTGCCTTCATGAACGCTGTTTGGAGGGTCATGACTCGTGGGAATAACGCCGCCCAATCAGTTAACCTGCTAGAGAGATCCTTCATTGCTCCCAAGCATGACATCACACTCCCTAGGAAGAAGGTAATGCCACTGTGGTGACCGTACTCCTGGGGGCGACACAAGTGCACTGATGCCCAGCCACTGCTCGATGAATCTGCTGGTACATTGACCCAGACCACTACATTCCCCTCGCACGCTACACGGCCTGAATCTGACCCTGATGAAACTCAGGTTACCCTTCCCATATACAGTTCCATCTTACACGGTGACAAAGAGGAAGCTGCAGATGAAAGTGTAGGTTCGGCCCACCCGCCATCAGACACACCACCGTACTATCAGGGGCCCTGTGCCAGTGCCATCGCCAACGAGTGGGCCGCCCCTGATTGCTCAAGATCACAGCACTTGCAAGGTTGAAATGCTGTGCAGTGAGATGGAAGATGGGGATGACGAGGAGTTCAGACTAGTACAGGGATTCCCTAGCGAGGAGACTTATTTGATTGTTTTCAATGTTGGGACAGCAATTTTTGGGGAGCACTATACTCTGGAGAATGATAGATGGGGCCCACCATACACTGGAACATTCCAAAGGTGGACATCAGACACTGGAGCAGCATTTACAGGGCCCATTATACACTAGAGCATTAGAAATGGGGCCCATTATGTTTGGAGCATTATTTGGGCCCATAAGACAGTGGAGCTTCATCCATGGGGACCAACATATACTGTAGCATTATGTGGAGCTCATCATATACTGTTTCAAACATTATATGGGACCAATGATTCTGTATGGAGAAATAGATGGGCCTCGTCATGAGATGTAAAAAGTGAAGTATTTTTCATTGTACTATACCGCTATTTCTCTGCCGTATCGGAGCATGATGAGTTGTGGTATGTGTTAAAGGGGCGCTCTTTCGCCCAGGGCACATGAAAACCTGGAGCCAGCCCTGCCCCCCCACAACTTTAGCCAAATAACCCCCATTTTTCAGTGCGTAACTTGTATTATGAAGTTAATTAAGGTTGACAAGCTTAAGTAAGAAGAATTGATGCTTTTGGCATTCAAATGAGCACTGTAGGTGTGTTTCCTGTCCTCTCACTGCCGACTTTTATTCCCCATTGACTTATATTGGGTTTCGTGTTTCGGGACGACCCTGACTTTTCCCTATAATCGGCCGATCTTGCTCGACCCGACTTTTGGAAAAGTCGGGTTTCACGAAACGAAACTCGACCCTAAAAAAACAAAAGTCGCTCAACTCTAGTGCTGATCTTATTTATAGGTATCATTTTTTAACCCTTGAAAATGGGCATAAATTACACCTGTACAGCCATTGTTTTGGCTAGGTGAAGATGAATGCGCGATAATACAGCATCATCTGTTAAATCTTAGAGTATGAATATAAATGTTTAACGGTAGTCAAGGCCGCAGTTTTTATACTGCGCCTTGATTCGTCCAGTGGAAATACATCTATATTTCGACCTCTATTTAGGCCTTTCCTTATAACCTAGCCTAATATGGCATGGATATTGTGTATCTAACTACTATTGCCCCATTTTTTTGGTGTGTAATATTTGGTGCAGACTATATTGCTATAACTGTTTTATGCATAACAGGCGTTAATCTTGGCAACACATTTGTATCAGAGCATTTTTGTTTTCCTATGGTTTCTAAGTATGATCTCATACACATTCTCTGACCAATATTAGAGTTCAATCTCTTTGTATTACATGTCTCTTTATATGTTATGGTCCATATATTATCTGTGGACCGCAGTCATAGCTATTGATAATCGATACAGTGGGGCAAAAAAGTATTTAGTCAGTCAGCAATAGTGCAAGTTCCACCACTTAAAAAGATGAGAGGCGTCTGTAATTTACATCATAGGTAGACCTCAACTATGGGAGACAAACTGAGAAAAAAAAATCCAGAAAATCACATTGTCTGTTTTTTTTTCATTTTATTTGCATATTATGGTGGAAAATAAGTATTTGGTCAGAAACAAGCAATCAAGATTTCTGGCTCTCACAGACCTGTAACTTCTTCTTTAAGAGTCTCCTCTTTCCTCCACTCATTACCTGTAGTAATGGCACCTGTTTAAACTTGTTATCAGTATAAAAAGACACCTGTGCACACCCTCAAACAGTCTCACTCCAAACTCCACTATGGTGAAGACCAAAGAGCTGTCAAAGGACACCAGAAACAAAATTGTAGCCCTGCACCAGGCTGGGAAGACTGAATCTGCAATAGCCAACCAGCTTGGAGTGAAGAAATCAACTGTGGGAGCAATAATTAGAAAATGGAAGACATACAAGACCACTGATAATCTCCCTCGATCTGGTGCTCCACGCAAAATCCCACCCCGTGGGGTCAGAATGATCACAAGAACGGTGAGCAAAAATCCCAGAACCACGCGGGGGGACCTAGTGAATGAACTGCAGGGAGCTGGGACCAATGTAACAAGGCCTACCACAAGTAACACACTACGCCACCATGGACTCAGATCCTGCAGTGCCAGACGTGTCCCACTGCTTAAGCCTGTACATGTCCGGGCCCGTCTGAAGTTTGCTAGAGAGCATTTGGATGATCCAGAGGAGTTTTGGGAGAATGTCCTATGGTCTGATGAAACCAAACTGGAACTGTTTGGTAGAAACACAACTTGTCGTGTTTGGAGGAAAAAGAATACTGAGTTGCATCCATCAAACACCATACCTACTGTAAAGCATGGTGGTGGAAACATCATGCTTTGGGGCTGTTTCTCTGCAAAGGGGCCAGGATGACTGATCCGGGTACATGAAAGAATGAATGGGGCCATGTATCGTGAGATTTTGAGTGCAAACCTCCTTCCATCAGCAAGGGCATTGAAGATGAAACGTGGCTGGGTCTTTCAACATGACAATGATCCAAAGCACACCGCCAGGGCAACGAAGGAGTGGCTTCGTAAGAAGCATTTCAAGGTCCTGGAGTGGCCTAGCCAGTCTCCAGATCTCAACCCTATAGAAAACCTTTGGAGGGAGTTGAAAGTCCGTGTTGCCAAGCGAAAAGCCAAAAACATCACTGCTCTAGAGGAGATCTGCATGGAGGAATGGGCCAACATACCAACAACAGTGTGTGGCAACCTTGTGAAGACTTACAGAAAACGTTTGACCTCTGTCATTGCCAACAAAGGATATATCACAAAGTATTGAGATGAAATTTTGTTTCTGACCAAATACTTATTTTCCACCATAATATGCAAATAAAATGAAAAAAAAACAGACAATGTGATTTTCTGGATTTTTTTTTCTCAGTTTGTCTCCCATAGTTGAGGTCTACCTATGATGTAAATTACAGACGCCTCTCATCTTTTTAAGTGGTGGAACTTGCACTATTGCTGACTGACTAAATACTTTTTTGCCCCACTGTATATATTATTTGGTTTTATGATACTTCTATACTTATCTGCAATTTGACACAACTATGTGTCTTCAGCTTATGTGTGTGGGCTGTACTTTACAATTGGTGTATATTATATTTTCATATCTACCATCTAATAATGCCTTTCATATAGTTTGTCAAACTAGTGGTGACCTTGTATATGGGTATCATTTATTGTTTTCTGATAATGGACATAAAACTACTTCTGTATAGCCACTTGTTTGGTTATGTGGAGACGCATGCATAACCTTGCAGTACCGTGGTTAAATTATTTTATGCTTTTGGAACCTCTTCTTGGGTTTATTGCCCTTGGTGCGGTTCCATCTAAAACGAAGTGGTTTATATGTTATATTCCCTTCTGCCTCATTTGCAGTCTTTGATGATCTGCATCCATTATACAGTTTTTTCAATATCTCTGTACCTTTCTTTTGACTGACACATTTTTGTGTCCTTATGAGATAAATGATATATGCAGGCTGCATTTGACATTTGGCGCTTACATCTTTTTTATTTATTTTTATTTATTATATAACACTGTTGTATGTACCTAGCCATAATATATGCGATACTTATAATTTTTTGGTACAGCGGTACGTTATAAAAGTGCCCTCTACAATCTTGGATAATCGGCGCAAAATTCATCCGAATAATCATTGTACAATCGTAGCCATGTGAGGACGCATGTGCAATAGTGTGGCTCTGCTTTATTTTCCAATGTGTGACCTTCTTCCGCCTTGTGCGGGGTCTGTTGATGCACAATAGCAATTTTCCAGCGCAGGCGCACTAGCCAACTCTGGCCATTACATTGACCTTCTTCCGCCGGAAGTGACGCCCGAGAACGCTCCCGGGCCGAGACTTTGTTCTTGGTTCCGCCTCTCTCCACGCGACCGTTCAGGTATTTACCACAGCTGCTAAGTATCATTTAATTAACGTACATATATTTATATGACTTCACGCAGACCGTTTCTTCAGCCCCTGATGAAGCTACCTTGCGGTAACGACACGCGTCAGGCATCATCCACAGGCTCCCCTTATTTTGTGGTATGGTATGAGAGCTATGCACACAGCGCTTATTGTATGCGCTTTTGGCTACCTGGTTTCTGAACCATTGAATCAGGGCTCAGAAACACCTGTTTATTTGCCTCCATATTATATCTCCTCTTTGATGAGGGGGTAGGCTGGGGATTAATGCATTTCTTTCTCTTGCAGGATATTAGATACCTTTTGGTTCATGATTTATTTTGGTTATGTCTTCATGCATGGATAGGGTACTATCACATTTGCCTAGCTATTGTATCAATGTTGTGACCAGGTATCAACTTTTACCCATACTATACAAATGTATTAGGGGAGTCTTAGAGGGCTACATTACTAACCTCATTGGTTCACTCCAATAGTCATGGAGTGACTTTTTAATGTTTTTAATCATGTCATGGTCTGTTTGATATTCAATAAAATTATTTTGTGTATATATATTGTGGTGATCCCAGTTCTTTTTGGTCAGTAGCTTTTTCTCTGTTTTGTGCATCCTGTTTACAGTAACCATGGCAATGCGCGTGTTATCATGAGAGGATGAGGCGCAGGCTGTGACTCATCCTGTGGCCATTGTTATTGCTGCATCTTCTATTTGCATTTTTATAGTGTATTTTAATAAAAACAAAGTGTTGGCTGTTGACAGTGCCTCCTTCTGCTCTTATCTAGTGTTCAGTTGTATTTATGTGCATTACAGTATTTTGAATAATTTATTCCCTATTTTGTTGTCACCATGGTGATAAGTTCCATCTTACATGAGGTACTATTGATCTACATGATACTGGCCTGATTTGTCACATGCTTTTGACTCATAGTTTGATTGCTAGATCAATGCCATCTTGTGTGAGGTACTATGGTCAATTATATGCTATAGGCCTGATATGTCATATGCTTTTGACTCATAGTTTGATTGGTAGATCAACGCCATCTTGTGTGAGGCATTATGGTCAATTATATTCTATAGGCCTGATTTGTCACATGCCTTTGACTCATAGTTTGATTGGTAGATCAACGCCATCTTGTGTGAGGCATTATGGTCAATTATATCCTATAGGCCTGATTTGTCACATGCTTTTGACTCATAGTTTGATTGGTAGATCAACGCCATCTTGTGAGAGGCATTATGGTTACTTATATGCTATAGGCCTGATTTGTCACATGCTTTTGACTCATAGTTTGATTGGTAGATCAACGCCATCTTGTGTGAGTCATTATGGTCAATTATATGCTATAGGCCTGATCTGTCACATGCTTTTGATTCACAGTTTGATTGGTAGATTCTCTTTTTAAATACCTTTCACTTCCTGCTTCCCCTTATCCTTTGAGAAAGGCCATCTGCTGAAACGTGCGTTGGGAGGGGGCATGCCTTGGGTGGACCTCTATCTACTATACTGACAGGTGAAAGACTTCTTGTGATGTGATTATATACATTCTTTCGTACCCTGCCTGGTATTATTACTTTAATGTGGGATAGGTGCAATATACCTACCATCATGTTAGCCCATCAATGTTGATGTATTTCTAATCCCTTGGTCTATACATCTGAATGTATGCTCCATTTTTTCAGCCTATGTGCCCCTATGGTCATTCTGGCACAATCCCCATTTTTCCTGTATATTCAATAAAATAGTTTTTCATATTTTCAAATAATTTTTTTGTCTTTGGCCTTTATTTGACCGTATTTTTTCTTCCTGTGATTTTTGTACCTTCCTGCATTGTAATAGCTACAAAAAGTTTGTGATACTATTGGTTTTACATCTTTGGGCACATCCAGTGTCTTTTTGTGAAAAAAAAAAGTTAATAAAGTTCACCAAACACTCCACTTTACCGTTGTGTAGGCCACATTAGCTCATATTAGTCTAGCCCACACTTTATAAAATTAGTGTTTCTTATACCTGTTAGCAGCTGTTCAGGAATAAGCACACTAAGCCCTTAGTACTTTTCTGCCTATCTTAAACAGTCTACCAAGATGAAGAAGGCAGGGAGTAAGGCACGTGGTCGTGTGCGTGGAGTTTCTGCAGGGAGAGGACGTGGGGATTCTGAGCCTGCTGCGGGCACCAGTGACTCAGCATCCCCCTGTTTTACCAGGGAACAGTCCTTTATGCACAGCTTTGTAGGAGCTCGCCGTACCCCACTGCTGCGGGACAAACAAAGTGAAGCCATTGTCGGATGGATGGCAGCTAACGCATCGACTTCAATTAGTTCCATATCCTCTCAGGTCCAGAGCATTGAAGAGCACCTATCTGTCTCTTCACCACCTGCCAAATTGCCCAGGCAGTCAGAGAGCCCTGGACAGGAGCCATCTCTACTTCTGTTCTCTGAATCTGTTGGCTTGGAAAGAGGGGGCCAGCCAAGCAGCATTCGAGAATTTGAAGAAGAGGTAGTATGCAGTGATGCGCAACAGCTTTGTCTCTCTGAATCTGAAGAGGCGGGTGGGCCAGTGCCTATGGTCAGCACACCTCAGTTCGCATCTGATGATGAGACTCAGGTGCCACTTTCTGGTGCATACTGTGCTGTCAAGACTACCCAGGAGAAGCAGTCGTTTGAAGAGGGTAGTGTAGATGATGAGGTCCTTGACACATCATGGCGTGAGGTACAGGAAGGTGGTGGGAGCAGCTCTGAGGAAGAGATTCCCCGAACAGCCAAATAAGGAGGGAGAGGGAGGGGGCAGACTTGGTTGCCTGTCTCCAACACTGCGGAGACACCATCACATGTTTCTCAACGCAGTGATTCTAGAGCAATGCCCCCATCCCTTATGGGAAATATGTAAAAATATGCAAAACACAAGCCGCGGAGACACCATCACTTGTTTCTCAACGCAAGCAATGACTAGCTAGGTCTTTCCCCAGGAAGGAACAACCACGGGAAGGGCAGTCTCCAATGAAGGAAACCACCTATGCCAAAACATGGCATCCATCCACAGACAGGAAACCACCTATGCCAAAACATGGTATCCATCCAAGACAGCTGTTTCGGGGTATTGCCCCTCATCAGTGTGGAGTAGGAAACTAGCCAGTAGGAGCACTGATGCTCCACTTCGGCACCCATTAGGAACATGCCTCTTCCAAAACCCAAAATGGGTGCTCCCAAGACTTGCAGTGCCTGGTCCTTTTTTGACACAGTTGCAGATGACATTTGCTTTGTCAAATGCAAGCTGTGTAATCAGAAAGTGAAAAGAGGGAAAAGTGTCAGCAACCTCAACACCACAAATATGTGGAAACATGCGGACCAAGCACTTGGTGGAGTTACAAAGATACACTTAAGACCTAGGCCAACCTACAGCACCACCTACCACCTCTTCAGCTCGTGTTGTAGCCTCTTCCTCCAGCTCACACACAGCTGGTTCGGCTTCCTCACAGGATCGCCATGGAAGAACCTCTGGCACTGTTGTACAGAGACACAGTGTCATTCCACCCACAGCACCACGTTCCCTGTCATCCTGACACTCCCAGGCCAGTCTACAGCCATCGGTATCACAGGCATGGGAGAAAATGCGCCCATACTCGGCAAATCACCCCCGAGCACAGACTCTGAATGCTGGCATTGCAAAACTACTGTCCTTTGAAATGCTCTCATTCTGGCTGGTGGAGACTGACGCCTTCCGTAACTTCATGGCATTGGCAGTCCCACAATACAACGTGCCCAGCCGCTTTTATTTCAGCAGGCAAGCCATTCTTGCCCTGCAAAAGCATGTGGAGGGAAAAATTAAAAATGCGCTACTAAACGCCGTCAGTAGCAAGGTCCACCTGACCACCGATGCGTGGACCAGTAACCATGGACAGGGACGATATCTTTCCCTCACTGCACATTGGGTAAATGTTGTGGAGCCGGGTACAGATCTTGAGAGTGGTGCTGTACGTGTTCTGCCAACTCCAAGGATTGCAGGAATCCAGTCTGTACACATTGACTCCTACTCATACTCCAGTTCCTCTGAATCAGGGCTGCAGGAGCCGTCAGTCTACCTCCACATGGACCAGTGAATGCTTACCTGTTACGACCGATATGAGCACAGCCATGGCCAAACGTCAACAGGCTGTATTGAAATTAATTTCTTTGGGGAATCGAAGCCACACGGCGCAGGAGCTCTGGAATGCCATCAAGCAGGAGAGCGACGTGTGGTTTGTGCCAGCGAATCTCCAGCCAGGCATGGTAGTGTGTGACAATGGCCAAAATCTGGTGGCAGCTCTGGGCCTAGGCAACCTCACTCACATTCCATGTCTGGCACATGTGCTCAACTTGGTCGTGCACTTTTTTGAGGGACTATCCAGATCTTGATGCACTGCTGCACAAGGTCCGCATAGAGTGCGCTCACTTGCGGCGTTCCAGCATGGCAAGATCGCGCATTGCAGCTCTGCAGCGCCGATTCCGCCTTCCGGAACATCGCATCATATGTGACCTACCCACCAGGTGGAATTGAACGTTACATATGTTGGAGAGGTTGTGTGAGCAGCAGGCAGCAGTAATAGAGTACCAGCTGCATCAGGCGCAAACAAGTCGCACTGCGCGCCTTTCACACTTCACCACTAGAGTTGAGCGACTTTTGGTTTTTTAGGGTCGCGTTTCGTTTCGTGAAACCCGACTTTTCCAAAAGTCGGGTCGAGCAAGATCGTCCGATTATAGGGAAAAGTCGGGGTCGTCCCGAAACACGAAACCCAATGTAAGTAAATGGGGAATAAAAGTCGGCAGTGAGAGGAGGACAGGAAACACACCTACAGTGCCCATTTGAATGCCAAAAGCATCAATTCTTCTTACTTAAGCTTGTCAACCTTAATTAACTTCATAATACAAGTTACGCACTGAAAAATGGGGGTTATTTGGCTAAAGTTGTGGGGGGGGGGGCTGGCTCCAGGTTTTCATGTGCCCTGGGCGAAAGAGCGCCCCTTTAACACATACCACAACTCATCATGCTCCGATACGGCAGAGAAATAGCGGTATAGTACAATGAAAAATACTTCACTTTTTACATCTCATGACAAGGCCCATCTATTTCTCCATACAGAATCATTGGTCCCATATAATGTTTGAAACAGTATATGATGAGCTCCACATAATGCTACAGTATATGTTGGTCCCCATGGATGAAGCTCCACTGTCTTATGGGCCCAAATAATGCTCCAAACATAATGGGCCCCATTTCTAATGCTCTAGTGTATAATGGGCCCTGTAAATGCTGCTCCAGTGTCTGATGTCCACCTTTGGAATGTTCCAGTGTATGGTGGGCCCCATCTATCATTCTCCAGAGTATAGTGCTCCCCAAAAATTGCTGTCCCAACATTGAAAACAATCAAATAAGTCTCCTCGCTAGGGATTCCCTGTACTAGTCTGGACTCCTCGTCGTCCCCATCTTCCATCTCACTGCACAGTATTTCAACCTTGCAAGTGCTGTGATCCTGAGCAAGCAGGGGGGCAACACTCGTTGGCGACGGCACTGGCACAGGGCCTCTGATAGTACGGTGGTGTGTCTGATGGCGGGTGGGCCGAACCTGCACTTTCATCTGCAGCTTCCTCTTTGTCACCGTGTAAGATGGAACTGTATATGGGAAGGGTAACCTGAGTTTCATCAGGGTCAGATTCAGGCCGTGTAGCGTGCGAGGGGAATGTAGTGGTCTGGGTCAATGTACCAGCAGATTCATCGAGCAGTGGCTGGGCATCAGTGCACTTGTGTCGCCCCCAGGAGTACGGTCGCCACAGTGGCATTACCTTCTTCCTAGGGAGTGTGATGTCATGCTTGGGAGCAACGAACGATCTCTCTAGCAGGTTAACTGATTGGGCGGCGTTATTCCCACGAGTCATGACCCTCCAAACAGCGTTCATGAAGGCAAAGTGTTTGTTTTACGTGGGCAGTATGGTTGCAAAGCTGAACCTTAAAGGAATGTCCAGAAGGGCACCACCAGGAGTGGAGCCTATGGTTAAATTCGACTCCACCTGGGAAACCTCAACCATGCCAGCTACAGAACAGATGCACACATTGCAAGCTTAATTCCGTTAACGAACGAGACTCCGTCATGCCCCGCGGTCCGAGTCCGGCTTACTAGAGGGACACGTGAGGCTCTGGAACATGAGATTGGCCAATAACTGGTGTGTCATGCCCTTACATGTCCGTGCCTGCATGTGCGCTACACTGAAAAGGCCAGAGTTTGTCGCTTACAGGTGCAGATAACCCGCTGAACAACGTTAGTGATGGGGAGCACTGATTACAATTATTACCCGCGAACAATGATTTCCCAGTAAGTGCAGGTCAACTGCAGTTCCGGAATTAGGCCTAACCGTCATTCCTGAAAAAATGAAAAACTTACGTGTGCAAACCACAGGTGCTGTAGCTTGCTTAACAGCTCGCCAGCCGTTCTCACGCCTAGTATGGATTACACGTGATTGCACAAAGGTTAGAAAGGGTACCGTATCCCCAGATAACATGGCTGATAAATGGCAAATGAGCTTTAATGGGGATAAATGTAAGGTCATGCACTTGGGTAGAACGAACAAGTTGTATAATTATGTGCTTAATTGTAAAACACTGGGCAAAACAGTCACTGAAAAAGACCTGGGTGTATGGGTGGACGACAAACTCACATTTAGTGGCCAGAGTCAAGCAGCTGCTGCAAAGGCAAATAAAATAATGGGATGCATTAAAAGAGGCATAGATGCTCATGAGGAGAACTTAATTTTACCTCTATATAAGCCACTAGTGCGACCACACTTAGAATACTGTGTACAGTTCTGGTCTCCGGTGTATAAGAAAGACATAGCTGAACTGGAGCAGGTGCAGAGAAGAGCAACCAAGGTTATTAGGGAACTAGGGGGTCTGCAATACCAAGACAGGTTATTACACTTGGGGTTATTTAGTTTGGAGAATCGAAGGCTTAGGGGTGATCTTATTAAAATGTATAAATATATGTGGGGACAATACAAAGACCTTTCTAATGATCTTTTTACTCTTAGACCTGTGACGGGGACAAGGGGGCATCCTCTACGTCTGGAGGAAAGAAGGTTTAAGCATACTCACAGACGCGGATTCTTTACTGTAAGAGCAGTGAGACTATGGAACTCTCTGCCATATGATGTTGTAATGAGTGATTCACTACTAAAATTTAAGAAGGGACTGGATGCCTTTCTTGAAAAGTATAATATTACAGGGTATATACACTAGTCTCCTTAATATTGCGTTGATCCAGGGAGCTAGTCTGATTGCCGTATGTGGAGTCGGGAAGGAATTTTTTTCCACAATGTGAAGCTTACTGTTGCCACATGGGGTTTTTTTGCCTTCCTCTTGATCAACATGTTAGGGCAAGTTAGGATAGGATATGGGTTGAACTAGATGGACTTAAAGTCTCCCTTCAACCTTAATAACTAAGTTACTATGTTACTATGTTACTATGTATGGATAGCGTACACATTCAAAATATATGTCTCAGGAGGCAGGCTCAGACGGTGTTAGGCCCAGTATGGATTGCACGTGATTGCACAAAGGTTAGAAAGGGTACCGTATCCCCAGATAACATGTATGGATAGCGTACACATTCAAAATATATGTCTCAGGAGGCAGGCTCAGACGGTGTTAGGCCCAGTATGGATTGCACGTGATTGCACAAAGGTTAGAAAGGGTACCGTATCCCCGGATAACATGTATGGATAGCGTACACATTCAAAATATATGTCTCAGGAGGCAGGCTCAGACGATGTTAGGCCCAGTATGGATTGCACGTGATTGCACAAAGGTTAGAAAGGGTACCGTATCCCCGGATAACATGTATGGATAGCGTACACATTCAAAATATATGTCTCAGGAGGCAGGCTCAGACGGTGTTAGGCCCAGTATGGATTGCACGTGATTGCACAAAGGTTAGAAAGGGTACCGTATCCCCGGATAACATGTATGGATAGCGTACACATTCAAAATATATGTCTCAGGAGGCAGGCTCAGACGGTGTTAGGCCCAGTATGGATTGCACGTGATTGCACAAAGGTTAGAAAGGGTACCGTATCCCCGGATAACATGTATGGATAGCGTACACATTCAAAATATATGTCTCAGGAGGCAGGCTCAGATGGTGTTAGGCACAGTATGGATTGCACGTGATTGCACAAAGGTTAGAAAGGGTACCGTATCCCCGGATAACATGTATGGATAGCGTACACATTCAAAATATATGTCTCAGGAGGCAGGCTCAGACGGTGTTAGGCCCAGTATGGATTGCACGTGATTGCACAAAGGTTAGAAAGGGTACCGTATCCCCGGATAACATGTATGGATAGCGTACACATTCAAAATATATGTCTCAGGAGGCAGGCTCAGACGGTGTTAGGCCCAGTATGGATTGCACGTGATTGCACAAAGGTTAGAAAGGGTACTGTATCCCTGGATAACATGTATGGATAGCGTACACATTCAAAATATATGTCTCAGGAGGCAGGCTCAGACGGTGTTAGGCCCAGTATGGATTGCACGTGATTGCACAAAGGTTAGAAAGGGTACCGTATCCCCGGATAACATGTATGGATAGCGTACACATTCAAAATATATGTCTCAGGAGGCAGGCTCAGACGGTGACAGGCAAAGCATGGATTTGACGGCCCAGATTACACAGCGGAGGAGCAGGGAGAGGTAAAGATTGCAAATGCTGGGGCCCTGCCCAAGCAAGGGGGGCCCACTCGAGGGCGTCGGTACTGGCACTGGGCCCCTCATAGTACAGCGGTGTGTCTGACGGCGGGTGTGCACCACCACCGTCAGAGACACTTGATTGCACTATGAGGGACCCTGTGCCAGTGCCCGCGCCCAAGAGTCGGCCTACCCACCTGTCCAGGGCAACGGCACTCGCACGGTGTCATGCGCTAGGTGGTGACCCCGGCCATGGGGGGGAGGCAGCACAGTTAGGGAGTTTTAGAAAGTGGCATATGTTGATGTTGGACATTCAGCTGATGCAAAAGGCGAAATAGGTCAAGTCCCAGGAAGAGGTGGACCAAAGCAAGCCATTTTTCTGTCACCCTATGTGTCATCAGGGGAAGGTGGGACAAAATCCTTGGAAACCCATGCATGGTTCATTTTAATGAAGGTTAGATCATCCACATTTTGGGTTGACAGACGGGTCCTTTTTTCTGTCAGGATTGATCCAGCTGCACTGAAGACTCTTTCCGATAGCACACTTGCAGCTGGGCAAGCGAGCTCCTGTAAGGCATATTGTGCCAATTCAGGCCAGGTGTCCAGTTTAGCGACCCAATAGTCAAAGGGGAATGACCTGTGTGGGAGAACATCGATATGGGAGGAAAAGTAGTTTGTAACCATGGTTGACAACTGCTGTCTCCTGTCACTTTCCATCGATGCAGTATTACCAGTTGTGTGAGCGGTATTTGAAAAATCAGTCCACAACATTGTCATGAAACCCCTGTCTCCAACGCCACTTCTGCTGTGTGCACCACGAACACCTCTGCCAAGCTGCCCCCGGCCCGTACGGCTCGTGTGAGAACATCACCGCTGCTGTGTGCTGGGAATGCCTCAAGCAACCGATTTACCAGAGTTGCTTGTTTATTAGCCAATATTAGGTCAAGGTTCTCCTGTGGCATGATGTTTTGTAATTTGCCTTTATAGCGTGGATCCAGGATGCTGGCCAACCAGTAGTCGTCATCGTTCATCATTTTGGCAATGCGGGGGTCCCTTTTTAGGATCCGCAAGGCATAATCTGACATGTGGGCCAATGTTCCCGGTGTCAATGATGCACTGCGAGTGCTGGTTGGAGGAGCACTTTCTGGCAAATCCACATCCCTCCAGTCACGCACATACCCTGTACCAGACCTTGCCACGCCAACATTTTCACTTGCCCCACGAGATGCATCCTCCTCCCCTAAGTAATCATCCCCATCATCATCCTCCTCCTCCTCTTCTTCCTCCACCTTGTCCAGGAGAGGTCCCTGAGCAGACAATGGCTGAATGTCATCAAGGATTCCCTCCTCCTCTTCCTCCTCATCAACATTGGCTGCAGACGCCTGCTCCTTAAGGTGCGTCAAAGTTTGCATGAGCAGACGCATAAGTGGGATGCTCATGCTTAGGATGGCGTCATCTGCGTTTACCAGCCGTGTGTATTCCTCAAAACACTGAAGGACTTTACAGAGGTCTTTCAGCTTCGACCACTGCACACCTGTCAACTCCATGTCTGCTCTCAAAGTGCCTGGCCGTGTATCCTCCCACAAATGCATTATGGCCTGCCTCTGCTCGCACAGCTGCTCCACCATGTGCAGGGTGGAGTTCCACCTTGTTGCAATGTCGATAATGAGGCGGTGGTTGGGAAGGTGGAGCAATCGCTGCAGCTTCTGCATACGAACGGAGTGTACAGGCGACCGGCGGATGTGCGCGCACAGTCTTCGCACCTTCTGGAGCAGGGCTGTTAACTCCGGATAATTTTTGAGGAAGCACTGCACCACCAGGTTCAAGGTGTGAGCCAAGCAAGGTATGTGGCTGAGTTTTGAAAGGGCTATGGCTGCCACAAAATTACGGCCGTTATCACTAACTACCTTGCCTGCCTCAAGATGTACACTGCCCAGCCATGACTCAGTTTGTCGCTTCAAGTACTCGGCCAGCACCTCGGCGGTATGTCTGTCGCCCAAACACATCATCTGCAACACAGCCTGCTGACGCTTTCCACTAGCTGCTCGATAGGGGGACACATCATGTGCAACAGTGGCAGCTGCAGATGGAGTGCTCGTACGACTGCGCTCTGTGGACGAGCTTTCGCTTCTGGAGGAGGAGGAGGAGGAGGGTGGAACGCCTACAGCCAACTGTTTCCTATACCGTGGGCTAGGCAGCACTGTCCCACCACCGCTGTCCCCTGTGGACCCTGCATCCACCACATTAACCCAGTGCGCAGTGATGGACACGTAACGGCCCTGGCCATGCCGACTGGACCATGCATCAGTTGTGAGGTGCACCTTTCCGCTCACTGACTGCTTGAGTGCATGGACAATGCGGTCTTTCACATGATGGTGGAGGGCTGGGATGGCTTTGCGAGAGAAGAAGTGGCGACTGGGTAGGTCATAGCGTGGTACTGCATAGGCCATGAGTTCGCGGAAAGCTGTGCTCTCCACCAACCGAAAGGGCATCATCTCAAACGAGATTAGTTTGGCAATGTGGGCGTTCAAACCCAGTGTACGCGGATGAGAGACTGAGTACTTTCTTGACCTACTCATAGTGTCTGGGAGGGTGAGCTGGACTTGAGAGCTGCATATGGTGGAAGTAGCAGTGGACAGGGCGGACTGAGAGAGGGTTGATGATGGTGATGGAGTTGGTGTTCTTTCTGATGGCCTAGAATCAGTCTTTCGTTGATATAACAGTGGGATTCCCTGACTGCTGTGGCCTTGCAACGACACCTCAACATTTGCTGCTGTGCTAACCGGTGGGCTTACAGTGGGGGAAACAATGTAGCGTTGATGACTACCTTCGTTGTGATCAGTTGCACATGTGGCACTTGAGGTTTGGTGTTGTGTCCACGCTTGCAAGTGCATGCTGGTTAAATGTCTAAGCATGCAACTGGTATTCAAATTTTTCAGATTTTTCCCTCGGCTAAAGGTCTTTGCGCACTTCTTACAGATAACCTTGGCCTGATCATGAGGATTTTGTTCAAAAAAGTGCCACACTGCACTCTTCCTACTTTGGCAGACATTTTGCGGCCTAGCACGCTGTGATCTTTTGACCCTCTGGACAAGCTGTCCAGCAACTCTTTTGATGTTTGGAACCTGTCTTTGGAGTGCTCCGGGCCTGCCAGATAACAGCTGTTGCAATGTCGATGTCTGCTGTGGATGCTCCTCATCTGAGCTATTGGAAGCAGCACCCTCTTCCCCCAATGGATGCCAATCTGGGTCAACAACTGGGTCATCCATCACCTCCTCTTCTATGTCATGTGCACCTTCCTCTGTGTCACCGTGTATGGTGGTATAGTGTGCGGGAAGGGGCACCTGAGTCTCATCAGGGTCAGAATCTGGCTCTGTACACTGCGAGGACAATGTAGTGCTCTGAGTGAATGTACCAGCAGAATCATCCATCAGCGGCTGTGCATCAGTGCACTCCATGTCAGATTCATCTTGGCCTGGGTAATTCACCATTTCACTTGATAATCCAGGCATGGTATGTGAAAACAGCTCTATGGAGTAATCAGTAGTATGGCCTGCGTCATCCTTCAATCTTGGTTGGGGTGAAGGACACAAGGAAAGGTGTGGTTCATGAACATGAGCCTCCAATGACGACTCAGTGCTTTTACTTTTTACAACTGAAGAAGAGGAGGCGATAGAGCTGGAGGCTGAGACAGCAATGTAAGACAAAACTTTTTCCTGATGTTCTGGCTTTAAAAGCGGTTTGCCAACTCCTAGAAAACTAAGCGTTCGAGGCCTTATGTAGCCAGACGATGACGCAGGCTCAACACCTCCTGCATTCGGTCCTATTTTGCTCTTGCCACTACCATCAGATCCACCACCAACACCATCATTACCAGCTGCCAACCCCCGCCCAATTCCACGGCCTCTTCCACCAGCCTTCCTCATTTTTGGTAGAAATGTAGACAAAATCCAACAAACTATATAGTATGTAAAACAAGGTACAAGGTGTCTATAGGACAGGGGAGATTTTGAATTTCTGCACACACTTTTGTACACTGGACACTTTTGGATTGTGTGAGGCCCACTGATATCTGAGCGCTATGTGACAGGCTCGATGGCACTGCTGTGACCTAAGTGACTAGAGGATAAGTGAGATTTTGAATCTCTGCACACACTTTTGGACACTGGACACTTTTGGATTGTGTGAGGCCCAATGAATATCTGAGCGCTATGTGACAGGCTCGATGGCACAGCTGTGACCTAAGTGACTAGAGGATAAGTGAGATTTTGAATCTCTGTACACACTTTTGGACACTGGACACTTTTGGATTGTGTGAGGCCCACTGATATCTGAGCGCTATGTGACAGGCTTGATGGCACAGCTGTGACCTAAGTGACTAGAGGATAAGTGAGATTTTGAATCTCTGCACACACTTTTGGACACTGGACACTTTTGGATTGTGTGAGGCCCAATGAATATCTGAGCGCTATGTGACAGGCTCGATGGCACAGCTGTGACCTAAGTGACTAGAGGATAAGTGTGATTTTGAATCTCTGCACACACTTTTGGACACTGGACACTTTTGGATTGTGTGAGGCCCAATGAATATCTGAGCGCTATGTGACAGGCTCGATGGCACAGCTGTGACCTAAGTGACTAGAGGATAAGTGAGATTTTGAATCTCTGCACACACTATTGGACACTGGACACTTTTGGATTGTGTGAGGCCCACTGATATCTGAGCGCTATGTGACAGGCTCGATGGCACAGCTGTGACCTAAGTGACTAGAGGATAAGTGAGATTTTGAATCTCTGCACACACTATTGGACACTGGACACTTTTGGATTGTGTGAGGCCCACTGATATCTGAGCGCTATGTGACAGGCTCGATGGCACAGCTGTGACCTAAGTGACTAGAGGATAAGTGAGATTTTGAATCTCTGCACACACTTTTGGACACTGGACACTTTTGGATTGTGTGAGGCCCACTGATATCTGAGCGCTATGTGACAGGCTTGATGGCACAGCTGTGACCTAAGTGACTAGAGGATAAGTGAGATTTTGAATCTCTGCACACACTTTTGGACACTGGACACTTTTGGATTGTGTGAGGCCCAATGAATATCTGAGCGCTATGTGACAGGCTCGATGGCACAGCTGTGACCTAAGTGACTAGAGGATAAGTGAGATTTTGAATCTCTGCACACACTTTTGGACACTGGACACTTTTGGATTGTGTGAGGCCCACTGATATCTGAGCGCTATGTGACAGGCTTGATGGCACAGCTGTGACCTAAGTGACTAGAGGATAAGTGAGATTTTGAATCTCTGCACACACTTTTGGACACTGGACACTTTTGGATTGTGTGAGGCCCAATGAATATCTGAGCGCTATGTGACAGGCTCGATGGCACAGCTGTGACCTAAGTGACTAGAGGATAAGTGAGATTTTGAATCTCTGCACACACTTTTGGACACTGGACACTTTTGGATTGTGTGAGGCCCACTGATATCTGAGCGCTATGTGACAGGCTCGATGGCACAGCTGTGACCTAAGTGACTAGAGGATAAGGGAGATTGGATTGCTTTTATAAAAGCAGTTTGCGGAGCAGTGGGTAAACAGCAATGCCAGCCTGTCAGGAAGCCTTAAAAGGCAGCCCAACAACCAACACCACTGATACACCACAATATAGCCTCCCCTTGCACTGCACACACAGTGACTGGTGTGTTGTGCAGGCCAAATTGCTATCAGCAGCAGAAGCAGTTTTTTTTTCTTCTCAGCAGGACAAAAAAAAAAAATTGGGATTGCTTTTAAAAAAGCAGTTTGAGGCCCAATGAATATCTGAGCGCTATGTGACAGGCTCGATGGCACAGCTGTGACCAAAGTGACTAGAGGATAAGGGAGATTGGATTGCTTTTAAAAAAGCAGTTTGCGGAGCAGTGGGTAAACAGCAATGCCAGCCTGTCAGGAAGCCTTAGAAGGCAGCCCAACAACCAACACCACTGATACACCACTATATAGCCTCCCCTTGCACTGCACACACAGTGACTGGTGTGTTGTGCAGGCCAAATCGCTAGCAGCAGAAGCAGTGTTTTGGTCTTCTTCCCTGCCTAATGCTCTCCCTACAGAATCAGCAGCAACCTCTCCCTATACTGAGATCGGCAGAAGTAAGATGGCGGTCGGCGTGCACGCCCTTTTATACCCCCTGTGACGCCCACCAAAGCAAGCCAATCACTTGCATGCCCTTCTGAAAGATTGTGGTGACCCGTGCCTATATGTCATCACGTTGCCCACAGTGTCCGTTGATCCTGATTGGCTGAAAAAGAGCGCAAAACAAACTTTTGAAACGCGACTTTGGCGCGTAAGTCGCCGACCTCGTGGCCGACCTCATCCTAGGGTCGGGTTTCGTTTCATGAAACCCGACTTTGCCAAAAGTCGGCGACTTTTGAATTTTTTCGACCCGTTTCGCTCAACTTTATTCACCACCACTGAGTGGGCCTCTATGAAGGACATCTGCCACGTTTTGTGTGCCTTCGATGATTCCACGCGAATGGTGAGTGCAGATGATGCACTAGTCAGCAAGACTATCCCCCTTATCTGCCTGCTTGAAAAAAGCACTGCAGGCACTAAGGGAGGAGGTTGTGGAAGAGGTGGAGGATGAGGAGTCACAAATGCCATCTGCTTCTGGAGAGTCTGTGCAACGTGGTTCCTCACAAAGGCCTAGGCAGGGGACACTTTGTGAGGAGGATGAGGAGGAGTCAATGGAGGAGGAAGACATCTGTCCAGAGGAGGGAGGTACACAATGCTCTAGTAGTCAGTATGTAGAGCAAGGGTGGGGTGATGCAGAGCAGGCAGAGATGACACCTCAAGCAGGGGACAGCGTTTCTTGGCCAGTTGGCAGTCTGCAGCACATGGTTGATTTCATGCTGCAGTGCCTGAGAAACGACCGCCGCATCACCCACATTCTCAACACGGCTGATAATTGGGTTTACACCCTCCTAGATCCTCGCTACCGGGACAACTTACAAAGCCTCATAACACCGTTGAACCGGGAGCGTAAAATGTGGGAGTACCAAGACACACTGGTGCATTCCATCATGTTCTCCATTCTACCCGAGAGCAGTGCTGCTAGTGCTTTACAAAGCAGCTCAGTGCGTCGAGTCAGTGGATGAAGCTCTGCACAAAGAGGAAGCAGAAGCAGCGCCTCAGCACACGGCAAGACCAGTATGGCCCAAATGTGGCAAAGTTTTGTGTCCCCGCCACAAATGGCTACACCATCACAGACAGCTCCAGGCAGCAGGAGGCAACGTTTCGTTCAGATGTTGACAGACTACATGTCTTGCCCTCTCAGTGTTCTCCCACACGGCTCTTCCCCCTTCAAATTTTGGGTCTCTAAGCTGGATACATGGCCAGAGCTTAGCCAGTATGCATTGGAGGTGCTGGCTTCCCCTGCTGCTAGTGTATTATCGGAACGCGTCTTTAGTGCCGCAGGTGGTGTACTAACAGACCGTCGCATTCGACTATCCTCCGATAACGTTACCGGCTTACTTTTCTGAAAATAAACAAGGCCTGGATCTCGCAGGAATTTGCCAGTCCTCTTCCAGATTAAATAATTGGTTGGCAACAGTATCCAGGTCTCCTGTTGTGTTCATGTTTCTACCACCTGAACTGTAATCCCTGGGCTCCAACACCGCCAGTTGCTGCTCAGAAGTGCTGTCTGCACAGTCAACACTTGCTCCTGTGTTTTTGGGGTTCAGTAATGTCAGCTGATCCCCTGCTGTGTGTCCGGCAATTTCTCCTGCTCCGACCACACTCACACTACTAGAGACATTAAATTTGCTCCAATTAGGCCTCTGGCTACTCTCTGTTTCTACTGTAATCCCTGGGCTCCAACACCACCAGTTGCTGCTCAGAAGTGTCTTTGGCATGAGTACTCCCTCCTGCCCAGCCTGGTTCCAGCACGCCAGCTGTTTACGGGTAGTGTCAATGTCACTTTGCCTCCAATACGTTGTCCTGTCGTGTTGCGGTCGGATTATCTGACTCTATGGTGCCTGCAGTTTAGGTGCTTCCTATGTGGGCTGCGGGATCTGGCAATGAAGGCTGGTTCCGTAGTGCCAATAGGACAAGCTCCTCCTGTAGGACTATGGGTTTTGGTAACTCCGGCTGGCTCGCGGCCTTGCAACTTTTTTTCATGTGTACCTTCTGCTGCCTATCTGAGTTCCAGTACCATTAGCTGGTTCTTTGGAAGTCAATCTTGAATATGTCCCCCTGGGTTCCAGTAACGTCAGCTGGTTCCAGGCAGAGCCTTTGGCTTAGGTGCCTCCTTCTCGGTATCCGAGTTCCACCAACGTCCACTGGTCCTTGGTAGTGCTCTCTGGCACAGGTACCTCCTGCTTAGTAACCGGGTTCAAGTACCATCAGCTGGTCCTCGGTAGTTCCATTGGCTCTTGTACCTTCGGCTACCCATCCAGATTCCAGTAGTCAGCTGGTTCTTAGCAGTTCCTCAGCCTTCTTGTACCTTCTGCTACATTTCCAAGTTCAAGCTTTTTGAAATTGTTTTTGGTAAATACTCTGGATCTCCCTGACAACGACCCTAAAGACAACGACCCTGAAGACCACCCCGAAGAAGACGACGACCCCGAAAACGACGACCCGGGAGACGACGACCCTGGAGACCACCCCGAAGAAGACAAAGAGGACAAAGAACAAGAAGACAACCACCAAGATACAGAAGAACAAGAGACAGAAGACCAAGAAGCAGAATAACAAGAAGCTGCAGAACAAAAAGCAGAAGAACATTAAGCATAAGACTAAAAATCAGAGAAAAAGATATTATCTAAATTATAAACAGAAGAAGACTAAGCAGTGTATGGGGGTGAGTCCGTTCGTTCCTCCTCGTGGTGCTCCTGGAAAATACCTGCTGCTGCAGGCAAAACTGAACTCGGACAAATCCTGTTGTAAATCTTTTGTGACAGGCAGAATGGAAGGTGTAATCAAACTTTTATAGATAACTACAGGAATGCCTGTCACAAATAAGAATATGATGAAGAAGAAGAAGATGAAGAAGTAGAATATGAAGAAGAAGAATAATAGTTGAATAAGAAGAATATGAAGAATGTAAAAAAAAAATAATAGGAAGAAGGTGAAGAAGAAGATGAAAAAGGTGAAGAAGTTGATGAAAAAGATGCTGCTGCTGAGGATGATAAAGGAGAAAGTGTGGGAGAAGTGAAAAAGAAGGTGAAGAGCACGGAAGTAGTGAAACAAATATCTGACAAAATATAAAAAAAACTTAACATAGTCAATATCTTTGTAACTCCAAACGTCTTAAAAAAAAATTAATTCCTGCTATTCCATTTGATTGGGCTAAACTGCTATGCCTTTAATGACTCCTCCACCTCCCCCATTACCCAATATATTCTACATTATTCTTAGTTGTTTTCCTTCATGTTGAATTAACCTACAAGGAAAGTAAGGGTTTATTTTCATTCCGATATTTGTGTCCCATTGACTTGCATTGGTTTCTGGTATCGGAATAGGCGATATCCGATATTTTTGGGTTATCGGTCCGATCCAGTCCGATCTGATATTTCCCGATATCGGAAGGTATCGCTTAACACGGATAACATGATCAGGGATAAAAATTCTCCATTAAATGTCACCTGCTTAACCCAGCAGGATGTACGGCGGCGTCTAAAAATCACTAAAATTGACAAATCCCCGGGCCCGGATGGGATACACCCCCGAGTACTGCAGGAATTAAGCACAGCCATAGATAGACCATTATTTTTAATCTTTAAAGGTTCCATAATAACAGGGTCTGTACCACAGGACTGGCGTATAACAAATGTGGTGCCAATATTCAAAAAAGGGAAAAAAACTGAACTTGGAAATTATAGGCCAGTAAGTTTAACCTCAACTGTGGGTAAAATCCTGGAGGGTTTTCAAAGAGATACTATACTGGAGTATCTGGAGAAGAATAACCTCATGACCAAATATCAACATCTGTTTACAAGGGACCGCTCCTGTCAGACTAATCTGATTAGCTTTTATGAAGAGGTAAGTTCAGGAATGAACCAAGGGAATGCAGTGGACGTGGTGTACATGGACTTTTCTAAAGCTTTTGATACGGTGCCACACGAAAGGTTGATGCATAAAATGAGAACAATGGGGATAGGGGAAATTATGTGTAAGTGGGTTAAGAGCTGGCTCAGTGATAGGAAACAAAGGGTGGTTATTAATGGAGCACACTTGGACTGGGTCACGGTTAGCAGTGGGGTACCACAGGGGTCAGTTTTGGGCCCGCTTCTTTCTAACATATTTATTAATGACCTTGTAGGAGGCATAGAGAGTAGAATTTCAATATTTGCAGATGACACTAAACTCTGCAGGGTAATCAATACAGAGGAGGACAATTTTATATTACAGGAGGATGTATGTAAACTAGAAGCTTGGGCTGATAAATGGCAAATGAGCTTTAATGGGGATAAATGTAAGGTCATGCACTTGGGTAGAACGAACAAGATGTATAATTATGTGCTTAATTGTGAAACACTGGGCAAAACTGTCACTGAAAAAGACCTGGGTGTATGGGTGGACGACAAACTCACATTTAGTGGCCAGTGTCAGGCAGCTGCTGCAAAGGCAAATAAAATAATGGGAAGCATTAAAAGAGGCATAGATGCTCATGAGGAGAACATAATTTTACCTTTATATAAGTCTCTAGTGTGACCACACTTAGAATACTGTGTACAGTTCTGGTCTCCGGTGTATAAGAAAGACATAGCTGAACTGGAGCGGGTGCAGAGAAGAGCGACCAAGGTTATTAGGGAACTAGGGGATCTGCAATACCAAGACAGGTAATTACACTTGGGGTTATTTAGTTTGGAAAATCGAAGGCTTAGGGGTGATCTTATTACAATGTATAAATATATGCGGGGACAATACAAAGACCTTTCTAATGATCTTTTTACTCTTAGACCTGTGACGGGGACAAGGGGGCATCCTCTACGTCTGGAGGAAAGAAGGTTTAAGCATACTCACAGACGCGGATTCTTTACTGTAAGAGCAGTGAGACTATGGAACTCTCTGCCATATGATGTTGTAATGAGTGATTCCCTAATAAAATTTAAGAAGGGACTGGATGCCTTTCTTGAAAAGTATAATATTACAGGGTATATACACTAGTTTCCTTAATATTGCGTTGATCCAGGGAGCTAGTTTGATTGCCGTATGTGGAGTCGGGAAGGAATTTTTTTCCCCAATGTGAAGCTTACTGTTTGCCACATGGGTTTTTTTTGCCTTCCTCTGGATCAACATGTTAGGGCAAGTTAGGATAGGATATGGGTTGAACTAGATGGACTTAAAGTCTTCCTTCAACCTTATTAACTATGTTACTATGTTACTATGTTACTTGGATTAGCTGTAAAATAAAGATGGCAAACTGTGTTTACTGTTTAATTTTATTAAAAGACTTTATTCTGGCTTTGTATTTATTTAACCCTTTCAATACCATAGGATTAGTAATGGATAGGTGTCTCTCCATTACTAAGCTGGGCTTAATGTCACCTTACAATACAAATGTGATATTAACCCCTTATTACCCATATGCCACCACTACAGGGCAGAGGGAAGAGAGGCTAAGTGCCGGAATTGGCGTATCTTACAGATGCGCCTTTTCTGGGGTGGCTGGGGGCAGATGTTTTTAGCCAGGGGGGCCAGTAACCATGGTCCTTTCCTAGGCTATTAATATCTGCCCTCAGTCACTGGCTTTCCCTCTCTGGCGCAGAATATTGCACTGGAGCCCACGCCATTTTTTTTCTGAGAAAACATTCTTTTACTAAATACCTACAGCTCCCAAATTTTACGCACACATACTACTAACAGTATTAGCCACTGACATCTATAAATCTAACTGTTCTGCATGAGTTAACTGTATGTAAACCATGTCTCCTATCCTGTTGTCTTCTGCAATGATTTTACAGAAGCCGACAAATGAACTAACGGTTATTCTTCTATCTATCTTTCTGTGCAATATAAATACATATATTTAAATGTGTCACTGCCATATATACACTCACTGGCCACTTTATTAGGTACACCATGCTAGTAACGGGTTGGACCCCCTTTTGCCTTCAGAACTGCCTCAATTCTTCGTGGCAGAGATTCAACAAGGTGCTGGAAGCATTCCTCAGAGATTTTGGACCATATTGACATGATGGCATCACACAGTTGGCGCAGATTTGTCGGCTGCACATCCCTGATGCGAATCTCCCGTTCCACCACATCCCAAAGATGCTCTATTGGATTGAGATCTGGTGACTGAGGAGGCCATTTGAGTACAGTGAACTCATTGTCATGTTCAAGAAACCAATCTGAGATGATTCGAGCTTTATGACATGGCGCATTATCCTGCTGAAAGTAGCCATCAGATGTTGGGTACATTGTGGTCATAAAGGGATGGACATGGTCAGCAACAATACTCAGGTAGGCTGTGGCGTTGCAACGATGCTCAATTGGTACCAAGGGTCCCAAAGAGTGCCAAGAAAAAATTCCCCACACCATGACACCACCACCACCAGCCTGAACCGTTGATACAAGGCAGGATGGATCCATGCTTTCATGTTGTTTACGCCAAATTCTGACCCTACCATCCGAATGTCGCAGCAGAAATCGAGACTCATCAGACCAGGCAACGTTTTTCCAATCTTCTACTGTCCAATTTCGATGAGCTTGTGCAAATTGTAGCCTCAGTTTCCTGTTCTTAGCTGAGAGGAGTGGTACCCGGTGTGGTCTTCTGCTGCTGTAGCCCATCTGCCTCAAAGTTCGACGCACTGTGCGTTCAGAGATGCTCTTCTGCCTACCTTGGTTGTAACGGGTGGCAATTTGAGTCACTGTTGCCTTTCTATCAGCTCGAACCAGTCTGCCCATTCTCCTCTGACCTCTGGCATCAACAAGGCATTTCCGGCCACAGAACTGCCGCTCACTGGATTTTTTTTCTTTTTCGGACCATTCTCTGTAAACCCTAGAGATGGTTGTGCGTGAAAATCCCAGTAGATCAGCAGTTTCTGAAATACTCAGACCAGCCCTTCTGGCACCAACAATCATGCCACGTTCAAAGGCACTCAAATCACCTTTCTTCCCCATACTGATGCTCGGTTTGAACTGCAGGAGATTGTCTTGACCATGTCTACATGCCTAAATGCACTGAGTTGCCGCCATGTGATTGGCTGATTAGAAATTAAGTCTTAACACACAGTTGGACAGGTGTACCTAATAAAGTGGCCAGTGAGTGTATACAGTCATATGTTAAAGTTTGGGCACCCCTATTAATGTTAACCTTTTTTCTTTCTAACAATTTTGGTTTTTGCAACAGCTATTTCAATTTCATATATCTAATAACTGATGGACTCAGTTATATTTCTGGATTCAAATGAGGTTTATTGTACTAACAGAAAATGTGCAATCTGCATTTAAACAAAATTTGACTGGTGCAAAAGTATGGGCACCTCAACATAAAAGTGACATTAATATTTCGTAGATCCTCCTTTTGCAAAAATAACAGCCTCTAGACGCTTCCTGTAGCTATTAATGAGTTCCTGGATCCTGGATGAAGGTATTTGTGACCATTCCTGTTTACAAAACAATTCCAGTTCAGTTAAGTTTGATGGTCGCCGAGCATGGACAGCCCGCTTCAAATCATCCCACAGATGTTCAATGATATTCAGGTCTGGGGACTGGGTGGCCATTCCAGAACATTGTAATTGTTCCTCTGCATGAATGCCTGAGATTTGGAGCGGTGTTTTGGATCATTGTCTTGCTGAAATATCCATCCCCTGCGTAACTGCAACCTCGTCACTGATTCTTGCACATTATTGTCAAGAATCTGCTGATACTGAGTTGAATCCATGCGACCCTCAACTTTAACAAGATTCCCGGAGCCGGCATTGGCCACACAGCCCCAGAGCATGACGGAACCTCCACCAAATTTTACTGTGGGTAGCAAGTGTTTTTCTTGGAATGCTGTGTTTTTTAGCCTCCATGCATAACGCCTTTTTGTATGACCAAACAACTCAATCTTTGTTTCGTCAGTCCACAGGACCTTCTTCCAAGATGTAACTGGCTTGTCCAAATGTGCTTTTGCATACCTCAGGCGACTCTGTTTGTGGCATGCTTGCAGAAACGGCTTCTTTCGCATCACTCTCCCATACAGCTTCACCTTGTGCAAAGTGCACTGTATTGTTGACCGATGCACAGTGACACCATCTGCAGCAAGATGATGCTGCAGGTCTTTGGAGGTGGTCTGTGGATTGTCCTTGACTGTTCTCACCATTCTTCTTCTCTGCCTTTCTGATATTTTTCTTGGCCTGCCACTTCTGGGCTTAACAAGAACTGTACCTGTGTTCTTCCATTTCCTTACTATGTTCCACACAGTGGAAACTGACAGGTTAAATCTCTGAGACAACTTTTTGTATCCTTCCCCTGAAAAGCTATGTTGAATATTCTTTGTTTTCAGATCATTTGAGAGTTGTTTTGAGAAGCCCATGATGCCACTCTTCATAGGAGAATCAAATAGGAGAACTACTTGCAAGTGGCCACCTTAAATACCTTTTCTCATGATTTGATACACCTGACTATGAAGTTCAAAGCTCAATGAGGTTACAAAACCAATTTAGTGCTTCAGGAAGTCAGTATTAAGTAGTTAGCAGTGTTCAAATCAAGAAAATGATAAGGGTGCCCATACTTTTGCACCGGTCAAATTTTGTTTAAATGCAGATTGCACATTTTCTGTTAATACAATAAACCTCATTTGAATCCAGAAATATAACTGAGTCCATCAGTTATTAGATATATGAAACTGAAATAGCTGTTGCAAAAACCAAAATTGTTATAAAGAAAAAAGGTTAACATGAATAGGGCTGCCCAAACTTTAACATATGACTGTATATATTATATATATATACACTCACTGGCCACTTTATTAGGTACACCATGCTAGTAAGGGGTTGGAGCCCCTTTTGCCTTCAGAACTGCCTCAATTCTTCGTGGCAGAGGTTCAACAAGGTGCTGGAAGCATTCCTCAGAGATTTTGGACCATATTGACATGATGGCATCACACAGTTGGCGCAGATTTGTCGGCTGCACATCCCTGATGCGAATCTCCCGTTCCACCACATCCCAAAGATGCTCTATTGGATTGAGATCTGGTGACTGAGGAGGCCATTTGAGTACAGTAAACTCATTGTCATGTTCAAGAAACCAATCTGAGATGATTCGAGCTTTATGACATGGCGCATTATCCTGCTGAAAGTAGCCATCAGATGTTGGGTACATTGTGGTCATAAAGGGATGGACATGGTCAGCAACAATACTCAGGTAGGCTGTGGCGTTGCAACGATGCTCAATTGGTACCAAGGGGCCCAAAGAGTGCCCAGAAAAAATTCCCCACACCATGACACCACCACCACCAGCCTGAACCGTTGATACAAGGCAGGATGGATCCATGCTTTCATGTTGTTTACGCCAAATTCTGACCCTACCATCCGAATGTCGCAGCAGAAATCGAGACTCATCAGACCAGGCAACGTTTTTCCAATCTTCTACTGTCCAATTTCGATGAGCTTGTGCAAATTGTAGCCTCAATTTCCTGTTCTTAGCTGAGAGGAGTGGTACCCAGTGTGGTCTTCTGCTGCTGTAGCCCATCTGCCTCAAAGTTCGACGCACTGTGCGTTCAGAGATGCTCTTCTGCCTACCTTGGTTGTAACGGGTGGCAATTTGAGTCACTGTTGCCTTTCTATCAGCTCGAACCAGTCTGCCCATTCTCCTCTGACCTCTGGCATCAACATGGCATTTCCGGCCACAGAACTGCCGCTCACTGGATTTTTTTTCTTTTTCGGACCATTCTCTGTAAACCCTAGAGATGGTTGTGCGTGAAAATCCCAGTAGATCAGCAGTTTCTGAAATTCTCAGACCAGCCCTTCTGGCACCAACAATCATGCCACGTTCAAAGGCACTCAAATCACCTTTCTTCCCCATACTGATGCTCGGTTTGAACTGCAGGAGATTGTCTTGACCATGTCTACATGCCTAAATGCACTGAGTTGCCGCCATGTGATTGGCTGATTAGAAATTAAGTCTTAACACACAGTTGGACAGGTGTACCTAATAAAGTGGCCAGTGAGTGTATATACACCTATTCTATGTGTATACACTACTGTTCAAAAGTTTAGGGTCACTTAGAAATTTCCTTATTTTTTAAAGAAAAGTACGTTTTTTACTAGTGAAGCTAACATTAAATGATTCAGAAATACACTCTATAGATTGTGAATGTGATAAATGACTATTCTAGCTGCAAATGTCTGGTTTGTAATGCAATATGTTCATAGGTGTATAGAGGCCCATTTCCCACAACCATCACTCCAGTGTTCTTATGGTACTTTGTGTTTTCTAGCTGTGTAAGAAAGCTAATGGATGGTTAGAATACCTTTGAAAACCCTTGTGCAAGTATGTTAGCACAGCTGAAAACAGTTTGGCTGATTAAAGAAGCTATAAACCTGACCTTCCTTTGCGCTAGTTGAGAATCTGGATCATTACATTTGTTGGTTCCAAAACCTTATGGAACTTTTTTATGGACTTCGTGCGCTGCTAAACAACGGACACAATTCCAGTTGAGATGAAAGATTAATGTTTTATTCCCAACGCGTTTCGAAGTAATAGTTACTTCTTCCTCAGGGGTTGACAGACATGAAAAACTAGTGTTGCTGCCAGACTAAATACACTCCATATTTTGAAATTTGTCGCCAATAGTCACATGTTTTTTTTTACAAGAAGTCAAAGTTCAAATGACGTTTGGATCTATCACATGTTAAAACATAATCTTCAATTTCTATATAAAATAACACAATTTCTTTATTCATTCACAGATAAAATCTGAAGAAGAAGAAAGAGAAGAAAGAAATATAATAAGTATATACAGAAAAAATTGTTTATTATGTCCGAAAAAAACGATCCCACTTTGAAAAAAAGAAAAAAGAGGAAGATCAGAAGCTCTAACCACTACACCACAAGTACTGATCTCTAAGGAAACTTTCACTACAATCAGAAAAAAATAAAAAAATAATATGGATATGTGAATATTAAAAATATATTTATTAAAAATGGATTAAAAAATATGAATGAATATATATCCACCAGAAGCTGCGGAAAATAAAAAACAATAAAATTATGTATTTATAAATTTTGTGTATGTATTCATTAATTAATGGTTTAACAGTATTTGTAATGGGAAGGATGGCTTATAACAGAAATATATTCCAGATCTCTATAAAGAGTAAGAAATTTATTAAAAATGGATTAAAAAATATGAATGAATATATATCCACCAGAAGCTGCGGAAAATAAAAAACAATAAAATTATGTATTTATAAATTTTGTGTATGTATTCATTAATTAATGGTTTAACAGTATTTGTAATGGGAAGGATGGCTTATAACAGAAATATATTCCAGATCTCTATAAAGAGTAAGAATCAATCTAACCACAAAAAAAAAAGGAGGGGGGGAGGGAAGGTTAATGTTTCCTATCATGCACTGAAACGTCTGTCAAAACATCATGATCAGTTGTGGCGTCAATCGCAAAGGACCGACCCATAGCAAAGGAAAGAACAAGAGCAAGAACGCAACAATATCGCTCCCCGTGTCGGAACAAATCGCAGGAACAGCCCTGAATAGGAAATGACAACATATGAATATGCATCAAAAACATCCATATAAAAATGTGATGATTTAAGAAAATAGATTGCCATAAAGAATCACATCAAACTGTATATAATTAATTATAATATCACAACCAGATAAAGTCAAACGTACCTGATAAAATTAATTAGATATTCATGTCTTAGATACAAAATATAAGATAATAGAAATCATTATTAAAAAATTATTAAAGAGAAGTTAAGCAATGAGACAAGTTTTAACCCTATTTGTACCGAAGTACATGCCAGATTTTATAAAAGACAAACTCAATCCTGCTAAAAAAGAAAATACTGAACACTCTTTTCTGCTATAGAACAAATCACCTGCAAAAACTCAAAACCAAATGTGGCGTCAATCACAAAGAACCGACCCACAATCGAAGAAAGCACCAAACGTGAAAACAGGATTGCTCCCCGCACAGGGCACCGACCACAGGACCAATCCTGGATGGAATGCGACACATATATATATGTGCAAAATATAATTAATCGTCACATGATTAGTTTTGGAAGGAATATAACAAAATATATGTATCATATGTGGAATATAATTAACAGTCATTTAAGAATCATGTCAAACTGCACATGATTGATTCTGGAGGAAAAGTCGCACATAGGAAATTGAGAATAAAATGTAAAAAATGAAAAATAAATAATTGAAAATGCTTAAAATAGTAATTACACCGCGCTATACTGGGAAAGACAAGGGTTAATATTAGACTACTCACTTGATAATGTATAGAAAAAACAAGATGTCCTGGAAGCTGGTTGCCTGGTCTTGGAAATATGGATAGCTGGCACAAAAAGTGGGATGAATGAATAAATAAAGTCCTTTTTTTTTTTTTTTTCTTATTTTAGAAAATAAGCTACTCACTTGTTATGTATAGAAAAAACGCAATGTCCTTAAGGCTGATCGTTTTGTCTTGAAAATGTAAGTAGCTGCCAATAAAGTGAATGAATACATAAACAAGTAGAGTACGCTTATCTTACAAAAAGGGGTGGGCGGGGGGCAACCCCTTAAGGGTTAAAAGAGATTCTGCTAGACTTACTTATTAATGAATCCGACCATAAGTGCATCCAACCTTGGAACTGTTACAGGGATATTGGCTGGCACATGTCCCCTAATCCTGGTTTAAATATAATTACTAATAAAAAAATAAAAAAAATTTGAATATCAGAAAAAAAGCCAAAAGGTACCAAGGAATAATGATAGATGGTTCGGGTGGAGGCTGAGGCTAACCTTGCCGCATGCTTGTGGCTGAATATCCTTAGATAAATCAAGAGCACCTGGTACTAGACTGTTATATGCAGAGGCAGACCTGTGACATAGATGAGGGTTAGAGGAGGCTTGTGCTCGCTGGTATAGTGCAGGGAGGGGTGGCACTTACTTGGAAGCTGGTGGTCGGTGGTGCAGTCAAGCATGCTAGATGGGGTGGGTGATGACCGCTGCTGCTGGGCAGTGAAGCAGTGCGGATCGCCGCTACCTTGCGTGCTCCGGCCGTGAGCGACGCTGAGGAGGTCGGCGTGTGGTGGGGGCAGGGTGTAGCGTGACGTCACACTGGGAAAGGACGGTGGCTGGCTAATGGCACAAAACCAACGCGTTTCGAGAGAACGTCTCTCTTCATCAGGGTTGTGCCTGCCACTGCATAGAGAGTCCTTATAAAGTATCCTGAAACCCTGCAGAGTAATCACCTGACCCACAGCTGCCTGATAAGAAAGCCTCATTAGGAAGGAGAGATTGTGGATTCAGTGAGAATCAGAAAGGGAGAGGGGAGGATGGCAGTGTCTGCATTTAACCCTAAAACAAGTAGAGGTTGCATGAGACTGAATCCAAATGAATGGACATAGAGAATATGTGTATATAAAAGGGAATGAATTATGAGATTAAGAAATACATAAATAAAATGTGCATGTGGTGTAACCTTTATTTATTAAGATAATTAAAATAGATTAAAAAATGAGAATGCAAATATATATATAAAAAATATATATATCAAGAATAATACTAAAAATAGGAAAAAATATAAAAATTAAAATTAAAATAAAAAGTAAAAAGTATGTGCATATTTCAAAAAGCCCCATTTTATCGGGCCCTGTTTTTCGTTTATGGGCTGATCAAAAGGTCCGACATTCATATGAAATCATGTCCATACTTCTGATGAGCTTCACTTTTAAGCCCTTTTGTTTGGGGGCTTAAAACTTGTACCACAAAGTGAGGAAAAAACTAGAACGCATAGAGCTCAATTTTGTGATTCAAACCTGCTGGGGCTAGAGTGTCCAGGGTAAAAATCCATCCGGATTCCACTCGGGACATTGCTTTGAGATAGTCGCCCCTTCTATGATTTGGCTTAACTAATTGTATGCCCATATAGGAGACACCTCTGCATGATCGATTGTGCATGTCTGCAAAGTGGCGGGACAATGGATGTCCCTTATATCCCTTTCTAATGTTGTCAAGGTGCTCCTTGATCCTTACTTGCAGAGGTCTCTTAGTTCTGCCTACATACATCTTCCCACAGGGACATTTTAAAATATATATAACGCCTGATGTTTGACAGGAAATACTGTCTTTAATGTGAAAAGTATTCATGTTAGATGAGTCCATGAAGCACTGATGAAGTTTTTTTTGGGTTGCTGTTCTAATACAGCATGCACATCTCCCACAGGATTGAAATCCCTGTGTGTTTAGGCTTGACCGGACTGCTTGGTTGGTTTGCGAGATAGAGCCACACATCTTGGTAGTGAGTGCCAGCAATAGGCCAAGATTCGGTGCCTTCGTATATACGAACCGAGGTTTTTTTGGAAGTAAATCACCCACATGTTTGTCACTCTGTAAGTGTGACCAATGTTTATGAATGATCCTATTGAATTCCTTGTAACCTGTATGAAACTGCGTTATAATGGGTAGATTATGAATCTGTTCTGGAATTGTGGCTACATTATTAGCTGAAGGAGGTTTATGTATCAATGAGGATCTGGGTAAGGATTCTACCTCTTGCCTGGTTTTCTCAAGCAGTTCTATATTATATCCTTTAGCCACAAATTGATTAATTAGGTATTGAGTTTCCTTTTTATATTCACTTGTGTTTGTGCAGTTGCGCCTGATACGCATAAGTTGGCTTTTTGGAATGTTAGTGAGCCATATAGGTAAATGGCAGCTAGTAGTATGAATGTAGCTATTAGAATCTACTTCCTTATGATAGCTTTTTGTAGTTAATCTGACATTTTCAATACATATGGTTAGATCCAGGAAATTGATACTGGATTTACTTATCGTGGGTGTAAATTCGAGTCCAAAGTCATTAGTATTCAATCCGGAAATTAATAGATTGAGATCGTTCATAGGGCCATCCCAGATGAACAGAATATCGTCAATGAAACATCGCCATAGCTTGATATTATTGTGTAGGAAGCCATTAGTATATACATGTTCATATTCCCACATGCATACATATAGGTTTGCGAAATTTGGCGCGAATCTCGTGCCCATTGCAGTGCCATGGGTCTGTATATAAAACTGGTTCTCATAGGAAAAATAATTGTGTTTCATGGTAAAATTGATGCTTTCGAGGATGAATTCAATCTGAGCGGGCTTGTAGATTTCTAGTGCTTCTAGAAAGAATTTGGCAGCCGTTTGTCCTTTTTGGGGGTCAATAACAGTATATAAGGATTTGATATCTAAAGTAGCTAAAATGAAATGGTTCCAAGACCTGCAGAGTATGGGTGGTATCCTTTAGATAGACTGGCAGTAGGGACATACATTTCTGTAAGTGATTATCGACATATTTAGATAGATTAGCTGTGAGGCAGTTTATGCCCGATATAATCGGCCTGCCTGGTGGGTTGGTTATACTTTTGTGGATCTTAGGGATGTGGTAAAACACCGCGATTGATGGTGTTTTGTTGTTAATAAATTGGTATTCTTTTTTAGTTAGAATACCTGCAGCTTTGCCCTTTATGGCCAAAGAATTAAGTTTGCTGCAGAATGAGTCTGTTGGATCCGCAGAGATTTGTTAGTATGTGACCGGATCACTCAGTAGTCTCATGGATTCGTTATGGTACATGCTGTGATCCATAACTACAATCCCCCCGCCCTTATCGGCTGGTTGAATAATCAAATTATTGTTTGCCTGTAAATTAATGATAGAGTTCCTCTCCCCATTCGATAAATTATATGTCATGTACCGAGCTTTACGACTGTTTTTGTGGACTAATTTTTTGATGTCCGTTGATACCAGGGTTTCAAAGGTCTTAAACGAATTTGAATATTCATTCAGAGGATTGACTGAAGAAGGTAAAGAGAGGCCAGAGTGAATGAAATCCCTGCCCATAGAGTAGGTGATTTTTGAGGAGTTGTCTCCTTTTTTTAGAATGTATTTTCTAAGAGCTAGATTGCGTAAGTATTTTTTGACGCTAATATATAAATTAAATGGTGTAGACTTGACTGATGGAGCAAATTTGAGGCCTTTTTGGAGTAATGTAGTCTCATTGGGTGTAAGTTTATGCGAGCTTAGGTTGAAAATCTTTTGTACATGTTGGTTATTAGTGTCTATATTTGTTTTCTTTTTGGAGAGTGTCCCACCTCTTTTGCCTCTTTTTGTTTTTTGTTTGGAATCCGAAAAAAATCCTTGTTGATGGAAATTTGTGTTCTAGGTTTCATAGGTTTACTGATATTTTGTTTATTTTGTAATCTAGGTTGTATATGGTTCATTTTTTGAACCTGTTTAGCATATGTATTGGGTTGTCTGTTTGGATTTACATGAGCAGAAATATTTCTGCCAGAATTATGTTTACGAACCTGTGTACTAGTTGTTGGTGTCGATTGTTCCCAAGATTTATCTACGTTTGGCTCCTCGACCAGCGTTGAAAGATGGGAATATCTATTGTTAGTTGGAATGGTTGTTTGTTCAATAGAATCTAGTGGTGTTAGTGGTGTATGTTCTGTGACTTGAGAGGCCTCAAGAAGATTAGAGATCACTGGCGAATCACTGGATTGGGGTCTCCCATGGTTACCCCAAACAAAAGGGCTTAAAAGTGAAGCTCATCAGAAGTATGGACATGATTTCATATGAATGTCGGACCTTTTGATCAGCCCATAAACGAAAAACAGGGCCCGATAAAATGGGGCTTTTTGAAATATGCACATACTTTTTACTTTTTATTTTAATTTTTATTTTTATATTTTTTCCTATTTTTAGTATTATTCTTGATATATATATTTTTTATATATATATTTGCATTCTCATTTTTTAATCTATTTTAATTATCTTAATAAATAAAGGTTACACCACATGCACATTTTATTTATGTATTTCTTAATCTCAGAATTCATTCCCTTTTATATACACATATTCTCTATGTCCATTCATTTGGATTCAGTCTCATGCAACCTCTACTTGTTTTAGGGTTAAATGCAGACACTGCCATCCTCCCCTCCTCCCTTTCTGATTCTCACTGAATCCACAATCTCTCCTTCCTAATGAGGCTTTCTTATCAGGCAGCTGTGGGTCAGGTGATTACTCTGCAGGGTTTCAGGATACTTTATAAGGACGCTCTATGCAGTGGCAGGCACAACCCTGATGAAGAGAGACGTTCTCTCGAAACGCGTTGGTTTTGTGCCATTAGCCAGCCACCGTCCTTTCCCAGTGTGACGTCACGCTACACCCTGCCCCCACCACACGCCGACCTCCTCAGCGTCGCTCACGGCCGGAGCACGCAAGGTAGCGGCGATCCGCACTGCTTCACTGCCCAGCAGCAGCGGTCATCACCCACCCCATCTAGCACGCTTGACTGCACCACCTACCACCAGCTTCCAAGTAAGTGCCACCCCTCCCTGCACTATACCAGCGAGCACAAGCTTACTCTAACCCTCATCTATGTCACAGGTCTGCCTCTGCATATAACAGTCTAGTACCAGGTGCTCTTGATTTATCTAAGGATATTCAGCCACAAGCATGCGGCAAGGTTAGCCTCAGCCTCCACCCGAACCATCTATCATTATTCCTTGGTACCTTTTGGCTTTTTTTCTGATATTCAAATTTTTTTTTTTTTTTTTATTAGTAATTATATTTAAACCAGGATTAGGGGACATGTGCCAGCCAATATCCCAGTAACAGTTCCAAGGTTGGATGCACTTATGGTCGGATTCATTAATAAGTAAGTCTAGCAGAATCTCTTTTAACCCTTAAGAGGTTGCCCCCCCGCCCCCCCCTTTTTGTAAGATAAGTGTACTCTACTTGTTTATTTATTCATTTACTTTATTGGCAGCTACTTACATTTTCAAGACAAAGCGATCAGCCTTAAGGACATTGCGTTTTTTCTATACATAACAAGCGAGTAGCTTATTTTCTAAAAGAAGAAAAAAAAAAAAAAAAAAAAAAAAGGGCTTTATTTATTCATTCATTCATCTATTCATCCCACTTTTTGTGCCAGCTATCCATATTTCCAAGACCAGGCAACCAGCCTCCAGGACATCTTGTTTTTTCTATACATTATCAAGTGAGTAGTCTAATATTAACCCTTGTCTTTCCCAGTATAGCGCGGTGTAATTACTATTTTAAGCTTGTCTCTTTTTAGCAGGTATTAGCACAGAACCTGTCAATCACCAGCAGCATCTGGGAACACCCAATTTTTTCTTCTGGGCCAAGTGGACTAGCGCCAGTGTGTCACTCTATTATTTAAATAATTAAAAATGATTTAAATACAAAGAATAAAATTATTAAAATCTAAATCCATATATAAATACAATAATCTTATAAAAATATTTCTGTTATTTCATTCAATCCATATCGTTTCAAAGTATTCAGCCTATAAATCCAAAATATCTCCTTTCTATTTAATTGTCCAACTCTATCACAGATATCACTAGGTACATATTCAATTGGGCTAATTTTTAACCCATTGATATTTTTATTATGTTTTATTGCAAAGTGTCTTGAAAGATCATGAAAAAGCAATCCTTTTTTAACCCCTTCCTGACATCCGACGTACTATCCCGTCCATGGGACCCGGGCCCCTATGCCCATAGACGGGATGGTACGTCTACCGCGATCAGCGGCGCCCACGTGGTGAGCGCCGCTGATCGCGGCCGGGTGTCAGCTGATTATCACAGCTGACACCCGGCACAACGTGTCAGGGGTGGTCACGGACCGCCCCCGACACGTTAACCCCTTGCACACCGCGATCAAACATGATCGCGGTGTACCGGGGGTTAAAGGGAAGCATCGGCAGGGATGGGGCTCCCTCCGTGCTTCCCTGAGCACCCACGGCAGCGCAATGTGCAGTGCTGCTGCGGGGGGCTCCGTTCCTGCAGGCCCCCGAATCCAAGATGGCGACGGGGGCCTTCGGGGGCCTGCAGGAAGCTGGCTTCCTCAGTGCCTGCAAAGCGCAGGCATGAGGAAGCCTTCTGCACTGCCTGTGACAGATTGCTGATCTGTCACAGTGATCTGTGATGTGACAGATCAGTGATCTGTCACAGGACAGTGATGTCCCACCTGGGACTATTTAATAAAGTTAAAAAAAAATTAAAAAAAGTGTTAAAATAATTTTAAAAAAATCGGCAAATAAATTAGAAAAAAAAAAAATATTCCCCCAAATAAATCCATTTTTTGAAAATAAAAAAACAAACAATAAAAGTACACATATTAGGTATCGCCGCATCCGTAACGACCCGCCCTATAAAACTGTCCCATTAGTTAACCCCTTTAGCAAACCCCTTAAAAAATAAAAAACGAAGCAAAAAATAATGATTTATTATCATACCGCCAAACAAAAAGTGTAATAACGCGCGATCAAAAAGACGTATATAAATATCCATGGTACTGCTGAAAACATCATCTTGTCCCGCAAAAAACGAGCTGCCACACAGCATCATCAGCGAAAAAATAAAAAAGTTATAGCTCACAGAATAAAGCGATGCAAAAATAATTATTTTTTATATAAAATAGTTTTCATTGCATAAAACCGACAAAACATAAAAAAAGACCTAAATGAGGTATCGCTGTAACCGTACTGACCCGAAGAATAAAACGGCTTTATCAATTTTACCGCACGCAGAACGGTGTAAACGCCCCCCCCAAAAGAAATTCATGAAACGCTGGTTTATGTTCATTCTGCGTCCCAAAAATCGGAATAAAAAGCGATCAAAAAATGTCACGTGCCCGAAAATGGTACCAATAAAAACGTCAACTCGTCCCGCAAAAAATAAGACCTCACAAGACTCGGTGGGTCAAAATACGGAAAAATTATAGCTCTCAGTATATGTGGTGATGCAAAAACTATTTTTACAATAAAAAGCGTCTTTTAGCGTGCGACAGCTGCCAAATATAAAAACTGCCATAAATAGTAAATCAAACCCCCCGTTATCACCCCCTTAGTTAGGGAAAAATAATAAAATTTAAAAAATGTATTTATTTCCATTATTCCATTAGGGTTAGGGCTAGGGTTAGTGTAGGGTTAGGGCTAGGGTTAGGGTTAGGGCAAGAGCTAGGGTTAGGGCTAGGGTTAGGGTTAGGGCTGAGATTAGGGTTAGGGGTGTGTTGGGGTTCGGGTTGGAGTTAGAATTGGGGGTTTCCACTGTTTGGGCACATCAGGGGCTCTCCAAATGCAACATGGAGTCTGATCTCAATTCCAGACAATTCTGAGTTGAAAAAGTCAAATGGTGCTCCTTCCCTTCCAGGCTCTGCCATGCGCCCAAACAGTGTTTTACCCCCACATGTAGGGTATCAGCCTATTCAGGACAAATTGCAAAACAATTTTTGGGGTCCAATTTCTCCTGTTTGAAGTTGGCACCCCATGTTCTCAAAAGATGAATAAAAATACACCATTTGTTTGTGCTGCGTTTGTGCTGGTTTGTGCCGCAAAAATGAACGTTTGCGCCGCTTTGGTTCCAGAGATATTGCGCGTTATATTTTTATGAAGCTCCGCCCACTTTCCACCCCATGTTCTTAAATTTTAAAAATGAATACACCATTTGTTTGTGCTGCGTTTGTGCTGGTTTGTGCCGCAAAAATGAACGTTTGCACCGCTTTGGTTTCCGAGATATTGTGCGCTCAATTTGCTGAAACTCCACCCACTTTCCACCCCATGTTCTTAAATTTTAAAAATGAATACACCATTCGTTTGTGCTGCGTTTGTGCTGGTTTGTGCCGCAAAAATGAACGTTTGCGCCGCTTTGGTTCCAGAGATATTGCGCGTTATATTTTTATGAAGCTCCGCCCACTTTCCACCCCATGTTCTTAAATTTTAAAAATGAATACACCATTTGTTTGTGCTGCGTTTGTGCTGGTTTGTGCCGCAAAAATGAACGTTTGCACCGCTTTGGTTTCCGAGATATTGTGCGCTCAATTTGCTGAAACTCCACCCACTTTCCACCCCATGTTCTTAAATTTTAAAAATGAATACACCATTCGTTTGTGCTGCGTTTGTGCTGGTTTGTGCCGCAAAAATGAACGTTTGCGCCGCTTTGGTTCCAGAGATATTGCGCGTTATATTTTTATGAAGCTCCGCCCACTTTCCACCCCATGTTCTTAAATTTTAAAAATGAATACACCATTTGTTTGTGCTGCGTTTGTGCTGGTTTGTGCCGCAAAAATGAACGTTTGCACCGCTTTGGTTTCCGAGATATTGTTTGCTTCTGCAGTTTCTTCTACGGACCAGGTAAGAACATCTGTGGACTGCTGGTGCCCTATTTACATTCTGCCACTACCAGCTGTAACCCTAGGGCCCCCACCCTAGTCAGGTTGGAGACAGGAGTGAGACTAGGGAGATGGTGGTCGGGTGGATCGCCCTTGCGGGTGTGAAGTCTGACAGTCTAGTTAGGGTTGCAGCGTAGGGAATCTAGATCGGCGGGGGCACCAGTGGTCCGCACCTGGTCTCAAGGTTATTAAATTATTGTATATATTTTCTGTTGTGGTTTCTCAGCCAGAGGTGTGTCTGACTTTTCAGCTGCAGTCTTATTGGTTATTTTTGTCACGTGAGTGTTGGCTGTCCTCTCCCTGCTGACGTCACCTTGCAGGGAGGGTTTTAGGACCCAGTGGCTCCCATAGTTCCATCTGGGCCTGCTGAGGGGTTTTGTTTCTTTTTTTTATATTACCCAGCAGGCCTAACACATTGTTTAGCCAAATTACGTTGCACTATAAAAAGAATTCCAGGGAAAAAAAAGATTGTGATTACTTTTGACGTTGGCCAGTTTATGTAAAGTGACTGTCATCTTCTATGAAAATCTTTGCATAAATATGCAATGACCGTAGACATCACCACTTTGTGTGTGATGGCTTTGGATTGCAGTGTGAATATGGCTGGGTTAACATTACATTTGGGCATACTGGGCATACGCTCCATTCATTTCTATGATCTGGCTGGGGTCCGCAAGTGACCCTAGTTGGCTCATTTTTGCTCCATATGTGGTTTTCTTGCTGGACTCAAAACCGTGGTAGACCATGATTTTGTGTCTGGCTCAAAACAAAAGTATTGTTATTTTAATATAGCTGTCCAACTAAACAGGACCTTCAGAGCTTAATAAATCTTTGCAAATCAAACACAGATAAAAATGGAATTACCAATAACAGATGAAACTTTGTAGACAGCAGAACTGTTTAAAGAACCATGAAACGGTTTAATCATAATGGGAAATCCACATTAACAAAATGTTAACAGAATAAAAAAATATTGGTAAGGCATATTTTAGGTTATTTTAAACATACACTTTAAGCACCAAAACAACCTTAGAGGAAAGCATTACTAACACTTTGTTTAGTGCCAGGATACTTTTAAACTTTCCACAACAATCTTGGAGCCTGTGACTTGCCACGGGACTCATGATGAGACAGATTCTCCACATATTCACTCCTCCTTTGTAAATATTACAACATGGGGTTGTATCTTGGTCTTTGCAGAGGCTGTTGTAATAAAGTCACACAGGTCATCATATTTCTCCCAGCCATTAAATTTTCTTCTACAATAGGCAACATAATGACCAAGAGACATATTGCCAGTTCCTGGAATGAAGGCAACAACCCCTCGTAGCACAAATGAATGACTGTCCAGATGTATGTTCACAGGTATTTCGGACAGTGTATACTGTGTTTCTGCACTTATTTCAATACAAAGTACTTGTCCAGTGGTGCAGCTGTGCGTGACCGAACCACTGCAAAGGAATTTCAATGAAGATGCATCCTGAATTTTCAAGCCATCTGGACACTCTTGAGGTGACTTTAATGGCTTTAGACATTTTGAAACATTTAGGTGTAGCCCATCTTCCAATGCTAGCTGAAGTTTACTAAGTCCATTAGTTTCTAAAATATGTATATTGATTGGCAGAAGAGGGATTGCTCTTGAATTAGCTATATTTCTATTGCAGTACACAGAAGAACACTGTGTTTTAATTATTACACTTGGTACCTGTCTCATTGTCATTGAGATTATGTGTGCAACATTACATTCAGCATTGACCTGCCTCACACCTGACTTCAGCTGAACATATTCAAATATTCCAGACAGTATTTTAGCCCTCATTGCATAAACTTCCTTTCCAACTCCCTTTGTCACAATTGTCTGCACCAATTCAAAAATTTCAACGGTGTTTTCTTTGATGACATAATTGCAAAATAATCCACTGTCCCAGAATGCACAACAAAGACACTGGCAAAATGAATCAAATGCACAGGTATTAATGATACTTATAAGCTTTTTGTTTACTTGTATTGTTTTTTTAGCTAGATGGTTACCATTTTTCAAAATGCTCACCTTTTTTTTTCGGTTAAATTTTGTGTCCATGTGCAGCAACTCGGAACATGGGGTTAGGTAGGACAATCTCTTTTTTGGAGGAATACTGAGACCTTTCCAATTTTCAACAGGCTGCTCCTGCAAGCTACTTTCATCACCCAATTTTATGTGAACTTGTGAATCCTCCTCACAGTTGCTGTTTTTTTGCCCATTCTCTTGGCTCATATTTTCACTGCTTTCGGTTTTCTTTATGGGAGCTGAGGAAAGTCTCATTTTGCCTTCCATAAATTCAAGGTGACGAATTACAAATCGGTCGGTTCTAATAGGGAGACATTCATGTTTAAAGAGTCCATTTTTTATGTTCTTAAATTCAGCCTCAACATTTGCAGAACTTGCTGTCATGTTCACACTTTTAAAGTGTGGAACCATTATGGCTGTCCAAAGTGGAAGGTAACATGCCATTCTTAAAAGATTTGGAACAAGTTCTGGAAGGAAATGTAAATTGTCTCGGTCACCATGATTTGCTGCAAGCATCTTACTCCTTTCACAAATTTCTGTTGCCCATATTTTCAGGTCTGTTTGGCATGGTTGAATTGGCTCATCCTCTTGTTCTTTCATCTCTACTCCATAGTCATCTTCAGTGACAGTGGGTAAAACACGTCCCTCTGCAATCCGTCTCTTCAGTTGAACTTTGCTAGTCTCTGATAAAACTGGTGTGCCTCTGTCATCATTCCCTTCTGATTCACTAAAAGCAACAACTGAAATTGAATGAATGAGTTCTCTCGCATCATCAAGTGATGTAGACTGTAGAAGTTGTGCCATTGCTCTGAGATAGAATTCCCTTACTCTGTTTCCAGCTTGCCTCGGACATTCCCATCGGCTAATAAGCTTGATACAGTGCGCAACATCAATTCTAATAAAGCATGGTGGTAGTTTTGATGCAACATTCCTGGTCAACACTCCAAAACACTGATTTATATATGTCTTCAAGTCGGGGTAAGGAGTGAAAGCCTTAACTAGAGCTCCAAGCAAAGCGAGGGAGAAATCACAAACTGCTTCCTTTGGAACAGTAGCACCTGCTTGTTTCCATTCAGTCAGCCATTGTGCTATAGAATTAACAGTATGGCTCTCAGAAAGCATCTGCACTACTGGGATATGATCTCCACTCGAACACAAAACCCCTTGGTACAAAAAGATGTGTGCAGAAATGCCAACAGGTCTTTTTAGTTTTCTCACTACTGAACCTGTTGCATCAAAACTTACATAGGAACCCAAGTTCTTTGACTTTATTTGGTAGACTTGCATCTGAGACTGGGTCCAGTAATGGCAAAAAAATTTATCTAGACCAATGTTGTGTATGCTTCCAGTCTGAGGAACACTGTATTTCAGGAGATGTAATGAAAGAATTGGGTCCTTGTGCATTAACTCTCTTTCGCCAATCTCTTGCTTGGCTTTTCTTAACGTTGCTAGATTTGGTAGATGGCTAGGCTCAGGGTCACCAACATCCATAACTTTATAAGCCTCAGCTGCTCGCCATACATGTGCTTGTTTTCGTCCTTCCCAGAGTTCTTTTGACAACCTTTTTCTTAAATCTCCTGATAATTTACGTTTTGATTTTCCTGTGTGGAGACTGTCATCAATATTGCAGATCATACACTTAAGCACTACTGGCTTAGCAATCTCTGGTATTTCTTCAACTTTTATGGATAGTTGTGCATCACACTCTGTGCAGCACCCTGTTATATCTATGTAGTTAGATACAACATTTGGATAAACCTTTGCCCTCCTGAATTTAAGTGTGCACGATGACTTGATATTTTTCCAGATCTCCTCATTCAATATGTGAGTCCATGTACCAGGTTTTAAGATTGTGTATTCTCTTTTATCAGCATACATAGATTTGTCATTGTAAATTACTTTTTCAGGCCAAATTTTGATCCAGCTCTGAAAAGAAAGACTGAACTCAAACTGAATGTCATAGCACTGAACTGATGAATGACTCTCTGTTCCTTCTGAGCTCTCACTGTTGGAAGGTTGTTTTGGGATATTTGTAACATCTTTGTACAGACCAAGGGCTTCCCATACATTGTGCCGATTTGTCTTTACAAACGTGTAAAGGTTTTTTGGTGACATTTTGTTATTTAATTTTTGACACAAGTCTACCCATACTTTTTCTGAGGGGAATGCTATTGCCTGTCCTGTAATAATTTTTTCATGTGAAGAACAGATGACATTTATAATGTCATCATAGTCACAGGCTGGCTTCCTGGGCATCTGATCAAAACAAAAAATGTTTTTATTAGTTTTACATGCAGTGTATTATATGGAAAATAATTGATTACATAATTTTTAATAGTTAAGATACAGTGGTCCCTCAACATACAATGGTAATTAGTTCCAGGTGAATCATCGTATGTTAAAACCATACTGGAGCAGCAGGTGATGCTGCATTCAACAGAGTCCTTCATATGTTGAAATGATCGTATGTTGGGGCCATTGTATGTGTTGAGGGATCACTGTACTGAGATTAAATAATCCTATTCTTAGCATGCTCACTTCTCTCTACTTTTACAGATGAAAAGTGTATTGTGTATCTCTGCCTCTCCCATAGTAATAAATGGTGGGGGCGTGCCTGCCACAGCAAAGCCCTGTGGTTGGCAGTCACTCTGCACAGGGCGGTGATTGCTCCATGCAGGGGAGCACTGAGGGCCACTGCAGGAGATTGCAGGGGGTCCCAGTGGTCAGTACCAACCCCCCCCCCCGGGGGGTGGGATAGGGGATAAGTTTTGCAGCAGAGTACTCTTTTAATGGGTTAAAGCATTACTGTAATTACAAACAACTTGATGTGTTGGAGAACTACAACCCCCAGCATACCCGGACAGCCTTTGACTGTCCGGTCATGCTGGGAGTTGTAGTTTTGCAACACCTGCAGGCACCCTGCTTGGGAAACACTGTTGTAGACAGATAAAAGTACAACTCCATGATTGAACTAAAGTTTCTTTGCTCAGGTAATAGCTTTGCAGAAATCTACCAAGACAGTTTAGCACATTTTCAGTTCAAATAAGTAAGTACACTTGATTTACCCTGGGAGTCTCTCAGCTAGTAGTCAAATTGTTAGGCCTTTCCCCAAGTTACAGTGTGTGGGGGAGGGGCATCACAAGCAGGAAATCGAAATGAAGTATGGGGTCTAGTAAGGAACAATTTATACATTTTTTTATTATAAAATTGCTATGGCTAGCCGGTGTTTTTCATTTCTTTTTATCTCCCTTTATCCATATATCAGTTACAGTGATTTGAGGCACAAACTCAGTGCGAGATACAGCACAAACGAATGATGTATTTATTTATTTTTAAAATTTGAGAACATGGGGTGGAAAGTGGGTGGAGTTACAGCAAATTGAGCGCACAATATCTCGTAAACCAAAGCGGCACAAACGTTAATAAACCAAAGCGGCACAAACGGTTTTTTTTGCAGCGCAAACCAGCACAAACGCAGCACAAACGAATGGTGTATTCATTTTTAAAATTTAAGAACATGGGGTGGAAAGTGGGTGGAGTTTCAGCAAATTGAGCGCACAATATCTCGGAAACCAAAGCGGTGCAAACGTTCATTTTTGCGGCACAAACCAGCACAAACGCAGCACAAACAAATGGTGTATTCATTTTTAAAATTTAAGAACATGGGGTGGAAAATGGGCGGAGCTTCATAAAAATATAACGCGCAATATCTCTGGAACCAAAGCGGCGCAAACGTTCATTTTTGCGGTACAAACCAGCACAAACGCAGCACAAACGAATGGTGTATTCATTTTTAAAATTTAAGAACATGGGGTGGAAAGTGGGTGGAGTTTCAGCAAATTGAGCGCACAATATCTCGGAAACCAAAGCGGTGCAAACGTTCATTTTTGCGGCACAAACCAGCACAAACGCAGCACAAACAAATGGTGTATTCATTTTTAAAATTTAAGAACATGGGGTGGAAAGTGGGCGGAGCTTCATAAAAATATAACGCGCAATATCTCTGGAACCAAAGCAGCGCAAACGTTCATTTTTGCGGCACAAACCAGCACAAACGCAGCACAAACGAATGGTGTATTCATTTTTAAAATTTAAGAACATGGGGTGGAAAGTGGGTGGAGTTTCAGCAAATTGAGCGCACAATATCTCGGAAACCAAAGCGGTGCAAACGTTCATTTTTGCGGCACAAACCAGCACAAACGCAGCACAAACAAATGGTGTATTCATTTTTAAAATTTAAGAACATGGGGTGGAAAGTGGGCGGAGCTTCATAAAAATATAACGCGCAATATCTCTGGAACCAAAGCGGTGCAAACGTTCATTTTTGCGGCACAAACCAGCACAAACGCAGCACAAACAAATGGTGTATTTTTATTCATCTTTTGAGAACATGGGGTGCCAACTTCACTCAGGTTAAAAAATTGGGGGCAAAAATATCATTTTTGTGGAAAAAAATGATTTTTTTATTTTCACGTCCGAGCGTTATAAACTTCTGTGAAGCACTTGGGGGTTAAAAGTGCTCACCACACATCTAGATAAGTTCCGTGGGGGGTCTAGTGTCCAAACTGGGGTCACTTGTGGGGAGTTTCAATAGTTTAGGTACATCAGGGGCTCTCCAAATGCACATGACACCCGCAGACCATTCCATCAAAGTCTGCATTCCAAAATGTCACTGCTTCCCTTCCGAGCCCCGACGTGTGCCCATACAATAGTTTTCTCCCACATATGGGGTGTCAGCGTACTCATGACAAATTGGACAACAACTTTTGGGGTCCAATTTCTCCTGTTACCCTTGGGAAAATAAAAAAATTGGGGATTAATTGATCATGTTTGTGGAAAAAACACGATTTTTTTATTTTCATGCCCGGCATTATAAACTTCTGTGAAGCCCTTGGGGGTTCAAAGTGCTCACCACACATCTAGATAAGTTCCTTAGGGGGTCTCGTTTCCAAAATGGGGTCATTTGTGGGGGGTTGCCACTGTTTAGGTACATTAGGGGCTCTCCAAAGGCAACATGACACCCGCAGAACATTCCCTCAAAGTCTGCATTCCAAAACGTCACTACTTCCCTTCCGAGCCCCGACGTGTGTCCATACAGTAGTTTTCTCCCACATATGGGGCGTCAGCGTATTCAGGACAAATTGGACAACAACTTTTGGGGTTCAATTTCTCCTGTTACCCTTGGGAAAATAAAAAAAATTGGGGACTAATTGATCATGTTTGTGGAAAAAATACGATTTTTTTATTTTCATGACCGGGCATTATAAACTTCTGTGAAGCCCTTGGGGGTTCAAAGTGCTCACCACACATCTAGATAAGTTCCTTAGGGGTCTCGTTTCCAAAATGGGGTCGTTTGTGGGGGGTTTCCACTGTTTAGGTACATTAGGGGCTCTCCAAAGGCAACATGACACCCGCAGAACATTCCCTCAAAGTCTGCATTCCAAAACGTCACTACTTCCCTTCCGAGCCCCAACGTGTGTCCATACAGTAGTTTTCTCCCACATATGGGGCGTCAGCGTACTCAGGACAAATTGGCAACAACTTTTGGGGTTCAATTTCTCCTGTTACCCTTGGGAAAATAAAAAAATTGGGGACTAATTGATCATGTTTGTGGAAAAAATACGATTTTTTTATTTTCATGCCCGGGCATTATAAACTTCTGTGAAGCCCTTTGGGGTTCAAAGTGCTCACCACACATCTAGATAAGTTCCTTAGGGGTCTCGTTTCCAAAATGGGGTCATTTGTGGGGGTTTCCACTGTTTAGGTACATTAGGGGCTCTCCAAAGGCAACATGACACCCGCAGACCATTCCATCAAAGTCTGCATTCCAAAACGTCACAAATTCCCTTCCGAGCCCCGACGTGTGCCCATACAGTAGTTTTCTCCCACATATGGGGTATCAGCATACTCGGGACAAATTGGACAACAACTTTTGGGGTCCAATTTCTCCTGGTACCCTTGGGAAAATAAAAAAATGGTGACTAAAAGATCATGTTTGTGGAAAAAATGTGAATTTTTTATTTTCACGCCCGGGCGTTATAAACTTCTGTGAAGCACTGGGGGGTTCAAAGTGCTCACCAAACATCTAGATAAGTTCCTTGGGGGGTCTAGTTTACAAAATGGTGTCATTTGTTGGGGGTTTCCACTGTTTAGGTACATCAGGGGTTTTCCAATCGCGACATGGTGTCCGATCTCAATTCCAGCCAAAAACGTCAAATGGTGCTGCTTCCCTTCCGAGCTCTGCCATGCGCCCAAATAGTGGTTTACCCCCACATGTGGGGTATCAGCGTACTCAGGATAAATTGCACAATAACTTTTAGGGTCCTGTTACCCTTGGGAAAATAAAAATTGGGGTGAAAAGATCATTTTTGTGGAAAAAATATGATTTTTTAATTGTACCGCTGTACGTTATAAACTTCTGTAAAGCCCTTGTGGGTTCAAAGTTCTCACCACATATCTAGATAAGTTCCTTGGGGGGTCTAGTTTCCAAAATGGGGTCACTTGTAGGGGGTTTCCACTGTTTAGGTACATCAGGGACTCTCCAAACGTGACATGGCGTCTGATCTGAATTCCAGCCAATTTTGCATTGAAAAAGTCAAACGGCGCTCCTTCCATTCTGAGCTCTGCCATGCACCGAAACAGTCGTTCCCCCCACATATCAGGTATCAGCGTACTCAGGACAAATTGCACAATAACTTTTGCAGTCCAATTTCTCCTGTTACCCTTGGTAAAATAAAAAAAATTGAACCTGAAGTATTTTTTTTGTGAAAAAAAGTTAGATGTTCATTTTTTTTTAAATATTCAAAAAAATTCCTGTGACGCACCTAAAGGGTTAATAAACTTCTTGAATGTGGTTTTGAGCACCTTAAGGGGTGCAGTTTTTAGAGTGGTGTCACTTTTGGGTATTTTCTATCATATAGACCCCTCAAAGTGGCTTCAAATGTGATGTGGTCCTAAAAATAAAATGGTGTTGTAAAAATGAGAAATCGCTGGTCAACTTTTAACCCTTATAACTTCCTAACAAAAATAAATTTTGGTTCCAAAATTGTGCTGATGTAAAGTAAACATGTGGGAAATGTTAGTTATCAATTTTTTTGTGTGCCGTATCTCTGTGATTTAAGGGCATAAAAATTCAAAGTTGGAAAATTGCAAAATTTTCAAAATTTTCGCCAAATTTCCGTTTTTCTCACAAATAAACGCAAGTTATTTGAATGAAATTTTACCACTAACATGAAGTACAATATGTCATGAGAAAACTATGTCAGAATCACCGGGATCCATGGAAGCGTTCCAGAGTTATGACCTCATAAAGGTACAGTGGTCAGAATTGTAAAAATTGGCCCGGTCATGAACGTGCAAACCACCCTTGGGGGTGAAGGGGTTAAAGTTATGTCTGTGGGAATTTAGTCTTAAATGTAGTGGTTGTGTTGTTCTACCCACATATTGTTTTTTACAGTCACATTCTATCAAATAAATTACAAAATCTGTAGTACAATTCAGATATTGCTTGATAGGAAAAATTTCATTGGTATTAGTCGATTTAATGAATTTTTCTCTATGAGTAATTATTCTACAACATAGACAATTTTTTTGTCCACATTTATACATTCCTTTTGTTAAAACATTCATAATAGAAATTGGTCTAGTGTTTCCTTTTAAACGACTTGGGGTTATTAGACTTTTAATAGTGGGTGCTCTTCTAAAAGTAATACCAGGATTTTTAGGGAGGATTTTTTGAAGGATTGGATCACTAAGTAAAATATGCCAATTCTTTTGTAGAATAATACGTATTTCCACATGTTCAGATCAGAATTGTGTGATAAAATTAACCATAAATTTTGTTGACATCAGGTTTTTTAGTTTTTGATCCACTAATTAAAAATTCTTGTTGTAAATTAATGCAATTGTTATAGGCTCATTCAGTCAAATTTTCTGGATATTTTTGAGCCTTGAACCTATCTCTTAAAATAACAGATTGTTCCTTAAAATCATCAACACTGGAGCAATTCTTCCTTATTCTTCTAAATTGATTATCAGGGATATTTCTCAACCATTTACCATAATGTCCACTGTTAAAGTATATGTAACTATTAATATCGACAAAAAGTCTTTGTTGCTATTTTATTTTGTTTAATAAAAATAGTGATATCTAAAAAATTAATATTATTACTGTCATATAATGAAGAAAAAGATAAACCCCAATTATTTATATTCAGTTCTTCAATGAATTTTTCAATGTCATTATTAGAGATGTCCCATATGAAGAATAAATCTATAAATCTTTTAAAAATAATTATATTATTACACCATTTTGAGTTAAAAATGTAAAAATCCTCAAAAACTTCCATAAAAATATTAGCATAAGTAGGTGCGATTTTTGAGCCCATTGCAGTCCCATTGCACTGATGGTATAGAGATCCTTAAAAAGTAAAATAATTGTTCTTTAAAATAAATTCCATTCCTTTTAATAAAAAACTTTTTTGATCCTTTGTTAATCTCATATCTTTTAATAAAACCTTATAGAAACATGCAAGACCGATCGGTCCTTTGTGATTGACGCCACAACTGATCATGATGTTTTGACAGACGTTTCAGTGCATGATAGGAAAAAATTAACCTTCCCTTTTTTCTCCCTTTTTTTTTTTGGTTAGATTGATTCTTCCTCTTTATAGAGATCTGGTATATATTTCTGTTATAAGCCATCCTTCCCATTACAAATATTGTCAAACCATTAATTAATGAATACATACACAAAATTATTTATAAATACATAATTGAATTGTTTTTTATTTTCCACAGCTTCTGGTGGATATATATTCATTCATATTTTGCAATCCATTTTTAATAAATATATTTTTAATATTCACATATCCATATGATTTTTTTATTTTTTTCTGGTTGTAGTGAAAGTTCCCTTGGAGATCAGTACTCATGGTGTAGTGGTTAGAGCTTCTGATCTTCCTCTTTTTTCTTTTTTTCAAAGTGGGATCGGTTTTTTCGGACATAATAAAACAATTTTTTTGTATATACTTATATTTCTTTCTTGTCATTCTTCTTCTTCAAATTTTATCTTTGAATGAATAAAGAAATTGTGTTATTTTATATAGAAATTGAAGATTATGTTTTAACATGTGATAGATCCAAACGTCATTTGAACTTTGACTTCTTGTGAAAAAACATGTGACTATTGGCGCCAAATTTTAAATATGGAGTGTATTTAGTCTGGCAACAACGCTAGTTTTTCATGTCTGTCATCCCCTGAGGAAGAAGTAACTATTACTTTGAAACGTGTTGGGAATAAAACATTAATCTTTCATCTCAACTGGAATTGTGTCCGTTGTTTAGCAGCGCATGAAGTCCATAAAAAAGTTCCATAAGTTTTTGATTAGAGTTGAGCGACTTTTGCTTTTTTAGGGTCGCGTTTCGTTTCGTGAAACCCGACTTTTCCAAAAGTCGGGTCGAGCAAGATCGTCCGATTATAGGGAAAAGTCGGGGTCGTCCCGAAACACGAAACCCAATGTAAGTCAATGGGGAATAAAAGTCGGCATTGAGAGGAGGACAGGAAACACACCTACAGTGCCCATTTGAATGCCAAAAGCATCAATTCTTCTTACTTAAGCTTGTCAACCTTAATTAACTTCATAATACAAGTTACGCACTGAAAAATGGGGGTTATTTGGCTAAATTTGTGGGGGGGGAGGGCTGGCTGCAGGTTTTCATGTGCCCTGGGCGAAAGAGCGCCCCTTTAACACATACCACAACTCATCATGCTCCGATACGGCAGAGAAATAGCGGTATAGTACAATGAAAAATACCTCACTTTTTACATCTCATGACGAGGCCCATCTATTTCTCCATACAAAATCATTGGTCCCATATAATGTTTGAAACAGTATATGATGAGCTCCACATAATGCTACAGTATATGTTGGTCCCCATGGATGAAGCTCCACTGTCTTATGGGCCCAAATAATGCTCCAAACATAATGGGCCCCATTTCTACTGCTCTAGTGTATAATGGGCCCTGTAAATGCTGCTCCAGTGTCTGATGTCCACCTTTGGAATGTTCCAGTGTATGGTGGGCCCCATCTATCATTCTCCAGAGTATAGTGCTCCCCAAAAATTGCTGTCCCAACATTGAAAACAATCAAATAAGTCTCCTCGCTAGGGAATCCCTGTACTTGTCTGGACAGGTGCTGTAGCTTGCTTTGTTAAGTTTTCAGCTCGCCAGCCGTTCTCACGCCCAGTATGGATTGCACGTGATTGCACAAAGGTTAGAAAGGGTACCGTATCCCTGGATAACATGTATGGATAGCGTACACATTCAAAATATATGTCTATACAGCATGAGGCAGGCTCAGACGGTGTTAGGCCCAGTATGGATTGCACGTCATTGCACAAAGGTTAGAAGGGGTACCATATCCCCGGATAACATGTATGGATAGCGTACACATTCAAAATATATGTCTATACAGCATGAGGCAGGCTCAGACGGTGTTAGGCCCAGTATGGATTGCACGTCATTGCACAAAGGTTAGAAGGGGTACCGTATCCCCGGATAACATGTATGGATAGCGTACACATTCAAAATATATGTCTATACAGCATGAGGCAGGCTCAGACGGTGTTAGGCCCAGTATGGATTGCACGTCATTGCACAAAGGTTAGAAGGGGTACCGTATCCCCGGATAACATGTATGGATAGCGTACACATTCAAAATATATGTCTATACAGCATGAGGCAGGCTCAGACGGTGTTAGGCCCAGTATGGATTGCACGTCATTGCACAAAGGTTAGAAGGGGTACCGTATCCCCGGATAACATGTATGGATAGCGTACACATTCAAAATATATGTCTATACAGCATGAGGCAGGCTCAGACGGTGTTAGGCCCAGTATGGATTGCACGTCATTGCACAAAGGTTAGAAAGGGTACCGTATCCCCGGATAACATGTATGGATAGCGTACACATTCAAAATATATGTCTCAGGAGGCAGGCTCAGACGGTGTCAGGCACAGTATGGATTTGACGGCCCAGATTACACAGCGGAGGAGCAGGGAGAGGTAAAGATTGCAAATGCTGGGGCCCTGGCCAAGCAAGGGGGGCCCACTCGAGGGCGTCGGTACTATCACTGGGCCCCTCATAGTACAGCGGTGTGTCTGACGGCGGGTGTGCACCACCACCGTCAGAGACACTTGATTGCACTATGAGGGACCCTGTGCCAGTGCCCGCGCCCAAGAGTCGGCCTACCCACCTGTCCAGGGCAACGGCACTCGCACGGTGTCGTGCGCTAGGTGGTGACCCCGGCCATGGGGGGGAGGCAGCACAGTTAGGGAGTTTTATAAAGTGGCATATGTTGATGTTGGACATTCAACTGATGCAAAAGGCGAAATAGGTGAAGTACCAGGAAGAGGTGGACCAAAGCAAGCCATTTTTCTGTCACCCTATGTGTCATCAGGGGAAGGTGGGACAAAATCCTTGGAAACCCATGCGTGGTTCATTTTAATGAAGGTTAGATCATCCACATTTTGGGTTGACAGACGGGTCCTTTTTTCTGTCAGGATTGATCCAGCTGCACTGAAGACTCTTTCCGATAGCACACTTGCAGCTGGGCAAGCGAGCTCCTGTAAGGCATATTGGGCCAATTCAGGCCAGGTGTCCAGTTTAGCGGCCCAATAGTCAAAGGGGAATGACCTGTGTGGGAGAACATCGATATGGGAGGAAAAGTAGTTTGTAACCATAGTTGACAACTGCTGTCTCCTGTCACTTTCCATCGATGCAGTATTACCAGTTGTGTGAGCGGTATTTGAAAAATCAGTCCACAACATTGTCATGAAACCCCTGTCTCCAACGCCACTTCTGCTGTGTGCACCACGAACACCTCTGCCAAGCTGCCCCCGGCCCGTACGGCTCGTGTGAGAACCATCACCGCTGCTGTGTGCTGGGAATGCCTCAAGCAACCGATTTACCAGAGTTGCTTGTTTATTAGCCAATATTAGGTCAAGGTTCTCCTGTGGCATGATGTTTTGTAATTTGCCTTTATAGCGTGGATCCAGGATGCTGGCCAACCAGTAGTCGTCATCGTTCATCATTTTGGCAATGCGGGGGTCCCTTTTTAGGATCAGCAAGGCATAATCTGACATGTGGGCCAATGTTCCCGGTGTCAATGATGCACTGCGAGTGCTGGGTGGAGGAGCACTTTCTGGCAAATCCACATCCCTCCAGTCACGCACAAACCCTGTACCAGACCTTGCCATGCCAACATTTTCACTTGCCCCACGAGATGCATCCTCCTCCCCTAAGTAATCATCCCCATCATCCTCCTCCTCCTCCTCCTCTTCTTCCTCCACCTCGTCCAGGAGAGGTCCCTGAGCAGACAATGGCTGAATGTCATCAAGGATTCCCTCCTCCTCTTCCTCCTCATCAACATTGGCTGCAGACGCCTGCTCCTTAAGGTGCGTCAAAGTTTGCATGAGCAGATGCATAAGTGGGATGCTCATGCTTAGGATGGCGTCGTCTGCGCTTACCAGCCGTGTGCATTCCTCAAAACACTGAAGGACTTTACAAAGGTCTTTCAGCTTCGACCACTGCACGCCTGTCAACTCCATGTCTGCTCTCAAAGTGCCTGGCCGTGTATCCTCCCACAAATGCATTATGGCCTGCCTCTGCTCGCACAGCCGCTCCACCATGTGCAGGGTGGAGTTCCACCTTGTTGCAATGTCGATAATGAGGCGGTGGTTGGGAAGGTGGAGCAATCGCTGCAGCTTCTGCATACGAACGGAGTGTACAGGCAACCGGCGGATGTGCGCGCACAGTCTTCGCACCTTCTGGAGCAGGGCTGTTAACTCCGGATAATTTTTGAGGAAGCACTGCACCACCAGGTTCAAGGTGTGAGCCAAGCAAGGTATGTGGCTGAGTTTTGAAAGGGCTATGGCTGCCACAAAATTACGGCCGTTATCACTAACTACCTTGCCTGCCTCAAGATATACACTGCCCAGCCATGACTCAGTTTGTCGCTTCAAGTACTCGGCCAGCACCTTGGCGGTGTGTCTGTCGCCCAAACACATCATCTGCAACACAGCCTGCTGACGCTTTCCACTAGCTGCTCGATAGGGGGACACATCGTGTGCAACAGTGGCAGCTGCAGATGGAGTGCTCGTACGACTGCGCTCTGTGGACGAGCTGTCGCTTCTGGAGGAGGAGGAGGAGGAGGAGGGTCGAACGCCTACAGCCAACTGTTTCCTATACCGTGGGCTAGGCAGCACTGTCCCACCACCGCTGTCCCCTGTGGACCCTGCATCCACCACATTAACCCAGTGCGCAGTGATGGACACGTAACGGCCCTGGCCATGCCGACTGGACCATGCATCAGTTGTGAGGTGCACCTTTCCGCTCACTGACTGCTTGAGTGCATGGACAATGCGGTCTTTCACATGATGGTGGAGGGCTGGGATGGCTTTGCGAGAGAAGTGGCGACTGGGTAGGTCATAGCGTGGTACTGCATAGGCCATGAGTTTGCGGAAAGCTGTGCTTTCCACCAACCGAAAGGGCATCATCTCAAACGAGATTAGTTTGGCAATGTGGGCGTTCAAACCCAGTGTACGCGGATGAGAGACTGAGTACTTTCTTGACCTACTCATAGTGTCTGGGAGGGTGAGCTGGACTTGAGAGCTGCATATGGTGGAAGTAGCGGTGGACAAGGCGGACTGAGAGAGGGTTGATGATGGTGATGGAGTTGTTGTTCTTTCTGATGGCCTAGAATCAGTCTTTCGTTGATATAACAGTGGGATTCCCTGACTGCTGTGGCCTTGCAACGACACCTCAACATTTGCTGCTGTGCTAACCGGTGGGCTTACAGTGGGGGAAACAATGTAGCGTTGCTGACTACCTTCGTTGTGATCAGTTGCACATGTGGCACTTGAGGTTTGGTGTTGTGTCCACGCTTGCAAGTGCATGCTGGTTAAATGTCTAAGCATGCAACTGGTATTCAAATTTTTCAGATTTTTCCCTCGGCTAAAGGTCTTTGCGCACTTCTTACAGATAACCGTGGCCTGATCATGAGGATTTTGTTCAAAAAAGTGCCACACTGCACTCTTCCTACTTTGGCAGACATTTTGCGGCCTAGCACGCTGTGATCTTTTGACCCTCTGGACAAGCTGTCCAGCAACTGTTTTGATGTTTGGAACCTGTCTTTGGAGTGCTCCGGGCCTGCCAGATAACAGCTGTTGCGATGTCGATGTCTGCTGTGGATGCTCCTCATCTGAGCTATTGGAAGCAGCACCCTCTTCCCCCAATGGATGCCAATCTGGGTCAACAACTGGGTCATCCATCACCTCCTCTTCTATGTCATGTGCACCTTTCTCTGTGTCACCGTGTATGGTGGTATAATGTGCGGGAAGGGGCACCTGAGTCTCATCAGGGTCAAAATCTGGCTCTGTACACTGCGAGGACAATGTAGTGCTCTGAGTGAATGTACCAGCAGAATCATCCATCAGCGGCTGTGCATCAGTGCACTCCATGTCAGATTCATCTTGGCCTGGGTAATTCACCATTTGACTTGATAATCCAGGCATGGTATGTGAAAACAGCTCCATGGAGTAATCAGTAGTATGGCCTGCGTCATCCTTCAATCTTGGTTGGGGTGAAGGACACAAGGAAAGGTGTGGTTCATGAACATGAGCCTCCAATGACGACTCAGTGCTTTTACTTTTTACAACTGAAGAAGAGGAGGCGATAGAGCTGGAGGCTGAGTCAGCAATGTAAGACAAAACTTTTTCCTGATGCTCTGCCTTTAAAAGCGGTTTGCCAACTCCTAGAAAACTAAGCGTTCGAGGCCTTTTGTAGCCAGACGATGACGCAGGGTCAGCACCTCCTGCATTCGGTCCTATTTTGCTCTTGCCACTACCATCAGATCCACCACCAACACCATCATTACCAGCTGCCAACCCCCGCCCAATTCCACGGCCTCTTCCACCAGCCTTCCTCATTTTTGGTAGAAATGTAGACAAAATCCAACAAACTATATAGTAATGTAAAACAAGGTACAAGGTGTCTATAGGACAGGGGAGTTTTAGAATTTCTGCACACACTTGTGGACAGTGGACACTTGTGGATTGTGTGCGGCCCACTGATATCTGAGCACTATGTGACACGCTCGATGGCACAGCTGCCTGTGACCAAAGTGACGAGAGGATAATGGAGATTTTGAATCTCTGCGTACACTTGTGGACAGTGGACACTTGTGGATTGTGTGCGGCCCACTGATATCTGAGCGCTATGTGACACGCTCGATGGCACAGCTGCCTGTGACCAAAGTGACGAGAGGATAATGGAGATTTTGAATCTCTGCGTACACTTGTGGACAGTGGACACTTGTGGATTGTGTGCGGCCCACTGATATCTGGCTCTGTCCTGGGCCCTGTATTGTTCAACATCTTTATCAACGATTTAGATGAAGGAATTGAGGGTAAACTGATTAAATTTGCTGATGACACAAAGCTAGGAGGGATAGCTAATACTAGAGAAGAGAGAGAGAGGATTCAAAAAGATTTAAATAAACTGGAGAAGTGGGCAGCAACTAACAGAATGGTTTTTAACAGGGAGAAATGCAAAGTACTACATCTGGGCAATAAAAATGAAAAAAGCATATATAGAATGGGAGGAATAGGGCTAAGTGACAGCACATGTGAAAAAGACTTGGGTATACTAATAGATCACAGACTGAATATGAGTCAACAGTGTGATGCAGCAGCAAAAAAGGCAAATGCAATTCTAGGATGTATTAACAGAAGCATACAGTCTAGATCACGTGAAGTCATTATTTCCCTCTACTCCTCTTTGGTCAGACCTCATCTGGAATATTGTGTCCAATTTTGGGCACCACATTTTAAAAAAGACATCAACAAACTGGAGCAAGTTCAGAAAAGAGCGACCAGAATGGTGACCGGTCTGCAAACCCTGTCTTATGAGGAAAGGTTGCAGGATTTGGGAATGTTTAGTTTGCAAAAGAGAAGACTGAGAGGAGACTTATTAGCTGTCTACAAATATCTAAAGGGCTGTCACATTGTAGAAGGATCAACTTTATTCTCATTTGCACAAGGAAAGACTAGAAGCAATGGGATGAAGCTGAATGGGAGGAGACACAGATTAGATATTAGAAAAAACTTTTTGACAGTTAGAGTGATCAATGAGTGGAACAGGCTGCCACGAGAAGTGGTGAGTTCTCCTTCAATGGAAGTCTTCAAACAGAGGCTGGACTTTTGGACACTGGACACTTGTGGATTGTGTGCGGCCCACTGATATCTGAGCGCTATGTGACACGCTCGATGGCACAGCTGCCTGTGACCAAAGTGACGAGAGGATAATGGAGATTTTGAATCTCTGCGTACACTTTTGGACACTGGACACTTGTGGATTGTGTGCGGCCCACTGATATCTGAGCGCTATGTGACACGCTCGATGGCACAGCTGCCTGTGACCAAAGTGACGAGAGGATAATGGAGATTTTGAATCTCTGCGTACACTTTTGGACACTGGACACTTGTGGATTGTGTGCGGCCCACTGATATCTGAGCGCTATGTGACACGCTCGATGGCACAGCTGCCTGTGACCAAAGTGACGAGAGGATAATGGAGATTTTGAATCTCTGCGTACACTTGTGGACAGTGGACACTTGTGGATTGTGTGCGGCCCACTGATATCTGAGCGCTATGTGACACGCTCGATGGCACAGCTGCCTGTGACCAAAGTGACGAGAGGATAAGGGAGATTGGATTGCTTTTAAAAAAGCAGTTTGCGGAGCAGTGGGTAAACAGCAATGCCAGCGTGTCAGGAAGCCTTAAAAGGCAGCCCAACAACCAACACCACTGATACACCACAATATAGCCTCCCCTTGCACTGCACACACAGTGACTTGTGTGTTGTGCAGGCCAAATCGCTAGCAGCAGAAGCAGTTTTTTTGTCTTCTTCCCTGCCTAACGCTCTCCCTACAGAATCAGCAGCAACCTCTCCCTATACTAAGATCGGCAGAAGTAAGATGGCGGTCGGCGTGCACGCCCTTTTATACCCCCTGTGACGCCCACCAAAGCAAGCCAATCACTTGCATGCCCTTCTGAAAGATGGTGGTGACCCGTGCCTATGTCATCACGTTGCCCACAGTGTCCGTGGATCCTGATTGGCTGAAAAAGAGCGCAAAAAAAACTTTTGAAACGCGACTTTGGCGCGTAAGTCGCCGACCTCGTGGCCGACCTCATCCTAGGGTCGGGTTTCGTTTCATGAAACCCGACTTTGCCAAAAGTCGGAGACTTTTGAATTTTTTCGACCCGTTTCGCTCAACTCTATTTTTGATATATCGGCGGTCACTGGTTTGGCCCTTGGACGTGCAGCAGCTGAACACTTGCTCTACATGCTTTATCTCTCCTATAACGGATGAGTAGATATCATATATTTGTATATATTTTATCATCGGATAAGACCCTATTTGCGCTTCTTTCGTTCCTGCAGTATAAATCATTTGTTGGTTCCAGTAAACTCTCAAAATAGCCAGAAAAAAAGAACTTTCATGTGAAACTCGACAGTCTATCCTTGTTCTTAGAAATGAAGGCTATTCCATGCGAGAAATTGCAAAGAAACTGAAGATTCCCTACAACGGTGTGTGCTACTCCCTTCAGAGGAGAGCACAAACAGGGTCTAACCAGAGTAGAAAGAGAAGTGGGAGGCCCCGCTGCACAAATGAGCAACAAGACAAGTACATTAGAGTCTGTAGTTTGAGAAATCGATGCCTCACAGGTCCTCAACTAGCAGCTTCATTAAATAGTACACGCAAAATGCCAGTGTCAACGTCAACAGTGAAGAGGCGACTCCGGGATGCTGACCTTCAGGGCAGAGTAGCAAAGAAAAAGCCATATCTGAGACTGGCTAATAAAAGGAAAAAGATTAATATGGGCAAAAGAACACAGGCATTGGACTGAGGAAGATTGGAAAATAGTCTTATGGACCGACAAATCCAAGTTCTGTAATGTAAATCTGTAATGGAGTGGTCAGTGCAGTCACCAGATCTCAACCCCATTGCGCTGTTGTGGAAGCAGCTTGACCGTATGGTACGCAAGAAGTGCCCATCAAGCCAAACCAAATTGTGGGAGGGGTTTCTGGAAGCATGGGGTGAAATTTCTCCAGATTACCTCAGCAAATTAACTGCTAGAATGCCAAAGGTCTGCAACGCTGTAATTGCTGCAAAGGGAGCATTCTTTGACAAAAGCAAAGTTTGAAGGAGAAAATTATTATTTCAAATAAAAATCTTTTTTTCGAACCTTGTCAATGCCTGGACTAGATTTTAAATTCATTTGGCAACTCAATTGATTAATAAAAGTATGAGTTTTCATGGAAAACACAAAATTGTCTGGGTGACCCCAAACTTTTGAAAGGTAGTGTTTATGTATTCTATCTATTCTTTTCTAACCTGTCAGTGTGACTTTACTGTTTAGCTGGTGCGTAAAAATCTCACAGCATTTGCATGGTGCGATTGCTGTGCGATTTTTTTTTTTATCGCACCCATTGACTTCTATTGCGGGATGCGATCCGATTTTTGCTGACAATCGCAGCATGCAACAATTTTTTTCCACCCCGATCTTGATCTGATCCAAGCTGGAAAAAAAACGCAGATGAAGACACCATCATAGATTAATATTGGTCTGAATTCAATCCGATTTTTTATCAGATTGAATTCGTCCGATTTCATTGCAAGTGAGCATGAGCCCTAACCGTCATTGTAATTTTTATTTCATAAATCAATAGTACAAATAAACAACTGTGTAATATATCTTTTCAGAGACATTTGCTTCTTTCTCTGCCAAACTTGATCAGCCATTATCAAAATTCTCAATTCTGGGGTAAAATCTGTATTCAGTGAAGAAAGGCTGTCCCATTACAGAGATAGGAGATGACAGTTGCTAGGTTACCACTCTATGTAAATATGTTGGGGAGAAGGGAGCTGTCTCTAGCCCCTCCTCCTCGCATCTTTATAGACTATCTCAGTAATGGGAAAGTCTTCACTGAGTACAGATTTTACCTCAGAACTGAGAATTTTGATAATGACTGATTTTGATAGAGAAAGAAGCAGATTTGTCTGATAACATATAATACAAAGTTTCTTATTTTCATGTGCACTATTGATTTATTAAATAAAAATTAAAACAGATATTCTTTAATCCCTTTGCCCCAAAGCCTGTTTTCACCTTCCTAACCAGGCCAATTTTTACAATTTTGACCACTGTCACTTTATGAGGTCATAACTCTAAAACATTTCAATAGATCCCACTGATTCTAAGAAAATTTTCTCACGACATATTGTACTTCATGATAGCGTTAAAATTTCTTTGATATCACTTGCGTATATTTGTGAAAAAAATGGAAATTTGACGAAAATTTTGAAAATTTTGCAATTTTCAATCTTTTAATTTTTATGCCCTTAAATCATAGTCATATTGCACAAAATAGTTAATAAATAACATTTTTCGCATGTCTATTTTACATCAGCACAATTTTTGAAACTTTTTTTTGTTAGTTATGACGGTTTAACGGTTACCAGCAATTTCTAATTTTTACAACAAAATTTGCAAAACCATTTTTTAGTGACCACATCACATTTGAAGTGACTTTGAGGGTCCTCTTGTCAGGGTCCTGACAACGCCGGCATACAGCCTCCGCTAAGCATGGACTCACCCGCACCGTAGGGACCCCTGGGGACAAGAACAGCTGGAAAATAAAGATGCACAGGATCTGAATGTAGAATTTTAGCAAGCCGGCATAGGACCTATGGTCATGTGAACGGTCATGTGCAAGGGGGCGGGGCTTAGCATCCTGCTTTCAGAGGAGGTAGAAAACTCAGAATCAGGCAAAGCAGAGGTCAAGCACAATACAGGCAAGCGAAGTACAGGAGGGATAAACAGACGGAAGGTCAGACAAAGCCAAAGGTCATACACAAGATATCAGTGCAGTTCCAGGGATGAAACAGAATGGACAGTCAGGGGCAAGCAGAGATCAAAAACCAAACGGACGTAGAAGGTACCAAGCAGAATCCAAAGCGATATCCAGAGAACAGACCGAGTCATACACAGAGAATCAAGCAACCAGAACACAGCACTAACCACTCAGGGGTCACCACACAATGCCAAGGGCGAAAGTATAACTGACGGGGGATGGGAGCTTCCTGAGGCTATAAGAAGCCTCCGCAGAACCAATGAGAGGCCACCATAATAGGTCCCAGGTGTGCAGGTGAGAGTCTGCACTGAGATCAGAACATTAACCCCAGAAGTGCCGGTCACCCAGCACTGGTATCATGACAGTACCCCCTCTCAACGGGGGGCCTCTGGACCCCCAGGCTTGCCCGGGTACCTAGCATGGAAAGCCCGAACCAGATGATCCGCATGCATCAACCGGGCCGGCACCCAGGACCTGTCCTCCGGCCCATACCCCTTCCAATGAACTAGTTACTATACTGACCGCCGTACCAACCTAGAATCTACGATGTGACCAATCTCATAATCCACATGTCCCTCAACCGAGTCTGGAGGAGCAGCGGACTCGGATTCTCCCCGGACTGCTTCAAACGGCTTCAGTAGAGATCTATGGAAGACGTTAGGGATCTTGAAAGAGGGTGGAAGGCACAGCCTGTATGCTACCGGGTTGATTTTTTCCACAATCTTGTACGGGCCAATGAATTTGGGGCCCAACTTGGCTGACGGAATCTTTAACTTAATGTTTTGCGTGGAGAGCCAAACTTTCTCTCCCACCTGAAACATGGGACCAGGTGTTCGTTTCCTGTCCGCAAAAAACTTATACCTGCCTTGAGACCTAGATATACGCCGCTGGACTTCTGCCCATGTATCTTTTAACCGCTGAACAGAGTCCTCAGCCCCGGGGCACCCCAAATCCAGATGAGAAAACTCACCAAAATGAGGACTGAACCCATAGTTGATCAAGAAAGGGGACATACCAGTGGATTGACTCACCCGACTATTGAAGGCAAATTCAGCCAATGGCAGTATATCACACCAGTCATTCTGTCTAGCAGAAGTCAGACATCTGAGGATCTGTTCCAGAGACTGATTAGTGCGTTCCGTCTGACCATTACTCTCAGGATGGTATGCAGACGAAAAGGACAGAGATATCCCTAATTTTTTGCAGAAAGCGCGCCAAAACTTAGCCACAAACTGCACACCATGATCAGACACCACATTCAGGGGTACCCCATGCAAGCGGACCACATGCTGCACAAACAATCTGGATAAGATCTCAGCAGAAGGTAATGCGGACAGGGGTACAAAATGAGCCTGCTTAGAAAATCTGTCCACCACTACCCATACCACCGTATTACCCCCGGAAGAGGGAAGATTGGTAATAAAATCCAGGGACAGATGAGTCCACGGTCTTTCGGGAACTTCCAAGGGCATCAGCTCCCCCGCCGGCCGGCTATGGGAGCTTTTAGGATGAGCGCAGACCCCACAACCAGAAATGAATTTCTTTATATCAGAACCCAGAGTAGGCCACCAGAAGATCCTAGCCACCAGAAGATCCTAGCCACCGCCAGTCACGTGGCTGATATACCAGGGTGAGCACACAACTTGGATTCGTGGAACTCTTGCAAGAGTTTAAGGCGAAGTTGCTCTGGGACAAACAACTTGCCCCCTGGCTTGGCCGCAGGAGCCAGCGACTGGGCCCCCTCAATTTCCCGTTCCAATTCAGACGAGATCCCTGCTAACACCACCCCAGGGTGCAGAATGGAGGACGGTGGCTAAGGGACAGACACAGGGTGAAAACTACGAGATAAGGCGTCAGCTTTGACATTCTTTGACCCTGGACGGAATGTAATAGTAAACTGGAAACGAGAAAAAAAAAGTGACCAACGGGCCTGTCTGGGCGTTAATCTTTTAGCAGACTCGATGTAAGACAAATTTTTGTGATCAGTGATCACAGTAACCGGGTGACTGGCCCCCTCCAAAAAGTGCCTCCATTCCTCAAACGCCAAGTTGACCGCAAGAAGCTCTCTATTGCCTACATCATAATTTCTTTCAGCAGCAGAGAACTTCCTGGAAAAGAAGGCACATGGCCTGAGTTTGGTTAGAGTGGCAGGCCCTTGGGACAACACCGCCCCCACCCCCACCTCGGAGGCGTCCACCTCCACCACAAATGGTTTGGAAGGATCTGGCTGTACCAAGACAGGAGCAGACATAAAACATTTTTTCAGCGTCGCAAAGGCCTCTTTTGTGAGTGAGGACCAATTTCTCACATCCGCACGTTTGCATGTTAGATCCATGAGAGGTTTGACCACTTGCGAAAACCCCCGGATAAATTTGCGGTAATAATTGGCGAACCCCAAGAAGCGCTGAAGACCCTTAAGATCTCGGGGTTGCACCCAATCCGCAATGGCCTGTGTTATGAGCTCATTTTCTCCTTCACCTTTGATGTCCAATGAACTCCCTCTGCTGGTGAAAGGAGGTAGTGAAATTGATTTGAATGGGAAAAACCTGTCATCTGAACAGGTGGAGTGTGATTGGAGATCCGGAATCTCTGAGTGGATATAAGGCCGCCGACGCCCTGCTGGGTTGCTGGTGATCCTCTCTGCTATTGTTCCATGAGATTTTGTCTGGTTTACTTAGTGTTTGTGTTCAGCCAGCCCTGGTTGGGACTGGCTGAACTCCATTTTTGTCTCTGATCAGTTGATCTCTTTGCTCTGTTTTCAGAATATACCTGAGTGCTGATATAGTGATTTTGAAGTCTAGTTGTGACGTCTGCCTGCGGTCTGGACTGCAGCCAGACAGAACCCCGAGAAACACTGATACCCTTTACCCCTATACAGGGATCTGGATTTATAGCAGAGCCCAGGAGGCACTGTCTGAATAGGAGCAATGACCAGAGCAGGACGGTCGCCAGAAAGGTGTTCCAATACAGGACACAGAGGCAATGATATCCGAGACTAAACCAGTCAGGCAGCAACGGTACAAAAACAGTAGACAGTAGCCGAGTCAGATTCCAGGCCGAAGCCAGAGTCATAAACCAGGAGAGTCGCAGAGGTACAGAATCGTTAGGCAGAAGCAGAGTCAGAATCCAGGCCGAAGTCAGAGTCATAAACCAGGAGAGTCGCAGAGGTACAGAATCGTTAGGCAGAAGCAGAGTCAGAATCCAGGCCGAAGTCAGAGTCATAAACCAGGAGAGTCGCAGAGGTACAGAATCGTTAGGCAGAAGCAGAGTCAGAATCCAGGCCAAAGTCAGAGTCATAAACCAGGAGAGTCGCAGAGGTACAGAATCGTTAGGCAGAAGCAGAGTCAGAAGTCCAGGCAAAAGTCAGAGTCAGTCAACAGCAATTCACACAGTAACACGCAGGGGAACCAAGAATATATCCAGCGGCTTGCAAGCCCAGTCCAAAGGTATTTGAGGGATCAGGTCATCCCTCACAGGCTCCCGGGCTGATGATGTCATCAGGACCGCCCCCAGGACCAGACCTGATGACGATGCACCAACCCCTTCATGACTGACAGAGGAGCGGAGTCTGTGTCCACTAGACGCCTGCGCAGAAGCCCTTTCACTGTTGCCGCCATTACTTGGGCGCGAGCCACGGCGCCTCACAGTGGCTGAGGGCGAAACAGCAGGCCCTGAATTCGACGATGACATGTCAGTCCGGCGCCTCCTGGTAGCCGAGGCCTGGACAGCAGGCCCCGAGCCCCAGGGCGGCGTGACAGTCCGTCGCCTCCTAGTGGCTGAGGGCGGAACAGCAGGCCCCGAGTCTGACGGTGACGTGACACTAGTGACTTCAGGGCTTTTTCTATCAGACGTGTTGGACATTATTTTTTGGCAGGGTTTTTGCGTGATTGCAGACAGTTGCTTTTCTTTCCTGTCCTATCTAGTTAGTGAGGGCCCCATCGTTTGCTCAGCCTGTCTTTCTGTCTGTGTTTGTGTTTTCATCTGTTTTCACCATCAATACATGTTGGGGGCTGTCTATTGCTTTGGGTTCTGCTCTGTGGCAGTTTAGATTTCCCCTTTCTTTCTTTAGGTTTATTTAGTTCTCCGGCTGTGAACGAGGTGTCTAGGACCACCGTAGGAACACCCCATGGCTACTGTTAGTTGTTGTGAATAGGATCAGGGGTCTGCAATCCGCTAGCTACCAACCTCTCTGGTTTTCTGGACTTAGCTTGTATTTTTGTTTTTTCCTCCTCCGGGGACTCATTCATAACAGGCCTGCACCTTCTTGGAGTCCATGCGAAAACCCTCACTGGATACAATTAATCCCAAAAAAGACAATTCTTGCACACAGAATACACATTTCTCCAATTTGGCATACAGATGATTTTCTCTCAGTCTTTGGAGAACAGTTCCAAATGAGAATGCTTGTCGGGGGAGTATATCAAAATATCATCTAAATAGATAACGACAAAACGACCAATGAGATCCGAGAATACCACGTTGATGAAATTCTGAAATATGGCGGGGGCAATGGTAAGATCAAACGGCATGACTAAATTTTCAAATAGTCCCTCGGTCGTGAGGAACGCGGTTTTCCATTCATCCCCATCTTGGACCCTTATCAAATTATATGCCCCCCGAAGATCCAGTTTAGAAAACCACTTTGCCCCTGATAGTTGGTTACATAAATCGGGAATCAACGGAAGGGGGTACGTATTCCGTACAGTAATCTGATTAAGCTCCCGGAAGTCGAGACAGGGACGTAACCCGCCATCTTTTTTCTTTACAAAAAAGAAACCTGCCGCCACAGGTGAGACTGAAGGACGTATGTGTCCTTTGCGCAGACTTTCAGCAATGTACTCCTTCATAGCCAAGCACTCAGGACCGGACAAATTAAACAGACGGGCTTTAGATAATTTAGCCCCCGGGACCAGCTCAATAGCGCAGTCAAAGGGTCTATGTGGCGGTAACGTCTCGGCCTCGCTTTCGGAGAATATATCTTCGAAGTCCTTCAGGCATTCCGGAATACCTTCCAGCTCGACAGATAATACAGACACAGATTTAACAGGTTCAACCAGCAGTGCGGATTTATCACATAACTTAAAATCATTAAACCCCCATTGAACAATCTCCCCCTTTTCCCAGTTAATAACTGGGTTATGGCGTTGTAACCAGGGCATGCCCAACACCAACCCTGCAGGTAGATTGTCCAGCACAAAACAACTTAGGTTTTCCACATGAGTAGCGCCCACTCTGAGCGAAAACAAGTCAGACATAAAGAGAATTCCATCCTTAGTGAGGGGAGAGGAGTCAATGGCCATCACCTTGATCGGAACCTTGAGCCTAACTGTCCCTATCTTGCAGTGTGTTACCAATTGGGAGTCAATGAGATTAATCGATGTCTCGCAGTCCACGAAGGCTGCAGAGGAAAAAGAACTACCATCCACAAACAGTTCCACAGGCAGTAACACTTTAGAAAACAAGGAAAAGGGTACCTGAGGGTCTGAGTAGTCTCCCTGTTGACTACCCAGACCTAGTCGTTTCCTGCCGACCGGGTTGAAGACGGGCAATCAGGACACTCCCTTTTCCAATGTCCTGTTTTACCGCAGTAAAAGCATAACTGCTTGTCCTTCCGACGTTTCCTCTCCATTTCTTTCAGGGAGAGGGCGCCTACATCCATGAGCTCAGGGGCAGTCTCTTTTCTACTGGGGAACAATGGAGTCTCCACCTGCATCACCCCTCTAGCCCGCAGCCTGCGGTCCATCCGGACGGCCTGGGTCATGGTGTCCTCGAGAGAGTTAGGTGGGGGATGTAACGCCAAGGCATCCTGCAGCCGCTCGGACAAGCCTCTGCGAAAGAGTCCTCGGAGTGCGGCGTCGTTCCAAGAGACCTCTGCGGCCCAGCGGTGGAATTCAGTACAAAACCACTCAGCTGAGTGTTTCCCCTGACAGACACTCATCACCATGTCCTCTGCCAATCGCACTCGGTCAGGCTCATCATAAATGAGCCCGAGGGCCTCAAAAAATGCATTCACAGACACTCTCTCAGGGGCAGTGGGAGAAAGGGAGAAAGCCCAAGCTTGTGGGGACCCTCTTAATAGAGACATAACGACCCCAACCTTCTGACTTTCGTCCCCAGAGGAACGTGTCTCAAACTAAAAAAAAGTTTGCACCCCTCCATGAAGACTCTGAACTCCTTTTTGTTTCCAGAAAAAAAGTCAGGCAGTTTAACAGGTGGTTCTGGGGACACCAAAGCAACATCACTCGCCCCAGCCCCCAGAGACCCAGCAGCTAAAGCCCCCCGCACTGTCTCAGAAACCTGCTGCTGAGAACGAGCCAGAGCTTGCTGCTCCAGAGATAAACCCTGAAACATCTGACTCAGACTTTTCATCTGGTCAGCCAGAGATTGTATGGAATCCATAACTCTCTGCATAAAAAAACCCCCAAAAAACTTAATGGTCAGTTATAATGTCAGGGTCCTGACAGCGCCGGCGTACAGCCTCCGCTAAGCAGGGACTCACCCGCACCGTAGGGACCCCTGGGGTCAAGAACAGCCGGAAAATAGAGATGCACAGGACCTGAATGTAGAAGTTTAGCAAGCCGGCATAGGACCTATGGTCATGTGAACGGTCATGTGACAGCAAGGGGGTGGGGCTTAGCATCCTGCTTTCAGAGGTAGAAAACTCAGAGTCAGGCAAAGCAGAGGTCAAGCACAATACAGGCAAGTGAGGTACAGGAGGGATAAACAGACGGAAGGTCAGACAAAGCCAAAGGTCATACACAAGATATCAGTACAGTAACAGGGATGATACAGAACGGATAGTCAGGGCCAAGCAGAGATCAAAACCAAACAGACGTAGAAGGTACCAAGCAGAATCCAAAGCGATATCCAGAGAACAGACCGAGTCATACACAGAGAATCAAGCAACCAGAACACAGCACTAACACACTCAGGGGTCACTACACACTGCCAAGGGCGAAAGTATAACTGACGGGGGATGGGAGCTTCCTGAGGCTATGAGAAGCCTCCCCAGAACCAATGAGAGGCCACCATAATAGGTCCCAGGTGTGCAAGGGAGAGTCTGCACTGAGATCAGAACATTAACCCCAGAAGTGTCGGTCACCCAGCACTGGTATCATGACACCTCTATATCAGAAAATACCCAAAAGTGACACCATTCTAAAAACTGCACCCCTCAAGGTGCTCAAAACCACATTCAAGAAGTTTATTAAATCTTCAGGTGCTTCACCCGAATTTATTGAATGTGGAAGAAAAAAATAAACATTTATTTTTCTTTCACAAAAAATTTTCTTTTAAACCAAATTTTTTTTACTTTCCCAAGGATAACAGTAGAAAAGGGACAATACAATTTGTTGTGTAATTTCTCCTGAGCATTTCTCCCCTCATATTTGGGGGAAATCTACTGTTTGGGCACACAGCAGGGCTCAGAAAAGAAGGAGCGCCACTTGACGATTTGAATGTAAAATTTGAAAATTTGCTGGAATAATTAGCGGATGCCATGTCGTGTTTGGAGAGACTTTGATGTGCCTAAACATTGTAAAACCCCACAAGTGACACCATTTGGGAAACTAGACCACTTAAGGCTCATACTCACTTGCCAGAGACTCGCACAAGTCTCGTGCGAGTCTCTCACATGAAAACCTGGCACTGTCGCCGGCATTCGGACCAGAGCGTGCGGCTGCAAACAGCAGTTCTAGTGCAGCGCATGTCGAGAAGGGGTTAAAGGATCGCTGCATGCACAAGATGGCTGAAAAGCACAGAAGCACAGATCAGGCAAAATTCAAATTCACCTGTTTGCAGCAATATTCCCGGAAAAATTGATTTGGAGAGAAGGTATTCTACATGAATGAAATGTTTCTTCTTATGCTTTGGCCTTTCTCCACACTCCAGACCTTAATAACCATAAGATGTAAAAATACAAAAAAATCTTACACTGAAATCTTATACTCACCTTACTGCTCATTTCTCCAGCCCTCCCTTTGCTCACCATCACAAGTTTGGCCTCACTGCATCTTCTTATCACCTCTGAGAGCAATGAGTCCCTGGACCTCCTCAAGCTAGATTGGGAATTCCAAATATTATGACATTGTACGCTGTGACCTTGAAGGCACATGCATAGAACTGTCACCGACCTCATCTGAGCCAGAAGTTCCGGCCTTGTATGAACAGGGATTTCAGTGCAATGGTCAGACGTTTGGATGAGGACTAGATGGGTAATGGTGAGGAGTAGAGATGGGCGAAACCAAACAGTAAAGTTATGAGTCCGTACTGAACACCTACTGTTCAGGCACAGACATCAAACACGGACTTCATCAGGAAGTCCGTGTTACTGTTCGGTTTCGACCCCCCCAACCCTGGTATTTGTCATGCTGTCATGTGTATGACAGCGCAGCAAACACTGCTTCTGAGTGGAGGTAAAATCATTACCACCGGTCAAATAGCCACAGTTCCCCCACTGTCAAATGACAGTGTGAGCCTGCAGCTGTGATTGGAGGTATAAAGTTTAGTTCTGGTCACTGGTATTGGCTGGTGGGACTACTGCTCCCATCAGCCGACACCTGCTGCTACTAATAACAGTGAGAGCAGGAGCAGCGGATTTCAGTATTAATCAGCCAGTGCCTACACTGTCAATAAATAATTTTAAAAAATGGTGTTGGTTTCCCTGTATTTTTGATAACCAGCCAGGCAAAACTCACAGCTGGGGGCTTGCATCCCTCAGCTGTCAGCGTTAACAATTCTGGGTATTGAGAATAGAGGGGTCCCCACACTGTTTTTTAAAATAATTTAAACAAATAATTTAAAAAAAACGGTGTTGGGTACCACCATTTTTGACAACCAGCTTACTAAAGCAGACAGCTGGAGGCTGCTTATCTCAGGCTGGTAAGGGGCCATGGATATTGCCCTCCCCAGTTTAAAAATAGCAGCCCACAGCTGTCCAGAAAAGGTGCATCTATTAGATGCGCCAATTCTGGCGCTTTGCCGGCTCTACCCACTTGCCCTGTACCGGTGGCAAGTGGGGTTCATATTTGTGGGGTTGATGACACTTTTGTATTTGTCAGGTGGCATCAAGACCACAGATTACAAATGGATCATCAAGTCCACAGATTAGAAATGTCTATAAGACACCTATCCATTACAAATCCTATAGTTATATTGTAAATAAAGACACAGCAAGAATAAAGTCTTTTATTTGAAATAAAAAAACACACGTTTCCTTTTTTTATTTAAAATTAACAGTTATACTCACCTAGCGCCCATTCCACTGAATCCCTCATCTCCTGTAATAAAACAAAAATAAAAACAACAATCTCCCTCGCCTGTCCTTCGTCCTAGTTTTCAACCTGGATGGTGCCAAGATGTGATCATTCAGGCTGAGAACCACTGATGAAAGAGCTGCTGCGAATACAGCATCAGTGACCAGCGGTGAGTTAATCAAGGTTATCTCCGGGCACTGAGGCTGTATTCTCAGCCGGTCTGAACTGTGGTGACCTGCCTCCAGTGAGACCACCGCTAGGAGAGTGAGTAAAAGTCTTACAGTGCAGTGGTGAGTTCACTGCAGTTCAAATTCATGGCAGGAAATTCTCCCCATGAACTGCAATGAATTCGCCTCTGCTCCGTGAGACTGTTTCTCAGGGTTCCAAGTTCACCGCAGTTCATTAGCCAGGCTGGGAATGCAGCCTCAGTGACCTTTGGTAACCTCAATGACATCACCTCTGTTCACTGATGCTGCGCTTGCAGCAGATTATTCATCAGTGGTTCTCAGTCTGGACTTCCGCATCTTAGCAACGTCAGGTTGAAAACTATTAATCACCAGACATGGATTACAGCGTGGCACAGAACATTGGACAGGTAAGGGATATTGTTGCTTTTTATTTTTGTTTTATTATAAGAGGCAAGGGATTCCATTGAATGGGTGTTAGATGATTATAACTGTATTTAATTTTAAATAAAAAAAGGAAAAAGTGTTTTGTTTTTTATTTCTAATAAAGGACTTTATTCTTGCTGTCTTTATTTACCATATAACTATAAGATTAGTAATGGATAGGTGTCTTATATATGCCTCTCCATTACTAATCCATAGTCTTGATGTCACTGGACAATACAAAGGTGACATCAACTCCACAAATATGAACCCCACTTGGCACCACTACAGGTCAAATGGGAAGAGCCAGGCAAAGCGCCAGAATTGGCACATCTAATAGATGCGTCTTTTCTTGGCAACTGGAGGCTGCTATTCTTGGGCTGGGGGGCCAATATCCATGATCCCTTACCAGTTTGAGAATATCAGCCTCCTGCTTTAGTAAGGCAGGTTGTCACAAATTGGGGGGACCTCACAACGTTTTTTAAAATTATTTATTTAAATAATTTAAAAAATAATTTCTTGATAACCAGCTTTGTTAACGCTGACAGCTGATGGTTGCAGCGTTTTTCTAAACTGTTTATTTACACCACAGGAACCAGCTGATGAATACTCCCATCAGCCGCTCATGCTCTCACTGTTATTAGGGGCAGCAGGTAAACTTTATACCACAAATCACAGCTTCGGGCTCACGCTGTCATTTGACAGCGTGGGACCTGCTGCTATCTGACAGGGGATAATGATTTTACCGGCGATCAGAAGTGGTGTTTGCCAGTGCTGTCATGCTCATGACAAAATGGCGAACACTGGATGTTCAGGCCCCCCATTCAAGTGAATGGGGTCTGGGTTCAGGTCCAAGTAGTATTCTGGTATCTGAACCCAAACTTTCCTTAACTGTTCGGCTGATCTGACCAGACCCAAGCATCCACAGATTTGCCCATCTCTAGGGAGGAGTGGAGTGGCCAGAGAGTTGAGTGGTAAGGTGAGTATAGTAATTTTATTTGTTAACCTTTTGACGGTTATTTATGGTTTTGAAAATGGCAGCCGCAGTCACTATCTTGCTAAATCCGTACAGGAGCGAATTACATAAAAGTCACTACTTTGGTGACTGTGAATTTTGCTAATATTCAAGTATAATTCCAGTTCATTCACAAATATTCACTCATCTCTATTTCTATGATTTTATAATTGAAAAATTGTAGTAAAACCCCTTCTGTCTCACTTTCTAGAATATCAGCGTTTCATTACAGAATCTAAAATAAGCACTAGATTTTGTGTTTCCTTGTACTCCTACTTGTTAATGTAAAGTTGTTTTATCGACATTTTTTATTGACTGACCATTGATTTTTACCACTGTTTTTAAAAGTAGCTAAAAGCCACAAAAGAATTATCCTTAACCATCAATTATGCCAAAATTTTCCTTCCATCATTGTGTGTTTCCTGAAAGATGGGATGTAATCTGGTAAGAGATATGAGATTAGGTCTGATTGGGATAATGCACGAAGTTTGTACAGCTAAGGATGACAAGCAAGCTCTTAACATGCTAAACATTCTACATGGACGGAGATAATGAAACCCACTTGTGTTAAAAATATCAATATTTGTGGACATTATATTTATGATAGCCTGCCAGTCCTTTCTATTACTTATAGTGACAACTTGTATGATGGAATTATGAGTACATGAGGAGAATACATACCTCCAACAAGGCCTATTTTTTACAGCAAAAAAATGAATGTGAAAGAGGTAATAGAGCTTATTCAAGTTTACGTCATACCACGTGCTTCTATATGATTCTTTTTCCTTTGTAGAAGTGCTCTTAAAATGTCAGTCAACTTTCTATTCTGGTTTAGGAGGATTTGGAAATATGAATCATAAAAGTAAGGTACGGTATATAAATCTGAGTTGATGGATGTTATAAAATCCTTCTCACAGGACACAAACAAAGAATTGTGGAAAAAATACAATTTTGTTCACAAAACTAATCTATTTTCTGCACAACGAAGTTATACAAATTGAATGGTTTATTAGTCAATGATTTTATCAGGATCCTGACAGCGCCGGCGTACAGCCTCCGCTGAGCAGGGACTCACCGCTGGGGATCAGGACAGCCAGAAAGTATAGGTGCACAGGACCTGAGTGATGAAGTTTAGCAAGCCGGCATGGGACCTACGGTCACGTGACTGCAAGGGGGTGGGGCTTAGCGTCCTGCTTTCAGAGAAGTCAGAAAACTCAGAGTCAGGCAAAACGGAGTTCATACACAGTACGGTCAGCGAGGTACAGGAGGGATAAACAGACGGGAGGTCAGACAAAGCCAAAGATCATACACAAGAGGGCAACGTGGTACCAAGGGGACGAGCAGAGAGAAGTCGGGTCACAAGCAGAGAGTCATACACGAGAGGTAGCGCAGTACAAGAGGGACAGGCAGAACTCGTAACAGGGACAGAACCGGATCAAAACCAAACAAACAAGCAAGATATCAGGCACAAGGCACACGTACGCACAAGGTCAACTAACTCAGCAGAGGGCAGGAGTATAACTGACACCGGACCTAGGTCCAGTGAGCATAATATAGCCGCCCTCTGCCAGGGAGAGGCGGAACAATTAACCCCCAGTCAGACAAGGACGGGCCAAAGCGAAACCCAGTCCTGGATCATGACAGTGCCCTCCTCTCAATGGAGAGCCACTGGACCCCCAGGTCTCTCAGGGTACTTGGTGTGAAAGGCCCGGACAAACCGATCCGCATGAACCGATCGAGCAGGAACCCACGAGCATTCTTCAGGTCGTAGCCTTTCCAATGTACCAGATATTGAAGGGCATGACGGACCAACCTGGAGTCGACAATTCGTTCCACCTCGTACTCCGACTGCCCGTCTACCAAAACCGGTGTTGGGGAAGCTGATGATCCCTCCCCAGCGGACCTCACAGGTTTCAAAAGGGCCTTATGAAAAACATTTGGGATCCGCAGAGATGGCGGGAGACGCAACCGAAAAGCCACCGGGTTAACTGCCTCGGTAATTTCATAAGGACCGATAAACTTGGGCCCAAGCTTCGCAGAGGGGACCTTGAGTCTTATATTCTTGGTGGACAACCATACCTTATCCCCAATCTGAAACACGGGTCCCGCGGATTGTTTTTTGTCCGCAAAAAAATTTAAATTTGTCCTGGGCCTTCGTAATGTTACTCTGGACCTCTCGCCATACCTCCCCCAACCGCTGCATCGTCTCATCCGTCCCAGGACACCCAGAATTCAAACGGGAAAATTCTCCAAAATGAGGATATAACCCATAATTGCAGAAAAAGGGAGATGTACCCGTAGACTGGTTAACATAGTTGGTAAATGCAAACTCAGCCACCTGTAACACAGAACACCAATCATCTTGTCGGTCTGAGGTCAAGCAACGCAGAATTTGCTCTAGCGACTGATTGGTCCGCTTGGTCTGCCCATTAGTCTCTGGATGATAAGCGGATGAAAAGGACAGACCAATACCCAACCTTTTACAAAAAGCCCTCCAAAATCTGGAAACAAATTGCACTCCTCTATCAGACACCACATTCAAGGGTACCCCATGCAACCGCACAATATGCTCAACAAACAATCTGGACAATGTTTCCGCATTAGGTAGAGCTGCCAAAGGTACAAAATGTGCCTGCTTACTAAACCTGTCCACCACAACCCAGAAGACGGTATTACCCTTGGAGGGGGGAAGGTTGGTGATGAAATCCATGGACAAATGCGTCCATGGTCTCTCAGGAATTGGCAGTAGTACCAATTCCCCGGCCGGCCGGTTATGGGGGGTTTCTGCACGGGCACAAACATCACAAGCAGACACATATTCCCCAACATCAGAGGCTAAAGCAGACCACCAGAATACTCTAGCAATGGCCTTCCGGGTAGCCGAGATCCCTGGATGTCCACCCAGAACTGAGTCATGGAACTCCCGGCGGACCTTAAGGCAAAGCTTAGCAGGCACAAAAAGTTTATCCACCAGCTTAGCCGGTGGTGCAAGAGACTGGGCTTCCCGAATCTCTTGTTTCAACATATTCGAAATACCTGCCACCACCACCCCAGGCTGAAGAATGGAGGATGGAGGTTCCAGGGGAGACACCGGATCTAAGCTGCGTGACAAAGCATCCGCTCTGACATTTTTGGACCCTGGCCGAAAATTGATCGAGAAGTTGAATCGGGAAAAAAAAAGTGACCATCTAGCCTGTCTAGGAGTCAACCTCTTAGCTGACTCAATATAAGCTAGGTTTTTGTGATCCGTAATTACGGTTATAGGATGGAAAGCCCCCTCCAAAAAAATGCCTCCATTCTTCAAAGGCCAACTTAACGGCCAGAAGTTCTCGATTTCCCACATCATAGTTTCTCTCCGCAGGAGAGAATTTCTTTGAAGAAAAAGGCGCAAGGTCTTAAATTGGTCAAAGTGGCGAGTCCCTGGGACAATATCGCCCCCACCCCCCCTCTGAGTCATCTACCTCAACAATAAATGGTTCCGACGGGTCCGGTTGAACAAGAACCGGGGCCGACATGAAACATGTTTTCAAAAACTGAAATGCCGCTACCGCTGCGGTTGACCAATTCTTGATATCTGCCCCCTTTTGAGTCATGTCTGTGAGGGGTTTAACCACCTGTGAGAACCCCTTTATAAATTTGCGATAGTGATTGGCGAATCCTAGGAAACGCTGCAGAGCCTTCAAATCACAAGGTTGAACCCACTAGACAATGGCCTGCACCATATTAGGATCCATGCGATACCCATCAGCAGACACGATGAACCCCAGAAACGACAGTTCCTGAACAAAAAACAAACATTTTTCCAGTTTAGCAAAGAGACAGTTCTCCGGGAGTCTTTGGAAAACTGCCCGAACATGACCAATGTGAGTCTGTTTATCAGGAGAATAGATCAATATGTCATCCAAATATACCACCAAAAAACATCCAATAAAATCAGAGAACACGTGATTTATGAAGTTTTGGAAGACCGCTGGAGCATTGGTCAAGCCGAAAGGCATGACCAGATTTTCAAACAACCCTTCAGTAGTGAGAAAAGCGGTTTTCCATTCATCTCTGTCTCAGACTCGGATAAGGTTATACGCTCCCCGTAGATCTAATTTTGAAAACCACTTAGCTATGGACAATTGGTTGTATAAATCAGGAATAAGTGGAAGAGGATACGTATTCCTCACAGTTATCTTATTTAACTCACGAAAATCGAGGCATGGGCGTAAACCACCGTCTTTTTTCTTTACAAAAAAGAACCCCGCCGCCACAGGAGAAACAGAAGGACGAATGTGTCCCTTACGGAGGCTGTCGGAAATATACTCCTTCATCGCAGCCCGTTCAGGACCCGAAAGGTTATACAAGCGGGCCTTGGGCAATTTAGCACCTGGAACCAGGTCAATGGCACAATCAAATGGGCGGTGTGGTGGTAAAACCTCAGCCTCTGCTTCTGAGAAAACGTCTGTATAGTCTATCAGGCACTCCGGAATACCTTCCAGACCCACGGACAACACAGACACAGTATGAAGACATTTCTCAGAAAAATAGGGACCCCATTTAACAATATCCCGACATTCCCAATTAATTACAGGATTATGCAATTGTAGCCAGGGGAACCCCAACACTAGAGTTGAGCGAAACGGGTCAAAAAATTTCAAAAGTCGCCGACTTTTGGTAAAGTCGGATTTCATGAAACGAAACCCGACCCTAGGGTAAGGTCGGCCACGAGCTCGGCGACTTTAGCGCCAAAGACGCGTTTCAAAAGTTTGTTTTCCGCCCTTTTTCAGCCAATCAGGATCCACGGACACTGTGGGCAACGTGATGACATAGGCAGGGGTCACCACCATCTTTGAGAAGGGCATGCAAGTGATTAGCTTGCTTTGGGGAGCGTCACAGGGGGTATAAAAGGGTGTGCACGCCGACCGCCATGTTACTCATGCTGATCTCAGAATAGGGAGAGCTGCTGCTGCTGATGATTCTGTAGGGCGTTAGGCAGGGAAGAAGACATCAAAAACTGCTTCTGCTGCTAGCGATTTTGCCTGTACAACACACCAGTCACTGTGTGTGCAGTGCAAGTGGAGGCTATATTTGCTAGATCAGCTGTGTTGGTTGTTAGGCTGCCTTATAAGGCTTCCTGATAGCTGTATTGCTGTTTTCCCACTGCTCTGAAAACTGCTTTTTTAAAAGCAATCCAAATTTTTTTTTTGTCCTGGTGAGGTGCTGAGCGTGCATTTTTTCACACCATACAGCGGTGTACGCTCCTCACACAGTACCGTGTAATGGCTGTTATCACGGCCACAGCGAAGCTATCTGTGTTTCACTCTGTAAGAATAAGTCAAGGACATGTTCCGTTCTTACAGACCTACACCTTCTAGTTTTGTCTGTTTTTCAAACAGTTAAGTATATTTGCTGTTTGATCACATTCAAAACTATAGAGAGACAGCTTGTGTCAGTCCGTATACTTAAAAAACACGGAGCTTGACAGCGGTGTACGTGCACGCTCCTCTCTCAGTACCGTGTAACGGCTGTTATCACAGCCACAGCGAAGCTATCTGTGTGTCACTCTGTAAGAATAAGTCGAGGACATGTTCCGTTCTTACAGACCTACACCTTCTAGTTTTGTCTGCTTTTCAAACAGTTAAGTATATTTACTGTTTGATCACATTCAAAACAATAGAGAGACAGCGTGTGTCAGTCCGTATACTTAAAAAACACGGAGCTAGACAATTTTACGGACACCGGACAGCGGTGTACGTGCACGCTCCTCTCTCAGTACCATGTAACGGCTGTTATCACGGCAACAGCGAAGCTATCTGTGTGTCACTCTGTAAGAATAAGTCGAGGACATGTTCCGTTCTTACAGACCTACACCTTCTAGTTTTGTCTGCTTTTCAAACAGTTAAGTATATTTGCTGTTTGATCACATTCAAAACTATAGAGAGACAGAGTGTGTCAGTCCGTATACTTAAAAAACACGGATCTTGACAATTTTACAGACATCGGACAGCGGTGTACGTGCACGCTCCTCTCTCAGTACCGTGTAACGGCTGTTATCACGGCCACAGCGAAGCTATCTGTGTGTCACTCTGTAAGAATAAGTCGAGGACATGTTCTGTTCTTACAGACCTACACCTTCTAGTTTTGTCTGCTTTTCAAACAGTTAAGTATATTTGCTGTTTGATCACATTCAAAACTATAGAGAGACAGCGTGTCAGTCCGTATACTTAAAAAACACGGAGCTTGACAATTTTACGAACACCGGACAGCGGTGTACGTGCACGCTCCTCTCTCAGTACCGTGTAATGGCTGTTATCACGGCCACAGTGAAGCTATCTGTGTGTCACTCTGTAAGGATAAGTCGAGGACATGTTCCGTTCTTACAGACCTACACTCTAGGGAGATTCCTATTCTGCCCAATTCTATATACACCTTGTAGTTTGTCATACACTAGCCAATTTCTGCCTGTGACATAGCGGTGTGATATTCACTGGGCCTCACACAATCCAACAGTGTCCACAAGTGTGTTCAGAAATTCTACATCTCCCCTGTCCTATAGTGACATTTTTCACACCTGCGACATTGAGCCTGTGACATAGCAGTGTGATATTCACTGGGCCTCACACAATCCAACAGTGTGCACAAGTGTGTTCAGAAATTCTACATCTCCCCTGTCCTATAGTGACATATTTCACACCTGCGACATTGAGCCTGTGACATAGCGGTGTGATATTAACAGTGTCCACAAGTGTGTTCAGAAATTCTACATCTCCCCTGTCCTATAGTGACATTTTTCACACCTGCGACATTGAGCCTGTGACATAGTGGTGTGATATTAACTGGGCCTCACACTACAGTGTCCACAAGTGTGTTCAGAATTTCTACATCTCCCCTGTCCTATAGTGACATTTTTCACACCTGCGACATTGAGCCTGTGACATAGCGGTGTGATATTCACTGGGCCTCACACAATCCAACAGTGTCCACAAGTGTGTTCAGAAATTCTACAACTCCCTTGTCCTATAGTGACATTTTTCACACCTGCGACATTGAGCCTGTGACATAGCAGTGTGATATTAACTGGGCTCAAACAATCCATCAGTGTCCACAAGTGTGTTCAGAAATTCTACATCTCCCCTGTCCTATAGTAACATTTTTCACACCTGCGACATTGAGCCTATGACATAGCGGTGTGATATTAACTGGGCCTCACACAACAGTGTCCACAAGTGTGTTCAGAAATTCTACATCTCCCCTGTCCTATATTGACATTTTTCACACCTGCGACATTGAGCCTGTGACATAGCGGTGTGATATTAACTGGGCCTCACACAACAGTGTCCACAAGTGTGTTCAGAAATTCTAAATCTCCCCTGTCCTATAGTGACATTTTTCACACCTGCGACATTGAGCCTGTGACATAGCGGTGTGATATTAACTGGGCCTCACACAATCCAACAGTGTCCACAAGTGTGTTCAGAAATTCTACATCTCCCCTGTCCTATAGTGACATTTTTCACACCTGCGATATTGAGCCTGTGACACAGCGGTGTGATATTAACTGGGCCTCACACAACAGTGCCACAAGTGTGTTCAGAAATTCTAAATCTCACCTGTCCTATAGTGACATTTTTCACACCTGCGACATTGAGCCTGTGACATAGCGGTGTAATATTAACTGGGCCTCACACAACAGTGTCCACAAGTGTGTTCAGAAATTCTACATCTCCCCTGTCCTATAGTGACATTTTTCACACCTGCGACATTGAGCCTGTGACATAGCGGTGTGATATTAACTGGGCCTCACACAATCCAACAGTGTCCACAAGTGTGTTCAGAAATTCTACATCTCCCCTGTCCTATAGTGACATTTTACACACCTGCGACATTGAGCCTGTGACATAGCGGTGTGATATTAACTGGGCCTCACACAATCCAACAGTGTCCACAAGTGTGTTCAGAAATTCTACGTCTCCCCTGTCCTATAGTGACATTTTTCACACCTGCGACATTGAGCCTGTGACATAGCGGTGTGATATTAACTGGGCCTCACACAACAGTGTCCACAAGTGTGTTCAGAAATTCTAAATCTCCCCTGTCCTATAGTGACATTTTTCACACCTGCGACATTGAGCCTGTGACATAGCGGTGTGATATTAACTGGGCCTCACACAATCCAACAGTGTCCACAAGTGTGTTCAGAAATTCTACATCTCCCCTGTCCTATAGTAACATTTTTCACACCTGCGACATTGAGCCTATGACATAGCGGTGTGATATTAACTGGGCCTCACACAACAGTGTCCACAAGTGTGTTCAGAAATTCTACATCTCCCCTGTCCTATATTGACATTTTTCACACCTGCGACATTGAGCCTGTGACATAGCGGTGTGATATTAACTGGGCCTCACACAACAGTGTCCACAAGTGTGTTCAGAAATTCTAACTCTCCCCTGTCCTATAGTGACATTTTTCACACCTGCGACATTGAGCCTGTGACATAGCGGTGTGATATTAACTGGGCCTCACACAATCCAACAGTGTCCACAAGTGTGTTCAGAAATTCTACATCTCCCCTGTCCTATAGTGACATTTTTCACACCTGCGATATTGAGCCTGTGACACAGCGGTGTGATATTAACTGGGCCTCACACAACATTGCCACAAGTGTGTTCAGAAATTCTAAATCTCACCTGTCCTATAGTGACATTTTTCACACCTGCGACATTGAGCCTGTGACATAGCGGTGTAATATTAACTGGGCCTCACACAACAGTGTCCACAAGTGTGTTCAGAAATTCTACATCTCCCCTGTCCTATAGTGACATTTTTCACACCTGCGACATTGAGCCTGTGACATAGCGGTGTGATATTAACTGGGCCTCACACAATCCAACAGTGTCCACAAGTGTGTTCAGAAATTCTACATCTCCCCTGTCCTATAGTGACATTTTTCACACCTGTGACATTGAGCCTGTGACATAGCGGTGTGATATTAACTGGGCCTCACACAATCCAACAGTGTCCACAAGTGTGTTCAGAAATTCTACATCTCCCCTGTCCTATAGTGACATTTTACACACCTGCGACATTGAGCCTGTGACATAGCGGTGTGATATTAACTGGGCCTCACACAATCCAACAGTGTCCACAAGTGTGTTCAGAAATTCTACGTCTCCCCTGTCCTATAGTGACATTTTTCACACCTGCGACATTGAGCCTGTGACATAGCGGTGTGATATTAACTGGGCCTCACACAACAGTGTCCACAAGTGTGTTCAGAAATTCTAAATCTCCCCTGTCCTATAGTGACATTTTTCACACCTGCGACATTGAGCCTGTGACATAGCGGTGTGATATTAACTGGGCCTCACACAATCCAACAGTGTCCACAAGTGTGTTCAGAAATTCTACATCTCCCCTGTCCTATAGTGACATTTTTCACACCTGCGACATTGAGCCTGTGACATAGCGGTGTGATATTAACTGGGCCTCACACAACAGTGTCCACAAGTGTGTTCAGAAATTCTAAATCTCACCTGTCCTATAGTGACATTTTTCCCACCTGCGACATTGAGCCTGTGACATAGCGGTGTAATATTAACTGTGCCTCACACAACAGTGTCCACAAGTGTGTTCAGAAATTCTACATCTCCCCTATCCTATAGTGACATTTTTCACACCTGCGACATTGAGCCTGTGACATAGCGGTGTGATATTAACTGGGCCTCACACAATCCAACAATGTCCACAAGTGTGTTCAGAAATTCTACATCTCCCCGTCCTATAGTGACATTTTCCACACCTGCGACATTGAGCCTGTGACATAGCGGTGTGATATTAACTGGGCCTCACACAATCCAACAGTGTCCACAAGTGTGTTCAGAAATTCGACGTCTCCCCTGTCCTATATACACCTTGTACCTTGTTTTACATTACTATATAGTTTGTGGGAGTTTGTGTACATTTTTACCAAAAATGAGGAAGGCTGGTGGAAGAGGCCGTGGAATTGGGCGGGGGTTGCCAGCTGGTAATGATGGTGTTGGTGGTGGATCTGATGGTAGTGGTAAAAGCAAAATAGGACCGAATGCAGGATGTGTTGAGCCTGCGTCATCGTCTGGCTCCACAAGGCCTCGAAGGCTTAGTTTTCTAGGAGTTGGCAAACCGCTTTTAAAGCCAGAGCATCAGGAAAAAGTTTTGGCTTACATTGCTGACTCAGCCTCCAGCTCTATCGCCTCCTCTTCTGAAGTTGTAAAAAATAAAATGCACTGAGTCGTCATTGGAGGGTCATGTTCATGAACAACACCTTTCCTTGTGTCCTTCACCTCAACCAAGATTGAAGGATGACGCAGGCCATACAACTGATTACTCCATGGAGCTGTTTTCACATACTATGCCTGGGTTATCAAGTGAAATGGTGAATTACCCAGGCCAAGATGAATCTGACATGGAGTGCACTGATGCACAGCCACTGATAGATGATTCTGCTGGTACATTCAGTCAGAGCACTACATTGTCCTGGCAGTGTAATGAGCCAGATTCTGAAACCGATGAGACTCAGGTGCCCCTTCCCGCATACTATACCACCATACACGGTGACACAGAGGAAGGTGCACATGACATTGAAGAGGAGGTGATGGATGACCCAGTTGTTGACCCAGATTGACATCCATTGGGGGAAGAGGGTGCTGCTTCCAATAGCTCAGATGAGGAGGAGGAGCATCCACAGCAGACATTGACATCGCAACAGCTGTTATCTGGCAGGCCCGGAGCACTCCAAAGACAGGTTCCAAAAATCAAAAGAGTTGCTGGACAGCTTGTCCAGACGGTCAAAATAGCACAGCGTGCTAGGCCGCAAAATGTCTTCCAAAGTAGGAAGAGTGCAGTGTGGCACTTTTTTGAACAAAATCCTCATGATCAGGCCAAGGTTATCTGTAAGAAGTGCGCAAAGACCTTAGCCGAGGGAAAAATCTGAAAAATTTGAATACCAGTTGCATGCTTAGACATTCAACCAGCATGCACTTGCAAGCGTGGACACAACACCAAACCTCAAGTACCACATGTGCAACTGATCACAAAGAAGGTAGTCAGCAACGCTACATTGTTTCCCCCACTGTAAGACCACCGGTTAGCACAGCAGCAAATGTTGAGGTGTCATTGCAAGGCCAAAGCAGTCAGGGAATCCCACTGTTATATCAACGAAAGACTGAATCTAGGCCATCAGAAAGAACACCAACTCCATGACCATCATCAACCCTCTCTCAGTCCGCCCTGTCCACCGCTAGTTCCACCTTATGCAGCTCTCAAGTCCAGCTCACCCTCCCAGAGACTTTCAGTAGGTCAAGAAAGTACTCAGTCTCTCATCCGCGTACACTGGGTTTGAACGCCCACATTGCCAAACTAATCTAGTTAGAGATGATGCCCTATCGGTTGGTGCAAAGCGCAGCTTTCCGCGAACTCATGGCCTATGCAGTACCACACTATGACCTACCCAGTCGCCACTTCTTCTCTCGCAAAGCCATCCCAGCCCTCCACCATCATGTGAAAGACCGCATTGTCCATGCACTCAAGCAGTCAGTGAGTGGAAAGGTGCACCTCACAACAGATGCATGGTCCAGTCGGCATGGCCAGGGCCATTACGTGTCCATCACTGCGCACTGGGTTAATGTGGTGGATGCAGGGTCCACAGGGGACAGCGGTGGTGGGACAGTGCTGCCTAGCCCACGGTATAGGAAACAGTTGGCTGAAGGCATTCGACCCTCCTCCTCCAGAAGCGAAAGCTCGTCCACAGAGCGCAGTCGTACGAGCACTCCATCTGCAGCTGCCACTGTTGCACACGAGGTGTCCCCCTATCGAGCAGCTAGTGGAAAGCGTCAGCAGGCTGTGTTGCAGATGATGTGTTTGGGCGACAGACACACCGCGGAGGTGCTGGCCGAGTACTTTCAGCGACAAACTGAGTCATGGCTGGGCAGTATACATCTTGAGGCAGGCAAGGTAGTTAGTGATAACGGCCGTAATTTTGTGGCAGCCATAGCCCTTTCAAAACTCAGCCACATACCTTGCTTGGCTCACACCTTGAACCTGGTGGTGCAGTGCTTCCTCAACAATTATCCGGAGTTAACAGCCCTGCTCCAGAAGGTGCGAAGACTGTGCGCGCATATCCGCCGGTCGCCTGTACACTCCATTCGTATGCAGAAGCTGCAGCGATTGCTCCACCTTCCCAACCACCGCCTCATTATCGACATTGCAACAAGGTGGAACTCCACCCTGCACATGGTGGAGCGGCTGTGCAAACAGAGGCAGGCCATAATGCATTTGTGGGAGGATACACGGCCAGGCACTTTGAGAGCAGACATGGAGTTGACAGGTGTGCAGTGGTCGAAGCTGAAAGACCTCTGTAAAGTCTTTCAGTGTTTTGAGGAATGCACATGGCTGGTAAGCGCAGACGACGCCATCCTAAGCATGAGCATCCCACTTATGCATCTGCTCATGCAAACTTTAACGCACCTTAAGGAGCTGGCGTCTCCAGCCAATGTTGATGAGGAGGAAGAGGAGGAGGGAATCCTTGATGACATTCAGCCATTGTCTGCTCAGGGACCTCTCCTGGACGAGGTGGAGGAAGAAGAGGAGGAGGAGGATGAGGATGATGATGGGGATGATTACTTAGAGGAGGAGGATGCATCTTGTGGGGCAAGTAAAAATGTTGGCGTGGCAAGGTCTGGTACAGGGTTTGTGCGTGACTGGAGGGATGTGGATTTGCCAGAAAGTGCTCCTCCAACCAGCACTCGCAGTGCATCATTGACACCGGGAACATTGGCCCACATGTCAGATTATGCCTTGCAGATCCTAAAAAGGGACCCCCGCATTGCCAAAATGATGAACGATGACGACTACTGGTTGGCCAGCATCCTGGATCCACGCTATAAAGGCAAATTACAAAACATCATGCCACACGAGAACCTTGACCTAATATTGGCTAATAAACAAGCAACTCTGGTAAACCGGTTGGTTGAGGCATTCCCAGCACACAGCAGCGGTGATGGTTCTCACACGAGCCGTACGGGCCGGGGGCAGCTTGGCAGAGGTGTTCGTGGTGCACACAGCAGAAGTGGCGTTGGAGACAGGGGTTTCATGACAATGTTGTGGACTGATTTTTCAAGTACCGCTCACACAACTGGTAATACTGCATCGATGGAAAGTGACAGGAGACAGCAGTTGTCAACTATGGTTACAAACTACTGTTCCTCCCATATCGATGTTCTCCCGCACAGGTCATTCCCCTTTGACTATTGGGCCGCTAAACTGGACACCTGGCCTGAATTGGCACAATATGCCTTACAGGAGCTCGCTTGCCCAGCTGCAAGTGTGCTATCGGAAAGAGTCTTCAGTGCAGCTGGATCAATCCTGACAGAAAAAAGGACCCGTCTGTCAACCCAAAATGTGGATGATCTAACCTTCATTAAAATGAACCATGCATGGGTTTCCAAGGATTTTGTCCCACCTTCCCCTGATGACACATAGGGTGACAGAAAAATGGCTTGCTTTGGTCCTCCTCTTCCTGGGACTTGAACAATTTCGCCTTTTGCATCAGCTGAATGTCCAACATCAACATATGCCACTTTCTAAAACTCCCTAACTGTGCTGCCTCCCCCCCCATGACCGGGGTCACCACCTAGCGCACGAAACCGTGCGAGTGCTGTTGCCCTGGACAGGTGGGTAGGCCGACTCTTGGGCGCGGGCACTGGCACAGGGTCCCTCATAGTGCAATCAAGTGTCTCTGACGGTGGTGGTGCACACCCGCCATCAGACACACCGCCGTACTATGAGGGGCCCAGTGCCAGTACCGATGCCCACAAGTGGGCCCCCTTTGCTTGGGCAGGGCCCCAGCATTTGCAATCTTTACCTCTCCCTGCTCCTCTGCTATGTAGTCTGGGCCGTCAAATCCATTCTGGGCCTGACACCGTCTGAGCCTGCCTCCTGATCTATAGACATATATTTTGAATGTGTACACTATGCTATCCATACATGTTATCCGGTGATACGGTACCCTTTCTCACCTTTGTGCAATCAAGTGTAATCCATACTGGGCCTGACACCGTTTGAGCCTGCCTCCTGATCTATAGACATATATTTTGAATGTGTACACTATGCTATCCATACATGTTATCCGGTGATACGGTACCCTTTCTCACCTTTGTGCAATCACATGTAATCCATACTGGGCCTGACACCGTTTGAGCCTGCCTCCTGATCTATAGACATATATTTTGAATGTGTACACTATGCTATTCCATACATGTTATCCGGGGATATAGTATCCTTTCTCACCTTTGTGCAATCACGTGTAATCCATACTGGGCCTGACACCGTTTGAGCCTGCCTCCTGATCTATAGACATATATTTTGAATGTGTACACTATGCTATCCATACATGTTATCTGGGGATACGGTGCCCTTTCTCACCTTTGTGCAATCACGTGTAATCCATACTGGGCCTGACACCGTCTGAGCCTGCCTCCTGATCTATAGACATAAATTTTGAATGTGTACACTATGCTAGCCATACATGTTATCCGGGGATACGGTACCCTTTCTCACCTTTGTGCAATCACGTGTAATCCATACTGGGCCTGAGAACGGCTGGCGAGCTGTTAAGCAAGCTACAGCACCTGTGGTTTGCACACGTAAGTTTTTCATTTTTTCAGGAATGACGGTTAGGCCTAATTCCAGAACTGCGGTTGACCTACACTTGCTGGGAAATCATCGTTCGCGGGTAATAATTGTAATCCCAGATACCCATCACTAATGTTGTTCAGAGGGTTATCTGCACCTGTAAGCGACAAACGCTGGCCTTTTCAGTGTAGTGCACATGCAGCCACGGACATGTAAGGGCATGACACACCAGTTATTGGCCAATCTCATGTGCGAGAGCCTAGCGTGTCCCTCTAGTAAGCCGGACTCAGACCGCGGGGCATGACGGAGTCTCGTTCGTTAACGGAATTAAGCTTGCAATGTGTGCATCTTTTGTGTGGCTGGATGGTTGAGGTTGCCCATGTTGAGTAAAATTACGCCGTAGGCTCCACTCCTGGTGGTGCCCTTCTGGACATTCCTTTAAGGTTCAGCTTTGCAACCATACTGCCCACGTAAAACAAACACTTTGCCTTCATGAACGCTGTTTGTAGGGTCGTGGCTCGTGGGAATAACGCCGCCCAATAAGTTAACCTGCTAGAGAGATCCTTCGTTGCTCCCAAGCATGACATCACACTCCCTAGGAGGAAGGTAATGCCACTATGGCGACCGTACTCCTGGGGGCGACACAAGTGCACTGATGCCCAGCCACTGCTCGATGAATCTGCTGGTACATTGACCCAGACCACTACATTCCCCTCGCATGCTACACGGCCTGAATCTGACCCTGATGAAGCTCAGGTTACCCTTCCCATATACAGTTCCATCTTACACGGTGACAAAGAGGAAGTTGCAGATGAAAGTGCAGGTTCGGCACACCCGCCATCAGACACACCACCGTACTATCAGGGGCCCTGTGCCAGTGCCGTCGCCAACGAGTGGGCCCCCCCTGCTTGCTCAGGATTACAGCACTTGCGAGGTTGAAATACTGTGCAGTGAGATGGAAGATGGGGACGACGAGGAGTCCAGACTAGTACAGGGATTCCCTAGCGAGGAGACTTATTTAATTGTTTTCAATGTTGGAACAGCAATTTTTGGGGAGCACTATACTCTGGAGAATGATAGATGGGGCCCACCATACACTGGAACATTCCAAAGGTGGACATCAGACACTGGAGCAGCATTTACAGGGCCCATTATACACTAGAGCATTAGAAATGGGGCCCATTATGTTTGGAGCATTATTTGGGCCCATAAGACAGTGGAGCTTCATCCATGGGGACCAACATATACTGTAGCATTATGTGGAGCTCATCATATACTGTTTCAAACATTATATGGGACCAATGATTCTGTATGGAGAAATAGATGGGCCTCGTCATGAGATGTAAAAAGTGAAGTATTTTTCATTGTACTATACCACTATTTCTCTGCCATATCGGAGCATCATGAGTTGTGGTATGTGTTAAAGGGGCGCTCTTTTGCCCAGGGCACATGAAAACCTGGAGCCAGCCCTACCCCCCCACAACTTTAGCCAAATAACCCCCATTTTTCAGTGCGTAACTAGTATTATGAAGTTAATTAAGGTTGACAAGCTTAATTAAGAAGAATTGATGCTTTTGGCATTCAAATGGGCACTGTAGGTGTGTTTCCTGTCCTCCTCTCACTGCCGACTTTAATTCCCCATTGACTTACATTGGGTTTCGTGTTTCGGTCGGACCCCCGACTTTTCCCTATAGTCGGCCAATTTTGCTCGACCCGACATTTGGAAAAGTCGGGTTTCATGAAACGAAACTCGACCCTAAAAAAGCAAAAGTCGCTCAACTCTACCCAACACCAGTCCCGCTGGCAGGTTGTCCATCACAAAACATGAAATACGTTCCTGGTGCAAGGAACTCACTTTAAGGAGAAACTCTTCAGTACGAAACAATGTCATACTTTACCAGTGGTGTTTTGTCAATGGCCACAATGTGATTAGGAGTCTCCAATCTAACTGTCCCTAACTTACACCTGGATACCAAATCAGAGTCAATAAAGTTCAATGCTGATCCGCAATCCACGAAGGCAGAAGTGGATGTGGAGACACTCCCACAACAAAGTTCCACTTGCAACAACATTTTAGAGAAGGCAGAAAAAGGTACCTGAGAGCCTAGGTGACCTCCATGACAATCACCTGGGCTCAGTCGCTTGGTTAGTGGACGGGAGGGGCAAACCTTTCTCCAATGTCCAGAATCGCCACAGTGAAAACAGCCTTTTCCCACGCGCCATTGTCTCCTTTCCTTTTCTTTGAGGTCGATGGTTCCCATCTCCATGATCTCCAATATAGGACTGGCTCCCCTTCCTTGGGAGAATAACGGTCTTTCACTTTGCATCACTCCCCTCGCCCGTAGCCTGCGATCCATTCGGACGGCCTGTGTCATAGCCTCCTCCAGGGAATCAGGCGGAGAGTGGAGAGCCAAAGCATCTTTCTGATGTTCAGACAGACCTCTACGGAACAAACCCCGGAGGGCAGCATAATTCCAGCAGACCTCAGCAGCCCAGCGTCTGAACTCTGAGCAAAACCACTCGGCTGAGTGCTTCCCCTGGCACACACTCATCACCATGTCCTCAGTCATACGCATACGATCAGGCTCATCATAAATATGCCCCAGGGCCTCAAAAAATGCATCTACCGTCATACGCTCAGGGACCGTGGTCAGAAGGGAGAAAGCCCAAGCTTGGGGGGCTCCCCTTAACAGAGACATAATGACCCCCACTCTCTGACTTTCATCCCCAGAAGAGTGTGGTCTTAAGGAAAAAAAAAAAGCTTTCAGCCCTCCTTGAAAACTCTGAACTCTTTTTATCTCCAGAAAAGGTATCCGGTAACTTCACTGGAAACTCAGGGGAAACTAATGTAATATCCCGAGCCCCCGATGAAAAAAACCCCTGCACAGTGTCAGCGATCAGCTGCTGAGACTGAGCCAGGACTCGTTCTCCAAGGAGTTTCTGAGAAATCTGGGTCAGGTGTTTAACCTGCTCAGAAAGAGCGTGCATGGGATCCATCACGTACAAGGAAGAAGGGGAGCAGAGAAAAAAAAAATGGTATCGGTCAGTTATAATATCAGGATCCTGACAGCGCCGGCGTACAGCCTCCGCTGAGCAGGGACTCACCCGCACTGTAGGGACCCCTGGGGATCAGGACAGCCAGAAAGTATAGGTGCACAGGACCTGAGTGATGAAGTTTATCAAGCCGGCACGGGACCTACGGTCACATGACTGCAAGGGGGCGGGGCTTAGCATCCTGCTTTCAAAGAAGACAGAAAACCCAGAGTCAGGCAAAACGGAGTTCATACGCAGTACGGACAGTGAGGTACAGGAGGGATAAACAGACGGGAGGTCAGACAAAGCCAAAGGTCATACACAAGAGGGCAACGTGGTACCAAGGGGATGAGCAGAGAGAAGTCGGGTCACAAGCAGAGAGTCATACACGAGAGGTAGCGCAGTACAAGAGGGACAGGCAGAACTCGTAACAGGGACAGAACCGGATCAAAACCAAATAAGCAAGCAAGATATCAGGCACAAGGCACACGTACACACAAGGTCAACTAACCCAGCCAAGGGCAGGAGTACGACTCGTATAACTGACACCGGACCTAGGTCCAGTGAGCATAATATAGCCGCCCTCTGCCAGGGAGAGGCGGAACAATTAACCCCCAGTCAGACCAGGATGGGCCAAAGCGAAACCCCATCCTGGATCATGACAGTTTTCACATTTTGTTTGATGTCAGAACGTAAACACATTGTATTTATAAGCATTGGCTAAAAAAAACCTTTACAGACCTAAAAGTTTCTTGAGGCATAACAAAATGCATTTTTTAAGAAAAACTCTGATTTAGAGGGAGAAGGGAATTTTAGGAGGATTTTTCCTTGAGATTGTCCTAAAGTCATTTTGTAGAGTTTTGGAAGAATTTTTTTGTGAAGCAATTTTAGTAGCTTTTTAATATGACAGTGTCTAGTTTGTAACAAAATCCATCAGAAAAAAAAACACTCAAAAATCTCTTAGGCTAAGTTCACATCACATTTTTGTTGCATTTTTTTTCTACAGGCAAAACCTGCTCTCTTGGCAGTAAAGAAGCTACTTGCAAAAAGTAGTTTCTGCTGAGTTTTTGCTGCATTTTTGCTGTTTTTTTGTCCCTTTAGCATGTTGATAAAGTTTAGTGCCCCCCCAAAAAAAAAATTCTGCTTAAAATTTGCATAAAAACACATAGCAAAAACTAACATAGCCTTATATGCACAGAAAAGTGGATTTCCTCTGAAATGAAAATTAATAGTTTCCAAATGTTTTCTTTTCTTCTTGTTTTTTTAAAGCTTCCAAAAAATTCTCAAGAAACGGAAACATAGTATAATACTTCTCACAGCTGAGTATATACTACTAGTGTTTCTATTGACGCAAATCTGTCATGAGCTAAAAAAAAACTTACTTACCTTACAGAATATTTTCTAAATTTTATTTTGTGTTTGTTTTGTGCCAGTAGCCATTACTGCAAAAGTGCAAAACAGCAAGGTCATCTGTCTTTGTGCCAGAGCACCATACAGCCGGAGTCATAGCAAAGATTGACAGCTGGGCTGCCACAGTGATATCATAGAATCAGAGAAACCTTTGCTTTTAACGCCTTAAATGCATAGTCAATAGCATCAACAGCATCTTAGGTGACTGACAGAAGGAGAAGCCTCTGTGTCAGCCCATTCATACTACATGACTTGATTGTTGCATGTCTTTAGGTTATTATGACAGTCAAGAGCCTAATGAAGGCCACCAATATGCCATTGGGGTAAGGCCTTATGGTATATCCGTGTGACACATCCTAGTGGCTGTCTTTTTTTCTTGGGCAACAAACTTAGAGTTTTCTTAATCAATACAGTTTTAAGAAATTATTCATATCTCTGGATCGTGAGACTCACAGCATGTCCTACTCTCATCTGTTTTGTGAATCAATGGAGATTGTTTGACACAGATGGGGAAGAAATCCTTTTTACTTCAGTGTTCCATCCGTTTTTCATCCTTTTCACTGTTATGAGTCAATCTCTATATATAAAACTGAATGTATGTATGTGTGTGTCACCAACCAATCACGAAGCATCTTTCATTTCACCAGAGCTGTTCAAAAGAAGCTGAGCTGTGATTGGTTGCTATGAGCAACAGTTTTCCTTGCAATGAATCACTAAGCATCTCTCATTTCACCACAGCTGGTTAAAAGAAGCTGAGCTGTGATTGTTTGCTATGAGAAAGTTTTCCCACTTGACAACACCTCAGCAGACACTGACATGGTGGGAGAAATCTAGCATCCCCGGGAACATAAGCTCCCAGCCATTGTCTGCCCCCCAGAAAGGACCAGAGAGCACATGACAGAAATTAATCCCCCCTCCCGTGGATCACTGGTATGCAAGTTAGGGCAAATCCACTCAGCATTTTGGCACTGACCTCAGACCTTTCTGAAAAGGATCTCTGGTATGGAAGGCAGGGCAAATCCATCCAGTGCATTGGTTCTGACCCCATGCCTCTCTTAAAGGGATCCTCAATATGGAAGTCAGGGCAAATGCCTTCAAATGCTCTGGTACTGACCCCAGGCTCTCTTAAAGGGATCTCCTGTATGGATGTTAGGGCAAATCCCTCAGCGCTCTGATTCTGACCCCAGGGTTCTATTAAAGGGATCATTGGTATGCAAGTCAGGGCAAATCCACTCAGCGCTCTGGTTCTGATCCCAGGCTTTCTTAAAGGGATCCCCGGTATGGAAGTTAGGTCAAATCCACTCAGCGCTTTGGTTCTGACCCAAGGCCCCTCTTAAAGGGATCCCTGGTATTTAAGTGATAGCAAATCCAATCTTCACTTTGGTACTGACCCCGGTCCTCTCTTAAAGGGATCCCTGGTATGGAAGTCAGGGCACTTGCTTTCAAATGGTCTGGTATTGACCCCAGGCACTCTTAAAGGGATCTCCTGTACAGAAGTTAAGGCAAATCCCTCAGCGCTCTGGTTCTGATCCCAGGCTTTCTTAAAGGGATCTCCAGTATGGAAGTTAGGGTAAATCCCTCAGCGCTCTGATTCTCACCCCAGGCTTCTATAAAAGGGATCATTGGTATGGAAGTCAGGGCAAATCCCTCAGTGCTCTGGTTCTGACCCAGGGCTCTCTGGTATGGAAGTTTGGACCGTTCAACTCAGTGCTGTGGTTCTGACCCAAGGGTCTCTTAAAAGTATCATTGGTATGGAAGTTAGGGCAATTCCACTAAGTGCTCTGGTTCTGATCCCAGCCCCCTCTTAAAGGGATCCCCAGTATGGAAGTTAGGGAAATCCCTCAGTGCTCTGATTCTGACCCCAGTCTGTTAGGCGTTGAGTTTCCCCTACTGCACAGGGTGAATCTCAAGCCATGTCCTCCGCAGTCTCCCATTCCTCTTTGGCCACAGAGATTACTGCTCAGCAGAGGCGTTGGTCCAGACGTCTTGCCCAGGGTAATGCTAGGCGTCTGATTGCTCCTTCAGGCTCTGCTGTAACACCATGCTTGAATCAGCAGCAAGCAGACGCTCCAGGGACTAAGTCCTGTATTTTGCCTACTGAGCATGCCCGTGGGATGACATCTCATTGGAGGTCGGAGGTCACATGCGCAGGTCCCGCTCCTGCTCGGATTGGTCCACCACTGGGAAGGTCCCTGAAGGACGCCACTATAAAAGAGTCACAGCCATGCGCTAGTATAATATCAAGGACACCGTTCTCTCCTTGTTTTCCTCCTATCTCTCTGACCGCTCCTTTACTGTATCTTTTGCCGGCTCCTCCTCCTTTCATCTTCCACTTACTGTTAGGGTTCCTCAAGGATAGGTTCTAGGCCCCCTCCTCTTCTACTTGTACACTGCCCCTATTGGTAAAACAATCAGTAGATTTGGTTTCCAGTACCATCTCTATCCTGAATCCTGATGACACCCAATTATATGCTTCTTCTCCTGACATCGCGCCAGCCTTTCTAGAAAACACCGGCGATTGTCTAAATCCTGTGTCTAACATCATGTCCTCACTATATCTGAAACTGAACCTGTCAATGACTGAACTCCTTGTGTTTCCTCCCTCTACTAATGCACCTATACCCGACACTGCCATTTCCGTGTGTGGTTCCACTATTACTCCCCAGCAACATGCCCGCTGTCTTGGGGTCATACCTTACTCCGAGCTTTCATTCACCCCCCACATCCAATAACTGGCTCGCTCTTGTTATCTGCATCTCAAAAACATTTCTAAAATTCGACCTTTTCTTAGCTTTGACTCTGCAAAAACGCTTACTGTTTCTCTTATTCATTCTCGTCTGGACTATTGTAACTCTCTTTTAATCAGTCTCCCTCTTACCAAACTTTCCTCCCTCCAATCTGTCTTGAATGCTGCAGCCAGGATCATATTTCTCGCCAATCGTTACACTGATGCCTCTACCTTGTGCCAGCCTTTACACTGGCGACCCATCCACTCCAGAATCCAGTACAAGCTTATTGCCCTCACCCACAAAGCACTCCATGGCTCAGCACCACCCTACATCTCCTCCCTTGTTTCAGTCTACCACCCTACCCGTGCCCTCCGTTCTGCTAATAACCTAAGGTTAGCATCCTCGATAATCAGAACCTTCCACTCCCATCTCCAAGACTATACACGTGCTGCGCCAATTCTTTGGAATGCACTTCCCAGGTAAATACGAGTAGTCCCCAATCCCTACAATTTTAAGCGTGCCCTGAAAACTCATTTATTCAGACTGGCCTACCGCCTCAACACATTAACCTAACTATCCCTGTGTGGCACAGTCAAAAGTTTTACCATAACCAGGTTCCCCGTATCATGTTCCCACATGCTTTATGCATCTATTAGCCCTCTGTGTCCGTACTGTTACACACTTAACATTATGGCTTGTCCAAACAATCAGGGCAATTGTTACCACCCACCTTTCGTGTCTCCCCTTTTTCCCTCATAGATTGTAAGCTTGCGAGCAGGGCCCTCATTCCTCTTGGTATCTGTTATGATCTATGTGATTATTGCTATGCTGTAATGTCTATCATCTGTACAAGTCCCCTCTGAAATGTAAAGTGCTGCGGAATATGGTTGGCGACTCTCGAGCGCTCAACCTCAGCTGTGGATCATACCGCGGTCGCTGTCCAGGCTGTCTCCCATGTGCCCACTGCCATTCCTGCCCCGACTTTATCCCGCCTCCCGCTGCCCGAGAAGTTTTCGGGTGATAGTGCCTCTTGTAGCAGTTTTGTGAGCCAGTGCACTATAAAGCTGGAGCTGCTGGCTGCACGATTCCCCTCTGAGCGGGCTAAGGTGGGATTTATTATTTCCCTCTTGTCAGGCAGGGCTTTGGAGTGGGCCACACTGCTGTGGGAGCGTGGTGATTATGTGGTACAGATTGCCTCGCAGTTCTTGGGCACTCTGAAGCAGGTCTTCCTGGGACCGCCAGTCACCCATGACACCGCGCTCCGGGTGCTGGCATTGTCACAGGGCTCGTCCATGGTCAGTCACTTTGCCATCCAGTTCCAGATGCTGGCCTCTGAGTTGGAGTGGTTAGATAAGGTCCTCATTCCGGCATTCTGGAGAGGTTTGGCTGACCATGTGAAGGACGCCCTGGCCACCAGGGAGATTCCCGCCACACTGGAGGAGCTTATCATCGTCTCCACCAGTATTGACTTTCGCTTTGCCGAGCGAAGGTTGGAGCAGTTCCAGTGTAGGCAGAGGATTAGGTTGGCACCCAGTTTTGCTAAACCTCTGGAATCTCCAGATCGGGCGTCCGAGCGTCAGGTGGCTTCCCATGAGGGATCCAGGCCCCGGTCCGCTCGAGCTCCTGTGACCTGTCATCTTTGCCGGCAGTCCGGTCACCTTGCCAACTGGTGCCCACAGCAGCTGGGAAAACACTCGTGCCTAGTGGCCATAGGAGGCGGCGCACTTGAATCAGCGGCATTTTCTATCAAGCTGTCCTTTAAGGGGACACTTGAGTATGGTTCTTCCACTTTGGCGGTGGAGGTTTGCATGGATTCTGGAGCGGAGGGCAATTTTATGTCGTCTGCCTTTGCTCAACGGCACACAATATCCCTGGTTATGATATCTAAACCAGTCACCATCAGGGTGGTGAACGGCTCAACTCTACCCTCACAGATTACCCACCAGACCGCCCCCTTGTTAATAATCCTCCTCGTCATGCCTGAGGGTATCGACCAGGTTCTTCTAGGGGTCCCCCCATTGCGGTATCACTCTCCCCATATAGAGTGGTCCTCGGGGAGGATTCTTGGGTGGAGTAAATCATGTGAGGGTAGATGTATGAGGGAGTGCGTTCAGGTTGCCTCCACCGAGGTACCCGCAGATCTCTTCTCGCTCCCCAAACATTGTCGTCAGTATGCAGACGTGTTGTCCAAAAAGGCGGTGGAGACCTTTCCACCGCGTCGCCCATATGACTGTCCTATTGACCTCTTGCCGGGTGCTGAGCCTCCCTGGGGTCGAGTCTACCCCTTGTCTCTCCCGGAGACAGAGGCCATGTCTCAATACATCAGGGAGAATCTGGCAAGAGGATTCATTAGGAAGTCAGTATCACCAGCGGGGGCTGGATTCTTCTTCATTCAGAAGAAGAATGGAGAACTGCGTCCCTGCATTGATTAAAGGGGTCTTAACGCCATCACCGTTAAGAACAAATATCCTCTGCCCCTGATATCGGAGCTGTTCGATAGATTACGGAGAGCAAGAGTTTTCACCAAATTATATCTGCGGGGGGGGGCCTATAACCTGATATGCATCCGTAAGGGGGACAAATGGAAGACTGCATTTATCACCAGGGATGGGCACAACGAATACCTGGTGATGCCCTTCAGGCTCTGTAATGCCCGGCCGTCTTCCAAGACTTTGTGAACGATATCTTCCGTTATATGCTTACCACATCGGTAGTAACATAGTAACATAGTTATTAAGGTTGAAGGGAGACTTTAAGTCCATCTAGTTCGACCCATATCCTATCCTAACTTGCCCTAACATGTTGATCCAGAGGAAGGCAAAAAAAACCCCATGTGGCAAACAGTAAGCTTCACACTGGGGAAAAAAATTCCTTCCCGACTCCACATACGGCAATCAGACTAGCTCCCTGGATCAACGCAATATTAAGGAAACTAGTGTATATACCCTGTAATATTATACTTTTCAAGAAAGGCATCCAGTCCCTTCTTAAATTTTAGTAGGGAATCACTCATTACAAAATCATATGGCAGAGAGTTCCATAGTCTCACTGCTCTTACAGTAAAGAATCCGCATCTGTGAGTATGCTTAAACCTTCTTTCCTCCAGACGTAGAGGATGCCCCCTTGTCCCCGTCACAGGTCTAAGAGTAAAAAGATCATTAGAAAGGTCGTGGTATTGTCCCCGCATATATTTATACATTGTAATAAGATCACCCCTAAGCCTTCGATTCTCCAAACTATATAACCCCAAGTGTAATAACCTGTCTTGGTATTGCAGACCCCCTAGTTCCCTAATAACCTTGGTCGCTCTTCTCTGCACCCGCCCCAGTTCAGCTATGTCTTTCTTATACACCGGAGACCAGAACTGTACACAGTATTCTAAGTGTGGTCGCACTAGTGACTTATATAGAGGTAAAATAATGTTCTCCTCATGATCATCTATGCCTCTTTTAATGCATCCCATTATTTTATTTGCCTTTGCAGCAGCTGCTTGACACTGGCCGCTAAATGTGAGTTTGTCATCCACCCATACACCCAGGTCTTTTTCGGTGACTGTTTTGCCCAGTGTTTTACAATTAAGCACATAATTATACATCTTGTTCGTTCTACCCAAGTGCATGACCTTACATTTATCCCCATTAAAGCTCATTTGCCATTTATCAGCCCAAGCTTCTAGTTTACATAAATCCTCCTGTAATATAAAATTGTCCTCCTCTGTACTGATTACCCTGCAGAGTTTAGTGTCATCTGCAAATTTTGAAATTCTACTCTCTATGCCCCCTACAATCTATCTGGATGATGTACTCATCTACTCTCCAGATATTGAGTCCCACCGGAGAGACGTTTGCAAAGTCTTCGACCTCCTGCAGGCAAACTCCCTCTATGCAAAGTTAGAGAAGTGTGTGTTTGAGCAGGAGTCCTTGCCCTTCCTGGGCTATATCATCTCCGCCCCCAGGATTGACCATGGATCCTGCCAAACTACAGGCGGTGATGGATTGGCAGGAACCCCATTCTCTTAAAGCGGTGCAGCGCTTTATGGGGTTCATAAATTACTACCAACAATTTATGCCCCACTTCTCGACTTTAGTATCTCCCTTTTTGGCCCTCACGAAGAAGGGAGCAAATCCCAAGTTATGGTCAGAACCTGTCTCGAAGGCCTTCTCCTCCATTAAGTCCCATTTCATTAGCGCTCCCATTCTACATCACCTCAATGTAGATAATCCTTTCAATCTGGAGGTGGAGGCCTCTTCAGTCGGTGCTGGAGCAGTCCTGTTCCAGAAGGATGCTCAAGGTTGGAAGCACCCATGCTTCTTTTTCTCCAAGACCTTTACATCGGCAGAGAGGAATTATTCCATTGGGGACAGGGAGTTGCTAGCGATGAAGTTGGCCTTTTCAGAGTGGAGACACCTCCTGGAGGGAGCTCACCACCCTTTCCAGGTGTTCATTGACCATAAGAATTTGGTATATTTGCAGACCTTAGCGGCTGAACTCCCGCCTGGTCAGATGGTCCCTGTTCTTCTCCCGGTTCCACTTTACCCTGCATTTTCTCTCTGGGGAGAAGAACGTCCGAGCCGATGCTTTCTCCCGCTCCGTGGTGTCATCGGAAGAGGAGGAGCCTCGGCTGATTGTCCCTTCCGAGAGCCTGAGGACCGTGGCTCCGGGTGCTCTTGAGTCTGAACCTCCGGGCAAGACATTTGTCCCTGCCCATCTCTGACTGGAGGTCCTCTCTTGGGCTCACTCGTCCAGTCCAGGGTGGGTGGACATTTTGGGACAAAACGGACCTCTGAGCTCCTGGCGAGGACGTACTGGTAGCCGCATATGGCACGTGACGTCAGGGACTATATTCAGGCGTGTGTTTCCTGCGCCCAGAATACGTCCCCTCAGCAATGGCCCGCTGGGCTACTTCACCCCCTGCTGGTGTCGGACAGGCACTGGGAGATGGTCGGCATGGACTTTGTGGTGAGTCTGCCCAAGTTCAGGGGCAGCATGGTTATCTGGGTTGTCACCGACCATTTCTCTAAAATGGTGCATCTGGTGCCTCTCACGCTGGGTCTGGCAGCGCTGTTTATTAAGCATATCTTTCGCCTTCATGGTATGCCGGATAAGGTAGTCAGTGACCGGGGCCCCCAGTTTTCGTCTCAGTTCTGAAGAGAACTCTGTAGTCTCCTTAGCATTGAGCTGAATCTCTCCTCGGCCTATCATCCCGAGACAAACGGGTTGGTAGAGAGGGCCAACCAGACCCTGGTCACATATCTGCGACACTTTGTCTCGGCAGGGCAGGTTGACTGGGCATCCCTGCTACCATGGGCGGAGTTTGCGTTGAACAACGCTGTGGCCGAATCCACCTGTCAGACCCCATTCCTCCTCAATTACGGCCAGCATTCTCGTGTCCCTGTTCCTATGCCCGTGTCTTCCACCGATTCTAGGGTGGCAAACTGGGTGATGGAGGCACGTGACATTTGGGACTGCACTCAGGATGCCATCAGGGCCTCCAAGCAGAGAATGAGGGTTTCAGCCAATGCACACCGGCGCCCTGCTCCTACCTTCTCCCCTGGCGACTTAGTGTGGCTCTCCGCCCGTAACATCAGGCTGCGGGTTGAGTCCACTAAGTTCGCACCTAGCTACATTGGTCCTTTCAAGGTCATCGAACAGGTCAACCCTGTAGTCTACAGGCTGGTCCTTCCCCCACACCTGGGTATCACTGATACCTTCCACGTTTCTCTCCTCAAGCCCATTCACATGTCCCAGTTCTCCGAGGCATCTGCTGTGACATCAAGCTTGTCCTCGGATGAGTTTGAGGTGAACGCTATTGTGGGCTGTAGGTGGAAAAAAGTATTATCTGGTGGATTGGAGGGGTCATGGCCCAGAGTATCGGACCTGGGAGCCAGTGAAGAACATCCATGCTCCACTACTCATTGCGACCTTTGAGCATAGCAAGGCTCAGGGGGGAGGGGGGTAAAGTTAGGCATCAAGTTTCCCCTACTGCACAGCGGGAATCTCAAGCCATGTCCTCTGTGGTCTCCCATTCCTCTGCGGCTGCAGAGATTCCTGCTCAGCAGAGGCATCAGTCCAGACATCATGCCCAGGCTAATGCTAGACATTTGATTGCTCCTTCAGGCTCTGCTGTAACACCATGCTTCAATCAGCAGCAAGCAGATGCTCCAGGGACTAAGTCCTGTATTTTGCCTACTGAGCATGCCCGTGGGACGACTTCTCATTGGAGGTCGGAGGTCACATGCGCAGGTCCCACTCCTGCTCGGTTTGGTCCACCACTGGGAAGGTCCCAGAAGGACGCCACTATAAAAGAGTTGCATGGCCATTCGGCCATGCGCTAGTATAGACTCTTATGCTAAAGGTGTGTATGATGATGGATGCATGTATCTGGTGACTGACTCATTTGAAACCCCTACCCTTGGTTGTGCCTGTTGTTAGGGTCTAGTGGTTAGAGTCAGCGCCTGTTAGTGGCTAGGCTTTAGGCCACAGTGCTCCAGGTGAGCACCTCACGTAGCGCCATATTGTGCCATCCAGCGCAAGGCACATAAGTGCTGCATCTACGGCGGCGCCGAGTGCTGGTGAGTCTAGAGGGACTCCGACCCTGTGTCTTGGGGCAGAGTCCTGTGTATTTACTCCAGCGCTCACTTTGCTGAGCTCTGTGAGCTTAACAGGCTTAGGCGATTATATTCGGCGGTAGTGCTGCTCTGTGAGGCAACAGAGTCCGCCTCGTACACACCGGGTGACATTAACCCGCGTATGTTCGCTTATTACACCACCATATAGTATCTGCCATTACTTAGCTGCAGTATTCCATCTCTGCACGGTGGACCCCAGGCTGTGAACGCACCTCATTATCATTATATTATTTGGTGAATTATGCCAGCTTAACACATTCTCTCTTAAAGGGATCATTGGTATGGAAGTTGGAGCAATTCCACTCAGCGCTCTGGTTCTGATGCCAGGCCTCTCTTAAATGGATCCTCGGTATGGAAGTTAGGACTGTTCCACTCAGCGCTCTGGCTCTGACCCCAGGCTGATGGGATGATGTGGGATATTAGGGGTAGTAGTCCGGTGGCTCTGGCTGTCAGGATGATGTGGGATATTAGGGGTAGTAGTGCTTTGGCTCTGGCTGATGGGATGATGTGGGATATTAGGGGTAGTAATCTGGTACCTCTGGCTAACAGGACGATGTGGGATATTAGGGGTAGTAGTCCGGTGGCTCTGACGGGATCATGTGGGATATTAGTGGTAGTTGTCCGGTGGCTCTGGCTGACAGGATGATGTGGGATATTAGTGGTAGTAGTCCAGTAGCTCTGGCTGACGGAATGATGTGGGATATTTTAGTGAATGTGGCTATGCGGGGTGGGCGGGGCTATACACTCGGTTAGGACAGTTAATAATTTAAGAAAGAATAGAGGTACAGAGAGATACATAAAGTGCATGTATACTAATGCCAGAAGCCTCACCAACAAAATGGAGGAATTGGAGTTAATGTTGTTGGAACATAATTATGACATGGTGGGGATATCTGAGACATGGCTGGAAGAGAACCATGACTGGGCGGTTAATTTACAGGGCTATAGTCTGTTCAGAAATGACCGTACAAATAAACGAGGGGAAGGCGTATGTTTATATGTAAAATCATCCTTAAAACCCATCCTTCGTGATAATATATATGAATCTAATGAAAATGTAGAGTCCCTGTGGGTAGAGATAAGGGGAGGGGGGAAAAATAATAAATTACTGATAGGGGTTTGTTATAAGTCTCCAAAAATAATGGAAGCAACAGAGAATATCCTCGTAAAGCAAATAGATGAAGCAGCGACTCAAGGAGAAGTCATTATTATGGGGACTTCAACTACCCTGAAATACATTGGGGAACAAAGCCTGCAGTTCCAGCAAAGGTAACAGATTTTTGACAACTATGAGAGACAATTACCTTTCACAACTGGTTCAGGAGCCAACAAGAGGGGGGCACTGCTAGACCTAATATTAACCAACAGGCCAGACCGCATATCAAATGAATGGGTTGGGGGTCACTTGGGGAAGAGTCTTGAGGAGATCATTTGCATATTCCCAGTGCCTTCTGGGATAAGTGAAGAGTCTCCGCGAGCTCAATGATCACTGGGTTTTGGCCGTTGCAGCTGAAAAGAGGAAATCGGAAAAACCAGGGGAAGAGTCTTGAGAAGATCATTTGCATATTCCCAGTGCCTTCTGGGATAAGTGAAGAGTCTCCGCGAGCTCAACGATCACTGGGTTTTGGCCGTTGCAGCTGAAAAGAGGAAATCGGAAAAACCATGCGACGATTGGTTCATCTTTCATCGTTTTTAAGAAATCTCAAGATGGAAGAGGCCAGGAGCCATTTGGTGAGCTGCATTTCTTGCTACATGTTCACAGATTTACCAGTGGAAAAGCCAAACTTCACATGCCACAAATGCAAGCTTGTGTCCCTGTTGGAGGAAAAGTTGCAAAATCTCGAAGAGAGGTTAGCTACGTTGAAGATCATTAAGGAAGGTGAAGAGTTCTTGGACAGAGCAGAATTGTCTCTTCATGTTACAGAAAGAGAAGAAATTCGAAGTGCACCTGAAGAAACAGAGGAATGGAGACATGTGACCCAGAGAAGCAGGAGGATCAGGAGGCAGTCAGCACCCATACTGCTCAGAAACCAGTACCAGGCTCTCACGCAGGAAAACGATGAAGAAATACATCAGGATAAGACTTTGCCAACAAACAGCAACCTTGTACGCCTTCAGAGTCCTCCTGGATGGAGAAAGAAAAATGTTGTGAAGAAGAAACGGAGAGTGGTGGTCATGGGGGATTCCCTGTTGAGAGGAACAGAGGCCGCTATCTGCAGACCGGATATAACTTCAAGAGAAATGTGCTGTCTTCCAGGTGGAAAAATTAAAGATGTGTCTGACAGGGTATCAGGACTCCTCAGACCTACAGATGACTACCCATTCCTGCTACTACATGTGGGGACAAATGACACAGCAAGAAACGACCTGGAAACCATCTGCAGAGACTTTGAAGACTTAGGCAAGAAAGTGAAAGAACTGGGAGCGCAGGTGGTCTTCTCTTCCATCCTCCCAGTGGATGGCCAAGGAACAAGGAGGTGGAATAAGATTCTGCAGGTGAACAACTGGCTACGTCGATGGTGCCGTCAGCAACAATTTGGATTTCTGGATCACGGAGTGAACTACTTATACGATGGACTACTTGCTAGAGATGGGGTGCACCTTACGAAGACTGGAAAGCATGTATTTGGAAGTCGCCTTGCTACACTTGTAAGGAGAGCTTTAAACTAGAACAACATGGGAAGGGAAGCAAAAGACCAGAAAAAGCCATACACCTGACAAATGCTATTGAGAACTCTGCTATTAGAAGTGGAAAGGAAGAACAAAGACGAAAGAATCTAATTAATAAAAATATTGGGAGAAAGAGAAACCAATCACAAACTAAAATGTTTCTATACTAATGCACAAAGCATGGGCAACAAACAAGGAGAATTGGAACTACTAACACAGGAAAAGAAATATGATGTCATTGGAATCACTGAAACTTGGTGGGACAATACACATGATTGGAATACAAGACTAGAAGGATACAACTTATTTGCAAGAAACAGACTTGATAAATGAGGAGGGGGTGTCGCATTGTATGTTAGAAACGCGTATATCTGCACAGAGATTGAAGCTTCGGAGACTGGGAGTTCTGTGGAAACTGTTTGGGTAAGAATACAAGGACAGAACAATGGAAAGGACACCATTGTAGGCATTTACTACAGGCCGCCTGTGCAAGCTGAAGATATGGATGAACTCTTTATGCATCAAATGGCCAAGTTCTCCAAAAAATATGACATAGTTGTCATGGGAGATTTCCACTATACAGACATTTGTTGGGAATCTCTCTCAGGCAAAACTAACAGGTCAAGGAAATTCTTATCCTCTTTTGCTGACAACTTTATCTTCCAAAAGGTAAGGGAGAAAACAAGGGGAACTGCTACCTTGGATCTAATCCTTATAAACAGGGAGGAAATGGTTGAGGAGGTAAAAGTGGCTGGGACCCTAGGAGGTAGCGACCATGCTATTTTAGAATTTTGGATAACTAGAGGCGGAAGACCTGTGAAGACTCAGACGTCAAGGTTAGATTTCAGAAAGGCAGATTTTAAGGGATTCAGAAAGAGAATTGGAGGGATCCAATGGCTGGATATCCTTAAAGACAAAAATGTCCAGGAAGGATGGGAAATCTTGAAAAATGAAATTCTCAAAGCACAGTTGTTAACAATTCCGAAAAGAGGGAAGGATAGGAAGCATTTAAGGAAACCAGGATGGATGAACACAGAACTTAAGCACATGCTAAAAAGGAAGAAAAAAATGTTTAAAAAATGGAAAGAGGGAGGCATATCTAAAGAAGAATATAATGCTGTCTGCAGAACCTGCAGGGCACAAATCAGATTATCTAAAGCTGAAAATGAATTGAGGCTTGCAAGAGATGTCAAAAGCAATATTAAAGGATTTTGGGGATATGTCAAAAGTAAAAGAAAAGTCAAAGATGCTATAGGATTTTTACAGGATGAAAATGTTGAAATGGTAAGACAGGATGTTGAGAAGGCTGAACTTTTAAATTCCTATTTTGCATCTGTTTTCTCTCAGAAAGGAAATGTAACATCAACTGTTATTCACTGTCCTATTAAGGGAATAGAAGAATCCAGGATATCTATAAACAGAAAGATAGTGAGGAAACACTTAGCTAACCTAAATGAATTAAAGTCTCCAGGTCCAGATGAATTACACCCAAGAGTACTGAAGGAGATAGCAGAAGAAATTTTTGAACCCCTCTCCATAATCTTTGAAAATTCTTGGAGAACAGGAGAAGTGCCAGAAGTCTGGAGAAGAGCAAATGTTGTTCCTATCTTCAAAAAGGGGAAGAAGGTGGACCCAGGCAACTATAGGCCGGTGAGTCTGACTTCTATACCAGGAAAGATCTTTGAACAAATTATTAAACAACATGTATGTCAATACCTGGATAAGAATGAAGTGATTAAACAGAGTCAGCATGGGTTTGTAACCAATAAGTCATGTCAGACTAACTTAATTTCCTTCTATGATGGTATCACTGATTGGGTGGATCAAGGAAATGCTGTAGATATAGTATATCTTGACTTCAGCAAAGCATTTGACAAAGTCTCTCATACAATCCTTATTGAAAAAATGACTAAGTATGGAATGGACAAGGCAACTGTTAGGTGGATTCATAACTGGCTTAGTGATCGGACCCAAAGAGTGGTCATAAATGGCTGCACATCCAGTTGGAAGAATGTCTCAAGTGGGGTACCACAGGGCTCTGTCCTGGGCCCTGTATTGTTCAACATCTTTATCAACGATTTAGATGAAGGAATTGAGGGTAAACTGATTAAATTTGCTGATGACACAAAGCTAGGAGGGATAGCTAATACTAGAGAAGAGAGAGAGGATTCAAAAAGATTTAAATAAACTGGAGAAGTGGGCAGCAACTAACAGAATGGTTTTTAACAGGGAGAAATGCAAAGTACTACATCTGGGCAATAAAAATGAAAAAAGCAGATATAGAATGGGAGGAATAGGGCTAAGTGACAGCACATGTGAAAAAGACTTGGGTATACGAATAGATCACAGACTGAATATGAGTCAACAGTGTGATGCAGCAGCAAAAAAGGCAAATGCAATTCTAGGATGTATTAACAGAAGCATACAGTCTAGATCACGTGAAGTCATTATTTCCCTCTACTCCTCTTTGGTCAGACCTCATCTGGAATATTGTGTCCAGTTTTGGGCACCACATTTTAAAAAAGACATCAACAAACTGGAGCAAGTTCAGAAAAGAGCGACCAGAATGGTGACCGGTCTGCAAACCCTGTCTTATGAGGAAAGGTTGCAGGATTTGGGAATGTTTAGTTTGCAAAAAAGAAGACTGAGAGGAGACTTAATAGCTGTCTACAAATATCTAAAGGGCTGTCACATTTTAGAAGGATCAACTTTATTCTCATTTGCACGAGGAAAGACTAGAAGCAATGGGATGAAACTGAATGGGAGGAGACACAGATTAGATATTAGAAAAAACTTTTTGACAGTTAGAGTGATCAATGAGTGGAACAGGCTGCCACGAGAAGTGGTGAGTTCTCCTTCAATGGAAGTCTTCAAACAGAGGCTGGACAGACATCTGACTGGGATGATTTAGCGAATCCTGCTTTGAGCAGGGGGTTGGACCAGATGGCCCAGGAGGTCCCTTCCAACTCTATGATTCTATGATTCTATGATTGATCACAAATTAATAAGTTTTCATGTATCCTTTAATAAGATGTGTAGTAGAGGGGTTACAAGGACACTAAACTTCAGGAAAGCAAATTTCCAACGGATGAGAGATGATCTTGGTGCAATTAACTGGGATGATATCCTGAGACATAAAAATACACAAAGAAAATGGGAGACGTTTATTAGCATCCTGTGCACAATATATACCATATGGGAATAAACATGCGAGAAATAGGAGGAAACCACTGTGGCTAAATAGAGCTGTAAGGGCTGCAATAAGAGATAAAAATAAAGCATTTAGAGAATTAAAGCAAGTAGGTAGTGATGAGTAGAGATGAGCGACTTTGCCTTTTTTCGGGTCAAGTCGGGTTTCAAGAATCCCGACTTTCTCAAAAGTCAGGTAGAACGAAATCGGCCGATTATCGTGAAAAGTCGAAGGCCGACTGAAACACGAAACCCAATGCAAGTCAATGGGGAAGCAAAGTCGGCAGGGAGTGGAGGACAGTAAACACACCTACAGTGCCCATTTGAATGGCAAAAACAGCAATTTTTATTACTGAAGCTTGTCAACCTTAATTTACTTCATAATAATAGTTAGGCACTGAAAACTGGGGGTTATTTGGCTAAATTTGTGGAGGGGTAGGGCTGGCTCAAGGTTTTCTTGTGCCCTGGGCCAAAGAGCGCCCCTTTAACACATACCACAACTCATGATGCTCCGATACGGTAGAGAAATAGCGGTATAGTACAATGAAAAATACTTAACTTTTTACATCTCATGACTAGTGTTGAGCGATACCGTTCGATACCCAAAAATATCGTATCGGATGGTATTGCCAGATACGAAAAAAATATCGGGTATCGCCGATTCCGATACCGGAAGTCCCATTCAAGTCAATGGGACTTCCGGTATCTGAATTAAAAAAAGCCCTTTATTTCCTTGTTGGCTAATTCTACATAATTGAAAACAATAAGTACCAAAAAAATCCCCTGTTAATGGGAAATAAGTGATAGCATAACTCAGAAAACAGTATATATCAACAAAGAACCATATCTCAACTATTAAGTGAAAATTAGGGACCAAAAGAGTTTTAGCATAAAAAAGGGTAAATTTTATTACATAATAATTAAAAACAACAACAGAGCATCAATGCTAAAGCAGGCAGTGATAGACCTAAATAGTAGATGACATCTAGAGAAAAAATCCAAGTGGAAAGAGCATTACTCCCTCAAAGTACTCAATGATAAATCACATCCATATAGTATAAATATAATCTAGAATGCCTCATTCATCAATCTGCCATATTTTATGTAGTAGAGGTAATAGAGAATATATCTTTTGCCGAAGGATTTATTTTAATAAATTCACTAAAATGTTAGTTCTCAGCTGAAGAAAAAATATAGGACCAATATTGTATAATGTACATAACGCCGCGAGCAGTAACCACCGCACGGAGAATAGATTACATAGGTTACAAAAAGCTGCACCAATCACGTGAACTCGCATAAAGTGGCAAGAGTTAAAAGTGAGTACAAGTAATTGCCACAATGTGAGCCGGCAAAAAAATTTAGCCCACTATGATGTTCAAAAAGAGCAACATGAGTAAACAGTTAGTTGCTCAGCAGAGTAAACCACATATTAATGTGAATAAGACTGGGCGCAAATTGAAAAGAGAATGCAAGTGGTGACCTCAGCAAATACTGGCGAAAATAAGCCCATAAAAATGACCAAGCTAAGGCCAAAGCAAACTATTATCTACTATGCAGAGAGAAAGACCTATTAATGCAAGTTGAACCGGATGACAATTAAGGAATAGAGTAACGTAACACTTACATAAAGTGACTATGTGCTGCCGCTGAGGAAGCCAAGGCGCAACGCGCGTAGAGGCGGCAGGCAGCGGCAGCACATAGTCACTTTATGTAAGTGTTACGTTACTCTATTCCTTAATTGTCATCCGGTTCAACTTGCATTAATAGGTCTTTCTCTCTGCATAGTAGATAATAGTTTGCTTTGGCCTTAGCTTGGTCATTTTTATGGGCTTATTTTCGCCAGTATTTGCTGAGGTCACCACTTGCATTCTCTTTTCAATTTGCGCCCAGTCTTATTCACATTAATATGTGGTTTACTCTGCTGAGCAACTAACTGTTTACTCATGTTGCTCTTTTTGAACATCATAGTGGGCTAAATTTTTTTGCCGGCTCACATTGTGGCAATTACTTGTACTCACTTTTAACTCTTGCCACTTTATGCGAGTTCACGTGATTGGTGCAGTTTTTTGTAACCTATGTAATCTATTCTCCGTGCGGTGGTTACTGCTCACGGCGTTATGTACATTATACAATATTGGTCCTATATTTTTTCTTCAGCTGAGAACTAACATTTTAGTGAATTTATTAAAATAAATCCTTCGGCAAAAGATATATTCTCTATTACCTCTACTACATAAAATATGGCAGATTGATGAATGAGGCATTCTAGATTATATTTATACTATATGGATGTGATTTATCATTGAGTACTTTGAGGGAGTAATGCTCTTTCCACTTGGATTTTTTCTCTAGATGTCATCTACTATTTATGTCTATCACTGCCTGCTTTAGCATTGATGCTCTGTTGTTGTTTTTAATTATTATGTAATAAAATTTACCCTTTTTTATGCTAAAACTCTTTTGGTCCCTAATTTTCACTTAATAGTTGAGATATGGTTCTTTGTTGATATATAATTGAAAACAAATAAGAATCATGTAGAATGTATTGTGGGAGGTGGAGGAGACATTAAAAGCATAGTGGTTTATTCAAATCACATGGCATAGCATTAATTCCAATTTTTTTTTTCAGTACGTTCTGAGTTAAAAAGATATTGACTATGTTAACCTTTTTTATATTTTGTCAGATATGTATGTTTCACAACTTCCATGCTCTTCACGTTCTTTTGTACTTCTCCCACACTTTCTCCTTCATGATCCGCAGCAGTAGCATTTTTTTCATCAACTTTTTCTTCACCTTATTCATCTTCTTCTTCTTCATCTTCTTCCCATTAATTTTTTTTTCCATTCTTCATATTCTTCTTATTCAGCTATTATCAATTTTAATATGCTATTTCTTCATCTTCTTCCTATTCTTCTTTGTCTTCATTTTCTTATGGTGACAGGCATTCCTGTAGTACTTATCTATAAAAGTTATAAGATTACACCTTACATTCTGCCTATCACTAAAGATTTACAACAGGATTTGTCCGCGTTCAGTTTGGCCTGCAGTAGCAGGCATTTTCCAGGGGCACCACGAGGAGGAACGGACTCACCCCCATTTACTGCTTAGTCTTCTTCTGCTTATAATTTTGATTTCTTCTATGCTGATTTTTAGTCTTATGCTTAATGTTCTTCTGCTTTCTGTTCTTCTGCTTTTGCTTCTTCTGCTTCTTGTTCTTCTGTCTTTTGTTCTGTATCTTGGTGGTTGTCTTCATGTTCTTTGTCCTCTTGGTCTTATTATTTAGGGTCATATTTCTGGTCTTCTTTGGTGTGGTCTTCAGGGTCGTCGTCATCAGGGTCCTCGTCATGGAGATCAATAAGGATTACCAAAGACAATTTCAAAAAGCTTGATCTTGGAAATGTAGCAGAAGGTACAAGAAGGCTGAGAAACTGGCGAGAACCAGCAGACAGTGCTGGCACCCGGATGGGTAGCAGAAGGAACAAGAGCCAATGGCACTACCGAGGACCAACTGACGGTGCTGGACCACGGTTACTAAGCAGAAGGTACCTGTGCTAAAAAGCACTACCAAGGACCAGCTGACGGTGCTGGACCTCGGATACCGAGATGGAGGCACCTAGGCCAAAGGCTGTGGCGAGAACCAGCAGACAGTGCTGGCACCCGGATGGGTAGCAGAAGGAACAAGAGCCAATGACACTACCGAGGACCAACTGACGGTGCTGGACCACGGTTACTAAGCAGAAGGTACCTGTGCTAAAAAGCACTACCAAGGACCAGCTGACGGTGCTGGACTTCGGATACCAAGATGGAGGCACCTAGGCCAAAGGCTCTGGCGAGAACCAGCAGACAGTGCTGGAACCAGAAGGTACCCATTCAAAGCAAAGTAGCCAGGCCGCAAGCCGGCCGCAGTTACCGAAACCCACAGTCCTACAGGGGGTCCATGTCCCATTGGCACTACGGATCCAGCCTTCAGTGCCAGTTCCCGCAGCCCACATAGGAGTCACCTAAACTGCAGGCACCGTAGAGTCAGCTAACCCGGCCGCAAGACGACAGGACAATGGATTGGTGGCATAGTGACCTTGACACTACCCGGAAACAGCAGGCGTGCTGAAAACAGGCTGGGCAACAGGGAGTACCCATGCCAAAGACACTGCCGAGAACCAGCTGACGGTGCTGGAACCCAGATGGGTAGCAAAAGCTACAAGAGCCAATGGCACTACCGAGGAACAGCTGACGGTGCTGGACCACGGTTACTAGGCAGGAGGTACCTGTGCTAGAAAGCACTACCAAGGACCAGCTGATGGTGCTGGACCTCGGATACCGAGATGGAGGCACCTAGGCCAAAGGCTCTGGCGAGAACCAGCAGACAGTGCTGGAACCCGGGTGGGTAGCAGAAGGTACCCATTCAAAGCAAAGTAGCCAGGCCGCAAGCCGGCCGCAGTTACCGAAACCCACAGTCCTATGGGGGGCCATGTCCCATTGGCACTACGGATCCAGCCTTCAGTGCCAGTTCCCGCAGCCCACATAGGAGTCACCTAAACTGCAGGCACCGTAGAGTCGGCTAACCCGGCCGCAAGATGACAGGACAACGGATTGGTGGCATAGTGACCTTGACACTACCCGGAAACAGCAGGCGTGCTGGAACCAGGCTGGGCAACAGGGAGTCCCCGTGCCAAAGACACTGCCGAGCACCAACTGGCGTTGTTGGAGCCCAGGGACAATCATGGTGTAGGCCGAGGCCTACTTGGTGGTAGTTTTAGATTGTTTGTAGGCTACAACAGACTGTCAACGTGCTCCAATTAGGCATCTGTCTCCACTCTGTTTCCAGGATTTCACGTGACCACCAACACCACCAGTTTATGCGTACAGTAGCCGTCTGCCCAATCCACACGTGTTCCTGTGTTACTGGTGTTCTGTAATGTCAGCAGATCCCCTGATGTTTGTCTGCCAATGTCTCCTGCTCTGTCCACATTCCCACCACTTGCAGTGGGAAGGTGGACAGCACAGGAGACAGTGCCGGACACACATTGGGGGATCAGCTCACGTTACAGAACACCAGGAACACAGGAACAAGTGTGGAATGCGTGGACGGCAACTGTGAGCAGGAACTGGCGGTGTTGGAGGTCAGGGGAAATACTAGAGACAAAGTGGAGACAGAGGCCAAATCAGAGAATGTTTAAATCTGAAGTAGTTACAATTTGGAGGCAGCAGCAGTTTGCCCTCCACACAGCAGGGGATCAGCTGACGTTACCGAACCCCACTTTCACATGAACGAGTGTGTTTTTCTGTGTGGACAGCACTTCCGAGCACCAACTGGCGTTGTTGGAGCCCAGGGACAATCATGGTGCAGGCCGAGGCCTACTAGGAGCCAGGTGTAAAGCTGAGGTATTTTGACTTTGGAGGGAGCAGGACACTTTGCCCTCCACACAGCAGGGGATCAGCCGACGTTACCGAACCCCACTTTCACATGAACGAGTGTGTTTTTCTGTGTGGACAGCACTTCCGAGCACCAACTAGCGTTGTTGGAACCCAGGGACAATCATGGTGCAGGCCGAGGCCTACTAGGAGCCAGGTGTAAAGCTGAGGTATTTTGACTTTGGAGGGAGCAGGACACTTTGCCCTCCACACAGCAGGGGATCAGCTGACATTACCGAACCCCACTTTCACATGAACGAGTGTGTTTTTCTGTGTGGACAGCACTTCCGAGCAACAACTGACGATGTTGGAGCCCAGGGATAGTCATTTTGTAGGCTGAGGCCTACTTGGAGGCAGTTTAAGATAAGACGTTGTTTGAATTTGGAGGCAGCAGCAGTTTGCCCTCCACACAGCAGGGGATCAGCTGACATTACTGACCCCCACTTTCACATGAACGAGTGTGTTTTTCTGTGTGGACTGCACTTCCGAGCACCAACTAGTGTTGTTGGAGCCCAGGGAGAACCAGGGTGCAGGCCGAGGCCTACTTGGTGGCAGTTTTAGATTGTTTGTAGGCTACAACAGACTGTCAACATGCTCCAATTAGGCATCTGTCTCCACTCTGTTTCCAGGATTTCACGTGAATACCAACACCGCCAGTTTATGCGTACAGTAGCCGTCTGCCCAATCCACACGTGTTCCTGTGTTACTGGTGTTCTGTAATGTCAGCAGATCCCCTGATGTTTGTCTGCCAATGTCTCCTGCTCTGTCCACATTCCCACCACTTGCAGTGGGAAGGTGGACAGCGCAGGAGACAGTGCCGGACACACATTGGGGGATCAGCTCACGTTACCGAACCCCACTTACACATGAGCGAGTGTTTTGTCTGTGCGGACAGCACTTCTGAGCACCAACTGGCGGTGTCGGAGCCCAGGGAAAATCAGGTAGTAGGCCGAGGCCTACTTGGAGCCAGGTGTAAATCTGAGGTTGTTTGACTGTGGAGGGAGCAGGACACTTTGCCATACACACAGCAGGGGATCAGCTGACGTTACCAAACCCCACTTACACATGAGCGAGTGTTTTGTCTGTGCGGACAGCACTTCTGAGCACCAACTGGCGGTGTCGGAGCCCAGGGAAAATCAGGTAGTAGGCCGAGGCCTACTTGGTGGCAGTTTGCGATTGTTTCTAGACTACTACTAACTGTCAACGTACTCCAATTAGGCCTCTGTCTTCACTCTGTTTCGAGCATTTCCTCTGGCTTCCAACCACGCCAGTTGCTGCTCTGAAATGCCGTCTGCACAACCCACACTTGTTCCTGTGTTACTGGGGTTCTGTAACAGCAGCTTCTCCCTAGAGGTGAGTCAGGCAATGTCTCCTGCTCTGTCCACATTTCCACTACAAGTAGTGGGAATGTAGACAAAGCAGGAGACATTGCCGTGCTCAACTCTGGAGATGAGCAGATGTTACAGGACCCAGGTACCACAGGAACAAGTGTGGATTGTGCAGACGGCACTTGAGAGCAGAAACAGGCGGTGTTGTAGGCCGGAGGAAATACTCAAAACAGAGTGGAGACAGAGGGCAAATCAGAGAACATATTAAATCAGAGGTAGTCAGAAGTTGTAGGCAGCAGGAGAGTTTGCCGTACACACAGCAGGGGATCAGCTGACGTTACCGAACCCCACTTACACATGAGCGAGTGTTTTGTCTGTGCGGACAGCACTTCTGAGCAACAACTGGCGGTGTCGGAGCCCAGGGAAAATCAGGTAGTAGGCCGAGGCCTACTTGGTAGCAGTTTGCGATTGTTTCTAGACTACTACTAACTGTCAACGTACTCCAATTAGGCCTCTGTCTTCACTCTGTTTCGAGCATTTCCTCTGGCTTCCAACCACGCCAGTTGCTGCTCTGAAATGCCGTCTGCACAACCCACACTTGTTCCTGTGTTACTGGGGTTCTGTAACAGCAGCTTCTCCCTAGAGGTGAGTCAGGCAATGTCTCCTGCTCTGTCCACATTTCCACTACAAGTAGTGGGAATGTAGACAAAGCAGGAGACATTGCCGTGCTCAACTCTGGAGATGAGCAGATGTTACAGGACCCAGGTACCACAGGAACAAGTGTGGATTGTGCAGACGGCACTTGAGAGCAGAAACAGGAGGTGTTGTAGGCTGGAGGAAATACTCAAAACAGAGTGGAGACAGAGGGCAAATCAGAGAACATATTAAATCAGAGGTAGTCAGAAGTTGTAGGCAGCAGGAGAGTTTGCCGTACACACAGCAGGGGATCAGCTGACGTTACCGAACCCCACTTACACATGAGCGAGTGTTTTGTCTGTGCGGACAGCACTTCTGAGCAATAACGGGCGTTGCTGTAGCCCAGGGAAAATCAGGTAGTAGGCCGAGGCCTACTTGGAGCCAGGTGTAAATCTGAGGTTGTTTGACTGTGGAGGGAGCAGGACACTTTGCCATACACACAGCAGGGGATCAGCTGACGTTACCGAACCCCACTTACACATGAGCGAGTGTTTTGTCTGTGCGGACAGCACTTCTGAGCAACAACGGGCGTTGCTGTAGCCCAGGAAATAAAGTTCAGGTCATGGAAACATGAACACAACAGGAGACCTGGATCCTGTTGCCAGCCAATTATTTATTCTGGAAGAGGACTGGCAAATTCAGGTGAGATGCAGGCCTTGTTCATTTTCACAAAAGTAAGCCGGTCAACATTATCGGCGGATAGTCGCGTGCGACGGTCTGTTACCACACCACCTGCAGCACTAAAGACACGTTCCGATAATACACTGGCAGCAGGGCAAGCCAGCACCTCCAATGCATACTGGCCAAGCTCTGGCCATGTATCCAGCTTAGAGACCCAATACTTGAACGGGGAAGAGCCGTCTGGGAGAACACTAACAGGGCACAACAAGTAGTCTGTCACCATCTGACAGAAACGTTGCCTCCTGCTGACTGGAGCCGTCTGTGATGGTGTAGCCGTTTGTGGCGGTCCCACAAAACTTTTCCACATTTGGGCCATACTGGCCTTGCCTTGTCCTGCGGCACTGCTTCTGCTACCTCTTTGTGCAGAGCTTCCTCCACTGCCTCTACCCACATGGCTGCTTTGAAAAGCACTACCAGCAACACTTGTGGGGGGAATGGAGAACATGATGGCCTGCACAAGTGTTTCTTGGTACTCCCGCATTTTTCGCTCCCAGTTCAACTGTGGTATGAGGCTTTGTAAGTTGTCCCGGTAGCGAGGATCTAGGAGGGTGTACACCCAATAATCAGCCGTGTGGAGAATGTTGGCGATGCGGCGGTCATTTAACAAGCACTGCATCATGAAATCAACCATGTGCTGCAGACTGCCAACTGGACCGGAAACGCTGTCCCCAGCTTGAGGCAGCATCTCAGCCTGCTCAGCATCACCCCACCCTCGCTGTACACACTGACTACTAGAGCCTTATGTACCTCCCTCCTCTGGAGAGATGTGTTCCTCCTCCTCCATTAACTCCTCGTCATCCTCCTCACTAAGTGTCCCCTGCCTGGGCCTTTGTGTGGAAGCATGTTGCGCAGACTTGCCAGAAGCAGATGGCATTTCTGACTGCTCATCCTCGACCTCTTCGAAAACCTCCTCACTTAGTGCTTGTAAGGTTTTTTGAAGCAGACAGATGAGTGGGACAGTCATGCTGATTAGTGCATCATCTGCACTGGCCATCCGCGTGGAGTCATCGAAGGCACGCAAAACTTGGCAGATGTCCCTCATAGTGGCCCACTCAGTGGTGGTGAAGTGTGTCCGGCGCACAGTGCGACTTGTTTGCGCCTGATGCAGCTGGTACTCCATTACTGCTGCCTGCTGCTCACACAACCGCTCCAACATATGTAACGTTGAATTCCACCTGGTGGGGAGGTCACATATGATGCGATGTTCTGGCAGGCGGAATCGGCGTTGCAGAGATGCAATGTGCGATCTTGCCATGCTGGAACGCCGCAAGTGAGCACACTCTAGGCGAACCTTGTGCAGCAGTGCATCAAGATCCGGATAGTCCCTCAGAAAGCTCTGCATGACCAAATTGAGCACGTGTGCCAGACATGGTATGTGAGTGAGGTTGCCTAGGCCCAGAGCTGCCACTAGATTTCGGCCATTGTCACTCACTACCAAACCTGGCTGGAGATTCGCTGGCACAAACCACACATCGCTCTCCTGCTTGATGGCATTCCAGAGCTCCATAGAATCATAGAATCATAGAATCGTAGAGTTGGAAGGGACCTCCTGGGCCATCTGGTCCAACCCCCTGCTCAAAGCAGGATTCGCTAAATCATCCCAGTCAGATGTCTGTCCAGCCTCTGTTTGAAGACTTCCATTGAAGGAGAACTCACCACTTCTCGTGGCAGCCTGTTCCACTCATTGATCACTCTAACTGTCAAAAAGTTTTTTCTAATATCTAATCTGTGTCTCCTCCCATTCAGTTTCATCCCATTGCTTCTAGTCTTTCCTTGTGCAAATGAGAATAAAGTTGATCCTTCTACAATGTGACAGCCCTTTAGATATTTGTAGACAGCTATTAAGTCTCCTCTCAGTCTTCTCTTTTGCAAACTAAACATTCCCAAATCCTGCAACCTTTCCTCATAAGTCAGGGTTTGCAGACCGGTCACCATTCTGGTCGCTCTTTTCTGAACTTGCTCCAGTTTGTTGATGTCTTTTTTAAAATGTGGTGCCCAAAACTGGACACAATATTCCAGATGAGGTCTGACCAAAGAGGAGTAGAGGGAAATAATGACTTCACGTGATCTAGACTGTATGCTTCTGTTAATACATCCTAGAATTGCATTTGCCTTTTTTGCTGCTGCATCACACTGTTGACTCATATTCAGTCTGTGATCTATTAGTATACCCAAGTCTTTTTCACATGTGCTGTCACTTAGCCCTATTCCTCCCATTCTATATATGCTTTTTTCATTTTTATTGCCCAGATGTAGTACTTTGCATTTCTCCCTGTTAATAACCATTCTGTTAGTTGCTGCACACTTCTCCAGTTTATTTAAATCTTTTTGAATCCTCTCTCTCTCTTCTCTAGTATTAGCTATCCCTCCTAGCTTTGTGTCATCAGCAAATTTAATCAGTTTACCCTCAATTCCTTCATCTAAATCGTTGATAAAGATGTTGAACAATACAGGGCCCAGGACAGAGCCCTGTGGTACCCCACTTGAGACATTCTTCCAACTGGATGTGCAGCCATTTACGACCACTCTTTGGGTCCGATCACTAAGCCAGTTATGAATCCACCTAACAGTTGCCATGTCCATTCCATACTTAGTCATTTTTTCAATAAGGATTGTATGAGAGACTTTGTCAAATGCTTTGCTTAAGTCAAGATATACTATATCTACAGCATTTCCTTGATCCACCCAATCAGTGATACCGTCATAGAAGGAAATTAAGTTAGTCTGACATGACTTATTAGTTACAAACCCATGCTGACTCTGTTTAATCACTTCATTCTTATCCAGGTATTGACATACATGTTGTTTAATAATTTGTTCAAAGATCTTTCCTGGTATAGAAGTCAGACTCACCGGCCTATAGTTGCCTGGGTCCACCTTCTTCCCCTTTTTGAAGATAGGAACAACATTTGCTCTTCTCCAGTCTTCTGGCACTTCTCCTGTTCTCCAAGAATTTTCAAAGATTATGGAGAGGGGTGCTGTGTGGCTCCGATTCCCCAAAGAAATTAATTTAAGGACGGCCTGTTGACGTTTGGCCACACCTGTGCTCATATCTGGCCTAACAGGCTCACGCAGTGCTGATTCCGAGGAACTAGAGTAGGAGGAGGACTCAATATGTACAGACTGCATTCCTGCAATCCTTGGAGTTGGCAGAATAAGTACAGAGCCACTCTCCAGAGCTGTACTCGGCTCCACAACATTGACCCAATGGGCAGTGAGGGAAAGGTATCGTCCCTGTCCATGGCTACTGGTCCACGCATCGGTGGTCAGGTGGACCTTGCTACTGACGGCATTTAGTAGCGCATTTTTAATTTTTCCCTCCACATGCTTTTGCAGGGCAGGTGCGGCTTGCCTGCTGAAATAAAAGCGGCTGGGCACATTGTATTGTGGAACTGCCAATGACATAAAGTTCCGGAAGGTGTCAGTCTCCACCAGCCTGAATGACAGCATCTCAAGGGCCAGTAGTTTGGCAATGCCGGCATTCAGAGCCAGTGCTCGGGGATGGTTTGCCGAGTATGGCCGCTTTTTCTCCCATGCCTGTGCTACCGATTGCTGGTGAGTGGCCTGGGAGTGTGCTGATGACTGCAAACGTGGTTCAGTGGGTGGAATTTCACTGGGTCTCTGGACAACAGTGGCAGTGGTTCTTCCATGGCGTTCCAGTGAGGAAGCCAAACCAGCTGTGTGTGAGCTGGAGGAAGAGGCCCCAACACGAGCTGAAGAGGTGGTAGGTGCTGCTGAAGGTTGGCCTACATCTTCAGTGTGTCTGTGTAACTCCACCTCGTGCTTGGTACGCACATGTTTCCACATATTTGTGGTATTGAGGTTGGTCACATTTTTCCCTCGTTTCACTTTCTGATGACACAGCTTGCATTTGACATAGCAAATGTCATCTGCAACTGTGTCAAAAAAAGACCATGCACTGCAAGTCCTGGGAGCGCCCGTTTTGTGTTTTGGAAGAGGATTGCTCCTCACGGGTGCCAAAGTGGAGGCTACAGGCAACCAAGTCTGCCCCCGCCCTCTCCCTCCTCTTTTGGCCGTTCGGGAAATCTCTTCCTCAGAGCTGCTCCCACCACCTTCCTGTGGCTGACGCCATGATGGGTCAAGGACCTCATCATCTCCACTCCCCTCTTCAAGCAACGGCTGGTCCTGGGTTGTCTCGCCAGCACCGTACGCACCAGAAATTGGCAACTGAGTCTCATCATCATCAGATGAGCACTGAGGTGTGCTGACAATAGGCACTGGCCCACCCGCCTCTTCAGATTCAGAGGAACAAAGCAGTTGCGCATCACTGCATACTCCCTCTTCTTCACGCTCTACAATGCTGCTTGGCTGGCCACCTCTTTCCAAGCCAACAGATTCTGAGACCAGAAGTAAAGATTGAGATGGCTCCTGTCCAGGGCTCTCAGACTGCCTGGGCAATTTGGCAGGTGGTGAAGAGACAGATGGTTGCTCTTCAGTGCTCTGGCCTTGGGAGGATGCGGAAGTCATTGAAGTGGATGCGTTAGCTGCCATCCATCCGACAACGGCTTCAATTTTTTCGTCACGCAGCAGTGGGGTACGGCGAGGTCCTACAAAGCTGCGCATGAAGGACTGTTGCCTGGTAAAAGTGGGGGATGCCGGGTCACTGGTGGCCGCAGCAGACACCGAATCCCCACGTCCTCTCCCTGCTAAATCCCCCCGTCCTCTCCCTGCTGAAACTCCACGGCCACGACCACGTGCCTTACTCCCTGCCTTCTTCATTTTGGTAGACTGATAAAGATAGGCAGAAAAGTAAAAAAGGGGTGGCTTAGTGTTCTTATTCCTGAACACCTGCTAACCAGTATAAGAAACACTAATTTGGCTAAGAGTGTGTCTACTACACTTTAATATGATCTAATGTGGCCTAGACAACTGTAAAGTGGAGTGTTTGGTGAACTTTATTACCTTTTTTTTTTGGGGGGGAAAGGAAAGGATGTGACCAAAGTTTGAAAGCTATAGTATCACAAACTTTTTGGAGCGATTACAATGCAGGAAGCTAACCTACAATGCAATTGATGAGGCTCCAAAAAATAGGGTGATACTAGCCTGGCTGGCCCTGAAGGGCACAAGCCAGCAAAAAGGCTCCTCTATTTAATCCTATATAGTGTTTGCAACCAACCAATGACAATGGATGCGGTTGGAAGCACACTAATATAGGAGCAAAAATCTGGTTAAATTAGCTGCAAAAAAAGGACTATGTATGAGGCAGTGACGCACGCTGAGCGGACTACAGCTAGCGGTGGCTGTAGAACACACTGCAACGTGAGCTGCACTCACACACAGAGAGACCTATCAGACAGACAAAAACAGTGCAGAGAAATGGGCTATAGCACTGAAAGGCTGCTGAAAGGCTCCGCTGTCCACTCCTTTAGTGTTTGCAACCAACGTATATGGATACGTATGGAAGCACACTATACAGGAGAAAAAAAAAGCAGCAATAAAAGAAAAATGTGTATGAGTCAGAGACACACGCTGGGCGGCCTACAAGCAGATGTGCCTGCAGGACACACTACACATCGTGGGTCTGCACTCATACAGCCCTTGCAGACAGCTGTGAAAACAGCGCTGCTAGGGAAAAGCAAGCTACAGTGGTGGTTTATGTAGCCTGGGTTAAGCACTATATGTTTTGTGGAATCGCTATTTCTAACTGTCCCTCACAGTCTTCAACAGCAGCCTGTCCCTAACTGAATTCACAGCAGAGTGACCAGAAATGGTGGCTGCAGCGCTTTTTATAGTGCATCATGACATCATTTCAGCAGTCAATCACAGCCATGCCAGTAGTTAACATGCCTACATGCCTAACAGGATGTGCCCACACTTCTGAGGATCCCCATTGGCTGAATCAAATCGAGCGGGCTCCTAGCATTATGGGAACTTCCAATTCCGGTATTCGATATGAAAAAAGTATCGGAACTAAGTATCGGAATTCCAATACAGCTAATATCGGCCGATACCCGATACTTGCGGTATCGGAATGCTCAACACTACTCATGACTGATATCGATTTTAAATTCTCCAATAGCTCCAAAAACGGACAGTATATTACTCCATACAGTATTATGGGCACCGCATAGTGTGCTATACAGAGTAATGAGACCCATATATTTCTCCATACAGAATCATTGGTCCCATATAATGTTTGAAACACTATATGATGAGCTCCACATAATGCTACAGTATATGTTGGTCCCCATGGATGAAGCTCCACTGTCTTATGGGCCCAAATAATGCTCCATATATAATGGGCCCCATTTGTAATGCTCCAGTGTATAAATGGGCCCTGTAAATGCTGCTCCAGTGTCTGATGTCCACCTTTGGAATGCTCCAGTGTATGATGGGCCCCATATATCATTCTCTAGAGTATAGTGCTCCCCAAAAATTGCTGTCCCAACATTGAAAGCAATTAAATAAGTCTCCTCGCTAGGGAATCCCTGTACTAGTCTGGACTCCTCATCATCCCCATCTTCCATCTCACTGCACTTGACTGTTTAGGCAGAGGGCGTACAGACGTGATATCATTGCGCTCTCTGATCAGAATATCACTGTCAGGACACGCGGAAGACGTCATGGCGGTGGAGCAGGGAGAGGTAAGTGTTTCAATTTTGCAAGTGCTGTGATCCTGAGCAAGCAGGGGGGCCCCACTCGTTGGCGACGGCACTGGCACAGGGCCCCTCATAGTACGGCGGTGTGTGGCGGTGTGTCTGACGGCGGGTGGGGTGGTGGGCCCTCCCACCGGCAGAGACACTTTTGCGTACTATGAGGGGCCCTGTGCCAGTGCCGTCGCCCATGAGTATGCCCCCCACCTGCTCAAGGAACCTGCACTTACATCAGCACCTTCCTCTTTGTCACCTTGTAAGGTGGTATAGTATGCGGGAAGGGGAACCTGAGTTTCCTCAGGGTCAGATTCTGGCTGTGTAGAGTGTGAGGGGAATGTAGTGGTCTGGGTCAATGTACCAGCAGAATCATCTAGCAGTGGCTGGGCATCAGTGCACTTGTGGCGTCCCCAGGAGTACGATCGACACAGTGGCATTACCTTCCTCCTAGGGAGTGTGATGTCATGCTTGGGAGCAACGAAGGATCTCTCTAGCAGCTCAACCAACACACAACACATATCCCACTCCAGGCCAACAGGGAGACCTCTGAACCTGACTGCTGAGGAGCTGCTCTCTGTGGTCGGGAGGAGGTAAGTAGGGCACTCTGTGCAGGGAAGGGGAAGTGTGTGCACGTGAGAAGGGGAGCTGGAGGATGAGCAGAGTTAAGGCTCACTCCGAGCTGGAGCGCATGGTCCGGATTCCGGTCTCCGAGTTTGTAGGGACACTGACATTCCTGCAGCAGAAACCGGAGGAAGTAGCAGCTGTAAATGCTCTGTACCCAACTAAGGCTCGGAGGCCCCAGCATTGACGTGTGGGAGCCAGAAGGAAAAGGCTACGGCTGCCTGCCATACGAGAAAGTTCCAAAAGAGAGTCAACAGGGGGAACTTCATTGAACTCAGCACTGCGAGTACCTCAGATAAACGCTAGAACGGAGGCCACACTACCTATCTGCAGAGAGAGAATTCGAAATTGGCTTCCAGGCTGACCAACTCCTTCTCCATCTGTACTCTGGGTCCTGGACGGCACTTACCAAGTACAGGTAAAGGAACTGCACGACTGTGTCTATCATCTTTCTCCTGCGCCTGGCGCACGGCTCTGCTACATCCTGCACTGCACACCATCTACCAACTCTTTCATCTGCCCTGCGACTACGGCCCTACCTGTGCAGGGCTTCTACATCTTAGCTGCACCACAACATCTGTTCCAGAGAGGCGACACTGCAGCGCTGGTCAATCTAATAGGAAACCACAGGTGGCGTCACGTATCATTCACCTATAAACGTAATTCACCTCTTTGCATGGACACCCAGGGCCACGGAACGGGTCACCACCACCGTGACACATCCCTGTGAGACACCGGCCCGGTATCGATTAACCCCACTGCCCTGGCTGGCCACCCACACTCCATGTCTGATTCATCTTGGACTTGGGAATTCACGATTTGACATGATAACCCAGGCATGGTATGATAGAAAGAGCTACATGGACTAATGTGAAGTGTGGCCTGCTGCATCATTCACTTTTGGTGGGGGTGAAGGACACAAGGAAAGGGGTTCTTCCTGACCAGGAGCCAGCACTTGACGACTCAGTGCTTCCATTTTTTGAAACTTCAGAAGAGGAGGGCATATTTGCTGGAGTCTGTTTCGGCAATGTAAGCCAAAACCAGTTCATCATGCTCCACCTTTAAAAGCGGTTAACCTACTCCCAGAAAAGGTAGCCTTCCAGGCTTTCCAGAGCCAGACCATGACGCAGGCTCAACACCTCCTTCCTTAGCTGCTATTGTGCTTTTGCACTATCAGCAGATGCACCACCACCATCAGCACCAGCTGGCCCCCCCACGCCCACATCCGCGGCCTCTTCCACCAAACTTCAAAATTTTGCAGAAAATAGACCCAAAATAACATCAGATATATGGCACTGTATCAGAAGCGTACAACTCTATTCAGTCAAAGGATAATTGTCAATCTCCCTATATATTCCATCAGTCACACAGAGACGCTCACAAGCTCAGTATGGATTAGACAAGAATATAAAAATTAGACATAGCGTACAGTATCATCAGATAGCAGGTATATATAGTATAGTTTAAACATTCTAAATCTCCGTAGATATTTGAGGAGGCACACACAGACACTCTCAGGCTCAGTATTGGATTACAACACAATCTAAAAAGCCGTAAAATGGTAATGGATCTCAAGAGTACAGCTGTACACAGTGTAAGTGTCATTGTTGTCAATTTCAGTATTTATTTCCACAGTCAGAAAATAACTCTCACTTGGTCAGTTTGGATTAGACCAGAATATAACAAGCAGTAAATGGTTAATGTATCACAAGCGTAGAGCTGTATACAGTGTTGGGGTAATTTTTAAATGTACATCTAAATTGCAGGAGTAACCCATAGACACTCACACGCTCAGGATGGATCACACCACAATATAACAAGAAGATCCGCAAGAAATAATAACACATGTGGGACAATGTTCCAGGTGTCAATGATACATTTAGAGAGTTGGTTGGAGGAGGACTTCCTGGCAGAAAGGGTACAGTATCACCAGATACCAGGTATATATAGCATAGTTTAAACATTAACAATGTACTTCTATATATGAGGAGTAGTGTTGAGCCACCCCGCTAGTGTTTTGGTTTGTCGCACAGGAGGCAAGTTTGTCGAATGCTCGTCGAACGTTCGAAGAACACCGTCGAACCCCATTGAAAGCAATGGCAGGCAAACACATACAAACACATAGAAAACAATTACAAAACACTTTTAAAGGTGTCCCAAAGCAGACAAAATGCTCAGAAGACAAAAATAACATATGGAAAAGGGCAACTACATTTAGAAAAGAGGTGGAGGAGTAAAAGGAGGAGGTGTAGGAGACGCAGATATAGGCTTGTCATGCCCTTATGAAGTCAAGAAAGGCTGGAATAAAAATGTAAAATACAAACCAGGAAAAAAAAAAATTCTGAAATCGAACACGATCATATACGGTCGGACTTACTAACCAATAAATTATGCAAACTGCCGATGGGGCGGCGTTATTCCCACGAACCTCCAAACTACGTCCATGAAGGCAAAGTGTTTGGTTTCCGGGGGCTGCATGATTGCAAAGCTGAACCTTAAAGGAATGTCCAAAAGGGCATCACCAGGAGTGGAGCCTGTGGCTTAATTGGACTCCACCCGGGAAACCACAACCATACAAGCTACAGAAAAGATGGACAGATTGCAAGCTTTGTCAATTCTGTGTGTGGTGTGGTATGTCCATTTTTAGTTGTGCTAGCGATTTCTCAGATTTATTCCGTTAAGGACAGACACTCCGGCATGCCCCCGCGGTACGCGTCAAGATTACTAGAGGGATACGCGAGGCTCTGGCACGCGAGATCGAGCAATAACAGGTCTATCATGCCCTTACATGTCCGGGGCTGCATGCATGCTACACTGAAAGGACCAGCTTTGGTCCCTTTCAGGTGCAGATAACCCGCTGAACACCGATAGTGATGGGGATCAGGGATTCCAACTATTCCCCACGAACGATGATTTTCCAGTAAGTGCAGGTCAACCGCAATTACGGAATTAGGCCTAACCGGCATTCCTGACAAAATGAAAAAATTATGTGTCCAAACCACAGGTGCTGTAGCTTGCTTAACAGCTCGGCAGCCGTTCTCAGGCCCAGTATGGATTCGACAACATTGTAGAAAGTTGATAAAGGGTACAGTTTCACCGGATAACACGTATATATGTAGCATAGTTTACACATTAAAAACCTATGTCTATAGATCAGGAAGCAGGCTCAGAAGGTCTCAGGCCCAGTATGGATTAGACGTGATTGGACAAAGGTGAGAAAGGGTACATTATCACTGGATAGCAGGTATATATAGCATAGTTTAAACTTTTAAAATCTCCATGTTCTCAGTATGGATTAAACAACAATCTAAAAAGTAGAAAAAAAGGAAATGTTTTTGAAGCGTACACCAGTATACACTTTTGGTGGTATTTTTAAATCTTCATATATATTTCTGTCTCAGTAAGACAGTCCAGCCTCTCCACAATAGGAAATGAGATGCATACAATTACTGACATAAAGTCTAGTGATTGCAGAAATCTAGGAATTAATAATCATGGGTAAGGTGGGACAAAATCCTTGGTAACCCATGCATGGTTCATTTTAATGAAGGTTAGGTCATTCACATTTTGGGTCGACAGACGGGTCCTTTTTTCTGTCAGGATTGATCCAGCTGCACTGAAGACTTTCTGATAGCACATTTGCAGCTGGGCAAGCGAGCTCCTGTAAGGCATATTGTGCCAATTCAGGCCAGGTGTCCAGTTTAGCGGCCCAATAGTCAAATGGGAATGACCTGTGAGGGAGAACGTCGATATGGGACGAGAAGTACTTTGTAACCATAGTTGACAACTGCTGTCTCCTGTCACTTTCAATCGATGCAGTATTACCAATCGTGTGAGCGGGACTTGAAAAATCAGTCCACAACATGGTCATGAAACCCAAGTCTCCAATGCCACTTCTGATGTGTGCACCACGAACACCTCTTCCAAGCTGCCCCCGGCCCCTACGGCTTGTGTGAGAACCATCACCGCTGCTGTGTGCTGGGAATTCCTCAACCAACCGGTTTACCAGAGTTGCTTGTTTGTTAGCCAATATTAGGTCAAGGTTCTCCTGTGGCATTATGTTTTGTAATTTGCCTTTATAGCGTGGATCCAGGATGCTGGCCAACCAGTAGTCGTCATCGTTCATCATTTTGGCAATGCGGTGGTCCCTTTTTAGGATCTGCAAGGCATAATCTGACATGTGGGCCAATTTTCCAGGTGTCAATGATGCACTGCGAGTGCTGGGTGGAGGAGCACTTTCTATCAAATCCACATCCCTCCAGTCACGCACAAACTCAGTACCAGACCTTGCCACGCCAACAATTTCTCTTGCCCCACGAGAAGCATCCTCCTCCCCTAAATAATCATCCCCATCATCATCCTCCTCCTCCTCCTCTTCTTCCTCCACCTAGTCCAGGAGAGGTCCCGGATCAGACAATGGCTGACTGTCATCAAGGCTTCCCTCCTCTTCCTCCTCATCTACCTCAGCTGCAGACGCCTTCTCCTTAATGTGCGTCAAAGTTTGCATGAGCAGAAGCATAAGTGGGATGCTCATGCTTATGATGGCATCGTCTGTGCTTACCAGCCGTGTGCATTCCTCAAAACACTGAAGGACTTTACAGAGGACTTTCAGCTTCGACCACTGCAAACCTGTCAACTCCATGTCTGCTCTCAAAGTGCCTGCCCATTTATCCTCCCACAAATGCATTACGGCCTGCCTCTGTTCGCACAGCCGCTCAACCATGTGCAGGGTGGAGTTCCACCTTGTTGCAATGTCGATAATTAGGCGGTGCTTGGGAAGGTGGAGCAATCGCTGCAGCTTCTGCATACAACTGGAGTGTACCGGCGACCGGCGGATGTGCGAGCACAGTCTTCGAACCTTATGGAACAGGCCTGTTAACTCTGGATAATTATTGAGGAAGCACTGCACCACCAGGTTCAAGGTGTGAGCCAAGCAAGGTATGTGGCTGAATTTTGAAAGGGCTATGGCTGCCACAAAATTCCGACCGTTATCACTAACTACCTTGCCTGCCTCAAGATGTAGACTGACCAGCCATGACTCAGTTTGTCGCTGAAAGAAGTCTGCCAGTACCTCCGCGGTGTGTCTGTCGCCCAAACACATCATCTTCAACACAGCCTGCTGACGCTTTCCACTAGCTGATCTATAGGGGGACACCTCGTGTGCAACACTGGCAGCTGTGGATGGAGTGCTCATGCGACTGCACTCTGTGGACGAGCTGTCGCTTCTGGAGGAGGAGGAGGGTCGAACGCCTACAGCCAACTGTTTCCTATACCATGGACTAGACAGCACTGTCCCACCACCGCTGTCCCCTGTGGACCCTGCATCCTCCACATTAACCCAGTGCGCAGTGATGGACACGTAACAGCCCTGACCATGCCTACTGGACCATGCATCAGTTGTGAGGTGCACCTTTCCACTCACTGATTGCTTGAGTGCATGGACAATGCGGTCTTTCACATGAAGGTGGAGGGCTGGGATGGCTTTGCGAGAAAAGAATTGGCGACTGGGTAGGTCATAGCGTGGTACTGTGTAGGCCATGAGTTTGCGGAAAGCTGCGCTAACCGGTTGGTAGGGCATCATCTCTAACGAGATTAGTTTGGCAATGTGGGTGTTCAAACCCAGTGTACGTGGATGAGAGGATGAGTACTTTCTTGTCCTACTCGTAGTCTCTGGTAAGGTGAGCTGGTCTTGAGAGCTGCATATGGTGGAACTAGCGATGGACATGGCAGACTAAGAGAGGGTTGATGATGGTGATGGAGTTGGTGTTCTTTCTGATGGCCTAGATTTAGTCTTTCGTTGATATAACATTGTGATTCCCTGACTGCTTTGGCCTTGTGACGACACCTCAACATTTGCTGCTGGTGGTGTGCTAACTGATGGGCTTACAGTGGGGGAAACAATGTAGCGTTGCTGACTACCTTCTTTGGGAGCAGTTGCACATGTGGTACATGAGGTTTGGTAGTCCGTCCACGCTTGCAAGTGCATGGTGGTTAAATGTCTAAGCATGCAACTGGTATTCAAATTTCTCTGATTTTTCCCTCAGCTAAAGGTCTTTGCGCACTTCTTACAGATAACCTTTGCCTGATCATTAGGATTTTGTTCAAAAAAGTGCCACACTGCACTTTTCCTACTATGGAAGACATTTTGAGGCCTTGCACGCTGTGCTATTTTGACCGTCTGGCCAAGCTGTCCTGCAACTCTTTTGGTTTTTGTAACCCGTTTTTGGACTGCTCCGGGCCTGCCAGATAACAGCTGTTGCGATGTCGATGCCTGCTGCGGATGCTCCTCCTCTTCTGAGCTATTGGCAGCGGCACCCTCTTCCCCCAATGGATGCCAATCTGGGTCAACAACTGGGTCATCCATCACCTCTTCTTCAATGACATGTGCACCTTCCTCTGTGTCACTATGTATGGTGGTATAGTATGCGGGAAGGGGCACCTGAGTTTCATCAGGGTCAGATTCTGGCTCAGTACACTGCGAGGACAATGTAGTGCTCTGAGTGAATGTACCAGCAGATAAATCTAGCAGTGGCTGTGCATCAGTGCACTCCATGTCAGATTCATCTTGGACTGGGGAATTCACGATTTGACTTGATAACCCAGTCATGGTATGAGAAAAGAGCTCCATGGAATAATCTGTAGTGTGGCCTGCCGCATCCTTCACTTTTGGTTGGGGTGAAGGACACAAGGAAAGGTGTTGTTCCTGACCAGGAGCCTCCACTGACGACTCAGTGCTTTTATTTTTTGAAACTTCAGAAGAGGAGGCGATAGAGCTGGAGGCTGTGTCAGCAATGTAAGCCAAAACTTGTTCCTGAAGCTCCGGCTTTAAAAGCGGTTTACCTACTCCCAGAAAAGGGAGCCTACGAGGCCTTGTGGAGCCAGACAGTGACGCCGGCTCACCACCTCCTGCCTTAGGTGCTATTGTGCTTTTGCCACAACCAGCAGAAGCACCACCACCAACACCACCATCAGGACCAGCTGGCAACCCCCGCCCACTTCCACGGCCTCTTCCACCATACTTCTTCATTTTTTTAAAAAAGGTACCCAAAATAACAACAGCTATATGGTACTGTAAAACAAGGTAAAGGGTCTATAGAGTATTCGTGAGAATTTGAATCTCACTGTAGATTGGAGGACGCTGAACTATTGTCTCAGGCCCAGTAGAGATTACACCGCATTGTGACAGGCAGAAATTGGCTGGTGTATGAGAAGGCAGAAGCTGTATATAGTATTGGTTAGAATTTGAATCTCACTGTAGATTGGAGGACGCTGAACTATTGTCTCAGGCCCAGGACAGATTATACCGCAATGTGACAGGCAGAAATTGTCTAGTGTATAACTAACTACAAGGTGTATATAGAATTGGGCAGAATTGGAATCTCCCTAGAGTGTAGGTCTGTAGGAACGGACAAACTCCTCGGCTTTTTCTTACAGTCACACACAGATAGCTTCAATTTGGCTGCTGAACTATTGTCTCTGGCCCAGGACAGATTACACCGCAATGTGACAGGCAGAAATTGCCTAGTGTAAGACTAACTACAAGGTGTATATAGAATTGGGCAGAATTGGAATCTCCCTAGAGTGTAGGTCTGTAAGAACGTACAAACTCCTCGGCTTTTCCTTACAGAGTCACACACAGATAGCTTCAATTTGGACATGATAACAGCCGGTACACGGCACTGTGTGAGGAGCGTACACCGCTGTACGGTGTGTGAAAAAATGAATACTCAGTAACTCACTAGGACAAAACAATAAAATTTGGATTGCTTTGAAAAAAGCAGTTTGCTCAGCAGTGTGAAAACAGCAATGCAGCTATCAGGGAGCCTTAAAAGGCAGCCTAATAGCCAAAAGAGCTGATGCACCAAAATATAGCCTCCCCTTGCATTGCACAGTAACTGGTGTGCTGTACAGGCAAAATCGCTAGCAGCAGAAGTAGTTTTTGGTATCTTCTTCCCTGCCTAACGCTCTCCCTGCAGAATCAGCATCAGCAGCTCTCCCTATTCTGAGATCAGCATAAGTAACATGGCGGTCGGCGTGCACGTCCTTTTATACCCCCTGTGGCGCCACATAAAGCAAGCCAATCACTTGCATGCCCTTCACAAACATGGTGGTAACCGCTGCCTATGTCATCACGTTGCCCACATTGTCCGTTCTTCCTGATTGGCTGAAAAAGGATGCAAAAGCATCTTTTGAAACGCGACTTTGGCGCGATTTTCAGCGACCTCGTGGCCGACCTCACGCTAAGATCGGGTTTCGTTTCATGAAACCCGACTTTGGCGAAAGTCGGCAACTTTGAATTTTTTCGACCCGTTTCGCTCAACTCTAGTGATGAGGCATTAACTAAATACAGAAGATTAAATAAATTCTGTAAAAAGCAAATCAAGACAGCAAAGATTGAGACAGAGAGACTCATTGCCAGAGAAAGTAAAAATAATCTCAAAATATTCTTTAACTACATAAATAGTAAGAAACTCAAAAATGATAGTGTTGGTCCCCTTAAAATAGTCTGGGTGAAATGGTGGATGAGGATGAGGAAAAAGCCAATATGCTAAATGACTTTTTTTCAACAGTATTTACTCAAGAAAATCCCATGACGGATAACACGATCAGGGATAAAAATTCTCCATTAAATATCACCTACTTAACCCAGCAGGAAGTACGACGGCTTCTAAAAATCACTAAAATTGACAAATCCCCAGGCCCGGATGGGATACACCCCCGACTACCGCAGGAATTAAGCACAGTCATAGATAGACCATTATTTTTAATCTTTAAGGATTCTATAATAACAGGGTCTGTACCACAAGACTGGCGTATAGCAAATGTGGTGCCAATATTCAAAAAGGGGACAAAAACTGTACTTGGAAATTATAGGCCAGTAAGTTTAACCTCAACTGTGGGTAAAATCCTGGAGGGTTTTCTAAGAGATACTATACTGGAGTATCTGGAGAAGAATAACTAACCTCATGACCCAATAGCAACATGGGTTTACAAGGGACCATTCCTGTCAGACTAATCTGATAAGCTTTTATGAAGAGGTAAGTTCCGGACTGGACCAAGGGAATGCAGTGGACGTGGTGTACATGGACTTTTCAAAAGCTTTTGATACGGTGTCACACAAAAGGTTGATACATAAAATGAGAACAATGGGGATAGGGGAAAATATGTGTAGGTGGGTTAAGAGCTGGCTCAGGGAAAGGAAACAAAGGGTGGTTATTAATGGAGCACACTCGGACTGGGTCACGGTTAGCAGTGGGGTACCAAAGGGGTCAGTTTTGGGCCCGCTTCTATTTAACATATTTATTAATGACCTTGTAGGGGGCATAGAGAGTAGAATTTCAATATTTGCAGATGACACTAAACTCTGCAGGGTAATCAATACAGAGGAGGACAATTTTATATTACAGGAGGATTTATGTAAACTAGAAGCTTGGGCTGATAAATGGCAAATGAGCTTTAATGGGGATAAATGTAAGGTCATGCACTTGGGTAGAACGAACAAGATGTATAATTATGTGCTTAATTGTAAAACACTGGGCAAAACTGTCACTGAAAAAGACCTGGGTGTATGGGTGGACAACAAGCTCACAAATTTTAGTGGCCAGTGTCAGGCAGCTGCTGCAAAGGCAAATAAAATAATGGGATGCATTAAAAGAGGCATAGATGCTCATGAGGAGAACATAATTTTACCTCTATATAAGTCACTAGTGCGACCAAATTTAGAATACTGTGTACAGTTCTGGTCTCCGGTGTATAAGAAAGACATAGCTGAACTGGCGCGGGTGCAGAGAAGAGCGACCAAGGTTATTAGGGAACTAGGGGGTCTGCAATACCAAGACAGGTTATTACACTTGGGGTTATTTAGTTTGGAGAATCGAAGGCATAGGGGTGATCGTATTACAATGTATAAATATATGCGGGGACAGTACAAAGACCTTTCTAATTATCTTTTTACTCTTAGACCTGTGACGGGGACAAGGGGGCATCCTCTACGTCTGGAGGAAAGAAGGTTTAAGCATACTCACAGATGCGGATTGTTTACTGTAAGAGCAGTGAGACTATGGAACTCTCTGCCATATGATGTTGTAATGAGTGATTCCCTACTAAAATTTAAGAAGGTACTGGATGTCTTTCTTGAAAAGTATAATATTAGAGGGTATATACACTAGTTTCCTTAATATTGCGTTGATCCAGGGAGCTAGTCTGATTGCCGTATGTGGAGTCGGGAAGGAATTTTTTTCCCCAATGTGAAGCTTACTGTTTGCCACATGGGGTTTTTTTGCCTTCCTCTGGATCAATATGTTAGGGCAGGTTAGGACAGGATATGGGTTGAACTAGATGAGCTTAAAGTCTCCCTTCAACCTTAATGTTACTATGTTACTATGTATGTGTTATGAATGAGTCACCGAGGAGGAAAAAACAAAAGGAAGCTAAGCCCAGAAAACCGGAGAGGTTGGTAACTAGCGGATTGCAAACCCCTGATCCTATCCACACAACTAGCAGTAGCCATGGAGCGTGCCTACGGTGGTCCTAGACGCCTCGTCATGGCCGGAGAACTAAATAAGCCTAAAGAAAGAAAGGGAAAATCTAAACTGCCCCAGAGCAGACCCCAAAGCAATAGACAGCCCCCAACATGTATTGTCGATGAAACAAGATGAAAACACAAACACAGATAGAAAGATAGGCTGAGCAAACGATGGGGCCCTCACTAACTAGAAAGGACAGGAAAGAAAAGCTGCTGTCTGCAATCACGCAAAATACCCTGCCAAAAAATGTCCAACACGTCTGATAGAAAAAGGCCATGAAGTCGCTAGACTTCAATTCCCTATATCAGCACTCAGGTATATTCTGAAGACAGAGCAAAGAGATCAACCGATCAGAGACAAAATGGGGATTCAGCCCAGTCCCAGCCAGGGCTGCCTGGACACAAAAACTAAGTAAACCAGACGAAAACTCATATAAACAATAGCAGAAAAAACTTAGCTTTAAGAAGGCAGGAACCAAACTGGAAACCAGAAGCTACAGTCAGGAGAAATCACCAGCAAGAAACTAGGGAGTCGGCTGCCTTAAATCCAATCAGAAACTCCTGATGTCCAATTGCAGTCCTCTTCCTCAGGTGGCCGGGGTCTGCCATTTAGATCAGCTCCATTACCTCCCTTCACCAACAGAGGGAGTCCAGATAGAGAACTCACTACTCCACTGTCAGCACAGCCAGCTCCATAACCCTCACCAGAAGCCAGAAGCAAACCTGAAAATGAGCTCACAACAGTATGTTTATATATATATAGATGTGATCATTATAATTCGACATAACTAACCGTAGTTAGTTACTATGCCCGGGCAGTGCCGGGCCCTTCAGCTAGTACTTTAATAAAGTTTAAAGAAACACCCTATAAATTAATATTTTGCACATAAAATTTTTTACTCACCATCAATATTTTCAATATTTCATTTATTTCATCCCACCTCAGATACACAGATAAACCTATCCATTTCCCGACCTACTCTATATTATAGTAAGGTGGGTCATGTGATCCCTAGTGTGACGACCGGTTCAGTACATGTGCTAATGTGTGTACAGGAAGTCTCTGACTTTCTGTGCAACGCAAGTAGACATAGTTGTTATTAACCTGTTCTGGCTTTGCATCATCCTTGTCCAGCAGCCAGCCCCCTCTGACCCTGTCCACGTCATATAACCTTGGTATCCCTCCATCTCTGATGTTGACTACAATGAACTTATCAGATAGATCAGATTCAGGTGGCAAGTTTCTACAAGTGTGCCACCTGACATACACTGCTTGACTACAATCACTGGGCTTCATCTCTTGACAAACCAAACTCTGCCACATTAACATAATTGCACCTCCAAACATATTCAGCTGTTGTACTGGAAACTTCACTCAGAGGCGTATCTAGGCTTTCTGGCACCCGGGGCAAGAATTTGGTTCGGCGCCCCCCCAGTACATATGCAACTTGCACACTTAGCCAAGTACCCACGAGCTGCTCTCCCTAATGCTCTCAATGTTCAGTAAAAAACTGAAAGCAGGATGAGAAGCTTGTTGTCACAAGACCATAACTATGAAAACTATGAAAATCGCATATGAGTGAAGTGTCCATGTGATGACTGAATTCTCACAACTAATCCACTGCACACTTTTAGGATTCTCCCTTGCCGATGTACAGTCATGTCAGCACAAGCATGTGATTTATATACTTCTGGCCACATTCCGACTAGACGTGCCCGGCCTCACTGTGTTCATTTTCATTGAGTGAGGCCACACACATCTAGTCAGCATGTGACCGTATGTATGTAAATTACCAGCACGAGAGAATCCTAACAGCGTTCGGTGAGCACTGTGAGAATTCAGAAGTCTGCAGTCACATAGAATGTCTGCAGACTCAGCACAAAAATGGACAACCCCTTTAATGTTCCTAACATAAATAAAAACATGAGAATTAGTCAGTATCACAAATAATATTTACATCCAGGTACCTTATAGATGACGTTGACGTTGATGAGTATTGTTTATCTCTGTGGTGGTAATCTGAAGTACTTTCTTTGCATCAGCATATATGTATTGAAATACCTTAAGCAGAATTGCTTTAGTCTTATAAAGTTGAGCATTATATTTCATAAATTTTATGTGCCGAGGTTTTTCTACTGTACAATATATGTCTTTTACCTCTGAGCACCAAAATTGGCAGTGAGCACCCTGTTCTCTACAGTATTCCTCATACATGCCCTCATACATACACACTCTTCATTTTCTGTCCTCAAATCTCACCACACACATTAAATCCCATCCCCACTCAAAATCCCCCATCCCCAATCCCCCACACACATTAAGTACCCCCATCCCCACTCCAAATCCCCCCACACACATTAAATCCCCATCCCCTTTCATTAACCCCACACACATTAACCCCCATCTCCACTCATTAACCTCCATCCCCACATTAACCCCCATCTCCACTCATTAACCCCCCACTCATGAACACACCCCCATCTCCCATCTTTGGTGGTTCTTCAGCTCCATAGTGGAACAAGCCAAAGAAACAAGCAGTCAAAAATCACATAAAATTGATATTTTATTAGTAATACATATAAAACATGGACAATACGGTACATGGAAATAGGGGAAGAAAACAGACAAGCGTGCACAATGGCATATATTAAGCCAGGTACACCACCTGCACAGCCCCAGGATAATCAGCCCTATTAGCTACAGTATTTTGGACAATAATAAAGATAAAAACCTTTTTAGGAAGTCCAGGGGCACATGTATCAGTAACCGGTAAATGCACAATATAGCAAAAAACATAGAGCAAGTGCTCATAATAGCAGCCGGAGACTGACAGAACTCCCTAAAATGACAAAGGAAAAAACAATCATAGAGCAAGTGCTCATGACAAATCCAACAAATGGAGGGTCTTGTAGTTTGTAATATTGTTATTATTATTATTATTTATTTATGTAGCGCCATTGATTCCATGGTGCTGTACATGAGAAGGGGTTACATACAAATTACAGATATCACTTACAGTAAACAAACTAACAATCACAGACTGATATAGAGGGGAGAGAGGACCCTGCCCTTTCATGCTTACATTCTACAGGATGGTGGAGAAGGAGACAGTAGGTTGGGGGTTGCAGCAGCTCCAGTGATGGTGAGGCGGTAGCTCCAGTAGTGGTGTGGAGGTAGCGGGGTCATTGCAGGCTGTAGGCTTTCCTGAAGAGATGGGTTTTCAGGTTCCGTCTGAAGAATCCGAGTGTGGTTGATAGCCGGACGTGTTGGGGCAAAGAATTCCAGAGGATGGGGGCTATTCGGGAGAAGTCTTGGAGGCAGTTGGGTGAAGAGCGAATAAGTGTGCAGGAGAGAAGGAGGTCTTGGGAGGATCGGAGATTACATGAGGGAAGATATCGGGAGATTAATTCAGAGATATATGGAGGAGACAGGTTATAGATGGCCTTGTAGGTCAGTATTAGTAATTTGAATTGGATACGCTGAGGGAATGGAAGCCAGTGAAGAGATTTGTAGAGGGGAGAAGAGGAGGAGTAGCGAGGAGAGAGATGAATTAGTTGGGCAGCAGAGTTAAGGATGGACTGGAGAGGTGTGAGGGTGTTAGCAGGGAGGCCACAGAAAAGGATGTTGCAATAGTTGAGATGCGAGATGATGAGGGCATGCACAAGCATTTTAGTAGAGTGAGGGTTGAGGAAGGGACGGATTCTGGAAATATTTTTGAGCTGGAGGCGGCAGGAGGTGGAGAGAGCTTGGATGTGCGGTTTGAAGGACAGGGCAGAGTCAAGGGTTACTACGAGGCAGCGGACCTCCGGTATGGGGGAAAGCATGATGTCGTCAATTGTGATAGATAGGTCAAGTAAGGAGGATCTGTGAAATGGGGGAAAGATTATCAGTTCAGATTTGTCCACATTCAGTTTGAGGAAGCAGGAGGAGAAGAAGGAGGATATGGCTGATAGACACTCCGGGATTCTGGACAGCAGAGAGGTGACGTCTGGGCCAGAGAGGTAGATCTGAGTGTCATCGGCATAAAGATGGTACTGGAATCCGTGGGACTTTATGAGTTGCCCCAGGCCAAGTGTATAGATTGAGAAGAGTAGGGGTCCTAGAACAGAGCCTTGGGGGACTCCAACAGAGAGAGGGTGGGGTGAGGAGATAGTGTGGGAGTGGGAGACGCTGAATGTGCGGTTGGAGAGGTATGAGGAGATCCAGGATAGGGAAAGGTCTTTGATGCCAAAGGAAGAGAGGATCTGTAGTAGGAGGCAGTGGTCAACTGTGTTGAAGGTAGTGGACAGGTCTTGACGGAGGAGTATAGAGTATTGTCCGTTCACTTTGGCTGTAAGTAGGTCGTTAGTAATTTTGGTCAGGGCTGTCTCAGTGGAGTGATGGGGGCGGAAACCAGATTGTAGATTGTCAAAGAGCAGGTTACATGAGAGATGGGAGGAAAGTTCAGTGTGGACGTGCTGCTCCAGGAATTTGGAAGCGAATGGGAGCTGCGATATTGGGCGATAGCTGTCTTCAGAATATACCTGAGTGCTGATATAGGGAATTGAAGTCTAGCGATTTCAGGGCCTTTTTCTATCAGACGTGTTAGACTTTTTTGGCAGGGTTTTTTGAGTGATTGCAGACAGCAGCTTTTCTTTCCTGTCCTTTCTAGTTAGTGAGGGGGCTGTCTATTGCTTTGGGGTCTGCTCTGGGGCCGTTTAGATTTTCCCTTTCTTTCTTTAGGCTTATTTAGTTCTCCGGCCATGACGAGACATCTAGGACCACCGTAGGCACGCTCCATGGCTACTGCTAGTTGTGTGGATAGGATCAGGGGTCTGCAATCTGCTAGTTACCAACCTCTCCGGTTTTCTGGGCTTAGCTTGCTTTTTATTTTTTCCTCCTCGGTGACTCATTCATAACAACGTACCGAGTGGTGCAAGATATACGTTGCTTGATCACAAATGTTTTGGTACCGTCATAGTTCGTAAACGAGGTGCAACGCTCAATGTTGGGACAGGCCACACATCTACGGCAACGGCACGGCATACATCCATGCCTGGCCGAGATACCATCCAAAAAAGTTGGTACTGGATGGCTATCATAATGACTGGCTACTAGCTGGTCACGTAAATTTCTGGCTCTCCTGAACGTGATGGAAGGGTAATCTGGGAGAAGTTTAGTTAGGATCGGATCAACTTTATGGATTGGCCTAGCCTTCATCATTGCATTACGCATCATCCCATTCATGAGGATGAAAAGAGGTAATAAACCTCACAATATTATCCTTTTTAGATTTATTTATTCTAGAATTCCTGTATAGCAAGTCATTGCGGACTGAATGTTTGGCACGTTGGTAAGCTTTTTTTAACACATCGCCTGCTATACCCGCGTGCCAAAAACTGTGTTTTTAATTCTTTGGCTCTGATTTCAAAGTCAGCATCGGTGGAACAAATGCGACGTAGCCGCAAGAACTGCCCCACAGGAATAGCCATAATGAGATGATGCGGATGGCAAGAGGAGGCATAGAGTAAGGTGTTAGTAGCTGCTTCCTTACGGTAAATATCCGTCTGGATTATCCCGTCTATATCTTTTCTGATAGAGACATCCAGAAAGTTGATCTTCACCGGATCCCAAACCAGGGTAAGTCGAATATTAAGATCATTGCTATTCAAAACAGACAAAAATTGCAGAAGGTCGGTAGAGCTGCCCTACCAGACAAAGAAGATATCGTCGATATAGCATGCCCACAACTGGACACGCTCAATCGACCCCTGTTTGTCGGACAGAAAGAGGTCCCTCTCCCACAACCCCAGGAAAAGATTGGCATAGGACGGTGCGAAGGCCGCACCCATGGCAGTCCCCTGAACCTGCAGGTAGAAGGCCCCCTTAAACACAAAAAAGTTGTGTGTGAGAGTGAACTCCAAAAGCTCCAGGATGAGGGCCCTAAGTCCCACCGGAATAGTAGATGTGTTAAGAAAAAACTGAACGGCCCGCAGGCTGTCTTGATGTTTAGGACATCAAGGAGGACAGTTTGCAACTACAGACAGATTTGAGTAAATTGGAGAATTGGGCTGAAAAATGGCAAAAGAGGTTTAACACAGATAAGTGTAAGGTTATGCACATGGGAAGGAGAAACAGATGCTATAATTACTTACTAAATGGGAAACTGCTGGGGAAATCAGACATGGAAAAAGACTTAGGCATCTTAGTCAATAAGAAGCTAAATTGGAGTGCCCAGTGTCAGGCAGCTGCCACCAAAGCAAATAGGGTCATGGGATACATTAGAAGAGGTCTGGGGACACGAGATGAAAACATAATTCTCCCTCTGTACAAATCACTCGTCACACCACACTTGGAGTATTGTGTGCAATTTTGGACGCCGGTGCTCAAGAAAGACATTACTGAACTTGAAAGGGTTCAAAGGCGGGCTACTAAAATGATGAATGGAGTTGGTTCACTTCAATACCCAGAAAGGTTATCACAATTAGGTCTGTTTACTCTAGAAAAGAGAAGACTTAGGGGAGACTTAATATATATGTACAAGTATATCAGAGGGCAATCCAGAGATCTCTCCAATGAACTGTTTGTACCAAGAACTGTGACAAGAACAAGGGGGCATTCTCTTCGTTTGGAGGAAAGACAATTTCTGCACCAGCATAGAAGAGGGTTCTTCACGGTAAGAGCAGTGAGGCTCTGGAATTCTCTTCCTGAGGAAGTGGTGATGGCCAACTCACTGAATGAATTTAAGAAAGGAATGGATACTTTTCTTGTGAGTAACAGTATAGAAGGTTACGAATAGCAGAATATTATAGGTAGATGGTTGACTCAGCTTAGGGGAAGGAATTTTTTTCCCTATGGAGAAAATTGGCTTCTACTCTGTGGGTTTTTTGCCTTCCCCAGGATCAACAATGCAGAACAGCTGCACTAAAAATAGGCTGAACTAGATGGACATAAGGTCTTCCTTCAGCCTTCAAAACTATGTTACTATGTTAATGCTAGTGTATAGAGACTCAACATCGACTGAGGCCAATAGAGTATCACTCTCCATGCAGAGTCCATCGACCTTCTGCTATAGATCTCCTGTGTCCTTGAGGAAGGAGGGGAGACTGGATACTAGCGGTTGAAGGTAATGATCAATCCATTTGTTGACATTTTCGAGAAAGTTCCCCCGTCCAGATATGATGGGTCTGCCGGGCGGAGACCTAATATCCTTATGGATTTTAGGTAGAAGGTATAATGTAGATATAATAGGTTCTTTTACTGTGAGTGCCGAAACCAGCTGTTTCGTGACAATGCCGTCAGTCATGGCTTTATTTAAGATCTGATCTAATTTAACACTGAATGCTGAGAGGGGATTATACGTAAGCTTTCTGTAGCATACCGGATTGTTGAGCTGCGGGAATGCCTCCCTCTCATACATCAGTGTAGGCCAGACTACCACATTGCCACCTTTGTCAGCTGGCTTCAGCACCACATCTGGTAAATTGTTCTTCCAGGGTTCTCACTACCTCCTGTTACTCCTCTGTGGGAAAAAGATGTTGGAGATCATTATTGCAGAAATGTCTTTTGAATAGCAACGATCTAGCAAATAGATTTAGATCCTTTACCGCAGTGAAGGTGTCAAAGCTAGAAGTGGGTGAAAAAGTTAGACCCCTTCCCAGTAAAGCAAGGTCCACCTCTGTGAGGTTATGATTGCTCAAATTGATCACCTTATTATCTCTCCGGTTGGAATCAGGTTGATTCATTAGACGTCTTTTGTATGGATGAAACGAATCAGGGCCGGACTGGGACAAAAAAGCAGCCCTGCCACACAAACTATAACACTCCTCACCCCGATCAGTGAATTTTTGCTATACTTTGTCGTGCCCGTCACTCTCTTAAAAGGAGTTATTTGAAGAGCCACATGTGAATGCCGCCACTGTGCGTATGATCGACCACAGCTGCATTTACATGGTGCTCTACAGAGCTCCAATTTTCAGGATCATGGGGGTCCCAGCAGTCGGATCTTCAGCTATTGGAAAGTTATCCCCTATCCAGAGGAGAGCGGATTACTTGGGATAATCCATTTAAACAGCTTTTCCAATATTTTATTTTTATTTGGCCATAGTAATATTAAAATACTAAACCAATATTGACCCTCCCAAAGCCCATTGTCGCCTCTTCGACAACAAGACAGGAAAAGTGGGTAGTGTGCAAGTCACACAGGGAGGAATCAGGTTTTTGTGGGCCCCAGGTGAAAGAGTCTCAGTGGCCCCTGTTGTGAGCTCATTTTCGGGTTTGCCTCTGGCTTCTGGTGAGGGTTATGGAGCTGGCTGTGCTGACAGAGGAGTAGTGAGTTCTCTATCTGGACTCCCTCAGTTGGTGAAGGGAGGTAATGAAGCTGATCTAAATGGCAGAAACCGGCCACCTGAGGAAGAGGACTGTGATTGGACATCAGGAGTTTCTGAGTGGATATAAGGCAGCCGACGCCCTGTAGGGTTGCTGGTGATTTCTCCTGCTCTGAGGTCTGGCCTCCAGTTCAGTTCCTGTCTTCTAAAGCTAAGGCTAGTTTCACACTTGCTTTTTTTTGCAGCGCGTTTTTCCCGCAAAAAACGCATTGAAAAAACACATACAAAAGCATACAACTGCTGCGTTTTTTTCAAGCATTTTTATGAGCATGCATGAAAAAAACGCAGCATTTTTATGCGTTTGTATGCGTTTTTAGTGCGTTTTTACCGCGTTTGCGTTTTTTTCCAAACATTAGGTGGCCCCTCACACTAACCCAAACCATGACTTTACTAACCCTAACCCTGACCCTAACCCTAACCCTAACCCTAACCCTCACACTAACCCAAACCATGACTTTACTAACCCTAACCCTGACCCTAACCCTAACCCTAACCCTCACACTAACCCAAACCATGACTTTACTAACCCTAACCCTAACCCTGACCCTAACCCTAACCCTGACCCTGACCCTAACCTAACCCTTAACCAAACCATACCCTGATCCTAACCCTGACCCTGACCCTAACCCTTAACCAAACCATACCCTGATCCTAACCTTAACCCTGACCCTGACCCTAACCCTTAACCAAACCATACCCTGATCCTAACCCTAACCTTGACCCTGACCCTAACCCTAACCCTGACCCTAACCCTGACCCTGACCCTGACCCTGACCCTAACCCTGACCCTAACCCTAACCCTAACCCTGACCCTAACCCTTAACCAAACCATACCCTGATCCTAACCCTAACCTTGACCCTAACCCTAACCCTAACCCTAACCCTGACCCTAACCCAACCATACCCTGATCCTAACCCTAACCCTGACCCTGACCCTAACCCCCCTTAACTAACCCTAACTCTAACCCAAACCCCTAAATTCCATTGTCTAAACTAATGGTAAAAAAAAAAACGCATGTGCAAAAAAACGCATACGTAAGCATGCCAATGCGCACATATGCTCACCATAGACTTATAATGGGTGTCTTGCTGTAAAAAAACACATTGCGCGCGCATGCGTTTTTTTGAGGCAAGTCGGATGCACAAAAAAATGCAACAGGTTGCATTTTGTGCGCCCGAGCGCATACCGCAAAAAAACGCATGCGCGGAAAAACGCGTACAAACGCATGTGTATGCGCACATAAGCGCATCCCATGCAAAGTATAGGAAAAAAAAACGCATGCGCTATTTAGCGCTAAAATACCGCGAAAAAAAACGCAAATGTGAAACCAGCCTTAGTTTTGCTCTGCTATTGTTCCATGAGATTTTGTCTGATTTACTTAGTTTTGTGTTCAGCCAGTCCCGGCTGGGGCTGTGCTGAATTTCCATTTTTGTCCCTGATCGGTTTAATCTCTTTTGCTCTGTCCTCAGAAAATATCGGAGTGCTGATATAGGGATTTTGAAGTCTAGTGACTTCAGGGCCATTTTTCCTATCAGACGTGTTGGGACATTTTTGGTAGAGTTTTTGCGGATTGCAGCCAGCATCTTTTCTGTCCTGTCCTATCTAGTAAGTTGGGCCCCATCGTTTGCTCTGCCTGTCTTTCTGTCTGTGTTTGTGTTTTCATCTTTTTTCACCGTCAATACTTGGGGGCTGTCTATTGCTTTGGGGTCTGCTCTGGGGCAGTTTAGATTTCCCCATTCTTTCTTTAGGCTTATTTAGCTCACCGGCTGTGACGAGGCATCTAGGACCACCGTAGACACGCTCCACGGCTACTGCTTGCTGTTGTGAATAGGATCAGGGGTCTGCAATCTGCTAGTTACCAACCTCTCCGGTTTTCTGGACTTAGCTTGCCTTTTTGTTTTTTCCTCCTCCAGTGACTCATTCATAACAGGCCCCTTTAACACATACCACAATTCATAATGCACAGATACAGCAGAGAAATATAGGTATACAATGCCAAAGATTTCACTTCTTACATTACATGAGTGATAACTATTCTGCAATAGGTCAGAAACCAGACAGTATAGTCCTCCATACAGAATAATGAGCCCCATATAATGCTCCATGCAGAATAATGAGCCACATATAATGCTCCATACAGTATAATGAGCCCCATATAATGCTCAATACAGTATAATGAGCCCCATATATTGCTCGATTCCTAATAATGAGCCCCCTATAATGCTCCATACAGTATTATGGGTACAACATAGTGCTCCATACAGAATAATGAGACCCATATAGTGCTCCATACAGTATTATGGCCTCATATATTGCTCCATTCATAATAATGAGCCCCATATAATGCTCCATACAGAATAATGAGCCCCATATATTGCTCCATACAGTATAATGAGCCCCATATCTTACTTCATACAGAATTAGCCCCATATATTGCTCCATACAGAATAATGAGCCCCATATAATGCTCCATACAGAATAATGAGCCCCGTATAATGCTCTATACAGTATAATGAGCCCCATATAATGCTCCATACAGTATATTGAGCCCCATATAATGCTCCATACATAATAATGAGCCCCATATAATGCTCCATACATAATAATGATCCCCATATAATGTTCCATACAGAATAATGAGCCCCATATAATGCTCCATACCATATTATGGGTACCACATAGTCCTCCATACAGTGTAGTGAGGCCGATTTATTGCTCTATACAGAATAATAAGCCCCATATAATGCTCCATACAGAATAATGAGGCCCATATAATGCTCCATACAGTATTATGGGTACCACATAGTCCTCCACACAGTGTAATGAGGCCCATATATTGCTCCATACAGAATAATGAGCCCCATATAATGCTCCATACAGAATAATGAGCCCCATATAATGCTCCATACAGAATAATGAGCCCCATATAATGCTCCATACAGAATAATAAGCCCCATGTAATGCTCCATACAGAATAATGAGGCCCATATATTGCTCCATAAAGAATAATGAGGCCCATATAATGCTTCATACAGTATTATGAGTACCACATAGTGCTCCATACAGTATAATGAGCCCTATATGTTGCTCCATACAGAATAATGAGCCCCATATATTGCTGCATACAAAATAATAAGCCACATATAATGCTCCATACAGTATTATGAGTACCACATAGTGCTCCATACAGTATATTGAGCCCCATATATTGCTCCATACAGCATTGTGGGCACCACAGCACTCCATACAGTACAATGAGCCCCATACATTGCTCCATACAGAATAATGAGCCCCATATATTGCTCCATACAGAATAGTGATCCCCATATATTGCTCCAAGCAGTATAATGAGACCCATATAATGCCCCAAACACTATAATGAGCCCCATATAATGCTCCCAACAGTGTAATGAACCCCATATAATACTCCATACAGTATAATGACCTCCATGCAGAATGGGCTCCATATAATGCTCCGTACTTTATATGATGGGCCCTATATATTGCTCCAAACAGAATGGGCTCCATATAATGCTCCACATGTAATGGGCCCTATATGATGCTCCATATATAATGGGCTCCATATGATGTTCCAGTATATAATGGGTCCCATATGATGTTCCAGTATATAATGGGCCCCATATTATGCTTCAGTATAATGGGCCCCATATGATGCTCAATACATAATGTTCCCCATATTATGCTCCAGTATATGATGGGCCCTATATGATGCTCCAGTATATGATGGGACCCATATATTGCTCAAAACATTTAAAAAAAAAACTAAAATCCTGCTCTGTCCTCGCTGGCCACTGCTCTGCTCCGGACTCCTAAACGTCGGCGACTTCCGGCTTTCTGCACTGTGACTGTTCAGGCAGAGGGAGTACAGACGTGATGTCACTGCACCCTCTGACCTGAAACGTGACAGTCAAAAGGCGCCGCAGTGGAGGAGCGGGAAGAGGTAAGTATCGGAAGTGCCAGGGCCCTGAGCAAGCGGGGAGGGGTGGACTATGTGTATTCACATACACACACTCACATACACACACACATGCATTCACATACACACACGTACTCACATACACACACACACGTACTCACATCTCCAGCACAGGCCGCAAACCACCCTCTTTCCTGTCGGCTGTGACTGCACGGAGGTGGGTGAGCAGGCAGTTGTTACACACACGTACGTACACACACACACGTACACACACACGTACTCACACTTCCCTCCCGATTCGATAGCATTGGGCACATCTCTAGTGTGTGTATATATATATATATATATATATATATATATACACACACTTATACACACACATAATAAGCGCAGATACTAAGAATTGCAACATGTATACAGGATAGAAGTATACACAGCTCCACAATATATACTGTGGTAAGGAATAGAGTTGAGCGACTTTGGTCGGATCGGGTTTCATGAAACAAAATTTGAGTCGGATGAAACTGTTATGACTAGAGCAAAAAAAAGTCGGAGTTTCGTCCGAAACCCGACCCTGATGCAAGTCAATGGGGAATAAAAGTTGGCATTGAGTGGATGAATGTCATCCGCTCAATGCCGACTTTTATTTCCCATTGACTTGCATTGGGGTCGGGTTTTGGACGAAACTCCGACTTTTGCTCTAGTCATAACAGTTTCATCCGACTCAAATTTTGTTTCATTCGGTTTTCAGAAAACCCAATCCAACCAAAGTCGCTCAACTCTAGTAAGGAATATAGAGTGGAGCTGTGTATATAGTGGGACACAGAGACGCTCATTTAGATAAGTACATAGACACTCTTATAAATGCACGCACACAGACAGACATGCTTATAAACAATCGCACGCATGCAAGCACACAAGCTGTTAGGCATCGGGTTCCTGCAGCTACACAGCAGGAATCCAGAGCCTTGCATCCTGCGGTTTCCCATTCTTCTCTGACCGCTCAGGAGCCTGCACAGCAATCTCGGCATCACAGGCGCTCTGCTCAGACCAGCTCTGTAGGACTGGTTATTGCTGCTACCTCGGGGTCAGCAAAGCAGCGCAGGCTGCCCTGCAGCAAGCCACTCCAGTGGCTAAGTCCTTTCGTCACGCTACTGGGCATGCTCACGAGACGATCTCCCATTGGAGATCGGGAGTCACGTGCTCAGGTCCTTCTCCTGATCTGATTGGTCCATCCCAGAGAGCTGGAAGGTCCCGCACGGCTATAAAAGGTCCGCATGGCCGAGCGGCCATGCGCTAGTATAGGCTTTGTGAATGGTGATGGATGTATGATTCTGGTGACTGACTCATTAAGATTCCCCTCCCTTTGATATTACACATGTGGATAGGGAACTTGAGTAGCAGTCAGCGGCAAACCATAGGTCACTGTGCACACCGCACCTCTACACAGTGCTAGTGTCCGGCAGTGCGCCCCCTCTTGGGCATTGTCGTACAGCGGATGGTTCAGTCGCTGTACTGCAGTCAGCAGCACTTGGGGCATCCGCCGTTGCGACGCCGCACGCACGGTAGGTCTAGACGGACTCTGACCCTGTGTCTTGGGCCCGAGTCCTGTGACCATATACCGTGCGTGCACACCGCTGAGACCCGTGAGGTAAAGAGGCTCGGCATTTATGTTTATGCCATTAGGCGCCTCTGTGAACATAACAGAGTACGCCCAGTGCACACCGGGTGACGTTCAACCCGTGTGTGATATACCGCCATATTGTGCGTCTGCCATTGTATAGCAGCAGTTTAACACCTACTGCACGGTGGACCCCGGGCGGCGAACGCACTTTCTATTAGTTTATATTTAGTGCGTTCTGCCGTCCCTAACACAAGCAGACATGCACGCAAGCAAACACGCACACAAGGAGACATGCAGTCTAGCTTGCAGGCATGTTTATAGAAATGATTGTAAGCACGCATGCAGACATGCTTATAGACACACCCACAGACACGCTTGCAACATGCATAAGACGCACTTATAGACATGCTCACATGCATACATGCACATAGACAGGCACACAGACACTCATGCACGCATGCAGACATACACATATACAGACACATACACAGATTATAACATCATCATCATCATCAGTGCAGGCAGATGGCAGCCCCCCAGCCCTTGTATATATATCATCATCAGCGCAGGCAGATGGTGGCCCCCCCCAGCCCTTGTATATACATCATCATCAATGCAGGCAGATGGCGGCCCCCCAGCCCTTGTATATACATCACCAGCGCAGGCAGATGGCGGCCCCCTCAGCTACCCTGTGTATACATCACATCAGTGCAGGCAGATGGCAGCCCCCCAGCTACCCTGTATATACATCACATCAGTGCAGGCAGATGGTGGCCCCGCCAGCCCTTATATATACATCATCATCAGTGCAGGCAGATGGCGGCCCCCCCAGCAGCCCTTGGATATACATCACAGCAGTGCAGGCAGATGGCGGCACCCCCCAGCCCTACCCTGTATATAAATCATATCAGTGCAGGCAGATGGCGGGCCCCCACAGCCCTACCCTGTATATACATCATCAGCGCAGATGGCGGCCCCCCCAGCCAGCCCCTGTTATATACATCACATATCAGCTCAGGCAGATGGCGGCCCCCCAGCCAGCACATGTATATACCAGCTCAGGCAGATGGCGGCCCCCCAGCCAGCCCCTGTTATATACATCACATATCAGCTCAGGCAGATGGCATTGGCAGCCTCCCAGCCAGCCCCTGTATATACCAGCTCAGGCAGATGGCGGCCCCCCAGCCCCTGTATATACATCACATATCAGCTCAGGCAGATGGCGGCCCCCCCCCCAGCCAGCCCCTGTAATATACCAGCTCAGGCAGATGGCGGCCCCCCCAGCAAGTCCCTGTATATACCAGCTCAGGCAGATGGCGGCCCCCCCAGCCAGCCCCTGTATATACCAGCTCAGGCAGATGGCGCCCCCCAGCCAGTCCCTGTATACCAGCTCAGGCAGATGGCTCCCCCCAGCCAGCCACTGTATATACCAGCTCAGGCAGATGGCAGCCCCCCAGTCCCTGTATATACATCACATATCAGCTCAGGCAGATGGCGGCCCCCCCAGCCAGCCCCTGTAATATACCAGCTCAGGCAGATGGTGGCCCCCCCAGCCACTGTATATACATCACATATCAGCTCAGGCAGATGGCGGCCCCCCAGCTAGCCCCTGTATATACCAGCTCAGGCAGATGGCGGCCCCCCCAGCCAGGCCCTGTATATACCAGCTCAGGCAGATGGCAGCCCCCCCAGCCAGCCCCTGTAATATACCAGCTCAGGCAGATGGCGGCCCCCCCAGCCAGCCCCTGTATATACCAGCTCAGGCAGATGGCACCCCCCTGCCAGTCCCTGTATACCAGCTCAGGCAGATGGCACCCCCCAGCCAGCCCCTGTATATACCCGCTCAGGCAGATGGCGGCCCCCCCCAGCCAGCCCCTGAATATACCCGCTCGGCGCTCATGCAGATGGCGGCCCCTCCAGCCAGGCTCCCCTGTACACATCACAGATCATCAGCTCAGGGGCCTCAGGTAGATGGCAGCCCACCCAGCCAGGCCCCCCTGTACACATCACATCAGCTCAGGAGCCTCAGGCAGATAGCGCACCCAGAGCCAGGCCCCCTTGTACACAACACATCAGCTCAGGAGCCTCAGGCAGATGGCGCCCCCCCAGCCAGGCACCTCTCCAGGCGCGCCCCCCAGTACTCACCCCCCCAGTACTCACCCCCCCAGTACTCACCCCAGCCCTGGCCAACTTACTGGAACTGAAGCTGAAGAAGCCTGAGCCAGCGCGTGGGGGTAGGAGTCGCAGCAGCCGCTCCTGAATTCCTGCCGATGATAGGACACACACACGTGACATCTGACTCTGAGTGAGTAGTGCAGGTGCAGCTGCCTGCCCTGCAGGCAACCATTGACAGAAGAGCAGCGGCACAGCGTGCTCTCTCCGGCTCCGCCCTCAAAGAACGCGCCGCGATGTGCAGCTTCATGTTGTGGCGCATTCTTAACCCCTAGGATGCCACCCCAAAATCTGCAGTGCACGCACCAATTGAAACCGCCGCCGTACCCGCAAATTTAAAGGGCCGGCGGCGGTTAAAAGAGGCTGGTGGCCGCCGCATTAGCCAGAGGCCCACAACTGGCTCATAAATAGCGGCCCAGCGGGAAAATGCCCGGTTGGGCAGGTTACCAATCCGGGCCTGAAAAGAATGGTCACGTAATCTTTGAGACTCGCCAGTTCCATAAGACGAAACTGAGTCTTGGGATGTATCTGATTGCCCACTCAGAAAGGTGACAGAAATATTAGAAGTTGTACGATGGAAATTGGAGCTATTCATACTTCTCCACAGATAGACCTTCTTGGTCTGGTAGTCTTTAAGGTCTCTATTAAATTTAGTCAACAGATTGTCTTGGATTTTTTTAACCAACAAATCCATGGTTTTATCCAATTCAGATTCAAAAGATTGGATTCTATCAGCTGAACAGCCTTTGCGTATTTCTGAGTCAATAGACTTGTCCAATGTCTCAATCCTCATAGAGTTAAATTTAATTAAGAGCTGTAGAAAGGTCAAAGAGCACATATTACATGCTTCTTCCCCCTTAGCAATAAATTGATCATCTTCAATCGGAAAGGTGGGGATAACTTTCACGTCTTGGGAATACAGGCCGCATCTACTTGCACGGACAACTCCACTCTTAAGACCTTGCCTAGGCATTACAAGGAGTTTCATCAATGTAATGCTGCGCTACTGAGAATTCGGGGCATTGATGCCCTCAATATAAACATAAGGGGTGGTAAATTTTTTAGCCGTCTGGCCCAACTCGAAACCAGATGGATCTGGATGTTAGGCACAATTCACCCAAATGGGTTAAATGAAAATATTTCATATGCCCCGTTTTTGTAGTCCCTGCCTGTTGTGTATCTAGCGTGATCACTATGGCCTATTATTTTAAATTTCTTTTATAATTGTATTATTTTTTTCTTTAGTATTATGAGCATTATCCGATAGCTGTTGGATCTCACGTATCTTGGAGTTATCTGAAGGTCCTTTGAAGATGAATGGATGAAGCTGGTCAAAATGGACTTTTATATCCATTAGCATATATTACCACATGGCCAGGATATTAGCCGTCCTTGGAGACTATGCCATGTATATATTAATATATTTCTTTATATATCGTGATTGCTATACTTGTATATATTTATAGTGTTTGTCTATTCTATGTTGTTCGTGTTTTTGTATGTTTGCATGTATACACGCACACTGATTGAGGCTTTCTCTAGTACAATTTGATGTAATTTCTTATGTTCTATATTGCCGTCTTTGGTGTGTTTTTGTATGCAAGTGCATATATGCAATTGTATGTTATATGCACTAAATATGTCTTGCCTCAACATTATCTGATGTAACATCCTTTTTGCTCCACATCTCCATCTCCAATACTCCTTTTGTGAATATGCACACATGTGTTCACATGTATATCTATATTTATGTATGTATATGTGTACATATGTGTGTACTGGTATGTGTATATATATATATATATATATATATATATATACTGAATAAGGCTTTCCTTATCTGATGCAATATCCTTTCCATTTTATACTGCCACCTTTTTACATCTGTTTGTACAGATACAAATGTCTGTCTATATGGATCCATTTCTGCTTATGGGGTCATTGGTGGTGTTCTGTATGCTTCCAGATATATGGTTCGCCTGATTGTACAGTCATGGCCAAAAGTTTTGAGAATGACACAAATATTATATTTTCACATGATCTGCTGGCCTCTGGTTTTTATGTGTGTTTGTCAGATGTTTTTATCACATACAGAAATATAATTGCAATCATATTATGAGTAGCAAAAGGTTATATTGACAGTTAGAATGAGTTAATGCAGCAAGTCAATATTTGCAGTGTTGACCCTTCTTCTTCAGGACCTCAGCAATTCTCCCTGGCATGCTCTCAATCAACTTCTGGATCAAATCCTGACTGATAGCAGTCCATTCTTGCAAAATCAATGCTTTTATTTTGTCTGAATTTGAAGGTTTTTGTTTGTCCACCCGTCTCTTGATGATTGACCACAAGTTCTCAATGGGATTAAGATCTGGGGAGTTTCCAGGCCATGGTCCCAAAATCTCTGTTTTGTTCCCTGAGCCATTTAGTTATCACCTTTGCTTTATGGCAAGGTGCTCCATCATGTTGAAAAAGGCATTGTTGATCGCCAAACTGCTCTTGGACGGTTGGGAGAAGTTGCTCTTGGAGGACATTCTGATACCATTCTTTATTCATGGCTGTGTTTTTAGGCAAGACTGAGAGAGAGTCTTAGCTGAGAAGCAACCCCACACATGAATGGTTTCAGGATGCTTGACAGTTGGCATGAGACAATACTGTTGGTAGCGCTCACCTGGTCTTCTCCGAATAAGCCGTTTTCCAGATGTCCCAAACAATCGAAAAGGGGATTCATCAGAGAAAATGACTTTACCCCAGTCCTCAGCAGTCCACTCCCTGTACCTCTTGCAGAATATCAGTCTGTCCATGATGTTTTTCCTGGAGAGAAGTGGCTTCTTTGCTGCCCTCCTTGAGACCAGGCCTTGCTCCAAGAGTCTCCGCCTCACAGTGCGTACAGATGCACTCACACCTGCCTGCTGCCATTCCTGAGCAAGCTCTGCACTGCTGGTAGCCCGATCCCACAGCTGAAACACTTTTAAGAGACGGTCCTGGCACTTGCTGGTCTTTCTTGGGCACCCTGGAGCCTTTTTGGCAACAAGGGAACCTCTCTCCTTGAAGTTCTTGATGATGCGATAGATTGTTGACTGAGGTGCAATCTTTCTAGCTGCGATACTCTTCCCTGTTAGGCCATTTTTGTGCAGTGCAATGATGACTGCACGTGTTTCTTTAGAGATAACCATGGTTAACAGAAGAGAAACAATGATGCCAAGCACCAGCCTCCTTTTAAAGTGTCCAGTGGTGTCATTCTTACTTAATCATGACAGATTGATCTCCAGCCCTGTCCTCATCAACACCCACACCTGTGTTAATGGAGCAATCACTGAAACGATGTTAGCTGGTCCTTTTAAGGCAGGGCTGCAATGATGTTGAAATGTGTTTTGGGGGATAAAGTTCATTTTCTAGGCAAATATTGACTTTGCAAGTAATTGCTGTTAAGCTGATCACTCTTTATAACATTCTGGAGTATATGCAAATTGCCATTAGAAAAAAATGAAGCAGCAGACTTTGTAAAAATTAATATTTGTGTCATTCTCAAAACTTTTGGCCATGACTATATATAGCGCAACACCATATTTGAGTATTTGTGCAATTCCCTTAAACTTGCCCTATTCTAAGATGGCGGTTGGTGTATCTCTAGTTATGCGCACGCGCGCTGTCTGTCGGCCCAATTGTGGACTCCTCCTGTTTGATGACGCCGGATCACGTGGGGCCTACGTGTTTCCGGTTCCATCTCAGGGGAGACACTGCCTCTGGCATGACTGGCAGTTTGCACGCCCATGAGACTTCCGGCGGGCGCGATATAAATACATATAGGTTGCGCCCCTTAGCCACGCCCCCTGAGGAAGGAGTTATGTGCTCCGAAACGCGTGTCGGGGTTAGGCAGGTATAACTGCCTCCACCGCTCCCAGGTAATAATATTACAAACTACAAGACCCTAAATATGTTGGATTTGTCATGAGCACTTGCTCTATGATTGTTTTTTCCTTTGTCATATTAGGGAGTTTTGTCAGTCTCCAGCTGCTATTATGAGCACTTGCTCTATGTTTTTTGCTATATTGTGCATTTACCGGTTACTGACACATGTGCCCCTGGACTTCCTAAAAAGGTTTTTATCTTTATTATTGTCCACAATAGCATATAGGGCTGATTATCCTGGGGCTGTGCAGGTGGTGTACCTGGCTTAATATATGCCATTGTGCACGCTTGTCTGTTTTCTTCCCCTATTTCCATGTACCGTATTGTCCATGTTTTATATGTATCTAATATATAAAGCTCAAAGTGTGTAAGTATGTATGTGTGTATGTATGTGTGTATGTCCGGGATAGGCATCCGCACCGTCGCAGCTACAGCCACAAAATTTGGCACAGTCACATGTCTGGACACCGAGAGCGTCCTAAGCTATGTTGTGAGGCGAAATGTTAACCCCGTGCGTTCCAATTAACCTAACAAATTTGCCCCTATCTACATACTGGGGGAAAAAGTGTGTGCGTGTCAAGCCCCGCCCCTCATTATGATGTCATAATGCCCCTATTTGCATACTGGGGAAGCAGTGTGCGTATCAAGCCCCGCCCGTCATTATGATGTCACAATGGTTGCCATGGCGATGCTGATGTCATCATAGGTTGCAAGCCCTGCCGCCGCTCATTATGATGTCATAATGGTTGACTATGGGACGGAGGATGTGTGATGGGTATATGGGCACTGGACTATGGGATGGAGGATATGTTTGACGGGTATATGGGCACGGGACTATGGGATGGCGGATATGTATGATGGGTATATGGGCACGGGACTATGGGATGGAGAATATGTATGATGGGTATATGGGCACGGGACTATGGGATGGAGGATATGTATGATGGGTATATGGGCATGGGACTATGGGATGGAGGATATGTTTGATGGGTATATGGGCATGGGACTATGGGATGGTGGATATGTATGATGGGTATATGGGCACGGGACTATGGGATGGAGGATATGTATGAAGGGTATATGGGCACGGGACTATGGGAAGGCGGATATGTATATGGGCACGGGACTATGGGATGGAGGATGTGTGATGGGTATATGGGCACTTGACTATGGGATGGAGGATATGTTTGACGGGTATATGGGCACGGGACTATGGGATGGCAGATATGTATATGGGAACGGGACTATGGGATGGAGGATGTGTAATGGGTATATGGGCACTGGACTATGGGATGGAGGATATGTATCACAGGTATATGGGCACGGGACTATGAGATGGCGGATGTGTGATGGGTATATGGGCACTGGACTATGGGATGGAGAATATGTATGATGGGTATATGGGCATGGGACTATGGGATGAAGAATATGTATGATGGGTATATGGGCACGGGACTATGGGATGGAGGATGTGTGATGGGTATATGGGCACTGGACTATGGGATGGAGGATATGTATGACGGGTACATGGGCACGGGACTATGGGATGGCGGATATGTATGATGGGTATTTGGGCATGGGACTATGGGATGGAGAATGTGTGATGGGTATATGGGCATGGGACTATGGGATGGAGGATGTGTGATGGGTATATGGGCACTCGACTATGGGATGGAGGATATTTATAATTTGCTATAACTAACCACAATGAGCTACTATGCCCGGGCAGCGCCGGGCTCTTCAGCTAGTTACTAATAAAATATCAATTTTATGGGATTTTTGACTGCTTGTTTCTTTGGTTTGTTCTTTTTAAGATTGCAGTTGTCCTGCTATACTTTAGTCCTAAATCTATATATGGCTGATTTTTTGAACCACCTAGCTATGTAATTAACCAGTTTTTGGTTTCCACATATATTATGTGTACCACAATTGTTTTTTACTATATAGCGCCATAGTGGAGCACACTTACCACGAGCATTCGCTCTGGGCGCCGGGGAGTGACGTCAGCAGTGTGATCACATGACCTGATCACGCTGCTGACGCCAGTACAATTGCTGCCTGGGAGCTGGCGCGGACTCCTTGTCTGCGCCGGCTGTCAGCTTGACAGCCGTCAAAGAGAACAGCCGACTCACAGGGCGGGGAGCGGCAGAACGCAGCCTCCGGGGGGAGACACTGCGGACCGCTGCATTAGGCGCCCCGGACTGCGCCCCCTGCTGGCTGCGCCCGGGGCAACTGCCCCGGCTGCCCCCCCCGGATACACCTCTGACTTCACTGATGAATAAATTCATCTAGGGGTGTAGTGAGTATTTTCAACCCACAGATCGCACTCAACTGCTTAAATACAATAGCTCCAATGTTGTTCCTGAAAATTAGGACCAGTATCCTGTGAATGTCATGTGAGTAAAATGCCATTTTTCTCACGTACCATCCGTATGACATCCATATGCAATCCGATTTTAATATCAGCTTTTACATACAGTAATTCTCTGTGTCATAGATAGATAGAAATATGTCAGAGACAGTGCTTTGCGTGTGTAGTTTTCTGTACTTGTATTTAGCTAATAATTAAATAGAAGAAAAGAATGGCATGGGAGAGCTGATATAAATAGTTTGTGACGGGGTAATAAACATGAAGATTCCCACACAATTAATTTCAGCTCACATCTGTCTACTTAGCCATTACTGGTTATTAAAAAGGGGGACCCCCACCAATAACATAAATCCATCCCACATCCTACGATGATCACCCAACTCTGCTACATCTGGATGGTGTCTAGAACTGTGGAAGAAAAACACTGTATGCACTACTTCAGAAGGTGCACAAGTAGGGCCCTAGACCATACATAGATAATAAAGAAAAACTTGGCACTCAACCTCTAGAACATTTTTAGTGGTTTCTAATGCAGCCAAAATATTTATAGACATTTTGGCCTCACCGGCCTTCATCAGCAGCTACAAACAAGTAAAGTATATACATAAAAATAACTGACAATGGAAATATCATAAAGAAAAATAGTAAAAAAAGAAAAAAACTAAATTGCATAAATAAAGTATATACAAAATGGTCAATCTATAATGAGGCAGGGTAATATCTAGACATATGGTCATGTAAAATAGAAGAACTAGATTTATATAAAATAACATGGAACTTCCTATAAATTGCACAAAATTCAATATATTGTACAGAAATAAAATTATGTAATAGCTGATTGAAAAGAATGAGGAGCATACCAGACTGCAGATTAGAGGATGATCACATTCAGTGTGATATTTAGAGTGACACCTTAGTCTAATGAAAAGTAAAAAAAAAAAAAAGGGGGGGGAGGTGTAAGGTTACTAGACTACATATTAATATAGAATGGCATAGTGAAATTGAGGTGGCCTACCACTTTAAATGGGTCATGCACCTGGCGCTGGGCATGGAGCCTGTATTATATTTATACCTAATAGGGAATATAAGCTGCTGTAAGAAATGGTCCCGATAAATAAAATGCTCAAGTAGCGTTGAAAGGGAAGATACAGGCTCACCTGGGTGGGTGGAGGTGCCAGCATGCAGTCATCAGTGACGCGGTATCCACCACTCATCAGCTGTGAGTAAGCATGTGGGAGCGTTGTATAAGGAAGGAAGGGGTGGGACTAACCATCAGCTATGACCAATAGGCGCCGGGCGGAAGTGGGAAGTGTGGAGGATTGCGTTCCACAAGCGTTCCATGTTGGAGTGCAATAGTGAGAAGAGATAGACTTCATGTGTTCAGAGAGAGGCCTGAGTGGCAATATGCGTTCCAGCGGCCATATTGTAGGTGCATAAAGTTCAGAGAGACATTCCAGCGATCCATGAAAATAGAATAGGTGGTGGCTAATATTCATTGTGGTTAGGGAGATATTTGGAGAAGAGAATCAGAGGACAAGGATCCAGATGGAACAGACAATCAATAAAGGCGGCTCTGTGAAATTATATAGAACAATTAGTAATCGGTATACATAAGAATAGTATCAGAAAAAATATGTCCATCAACAAACAAGTCAATCAATAAACAGAATAAATCAGAGAAATGCTAGTAAATCATAATCACGATTTAAACCACGTGCTGCTAAAGAACCAAGCGTATGAATCCAATATGCTTCATACGCTAGGTGTCTAGAATGGTGACATCAGTACTGTAACTGCTTAGCACATGAGCCGGAACACACTGAGTGTCAGGAACACCGCACTGAACTTGCTCACTGAGCCAATGCGCGTGTCCTGAGTAAAGCGAACTGTTCTCAACGATACCTGTGGAGCGGGCAGCAGCCGGGTAGATGCGTACTTCAGAGCAGCAGGACCTGAAGCACATGACTGCTAGGAGTGTGGCCTAAACTCCAGAGAGCTAGGAGCTGCAAGAGAACTCCTAGCAGGGTAACTGCGAGACAAAGTTACCAAGGGGCATAGACTGGGAGAATAGTCAGGACGTAGTCAATGAGTCACACACAGAGATAGCTGCAAGGTACCAAAGGGGTGAGCAGAGAGTAGTCAGGTCACAGGCAATGAGTCATACACAGAGATAATAACACAGTACAGAATCAACAGGCAAACTCACAACGGGAAAAAGAACCGGGTCAGAATCATATAAACAAGCTATAACAACAAACAGGCACAGGCACACAGGGGTCAGCACACTAGGCCAAAGGCAGAAGTATAACTGGCAGGGATTGAAGCTTCCCAGGGGTTTAAGAAGCTCTCCCAGAACCAGAAAGAGGCCACCATCATTAACCCCATGTGTGCAGGTCAAAACCTGCACTGATCTCCAGACATTACCCCCTGACGTGCAGCTCAAAAACCTGCACTGGGATCATGACAGTACCCCCCTCTCAACGGGGGGCCTCTGGACCCCCAGGCTTCCCCGGGTACTTGGCATGGACAGCCCGAACGAGGCGATCTGCATGTACAGAGCGAGCAGGGACCCATGAGCGCTCCTCTGGTCCATATCCCTTCCAGTGGACCAGGTACTGCAAAGAGCGGTGCACCCGCCGAGAGTCCACAATATGTCCGACCTCACACTCCAATTGACCCTCCACCAGCACTGGAGGAACAACAGACTCAGAGTCCTCTTTGACAGACCCTGCTGGTTTCAACAGAGATTTATGGAACACATTGGATATTTTTAAAGAGGTGGGGAGACGCAACCTATATGCCACTGGGTTGACTATCTCCATAATCTCGTATGGACCAATGAACTTTGGTCCCAACTTAGCTGATGGTACCTTTAAGTTGATGTTACGTGTGGAGAGCCAGACCTTCTCTCCCAGCTGAAACATGTCTCCCGAAGTTCTCTTTTTATCAGCAAAATATTTGTATCTCCCCTGGGACCGAGAGATATCACGCCGGACTTCAGCCCAGAGGTTTTTTAACTGTTGAACGGACCCCTCTGCCCCTGGACAACCGTAATCCACCCGTGAAAACTCGCCAAAATGTGGATTAAACCCATAGTTAATCAGGAATGGGGACATGTTGGTGGACTGACTCACCCGATTGTCAAAAGCGAATTCCGCCAACGGTAACGCATCACACCAATCCTCCTGTCTGGCAGAGGTCAGACACCTGAGAATTTGTTCCAGAGATTGATTGGTGCGTTCTGTCTGACCATTACTCTCCGGGTGATATGCCGACGAGAAGGAGAGTGAGATGCCCAATTTCATACAGAACGCCCTCCAAAATTTGGCCACAAACTGCACACCTCTGTCAGACACAACATTCAGGGCTACCCCATGCAATCGGACCACATGCTGCACAAACAACCTTGACAATGTTTCTGCTGAGGGTAATGCTGCCAAGGGAATGAAATGGGCCTGTTTAGAAAACCTATCTACCACCACCCAGATCACGGTATTACCCCTGGAAGGTGGAAGACCGGTAATAAAATCCATGGAAAGGTGAGTCCATGGCCTATCAGGAACCGGAAAAGGTATGAGTTCCCCAGCCGGTCGGTTATGCGAGCTTTTGGAACGGGCACACATGCCACATGCAGAAACAAAATCCTTGACATCGGACCTTAGTGAAGGCCACCAAAAACCCCTGGCTACTGCCTCTCTAGTGGCTGTGATACCTGGATGAGCACTCAGCCTAGACTCATGAAACTCCTGCACAAGTCTAGGCCGCAACGAATCTGGAACAAACAGTTTATCCCCTGGCCTGGTTGCCGGAGCTAGGGCCTGAGCCCTTAGAATTTCTTGTTCCAACTCAGTTGAGACCCCCCGCTACTACCACCCCTGGGGGAAGAATGGAGGACGGCGGCTCAGGAGGAGACACTGGATCAAAACTTCTGGACAAGGCATCCGCTTTTTGGACCCTGGTCGAAAAGTAATGGAGAACTGAAATCGTGAAAAAAAAGTGACCAGCAGGCTTGTCTAGGAGTAAGCCTCTTAGCAGATTCAAGGTATGCCAAATTTTTGTGATCCGTGACAACCGTGATAGGGTGAGCCGCCCCTTCCAAAAAGTGCCTCCATTCCTCAAACGCCAGCTTGACCGCAAGAAGTACTCTCACGGGCGTATCTGGGGGGGGCAGCCGGGGCAGTTGCCCCGGGTGCAGCCGGCAGGGGGCGCAGTCCGGGCCACCTAATGCAGCGGCCTGCAGTGTCCTCCCTTGTGGCTGTGTTCTGCCGCCCCCCAGCCTGGGAGTCGGCGGTTCTCTGTGTCAGCTGTCAAGCTGACAGCTGGCGCAGAGAAGGTGCGCGTGCCGGCTCCCAGGGAACAAATGTACTGGCGTCTGTATAGACGCCAGTACAATTGCAGCTCTGACCGCCGGGCCAGAGCGACGTCAGCAGCGTGACATGTCATGTGATCACGCTGCTGATGTCACTCCCCGGCGCCCAGAGTGAACGCTCAGCGCTGGTGGTAAGTGTGCTCCAATGTGGAGCTGAAGAAACCACCGAAGATGTGTTAATGTGTGGCGATGGGGTTAATGAGTAGGGATGGGGATTAATGTGTGGGGGTGTTAATGTGTGGGGATGAGGTTAATGGGGGATGGGGATTAATGTGGGGATGGGGTTAATGAGTGGGGATGAGGTTAATGTGGGGATGGGGATTAATGTGTGGGGGTGTTAATGTGTGGCGATGGGGTTAATGAGTGGAGATGAGGTTAATGTGGGGATGGGGATTAATGTGTGGGGGGGTTAATGAGTGGGGATGGGGTTAATGTGTGGGGGTTAATGAGTGGGGATGGGGTTAATGAGTGGAGATGAGGTTAATGTGGGGATGGGGATTAATGTGTGGGGGGGTAATGAGTGGGGATGGGGTTAATGAGTGGAGATGAGGTTAATGTGGGGATGGGGATTAATGTGTGGGGGTGTTAATGTGTGGCAATGGGGTTAATGTGGGGATGGGGATTAATGTGTGTGGGGGGTTAATGAGTGGGGATGGGGTTAATGAGTGGGTATGGGGTTAATGTGTTGGGGTTAATGAGTGAGGATGGGGTTAATGAGTGGAGATGAGGTTAATGTGGGGATGGGGATTAATGTGTGGGGGTTAATGAGTGGGGATGGGGTTAATGTGTGGGGGTTAATGAGTGGGGATGGGGTTAATGTGTGGGGGTTAATGAGTGGGGATGGGGTTAATGTGTGGGGGTCAATGAGTGGGGATGGGGTTAATGTGTGGCGGGTTAATGAGTGGGGATGGGGGTTATTGAGTGGGGGGTTAATGAGTGGGGATGGGGGTTATTGAGTGGGGGGTTAATGAGTGGGGATGGGGGTTATTGAGTGGGGATGGAATTAATTTGTGGAGGGTTAATGAGTGGGGATGGAATTAATGTGTGGGGGGTTAATGAGTGGGGATGGGGGTTAATGTGTGGGGGATTTGGAGTGGGGGGATACATAATGTGTTGGGGGATTTGGGAGTAGGGACGGGGGTTAATGAGTGGGGATGGAATTAATGAGTGGGGATGGGGGTTATTGTTTATTGTTTGGGGGGTTAATGAGTAGGGATGGGGTTAATATGTGGGGGGATTTAGAGTGGGGGGTACATAATGTGTGGGGGTGATTTGGGAGTGGGGATGGGGGGTTATTTAATGTGTGTGAGGGATTTGGAGTGGGGATGGGGGGATTTAATGTGTGTGGGGAGGTTTGAGGACACAGAGTATGTATGAGGAAACAGTATGGGGGTTGGGTGCAGACAGTATGGGGAGCGAATGGCTGAATGTATGTGGACACAGTATGAGTAGTCATGGGTATGTGTGAGCAGACAGTATAGAGAGTGAGGGGGTAAATATATGAGGAGACAGTATGGTGAACAGAGGGATGTTAGAGGAGGGAGGGGAATAGTGTGAGGCCACAGTATATTGCAGACATTTTTATTCAGGAGCATTATAATGACACTTCTATCTTTAAGGGGATCGTGTGGAGATTTGCTACAGAAGACCGGAGAAGATGGAAGTTTGCAGAGACGGCTGTGGATGAGAAAACTCATCATGGGGTCTGGACAAGAAGAAGAAAAGGAGAACGACTCCAGAGACGATGTCATCTATAAGGTACTTGGATGTAAATGTTATTTGTGATACTGACTTATTCTCATGTTTTTATTTGTTAGGAACATTAAAGTGGTTGTCCTGGTTTGTGCTGAGTCTGCAGTCATTCTATGTGACTGCAGACGTCTGAATTCTCACAGTGCTCACTGAACGCTGTCAGGATTCTCTTGTGCCGGTAATATACATACATACGGTCACATGCTGACTAGACGTGTGTGGCCTCAGTCAATGAAAATGAACGGAGTGAGGCCAGGCACGTCTAGTCAGAATGTGGCCAGAAGTATATAAATCACATGCTTGTGCTGACATGACTGTACATCGGCAAGGGGGAATCCTAAAAGTGTGCAGGGCATTAGTTGTGAGAATTCAGAAGCTGCAATGTCAGGATTCAGCTCTGCAGGTTCCAGTAGTCATCACACGGACACTTCACTCATATGCGATTTTCATACTTGACAACGAGCTTCTCTTCCTGCTTTCAGTTTTTTATTGAACATTGAGAGCATTAGGGAGAGCAGCTCGTGGGTACATGGCTAAGGGTGCAAGTCGCATATGTACTTGGTGTGGGGGGGGCGCCGAACCAAATTCTTGCCCCGGGTGCCAGGAAGCCTAGATACGCCTCTGAGTTCTCTTTTGCCTACATCATAGTTTTTCTCAGCTGAGGAGAACTTCTTGGAGAAGAAGGCACAGGGTTTGAGATTGGTAAGGGTGGCCGAACCCTGGGACAGCACAGCCCCCACCCCCACTTCAGAAGCATCCACCTCCACAATGAATGGTTTGGACGGGTCTGGTTGTACCAACACCAGGGCAGACATGAAACATTTCTTAATCGCTGAAAAGGACTCCTTAGCGAGTACAGACCAATTTTTTACATCAGCGCCCTTCTGGGTAAGATCCGTGAGTGGTTTAACCACTTGTGAGAAACCTTTAATGAATCTCCGGTAATAGTTCGCAAATCCTAAGAAGCGCTGGAGCCTCTTGAGATCTCGAGGCTGAACCCAGTAAGCGATCGCCAGCACCTTCTTAGGATCCATACGAAACCCCTCACAGGACACAATCAACCCCAAAAAAGACAGTTCCTGTACAGAAAACGAACATTTTTCCAATTTAGCGAACAATTGGTTCTCCCTGAGTCTCTGGAGAACTGTCCTTAGATGTTGCAAGTGAGATTGACTGTCCAGGGAATACACCAAAATGTCATCCAAATAAATAATAACAAAACGGCCTATCAGGTCAGAAAACACAACATTGATGAAATTCTGGAAAATAGCGGGTGCATTAGTTAACCCAAACGGCATAACCAGGTTCTCAAAGAGTCCTTCTGATGTGAGGAATGCAGTTTTCCACTCGTCCCCTTCCCGTACCCTTATCAGATTGTAGGCTCCCCGCAGATCTAACTTGGAGAACCATTGGGCCACTGCTAACTGGTTACATAAGTCTGGGATGAGGGGAAGCGGGTAAGTGTTCCTAACCATTATCTTGTTAAGTTCTCGAAAGTCGAGGCACGGCCGCAAACCACCATCTTTTTTCTTCACAAAGAAGAATCCTGCTGCCACAGGTGACACAGAAGGCCTGATATGCCCTTTGCGGAGACTCTCAGCTATGTACTCCTTCATGGCTTGGCGCTGAGGCCCAGACAAATTGAACAATCGAGCCTTATGTAACTTGGCTCCGGGTACTAAATCAATGGCACAATCGTAGGGTCTATGTGGTGGCAGCACCTCAACCTCACTTTCGGAAAAAACGTCTTCGAAATCCTTCAGGTACTCCGGAATACCTTCCAGACCAACAGACGATACAGACAGGGATTTAACAGTGTTAACAATATGTCCCAGGTTATCACATTTATCATTGCATCCCCATTGAATGATCTCCCCTGTAACCCAATCAATGGTAGGATTAAGGCGTTGAAGCCAAGGCATCCCCAGTACCAGTCCTGCAGGCAAGTTATCTAGCACAAGACAACTTAGTTTTTCCACACGAGTGGAACCCACTTTTTGAGAAAAAAGTTCAGACCTGCAACAGATACCGCCCTGGGTAAGAGGAGACGAGTCAATTGCCACAAGTTTAACAGGATCCTGAAGCCTGACTGTCCCTATCTTATTGAGAGTCATAACTTTGGTATCAATCAGATTCACAGCAGAACCACAGTCAACAAAAGCAGTAGTCTGAACAGGACCATAACCAAGTTCCAGTTCCACCTGCAGCACCATTTTTGCACATGAGGAAAATTGTGCCTGAAGGTCTGGGTAGCCTCCTCGACTACTACCCAGACCTAGTCATTTCCCGCCATCTTGGAGGATGACAGACAGGAGGGGCAGTCCTTCTTCCAGTGTCCGGATTCCCCACAATAGAAGCACAACTGCTTCTCCCGGCGGCGTCTTCTTTCTTTTTCCTCACAGGTGACAGTGCTCACCTCCATAGCCACAGGAAGAGTCTGGGTCTTATCTCCACTGAAGAATAATGGTGTTTCCTGTTGCATAATGCCTCTAGCCCGCAGTCTGCGATCCATGCGAACCACTTGGGTCATGGCATCCTCCAGGGAGTCAGGCAGAGGATGGAGTGCCAAAGCATCCTTCAGACGCTCACACAGGCCTCTGTGGAACAGCCCCCGAAGGGCGGCATCACTCCAGGAAATCTCGGCTGCCCAACGTCTGAATTCAGTACAGAACCATTCGGCCGAGTGCTCCCCCTGACAGACACTCATCACCTTGTCCTCAGCCAACCGCACTCTATCATGCTCATCATAAATAAGCCCTAAGGCTTCAAAAAACGCATCCACAGACATTCTCTCAGGGGCAGAAGAGGAAAGCGAAAATGCCCAGGCTTGTGGGGCCCCCCTAAGCAGGGACATAACTACCCCCACCCTCTGTTTCTCATCCCCAGAGGAGCGGGGTATCAAAGAGAAAAAGAGCTTACAGCCCTCCTTAAATGCCCTGAAATCATCTTTGTTACCAGAAAACGTATCTGGCAATTTAACCGGGGATTCGGGTGGGACCAAAATGACATCTCTATTCCCCACCTGCTGGAAGCCTGCGGAAAGTACCCCTGAACTGAGTCCTCAACCCACCGTTGAGACTGGGCCAGAGCTTGGTGTTCCAAACTAAGCTTCTGCAGTGACTGAGTCAAGCATTTCACCTGCTCAGATAAAGCACACATTGGGTCCATGCTGCAGAAGTGAGGAGAGAAAAAAAAATTGCAGGCCAGTTATAATGTCAGGAACGCCACACTGAACTTGCTCACTGAGCCAATGCGTGTGGTCTGAATAAAGCGAACTGTTCTCAACGATACCTGTGGAGCGGGCAGCAGCCGGGTAGATGCGTACTTCAGAGCCGCAGGACCTGAAGCATGTGACTGCTAGGGGCGTGGCCTAAACTCCAGAGAGCTAGGAGCTGCAAGAGAACTCCTAGCAGGGTAACTGCGAGACAAAGTTACCAAGGGGCATAGACTGGGAGAATAGTCAGGACGTAGCCAAGGAGTCACACACAGAGATAGCTGCAAGGTACCAAAGGGGTGAGCAGAGAGTAGTCAGGTCACAGGCAATGAGTCATACACAGAGATAATAACACAGTACAGAATCAACAGGCAAACTCACAACGGGAAACAGAACCGGGTCAGAATCATATAAACAAGCTATAACAACAAACAGGCACAGGCACACAGGGGTCAGCACACTAGGCCAAAGGCAGAAGTATAACTGGCAGGGATTGAAGCTTCCCAGGGGTTTAAGAAGCTCTCCCAGAACCAGAAAGAGGCCACCATCATTAACCCCATGTGTGCAGGTCAAAACCTGCACTGATCTCCAGACATTACCCCCTGACGTGCAGCTCAAAAACCTGATCATGACAGATCATGACAGACAGTAGCATGTGAATCCAATTCCTGCGAAGGGCGCTGACATCACTAAGTTTATTGTAGTTCATAGCCGATGAACTGCGGTAACTTACAGGCATCACCGTTGGCAGCCTGAGAAAGTTCTCACTGGATTTTATTTGGGTGGAGGTAACCAAGTTACTTTTTTAGATAATTTGTAGCAGGATGTCTGTGAGAATATACAGCCAACACCCACAGGATTTGCTCCCATTGGCGGCCACTGTTCACTTATTCCTCAGTGATGTAAAAAAACTAGTGCTAAGGGATAAAGTTCTTTAATGATGGCCATTAGAAAGCATATAATATCAGTGGGGTTTATTTGTCTTTCTTAAAAAATTGTTAATAGTGACTTGTAGGCCAATGAATTTTTGTGTATTCAATTTGGGTGACATGAGGAACTATAGAAGATGCAGAATTATTAACCATGACTAATTTGAAAATTCCACCCACAATACTGCTATCTCATTGGATTTCCTGTATGGTAATCTGCAATGGATTTCCAATATTTTCTAATATTGCTTCCATCTATTGAGCATGATCAGTTTATGTGGAATGATGACCACTTCTTCGTTCATATGTTACACTATTAGTTGGTCATTTTACCCAAAATGTAAGACTAACAGATCAACCTCTTTTATCCATTGACATTACTGTCTGCATGAAGAATACATGACTTGGATATTAAGATATTTCCATTATCTAGTAACAAAACACCAAACTACAGGATATAGGATGTATGGTATATCGAGCTACACACAGATAATAAAAATAGAAAACCACTTTTATGACTTCCCTTTGTATTTAATTGTAGAGATTCGCTTTGCTTCTGTACTTTGGATTCAGCATGCAGATTTTTATTGCATGCATCAATGTAATCATCTTGAAAAAAACATGTCAAGGTGCTTTCACTGACTTGATTTTGCATCTCAAATAAAACTACTAGGTGCTACATGATACTTTAGGTACTGTGCAATTTGCTAACAAAAACGTGTAGTGCTAGCTTGGGGTTTTGATGCCTACTCACTATTTTACCTAATCTGTCAGTATAAAGGCTGTATGTGATACTGTCTCCTGGTTACTGCTCCAATAAAGATAGGGACACCTTCAGCTCATTATAGTGCTAGCTCATCAAAATGAGAGATGTCTTGCTTCATATTACATGCTACTTGAGAGGGCAAAGGGTTAAATGGCTCAGGGTGCAAGCAGTATCGGATGTGACCCTCTGGTCAAGAAAAGGTTTATATTGTTAACAATAAATGTCATTTTGTAAGTAATGACTGCAGATTCAGTAAGAGAATATCAGCTGAAATTGGATACATTTCTTGATGAAAAAGCACATTGGATTTACAGGAATCTGAAGGTTATGTCTTCTACTTTCCTCAAACCAAGGAGCTTTCTTCACACAAAGAATGGATTTTTTTTATCACTAGACACCTCCTTCAGATCACTTATCTTCATTTACTCAAAAAGATAATGTGCATTGGGTGGGAAATAATGAACCTAAGCTAAGAAATTATTCAGAGGCATTATTAAAGAAAGGTGCCTCTGCAAAGTAAAGCCCCCGTTACACACTGCGATATCGCTAGCAATATCGCTGTAAAGTCACCGATTTTGTGACGTTGCAACAATATTACTAGCGATATCGCTGCATGTGATACTTACCTCCGACCGGCTCCCCCGCTGGTTATCGCTGATCGCGCGAGAAGCTGCTGGACCATTCCTCGTCGGCCACTTCCTGCGGCGCTTCCTGTGGCGCCGACGAGCGACGCGTGGAGCCGGGCGGGAGGACGCAGGATCGCCGCGTCTGACAGGTAAGTAGCGATCCCCGTCCCCAGCAATGTCGCTGGTGAGATCTGCCTGTGTGGCAGCTCACTAGCGACCACCTAGCGATGCACCAGCGATCCTGACCGCGTCATATCGCTGGTCGGGATCGCTGGTGAGTCGCTAGGTGTAACGGTACCCTAAGCCTTGCATCTTCAACAGGGGTCTAGTTGTGGCCATAGCAGATTCTGCAGGTGACAGATTATGGCTCAATTCATTAAGACTTGTGTCTCATATGCCAGTCTTAATGATGGGCGTGCAGGAGTAAGATGAGCTGGGTTCACATAGCTTTTGCTATTATGTTCAGTGTCTCCGTTGGGGCTTAGCGTCCCATTACATTTAGCGATGCACCAGCGATCCCGACAACAATACGACCTGGTCAGGATCGCTGATGCATTGCTAAATGGTCACTAGTGAGCTGCCAAACAGGCAGATCTCACCAGCGACGCAGCAACGATAATCGATCTGTCGGTGGTCGCTGTTACCTTTCACATACCGCAGCGATGATGACGACTTCCGCCTGCGTCCATGCGTCCTGCGTCGCCAGCGATGTCGCTCGTCGGCGCCGAACACAGCGATGCGCGCAGGCCAGCGGGACGACAACAATCAGAAAATGGCCTGGGACATTCGAGCACGATCAGCTCATTAGTAAGGAGGTTCTGCTGTAGAGAGAGAGACGGTAGAAAGGCTCCAGAGAGGACTGACAGTTGAGGCGGTCACGGGGGGTGGCCCAGAGGACACTAGCCGTAGACGGTCTGGGGGCAACAAGCGGACGGCGTACTTGGAATGGTGAAGCGCTGTGGTGGATGGGCAGCCACAGTGAGAAGAGCCACAAAGGACGCCACGACGACAAAAATAAGAAGTGAAGATACCCGGGTCTGTGAACAAAAGAAGTGTGAAAGTCCTGTGGTGAATTGCAGTGGTCGTAAGAGAATAAAAACGGACCTGTTGAATACAACCCCTCAGTCTCATGTCTGTCAGCAGCAAGAATTGGGTCACCTCCCATTCCTGTTGGACCACTCTTTCACCTATCCTACACATGGAGGAGGATATGTGGGTAGATGTTTTCTGAATTTGAGGACAAGCCTTGTGAGGCCCAAGAGCAAATTAGTAAGTACAATCCCTTTATAATATTACTCAGCTATGCAACACCTGTTAACATCAGAACACTACCTAATTATATCTGCTTTGATTGTACCAATATTTGGCACAATACTGAGTTAAAACTTCATACTTATCATGCCAGATTATAGTGAAAAGAACTTTTTAGATTACCAAAGCAGATTTTAAACATTAAATATAAATGTGTATGTTTGTTTGCAGTGAATGATGTCATGAGACGCTGGCGCAGTGTGAGGGGCCAGTACTGGCGTGAACAACAGCAGCGTGCCAGGAGTGGGGATGCAGCACCCACAAAAAGAAAGTATATATACTGTGACAGGCTTTCTTTTCTGGCTCTCGTTCTGGACCTGAGACCGTAAGTGCATGCATCACACCATATTTTAAACATAAAGATTTTAGATTCACATCTAATTTTTTGTTTTTTAAACATTCAATTAAAACAGAACTCAATCCAACCTAACTGAGAGGGAGACAACCGCTGACTCAGAGGCTCCTATAGATCCAGTCGGGGAAGGTGAAGAGGTGGCTGTCCCATCATTTGCACTTCCAGCTGCATCCTCACACAACCACCACCAGCACTGGCATCAGAGGAACAAGAGGAACATCCAGAGGAGGACCAGGGAAACAGCAGCAGCTCTACCATGCCTCTGGACACCTCACCCCAGGCTGCTGACATCCCACGCCTTGGTCGACCAAGGATAGACACTACAGCCTCTAGCGCCAGGAGGCACGTGGATACAGGTGTCTTAAATTATTTGGCCAGGGTAGCACACGATGATGGGCAGGAAGCAACCTGGCCCGTTACCTCCGTCCAATACCCCGGGAGGTCAGGCTGCGTGCCTGTGGAGCAATTCAAATATTAATTGATGCCTGCACACCCCCCCAATGACCCCAACCCAGTTTTTGAATATTTGGAATGCTGGCAACTCTCAACCAGAAACCAGCTTCAAATGCCGGGAATTTCCCTAGTGCAGGCTCAATCAGTATCTGAGTCACCTCCTCCCCGTGTGTCAGCACCACAGCCACATCCCCCCCAAACACTACATTGGCCTACGCAGGGCCAAATGTCAGGCTACAATGCACCTACCCAATATGGCCACTTGATCAGACCCTCTGTTGGAGGCTGGTCCTAACATGGGTATGGTCGACATGGCCATATTGGGGGGTATGAACCACGTGGATACTCCAATCACCAGGACTATCTTCTCGAGTATCAAAGCTCACATTTTTTGCCTCTACAACAGGATCCTGCCCAGATCCACCATCCGAGGGCGTCATATGTTAATCCTCAGAGTGAGTTTCAAGTTGTACCTCTAATGCAGCAAACCGGGAAAGCTGCCCTTCCGCCATCACCACCCCCAACGTACCATAACTTATAATTTCTGTTTATTACATTTTTATTTTTGGTTTAACTCTAATTTATTATTTTTGTTATGCTAATTTTTTTTGTTAGTTGTCCCATTTGGATTGGGCAAAGAAACAATATGGTGATAATATTGTTTTGTCTTTTGACTTAGTCTAGCTTTTGAGTAAAAACAGTTTGAACAAACTGACTAATGTGTAATGTTCTGACTAAATGGTTAATCTTTGCATTTATACATTTGCAACATTATAAGGGAAAAAATGCACACACTTGAAACCCCAAAATTAGTTTAATTACACTACATAATTCAAAGTTACAACATAGAAATAGCATTGTGTTGCCATGGAGTAGCTCCCTCCGGTGTAACAAAATAATTTGTAAAATCATCCCACACTTTTAACCCCTTTCCTTCATTGGACGTAATATTCCTTCCATGTGCCCTGGGCCCTAATTACCATGGACGGAATATTACGTCATAGAGATAAGCGGCGCCCATGTGGTGAGCGCCGTTTATCGCGGCCAGGTGTCAGCTAATTATCATAGCTGATACCCGGCGCAATGTGTCAGGGGCAGTCACGGACCGCCCCCGACACGCTAACCCCTTGTACACCGCGATAAAACACGATCACGGTGTACCGGGGGTTAAAGGGAAGCATCGGCAGGGAGGGGGCTCCCTCCGTGCTTCCCTGAGCCCCCCACGGCAGCACAATGTGCAGCGCTGCTGCGGGGGGCTCCTTTCCTGCAGGTACCCGGATCCAATATGGCGGCGTGGACCTCCGGGGGCCTGCAGGAAGCTGGCTTCCTCACTGCCCGCAGAGCGCAGGCATGAGGAAGCCTGCAGCAGTGCCTGTGACAGATCGCTGATCTGTCACAGCGATTTGTGATGTGACAGATCAGCGATCTGTCACATGACAGTTATGTCCCCCCTGGGACATTGTAATAAAGTTAAAAAAAAAAAAAAAGTGTAAAAATAATTTTTAAAAAATCGCTAAATAAATTAAAAAAAAAATATTCCCCAATAAATTCATTTTTTGGAAATAAAAAAAACAAAACAATAAAAGTACACATATTTGGTATCGCCGCGTCCGAAACGACCCACCCTATAAAACTGTCCCATTAGTTAACCCCTTAAGTGAACCCCTTAAAAAATAAAAATAAAAAACAAAGCAAAAAATAATGATTTATTATCATACTGCCGAACAAAAAGTGCAATAACACGCGATCAAAAAAATGCATATAAATATCCATGGTACCGCTGAAAACGTCATCTTGTCCAGCAAAAAATGAGCCATCATACAGCATCATCAGCGAAAAAATAAAAAAGTTATAGCTTGCAGAATAAAGCGATGCAAAAATAATTATTTCTTATATAAAATTGTTTTCATCGCATAAAAGCGCCAAGACATAAAAAAAGACATAAATGAGGTATCGCTGTAACCGTACTGACCCGAAGAAGAAATCCGCTTTATCAATTTTATCGCAAGTGGAACGGCGTAAACGCACCTCCCAAAAGAAATTCATGAAACGCTGGTTTTTGTAAATTCTGCGTCCCAAAAAACGAAATAAAAAGCGATCAAAAAATGTCACATGCCCGAACATGGTACCAATAAAAATGTCAACTCGTCCCGCAAAAAATAAGACCTCACATGACTCGGTGGGTCAAAATATGGAAAAATTATAGCTCTCAATATGTGGTGATGCAAAAACTATTTTTACAATAAAAAGCGTCTTTTAGCGTGTGACAGCTGCCAAATATAAATACCACCATAAATAGTAAAGCAAACCCCCCGATATCACCCCCTTAGTTAGGGAAAAATAATAAAATTAAAAAAATGTATTTATTTCCATTTTCCCATTAGGGTTAGAGCTAGGGTTAGGGCTAGGGATAGGGGTGTGTTGGGGTTAGGGTTGGAGTTAGAATTGGGGGTTTCCACTATTTGCGCACATCAGGTGCTCTCCAAACGCAACATGGCGTCTGATCTCAATTCCAGCCAATTCTGCGTTGAAAAAGTCAAATGGTGCTCCTTCCCTTCCCAGCTCTGCCTTGCACCTAAACAGTGTTTTACCCCCTGATATGGGGTATCAGCCTACTCAGGACAATTTGCAAAACAACTTTTGGGGTCCTGTTTCTCCTGTTGCCCTTAGGAAAATAAAAAATTGGCAAAAATATCATTTTTGTGGAAAAAAAATACGATTTTTATTTTCACGCCTGGGCGTTATAAACTTCTGTGAAGCACTTGGGGGTTCAAAGTTCTCACCACACATCTAGATAAGTTCCTTGGGGGGTCTAGTTTCCAAAATGGTGTCATTTGTGGGGGGATTCCACTGCTTTGGTACATCAGGGGCTTTCCAAACGCGACATGGCATCCGATCTCAATTCCAGCCAAAAAAGTAAAATGGCGCTGCTTCCCTTCCGAGCTCTGCCATGCGCCCAAATAGTCGTTTACACCCACACATGGGGTATCAGCGTACCCAGGACAAATTGCACAATAACTTTTAGGGTCCTGTTACCCTTGAGAAAATAAAAATTGGGGGTGAAAAGATCATTTTGTGGAAAAAAATATGATTTTTTAATTGTACCGCTGTACGTTATAAACTTCTGTGAAGCCCTTGTGGGTTCAAAGTTCTCACCACATATCTAGATAAGTTCCTTGGGGGGGGTCTAGTTTCCAAAATGGGGTCACTTGTGGGGGTTTCCACTGTTTAGGTACATCAGGGGCTCTCCAAACGTGACATGGCGTCCGATCTGAATTCCAGCCAATTTTGCATTGTAAAAGTCAAACGGCGCTCCTTCCCTTCTGAGCTCTGCCATGCGCCGAAACAGTGGTTCCCCCCACATATCAGGTATCAGCGTACTCAGGACAAATAGCACAATAATTTTTGCAGTCCAATTTCTCCTGTTACCCTTGGTAAAATAAAAAAAATTGAACCTGAAGTATTTTTTTTGTGAAAAAAAGTTAAATGTTCATTTTTTTTTTAAATATTCAAAAAATTCCTGTGAAGCACCTGAAAGGTTAATAAACTCCTTGAATGTGGTTTTGAGCACCTTAAGGGGTGTAGTTTTTTGAATGGTGTCACTTTTGGGTATTTTCTATCATATAGACCCTTCAAAGTGACTTCAAATGAAATGTGGTCCGTAAAAATAAAATGGTGTTGCAAAAATGAGAAATCGCTGGTCAACTTTTAACCCTTATAACTTCCTAACAAAAAAAATTTTGGTTCCAAAATTGTGCTGATGTAAAGTAAACATGTGGAAAATGTTACTTATTAAGCTTTTTGTGTGCCATATCTCTGTGATTTAAGGGCATAAAAATTCAAAGTTGGAAAATTGCGAAATTTTCAAAATTTTCGCCAAATTTCCATTTTTTTCACAAATAAACGCAAGTTATATGAATGAAATTTTACCACTAACATGAAGTACAATATGTCACGAGAAAACAATGTCAGAATCATCGGGATTCATGTTAAAAAGTTAAAAATTCTGTGCCGTTAGTCCAGGCCTCTGCGGGGATAGGGCCTCATTACGTGACATGTTAACTGAAATGCCTCATCAGAAACCATAACATATGGCACAGCATCCATTATGGACCCTGGTAGATGACGTGGGGGTGGTAGGTCCAACTGATTAATGCGCAGCCGCCGACCCATAATGGAAGAATTGAAGACTCTGGAGTCTCCAGTTCTATCATAGGCCCCAATATCTACAATTATAAACCTGTAGCGACTGTCAACGACCAGGGCCAAGAACACTGCAGAAAAGTACTGTTTATAATTATAGTATTGGGACCCTGAGTTTGACGGCTTACACACACGGATGTACTTCCCATCCAGCGCTCCAATACAGTCTGGAAACTGGCACGTCTCCTTAAAATTATGGGCTATCCACAACCAGTCATCCATTTTTGGCTCAAGAACGACCACTTTATGAAGTCGTGACCATATTTCGGAGCAGGTAGACCGGACTATGCCTGATATTGTTGATTTTCCTATTAAAAATTAATGATGCAGTGCCGCATAGGAAAGGCCAGTTGCCAGTTGTAAGGAAGCTAAAAGTAAAATGAAAAATAAAATCAGATAACATTCGACATAACAAACCAATTTCACATTCATCAAAGTTATATGCTGTACCTAACAAGCCATGCCATAACAACATTAAAATACTTGCAATGGCTTTGGGGTTGCAAAAATAGACAAATATTATGATTAATCACGTGTTGTATTTTGACATTTAAAAACAAAAATTATAAAAAAGGTATTATAAAAGGAGAGATACAGGGCGCATCCACTGTGTGAAATCCGTATAAAACAATTAAAATTGTGGAACAGTAAGGAAGGTGCTCACCTATTGGGGTTGTGAGAAAGTCACAACACCCATGAACGCTTAAGAAGCAGCAGCAAGTCTGCACAGGGTCCTAGGACAGAATTGCAGAAATGACGTGGAAGTGCAATAAGGTTGGCTCACTTCGATCTGCCCTGATGAAGTGAGCCAGCAGGCTCAGGAAACGCGTTGGCTGAATAAAGAACCCTTTACTCTACCAGAAGCAAGCGCAGTCCTTATTGCACTTCCACGTCATTTCTGCAAAAAAGGTATTATGGAAGAAAAAAAAATACGGCAGTTTGGAAACATCACCAACATAGAGGAGGAGGAAATACATACCGTAATGTAAGGATAAGGCGCTCCTCGGCAGAAATACACTTGCACATCCTGGTGTCCTTAAAGGTGATCCCAGGGCGCACTATCGCCAACAAAATATCAAAGGTGGCAAGGCTCATCCGACAATATTGGAAGAACTTGTCAGGATGGGTCCGCAGAGATGCATAGAGACAGTGGAAATGGCCTTTAGTGAGGCGTTGCCTCAAAAGCGGATGTACCCACATTCGTCTCCGCCTCCTTGGATCCACAATCACTGGGTATGGCTCCCCAAAGCATTGTGACAAAACTCAGTTGTAAAGCACCTGCACAGTTGTGTTGAAAGTAAGCCTCTGTCAAGGATAGCAAGAGTGGACCCTCTGGGTCGTGGTACCGAGATCCCTGGAGCGAGCTGGCCAGGTGGTACCGACCCCTATACAGGGACCGTTAGGAGCAGGCCCGAAGGAGTCGGATACCGCGACAGCTGATGCCAAGAGGGGCGGCTCAAGAGAGGAAAAAACTAGACTGGGGGTCAGGAGAAACCGGAGTCAGGAGCGACTAGAGTCTGGAGTGACCGGAGTCAGGAGCAACCGGAGTCAGGAGTGACCGGAGTCAGGAGTGACCGGAGTCAGGAGCGACCGGAGTCAGGAGCGACCGGAGTCAGGAGCGACTAGAACGGGGCCAGAGTACCGTACAGGAAGGCACACGATAATCAGGCGCCTTCAAGAAGGAGGAATTGCCTGATATACCCCGTGCTGGCACCCAATTGGAGATCACTCCACTGAGAAGGTGCTGAAGGGGTTAAGAAGGGATGTGAGTGCGCGCCCGCAGCCTAAGGTGCATATCTGAAGGCAGAGCAGGACGGAAGCAGGAGGGAGGAGAGAGACCATGCTGGAGTCCCCGGGCGGCAGGACGGGAGGCAGGAGGCACAACTCAGCGCCGGGCAAGGTGAGCAGAGGGCCGGGGAAGGCTGTGGCAGTAGCGGCAGAGGTGGGCACCAGTATGGGAGCTGGCGCCGGCATAATAGCCGACGCCAGCGTGACAGTACCCCCCTTATGTCTCCTCCTCTTGAGATTGATCAAGAATCTGCTTAGAATGCGAGGAGCATTAACATTTTCTTGAGGTTCCCAAGACCTCTCCTCAGGACCGAACCCTTTCCAATCAATAAGGAAGTGGGTCTTTCCCCTAATCTTCTTCATGGCCAGAATATCTCTCACTTCAAAGACGTCATCGGCCCCTACAGACTGAGGAACAACGGGAGGCGCAGAACAAAATTGATTGAGGATGACCGGTTTCAGGAGCAAGACATGGAAGGCGTTAGGGACCCGGAGTGAAGCAGGCAGCCTCAATTTATAGGCCACGTTGTTGATGCGTCCAAGAATCTCAAAGAGAACAATGTACCGGGGGCCCAGCTTATAGGAAGGGATTTTCAAGCGGATGTGCTTGGTTGACAGCCAGACTTTGTCCCCTGGACGGTATGGTAGAAGATCCCTCCTCCTCTTATCAGCATGTCTTTTCATCCAGGCTGTGGCTAGTATGAGAGCCTCCTTGGTCTTCCTCCAGACTTGAGTAAACTCTTGGGAGAGGACATCGGCAGCGGGTACACCAGAGGATGAAGATACTGGAAGGGGTACTCCAGGGTTCTGACCCGAGACCACAAAAAATGGGGACTTGGTGGTAGACTCATTAGAATGATTGTTATGGGCGAACTCAGCCCAAGGAAGAAGATCGACCCAGTTGTCTTGATGGGCGTTAGAAAAGTTCCGCAGGTAGGAGGTCAACACCTGGTTAACTCGCTCGACTTGCCCGTTGGTCTGTGGGTGATAAGCGGAAGAGAAATCCAGAGCTATGCCCAAAAGTTTACAAAGCGCTCACCAGAAGTGGGAGGTAAATTGTACCCCGTGGTCAGACACAATCCGATGAGGAAGCCCGCGCAATCTGAAGATCTGATGAATGAAGGCTTTTGCCAGTTCAGGAGCCGTGGGCAAGCCAGGTAACGGAACAAAATGGGCCATTTTGGAAAACCGATCGACTATGACCAGGATGGTCGTGCAACCGGAAGAGCGGGCTAAATCGGTAACAAAATCCATGGCGATATGTTGCCATGGAGCTTCGGGGACAGGTAACGGATGAAGGAGGCCGGAGGGCAACCTTCTAGGTACCTTGTTCCTGGCGCAAATTAAGCAAGAAGTCACGAAATCCAACACATCTTGGTGGAGAGACGGCCACCAGTAATAACGCGAAACCGGAGCAAGAGTCTTCTTGGCGCCTACATGTCCAGCGATTTTGGAGGAGTGACCCCAGCGTAGTACTTCTACCTTTTTGCCTTGCGGGATGAAGGTTTTGCCGGGCGGCACGGTACGAAGACTCACGGGAGCTACCGTGATGAACCAGGCAGGATCGATAACATGTGACGGAGCCTCCTCCACTTCGGGTGACTGCAGAGACCGGGAGAGTGCATCTGCTTTGGTATTTTTGTCACCGGGTCGAAAGTGGAGCTCGAAATCTAAGCGAGAGAAAAACAATGACCACCGGGCTTGTCTGGAGTTAAGTCTTTGAGCCGACTGGAGGTAGGCCAGGTTTTTGTGGTCTGTGAATATTATGAAGGGATGGACTGCCCCTTCCAGAAGATAACGATAAAGATAAAGATATTGTCAGGAATCGAACCCGGAACCTCTTGTCTGCTGGCCAGCAGCTCAGCCATCTGAGCTATGCAGCTGCTTGGAAGATCCCATGTGAAACCAGATACCAGTGATTCTTGTTCTTGATCAGCTCCACCCTGTGCTCTCCTAATTGGCCCATTGATTGCTAATTGCCCACCCTATATAACCTCAGCCAGTACACTTCCTCATGCGTGATTATTGTGCTTCCAGCCTGTAGTCAAGCTCCTTCTCCTGCTGCTGCCTCATCTGCTAAGTATCGCTGATCCCGTGTACCGACTTCTGGCTTTTCCTCTGACTTCGTTATCCGCCTGCACCATCTGCTAAGTATCGCTGATCCTGTGTACCGACTTCTGGCTTTTCCTCTGACTTCGTTATCTGCCTGCTCCATTGCTAAAGTATTGCTTATCCAGTGTACTGACTTTCGGCTTCACCTGACTACGCTTCCTGCCTTGCTCCCTCTAGTGGTTGCAATAACACCGGCTCCAACCTGAACCAGATTGTGACAGAATAATCACGCGCCAAAATGGAGTCCGTTGTAGCCACCCTGACAAAACAAGTTTCTGAACTTCAAAGTTTTTGTATCACTTACCAAGAAAAATATTCTAAACTACAAACAGTAGTATCAGGCCTACAAAAGGAAATAATTGAACTACAAAGGCAACTTCTTGACATGCGCAATTCAAGCCCAGAATCAAACACACGAATGCCGCTGCCTGCAAAATTCAGTGGGGATCGTCAGCAGTACCGAGGATTCCTCAACCAATGCCGGATATACTTCCAAATGCAACCTGCTCCATTTACCAGCGATAGGAAGAAAGTATTTTTTCTGATTAATCTCCTGACTGATGAAGCTCTTGCATGGGCCTCACCATATGTGGAAAAGAACTATGACATCCTTAATAACTTAGATTCCTTCATCACAGCTATGAATCAAGTTTTTGATGATCCAAACCGTTGTGCCACAGCAGAAACCAAATTGCATAATTTACGCCAAGGACGACGCTCGGTCGCTGAATATACATCAGAGTTCCGTCGCTGGGTGGCCGACACCACATGGAACTCCGCGGCCCAGAGAAGTCAGTTTCGACGAGGATTATCAGAGTCAGTAAAGGATGAGCTTGCCAGGGGCGAAACCCCTGATCAGTTGGAAGACTTTATTCACCTATGTGTTCGAATAGACCAGAGGCTCACCGAGCGGAGAAAGGAGAGACTTCGAGTACTGGAAAATAACCCTGCCTTTTCTTTCTCTTCGTCTAATCATGAACAAAAGACGCAAAGTGTGTCTGAACCGATGCAAATCGATGTTATTCGAAAACCGCTCTCAGCACAAGAAAAGCAGAGGCGACGGGCTGAAAATTTATGTCTCTATTGTGGGGGCTCAGGTCATTTCGCCATCAATTGTCCTAATAAAAGGACTATAGCCTTCATAAGCGACATGACTGCAAGCGATACAGACCTCTCCCAACAGCCATACCCTAGTATGCAGAAAATTTCATCAGTAACGCAGGAGAAAAACAAGATGTGTGCATCATCATCTCATTTTGTCATTCCCATTCAGGTCATAATGGGCAACCAAACAGTACGATGTTCGGCCTTGTTAGATTCTGGAGCAGGAGGGAATTTTATGGACTTAAAATTCACATTGGATAATAATATTTCAAGCAGAACTAAATCCATACCAATCGAAATGGAAACGGTGGACGGATCACCCTTATCTTCTGGACCTGTTACTCATGAGACGATTGAACTTGAGATTTGTATGGAACCTGATCATCACGAAACTGTCAGTTTCCATCTGATTTCCTCTCCAAAATTTCCCGTTATCCTAGGAGTTCCCTGGTTCTCAACTCATAACCCCTCTATCAACTGGGCTTCAAGGACCATTACCTTCCCTTCAGGATACTGTAAGAACAATTGCCATAGTGATCCACCTGTTCCTAAACAAATCCAAGTATCTGAGATTTCTCATACGAAGGAAGATAAACTACCACCACAATACCAACAATTTTCTGATGTCTGCAGCAAGAAAAAAGCTGATCAATTGCCTCCTCATCGTCCGTATGACTGCCCCATCGAGCTGCTTCCTGGAACAACTATTCCATTCGGGCGAATTTGCAATCTCTCTGAACCAGAGCTGAAGGTACTGAGAGAGTATCTGGATGAAAACTTAGAGAAAGGCTTCATCCGACCTTCTACATCTCCAGCTGGGGCACCCTTATTCTTTGTTGAAAAGAAAGACTCAACTCTGCGGCCATGTATCGATTACAGGGAAATTAATAAAATTACCGAAAAAATCGCTACCCACTTCCGTTAATTCCAGAGTTATTAGAAAGACTCCGCTCTGCTAAAATTTTTACTAAACTGGACCTGAGAGGGGCCTACAACCTCATACGGATTCGCCCTGGAGATGAGTGGAAGACCGCCTTCAGAACAAGATACGGACATTTTGAGTACCTAGTGATGCCTTTTGGCCTTAGCAACGCCCCAGCCACCTTTCAGCACTTCATTAATGATGTGTTTCGAGATTTTTTGGATCAATTTGTTGTTGTTTATCTCGATGACATTCTTATATTTTCAGATACCTTGGAGGAGCATCGCAGGCAAGTCCAGTTAGTCTTGGAACGTCTACAGGAGAATCATCTCTACATAAAACTTGAGAAATGTGAATTCGAACAACCCACGATCCAATTTTTAGGATATGTCATCTCCCCAGAAGGTCTGAGCATGGATCCTGGTAAGATCAATGCAGTGGTGGATTGGCCACCCCCAAAGAATTTGAAAGACGTTCAGCGCTTCATTGGCTTCGCCAACTTCTACAGAAGATTCATTAAAAACTTTTCAAAAATTATTCTGCCAATCACCTTGCTAACCAAGAAAACCCAAGTTTTTTTTTTTGGTCTACAGAGGCACAGGAGGCTTTTGACAAATTAAAAAATCTTTTTACTTCCGCACCACTACTAGTCCATCCAAATCCGGAACTGCCATTTGTTGTTGAAGTGGATGCCTCGGATTCTGCAGTGGGAGCCATTCTGTCTCAGCGAGTTGGAGATAAGATGCAGCTTCATCCATGCGCATTTCTTTCTCATACCATGTCACCGGCGGAAAAGAACTACGACATTGGAAATAAAGAACTTTTAGCCATAAAAGTCGCCTTCTCCGAGTGGAGACATCTCCTAGAAGGTGCCAATCATCCGGTGACCGTCCTCACTGACCACAAAAATCTAGAGTTTTTACGCACAGCAAGAAGACTGTCTGCGAGACAGGCACGGTGGGCCTTGTTTTTCTCAAGATTTAATTTTGTAATTTCCTATTGGCCTGGTTCGAGAAATGGCAAAGCTGACGCCCTGTCCAGGATTTGTTCTGAACCTCAGGAGAGTTCTAATACTGACAGTACTATTCTGGGCCCCAAAAATTTTGTGGGAATATTGGACTCTAAAGTTTTTTTTGCTCAGATTAAAAATGGCTACCACAACGACCCTTTTCTTAACCATCCTCCTAAAGATGTCAATCTTTTTTTCAAGAAGGGATTTTGGATGCTGAACCACAGGGTTTATATCCCAGAATCGGTGAGACTCGAAGTCCTCAAATTAGTCCATGATTCCAAACTTGCAGGACACCCCGGAGTCATGAAAACCCAAGAACTACTACTTCGTTCCTTTTGGTGGCCTAATTGTAGAAGGGATGTGAAAAAATATGTGTCCTCCTGTGTAACATGTGCACGTAACAAGACACCACGTTCCTCTCCTTTAGGACTTCTACAACCTCTTCCAGTTCCATCCAGACCTTGGGGATCAATCTCAATGGATTTCATCGTGGATCTACCTCCATCTAAAAAGATGACTGTGATTCTTGTTGTGGTAGACCGACTCACAAAGATGGCCCATTTCATCCCAACTAAAAGAATTCCTACTGCGGAACAAACTGCTGAGTTAATGATCAAAGAGGTTTTTAAGCTGCATGGGACTCCTGATAATGTAGTCTCCGACAGAGGGGTGCAGTTCACATCGAAATTCTGGAAAAGCTTCTGTACAGCCCTGGGAGTCACTGTGAATCTTTCTACGTCTTTCCATCCGCAATCAAATGGCCAGACGGAGAGGACGAACCAGACTCTCGAGCAATACCTCCGCTGCTTCATTTCATATCTTCAAGATGATTGGGTGGACTATTTACCAACAGCGGAATTTGCCTATAACAACGCTAAACACAGCTCTACAGCCCAAAGTCCTTTTTATGCTAACTATGGCTTGCATCCAGTATGTATTCCTAATCTTCCTTTTGAAACTTCTACCCCTGCTGTTGCTGACCGACTCAACAGATTAAAGGAATCCCAGGAGAAATTAATTGAGATATTGCAAAAGGCCCAAGAAGACTATAAAAAAGCAGCAAATAAACACCGTAGAGAACCTCCTAATCTGCACGTGGGTGACAAGGTTTGGTTGTCCACTAAAAACCTAAAAACACACGTGCCATCTTCTAAATTGGGACAAAAATTCATAGGACCCTTCCAAATTGCTGCACAAATTAACAAAGTTGCTTTCCGGTTGGAACTTCCCAGCAGTCTTAAGATTCACCCAGTGTTTCATGTATCTCTGCTCAAACCATTCTGTGAAAATCCATTTCCAGGAAGAACTCAGCCTCCTCCTCCACCTGAAAGGGTCCGTGGCGAGGAAGAATTTATTGTGGAGAAGATTCTGGACTCTAGGAGAATCAGAGGTAACCTGCAGTTTCTTGTGCAATGGAAGGGTTACGGACCAGAAGAAAACTCATGGGAACCGGAGGAAAATGTTCATGCTTCTAGGCTAACAAGAATCTTCCATCAGAGGTATCCAGATAAACCAGCCCCTGAGATGTCCAGAGGCCATCCTGGAAGGAGGGGAGTACTGTCAGGAATCGAACCCGGAACCTCTTGTCTGCTGGCCAGCAGCTCAGCCATCTGAGCTATGCGGCTGCTTGGAAGATCCCATGCAAAACCAGATACCAGTGATTCTTGTTCTTGATCAGCTCCACCCTGTGCTCTCCTAATTGGCCCATTGATTGCTAATTGCCCACCCTATATAACCTCAGCCAGTACACTTCCTCATTGCGTGATTATTGTGCTTCCAGCCTGTAGTCAAGCTCCTTCTCCTGCTGCTGCCTCATCTGCTAAGTATCGCTGATCCCGTGTACCGACTTCTGGCTTTTCCTCTGACTTCGTTATCCGCCTGCTCCATCTGCTAAGTATCGCAGATCCTGTGTACCGACTTCTGGCTTTTCCTCTGACTTCGTTATCTGCCTGCTCCATTGCTAAAGTATTGCTTATCCAGTGTACTGACTTTCAGCTTCACCTGACTACGCTTCCTGCCTTGCTCCCTCTAGTGGTTGCAATAACACCGGCTCCAACCTGAACCAGATCGTGACAGATATTCTCGATCCCCAATCGTGTAGTTACATTCAGCAGGAGAAAATGACTTGGAAAAGAACCCGCACGGAATCAAGCGCCCAGTAGACGTCTTTTGGGAGAGGATCGCTCCAGCCCCTGTAGAAGATGCATCCACCTCTAAGACGAAGGGCTTGCTGACCTCTGGCCGATGCAAAACTGGAGCCGTGGTAATGGCCCGCTTCAGGGCGAGAAATGCGTCCTCAGCTGCTAGAGGCCAGATGTTCGGTCTTGCTCCCTTCCGGGTAAGGGCAACAATAGGCTTGGTTAAAGATGAAAAGTGAGGGATGAATTTCCTATAATTATTTGCGAAGCCCAAGAATTGCTGGATGACTTCCACTCCGACAGGTCGCGGCCATTTGAGCACCGCGGACAATTTCTCAGGGTCCATTCGCAACCCCGAGTCCGTGATAATATACCCAAAGAAGGGTAGGGAGGTCTGTTCAAATAGGCATTTCTCTTTTTTTGGCGTAGAGTCGATTCTCCCGCAGACGTTGCAAGACCAGGCGAACACTTCTCCTGTGAGAGGACAGGTCTGGGGAAAAGATCAGGATGTCATCTAGATATACCACGAGGCACGAGTACAGAAGATCCCGGAAGACTTCATTAACGAATTCCTGGAAGACCGCTGGGGCGTCACAAAGCCCAAAGGGCATGACCAAATATTCATAATGGCCGTCCCACATGTTGAAGGCGGTCTTCCACTCATCTCCGGCACGTATTCGAACCAAATTGTAGGCCCCTCATAGATCCAGCTTGGTAAAGATCCGGGCCACACGCAGGCGGTCAAAAAGTTCAGGAATAAGTGGCAGAGGGTATCTATTCTTCACCATGATGTTATTTAAGCCTCGATAGTCAATGCTAGTGTGAAGGGATCCATCCTTCTTCCGAACAAAGAATAACCCGGCCCCTGCTGGGGAAGCCAATTTCTGGATAAAACCCCTGGCTAAGTTCTCCCGGATGTACTCTGTCATGGCTGAGGCTTCTGCAGACGACAGCGGGTAGATTCTACCTCTGGGAGGAGTAGCTCCAGGAATTAGCTCAATTGGGCAATCGTAGGCCCGATGCGGGGGAAGGGTCTCAGCCTCCTTCTTGTCGCAAACGTATGATAGGCCACAGGAAGCCCAGGAAGGTCCGTCGGTACTTGGTGCAGACTGGTACGGGTAACAGGCAGATGACATCGTTCTTGGCAAGAGTGACCCCAGCGAAGGACTTCCCCAGAGCGCCAAGCTAGGATTGGCTCATGGGACCTGAGCCAGGGCAGACCAAGGAGCAGAGCGTGAGACAAATTAGGCAAAACATGAAAAGCAATTCTCTCCCGATGTAGGGCTCCGATTTGCATCTCCAGCTCGAGAGTGACCATGGTGACGGGGACAGGTAACGGTTTGCCATCCACAGAGGTGATCACACGCAGTTCTTCAAGGGTGACAACTGGGATCCGGAACTTGTCAACTTCTTCCAACCGAATGAAGTTGCCCGCCGCACCCGAGTCCACATACGCCTTCACGGATCTACGCTCCCGACCTAGAAGAATTAATGCTGAGATAGTAAGGGGTAGAGAGGAAACAGAGTCACCTAGGGAGGCCTCTCTTACCAGGCCTAGGTGGAGGAGTTTCCCGGCCTCTCCAGACAGAAACACAGAAAGTGGTTGGCTCCACTACAGTAGAGGCATAAACCTTGCTCCAGTTTCTGCCTGTGTCGCTGCTCAGATAACTTTATGCCGTCCACCTGCATGGGCTCTGGAGCGGAACTACTGGCAGGTTTGGTCGGACGAGGGCTAGGGACTTGGCTAAACCTAGAGGAACCTCTCTCCCTGATGGACTCACGGGATCGCTCCTGGAACCGCAAGTCAATGCGAGTAGCCAGGGATATAAGATCCTCTAAAGTGGAGGGAGTGTCCCGACCTGCAAGTTCATCCTTGATTTTGCCTGAAAGCCCCCTCGAACAAGCCCCAACCAACGCCTCATTGTTCCACCCCAGCTCCGAGGACAGTGTCCGGAAGCGAGTGGCGTACTGTCCCACAGTAAGGGTACCCTGTTGAAGATTAAAAAGGGACTCAGTCGTGGAAGCCAGATGCCCTGGCTCGTCAAAGACCCGGCGGAAGGTGTCCAGGAAGTCTTGTATGCTGGATACGACCGGATTATTCCGTTCCCACAGGGGATTTACCCATGCTAAGGCCTCCCCCTCGAGATGGGACACAATAAATGCTATCTTAGCCCTATCCAACGGATACTGCTGGGGCAGCAGCTCGAAATGTAGGCATCACTGATTGATAAACCCTCGGAACAATTTGGGGTCCCGGCTATACCTTGGAGGCTTCCCCAAACGTGGCGGCGGGTGAGGTGCAGAATCGCGTAGCGGAGCAGAGGCCGCTGCAGAAGACTGGAGGGACTGTAAATGGTCATCAATGGAGGCCATGTAATTAAGAATATGGGACTGCGTATCACGCTGCTGCGTGAGCTCCTGCTGGAGACCCGCCAGCATAGGAGTGCTCCCAGTTTCGGAAGTCTGAATGGCGGACAACCGAGTGTCCATGGACTTCATAAAAGTCATAATCCGGGTCTGGCTCTCCGGCAAAAAGAGTAACTCCTTTTGGGTCGCTGCCGAGGCACCAGCGGGATCCATGGCCTGATTATACTGTCAAGGATAGCAAGAGTGGACTGTTGTGAGTTCATTCTCTGGTTCACCAGTTGTGAGTTCTCCTTCCAGACTCCCTCTGGTGGTAACAGGAGGTAGTGAGGCTGATTTGATCGGTGGAGATCTGCCACCAGAGAATGAGGATGACGATTGGACCTCAGGAGTCTCAGATTGGATTTAAGACAGCCGACGCCCTATTCAGTTGCTGGTGATTCCTTCTGGCTTGTCAGCGCTTGGTTTTCAGCTCTGTTCCAGTCATCTAAAGCTAAGTTTTTCTGCTAATGTTCATACTTCATTTTGTTGGTCTATTCAGTTTTTTGCGTGGTCAGCCAGCCCCGGCTGGGGGCTGTGCTGAATTTTCACTCTTATTTATCAGTATTTTGCCAATTTGCTTTTTGTCCCTTACTAGTTTGGCCTCTTTTTGCTCTGTCTCAGAATATTTCAGAGTGCTGATATAGTGGGAGAAGTCTAGTGAGTTCAGGGTTAATTTTGCTATCAGAAGTGTTGGACATTATTTTTGTAGGGTTTTTTGCAGGTTGCAGACAGTGTCTTTCCTTTCCTTTCCTTTCTAGTTAGTTTGGGCCCCATTGTTTGCTCAGCCTATTTTCCTGCCTGTGTTAGTGCTTTCATCTTGTTTCACCGTCAATACATGTGTGGGGGCTTTCTATTACTTTGGGGTCTGCTCTGGGGCAGTTAGCTTTCCCCTTTTCATGCTTCAGGGTTATTTAGTCCTCCAGCTGTGACGAAGCATCTAGGAACATCGTAGGTACGCTCCACGGCTGCTGCTAGTTGTGTGGTAGGATCAGGGATCTGCAATCTGCATAGTTACCAACCTCTCTGGTTTTCTGTGACTTAGCTTGTTTTGCTTTTTTCTCCTCGGTGACCCATTCAGAACAGTGGACCCTCTGGGTCACGGTACCGAGATCCCTGGAGCGAGCTGGACAGGTGGTACCGACCCCTATACAGGGACCGTTAGGAGCAGGCCCGAAGGAGTCGGATACCATGACAGCTGATGCCAAGAGGGGCGGCTCAAGAGAGGAAGAAAACTAGACTGGGGGTCAGGAGTGACCGTAGTCAGGAGTGACCGGAGTCAGGAGCGACTGGAGTCAGGAGCGACTGGAGTCAGGAGCGACTGGAGTCAGGAGCGACTGGAGTCAGGAGCGACTGGAGTCAGGAGCGACCGGAGTCAAGAGTGACTAGAACGGGGCCAGAGTACCGTACAAGAAGGCACACGATAATCAGGTGCCTCCAAGAAGGAGGAACCACCTGATATACCCCGCGCAGGCACTCGATTGGAGATCACTCCACTGAGAAGGTGCTGAAGGGGTTAAGAGGGGATGTGAGCGTGCGCCCGCGGCCTAAAGCGCATACCTGGAGGCAGAGCAGGATGGAAGCAGGAGGGAGGAGAGAGACCATGCTGGAGTCCCCGGGCGGCAGGACGGGAGGCGCCGGGCAAGGTGAGCAGAGGGCCGGGGAAGGCTAGTGGCAGTAGCGGCAGAGGCGGGCACCGGTATGGGAGCCAGCCCCGGCGTGAAAGCAAACACTGGCGTGACAGCCTGTCTGACATGTTTGACACAAAGCAGAAATACCCCAACACAAGCACGGCCTGAAAATGCAAACATTGGAGGGTGCTGGATCGCCCGCCAGGGCAGTGGGAATACTCGGTACCGGGCCACTTCTTAAAGGGGCAGTGACCCGGTCCGTGGCCCTGGGCGTCCAATAAAAGGGGATATTTACAGGGGAAAATAGTTTGTAAAGTGTTCGTGACGCCACCTGTGGCTTCTGGTCAGAGGCAACCAACACTGCAGTGCAGGTCCTCTGGGACTGAAGGTGATGCAGCAGTGGTTTGTCCCAGGGCAGTGGTGGTTGAAAAGATATTGTGTTTGATGATAGATAGAAGTGCTGAGTAGGTGTTGCAGAAAGAATTCAGAGGACACAGCTGGGTGCAGTTCCAAAGCTTTACTTACAGTTCTGGTGCGCACAGATGCCTGCTTGGTGCAGCGTCCTCCAGGTGAGGGGCCCAGTCAACTCCCAGGCAGATGGAGAACACCCTTCCAGCACTCCCTTTAGTATGTGCCTTCCCTGGCTGTCTCACTGTACTGGCTTGCCTACTCCTCTTCCTTCCCAACACCTCACAGTCAGTGTCCCAGGCCAGCAGCCGCGGTCCTTGTCGGGTAACATCCTCATTGCGTTCCCTTGCTCCTTTATGGATGCCTTTCTGGAAAAAATAACTGTGGCTTGTAGCTAAAGTACCTAAAGGTGCCTCTGCCTCTGGTTTGCTAGTTGAGTCTGATGATCTCTCCACTAGGCTAGAGGGCCGGTACCCCTCTGCGACCTGATCCCTCCACCCGACATCCATCAGCATGGAACGAGCCCCACGGGCAGTATGGTCGCTGTGCCGTGCCTCTAGGATCCCATCCCTCTACAGGAAGATTCCTTCTGTCTCTTTCCTTTCCAGCAGCTCCTCCTGACAGGGAGCTGCTCCACACCTGTCTGTTCACTTCTTCCCCTACGGGAAAACTGCTATAACTAAAACTACTCTCCTGCTCAGAACCCTCAAGCTCCACCCACATCCCAACACCCTTTACTACCCAGGCAGGGTTGAGATCCTCCTCCCGTAGGGTCCATCCATGGTGCCCTGCTGCTCTAGGGTGTGTGTTGGGTTCAGGTGTAGAGTACTGTCAGGTGTCTCCACCTTACCTGAGAAGTGGGATACCACACCTCTGGTTGAGGTGCAGTACCTCTGTGGCGACTAAACCCTCAGGGGCACCACATACCCGACCCGATAAACGCAGCACGTCCACGGGCTGAAACAGAGTAAAAATCGATGTTACAGGAATGTACAAAGATTTTGATGATGCATCAAAACTAGTGTTGAGCGATACCACCCGATATTGAAAAATATCGGATCGGATTGGATTGGCCGATCTCCAAAAAGTATCGGGTATCGCCGATTCCGATCCCGGAAGTCCCATTCAATTCAAAAGAACAGAAATATCGGAATTAAAAAAACCCTTTCTTTCCTTGTAGGTTAATTCTACATGAAGAAAATCAACTAAGAATAATGAAGAATGTATTGTGGGAGGTGTAGGAGACATTAAAGCCATAGAGGTTTAGCCCAATCAAATGGAATAGCAGGAATTAAATTTTTTTTTTTAAGACGTTCGGAGTTACAAAGATATTGACTATGTTAACCTCTTTTATATTTTGTCAGATATGTATGTTTCACTACTTCCATGCTCTTAACATTCTTTTTTACTTCTCCCACACTTTCTCCTTCATCATCCTCAGCAGCAGCAGCATCTTTTTCATCAACTTCTTCACCTTATTCATCTTCTTCTTCTTCACCTTCTTCCTATTATTCTTTTTTTTACATTCTTCATATTCTTCTTATTCAACTATTATTCTTCTTCATATTCTACTTCTTCATCTTCTATCCTATTCTTCTTCTTCTTCATCATATTCTTATTTGTGACAGGCATTCCTGTAGTTGTTATCTATAAAAGTTTGAAGATTACACCTTCTGTTCTGCCTGTCACAAAAGATTTACAACAGGATTTGTCCACGTTCAGTTTGGCCTGCAGCAGCAGGCATTTTCCAGGGGCACCACGAACAGGAACGGACTCACCCCCATACATTGCTTAGTCTTCTTCTGCTTATAATTTAGATAATCTCATTTGCTCTGATTTTTAGTCTTATGCTTAATGTTCTTCTGTTTTTGGTTTTTCTGCTTCTTGGTCTTCTGTCTCTTGTTGTTCTGCATATTGGTGGTTGTCTTTATGTTCTTTGTCCTCTTGGTCATCTTCTTCAGGGTCATCTTTTTGGTCTTCTTCGGTGTGGTCTTCAGGGTCATCGTCTTCAGGGTCGTCGTCAGGGAGATCCAGAGTGAGAACCAAAAACCATTTCCACAAGCTCGAACTTGGAAAAGTAGCAGAAGGTACAAGAAGGTTGAGGAACTGCTGAGAACCAGCTGACGGTACTGGAACCCGGATGGTTAGCAGAAGGAAGAAGAGTAAATGGAACTAGCGGGGACCAGCTGATGGTGCTGGAACCTGGAGGGGCAGCATAAGGAACAAGAGCCAATGGCACGACCGTGGACCAGCTGACGGTGCTGGAACCTGGTTTCTAAGCAGGAGGTACCTGTGCTACAAAAGCACTACCAAGGACCAGCAGACGTTGCAGGAACTCTGATACCGAGAAGGAGGCACCCAGGCCAAAGGCACTGCCGAGAACCGGCTAACGGTGCTGGAACCCGGATGGGTGGCAGAAGCTGCAAAAGCAAATGGAACTAGCGAGGACCAGCTGACGGTGCTGGAACCCGGAGGGGCAGCAGAAGGAACAAGAGCCAATGGCACAACTGTGGACCAGCTGACGGTGCTGGAACACGGGTACTAAGCAGGAGGTACCTGTGCTACAAAGCACTACCAAGGACCAGCAGACGTTGCTGGAACTCGGATACCGAGAAGGAGGCACCTAGGCCAAAGGCACTGCCGAGAACCAGCTGACGGTACTGGAACCCAGATGGGTATCAGAAGCTACAAGAGCCAATGGCACTGCCGAGAACCGGATGACGGTACTGGAACCCGGATAGGTAGCAGAAGCTACCCATGAAAAACAAAGTTGCAAGGACACGAGCCAGCTTCAGTTACTGAAACCCACAGTCCTACAGGGGGTGCTTGTCCTATTGGCACTACGGAACCAGCCTTTATTACCAGAACCCGCAGCCCACATAGGAAGCACCAAAACTGCAGGCACCATAGACTTGGCTAACCCAACCACAGCACAACCGGACAACGAGTCGGTGGCAAACTGACGTTGACACTACCCAGAAACAGCAGGCGTGCTGGAACCAGGCTTGGCAGGAGGGAGTACCCATGCCAAAGACACTGCCGAGAACCAGCTGACGGTGCTGGAACCCGGATGGGTAGCAGAAGCTATAAGAGTCAATGGAACTACCGAGAACCAGTTGACGGTGCTGGAACCCAGAGTGGCAGCTGAAGGAACAAGATTCAATGGCACTACCGAGGACCAGCTGATGGTGCTGGAACCCGGAGTCTAAGCAGGAGATACCTGTGCTGGAAAGCACTACCAAGGACTAGCAGATGTTGCTGGAACTCGGATACCGAGAAGGAGGCACCTAGGCCAAAGGCACTGCCGAGAACCAGCTGACGGTGCTGGAACCCGGATGGGTAGCAGAAGGTACCCATAATAAACAAATTTGCAAGGCCGCGAGCAGGCCGCAGTAACCGAAACCCACAGTCCAACAGGGGGTGCTAGTCCTATTGGCACTACGGAACCAGCCTTTATTACCAGAACCCGCAGCCCACATAGGAAGCACCTAAACTGCAGGCACCATAGACTCGACTAACCCGCCCGCAACACGACAGGACAATGTATTGGTGGCAAAGTGACGTTGACACTCCCCAGAAACAGCAGGCGTGCTGGAACCAGGCAGGGCAGGATGGAGTACCCATGCCAAAGACACTTCTTAGCAGCAACTGGTGATGTTGGAGCCCAAGGTCAATCATGCAGCAGGCTGAGGCCTACTTGAAGCAAGTTTTATATCGGTTGTACGCTACTACAGATTGTAACCGTGCTCCACTTAGGCCTGTGGCTCCACTGTCTCTAGTATTTCCCATGGCCTCCAACCCCGCCAGTTACTGCTCAGAAGTGGCGTCTGCACAATCCACACTTGCTCCTGTGTTACTGGGGCTCAGTCACGTCAGTTGATCCCCTGATGTGTGTCCGGCAAGATCTCCTGCTCTGCCTACATTCCCTCTAATAGTAGTGGGAATGTGGACAGAGCAGGAGACCTTGCCGGACACACATCAGGGGATCAACAGACGTCAATAGGCCCCAGTAACACAGGAACAAGTGTGGATTGTGCAGACGCCACTTCTGAGCAGCAACTGGCGGTGTTGGAGGCGAGGGGAAATACTAGAGACAGTGGAGCCACAGGCCTAAGTGGAGCACGGTTAAAAATCTGTAGTAGTGTGACTGTGTAGGCAGCAGGAGACTTTGTCATCCACACAGCAGGGGAGCAGCTGGCGTTACTGAACCCCACTGACACAGGAGCTAGTGCTTCTCTCTGTGCGGACGGCACTTCCAAGCAACAACTGGCTGTGTTGAAGCCCAGGAAAAATCATGGAGCAGGCTGAGGCCTACTTGAAGCAAGAAGAAAATAAGATGTAGTGTGACTGTGTAGGCAACAGGAGACTTTGTCGTCCATACAGCAGGGGAGCAGCTGGCGTTACTGTACCCCACAAACACTGGAGCATGTGTTTTTCTCTGTGAGGACGGCACTTCCGAGCAACAACTGGCTGTGTTGAAGCCCAGGATCAATCATGGAGCAGGCTGAGGCCTACTTGAGGCAAGTTTTATATCGGTTGTACGCTACTACAGATTGTAACCGTGCTCCAATTAGGCCTGTGGCTCCACTGTCTCTAGTATTTCCCCTGGCCTCCAACCACGCCAGTTGCTGCTCAGAAGTGGCGTCTGCACAATCCACACTTGTTCCTGTGTTACTGGACCCCATTCACGTCTGTTGATCCCCTGATGTGTGTCTGGCAATGTCTCCTGCTCTGTCCACATTCCCACTACTATTAGAGACAGTGGAGCCACAGGCCTAAGTGGAGCGCGGTTAAAAATGTATAGTAGTGTGACTGTGTAGGCAGCAGGAGACTTTGTCGTCCACACAGCAGGGGAGCAGCTGGCGTTACTGAACCCCACTGACACAGGAGCTAGTGTTTCTCTCTGTGCGGACGGCACTTCCAAGCAACAACTGGCTGTGTTGAAGCCCAGGAACAATCATGGAGCAGGCTGAGGCCTACTTGAAGCAAGTAGAAAATAAAATGTAGTGTGACTGTGTAGGCAGCAGGAGACTTTACTGAACCCCACTAACACAGGAGCTGGTGTGTTTTTCTCTGTGAGGACGGCACTTCTGAACACCAACTGGCGTTGTTGGAGCACAGGATCGAGCATGGAGCAGGCTGAGGCCTGCTGTTTTTTGAATATGGAGGCAGCAGGAGACTTTGCCATCCACACAGCAGGGGAACAGCAGACGTTACTGAACCCCACTAACACAGGGGCTGGTGTGTTTTTCTCTGTGTGGACGGCACTTCTGAACACCAACTGGCGTTGTTGGAGCCCAGGATCAAGCATGGAGCAGGCTGAGACCTGCTGTTTTTTGAATGTGGAGGCAGCAGGAGACATTGCCGTCCACACAGCAAGGGAACAGCAGACGTTACTGAACCCCCACTAACACAGGAGCTGGTGTGTTTTTCTCTGTGAGGACCTTATGGATAAAGTATTTTCTCGGACTTAATGTGCGCTGCTTGACAAAGTTCAATTTAGTACGACATGACAAGTTTTAACTGTTTAATTCCCAACGCTTTTCGAAGTGCCTATCACTTCTTGCCTCTGCTCCCTCTTTGTGCAGAACTTCCTCCACTGCCTCGACGCACAGAGCTGCTTTGTAAAGCACTAGCAGCACTGCTGTCGGGTGGAATGGAGAACATGATGGACTGCACCAGTGTGTTCTGGTACTCCCGCATTTTACGCTCCCGGTTCAACAGTGGTATGAGGCTTTGTAAGTTGTCCCGGTAGCGAGGATCTAGGAGGGTGTACACCCAATAATCAGCCGTGTTGAGAATGTGGGCGATGCGGTGGTCGTTTCTCAGGCACTGCAGCATGAAATCAACCATGTGCTGCAGACTCCCAACTGCCAAAGAAGCGCTGTCCCCTGCTTGAGGCGTCATCTCTGCCTGCTCTGCATCACCCCACCCTCGCTGTACATACTGGCTAAAGCATTGTGTACCTCCCTCCTCTGGAGAGATGTCTTCCTCCTCCATTGACTCCTCCTCATCCTCCTCACAAAGTGTCCCCTGCCTAGGCCTTTGTGAGGAACCACGTAGCGCAGACTGTCCAGAAGCGGATGGCATTTGTGACTCCTCATCCTCCACCTCTTCCAAAACCTCCTCCCTTAGTGCTTGCAGTGTTTTTTGAAGCAGGCAGATAAGGGGGACAGTCATGCATCATCTGCACTCGCCATCCGCGTGGAATCATCGAAGGCACGCAAAGCGAGGCAGATATCCTTCATAGAGGCCCACTCAGTGGTGCTGAAGTGTGACCGGTGCACAGTGCGACTTGTTTGCGCCTGATGCAGCTGGTACTCCATGACTGCTGCCTGCTGCTCACACAACTGCTCCAATATATGTAACGTTGAATTCCACCTGGTGGGTAGGTCACATATGATGTGATGTTCTGGAAGGCGTAATCGGCGCTGCAGAGCAGCAAGGCGCGATCTAGCCGTGCTGGAACGCCGCAAGTGAGCGCACTCTATGCGGACCTTGTGCAGCAGTGCATCAAGATCCGGATAGTCCCTCAGAAAGCTCTGCACGACCAAGTTCAGCACATGTGCCAGACATGGGATGTGAGTGAGGTTGCCTAGGACCAGAGCTGCAACCAGATTTCGGCCATTGTCACACACTACCAAGCCTGGCTGGAGATTCGCTGGCACAAACCACACGTCGCTCTCCTGCTTGATGGCATTCCAGAGCTCCTGCGCTGTGTGGCTTCGATTCCCCAAAGAAATTAATCTGAGTACGGCCTGTTGACGTTTGGCCACGGCTGTGCTCATATCGGTCGTAACAGGCTCCTGCAGCACTGTTTCTGAGAAACTTGATTAGGAGGAGGAGTCGTCAATGTGTAGAGACTGGATTCCTGCAATCCGTGGAGTTGGCAGAACACGTACAGCGCCACTCTCCAGATCTGTACCCGGCTCCACAACATTGACCCAATGGGCAGTGAGGGAAAGGTATCGTCCCTGTCCATGGTTACTGGTCCACGCATCGGTGGTCAGGTGGACCTTGCTACTGACGGCGTTTAGTAGTGAATGTTTTATTTTTCCCTCCACATGCTTTTGCAGGGCAGGGACGGCTTGCCTGCTGAAATAAAAGCGGCTGGGCACGGTGTATTGTGGGACTGCCAATGCCATGAAGTTCCGGAAGGTGTCAGTCTCCACCAGCCTGAATGAGAGCATTTCTAGGGCCTCTAGTTTGGCAATGCCAGCATTCAGAGCCTGTGCTCGGGGATGGTTTGCCGAGTATGGCCCCCTTTTATCCCATGCCTGTGCTACCGATGGCTGTAGAGTGGCCTGGGAGTGTGAGGATGACTGGGAACATGGTGCTGTGGGTGGAATGTCACTGGGTCTCCGGACAACAGTGCCAGAGGTTCTTCCTTGGCGATCCTGTGAGGAAGCTGAACCAGCTGTGTGTGAGCTGGAGGAAGAGGCCCCAACACGAGCTGAAGAGGTGGTAGGTGGTGCTGTACGTTGGCCTACGTCTTCAGTGTGTCTGTGTAACTCCACCTCGTGCTTGGTCCGCACATGTTTCCACATATTTGTGGTATTGAGGTTGCTGAAATTTTTCCCTCTTTTGACTTTCTGATGACACAGCTTGCATTTGACAAAGCAAATGTCATCTGCAACTGTGTCAAAAAAGGACCACACACTGCAAGTCTTGGGAGCGCCCGTTTTGGCTTTTGGAAGAGGAATGCTCCTAACGGGTGCCGAAGTGGAGGCTACAGGCAACCAAGTCTGCCCCCTCCCTCTCCCTCCTGTTTTGGAAGTTCGGGGAATCTCTTCCTCAGAGCTGCTCCCACCACCTTCCTGTTTCTCACGCCATGATGGGTCAAGGACCTCATCATCTACACTCCCCTCTTCAAACATCGGCTTCTCCTGGGTTGTCTCGCCAGCAATGTGCGCACCAGAAAGTGACACCTGAGTCTCGTCATCAGCTGATGCGTACTGAGGTGTGCTGACCATAGGCACTGGCCCACCTGTCTCTTCAGATTCAGAGGGATAAAGAAGTTGCGCATCACTGCATACTCCCTCTTCACATTCTTGAATGCTGCTTGGCTGGCCCCCTCTTTCCAAGCCAACAGATTCAGAGAACAGAAGTAGAGACTGTGATGGCTCCTGTCCAGGGCTCTCTGACTGCCTGGGCACTTTGGCAGGTGGTGAAGAGACAGATGGTTGCTCTTGAGTGCTCTGGCCCTGAGAGGACGTGGAAGTCATTGAAGTAGATGCGTTAGCTGCCATCCATCTGACAACAGCTTCGATTTCTTCCGCAGCAGTGGGGTACAGCAAGGTCCTACAAAGCTGCTCATAAAGGACTGTTTAAAAAAATAAATAAATAAATAAAAAACAAATCTGAACTGAGACAAGTAAGTTAATGTGTATGCACAATGTAAGTGCATTTTAACACATGACCATTAACCAGAGAAAACAGAAAGCAAAAAACACAAATATCCTGAACTAAAAGTAAAAAATATACTGCAAATAATGCATAAAGGTAATAATAATAATAAGGGTATTTAGTAAACATAATTTTGATCAAAATAATGTACAAGCCATCCCGCCACGTCACGGCAACCCTAAATACCCTTATTATTATTATTATCTTTATGCATTATTTGCAGTATATTTTTTACTTTTAGTTCAGGATATTTGTGTTTTTTGCTTTCTGTTTTCTCTGGTTAATGGTCATGTGTTAAAATGCACTTACATTGTGCATACACATTAACTTACTTGTCTCAGTTCAGATTTGTTTTTTATTCATTTCATTGTGCATTCAGTGCATATAGGGGTGTGACCGCCCTTTTTCTGAGCTGGGAAAGCCATCCAGTCTGGCCTAAGCTGTTACAAGTGGTTCAGCCGCTCGACCCTTATTCACATTCACGCCACTTGGCAAGTGATAAGGTTTTAAATACTAGAGTAGGGACTGTCCCACAAGGGTTGCCGTGACGTGGCGGGATGGCTTGTACATTATTTTGATCAAAATTATGTTTACTAAATACCCTTATTATTATTATTACCTTTATGCATTATTTGCAGTATATTTTTTACTTTTAGTTCAGGATATTTGTGTTTTTTGCTTTCTGTTTTCTCTGGTTAATGGTCATGTGTTAAAATGCACTTACATTGTGCATACACATTAACTTACTTGTCTCAGTTCAGATTTGTTTTTTATTCATTTCATTGTGCATTCAGTGCATATAGGGGTGTGACCGCCCTTTTTCTGAGCTGGGAAAGCCATCCAGTCTGGCCTAAGCTGTTACAAGTGGTTCAGCCGCTCGACCCTTATTCACATTCACGCCACTTAGCAAGTGATAAGGTTTTAAATACTAGAGTAGGGACTGTCCCACAAGGGTTGCCGTGACGTGGCGGGATGGCTTGTACATTATTTTGATCAAAATTATGTTTACTAAATACCCTTATTATTATTATTACCTTTATGCATTATTTGCAGTATATTTTTTACTTTTAGTTCAGGATATTTGTGTTTTTTGCTTTCTGTTTTCTCTGGTTAATGGTCATGTGTTAAAATGCACTTACATTGTGCATACACATTAACTTACTTGTCTCAGTTCAGATTTGTTTTTTATTCATTTCATTGTGCATTCAGTGCATATAGGGGTGTGACCGCCCTTTTTCTGAGCTGGGAAAGCCATCCAGTCTGGCCTAAGCTGTTACAAGTGGTTCAGCCGCTCGACCCTTATTCACATTCACGCCACTTTGCAAGTGATAAGGTTTTAAATACTAGAGTAGGGACTGTCCCACAAGGGTTGCCGTGACGTGGCGGGATGGCTTGTACATTATTTTGATCAAAATTATGTTTACTAAATACCCTTATTATTATTATTACCTTTATGCATTATTTGCAGTATATTTTTTACTTTTAGTTCAGGATATTCTCATAAAGGACTGTTGCCTGCTAAAACTGGGGGATGCTGACTCAACGGTGCCCGCAGCAGGCACAGAATCCCCACGTCCTCTCCCTGCAGAATCCCCACGTCCTCTCCCTGCTGAAACTCCACGCCCATGCCCACGTGCCTTACTCCCTGCCTTCTTCATCTTGGTAGACTGATAAAGATAGGCAGAAAAGTACAAACAGCTGGTAACAGGTATAAGAAACACTAATTTTATGAAGTGTGTATGTGGACTACACTTTAATAGGAGCTAATGTGGCCTACACAACTGTCAAATGTAGTGTTTGGTGAACTTTATTTTGTTTTTTTTGGGAAAAAAACTAAAAGGATGTGACCAAAGATTTGTTTGCGATAGTATCACTAAGTTTTTGGAGCTATTACAATGCAGGAAGGTAACCTACAATGCGAAAGATGAGGCTCCAAAAAATTGTGTAATACTAATCTGGCTGCAGCTGAAGGGTACAAGCCAGAAAAAAGGCTCCTCTATCTACTCCTATATAGTGTTTGCAACCAACCAATATAGATGGATACGGATGGATGCACACTAGGGTGACCGGATCTCATATGGGGGGGGGAAAATGTCAGAATCTTGTTCGTCTGGACCCCACAAAACGATTCCCCTTTCCAGATATTGAGAGAGCCAAAATTTGAGCTCGATCAAACGACGAGAGCACGCTAACCTACATGAGTTGATAATTTTACATAGTTATCTAATCTATTCTAGAGCTTTTGTTAAAGTAGTTTTTGAAACGTCAGAATATAATGCTCGGCATTTGCTTACAACTTGCAGGACATATTGCTTTTGTTCTTCATCTTTTGTCAGAAGGTCGTTAAAGTCGGTTACTTGCTACCTCTTTTAATTTTTCTTTCCTAACTTTTGGATTTACAACCCTAGCGTGCTCTGATGGTTCATCTGTGCTACTGAGCAATTTATTAGCCATTAACAACTTTTCATTGTCTGTAATGGTGGGATCAAAAAACGATAATCCCACCAACTCTGCATTCAAATACCACAAATGGTTCGAAAATTTGGTCAGGGCTATTTCTGCAATGTTGTTGTCACATTCTTTATAGTCTAACAGACTATGCAAAATACCTAAATCTTAAAATACCTCAATTTGGATTTTTTCAAACTTTGAGCGACGAGCGGCACCGGTTAACGTCGTTTGATCGAGCTCAAATTTTGGCTATCTCAATATCTGGAAAGGGGAATCGTTTTGTGGGGTCCAGACGGACAAAATTCCGACATCGATTTTTTTGCGGTCACCCTAATGCACACTAATAGGAGAATTAAAAATTAGCTGCAATTAAAGAAAAATATGTGTGAGGCAGTGACGCACGCTGAGCAGCCTACAAGTAGACGTGCCTGCAGGACACACTACAGCGTGAGCTGCACTCACACACAGAGACCTATCTGACAGCCGTGAACAGTGCTGATAAATGGGCACTAGCACTGAAAGGCTGCAGAAAGGCTCCGCTCTCTACTCCTATAGTGGTTGCAACCAACGTATATGGATACGGATGGATGCAATTGCACACTAATAGGAGAATGAAAAATTTGCAGCTATAAAAGAAAAATATGTATGAGGCAGTGACACGCTGAGCGGCCTACAAGCAGACGTGCCTGCAGGACACACAACAGCGTGAGCTGCACTCACACAGCCCTTGCAGGCAGCTGTGAAAACAGCGCTGCTAGGCAAAAGAAAGCTACAGTGGTGGATTATGTAGCCTGGGTAAAACACACTATGATTGTGAGAATCGCTATCTCTAACTGTCCCTCACAGTCTTCAACAGCAGCCTGTCCCTAACTGAATTCACAGCAGAGTGAACAGAAATGGCTGCTGCGGCGACTTTTATAGTGCATCATGACATCATTTCAGCAGCCAATCACAGCCATGCCAATAGTCAACATGCCTACATGCCTAACAGGATGTGCCCACACTTCTGAGGATTCCCATTGGCTGAATCAAATCGAGCGGGCTCATAGCATTATGGGAACTTCCCATTCCGGTATTCGATATGCTAAAAGTATCGGAACTCAGTATCGGAATTCCGATACAGTGAATATCGGCCGATACCCGATACTTGCGGTATCGGAATGCTCAACACTAATCATAACACTTAGACTTTATTAAACACTACTTTCCTCTCTGGGAGGCACTCTTTCTTTAATGTTACATAATAATACAATACTCTTATAAAGTTATTCTAGGCAACTTTTGGTAGCAATCGTCACTAGCTAAAAAGTTCACCACTATATCAGAAAACACTACTCTTACAAAATACTGTGACTTACTTTTCCTATAAAATATCAATATTTTTCATAGTTATTTTCTACAAAACATTCTTACTTTATAGTATGCTCTACCAAGTACTTTCAAGTCCTGAAAACACTATTAATCATCATCATTAGCTCTATTGTCAATAAACATCCTATATTCTACAATAAAATTACATTACCCTACCCTTTACTTTTCTACATTTTAGTGCTACCAATTCCTATAAAATATTATTACTATTCCTTTTCCAGAAAACTATGGGTAGAAACCACTCTTAGTTCAAGGTTCTCTGCCACACTATAAAACATTCTTCACTACAAAAAATCAGTAGCCTTCATCATAATAGGAAACATTCTATACATTAAGTGCAATAAATGCAGTAAAATTCTTTATTAAATACAATCAAACTGTTATCATAACGAGGTAGTTCTTAATTGCTATCCCAATCCGGGGTGTCTTGTTATGTACTAAGTGCAAAAAGTGGAGGACCCAGTCCAAACCTCCAATGTAGGACTTGGGTGGGCTGCAAGGCATAGCTGGCCTCCTTCCCGGACCACCAATTCGGCCACACCAAATGGGTTTTTGTTCAGTGGTTATTCTAAAACAGAGAAACCTTTGATTCTAAAGGTTACATGTAAAACCAAGAGGAAGCACCTTAAGAGGTGCAAACCTATTTACAAGGTAAAGTCTCTGGACCATTCATCATTTGTGATCACTCAGTCTTATTCAACCTAATAAACCTGTGCAAAACTTGAAAAACCCTCCTGGGCTAACCTTAAACTTTCAAACTATTTACAGTATCATGGCTTTTCTTGATCTATTGTGGCTGGATGGTAAGGCTTCCTGGCTGAGAGGAGGCATCTATAGCTGTGGTCACTACTGGTGACTTAGTGGTGGTAGCAGCCTTGGTAGATTCTGCTGGTGGAGCTTTTGCTGTTGCTGCTGAAGTGGTAGATGGTAGTACCACAGCCACTGCTGCCCCCTGGTCTTCTTTATGGGCTTTCAGCTCCACTGAGATCCGGCGCACATGAAGAGCATACCATCCCCTCTCACCATAATGTCTGGTGAAAGAGACGCGCTCTCCTGTGAAGAGTTCACATTCTGGATGTCCCCTGATGAAGTGGGACTCCACATCTCGATGGTTCACAAATAAATTGGGTGCTTGGTTGGAGTCCTGGATAAAACCCCAACCTATATCTAAGTCAAAGCTGATTACGGTGCCCCAACCCATCGAGTTCTGGCTTTCCATTCGGACCCTGCGGACCTGGGCTTTGACCAGCAGGTTTTGCTCTTCTAAGGCCATCTGCTGGGCCTGTCGCTCCCTCTCCTCCTTCTCCAACTTCAGGACCTGCCGGCGGCAGAATTTCTCCTCTGTTACCGGGAACCCCATCAGGTCTATCCCCTTGTTCTCCCAGGGGATCACCTCCAGCCTGCTGCTCACTGCAGGGAGCAGTTGCTCAAGCTTTACGGTTTCCAGCAGCCACCCCTGAATTCTACCTTCCGATCTCAGGTGACATCAACTACCACCTGGCCGGATTTGGGGGCTGGTGGTGGTCCTATGGGCCCTGACAGGGCATCCCATTTCCCAGGGGCAGCACCCATACCTGCTCCTCCAGTGCCACTGTCATCCACCGCAGGTTCCGGTGCAGGGGGTACCGGTGACATTGGTTAAATGTACAAAATGAGTTTATGTATGTGTATGTTTGCTATGAGCTGATCAGACTCCACAACACACTTCCACAAGATGTATTTTGGTGGCCACCCATACATGCTCGTTCACACACAGGTCCGGACCAGAACATTTATTGCCACACATTCGTTTGTCATATTTTGGTGAACTCATTCTGGACATTTAACCTGTCAGATCCAGCCTGGATCATGACAGTTGGTACCAGAGACCTGGCGGCCTTCTCCAAAATGTTCTGCTTCCACCTGGTGATGGCAGCCAACTGCGTTCTCATGAACCGGTGTGTCGGCTCCTCCTTCCTGGAGTGCCAGGTCAGTTCCAGATGGATCACTGAAGCCTTGATCTCCCAGGCTGGGGGAGCTTTCTGCTTCCGCCCCACGGCCTACAGGCCTCCATCCTCCGCTTGCCATGATGTGCCCCTGGTGCTCTGCCTTCTCTTCCACTCTGTTTACCACCGCTGGGTCTTTCTCCAACCCAGGCCAGTAGGCGGACCCCTCTGGCTGTCAGCCATGATGCTGTAGCACAGAAATACAGGCAGGGGAGGTTCATGGTGTTTCACACTTTTGTCTGGGTACCGCCCATGACGGCACACCTCACTGCACACCACGTGAAATCCCAATGGCAGTCATCTTTACAGTTCGAATTACAGTCCAATAAATGTACTCCTTTGCACATTCTGTTAGGTGCACGGGAACCTAAATTTGGATCACCCACAAGGGAAGTGGGAATACTCGCTACCAGGCTATTTCTTAAAGGGGCAATGTCACGGCAGCAGTGACTTGGTCCAATAAAAGGGGATATTTACAGGGGAAAAATAAAGAGTTTGTAAAGTGTTCATGACACCACCTGTGGTTTCTGGTCAGAGATGACCAGTAGAGTTGAGCGAAACAGGTCGGTCAGATTCAAAAATCGCCGACTTTTACCAAAGTCGGGTTTCGCCATTCAAAACCCGACCCTGGCGTGAGGTCGGCCATGAGGTCGCCGATCAGTGAGCCAAAGTCGCTTTTCAAATGATGCTTTCAGCGCATTTTCTCACCCAATGATGGAGGACGCACACTGTGGGCAACGCGATGACATGCGCAGTGGCCAGCACCATCTTAGAGAAGGGCATTGGCGTCACAGTGGGTATAAAAGGCTGTGAACGCTGACCGCCATCTTACTTCTGCCGATCTTAAAGAGAAAAAAGAAACAACAGCAATGTACAATAAATCAATAATATACAACAAAATATAATTTAATGAGTGACCGATGTGTTTCTTTCAAAAGTGGATGGCAGAACATCCGGTATACATGAGAAGAAAAACTAACACATGATGTAAAAAAGAGAACCAGGATTAATGGACATTTGTATATAAGAAACTAAAATGAAAACAAAAATGTGTATAATAAAATAAGCCTTTATTGTAAATTTTGGCCAGACAACAACAACAGCAATAGAAAGATATATATATAAAAACATATAAATAATGTAAAAATTGGCAAAAAAACACAGAATTTATTAATTATCAAGTATCCATACTTATAATAATTTCACCACTGTACAGACAAGAATTGTTCAAATAAGGCATATATAATAGTCCCCATGTAGAGCAGCAGATAAACGTGAAATAATAGGTGAGATAAATGGTGAAGTGCTAAAAAAATATATATAAGTAAAATAATGGAATAATCAAATACAAATCACTACACCAATAAAAATGTGAAAATCACTAATGAAAAATGTGTGTGCATGTATATATGAACCAATATTAGTGAATGATGCAAAAATTACTGTGAGAAAAAAAAAAAAATATATATACATATATACACTAAAAAATTGAAGTGAAAACACTCAAAATAGTGAAGAATGAATGCAAAAAATATATGCAGGAAATAATAAATGCTGAACCCACATGAAAAATACTGAAAAAATACAATAGCGCTGTGTGGAATTTACACAGCTATATATAAAAATACATTATATAAGAAATGTTCCTTAAATAATGATGCACTTATGTAATTAATAATTCATGTGCACCATATAATAGCTATATAAGAGGCCACTGAAGAAGTGCCATATAAAGCGCTATATAGTAAAAATGGGCCAAAGCCAAGGATCAAACAACCCGCATGCTAAATAGTGCTGTGTAAATTACATGGGCCACATTAAGCACAAACGTACCATATATAGCAATGGGTAATGAAGCACTTGTACGACAAAATGTTGGCCAAAATCATGCAGCACAATATAGCGTCGTATATTACCTGAAAAGGCAAATGACCACACAGTGGTAGAAGCGGTGTGCCAATAGAACGTGCCCCGACGCGCGTTTCGGAGAAGCTCCTTCATCAGGGGGATGGTAATAACTCGGTTAGAAGGTCTATTTATAGTGCACAAATTCCGGTGTATAAAGCAAAGCGGCGCATGCGCTGTCACCGTCAACCCAAGACATAAAAGGCAATTAGTGTCATGCAATTAATCACCGCACAGCAGTGCATATTAACAAGTGCATAAAGACGCCAATGCCTTGAAGTTTACCAGGACGTCAGACAGCGATGCGCACAGCTATATATAAACCCTGAATATATGATTGAACCTATATATCCCATATATGACATATGTATAATTGATACAGAGACAATAATAATAGCTAATTACTCTTGTAACATGAAACATATCTCTATGTGCATATATCCCATACATGGCATAATGCTAATGAAACATATAGCCAACATATTTACTATGTAACAAGGTATAAAACCACTCACAGCAGAATGGTAGTAGACTGTGTATAGCCGATAATGCATGAAAATTTTTAATATAAATAAAGAAACATCACTAAAAACAAACAAAACCATAAACATATGCACAGATACATACACTTTAAATATCCATATATATAAAAAAAATAATTAGTGAAATTATGATACACAAAATAATATACAATGCCAAAATTTATACAATGTAATAAAAAATATAATATATACTACCATTCTGCTGTGAGTGGTTTTATACCTTGTTACATAGTAAATATGTTGGCTATGTGTTTCATTAGCATTATGCCATGTATGGGATATATGCACATAGAGATATGTTTCATGTTACATGAGTAATTAGCTATTATTATTGTCTCTGTATCAATTATACATATGTCATATATGGGATATATAGGTTCAATCATATATTCAGGGTTTGTATATAGCTGTGCGCATCGCTGTCTGACGTCCTGGTAGACTTCAAGGCATTGGCGTCTTTATGCACTTGTTAATATGAACTGCTGTGCGGTGATTAATTGCATGACACTAATTGCCTTTTATGTCTCGGGTTGACGGTGACAGCGCATGCGCCGCTTTGCTTTATACACCGGAATTTGTGCACTATAAATAGACCTTCAAACTGAGTCATTACTATCCCCCTGACGAAGGAGCTTTTCCGAAAAGCGCGTCAGGGCACGTTCTATTGGCACACCGCTTCTACCACTGTCCGGTCATTTGCCTTTTCAGGTAATATACCACGCTATATTGTGCTGCATGATTTTGGCCAACATTTTGTCGTACAAGCGCTTCATTACCCATTGCTATATATGGTACGTTTGTGCTTAATGTGGCCCATATAATTTGCACAGCACTATTTAGCATGCGGGTTGTTTGGTCCTTGGCTTTGGCCCATTTTTACTACATAGCGCTTTATATGGCACTTCTTCAGTGGCCTCTTATATAGCTATTATATGGTGCACATTAATTATTAATTACATAAGTGCATCATTATTTAAGGAACATTTCTTATATAATGTATTTTTATATATATAGCTATGTAAATTCCACACAGCGCTATTGTATTTTTTCAGTATTTTTCATGTGAGTTCAGCATTTATTATTTCTTGCATATATTTTTTGCATTCATTCTTCACTATTTTGAGTGTTTTCACTTCAATTTTTTAGTGTATATATATATTTTTTTTTTTATCAAAGTAATTTTTGCATCATTCACTAATATTGGTTCATATACTGTATACATGCACACACATTTTTCATTAGTGATTTTCACATTTTTATTGGTGTAGTGATTTGTATTTGATTATTCCATTATTTTATTTATATATATTTTTTTATCACTTCACCATTTATCGCACCTATTATTTCACGTTTTTCTGCTGCTCTACATGGGGACTATTATATATGCCATATTTGAACAATTCTTGTCTGTACAGTGGTGAAATTATTATAAGTATGGATACTTGATAATTAATAAATTCTGCGTTTTTTTGCCAATTTTTACATTATTTATATGTTTTTATATATATCTTTCTATTGCTGTTGTTGTTGTCTGGCCAAAATATACAATAAAGGCTTATTTTATTATACACATTTTTGTTTTCATTTTAGTTTATTATATACAAATGTCCATTAATCCTGGTTCTCTTTTTTACATCATGTGTTAGTTTTTCTGCCGATCTTACAATAGGGAGAGGTGCTGCTGCTGATTCTGAACAGGGAGAGCGTTAGGCAGGGAAGAAGAAAAAAAAACTGCTTCTGCTGATAGCGCTTTTCACTGTACAGTTAGTGTGCATTGAAAGGGGGGGATTTTTGTTGTGTGCAGCAGCGCTGGTGGTGATTAGGCTGCCTTTTAAGGGTACCTGCTAGCTACTGTACATTGCTGTGTGCACACTGCTGTTCAAACTGCTTTTTTCAAAGCACTCCAAATTTTATTATTTTGTCCTGGTGAGTTACTGAGCATTCATTTTTTCACACACCGTCTAGCGGTGTATGCTCCTCACACACTACCGTGTACGGGCTGGTATCACGGACAAATAGAAGCTATCTGGGTGTGACTCTGGAAGAGAAAGCCGAGGAGTTTGTCCATTTTTCCAGACCTACACCTTAGAGTTGTGTCCGTTTTTCAAACAGTTTCGTATATCTGCTGTTTGATTACAGTCAAAACTAGACAGAGACAGCGTGTGTCAGTCCATATACAAATACAAGGAGCTTGACAATTTTACATACAGACACTGTCTAGCGGTGTACGCTCCTCACACACTACCGTGTACCGCCTTCTAGCACGGACAAATAGAAGCTATCTGGGTGTGAGTCTGGAAGAAAAAGCCGAGGAGTTTGTCCGTTTTTCCGGACCTACACCTTAGAGTTGTGTCCGTTTTTCAAATAGTTTCATATATCTGATGTTTGATTACAGTCAAAACTAGACAGAGACAGTGTGTGTCAGTCCATATACAAATACACGGAGCTTGACAATTTTACATACACACACCGTACAGCGGTGTATGCTTCTCACACACTACCGTGTACCACCTTCTAGCACGGACAAATAGAAGCTACCTGTGTGTGACTCTGGAAAAAAAAAACGAGGAGTTTTTCTGTTTTTCCAGACCTACACCTTAGTCGCGTCCATTTTTCAAACAGTTCTGTATATCTGCTTATTGATGTCAGGGTCCTTCCCTGACGAAGGAAGGTCTATTCCGAAACGCGCGTCGGGGCGCGTTCTCAGGCATCCCCAGGCATCTATTATCGGCTCATTAGGTATACATTTTTTTTGCTCACTCCTAGCTCCCAACTTTTTTCACTTTTTCTCACGTTTTGTGGCACCGCAGCTGTGTCACCTTTCATTTGTGCACCACACATTTATTCATTACTTACCAGCTTTTATTTCACAATTCTGTTTTATTATATTTTATATGCACAGCAGTGGTTATTATCTGTGTTGCGCAATTTGGTGTTATTGCACATTATATACACAATTGTCTGGGGGCTTTAAGAGGTGTACAGTCATTTTTTCCTGCATAATATTGAGCCAGTCTTACATGGGTATTTATTTAACCCCTTGTTGAAGTTTATTATAATTCAACATCATGCATTTATTTGGGATGCCTTTTTATTTATTCTAAGTGTACACCCATTTATATTTTAATAAAGGTGTTTTTATCTATTTTCACGCGTTGTTGCTTATATTATTTTCCATCTGACACCCTGTCAGCATCATCTTCCACCATACTCTGTGGTATTAGGTTCTTGATCCACCCAATCAGTGATTCCGTCATAGAAGGAAATTAAGTTAGTCTGACATGACTTATTAGTTACAAACCCATGCTGACTCTGTTTAATCACTTCATTCTTATCCAGGTAGTGACATACATGTTGTTTAATAATTTGTTCAAAGATCTTTCCTGGTATAGAAGTCAGACTCACTGGCCTATAGTTGCCTGGGTCCACCTTCTTCCCCTTTTTGAAGATAGGAACAACATTTGCTCTTCTCCAGTCTTCTGGGACTTCTCCTGTTCTCCAAGAATTCTCAAAGATTATGGAGAGGGGTTCAAAAATTTCTTCTGCTATCTCCTTCAGTACTCTGGGGTGTAATTCATCTGGACCTGGAGACTTGAATTCATTTAGGTTAGCTAAGTGTTTCCTCACTATCTTTCTGTTTATAGATATCCTGGATTCTTCTATTCCCTTAATAGGATTAAGGTTAGTGCTTTTCATCGGGCCCATCCTGATCGGCCTGGTGGCATGGATGAGGGTTCGGTGACACCTCCTCAAGGGGGAGGTACTGTTATGAGCTCCTTTTCTCGTTCACCTTTGATGTCCGATGAACTCCCTCTGCTGGTGAAGGGAGGTGGTGAAACTGATTTGGATGGGAGAAACCTGTCACTTGAACAGGTGGATTGCGATTGGACATCCGGAATCTCTGAGCAGATATAAGGCAGCCAATGCCCTGTAGGGTTGCTGGTGATTTCTCTGCTCTGGGCTCTGGCCTCCAGTTCAGTTCCTGTCTTCTAAAGCTAAGTTTTTGCTCTGTTATTGTTCCATGAGATTTCATAGAATCATAGAATCGTAGAGTTGGAAGGGACCTCCTGGGCCATCTGGTCCAACCCCCTGCTCAAAGCAGGATTCACTAAATCATCCCAGTCAGATGTCTGTCCAGCCTCTGTTTGAATACTTCCATTGAAGGAGAACTCACCACTTCTCGTGGCAGCCTGTTCCACTCATTGATCACTCTAACTGTCAAAAAGTTTTTTCTAATATCTAATCTGTGTCTCCTCCCATTCAGTTTCATCCCATTGCTTCTAGTCTTTCCTTGTGCAAATGAGAATAAAGTTGATCCTTCTACAATGTGACAGCCCTTTAGATATTTGTAGACAGCAATTAAGTCTCCTCTCAGTCTTCTCTTTTGCAAACTAAACATTCCCAAATCCTGCAACCTTTCC